>NC_056054.1:230196908-234996908 GCF_016772045.2 Ovis aries | reverse complement strand
CAAAAGATCCTAAAGAGCCAAAACAATCTTTTGAGAAAGAAGAATGGAGCTGGAGGAATAAGGCTCTCTGACTTCAGACAATACTACAAAGCTACTGCCATCAAAACAGTACCATACTGGCAAAAAGCAGAAAAATAGATCAATGGAACAGGATAGAAACCCTAGAAATAGACCCATTCACTTATGGTCAATTAATCTACTATAAAGGAGGCAAGAAGATACAATGGAGAAAGATGATCTCTTTAATAGTGATGCTGGGAAACTGGACAGATACATGGAAATGAATGAAGTTAGGACATTCTCTAATACCATATCCAAAAGTAAACTTAAAATGGATTAAATATAATATCTAAATATAAGACCAGAAACCATAGAATTCTACTGAAAAACATAGGCAGAACACTCTGACATAAATTGTAGTGATGTCTTTTTGGATCAGTCTCCTGTAACTAAGGAAATATAGGCAAAAATAAGCAAATGGGGTCTCATTAAACTGAAAAGCTTTTGCACAGCAAAGGAAATCACTGACAAAATAAAAAACAATCTACTGAATGAGAAAAAATATTGGATTGGCCAAAAAGTTCAGGCTTTCCATAGGATGTTATAGAAAAATCCAGATGAACATTTTGGTCAACCCAATATTTACAAATGACATAAGCAATAAGGGATTAATATCCAACATGGGACTTCCCAGATAGCTCAGTTGGTAAAGAATCAGCTTGAAATGCACAAGACCCTGATTTGATCCCTGGGTTGGGAAGATCCCCTGGAGAAGGGAAAAGCTACCCACTCTAGTATTCTGGCCTGGAGAATTCCATGGACTGTATAGTCCATGGGGTTCCAAAGAGTTGAACATAACTGAGCAACTTTCACTTAGCTTAGCTTATACAACATATATGTAAATGACACATACAACTCAGCATCATAAAAACAAGCAATCCAATTAAAAAATGAGCAGAAGAATTGAATAGATAGTTTTCCAAAGAGGAAATGCAGATGGCCAGTAACTACATAAAAATATGCTCAGCATTGCTCATCATCAGGGAAATGCAAATCAAAATCACAATGAGATTTCACCTCACACCTCAGACTGACTGTCATCAAAAAGAACACAAATAACAAATACTTTGGAAGATGTGGGGGAAAAAGGACCCCTTGTACACTGTTGGTGGAAATGTAAATTGCTGCAGTCACTGTGGAAAATAGAATGGAAGTTTTTCATAAAACCAAAGCTAGACCTATCATATGATTCAGCAATTCCACTCCTGGGTATCTAAAACACTAACTCAAAAATATGCACATACCCCTATGTTTATAGCAGCATTATTTACAATTGCCGAGATACAGAAGTAACTTACGTGTCCCTCAACAGATGAGTGGATAAAGAAGACGTGGTATATACACACAATAGGATACCACTCAACTATTAAAAAAAAAAAATGAACTTTTGCCATTTGCAGCAATATGGAGGACCTTGGAAAATATTAAGTGAAATATATCAGACAGAGAAAAACAAATACTGTATGATATCATTTGCATGTGGAGTCTAAAAAATATATAATAAATTAGTGAATATAACAAAAAAGTGGACTCCCATATACAGAGAACTAGTGGCTGCCAGTGAAGAGAGGGAAATTCAGAAGGGCATTATAGGTGTAGGGGATTAAGAGATACAGTCTGTTTTATATAAAATTAAGTGTAAAATAAGCTACAGGATATGTATGTGGAATGTAGACAATATTCCACAATATCTGTAAGTTGAGTATAATGTTAAAAATTATGAATCAGTATATTTTATACCTGTAACTTCTACAGTATTGTACATCGATTATACTTTAAGTAAAAAATAGAAGTAGCCTACTATTATTTTTTTCCTTTGGAAACTGCTAGTTTCAGAATGAAATCACATTCCAGAATAAATGCAAGCAATGGCTCATCACAAGTTTCATATCCAAATTCTGAAGCATTTTCATAATAATGAATTCCTTCATTCCCTTATCCTTTTATTAAACATGTAAGTATGCTGCGAGACATAGGGTGGGGAATATGGCATGTAGTTTCAGTGTCCATATTTTGATACTGAAATCAAGAGATCATAGAGTCAAAGACAACGCCACAAAATTTCAGATCAGAGTTTTCCAAAGTGTTTGCACAAAGCCCTTTAGGGCTGAGGGTGAAACTCATTTGGCTAACACTGTAATGCATTTTATTGTCCCTTCTTAGAAATTCGCAGTGCACACTACTGTAGTGAAGCCTAAGAAATTCCACAGGGAAGAAGTTCCTTTAACTTTGTCAGCCCCCTAACACTTTCTTAAAAATTCTGTTGTGTGGAACAGCCTAAGGAAGACATCAGCTCAGAAACGGGTCTATTGAGACATACTAATTCAGCAGGTCAACGGTGTGATAAAGATGGACAAGCAGATGACAGATTCTGGGATAGCTAGCAGAAGAGCAGAAAAATCTTGCAACTATGTCCTAACTCTGCTTATGAGAGATCAAGTTATTTGAAACAAAATCAACCTGGTGAAAGACATTGCTGTATTTGCTCTGAAGCTATAAAAACTCCCTCTTTCTCCTCCATTCTTTCCTGTCCAGGAAGGATTCAAGGCAAGTGACAGGGAGGGTGTGGGGACTGCCCTAAGGGGCAGTAGTAGAGTTAGATATATAGGGAGCTATGAGCTAGTTTGTTTTGTTATTTATTACTGTTATTTTGTTATATATTATTGTTATTTATTATTTGTTATTTGTTATTTTTATGTTATTTGTTATTTAGAATTTTGTGGGGTTTTCCCTGTCTTATGCTTATATCATTTTTTTTACTATGTATATTATTTATTTTCATTTTATTTTATCTTGATTAATTTCACCAGGGATTTGTTTCATTATCTTAAAAGAAAAGTTCTCAAGTTTAAATAGATCCCATTTTTTATTTTTTTTTATTTTCATTACTCAAGGAAGTGCCTCAAAAAGATACTACTGATTTATGTCAGAGTGCTCTGCCTATGTTCTCTTTTAAGAGTTTTATAGTATCTGATCTTACATTTAGGTCTTTAATCCATTTTGAATTTATTTTTGTTTTACATGTAGCTGTCCAGTATTCCCAGCACCACTTTTTGAAGAGATTGTCTTTTCTCCATTGTATATTCTTGCCTTTGTAATAGATTAGTTGACTGTAGGTGCATGAGTATCTGTGAACTTTCTATCCTATTCCATTGATTTATATTTCTGTTTTTGTGCCTCTACCATACTGTTTTGATGACTATAGCTTTGTAATATATTGTGAAGTCAGGGAACCTGATTCCTCCAGCTCTCTCTTTCTTTCTCAAAATTGCTTTGGTTATTCAGTGTCTTTTGTATTTCCATACAAATTGTAAGAATTTTTGTTCTAATTCTGTGAAAAAAAAAAAAAAAAAGCTTTAGCACAGCAAAGGAAAACATAAACAACAAAAAGTCCACAGAATGAGAGAAAATATTTGCACATGAAGTAACCATCAAGGGATTAGTCTCCAAAATATACAAATAGCTCATGTAGCTCAATAAAATAATCAAATTAGAAAAAAAAGTAAGATCTAGAGATAGTCATATTTAGTGAAGTCAGAGGAAGACAAATATCATATGGTATCTCTTACAAGTGAAATCTAAAAAAAAAGAAAAAAAGAGTACAAATGAATTTCTTTACAAAACAGAAAAAGATACAGATGTAGGAAACAAACTAAATGGTTATCATGGGGGAAAATTGGAGGAGGGGATAAATTGGGAAATTGAGAATGACATACATCAGTTCAGTTCAGTTCAGTCATTCAGTTGTGTCCAACTCTTTGCGACCCATGAATCGTAGCACACCAGCCCTTCCCTGTCCATCACCAACTCTGGAGTTTACTCAAACTCATGTCCATTGAGTTGGTGATGCCATCCAGCCATTTCATCCTCTGTCGTCCCCTTCTCCTCCTGCCCCCAATCTCTCCCCAGCATCAGGGTCTTTTCCAATGAGTCAACCCTTCGTATGAGGTGGCCAAAGTTATGGAGTTTCAGCTTCAGCATCAATCCTTCCAATGAACACCCAGGACTGATGTCCTTTAGAATGAACTGCTTGGATCTCCTTGCAGTTCAAGGGACTCTCAAGAGTCCATACATTCTACTGTATATAAAATAGTAAGGACCTACTGTATAGCACGGGGAGCTCTACTGAATACTCTATAATAACCTATAAGGGAAAATAATCTATAAAAGAGTGGATATACGTATAAGTATTTCACTTTGCTGTACAGCAGAAACTAACACAGCATTGTAAATCAACTATACGTGATTTACCCTCCCCATTTTCTCAGGGTGACTGCAGAGTGCTGCAGGCCTCCCAGTGGGTAGCAACTGGTTGGATCTATTCCTGCTCACCTGAGCCTGGGGGAGGGCTGGGCTGAAAGCTCCAAAAAGGTAATAAACATGTGGAAAGAGATATGCAATGTCATTAATATTCATAGAAACACAAATTGATTTAATAATGAGTTATTATTACACAGCTATTAGACTGGCAATGTCTGGGCAGTGCCAAGAGTTGACAAGAATGGGGAGAGACAGGAAACCTCATTCACTGATGATCAGCATACAGACTAGGATGTCCTTTTGGACATCAGTGTGACACTTACTGTGCAAAGGAACCACACTTGTACCTGTGATCCAGTAACTCTACTTCTGGGCATATAAATCTCTCTCTTCCCCTTTTATAGATAAATAGATGACAGAGAGGAGAAAAGAAAAGAGGAGAGAGAGAATTCATAAAGAATATGTATGAGGATCTTCATTACATGGATATTTGTGAAGGAGGATAGACAAAACTTGGGGAAATAGATTGACAAAATATGGTAGACACACATTGATAAAAATACATGTTAAATAGAAGAGAATGTTACCATAGTTGTTGGTGCAAATGGATCTGGAAATGAGCAAGAGAGAATGCACTAAAAAATTAATTTTTGTAACGTTCTCTATATTTTCTGTCTCACTGTCTCAGAGCTTAATATCATTCAATTCTGCAATTATCTTTTCTTTCATTTCCTCATTATTTGGGCTTATTCTCTTACTTTTCCTAACTTCTTGAGATGAAGCTAACTTGTTTTCAATATTTGTTTTCTCAAATAAGCTTTCAAAGCTCCCTTCTTTCAAAGCTCACAAAATTGTTTATTTTGAGACTAACTGGCTTATAATTCTTGGTTATTATTAAGTATTTTATATATTATGTATCAAAATAGGCAAAATTATAAACTTTGGTAGAAATTATGCAAAGGAATGTCTGAAGATCAAGAAACACACAAAGGAAGAGTAAATTATTAAACTGGAATATCAAGAGAACTTCTCCCAGAAAGAACTGATAATGAATGAAAAGATGAACAATATGAGATAAAATTTAAGTGATAAGAATCCATTGTTCCATTCTCTCAGATAATTTAAGTCCTATACTCTCATGCACAACTGGTGAGTAACCAATTGTGCATGGGACTACTATGGTTGCCAATCTGAAACATAATCTGGAAATAATTTTTGAAACTGACCAAGGATGAGATGGCTGGATGGCATCACAGACTCGATGGACATGAGTCTGAGTGAACTCTGGCAGATGGTGATGGATAGGGAGGCCTGGCGTGCTGCGATTCATGGGGTCGCAAAGAGTCGGACAGGACCGAGCGACAGAATTGAACTGAACTGAACTGAACTGAATGACCGAGTGTGATTATGAGCCTCCAAGATGACTCTCAGTGACTCCTTCCTCCTGGTACTTACATCTTGTAAAATTCCCAACCATACTGTACCAGGTAAGGTAACATCCTTGTATGTTTGGGACTTACCCATTTTAAGCCAGAAAGTCACATTTTAAAATCTGAGAAATCCCTCAGCCCAAGGCAAACCAAGTTCTCCTTGTACCATGGTTGGTCTCTTTGATCAGTAGAATGTGGCAGCAGCGATGGCCCATTACATTACAAAGACTGTGGCTTCCATCTGGGACACTGTCTCATGGCTCACTGTCTCTCAAACCACTTCTTACTCTGGAGGAGCACAGCTGCCATTGTAATCGGCCCTGTGGAGAGGCCCATGTGGCAATAAACTGAGACTGTTGGACATATGAATGAGCTTTGAAATCAGTCCTTCCTCAGTTGAGATTTATGACAACTGCTGCCCTAGCTTAGAGCAGTACTGCCCTTCACAGGGATCCTGAGCCAGAGCCAACCAGCTAATCCACTATCAGGTTCAGCCCCTTCCTCACAGGACTGCTGTGAGCAGTACATGAGTTAATGTGTAAAACACCAGAGCGCTTGACTCATAGTACATATTATACAGGTATCTGCTACTATTAAAAAGACAAGTTGAGAAAAATGTATTTGCAACACACTGAGTACATATAGGATAAAGTTGAAGAAAATATAAAGAACTCTAACAAGTCACTGAGAAAAACTACCAACTTACATATAGGTAACAAAATATATCAACAGTATAAACAGAAGAAAATGGTATATAATCATACACACAGACTAGAACAATGAGAAATTTAAATTTAAAAGTTTTCAAAATGGCAATAAAATGATTTGTGTTATCAAACATCAAAAATATTGAGAAATGTTAGTAGGACTATAAGTGTACAAAACATAAATGGCAACTAGACAGCATCTATTAAAGGTAAATGGCCTTCCATTACTCCTAACAATGCCTCCTGTAGAAACTGATCCTGTAAAAATGTGTCCTGAGCACAAAGATGTATATGCAAAGGTGTTTTCTATAACATTGTTTATTACAGAAAAATATTGTAAAAGTCCTAAGTATCCATCCCATGGAAGGGATTTAATAAAGTATTTTTTATCCACTCTATAAAAATGAGGCAACTCTTATAAAAGAATGTGGTAATCCTATACAGACTGAAAGAAAGTAAAAGTGTTAGTTGCTCAGTCACGTCCGACTCTGCAGCCCCATGGACTGCAGCCTACCAGTCTCCTCTGTCCATGGGATTCTCCAGGCAAGAACACTGGAGTGGGTTGCCATTTCCTTCTCCAGGGGATCTTTCCAACCCAGGTATCTAATCCTGGTCTCCTGCATTGCTGGTGGATTCTTTCCCATCTGAGCCACCAGGGAATGCACAGAAAGCTAACTGGGTGTCTGTCTCCCCAGACTTGTCACTACTTATTGCTGGAAATTGTAGAAGGAGTGTGAGGGGAATGGTTATTTAATGTGGATGGGAGGGGTAGTGATTTAAGTAAAAAAAAATAATAACAACAGCAACAAAAAGGACTGAAAAACAAATAATTAGACATGATTTTTTTAATTTCAATGAGATTATAGTCTAGAATGGACAATAAAACAAGTTATAAAAATATAAATGCAAGCATCTATCTACATTAAGATCTATGCCTATCAATTTACACTTGACCTCAGCCAAAAGGCTGAGAAGCAATGTATACCTATCAATTCTGGACTAGTATGAGGATCTGGACTAGTATGGGCTTCCCTGGTGGCTCAGAGGTTAAAGCGTCTGCCTCCAATGTGGGAGACCTGGGTTCGATCCCTGGGTTGGGAAGATCCCCTGGAGAAGGAAATGACAACCCACTCTAGTATTCTTGCCTGGAGAATTCCATGGACGGAGGAGCCTGGTAGGCTACAGTCCACAGGGTCGCAAAGAGTCGGACACGACTGAGCGACTTCACCTCACCTCACCTCATGAGTATCAAATGAAGCAATACATACAAAGTGCTGACAAAATTCTTGGCACATGGTAAGTCTTTTAAAATATTTGCATATATATTATTGTGAAGTATAAATAAACACAATAAATGCTACTGACTAGGAACTGACATTTTTCTCTTTAGCATCAGTACAATTCCAGAGCACTTAACCATATCTGACATCTTCTTGTTCATATGTTTACTTCTGTATAGTCTGCTAAGGGTTTGTCATATACTATTTGGAAGAGACTATAACACACAGTGTATTCAATGATTTGGAAAAGAACATAACACACACACATAACAATTTGCTGAACCGTTATTTCTTTCTGCAAGTGTTTATCTTTTGTACTGATTAAAGTATTTCCCACTATGCTAAATGCTTGAATGGTAATCCCTAACTACATCCAGCAAACATTTCAAAACAGGGGTTTGAGTTCTGTACTTTCATTAATATCCTGACTTACTAAAAATGTTTGACCAAGTTCATTAGTTATCAAAAGCAAGCTTCATGAGTTATTTTGCTGAAACAAATGAACGTTTTGAATAAAAGTAGAATTGTTCTTTCTGTGAAATTCTTTCCAAATAAGAATGAATAAAATGAAACTTTATTTGGTGGCCAAAATCCCAGAGAAGCACAAGTTCTTGCCAAATACAGGAAGGCATCAATGAGGAAAAGACAAAAGGACTTGTCTTCAACTTTCCAATATAAATTACTTAGACCAGAAATGAAGTGAAGTGAAAGTCGCTCAGTAGTGTCCAACTTTTTGCGACCCCATGGACTATAGCCTGCCAGGCTCCTCTGTCCATGGAATTCTCCAGGCCAGTATACTAGAGTGGGTAGCTATTCCCTTCTCCATGGGATCCTCCCAAACCAGGGTTTGAAAACAGGTCTCCAGCATTGCAGGCAGTTTCTTTGCCATCTGAGCCACCAGGGAAGCCCCAAGAAATGTGTAAATAGCAATTGGCAATACTGTTTTAAACAAATGTCAAAAGGTTTTATTTTTACCACCTCTTGGAAAAAATCTCTTGCTAAGGTAAGCTTTGTGAAGGTAGGACAAATCTCTTAAGCAAAAGTCTTCTAAAATTTAATTTCCTCTTGGAAAAATAGTATGAAAATCCCACTTGAAAATAGGTGGGATTCTAGACAACATCATTTGTTGTGGGTCATAAACTCTGGGATTATTGATTGCAAAATCTTGAGTTTGCAATTACATAGATAGAAAAGATAGACTGATGTCACACATGTGTCATTTGTCCCCTTTTCTTTTGGTATTGTACATTTATCTTTTTCTCATTTACTGGTAAGGACTCTGTATATTATGCTACTCATTCCTTACCTCTGATGTTGTAAATATTTTTTTTTAAAAATTTGCTTTGTGTCCTGTACAATCTATATATGATATATTTCTTGTCCACACAGTGTTTTAATTTTTAGGTAGTTCAGTTCAGTCGCTCAGTCATGTCCAACTCTTTGCGACCCCATGAATCACAGCACACCAGGGCTCCCTGTCCATCACCAACTCCCAGAGTCCACCCAAACCCATGTCCATTGAGTCAGTGATGCCATCCAACCAAATCATCCTTTGTTGTTCCCTTCTCCTCCTGCCCTCAATCTTTCCCAGCATCAGGGTCTTTTCAAATGAGTCAGCTCTTCGGATGAGGTGGCCAAAGTATTGGAGTTTCAGCTTCAGCATCAGTCCTTCCAATGAACACCCAGGACTGATCTCCTTTAGGATGGATTGGTTGGATCTCCTGGCAGTCCAAAAGACTCTCAAGAATCTTCTCCAAAATCCCAGTTCAAAAGCATCAATTCTTTGGCACTCAGCTTTCTTTATAGTCCAACCCTCACATCCATACATGACTACTGGAAAAACCATATCCTTGACTAGATGGACCTTTGTTGGCAAAATGATCTCTGCTTTTTAATATACTGTCTAGGTTGGTCATAACTTTCCTTCAAAGGAGTAAGCATCTCTTAATTTCACTGCTACAGTCATCATCTTCAGTGATATTGGAGCCCAGAAAAATAAAGTCAGCCACTGTTTCCACTGTATCCCCATCTATTTGCCATGAAGGGATGGGACCAGATGCCATGATCCTAGTCTTCTGAATTTGAGCTTTAAGCCAACTTTTTCATTCTCCTCCTTCACTTCCATCAAGAGGTTGTTTGGTTCTTCACTTTTGCCATAAGGGTGGTGTCATCTGCGTATCTGATGTTATTGATATTTCTCCCAGCAATCTTGATTCCAGCTGTCCTTCCTCCAGCCCAGCGTTCCTCATGATGTACTCTGCATATAGGTTAAATAAGCAGGGCGACAATATACAGCCTGGAGGTGCTCCTTAACTATGTTAATTGTTGTTGCTATTGTTCTGATTTCTAGCTGGAGTTTCGTGTTGAGAAATACCATTCCAAACATAGTATTTCAAGTCATAAGCAGTATTTCTTTCTATTGATTTTACAGCTTTGTTACTGTAATTTTATAATTACATATTTGATAAATCTAAAATTTACTTTGGTGTGTAGTGTGAGGTGGCTTCTCAGGTCTCTCGGTGGTAAAGTGGTAAAAGAATCTGCCAATACAGGAGACTCAGGAGACACAGGTTCAATCCCTGGGATGGAAAAATTCCCTGGAGGAGGAAATGGCAAGCCACTCCATATTCTTATTTGGAGAATCTCAAGGACAGAGGAGCCTAGCAGGCTACAGTCCATGGGATTGCACAAGTGTCAGACACGACTGAGCATGCATGTACCTGGTGTGAGGCCATAATCAAATTGTTTTCAAAATGATCTCTTTGTCAAGCATACTATGTTAATACTTATTGTTCTTCATTGTTGATATGTTCATCCCACTGTTCTTCATTTTCATAATTCTCCTGGCTATGTTTTAATGTTTTTCCAGATGGGTTTTTTTAGTCACTGTAAAAATATTTATATGAATATATTCTCATTGTAAACATTTAAAACAGAATATGGAATAAAATAAGATAATTTCATCTTACTACTTCTTACATCTACTCTTCTCCACAAAAATAATGGCAGCTAACACTTTTGAATGTATGTTCTAGAATATTCATTTATCTAACTGTAACAGACAGTCCCCAATTTACAATGGTTTGACTTAATGATGTATTGACTTTATGATGATGTGAAACAACGCATATTCAGGAGAAGCTGAACTTCAGATTTTGAATGTTACATCCAGTATGACCTTTTCTCACTCTGGGCAGCAGCAGTGAGATGAGTTGTAACTTCCCAGTCAGCCAAATGATCATGAGGATGAACAATTGACACACTTAATGATCAATCCATACCCATACAACCACTGTGTTTTTCACTCTCAGTACAGTATTCAATAACTAATGTGAGAATGAAATATTTGCAAACAAAGCAACTGACAATGGATTAATCTCCAAAATATACAAACAGTTCATGCAGCTCAACATCAGGAATGCAAACAGCCCCCCAAAAAATAGGTGGAAGGTCTAAACAGACATTCCTCAAGGGAAGACATACAAATGGCAATCAACTACATGAAAATGTGCTCATCATCACTAATTACTAGAGAAATGCAAATCAAAAGCATAATGAGGTATCACTTCACACCAGTAAGAATGGCTATCCTCAAACATCTACAGAGAAAGCTGGAAAGGGAGAAAAGGGAACCTACTACATTGTTGATAGGAATGTAAATTGGTACAGCCACTATGGAAAAAAGTATAGAAATTTCTCAAAAACTAAAAATAGAGCCTGGGTATATATCTGGAAAAAAATGAAAACTCTAGAAAAGATACATGTATCCCAATATTCATAGCATAACAATAACTAAGACACAGAAGCAACCTAAATGTCTATCAGCAGATGAATGGATTCATATATACAATGGAATATTCAGTTCAGTTCAGTCGCTCAGTCGTGTCCCATTCTTTGCGACCCCATGAATCACAGCACACCAGGCCTCCCTGTCTATCACAAACTCTCGGAGTTCACTCAAACTCATGTCCATCGGGCTGGTGATGCCATCCAGCCATCTCATCCTCTGTCGTCCCCTTCTCCTCCTATCCCCAATCCCTCCCAGCATCAGAGTCTTTTCCAATGAGTCAACTCTCATGAGGTGGCCAAAGTATTGGAGTTTCAGCTTCAACATCAGTCCTTCCAATGAACACCCAGGACTGATCTCCTCTAGGATGGACTGGTTGGATCTGCTAGCAGTCCAAGGGACTCTCAAGAGTCTTCTCCAGCACCACAGTTCAAAAATATCAATTGTTTGGCACTCAGCTTTCTTCACAGTCCAACTCTCTTCACAGTCCAACTCTCACATCCATACATGACCAGTGGAAAAAACCATAGCCTTGACTAGACAGACCTTTGTTGGCAAAGTGATGTCTCTGCTTTTCAATATGCTGTTTAGGTTGGTCATAACTTTCCTTCCAAGGAGTAAGCATCTTTTAATTTCATGGCTGCAATCACCATCTGCAGTGATTTTGGTGCCCCCAAAATAAAGTCTGACACTGTTTCCACTGTTTCCCCATCTATTTCCCATGAAGTGATGGGACCAGATGCCATGATCTTAGTTTTCTGAATGTTGAGCTTTAAGCCAACTTTTTCACTCTCTACTTTCACTTTCATCAAGAGGCTTTTTAGTTCCTCTTCACTTTCTGCCATAAGGGTGGTGTGGTACTCAGACACAAAAAAGATTGAAACTGCCATTTGCAGCAACATGGATGGACCTAGAGATTGTCATACTGAGTGAATTACTTCAGAGAATGATAAATACCATATGATACCACTTATATGTGGAATCTAAATAATTATTACAAATGAACTTATTTACAAAACAGAAACAGATTCACAGACACAGAAAACAAACCTATGGTTACCAAACGGGAAAGAAGGAAGTGATAATTTGATACTGACATATACACACTACTATATATAAGACAGATAACTAATAAGAACTTACTGTTTAGCATAAGGAACTCTACTCAACACTCTGTAATGACCTATATGGGAAAAGAATCTAAAAAAACAGTGGATATACATATTAATATGTGTAAAACTGATTCACCTTGCTGTATATCAGAAATTAAATATTGTAATTTGCATGCAGGTCAGGAAGCAACAGTTAGAAATGGACATGGAACAACAGACTGGTTCCAAATAGGAAAAGGAGTACATCAAGGCTGTATATTGTCACCCTGCTTATTTAAATTCTATGCAGAGTACATCATGAGAAACGCTGGACTGGAAGAAACACAAGCTGGAATCAAGATTGCCAGGAGAAATATCAATAACCTCAGATATGCAGATGACACCACTCTTATGGCAGAAAGTGAAGAGGAACTCAAAAGCCTCTTGATGAAAGTGAAAGTGGAGAGGAAAAAAGTTGGCTTAAAGCTCAACATTCAGAAAACGAAGATCATGGCATCTGGTCCGATCACTTCATGGGAAACAGATGAGAAAACAGTAGAAACAGTGTCAGACTTTATTTTTTGGGGCACCAAAATCACTGCAGATGGTGATTGCAGCCATGAAATTAAAAGACGCTTACTCCTTGAAAGGAAAATAATGATCAACCTAGATAGCATATTCAAAAGCAGAGACATTACTTTGCCGACTAATGTCCGTCTAGTCAAGGCTATGGTTTTCCAGTAGTCATGTATAAATGTGAGAGTTGGACTGTGAAGAAAGCTGAGCACCGAAGAATTGATGCTTTTGAACTGTGGTGTTGGAGAAGACTCTTGAGATTCCCTTGGACTGCAAAGAGATCCAACCAGTCCATTCTAAGGGAGATCAGTCCTAGGTGTTCTTTGGAAGGAATGATGCTAAAGCTGAAACTCCAGTACTCTGGCCACCTCATGCAAAGAGTTGACTCATTGGAAAAGACTCTGATGCTGGGAGGGATTGGGGGAAGGAGGAGAAGGGGACGACAGAGGATGAGATGGCTGGGTGGCATCATCAACTCAATGGACGTGAATTTGAGTGAAATCCAAGAGTTGATGATGGACAGGAAGGCCTGGAGAGCTGCAATTCATAGGGTCGCAAAAGTTGGACATGACTGAGTGACTGAACTAAACTGAACATCGACACAAATTATTTTTCAATTTGACATATATTTTATCAATATATATATACTATACATATACACATATACATGCATACATATACATATATACATATTATTTATCAATCGCCAACCAGATATGCATTTATATGTTTCTATATTGCTTTCCATGACACACAAGCTTACAAGCTTCTTCATAATAAATCACCATTGTACAAGTTGCACTTATTGCATTCCTTTAGATTCTTAACAGTGGAATTTTAGAGCCAGGAAATATGAACAGTTGATAAACTGCCAAATTGCCTTTCCAAAAGATTTTGAGTATTTACAGTCCCACAAAAAGTATGTAAGAATGGCTTTTACTTTATTCACTCACCAATTTTTGAAAATCAGTTGCTAATATATAGCTTCTATTTTGAATTTCCATAAAGGAGAATCAATAATTGTTGCTTCAGAAGCCAATAAATGGAGAAAATTAGATTGAAGCACCTCATTAAGATGTACAAAAACAACTAATAATGAAACAAACAACAGAATGGATACACTCCAAATTTCTTTCAATGACATGTACCTTAGCAGACATAGACCATGTAAGAGAGTATAAATGAAATAATATAATACCATAAGAAGGAAAAAAAAACCTCAATAATAAAACTAAGACCAAATATTTTCTCATCAGAGTGAGAATGAGATACTTACTTATTAAGTTAAAAAAAAAGAGAGAGAGAGAGAGAGAGAAAATGTGCACACTTAGTAGCTCAGAAAGGTTAACGGAACAGCATAGCTAACAGGCTATATCAGACCAAACAAATCAAAATGGAATTCAAGGGGAAAAGTACTAGAGGTGTCTTCATTACAGTAAAACTGTTACACAATGTATAAGGCTTATGCAACAAACAAATATAGCACTGAAATATATGAAATAAAACCACTGGAAATAGAAGTATAGGATAATAAAGAGAGACTAGCATTTTCTTCTGAATCTTCACATACTGAGATCAAAAGATAAAAATTAATTTGAAGAAGGTCCAAAAATACCAATGAAATTGTATACATATTTATAATGTATAATAATGTAATACATATGATATCATATATAATCATATATAATGTATAATAAGTACATAGGTATGATTTTATATATGAGGTTATGTATCTACCCATCTATTTAGATGTCTTATATTTATTATTTGTAATGCTGAAATTGTTTGTTGTCCACCCACCCAGCAATAATTTACTCTTTTTTCTGGTTAACAGAAAGCCAATTTGGACATCTTTAACAAAATAGTATGAACCATGATGGGTCTAAGCTAAAGATAACAATTGGATTTCTATTTACTAGTAATTAATGGATGTGATAGTTGGACTGTGAAGAAAGGTGAGCTCCGAAGAATTGATGCTTTTGAACAGTGGTGTTGGAGAAGACTCTTGAGAGTCCCTTGGACTGCAAGGAGATCCAACCAGTCCATTCTGAAGGAGATCAGCCCTGGGATTTCTTTGGAAGGAATGATGCTAAAGCTGAAACTCCAGTACTTTGGCCACCTCATGCAAAGAATTGACTCATTGGGAAAGACTTTGATTCTGGGAGGGATTGGGTGCAGGAGGAGAAGGGGACGGCAGAGGATGAGGTGGCTGGGTGGCATCACTGACTCGATAGACATGAATCTGAGTGAACTCCAGGAGTTGGTGATGGACAGGGAGGACTGGCATGCTGCAATTCATGGGGCTGCAAAGAGTTGGACACGACTGAGCGAGTGAACTGAACTGAACTGAATGGGTGTATGAGCATGGCCCCATTAATGAGCATGGCCCTGCCATCAAAACAAGACCCAGTTTCCCCTTCAGTCAGTCCCTCCCATCAGGAAGCTTCCATAAGCCTTCCATAAGCCTCTTATCCTTCTTCATCAGAGGGCAGACAGAATAAAAACCACAATCACAGAACATTAACCAATATGATCACATGGACCACAGCATTGTCTAACTCAATGAAACGATGAGCCATGCCATGTAGGGCCACCCAAGATAAGTGGATCATGGTGGAGGGTTCTGACAAAACATGGTCCAATGGAAAAGGGAATGGCAAACCACTTTAATATTCTTGCCTTGAGAACCCCATGAACACTATGAAAAGGCAAAAAAATAGGACACTGAAAAATGAACTCTCCAGGTTTGTAGGTGCCCAATATGCTATTGGAGATCAGTGAAGAAATAACTCCACAAACAATAAGGAGATGGAGCCAAAGCAAAAACAACACGCAGGTGTGGATGTAACTGGTGATAGAAGTAAAGTCCGATGCTGAAAAGAACAATATTGCATAGGAACCTGGAATGTTAGGTCCATGAATCAAGGCAAATTGGAAACGGTCAAACAGGAGATGGCAAGAGTGAACATTTTAGGAATCAGCAAACTAAAATGGACTGGAATGGGTGAAATTAACTCAGATGACCATTATATCTACTATTGTGGTCAAGAATCCCTTAGAAGAAATGGATCAACCATCACAGTCAACAAGAGTCTGAATGGAGTACTTGGATGCAATCTCAAAAACAACAGAATGATCTCTGTTCATTTCTGAGGCAAGCCATTCAATATCAGAGAATTAAAAGTCTATGCCCCAAACCAATAATGTTGAAGAAACTGAAGTTGAATAGTTCTATGAAGACCTATAACACCTTCTAGACTAACACCTGAAAAAGATGTCCTTTTCATTATAGGGGACTGGAATGCAAAAGTAGGAAGTCAAGAAACACCTGAAATAACAGGCAAATTTGGCCTTGGAATGCAGAATGAGGCAGGGCAAAGACTAATAGAGTTTTGCCAAGAAAATGCACTGCTCATAGCAAACACCCTCTTCCGAACAACACAAGAGAAGACTCTACACATGGACATCACCAGATGGTCAATACCAAAATCAGGTTGTTGATATTCGTTGCAGCCAAAGATGGAGAAGCTCTATACAGCCAGCAAAAACAAGACCAGGAGCTGACTGTGACTCAAATCATGAACTACTTAATACCAAATTCAGACTTAAATTGAAGAAAATAGGGAAAACCACTAGACCATTCAGGTATGACCTGAATCAAATCCCTTACAACTGAACAGTGGAAGTGACCAATAGTTTCAAGGGATTAGATCTGATAGACAGAGTACCTGAAGAACTATGGATGGAGGTTCATGACATTGTACAGGAGGCAGTGATCAAGACCATCCCCAGGAAAAAGGAAGGCAAAATGGTTGTCTGAGGAGGCCTTATAAATAGCTGAGAAAAGAAGAAAAGCAAAAGGCAAAGGAGAAAAGGAATGAAATACCCATTTGAATGCAGAGTTTCAAAGAATAGCAAGGAGAGATAAGAAAGCCTTCCTCGGTGATCAGTGAAAAGAAATAGAGGAAAACAATAGAATGGGAAAGACTAGAGATCTCTTCAAGAAAATTAGAGTTAACAAGGGAATATTTCATGCAAAGATGAGCACAATAAAGGACAGAAGTGATTTGGACCTATTACAAGCAGAAGATATTAAGAAGAAGGGTCAAGAATACACAGAAGAACTCTACAAAAGAGAGCTTCATGACCCAGATAACCACGTTGGTGTGATCACCCACTTAGAGCCAGATATCCTGGAATGTGAAGTCAATTGGGCCTTAGAAAGCATCACTATGAACAAAGCTTGTGGAGGTGATGGAATCCCAGTTGAGATATTTCAAATTCTAAATGATAATGCAGTGAAAGTGCTGCACTCAATATGCCAGAAAATTTGGAAAACTCAACAGTGGCCATAGGACTGGAAAATGTCGTTATTATTCCAATCTCAAAGACAGGCAATGTCAAAGAATGCTCAAGGTCTGCACAATTGCACTCATCTCACACACTAGTGAAACAGTGCTCAAAATTCTTCAAGCCAGGCTTCAACAGTATGTGAACTGTGAACTTCCAGATGTTCAAGCTGGATTTAGAAAAGGCATAGGAATCAGAGATCAAATTGCCAACATCCATTGGGTCATACATAAAGTGAGAGAGTTCCAGAAAAAAACATCTATTTCTGCTTTACTGATTATGCAAAGCCTTTGACTATGAAGATCACATCAAACTGTGGACAGGTCTTCAAGAGATGGGAATACCAGACCACCTGACCTGCCTCCCAAGAAATCTGAATGCAGGTTAAGAAGCAACAGTTAGAACTGGACATAGAACAGACTCGTTCCAAATAGGAAAAGGAGTACATCAAGGCTGCATATTGTCACCCTGCTTATTTAACTTCTATGCAGAGTACATCATGAGAAATGCTTGACTGGATGAAGCACAAGCTGGAATCAAGACTGCCAAGAGAAATATCAATAACCTCAGATATGCAGATGACACCACCCTTATGGAAGAAAGGGAATAAGAAGTAAAGAGTCTCTTGATGAAAGTGAAAGAAGAGAGGGAAAAACTCAACATTCATTAAACCAAGGTCATGGCATCTGGTCCCATCACTTCATGGCAAATAGATAGGGAAACAGTGGCTGACTTTATTTTTCTGGGCTCCAAAATCAGTGCACATGGTGATCGCCGCCATGAAATTAAAAGACACTTGCTCCTTGGAAGGAAAGTTATTACCAACCTAGACAACATATTAGAAAGCAGAGACATTACTTTGCTGACAAAGGTCTAGTCAAGGCTATGGTTTTTCCAGTAGTCATATATGGATGTGAGGGCTGGACTATAAAGAAAGCTGAGCGCCGAAGAATTGATGCTTTTGAATTGTGATGTTGGATAAGACTCTTAAGAGTCCCTTGGACTGCAAGGAGATCAAACAAGCCCATCCTAAAGGAAATCAGCCCTGAACATTCACTGGAAGGACTGATGTTGAAGCTGAAACTCCAATACTTTGGCCACCAGATGTGAAGAACTGACTCATTTGAAAAGACTGTGACTCTGGGAATGGTTGAAGGCATGAGGAGAAGGGGATGACAGAGGATGAGATGGTTGGATGACATCACTGACTCGATGGACATGAGTTTGAGTAGGTGCTGAGAAATGGTGATGGACAGGGAAACCTGGTGTACTACAGTCCTTGGGGTTGCAAAGAGTCGCACACAACTGAGCGAGTGAATGGAACTGAACTGAACTGAATGATTGTATGAGATCAGAGGAAAAACACATTTGGGGCCTCTTGGATATATTTTTATCCCTGATGTAAGATTTGTGAGAAGAACCCTTTTTTTCTCTCTTACTTCTTTTACACATGGTCTTGAGATAAAATGATACCTGGGATTGATGTGATCCAAGTATCATGGATCCATAAGGATAGACACTGCCAATACAAAGAAGATGGACCAAACATAAAGGAAAGAGTCTTCATACTTGATGAGATCACTGAACTCAGAACCAACCATGGCAATCTCTATTTCTGAACTTCTTAAGTAAGATAAAAAATTATTACTGTTTAATCTACTTTCCATCAGCTTTTCTGTTATGTGCAGTTGACCTAAGTAGATACCAATCTCAGACCATAAAGAAAAACATCTGAGGATAAAGAAAGAAATGGGGATAAAAACAACCATTTTGAATTTCAAAAATTCTCCTCTAATCAATTATCAAGTTGGCATTTTGCTTTTGCTAATAATATCTGGTAAAAAATATTCCACATCAAAACTTAGGAAAGTAAAGTCTGAACAGAAGAAATAATGAATTGTTAAAAAGAATTATTCAAAAATTCTGAAAAAGAACACAAGATACACCTAAGGACAGCAAAGTAGTTATTGGTGGTGAATTTGAAAAATTTTCTAAAAATTAATTAATATTGCAGTTCCTTTAAATTGTTAATAAAGTGGAGATAATACCTGTTAGCATAGTCAAGAAGTAACTGTGCAAAATATCCTCTCATTATTTTTTCCTTCCCTGACTTTAGGACTTATTTTAATTATGCGTTTTTTTAAAATTTCTTTAGATAGATTGTATTGTCAATGTTCACAAAAAAATGCAAGGATGAGCACTATATGTGAACATAGAATAGTAATAGTACATATGAACATACACTATTAGAAAGTGTAGTTCTTACTATAAATGTGGGAATAAGTTTCTAGATCAATTTATAGATGACATCTACAAAACCAGAAAATTTGCCATTATCTTTTTAGTAAAGAGATGGGAATACCAGACCATTTGACCTATCTCCTGAGAAATCTGTATGTAGCTCAGGAAGCAACAGTTAGAACTCGACATGGAACAACAAACTGGTTCCAAATAGGAAAAGGAGTATGTCAAGGCTGTATATTGTCACCCTGCTTATTTAACTTATATGCACAGTGCATCATGAGAAATGCTGGGCTGGAGGAAGCACAAGCTGGAATCAAGATTGCCGGGAGAAACATCAATAACCTCAGATATGCAGATGACACCACCCTTACGGCAGAAAGTGAAGAAATAAAAAGCCTCTTGATGAAAATGAAAGAGGAGAGTGAAAAAGTTGGCTTAAGGCTCAATATTCAGAAAACTAAGATCATGGCATCTGGTCCCATCACTTCAAGGAAAATAGATGGAGAAAGAATGGAAACAGGGACATATTATTTTTGGGGCTCAAATGGTGACTGCAGTCATGAAATTAAAAGACACTTGCTCCTTGGAAGAGAAGTTATAACCAACCTAGACACCATATTCAAAAGCAGAGACATTACTTTGCCAACAAAGGTCTGTCTAGTCAAGGCTATGGTTTTTCCAGTGGTCATGTATGGATGTGAGAGTTGGGCTGTAAAGAAAGCTGAGCACCAAAGGATTGATGCTTTTGAACTGTGGTGTTGGAGAAGACTCTTGAGAGTCTTTTGGACTGCAAGGAGATCCAACCAGTCCATCCTAAAGGAAATCAGTCTGAATATTCATTGGAAGGACTGATGTTGAAGTTGACACTCCATTACTTTGGCCACCTGATGTGAAGAATTGACTCATTGGAAAAGACCCTGATGCTGGGAAAGATTGATGGCGTGAGGAGATGAGGATGACAGAGGATGAGATGGTTGGATGGCAACACCGATGCAATGGACATGAGTTTGAGCAGACTCCAGGAGTTGGTGATGGAAAGGGAGGCCTGGTGTGCTACAGTCCATGGAGCTGCAAAGAGTCAGACACGACTGAGCGACTGAACTGAACTGAACTTAGTTCTAATATTTCAAAGTGATTTTATTTTAAAAAGATATTTTTTCTCATTTACTCAGCAAATATTCATCAAATATCTATTTATTACAATATATAAGCCTAGGCAAATGGAAGTATAACAGAGAATATGTACATGTACCTTAAAATGTTTTGGTTATCCTCAAAATATAATAAATTCACAAGGATATGACTCATCTATAATTTTTAAACCTTTTTTTTTTTCTGGCACATCATGGGCCTGTTAAACCTGAAGATTCATGCTCTTTCACTCCTTGAAATTCAGTTTCTACAGTAGCTAATGTAATTTGTTTATTCAATGTGTTCTTTTCCCTCCATGTACAAGAATTTGCAATGTTTTCCAATCTCATCTTTTGGTTGTGCTTTTTTTCTAATAACATTGTGGTTCTTTTTCTCTGTGTCTTCTGCTGTTCTTTTTACATAGTTCTTTCATGTTACCAACTTGATTTTCTGCCATACCTGTTCTTTTCCTTCTAATTTGGTTTTAATGCCTGTTATTGCTTTATTTTCCTCCATAATTTCTTATTTGAGCTCTGATAACTATATATCATTTAATCTTTATGTCTTAGAGAATTCATGGTGTTGTAAAATTTTCTTGAGAGTGAGAAACAGTTATCTAAGTGTTTTGTCTACAGATTTAAAAAAAAATGTATTTGCTTTTGTGATTTCATCTTTTTGGTGAAGAAATTTTGCATAGTTCTAACACTGGTAATTTCGCTATCTTCACAGCATTTAATTAGGCTGCTACTTGACACCAAATAATGTGATATAGGCCCCTGACTCCACTTCCTGTTTATCTGAAAATCATTTGAGTAGTGCTTCACAACCATAGCTACGCATTAAAATTAATTTTATTTTCTTTAAAAAAAAAAAAAAGAAAGAAAATAGAGATGCCTGAATCCTAGTCTAGCACAATAAAATTTCAATTTTCAGGTGTAGGCCTCAAATTAGTCTCTCACATCATTGAGCTAAAGACTAGATATCATTGGTTGTTATTATCTGTTCATCTGTTTGAGGGTAGTAGAGCTAGAACTGAGTCCAGCAGAAGCTGGAACTGAAAAAAAAGGCACAGTGTCTCATCTTTCTTCTATTTGCTGAAAGACTGGCACCTGGGCCATTTCCACAGACTGGCTACAGGAGACCCAATGATATTTTTGTTAGCTGTGGCTATCCACTGCTCTCCAATGCAATTAACCAACCTTTGTCGCACTTATTCCCGTGCTCTGAGGCTGCATAACATCAGTAGTAGGTATCAGTAACAGACTGAGTGCTAGAAGCAATCTTAACAGTCACCTATTCCCACGTGAGAAAACTAAGACACTGCAGGGCTAAGATTGTTGCCCAGGGTACATGGAAAGGGGGGGGGGTATGTGAACAAGAAATGATATAATATATCAGGCTCTGTTAGGTGCTTTACCTACATAAGTCACTGACTCCATTAAAATGATTCTTTCAGATAGTTGTACGAATATGATCAACTACCTATCCAGTATTCTCTCCCAATCTTTTTCTACTTCCAAATAGCTTTCAGATTTTCTTTGAGAAAACACCATTTCCCCCAACTTAACCCTTAGTTTCAACATTCATTAAAAAATCTCTTTCACCTTGCCAAAGTAATTAAGTAGGGGATGGGCAGGAAATTAGGTACAAGCCAGGGAACACACAGCCTTCTCCTGGCTTTACTTATTTGTTACAGATTTATTTTGTTAGAGCAAAGCTTAGGCCTTTATTTAAAAAAATTGGAGGCTAATTACTTTACAATATTGTGGTGGTTTTTGCCATACATTCACATGAATCAGCCTGGGTGTACATGTGTTCCCCATCCTGAACTTCCCTCCCACCTCCCTTCCAATCCCGTCCCTCAGGGTCATCCCAGTGCACCAGCCCTGAGCACGCTGTCTCATGCATAGAACCTGGACTGGCAATCTAGTTCACATATGATAATATTAGGCCTTTTAAGTGGACGTGGAAGGCAATGCTCTTTCACTCCTACTAGATGCAAATAAGAAGTGCGTAACCCCCGTTATTACAGCAGCCAGATTGTGACCATCAGGGAAACCACCATAAGGGCAGAGACTCGACATGAAAATAAAGAAGTAAAAAGAGTACTAGGGAAAAAGTAGAGTGAGAAGCCCTAACTGAACTTTGCCCAGCACCTCTCAATTCTGGACCTTTCAGTTAAAAGGAGTCAGTACATTTCCTTTGTTGTTTAAATTCTGAGTTGAGTTTTCTCTCCCTTGCAACTGAAAGCATCATAATTGAGTCAGATCTATTACTACTGCTGTTTCATAGAAGAAATCACTTGAGGCTATACTGTACTGTCCAATTTAGTAGACACTAGCCATATGTGGCTATTTAAATAAATTGCAATAGCTAAAATTAAAAATCCAGTTCCTTAGTCGTAGAAGCCAGATGTGAAGTGTTCCATAGCCACATAGTTCATGGTTACCTTATTTAACAGCACAGAATTTAACAAATTTCTATGTAACAAATATTCTTATTTAGCAAATAATTAATAAATATTCTATGTACTTACATCATCACAGAAAGGTCTACTGGAGGATGAAAGACAGGGCTCTTACATAATTTGTTCATTGTTATGCACCTGTTACCTGGCAGAACTATCATTTGAACCCAAGTTTTACATGCCTACAGGAGGGTTTTGTTATATATCATTAAGTCCTTGTGGTCAGATGTTGTTGACAATATGCATTAGTATCTGATGGAACTGGGCTACTTGTGTGATATTTACATTGTAGCTCCAGATACAGCATAAACAAATGGTTCATGAGACACATTGATTCATGATCTGGGTTGCTTCATTCATACAATGGAAATTCTTTTCATGCTGACTTTAATAAGTTTCTAGTATTTTTATCACCAATGTTTGTATTTGTCATTCTTACTCAAATTTATGTCAATGGCTAAACTCTTTTCCTAACACTTTCATTGTTACTGCTCTAATTTTTCTCAAGATCCTTCATGGTTTTCCATTCCCTTGTGAATCAGGTAAATGTCTGTCTGTCTTTTTATTTTCAAATACTTGCACATCAGAAAGCTTTCCCCAAGGTATCTGAGCTCTTCTCTTGACAGACACTGTGACATGAACAAGAAATAGTACAAACTCCTCCATGCATGTCTGAAAATGAATTTGACAAAGCTTATTAATACCAGTAGCCTTCTGGCCATTTTTAAATCCAAGCATTCTGTTCATTGGCAGTAAAGCTTATTTCTTTTTTGATTTGCCTTTTAATAAATAATCTATTGAACATTTGAAGTGCTTACTGGTTATCAAATTTAGAATTAATTGCACTGCATTTCTCCAGGCAGATTAATAAAGCAGCAGAATTCTATTCTAATGGACATTTTGCATTACTATTGAAAATAATCCTGAACATAAATGAAATAAAGATTCAGTTTCAAGCATGACTAAATTCACAGTCACATTAACTAATGTATAATTTGAGATTTTAATTTCTGAATCTTTAACTTTTTTATTATAGATGGGACATTCTAATTGTTTTAAAATATAAAATGCAGACATATATGTCATGTCAAAAATGCTTTTCCAAATAATTTTCTTGGGCAAATTTTATATATATTCCATCAATTTTTACTCAATATAATTTCTAAACTTTGATAGAAGATTTAAGATTTTGTGTTACAGTATAATGCATTAAGCATTGATATTCAGGTATAGGAAGTAATATTAATCTTGGATTTTACCATGCTCTGTTATTCTGGTATCATTGATAAGTTGCTTCATTGGAAACAGTGCTTCTATAACAGAGAGCTCAATTAAGGTTAATTAGAAGAAAAGACTTGACATCCCTGATTAATAACCTAACTGCTACACTAATGTACTGTGGTTCTTGAACTATGCATCTAGCACCAGGTGTGATCTTGCTAGAGTAATTGAGGTAATAAAGTGTCTCTTTTATGTTTATTCAGTAGAGAAAATTCCTAGGTGAGTCTTAGTCATATTTAAGATGATTTTTTCATTTACATTTGAATAATATTTGCTTCCCACTATATCATTATAGTGAGATGATGACAAGGATGTATTCAGAATCATTGTTGTGAAAGATATTTTTATACATACATATATATACATTCCTACACATACACATACATATACACACATATACATTTAAACAAAAGATCCCTTTATTTCTTACTTTTTTCCTTAATTTATTTTCCTCTTTCTTCTGGCATTACACCTTTAAGTAACACATGACTCCCAAATTAAAGATAGGCATAACATAATGAGAGGCCGACAAAAAGCAAAACGCATCTGATTATATAGTTCTTTGGCCACACAACAACCATGAAAGCAAAATAAGATCCATTCTTGGCAGCTAGAATTGCCCTGAGCATTTATTCTTGTCATAAACATCCTGGCAATTTTACTTACATTCAACACATGTATTGGCGATTTCACCTTACTCTCAGAGCATTTATTTTATCTGTCCTGGATCAGGGTAACTCCTGAGCTAGCATTAGTGAAGTGAGTGAGTGAAGTCACTCAGTCGTGTCCGACTCTTTGCGACCCGTGGACTGTAGCCCACCAAGCTCCTCTGTCCATGGGATTCTCCAGGCAAGAATATTGGATTGGGTTGCCATTTCCTTCTCCAGGGGATCTTCCCGACCCAGGGATCGAACCCAGGTCTCCCACATTGCAGGCAGACGCTTTAACCTCTGTACCACCAGGGAAGCTAGCATTACAAGTATTCAACCAAACGTATGGTTACAGTTAGTATCGTAGAAAGAATGCAACTTGGAAATCCAAAGACCTGGGTCCTAGATGGGTAAACTATGGGCAGGTTTCTTTTGTAGAATGTAGAAAGTGATAATAACCTTGTCTCTCTTCTTTACTACTGTGTGCTTGTAACTTAGAACAATGTCTGAAAAGTTGCAGGAGCTCAATAAATACTTGGTGTATAAATGAAGGACATGAGAGATATGGACCATGCCATCTTCCAGGTCTAACTGTAATGATCTCTATAGCAGTCCTACTGTGTGCTATGACTGTGTTAATTATACTTAATAAACATGGAAACAGCTTCTCTTTTGAATAAAGCAGAATACAATATACACTATAGAATTTTTTAAAGGAATAAATGTTTAAAATGCATATGAAAACACTTGTAAATTTGAAGACATAAAACCAGTGTTAGTCATTATTAGATCATCTATCTGGACACATCTTACTTGGACATCCTACATTTCCAGGCATTCAGAGACAACAGTGAAATATGTTTTGCTGAAGAAAGAAAGATTATAACTAGAGACAACAGTGTAGAGAAAACAGATGCTTAGTGGGATAAGAATGCAAATACAATGGTGATAATTTATTTTGTTATGATCAAGTGAACATATTTATTCACTAAGTAAATCCGTGTAAAAGTCTTCAGCTTCAACATTGAAATGTATATACCACAACCAAATGTTTGGCTGATATCAGAGTATATATAAAAACACTATGACGAGTTTAAGTGACAATCGTACTACTAATTTTCCTAACAAGAATCCATCACTAACAAAAACCAAGAAACAAAAAAGCTAAACTCCTTAATGGCATATATGCAGGTTTTCTCAAAGTTAAATCCCTGGCTTGTAAAGCTATCTCATTCTGTCCCAGTGCAGATCCTATACATGTTATCTCACACTTGAACTTCACCTCTTCAAGGAAGTCTTTCCTCAGCCCCTCTTGTTAGAGGGTATTTTCATTCCAACAATTTCTCCAGCACTTGGTAATACACACTCATTTTTTTTTTAATAGGAAGCAGCTTTTTTGAGTGTGGTTAAATAATCAATGTTTTCCCCATCACAAGAACAACTAGCCTCTTCATCATCTTCAGAGTTTTATTTATTTAAATTATATGCTTCAAAGGCAGACGGCATTACTCATAGCTTTATGTTGCCCCTCTCAAGTCATAACAAGGTTTTTACACTTTATGTGCCTAATAAACACATGTTGGTTTTATTTGCAAATCCAGTTGAAAAGCACAGAGTATCAGAGTTAAAAAGGATTCAACAGTTATCACCAAGTTTCAAAATTTTGAAATTAATGCCTTTAGGAAGGCCATGTGTCTCCAGTTTACCAGCGTCCCTACCACTTTTATCTAACTCGAGCCATTTCTGCACTTACTTGGTCTCTGCGGCATTCACAGCTGTCATTGTGGATTGACGCCTATGAGGGACTATACTCCAGAGGCCTTTGCTGAGTTGCCTGAACTGACAATGGATCACCTTAGTGACATTGCCAGGTTAAATCTGAAGGTCTTTTTTTTTTAAATTTTATCTTTTTTTTTTTTTTTCCCCAGAGCTCTTTCATCTCAATATGTTATCTCCTCAAGTGGCTTTTAACCTAATAATTCTTATTCAACCTGCTTTCTACCTCCAAATTTGGTTGTAATAAAGGTCAAAGTCAACTGATTCGAAATCAGGGATATTACAGGGCTATTTATGAGTGCATAGTATACATAATAAGTCATAACACAATTATTTACTATATTTATATATAGTTTAAGGTAATAACCTTTCAAAGATATTGTCATAGTAATGAAGAAGAATGAATCTGGGATCATGGAATGTCTAAGTATCAGTAATAAGTTAACAAAAAAATGTAAGACTCATAAATTATAATTGAGTGGGATCTTTAAATTTACTCTGTGTAGAACATTCCTGGGTTATGCTTTAAAATATTTTAAAATTCCCTCTAACTCCTAAGAAAAGGCTCCCATGTCATTACTTTGTCCCTTCACCTTTTCCAAATGTTTTAAAATGAAAACAACAGATGCTTGCTTGCAGGATGGAGACACTATATTCAAAAGCATTTAACGAGATGGAGGATGGGAGAGGTTATTAAATAGGCTTACATAAAAATTGGAAGTTATATATGAACGTTGGTGTCTATCTCACAGTCTAATCAAATCTAACCAACAACATATTTTACAGGTTAAATAATGCTTTTATACAACTTGTTTTCACACTTATACAATTTTTCCCAAAGAGAATCATTCTCTATATAATTTCATAATCAATGCAATGTAATATTTGTTTGAAGAGATTAATAGAAAAATACAAACAAGCATATTTTTCCTATAACAAATAGAGAAGGTCTGAAATTTCTCATTTAAAAAAATTAGTTAGAATATGAAAAAAAAAAATTTATCTCCAATCCTTTCTTGAGGAGGCAGAAGCTATTTTTATCCTTTCATTACCATGCTATCATGCAGAGAAAGAAAAGATAAATATGCTCACACAGGTAAATGACACAGTTAATACATTTATTAAAAAAGTGAAAATATGGGAGTAAGTGTTCTTAATTAGAAAAAAAAAGTATATAAACTGGAAAATAATTTTGAAGAAAAAGCAAGTTTGTGGGCTAAAAAGAATAATAGTGAAACCATCTTAGAGTTACTTTTAGCAAAAGCTCAAGCAGTTGGGAGGCGGGGGAGATACAGGTAATATTCTCTTCAGAACCCTGGACAGCCTGAGGAAGTCAAAAGGAAACCAGACAAACCACAAAGTAAAAGATACATAGCAAAGGAAGTGAGTTGCTAAAGCAGGCAGCTGATACTTGATCTGCGCAAAACCTTTGAAGTAGGAGCATTATGAAAACTCGTCACCTATTGTTTTTACACAAGCATCCTGATCAAGACATTCGTTGCAGCCACACATTAACCTTGTATTTTCTTGCGTTTATACAAAACAGCAGCCCCCACTGATCTCTACCCAGTGACAACTGCTACATCTTCCTTAACAGCACTTGTTACCACCTGGCGTGTTTATTTGCATATTATCTACTAGAATATAACCCTCACAAGGTCAGGGCTTGCTGTTGTGTCCCTTGGGCCTAGAACCACACCTGGCACATGAAAAGTGCTCAATAAGTATTTGCTGAATGCATGTGCATTTAGGTACTGATATACTTTCTGTGTGGTTGATGTTACTTTTGATAATCCTGCTGTATAATAATTTATCTCTTTTGTTATTGAATTACAGATAGAATGTTACAACAGATAGAATTAAATGTGGTATTTAGCTTTAAAGGCAGAGATGCATATCCACATAAACTGCCTTGACTTAGAAAAATATACTGAGCTTTGAATTCACCCAACCCTCTCCTTGGGTTAACTCTACATCTGGTGACCTGGAACTAGACAGATGATTGGAGGAAACCAGTTCTCCTGACTACCCTGGAGGGATAACTGAGTGCTTGATATTTAACTTAATTTTATACAAAGTTCATTTAGATGTTTGAACTAAAAGAAAATTTTTTTTACAATTTTTTTTTTAAACAAGCAGGAGAATCATGCTCACGGGTGTTAGATATATGCAACAAATGAGGAAAAAAGTAGCTTAGCTCTGAGTGATAAGGGCTCTTAAAATGCATATTTTCTTGTGTATGTGTGGTAGTGTGTGTATGTTGGGTACACAAATTTGGGGATTTAATTTTTCTCAAACTCTCTTGAGGTATATTTTTCACACTTAAAATATATCTCAGTTGTTACTATTTGGAGTCCTAAGTCTGGAAGAGATAAACTATTGTCTTTTTCTTCTCCTTTTTTTCTTTTCTTTTTCTCAACCATGGAGACTTTAGCTTAGGGAAAAAAATTTTAAGAGGAGCCAGTACCCAAAGAAAGTGGACTGTGAGCCTAGGGTAACAGTCAACTCAGTCAGCATCTTCCATCCTCTTCCACCTGAAGAGGGACACCCTGAACCTGAATACTCCAGACAGCCCAGTTTAAAACCTAGTGATCTAAACTATGACCTTATTTTATGTGATGCTTCAGTACCATCATCTCCACCATTTTAACAATTGTTTGACCTCCTTGAGTTGCCCTATTCAGTTATATCAAATCATTTAAAAGCTTTACCATTTGTTGAATTGGAATCCACCAGTTAACATCCATCCTTGAGTCCTCGATCTTTACACTACTGAAGTATACTACTGCTGCTGCTGCTGCTGCTGCTAAGTCGCTTCAGTTGTGGCCTACTCTGTGCGACCCCATAGACAGCAGCCCACCAGGCTCCTGCATCCCTGGGATTCTCCAGGCAAGAACACTGGGGTGGGTTGCCATTTCCTTCTCCAATGCATGAAAGTGAAAAGTGAAAGTGAAGTCACTCAGTCATGTCTGACTCTTCGTGACCCCATGGACTACAGCCTACCAGGCTCCCCTGTCCATGGGATTTTCCAGGCAAGAGTACCAGAGTGGGGTGCCATTGCCTTCTCCAAAAGTATACTGAAGAAAGTCCAATTCCATATCTATGGTATCATGCCCACTCATTCTCACTTAAGTGTCCCCATTTCCTTCAGATATTGATAGTGTGAAACAGTTTGGGTTTCATCTACCATCCTAGCCATTCTCATTCACATATACTCAGTTTTTTCTAAAAGTATTTATTTAGTTGGCTGCAGCAGGGCTTAGTTGCAGCACATGAGATCTTTAGTTGTGGCACATAGGATCTAGTTTCCTGACCAGAGATCAAACCCAGACCCCCTGCATAGGGAGCATGGAATCTTGGCTACTGGACCACCAGGCAAGTTTGTATACTCAGTTTCTATGCCTCCTGAGGTCTGATGCCCAGCACTGGTAAAGCAAAATTGGTGAAGTTCTAGAACATTTAGGTAGAACAAGTCATTCACTTCCCTTTTCTGTCTGCCTATGCAACCTAAGACAGGAATAGCTTCTGTGAAATTACCTAGCAAAATTCTTCTACCTCTAAGAGAGACATTTCCATCCTAATCTTCTTCAGGTGAACTCTGGCTTTAAGTAGAAGTTTTTACACACTTTCTGTAAGATTCAACTTATTGAATCTTGCCTATTATTTCAGACTTGAAAATTCTTGGCCTCAGATTTTTGTCAATGAATGTATAAGATACCCATTTCCATTTTTGATAATTTGTCAGTCAGATAGTTTGATAATTCTAGAAAAAGCCTAAGGTAGAGTCTAGCATGTCATTTCTAAAGACTTTCTTCTAGATTAACATTGTCTAATTAAAAACTAATCTAAAATTTTTCATCAGTTTTTATCAGTTGTGAATCAACCCATTTCTGCTATTACTAGTTCATCATCCTCTGACATGCTCAGATAAATGAGTGATCAATGTTTTCAAGTTAAAATCAAGACGTACTTATTACAAAGTTAATTAATAATACTAGCTACAAAAACAAAAACAAAAGATGACAGTCCTCTCTGAACTCTCAACTGCCTTTACTGGGAACACATGTTATGCAATCAGTGAAAAATCATTATTTTGAAAAATCTCTTATGGGATTTTGCTTAGGATTAATGTCAGCTACCCTGTCCTGTTTTTCATGGAATTTTAGTATATGTTATGATTACTACTTAATAGCAACAGAATTGGAATTAATTCATATCTTTTGCTCCCTGAGAACTCAAAACTCTCTGTTTTACTACATCTGTGTTCACATTCTTGGAGGGTAATTTCTATATTCATGAAACCAAAGCAATGAGTGATGACAAATGTCATTGTACCCAGGGTTATAAAAATTCCCTAACTTATTTTAAATGTCCTGGATAAATGTAAAGAACAGTTTCCAGAACAATATCAGAAGCAATGAGTAATATCAAGACAGTATCAGCAACAATATCAGACAATGATTGCCTTTGACAGGTGTATTTCTACCTCAAATCAGGTAATATATCTTAAAATTCCTTTTAATAATAATATTCCCCACTGTACTCGCATATAGTTGTTATTGACACATAGGTTCGGCAAAGAGAACTCAAAGGTTAAAGGAAATTAAGTCATTCCAGCCAACATGCAGGCTGATCCCTGATTATCTTTTCACAGTAAAAACGTTACCGCCTGCTTCATTGCTCTGACATTCAGGAAATCTCACTTTGACTTTTTTTTTTTTACCACATAAGCCCAAGGTTTCTCCCTCTGTTGTTCCTGTTTTTTCTCAAGGGACTGTTTGTCAGGTTTCATCTGTAATATCCTGTCTTTTGAGGTCAACTGTCTCCAGCAACCATTTTAATAGTAACATTAATACAAGTTTTTTCTTACTTAGTGTCATTAAACTTGCATTTGTACATTTGATTTTCTAAAATCAAACAGCTAACAATGAGCTCTTAAAGGTTTGATTATATTATTTTCAAGGAATAATATATTAGAGAGGAAAATCTGATGCTACAAAATGGCAAAGAGAAAGGAGCAAAGCACTTTATACAACTGATACCTCCTTAAACATGAATGTTTTGAGTCATATATTTTAAGCAGATTAAAAAAAAAAAAGACTACATCAGAATCCCAGGTGCTTATTAAAAATGCAGACACAGGGTTCTTCCCAGGTCTGCCTTTGAAGACTTGCTACTCTTATTCACAAACTGTCACATTAGACAGTCATTTTAAAATGAATCATCTGGAAAATATTCTTGGAAACTAATTATTTTTCATACACCCTCATGATTTATCTATTAATTTAAATTTGGAATTTGATATGCTGGAGTTTCTGGAAATAGACTGTTTACAGACTGGTGAACTTGACAGTAGCCTGGAATTTTTTCTGAGTTCTCACAGAGGGGAAATTGGCTGGAGAAGGAGGACGGCTTGGAAGCACCTCAATGAGACGTTCCATTTGTGACCTCGGGGGACAGAGTTTTTTCTCTGGAAAAGTCCTAAAGGGTGACTATTGTGATGATTGAAAGTGTAATACAGCCACGTAATAAAACAGCTGTAATATTTTCATTTGCTGGGACAATTTCCAACATAGGCCACCTAAAAAACGGACCATTTTAAAAAATCCATAATTGTTAGGCACTGTTGGAGAAAACATTGTGCTCAACCTTGAATGTTAGAAAACAAGGTTCAGAGTCTCATTCCTCAAGGGGCAAAATCAAACATTTGATTCTACTTGGACCACCTGTAAATAGCAAGATCTCACTATTTTGTGAGCCAGATCTAGAGGTCTTTTACCTTCAGGGAAATTCTGAAAAACTAAGTCCTGAATTTTCAGTGTCTTATAAACAATGCCTATCATATGTGTGTCTATCAGAGTCAAGAGGTGCTTCTCAGGGCCTTTGGAAGCATTTGGTGTCAATTTTTTTTTTCCCCTAAAATGAAGAAAGTCCTTATTTGGTATTTCAGAAGTTTGACATTGGTCATCACACTTTTCTGCTGTTGTCCTGGGCTAATTACAAGCCTGCCTGAGCCCAAGAGTTGCAGGTTTAAATTTTATTAAGAAATGTTGTCAAGAGCAGAAAAGTGAACCAGAGGGCCTGGGTAGTGGTGAGGACCCTTGGACGATTTCTGTTCTGACCTTAACTGCTTAGTAGTCTTGGAATGATACTTCCATTCTCAAGTGTGCGCCAGACCATTTCAAAGGTACTTTTAGGGACAAACATTAGAACGTTATCTTGAGAAACTTAGAAATCAGAGAATCTGCTCCCATTTCATACCACATCTGCTAGTATCATATCAACAGGCAGAGAAATAAAAATGCTACTTTTAAAACTAATTACGTGAATTAAATCTAAACAAATGTGTGTCTTTCCTTGTGTAAACTTAGTTTCAACCATTCTATTCTTTTCTCCACATAATATTTCTCTTACCATCTGAATCTTTTCTGGAATGGATAAAACACTATCACACCTATTTCCAAGATAATTTAGTGTGTTTTACAATTGCTTTCAGTCCATAAGATGTCAAGTAGTATATGATGAGTGATTTCCAAATTTGCAGAACTGAAGATAGAAGCACCAAGTGCAAAGTAACTTCCCTATGTATAGTGAACATATAAATTGAAAAGCTAAAATAATAAGCATTATACACACAAAATGCACACTGACCAAAATTAAAATAAAACAGAACATTTTGTGGTTTGAATTTCTATTAAATCTACTTATCAGCTTTCTTCATTTTTATTTTTTGTTGAAGAAAATTACAGATGCATCACACTGTTCTTAGAGTACTCTTGAAACTAATAAAATTTAATGAGTGTTTCAAAAATTGGGGGAAAGGGAGAAGTGAATTAACCTCTAAATTCCCTAAGCTCCAATTCCCTTATCTGCATGATAAAGATAATACTGCTACCTACCTCACGGGCTTGTTATAAGGATTGATTGCGATAATGTGAATTAAGCCCTCTACCCACTACCTGGATGAGGCTCTGTGGTTAAGAATCTGCCTGCCAATGCCAGAGATGTGGGTTGGATTCCTAGGTCAGGAAAATCCCCTGGAGAAGGGAATGGCAATCCACTCCAGTATTCTTGCCTGGAGAATCCCATGGACAGAGGAGTCTGGTGGGCTACAGTTCATGGAGTCACAAAGAGTGTCAGACATGACTTAGCAACTAAGCAACAACTATACACTATTAGTGGCAGGCATTAATGGCCTACTTATGGGTATTCTGAGCTGACCATGATGCTTGTTACTAATGTACTTGGTCTCTTCATTCGCTCATGTTTAATTGTGTGATGTTTATTGTGGGATGTGGATGTTTATGCTTATTTTACAAGTGAAAAAAAAAAAAAAACAGAATCAGAACTTAAGTTTATTTTCCAACATCATACAACACAAGGGGGTTAAGGTGGGAAATAACCTCAGGTCTACATGGCTTCAAGCATGCACTTCTTGGGAATTTCCTGATTGTCCACTGGCTAAGACTCTGAGCTTCCAAAGCAGGGGACCCAGGTTCCAGCCCTGGTCAGGGAACTAGATCTGACAACATGCATCTAAAAGGTCTCGTGTACCACAATGAAAATTGAAGATCCTACTTGTCGCAACCAAGACCTGGCACAGCCAAATAAATAATTTTTTTCTTTTTAAAAAAGGCACCTGCTTTTTCTGCTGCATTATACTGTGTTTTCCTGTCCCCTAATCCAAATGTGTAAGCCTTACAATGTTTCTTTTGAGTTCCATAGTAGAATCATATCATTTTTTATGTATGAAAAACTAAAATTTACCAAGATTTTGAAACCTTAGGTCTTCTGTATCAAAATAAATGTTAAATTTCAAAGTAACCTTTGGAATGTGGACCAGTGTTTTCTTTCCATTTGACCAGAGCACTTTGAAATTGCCAACTCACTGGTGACTCAAATCAATTTGCCTCGTTATTTAGGTCGCTTCCTTCCTTCATTCCTCAAAATACTATCTTAATCAATTTATTAATTTATCATATTCTCTTCCAGCTGTTTCCAAAAATGAAATTATCCCATAAAAGTCAGTACTTGCCAACTTAAAAGATATTTAAAAATTAAATATACTAAAAAAACAAACTCCTTCCTTCCTTCCCTAGTGTTACTTTGAAAAGACCATATCATTGAATTTAAACAATTTAGCCTATTGTATTTGTTGAAAATTTTGATGCATTTCAACAATTTATTGAATAACTACTAAGTATCATACATGATCCTGAGTTCTTGGGACATATGAGTAAATAAAACAAATCCTGCCCTGGGGGAGCTTACATTCTGGTGAGGGAAACACAAAATAAATACAATATATAAATAATATTAATACACTGTTTTGGAAGGTGCTGAGTGCTATGATAAAAGAGAAAAAAATAGAGTAGATTAAGGGGGTTTGAGGAGAAGGCAATGGCACCCCACTCCAGTACTCTTGCCTGGAAAATCCCATGGACGGAGGAGCCTGGTAGGCTGCAGTCCATGGGGTCGCTAAGAGTCGGACACGACTGAGCGACTTCACTTTCACTTTCATGCATTGGAGAAGGAAATGGCAACCCACTCCAGTGTTCTTGCCTGGAGAATTCCAGGGATGGGGGAGCCTGGTGGGCTGCCATCTATGGGGTCGCACAGAGTCTGACAAGACTGAAGCGACTTAGCAGCAGCAGCAGCAAGGGGGTTTGAAAATGGTGGAGTAGGGGGCAGTTTGCAATTTCAGATAGAGCAGTCAGGGTAGGCCTCAGTAAGAAGGTGATATTTTCGTAAAGTTTGAAGGATGTAAGGATGGGGTTTTCTAGAGGAAAGGGGTGCAAAGACAATGACTTGGGAGTGTGCCTGGCTGGGTTTGAGACATAGTAAGGATGCTAGTGTGGCTGGGATGATGAGTGAGGTATGCAGTAGAGATCAGAGAGGAATGGGCAGATCATGCTGGGACTTGCAAGCCAGGTTAAGGAATCAGCTTTGACCGTGTGAAATGGAGGCCAATGCTATGTTTTGAATAGAGATATAACATGATATAACATTAATTTGTCAACAAAGGTCCATCTAGTCAAGGCTATGGTTTTTCCAGTGGTCATATACGGATGTGAGAGTTGAACTATAAGAAAGCTGAGCACCAAAGAATTGATGCTTTTGAACTGTGGTATTGGAGAAGACTCTTGAGAGTCCTTTGGACTGCAAGGAGATACAACCAGTCCATCCTAAAGGATATCAGTCCTGGGTGTTCATTGGAAGGACTGATGTTGAAGCTGAAACTCCAATACTTTGGCCACTGATGCGAAGAACTGACTCATTGGAAAAGACCCTGATGCTGGGAAAGATTGACGGCAGGAGGAGAAGGGGACAACAGAGGATGAGATTGTTGGATGGCATCACCGACTCAATGGACATGGGTTTGGGTGGACTCCAGGAGTTGGTGATGGACAGGGAGGCCTGACATGCTGCAGTTCATGGGCTCGCAAAGAGTCAGACACGACTAAGCGACTGAACTGAACTGAACTGATAACATGACCAGACTAACCTTTTACAATTATTTCTCTTGCTGCTGCATTGAGAATAGACAGTAAAGGTAAAGGTAGAATGAGGTCGGGGTGGGAGTAAAGGGTGGGAGCAGTGGTGGTAAGTGATCACGCATATGGCTTTGCACCTTTTAAACAGTTTTAAAATTCAATTAGACTCTTTAGAAAGTATGCAGACCATGTCTGCCATAACCACAGACATATGTAAGATATGACAGTTGATATACAGTAACAATCTAATAAATATTATATTTTGGATAGAAAAATGAGTGTTTTAGAAATAAAACCAGCTATTACTTGCCTAGTACAAAATCTCAGTATCTGACACAGGTTCTACCTGTAAAGCTCAGTTCATCCCTATGAGATTGTTGCTATGATTACACCTATCATACTGATGAGGAAACTGAGGCACAAGGTGGGTATAAAACCCATCCAGGCCTAGGAGGTGTGAGAGCAGAGATGAAGTTGAGTAATCTGGTCCCAAGACACCTGCTCTTCACACTATGCAATACTGCTTCAGCGAAGGAAGTTATAATTCACTCTAATTCATGGATTCAAAACCAGGAATTTTTATGCTTGGCATCCATTCATTTTCATAACTGCAGAAACATGATAGATAAGGTACACGCAGATACTAGGATGAAATGTACTTTCTTTGTGAAATTAAGTCAGCCACATTAAGAAAATCTGAAATGTGCCATAAAAAGCAGCAAATTGTTAGTGATAGTTCAAATTGTACCTTTTATTTTTATTCAGTTCTGCAATATGTCGGAGTAGAAAATGTACCATGAGCAATTTGTTGTCTGAAACACTAAAGTGGCTTTCTGGCAGACTAAAATAATACATCTTCTCAGTGTAATAATATATTTGAATGCATAGAATTGTTGCATTTAAACTTAGTAGCGCTACATTTTTGCAACTCAATTGGTGGTGTATATTTTGAGATAAATGACTGAAGAATCCAAGTATACACTTCAGGTAAAAGGCATAATGAACAGCCAAAAAAGGGGGGCTTTATTTAGAAATACAGCACACCATATTTTTACCTCTAAAGGGAAAAAAAGGCACACAACTGAGGATTAATGAACCATATGTAAAATTTATTGAATAATTTATTTTGCAAAATAAAGAGAGCATATGAAAGAAGTATTTGAAAAAATCAGCATTGTCATTTCTGTAGTGTTTAATATTGCAGTAAAATTGAAATACAAGAGAGGATGCGGAGTTGGTTAAGAAAGACAATTTTATCAGTGAAGAGTAATGATCCAAACATGCTGATGTGTTTTTGATGGCGCAAGGCTGTCATGAACTCCCCCAGTTCTCTAGAATACTAAGAATCCCTAGGAAGATTTCTTTGTCTAGAAATCAAGTTTAAAAAATATACATTTTGCTAAGAATCAAGTAAGACCTGGCTACTGTTTGAGAATTTCAAATTTTTGAGTTTTAAAATATATGCCTTTCACCAGCATGTTATATATTCAGGAATATGTATGTGCCTTGCCTCATAGATTAGATGAGATCCTGAAATTTGTCTTAAGATAACACTCTTCCTCCATTGTTCTATTATAATTCAGATTTTCTTTAAAGGATATAAAACAATTTACTCAGAACACTTCCATGCATGGTCTGCGTAGCTTCTCCAATGATGACAGAAAAGTAATCAAAGATAGTCAGGTATCACAATTTTTACAGACTTAACAAAACAAAGTGAACCTTCCTCAAGGACTCCCTCAGCAACAGAAATGTTGAACACTCAAAATTACTGGACACTTAAGAAGATGGAAATCAGAACCTTTACTACACAGAATTTATGGAAATTGGATCTCACAAACTGCTTGATTAAAGATTTTAATTGAAAGAAGACAGCTTCAAAAGTTGTTATGAATCACTTCCAGGCTTGATTTCAACACCTTCACAAATATTCCTTAAGTAGACAATCTTTATCAAGAAATATTCAAGACTATGGGTGGAAGAATTAAAAGATGAATAAAGTAGTCTCTGCTCTTAAAAAGAGTTTATTTAATCAATCAAGGAGTTTATTTAATCAAACGATTTTCCCGGTGTAGTAGTGTCCCCAGGCACTGTTCAAGGACTGGGGGTAGAGTAGTGAACAAGGAAAAGAATCTGGCTTTAAAGAGGTTACATGATAATGGTACTGGTAATAAACAAGTAATCAAATAAATAAATACTGGTAACATGTCATTGCAGTCAATAAAGAATCTGCCTGTAGTGCAGGAGACCCGGATTTGATCCCTGGGTTGGGAAGATCCCCCAGAGAAGGAAATGGCAACCCACTCCAGTATCCTTGCCTGGAAAATCTCGTGGACCGAGGAGCCTGGTGGGCTGCAGTCCTTGGGGTCACAAAAAAGTCGGGCACGACTGAGCGACTAATACTTACTTACTTAACATGCCATTGCAGGTGATAAAAAGTACAATGAGAAAAAATAAAGCAACTTTATGGGAAAATGATGGGGACAGAGGGGTTCCTATTATAGATGTGACTGACAAGGAGGACTTTCTGAGGCACTTTTACCAAGACCTGACTGAATTTCAGGAATGAGCTATGGAAAAACATGAAAAAGAATTCCAGATGCCCAGCAGGATCCCTGGGATCCCTGAGCCCAACAGGAAGGCAAATGTGCTAGAATAAAGCACATTTATTCTAGTAAGGGAGGGAAAGAAAGGGCTATGAGGATGGAGAAGTCACCTGGAGCCAGGTTATACGAGGCCATGGTAAGAGTTTTAGATTTTGCCCACCATGGGAAGAAAAGCCATTCTCAGGATGAGTGATATGATCTGATTTATGTTTTATAAGATCACTCAGCTTGAAATCTATTCTAAGGTAGAGTCCACAGTGCTTACTGATGGATCAAAGTGAAGCATGGGAGAAAAAGAAGAATCAAAGGTAGCATCTATAATGTTTGAGGCACTGGTTGACCCTGAGTATCATGTATCTGGATGGGAAACAGTATGAGAGTTGCGGTGTTGTTAAGGCGATTAGGACTTAAGTTTGAATATGCTAAGTTTGAAATGCCTATTAGACATTAAACTAGAGAAGGCCAAGGAGGCCACTGGGAATACTGCAGTCTGGCAAGTTATAGTTCATGAGGCTGCAAAAGAGACATGGCTTAGTGACTAAACAACAACAAATAGCAGAAAAACAATAATCCAGTTTAAAAACTGGGCAAAGGACCTAAATATAAGGAATAGTGTGAGAGCTACAGATATAAATTAGAAAGTCATTCTGTAAGGATGCAATTTAAAGCCCAGGAACTGAAGGAAATTTCTCTAGCACGTGAGTGTAGATATTTTTGCCTTTCATATAGTTCATGGGGTTCTCAAGGCAAGAGATCCAACCAATGAATCCTAAAGGGAGTCAGTCCTGAATATCCATTGGAAGGACTGATGCTGAAGCTGAAACTCCAATACTTTGGCCACCTGATGTGAACTGACTCATTGGAAAAGACCCTGATGCTGGGAAAGACTGAAGATGAGAGGAAAAGGGGATGACAGAGGATGAGATGGTTACATGGCATCACTGACGCGATGGAAATGAGTTTGAGCAGGCTCCGGGAGTTGGTGATGGACAGGGAAGCCTGGCATGCTGCAGTCCATAGGGTCACAAAGAGTTAGACATGACTGAACAACTGAACTGAATTGAGCTGAGTATAGACGGACAAGGGTTAGAGGTCTGAACCCTCAGTGTTTAGGTGATAGAAAAGTAACGTGAGATCATAGTAGCTAATGTAGTATAAGTAGAACTAAGGAAATATCCACTGATATTGAAAACTGTTCTAAAGATATACTGCTGCACAACAAACCTTCCAAAAACTGAGTGGCATAAAACAGCCACCATTTTGTAAGATCATGATTCTATGGGTCATCAAATTAGGCAAGCCAAACTAGGAAGAATCTGTCATTTAGCTGGGCTGGCTAAAACAATTGGGAATGGTTACAGTCATATATTATAGGCCTCAGTTCTCTACTTCGCCTCTCTACATACAAGTTTGGACTTTCTCACTGGATAGTGGTGTCAGAGTAGTCACTTTGGTCAAACTCCAAGAAACTAAACTAGAAACTGTAATTCCCTTAATAATTGTAGCCTGCATCGGCAGTGTTCCTTCTTCCATAATCTCTTGTTCAAATCAGTATTGACAGTCAGCCCATGTTCACTTAAGATAAATGCTCCCCGCCTGACTATGTTTAAATTACCATGCCAATCTCTCACAGTTATTAACTATTAAAAAATAGTCACTTCCTGAACCACCATGTATCAAAGAATAAACTAAGAGGAAAATTATTTTTAGACAAATTAAAATGAGGACATAACATACCAGAACTTTGGGGATTCAGCAAAAGCAGTTCTAGAAGCGAAGTTTATAGCTATAAACCCACTTCTCAAGTAAATGGAAAGATCGCAAATAACCTAACTTTGCATCTCAAGACTTAAACATAAGTGCTAAAACCATAACACTGCTAGAAGAAAATATAGGCAAAAATTCTCTGATACAGGTCTTAGCAATGAATTTTTTTGGAGGTGAAACTTAAAGGATAAGCAACAGAATAAAAAATAAGTGGGATTACATTACACTAAAAACTTCTGCACAGCAAAAGAAATGGTCAACAAAATAGCAAAGGCAACTTTATAGAATATACTAGTATTCTTGCCTGGGAAATCCCATGGACAGAGGAGCCTGGTGGGATACAATCCATGGGGCTGCAAAAGAGTCAGATATGACTTAGCGACTAAACAACAGCAAATAGAAAAAAAACAATAATCCAGTTTAAAAATGGGCAAAGTACCTAAATATAGAACCAGTTACCACAAAATTCCCAGAGGGAAACAGCAGAACACTCTTTGACATCAATCGAAGCAATATTTTTTTTTTTTTGGCTGCATCTCCTAGAGTAATTGAAACAAAAGCAAAAATAAACAAATGGGACCTAATCACACCTAGAAGCTTTTGCACAGCAAAGGAAACCATAACAAAAAGAAACCTGCATAATGGGAGAAAATATCTGCAAATAGTGCAATCGACAAGGGAGTAATTCAAACACATGAAAAGATGATCAACATCTTTTCTCTAATGACATAATTATTAGAGAAATGCAGACCAAAACTGTAATGAGGTATCACTTCACATCTGTCAGACTGACCATCATCAAAAAAATCTATAAATAATAAATGCTGGAGAGGGTATAGAGAAAAAGGAACCCTCCTACATTGCCAGTGGAAATGTAAATTGGTGCAGCCACTATGGAGAACCGTATGGCAGCTCCTTAAAAAACTAAAAATAGAGCTACCATATGATCCAGCAATTCCAATGCTGGGCATACATCCAGAAAAGAACGCTCTACAGTGAAAATATAAATGCACCCCAGTGTTCATAGCAGCACTATTTACATTAGTGAGGACATGGAAGCAACCTAAACGCCCATCAATAGATAAACGGATAAAGATGTGGTATAAATATACAATGGAATACTACTTAGCCACAGTAAAGAATGAAATTATGTCATTCTCAGCAACATGGATGGATCTAAAGACTATCATACTAAGTGAAGTCAGATAGCAAAAGACAAGTATATGATATCACTTACATGTGGAATCTAAGAAAATGATATAAATGAGCTTATTTACAAAACAGAAATAGACTTACAGAGATAGAAAACAATTTTGAGGTTATAAAAGGGGGAAAGTCAATGGTTAGAGACAAAATGGGAATTTGTGGTTAACAGATACACAGTATTATATGTAAAACAGACAAATAAGGACCTATTGGATAGCACAGGGAACTATATTCAGTATCCTGTAATAACAATAATAGAAAATAATCTGAAAAAATATGAATCACTTTGCTCTACACTCAAAGCATTGTAAATCAGTTATACTTCAATTTTTAAAATGGCCAAAGTCATGAATAGACATTTATTCAGACAAACAAACGGTATAAGAAAAAGTGCTTAACATCACTAATCACTGCTGCTGCTGCTAAGTCACTTCAGTTGTGCCCGACTCTGTGTGACCCCATAGATGGCAGCCCACCAGGCTTCCCCATCCCTGGGATTCTCCAGGCTAGAACACTGGAGTGGGTTGCCATTTCCTTCTCCAGTGCATAAAAGTGAAAAGTGAAAGTGAGGTCACTCAGTCATGTCCGACTCTTAGCGACCCCATGGACTGCAGCCTACCAGGCTCCTTCATCCATGGGATTTTTCAGGCAAGAGTACTGGAGTGCATTGCCATTGCCTTCTCTGCACTAATCACTGGAGATATGCAGATCGAAACCAGAACAAAATACCACTTTATGTCTGTTACAATGCCATCACCAAAAAGATGAGAGACTATAAATGCTGACTAGGATGTGGAGAATAGGAAGAAATCCTTTTGCACTGTTGGTAGGACTGTAAATTGGTACAGCCAATATGAAAAATATGTTATTTCCTCAAGAAATTAAAACTAGAGCTGCCATATGATCCAGCAATTCCTATATATCCAAAGAAAATTAAATAATTATTTTGAATAGATGTTTGCACATACATGTTCACTGCAGCATTATTTAAAATAGTCAGGACATGCAAACTGCCAGGCTGGATGAAGCACAAGCTGGAACCAAAAACTGCTGGGAGAAGTCAATAACCTCAGATACACAGATGACACCACCCTTACGGCAGAAAGCGAAGAAGAATTAAAGAGCCTCTTATTGAAAGTGAAAGAGGAGAGTGAAAAAGCTGGCTTAAAACTCAACATTCAGAAAATAAAGATCATGGCATCTGGTCCCATCACTTCATGGGAAATAGATGGGGAAACAATGGAAACAGTGACAGACTTTATTTTTTTGGCCTCCAAAGTCACTGCAGATGGTGGCTGCAGCCATGAAATTAAAAGATGCTTGATCCTTGGAAGAAAAGCTATGACCAACCTAGACAGCATATTGAAAAGCAGAGACATTATTTTGCCAACAAAGGTCTGTCTAGTCAAAGCTATGGTTTTTCCAGTGGTCATGTATGGATGTGAGAGTTGGACTCTAAAGAAAGCTGAGCGCTGAAGAATTGATGATTTTGAACTGTGGTGTTGGAGAAGACTCTTGAGAGTCCCTTGGACTACATGGAGATCAAACCAGTCAATCCTAAAAGAAATCAGTCCTGAATATTCATTGGAAGGACTGATGCTGAAGCTGAAGCTCCAATACTTTGGCCACCTGATATGAAGAACTGACTCATTGAAAAAGACCCTGATGTTGAGAAAGATTGAAGGCAGGAGGAGAATGAGATGACAGAGGATGAGATGGCTGGATGGCATCATCGACTCTATGGACATGAGTTTTAAGTATGCTCTGGGAATTGGTGGACAGGGAGGCCTGGTGTGCTGCAGTCCATGGGGTCACAAAGAGTTGGACATGACTGAGCGACTGAATAGAACTGAACTGAAGACATGCAAACAACCTAAGTCTCCATCAATGCTTACAGGACTTTTTTCTTTTTTTTTAATGTGGCATATATGTATAGTCCATACACAATGGACTAATTTTCAACCATCGAAAAGGAAACCCTGTCATTTTCAACTACAGGGATGGAACTTGAGGGCATTATGTTAAGAGAACTAAGAAAAAAGAAAATACTATGTGATTTTACTTGTATGTGGAATCCAAAAACAAACTCATAGACCCAGGGAATAGATTGGTAGTCACCAAAGGTCAGGGGTGGGGCTAGGAGAACTAACTGAAGGTGATGAAAAGGTACAAACTTATAGTATAAACAAGTGCTAAGGAAGAAACGTACAACATTATAACTATACTAACACTGCTGTTTCTTGGTCATGTCCAATGCTTTGCAGCTCCTTGGACCATAGCCCACCTGGCTCCTCTCTCCATGGGATTCTCCAGGCAAGAAATACTGGAGTGGGTTGCTATGCCCTTCTCCAGGGGATCTTCCCAATCCAGGGACTGAACCCGCTTCTCTTATATCACCTTCATTAGCAGGCAGGTTCTTTACAACTAGCACCACACTGCTGTATGGATGATATACGTGAAATCTGTCCTGTTGGGTTTAGAAAGACCAATGGGAAGGCTTGAGCCTCTGGGAAAGAGCAGAAAAATCTCAGAGGGATACAATTGCAGATCTGTAGTCTTCAGAAGCAAACCAGGTTACAGAGTGCAATCACTATATTTCCTGAAATGACCAGCTGCTGTCTCCTATCTATACCTGCCTCTCCCATCCAAGAGAAATCATCATATTTGCTTTTCAAGGTAAAACATTGATTTAGCTTCCAGCCTGGATGTTCTGCACTTACCGAGCCCTGCAGGCAACTTCACATTTGTACTTTCATCCCTGCCTCTTTCAACTGTGTTTCTTTAAAAGTAACTTTGCTATTAAACACCGTTTCTCTGAACAATCTCTAGCTCTTTACATTTCTAGCTGGACTGTTTTAAAAATATCTGTCATTTCTCACAGACTGAAGAACTAACCCTTATTGAACTAACCCTACCTCTAGGTTTATGTGATTTAGCAAATATCAGGGGCAGTTATAAATGGATGCTGTGGTTGGTGACCTTGTTATAGATAGAAGTGCTTATTTTAAGTTTCTAGAACCAGGTAGACTTGAATTTGATTACTACCACTGAGTAGCTGTGTGAACTTGAGCGTGTTCATTAATCTGAGCCTAAGTTTCTTCACCCTTCAGTTCAGTTCAATTGCTCAGTCATGTCCGACTCTTTGCGACCCCATGAATCGTAGCACACCAGGAATCCCTGTCCATCACCAACTCCCGGAGTTCACTCAGACTCACGTCCATCGAGTCAGTGATGCCATCCAGCCATCCCATCCTCTGTCATCCATTTTACCTCCTGCCCCCAATCCCTCCAGCATCAGAGTCTTTTCCAATGAGTCAACTCTTGACATGAGGTGGCCAAAGTACTGGAGTTTCAGCTTTAGCATCATTCCTTCCAAAGAAAACCCAGGGCTGATCTCCTTTAGAATGGACTGGCTGGATCTCCTTGCAGTCCAAGGGACTCTCAAGAGTCTTCTTCAACATCACAGTTCAAAAGCATCAATTCTTCAGTGCTCAGCTTTCTTCACAGTCCAACTCTCACATCCATACATGACCACAGGAAAAATCATAGCCTTTACTAGATGGACCTTTGTTGACAAAGTAATGTCTCTGCTTTTGAATATGCTAACTAGGTTGGTCATAACTTTTCTTCCAAGGAGTAAGGATCTTTTAATTTCATAGCTGCAGTCACCATCTGCAGTGATTTTGGAGCCCCCAAAATAATGGGCTAATAACAATGATGCTGTTTAGGTATGATGTGCAAGATACTGGACATAAAACGGGGTGCAAGAACAGATACGGACCCTGGCTCACTTAGTTTATAATGTGTTATGGACTGAACTGTGTCTCTTCCAAATTCAAATGTTGAAACCCAGGCCTCCAATGTGACCATACTTAGAGACAGGGCCTTTATCAGCTATTGCCCTCGAACAAAATTCCTTTGCTTCCTTCCCACCCAACATTCAGAAACTAAGATCATAGCATCCAGTCCCATCACTTCATGAAAAATAGATGGGGAAACAGTGGCAACAGTGGATGATTTTATTTTTCTGGGCTCCAAAATGACTGAAGATGGTGATTGCAGCCATGAAATTAAAAGATGCTTACTCCTTGGAAGGAAAGTTATGACCAACCTAGACAGCATATTAAAAAGCAGAAACATTACTTTGTCAACAAAGGTCCATCTAGTCAAGGCTATGGTTTTTCCAGTAGTCATATATGGATGTGAGAGTTGGACTATAAAGAAATCTGAGCACTGAAGAACTGATGCTTTTGAACTGGGTTTTTGGAGAAGACTCTTGAGAGTCCTTTGGACTGCAAGGAGATCCAACCAGTCCAACCTAAATGAGATCAGCCCTGGGTGTTCATTGGAAGGACTGATGTTGAAGCTGAAACTCTAATACTTTGGCCACCTGATGTGAAGAACTGACTCATCTGAAAAGACACTGATGCTAGGAAAGACTGGGGGCAGGAGGAGAAGGGGACGACAGAGGATGAGATGGTTGGATGGCATCACTGACTCAATCGACATGGGTTTGGGTGGACTCTGGGAGTTGGTGATGGACAGGGAGGCCTGGTGTGCTGCGTTCCATGGGGTTGCAAAGAGTCAGACACAACTGAGTGACTAAACTGAACTTCCACCCCAAATAAAATGGCAACATTTCTTCCTAAAGTATATATTTGCAGGTGAGGAATTATGCTGTGTAGTCATACCACATATGTATTGAAATATGGCTTTTGTTTAACTCTAATTTCCTTGGGTTTGCATGTTCAAACCATTCTATTCTTTTTGCCTTTGCTTGAACTATTTCAACTGGTTGCAAGAACTACATAAAAAAGCTTTTAGAATTACAGCTGAGTCTGGAGCACTCCTAGATACTATAGGGATCCTAAATGCATGCATCTCAAGGAGAATGATAATAGCTACCATGTACTCAGCTTTGTTGCAAAGCAGGCAACAGTGTTGAATGCAACACGAACTATACGATTTCACTTCAACTATAAGCCACTATTTCACTTTACATATGGGAACATTGTCATGAGAGAAATAAATATGTGGAAGAGGTGAAAATTTAATCTAAGGTTGATATAACTACATACTCTCTATGGTATTACTATAGATGTATCTATAAAGACTATGTAACACTGTGCATGCTTTTAAGCTTCAACAAATACTATCTTTATACATTTAGAAATATTACATTTATAAACCATATACTACCCTGTCACTTATTTTCAATCAACGTTTTTGAAATTTAATGTTTTCACATTATGTCTGTATCCCTCATATTGATGATTGCCAAGTATTTGATTTCATAAACATGAAATAGGTAACCATTTATCCAGTCTCCCAATGATACATATTGTTATGTTTCCATTTTGTTAACAAAAATTCTACAATATCTATCAATTCACATATTTTCATGTGCACAGGTGAGATTTTTTCTAGAGTATATACTTAGACTTGGGTCTATGTCCAGGGTAAATATCTAAAAATAGGTTACAGAGAAAGTTCATCCTCACCTTTATTAGATATTATTGTAGCACAATGCAAAATGTTTGCACAAAGCTATGCTCTCAAGAACAGTATATAAACTGAAAAGCTTTCAACAGCAAAGGAAACCATAAACAAAAAGATAATCTTCAGAATGGCAGAAAATATTTGCAAATGAAGCAACCAACAAGAGTTTAATCTACAAACTATACAAACAGCTCATGAAACTCAATATTAAAAAAGCAAACTATTCATCAAAAAATGGGTAAAGATCTTATATATAATATCTTATATATAAGATCTAAATAGACATTCCTCCAAAGAAGACATACAGATGGCTAAAAAATATGTGAAAGGATGCTCAACATCATTAATTATTAGAGAAATGCAAATCAAAACTTCAATGAGATATCATCACCTCACACCAGTCAGAATGGTCATCATCAAAAAATTTACAAACCATAATTACTGGACAGGGTATGGAGAAAAGGGTGCCCTCCTACACTGTTTGTGGGAATGTAAATTGATTCAGCCACTATGGAGAACAGTACTGTATGGAGGTTCCTTAAAAATCTAAACACAGAACTACCATATAATCCAGCAATCCCACTTCTAGGCATATACCCAAAGAAGATCATAATTTGAAAAGATAGATGCACTACACGCTCACTGAAGCACTATTGACAATAGCAGGGACATGGAAACAATCTAAATGCCCATCAGCAGATGAATGGATAAAGAAGATGCAGTACATATATACAGTGGAATATTACTCAACCACCAAAGAACAAAGTAATGTCATTTGCTGCAACATAGATGGACCTAGAGACTGTCATACTGAGTGAAGCATGTCAGAAAATGACAAATATGATATCACTTACATGTGGAGTCTTAAAAAAGGGTACAAGTGATCGTCACAAAATAGAAGTACAGTCACAGATATAGAAAACAAACATATGGCTACCAGGGAGCAAGAGAGGAGGGATAAATTGGGAGATTGGGATTGACATATACACATTACTACATATAAAACAGGTAACTAATAAGGACCTACTGTATAGCCAGGGAACTCTACTCAATACTCTGTAATGGTCTACATGGGAAAATAAACTAGAATGAGTGGAGATATATATATATATATATATATATATATATATATATACACACATATGTATAACTGATCCATTTTGCTATACACCTTAAACTAACACAACATTATAAATCAAACACACTACAATAAAATTTTAAAATATAAAAAAAGGAAAAGAAAATGAATCTTCCTTTTCTACTCATAATCTTACCAATAATCAGAGAAATGTTCGTGTTTTGGCCAAATTTTGATGGGTTTGAAAAGCTAAGACATTATTTAATTGCCCTTTCTTGATTAGTAGTGAAAGACAACATATTTTTTATAGAATTTTCTTTGGCAAATTATTTGCTTACGACCTATTCAAGTGCTTTTTTCTACTGGGTCGAGAGTCATCTTCTTATAGATTTATAGTTCTTTATTATAAAAACTTATTCTGTGACTTAGGTACCTCCTGTCTTTTACTCTATTGCTTATTTTTTTAACTTTTTTAAATAAGTGAGTTGTAAAAGTTCAGTGTAGTCCAATTTATTTTTCTTCATGGTTAATGTTCTGTGTATGTCATTTAATAAAACCTTCCATGTCCTAGTATATTAAAGATTGCCTTCTAAAATTTTGTTCTAAAGCTTTAGAATTTGATTTCTCTTTTACAGTTTTAATTCATCAAAAACTGGCTTTCTGTATAGTGTGATATACAGATGTAGTTTTATCTTTTCTGTTTAGATAATAATTTATCCCAACATCAATTGTTAATTTATTTGTAATTTCACACCAAGCTCCTCTGTCCATGGAACTCTCCAGGCAAGAATACTGGAACGGGTAGCCATTTCCTTCTCCAGGGGATCCTCCTGACTCAGGGATCGAACCTGGGTCTCCTTCATTGCAGGCAGATTGTTTACTGTCTGAGCCACCCAGGGAAGCCCCATTTGTAACATTAGCTACATTAAATACAGTATATGCAAGATAAAATATGTTTAAGGGTCTGTTTCTGGGTTACTCTCCACCATTGATTCAGTGTATAATTTATACAATGTTTTAATATCATAATAAATCTTGGTTTCTGGCCTCACTTTATATTTTCTTCAACATTTTCTTGGATATTCCTTGACATTCATTGTCCCAAATGAATGTTTCAAATCTGTCAATTTCAGTGAAACACTGGAGACAGGGAAATTTTCACTGGATTTGCTTCAGATTTCTAAATAAATTAATTAGAAACACATTTCCTTATAACGGTGAATTTTCTTATGAAAATATATCACTATTTTTATGCAATTATTTTCCTTCAGTTTTCTTTATAAACTTCTATAAATTACTATACATTTCAAGTTATTTCTGTATGTACTATAGTTTAACAGACTCAACAGTATCTTTTTTTTACTAATCCTCTAACTGCTCATATAGCAATTGAGCCCACGTTGATCCTACAGACAGCAACTCTGATAAAGCTTTGGTTTTGAAAAATGTATTAGAGTGCCTTTGCAGTTCTCTCTAAGCAGTCATAACATCTGGAAGGAACAGAATATTGCTTTTCCCTTTCCCTGGCAGAAATTTCTTGTTATTCAACCCAAAGAACAATTTTCAGCCAGGCACATTGCCCCTCTTCTAAAAGACTACATTTCTTAGGTAATTTTGCACTAGATGTGACCATGTAACTTTGTTCTGGTCAATAAAATTTAAGCAAAGCAATGTGTAGGACTTTAGGAAAGGCTTCTTAAGTGAGAACAAATGAGTGCTTCTGCATTCTTTCTTTTTGGTTGCCTGGAATGAAAACAAAGTGTGGGAGTTGAGCAATTACCCTGGATTATAAGGCAATATAAAAAACTGGTGGAACCTCAAGATAGAAGTGCTAGTCCCTGATGGCTGGGGAGTTGCCAGCACCAATCCTGATTGCTTGCCTTTTCTTTTTTGCAAAGTGAGAGAAACACTTTTTAAAGGATTTATAATTTAAAGTCTTTCTGTATGTACAGATAAAACCAATCCTGAAGGGTAAACCTTCCATTTTTTTTTTTTTTTGTATTACTTATTGGTTTTCCTTGGGCTATTGTACTGTCTTTGACTTTCAGAACAATATTAAATAACAATATTCATAGTAGCCATCCTCTTCTTGTTTTTGAGTGTAATGAATCAAAACCTACTTCATTAAGTGTGATATTTGCTATAGTTTTTATAGATATGCTTTCTTATTAAGGATGAGAAAGTAAAAGGTATTTCTTATTGGTCATCAACTATGACTTACCTTCGTTATATCAGGGAAGTAGCCATTAAATGCTCATTGAGAGCTGTATAAAACTAAAACTGACCATACATAAGCTTTTAAAGAATCCTGGCCTTTTAACAAATTTTGTTCCTTTCAATACATAACAGGGACATTTACAATACGAATGAAATCTATAAATGCCTGTAACAAACTAAATCTTACTATTATTAGTGAAATAACCAAACTTAAAATGCCCATGTGACAGAATTTTAAGAATTACTTTGCAATTGACATTTTTATATTTTTCCTGGCTTTAACATAGCACCAATATAGACAGAATAAAAATGCTTTTTCCCTCTTATGAACAAGAGATGTTTTTAGTTTAGCATTTAATCGTTAAATTATAGATTTCTGTACTTTGCTTTAAATAAAAAAGCTACCAGAAGCAACTATACAGCAATAAAATGGACAGTCTTCAAGAAAAGCATAAGTACTTAGAAATGTACAGTCTCCCTAGACTGAACCAGGAAGAAACAGAAAACCTGAATAGACCAATTACTGGTACTGAAATTAAATCAATAATTAAAAAACTCCCGATAAACAAAAGTCCAGAATAAGATGGCTTCACAAGCAAATTCTACAAAACATTTAGAGAACAGTTAGTATCTATCCTTCTGAAACTATTCCACAAATTGCTGAGGAAGGAACACTGCCAAACCACCACAGTGGTTTGGTATGCAGCCACCACACTCTCATACCAAAACCAGACAACAATATCATTTAAAAAGGAAATTATAGGCCAATATCACTGATGAATATACATGCAAAAATCCTCAACAAAACATTAGCAAACCAAATCCAACAATACATTAAAAGGACCATACACTATGATCAAGTGAGATTTACCCCAGGGATGCAAAAATCTTTCAGTATCTGTAAATCAATTAATGTGATGCACCACATTAACAAAGTAAAGAATAAAAACCATATAATCATCTTCATAGGTGCAGGTAAAACTTTTAGTAAAATTAAATATCCATTTATTATTAAAAACTCTCTGAAAAGTGAGCATAGATGGAATAGGTGCATGCGTGCTCAGTCGTGTCCAACTCTTTTTGACTCCATGGACTGTAAACTGCAACCTCCTCTGTCCATGGGATTTTCCAGGCAAGAATACTAGAGCGGGTTGCCATTTCCTTCTCCAGGAGATCTTCCTGACTGAGGGATCGAACCTGCACTCTTGTATTGGTGGGCAGATTCTTTACCACTGAGCCGCCTGGGAATAATAAAGACCATATATGACAAGTCCACAACTAAGAGCATACTCAGTGGTGAAAAGCTTGGAAAGAATTTCCTCTAAGATTGGAAACAAGACACGGGTGCCCACTGTCACCACTGTTACTCAACGTAGAATTAGAAGCTCTAGTCATAGCAATCAGAGAAAAAATGAATCCAAATTGGAAATAAAGAACTAAAACTGTAGCCTATTTGTAGATGACATGATACTATATATAGAAGACATAGAGATGGCCAATAGGCACATGAATATATGCTCAGCATCACTTATCATCAGAGAAATGAAAATCAAAACTACAGTGAGATATCACCTCACACCAGTCAGAATGATTATCATCAAAAGTCCAAAAATAATAAATGCTAGAGAGGATATGGAGAAAAGAGTACCTTCCTGCACTAATGGTGGGAATGTACATTGGTACAACCATTATGCAGAACAGCATGGAGTTTCCCTAAAAAATTAAAAATAGAATTACCATATGATCCAGCAATCCCACTGCTGGGCATATATCCAAAAGAGACAAAAATTCTAATTCAAAAAGACACATGCACTTCAGTGTTCACAGCAGCACTATTTACAACAACCAAGATGTAGAAGCAACCTAAAAGTCTATTGACAAATGAATAAAGAAAATGTGTGGGGTGTGTATGTGTGTGTGTGTAAACAATGGAATATTACTAAGACATAAAAAGGATGAAATAATGCCATTTGCAGCAATGTGGATGGACCTGGATATTAAGTGAAGCTAGCCATAGACAAGTATCATGTGATATCACTTAACTGTGGTATACAAAAAATGATACAGATGAACTTATTCATAGACATTGAAAAAAACATATGGTCACCAAAGGGGAGAAAGAGGTTAGGGATACACTAGGAGTTTGGGATTAACAGCTAGATACACAGTGAAGTGAGTGAAGTTGCTCAGTCGTATCTGACTCTTTGCGACCCCATGGACTGTAGCCTACCAGACTCCTCTGTCCATGGGATTCTCCAGGCAAGAATACTGGAGTGGGTTGCCATTTCCTTCTCCAGGGGAACTTTCCGAACCAGGGATCAAACCCCATTCTCCCGCATTGCAGGCAGATGCTTTAACCTCTGAGCCACCAGGGAAGCCCCAGATACACATATAAAATAGATGAACAGCAAGGACCTACTGTACAGGATAGGGAACTATAGTCAATAACTTATAATAACCTATAATAGAAAAGAATTTGAAAAATGTATATATGAGTTTAACTGAATCACTTTTCTACATGCCAGAAACTAACACAACATGGTGGATTAATCATATTTCAATTAAAAAATAAAGCAAAATTGCTTAAGATTTCAATGGAAAAAAATGCTAGATAATTTAATACAAAGTGAAAGTCCCTCAGTTGTGTCTGACTCTTTGCAACCCCATGGACTATACAGTCCTTGGAATTCTCCAGGCCAGAATATTAAAGTGGATAGCCTTTCCCTTCTCCAGGGGATCTTCCCAACCCAGGGACTGAACCCAGGTTTCCCACATTGCAGGTAGATTCTTTACCAGTTGAGCCACCAGGGAAGCCCAATTTGACACAAACATATCACAAAATGCTTCTATTCCTTTAAAATAAAGGCAGAAGGGTTCTTTATATTTGCCATGTGACTTGGAATTTGTCACACTCAAAAAAATTCCAAGTCACATGACAAATATAAAGAAACCTCTGTCTTTATTTTAAAGAAAAAGAAGCATTCACTAAAGACTATTCAGAAGAAATGAAGAATAAGGCCAACAGAATATGAAGTTCTCAAAAAACAGAACAATGGGAAAATACATTTGATTTTCCAGAATGTTCTCTTTTTGTATTCACTGCCAAGTAACAACCTTGATTATTTTTCAGAAGTCAAGTACCTGTTAAGTATTATAAATGTACTATAACATTTACTTTTCATGTTGTGTGCAAATACTTTGTAATCCTCATCTCTTAAAATCCTGCAAAATACATGCCCACAAAGGTCTTCTACAGTATTTTAAACATTTATCTGAATTTGTCAGCCGGATGTGTTGTAACTCTGACTGCCATGTTCAACTGATGACGCAAACGGGATTTGGATCAGCTACCCAATTTAGATTTTGAAATTTATATGATCTCTGCTCTAGAATAGAACTTCAAACATCAGTGTTTTATTACTCAAAGGATTTCCAGTAATAACTATCAAAATATTTGAGTTTATAGACATACTGCTGCTGCTGCTGCTAAGTCGCTTCAGTCGTGTCCGACTCTGTGCGACCCCATAGATGGCAGCCCACCAGGCTCCTCGGTCCCTGGGATTCTCCAGACAAGAATACTGGAGTGGGTTGCCATTTCCTTCTCCAATGCATGAAGGTGAAAAGTGAAAGTGAAGTCGCTCAGTCGTGTCTGACTCTTAGCGACCCCATGGACTGTAGCCTACCAGGCTCCTCCGTCCATGGGATTTTCCAGGCAAGAGTACTGGAGAGGGATACCATTGCCTTCTCCAATAGACATACTACCAGTATACAAATTTTCTATTGCCTTTAAGTATAGTAATATTGCAATGTATACTGCTTCAAGTCAGCTTGATCTTTATATGTTAGGTTCATGTTTTTCATCTCTTGATTCAATTACTTAGAATATAGCCTTAAGGAAGCAGATGGTAAGTGGGTGAGTAAAGACCTGAATTGCGATTTCTTAATTATTTAGCTACCTAATCCCCATAGATTAGTTGGTAAAGTGGCCTTTCCCCAGCCAAGAGACAATATACCTGAATTTTTCCAAAGGTGCTGATACTAATGATCATCTTCACTCTACAACTGTATTTAAACAGAGTACATATTTCAGGAATAATTATCAGGGTTTTTTGATAAATAAGGTTTTTTTGGAAATAAGACATTGTTTCCACCATAGAAAAATTTGAGAGTACAGGGAAAGTAAGATGCGATTACATCCAATGATGTAATCTTGGAATAAAACTTAACACTTAAGTCAATCATATTCCCAGATGACTCGAGGTACCTGTTTATATCATCAATGTAGGGTAAATGAATTTATACAAGTGAAGCTGAATTAAGGAAACAGAGAAATGTCATAAGATTCTTGCTTTGACAGTGATAAAATTAGATCATATGAAATTGCTAAATTTGACTCTTTTGATTTTTAAAATGCAAATTTCATGTTGTTCAACCCTGAATTAATAGCTAATATCCATTTAGCACAAAGGATTTTATATGTATTCAATCACTTAATCTTCATAGCCATTCAGTGTGGTAGGTATAATACCTACCATAACATTTTACAGAAGACAAAAAAAAAAAAAAAATCCAGAGGGGTTTAGGAATATCCTTTTAGTCACACATACCGTATTTCCTAGAGCTGAATTTAGAACCCAGGTGCTGTAACTCTGATACCAAAGCTCCAAATCCCTGGGCTACACTTACTTTGTATTTAGTCCATAGAATATAAGTTAATTAAATTCACTTTAATTCAGAGTGGGAACTCTGAATTACAAAATACTCTAAATGTCTACCCATTGGACAAAATATGTAGCTGAATTGCAGATTGATACATTACTTTCACCTAGACAGATCCACCTGGATACCGCGCAGACTTCTTCTATTCAATACCACTAAAAGAAACCTTACCATCTTCCCTTACTCTTCCCAGTGGCTCATGCTTCTCCATTTCTAGTTAAATCATTTACCATGTTTAGTCATTGCTATAGCCTGTTTTGTTTTCATACCTACCATCTTCCCTCCACCACCTCTATAAATGTCCTTCATCTGGACAATTATAATTGACTCATATTGTCCCACTTTTGCCAACGATTCATCTCCCTTAAGTTCATCAGTTATAGGGTGGATTTTTGAACATTCACATCTTAGGTTATTTCTCACTGCTTTTCTGCCGGAGCACACTTACATAAAACATGTATCATGCGGTTTTACAACTTTTCATTGATTTTCCCCTGTTCCTACTAGTTTCAAGTCCACAAGCATTAGCTCATATCTTGTAGTTACGTTAATATTCTATAATGCCATGTTATACAAGTGTAAAATTTAATAATAGTCCTTTATTGTAATTGAGATGTTTACCAACTACATACATTTTTTTAACCTCCGCATCTTAGATTATTTGCTTATTCATTACTTTAAAACTAGTCTAGGTCATTTGCAGGCACAGCATGTGAAATAAACCACTGAGTACCAAATAGCTTTACAGGCCTTGCTATTGGCCCAAGGCTTTGTCCTCTGGTTTGGAAAGTCAGCCCTTTGTGATTTATAACTTAATTTATGTCTAAGTTACTATAAACTTATTTTAAAGACAACTGGCATAACATCTTTATATCAGTTCCAGTTCTTGTGAACTATTTTAAAGGGTTAAAGAAACTTATTTCTTCAGTGGATAGGTTCAATAAAGTGAAATCAAATCCTTCACAATATCACACACACACACATACATATATGATGTCATCAACATACCAAGCATACCAAGCACCTTGCTCATGTTCAGATGCATAAATTTGCAATTGTATTTGCCATCAACCTGCTCCTGCTTGGTATAGATAACACATTTGATTATGTGTGCCAATATGTTGTGATCTATTGTGTAAAACCTACATTTTAATTTAATGTGATTTAAATTTTTTTCAGTGTGTTGATTTGTAACATAACCTATAGTAGAAAAAGGGCTCTCTGCCCTTCCTTCAACTGTAAATATATCTCTGAAACTTCAGGTTCTCAGGGTGTTGAGAATCTTGAGGTCCCTTTGATTAACTCATTAAAATTTGAGGTTATGGGACCTTGAGGGAGGCTGGTGTTGGTGGGAAGGGATTAATGAGAGAGGAGACTGGTCTGATTTTCTGGGAACATGTACAAAACCAGAGTTTTTACCCATGGGTAGCCCACTTCTACTAGACAAGGAACGCAAAATGACTCTTCTTCCTCCATAATAATTTAGAACTGGTACATACATACCACATTTGCATCCTCTTTGCCCTCAATGGTTGTGAATATCATATCTGTGATACTTTTGACCATTTGGGAAAACATTCAGTTATTCTTCCCATCATCCGGGTTTGTACAAGCTGCCTTTGTTTGGTTGAACTTAAGGGAATCCTGCAAGGCTTGCCCTTGCTGTGGCATACACTTGGGAGATGAGATCCAGGGCCAGTCCATGCAAGGCTTCTATCATCTCCTACATCACCAAGTCCTTCAGTCTTCCCAAAGACAGGGGACAAAGGAAAAATGCTTGCTGACCAACAGCTAACTCCCATGTTTTTTCTCTGACTATCTTCCCTACCCTTCATGTAGCAAACTGTATATAGCCTCAGGAACATTGAGGGGCTTCCCAGGTGGTGCTAGAGGTAAAGAATCTGTATGCAGTGCAGGAAACTTAAGAGATGAATTCTGTCCCTGGGTTGGGAAGGTCACTTGAAGGAAGACATTGCTACCGACTCTAGTACTCTTGCCTGGAGAATCCCATGGACAGAGGAGGCTGGCAGGCTACAGTCCATAGTGTTGCAAAGAGTTGGGTACAATTGAAGTGACTCAGCATACACAGGGACATGAAAACAGGGCTGGATTGATCATATATCCTTCTAGACTATTTTGCCTCATGCTTGGTCCTTGGCTTTTTAGTTTCGAAAGTCAAGAATTTGCCTCACCAGCTACTTCTGCTGTGTCATTCCTTCCCAGAGGAGAGCAAGTACCAATTATTCTTACTTCTTATTACTGCTTGAAAAAGGAAAGGCATAGAAGTATAGGGAAAAAAAAAATAGGAGTTACTATACCAAAATATTTTTGTACTATATACATTCCATTTTTAAAATTTGTTTTAACTTTAACCTTATTTAATCATTACTGAGGGAAAACTGTTATATTAATTAAGGCTAATATTTTTAATAATGATAAAACATTGAAAGGATAAATTTTAAAACATTTGGCATCCTCCAATTCTACTGTAGGAATTACACTGAACTTTGAATCAATTCAGTTCAGTTCAATTCAGTTGCTCAGTCATGTCTGACTCTTTGCGACCCCATGAACTGCAGCATGCCAGGCCTCCCTGTCCATCACCAACTCCTGGAGTCTACCCAAACCCATGTCCATTGAGTCAGTGATGCCATCCAACCATCTTATCCTCTGTCATCCCCTTCTCCTCCTGCCTTCAATCTTTCCCAGCATCAGAGTCTTTTCAAATAAGTCAATTCTTTGCATCAGGTAGCCAAAGTATTGGAGTTTCAGCTTCAACATCAGTCTTTCCAATGAACACCTAGGACTGATCTCCTTGCAATCCAAGGGACTCTCAAGAGTCTTCTCCAACACCACAGTTCAAAAGCACCAATTCTTCTGCACTCAGCTTTCTTTATAGTTCAACTCTCACATCCATACATGACCACTGGAAAAATCATAGCCTTGACTAGATGGACCTTTGTTGACAAAGTAATGTCTCTGTTTTTTAATGCTGTCCAGGTTGGTCATAACTTTCCTTCCAAGGAGTAAGTGTCTTTTGATTTCATGGCTACAATCACCATCTTCAGTCATTTTGGAGCCCAGAAAAATAAAGTCAGCCACTATTTCCCCATCTATTTGCCATGAAGTGATGGGACCAGATGCCATGATCTTAGTTTTCTGAATATTGAGCTTTAAGCCAACTTTTTCACTTTGCTCTTTCACTCTCATCAAGAGGCTCTTTAGTTCCTCTTCACTTTCTGCCATAAGGGTGGTGTCATCTGCATATCTGAGGTTATTGATATTTCTCCCCGCAATCTTGATTCCAGCTTGTGCTTCTTCCAGCCCAGCGTTTCTCATGATGTATTCTGCCTATCAGTTAAATAAGCAGGGTGACAATATACCCGCCTTGATGTACTCCTTTTCCTATTTGGAACCAGTCTGTGTTCCATGTCCAGTTCTAAGTGTTGCTTCCTGACCTGCATACAGGTTTCTCAGGAGGCAGGTCAGGTGGTCTGGTATTCCCATCTCTTGAAGAATTTTCCACAGTTTATTGTACTTTGAATAGCCCTCCTACATGTGGTCCAGTCTTTCTAAAAAATATTTTTGTCTAATAATCACTTATAATTATAATACCAATAAATCAGGCTATATAGCTGCCTAAATTTATATGTTTTATTACATTTTCTTACTCATTTGCTCCAATACATTAAATCTAGTTCCATCATTAGTTTTGAAATGTGTGACTTTTAAATTAATGAGAACTTTAATTTTACTATGCTATAGAATAAAATGCAAAATGAAGAGAAGCCAAAAATATTTATGTTTTCATGCGTCATTCGGTTTACTTTGAAGTTTTAGGTTTTCTCAAAACATACATCCTCAAAGTTTAAGAAGTTCAAATAGGAGATAAAGGAAAAAACTGAGCAAAATATCTAAGAAGTGATAAATCATTTCTTCAATCAGCTATCCAAGACACTTAGTGTAGTTTTACTCATCATTTTTAGCCATGATTATTGAAAAACTAATTATTTGTAAATGCTGATTATAATACTTCCTTCAGAGGATTGTTATGAGGATTAATTGAGATAGAAGAGAGTCTGACACATGCTAAATTCTTGAATGCATAATAAATACGGTTCTGGTAAGCACCCTGGGAGGAAACCATCAGAAAAAGACAGAACTACCCCTGAGACTGTATAGAAAGAGAGACCTTCTAGACTTGGAGGCTTACTGGAGGGAAGTACTATGTGCACGGCTTTAATGGGAAGAGAGAGGTAGTATGGGGTCCCCTGGTGACTCAGGCGGTAAAAAATCTACCTGCAATGTGAAAGACTCGGGTTCGATCCTTGGGGCAGGAAATCGCCTGGAGAAGGAAACTGGCACCCTCTCCTGTATTCTTGCCTGGAGCATCCCATGGACAGAGGAGCCTGGCAGGCTACAGCCCATGGGATGGCACAGAGTCAGACATGACTGAGGCATGTGCATGCATACAAGAGGTAGCACAGGGTGCTGCGAATCTAACAGATGAAGTGCATGGTATGCAGAGGTCCTTTGGCTGATGCAGAGCAGCCCAGGCATGCAAAGCATGGGTGACCTCCAAAAAAGTAGAGATGCAGACATAAGAGAAGTCACCCCAGAAAAAAAAAGGATAAAGGGAAAGTAAACCTAAAGAAAATTTCAGGAAGGGCAGCAAAGCCCTAAATAATAAGAGTCGGATACTGAGTGAAAGTTTCTAGCTGAGTGCTTCCTCCTGCAAAACCAGAAATAGATCAAGAGCAGCCACCTAAACATTGTCAAGGACACACTGAACTGTTAGAATTCACTTAGACTTAGTTGTCAAAATTAAATTAGATATAGCACTTTTCTTTAAATGCCGATTGGATATTGTATAATTATACTACATGGCTATTCCTAAGCAGAGTACATCATGAGAAATGCTGGACTGGAAGAAACACAAGTTGGAATCAAGATTGCCGGGAGAAATATCAATAACCTCAGATATGCAGATGACACCACCCTTATGGCAGAAAGTGAAGAGGAGCTAAAAAGCCTCTGGATGAAAGTGAAAGAGGAGAGTGAAAAAGTTGGCTTAAAACTCAACATTCAGAAAACAAGGATCATGGCATCCAGTCCCATCACTTCATGGGAAATAGATGGGGAAACAGTAGAAACAGTGTCAGACTTTATTTTTTGGGGCTCCAAAATCACTGCAGTTGGTGACTGCAGCCATGAAATTAAAAGACGCTTACTCCTTGGAAGAAAAGTTATGACCAACCTAGATAGTATATTCAAAAGCAAAGACATTACTTTGCCGACTAATGTCCATCTAGTCAAGGCTATGGTTTTTCCTGCGGTCATGTATGGATGTGAGAGTTGGACTGTGAAGAAGGCTGAGCACCTAAGAATTGATGCTTTTGAACTGTGGTGTTGGAGAAGACTCTTGAGAGTCCCTTGGACTCTCCAGTCCATTCTGAAGGAGATCAGCCCTGGGATTTCTTTGGAAGGAATGATGCTAAAGCTGAAACTCCAGTACTTTGGTCACCTCATGTGAAGAGTTGACTCATTGGAAAAGACTCTGATGCTGGGAGGGACTGGGGGCTGGAGGAGAAGGGGATGACCGAGGATGAGATGGCTGGATGGTATCACGGACTCGATGGACGTGAGTCTGAGTGAACGCCAGGAGTTGGTGATGAACAGGGAGGCCTGACGTGCTGCGATTCATGGGGTCACAAAGAGTAGGACACGACTGAGCAACTGAACTGAACTTAACTGATTCCTAAGCATGCATTTATTTTTCTAATTTAACTTTCAGTTAAAAATCCTAAGAATTGGTTATATATTTGCAAACCATCTGACAAAGTAGGAGATAAATATATCAGATGAGGTTAGTCTCATTTTTGAACAAATTAAGAATAAAATTTGAGAGGGAGAGAGGTTCAGAATTGAAATCATGAATAGCAATGGTAGTGACATAAATATTTTGAAACTTTTGTATTAATGTATGAAAGTTTTCATATTAAAAAAATTATCTGAGAACCATTTACCTTCATCATGACTATGTTAAATATTACAAGTCATTTAGTAAATGATGAAATGTAATAAATTATTATGTTGTTATTTGGAGGTCATTAGTTAGTGCATTTAACATCACAGCCATTTTGGGGGCAAACAGTAGGGAACTTCATAAACTAAGGTCCTTGAACTGTATTTCCATGAAGCATGTGAAGAATGATAAATTGAAGACTATCCCACCCACACACAGTGATGGATCACCTTCTCATTTTCTGCCTCCCTGTTTTCACAAGTCTTCCACCTCATTTTCTCTTCATACTGTGATTCTCTTATTTTTCCCTGATATCATCACTATATATTTATTCCTTTTCTTTCTAAAAGGGAACACTAAAGAGAAAAAAAATGGCAAATGTAACAAGAAAACTTAATCTGCTTTGTTTAACTATATCCTTAAATTTTAAAGGAAGAGCTATTAAGCTCTTAAACTATTAAGTTAAGCTATTCACATTTTTGTTTTCTTTTTAGCACTGTTTATACATGTAACTGAAGCTCCAACACTTTGGCCGCTTGATGCGAAGAACTGATTCATTGGAAAAGACCCTGATGCTGGGAAAGATTGAAGGCAGGAGAAGGGGACGACAGAGGATGAGATGGTTGGATGGCATCCCTGACTCAATGGACATGAGTTTAAGCAAGCTCCAGGAGTTGGTGATGGACAGGGAAGCCTGGTGTGCTGCAGTCCATGGGGTCACAAAGAGTTGGGCACAACTTAGTGATTTAACTGAACTGACACACGTAACTGATTTTTTGTGATTTAAATTTTTTAATATCTTGCTTTTTAGCAGGATGACCCTTGTGACAAGGTAGAATCTACCTTGCTTTTTTTTTATACCCCTGGCACCCACCACAGTGCCTTTATATGGTAGGCATTGTCAACATGTGTGAACAGAAAAATTTCTTAGATATGAATTAATCACTCATTCATCCATTCAACTTCAGAATGAAAGACACTGGTTGAGAGGTAGACTCAGCTATGCACAAATTCTTACCTTTATGGATCTTATACTCTAGAAGGGGATACAGACAAGGAACTATTAAAGAGATAATGATAAGATATAATTTAAGGTGCTGATGAGTGCTATAAATAAAAAATGGACGAAAATAATAATAGGGGGTGATGGGGCAGGGGCCTACTTTAGACAGAAATGGTGTATGAAAACCAATGACAGGAAGATCAGAATGCAGAAGGCAAAAGAGAGCATCTCATGGAAGGCCATAGAAGTCTTGATGAGGACTTGATTTTGAGCTTAATGAGAAGCTATTAGAGGGTCATAGAGGAATAATATAATGTGATTTACATTTTCAAAGAAGCACTTTGACTGTTATATGTTAGAGTAAGATGGGTACCAAGGAGCATGTTCAAGGCTTTGCCACAGTATGGAAGAAGAGACAAGAAGTAGTGAGATTTGAGCTCTGTTTAGAAGTAGAGATGATAGTATTTCAAGATTTGGATGCCAGACAATCAGTTTAGTACTTAAGTTTTAAAACTCTTAATACAAACTTTGTAAAATGGAGGTCATAGCTCTTATTCTCACACATTAAGGCCCAGTTTGTTTCACTTCTTATATGTATCACATTCAAAGAAATAAAACACTCTAAAAAATGCATTATAAGAAATTCTCACTTCTACTGAATTGTCTTGGAAAGTACTATGGCAGATCATTCATCTCATACAACCAACTCTCTTAAAATCCCCTTTCACCACCGTCTTTTGCTCTGATTCTTATGTGGCTCAACAGATCCCTGCCCACCTCCCCCATTCTCTAGTCCCTCTCTTAATTCCCCCTCAACCATCTCAATCAATACCAGCCCATCTTCCTCTCTTCCTTTCCCCTTGTCAGTTTATATCTATCTCAAGATAGTCCTGACCTCTGAAGGTGGATGAAAGTACTGCTCAGTGCATCTTTCGTTTCTCCTCCCTGTCCATTACCCACTCAGCATAACAGGAACCAGGCTGTGCGGCTGCCACAACAGCAAAGCCAACCCCCTGAGCCTTAAGGTCAGAGCATCAGTGTGTTAGGTAGTTAGAATAGGAAAAAGGAGTCCAGAATGGCTCTGGCTAAAAGACAAAGAAGGGAAAAGCCCATGAAAATAGAACAAAGGAAGGTCCAAGGACTGGGGTGAGAACCTGAGGTGAAGCAAACAGCCCTCTCTTTTGAGCTCGCTCTCTCTTTTCCCGACTTTTGGATCAGCCTGCCCTCACACCCCATGATGTATTCTCCTTTACTTGCCAAATAAAACTGAGCTGTCCATTGGTTGCTTCAAATTTTTGCTGTGGTGGGACAGAACCGAGGAAATTTCAAACAGTCCCCCGACATATATGGTGCCGAGCAAGCCCAATTTTGGCTCCTCTATTTATATGCTTTTCTCCTTCCCCTGAGCCTGCCCTGTGTAAATTGGGCTAGCCAGGAGGGCTGTTTGCTTCACCCCAGGTTCTCACTCCAGTCCTCAGACCTTCCTTTCTTCTGTTTTCGCAGGCTTTTCCCTTCTTTGTCTTTTAGCACCTGCCATTCTGGACTCCTTTTTCCTATTCTAACTACCTAACAAGTGGAAGGTATTGAGACTCATACACGTGTTGCCCCTCTGGCATTTATTATATGGACCATGAGCCAGAAAACAGAGGTCTAAAAGATCTAAAATTCAGCTTAACTAAAATTTAAACTAGAAATATCAATGAGTCATTCTGAGGATCAGTATAGAAAAGTGATCAAAATCTTTTGCTGTTTCCAAAACTGAAATACATACCTACTTGTATATCTGAATAATTGTCTTGAAAATCAAAGGAACAATTTTCTGACATACACTACATCATGCATTATTTAGGTATAAGAATGCAAATTTTCAGCTGATTTGGTAATCACTAGTTTGAAAATGTTTATTTTGGCTGGGCTTGACTCAGCCTAACCTTGATGAACCTATTCATAAATTTTTTAATTAACTTTTTAACTTATAAAATATGTTTTTCTATTCTTAATTTATTTTTTATTCATCCAAGTATTATAAATGATAACAGTTGATTAGTATTCTAAAGTACAGCTATACTTCTTTGATTATGAAATTATAGGCAGCTGCTCTTCAGTAAGACATGTTTAATAACAGAGTAAATTAATTAGTAGGTAAAGTATATCTTTTTAAATGTTTTAATGATTCATGTAATTATAAATTCCAAAAATATGTTCAAAATTGCTTATGGAATATTAAATATGGTACTATAATTGTGCCTTTCATCAACCTCTTATTTTGAAAAGAGTTATCAAAATCAGGTCTTTGTTTCCCATATTTTCATTTTTTTTCTAACTAATGATGTAACCTCTTATTATGTGCTTGCTAAATAGTATTCTATAATAAATGCATATATAAGAAAGATCATTTTAGAGACACAAATGAAGCACGAACATCTTTTTAAACTTAAACTATTATTAACAGAAAAAATGTTATTATAATACAAATGGAAAATACAGAAGAACATAATAAAAACAAAAGCGTCCCAGAATACCACCATAAAGATAAAACACTCATTTTGAAATATTTTCAGTCTTTTTTCTATGCTTCTATGAGTACATAAAACAGTTACTATTAATTGAAATAATTATGCATATTTTGCATCTTGGTTTTAATACTTAGCATTGTGTTATTAGCATTTTATACATGAATAAAATTTATTTTAAAACAAAGTAACTTCAGATAATGGTAAGACCTCTAAAGAATACAAAGCAGAATAATGATTTTCTGAGCAACTAAGGAAGGAAGATGGACTGTATTAGGCTAGAGAGCTGGGAAGAGCTTCTCTGAGAAAGTATTTGAACTGAGGAGTTTTGATGGCTAAATGTATGTGTCAGTTTGACCAGACCATCAAGTGCTCAGACATTTGGTTAAACATCATTCTGGGTGTACCTGTATCGGTGTTTCTAAATGAGATTAATATTTGACTTAGTTTATTATAACTTCCAATTATAAGATAAATAAGTTCTAGAAATGTAATGTACAATATAATGACTAAACAAAGTTGCTAAGAGTAGATTTTAAAAGTTCTCATTACAAGAAAAAAATTGTAACTATATGTGGTGATGAATTAATTAAGCTTATTGTGGAAATAATTTTAGCTACATATAGCTATCAAATCATTAAAATATATAAAGACGTAAAACAAATACAATGCTATATGTCAACTATATCTCAAGTTTTAAAGAAACTGGATATGAATGGTTTTAAAAAAAATAAAAACCAACAACATTTGATGTGGTAGACTGAGTAAGGCAGCTTGTCCTTCTTTATGTGGGCGGATCTCATCCAGTCAGATGAAGTCCTGTAAGCCTGAGTGAAAGGGAACACCTTCTGCCTGTTTAAGCTGGAACATCAGTCTTTCCCTGCCTTTGAGCTTGAACTGAACATTGGCTCTTTTTTGAGCCTGCTGCTTTTTGGACCGGAACTTGCACCACTGGCTTTCTCAATTCTCAGGCACTTAGACCAGAACTACATCATCAATTCTCCTAAGTTTCCAGCTTGCCAACTGCATTCATGGGACATCTCATAGGACTTATCCTCCATAATTGTGTGAGCCAGTTCTTTCTTTCTTTTTTTTCTTTTTTTTTTTGAGCCAATTCCTTTTAATAAACACACATTCTGTAAAATTTATATCTTGTATAAGTAAATATATATGTGTATATATTCTGTTTCACTGGAAATCATGACTAATATAGAATATACCTAAACATTAAAAAAAATTTCCAAAATAGGCTGAAGGACTGAATAGATGTTTTTCCAAAAAGGAAATGCAAATGGCCAACAGGTACATGAAAAGATGCTCTATATCACTAACACTCAGGGAAATATACATCAAAACCACAATGAGATATCACCTCACCTGTCACAGTGACTGTCATCTAAAAGAACACAAATAACAAATGTTGGCAAGAAATGGAGAAAAGGGAACCCATGTACACTGTTGGTAGGAATTTAAATTGGTCCAACTGTTACAGAGAATAGTACAGAGACTGAGATGGTTGGATGGCATCATCAACTCAATGGACATGAGTTTGAGCAAACTCTGGGAGATACCAAAGGATAGGAAATCATGGTGCTGCAGTTCATGTGGTCACAGAGTCGGACATGACTTAGCAGCTGAACAACAATGGAAGTTTCTTAAAAACTAAAAGCAGAACTACCATAAGCAGCTCAATGTTAATAATTTATGAACATTATCATAATTTATGAACATCTCAATGTTCAGCATGGTTTATAATCACAAATATATGGAAGCAACCTAAGTGTCCATCAACAAATGAATGGATAAAGAAGTTGTGGTGTGTATATGTTCAGCTCAGTTCAGTCGCTCAGTCATGTCCAACTCTTTGCGATCCCCATGAATCGCAGCATGCCAGGCCTCCCTGTCCATCATCAACTCCCGGAGTTCACTCAGACTCATGTCCATCGAGTCCGTGATGCCATCCAGCCATTTCATCCTCTGTCGTCCCCTTCTCCTCCTGCCCCCAATCCCTCCCAGCATCAGAGTCTTTTCCAATGAGTCAACTCTTCTCATGAGGTGACCAAAGTACTGGAGTTTCAGCTTCAGCATCATTCCCTCCAAAGAAATCCCAAGGCTGATCTCCTTCTACATACACATACATAATATATATATATTCTATAGAGAATAAATATTTGATACTTTTTTCAGGGTTTTTTAGGTATTATATATCTGTATACTTGTTTAAAAGTTCTCTTTTGGAATATTTGTTACTTATTTAATTTACATGCAGGTTTAGGATATAAAGCTTTGCTTTTAAGAAAACAGGCACAACGTGATACAAATGCTTTGCAACATAAGTAAGTCTATGACATTAAGACATAGTTCAGCTATTTAATAATATTTAATAAAGTAATTGGGCTTCCCAAGTGGCACTAGTGGTTAAGAATCTTCTTGCCAAAACAAGAGATATGGGCTCGATCTCTGGGTTGGGAAGATACCCTGGAGTAGGAAATGGCACTCCAATATTCTTGCCTGGAAAATTCCATGGGCAGAGGAGCTTGGTGAGCTATAGATAGTCCATGAGGCTGCAAAGAGTTTGACATGACTGAGCACATCCACAATAAAATAATCATTTTAATGGCTGGTTAATACCCTTTTAAATGGCTGTGTCATTCCCTAGTAGTGTGTATTTAGGAGGATTCGAATTTTCAACATCACAGATAATTCCAAGTGCATGTCTTTATCTCTCTCACTTTTTCCTTTTTTTTTTTTCTCCTAAAATCCCCAGAGGGTCAGAAGGCCTTTGCATGGTTCTTGATATCTATGGGAAAATCACTTTGCAAAATACTTTTATAAATTTATTTTGCTTCCAATAATGAATGACTATCATAATTTCATACCACTCCCTTGCCCCAAATAAAGGAAATCTACTAATGAATGACAGATAATGTGATAAGGAGCATGGTTTGATAAACCTGTCAAAAAAAAAAAATAAAGAAATAGTGCAGCTCTACTTTATCCTTTTGAAAAACTTTCCATAATAGGAAGGTTCTTAGAAACTTGAATATAATGAATATAATATTATTTTATAGTATAAGTGTCTATTATAAACACTTATAGTATACCCTCCTAGCAAACCATCCTAATTAGGGAATCCTTACATGCATATCAATATTTCTGGAAAGAAAGAAATCTTTATAAATAATACAAGTTGAGTTTATAAGCTATATTTGCTATATTAAAAGTACTTAGAAAAAATTGCTATTTTTTCAAATGACAGTAGTCTCCCCACCCCTACCCCTTCCCTTAATTTATGAAAGCAATGTCACGATACAATACCCTGAGCCATGTATGTTTGGCATTTTTTTTAGATCCTGTGCTCTCTAACTGCTCTGTGGATGCATGCATTTTGACAAGCTTTAACAAGGGCACACCTGCAAGGACTCAGCCTCCTGAGCCTGCCTTTACTCAGGTTCAGAAGGTCAGGAGCACCCATGGCCTCATGTAACATGAACAAGGATCCAGTGTCACTGACCGTTATTCAAGCATTTTCAAGTGGCTCCTTCTTCACCAATCACATTTTTCCATTAGTGTATTTCATATCTAAAATGTGTTCTGTACAACAAGCAAACGGGTTACAATTAACTCCTTTTATTTTTGTGTTTGTTTATATAAGGCACACTGATCAAACATATAGCTTCAAGCTAATTTGCAATGAAAGCAATGATTTGATATGCAATTTTTTAGAACTGGCATGCTGCAGTCCATGGAGTCACAAAATGTCTGATATCATTGAACAACTGAACTAAACTGAACTGACTGAAGATCAGTTTTTCTTGTATTCCATTTAAAGTAACCAACCTACACAGTTGTGAAGAGGGAGTGAAGTTTTTTTAAAACAGAGGAGAAAAAATTTAATACCTGCAAAATTAAGCCCTATTGAAAAAGTAATGAGAATAAGATTATCAGTTCAGTTCAGTCACTCAGTCATGTCTGACTCTTTGTGACCCCATGAACTGTAGCACACCAGGCCTCCCTGTCCATCACCAACTCCCAGAATCCAACCAAACCCATGTGCATTGGGTCGGTGATGCCATCCAACCATCTCATCCTCTATCGTCCCCTTCTCCTCCTGCCCTCCATCTTTCCCAGCATCAGGGTCTTTTCCAATGAGTCAACTCTTCGCATGAGGTGGCCAAAGTACTGGAGTTTCAGTTTCAACATCAGTCCTTCCAATGAATATTCAGTGCTGATTTCCTTTAGGATTGACTGGTTGGATCTCCTTGAAGTCCAGACTCTCAAGAGTCCTCTCCAGAACCACAGTTCAAAAGCATCAGTGCTTGGTGCTCAGCTTTCTTCATAGTCCAATTCTCACATCCATACATGACCACTGGAAAAACCATAGCTTTGACTAGATGGACCTTTGTTGGCAAAGTAATGTCTCTGCTTTTTAATATGCTATCTAGGTTGGTCATAACTTTTCTTCCAAGGAGTAAGTGTCTTTTAATTTCATGGCTGCAGTCACCATCTGCAGTGATTTTGGAGTCCCCCAAAATAAAGTCTTTCACTGTTTCCCCATCTATTTGCCATGAAGTGATGGGACCAGATATCATGATCTTTGTTTTCTGAATGTTGAGTTTTAAGCCAGCTTCTTCACTCTCCTCTTTCACTTTCATCAAGAGTCTCTTTAGTTCTTCACTTTCTGCCATAAGGGTGGTATAATCTGCATATCTGAGGTTATTGATATTTCTCCCGGCAATCTTGATTCCAGCTTGTGCTTCATCCAGCCCAGCATTTCGCATGATGTACTCTGCATATAAGTTAAATAAGCAGAGCAACAATATGCAGCCTTCACTTACTCCTTTCCTGATTTGGAGCCAGTCTGTTGTTCCATGTGCGGTTCTAACTGTTGCTTCCTGACCTGCATACAAATTTATCAAGAGACAGGTCAGGTGGTCTAGTATTCCCATCTCTTGAAGAATTTTCCAGTTTGTTGTGATCCATACAGTCAATGGTTTTGGTATAGTCAAAAAAGCAGAAGTAGGTGTTTTTCTGTTATTCTCTCTTGCTTTTTCAATGATCCAACGAATGTTGGCAATTTGATCTCTGGTTCCTCTGCCTTTTAAAAATCATCTTGAATATCTGGAAGTTCATGGTTCATGTAATGTTGAAGACTGGCTTGGAGAATTTTTTTTAATTTTTTTTTTATTTTTAAATTTTAAAATCTTTAATCCTTACATGCATTCCCAAACATGAACCCCCCTCCCACCTCCTTCCCCACAACATCTCTCTGGGTCATCCCCATGCACCAGCCCCAAGCATGCTGCACCCTGTGTCAGACATAGACTGGCGATTCAATTCTTACATGATAGTATACATGTTAGAATGCCATTCTCCAAATCATCCCACCCTCTCCCTCTCCCTCTGAGTCCAAAAGTCCATTATACACATCTGTGTCTTTTTTCCTGTCTTGCATACAGGGTCGTCATTGCCATCTTCCTAAATTCCATATATATGTGTTAGTATACTGTATTGGTGTTTTTCTTTCTGGCTTACTTCACTCTGTATAATTGGCTCCAGTGGCTTGGAGAATTTTGAGCATTACTCTACTAGCATGTGAGATAAGTGTAATTGTATGGTAATTTGAATATTTTTGGGGATTGTCTTTCTTTGGGACTGGAATGAAAATGGAAATTTCCCAGTCCTGTGGCCATTGCTGAGTTTTCCAGATTTTCTGGCATATTGAGTGTAGCACTTTTACAGCATTCTCTTTTAGGATTTGTAATAGCTCAATTGGAATTCCAACACCTCCACTAGCTTTGTTGGTAATGATGCTTCCTAATGCTGACTTGACTTCACATTCCAGGATGTCTGGCTCTAGGTGAGTGATCACACCATTCTGGTTATCTGGGTCATGAAGATCTTTTTTGTATAGTTCTTCTGTGTATTCTTGCCACCTCTTCTTAATATCTTCTGCTTCTGTTAGGTCCATACCATTTCTGTCCTTTATTTGCCCATCTTTGCATGCATGAAATGTTACCTTTGTATCTCTAATTTTCTTGAAGAGATCTCTAGTCTTTCCCATTCTATTGTTTTACCTCTATTTCTTTGCAGTGATCACTGAGGAAGGCTTTCTTGTCTCTCCTTGTTATATTTTGCAACTCTGCATTCCAGTGGGTATATCTTTCCTTTTCTTAGGAAAGCTACTTATGAACATTAAGGAGTGTATTATCATTAGTGCTCAGCTTTCTCTGTTCTCTTTAATATTGTAATAAAAGTCCCTCTTTTATTAGATAGGAAAGTAGACTTCAAGAAGAATCAAAAAGGAGACTTCTTTGCAGATTAGTGTCAAACAGATTCCAGTCACTGTAAACATCTATGCTGCTGTTGGAGTGGTAGGATAATGAGAGGCCTGGGCAACCCAGAGCAGAGATATAAAAACAGCAGCAGGTAAAATCACCAGCAACTGACAGGAACACCATCGAACTTCAAAAAATATTGTGTGCTTCAGTTTCTCCAGACTTTATTATGTGTGAGAGTTCAGTGCATATATGTTGATAGTGAAAGTCCGGTCTAACTCTTTGTGTCTATACAGTCCGTGGAATTCTCCAGACCAGAATTCTGGAGTGGGTAGTCTTTCCCATCTCCAGGGGATCTTCCCAAGCCAGGGATAAAACCCAGGTCTCCCACATTGCATGCGGATTCTTTACCAGCTGAACCACAAGGGGAAACCATACCCTAATAGATGTTGGGTCAAAAATAAGTTACTTCATATAGTTATCTCACTTCATTGCTTTAATTCAGAAAATTGCTTTCTGTAGCGAATTTCATAGTTTATTTAAAAAGTAATTTAAAAAATATATAAGTTTCAAGTCTTCCCTGATGCACAATGGATAAGAATCTGCCTGCCAGTGCAGGGAACACAGGTTCAATCCCTAGTCTGGGAGATTCCACATGCTGCAGAATAACTATGCCAGTATGCAACTACTGAGACTGGGCTCTAGGGCCCATGAGCTGCAGCCACTGAAGCCTGCATGCTCTAGGGCCCAAGAGCCACAACTAATGAGCTCCTGAGCCACAGTAACTAAGCCCGTGCACCTAGAGCCAGCAAGCCACAACTCCTGAGCCCACATGATGCAACTACTGAAGCCCGTGTTTCAGTAGGAGAAAATGAGAGAAGCCACTGCAAAGAGAAGCCTGCACCCCACAACAAAGAGTAACCCCTGCTTCCTAACCCTAACCTGCAAACCTTGCTGCAACTAGAGAAAGTCTGCAAATGACAAACAAAGACCCAGTGCAGTCAAAAAAAAATTCTTTTTGAAGGAATACATATTTGGGGGGAAGGAGCTGGTGACATGGGCTCTCTCATATGCTGCTAGTGAAAGTGTAAATTCATTAATTCATTCAACAACTATGTGCCAGGCAGGCTTCCAGGTACCAGAGAGATGACAGTCATAATGGAATTTACATTTTAATTGAGGAGTACAAGTACATACATAGTTAAAAAATATAGTGTTTTATGCTATGGAGAAAAATACAGTAGGTTAAGGGGATTAGAGTGTATCAGACTTTGAGGAAGAGGTTTCGTTATGATGACAGTGTCCAGCTGTGAATGAGATGGTTATGCCCTGCTTTTTGTATTAAAGGGATTTTTAAGTAGGAGTGGTATGACTTGCTTTAAAAGATTCCTTCTGGATTCTGTATAGTCTATCTGGGTAAAAATGTTATATAGAAATGGGGTAAGAGGACATTGCAGTCATCTAAGCAAAGACAATAATGGGTAGGACTAATGGGTTAGCAATGGATGTGGGAAAATGCTCAAATTCTAGACATGTTCTGAAACACTATTTTGGCAACATGGATGAACCTAGAGATGTGCATATTAAGTGAAGTAAACCAGACAGAGAAAGACAAATATATGATGCTGCTTACATGTGGAATCTTAAAAACAAAATGATACAAATGAACTCACATACAAAGCAGAAATAGGCCTACATACATAGAAAACAAACTAATGGTTACCAAAGGGGTGAAAAAGGGAGGGATAAATTGGGAGTTTGGAATTAGTTGATCTAAACTGCTGTATATAAAATACATAATCATCAAGGACCTACTGTACAGCATAAGAAAATATAGTCAATCTTTTGTAATACTCTTTAAGGGAAAAGAATCTGAAAAGGAATATATACACATATATTCAACATATATGTATATGTGTGTGCATATATATATATATCTGAATCACTTAAGCTGTACACCTGAAACTAACACAACATTGTAAATCAACTATATTTCAATAAAAAATAAAAATGAATATTTAAAAAAGCCTTGGTTAAAAATCATTTTATCATTTTTTGGTTTGAACAATTATACAAATAGAGTTGCCATTTCATCGGATAGGAAAACTTGCAGGAGAAGGATTGAGGCAAGACACTCAGAGTTTGTTTTTTATATGATTAATTTGAAATGCCTGTTAGAAATCCAATTGGAATTGTCAGTACAGCAGTCTAGAGCTCAAGGGGAGAGATCCTAACTGGAAAAGTGATCTTGAGATTATCAAAGTATAGCTGGAATTGAAATCCATAACTGGATAAGACTCCATCAGAAGCCAAACTGGGTGGAGAATGCAAAAAGAAAGAAAGTGCAAGCAGAGCAATTGGATTTGATTTCCCATGTGGAAGACAATAGAGCTTAGCAAGTAAGAGCATGAACTATGTCCTCAGAGTATACGTCTAAACCCAAGTTTCAGCAGGGATTGCTTCTTTAATCATGGAGCATAGGTAAACAGTAGTTTTATGCTTACTTATAGAATTATTGTGAAGATTAAATGAGAATCTAATCACAAAGTATTTAACATATAAGTACTCAACGAAGCTTAGTCATACATTATTAGCATCACTCTCATCACTGATAGGTGACAACTCCTAAGGAAAGAAGCATGATAATATACATGCTAACGATCTTCAGAAGATAAAAGAGAGTACTAAACAGGAGTTCAAGCTTTTACACCCATCACCACACCAAGGGTTTTCTGCACCACCTTTCTTTTATATCGACCTCAGCTACTTACAGATACCAGCCATGTGGTCCATATCTCTCCACATGCTTAATTTTTTGATCTCTTTGACTTTATTGTAATATAAGATGATATTGGCTTTTAAATGGTTTATAGTTCATATAAGCCCAAGGTTATACACATACACTCACTGGTCAAATGATCTTGATTAGACGGAACAAATCAGGAGAACTGTTCCATAGACTATGTTGAATAAATGACCAGAGAGTCAAAGATCTGTGTTCAAGTAAACAAGAAACCAGAAAGCCATTTAGAAAAGATAGAAAGAGTTCAGGGGGGGACTCCTTTGTAGGAAAGAAGATGGGAGGAGCCAGAGATTAAGAGAGATGTTCCCCAGAAGATGAAGAGCAAGAAGAGGGTACTGATGATGCTGACGTATGACCAGGGAAGGACTGATTGTTTCCACTATAAGAATAAGTAACATAGCCACATTAACTGCATTAAATTAGAGACCTCAACCAAAGAAACAGTGATATTACAATTAAAAGCCAGTTATTTTCTTCTATGTTGGCTTCATTCAAATTCAATATTGCTAATTATAATGCATTCCAAGTCTAAGTAAAATCAGGCAATGAGCCTAAAAGAACTCAATGCAGTATATCTATTTTGGTAAAACTGCCTTAATAGTAAACAGAAATGAAGTTTTAAAGTTTAGAAGTGTAGTTGAAAAGAATCCATGATTCCCCTTCTTTATGTAATTTTCAGAATTATCTGTAGAATTTTGTTTCTCAGGAATTCTATACTTTAAAACTGTAGGTCAGTTTGAGATAAATGATGGTGTTATTCAACATTTTTCAGTTAATCATCAATAATTCATTTAAATCTCACAAGTTCATATCTAGTAATAACAAATCATTACTTGGACTTGTTTCTAGACAGATACTGAAACTATTAGGAAATGTTTGGGACCAGTATGCTGACTTGGGGTCTATAGAATAAGGAGATCCATGGATAACCTTCAGCAGCTCCACAGTCTCTCTGGAATAACATGAAAACTTGTGTACTTGTGTCCCGGTGAGTTTTTGCTGGGGATTGAATCCAGACACACTAGAGGATTCCCAAATCGATTCTTATTTTCTCAAAAGTTTTTGGTCCACTTTACAGAAAACAACTTAACAGCTTTTAAAAATAAAATATAGACCTCAAAAAACTTAACAGATTATAAATTGGAAGATTTGAAAATCTATCAGCAATATATTACCTCCATGCAGAAATGTTCTGATCATCTGTAGTCATTTTTTTTTTCTAAAAATTTGTTTCTCATTGATAGTCAATAAAAAGTTTTTTAGCTTCTACAGTCAGAAAATGAGAGATGCTGAATTTAGAGCACTTTTTTTTTTTTGGTAACCACTATTTCCCTTCGGCAAAGACATCCGATCTGGGGTCTGACATGCCTCTGGATCAAAACCAACATTTATGAGTTTCCTTTATTCTCATCCCAAGAGCATTGACCCATTTAGCTGGACGATGGAACATAGAGGTTTGGGGTGGCTGTAAATAACATATTTATTTGTAATAAAACCTTGCTTTGCTTGATTTTGGTGGTTTTAGAAGAATTTTGTGGGGAACAGGAGGAGAAATGTTTGAGGGAAGGGGAGAAAGAAACAAGGACAGGATAAAAGGGAAAAGTTAAAAAGAATCTTTGCAATACAGAAACATATTTGTTTCTTTGGCATGGGGAAAGTTTGCAAATGCTGCCTTACTAATTTACCATGGGAGGATTTCTGGTTCAGTGAATACAATTTTGCAATCAGTTAACAGTTATTTGTTACATACATACAAGATGCCTAGTACAGTTCTAGTCATTGCAAAGGGCAGAAAAGAAACAGAAATCTTTTAAATCCCTTGAAAGATACGTAATTTGTTGGGAAAAGTTAACATTATTAAATAGAGTCTCACAAATACAAAGATATCTACTGACATGGATTTATATCTAGACATATCTGTGGATATATAATCAATGAAGTTTATTAAGACTGATCTTAGATTGCTCTCATTCATCTAAAAGATATTTGATTGAAACATTTTAAATGTACAGAAAATTATAAAAGATATTAGTAAGATACTCAATAAAATAGTTAATTTGATATTAACTTTGACATTTTCTTTACATTTCATTTTTTAATGAGATTTTCTAATTCTAGCTAATACCCATCCTCCTATCCTCTCCCTCCCCAAAGGTAGACACTGTTAAAAAAGTTTCTGTGTATCATTCCCATAGGGCTATGCAGTTTAACTGCACGTGTTAAACATTTTTTAAAAATTCATTTTGTGAGCCTTTGAACTTTGAATAAATAGGATCATGCAGTATATATCATTTTCTGATTGCCTTTTTTCATTTTTCATTGTTTTTGTATTTATATATGTTGATACACTTGGATCTAGTTCATTCATTTTAAGGGTTATTCTGTTAGTCTGATGGCAACCCATTATAGTATTCTTGCCTGGAAAATCCCATGGACAGAAGAGCCTGACAGGCTACAGTCTATAGGCTTGCAAAGAGTCAGACATGACTGAAGTGACTGAGCATGTATGTTTAAAGAAAGTTATACAGTTTTTATAACTTTGCTAAATAAACTCTTTTTGCATAGGTATAAAATGTTCTCTAGAATAGAGACCTAGAAGTGAAATTACTGTGCCTACATCTTCAAACTTACCAGCTACTATCAAATTGTCCTCTAATCTGTTCTCATCAATACAGAACTTTCTTCACATCCTCATCTACTTTTAGGATGATCAATTTTACAATATTATACCATGAATTGGGATCTCACTGTTGTTTTTAATTTGCTTAGCAACGTAAAGCATCTTACAGATGCTTGCTGACCTTCCTGGTTTCCTGTTTGGTTTCCCATTTGGTAAACTGTTTCTTTGCTGCTGCTGTTGCTGTTGCTGCTAAGTTGCTTCATTTGTGTCTGACTCAGTGCGACCCCATAGACAGCAGCCCACCTGGCCCCTCCATCCCTGGGATTCTCCAGGCAAGAGTACTGGAGTGGATAGCTATTCCCGTCTCCAGAGGATTTTCCCAACCCAGGGATTGAACCCAGGTTCCCTGAATGCCTGGCAGATTCTTTACTGTCTGAGCCACCAAGGAAGCCCTTAAGACTAGAAATTAATTAGCACAGTGGAGGAGAGCAAGTAGACAGGCTTGATTTTTAAGAGAAAGAACTTCAAGAAGTAATCTTGTCTACCTTAAACAAAACATATATAAGACTGAAAAGATCGTTCAAGCAACCTGAAGTAAAGTGGCAGGGTCAGCTCAAGAATGAAGGATATGACTTTTAAGTTCCATTGTCCCAGGCTTATGCAAGCACTAAAGGCTAAAGGGATCACTGTGTTGGCACATCTGTAACCATTTGAAGCCCCACAGTGTGCAGGGAAGCTCTGACATTTTGTCACCAGAGGAATGAACACTAAATTATCTTTGGCAGACCTTTGCTGAATTTAGATAATCTCAGAGGTATAATTTTCACAGCCTCAGCACTGCAAAGTCTGACAAACCTGTCTCCAAGAAAGGTTTCGTTCTATCTATCCCAATTCCTTATACCTTATGTCCATCCTATTTCCAAGGCTATCGTTTATCTGAAGGAATGGCAGGCATGTCCCCCCCCCACCCCCCCACCCCCGGATCATTGCTCTTAGGTCAAAGTTCCAGCTAATCAACAGGCTTTCTCAATTGCTTCTTCCAGAAATATTTCTATTCAAGTTACTAGAGTAACTTTAAGCTGGAGGAGGAGAAAAGCAGCTTAAATGTACATACCATTCAATAATTATTTTCTAATTCATTGTTTTGCAATCTTTTCTTATTACTGTTCTATTCACCTCTTTCTACCATGTTGTACTTGATCAGTAACAAGCAAAGGATAGCATGCTTTTATAAAGCTAATTTTAAAAATGACTGTTGATACTGATATAATTTTAAAAGTGTCTTAGTAAATATTTTGAAAACTCACCAGTGTACTTAATCTGTCATACTTTCCCCTGAAAAGAATAAGATGGAAAAAAGACCATAATCAGATTACTTCCACAAACACCCAAAAGATGCATAACCTCCAAGGACAAGTGTATAGTAAATGATTTGAAAGAATGAGGCCAATTAGAAAGTAGTTCGCTGACACAGCAATCAGAGTTCATCAATTCAAAGTTCACAGCTATCATTCCTACAGGTTCTTAAGGGTACCAAGTCAGTGAAAATAGAACATAAGGAAAGCATATACAGAGATCCATCAGAGTTTAACAACTCTGACAGGTGCATGATTTTCAAGTAAACCACATGTCAATGAGAAAAGAATCCAGCCACTGCTAAATTTGTGTAAATTATTAGTGTATCTTAGAAAATACTGACACCCTAGCATATATAATTTTTGATTTTGGCTAATTTCTGTAGTTTTATGTAGATTATTTTAACATTTTACATACATATATCTGCCAATCCTTTCACACACATAAAATTTGGTGGCTCTAGTGGTAAAAGAACTGGCCTGACAATGCAGGAGACTGAAGAGTCTGGGTTTCCCTGGAGAAGAAAATGGCAACCTGCTTCAGTATTCTTTTCTGGAAAATTCCATGGATAGAGGAGCCTGGCAGGCTATAGTCCATGGGGTCACAAAGAGCCAGACACGACTGAGTGACTGAGCACACACGAGGAATCTATATGAGCCCTCCAAATGATTGTCGTGCAAGCTAGAAGTTTGAGGACCATTGCTTTAGTCCAATGACCAGCAAGACTGCGTTGCCAAACATATATTAACAACTTAAATATTCACATATATTCTGAATGTATATGCAGGACATAATTGTATACTACATTATTAAACATTATTACATCAGCAGAAGAAAATTTCAATGCAGTAGTATCTATTCTATTGCCCATGAGTCACTGGTCTTCCTTTGAAGTAAGACCCATAGGAATCAACTATTTTAATAGCAGAAATAGAAAGGGTAAGTCAAGAGAATTTTGTACTGGCTGGATACATGAAGCATATTGCACATCAGATTTTACAGAGTTTCCCAATGTATGTTTACCTAAGGCTTATAAAATTCCTACTCCTGTCATTCTCAAACACTTGCAGACAGGAACAACTACTGCCTAATGCCTCCATCTCATGCCATGTACTTGCATAATTAGAGATCTGTTGGGCTTAGGTTAAAATTTTATGTAATACATATAAAAACAGTAATAACAATTAGAGAAAAATGTTATGGTTTAGATAAACAATGAGACAGTATCCATGCATTGTGTAAAAATCCAGTATTAGATCTAAATATATAAATCAAGCTGAAAAAATCAGGCATACCTTATTTATCACTAGAGAAAATGGATCATTAATATATTGCTAACAACTAATTCAACCTTACAAAAGAAAAAATAACAAGAATTATTTGATTTCATAATTCTCAACACATGAGAAGAAAATTTAGTTAAGCTGCTACATTTTTAAAGTATAACTGAATATTTCTTTAGTTAAGAAAAATGAACACTAAGTATCCTGATCATACTGTATATTTTAAATATTTATTCCATGAATATATAGCTGAAAAATAAACTTTAACACTACTCAAAATATCTTTTATTTTTTTAAAGAATAGTATAAAATTTTTTTAAAAATTACAGTTGGGTAGATCACTATTGGAAATCACCAGATGGCCAATCCCCAAATCAGATTGATTATATTCTTTGCAGCCAAAGATGGAGCAGCTCTATATAGTCACCAAAAACAAGACCAGGAACTGACTGTGGCTCAACTCCTTATTGCCAAATTCAGACTTAAAGAAAGTAGGGAAAACCACTAGATCATTCAGGTATGACCTAAATCAAATCCCTTATGATTATACAGTGGAAATGACAAATAGATTCAAAGGATTAGATCTGATAGAGTACCTGAAGAACTATGGATGGAGGTTTGAGAGACTGTACCAGAGGCAGTGATCAAGACCAACTCCAAGAAAAAGAAATGCAAAAAAACAAAACGGTTGTCTGAAGTGGACTTACAAATAGCTGAGAAAAGAAGAGAAGCAAAAGGCAAAGGAGAAAAGGAAAGAAATACCCATTTAAATGCAGAGTCTCAAGGAATAGCAAGGAGAGATAAGAAAGCCTTCCTGAGTGATCAATGCAAAGAAATAGAGGAAAACAACAGAATGGGAAAAACAAGAGATCTCTTCAAGAAAATTAGAGATACCAAGGAAACATTTCATGTAAAGATGAGCTCAATAAAGGACAGAAATGGAATGGACCTAACAGAAGCAGAAGATATTAAGAAGAGGTGGCAAGAATACTCAGAAGAACTATACAAAAAAGATCTTCATGACCCAGATAACTATAATATTGTGATCACTCACCTAGAGCCAGACATCCTGGAATGTGAAGTCAAGTGACCATTAGGAAGCATCATTATGAGCAAAGCTAGTGGAGCTGATAGAATTCCAGTTGAGCTATTTCAAATCCTAAAAGAGAATGCTACAAGAGTGCTGCACTCAATATGTCAGCAAATCTGGAAAACTCAGCAGTGGCCACAGGGCTGGAAAAGTTCCATTTTCATTCTAATCCCAAAGGCAATGCCAAAGAATGTTCAAAGTACCACATAATTGTACTCATCTCACACGCTAGCAAATTAATGCTCAAAATTCTCCAAGCCAGGTTTCAACAGTATGTGAACCATGAACTTCCAGATGTTCAAGCTAGATTTAGAAAAGGCAGAGGTATCAGAGATAAATTGCCAACATCCACTGGATCATCATAAAAGCAAGAGAGTTCCAGAAAAACATCTATTTCTATGTTATTAACTATGACAAAACCTTTGACTGTGAGGATCACAACAAACTGTGGAAAATTATTCAAGAGATGGGAATACCAGACCACTTTACCTGCCTCCTGAGAAATCTGTATGCAGGTCAAGAAGCAACAGTTAGAACTGACCATGAACAACAGACTGGTTCCAAATTGGGAAAGGAGTACATCAAGGCTGTATATTGTCACCCTGCTTATTTAACTTATATGCAGAGTACATCATGAGAAATGCTGGACTGGATAAAGCACAAGCTGGAGTCCAGACTGCCAAGAGAAATATCAGTGACCTCAGCTACACAGATGATACCACCCTTATGGCAGAAAGCAAAGAAGAACTAAAGAGCCTCTTGATAAAAGTGAAAGAGAAGAATGAAAAAGCTGGCTTAAAACTCAACATTCATAAAACTAAGATCATGGTATCTGGTCCCATTACTTCATGTGAAATAGACTGGGAAACAATGGAAACAGTGAGAGACTTTATTTGGGGGGGCTCCCAAATCACTGCAGATGGTGATTGCAGCCAAGAAATTAAAAGACACTTGCTCCGTAGAAGAAAAGTTATGACCAACCTAGACAGCATATTAAAAAGCAGAGACATTACTTTGCCAACAAAGGTCCATCTAGTCAAAACTATGTTTTTTCCGTAGTCATGTATGGATGTGAGAGTTGGACTATAAAGAAAGCTGAGCACCAAAGAATTGATGCTTTTGAACTGTGCTGTTGGAGAAGACCCTTGAGAATCCCTTAGACTGAAAGGAGATCCAACCAGTCAATCCTAAAGGAAATCAGTCTGAATATTCATTGGAAGGACTGATGCTGCAGCTGCAACTCCAATACTTAGGCCACCCGATGCGAAGAACTGACTCATTGTAAAAGACGCTGATGCTGAGAAAGATAGAAGGTGGGAGAAGGGGGCGACAGCGGATGAGATGGTTGGATGGCATCACTGACTCAATGGACATGACTTTGAGTAGGCTCTGGGAGTTGGCGATGCACAGGGAAGCCTGGCGTGTTGCAGTCCATGGGGTTTCAAAGAGCGGAGCACAGCTGAGCAATTGAACTGAACTAAGATCACTTACAATTTATTTGTGTTGCTTGGAATGCTATGAAATTGGGATATTTGGGCTTTTTTATCCTGGTTATTAAATGCAGATTGGGGAAGAAACACTTTTTTTCAGTGGAACAAGAATTTTTTTGGTTGTTTAGCATTGTTTTTATAGGGAACATATTTCATTTTTATTCATTAAGTTGTAGCTTCATTGTCTTGATCATTATTCACTAATAATATTCCTATGCTTATTGTTTAACTTTATGCTTTAAGTCAGTTTCTACTGAGTTTTGCACTTAAGATCTTAGAGTCCATTGAGAAAAACATTTAAAAAGAGGGCATTAGAAGAAATGCTGAATGTTAAATCCAGCATTATCTATTCAAATATTTATGGACTTAATTTAATTTAGTTGTGCATAAAGTCAGTTGAATCATTGAACTTTGGTTTCACTTTATGTAGTTCTAATTACCATCTAAAATTATGATATGTTTTGGTAGGAAATGGTCCAAGCAAAAGTAGAGTGGAGAGAGTACTGTCTTATTACTACCAAAATCTAGAAAGAAAGTGAAAATGAAAGTCACTCAGTCATGCCCGACACTTTGCGACCCCATGCACTATGGGGTCCATGGAATTCTCCAGGCCAGAATACTGGAGTGGGTAGCCTTCCCTTTCCAGGAAATCTTCCCAACCTAGGGACAGAATCTGAGTCTCCTGCATTGCAGGCAGATTCTTTACCAACTGAGCTATCAGGGAAGCTACACACCAAAATCTAGAAGGAGTCCTTTACTCTCACCTCCTCATACCTCACTACCATCATCAACAGAGTAGAGGCTGCAAGACTGAGATGCTGTGAAGTAGCTGGGTGGTAAGAGAGATGAATTCTAAACCTTCTGATTACAGTTGAGATCCCAAAGTAATAGCCCCTACTGAACAATAGCCGGCAACTTGGAACTGGTGCTACATCCCGACATGACTCAGGCTGCTGAGGTAGGTCTAAGGATATGTGGTTCTCTTTTGAGAAGGTAATATTTCCATATTTCTGAATAGTGAGGGTTTCTGATCAAACATCATTGGCAAAGTGAGTTCAAGAGGAGTGAATGGAAAACAAGCCTTTGACATCACAAATAATGAACTATCCAGCAGAGAGAAACAATTTTCTCTTTTCTGGAGTTTCTACTGCAAAAGATTGTAAAAACCAAGGGACTTCCCACCCACTTTCCCAGAGAGGGTTTGTTTTCAGTAGAGAGAAAAGTTTTCTTCCTCTTTTCAGCAGAGGAGGAAAGGCATTTATGTAAGAGTCCCTGTATGAGCCTCAAGAGTCATAATCTCAATCCTCTCCTAGAGAACCCCTATTCTCTACATATAGGGTGAACATTTGCCCTCACCACATTTTCCAAAAGACAAATGAGACATTGGAACCAGCACCAAGACTGCTATGTAAATAATTAGTCTGCATCTAATCCAGAGACCTCATGCTTACAGTCAGGATAAAACAGAGACATAAAAAGTTATCACTCTCTCTCTCCCCAAACAAAGGAGTTAATCTTTTTCTTTGATAGTTCTAATAGACAGATAAAGAACTCTTTTTCCAATAACTGCACAATGATATTATTTTCAATGATGTATGAAATGTCTATGAAAAGAAATGATGAACTATGCTATAAAATAACTATTAATATTTTTTAAAGAATTACAGAAAAATACAGACTATGGTCTGGAACCATAGCAGAGTTTCATTAAAACTGGAGACAAAAAGAAACCAAGAAAGCACAAATATGTAGAAATACTCTCAGATAATCCATGCAAAGAGATTAAGATGAATTTTTAAAATATAGAATAATAATGGATAATATCAGAATCTGTGGGATATGGCTAAGTGATATTCAGACAAAAATTTATAACCTTAATGACATGAATTTATAGAAAGGAAAGACCAAAATTTAATGAGCAAAAGTTTCCAACTTTCAAAGTTGAGACAAAGAAAAAATAATTCCAAAGAAACTATATGAAAGCAATGTCAGCAGAGGAAAAATGAATAGAAAATTAAAATGAGAAGGCAACAAAATTTATAAGTTGGTAGTTTGATAGTTATTCTCAACTAGAAATATTGACTAAGGTAAGTTCAGTTCAGTTCAGTCGCTCGGTCGTGTCTGACTCTTTGCGACCCCATGAATCGCAGCACGCCAGGTCTCCCTGTCGATCACCATCTCCCGGAGTTCACTCAGACTCACGTCCATCGAGTCCGTAATGCTATCCAGCCATCTCATCCACGGTCATCCCCTTCTCCTCCTGCCCCCAATCCCTCCCAGCATCAGAGTCTTTTCCAATGAGTCAACTCTTTGCATGAGGTAACTCTTCGCATGAGGTGGCCAAAGTACTGGAGCTTCAGCTTTAGCATCATTCCTTCCAAAGAAATCCCAGGATTGATCTCCTTCAGAACGGACTAAGGTAAAGAGAAGAAATAATTTTCAGTACTAGAAATGTAAAGAGAGACATATATATATGCAGCAGATCCAAACTGAATGCTTTCAAAATGGTTATTAAAGGAAATGACTCAGTAATTTAAATGCTGGACTGGAAGAAACACAAGCTGGAATCAAGATTGCCAGGAGAAATATCAATAACCTCAGATATACAGATGACACCACACTTAGGGCAGAAAGTGAAGAGGAACTAAAAAGCCTCTTGATGAAAGTGAAAGAGGAGAGTGAAAAAGTTGGCTTAAAGCTCAACATTCAGAAAACAAAGATCATGGCATCCGGTCCCATCACTTCATGGGAAATAGATGGGGAAACAGTGGAAACAGTGTCAGACTTTATTTGTTTGGGCTCCAAAATCACTGCAGTTGGTGACTGCAGCCATGAAATTAAAAGATGCTTACTCCTTGGAAGAAAAGTTATGACCAACCTAGATAGTATATTCAAAAGCAGAGAAATTACTTTGCCAACTAAGGTCTGTCTAGTCAAGGCTATGGTTTTCCTGTGGTCATGTATGGATGTGAGAGTTGGACTGTGAAGAAGGCTGAGCACCAAAGAGTTGATGCTTTTGAACTGTGGTGTTGGAGAAGACTCTTGAGAGTCCCTTGGACTGCAAGGAGATCCAACCAGTCCATTCTGAAGGAGATCCGCCCTGAGATTTCTTTGGAAGGAAGGTTGCTAAAGCTGAAACTCCAGTACTTTGGCCACCTCATGTGAAGAGTTGACTCATTGGAAAAGACCCTGATGCTGTGAGGGATTGGGGGCAGGAGGAGAAGGGGACAACCAAGGATGAGATAGGTGGATGGCATCACTGACTCGATGGACGTGAGTCTGGGTGAACTCTGGGAGTTGGTGATGGACAGGGAGGCCTGACGTGCTGCGATTCATGGGGTCGCAAAGAGTCGGACATGACTGAGCAACTGAACTGAACTGAGGAAGAAAAAGAATATCAAATTAGGGCAGCTTTACAAGTGATTTCTACAATAACTAAAAAAACCCAGATAACTTTAGTATAACATATAAATATTGCAAGGAGTTCAGAAATATTTATTTACTACCTGTTTTTATAAGGTGAGCATAATATTGATATAAAAGATAGACATGGAAAATACGAGAAAAGAAAATAGACTTTATCACTGATTATGACATAGCCTCAATCACTTCCCTTAGAGTGTAAGCACCTTTTAATCTCTGACTGATTCACAAGTAATAAGTAAATAAAAACAATAATATTAATATATTATATTAAGGAATTTTTATATATTTTATGTTTCATCTATTTGTAATGTTCAAAAAAATTGGTCTATCAGAGTAGTAACAAAATATTGTGATCCTAATGCAACCGATGATGCCAATGCAATTGATGATGCTGTGAAAGTGCTCCAATCAATATGCCTGGAAACCCAGAAAACTCAGCAGTGGCCACAGGACTGGAGAAGGTCAGGTTTCATTCCAATCCCAAAGAAAGGCAATGCCAAAGAATGCTCAAACTACCCCACAATTGCACTCATCTCACATGCTAGCAAAATAATACTGAAAATTCTCCAAGCCAGGCTTCAACAGTAAGTGAATCATGAACTTCCAGATGTACAAGCTGGATTTAGAAAAAGCAGAGGAACCAGAGATCAAATTGTCAACATCTGGTGGATCATTGAAAAACCAAGAGAGATCCAGAAAAACATCTACTTCTGCATTATTGACTATGCAAAAGCCTTTGACTCTGTGGATCAAAACAAACTCTGGAAAATTCTTCAAGAGATGGGAATCTTCCCATCCCAGGGATCGAACCCAGGTCTCCCACATTGCAGGCAGATGCTTTAACCTCTGAGCCACCAGGGAAGCCCCAATGGGAATACTAGACCACCTTAATTGCCTCCTGAGAAATCTGTGCAGGTCAAGAAGCAACAGTTAGAACTGGATGTAGAACAATGGACAGGTTCCAAATCAGAAAAGGAGTATGTCAAGACTGTACGCTGTCACCCTGCTTATTTGACCTCTATGCAGAGTACATCATGTGAAATGCCAGACTGGATGAAGCACAAGTTGGAGTCAAGATGCCAGGAGAAATATCAATAGCCTCAGCTACCCAGATGATACCACCCTTATAGCAGAAAACAACAACAAAAAAAGCAAACTAAAGAGCCACTTGATCAAAGTAAAGAGGAGAGTGAAAGAGCTGGCTTAAAACTCAACATTCAGAAAACTAAGATCACGGCATCTGGTCCCATCACTTCATGGGAAATAGATGGGGAAACAGTGGATACAATGAAAGACTTTATTTTGTGGGGCTCCAAGGACTTTCCTGGTGGCTCAGATGGTAAAGCGTCTGTCTACAATGCGGGAGACCCAGGTTCAATCCCTGGGTTGGGAAAATCCCGTGGAAAAGGAAATGACAATCCACTCCAGCACTATTGCCTGGAAAATCCCATGGACAGAGGAGCCTGGTAGGCTACAGTCCATGGGGTCACAAAGAGTCAGATAGGACTGAGCGACTTCATTTTCACTTTCTTTCAAAAAGCACTGCCGATGGTGACTACAGCCATGAAATTAAAAGATATTTGCTCATTGGAAGAAAAGTTATGACCAACCTATCTAGTCAAAGCTATGGTTTTTTCAGTAGTCATGTATGGATGTGAGAGTTGGAGTATAAACAAAGCTGAGCACCGAAGAATTGGTGCTTTTGAACTGTGGTGTTGGAGAAGGCTCTCAAGAATCCCTTGAACCACAAAGAGATCCAACCAGTCAATCCTAAAGGAAATCAGTCCTGAATATTCACTGGAAGGATTGATGCTGAAGCTGAAACTCCAATACTCTGGCCACCTGATGTGAAGAGCCAAATCCCTGGAAAAGGCCCTGATGCTCAGAAAGATTGAAGGCAGGAGGAGACAGGGACGACAGGGGATGAGATGGTTGGATGGCATCACCAACTCAATGGACACGAGTTTTAAGCAAGCTTTGGGATTTGGTGATGCACAGGGAAGCTTCATGTGCTGCAGTCCTTGGGGTCACAGAGAGTTGGGTGAGTGAGTGAACTGAACTATGGTTTTTCCAGTAGTCATGTGCAGAGGTGAGAGTTGGACCGTAAGAAAGGCTGAGCACCAAAGAATTGATGCTTTGGAACTGTTGTGTTAGAGAAGACTGTTGAGAGTGCCTTGGACAGCAAGGATATCAAACCAGTCAATTCTACAGAAAATCAACCCTGAATATTCATTGGAAGGGCTGATGCTGAAGCTCCAATACTTTGGCCATCAGATGCAAAGAGCTGACTCATTGGAAAAGACCCTGATCCTGGGAAGGGTCAAACCCGAAAAGAGACAGGGGTGGCAAAGGATGAGATGGTTGGAAGGCAATCACTGATTCAAAGGACGTGAGTTTGCATAAATTCTGAGAGATGGTGAAGGACAGGGAAGCCTGGGGTGCTGCAGTCAATGGGATTGAAGAGCTGGAAACAACTTTGTGACTGAACAGCAACAATGGAGAGAGCAGGAAATTTCAGGTAGTAGCTCAGAAGCAAGAATCAAGGCAAAGGTGATGAAGGGTCTGTAAACTAAACGTTTAGAATGATGTATATTGAGGAAATAATTATGAACAAATGAATTAACTTCAGACTGTAGAGAACCTGGAATAGCAAAGGAGTCTAAATTTCAAATAGATGTTGCCCAATAATGGCTCAGATACTAAAAGCTGTGAAGTTTAAAAAGAGAAGTACTAAATATTGAGCACTGGAACTAGATATAAATGGAATAATTGTCAAAATGATATTATTTGTAACCTAAAATACACAGTATGTGAAATTGCTTCCCAATAGCATTTTCTAAAAGCAAAGTTAAGTTTTATTGAGTGGAAATACATTTGAAAATGCATAGAATAACTTTCATGAATTTGACTTTTGAAGATGACAGGTTTATTTTGTTAATCTCTTTTAGAGATTTAAATGATTGAACCACAGAAATACTAAAGTAACACAAACCCTCAATTCCAAATGATAAAAAGGTGATGAAATTCTGAAGTAAAAGTGTTACTCGTTTTGGCTATGAACTGATTACATGGCACTGAAACACACTTATTCTTTTCCATTGCTTTAGGAAGTGTAATCCCTTCACATGGATGTTTAGAACTAATTTTGTTCCATGTAAAGCAGAAAGAGTTAATCTGGAATCCTTTTCAAGTTAGAAATAAAATGAAGATTTTAAAGAAAAAACAAGTTGACTATTGATAATAAAAATTATATATGTGTTACTTTGAGAGATGAATTTATTACATGACAATAATTTTCTTATGGGAATAATGCTTAGTCTTAGAATAAATGTCTGTTTATATAATTCTTTGTGTATTATTCTTTTATGTGAGGCTACAAACATTGGTAAACCTAAAAAACCCCTATTTTACTGGTATAATTTTTGATCACTGAGGAAAAAATTAACCCAAGAGTTCTCAAAATGTGCTTTCCCTATAAATAGCAGCAGTAGTGTCATGGGGAATTTTAGAAATGCAAATTTTCAGGCCCCACCCCAGACATATGTATTAGAAACTAGATATAGGGCACAGCAGTTAATGTTTTAATAAACCTTCCAGATGTTCCTGATGAACACTAAAGCTTGATTGTTTAAACTATTTCTCATTGAATTAGAGATTTTCACTGAACTCTAATTATGGTTATGTGCAATTAATAAAAAGGGATGCAAATTTACATAACATTATTTTTCCAGAGAGTTCAAGATAGCAGCATGGAAGACCCTGAATGCACCTCTTCCTACAGACGCAACAAAGATACAAGTACATATAAAATAATTTCCTCCTAAAGGGACATAACATTGGGTGAACAGAGATACCAATGAAGAGTAAAGGGACAGCATCAAGATGGGTAGGAAGGGCAGAAAAAGTCTCACCGAGATAAAAATCCACAATTGGAAGGGACCACAAAGCTTCATGTGCTCCATATCAGGAACCCCAACCCATAGATCCTGCAGAAGAAAAACAATCCCATAAAGCACCTGGCTCTGAAAACCAACAAAGAATACATGCAGGAAAACAATAAAACTGCAGGGAATAGAAATCTTGCTCTTAAAGGGCCTACACACAACTCCGATGGCATAAAAACCAGTGTACAAACAGTAGATTGAAAACCTCCTGGACCATGAGTGTAGCTTATCCATTTACTATTATTGAGTCATCTGGAGGAGAGGCCGGAACTAGCTGGGACATTCCCTGGTAACTGAGACACTGGTAGGAGCCATTTTGTGATCTCAGGCTACCTCACTAATGCCAACACTGGTGGGAGCCACTGTGAAATACTCTCTATAACGTGTTAGTGCTCGTGTGCGTGTTCCACTGGGAGACCAAACTGCCCTCTGTGGCTCAGTAAGACCTCACAGCTAGGCAAGCAATAAGCTCACCCATCAGTACTCCGCAGTAACCTTAGCCAGGCCCCGCAGCCAGGCTGGGGCCAGTCCCTTCCACCAGCACCCTATAGCAGCTGTAGCCCTACTATAGCAGGAGTTACTATAGCCCTACTATAGCCTGACATATAGCCCATATAGTATGCACCCCTTGAGTGCTGACTCTGGTGGCCAGTTGAGAGCTAACTTCTGAGCCCCCCAAGATACTGTCTCAATAAGTCCACTCCTTCCAGACTGGGGGAGAGGGCTAATTTACCTAATAAATACAAACAAACACAGAGAATTAGGTAAGATGTGGAAACAATGTTCCAATCAAATGACAAGACAAAATCTCAGGAAAAGAAGAAAATGGACATAAGAAAAAATGGGCATAAACATGCTCAATGAGAAATCAGGAGAAAAATGACTATATATAATTAGAATTTCAACAAAGAAATAGAAAATATAGGAACAAATAGAAGTGATAACTGCAGTATTGTATTGGTTTAAGTTTCTCCCTTTATGTCTGTAATATTTGCTTTATATATCTTAGTGTTCTCTGTTGGGTACATATACATTTACAAACGTTATATTTTCTTAATGGATTGACTTCTTTATCACTATGTAATTTTCTTTATTGTCTTATTATAGCCTTTTTTTTTAAGTCAGTTTTGTCTAAAATGAATATAGCTACTCTATTTTTTCTCCTTTTCAATTCAATTTGCATGAAAAAAAATTTCCATCTCTTAACTTTCAGTCTGTGCGTGCCCTTTCTTCTAAAGTCACTCTCTTGTAGAAGCATATAGACAAGTCTTGTGTTTTGATTTATTCAGATATTCTACGTTGTTTGGTGAATTTAGTCCATTTAGTTGTAAACTAGTTATAGATAAATATTTTCTAATTGCCATTTAACCTGGTGACTCAGATGGTAAAGAATCTGCCTGCAATGCAGGAGAACTGTGTTTGATCTTTGGGTTGGGAAGATCCCCTGGAGAAGAAAATGGCAACCCATTCCATTATTTTTGCCTGAATAATTCCAAGGACAGAAGAGCCTGACAAGCTACAGTTCATGGGGTCACAAAGAGTCAGACATGACTGAATGACTAACACTTTCACTTTTAGTATTATGTTTATATTTCTTATTTTGTGTATTTACCATAAAAATTTTCTTTTGGGTTATCATGAGGCCCACACGTAACATGCTATGTAAACAGTTGTCTGTTTAAATTGGTAGCAAGTTAAATTTGAACAGATAGCTTTATTTTTACTACTCTCCCCATGCTTTATACTTTCAGTGACACTTTTTAACATCTTTTCATTTTATGCACCCCTTAAATATTATAATTTTAGTCACCTTTATGACTTACGTCAGTAGATAGATTATTCAGGCAGGAAATCAGCAAAACAATAAAAATCAGATGTAAATAACACATTAGACCAGATTGAGTCACTCACTCTCACATATATATATATATATATATTCATATCATATATAATCATCCATCCAAAACTGGCAGAATATGCATTCTTCTCAACTATGTATAGAATATTATTTAAGGTAAATCACATGCTGTCAAAAAATAAGCCTCAATAAATTTAGAAGATTGAAATCATATCAAGCATCTTCTCTAACCAAAATGGTATGAAACTAGAAGTCAATCACAAGAAAAAAAGAGAAAACACAAAAACATACACATTAAACAACATGATACTGAACCACAATGGGTCAAAGAAATTTAATACATAGACACACATGAACACAGATGTATAACATACCAAAATCTATGGAATGAAGCAATAGTGTTATGAAAGAAGATCACAGCAATACAGACCTCTTCAATACATAAGAAAAATCCCAAATAAGTGATCTACATCTAAAGAAACAAGAAGAAAAAGAAAATGAAGACCACATTTAGAAGGAAGGAAATAAAGGTCAGAGTAGAAATAAATGAAAAAGACTTAAAAAAATTTGAAAAGATCAATAAAACTAAGAGCTGTTTCTTTAAGAAGAAACAAAATTGATAAACCTTTAGTTAGACTAAGAAAAAAAAGTTCTCAAGTAAAATCAGAAATAAATGAGAAGCTATAGATGATACTACCAAAAGGCAACAGATTATAAAAGACCACTATGGACAATTATATGCTAACAAATTGCACAGCCTAGAAGAAATGGATAAATTGCTAGACATACAATCTTTATTTCAAGATTGAATCATGAAGAAATAGAAAACTCTAAATAGACTAAATAACTAAAGACTTTAGTTAGATCTCCTTTAGGCTAAGGAGACTAAAATAGTAATCAAAATCTTCCAAAAAACAAAGCTTCAGAATCAGACAGCTTTATTGGAAAATTATACAAAACATTCAAATATTTAATAACCTATCCTTCTCAAACTCTTCCAAAAAATTAAAGAGGAAGAAAATCTTCCAAATACATTATACAAAGTCAGCACTACCCTGATACCAAACCAAGGACACCAGAGAAAAAAGAAAATTATAGGGCATCCTTGATGACTACAGATTCAAAACTCAACAGAATATTAGCAAATTAAATTCAACAATACATTGAAAGGACCATACATCATGATCAAATGGTATTTATTTATTCCATAGATATAAGGATGATTTCCCTGGGAGAGAAAATGGCAACCCACTCCAGTATTCTTGCCTGAGAAATCCCATGGACAGAGGAGTCGATGGGCTACAGTCCAGACAGCCACAGGGGTTGGACACAACTTAGTGACTAAACAACAACAAAGGATTATTCAACTTCTATACATCAATCAACATGACACATTACGTTAACAAAATGAAAAATACAAATCCTCTGATCATCTAAATAGATGCAGAAAAAGCGTTGGAAAAATTTTAATACCCATTTATGATTTTAAAAAAATCAGGTGGTATAGAAGAAATGTACCTCACCATACTGAAGGCCAATCACACAGCTACCATCATACCCAATAGTGAATAGCTTTCAGCTTTTTCTCTAAGATCGGAAACAAGACAAGGATGATCACTCTCACTTTTATTCAACATATTTTTGGAAGTTCTGGTCACAGTGGTATGGCAAAAAATAAAAGGTATCCAAATCAATAAAATTTTCACTATTTGCAGGTGACATGATGCTCCATATTTCAAGAAACCTAAAGACTGCACCAAAAAAACTGTTCAGTTCAGATCAGTTGCTCAGTTGTGTCTGACTCTTGGCAACCCCATGAAATGCAGCACGCCAGGCCTCCCTGTCCATCACCAACTCCCAGAGTTCACTCAAACTCACCTCCATTGAGTTGGTGATGACATCCAGCCATCTCATCCTCTGTCATCCCCTTCTCCTCCTGCCCCAAGCCCTCCCAACACCAGAGTCTTTTCCATTGAGTCAACTCTTTGCATGAGGTGGCCAAAGTACTGGAGTTTCAGCTTTAGCATCACTCCTTCCAAAGAACACCCAGGACTGATCTCCTTTAGAATGAACTGGTTGGATCTCCTTGCAGTCCAAGGGACTCTCAAAACTGTTAGGACTAATAAATAATATTAGCAAAGTCACAAGATACAAAATCAATATGCAGAAATCTGTGGTGTTTCTATACACTAATAGGAAAATCTAAGAGAAATTAAGAAAATTATCCCATTTATAATTGCATTGAGAAGAATAAAATCCCTAGAAATAAATTAAACCAAGGAGGTAAAAGACCTATATACTAAAAACTATAAGACACTGAAAAAGCAATTCAAAAACACTCAAATAATTGGAAAGATAGTTCATGTACATGGGTCGGAAGAATTAATAGTTAAAATCTCCATATTATGTAAAACAATTTACAGTTCAATGCAATCTCCTATCAAAATGCCAATGGCATATTTCAAAGAACTAAAACAAAAGAATTCTAAAATTTGTATGGAAACATAATAGATCTCGAACAACTGAAACCACTTTGAGAAAGAACACAGCTGGAGGTATCATGTTCCCCAATTTCAATCAAATTATATTACAAAGCTATAGTAATCAAAATAGGGTGGTAAATAAAAATAGACCCACAGATCATGAAACAGAACAGATGCCTAGAAATAAACCCACACATACAACTACTTTATGATAAAGGAACATTAACACACAATATTTATTCTTCAGTAAGTGATGTTGGAAAACTGGACAGGCACAAGCAAAAGAATAAAACTAGACAACTAAGAGTATACATAAAAATTAATGCAAAGGGGATTAAAGACTTGAATGTAAGACTTGATGATTTTCCTAGACGACAACATAGGCAGGAAGCTTACTTACATCAGTCTTAGTAATATTTTTATGGATCTGACACCAAAGGCAAGAGAAACAAAGAAAAATAAACAAATGGGACAACATCAAGATAAAATACTTCTGCAAAGAAAATCATCATCAAAACTTAAAGGTAACCTACTCAATGAGATAAAATATTCACAAATGATTTATCCAATAAGGGGTTAATAGTCAACATAAAAAACTCATGCAACTCAACAGCAAATATACAGTTACAAATGTTTGGCAGAAACAAATAAAATTCTGTAAGGCAATTATCCTTCAACTAAAAAATAAAACAAAACAAGACGGCTTTGATCATCTGAGAATGCTACTCATTCAGCATTTGTTTTTATAAATAAAAGTTTGATTTGGTATTAAAATTTTAAAAAATGGGCAGAGTACCTGAATAGATATGTTTTCAAGGATGGCATATATGATGGCCAAAATACACATGAAAAAATCTTCAACATCACGAATCAGAGACATGCAAATCAAAACCACAATGTAGTATCACATCACACCTGTTAGAATGACTTATCGAAAAGACAGTAACAAACAAATGTTGGAAAGGATATGGAGAAAAGGAAACCCTAGTACACTCTTAATGGAACTGTAAATTGTTGGGCCACTATGGAAAACAGTGTGAAGACTACTCCAAAGATTAGGAACAGAACTACCTCATGACTCAGCTATTCCACTTCTGGGTATTTACACACCTCCCCCCCCCCCCCCCCCCACACACACACACACTGAAAGTCTACCTACCAATTAAAAAGAAAGATATCCTGCCTCTTGAGACATCATGGATGGATCTTGAGGGCAATATGCTAAGTGAAGTAAGTCAGACAGAGAAAGACAAATACAATGTGATTTCACTCATTTGTATAATCTAAAAAAACAAAATAAAAAAAATGAAACAAAAGTTACTTATAGATACAGAGACCATGTTGCTACTGCTACTGCTAAGTCACTTCAGTCATGTCCAGCTCTGTGTGACCCCATGGACTGCAGCCACCCAGGTTCCTCCATCCATAGGATTTTCCATGGCAAGAGTACTGGAGTGGGTTGCCATTGCCTTCACCTGTAACTGCATAGTGATACACCAATTCAACTTACTGCTACGGGGGAAAAACACCATTTAATGAGACATGAAGATGAAGCATAAACCCGACTAAGGGGACACACGCTGTGGACCACAGCACAACTATGACCAGAGCAAGTGAGGGGGCGGGGGAGGGGAGATGGATGGGTAAACTACAGCCTCGGGGGCGGGGGTGGGGTCTGGATTGACAACGACTAAGCAGACAACAGGATGAGACAGGAAATCAAAACCAATGATGAAAGCAGACACACCGTCAGAGAACTCCAACAGCAAGGAAAACATATGGAACAGTTCTTTAACAAATATTCAGAAAGAAATCAAGCATGAAACTATAGAGAAATCATCAAATAATTTTAAATATCAACTAATTAGCCAATGATGCAAATTGAGACCATGTTAGGGGTTACCAGAGGGGAAAGAGATTGGGCAAAATGGATGAAGGGAGTTAACTGTATGATGATGGATCATAACTAGACTTGTGGTGGTGATCACTTTGTTTGCAATATGGGCTAAGCAGGCTCTGCCAACTTTCTCAGGAACCCCGTCAACTTATAGAACATAATTTCTCAGAGGAACAAAACATGTCCAAATAACTTATCTTGCCAACAAGCAATTCTTTAGTTAAGAACCCCTTGGTCTAAATCAGCATTGTCCAGGAGAAATATAATGTGAACCACATATGTAGTGTCAAATTTTCCAGTAGCTACATTAAAAAGGTGGGCTTCCCAGGTAGCACTCGTGGTAAAGAATCTGCCTGCCGATATAAAAGATGCAAGAGATGTGAGTTTGATCCCTGGGTTCGGAAGATCCCCTACACAAGTAAATGGCAACCCACTCTAGTATTCTTGCCTGGAAGATCCCATGGTTAGAGGAGCCTGATGGGCTACAGTCCATGAGGTCACAAAGAGTCAGACACAACTGAGCACATGTACACACATTAAAAAGGTAAAAAGAAACTGATAAAATGAGTTTTTTAATCCAATAATCCAAAGTATTACCAAGTTAAAATGTAATCAATATAAAAATAAAGCAATATTCTACATTGTTCTTTTCTTAGTATTGTCTTTTGATTTGACATGTTACACTTGTACCACCTCTCAATTCAAACCAGTCAAGTATTACAGCTAGTGATGATCATATCAACATCATAATTCTGGCCTCATAGTCCAGTAGATTTTCCTGAGACATGAAAACAAAAACCCTCAAACAACATTTATCGTCAAAGTAAACTCTCCTGTAAATGGCTATAATTTTCTATTATTCTTTCATAGAACTAAAGTATAGGAGGACTTTATATATCATGTTTGGTTTGGGATTCAAGTGTAAGGTTGCTAAAAGAAATGCTATTTTTCCTGTAACTTTTTAATTCTAAGGTAAATGGTCATATACCTAAATCTGGCTTATAATGTTTCCAAGCAGTGAGCATAAATGTCACTTTTAGTATTTCTGTAACCCTGGAACTATGTTGAGCAATACAATATTTATATAAACATTTTATATTACAAAAAGACATGGAAAGATTAACTTAAGCCATGATTATAGTGGCTATTAATGTTCGGGCTCAATTTGAAGGAAGTATAATCAAATGGAATGCAACTGATTTGTACTGGGAATCCAGCTTAAGGAATTGATGTCTATTGCCATAAATATTTCAAGCTTATTTTGGGCAAATTATTCTCAGTTTGCTTTCTTCTAATTTTTCTGTATGTCTCCAACATACTAAATGTCTTTTTCATTAGCATGAAAAACATATCTGAAATCATCCTTATTAGTTTTAACCATATCTCCCTTATTTTAGTTTCCTTGATAATGAGATTTTGACACTTTCTCTGAATATCCTTCATTTGCATCTGCACTAGAAAGTTTAGTTTCCTTTTATAAGTATAGTATAATTAGATCATTTTTTATAAACTGTGAAAGGTAGTCTAAACTTTGGGGAGCTAAATATTCCCAAACTATCTTTCTTTCTAATGTGAGTATATTTTGATTTGAGGGCTTCCCTGGTGGCTCGAATGGAAAAGAATCTGCCTTCCACGCAGGAAACCTGGGTTCAGTCCCTGGGTTGGGAAGATCCCCTGGAGAAGGAAATGGAAACCCATTCCAATATTCTTGCCTGGAGAACTCCATGGACAGAGAAGCCTGACAGGATACTGCCCATGGGGTTGCAAAGAGTTGGATATGACTGAGTGAATAACACTTTGAATTTTTTACCATCATGTTTTCTTGATTATTAATAGATATGCCAAATGTTATAAACTCACAACAAAAAATAATTTTAAGTGATTAAATATATTTAACTCAAATAAATGTTATTTGAAGTGAAAGTCACTCCATCATGTCCAACTCTTTGCCACCCCATGGGATCTACAGTCCATGGAATTCTCTGGGCCAGAATACTGGAGTAGGTAGGCTTTCCCTTCTTCAGTGGATCTTCCCAACCCAGGGATCGAACCAGGTCTTGCACATTGCAGGTGGACTGTTTACCAGCTGAATCACAAGGGAATGTTATTTAAATGCCCACAAATCACACTGTTAATAAGAATAAATCATAGTTTGATAAATTAAAACTTTATTCCTTAAGTAGTTTTTAATGTTTTCTTTGTATTTGTGTTATGATGAGTCATTTTCAGTCACAAATTTCCCTCTATTACCCTCTAAAAATCTTGACTTCGAGAGGTATTTGGTTGGATAAGTCTTGAAATTCATTAAAAATGAGTAACTATAGCAACCACGGTGTCACATCCCACTCACTTCTGCAAAAGAAATAACAAAATGTGTCACATTAAAGTAAAAGAAAAACCAGTCATTATCCCCATTGTGTCAAATTTTGAGCTATTGTGTAAAGTGGAATGATCAATACAGATTCTCTTGAAACCATTATTCCATTTTCTTTTAAATCAGATTTGTTTTATTTTTCCTTTTTTTCCCCCTTTGTTGCCAACTATTTTTGGAAATATTCTATACCTTTTTGGTTCTATTGCTTTCTGGGACACTGACCCCTAAAGCACATCCATACCCTTGTTACTATGATCTTAGGCTAACATGTCTCCTGAACCACCCTGTAATTATCTCTTTTGCTTATCTAATAAAAAATATCTCTAATGTTCTAGAAGAGGGTAGTTTTAAAAGATGGGAGTAGGAAACAGCAACCCACACAAGCATCCTTGCCTGAAAAATCTTATGGGCTGAGAAGCCTGGTGGGCTACAGCCCATGGGGTCACAAAGAGTCAGACATGACTGAGCAAGTGAGTACGCACAGCACATAAAGTTTAAGCCTCTAGTCTAATTCCATTTCTCATCATTTCAAACAAAGCACCCAGACAGTAAGTAGATGTATTGCTATCTTTTTTAAAATTCAAATGATATTTTTCCATCTTATTAAAGGACTTAGAATTTCAGTCTTATCAAAGACTTTAATGGTTTACTATAGCTGAAGGCTTATATTTCAATAATACTCATAAATTCTTAAGAAATTTTTTCCAATTTTTTCCAATTTTTCACGCCCCTTTTACACATGTGCTCATTAAATACAACCAAAGGTATTCCCCTGGATGTCTAAGTCCTTCATGTGATGAAACATTAGAAAAGGTATTTTACTTGTGTATATGGTTCCATTATGCCAATAATTCCAGATTTCCTAAAGTGGGACATCCATTCTCTAATACAATATTAGTCTATGCCCTGACCAGCAATCCTAAAGAAGTTGAAGTTGAACAGTTCTATGAAGACCTATAAGACCTTCTAGAACGAACCCCCAAAAAAGATGTACTCTTCATTATATGGGACTGGAATGCAAAAGTAGAAAGTCAAGAGCTACCTGGAGTAACAGGAAAATTTGACCTTGGAGTACAAAATGAAGCAGGTCAAAGGCTAACAGAGTTTTGCCAAGAGAACACATTAGCAAACACCCTCTTCCAACAACACAAGAGAAGATTCTACACATGGACATCACCAGATGGTCAATACCAAAATCAAATTGATTATACTCTTTGCAGCCAAAGATGGAGAAGCTCTATACAGTCAGCAAAAACAAGACTGGGAGCTGACTGTGGCTCAAATCATGAATGCCTTATTGCAAAATTCAGACTTAAATTGAGGAAAGTAGAGAAAATCACTGTACTATTCAGGTATGACCTAAATCAAATCCCTTACGATTATAGAGTGAAAGTGACAAATAGATTCAAGGGATTAGATCTGATAAACAGAGTACCTAAGAACTAGGGATGGAGGTTTGTGACAGTGCACAGGAGGCAAAATAAGTTAAATTCAAGACCAACACCAAGAAAAAGAAGTGAAAAATAGTTGTCTGAGGAGGCCTTACAAATAGCTGAGAAAAGAAGACAAGCTAAAAGCAAAAGAGAAAAGAAAAAATACACCCATTTGAATGCAGAGTTCCAAAAAATAACAAGGAGAGATAAGAAAGCCTTCCTGTGTGATCAATGCAAAGAAACAGAGAAAAACAATAGAATGGTAAAGACTAGAGCTCTCTTCAAGAAGATTAGAGATACCAAGGGAACATTTCATGCAAAGATGGGCTCAATAAAGGACAGAAATTGTATGGACCTAACAGAAGCAGAAGATATTAAGAAGAGGTGGCAAGAATACATGGAAGAACTACATAAAAAACATCTTCATGACCCAGATATTCATGACTGTATGATCACTCACCTAGAGCCAGACATCCTGGAATGTGAAGTCAAGTGGGTGTTGGGAAGCATCATTACGAACAAAGCTAGTGGAGGTGATGGAATTCCAATTGAGCTATTTCAAATCTTGAAAGAGGATGCTGTGAAAGTGCTGCGCTCAATATGCCAGTAAATTTGGAAAACTCAGCAGTGGCCGCAGGACTGGAAAAGGTCAGTTTTCATTCCAATCCCAAAGAAAGGCGATGCCAAAGAATGTTCAAAACTACCACACAATTGCACTCATCTCACACGCTAGCAAATAATGCTCAAAATTCTCCAAGCCAGGCTTCAACAATACATGAGCCGTGAACTTCCAGATATTCAAGCTGGATTTAGAAAAGGCAGAAGAACCAGAGATCAAGTTGCCAACATTCGTTGGATCACTAAAACAGCAAAAGAGTTCCAGAAAAACATCTACTTTTGCTTCATTGACTATGCCAAAGCCTTTGACTGTGTGGACCACAACAAACTGTAGGAAATTCTTCAAGAGATAGAATACCATACCACCTGACCTGCCTCCTGAGAAATACGTATGCAGGTCAAGAAGCAACAGTTAGAATGAGACATTGAACAACAGTCTAGTTCCCAATCGGGAAAGGAGTATGTCAAGGCTGTATGTTGTCACCCAGTTTATTTAACTTCTATGCAGAGTACATCATGCAAAAGGGCTGGATGAAGCACAGGCTGGAGTCAAGATTGCTGGGAGAATTATCAATAACCTCAGATACGCAAATGATACCACCCTTATGGCAGAAAGTGAAGAAGAAGTAAAGAGCCTCCTGATGAAAGTGAAAGAGGAGAATGAAAAATTTGGCTTAAGATGATGGCACCCGGTCCCATCACTTCATAGTAAATAGATGGGGAAACAATGGAAGCAGTGAGAAACTTTATTTTGGGGGATCCAAAATCGCTGCAGATGATGACTGCAGCCATGAAATTAAAAGACGCTTGCTCCTTGGAAGAAAAGTTATGACCAACCTAGACAGCATATTAAAAAGCAGAGACATTACTCTACCAACAAATGTCCGTCTAGTCAAAGCTATGGTTTTTCCAGTGTCATGTATGGATGTGAGAGTTGGACTATAAAGAAAGCTGAGCACCAAAGAATTGATGCTTTTGAGCTGTATTGGAGAGGACTCTTGAGAGTCTCTTGGACTGCAAGGAGATCAAACCAGTCAATCCTAAAAGAAATCAGTCCTGGGTGTTCATTGGAAGGAATAATGCTGAAGCAGAAACTCCAATACTTTGGCCACCTGATGCGAAGAATTGACTCTTTGGAAAAGTCCCTGATGCTGGGAAAGATTGAAGGCAGGAGGAGAAGGGGACGATAGAGGATGAGATGGTTGGATGGCATCACCAACATGATGGACATGAGTTTGAGTAGGCTCTGTGAGTTGGTAATGGACAGGGAAGCCTGGTGTGCTGAAGTCCATGGGATTGTAAAGAGTCCGACATGACTGAGAGACTGGACTGAATTGTATAAGGATTCCCAACTGAGGTTCAGGGTTTGTGTAGCACTGTAGCATTTACTCTTGAAAAAAAAAAAATCCATGTATAATTGTGCCCCCCACCTTAGTTCAAAATAGTGTTGTTTAAGGGCAAGTGTAAATGTATTAAGTCCTCCGTCATACACTCATATCATGCTCAAGCCCATCTATGCTGAAATCCACGCTGGTGTGGAGAGTAATTTTTATCATTTAATAGGCCATTGTACATAATTTATAAATTTTTAGTTATGAAACTACTGGTGATATTAAATTAAGAATCAGAAATTGCCACCTCCTAATACATGAAGATCATCATGTTCTATTTCACTGACTCGTAGAGACTGTGCAGGTGTGCTCTCATCCAGGACATCATTTGCCTACAGGCTGAGATCAAAATCTCTCTGGAAAAACTTTTATTCTTCTTTAATTGTGTTTTACCCTGGAGGGCACTGCACTCTTGTACCTGATATACTACCATTACATAGTCAGTCTGTAGGTTAAGGGTTTTCATCTTCAGAAGTTCTCCATCAAAATGCAAATTTCCCTCAAAGGGCTATGAAAGTACTAAGAGGCTATTTATTAAGAATCCTAGGGAAACTGGAACTCTCAGCTCAGGATTCTATTACCTTCTAAGAGTATTTTGATGCTGATTTGAAACTGGAGGCAAGCAAAGAATGACAGTGTTCTCTAGGGCCAGGGCAAAGAGGAAAGGAATAGGACCTGGAGCAAAACAGAGATGCAGATCTGAGAGCTGATAATTGCATTCTGAATCAAATAACATTAATGAGTCACCTGTCAGCTGAAAATATTCTTCTCATTCATGGTTGGAGAGAAGTGCAGTTTGGTGGAATAATAGAGGGCTTGAATTCAAAAGACCTGAACTTAAAGCACTCACTTTAAGAGCAGTGCAATTTAATGTGGAGCCAAGTCTTGAATATTCACCAGTGATGTGACTTTAGGGAAAACTACTTCTTAGTGAAATCTAGCAGGACCCTGTGAGGCCTTCCCAAGCACAAGTTCCTCTGCAGCCCCAGCTTCTTACTTGGCCTTATCCAAGCTTTAAAGAGAAGATTCAAAAAATTACTAATTATAGAAGTGAGGGAATGCAGAAACAAAGGAAACACAATCAAGCAAGAAAAGAAATGACAGCTTAAACAACAGTTCATCCATAAGGCAGTCACAGGACCCCTGGTTCCTTCTGAAGGGATTTAGATAGCAATCTGATACATATCTTCGAGTTCTGCAGATATTAAGATCCACCTCTGACCCCAAAATGTAGAGGATAGAAACTATATGCTTACCACAAGCATTTAGACCCTAGACTGGTTGAAACAAGGTTAAGATTAAGATCTCTGAAAACATCACCCATTTATCTCATTAGAGCCCATCAGAAAAAGTGTCCACAAGCTCATCACACAGCATCCAGACCCTACCCTGAAAGCCACTGGGAGATGGGTTTTGAGCTTGTTCTTGTTTGCCACCCTGCAGAAAATGCTGTACTGTCCTCCACCACAACCCAGTATCAGCAGATTGGCTTTGCTGCACATTGGGGAAGCAGACCCAAGTTCAGCTGGATAACATTAGTCCTCCTGCGATAAGGTATAGGAGAAAATAAGGTTATCTCAAGGACTGAATCAAATGAAGTATGTAGCTGGCATTGGAAAAAAATGTTACTACTACAATTTCTATTACACCTAATATTAGTATTGTCTAATATATATAGGCTTCCCTTGTAGCTCAGTCGGTAAAGAATCTGCCTGCAGTGCAGGAGACCCAGGATCAATCCCTGGGTTGGGAAGATCCCTTAGAGAAGAAAATGGCAACCCACTCCAGTATCCTTGCCTGGAAAATCTCATGGACAGAGGAGCCTGGTGGATTGCAGTCCATGGGGTCGCAAAGAGTCGGGCACGACTGAGCGACTAACACTAACACTAATACATATGGAATTTGTACTACATGCTAGCACTATTCTAAGCATTTTAATTTATTCATTTAATCTTCCCTCTCCTCCAACACAATGAGGTAGGGCTTTCCAAATCCTTATTTATCACTTTAAAAAGGAAACAGAGATACTGACCACCTTGGTGAATATTTTACACTTGCTGAGTTGTAGCGTCAGAATTTGAACCCAGGCAATTCAACTCCAGATCTCAGATGGACACTCATATGCTGTATTGCTGGCCATGTTTTATCTTAATTGTTATGTTGCTAATGTTATAATGCATATGAGTAAGACAGTGTGTGTGTGTGTGTGTGTACGTGTGTGTGAGCGCACACATGCGTGTGTGTGTGCTTTCAGTATTGTCTGACTCTTTGCAACCCCATGGACTATAGCCTGCCAGGCTCCTCTGTCCATGGAATTTTCCAGGCTACAATACTGATGTGGATTGCCATTTCCTTCTCCAGGGGATCTTCCTGACCCAGGGATTGAACTGGTGTCTCTTGTGGGCTCCTTTGTTGACAGGTGGATCCTTCACAATGAGCCACTTGGGAAGACCATTAGTGTTACTACTAAAGGCTATATTCTTGATGAATTTAAGGCTATTTTAAAAATACTTCAAGGCCTCAGTTTTCTCATAACCATGCTAAGGATTGTGGCAACAATCTGCATCATGGGTTTATTGCAAGGCTTTAATAAAATATTGTGTTTATGCTAAGATGATACTTCCTTTTTATACCAAGCATCATTTTATTAATTTTTACTAAGGTATAGTTGATTTACAACATTATATAATTTCTAGGTGTACAACATAGTGATTCACAAATTTTAGAGATTATATCCAATTTGTAAGTATTATAAAAATACTAGTTATATTCCCTGTGTTATACAATTTATCTTTATAGGTAATTTCATTTTATTGTACAGGAGGCAGTGACCAAAATCATCCCTAAGAAAAATTCAAGAAGGCAAAGTGGTTGGCAGAGGAGGGTTTACAAATAGCCAATGAAAGAAGAGAAATGAAAGGCAAGACAAAGAGAGAGAGATATGCCCAACTGAATTCAGAGTTCCAGAACATAGCAAGGAGCGATAAGAAGGCCTTCTTAAGTGAACAATGCAAAGAATTAGAGGAAAACAACAGAATGGGGAAGACTGGAGATCTCTTCAAGAAAATGGAGATATCAAGAGAACAGTTCATGCAAAGATGGGCACAGTAAAGGACATGGAAGCAGTATGGACCTAACAAAAGCAGAAGAGATTAAGAAGAGGTGGCAAGAATACACAGAAGAACTAGAAAAGATCTTAATTATCTGGATAAACACAATGGTGTGGTCACTCACATAGAGCCAGACATCCTGCAGTGCGAAGTCAAGTGGGCCTTGGGAAGCATCGCTACAAACAAAGCTAGTGGAGGTGATGGAATTCCAGCTGAGCTATTTCAAATTCTAAATGATAAAGCCGATAAAGTGCTGCACTCAATATGTCAGCAAATTTGGAAAACTCACGACTGAAAAAGGTGGCCATAGGACTGGAATAGGTCCATTTTCATTCCATTTCCAAAGAAGGGCAATGTCAAAAAATGTTCGAACTACTGTACAATTGAGCTCATTTTACATACTAGCAAGTTTATTCTCAAAATCCTTCAAGCTAAGCTTTAGAAGTACATGAATCAAGAAATTCCAGGTATACAGCTGGGTTTAGAAAAGGCAGAGGAACCAGAGATCAAGTTGCCAACATTTGTTGGATCACAGAAAAAGCAGGAGAATTCCAGAAAAACATCTACTTCTGCTTCACTGACTACATAAAGCCTTTGACTATGTGGATCTCAACAAACTGGAAAATTCTTGAAAGAGATGGGAATCCAGACCACATTACCTGCCTCCTGAGAAGTTTGTATGCAGGTCAAGAAAAAACATGAACTAGACATGGAAAAAAGGACTGGTTCAAAATTGGGAAAGGTGTATGATAAGGCTGTATATTGTTACCCTACTTATTTAACTACTATACAAATTTAGTAGTTTGTATATATATACATATATATACAAATAAGTATATATACAAGTATATATAGTTTGTATACTATATAAACTATTATAAGTACCAGGCCTCCCTAGTGGCTCAGCTGGTAAAGAATCTGTCTGCAATGCAGGAGACACAAGTTCAAACCCTGGGTTGGGAAGATCCCCTGGAGAAGAAAATGGCAACTCACTCCAGTATTCTTGCTTTGAGAATTCCATGGACAGAAGAGCCAGGTAAGCTAGAGTCCATGGAGTCAAAAAGAGTGGGACAGGACTGTGCAACTTTCACTTTTACTTTTCATACAAAGTACATCATGCAAAATGCCAGGCTGGATGAATCACAAGCAGGAATCAAGATTGCTGGGAGAAATATTGACAACTTCATATATGCAGATGATACCACTCTCATGGGAGAAAGTGAAGAGGAACTAAAGAGCCTCTTGATGAGGATGGAAAAAGGGTGAAAAGGCTGACTTGAAACTCACCATTCAAAAACCTGGCATCAAAATTAAGAAAAATGAAACAAATTAAAAAAAAAAACAACTAAGATCATGGCATCCAGTCTCATCACTTCATGGAAAATAGAAGAGATAAAGTGGAAGCAGCAACAGATTTTATTTTCTTGGGCTGCACAATCTCTGTGGACAATGACTAAGGCAGGAAATTAAAAGACACTTGGCTCCTTGAAAGGAAAGCTATAACAAACCTGCACAGCAGATTAAAAAGCAGAGACATCACATGGCAAAAAAAGGTCCATATAGTTAAAGCTATGGTTTTTCCAGCAGTCATGTATAGATGTGAGAATTGGACCATAAAGAAGGCTGAACACCAAAAAATTAATGTTTTCAAACCGTGATGCTGGAGAAGACTCTTGAGATTCTCTTGGATTGCAAGGAGATCGTATTAGTTAATCCTAAAGGAAATGAACCTTGAATATCCATTGGAAGGACTGATGTTGAAGCTCCAACACTTTGGCCACCTGTTGCAGAGTTGACTCATGGGAAAAGACCTTGATGTTAGGAAAACCTGAAGGCAAAAGGAGAAAGGGGCAGCAGAGGATGAGATGGTTAGAGAGCATCACTGACTTGATGGACATGAATTTAAGCAAACTTTGGGAGATAGTGAAGGACAGAGGAGATTGGCACACTGCAGTTCATGGGGTCACAGAGAGGCAGAAACAACTTAGTGACTGAATAACAACAAACATCCCTAACTCTATCTTGTCCCTAATCACCCTCTCCCCAGTGGTACCATTGGTTTATTCTCTTTATATGTGAAGACAATACTTCTCAAAGTTTAACGTGCACACCAATCACCTGTGAAAGTAGCTCAGTCATGTTCAACTCTTTGCAAACCCATGTACTATAGGTTGCTGGGCTCCTCTGTCCATAGAATTCTCCAGGCAAGAATACTAGAGTGGGTAGCCTATCCCTTCTCCAGAGGATCTTCCTGACACAGGAATTGAACTGGGGTCTCCTGCATTGTAGGTGGATTCTTTACCAGCTGAGCTACCAGAGAAGCCCCCAATCACCTGAGATCTTAAAAAGCAGTTTTCAATTTGGTAGGTCTGGAGTAAGAAATTAGAAATGTAGTTTGTTAGGTAAGTTCTAGGTGATGTTGATGTTGCTGGTCCAGGGACCATACATTGAGTGGCGAGGTCCAATGAAGCTCTTGGAGATTTATTCTGATTGCCCCTTGGCTCTATGTTATGTGACAAGTTTCCTCTATCTTGGCAAGTGGGGATTGATAAACATCATTAGTGTATTACAACAGAGTTCTACACAGCTTGGGCCATTCAACTACCCAATGACATTTCATACACTACTAAAACAAAAAGAATGGAATTTTGAGATGTTCTGCAAACAGTTTTAACTTCCTATCTGCCTTGAGAAATTGAGTATGACACCCCATTGTCACTTTCCTGTGAAAGAATAAAGGAGATATCATGAAGTACCTCCCAAATGAGAAAAATCATAATTGAATATTATCACTATCAGTTACCTAGGATACAAGAAATGAAATGTTGCCACCTTGACCCATGCAAATGTTAACCAGGTGTCAAAGAAAAAAAGATTGTACCTATAAATGAATCTTCTTGTTCCATCAGTTTCCTCTTCTCCCTAAAAGAAAGGATGAAAAACAGCTTTTCACTGTTCTTTTGAAACAAAAGCAATACCATCCTAGAAGAGAGAGGAGGATAAGATATAAGCATCTGAACGCAGAGTTCCAAAGAATAGCAAGGAGAGATAAGAAAGCCTTCCTCAGCGGTCAATGCAAAGAAATAGAGGAAAATAACAGAATGGGAAAGACTAGAGATCTCTTCAAGAAAATTAGAGATATCAAGGGAACATTTCAGGCTCAATAAAGGACAGATATGGTATGGACCTAACAGAAGCAGAAGATATTAAGAAGAGGTGGCAAGAATACACAGAAGAACTGTACAAAAAAGATCTTCATGACCCAGGTAATCACAATGGTGTGATCACTCACCTAGAGCCAGACATCCTGGAATCTGAAGTCAAGTGGGCCTTAGAAAGCATCATTACGAACAAAGCGAGTGGAGGTGATGGAATTCCAGTTGAGCTATTTCAAATCTTGAAAGATGATGTTGTGAAAGTGCTGCACTCAGTACGCCAGCAAATTTGGAAAACTCAGCAGTGGCCACAAGACTGGAAAAGGTCAGTTTTCATTCCAATCCCAAAGAAAGGCAATGCCAAAGAATGCTCAAACTACTGCACAATTGCACTCATCTCACATGCTAGCAAAGTAACACTCAAAATTCTCCAAGCCAGGCTTCAGCAATATGTGAACCGTGAAATTCCAGATGTTCAAGCTGGTTTTAGAAAAGGCAGAGGAACCAGAGATCAAATTGCCAACATCTGCTGGATCATAGAAAAAGCAAGAGAATTCCAGAAAAACATCTATTTCTGCTTTATTGACTATGCCAAAGCCTTTGACTATGTGGATCACAATAAACTGTGGAAAATTCTGAGAGAGATGGGAATACCAGACCACCTGACCTGCCTCTTGAGAAACCTGTATGCAGGTCAGGAAGCAACAGTTAGAACTGGACATGGAACAACAGACTGGTTCCAAATAGGAAAAGGAGTACATCAAGGCTGTATATTGTCACTCTGCTTATTTAACTTCTATGCAGAATACATCATGAGAAATGCTGGGCTGGAAGAAGCACAAGCTGGAATCAAGATTGCCGGGAGAAATATCAATAACCTCAGATATGCAGATGACACCACCCTTATGGCAGAAAGTGAAGAGGAACTAAAAAGCCTCTTGATGAAAATGAAAGAGGAGAGTGAAGAAGTTGGCTTAAAGCTCAACATTCAGAAAACGAAGATCATGGCATCTGGCCCAATCACTTCATGGGAAATAGACGAGGAAACAGTGGAAACAGTGTCAGACTTTATTTTGGGGGGCTCCAAAATCACTGCAGATGGTGACTGCAGCCATGAAATTAAAAGATGCTTACTCCTTGAAAGAAAAGTTATGACCAACCTAGAGAGCACGTTTAAAAGCAGAGACATTACTTTGCCAACAAAGGTCCATCTAGTCAAGGCTATGGTTTTTCCTGTGGTCATGTATGGATGTGAGAGTTGGACCGTGAAGAAAGCTGAGTGCCGAAGAATTGATGCTTTTGAACTGTGGTGTTGGAGAAGACTCTTGAGAGTCCTTTGGACTACAAGGAGATCCAACCAGTCCATTCTAAAGGAGATCAGCCCTGGGATTTCTTTGGAAGGAATGATGCTAAAGTTGAAACTCCAGTACTTTGGCCACCTTATGCGAAGAGTTGACTCATTGGAAAAGACTCTGATGCTGGGAAGGATTGGGGGCAAGAGGAGAAGGGTCGACAGAGGATGAGATGGCTGGATGGCATCACGGACTCAATGGACATGAGTCTGAGTGAACTCCAGGAATTGGTGATGGACAGAGAGGCCTGGCGTGCTGCAATTCATGGGGTCGCAGACACGGACACGACTGAGCGACTGAACTGAACTGAACTGAAATGAAGGAGAAGATAAGTATCTTGGCCCCTCAAAACACACTTTTTACTGCTGCATGTCCCTTGGGGCCTTGAGTCTCTCATTTTCTGTCTTATTTAAAATAAATTTAAAAGCAAAGCAAATAAAAGTTTATTTCAGGCTCTCACAGCGAGAGAGGAGTTTTTCTTGATCTTTAGTTAATAATTTTTACAAAATGATTCATAAAAGTTTTTATGAACCATAAAATACCAGGACAATAAAATGTCAGGACAATAATCATGGCTGCTTTGAGATTTGTTCACATAGCAGGAAAGAAATTAAAAAAAAAAAATCTAAACACAAGCACAGTGTTTAGAGAACTGTTCCCTCCTACCAGTTTTTAGAGGCGACAGAAGTTGCAGTGATGAATATGTGACCCTTTTCCTCAGTCCATCCTGGACGGTTATTTTACCAAAGGAATAAAGACTGTGTTTTGTCGGTCACTTTGAAATCTGTGGTCTCTATATTGGCCATCTGATTGCTTCAATTTTCATTTGTTCATTCTTCCCACAAATATTTGGGAAGGTGTCAAGGAGGAAAAACTCGGTCATGGACATGTGGGAGGGTGTCACGAGAGACCAACTTAATTCCCTTCATGATTTTGCCCTCATGCAAATGAATAAAGATGGAATAGATTTGAGAATGCTGCAAATGTTACTAATTTCCAAAAGAGGAGCGTGGGATGATAATGGTAAATGTTATATTGTTAAAAGTTAAGCAGAATATAAAAGTTTGACATTATTTAGAGGAGAAAGTACTTTCATTTGATTTATAACTGGCTGGCAAATTAATGCAATATTAAAACAGCAACCTCATAATAATAAATAACATTGCAAAGTGCCTAACTAGACTAATATTCATGCTCAAAGGGGTGATTTTTCAGATAAAAACACATGATGTTAATGTTCAACCCTGACATTTGGAGAATAACTTCCAAATGGTGTGTGAGGCATGTCTTATCTTTAGATGAATGTGTGATTGGGAGGAGGGGCAGAAATGTCTCTCAAGTGTGAAAGTCAGAATCCTTCCCTGGTGTTTTATGCCAATACTCTGCGAATGAAACACTTTTTTTTTTTTTTGCAATATATAAATTATAATATATACATATATATAATTTAGAAATAATAAGGATGGACATTGAGGATGGACAAAGACTCAGTCTCTTAAGAACATTAAAAATATATTTGATATAAATGTCATTCTTATGTTTTGAGATAAATAGATTAGAAACAGGCAGAAGATTTAAGTTTCCTTAAAATAGAGAAATTTTATAATCAAGAATTTTATATTTGGCAAAATATTTGAGATTTCCATACAAACAGTTGAAAATTCCTTTGAAGCGTTTGGTGAATTCAGAACACAGTTATTTAAAAATCCTTATTGTTTTTGTTGCTTATTTATGCATAGTGATCTGAACAAAACCACTCCATTAAAATAGTAACCCAGAAAACCAGGAATAGAGTCCATATTTTTCAAAAGATGTTCCATTAGCCTACAAGATACATTGTGAATGGAACAGCCAAAACTAAGTGAGATACATTGCTGAATTCTTCCCTGGACATCCAGAGTGGTCACTGCCCTTCCTAAGCTTAGGGAAAGTGCTGAAATGTTTTTTATACTGACGACTAAGTTATATGCAAGCTCCCCAGTCTTTATCACTAAGACAACATATATACATATACATTTGAAAAGTACTGTCCAGTTGGCCTCCCAGGTGGCACTAGTGGTAAAGAACCCACTTGCCAATGCAGGAGATGTAAGAGACACAGTTTCCATTTGGGTGGGGAAGATACCCTGGAGGAGGGCATGGAAACCTACTCCAGTATTCTTACCTGGAATATCCCATGGACAGAGAAGCCTGGTAGGCTACAGTTCACAAGAGTCGCAAAGAGTCGGACAAGACTGAAGCAATTTAGCACACATGCATTCTCAGATTAACAACTAAAAATACAAATTACTCAAAGTTGAATTTCAAAAAGACTTCAGGATAAGTAATATTCGATGCAATCATATTCCATATTCCAGCTGAAGCTTCAGTACTTTGGCCACGTGATGTGAAGAAATGACTCATTGGAAAAGACCCTGATGCTGGAAAAAATTGAAGGCAGGAGGAGAAGGGGATGACAGAGGATGAGATGGCTGGATGGCATCACTGACTCAATGGACATGAGTTTGAGCAAACTCTGGGAGATGGTGAAGGACAGGAAAGGCTGGCGTACTGCAGTCCATGGGGTCACAAAGAGTCGGACACAACTGAGCAACTGAACAACTTAAAAGTTTGTTGTTTATCTGAAGTTTGTATTTACTGGGTATTCTGTGTTTTATCTGGCCATTTCAGGTTAGAGCTACTATCTAGAGAAAGAGGGGAAGGGAACACTACCATCTATGATCGTAACAGTAGTAGAAAAGGTAACAATTATTTACAAAATGTTCCTCTGTCCTGTGTTCATTATCTCATTTAACTCTTCCCAGCAGTCCTCTGGGCTAGGTACTCTACAGAGGAAGAACCTAGCATAGAGCTGGCACATAATAACCACCAGTCATTATTTGTTTTTAATTTTAACATGAACATACCTCCTCCTCAAAGAGAAAATAAAGGTTCTCAGACTCCCAAGTTTATTTAGTTTGAAGGAAGGCAGGCTGGGATCTGAATCACTGCTTCTGAAGCCCACAGACTTAGACTTTGTTTCACTGTCCTGTGAAAGTGAAGTTGCTCAGTCGTGTCCACTCAGTCCATGGAATTTTCCAGGCAAGAATACCAGAGTGGGTTGCTGTTTCCTTCTCCAGATGAGATTTTACTCTGAACATTTTAACTGACTAGCTGGCTGTACTTTTGAAGTGGCCATAATTTTTGCTCTGTTAACTCATGTTAACATAACTGTGGTTGGTTGCAACAGGCTATGGTTCAGAAGCAAGAACATGGCACAGGTGTTTAGCATAAGAGCTTAGGGCCATTGGAACTGATGCATTCACAAACATCAATAGGCTTTATAGCAGCAACTGTGAACCTTGAAAGTAGGGTACTGAGGCAATAAATGTCTGCAAAATAAGTAAAATCCAGGTCTTCTGATTCCTAGTAGTATCGAATACGTCATCTTCATTTCTCTTTTTCCTTCTTATGTGTTGAATAATCTCATGAATAAGTGTCATTTAATAATGTCCACAAATTTTCTCTTACTTAGCATATAAATGCGTATGTGGGCAAAGACTGTCACTTGCCACATCAGTAAACAAAGGCGTTGCAGCCAACAAGCCATCAACCATTGCAGCCGTCCCCAACTCTGTACTATAAGGGGACTCAGGATGGAGAAAAACAGGATACTGGTCCTAGAGGATTAAGGTGCATATGGAAGAAATTATTTTATTTGCATATCCCCATAAATAGAAAAAAACTAAATTCATTTAACCAGAGAAGTCCTTTTTTTTTTTTTCTCTAATTAATAGTAATCCTCGATGTTCAACTATCTGGTGTTTGTATGTATGTGTTGACAAAATTCCTATATACTCTGGCTCCTCCCTTACCTATTTGGAGTGGTCGCTCAGAGCTTCCCTGGTGGTTCAGTTGGTAAAGAGTCTGTCTGCAATGCGGGAGACCTGCGTTCAATCCCTGGGTTGGGAAGACCCTCTGGAGAAGGAAATGACAATCCACTCCAGTATTCTTGCTTGGAGGATTCCATGGACAGAGGAGCCTGATGGGCTACAGTCCATGGGGTCACAAAGAGTCCGACACAATTGAGTGACTAACTTTCACTTTCACTTTCCTCAGAGCATTCTAGAGACTGTGTCCCAGGCTTAAGTCATCAGTATGTCAACTTAATAAAACATAATTCTCAACTTTTAGGTTGTACATATTTTTCAGTTGACACAAAAAGCAATGCTGATGTCTTCTATTACACTCTTCAATTAAATTATCCCTAAAGCTGTGATTAATTTGTTGGCAAATTCAATAACTATGAATTTTTCTTCATTTCCATTCTAGATAGTCCAATTTTAAGAATAATATTACTTTTGGAGAAACATTATTAATTCAATGTCTAGATAATAAGATTTCATAAATAATAACTCAGACAACAGGTTTTAATAACTAATGTCTTATATCATGAACCTGCCACAGCCATCAGATTTATAGAGTAGCAAAAGTAAGTGAAAATAGATTGAAAATCATTCTGATAGCTACAAGTCTCCACCTAGTTTTACCATTTAGCTAATAAAAGAGAAAGAAAAATAGCCTGACAGTTTAATTAATGGCTTGTTAAAATATCAAGGGCAAAGTAGCCAAACTTATGAGACTAACAATTAAGATGAAAGTGAAAATTATCTAAAATTGATTTATAAATCTTATTTATCACTAATGTAATATTAGACTTTTTTTTAGAGCAATAGGTGCTTCAAATGTTGCAAATCATTCTTACAGTATCTCATTGCTGCCAACAACAGATGATTTTGGACAAGACATCAGTGAAATTTGACAGGGAATTTTTTTCCTCTGCTTTCTAAAACAGTGTAGATATGCTTTCATGAATCACCCATGAAACAGTGATATGCATTTCCTGTCTACTGTAAAAGCAGAGGTGATGGTTGTGGGTCTCAGGGACTTCATTTTTAAAAGATAATTCTATAGACCACAGGAACTTCTAAATGAAAATATTTATGGCACGGTCAGAAAACAAAGAACTGTACATCTTTCTGGGATGCTTTGCTTAAGAATTTTGAACTTGATTTTTAGCATCAGGGCGGATTCTTCGTGTATTACAAAACAAGATACACTTGGCTGAGTCCCTTTGCTGTCCATCTGAAACTATTGCAGCATCATTAATCAGCTATACTTCAGCATAAAGATAAAAGTTTAAAAAAAGGACAAAAATAAAGAAGAGGTACTGATTTTAAAAAACAGAATATACTCTTAATTTTAAATCTAATTTAATTAAACAAATCTTTTCAAAACTACTATAATATAGCTGCATATTCAAAGTCCACTCTCCTCAAGATGCAAAGGAATGAGCTATACTAATTTTGATTTTGTTCATCTTAGAATCATATAGAAGAGAGGTATTATTTTTGTCAATAGTGTTTAATATTTAGACAGATAAAATGCTTTTTCCTGATGGCAGATTCTTCATTTCTTTCATTTGACAAATGTTTACATCCCCTGGTGGCTCAGAGGTTAAAGCGTCAGCCTGCAATGCAGGAGACCTGGGTTCGATCCCTGGGTCGGGAAGATCCCCTGGAGAAGGAAATGGCAATCCACTCCAATATTCTTGCCTGGAGAATCCCATGGACGGAGGAGCCTGGTGGGCTACAGTCCACCGGGTCGCAAAGAGTCGAATATGACTGAGCGACTTCACTTTCAGACTTTCTTTACATACTGTTTAACTGTGGTATAATGGATAAGACTCTTAGAGTCCTTTGGACTGCAGGGACATCAAACCAGTCAATCCTAAAGAAAATCAGTCCTGAATATTCATTGGAAGGACTGATGCTAAAGCTGAAGCTCCAATACCTTGGCCACCTGATGTGAAGAGCTACTCATTGGAAAAGACCCTGATGCTGGGAAAGATTGAAGTCAGGAGAAGGAGATGACAGAGAATGAGATGGTTGGATGGCATCACTGACTTGATGGATAGGAGTTTGAGCAAGCTCTGGGAATTGGTATTGGACAGGGAGTCACAAAGAGTTGGACATGACTGAGCAACTGAACTGAATAAAAATTTATAGTTTTCCATGAAAGATTATTATTGAAAAATATCTGATTATAGAAAAAGTCATCATTGTAAATGTAAAGCAGTTTTCTAAATTTAGAAAGGTGGGAAAGGATATCATATCACCCTCTCTAAATTTTGAGGGAACCTCTGAGAAGAAAGTAGAGGTAGGAATCTATGACCTTTCAAAAACTGTTTTATAGGTAATCATGACAAATTGCCAGTGATACAAGAAGTTTTTTTGTGTGTCCTTTTCATCTATTTCTTCCTCAAATTTTCCTGCTCCCAATTTGAGGAGAAAACCATAGTTTAAGATTGGACAATATGAGAGTCTCAGAGTTGAACTGGGGTTTTTGCAAATGTGTATTAGGAGACTCATATCAAACAGAAGACACACAAGGGAAACATGAGACATTCACAAATTCTAAATGACAATGGGAGTTGCCATTACATCCTAACTAAAAGGAAAAATAAAGACTCTCAGAGCGATACTGCCATTGGCTCTCCGCAAATTTAAAATCATAGATATAATTTACCACCATAGGTTTCAATATGATTTATTTCTATTTCATAAGTGACTCATTATAAAAAGCAATAATAAGTTACACTAAATTAAACTTTTATGGAATATAGTCTAAATCTAGGGATTCTACTTGTAGCAAAAAGAAAAGAACTAGAATGACCAGTTATCCTGACGTAAAATGCATTTTCTGATGCAGTGTCACCCTGCTGCTCTTTTGTGGATGAGTGTTTGTTCCTAAAGGAACATTCCATCCTGAATGCCTTATATGCATTTATTTGGTCCCAGTGGAAACTAAGGGGGTAGTGACAAAGACTATTTACAAAGGCTTGCTTTGCTTGACTTCTTAATAACAGGTATGTTCATGCACATGTGCTAAGTTGCTAAGTCATGTCCAGCTCTTTGTCATCCCATAGATGGTAGCCAATCAGGCTGTTCTGTCTATGGGTTTCTCCAGGTAAGAATACTGCAGTGGGTTGCTCTGTCTTCCTCAATAACAGATAAGTAAAAGCTCCTAACTTAGAAACCTCTCTTCCCTCTTACTCCTTTGTACTTCTCATTTCCCTTCTTCACCTAAAAATACTGAATAACACTATTTTAGAAAGAATCTCCTTTCTCTAATCGTATAATAAGCACCTATCCAAATTACCAGCCTCTTCCCCTTCTTTCATGAATTTTCTACAAATAGTTGCCTGGGAGGAATTTATACCTATACCAAGAAATTACCCACACAAATTAGAATACACACACACACAACTCTAATTGGTGTTAGAGAGTAAAAATTATACCAAGGCTGAGCATGCTGATTTGGGGTGCTAGTTGCATTTCAAAGATGAACATTGGAAAAGGGAATGTCATAGTACTGTGGAAATCTATTCAAAACTTTGATGCTGTGGAAATAATAGATGTCAACCTTGGAATTTCATTTTTAATAGGTTGTATCTATGTGTGCATGCTTAGTTGCTCAGTCATGTTTAACTCTTTGTGACCCCATGGACTGTAATCTGCCAAGCTCCCATGTCCATGGGATTCTCCAAGTAAGAACACTGGAGTGAGTAGCCATTCCCTTCTCCTGACTTAGGAACTGAATCCAGGTCTCCTGCATTGCAGGCAGATTCTTTACAATCTGAACCACTAGGGAAGCCCACTCTCTGATTTATTAATTATTAAACCATCCTAATTAAGATGAAGTAATAATTCAATTGATCATTTTTATAGGTCAAGGTTTGCTACATATTAAAAACACTGATTTTGAAAATCCTGTATTCCCTTGGTTAATTTACATATACTGTCTTCACTAGTTGCTTTAAGAGACTGAGATGTATCATTTTTGTCTAATATACTGCTTTAAACTTTGTTACAGTTGACAGTGTTGTGGGATTACAGAAATTTTCAAAGGATCCTAGAGAAGAGTAAACTTCAACTATCAACAAGACCTAAATCCTAGAGAAGATTTTTAATGTTATTAGTTATCAGCAAGAACATGGTGAAATAATTCAGCTATGCTTTACATGAAGCCATCCCTTCATATAGCAGAATGTCATGTTTAGATCTGGAAGGATTTATTGTAATATATAGTAACAAAATGGAAGAAGTTAGGATAGGGTCTAAATAACATGGGTCTTGATGTTAATTTGGGGAATTGTAAAAGTAATAACTTGGACAAGAATTAAAGTCTTTGGTATTAAATAAATTCACTGCAAAACTGAGAGGAATAGCAAAGAAGTGGGATGACAGAAGATACGTTAGAAGAGGTGTGGTGATGACTGTCAACCCAGGTCTACCTTTTACTGGGTATATTCTTAGTCATCCCAAGCTCCACTTTCCACATGTATAAAGTTATTACTTATCATACATGGTAGTGAAATGGCATTATGAAAATCAACTGGCAGAGTGACAGGATCACAGATTTAATCAGGAATAATATGTATATGCTGAGTACTAAGCTATATGAGAAAGACTAGAGATCTCTCCAAAAAATTGGAGATACCAAGGGAACCTTTCATGCAAAGACAGGCACAATAAAGGACAGAAATGGTATGGACCTAACAGAAGCAGAAAATATTAAGAAGAGGTTGCAGGAATACACAGAAGAACTGTACGAACAAAGCTAGTAGAGGTGATGGAATTCCAGCTGAGCTATTTCAAATCCTGAAAGATGATGCTATGAAAATGCTGCACTCAATATGCCAGCAAATTTGGAAAACTCAGCAGTGGCCACAAGATTGGAAAAGGTCAGTTTTCATTCCAATCCCAAAGAAAGGCAATGCCAAAGAATGCTCAAACTACCCCACAATTGCACTCATCTCACATGCTAGCAAAGTAATGCTCAAAATTCTCCAAGCCAGGCTTCAGCAATACGTGAACAGTGAACTTCCTGATGTTCAAGCTGGTTTTAGAAAAGGCAGAGGAACCAGAGATCAAATTGCCAACATCTGCTGGATCATGGAAAAAGCAAGAGAATTCCAGAAAAACATCTATTTCTGCTTTATTGACTATGCCAAAGCCTTTGACTATGTGGATCACAATAAACTGTGGAAAATTCTGAGAGATGGGAATACCAGACCACCTGACCTGCCTCTTGAGAAATCTGTATGCAGGTCAGGAAGCAGCAGTTAGAACTGGACATGGAACAACAGACTGGTTCCAAATAGGAAAAGGAGTTCATCAAGGCTGTATTTTGTCACCCTGCTTATTCAACTTCTATGCAGAGTACATCATGAGAAACGCTGGACTGGAAGAAACACAAGCTGGAATCGATTGCCGGGAGATGTATCAATAACTTCAGATATGCAGATGACACCACCCTTATGGCAGAAAGTGAAGAAGAACTAAAAAGCCTCTTGATGAAAGTGAAAGAGGAGAGTGAAAAAGTTGGCTTAAAGCTCAACATTCAGAAAATGAAGATCATGGCATCTGGTCCCATCACTTCATGGGAAATAGATGGGGAAACAGTGGAAACAGTGTCAGACTTAATTTGGGGGGGCTCCAAAATCACTGCAGATGGTGATTGCAGCCATGAAATTAAAAGACACTTACTCCTTGGAAGAAAAGTGATGACCAACCTAGATAGCATATTCAAAAGCAGAGACATCACTTTGCAGACTAAGGTCCATCCAGTCAAGGCTATCATTTTTCCAGTAGTCATGTATGGATGTGAGAGTTGGATATGAAGAAAGCTGAGCGCTGAAGAATTGATGCTTTTGAACTGTGGTGTTGGAGAAGACTCTTGAGAGTCCCTTGGACTGCAAGGAGATCCAACCAGTCCATTCTGAAGGAGATCAGCCCTGGGATTTCTTTGGAAGGAATGATGCTAAAGCTGAAACTCCAGTACTTTGGCCACCTCATGTGAAGAGTTGACTCATTGGAAAAGACTTTGATGCTGGGATGGATTGGGGGCAGGAGGAGAAGGGGATGACAGAGGATGAGATGGCTGGATGGCATCACTGCCTTGATGAATGTGAATCTGAGTGAACTCCGGGAGTTGGTGATGGACAGGGAGGCCTGGCATGCTGTGATTCATGGGGTCGCAAAGAGTTGGGCATGACTGAGTGACTGAACTGAACTGAACTGAAGCAATATTCCTTAGATCCTGTGTGGAAAATATCATTCAATTCATTACAGGGAACAGAAACCCAAAGTGGTTTATGTTAATCAAGATTAAATATAACAAAATGACAGTTAACAGAGATTAATTTAGTTTCCATTGTGTCCCCAAAGGGAACTCTAAAGGCCAGAAGGAATGACTTAGTAACATTTGTGGAAAGCACTCATAATGTTTAAACTTCTGTGACCTAAATTTGAATCCCCAGTGTTAAGTGGTTACCACAAAACTGCTGACCTTTCAAGGTGGTGTAAAGTGGTAAGTGCAAAAGTGATCAGCCCCTGTACCCTGTTCCTAATAAGATCTTGCTGAGAAGTTAGTGTTCTGGGAGCTGAAAAGACACATATAGAATATTGAGCCTAAAGACAACGACAGATTGATGCAAACCCTTAAAGCTAGGCCATTTGTTAGATGATTGAACAATCTGAAATGAAAAAAAAATATACGGTGGGAAAGTGATTAATCTTCACACATCTAACAGATTGCCTCATGAAGGAAGCCTATTCTTGGTCTATGTTACCCCACAGTATTAATAGTGAAAGTGAAAGTCTTAGTCGCTCAGTTGTGTCCAACTGTTTGTGACCCCATGAACTATACCACTGGGCTCCTCTGTCCATGAGATTCTCCAGGTAGGAATACTGGAGTGGGTTGCCATTCTCTTCTCCAGTGGATCTTCCTAACCCAGGGACTGAACCCCATCTTCTGCATTGCAGGCAGATTCTTTACCATCTGAACCACCAGGGAATAAATGGTCAGTCTTGGAATTTAGAAAGTATCTGATCCTTGGCTGGATGATCATATGACATAGATATCTTTGAAGTAATCAGATATATGATACCCTTTCCTCAGGCCACCTTCCTTGGTGGCTCAGATGGTAAAGAATCTGCCTGAAATGCAGGAGAGCTGGGTTCAATCTGTGGATTGGAAAGATCTCCTGGAGGAGGGCATGGCAATCCACTCCAGTATTCTTGCCTGGAGAATCCCGATGGACAGAGGAGCCTGGTGAGTTATATTCCATGGGGTTGCAAAGAGCTATTCACGAGTGAGCAACTAAGCACAAAAGGCCACTTTTAAACTCTGTTTTGAAATTTCACTAAACATTCTTAGTATATAACTTCTTTTTTAATATTGCTTAGAACTTATTGGTCTTTTTGAACCTTTTGATTAGTGTCTTTCATCAGTTCTAGAATACCCTCAGGTATTACATTTTCAAATATCTTGTCTGCCTTACATTTTCCTCTTAAGTTCTGCTTAAATGTATACTAGATCTTCTCAATCTATAATCTCTCCTCAGTTTCACAACATCATTGCTATCTCTTCCCTGTGCTGTATTCAGGATACTTTACTCTGATTTTCCAGATCTATAATCTTATCTTCAGCTGGGTTTAATGTGCTGTTAAACTCTTCCATTGAAGATTATTTTGAGTACATTTCAGCTTCTTGCAATTACCTGGTTAAAGTTACTGCAAGTCTTGATTAAATCAGTAATTTATTTGACTTTTTTGAATTAACTTAAAATATGTTTGTGTGATTCCAGAATCTTCCATCTTGGAAATTACTTGTAGACTATCATATATATTGATATTTGACTCAGAAAATCATGTATACAGACAAGGTATTATAGCCACTTTAACTTAGGGTAGCAAATATCTGATTGAACATCTTTAAGACAATCATAGTTAAGAAATTGGAATTTTTCCAAAGCTTTATTCTATATTTAACCTTCTTAAATGCAATTTTTTCTTCTTTTATCCTTAATCTTTATAAAAAGAAGTCCAGATGTGTTTCTGAAATATTTAGTTAGGATTATCCTAAAAAGATTCTAAGAGTGTACCTAGTATTTATTTAATGTTACTTTTAAAAATATTATGTTTTCATAGCAATTAGGCTTATAAAATATTGTATCTTTTATATATGTGTCTTTGTTTATGAAGCAAAATATGCAGTGTTGCAATGCTTATTTCTCTATGGTTTCCTAAGTCTTGAAAAAAATGTTATCAAGTTCATGCCTACAGCCAACATTTTTGCTTGAATAAAATGAAGCTGGCTTAAAACTATCAAGCATTTTGAAACACCCAGAAGGGGCTGGTTTTCTTTTCATTTCTTCAGTGATGCGCAGGATGTTGCGGTTCAGCCAGGCATATTAAAATGTGCAGTGTTAATCTGTGTAGATATTTCTGTGAATCTATTATAAACTTATTTTGACAAAAATCTTTCATAATAAAAAGATAATAAAAAATAAAAATCTTTCATAGTATCTACATTTTTATAGAGACATTTAAATATTGCTACTGCCCAAATCAAAAGCTGCAGAATTGTGGTTATATACATGTGATACAGATGTATAAAGTACAGGTAAAATCAGAGATAAAATAGTTCTAGAGAAGACATGCAACTCCCTGATGATTAGAAATGGACAGTCTCAAGAGTTTCTACAAAAAATTATCTAAAGAAATCCTATTGGACTATTTCTAGCTTTTGTAAATCCTTCCATCTCCTTTGGGGAAGTTATTTTGTAGGAAATAAAGTATTTATGATAAGCACTTAGAACTATGGTTTTGGTATATGAAATAAAATTATGTACACAGCATTTGCTTATATTCTTTTCAGATTTTAAGTATGTTTACTGAAGAAGACCATTTCATTCCAAAGTTCCAAGAATCCAATTCAACATGGCTAAGGGATCACCTTGGCTGCAAACAAGGGTGCAGATATTGCCATCGGGGCTTGGTCTCTCTCTAGTTATCTTTTATTCCCATTTCCTCTGAACCAACTGCTTGCAGGCAATCACTCTTCAGATGGTAGGTCCCAGGCTTATAGTTTGGCAGAAAGGGAGAGCTGGCACCTCCCAGCAGTAACACAAAGTCCCAGGTTGTGTACATCTGGATCAACCAAGATTGCTGGCTCTTGCTGAGCCAGTCACCATAGCTAACGGGATGGGAAGCCCTTAATAGCTAGACTTAGTTCATGAGCCCTTAATGCAACCAAAAACTCATGAGACCTGTAGAGGCTGGAGTACCAGGGAAGGTCAGCTCACTGGACTACAGGGAATGAGAGCTGAAGAGGAAGATTTTCACCATAGCAAAAATGTCTTGTGGTTAGAAAATAAAATTGTCATTATAAAAAGTTGTTGCTGAGCTGTGAAAGGCAACAGGATTATTGGCTTCCAGAGGAGAGGAATTCAATCAGAGGCCAGTGACAAGGCTTGATCACTCAGAGCTTTTGTATAATAAAGTTTTATTAAAGTACAAAAGAGATAGAGAAAGCTTCTGACATAGACGCAAGAAGAGGGAAGAAAGAGCGCCCCTCTGACAGTCTTTAGCAGTATGTTATATACCTATTGGACTTCCCTGGTGGCTCAGACGATAAAGTGTCTGCCTACAATGTGGGAGACCTGGGTTCAATTCCTGGGTTGGGAAGATCCCCTGGAGAAGGAAATGGCACCCCACTCCAGTATTCTTGCCTGGAAAATCCCATGGATGGAAAAGCCTGGTAGGCTACAGTCCATGGGGTCACAAAAAGTCTGACACAACTGAGCTACTTCACTTTCTTTATCAGCAAGCTGTTAATTAGAGAAAGGAGATGTCTCAAAACTCAGAGTGGCACCAGGCCCCTCACTCACAACATGCATTTTGAGATAACACTGGTACCAGGTGAGTCATCTTGGGCCATAAAATGATTGACATGAATCTTGAAGAAAGGCAGTTTTCCAGGTAAATATATAGTTTCATTAACATAGATTAGGAGAACAATGTATGAGTAAAACATACTGGTTTGTTGAGCCCTGATGGGTTCTGAGTCTTAAGCGAACTGACTTGAAGAAAGACAGAGTCTAGGGCAGATACATAGTTCATTAACATAGCTTAAGAAAACCATTTCCATTGGAAAAATGCATTGGTTAGCTCAAGGTTTGAGAAAAGTGAAGTTCAGGTGGAGCCAGGTGTCATCAAGGCAACACAAAATTTAAGAGAAACCTTTCAAATTGTATAGAGAAGGAAAAATTCTGACACTTGTAGTTTGTTTCCACCTGCCACTTAAAGAGATAAAAAAAGCTTGACACGTGCAGCCTATTTCCTCCCTTTGGAGATTCCTAGCCTTCCTGCTTGTTACCCTCTCAATAGGTAGGCAAATACTGTAGAAATCTAACCTAATATCTAATATAAAGTGATATGGGTGTGTGTTCCAAACAAATCCTTTAAAAACAAAAAGGCCTATTTGTCCATCTTGGAGCATTCAATCTCCTGATGATCTGTAGAAATAGATTTTCATTCTCATGGCTCCAGCTTGACCAAATCTGCTAGTTTCATAATTACAGAGTTTGGAAAAGACTAGAACAAAAGAAATTTAGTTAAAATATGCCCTTTAACAGTCACAGTCAAACATTCTGAAAATTCTGTGGAATATAAAGATACTTGTTTGCAAACTATATAAATTAAGAACTTAAGGCAGTATGATTGATGGGAGATTTTTTAAATTTATTAATTTCTGCTAAAGGAAGTCACTTAGTAAAACACTTAGCAAACCTAGTCAGTAGTTTATGAAAGTTTTAAACAATAAACATTGTATAAGATTCTAATTACAAACAGGAGAATTTTCAGATTTTAATTCCCAAAGGTTAGGGTGTCAAAACTGTTATGAAAATTAACACATTAAGATTCTAGTGCTGATACTTAATTGCCCTATAACAACTGTCAATCTCTAGTCATTCAGAACCTGGGAATAATATTTATGTTCATAACTGTCAGAAGATTAAATGAGAAAATAGGTATAAAAATGCCTGGTATAATACATAGGACACTTTCCAAAACATGTAATAATTCAAACAGAATAGGAAACTAATATTTCTCACTCATCTAATAGCCCAAGATGGTATAGCTGGCTGGCAAATGTGGTTCTCCCCCTCAATCCCAGAAGCAACCAAATTCCTTCAATTTTGCAGCACTGTAACCTTTATGGCCCCATCATGTGCACCTAGCTACTAGAAGAGCAAAGGATAAAAAAGCCCAACAGCTTCTTCATAGAACACAGATGGAACAGATGACTTTTGTTCACCATTCATCAAATGCCATGGCCAACCCACTCAACTCAAATGGTGTAAGAGCATGTGGTCTAGTTGTTTCCCACCTACTGATAGATGAGGAAAATGGTGCCTGCTTTTTCACCAAAGTTACCATGTGAACGTAAGATTTAATGGCTGGGTTTCCCAGATGTGAGCTGAAAAATCTGTCAAATGCAAGCTAAGAGACTCATTTACTAATGGCCATGAACAAGAGAAGTCTTCCCTGGTTACTCAGATGGTAAAGAATCTATTTGCAATGCAGGACACCTGGACTCAATTCCTGGGTTGGGAATGTCCCCTGGAGAAGGGAATGGCGATACACTCCAGTAATTTTGCTGTGGACAGAGGAGTCTGACTGGCTAGAGTCCACAGGGTTGCAAAGATTTAGACATGACTGAGTGACTACATTTTTTTTTTCTCATAAACAAGAGAGTAGTTCCTTCTGAACCATGAACTTTGTTGTAGATATGATATAGCTATAACTATATCCATCCTAGTTGTTGGAGAGATCAGTCCATATGTAGACAGAAATTGGTCCCTACCAAACAAAATATCCCATTGGCAAATTTGGCCACTATGATATGTTTCAGCATGGGCTTCCCTGGGGGGTCAGATGGTAAAGAATCTGCCTGCAATGCAAAGACCCAGGTTTGATCCCTGTGTCAAGAAGATCCCCTGGAGAAGGGATGGCTACCCACTCCAATATTCTTGCCTGGAGAATTCCATGGATGGAGAATCCCGGTGGGGTTGCAAAGAGTTGGACGTGACTTTCACTTTTTCACATGTTTTAGCATAGAATTGAATTTAAAAAGTAAAAATCTTGAAAATAAATCATTTAGAAAATGATTTTCTTTGAACTTTAAAATTCTAAAAGTTTCTAGGCCTAAGGGATTTTTTAAAAAAAATTATAAATCAATTTTTTAAACTTGAGAATTTTCTTTTGCTAATTTGTAAATAATTTTGCCTTTTAAAAATGGATCAATTTATACATTTGAGCCTCAGTAGATTTTGTCATTGGAAGGACTTAAAGTCTCACAAACATCAGTGATTGCAGAGGCCATTGATTTATTCATGTCTATCTATCCAATCCCACTTCCCCACCATGAGGGCAATTGGTATTTTCCTGACACATATCTGCCTCGAATGCACAGACTCACTCTTAACATGTCAGCACAAACTATGGTCCTATCTTGCCTGGTGGGCTACAGTCCATGGGATCACAAAGAGTAGGATATGACTGAGCAACTAACACTCTCGCATGGAATCTTGTAGCCATTAGCTCACAAGACAGGATCAAAGCCTCTTGAACTGAAGCCACAGTAATTCCCAAGTCATTCTGGGAATCATCTTTTAAAGAAAGATGTTATGGGGAGGGAGGTGGGAGGGGGTTCATGTTTGGGAATGCATGTAAGAATTAAAGATTTTAAAATTTAAAAAATAAAAACTAAAATAAATAAATAAATTAAAAAAAAATAAAAAAATAAAAAAATACAAAAAAAAAAAAAAAGAAATAATGGATTAAGATTGGAAGTTGGCCTATATAAGCATGACATATACCTATTAAAGAGTCATCAAATGGTAAAAAAAAAAAATAAATAAAGAAATCACATAAGATATTCAGTTCCTAAGAGCCTCACAATCTTGTATAGAATCTTTCACTCCACAATAAGGGGAAAAAAAGGGTAGATCTGGCAGCCAATGAAGTAAAATTAATGTATACACCAATGGTTTTATGCATAAGGGAGATTCTGATATTCTCTTGTAAAAGCAAGTTAACAGCCGTGGCCTTTGTTATAATGCAATTTGCACCCTCCCAGAGCAAGTCACCAGATGAGAATGTGACCCTTGGTCAGAAGAGCACAACTGAGCTTACTGTTAATTTGAACAGACACCATAGCAGAAAACAAAGACTCTGAGACCGAAACCTTGTCAGTTGGAATGTAAATGAATCCTGCTGACATAAAACTCTTTTCTGCATCTCGAAGCTGGAATGGTCACAGGAGGCCCTGTGAATGGCTGCCTGTCAAAGCTTGCAGAGAGTTTGCAGGGCTTCCCCACATAGTTAACAGCGCCATGGGAAGAGGAGAATGTGGCAATGAACGTTAACAGTACACTGGCAACAGTGTGCCTTGTAAGCTGTGCGGTTTAGAAGACCCTAGAAGACTAGCAACATGTTCCGTTTCCTGGCTGTTTTGCTTATTTTCCCTACACTCTTGAGTATGTGAGTTTGCAGGGAGTTTCTAAATGCAAGGCAGCACAGGGATGAGTAAATGAAAATTGTTGCCTTTTGCCTGTTAACAGAGTGATGGCTCAATTAGCTATTTGCTGGCTTCCAGCATAGCTGTGACGAAGCACTTTCCATTTAAAGTCACTGTCACCTCGATAACACTGCCCTGGAGTTTCGGTTCTCACTGACTTCACAATTATGCCTCTTAGGCTCTGGGACTTACTTAACACTTTGCAGTAACTGAGAAAACAGTTCCTGCCATGGGCCCCAGCTAACCAGGTGATGTAGGGAAGGCAGCTATGAAGAGAATATGAAGTCAGTAGCTGGATGGGACCAGAGTCCCTGACACACAAGGACACACCTGCCAGAGGTCCTGGGATAAGGAGACACTGGGCAGCAGGCTGGGATATAGCAAGTTGTCTGATGGAGGAATACTTTCCTAACTCGCCAGGCTTTTGCGTAGAAAAAGTTACCTGAAACGCATGAGAAGTTTTTTGTAATATTTTGCAGTCTGGGGGCTTCCCAGTTGGTGCAATGGTAAAAAAAATCTGCGTGCCAGTGCAGGAGATATGAGTTTGATCCCTGGGCTAGGAAGATCCCCTGAAGGAGGAAACGGCAACCCACTCTGGTACTCTTGTCTGGACAATTCCATGGACAGAGACTGGTGGAATACAGTCCACAGGGTCACAAAGAGTCAAACACAACTGAGTGAGCGTGCAGGCACACACACACACACACACACACACACACACACGTACTTTTAAAAGAGACACAAAAATTGCTATTGCAAAATTTATGTTTATACCTAGTTGCTGTTAAAAAAAATGTGCATTTTTTTCCTAGGACTTGAGAACAATGAGATCAATCCACTCTTTGTGCACCTTTACAAATGTAGTTTTTTCACCCCTCTTCCCTCACACACACACTTAATAAAATTCCATCAGTAATTTCTGCCTTGTTTCTTCCTTTATAATAGAGTAATTGCTCATGGGATAATCTACTAACTGTCCAAACATGCCTTTACTTCTAATGACACCAGAACCTCATGTTATGCCTGATATACCAGCTCTCACTCCTCCACAATTTTTCTCCATTGGTTCCAAGCATGCTTAGAAGAAGGGCTTCCCAGGTGGCTCAGTGGTAAAGGAATCTGCCTCTAATGCAGTAGACTCAGGTTTGAACCCTGGAGAAGGAAATGGCAACCCACTCCAGCATACTTGCCTGGAAAAATCCCATGGACAGAGGAGCTTGGCAGAGTACAGTCCACGGGATCACAAAGAGTTGCCCATGAATGAGGGCCTGAGCATGCATGTGTGCTTGGAAGAAACACATTATTTTTATTTTTGCTGTTATTAATAATAACTGTAGAGTGAATTAATCTCACTACTTACTGATCAGTCAGGGAAATTCCAGATCAGGTTAGAGCACAAACTGACCTTGTGGACAGAGAAACATGGTAGAAACTGAAATCCAGGGTAAAGGAAAGCAGAGGCATCATCAGGAGGTGAGCAGGGGTCTTAAAAACTAATGGCACCCTAAATCCTAATTTCATTTGCTCTATAATTTGGCAAAGAATGGGCTCCATCTCAGCTTTATGTCATCAACAGGTGAAATCAGGAGAGACAATTATGAAAGCTAATAGTCTGAACCTACATATATTACATGTCATGCATTATACATGACATACATAAACACATGAGAATGGAAATGTTTTATAATACACAGTATTGCAATGTTTCTAGAGAAGCGTATCAAGTGTCCAGGGGAACATTTTGATGGAGTTACTGCTCTGCTCAGTGCCTTTCAGCCCAATTAACTGTTCAGTAAGTTTTCTTGGCTAGAACTTAACCAACACACACAAAATTAATGACTTATGCTTCTGAATATAGCTGTAATGGCACACTTTTCCTGATATTTTTCTTAGACTTTTAAAAATATGTCTCTGCTTTTTAGATCTTACAATCAGTGGTAGGCCATAACTTGGACAGCAGTACTTTACTTTTTTCATAATTGACAGTGTCCATATGTTGTAGCTTGGAAGAAAAGGCTTGATTGTTTGATGGTGAATGTACTGTGAGTCGAAACTCAGCTTATGCATGAATTTCGGGCAAGCTTGCTTCTCTGAGCCTCACATTTCTCAAGTGTGAAATGGAGATGAATGCCAACAGCCTCTTAGGGTTATTATAAGACATTTAATATACACATTGATAAGACATAAAACTTCTATTCTTACTATCCATTTGTTTTGACCGCTCTGGCATTTCCCACCATTGTCCTCAAGCGGCATAGGCCTAAAATGATTTTGTGCTCCTCTGACATCTGACACCAGGAGGACCTCAAATGCTTTACTGCAAATCCTTCTCATCACTCTGCTTCATGATGAAATCAATGTCCTTACTAAACAAATCAAACAGAAGACTAGGAAACTGGCATCTACTATGCATCCAACAAGTACCATGTGTTGTCCTAGTGAGCTCAGCTTTTCTGCTGGATAAACAAGATTAGAGAAGGTAGACTGTGCAAAAATTATACACGTATTAATGGCAGAATGAAAATTCAAATCCAGTCTGTTTGACATGTCATGCCATGATCTTTCCACTATGCCAAAATATGTGGAAGCAACAATAAAACAGAAACATAAAGAATAATTTAATTCCAAGCAGGGCTCCAGATCCTGTTAAATTACTTCCCATGATTTATGTGAGTTTGTTTAGTCCCTAAGTCATGTGTCATGTCCGACTCTTTTGTGACCCCATGGACTGTAGCCCACCAGGTTCCTCTGTCCATGGGATTTTCCAGACAAGAATACTGGAGTGGGTTGTCATTTCCTTTTCCATTTATGGAGATTTATGTTGGAGGGGTGTCTAATGTTGCTGAACCCTGGTAATTACATGGATAAGGGCAAGGGAAAATGTAGAATAAAGAATCCATGAGGACAGCGACTGTAACCGTCACAGTCCATGTTGTATGTCCCAGTCCTGGGACCTCCTAGGCCTTCAGCCAGTATTTTTGCAGCAAAAGTAAAGGAAACATGTTTTTATTCAGGCTTTTAAACCTTCATTATTGTGGATAGTCACGCAGTTGTATCAGACTCTTTGTGACCCTATGGACTATAACCTGCCAGGCCCTTTTGTCCATGGGATTCTGGAGTGGGTCGCCATTTCCTTCTCCAGGGAATCTTCCCAACCCAGGGATCAACCCTGGGTCACTTGAATTACAAGAGAATTCTTTTACTTTCTCAGCCAACAAGGAAGCCCTCTTAAACCTTGGGGTCAGTGAAAGCAAGATGACACGGATTCAGGCTGGGGCACCACCTGTATCTTTCATTCACTCGTTTAATATTTGTAGTACTGGGCATGTATAGAGAAAACTGCAGATAAGATATAGTTTCTGCCTCCCAGAGTATAATTGTAAAATAAAACAAAACTGCAAGCTATTTTTAATCACCTACAATATGCAAAGCCCATTATAAAGGATATAACATAAGTAAGACACTATGCCATTCAAGTTAGTTTTGGGCAAGTGTGTTGAGTAGAAGAGAGTTGGGGTCAGAGAATTACGGTCTTCAAAACTGTAAGAAACCTTAGGGATGATCTTGTCAGTTCTGTACTTCCTGATAACTCAGTATGAAAGCCAAACTCCTTCACATACGAGATGGGACTCGTAACATCTTCCCCAGCTCACCTCACTGGCTGCATCTCCCACCACTGTTCCCTCCCACTTCAGGATCTAGACTAGCCCAAGAGTATCCTATCGTCATTTCTCTGAGCCTCTGTGCCCTTCTCAGGGTCTGCTATGATCCTCTCTCTCTGCATGCCTCTTCCTCGGGTGACCTCTGATGATCCAGCTGTACTTCCATTTGCCTCATCTTTGGAGTCAATGTCCCTCTCTGAGCACACACAGCCCTCTGGGAATTCCTCTGTCAAAGCTCTGGATGCACAGTGTGGCCATGGTCTCTCCCATCAGACAGCAGTGGCCTGAAAGCAGGGCCCTAGGTGCTGCCATCCTCAGAGCCTTGGGGCTTGGCTCAGGGCCTGGAATAGACTCTGGAGACATAAGCTTGGTTTTTCCAAAAGCAGATCTTATAACCAAGATGTGAGGAAGCCAAGTCCCAAAAGCTGAGTAAAAGTTGATGGGGAAAATAGGACTGGGGATTCAGATAGAATAAGAAAGCAGGAAAGCGGAAGGTGTGAACAGACCCTGCTGGTGGGCCAGTTTGGCAGGAGGAGGGTTTAATGGAGGCCAGATTTAAAAGGCAGATGTATTAGATTTTAATACACAGAGGAACACAAGCATCTTCCTTTGTAGGAATTAGTTCTCATTTACTTTTTTTATATTCCTGGACACTTCCATGTAGTCCAAAATAGTCTAGAATTTATTGGAAGACTTGTGGTAAGGATATGATCTTACTAATCAGATATAAATCAATTTAATAACCAGTAACTTAGAGGAAGAGACAGAGTACAGAAGTCCATAAGCTTCATACTTAGCAGGACAGTAAATATAGCCATGGAAAGCTTCAGGATAAGGTCTCCAGGGCAATAGAGTTTGATTATATGCCAAATAAGATGTCAAAGCAAAAAGTAATTATCTAAATGCAGCTTAGACATCCTCGGAGAATGATGCTTATAAACTGTTAGTGCCTTCAATTATAGTAAGACAGTCAAAGATGAATGTTTTAACTCTGTCATTTACAGGGGTATGAATTTCAATGAACTGACAAACATTTTGGCCAGAATCCTCACTCTTATTACAGAACTTGCTATCCTCTTCAGTCAGTAATATGGCTTTAATGGTTTTAAAGTACTGCCTAGTGACTTTTCTGGAAAAATCTGGAGATAATTGTTCTGCTGAGAGTATGGAGGTATGCTGATCATGTCATACATATGTGAAATGTACAGAAATAGGCCATTAACTACATCAGTTACAGTGTATGGGATGTGCTATTTAGCACATTCCCTGTCCATGATATCTGAAGTAGCTCCTTGAGTTGTTTTCTTTAAAAAGCCCCAGTCAAAGCCAAGAAGCTATTAATTATAAACCATGCTGTGACATGCACAGCAGCCATGGTGAGGATAAGTAAACATGTAGTTGAGAAAAAAGGTTTTAAAAAGCAGCAAGCATTCTATATAAATATATCTCATGATATTATATGAAACCATATTATAGGATTTGGTATGTTTTTCAGAAAAGACAAAGTTAACAATGAATGCTGTCATGAACACACTACGATAGCTGAATTTACCAATTTGAATGCATCTAATGCATATTTCTAGAAGCTGAGTAAGACTGCATGGATAGTTTTTGGTTTGTTGTCTGGCAGTGGAAATCTTGTTTCACTGTATGCCTCACTCGACACACAGAAGGTAAATTTTTTATAACATATTAATAAAAGGCTATAACACGTGATGCTTTCTAGTGAGTAGACTCTGAAGTGAGAAGGTACACGATATGGTTATCAGGAGTTTCTTAATGACTTCTTTTCAGCTGGAGTCACTCTCACCATGTGTCTCAGTATGGAAGGAATCACTCTGCCCTTTCACTGTCTGCTGAGGAGCCCTCAAGATCCTGACTCTAAAATGGCATGCCTATTGTTGAGTGAGTTATAGAATTTTTTTTAATTAAAGGGGGTGGAGTGGCTTTATTAAGATGTAATATCCACAGATATCTTTATCAAGTTTGGATAAGAAAATAGGATTTTAATGGATATTTATTGTCTGAAAAAAAAATCAGTAAAACTGGAATTGCAAAGAAAGGCAAGCAGAATAAGTCAGAAGGAACAAGGGTATAGAGCTTGCTTCTGGCCTTGTCTCTGCCATTAAATTTTGTGTCGCCCAGAGGTTACAATAAAATGTCACCAAAGTTCAAGTAGGATTGGAAATGACGGAGGCAGGCTTGGTAGGGAAGGCTGTGAAAAATCTAGGATTATAAGATAATATGACTCTCCAAGAGAATCCAGAAATACAGATTGATGTGAAAACTCCTGATTTTTGAACGCTAAAGCCAAATTTAACTAACAATAAAATGCATTGAAGGCAAAATACAGCTTCTATGCAGGCTGCATTTTGCCCACAGGCCTCCAGGATGGGGCATTTGTAAGGCTCATTTTCTTGACTATTAAGGAGGAAACTGAAGTAGATGATCATTCAGTTCAGTCGCTCAGTCGTGTCCGACTCTTTGCGACCCCATGAATCGCAGCACGCCAGGCCTCCCTGTCCATCACCAACTCCCGGAGTTCACCCAGACTCACGTCCACTGAATCCGTGATGCCATCCAGCCATCTCATCCTCTGTCATCCCCTTCTCCTCCTGCCCCCAATCCCTCCCAGCATCAGAGTCTTTTCCAAAGAGTTAGCTGTTTGTATGAGGTGGCCAAAGTACTGGAGTTTCAGCTTTAGCATCATTCCTTCCAAAGAAATCCCAGGGCTGATCTCCTTCAGAATGGACTGGTTGGATCTCCTTGCAGTCCAAGGGACTCTCAAGAGTCTTCTCCAACACCACAGTTCAAAAGCATCAATTCTTCGGCACTCAGCTTTCTTCACAGTCCAACTCTCACATCCATACATGACCGCTGGAAAAACCATAGCCTTGACTAGATGGACTTAGTTGGCAAATGCCTTTAAGCTCTAAGATTTTCCCACTTGGGGCTGTGAAAATTCTCAAACTTGGTTCTCTCTCCTCTGCTAACCAACATCCCTTCTGGCCTTCTTCTGTTCAGTCTTTTATTTAAATTCATTCCATATACAGCCTTCTCACCTGTGCTTACAGTATGGAAGACGACATAATGAGAACAACAAAAATGAAGACAAAATCAGAAGATGAAAGCAAGGTTTAACTTAGAATCTACACACAGGTTTAGCATACATGATATAAGGACATCTACGAAATGTGCACAGGACTGCAAGAATTCCTACAGTTGACAATGTAAATGGCTGTTTCCACTCTAGAGTATTGTTATAGTGTTCAGAGTTCCTTGGAAAAAGATATAAATGTCTTGTCATTTAAAACAAGAATATCATGACTATCTCAAAGTCTCTGTGCAGCATGGAGAATTTAATGTAATTTCTATACTTATTTTTTTAAGAGAAGCCAGTAATAGACTTCATATAAAAGCTCATGGTTTTTGAATGTTGAAAACTAAATTTAACTAAAGATAAATGAAAGTAAAAATATAGCACATAAAGGTCATTGCCTTTTTCTGGAAAAGAAAACTTTAATTTTATGTCCTGATTTTCACTACTTTGCAGAAAGTTGAACCAAGAGGAAACCCAAGGAATATGACTGCAGCAGCTCCATTAAAAGCTGCTGGCTTCTTTCTGCAGGTTTGAAAAGTGAAAGTTAAAGTCACTCAGTCGTGTCTGACTTTTTGCTATCCCATGGACCACATAGTCCATGGAATTATCCAGGCCAGAATACTGAAGTGGGTTTCCCTTCTCTAGGGATCTTCCCAATCTAGGGATCATACCCACATTTCCCGCATTGCACGCAGATTCTTTACCAGCTGAGCCACAAGGAAAGCCCAAGAATATTGGGGTGGGTAGCGTATCCCTTGTCCAGCGCATCTTCTTGACCCAAGAATTGAACCAGGGTCTCCTGCGTTGCAGGTGGATTCTTTGTCAGCTGAGCCACAAGGAAAGCCCAAGAATACTGGGATGGGTGACCTATCTCTTCTCCAGCACATCTTCTCAACCCAGGAATTGAACCAGTGTCTCCTGTGTTGCAGGCGGATTCTTCACCAACTGAGGTATCAGAGAAGCCCTTCTGTAGGTTTAATATTAATAACTGATGGAGCAATGCTCTTCAACATTAACCTACTAAGTGGTCTTCTGTTTGTTCTGCATATGAAACTAGTGTTATCTTTGAAAAACAAGTCTGTTCAGATCACTTCTCAAGACACTTGCAAAGCAGTCCTAAACTTTTTCTACAGAAAGTGCTAGTTGCTCAAGTCAGTCCCAACTCTGTGAACCAATGGACTGTAGCCTGCCAGCCTCCTCTGTCCAAGGAATTCTCCAAGCAAGAATACTGGAGTGGGTTGCCATTCCCTTCTCCAGGGGATCGTCCCAACCCAGGGATTGAACCCAGGTCTCCTGCATGGCAGGCAGATTCTTTACTGTCTGAGCCACCACCTGTGAGGTGGTGTTTCAATAGCCACAGATGCGTTGCTCCTCATCTTATGAAAAGGCAGAGTCTCCTTCCCCACTCCCTAAATCTGGGCTGGCCTAGGGACTTCTTTTGATCTTTGGAATGTGTCAGAAGGGACTCTGAACAAGCTCTGAATCTGGATCTAGAGGTCTAAACCTCCCACTCTCACCTACTTGGAACATGCCACCATGTGAAGAAGGCTAATGTGGAAAACCATGTTGCCTAAGGACATCCTAGACCATAAGCTCCAACAAAGCTGCCAGATGACTTCAGCTCTTGAGGAAGCCCAGGCAAGAGCAGTAGAATTGCCCAGTGAACCCACCGAAGTCTGAGAAATACTGATTACTGTGTTAAACCACCTGGTTTTAGTGTGTGTGCTCTGCAGTAAAACATAATATAGGTCTACAAGGTACTGGATGATCTGACCACTGGGTCCTGGATGATCTGACCTCCTCTCTATTTCAGCCACTCTGGCCTCCTTGATATTTTCTGACCTACCAAACATTTCCTGCTCCTCCTTATACCTGAAGTCCTTTTCCTCCCAGTATGCACAAAACTCCTTCATTCACTACAGTCTCCTCACTACCTGATGGCAAAGAGCGATCATCTCCCTCCCCTCCCTCTCTAGCTTCTTCTCCTGCTTCTTTATTATTCTTAGCTCATATGTACTGTAATCTTGGGTTTCCCAGGTGGCTCTTTGGTAAAGAATCTGCTTGCCAAGCAGGAGGCATGGGTTTGATCCTTGAGTCAGGAAGATCTCTGGAGAAGGAAATGGCAACCCACTCCAGTATTCTTGCCTGGAGAATCCCACAGACAGAGGAGCTTTGTAGACGATAGTGCATGGGGGCACCAAAGACTTGGACACAACTTAGCAACTAAACAACAACAAATATAATCTTAGCTAGCAATATGTTTGTGTTTTTCTCTTAACCTGAATGCAAACTCCAAGAAACTAAACATTTTTATTTTGTTTACTAGTATATCCCTACCACCTAGAACATAACAGTATCTGGAACATATCAGGTATTCAATTAAAAGTGTGTTGGATGCATTGTTTTTCAATTCCTAGAGAGTATTCCATGAGGATTCAAAGTAGGGAACTTGCACCTCAGATATATGTTTCAGCCAATGTGTAAGACATTACAGGCACTGAGAGAGAATCTTTTAAAAAAAAAGAACCTAAAACCCCTAAAAGAGAACAGTTAGTGTGCACGTGCTCAAGTTTTTCTGGAACATAGGAATTAGAGTTGCCTCTGTGTAGTAAGCTGCAGATCTTATATTTATGCTGATAATTTTTTATGCTATTCAGTTTCTTTCTGGGATTCTTTCCCTAAAACATTTGTTTTTTTTTTTTTTTTTCTTTCTGATCCTTAAACAGAATTGTGTAGCTTCAATCATTATAGCACCCCAGCATACACCACAACTTATTTCCAACTTTATATCATTCCCTTTCATCCCACCCTTTAATTTAGGTCTAAGACATTAGATTTGTGGGTATCTACTTTGTAACTTTTTTCAATTAGATTTCACCTTTAAAGCAGTTTGGGATTAACAGCAAAATTGAGCAGAAGGCACAGAGACTTCCCATATACCCTGTGCCCACAACACATCCATAGCCTCCCCTACTGCAAACATTCCTCTAAGAGTGCTACATTTGTGACACCTCATGAACCTATAATGACACGCCATTATTACCCAAAGTTCATAGTTTAAGGTTCACTTTTATTAGTGTGCATTCTATGTATTTGAACAAATATGTAACATGCATCCACCCTTATAGTATCATTATTAGTTACACTGCCTAAAAATCCTGTGTTTCACCTATTTACTCTTCCCTACCCCCTGGAGCTCTCTCTCTTGATTGAAATAATTTGGACATTAGTGGGCCCTAGGGGAAGGTCTTATTCACGAGGGACGTATCACAGAGGCCAAGGAGATCAAACAAGAAAACATCACCTGGTATCCCTAGTGCTCACTGCACAAAGGTATTGTGTCAACACTACACACCAGTTGCACGTTGTAAGATGCTGAATATTGGCAAGTCAGTTCTCATAGGCTACAATCCATTCTTATACAAACCAGAGATCTGAGTGCCATGCTGAACTCTTTCCTTTTTGTTTTTTGTTTTGGTTTCCTCATTTACTCAGCAAATCCAGATGCTTTAGCTCTCTAAACAAGTCTTGCAATCCATGCCCTCACTTTCCTTCAGTTCACCCACATGACTATAGCAAGGTGCTTACTCTCTGAACTGTCGTAACAGCATCTTACTGATATTCTTCCCTTCAGCCTTTCCCCAGATCTAGTCCATTAATGGACAGACTGAGCGTTCTATCAGAAGATGGAAAAACTAGAGAGGAAAGGATTTAGCTCTTCTTCGTAGTATAATTTTTCAAGAATCTGAAGATGTTCAGCCTTATATTCAACTTACTCACCTATTTTCCAATAAGACTAGAAATAATCTCTTTAGGGAATCTGAAGTGAAATGTTCTCGTATATTTTCTTCTCCAGCTTGCTTGTTTGTTTTTATCCTTTTAAGAGTATATTTTCTATTGGAGCAAACTTGGAACATTTATATGGCCTTCTCTTCTGTTAGTTAGTTTCACTGTCAACAAACAATACGTCAGAATCCTGTTTTATGCAGTCCCAGGAGATGCTACTGCCTTTTTATTATTTGAAAGTGTAGTGTTTTAACATTAGTCTCTCAGGTGCTTTATTTCTTCTCATTATTAGTGTTCCCGTAGTGTTCTGCTTTATGTCTTTTGTTTGGTTGAGTTTTATTATACACACACACACACACACACACAATATCTAATATACATATAGTATAGTATAGTGAAGTCATTCACTCATGTCTGACTCTTTGTGACCCCATGGACTGTAGCCTGCCAGGCTTCTCCGACCATGGGATTCTCCGACCATGGGATTCTCCAGGCAAGAATACTGGAGTGGGTTACCATTTCCTTCTCCAGGGGATCTTCCCGACCCGGAGATTGAACACATATATACAATATCTAATATATATATCTATAATATCTAATATATATATATATCTATAATATCTAATATATATATATATATGGGCCTCTTGCCTCAAATTTAACTGGCAAATATGAATCCTTTTCTGTTGATTCCTCATAGGGTCTCAGAAACGAGGGAACTGGGGTGGAAGATCCTTTTAGGATTCTTTTTAGCCCTGTCTTTTATGGAATTACTATGCACAGAGTCTTCTTCTGTCAAGGTGCATGTAAAATTTCTGATTTTTCTTTTATGAAGTTTCCCATGAAACATATAGAGTTGTTATTAGCATGAGAAAACCATATTTAGTAATTAGAAAAATCAGAGTTGTTTCTAAATGCACTGAAAACAATAGCCTTCATTATCTAGGAAGAAATACTTTGAGTTCAAATACTTTCACCTATTTCCTTTATTTTACATTTAGAAACTCTTAAAAATAAGTGTAGCATTTTATTACATTAGGTCACTTGTCATTAAGCAATGAATACTACTTTATTTGAAATTTCTGTGACAACTGAAAATTCAATTAACCACTAATTTAGTCTGACTACCTTTTGCTAAAGTCTATGACTAATTAACTATTGAAACTATGGTAAGTAGCTATTTCATTTATACTTCCTTGCTGATGATTATTTTCAAATTATAAGTAGTAGCAGTTTTTTTCCCTTTGTGTTCCATTAGTGAACAACTTTTAATTATCAACTTTCTGGTTATTGCTGTAATTATATCAGAGAAAGATAGGAATACTCTTATAAACTAGTCACAGAAAATATAGAGCATTAGGATTTGTAGAAATTATACAACCATTGCCAAAGCTGTGAAACCTTTACTCTGGATCTGTACCCACACCATCCTTCTTTTGGGGAACAAAGAGATTCAACTAGAGTGGTTATCTTTCAAGAAATAGCCTAAACTGATATATCACTGATTCCCCCTCCCTTCCACACACAACTACATCTTTACATCTGAATTTAATTTAAAGACATTCTTTCCTAGAAAGCCAACGGAAAAGGGAAGGTTGTGAAGAAAGTGTAAGTTGACGGGTGGTCACATTGTGAGGCTATTTGTTCTCCTACTTTAGGTATATGGTATAATAAACAAGATTCCCCCTCCCCAAGTTGGTTTGGAAATATAATGATGTCTATGAATCTACTCAGAAAGTCAAACACCATTCATTGAAATTTTGGTCTAAGGTAGAACCAGAGACATCTCCAGGAAGAGGTCATTTTGTGTAGCTGCAGGTTCAGGCTGAGAGGAGCAAGAGAGAACCAGAAGCCGGAAGTCACCTAAGAAGATGGGACATTGGAATTTGGGGGAAGAAGGGGGACCATTGAGCCTCCAGGCTCCTAGACCTTGTACCAGCTTTTTCACATCCCTTTTCTCATATGATTCCCAAATAATTCTATAAATAGCTGTCACTATTTTGATTTTAGTGATGGACAGGGAGGCCTGGCGTGCTGCGATTCATGGGGTCGCAAAGAGTCGGACACGACTGAGCAACTGAACTGAACTGATTTTGATTTTACAGATTAGGAAGTAAAGGATTAAAGAAGTTAGATACCTTGCAACTTTCATAAGCAGCAGACACAATAAGGTCTCCTTTATTGTGTCTCAATTGTTTGTGCTCTCAAATAATAAGGTCTCCTTTATTCAGCCATGTTTTTAAGAAAAGTACACAAAGAAGACATCACTTAGGAATTTATAAATACTTAGCTAACCATCAACAGAACATTTCCCCGTGCACTAAACACCCCAGGTTCCACAACTCTGTCCAGAAGGTAAATACCATGGCATGTGTGAATTCTTTTACTGGTTACCTGCATTACTAAAACTAGAAACCTAAGCTTAATATAGCAATAATACCTGTCAATAAGGTTTTCCTAGATAATTAACAACAACTACAGTGAAAGAGCAGATCTGAATATCCTTCAGTTCAGTTCAGAATATCCTTATTCAACAACAAAGAATAAAATTTACTTAAAATACACCAAAATCACTTCTACAGTTCTTCCTACTAACATTTATAATAGATTTTTATTCTTTAAATTATCTATGTAAATTGGGACCTGCTCCAAGTTATAAACGTGTAATTGTCTCCAACCTGAAAAGGGATCGTTTTGAAATATTACAAGATCAAATCTATTGTTATTTGAGTTGGCAAAAAATTAAGTGTATTGTTTGAAATGAATCACATTTGAAAATGTGTACAGAGTGCATCTAAACATATTTACATAAGCAATTTAGAATTATGCTCTTTTTCCATAAATAAAAATCTTAAAGCTTTCAGTACTACTTTAAATATCATTTCATTACACTAGAAGAAATAATTGTGTTTTTAAAACTAAACACATTGTGTGAATGCTTTTGCCAAAAATGTGGAAATATAAGACCTCATCAAACCTAATGTGCTCTGTGTTTTGTGAAATGACAATCACAATTCTCTCATACAGAGTAGTGTCATTAGAAAGCACAATGGGGGCACCATGCTATCATTCTTTGGGGTGAATGAAGTGTGGTATTGATCAAAACCAGGACTCATATTGATGATACATTAATTGCCTTTTTTGGAGTTTGGTTTTGTTTCCTTTATTGTAAGTGATATCAAAACAATATAGCTTCCAAACACCTATTTGAATATGAAGTTAAGCTTAGGAAATGTGCAGTCAAATTTTCTTATATAGATTAATCTCTAAAGAAACATGATGTAAATAAGCTTTATATTTATTTAATTTAGTTGTAGATATCTAGATCTTTGTGTTTTTTATCTTAGACCCCAGATATTCATTAAACCTCATTTTATAGTTTACATTAGAGAGGAAAACTCTGTTACTGAAAGAAATCCTCAGTACTAATAATATATATTTGTATTCTTTAGGACTTCCCTGGTGACTCAAATGGTAAAGCGTCTGTCTACAATGTGGGAAACCCAGGTTCAGTCCCTGGGTTGGGAAGATCCCCTGGAGAAGGAAATGGCAATCCACTCCAGTACTATTGCCTGGATAATCCCATGGACAGAGGAGCCTGGTAGCCTATAGTCCACGGGGTCGCAAAGAGTCAGGCACGACTGAGCGACTTCACTTCACTTCCTTACTTAGAACTTAGTTTGACCTGCCTTCTCTCTGAAAGATAATAAATAAGTGGAAAATGTATTATCTTACTATCTCTGACCACAGGTTGTGGACTTTCTGGGTGGCTCGGTGGTAAAGAATCTGCCTGTAATGCAGGAGACGCAGGTTTAATTCCTGGGTTGGGAAGATCCCCTGGAGAAGGAAGTGGTGACTCACACCAATATTCTTGCCTAGGAAATCCCATGGATGGACGAGCCTGGTGGGCTACAGTCCATGGGGTTGTAAGAGTTGTACACAACTTAGCAACTAAACAGCAACAACATGATCACAGGTAAATCGTTTGAATGATTACTACTTTAAAATAAGATTGCATCCCTCCTCTATTACTCCTGTTCCATGGGGATTCTGAGAATTTTGTGTGTTTTAAACATTAAAAAATGCTTTGATCTCTTTGAAAGAATAATAAGTATGAATTCTAAGCTCTTTTTAACCTACAAATTTTACATTTGTAAAATGTGTCTGTTGAGCACAAAGGACCAAGGGAAGTACAATGAAATATAAGATATGATTCCTTCTGTCGATGGCTTTATTTTGTTTTTAGTGAGATTGGACACTGTGTAGAAATGGTCATATGTTATTTTAATCCTCAAAAACCATTCAGTTCTCTTCTAGTCAACTAGGTACAATAGACACTTGACCAACATGGGTTTGAATTGCACAGACCCACTTTTATGCAGACTTTTAAAAACAATAAATATACTAGAGTTGAATCCGTGGATGCAGAGGAACCCTGGTTTGGGAGGAACCACAGATAGGGAGGGCTAACCTAGATATTTTTAACTACAACCAAGGGTCATCATCCCTAAACCCTTCTATCCATTAAGACTCAAGCAGTTTGGATAAGATAGACACTACCTTCTGATACAGAAACCCTGTCTTCCTTCTTATATCTAAAGTTAAAAAACTTAAGACGTAAACCTTAAACTGTAATTATTTCACAAGCATGATGAGAGCGGTTGTCTTGAAAGGAAGCCAATATTACACACTCAGAACAGAGATGAGCCACAACAGGGATTCTGAGCCACAACAGCCATACATTCTAATGTACTGAATTGACCCAATGCCAGTATTTCTCTCAACTTTAGACAATAGTTTGCTATCTGTGACCTGCAACACATTCCTATTTGATATACACATCAAAAGCTAAAAAAGGTAAGTGATGACTAGCTGTTCACACTGTATTACAAAAGATAGAAAAGAAATTTTAGTCCCATGTATCCCTATTACACACACATATCCCCTTCCAAATGTCTCTGTTTTGCATCTAAGCAGCTAAATTTTTTAGCACCAATGCACTGTTACTCTGCACAAAGTATTGAGGTACTTCTTGGAAAATTTAGTTCTTGCATAAAACCAATTGAGACAAATTTAAATGAAAAAAAGAAAAAAAAACATTGTCGTAAGATGGAAATTTTGGCTTCTGAGGAAAATATATATAGCTGTCTTTTTTTAAAAAACAGGAACATGGACTATGACCTTCTTAATAATTATGTAGAATGCCAAGTAATAATGAGGAAGTGTCTTCCAAGAGGATTAAAAGAATGAGATGAGAGAGATGACTTCTTCCCTTCTTGTACTTTAGTAGTGATTCTAACCAGGATAATTTTTCTTTGTAGGGGACATTTGGTAATGTCTGGAAACATTTGATTATTACAACTGGGGGGGGGGGTGGGTAGGGAGGAGGAAGGTGCTACTGGCATCTAGCATGTACCAAGGATGCCATTGAACATTCTATGATATGTGGGACATTTCCTAGCCATAAAGAATTCTCTGGCCCAAAATGCCAGTAGTACTGAGATTAAGCAGTCCTTTCCCATAGAATACACCTTAGGATTTAGATATTTAGTTAGAATAAAATTTAGCTTAGGTCAACAAAACTATTAGGTAGAAATGGTAGAAATACTATTTACATAGGTTTTAGAAAACTGAACACAATCCCTCTTATCAGTTATTAATACCTATGTATTCACATATTAGTTACTCATGAAAGATTTTATCATTTTAGTCTTCCTTGTGGTCCAGTAACTATCATATGATACATCAATGATCTGCTTGGTATAAGCAAGTTTCATATGTGCTTCCAGAGATTTTTGGAATTGGGTAGCTAGGCAACCTTATGCTTTAAAGAGGCTAGTTTCAACTGGTCCATTGCCCATATGATTTGCATAGGTACACTGCATCTGTTCACCGGTATGAGGCTTTCAGTTCAGTTCAGTTCAGTTGCTCAGTTGTGTTCAACTCTTTGCAACCCCATGAATCGCAGCATGCCAGACCTCCCTGTCCATCACCAACTTCCAGAGTTCACCCAAACTCAAGTGCATTGAGTTGGTGATGCCATCCAGCCATCTCATCCTCTGTTATTCCCTTCTCCTCCTGCCCTCAATCCTTCCCAGCATCAGGGGTCTTTTCCAATGAGTCAACTCTTCACATGATGTGACCAGAGTATTGGAGTTTCAGCCTCATCATCAGTCCTTCCAGTGAACACCCAGGACTGGTCTCCTTTAGGATGGACTGGTTGGATCTCCTTGCAGTCCAAGGGACTCTCAAGAGTCTTCTCCAGCACCATAGTTCAAAAGCATCAATTCTTCAGCACTCAGCTTTCTTCACAGTCCAACTCTCACATCCATACATGACCACTGGAAAAACCATAGCCTTGACTAGACAGACCTTTGTTGGCAAAGTAATATCTAAGCTCTTTAATATATTATCTAGGTTGGTCATAACTTTCCTTCCAAGGAGTAAGCATCTTTTAATTTCATGGCTGCAATCACCATCTGCAGTGACTTTGGAGCCCCAAAAAATAAAGTCTGACACTGTTTCCACTGTTTCCCCATCTATTTGCCATGAAGTTATGGGACCAGATGCCATGATCTTCGTTTTCTGAATGTTGAGCTTAAAGCCAACATTTTCACTCTCCTCTTTCACTTTCATCAAGAGGTAGTCAAATATTCCACTTATTTCGATCTTTTCTGCATCTAAAGTCAAAGAGAAATATGCTAATTATACATATTTAGTCAATGGAGATGTCCCTTTCAGGCAGTATGCTACTTTTCTATAGTCAAGTTAAAAAAATGTGGCTATATTGAAATGAATGTCAAACAGCAGAGTCATTAAAATAAAACCTGCTCTTCAATTTCATAGACACAGGGTTCAAGAACACCAACAACAATCAAATTTCTTATAGAAAACTTGTCAAAAGCAATTTTAATTTTACCTGACATTAGCCATTACAAGATGAAAAGCTACTGTTTTGGCAAAGAGATCTTATGGTAAGTTCTGAGTAAATAAGGCAGCACTACTTGCACAGTCAAAACTTACCAAATAACTCATTAATAGATAAATCAGGTAATTTTAAAAGTCAAGCCTATGTGCGTATATAAACTGAATATAAAAATTTTAGTTACTGAGTTAATACTGAGATAATTAAAGTTCCAATAGAGTATATTCCATCTTCTGATTTTGCAAAAAGTTATTTCAGTTTGCTTCCAAATGTCCAATATTTGATCCTTATTAGTAATTCAAATGAGCAGAGGAAGAGTGGTCAAGACGGCAGGATAGGAAGACCCTGAGCTCATCTCCTTTCATGGACACACCAAATTTACTACTAACACTGATGAGAAAGATTGGAACACTAGGAGAAAAAAAAAAATCTTCTACAGCTAAAGATATGAAACAGTAAAAACAACAAGATAGGTAGGAGGGGTAGAGATGAGGCGGTCAAGAACTGTAATCCCAAGTGGATGACCCACAAATAGGATAATAATTAAGATTACAGAGATTCTCCCCAAAGAACAAGAGGACAGTGCCATAACTGGGGCACATAGTAATTAAAATGACAAAAATGAAAGATAAAGAGAGAATATGAAAAGCATCAAGGAAAAAGAACAAGTTATATATGAGGCAACTTCCATAAGGCTCTCAGCTGACATTTCAGCAGAAATTCTCCAGGCCAGAAAGGGATTGGCATGATATATTTAAATGTTATTTAGGAGAAAACCTACAATCTTGAATGATCTACCCAGCAAGGCTCTCATTCAGATTTGACAGGAGAGTGCAAAAGTTTTATGGACAAGCAAAAACTAAAAGAGTTTAGCTTCACCAACAACTTTACAAGAAATGATAAAGGTGCTTTTTGAAGTGGAAAAGAAAAGGCCACAGTGAGAAATATGAACATTATGAAAGGACAAATCTCATAGTAAGAGAAGATATACTGTAAAGTAAATCAACTACTTATAAAGCTATAAGGAAGGTTAAAAAGAGAAAAGTTGTAAAATCATCTTTATCCATATTAAGTGGCTAAGGAATAAACAAGACAAAAAGATAAAATACATCAAAAACAGTAAATATTGAGGGGGTAGTAAAAATGCAGTGTTGTTAAAATGCTTCTAAATTTAAGGAAGCAGCAACCTAAAATAATCATACTTATTATACATATAATATATATGTATATATTGCTATATATAAACTTCATAGTAGCCACAAAATGAAAATATATAATAGAAACATGTACAAGAGAAAGGAATCCAAATATAATACTAAAGATATTCATCAAGTCATAAGGGAAGATTAAAAAAAACAAAAACTAGAAAAAATTTAAATGACAAAAAGTACATCTCTATCAATAATTACTTTATATATAAGTGGACTAAATATTCCAATCAAAAGACAGAGTGACTGAATACATACAAAAACAATACCCATATATAAACACATTACAAGAGATTCACATTAGATCTAAAATACAGAGGGAAAATGGTATTTCACACAAATGGAAATTAAAAGAGAGCCAGGGTAGCAATACTTATATAGAACAGACTTTAAAACAGACTGTAACATGAGACAAAGAAAGATGTTAAATAAGAATAAAGGGATAAATCCAACAAGAAGAGATAACAATTGTAAATATACATGCATCCAACATTGTTGTTGTTTACTTGCTAAGTCATGTCTGACTCTTTGCGACACCAGGCTCCTCTGTCCATGGGATTTCCCAGGCAAGAATACTGGAGTGGGTTGCCATTTCCTTCTCTAGGGGATCAAACCCACATCTCCTACACTAGCAGGCAGATTCCTTACCTCTGAGCCATCAGGGAAACCGTCTAAATACATAAAGCAAATATTAACAGACATAAAGGGAGAAATTTATGGTAATACAATACCAGGGAATTTTTAACACCCCATTGACATCTAAGGACAGACAGAAAGTCAATTAAAAAAATACTGGCCTTAAATGACATATGAGACCAAATAGAAATATATATTACAAGTAGCCATATGTGACAAGCCTACAAAAAAGGATGCTTATTCTCACCAGTTTTATTCAACATAGCATTAGAAGTCTTGCACAATAAGACAAGAAAAATAACAGAAATTCAGATTGGAAAGGGAGAAGTAAAACTGTCACTACTAGTAGATGACATGATGCATAGAAAATCCTAAAGACAGCACCTCAAATCTCAGTTCAGTTCAGTTCAGTCACTCAGTCGTGTCTGACTTTTTGTGACCCCATGAATCGCAGCACACCAGGCCTCCCTGTCCATCACCAACTCCCAGAGTTCACTCAGACTCACATCCATCGAGTCAGTGATGCCATCCAGCCATCTCATCCTCTGTCGTCCCCTTCTCCTCCTGCCCCCAATCCCTCCAAGCATCAAAGTCTTTTCCAATGAGTCAACTCTTCACATGAGGTGGCCAAAGTACTGGACTTTCAGCTTCAGCATCATTCCTTCCAAAGAAATCCCAGGGCTGATCTCCTTTAGAAAGGACTGGTTGGATCTCCTTGCAGTCCAAGGGACTCTCAAGAGTCTTCTCCAACACCACAGTTCAAAAGCATCAATTCTTTGGTGCTCAGCCTTCTTCACAGTCCAACTCTCACATCCATACATGACTACTGGAAAAACCATAGCCTTGACTAGACGGACCTTAGTCGGCAAAGTAATGTCTCTGTTTTTCAGTATGCTATCTAGGCTGCTCTTAACTTTTTTCCAAGGAGTAAGCGTCTTTTAATTTCATGGCTGCAATCACCATCTGCAGTGATTGATTTTGGAGCCCCCCAAAAATAAAGTCTGACACTGTTTCCACTGTTTTCCCATCTATTTCCCATGAAGTGATGGGTCTGGATGCCATGATCCTCAAATCTACTAAGATGCAATTAATTTGATGATGTTGCAGGATATAAAATTATTATACAAAAATCTGTTATTTTCTATATACTAATAACAAACTATCAGAAAGAGATTTTGAAGAAGGAATCTCACCTACCACTGCATCAAAAGACTAAAATATCTAGGAATAAATCTAAGTAAACTGGTAAAAGTTTTGTATTCAGAAAGTTATAAGACATTGATATAGAAAATTGATGACAACACAGATAGAAAGATATACTGGCTCTTAAATTAGAAGAATATTATTAAAATGTCCATATTACTTAAGGCAATCTACAGATTCAATGCAATCAATATACAAATGGAATTTTTCACAGAGTTAGAATTTTAAAGTTTGTATGGAAAACCAAAATAAATAAATAAATAAAATAAACCTAAACAATCAAAATAATCTTGAGAAAGAAACACAAAGCCGGATGTACCATGCACCTTGATTTTAAACTATCCTACAAAACTATGGATGTTGGCAATTTGATCTCTGGTTCCTCTGCCTTTTCTAAAACCAGCTTGAACATCTGGACATTCACAGTTCATGTACTGTTGAAGCCTGGCTTAGAGAATTTTGAGCATTACTTTGCTAGCCTGTGAGATGAGTGCAATTGTGTGGTAGTTTGAGCATTCTTTGGCATTGCCTTTCTTTGAGATTGGAATGAAATCCCTTTTCCAGTCCTGTGGCCACTGCTGAGTTTTCCAAATTTGCTGGCAAATCAAATGCAGCACTTTCACAGCATCATCTTTTAGGATTTGAAATAGCTCAACTGGAATTTCATCACCTCCACTAGCTTTGTTCGTAGTGATGCTTTCTAAGGCCCACTTGACTTCACATTCCAGGATGTCTGGCTCTAGGTGAGTGATCACACCATTGTGATTATTTTGGTCGTGAAGCTCTTTTTGGTACAGTTCTTCTGTGTATTCTTGCCACCTCTTCTTAATATCTTCTGCTTCTGTTAGGCCCATACCATATCTATCCTTTATTGAGCCCATCTTTGCATGAAATATTCCCTTGGTATCTCTAATTTTCTTGAAGAGATCTCTAATCTTTCCCATTCTGTTGTTTTCCTCTATTTCTTTGCATTGATCACTGAGGAAGGCTTTCTTATCTCTCCTTGCTATTCTTTGGAACTCTGCATACAGATGCTTATACCTTTTATTTTCTCCTTCGCTTTTTGTTTCTCTTCTTTTCACAGCTATTCATAAGGCCTTCTCAGACAGTCATTTTGCCTTTTTGCATTTCTTTTCCATGGGGATGGTCTTGATCCCTGTTTCCTGTACAATGTCATGAACCTCTGTCCATAGTTTACCAGGCACTCTGTCTATTAGATCTAGTCCCTTAAATCTATTTCTCACTTCCACTGTATGATCATAAGGGATTTGATTTAGATCATACCTGAATGGTCTAGCGGTTTTCCTACTTTCTTCAATTTCAGTCTGAATTTGGCAATAATGAGTTCATGATCTGAGCCACAATCAGTTCCCGGTCTTGTTTTTGCTGACTGTGTAGAGCTTTTCCATCTTTGGCTGCAAAGAATATAATCAATCTGATTTTTGTGTTGACCATCTGGTGATGTCCATGTATAGAGTCTTCTCTTGTGTTGTTGGAAGAGGGTGTTTGCTATGACCAGCGCATTCTCTTGGCAAAACTCTATTAGCCTTTGCCTTGCTTCATTTTGTACTCCAATGCCAAATTTGTCTGTTACTCCAGGTGTTTCTTGACTTCCTACTTTTGCATTCCAGTCTCCTATAATGAAAAAGGACATCTTTTTGGGTGTTAGTTGTAAAAGGTTTTGTAGGTCTTCATAGAACCGTTCAACTTCAGCTTCTTCAGTGTTACTCGTTGGGGCATAGGCTTGGATTACTGTGCTATTGAATGGTTTGCCTTGGAAATGAACAGAGATCATTCTGTCATTTCTGAGATTGCATCCAAGTACTGCATTTCGGACTCTTTTGTTGACCATGATGGCTACTCCATTTCTTCTAAGGGATACCTGCCCACAGTAGTAGATATAATGGTCATCTGAGTTAAATTCACCCATTCCAGTCCATTTTAGTTCGCTGATTCCTAGAATGTTGACAGTCACTCTTGCCATCTCCTGTTTGACCACTTCAATTTGCCTTGATTCATGGACCTAACATTCCAGGTTGCTATGCAATATTGCTCTTTACAGCATCGGACCTTGCTTCTATCACCAGTCACATCTACAACTGGGTATTGTTTTTTGCTTTGGCTCCATCTGTTCATTCTTTCTGGAATTATTTCTCCACTGATCGCCAGTAGCATATTGGGCACCTACCGACCTGGGGAGTTCCTCTTTCAGTATCTTATAATTTTGCCTTTTCATACTGTTCATGGGGTTCTCAAGGCAAGAATACTGAAATAGTTTGCCATTCCCTTCTCCAGTGGACCACATTCTGTTAGACCCCTCCACCATGACAGGTCAGGAAGCAACAGTTAGAACTGGATATGGAACAACAGACTGGTTCCAAATAGGAAAAGGAATACGTCAAGGCTGTATATTGTCACCCTGCTTATTTAACTTATATGAAGAGTACATCATGAGAAACGTTGGGCTGGAAGAAGAACAAGCTGGAATCAAGATTGCCAAGAGAAATATTAATAACCTCAGATATGCAGATGATACCACCCTTTGTCAGAAAGTGAAAAGGAATTCAAAAGCCTCTTGATGAAGGTGAAAGAGGAGAGTGAAAAAGTTGGCTTAAAGCTCAACATTCAGAAAACAAAGATCATGGCATCTGGTCCCACCACTTCACGGAAATAGATGGGGAAACAGTAGAAACTGTGTCAGACTTTATTTTGGGGGGGCTCCAAAATCACCATAGATGGTGGTTGTAGCCATGAAATTAATTAATTACTCCTTGGAAGGAAAGTTATGACCAACCAAGATAATATATTAAAAAGCAGAGATATTACTTTGCCAACAAAGGTCCATCTAGTCAAGGCTATGGTTTTTCCAGTCATCATGTATGGATGTGAGAGTTGGACTATGAAGAAAACTGAGCGCTAAAGAATTGACGCTTTTTAACTGTGGTGTTGGAGAAGACTCTTGAGAGTCCCTTGGACTGCAAGGAGATCCAACCAGTCTACTCTGAAGGGGTTCAGTCTTGGGTGTTCATTGGAAGGACTGATGCTAAAGCTGAAACTCCAATACTTTGGCCACCTCACGAGAAGAGTTGACTCATTGGAAAAGACTCTGATGCTGTGAGGGATTGGGGCAGGAGGAGAAGGGGACGACAGAGGATGAGATGGCTGGATGGCATCACCAACTCAATGGACATGAGTTTGAGTAAACTCCGGGAGTTGGTGATGGACAGGGAGGCCTGGTGTGCTGCGATTCACGGGGTCCCAAAGAGTTGGAGACGTCTGAGTGACTGAACTGACTAACAAAACTACAGTAATTAAAACAGTATGGCATTGTCACAAAAACAGACACATAGATCAATGGAACATATTATAGGGCCCAGAAATTAGCCCACACTGATAGGGGTAATTAACCTTTGACAAAGAAGGCAAGACCGTACAGTAGGGAAAAGACAGTTTCCTTCAATAAATATTGTTGGGAAAATCAGATAGCTATATGCAAAAGAATCAAATGGGACCACTCTGTTCTCTCACACCATGCACAAATTCAAAATGGGATAAAGACTTAAGTATAGATCTGAAATCATAAATCTTCTAGAGGAAAACATAAGCAGTAAGTCTTTGACATTGGTCTTAGTTTTTTTTAATATGTCTCCTCAGGCAAGGGAAATAAAAGCCAAAATAAAGCTTTAAAATTGAAAAGGAAGCTATCAATGAAATGAATAGCCAACCTACTTAATGGGAGAAGATATTTGTAATTGATATACCCAATAAGTAGTTAATATCCAAAACACATATAGAAGCTATACCACTAGATATATTTTTAAAAAAAAGTTGATTGAAAACTGAGCAGAGGGTCGGAATAGACATATTTTTCAAAGGAGACATGCAGGTTCCTAACAAGCATATGAAAAGATGCTCAACAGCATTGATCATCAGGGAAATGCAAATCAAAACCAAGAGAAGATACCACCTCATATCAGTCAGAGCAGCTGTTATCAAAAAAGACAACAAATAACAAGTTTTGGCAAGAGTGTGGAGAAAAGGGAGTCTTCATGCTCTCTTGGTGAGAATGTAGATTGTGAAGCACTATGGAATACTGTATTGAAAATCCTAAAAATTTAATAGAACTATTTTATGATCCAGCTATTTAAACACTGGGTATTTATCTGAAGAAAAATAGACACTAATTTGGAAAAGATATATGTACCTATATGTTCACTGAAGCATTATTTATAATAGCCAAGATATGGAAGCAATCTTAGTGCCCATCAAAAGAAGAATGGGTAAAGATGTGGGGTGTGTGTATACACACACACAACAGAATATTATTCAGTCACTAAAAATGAAATCTTGCTATTTATGACAACATGGATGGACCTAGAGAGTATTATGCTAAGCAAAATAAGTCAGAGAAAGACAATACCGCATGATTTCAGTTATATGTGGAATCTGAAAAGCAAAACAATTGAACAAACAAAAGAGAAACAGTTGTAGATAACAGAGAGCTGGTAGATTACACAAGGGAGGGGGTTGGGGGAGGTGAGGAGCATTAGAGGCACAAAGTTTCAGGCGCAAAATAAATGGGCACAAAATGTACCACGTGGGGAAATAGTCACTATGTAGTATCTTCGTAGGGTGACAGATCATAACTAGATTTATTGTGATGAAAATCATTTTGAAACATAGAAACATCAAATCTCTGTGTTGTGTAATAGGAACTAACTGTGTTGTAGCACAATTATCCTTTAAAACCTAACATAATAAAAAGATCAGACTTGTGGTTACCAGAGGAGGGGATGGGGGAGGGGAATTGGATGAAGGCAATCAAAAGGTATAAACTTCTAGTTATAAGATAAATAAGTACTAGAGGTATACAACCTGGTAAGTATAATTAACACTGCTGTATGCTGTATATGAAAATCCTAAGGGTTCTCATCACATGGAAAAAATGTTTTCTATTTCTTTAATTTTGTATCTCTATAAAATAATGGATCTTTACTGTGATAATTCTTTCATAATTATGTAAAATCACTATGCTATACACTTTAAACTTATAATTGACATACAGCACTGTATCTCAGTAAAGTTGGAAGTAAAAGTAAGAAGTAAGAAAAAAGTTAGCAGAAGTAAGACAATTAAATCACTTCCTATCTGTAGGACAACAACAGCACTTACAGTTACTTGGAAGTGGCAAAATCATCCTCATCACTTAAGCAATAATATCTGAGAGTGTTTCTGAAAATTATTCAAATAAAATTTAAAGCTTCTTGTGGTGTATTCTAATGAAATAAAATGACATTTCACTTCAGCATTCACTTAATTAGAGTCAAATATTCCCAAATCATAAAATATTTTTTCTGTAATCTTTTGGTTTAAAAAACAAATCATTTTTATTAATGACAATGGAAAATTTACTAGCCTACATAAAATTATTAACAGTGCCTATTCTCAATGGAGGACTACCCTGGTGGCTCAGACGGTAAAAACGTCTGCCTACAATGTGGGAGACCCGGGTTCAATTCCTGGGTCGGGAAGATCCCCTGGAGAAGGAAATGGCAATCCACTCCAGCTCTCTTGCCTGAAAATCCCATGGACGCAGGAGCCTGATAGGCTACTGTCCATGGGGTCGCAAAGAGTCGGACACAACTGAGCGACTTCACTCACTCACTCATTCTCAATGGAAGACCGTAAGTAATAAAATGAATAAAATGTTTATATTTTACAACTCAAATCACATCAGTTATTATATACACTAAGCAAATAATTCTGCTGTTATGGGTCAAAGCCCAACATGGGATGAATTTATTGTTCACTTTTATCTTAAGACAGGTAGACAAAAAATGTCATATTATGAGGAAATATCATAAGGAATTGAATCAGAACAACCATTTGCTAAAAGCTATGAATTGATAGGACTGGAAAAGAGCTGAAATAATTCAAGACTGTATTCAATGTGTAAGAATTGCATCACAATGAGATCATCAGGTGGCTTAAAAACAATTATAACTGAAGGGATTGCTGTTTGAACAGTTGTCTATAGGAAAAAAAAACCTCATGATTGTTTTTGTTTATTGATTTTATTCTTTTTTCCTCTTTGCAAGAGGAAAATCATTTGATTGGAGTTCTCATCTTACCCAATGGGGTCTATTTAGATGCATTTATTGTTTAGCAAAAAAAAAAAAAAAGAAATTCAGAATATTTTGCTTATTTTCCCTCTGAACACATAGAGATAATAAACAGAGACAATATAAGCTTACCTTACAAAATAGGAGAGTCTTGAAATCTGGAACTAAATGAGTGATCTAGAGTAGCACCAGAAGTTTGGAAGTCAGGGCAGGTCAGACATGATGAATTGAGGTTTAAATAGACAAGGCACTGCACTTGATGAGGGTCAAACATTGAAAAATGTGACAGTTTATTTGCTTCTCATAATGACAGGTTCCTACTGGCATTTAATGTTGAGACATGGTTGTTACAAGTCAAGCAATGAAAGAGTCTATTGGACTGAAGAACTGTCTGACCCAGGATAACAGAAAGGCTCCTATTGAGAAACACCAGCAAGATAAAGCAGATTTCATAGGTTTTTATAGGTAATAGTATTCAAGTTCAAAAGGGTGGTCTTGACAGACAGATTTAAGAGTCCATGCCTGGAGACTGAACAGTGAGAACAGGGGCCCAGTAGCAAGATGTTGGCCAGAAATGCTGGCGTCTATTAAATGATGACCATCAGCATCAACACTCAGGTCATACACTTCAGGGGAAAGACAGAAGATATGGACCTTCCCCTCTGGACCACTGTAAACATGAGCTCTTTATTATCCAGAGCTTCCAACCCAACTGTAGTGCCCAGCACTGATTTTAGGAAAACATAAAATTCACAAAACATATTTCTGGTCTTGCAAAGTCACTAATGTGATGGAAGAAACAATTTACCTACCACTTCACCCTCAATCTGTGGCCCTTGTACCTCACTTGATGGTGGGATGGCATCACCAACTCAATGGACATAAGTTAGAACAAACTCTGGGAGATGGTGACGGACAGAGAAGCCAGGCATGCTGCAGGGCATGGCGTCGCAGAGTCAGACACAACTGAGCAACTAACATACCTTACTTCACTGCCCAGGGTCAGATTTCTTAAGGTTCAAGGTATACACTGGTTGGCAAATTCCCTTGGCTATCCCTATGGTTTCTACACCCCTCCCCCATGAGTGTATCACTTTCCTGCTTTTGCCACTCCTCAGGCCTCAGAGTTCATGGAGAACAGGCCCATGTGTGGCTGGCTTGCCTCCCAGGCCCTAAATACATACTTTAGTGACTGTACGCTATGCTGAAGGCTTTGATCTATCCATCTACTGTAGTTTATTAAACATCCTGTATTTTCACTTCTGAGCTCCCCCAAATCAATGGCATTTAATTCTGCATTTTAGAGGCAACAATTGATTTTTAGCTTTATAACTAATAAGACAGATAAATCACCTATCAATAGCTCTTTAAAAAAAAAAAATCTGATCCCTAGAGGTAAAGTTATAGCATCTGTGATGCCCAAAGCAAAGATCTGGACTAGGATATAGGAAAGTGAGATGAGACAGAAGTTGATAACTCAAAGAATCATGCCACACACTTACCCTCAGGGAGCCACTTGGTTATTTGTGACAAAAAGCTCTGTTTTTCTCTCCTGAAAGTACATTTTTACTTATTATTTGCCAACAAGTGGAGTCTTTTCTCACTGAATGGCCTGAGATCAGTCCTCTCAAAGGAAGCTTGAAGAAACCATGGGCTTCATGTCTAACTGCAGGCAGTAGCAGCATTCCCTCAGTCCAGTGGGGAATAAGAGGGGAGTTTACTCGGAGGCTGTTGAGTAGCAGGGGCTTTCTCCACAGAAGAGACAGAGGTGCTGTTCTTAGGTGGAAGGGCTCAACTATGATCTGCCTTTCTCTGCCCTACTTGGTTACAGAGGGACCCTCATTTAAAGCCTGAAACTTTGGGATCCATTCCTAGCATCAGTACTTGGCAAGAGAAAGAATTCTTCTCCTTTTGTTGCTGTTCACTTGCTCACTCATGTGCTGCTCTTTGTGACCCTGTGGACTGCAGCCCATTAGGCTTGTCTGTCCTTCACCGTCTCCTGAAGCTTGCTTAAGCTCGTGTCCATCGAGTCAGTGATGCCATCTCTTCCTTTAGGATTTCACAGACAAGTGGATGTTCTTCTAGGTTGGGATAAAAGTCATTTTGCCATTTTCCTTTTTTTTTTTTACAAGGAAAAGTATATTACTATGACTGATAACAATATTATTAGTACTTTCCCATGTAGAGCCTACATACTTTGAATGGCTTTTTCAAATACAGGCCCAGGTTCTCTTCCCATATGTTTGGCTTCCCTGAGGTTCAGAAATAAATTACGCGAATTACATATCAACTAACTTTCTAAGACTTGCAACACTTCCCATGCTCACATTTCAGAAGTTAACCACACATAATTGTAAATTACAGTCATCTAAAACAGATCATTATCTTTCCAGAATTAAGTTCCTCTTCAGAAACTATTTTTACCAAAATGGTTCACTGGAATAGATTTCCTCTGAAGAAAATGTGATAACATCTTTATCCATTTTAACTCATTGCCTTTAACTTCAGCCTTGATATTGAGCAGCAATGGATTTAACACATGTTATTTACATGTCAGAAACACTTATTGTACAGTAGATCTGGCTTAAATTATAAGAATAACATATCACTTTGATTAAGGCCCTCATCAAGAATCAGAGAAAATCTTTCAATTCATCAAAATGTAGTCAAGCATACCAACTATAGTATTTATCAAACTTTCCTAGAACAGCAGTGACCTGGTTTACCCTCTCACTTCAAAGAAGATAAAATACATATTAAAAATTTTCTAAGCACTGGACATGAGAAAATGAAGAACAGTGAGCCCAGACAGATGAAAAACAAACAAGATGAATTAAAACTGCTCCAACACTGCCTTTATCCCATTTCCAGACCACTTAGTGGGGGAAAAAAAGTGAAAGTATTAGTTGTTCAGTTGTGTCTGATTCTTTGCGACTCCATAGACTGTAGCCCACTAGGCTCCCCTGTCCATGGAATTCTCCAGGCAAGAATACTGGAGTGGGTAGCCATTCTCTTCTCCAGGGGGTCTTCCCAACCCAGGGATCGAACCAGGTCTCCTGCTTTGCAGACAGATTCTTTACTGTCTGAGCCACCAGGGAAGAGACTGGTGTATCCCTGCTGAGGAGAGAGGGCTGAGCCTCAGAGAAGACCAAGGCAGCTCAAGTTTGCAGGAGAGGATACGTAATGAGAAAGAGTAGCACTGACAGAGCTCCAGAGAGCTCCAGAGAGTTCTCTTCATATACTCAGTAGAGATCTATCTAGTACATACATATATGAGGAAACCACTCAAAACCAGGACAAGAAACAACTGAAAGGGTTGGAAGAAAGAAAGAGTGACTGGTAACCGTACAGACCTAAAATAGTGCCTGTTGCTACAGGCAGACTGCAAAAAAACAAAACAAAACAAAACAACAACAACAAAAAAAACCCCTCAATCTATAGGCAATTGTAGAGTACTTGGAATGGTTTTGCTTCAATAATGGGGGAATCAGTTCAGTTCAGTTCAGTCACTCAGTCGCATCTGACTCTTTGCGACCCCATGAATTGCAGCACGCCCAGCCTCCCTGCCATCACCAACTCCCGGAGTTCACTCAGACTCACGTCCATTGAGTCAGTGATGCCATCCAGACATCTCATCCTCTGTTGCCCCCTTCTCCTCCTGCCCCCAATCCCTCCCAGCCTCAAAGTCTTTTCCAATGAGTCAACTCTTCGCATGAGGTGGCCAAAGTACTGGAGTTTCAGTATTAGCATCATTCTTTCCAAAGAACACCCAGGGCTGATCTCCTTTAGAATGGACTGGTTGGATCTCCTTGCAGTCCAAGGGACTCTCAAGAGTCTTCTCCAACACCACAGTTCAAAAGCATCAATTCTTCGATACTCAGCTTTCTTCACAGTCCAACTCTCACATTCATACATGACCACAGGAAAAACCATAGCCTTGACTAGATGGACCTTTGTTGGCAAAGTAATGTCTCTGCTTTTGAATATGCTATCTAGGTTGGTCATAACTTTTTCTTCCAAGGAGTAAGCATCTTTTAATTTCATGGCTGCAGTCACCATCTGCAGTGATTTCAGAGCCCAAAATAATTAACCCTTTGTCATCCTGCTTATTTAACTTCTATGCAGAGTACATCATGAGAAACGCTGGACTGGAAGAAACACAAGCTGGAATCAAGATTGCCGGGAGAAATATCAACAACCTCAGATATGCAGATGACACCACCCTTATGGCAGAAAATGAAGAGGAACTCAAAAGCCTCTTGATGAAAGTGAAAGAGGAGAGTGAAAAAGTTGGCTTAAAACTCAACATTCAGAAAACGAATATCATGGCATCTGGTCCCATCACTTCATGGGAAACAGATGGGGAAACAGTGGAAACAGTGTCAGACTTTATTTTTGGGGGCTCCAAAATCACTGCAGATGGTGATTGCTGCCATGAAATTAAAAGATGCTTACTCCTTGGAAGAAAAGTTATGGCCAACCTAGATAGTATATTCAAAAGCAGAGACATTACTTTGCCGACTAAGGTCCCTCTAGTCAAGGCTATGGTTTTTCCTGTGGTCATGTATGGATGTTAGAGTTGGATTGTGAAGAAGGCTGAGTGCCAAAGAATTGATGCTTTTGAACTGTGGTGTTGGAGAAGACTCTTGAGAGTCCCCTGGACTGCAAGGAGATCCAACCAGTCCATTTTGAAGGAGATCAGCCCTGGGTGTTCTTTGGAAGGAATGATGCTAAAGCTGAAACTCCAGTACTTTGGCCACCTCATGTAAAGACTTGACTCATTGGAAAAGACTTTGTGGCTGGGAGGGATTGGGGGCAGGAGGAGAAGGGGGCAACAGAGGATGAAATGGCCGGATAGCATCACTGACTCAATGGACGTGAGTCTGAGTGAACTCCGGGAGATGGTGATGGACAGGGAGGCCTGGTGTGCTGCAATTCATGGGGTCGCAAAGAGTCAGACGTGACTGAACTGAACTGAACTGAACTGAAGCACTTCTCTGGTCCCACCTAATGAATCTTAAATGTAAGATCCAAAAGTATAAAACTCTTTCCAAGTACTTTAACTCCCTCCCACAACAGTGCTCAATATATTTATAGAAATACAAAAGTACCTACCCAACATTCCACAAATATTTAACATGTACTTCAAACAGAAAATTGGAACCACCTAGAATCTACAACCCAACCTGATAGGTAATATTTTATATAAATAACAATTTCATATATTAAAGACATCACATCAAAAGATAGGAACCAAGAATACCCTAATTTTCAAGAAGCTTTAAGAGCAAGGAGGGCAGCAGTTTCTATCACAGAACTCAATAGTATGTAGAGTGAGATTGCACAATCTGGAATTGATAATCCCACGTGGAAGATGCTTTAGCATCTTGTTTCAAAGAACAAGGGGCCTTCACTTTACCTCAAGCAAAGTAAGGCTTATTGAAGCATAGTTATGAACTAGAAATGGAAGCAACCAGAAAGCCATAAGGAAGTTGGGAGTATGTGCAGGCCATATGGTCTCTCACTTAAGAAGGCCTTGTTTCTTCCCATGTGTCTTCTCTGCTCTCTTCCCTCTACGAACTATTGTCCCCAGGTTGCAGCTTACATAGCACAAGAGGGCGACTGCAGCCTTAAGTAATGCCTGACCTGGTGCATATGCAGCTACAGGTCCAGAGTCTGTTTTTCACACCCTTGGTGGCTCAGATGGTGAAGAACATGCCTGCAGTGCAGGAGACCTAAGTTTGATCCCTCAGTTGGAAAGATTTCCTGGAAAAGGGAAAGGCTACCAAGTTCAATATTCTTGCCTGGAGAATTCCATGGACAGAGGAGCCTGGGAGGCTACAGTCCATGGGGTCACAAAGAGTCTGACGTGACTGGATGACTAACAAACAAAAAGACTCATTCAACATTTTCTGCTGGACCATACCATGCATGCGTAACTTAGGTGTCCCACTCTGCCCAGTCAGCTGTGACTTCAGACTGGACACAGCCATTCACCTCATTAGCTTCTGCATTTAGGGCAGAGTCACTTAGCAAGGATATCAAATCAGTCAATCTTGAAGGAAATCAACCCTGAATATTCATTGCAAGGACTGATGCTGAAGCTAAAGCTCCAATACTTTGACCAACTGATGTGAGGAGCCAACTCATTGGAAAAGACACTGATGCTGGGAAACACTGAGGGCAAGAAGAGAAGGTGGTGGGAGAGGAGGAGATGGTTGGATGGCATCACTGACTCAATGGACAGGAGTTTGAGCAAACTCTGGGAGATAATGAAGGACAGGGAAGCCTGGTGTGATGCAGTCCATGGGGTCACAAAGAGTGGGACACAGCTTAGTGACTAAACAACAATACTTAGCAAAAGTTGTGGCAGGCAAGAACTCCCCACAAAGGAGGATCTGGAAAGAGGAAGAGACATCTGCCAAGTAGCTGAATGAGGCAGAGGACATTCCACACAGAGAAACCAAAGAGATGTGAGTACACAATCTCTAGTGCCTAGAAGACAAATCGGTCAGCCTTCTCCGCTAGGGGAAAGACAGATGTCTTTATGCAAGTCAGTTCCACAGCCCTGTCTACCTATGTGGTCTTGTCCTTGGCATGTTCTTCTTTCAGAGGCTGCCTGTTACACGTCTCATGGCTTTATCAAAAGCATTAGTAGAAAGAAAATATCTAACGGACTTTTGGACTCAGAGGGAGAGGGAGAGGGTGGGATGATTTGGGAGAATGACATTCTAACATGTATACTATCATGTAAGAATTGAATCGCCAGTCTATGTCTGACGCAGGATGCAGCATGCTTGGGGCTGGTGCATGGGGATGACCCAGAGAGATGTTATGGGGAGGGAGGTGGGAGGGGGTTCATGTTTGGGAACGCATGTAAGAATTAAAGATTTTAAAATTTAAAAAAAAATAAAAATAAAAATAAACATTTTAAAAAATGAAAAAAAAAAAAGAAAGAAAATATCTTGAACAAATTCTGTCTTTGTGTACCGTGGCTGATCAGACTAAATCTGTAAAACTGCGTTGCATCTGGGAAGTACCCTGAGTGGGCTGTTGGCAAAGAAGGATGGATTGCAAGGAGGTGATGAGTAGTAAGAAGAGTAAGAAAATCACATCTTGAGGAATGAGTGAGGAAACAGTGGATGTTTCATTTGAAAGCAAAGAAGCATTTAGCAGGAGGCTACCTGAGAGCTGACTAAAAATATCGAAAATCACCATCAGATGAAAACAGGCAGCACTGGATCTGATGAACATGCTAGAAGGAAAACAAACCCCATGGAATGGAAGTGATTGAAAGACGGATTTCAATTTAATGTAAGGAAAAAAATACTAAAATTATACAAATAACTATTAAAAAGGAAATAAGACTTTAGTGATCCATAGAATGCTGCTTGACTAAATTAAAGGCTATATTACAGCTAAGCTATAGTGTGGCAACTCAAGACCAACTGATTACTTTTGCTTCTGTCACCAAGGTGATGCAAAGCCAGGGTTTCTAGGATTGAAAGATATTTAGTAGTGAATTCAGAGAATTAATTTCAGTTCTTGTTAGAGTAATATATAAAATTTACATATATGTAAAATAAAGACAGTAGAAAAAAATTTTGGCCTCTTCCACATCCCCAAAAAAGGAATCAGAGCTTTGACTGTGGAGATTTCGTCATACAGAGAGGTAAAGAGAATCATGAGATTAAATAGCCGTGTTCTATTTTGCAGAATGGCCCACAAGGCATAGACAAATAGTTCAGTTTTAAATGGCCCCAGTTCTGAAAGCAGAAGCATATTTTCTTCTATGACAGGTCTGATCCAGTGTGCTGATAGTGATATAGGGAGCATCATAATTCTATCTAAATAATTCCTCAAATTCAGTTGATTAGAGAAGGGGGAAAGGGATCAAGACTGGGGAATGGGAATGTGTTCTGTGTGTTGTCATATTTAAAATTAGCTATGAAAACTCCTAACTAAAATCTAAGTCAACTACTTAGGAACCTATGTGGCACTTACTAAGTTAACCCTGAATCCTTCTCCTTAACTCTGAGGATGTAACACACCAGAGAGCTGCATCCTACCCATTACTTCCTGAGACTCTTACTTTTATCTTTTTCCTAATCTGTAAAATGGAGATAATAGTGGTAGCTTCTTCACTGCATAATTCTAAGAATTAAAGCTTCCTGTATACAAAACACTCAACATTATTGCTCCCTCTTTACCAGCCTAAACAAATACTCTTCTCAACCCTTAGTTCATGCCTCCATACACTCACCCACATCATCTCACCCCACCCCACCCCTTAATTTGAGAGCTGAGAAAGTGGAAGCTAGTCTACATTTCAATTTGTTTCTTTTTCAATTAAGAGAATGAATAAGAATTCTTTTCAGAGTTATTCCTAGATAATTAAAGATTTGAGTTTTTCATAGTATTTGTATTTTAGAATGCTCTGTAAATGCAGAAATAAGAATTTGGATATCTTTTAAGGGGATATCTGATTGGGTAGATTTAAGTAAGTTATTTTTAAGTATTATAAGGATTCTTCTAACTCTGAAAATACCTGCTTACTCCCAGATCCAAATCCCTTTGTTGCATTTATTCAGCGTCTCATGGGACTGAGAACATGATTTCAGCCCCTGTTACTGGGATCCTGGTGATGGGCACGTCTTTTTCTATTTGCTGCTTTTGTTTCCTAAACTGGGTCTGGCAGGCACAGTTACAAGTATCTGACAGACATGTGTTTTTCATTATTAAGAAAGAAATATTTTCTGAGACAAGAATGCTCAACATTCATAGGAATTTTTTTAAATGAATTGTTGATTTCCCTTATGCCCAGCACGTGTGCTGATATGTCCTCTAAGTAAGCTGGTATCATCAGCCCCCAAACATACATCTGCAACTAAATCTCTTTACTTGGTGCTTGAAGGCTCAGGCTCATGCTGTGAACTGGTGATGCAGGGATTTGTTAGGAGGATAGCCTTCAGTTCTAACTGTGCAGTTGACAGGGCCTCACTAGCACTGGCTACCAGAAACTATCAACTTGGTTTTCCTCCCAATAATGTGGTGAACAAAATTATGACCACCCAGTGGTAGCTCCATATGCATTAACTGTCTGAAGTATTCAAACTTTCCACAAACACACACGCACAGAATTTTCACTGGAGGAAAGCCCTGAGAAAAATCTCTGAACTGAAATATAATCTATTATAATGAATTGCTATGGAATCAAATGTATTTCCTAACTTTTGGCAATAAAGAAAAAAGGATAATGCTTCCCCATTAGGAAAAAGAGAGCATAAATGTGTAACAGTAGAGGATAAAGTCATATTATTGGGTTGGCCAAAACATTCATTCATACGAGCTTAAGGAAAAACCTGAACGAACTCATATTCATTTAAGTATATTTCAATATATTCTTCAAATAGAAGAATCCAATGTTCCTTCACATCCCCAAATTAGGAAAGGAGCGTCTAAGTATGAGGACCACAGAATCTTTATATTCATCATTCTCAGCTGGAAACACTCTCTGCTAAAATATTTGTTATTGGGAACAGCTTCCTCCAAAGCTATATTTTATCATACAACCACAGACATTACTTATATAAAAGTAAAGAAAGAACACTTTAATAATTTTGAGGAAAACATTGAATAATACGTTTCTTAAAATGCTTAAATTCTTAAATTTCACTAATATGTCCATTTTCATTTTTCAGAGAATATACGTGAACTGCTCAGAGATAAGTTGAAAGACTTCTGGTAGGTAACATGACAGATGAGGATGGTGGGAAAAACCCACACTCCAGTCTGAAGTGTGAAAATACAGGACAAAAATCTCTCTTTTAGAGAATATGCTCAGGCCTAATCAAAAAAGAAACTAAAACCAGAACTTCAATCTGTAGCTGAGGCAATGGTGACCAAAGGGAGACTGGTTCTGAATTCAAGCTTGAGGGGCTAATACTGGGCTTCCAGTGCCCACCCGTGGATGACAAACTGGATCTCAGGCCATGGAAGATGGAGGAGCTAGAACAGAGAGCTCTCCAGTCCTGTGAGAGGAACTTAGGAAACTTTTGTTACTGGTCCTTCTCCTACTCCCTTCATAAGCCTGGGAGAGGAGGATGGACACAAGAAACCAAAGAAGGAACTTAAACATGAGACTAGAAAATTAAACAGCTGGGATCACTGAACTCTCTGGGCCTAGGACAAAAACAAAATAAAAATCCTTCTATTTTACTGTTCGGAGAACAACTGATTCCTGAATTTGGAATGGAATGCAAGCTTAAAGCAGCCCAGATTACAAACTATAGGAAAAAGCCAAACACCATGAAAGGATCATATTACAAACAGGTACATAATCAATTACTGCAGATAAAAAGTGATAGAGAAGGATCGGGGAAAAAAATTGTGTAAAATAATGAATAAAAAACAAAAACACAAGACCACATGAAGTCAATCTAAAAAGTCAAATAGATAGCTTTAAAAAGTGATAGAACACATTTAGGAAAAGAAAAAAAAATAAAGCCATTAAATTTCAAATGGGAATCCTAGAAAGTTGATAGTGGTTGTGGCATAGGATTGCCTTTAAGTTTTTTAAAACTTTTTATTTCAGGATAATTTGTTCTAAAAATAGTATAGAGTATTCTCATACCCTGGCCTAGCTTCCTCTAATGTTAACATATTGTATAGCCATAGTCCGAGCACTATAAAATTTACCCTAGTGAAATAGCATTAACTAAAATACAGATTTTTCTCAATTTTTTGCAGCTTTCCATTAATATCGTTTTTCTGGCCAAGGATCCAGTCCACAATGGTACTTTGGTCTTCATTTTCACTTCTCCGTAGTTCCTCCATCTGGGACAGCTCTGCAGTTCCTCAACTCTCCTGCAGAGTACTGGTCAGTTATTGTAAAGAATGTCCCTTAAACTGGATTTGTTTGGAGTTGTCTTATAATTAGATTGAGTTCAGTGATTTCTGATAAGAATGCCACAGAATTAATACACTTCTCTCATATCAAAGGATACATGATCTCAATACATCATGAGATGTATGACTGAATACACACTGTTAGCACTAATTCATGTTACCACTAATTCGTGTCTGTAATAGCAACCTCGATTAACTGGTCAAGCTGCTGTTTATCCATTTATCCATTGCAAAGTTACCACTTTTCACCTTTCTAGTTAACAGCATCTTGGAGGAGGATCCTTTGGAATTCTGACATTATCCTGTTCCTCCTTAAACTCTTAACCACTGATTTTAGCATTAATTGGTATGTGTTTCCAACCATGACAATAACTTTACTGTTCTAATGGTGATTTTATCTTCTCATTTCTTGTAGATTAATTGGAATTCCTCTACAAGGAAAAGTTATTCCCTCTACCCTCATTTATTCATTCAATTATTTTGTTACATCAGTATGGACTAGTGGATATGTGTATTATTCTATGGGTTATAATCTAACATTGTTATTCATTTTGTTTCTCAAATAATTCTGTATTTGACCATTGGTCATTCTTTCAGCTTGGCTGCTATGTCTTTTCAACTCTCCCACATATTCTTTTTTGAGCACTTCCATTATATGAGTCAGGCACAGAATGAACCAATTCTTCAAGTACCCCTGGTTGCTTTTACTAGAGGATGGTATTTAGAAGTCAAGATCCAGATCTAGATACCTTCCTTCCTACTGAGGGGTTTGACTCTAAACCTCTCAATCTAGATAGAATCAGAAAAATTATGCAGGTGAATTAACACATGGTATAGTTTTTAAATCTCAAACTCCCCACCCTCTTTCCACCAAAAAAAGAAAAAAAAAACAAAAAAATAAAAAATTACATATAGCAAAAGTAAGTGTGTTGTTAAAAATAAAAACATAAAAAGAGTGGAGTAAGATCTCTAAAATCCTAAAAGAGAAAAACAGTCACAAATTCCCATTTTTTTAAAAATAGAGGTAAATTAAAGATTTTCCCAGACATTTAAAAGTACTAGAAAATTTCAGTACTAGCATGCCAGAACTATATGAAATGTTAAACAAAAGTATTTAGGCAGAAGGAATATTCCATGAGGGGGAAACCTGGGTTAAATCAAGAAATAAAACTAACTGGGAAAATCATGAGCTAAAAACTGGCTTTTTGAGAATATCAATATACTGATTAAATCTTAAATTAGCCAGACTAATCAGGAAAAAAAAAAAAAAAAGAGGAGAGAAAATACAAATTACCAGTATCAGGAATGAGAGAGGAGACATTACTACAAACATTAAAAATAATGGGTATGTTACAAACAGCTTTATGCCAGTATGTTTGAAAGTGTTTGGAATTTACAATTTTGTAAAGTTCATCTAACACATAAATAAAAGTCTCTATATCTTTTAAAGAAAAAATAAATAAATAAAAACATACCAACCCCCAAACTCTCCAAACGTTAAAGATAGGATCAAACCACAAATAGCTATAAGACCCATGTGGGAATAAGCATCTGGTCAAGAGCAAACTGAGAGAAAGTACCAGGCTTGTGGTGGCTCTCAGAACAGGAGACACACAAAAATCACCAATAGGTAATCATGAGAAAATTTGAAGCAGCAACCTGAAAACAGTTTAAACATGTAACAACAGGAATCCTAAACAGAAAAAAAAATAATAATTGATCATAAATGTGTATCCCACTGCTGGCATAACTATATATTAAAATAGGGAAAGATAAGGAATAAACTGATTATTTAGAGAAATGGTAAATAATAGGAAAGAATTCAGAATTTAAATTGCCTTTCCTATTCCAACTATAACTCCAGGCAAACAAACAATTCATGAAGGTTAGTTTCACTTTATATAAATGCCCTATATAATAAATAAATGATAGAACTAGAATATTTTGCAACTTCTAATAAATTCGATCTAGTAATGATCATCAATGGTTCTAAAATCATGACGATTAGAGAAAATCAGCCATTATGATGAAAGTATATAACCTTCTGTTAGGTAGAGTTGCCTTTCCAAAATGGAATTTCATGTCACTGTGTCTAAATGCAATTTTAAATTATAAAAAATACTAGAGAGATATTAGCATGTTAAATGATATCATAAAGATACAATCTAAGCAAATGTTTAAGAAATGCTACAAGAAGAATGACCAAACTTCATCAACAAGTAAGACAACTGATACACTGAGACTTGAAATAGCAACCAATTTCAGTTATGGAATTTTAGTTAATTTTATCCTAATTTTAAAAAACTATAATTATTTTTAAAAATTTTGAAACTATAAACACTGATCATAAAACTTAATATTAAGGATTCATTTTGCCTAAGTCATAATCATTATGAAAGGAGTTCCTATTAACATTTTATAGACATATACTAAAATAATATCTATAAATCTGTAAGCCTATAAACTTACAGTAAATTTGTACTTCTTTAAATAGGAAAATTACATTTCACATTCTTTAAAAAAAGTGGGTACACTGAATAGCTAATTGCATTGTTGAAGAGACCTAAACTAGAGGAGGAATACGATGCAAAAACTTTGAAGACTGATTGATAAGTGAAAGAAACACTTTGTCATTAACTTTAAAATGACATTTTCAACAATTTGTTCTGTTTAATATAACTTCCCAAAGCATACTGATTAAGAAATAGAAAACATAAATTGTTTATTTTAACTATCAGTAATGTTTGAGAAGCAAAAAGCAAAGGAGAAAAGGACAGATATAAGCATCTGAATGCAGAGTTCCAAAGAATAGCAAGGAGAGATAAGAAAGCCTTCCTCAGCGATCAGTGCAAAGAAATAGAGGAAAACAACAGAATGGGAAAGACTAGAGATCTCTTCAAGATAATTAGAGATACCAAGGGAATATTTCATGCAAAAATGGGCTCAATAAAGGACAGAAATGATATGGATCTAACAGAAGCAGAAGATATTAAGAAGAGGTGGCAAGTATACACAGAAGAACTGTACCAAAAAGAGCTTCACGACCCAGATAATCACGATGGTGTGATCGCTCACCTAGAGCCAGACATCCTGGAATGTAAAGTCAAGTGGGCCTTAGAAAGCATCACTACGGACAAAGCTAGTGGAGGTGATGGAATTCCAGTTGAGCTGTTTCAAATCCTGAAAGATGATACTGTGAAAGTGCTGCACTCAATATGCCAGTAAATTTGGAAAACTCAGCAGTGGCCACAGGACTGGAAACGATCAGTTTTCATTCCAATCCCAAAGAAAGGCAATGCCAAAGAATGTTCAAACTACTGCACAATTGCACCCATCTCACATGCTAGCAAAGTAATGCTCAAAATTCTCCAAGCCAGGCTTCAGCAATACGTGAAACGTGAACTTCCAGATGCTAAAGCTGGTTTTAGAAAAGGCAGAGGAACCAGAGATCAAACTGCCAACATTTGCTGGATCATGGAAAAATCAAGAGAGTTCCAGAAAAACATCTATTTCTGCTTTATTGACTATGCCAAGACCTTTGACTGTGTGGATCACAGTAAACTGTGGAAAATTCTGAAAGAGATGGGAATACCAGACCACCTGACCTGCCTCTTGAGAAACCTATATGCAGGTCAGGAGGCAACAGTTAGAACTGGACATGAAACAACAGACTAGTTACAAATAGGAAAGGGAGTATGTCAAGGCTTTATATTGTCACCCTGCTTATTTAACTTATATGCAGAGTACATCATGAGAAACACTAGGCTGGAGGACGTGCAAGCTGGAATCGAGATTGCCGGAGAAATGTCTAAAGTTAATATAATTTTAATACAAACTGTAATCTTAATATAATCTTAATACAATCAAGCTAATATAATCTTAATACAAACTTAAAAAATATTCTTTGTCTTAGACAGTATGAGAAGGAACACTGAGCCATTTTTACTTACAAACCAAATTATTGGCAAACCAACATTTTTTTAAAACCCAAGTTTGGATTACTGAATAAATAGATATTTCAATATTAGAAAATCTATTAATTTCATCCACCTTACAAAAAAATCAAATGAGACTAGAATACATGAGTACCTCAAACACTGAATTACTGAATGTCCTATGCAATTGTTTTATAATCAAAACTCAAGTAAATCTCATAATAGAGTTTAACTCAATGAACATTATATGAAAAAATGTTAGAGTAACCAACATTCTTAATGGTGAAATATATAAAATAGTTCCTTCAAAAAATCAAGGATGCCTTCTACTTTCTATTAAAAATTGCCACAATACCTGTGAAAAGGTCATTATTAACCTCAGATGATAGAACTGTTTGTAGAAAAAAGCCAATAAAAATCTATAGACAGGTAGGTAAGTTAGAAGTACTTATTATGTTGAAAGTGAGAGTGAAAATGTTAGTTTCTCAGTCCTGTCTGACTCTTTGTGACCCCACGAATTGTAGCCCACCAGGCTCTTCTGTCCATGGGTTTCTCCAGGCAAGAATACTGGAGTGAGTTGCCATTCTATTCTCCAGGGGATCTTTCCCACCCAGCGATTGAACCTGGATCTCTTGCATTGCAGGCAGATGCTTTACCATCTGAGCCACCAGGGAAACCCAATATGTTGATAAGGTAGTATATATAGAAATGCAATTGTTTTTTCCTATATTTAATAAAAGTAATCAATGGCAGTTTAAAATATACAATTTTCTGTGTGTGTGCACACATTTATACACTCATGTACCATTATATGTATATAGTCCCTAGCAAATATATTGTTTGCAACAAAATTAAGGTGTGCAGACTTGCCTGAAGAGAAGTGATTTATTCCATGCAATACTGATGTAAAGGACAGATATACAGAAGAATAGAATAGAAACTTTGATACAGACCAATTCAGAGCAGAAGCCTGATAGGTGACAGAAATGATCCTGAAAGTCAACTGAGAGATGGACTATTCAGTAAATGATGCTGGATCACGGACTATCCATATAGGGCAAAACAGGATGCCTACCATATACCCTACACAAAAACCACTCTTAAGTGTATTAAAGATGTAAATGTAAAAAGCAAAAGTTAACCTTGAGAAGGCAATTGAAATTACCTTTATGACTTTGAGGTGGAGGAATTTTGTCAAATAAGAATCAAGAAACAAACTAGAAGGGAAGAGAAATTAAACTGCATCATTAACAAAAGAGTTTGCATTCAGAATACACGAAGTCTACAAAATGGTAACAGTAGACAAGCTAATCAATGTAAAAACAGAAAATATAGATAGAATAGGCATTTAAGAGAAAAAGAATCCCAAACAGCCTATAAAGACATGTAAAAATACTTAACTTCAGCATAAAAAGGTAAATGCAAATTAAAGTCACAACAAGATACTATTTTACACCACCAGAGAAGCAATAATTTAAGCTGAAGTCTGACAATATCAACGGTTACCAAAACTGTGGAATAACTGGAATTTATACTCTCCTGAAAGGAATGTAAATTAGTATAGTCATATGGCCCAGCAATTCTCTTACTAGGTTTATACTCTTCAGAAATATCCTCAAATGTACACAAGGGTACAGAGATAAAAGGTGTTCATAGTAGCATAGTCTCTCTCCATATGTATGCATATGTACATACATACATACATACATATATATACACACATTTAAAATGGAGACAACCTGTATATCAGAAAGATAAATGATAAATGCATGCAATAAAATACTATTTAAAATGACCTGTACAAAAGCTTCAGTTCAGGTGAGTCGCTCAGTCGTGTCTGACTCTGCGACCCCATGAATGGCAGCACGCCAGGCCTCCCTGTCCATCACCAACTCCCAGAGTTCACTCAGACACATCCATCGAGTCAGTGATGCCATCCAGCCATCTCATCCTCTGTCGTCCCCTTCTCCTCCTGACCCCAATCCCTCCCAGCATCAGTCTTTCCCAATGAGTCAACTCTTCACATGAGGTGGCCAAAGTACTGGAGTTTCAGCTTCAGCATCATTCCTTCCAAAGAAATCCCAGGGCTGATCTCCTTCAGAATGGACTGGTTGGATCTCCTTGCAGTCCAAGGAACTCTCAAGAGTCTTCTCCAACACCATAGTTCAAAAGCATCAATTCTTCGGGGCTCAGCTTTCTTCACAGTCCAACTCTCACATCCATAAACGACCACAGGGGAAACAATGGCCTTGACTAGGCAGACCTTTGTTGGCAAAGTAATGTCTCTGCTTTTCTACATGCTATCTAGGTTGGTCATAACTTTTCTTCCAAGGAGAAAGCATCTTTGAATTTCATTGCTGTAATCACCATCTGCAGTGATTTTGGAGCCCAGAAAAATAAAGTCTGACACTGTTTCCACTGTTTCCCCATCTATTTCCCATGAAGTGATGGGACTGGATGCCATGATCTTCGTTTTCTGAATGTTGAGCTTTAGGCCAACTTTCTCACTCTCCACTTTCACTTTCATCAAGAGGCTTTTTAGTTCCTCTTCACTTTCTGCCATAAGGGTGGTGTCATCTGCATATCTGAGGTTATTGATATTTCTCCCAGCAATCTTGATTCCAGCTTGTATTTCTTCTAGTCCAGTGTTTCTCATGATGTACTCTGCATAGAAGTTAAATAAGCAGGGTGACAATATACAGCCTTGATGTACTCCTTTTCCTATTTGGAACCAGTCTGCTGTTCCATGTCCAGTTCTAACTGTTGCTTCCTGACCTGTATACAGATTTCTCAAGAGGCAGGTCAGGTGGTCTGGTATTCCCATCTCTTTCAGAATTTTCCACAGTTTATTGTGATCCACATAGTCAAAGGCTTTGGCATAGTCCATAAAGCAGAAATAGATGTTTTTTTCTGGAACTCTCTTGCTTTTTCCATGATCCAGCAGATGTTGGCAATTTGATCTCTGGTTCCTCTGCCTTTTCTAAAACCAGCTTGAACATCTGGAAGTTCATGGTTCACGTATTGCTGAAGCCTGGCTTGGAGAATTTTGAGCATTACTTTACTAGCATGTGAGATGAGTGCAATTATGCAGTAGTTTGAGCATTCCTTGGCATTGCCTTTCTTTGGGATTGGAATGAAAACTGATCTTTTCCAGTCCTGTGGCCACTGCTGAGTTCCAAATTTGCTGGCATACTGGGTGCAGCAATTTCACAGCATCATCTTTCAGGATGATGAAACAGCTCCACTGGAATTCCATCACCTCCACTAGCTTTGTTCATAGTGATGGTTTCCAAGTCCCACTTGACTTCAGATTCCAGGATGTCTGGCTCTAGATAAGTGATCACACCATCATGATTATCTGGGTCATGAAGATCTTTTTTGTACAGTTCTTCTGTGTATTCTTGCCACCTCTTCTTAATATCTTCTGCTTCTGTTAGGTCCATACCATTTCTGTCCTTTATCGAGCCCATCTTTGCATGAAATGTTCTCTTAGTATCTCTAATTTTCTTGAAGAGATCTCTAGTCTTTCCCATTCTGTTCTTTTCCTCTATTTCTTTGCTTGATCGCTGAAGAAGACTTTCTTATCTCTGGAACTCTGCATTCAGATGCTTATATCTTTCCTTTTCTCCTTTGCTTTTCACCTCTCTTCTTTTCACAGCTATTTATAAGGCCTCCCCAGACAGCGATTTTGCTTTTTTGCATTTCTTTTCCGTGGGGATGGTCTTGATCCCTGTCTCCTGTACAATGTCACGAACCTCATTCCATAGTTCATCAGGCACTCTATCTATCAGATCTAGGCCCTTAAATCTATTTCTCACTTCCACTGTATAATCATAAGGGATTTGATTTAGGTCATACCTGAATGGTCTAGCAGTTTTCCCTAGTTTCTTTAATTTTAGTATGAATTTGGTAATAAAAACTTACACCAGTATAAATATGTTAGAAAAAGTTTAAAAATTTATTAAATTATGGAAATGTAGCAAGGTTTTCAAAAGGCAAAATAGAAATGTATACAACATATATAAACATATAAAAGATGGTATTTACACACATACACACACAGAGCAACACAAATAGTAAATGTAAGTACAAGCAAAAGCAAGAAAAATAAGAACACCAAATTCAAGCTAATGTTAACAGAGGGAATGGAAGAGAGTCAATCAGTGAAGATAATACAGGAAGAATTCAACTCTATTGGCAATATTCTACCTTTTAATGTTAGCATGGGGATATTTATACTTATAAGTTCAGTCACTCCGTCAGGTCTGACTCCTTGTGAACCCCTGGACTGTAGCACGAAAGGCCTTCTTGTCCATCACCAACTCCTGGAGCTTGCTCAAACTCATGTCCATCAAATCAGTGATGCCATCCAACCATCTCATCCTCTCTTGTCCCCTTCTCCTCCTGCATTCAATCTTTCCCAGTATCAGGGTCTTATCTAATGAGTTAGCTCTTCGCATCAGGTGGCTAAAGTAGCGGAGCTTCAGCATCAGTCCTTCCAGTAAATATTCAGGACTGATTTCCTTTAGATTGACTGGTTTGATCTCATTGCAGTCCAAGGAACTCTCAAGAGTCTTCTCCAACACCACAGTTCAAAAGCATCAAGTCTCAGCACAAATTTTTCTTTATTATTCAACTCTCACATCCATACATGATTACTGGAAAAAGCGTACCTTTGATTATATGAACATTTGTTGACAAAATAACATCTAGGTTGGGTCATAGCTTTTCTTCCAAGGAGCAAGCATCTTTTAATTTCATGGCTGCAATAACCATCTGCAGTGATTTTGGAGCCCCCCCAAATAAAGTCTCTCACTGTTTCCATTGTTTTCCCATCTATTTGCCATGAAGTGATGGTACTGGATGCCATGAGCTTAGTTTTCTGAATGCTGAGTTTCAAGTAGGCTTTTTCACTCCCCAGTTTCACTGTCCTCAAGACTCTAATTTAGTTCCTCTTCACTTTCTGCCATAAGGGTGGTATCATCTGCATATCTGAGGTTACTGATATTTCTCCTGGCAATCTCAAACTTCAGTTTGTGCTTTATCCATCCTGGCATTTTGCATGATGTACTCTGCATATAAGTTAAATAAGTATAATGACAATATACAGCCTTGAGGTATTCCTTTCCCAATTAGGAACCAGTTCATTGTTCCATGTCTGGTTCCAACTGTTGCTTATTGATGTGCATACAGACATCTCAGAAGGCAGGTAAGGTGGTCTGGTATTCCCGTCTCTTTAAGAGTTTTCCAGTTTGTTGTGATCCTCATAGTCAAAGGTGTTAGTGTATTCAATGAAGCAGATGTTTTTTCTGGAACTCTCTTGCTTTTTTGATGATCCAACATATGTTTTCAATTTGATCTCTTATTCCTCCCCCTTTTCTAAATCCAGCTTGAACCTTGGAAAGTTCTCGGTTCATGTACTGTTGAAGCCTGGCTTGGAGAATTTTGAGCATTACCTTGCTAGCATGTGAGATGAATGCAAATGTGCAGTAGTTTGAACATTCTTTGGCATTGCCTTTCTTTGGGATTGGAATGAAAACTGACCTTTTCCAGTCCTGTGGCCACTGCTGAGTTTTCCAAATTTGCTGGCATATTGAGTACAGCACTTTCACGGAATCATCTTTTAGGATTTGAAATAACAACTGGAATTCCATCACCTCCACTAGCTTTGTTCACTGTGATGCTTCATAAGGCCCACATGACTTTACACTCCCAGGTGAGTGATCACACCTTCATGGTTATCTGGGTCATTAAGATCTTTTTTGTATAGTTCTCTGTGTAGTCTTGCCACCTCTTCTTAATATTGTCTGCTTCTGTTAGGTCCATGCCATTTCTGTCCTTTATTGTGCTCATCTTTGCATGAAATATTCCCTTGGTATCTCTAATTTTCTTGAATAAATCTCTAGTCTTTCCCATTATATTGTTTCCTCCATTTCTTTACATTGATTATTTAGGAGGGCTTTCTTATCTCTCCTTGCTATTCTTTAGAACTCTTCATTCAGATGGATATATCCTTCCTTTTCTCCTTTGCCTTTTACATTCTTTCTTTTCTCAGCTATTTGCAAGGCCTCCTAAGACAACCGTTTTGCCTTTTTGCATTTCTTTTTTCTTAGGGATAGTTTTGATCACCACCCCGTGTACAATGTTATGAACTTTGGTCTATAGTTCTTCAATCACTCTGTCTATCAGATCTAATCCCTTGAATATATTTGTCACTTCTACTATATAGTCATAAGGGATTTGATTTAGGTCATACCTGAATGGGGGTTTCCCTGGTGGCTCAGAGGTTAAAGCGTCTGCCTGCAATGCAAGAGACCTGGGTTCGATCCCTGGGTCAGGAAGATCCCCTGGAGAAGGAAATGGCAACTCACTCCAGTATTCTTGCCTAGAGAATCCCGTGGACGGAGGAGCCTGGTGGGCTACAGTTCACGGGGTCGCAAAGAGTCGGACACGACTGAGCGACTACACTACACTGAATGATCTAATGGTTTTCCCTACTTTCTTCAATTTAAGGGTGAATGTGATGTGAATCTTTATTTTGATATGTCTTGATGTTTTGCGAATTTTAACTAAATTTTTTAACAGATTCTAAAAAGATATAGCAGGCAAATTCTAATCAAAAGATGGCCCTTATTACATAATTAACATCAGAAAAAATATATCTTTTTGCAAAGCCATTAATAGTATAAAGAGAGTCATTTTTCAGTGTGAAATGAAGACATTTGGAATCTCTGAATACATAAGTACTGAACAGGGTATCTCTGAAAAACACAAAGCAGAAGCAGATTGAAGAGACTGATAACTCCTCTGATCAGAGAAACAATTCACACCCCTCTAACGGATAGATCGAAAAGACAAAATTAATAAATTTTGAACAACAGGATTAACACAAGCTTATTCTAACAACATGAACTGTTTGCACACATTTTCTACATAGTATTTGCCAAGATAAATACTATAAAACTTAAAAAAGCATTTCTATTATGCTAAGAGCAATTGGGATTCCCTGGTGGCTCAGACAGTAAAGAATCCATCTACAATAGGCTTCTCAAATGGTGCTATTGGTAAAGAACCTACCTGCCAAAGAGGAGACATAAGAGACTAGGGTTCAGCCCTTGGGCCAGGAAATTCCCTGGAGGAGGGCAGGGCAACCCACTCCAGTATTCTTGCCTAGAGAATCCCCATGGACAGAGGAGCCTGGAAGGCTAGAGTCCACAGTGTCACAAAGAGCTGGACATGACTGAAGTGACTTAGCACAAACGCACGCAATGTAGGAGACCCAGGTTTGATCCCTTGATCAGGAAGAGCCTCTGGAAAAGGGAATGGCTACCCAGTCCTGCATTCTTGCCTGGAGAATTCCATGGACAGAAGAGCCTGTGGGCTATAGTACTTGGAGTTGTAAAGAGTTGGACACTGAGCAACTAACACTTTCACTTCCAAGAGTAATTTCAAAAGTAACTAAAAATAGCTATAAATATTAACACCTATATTAGGAAAATGATAAAGTTTCACTGATGGATCTAAAAGTGATCTAAATAAGTAGAAGATTTAAAATGCTGATGGGTGAGAAGATATACTACTACAAAAAAAGCAATTTTTCTAAGTAAAACTTCATATTCAATTCAATTGCAATCAAATATCAACTGTATTTTTCATGAGACTTAATAAATTAATTCTAAATTCAGAGACAAAAAAAAGGACCACAAATAGTAAAGACTAATTTGGTATAAAAGAATGAAGAGAGTTGATTTACATCACCTGAATTAGCTATTGGTTCAGGGATAGATAAAGAGACCAGTGGAAAAGAAAAAAGTGCCCCTAAAGAGACTCATAACAAAATAGAACTTGTATATGAGAGAGCTGATATTATAAATCAGTGAGTGAGAGTATTCCTTTCATACATATGAAGGGAAAATATGTATAGTATAGGAATTTTACCATGCTTAAATCAAAACTCAGATCTATTAAAGGCATAACAATTTTTAAAAACATCTGCAATACATATAACAAAAAAGTATTGCTATAAGCCTAAGCAGAACTACTACAGAACAATATAAAATCCACCCCCCCCCCCAAAATTTATATAGGGACTTCTCTGGTAGCTCAAGTGCCTGCTAGAGCAGAGACACAGGTTTGATCCCTGGCCTGGGGAGATCCCACGTGCTATAGGTCTATCCCATGGACCGTAACTGCAGAGCATGAGCTCTAGAGCCTAGAAGCCACAACTACTGAGCCCATGTGCTTCACCACAACTAGACAGTAGCCCTCACTTGTGACAACTAGAGGAAATCCACGAAGCAATGAAGACCCAGCAACATCAACAATAATGCAATTACATGTATATTATAGAGAGATATATGTTTAATAGGTAATTCACTGACAAAGAGATCTAAATGACTAGTAAACATGAAAGATTTTATCATGTTGGGGAAATTTTGTAAAGATTATTAGAGAACCACTTGGTTGTTTTTGCCAAAGCAAAAATAATACTCAGTTATGGATGTGACTGGTGATGGAAGTAAAGACCAATGCTGTAAAGAACAATATTGCATAGGAACCTGGAAAGTTAGGTCCATGAATCAAGGCAAATTTGAAGTGGTCAAACAGCAGATGGCAAGAATGAACATCAACATTTTAGGAATCAGTGAACTAAAATAGACTGGAATGGGTAAATTTAACTCAGATGACCAGTATATCTACTACTGTGGGAAGGAATCCCTTAGAAGAAATGGAGTAGCCCTCATAGTCAATGAAAGAGTCCAGAATGCAGTACTTGGGTGGAATCTCAAAAACAACAGCATGATCTCTGTTCATTTCCAAGGCAAACCTTTCAATAGCACAGCAATCTAAGTCTATTCCCCAAACCAATAATGCTGAAGAAGCTAAAGTTGAATGGTTCTATGAACCTACAAGACGTTCTAGAACTAGCACCAAAAAAAACACAACAACAACAAAAAAAAAAACATATCCTTTTCATTATAGGGGACTGGAATGCAAAAGTAGGAAGTCAAGAGTTACCTGGAATAACAGGCAAATTTGGCCTTGGAGTACAAAATGAAGCAGGGCAAAGGCTAATAGAGTTTTGCCAAGAGAACGCACTGGTAATAGCAAACATCCTCTGCCAACAACACAGGAGAAGACTCTACAGATGAGCATACATATTCGGTCAATACCGAAATCATATTGATTATATTTTTGCAGCCAAAGATGGAGAAGCTCTACACAGTCAGCAAAAACAAGACCAGGAACTGACTGTGGCTCAAATCATGAACTCCTTACTGTCAAATTACACTTAAATTGAAGAAAGTAGGGAAAACCACTAGACCATTCAGGTATGACATAAATCAAATCCCTTAGGATTATACAGTGGAAGTGACAAATAGCTTCAAAGGATTAGATCTGATAGACAGAGTACCTGAAGAACTATCAATGGAGGTTTGTGACATTGTACAGGAGGCAGTGATCAAGACTATCCCCAAGAGAAAGAAATGCAAAAAGGTAAAATGGTTGTCTGAGGGGGCCTTACAAATAGCTTAGAAAAGAAGAGAAGTGAAAGGCAAAGGAGTAAAGATATACCCACTGGAATGCAGAGTTCCAAAGAATAGCAAGGAGAGAAAAGAAAGGCTTCCTCAGTGATCAGTGTAAAGATATAGAGGAAAACAACAGAATGGGAAAGACTAGAGATCTCTTCAAGAAAATTAGAGATAACAATGGAACATTTCATGCAAAGATGGGCTCGATAAAGGACAGAAATGGTATGGACCTAACAAAAGCAGAAGAATATTAAGAAGAGGTGGCAAGAATACACAGAAGAACTATAGAAAAAAGAACTTCATCATACAGATAACCATGATGATGTGATCACCCAACTAGAGCCAGACATCCTGGAATGTGAAGTCAAGCAGGACTTAGGAAGCGTCACTATTAACAAAGCTAGTGGAGGTGATGGAATTCCAGTTGAGCTATTTCAAATCCTGGAAGATTATGCTGTGGAAGTGCTACACTCAATATGCCAGCAAATTTGGAAAACTCAGCAGTGGCCACAGGATTGGAAAAGGTCAGTTTTCATTCCAATCCCAAAGAAAGGCAAAGCCAAAGAATGTTCAAACTACCGCACAATTGCACTCATCTCACATGCTAGCAAAGTAATGCTCAAAATTCTCCAAGCCAGGCTTCAACAGAACGTGAACTGTGAACTTTCAGATGTTCAAGCTGGATTTAGAAAAGGCAGAGGAATCAGAGATCAAATTGCCAACATCTGCTGGATCATGGAAAAAGGAAAAGAGTTCCAGAAAAACATCTATTTCTGCTTTATTGACTATGCCAAAGCCTTTGACTATGTGGATCACAATAAACTGTGGAAAATTCTGAAAGAGATGGGAATACCAGACCACCTGACCTGCCTCCTGAGAAATCTGTATGCAGGTCAGGAAGCAACAGTTAGAACTGGACATGGAACAACAGATTGGTTCCAAATCATGTAAGAATAGGTTAAGGCTGTATATTGTCAACATGCTTATTTAACTTATATGCAGAGTACATCATGAGAAATGCTGGGCTGGAAGAAGCACAAGCTGGAGTCAAGACTGCTGGGAGAAATATCAATAACCTCAGATATGCAGATGACACCACCCTTATGGCAGAAAGTGAAGAACTACTAAAGAGCCTCTTGATGAAAATGAGAGAGTGAAAAATCTGGTTTAAAACTCAACATTCAGAAAGCAAAGATCATAGCATCTGGTCCCATCACTTCATGGCAAATAGACGGGGAAAGAGTGGAAACAGTGGCAAACTTTATTGTTTTGGGCTCCAAAATCACTGCAGATGGTGACTGCAGCCATGAAATTAAAAGACGCTTGCTCCTAGGAAGGAAAGTTATGACCAACCTAGGCAGCATAAACAGAGACATAACTTTGCTAACAAATGTCCACTTAATCAAAGCTATGGTTTTTCCAGGTGTCATCTATGGATGTGAGAGTTGGACTATAAAGAAAGCTGAGCACTGAAGAACTGATGGTTTGAACTGATGGTGGTGTTGGAAAAGATTCTTGAGAGTCCCTTGGACTGCAAGGAGATCAAACCAGTCCATCCTAAAGGAAATTAGTCCTGAATATTTATTGGAAGGAGTGATGCTGAAGCTGAAACTCCAATACTTTGGCCACCTGATGCAAAGAGCTGACACATTAGAAAAGATGCTGATGCTGGGAATGATAGAAGGCAGGGGAAGGGGACGACAGAAGATGAGATGGTTGGATGCCATCACTGATTCGATGGATATGAGTTTGAGCAAGCTCTGGGAGTTGATGATGTACAGGGCAGCCTGGCATGCTGCAGTCCATGGAATTGCAAAGAGTCGGACATGCCTGAGCAACTGAACTGAACTGAGAGAACCACTTCACAGTTCATCACATTTACAAAACAGTCTGACAATACTAAGTATGAATAAACATATAAAAATGTGAACTTTCAAATTTTATGGGAGAAATATAAACACTATCACTTAAAAAGGAATTTTTCATTGGTAGTAAAAATGTTCATTCTATTGACTTCAACTTAAGTCACCCCCTAGAAAAGCTTTTTTACAGATAGTTATGCATGAGGATTTTGATTATAGTTTTTTTGTAATGATGGGAATATTAGAAACAACCTAAATATTTACTAATATGAGAATTTGTGTTATAATCATGCAGTTAAGTACTATAATAGCAGGTGAAAAGAACAAAATCAATCTACATATTAACTTGTAAGAAGTCTTAAAAATAAGGTTGAATGAGAAAAACTGGTTATATTTATGCAAAATTTTAAAATACACATAAATACCATAAGTTGCTCATGGGCATATTATGAAGTAAAGTATTCATGGTGGTAAGCTGCTTCAGTTGTTTCCAACTCTTTGTGACCCTATGGACTGTAGTCCGACAGCTTCCTCTGTCCATGGGGATTCTCCAGGCAAGGATACTGGAGGGCCTTGCCATGCATTCCACCAGGGGATCTTCCCAACCCAGGGATCAAGCCTGCTTCTCTTATGTCTCCTTCATTGACAGACGGATTCTTTACCACCAGCGCCATATGGGAGTAAAATATAAAGACTGACAAATATGAATGCAAATTAGAATAGTGATTTCCTCCTGGAAAGCAGGTGAAGATAATGGAAGAGGGGAGATATATAAAGACAGAACCAAAATCTGGCATTTTTCATAAGTTATGAAAATATGAACAAATGTAGTCAATGTTGGTGTATCCCAGGGATCAAACCCACATCTCTTACATCTCCTTCATTGACAGGTGGGTTCTTTACCACTAGAGCCATCTGGTAAGCTGTAGTCAATGTTATCATCTATTAATCCTAGGTGAATATATGGGTATCTGTTATGTTATTCTCTGAAATACTACATTTAAAATTATAAATGAATAAAAGTGATTAAAAATAATTAAAAGTTAGGTCCAAATTATGTGGGGGACGTCCACCTAAGAAATTAACTTGTTTTTAATGTTACATCTTTATAATTGCAATAAAGGTATATAGGATTGGGTAAAGTGCAGTCACGGCTTCCCTGGTGGCTCAGTGGTAAAGAATCCACCTGCCAATGTAGTAGATCTGGCTTTGATCCCTGGGTCAGGAAGATCCTCTGGAGAAGGAAATGGCAACCCACTCCAGTATTCTTGCCTGGGAAATCCCATGGACAGAAGAGTCTGAGGGGCTACAGTCCATGGGGTTGCAAAAGAGTCAGACAAGTCTTAGCAACTAAACAACAACATGTAGTCATAAATTGAAGAGACATAAATACTTTTAATTCTGATTTGGAAAATCAGTTCAGTTCAGTTGCTCAGTCGTGTCTGACTCTTTGTGGCCCCATGGACTGCAGTATACCAGGACTCCCTGTCCATCACCAACTCCCAGAGTTTACCCAAACTCATGTCCATTGAGTTGGTGATTCCATCTAACCATCTCCTCTGTCGTCCCCTTCTCCTCCTGCCTTCAATCTTTCCCAACATCAGGGTCTTTTCAAATGAGTCCGCTCTTCGCATCAGATGGCCAAAGTATTGGAGTTTCAGCTTCAACATCAGTCCTTCCAATGAACTCTCAGGACTGATTTTTCTTGCAGTCCAAGGGACTCTCAAGAGTCTTCTCCAAAACCGCAGTTCAAAAGCACCAATTCTTTGGTGGACTTCCCTGGTGGCTCGGACTGTAAAGCACCTGTCTACAATGCAGGAGACTGGGGTTCAATCCCTGGGTCGGGAAGATCCCCTGGAGAAGGAAATGGCAATCCACTCCAGTACAACTGCCTGAAAAATCCCATGGACAGAGGAGCCTGGTAGGCTACAATCCATGGGGTCGCAAAGAGTCAGACATGACTGAGCAACTTCACTTCACAGCCTTCTTTACAGTCCAACTCTCACATCTGTACACGACTACTGGAAAAACCATAGCCTTGTTGACAAAGTAATGTCTCTGCTTTTTAATGTGCTATCTAGGTTGGTCATAGCTTTCCTTCCAAGGAGTAGATAGATAGGTAAAGATAGATACACTCAGTTGTGTCCAACTCTTTGTGACCCCATGAACTGTAGCCTACCAGGCTCCTCCCTCCATGGGATTCTCCAGGCAAGAATACTGAAGTGGGTTGCCATTTCCTTCTCCAGGGGATCTTCCCAACCCAGGGATCAAACCCAGGTCTCCGTCATTCCAGGCAGACGCTTTGACCTCTGAGCCACCAGGAAGACAAGGAGTAAGCGTCTTTTAATTTCATGGCTGCAGTCACCACCTGCAGTGATTTTGGAGCCCCCCAAAATAAAGTCTGTCACTGTTTCCCCATGTATTTGCCATGAAGTGATAGGACCAGATGCCATGAAATTAGTTTTTTGAATGTTGAGCTTTTCTGATATCCAGCCTCCACACTAAGACGCTCTTTCGGCAACTCTCCTCAGCAGATGGAGACATCATTCTCCCAGATGTTCCTATCAGAAAACCTGGAATTCTCCTTGACTCCTTGAATTCTCTTCCTCCCCCCATACTCAACAAAAAGCAATATCACTTTTCCCTCACAGTATTTTCACAATCTGGCACTTCTCACCACCTTGATTAATTCCATCATTAATTCTACTACATTTGTTAATTCCACCATCGTCTCTCCTTTGAACCATCACAGCACCATGGTCAAACAATGTCATCTTCTGTTCAAAACTCTTTGGATGATTTCTTCTGTCAGAAAAGGCTTAGGGTCTTTTTAATACTTTCTGAGGCCATACATGACTTTTACTGTCTACCTTGTACCATGAGTATACCCTGCCTGAAGGCCTTTCTACCTGCTTCCTCTGCCTAGAATGCTCTGCCTTCCCAGCCTAAACCCTTATTTTCAGGACCCTTAATAGAGAGGGTTTCCCCAATCATCTATAAAATATCAAGTGCCTTTTTCCCTCCAAAGTTAACTCTTTCCAAGCAATAATTTGTAGTTAGACAGTAAGTAATTGTCCCTCCCACCTAATTCTGGGTGCCTAGAAGAGTGCCTGGATGGTGGTATGCACTTGGTGTTTGTTGAATGAATATATGAAAGAATGCCATAAATACCTGATGATATTCACATCAATTTTGCCTCTAATCATATTTGTTTTGCTCTTACACTTTTTCTTTTTCACTATTCATGTAACAGTCTCCAGTGAGATTTCATGTCCTCAAAGTGATATATTTGCTGTACGTTTTAACTCCTGTATCAGTTCAGTTCAGTTCATTTCATTCGCTCGGTCGTGTCCGACTCTTTGCGACCCCATGAACTGCAGCACGCCAGGCCTCTCTGTCCATCACCAACTTCCGGAGTTCACCCAGACTTAATTACTGATGATTACTCTATCACTGACGTTCGAGTCAGTGATGCCATCCAGCCATCTCATCCTCTGTCATCCCCTTCTCCTTCTGTCCCCAATTCCTCCCAGCATCAGAGTCTTTTCTAATGAGTCAACTCTTTGCATGAGGTGGCCAAAGTACTGGAGTTTCAGCTTTAGCATCATTCCTTCCAAAGAACACCCAGGGCTGATCTCCTTCAGAATGGACTGGTTGGATCTCCTTATAGATAATAGAAAATGTGAATAGGAACACACCCTATTCAAGGATTATTTTGAAATAAATATAAAAGTGCCCACCCCAAAAGACAAAATAGGTAGGCGTGTTCTATTAGCATGTTAACATTTTTAGTGAATACATATTTTATATGCTTATGTGTTATTTTTATACATCTGGATGTAATAAACATCCAGGTCTTACCTCTATATAAACATGAAATATAATTCCTTCTCTTGCTCTCCCAAATATTTGTTAAAATTCACTACTAGGGAGAGCTCACAAACTGTCAATGTGTCAAGAAGAATATCTAGAAAAGGATAAGCCTGTAAGAGACATAACTCTGTAAGTGGTGCTGCATGTCTGATCTGCCCATTTTTATGTGAAATTCTCAAAGAAGAATACGGTGTGATTAGCATCCACGTATATATCTAAAATAAAGAGATGTTGCCACAAAACATCTTTGAAGGTAAGATCAATGTATATTAAGAACTGATTCAAATGAGGAATTGGGCAATATTTGGTTTATTAAAAATAGTTTAATTATAAATAATATAAACAAAACTCTACTAAATCCTTCAGTGTGAGATTATGGTTACTTGCCAGTCCACTTCATTATGAGGTTTGTAACTCCATTGACCAGATGGGGGAAAAACCCACAAAGGCTTAACAAGTCTACTATTTTCTCTTCAGTTTTCTCTGTTAAAAACCCCCAATCCATTCAGTTTTAACTAACACCCTCTTGCTAAAAGCTGAAACACAAGTGAGACTTAGTGTCTTGCACTGACAACATCTAGGTTCTAAATTGTAAAGGTTTATTCATCAATAACTTTGTTCTAGATATTTCTGATTCTTTATATCACTGCACAGATTTGTTCAGATGCTGGAATTGCAACTATAGTTCAATATTATAAAGCATAGGCTTTAGCTGTTTTCTATTTGGGGTAATTCTTTGATTCGTGTGTTTCAGTAATGGTGTGTTTCATAAATATCCCTTTTCACCATTAAGAAAACAGTTTGTAGGATCAGTAGAACTTGAAAGAGTCCCTTGCCCTTTTCTCTGGACACTTCCTCATCCATTCTATCAGTTATTCCCCTGAAGATAGCAGCAGCAATGACTTCTGAACAATTTTTGATTTTTCTTTTGTGCTATAATCTTGTCTCTCTTTTTTTTTCCTTTTGTAGTATCATCTTGTTTCTCTTTACTTTTCAAATATCTGGGTCAAAGTAATCACTAGAACCACAATAAATACCTGATACATGCCCAGCTAAATTTTAATATGTATACAATATGTGTGAAAATAATAAATATTATGCATTTTTATTATGCTCATATAAATGAGCCTACCTTCCTATATTGCATATGCACCTTCAGCCTCTGGGGTATGTGGCAGTGTGGTTGGCAGCAGTATTACTATTCTCCTAACACTGAAATTGAGAAGCTGGTTCTGTGATGTGAAGCAGGAAGTGATAGGCAATCTAAAGTTGGGGGACTGAAAGAAAGGCACTCTGGGAGGGAAGAGGGTTTGGCTACAGAATGTGGACTTACAGCAGCACATGTAACAGATGAAGATTTGGTATTATTTTTTCCACCCTCCCTCTGTTTCAAAATGTGTTTCATTAATCTCCCAGCACATGGCTGAGACCTGGAATTCTTTTGTCTTCATTTTGACAAGAATATGAGGTTAAGCAGAAGGCAGTGAGAAGCATGACATGACAGAAATAAGTAAAATTAACAAGAGTTCCTAGTGCTATTCTGGTAGCTTCAAATTACTTTAATTGCAATAATAATTTTCTTTCTGTGCAAAACAAACAGGTTTTATTAATTAGGGTGGCCCTGGCAACCAAGTCAATGAACTACTTTTTCCTCATCCTTTTGAAAATGTGGTTCTTGTTTTATTCAATATATCTTACACATTCCTTTACTAACCATCATTTATAGGACTTCTATCATGGAGCCAGGATTCGGATTTGTTATCCTGAGTTTTTTAACAGATAGTCAAAATGCCTCTCTCATGTCTAGATAGGAGTCCATAAAAAGCTGAGGAATTCAGACTCTATGCTCGCTTGGCCTTTCTGAGCCAAAGGAGTTATGGTGTAGTATCCCAATCAAAGTTCTGGCTTTTGGTCCCTAGGACCCATCTAGTAATAACTTTTCTACCTTGTTTAGTATAAATTCTAAAAATATTTAATCTAGCCCTCCCTATTTGTTGATATTCTTGTTCCTTCTTTCTATCCTTACTCCATAGGTAATACCTAGATCGGTCTATTCCATTCAAGAGTCAAACGATAACCAGTCTGGATGACATGGCATATGCTTATCAGGAAATCCAGGAAGATAGAGTAGGAAAGGCAAGTCAGATCTAGATTATAAGGATTCCAAGATTTCTCTCTGGTTATCTGTATTTGTGGTATAGACAGTGAGAATCAGTGAAGGCTGATAAGCCTCAAGGATTATTTAAATGAGTAATTTGGATATTTTATAGATGGATCTCAGTGTCAGGCCACACAGGCTATCTACTGCACAGCTCCTTGGGTTGTTTGTCAGTTACTGCAGTCCATGGCACACGCCCCATCTGTATAATGTGATCACCCTTATAAAATATATGGGGGAAATTTGCAGCTAGCTATGAAGATACGTTTTCAGTAGTCTAGGCAAATAATTATTTGAAACAAATAACGTTTGTTTGGTTTTCGAGTAGAGGTACGGAATAGGAAACTGAATTAGGACTGCTATAATTGTCTGCAAATCAGAGTTAAGTGTTGGATTAGGACATAGCAGTGAGAATAAAAAGAAATGAGTGGATGACAAAGCCATTATGAAGCAGGAAGCAACAAAATAATGACCCGTTAGATGTATGGAAGAAGACAATGATAATCGGAGGAAAACTAATATAGATGACTTTGAGACTGGCTTTTAGGAGGAGTTGAGATGATGAATAAACTTAAAGAAGATGGTTGTGTGTTTGATGTATTGTGTTTGGGGAAGATGTATAACTAATGAATAGGTCTTCTGACTCCCAATGAAAGACTTTTTCCTATTATTCTATCAAGATTTTCCATTGAAATATTCTCATTCTCCTTTTACTTTATACTTCTAGAAGACAAGTTACTCAATATTCTGAGCATTGATCAATTCATCAAAATTTGAAATTGAAATTGTTTAATTTCTCTTATATTTTGTCCCTCATGCATTGATTTTCAATAATATTAATATCAATATCAGATATGTTTGAGGAGGGAAGAATCTAATATTTAATGTGAGCTTATGATGTCAGTCACAATGATAGAAATTACACATTTTATTAACCACAGCTATTTTCTGTACTTACAAGTCAGAAAACTGGCTGAGAAATCCCCAAGTTTCCATGACTAAAAAGTTATGAGGTTGAGATTCAAGTCTAGGGCTAAGTATAGAGGCTTTCCCTGTCTAATCTTAGTAGATAATATCTCAGCATAGATAGTTCTAAATGTGTTGAGGCTGCTGGAAGAAATAGGAAGTAAAAGCAATATTTACTTTTCCTCTTGATTTCTTTTTTTTTGCTATAAGCATTGTAAGTTTTCTTTAAACTGGACACTGCTAAGTGAAGCTCTTAGGGCGTATAGCTATCTGATGGGGTTTTGTGTGTTCATCTGAAATCTCCAAGTTATATCATTGAAGGGTTCACCACTATAATTATCACAGGTTGGGTGTACCTAATCCAATAGATTAGTCTCAAATCATCTCAAGTCTAACAAACTGTTTCCTCATAGCAAAATCAACACAAAACACTGCCTGGTCTAAAATAAGAGTTGTTGTTCAGGCACTCAGTCGTGTCTGACTCTTTGCTAGGCTGCCTAATAAGTAAGCCAATTAGACTCTGGGTGTATGCTTCTTGATGTTAGCAACATGAAAGAACTACTTCAGAGTGGAGGCACAGGATACTTGAATAGTAATGGTAATTAAGGGTGAGCAAACTCATTAATATTATGATAAGCCTGCAGTTAAAGAGGGAGAGACCAGTTGTGCCCCCAAGACACTGTGGAAACTGGTATGAAACTGTTCTAAAGGGTATGAATGGGAAATAATGTATTATATTTTATACATCAAACTTGGTTAAATGCATTCATGTTTTAATTTTAAAATCATTAGTGAATCACTTATTGGATATCAAGCTTCATGTTAGGGCCTAAAGACGACAAAGTGAAACAGAACAGGGTACTGCCCATAAGAACCTTCCAGTAACCTAGAGAAACCAAAGAGGAATCAATCTGGCCCTCTTTGACAACAAATCACATCTATGTCTATAGAATTGACCACTATCAATGAAAATTTGAAGAAAAAACAACAGAGGAGAAAAAATTAGCCATATACCATTAACTATTCTAGGAAAGCAGAAGATCACATGTATCTTGTGGGTTTGCAATAGTGCCATTTTTTGGCCAAGATTTTCTGTTATGACTGTAAAGAAAAATAAAAATTCAAACTAGTATTTCTGGGGGAAGAAATGGCAAAGAGATTTCAGGTTCTTTGTTTTCACAGACCAATCATCTGTGAATGGATAAGGAAAGGAAGCCAATTAAAGGCTGTTACAAGTCTGAAATGACAGGCAGAAGTTGCTCAGGCCAAGATACATCCTCAAAACCCACTGCAGTCCTAAGAAACTCCAGCCTCTGAAGGTGCAAGTAGAGTCTAGAAAACTCACAACCCTGAGAGAAAATATCCAGTCATTGCTGATCCAGAAACAGAAAATACACTGGGTGTCCCTGAGGTTGGAGGGTCTCCAAAATGTTGAATGTTTCCTGTGGTAAAGAGGAACACAGAGCAGCTCTAGTCTGGGAGGGGGCTCCGGAACTAAGGAATAGAAAGGCCCATGTGGCATTTCCCATAATAATGGAAAACCAATGTTTCATTAAAAGTTAGGTATTTCTTATCCCACCCCATACTTTCTAGTCTACTCTGCTTTCACACTTCCCTCTCCTTCCCCTTTTCCCTCCCTCATCCTAGTAGAAATGGCTACAGAAGCCTCCTATATACCACAAAACAAGGATCACGAGAAGCCAAAGATCACAAAAGCAAATAACAAGAGTAGACTTTTAACAAGGTATTTACAGATGTTCCCATTTCTTTGAAAATGTTTCTATTCCAGTTTGCCAAGAACTTCATAACTAATGATGTTATGATTGAAGCATTTATAATTCAGATTTCATTATTCTTTTATTGAAGTTTCTGACTACATTAAAAAAAGCATCATTGGTTGAATAACTAGCAGGTCCTCTGAGAGTAAGCACCCTTTCCCTGGAAATTCAACTCAAATCTCCTTCACATGGCCACTGAGGGGTGCTGGGCGTCTTTATTTCTGCCATCACACCCACACTGATTATACCTTGGGTTGATGTCACGCATCATCCAATCCAGCTTCTCTAGCACCATTACTTATGCAGGGGCACAGCTCAACCTGCATCACATACCTACACTCTACATGTTCTATTTTATGGGTAATCTTTCTTACCTTTCACCTTGCATCTCAACATGAGCGCTTATAATTTTCAGATTAAATATAGGTGTTCAAGTGATCAAGTATCTCCAAAGAAAGATGCAATTCGTTGACTCTGGTGGTAATTTTATTGCAGATGCTAAAAAAGTTAATTTTCCCTGCCTTTATAAACATATTGCAGTTTTCATATTGGTGTGGGAAAAGTTCAAGAAGGAAGAGGTATTACTCCATAAGGAACATGTACTTTCTTAAAAAATTACCCAAATCATAGTTCATAGGAGAGAAGTGCTCCTTTATCTGTTACTCTAAAGCTAAGAACTTGTTTTTGAGAAACACAGGCAATGATGAGATGACATCAAAGGAAAAAGAAAAAACCAGAAGGATGTTTCAAAATGTTTTTCCAACTACATGAAATACCACTGAACCCTCTGCATAAGCCCCTCTGTTCCTGCAGGCAGACTGTGTATAGGAAATTTCAACAAGCAGAAGAGCAGTCACAGAGATAACACCGCAATAAGATTCCCTGCAGTCAGCACAGATGTGACCCGAAGACACTATTGACCACATTGCTCCCACAGGGAGAGGAGAAGGGATCCAACAGTTGTGAGTATCCACACAGCTCTGCGTCCATCACATTCCCTTTTGAGGCTGAGCTCACTGTCTTCTGCCCACTTCACTTTGATGTAATTGGAAATAGTTTACGTTTTTCTCCCTTGGGCAAGCCTTGATTTTTTTTTTTTTTATTCCTCTCTTCTTCTCGCAGGACAGAATTATTATCTCAAGCCCCCATAAACCAAAACCCTCCATTCACTGCCTTGGGGCATTCAAAAGTATAAAGCCAACTTTTTGAATTGTTTCTTGAAATGTGACCTTTGTGCCCTTCCAGCACAATCCCATTATTGTAGCACAATATTTTAGAGGAATATTGGAGGAATCTTTTATGACAATTTTATGTATGCTATCTTTCTGTTGAAGTATATATTTACTTCTTCTAAGTACATATTTACAGTATTCTGAGTGCTACTGGGAAAGTCTGTTCTTAGTTATGATGTTGGCAATAACATTTTAATCACATATGCTACATTAATACTTCTGTTCAGATTAGCCTAATATAGTATTGCTAGAACTCATTTTAAGCTTTTACTCTAAAAGTATTTTATGTATTAAGTTGTTTCATCAAAGAAAAGTTGTCAGGGTTTTATTTCCCCCCATCTCTGTATCTACTATTGGAAGAGTTCTCACTACAACAGGAAAAAAATAAATCACAAAAAGAAGTAATAGTGAAATAATCACACCTGAACTGCTCTGGCCTAATTATAATATGTAATTGCAGGTTGCTATACAATTACAACCATTTTGTTTTAATAATGGCTCTCATGGGACTATATAAAAAGCACAGGATTTCTCTATTCATTTTATAAACCATTATGGTAAGAAATGAGAAGGACAAACCTTACAATAACAGCAGTGATGACTATATCATGATCTTTACTGCATGGTCAAGCACCATGGTAAGTCTCATTCATTTTCACTGCCCTGTAGTTCAGATACGCCAGCGTCTGCTTCCAATCTGATATCACATGGAGGCAGGTCCTCTCTGTTTAAGTCCAAGAGAAATGATGAGCTAATGTTACAAGGCAGAGTGCCTGCTCAGAGACACTTCAAATTATCAGCAGGACAACAAGCTTTTCTGGGGATGGACCGTACAGCAGCTGGCTGGTGACTGTGTCCTGGGCCTTCCAGGGCTATATTTTATGAAATAGAACCAAGAAAGCCCAAAGGAGCATCTTTTGTAACTGAATTCATTGATACTTAGGGCTTGAGTTGATGTAAAATATTTTACTTCCCCTTCAGTCACCAGTGTTACTACTTAAGACTGTTGAAAGGATACTCAGAAAAATTCACAACTTTTATGTTAGCCAGATCAACTGACAAGATTCTTAATGATCTGCATTCTTGAATGAAAGTGAAAATATGTAGTGGCTATTGAAGAATAAAACCAGCTTGGATGAGGTTCAAATTCTTTTCCTCTTGAAAGAATTTGATGATTTAAAAAGGAAATTTATGTCTTTGCTGTGTAACTTTAAACTGAAAGATAAGCATGATCATTTGTGATATTCAGTTTTCATATTTTGTGCCTTTTTTATTCACCTAAAAAAATAGAAAGGGAAATGCCACATATATATAATAATGATTTCAATGACAATCAAGAGAACTTGTTAATATCAACAGGAGAGATCTGTGATAAGATAGACTATGGTAAGGAAACTAGGTTAGGTAAACAAACTCAAATTTCACCTTCAAAGTTTCAAAAGCAAAATTTTTAGAAATATTAAGTTGCAACTCAGACATTATATAACTTCATTTTAGATATGTGAATAAAATGGAATCTGATAGCGCAAAAAGTATTTTTTTTATTTTGCTTCAAATTGGCCTTTTTTGCATTTGTGAGAAAGACTTGATTCTTTCTAGAATATTTTGGCATCTTCCTTCAAATTGATTTAAGCTCCCTTCTCTGTAAAACACAAGGTAAACAAAAACTGTGTGTGCGCCTTATGGGTCACCTTCAACCCATGTTAAATAGAGGCTATTTAGCAAGCATAGTGGAAAGGTCTAAAAACAGAATCAATAATATCCTATTAAAAGTAATCAGCTACTTGCAGTCTGGTTAACCATGCCAGTTAAAGCCTCAAACTATGCTATTCAAAAATCATAAGTTATAGATTTATGAGTAACTACTCTGTGTGTGTGTATGGAGGTGTGCATTAGAGAGACAGATATATCTGAGTATTTCTTTTGCTGAAAACCTTAGAAAAACCTACAGAATAGCTGTGTTCATCCTAAACTCCCCAAAAGGATATATTTGCAGATATCAAAAAGCTTGGCGATACACACTGTGTGCCAAGATCTGAAAAATCTTGGCAAACTATACTGACAGCTAGAACCATCAAGGTTACATGAAATGCAATATAAATTCTGAAGTTCCAGATAATTGTGGTAGTTTGAACACCTGCATTTATTTCTACCCTCTCCCAAAACTCTATTATAATGACAGCTAAAGAATTTTAAAAAGACGAATACCCAAGGTCAAAGAGAATGGGAGATAAGAGCACAAACAGGTGAGAAATAGGATAAAAGTTTTGCAGCAGAAAACCAGATGTAGGAGCAGTCTTAGCTGTAGCTCAAAACAGAAAATGAAACTAATAAGATACAGTTGTTGAGTCTAAAAAAAGTGGTACAAATGAACTTATTTACAAACAGAAATAGATTCACAGATGTAGAAAGCAAATGTATGGTTACCAGGGAGAAAGGGGATGGGTAGGATAAATTGGGAGGTTGGGATTGACATATACACACTACTATGCATAAAATAGATATAAGAACCCACTGGATAGCCCAGGGAACTCTACTGAATACTCTGTAATGATCTATATGGGAAAAGAAACTAAAGAAGAGTATATATATGCATATGTATAACTGACCCACTTTGCTGCACACCTGAAGCTAACACATTTTAAAGGAACTATACTTCAATTTAAAAAAAACCAACTTACCAGGAAGGCACATCATTAAACTAAGGAAACACTAACAAATTCAAAATAGAGAGTAAACCATCATGCATATCTTTTTCAAAATATATATGCTTATTAAGTTAAAAAAAAGAAGCATCACAGAACTTTCCCTGCCCTCCTTCTCCAAAGGATGTGAATTTTCAGCTTAAAAGGAGGCAACAAATTTTAAAAGGTACTTTACTACAAGATTCCTAAGTATTAGGGATAATGGAAAGATCTTGGGTGCTTCTACAGAAGGATTTTATTTAAGAGGTCATGTTTATTAAGTATTAGAAGAGCATCAGATTTCTTAATGGCAAATTTGGAAGTAAGAAGAAAATGGAATGACGCTTTCAAAACTCTGAGAGAAATATTTCAAATGTAGAATTCTAGATCTAGGCAAAAGTTCAAATTAAGAATAGAATTTTTAAAAAAAGAATAGAATTAAGGAACTCCCAGACATACCATGCCTCAAATTTATCTTTATAGAAAGCAGCTAGAGGATGTATCAGGCTTCCCTGGTGGCTCAGCTGGTAAAGAATCCCACAGCAATGTAGGAGATTCAGGTTCTATTCCTGTGTTGGGAAGATCCCCTGGAGAAGGGATAGGCTACCCTTCAGTCAGTATTCTTGCCTGGAGAACCCCATGGACAGAGGAGCCTGGCGGGCTATAGTCCATGGGGTTGCAAAGAGTCAGACATGACTGAGCGACTAAGCACAGCACAGAGGATGTATCAACATGCAGGAGTAAATTAAGAGAAACACGTGGGATTCAAGTAAAACAAGAGATCTGACAGAAAAGAGAGATGAAGAAATTTCCAGAATGATGGCATAAAAGGCTTTCTAGTTAATAGTAGTACAGCAGGTCTGTAGATAAATTCATCCATATTGGAGCAGAGAAGCAGAAAATTCTACAATGAAAGAGAACACAAGTGATTACCTGATGGTGAGTCTTCCAGAAACAGACTTTCAGCACTAAAAGAAAATGAAGATTTGAGTGTCAGGTAAGTATTAAATAGAAATCAGTGACAATAACTCCAAGAAAAGCAAATTGGATACAAAGGAAAATAATAATTACCATCATAATCACAGATGCATGGTTCAGCTGTGGATAATACTTACAGAGCCATAATAATATAAATTAAATACTGATTTTTCAAAAATAATTGATAAAAAGTTGTCCTCAGCAGAGTGGAGCCTAGAAAACCATGTTTCTTTGTCCCCAACCATAGTGGATATATGACTGTATATATACCATCATAAGAAGGCTTGTTTAGAAATAATAACACCATAGTCCCAGAAGCTATGACTGAAAGGTATAAAAACCAAGTGAGGAACCCAAAACCCCAGGTGAGCCCTGATGATTAACCAGAGGTGAAATTGCCAACATCTGTTGGATCATAGGAAAAAACAAGAGAATTCCAGAAAATATCTACTTCTGATTCACTGACTACACTAAAGCCTTTGACTGTGTGGATCACCAAAAACCTATGGAAAATTCTTAAAAGACACAGGAATACCAGACCACTTTACCTGCCTCCTGAAAAATCTGTATACAGGCCAAGAAGCAAAAGTCAAAACCAGACATGGGGCAACGGACTGGTTCAAAATTGGGAAAGGAGTATGTCAAGGCTGTATGTTGTCATCCTGCTTATTTAAACTTATATATATAGTACATCATGCAAAATGCCAGGCTAGACTAACTAGAAGCTGAAATCAAGATTGCAAGAAGAAATATCAATAACCTCAGATATGCAGATAACACCACCCTAATGGAAGAAAGCAAAGAAGAACTAAAGAACCTCTTGATGATAGTGAAAGAGGACAGTGAAAAAGCTGGCTTAAAACTCAACATTCCAAAAACTAAGATCATGGCATCCAGCCCCACCACTTCGTTGCAAATAGATGGGGGGAAAATGGAAACAGTGACAGAGTTTATTTTCTTGGCTCCAAAATAACTGCAGATGGTGACAACAGCCACAAAATTAAAAGATTCTTGCTCTTTGGAAGTAAAACTATGATAAACCTAGACAGTATATTAAAAAATAGAGACATCACTTTGCCTACAAAGGTCCATATAGTCAAGCTATGGTTTTTCAAATAGTTATATACCCATGTGAGAGTTGGACCATAAAGAAGGCTGAGCACTGAAGAACTGATGCTTTCAAACTGTGGTGCTAAAGAGACTCTTGAGAGTCCCCTTGGACTGCGAGGAAATCAGACCAGTCAATCCTAAAGGAAATCAACCCTGAATGTTCATTGGAAGGACTGATGCTGAAGCACCAATATTTTGGCCACCTGATGTGAAGAACTGGCTTATTTGAAAAGACTCTGGTGCTGGGAAAGATTGAGGGCAGGAGAAGGGGGCAACAGACGATGAGATGATCGGATGATATCACCGACTCAATGGACATGAGTTTGAGCAAACTCTAGGAGATGATGAAGGAAAAGGAAGCCTGGCACGCTGTAGTCCATGGGGTCACTAAGAGTTGGACATGACTGAGAGACTGAACAACAGCGGGACACAGGGACACAGACCCCTCCAGCTGACAGAGTCCTCCCATTTCGCTTACAGATAACAAATCAAGAGTAGGATCTGAGTAGAAAAGGGAGTCAAGTCCAAACTGAAACTGTTTCAGTTCATTTGGGGGTATATTCTGAATGGGGAAAATCAGACAATTGAGCTGATTTACAGAGTCTGGCTAACGTTGCTTATATAGCCAGCTATTTTGACTTATAATCATATTCTGAACCCATTTCTAATTACCTACAACTTGAGGTATTCTGAAATTGTTCACTTAATTTAATGGACCACTGCTGGACTCAGTTGGAGAAGGCAATGGCACCCCACTCCAGTACTCTTGCCTGGAAAATCCTATGGACGGGGGAGCCTGGTAGGCTGCACTCCATGGGGTCGCTCAGAGTTGTATACGACTGAGCGACTTCACTTTCACTGTTCACTTTCATGCATTAGAGAAGGAGATGGCAGCCCACTCCAGTGTTCTTGCCTGGAGAATACCAGGGACGGGGGAGCCTGGTGGGCTGCTGTCTGAGGGTCGCACAGAGTCGGACACGACTGAAGTGACTTAGCAGCAGCAGCTGGACTCAGTACTTTCGCTATGCTCTGCTTGTCATAATGTACAAATAGACGTTTTCAGAGGAAATACTGCATTTTTATAAGACTTAGAAACTGAAGAACTACTAAAAATGTAAGCAACGTGAAAACCAGTAAATAGTGAATTAGTTTGAAGTATACTTTTATGCAAGTTTCATCATCAGAAGACTTGAATTTCTGGTGATCAGTCTCACAAAGTAGAAGACAGAATCCACATGGTAGCTCTCTTCATGGGGCAATCACAGCCTCTACTGAGGTCACAGTTGCTGACAAGTTAGTGTGAAAAGGATGTCATAAGGTCCTAGGTTTTTCAGTTGGGGCTTCTGTCACACCCAATAATTACCAGCTGAATCTGCAGATATTAAAAATAAAATTGAACATTCACTGAAGCCACTGTGATGGAATTTGGTATTAAGACAGAGGAAAACAGCAGATTTGAAACATCTCATCTGCATTGTTTAACTGCCATGACTGATTGTGAGCTGAAAGATCACTGTAGGTGAGTCTTTTTAAGATATCATGTAAGTTCCTTACTTTAAAATTATCGCAGAACTTCTTAATGAAGGTCATATTGTTCTGAAAACAATTTTAAGGCTTTGTTACCTCAGAATGAGTAATATGACTATTGATTAGTTTCTATGAAACTTAGCACTTGGATAAAAGAAACATCTAACATCATTAGCATTAGAAACAAAGGTGAGATCTTCGTAGTGGAATTTAAAATCTCCCTCTAAATATATTCAATTCATAAATCTGGTACCAGCTCTTGCTATTAGGCCAAGACCATATAGTTTGTAGATATATTTTCACAAATAATAATCTTTAAAAAACCTTCAGCAGTCTTATCCTAATTTGCCTTTTCAGACCAAACAAATTCCCATAAATGCCTAGAAAAAAATTTTAAGAGGGTCAGACTTTTAACAGCTTTATTAAGATAATTGATGTACCCATATAACTCACTCATTTAAAGTGTCAATTCAGGGGTTTCCCTGGTGGCTCAGTAGTAAAGAATCTGCCTACCAATGCAGGAGACACAGTTTCAACCCCTAATCTGAGAAGATCCCACATGCCGCTGCACAGCCGCTAAGCCTGTGCTCCGCAACTATTGCACATGTGTTCTCGGGCCCAGGAGCCACAACTATTGAGCCCACCTTCTGCAACTACTGAAGCCCATGCTCATGGAGAGACTGTGCTCTGCAATAAGAGAAGCTAACTCAATAAGAGACCCATGTATCCCAACTCAAGAGTAGCCCCGTTCATCCCAACTAGAGAAAAGCCCTCACAGGAGCAAGGACCCAGCACAGCCAAAAATGAATAAAATTACTAAAGTATCAGTTCAATGGTTTTAGTATATAACCAGAGTTGTACAACTATCACTACAATCTAATTTTAGAATATTTTCTTCACCTTCAATAAGAAACCTCATTGTCAACAGAATCAAGAATGGCTATTTTCCAGTTTCATTTTTTTCCCCTTAGAAAATGAAGTTTGCAGATTTCTTGGTAGTTTAGACACAGCAGCCTAATGCGCTTTTTTGGAGTTAGCCTGGTTGAACTCTGGTGCCTAAAGGAATTTTCTATATGTCTGCTCATAATAAGGGTTTGTGAATAATCAATTGGTGCTAATGATAGACACTAACATACCTGCATTTGCCTGGCACTTTAAGTGGTTCATATATATTAATTCATTTATTCATGGGGGCTTCCCAGGTGGCTCAGACAGTAAAGAACTGCCTGGTATGCAGGAGAATCCAGGTTCAATCCCTGTGTTGGGAAGATCCCCTGGAGAAGGGAATGGCTACCCAGTCCAGTGTTCTTGCCTGGAGAATTCCATGGAAAAGGAGCCTGGCAGGCTATAGTCCGTGGGGTTGCAAAGAGTTGGACACGACTGAGTGACTAACACTTTTACACTTTCACACTTTTATTTATCCATGTGACAACCCTTGGAGGTAAATAGTATCATTATATCCTCATCTTACAAGTGGAGAAAATGAGGCATGATGTTAAAGGCCTAAGAGATACTAGTTTTTATTACTTTACTAGCCTAGTCAATTGATATATTCTAAATATTGGGCTGCAAAGCCCTATATTAATGCATATATGTGGAATCTAGAAGGGGCTTCCCTGGTGGCTTGGAGGATAAAGTGTGTGCCCACAATGCAGTTGACATGGGTTCGATCCCTGGGTAGGGAAGATCCCCTGGAGGAGGAAATGGATATATTAATGCATATATGTGGAATCTAGAAAAATGGTACAAATGAACCTATTTGCAAAGGAGAAAGAGAGACAGATGCAGAAACCAAATGTATAGGCATCAAAGGGAGAAAGAAGGTGGGATGAATTGAGAGATTGGGACTGATATATACCCACTATGTATAAAATAGATAACAAATGAAAACTCACTGTATAGCACAGGGAACTCTACTTAGTGCTCTGTGGTGAGCTAAATGGGAAAGAAATTAAAAAAAAAAAAAAAAAGAGGAGCTATATGTACACAAATAGCTGATTCACGTGCTGTAGAGCAGAAACTAACACAACATTGTGAACAACTATGCTCCGGCAAACATTTTTTAATAAAAAATAATGAATTAGAACTTTAAAATAAATAACAAATAAAAATCAGTACTCAAGAACTTCTGCAACTACTATTTCTGAAATTCAATAACATAACTCAGTGTTCACTTGTATCCAATCTTTGTAGAATCAAGCGGGGTGTCTAATTTGTACCTATACTTAACTTTGTGTGTTTCCAGTTCCAAACAAGGGACCTTTAATTTACCATAGAAATAAAGATTTCAATAGTTGCAAAGTCCTCTGGTAAGTGTATGGACATCCAAAATGTACTTGAAAATATAACTCCGTAAATACAAATTGTAGATCCATTATGATTTAAAGGTACTGAGTACCCTGCAGACCAAGGTCCACCTTTGGGTAGATCCTGAATTTCAACTGAAGTCCCCTCTGCTGTGTTCTATTATCTTCTGCTCCATCCAGAAGGGAAAAAATTTGCACATGGTATCTTTCCGCACTTGAAGGAAACCAAGCCCACCTATCTTGACTCAGTGTCGAGTTAGAGTACAGAAAGGACTCAAAGGTGGAGAGTACACTGAATGCTGCTTATAATTCCAGCATCAGGACTGTGAGATTCAGGTAGCAGCAGCAGAGAGAGAGAGAGAGAAAGTGTTTGGAAAGGGGACATAGGAAGGGTCCATGCTGTATGCTTTTAAATCTGTCTTCAAGAAGAAAGAGCCATTTTATATGTAAGTGTAGAGGATGTCAAAACACAAGGTGAATTTCTCTAAAAACACAAATTGTTTTTGTATAATGCCTCTCAGAATTTTATTTAGAGCACCAAAGCATTTTTGGAATGATAGAACTAAAATCTGTGAATGAGAATGACCTAAACAATAAGGAGGAAGTTTAAGGACAACTATATAAGAGACAGCATGTATTAGTGATCAAGAATATAAACTTTGGGGACAGCCTGCCTAGGTTCAAATCCTCACTCTGCTATTTTGAAATGCCTATATGTATATTAATACTTTGTTTTATATATGTACAAATTTTATGTGCACACAAATTATGAACAGTGAAAAGCCCAAAGGGATATACAAACTGCTTATACAGTTACCCCTTAAGAGTAAGAATAGGAATAAAATAACTTTCAACTTTTACATTATAAGTTTCTGCATTATTCTACAATGAACATTTTTATAGTGATAAAAGAAAATGCTTATAACATGCACTTTAATTCCCTTTGAACTAAAGAATCACTTGGGAGCTAAACAGATAAATGAATGAACCCCCAACAGAACAAAGGGTAAATGCCATGAAATCTCCTGTGCAATCCATTAATTTCTCATTTAATCACTCACAGGCCCACTATTAGGTAAATCTTATATGTATATACATGCATGTGCCTGTGCACAACTTCAAATCATTCTGTCTCATTCAATAGAATACAGATATTAAATATGAATCTGAACTGTATTTTGTTTATGTTCAGTTCAGTCGCTCTGTCGTGTCCAACTCTTTGTGACCCCATGAATCGCAGCACATATATATACCTTATTTTCTAAATTTTGAGGGTAGCTCTCTAATTTGTCCAACCCTCACAAGACATAGGACAGTGTGCTAATCCTTTCTGAATCAATAGAGCTCAACTGAAGGAGAAAAACACTAATTATTGAAGAGGTAATGGATACGTCTTTCCCATTGGAATGATGCTAAAGCTGAAACTCCAGTACTTTGGCCACCTCACGCAGAGTTGACTCATTGGAAAAGACTCTGATGCTGGGAGGGATTGGGGGCAGGAGGAGAAGGGGACGACTGAGGATGAGATGGCTGGATGGCATCACGGATTCGATGGACGTGAGTCTGAGTGAACTCCGGGAGTTGGTGATGGACAGGGAGGCCTGGGGTGCTGCGATTCATGGGGTCGCAAAGAGTCAGACACGACTGAGCGACTGAACTGAACTGAATGGATACGTCTTTAAGTAGAATATTGCATTTGAGCTGATCAATCCTAGAAAGGTGGAAAAGACTTTGGGAACTGGAGAAATGAGAAAGCTCATTACAAGGAGAGGAAGCAGGCCAACAAATCCCAAAAAGTAGAGCTTGTCAGGGGAAGATTGGAAAGTTTGTTTGGCTGGAGATAAAGGACAAATGGGACATTAGAGAAAAGAGGTGCAACATCTACATGCGATTAAAAACTGAAGGCCTAATTTTTTATAATGGAACTGTAAGAAATTGATGTGTGAACTTTGGGTAAGGTTCAAAAGCATGTGTCCATAGCCGTGTTTAGATGGACACCGTATTCTCTGCACTCATTAGAAAGCAAACTTCCTCGTTAACAGCAACTGAATAAACAATTGTTGTATTCCTATGTTCAACTTTCAGTCAGAAGCCAAGATGTATGTGTCTGACAAGAGGAGGTAAAGGGTAACTCCCTTTTTTCAACATGAAAATAAAAGCTGCTTTACAACTTCACGTATTCAGAGATGGCCAACAAGAAGTCCCAAAGGACATTCAAGGTTTGGCACATAAAATACATATATTTCTTTAAAAACAGCAGAATACTTCCTCCGAAGTATGTGGAGTGCCTTAAATGGCATAAATATTTATTTAAATGTTAATAGAGCACTGCAAATTGTTGGTAATGAGGAAAATATGCTGCTAAAGGATTTGCCCAATCTCCTGAGAGAATGCCATGAATTTATATTTGTGAACAATACTCACATGTGTATGAAATCTAAAAAAGATTACACATGCATTTGATAACTTCTAGGATTATTCTTATAGCCTTCAAGTGAAGTGAAGTCACTCAGTCGTGTCCAACTCTTTGCAATCCCGTGGACTGTAGCCCACCAGGCTCCTCCGTCCATGGGATTCTCCAGGCAAGAGTACAGGAGTGGGTTGCCATTTCCTTCTCCAGGAGATATTCACAACCCAGGGATCGAACCCAGGTCTCCCTCATCGTAGGCAGATGCTTTAACCTCTGAGCCACCAGGGAAGCAAGGTCTTAAAAAGCCAACACAACATTGCAAAGCAATTTTCCTGCAACTTAAAAAAATAAACTAAAAAGCTATCATAAAATAAAAGAGTCAAAAGCCACATCATTAGAAAAACATGGTTAATTTCTTTGCTGGTTATTATTTTTCTTCTCAGGAGTACTCTCAACTCAACTTAATCATAGGTAAAACTTTTCTCACATCAAAATTCTGGTTTGGAGGAATGAAATTCCTATTTCTATTAAAAAATGAAATTCATTTCTATTAAAATTGCCTCCATGATATAATTCAAAAAGAGATTACAACATTTGAATTTAATAGGCAAAAGTACATATATTTTTCTTTAAATATTCCCTATGAAAGCAAGTAGATAAAAATATTTGATAACTGTTAAATCTTCTGAAGATAACATTTTTAAACCTTAATGACTTTAATATAAAAGAGAATTCCAACCCTGTATGCAGTTAAATCAGTTTTACTTTGCAATTTTATGTCTTTTTCCAATGCTACGATAAGAAGCATAAGCTTCCTGTCTGAAGTCATCATAGTCAAAACCACATTTCAGGAAGTCAGTCTATTATCGGCCTTTCCAGATGTTTCTTCAACTTTTCAGATGCTGCCTGCAACTAATTTGCTTCCTTTAAAGAAGCAAAGCCCTTTCCCTCAAGTGGAGAGCACAGCGTTCAACACAACATCGCTTTTTCTAAGATCATTGGTGAGCATGTTTGTGCATCATCCTCTCATCTCCGGAAAGTGTGTCACCACAACTTCTTTGGTCAGAACTGTCCTTCTTGCAAAAAGGAAATGTATTGTTCCTTTTAAAATGTTGAAAATTCTGAAAATCCCCAAACCAACCTGGAAGTGTTTTGCAATAACCTCATCTAACAATGTCACCATGTAAGAGGATTTATTAGGGTTTTTTTTTTTTTTTAATGACCTTTCATTCAATGTCCCACCTGATTTTTCTTGCACTTCCTATGGCCAAATAAGAGTGCTGCAGATGTTCAGTGGGAAATGATGTAATTATGTATGTTATTTGTTTGTCAGATTTGCCAAAAATTACATGGCTTTGAGGTTGTAGAGAATGAAGAATAAAAACCACAGGCAGGAGGTGACACTTGGTAAGTCAGCCTTCTCTGCCAGCCGTGTAAACAAGATTAGGACTCGCTACATGCTCAAGCACTTTTAAAGTACTTTACATCTTTTGTCAACGGCACTATTTTTCATTTTCAGCCAGTGTATCTTACTTGGGATAAGTTTTCAGGTGATAGAAAGCAATTCCAGTTAATCATGGACTTAGTTCACTTCCTTACATGAAACACTGTTGATGCTATGTCCCACTCAGTCTCTACTAATCTTATCCATCCCCCCATCCTTTCCTCCAAATTCCTTTTCCTGATTTGTGTGCTCAAATACTGAGTTAATTCTCACCCACAAAGAATCATAATTGCAGCCCTAACAGATAGCTCAACAAAATGCCATGGGAGGCAAAACCGGAGGAAAAATATCTTCTTTGGTAAAAAGACGTAATATAGACAAGTCCAGGAAAGCTTCAAATGGGAAGTTATGTTTGAGGTGAACTTGAGAGAAGTGGACAGAGCATTCAAGGAGGCAGAAACACCACGGAAAGGGACAAGGGTTATGAGATTGCATGACATGCGCAGACAATAGATGGAAGTGTTTTCTAAAAGAAAACCATAGTACATACCAGGAAGAGAGCTGGAACAGCAAGAGACTCAGTTATTGAGGGCTTTGGGTGATACACTGAAGAGTCTGGACTTAGGCTACAAGCAAAAGGAAGCCACTGATTACCTGAGAGAGGGAAAACAACGTGATTAGATCTGTGCTATAGAATTCAAGCTCCACTTACAGTGTAGAGAGTGAAATGGATGGTAACTAGGCTGAAGAAAAGAGAACAAGTCAAAAATGTTGGAAGACGATAGAAAGACTGAAGCCAGAGCAGGACTAGTAGGAATGGAGGAGAAGGAAACTATTTGAGACATTTTAGGCCATGTTTTATTAGCATATGGAGTCAAATGGTCAGAGAAAGAATATTTATCTCATCATTGTCACCTATTAAAATATTACAGATCAGTAAGCATGAAAGTAAGGGCTCCATGGAGGGGGAGCAGGAGAGGGCCACTAGGAGAGATGGGGAGCAGGCAGAGAAATATTTTTGCTCATCTGTTTTCCCTACCAAGAACCCCTTCATTCTCACTTCTGTTTAAAGCTCTCAATATGACATAGTGCTGACTTTCAGGAAATGCTCAGAGGATAAAGGATGGATGGGGTGGGGAAGATGGACATGGTGAGCCTTAGGGCAATGAAATTATGCTCTAGGGACAGAAGGTGGAGGCCAATAGGCCTCTCTACCACATGCTAGCTCTGCCACCTTAGACAAGCCACTTAATATCACAGAGCTTCAGCATCTGCAGCAAGAGGATAATAATGCTTCCCCTGCTTGCCTGTTGGAGACACGAAAGGAAATGTAAGGAGCTAATGTGCTTGAGAAGTCTTTGCAAAATTGTTATGTGAATGTAAAAGATTATAATTAAAGGATTGCAAGTGTTAATCTAATGGGCATTTCACATTTATGAACACAGAAGATAGTGTCTTTGCTCCAAAAGAAGTTTATTTTGTAGAGACATTCATAACCACAAACACATGTATGATTCACTGCAGGCATAATAAGTAGGGCTAAATCTGATGGTTTAATTTATGCAAGTTATATGAGATTTCAACACAGCACCATGGAAGAACAGAAAATCCAGATCCATTATATGATGAGCTCACTTCCAATGATATAGCTAGACTGGGCATTCCTTAAGGACTTAGCACCATTATAAGACTTAAGTTTCCACTTTTCTCCTCAGTGAGCTAGAAAAATATCTCATAGTAGCTATATAAACTAACATATAGTTAGTAAAGTTTTCCATATAAAAGTGGGGTTCTATAAACATTAGTTTCTATTCCTTACATTTATGCATTTCTTACATTTAGCAGAAACGTGACACATGTTGAGTGTACCAGGCACCATTATAAGATTTCACAAAATAGATAATAAGAATGACAAAATCCCTAGTACAGCTGGAGAAACAAACAAGAAATCAGAGTGTGACAAGTTCTGTGAAGGAGATAAAAGCGTGCTGTTGGCAGAACCAGTGATGGTGGGATGGGAGCAGGGGTAGATGGGAAAACTATTTTAAAATGAGGGCCAGGGGCGGTCCTTCTGAAAATATGACATTAAGCTGGGATTTGAACAGTGTGAAGGAGAACCCTGTAAAGAAACACAACAGTAAGTTAGTACTCAAGACAGAATAAACAAAGTGGAGATGACCTTCAGTGGCAAAGGGCTTAGATTGTGAGAGGCACTGGAAGGACAGAGGCAGAGTGGTCCAGGTGAAGTGGCACACAGGTGGAGGGTAGATCACAGGACATCACTGTGAGAATTTGGATTTCATTCCACGTTCCATAGAAAGACACTGAAAGGTTTTGAAGAACAGGTGATCTGAATTATAGCACTTAACACTGTGGCTTGTGTATAATAAGCACTGAAGAAAGGATACCTGATTTGAATTCTATGTACGTTATATTTGAGATGTCTTTTACCTTAAAGATATGGCAATAAAGAAATATTACCTACCATGTTTAAATAGAAAGGCATGCAGCAAACTTTTAAAATATTTATTACGAGATCAACCTAAGGACCAGTGATTCCTGGGTCTGATGTACCAAACTATTTCATCAGTCAGGTAAAAATCTTCTAAAGCAATTTCTAGACTATTTAATAGTCTATCATAAAATAAATTTCCAAATAAATCTTGGCTGTAACAGTCTGGTTTTTAATCTCTTTTTCTAAGGTCTATTTTCCTTCCTTAAAAGTATTTTTAAATAAGAAGAAGAATTTATTTTCCCAATGACCTGCTATCCCTGTACCAACAAATACCAAGAAGTAATTTTCTTTGCTAAGCTAATGTACTTATCAAACCATTTAGAAAAAAAAGAATGCATGTCCTACTTTTCTCCCTCTTACAAAGGTTCATTTTTTTTCATGATATGTGGTACCTATCTTCAGTTCAACCCTCTATTTCCCGGTCTTGTGACAGGCTTTTGTTTGCTAGTAGAAACCATTCTCTGTGTTTCTATGTGGCAACCTACTGCTTGGTTGGATTCCTCCTCATATCCATCCCTATTTTTCATTTGCTTCTACTTCTTTTCCTCCCTGAGAGAGTCAAAGAATATGACATTTCAGATGAAATTGTATGAGGATACACGTTTTCACATTCTACAATAATAGTTCTTCCTATGGTTTTAACTGAGTGTTTCTGGATACATGTTCAGCAGTGGGCCATGACTTTTTATTTTAGAAGCCTGTGGGAAGAAATGTTCGCTGTTAAGAAGGAAAAGTTCTCTAGGTGTTGGGCTCTGGGAACAGTGGTAAAACAATCACTCAGTGAACAGGAACCTCAGGTGGGCTGTATCTTTCCTCATACTCAACTTGTCCCAGAGGTTAAAAGGGCTACATAAAGATGCAGGTGGTAACTAGCATGAAAGGGACAGGGCAAGATTCCTCCCTTTGAATGGACATAGTGGAAACCAATTTAGAAGTTCACATGAGGGAAAATTTTAAATAATAGTTAAAGCTCAAAAGTGAAATCACCTAGCAACTTTCCTGGAACTTAGTGCCAGGTAAATGCCAATTACATCAACCATTATTTCATAGTTAGTAAAACATCTGTTTTATGCATTTATATATATTTACAGAACATGTGATGTATATCATGACATTTGACTTTGAAAAAAAACAAAAACCCACTCAAGGCAAGTCAAAAGCTTGTCATGTCACATTCAAATCAATGGAGAAAGCTGCACAGTGAAACTCACACTCTTCAGTCAGACCAGTCTGGCTCTAGAATAAGTTGCCTCCAACGTGGCACTAGTGGTAAGGAATCTTCCTGCCAATGCAGGAGACATAAGAGTCACGGGTTCGATCCCTGAGTCGGGAAGATCCTCTGAAAGAAGAAATGGCAACCCACTCTAGTATTCTTGCCTGGAGAATCTCATGGACAGAGGATCCTGGCAGACTACAATCTATCCAGTTTCACAGAATTGGAACCAACTGAAGCAACTCAGAGAGTACAACTTACTTAGAAATGTGGCTTTGGGCAAGTTGCTTTACCTTCCAAAGTCTTCATATCCTAGGGGTACCAAATGTGGGCTAATAATAGAACCTGTTTCAGGGGTCTCCTAAGGAATAACTGAGATATAAGATGCAGAAAAACTTTCTAGTACTAGTAATCACATGAATACTATTATAACCAGAAAACAAAATTAGGATTGAGACCCCAAACTTGACTGCACATCCCATAATCTAAACCTTTGGAAACTCGGAGGGTTTTGTAAATTGTCCTTCTCACACAGTGAATGTTAAATGACATGCATTTGACTGAATTTTTTCCCCCCACTTTGGGATTAGTTGTCATATGAAAGCTACGGCAGCCACATTCTCTCTGGCCTTGTACCAAAAGGGTTATCCATACTTTTACTGTAAATTCAGACTCCTAGCCCTCACTCCCAACTGTATGTTGGTTTATAAGAAATATATATATTTGGTTTTCATCCAAGATTTGTGGCTCACAGCTCTCAAAACCCTTAGAATTTCCTGAGCATTAAGAGGAATGGGAGCATCTTTTGTGATAATATTTGGTCTTCAGTTCCTGAAGATATCTCAGAGCCATAAAGATGAAATGGGTGTCTTGTTACTTATAACATGCCCCTTTCCATTATAACTGGCTTTACATTAATGTAGTGATTTTTGGAAAGTACCTAAGGATGAGGCATCCGGGGCTGGTTGCCAAGGGAATCAACCCTATGACTGAAGGGTTGGAAACTTCTGTCCCACCTCCTCCCACCACTCCTCTTCATATTATATACACTTTGTCCACTTGACTCATCCAAGATGATCTGCCTGCGCCCAGTAGGCAGTTGAGTTTGCAAGCTCTTTGCCAAATCCTGGAGGATATAGCACATTATATTTCTATTTGCTAATCCTTCATGGTTTTATATTTTTGTTAAGCTTTTGAAGAGCAAGTGTCCTCACTAATTAATAAACTCTAACACCTAGCACATAACTGTATTCCCCAGATAGTCACCGCTCTACGGTAACAATGAACACATCCACTCACTGCAAATTGCTGGTAACTCTGATCACACCACCCTTCCTACTTCTCCATCTGTTCAGCCTTGGAAAGGAACAGACTTTACTGAGCCCTGTGTTACTGAGATCATCACCCAGGGTTTTTTTGTTTTTGTTTTCGTATTTTTTTAACTTTTTATTTTATACTGAAGTATGTGTGCATGCATGTGGGCTCAGCTGTGTCCAACTCTTTGTGACCTGTGTCCAACTGTTTGCAACCCCATGGACTGTAGTCTAGTAGGCACCTCTGTCCACAGAATTTTCCAGGACAAGAACACTGGAGCGGGTTACCATTTATTTCTCCAGGGGATCTTCCCAACCCATGGATCAAACTCGCATCTCTTGCATTTCCTACATGGGCAGGCAGGTTCTTTATCAGCTGAGCCTCTGGGGAAGACCATATAGGAGTATAGTTCATTAACAGTGTTGCAATAGTTTTATGTATACAGCAGAGTAATTCAGTTATACACACACACATCTATTATTTTTCAAATCCTTTTCCCATTTAGCTTGTTACATAATCCAGTTTTGATCACTGATCTTTAAAGTGGGTATAGAGACACAAGGGAAACAGTGTCAGACGTTACTTTTTTGGGCTCCAAAATCACTGAAGATGGTGACTGCAGCCATGAAATTAAAAGATGCTTGCTCCTTGGAAGAAAAGTTATGACCAACCTAGATAGCATATTGAAAGGCAGAGACATTACTTTGCCAACAAAGGCCTATCTAGCCAAGGCTATGGTTTTTCCAGTGGTCATGTATGGATGTGAGAGTTGGACTGTGAAGAAAGCTGAGCGCTGAAGGATGGATGCTTTTGAAGTGTGGTGTTGGAGAAGACTCTTGAGAGTCCCTTGGACTGCAAGGAGATCCAACCAGTCTATTCTGAAGGAGATCAACCCTGGGTGTTCTTTGGAAGGAATGATGCTAAAGCTGAAACTCCAGTACTTTGGCCACCTCATGGGAAGAGTTGACTCATTGGAAAAGACCCTGATGCTAGGAGGGATTAGGGGCAGGAGGTAAAGGGGACGACTGAGGATGGGATGGCTGGATGGTATCACGGACTCGATGGACGTGAGTCTGAGTGAACTCCTGGAGTTGCTGATGGACAGGGAGGCCTGGAGTGCTGCAATTCATGGGGTCGCAAAGAGTCTGACATGACTAAGCAACTGAACTAAACTGTTCTTTGTAAAGGCTACATGTCAAATAAGCATCCTTCATATTTAGTCTTGTTATTACTAGCAATAAATCATATTTTTCATTTATGCATTTTATTACTTACAGCCTATTTACTTCTAAAAAGTAAGAAGATATAAGTTACAAGGAAAAATTCAAGTAAAATAAAACCTAAAGACCAGTAAACAAAAGAAGCATGTATGTAGTTTGAAAAATGAAAAGGAAAGGTCATTATATTCTAAATATGGCTAAATGTCAGCTACAAGTTGGCACAAAACTCTGAGTTTCCTGACAGATAAGGAAAATTCAAGCACTCTCCATCTGGATAATTTCAGTGATTTCTAGCTGGTCTTCCTGCTCATTCTAGTTTAAATCATTCTGCATATATCAGTCAGATTATGACTTTAAAAAAATCAAGATTTTAATAATTTTAACCCATTGCTTATGTCTCAGTTCAGTTCAGTCGCTCAGTCGTGTCCGACTCTTTGTGACCCCATGAATTGCAGCACCCCAGGCCTCCCTGTCCATCACCAACTCCCAGAGTTCACTCAGACTCACATCCATCGAGTCCGTGATGCCATCCAGCCATCTCATCCTGGGTCGTCCCCCTCTCCTCCTGCCCCCAGTCCCTCCCAGCATCAGAGTCTTTTCCAGTGAGTCAACTCCTCACATGAGGTGGCCAAAGTACTGGAGTTTCAGCTTTAGCATCATTCCTTCCAAAGAAATCCCAGGGTTGATCTCCTTCAGAATAGACTGGTTGGATCTCCTTGCAGTCCAAGGGACTCTCAAGAGTCTTCTCCAACACCACACTTCAAAAGCATCAATTCTTCGGCACTCAGCCTTCTTCATAGTCCAACTCTAACATCCATACATGACCACAGGAAAAACCATAGCCTTGACTAGATGGACCTTAGTCGGCAAAGTGATGTATCTGCTTTTGAATATACTATCTAGGTTGGTCATAACTTTTCTTCCAAGGAGTAAGCATCTTTGAATTTCATGGCTGTAGTCACCATCTGCAGTGATTTTGGAGCCCCCAAAAAATAAAGTCTGACACTGTTTCTACTGTTTCCCTATCTATTTCCCATGAAGTGATGGGACCAGATGCCATGATCTTCGTTTTCTGAATGTTGAGCTTTAGGCCAACTTTTTAACTCTCCTCCTTCACTTTCATCAAGAGGCTTTTTAGCTCCTCTTCACTTTCTGCCATAAAGGTGGTGTCATCTGCATATCTGAGGTTATTGATATTTCTCCCGGCAATCTTGATTCCAGCTTGTGTTTCTTCCAGTCCAGCATTTCTTATGATGTACTCTGCATAGAAGTTAAATACGCAGGGTGACAATATACAGCCTTGACGTACTCCCTTTCCTATTTGGAACCAGTCTGCTGTTCCATGTCCAGTTCTAACTGCTGCTTCCTGACCTGCATACAGATTTCTCAAGAGGCAGGTTAGGTGGTCTGGTATTCCCATCTCTTTCAGAATTTTCCACAGTTTATTGTGATCCACACAGTCAAAAGCTTTGGCATAGTCAATAAAGCAGAAATAGATGTTTCTCTGGAACTCTCTTGCTTTTTCCATGATCCAGCCGATGTTGGCAATTTGATCTCTGGTTCCTCTGCCTTTTCTAAAACCAGCTTGAACATCAGGGAGTTCACGGTTCACATATTGCTGAAGCCTGGCTTGGAGAATTTTGAGCATTACTTTACTAGCGATAAGTATTTATTTTTATTGATTTTTATTTACTTTTCTATTTTTCTATTTTCTATTTCTATAAGGCATGTGGGATCTTAATTCACTGACCAGGGACCAAACCTGCACCCCATGCATTAGAAATGTGGAGCGCTAACCACTGGATTGCCAGGGAAGTCCCACCTCTCGCTTAAACGTTGTGTCCATACAAACACATGCCAAGAATGAGTAAAATTATGTACAGCAAAGGCAGTAATAGATCCATGTCTTTAGAATCCATGCAGATCATTTCTCCCCTGGTCCATTCCAACACAAAAATTCCCATTCCCTTATATTCTCTGGTCCTTTTTCTACCTGGGTGACAATTCCTTCCCAGTCTGGCACTTGTTCTGCATACATGAGCATGGTGTAGCTGTGGTCCTGGTTTGAGCTCTAGCTGTGTTCCCCACCAACGTTTAGAGAATATCTGAGTCAACCTACCACAAGTCTATGGTGAGACTACAAATAGTCCTTGAATAAAGAGAGGGTCAGACACACTTGATAGGGTAATGCAGTCTTAGTGCCGAGGAAGAAGAAAAGATGAATAGAACATCAAAATCTTTCATCATTAAAAACATCAAGATCAATCATCAATAGAGCATCAACATCAATAAGATATTTCTCCAAGTCCAGCTCCCTCCTCTGTTCTGCTTAGCCTTGGCTGGACTCATGACTGAGCCCTGGGGGGCAGAAGATGTGATTAGGGTGTAAAACTACAATTAGAAGTTTACGTGTATGTGTGTGTGTGTGTGTATTTATATATATTCTACAACACATCAGGGCAACATACAGGGAATGTGACTACAAGTATTATAATGACAGAGATGGCCAGAAGCTTGAGTGCCCTGAGCCCCATCCATAAGAGGCAACAGTGACAGCCCACCCAGAATAAACCTCTTTCATGCTCTGTGGGAGGGGCCAGAAAGAACAAGCAGTAGTCCTACGCTAGAGATGGGGTAGGAGGTATGGGAAAAAAGAAAGGGAGCAAACGTGGATGCTGCATGTAATTGATCTGACTCACTTGCAAGTGAGTTCAGGTGGAACATATCTCTCGACTCCCTGAAATACTGTGGGATCTTCAGGGATTTATGACCCTGCATTAATGAGAGTAAGGCTTCCCAGGAGGCTCAGTGGTAAAGAATCCACCTGCCAATGCCGGAAAATCAGGTTCAATCCCTGATCTTGGAAAATCCCCTGGAGAAGGAAATGGCAACCCACTTCAGTATTCTTGCCTGGGAAATTCCTTGCACAGAGGATCCTGATGGACCATGGTCCGTAGGCTTGCAACAGAGTGACTAAACAACAACATTAATAAGAGTTCACAGGCAGGTAACAGTGATATGCGTCCTCCAGAATATGCACTATGGAGTCCAGAACACATAGGCAAATACCAAATTGGCTTCTCCTTCATGGATCATGGCTTATATCTTGTCACTTAGGCTTGTCTGGGCCACCCAATCACCCCTCACACTGCTCCCTGGAACAAAGTTCCACCCAGTCAGGCTAGAACCTTCCATCTATGTAACACTCAGCCCCAACTATGCATGTTCATGTGCTCTTCCCACAGCCAAGTCTTCACTTGCCTACTGACATCCCAACTGTTTGTAAGAGATTTCACTCACCACTCCCCTGTATTTGCATTCTCATCATCAGACATGCATCTCAGTGTTGGTTTAGAGTTGTTGTATACGTATATTTAGCTTAATCATTTTAATTCAGACTCCAAAAAACACAAAAGTTAAATGCCATCTTCAATATGTCAATAAGAATTTATCTAACTTTGCTTGCTTAGCAATGTTGTTGATATGCACACAGAAGAAAAGACACTTCACCATTACAAAGAGTTTACTAGGGCAGCACTTTAAGAACAATATGTGACAGTAAGTAATTGAGTGGGTGAGATCATTAAGGACAGACATAGAGATGGTTTCAAAACAACTAGATTTGAGCTGTGTCTCTTGCAAAGCCACAGTCCAGCATTGGGTCAGGGGTGCAGTCATCCCCAGGCTTTGCTGGAAAAGAATCTGCTTTCAGGCCTACTCACATGGTAATTAGCAGGGCATGGGTCCTCACTGGCTACTGGTCAGAGATATCAATGTTTTCTCAAGTGGTCCTCTCATTATCACAAATGGTGGCTGGCTTCCCTCAAAAGAAAGAAAACCCAAGACAGAATCCACAGTCTTTGCTATCACAATCTCAGAAATGGCATTCCTTTACTTCTAATCATATGCTATTCCTAAGAAACCAGTCAAATTCGGCCCACACTCAAAGGGAAGAGATAGATAACCCAGGGCCATAAAGTAAAGGAGGTGGGGATTATTGGAAGCTCTCTGAGGCTGCCTACCACAGAGGACTTGACGAGTGGTCAGGAACATCTCAAGGTGCTTCCTGAAGGATGAATAGGAGCCAGACCAAGAGACTTTATGTGCCATGCTGAAGAGTCTGGAATTTAGGCAGGTCATATGGACCTATCAATACAATTACTGTATGATAAATTCCTACATTAGAAAGATCATTCTGGTGATAAAATGAACTTATTTACAAAATAGAAAGAGACTCACAGAATTAGAAAACAAACTTATAGCTACCAGTGGGGAAGGAACAGTTAGAGAATTAGGGATGGATAACCAACAGGAACTACTGTATAGCACATGGAACTCTGCATTATGTGGCAGCTTGAATGGGAGAGGATTTGGGGGAGGAATATGGATACATGTATATGTATGGCTGAGCTCCTTCCCTGTTCACCTGCAACTATCCCAACTTTGTTAATCAGCTATACCCCAGTATAAAATAACAAGTACAAAAAAGAGTATTCTGAATGTTTGAGATGTACCCACTGTATTTTGTTACGGTGATATTAGAAGCAGGAAAGATAAGTAAAAATGCTAAGGGATTAGTTCTTCCTTGCTAATTTTTTTTTCAACAAATACTTTGCTGCTTTCAAGGTTTTTTGCAATATAGAAAAAACACCATGTGGAAATTATTTAAGTATATTTAAATAAGCAAATTATATCCAATAGTTACAAGGTATCTTGCATGTATGAAAAGGTATATTTATAAAAGGCTTTAAAAACAGCAGAAAGCATTCAAATCAAAGATAGAGAGAGACCGAGGAGAAACTATCACAGATTAGAGACTGATGGTGTTAGTGGTAAAGAACCTGCCTGCCAATGCAAGAAACATAAGCAACACAGGTTCGATCCCTGAATCGGGAAGATGTCCTGGAGGAGGAAATGGCAACTCACTCCAGTATTGCCTGGAGAACCCCATGGACAGAGGAGTCTGGTGGGCTACGGCCCAAAGGATTGCCAAGAGTTGGACACAACTGAAGTGACTTAGCATGCACGCAAAAGGAGACAGGAGACTAAATGCAACACAGCATCTTGGATTTGATTTTGGGACAGATCAGACATTAGTAGAAAAACTGGGAAAACTAAACAAAATATGGAGCTAACAGTATTTTACCTAAGTTAATTTCTTAGTTTTAATAAATGCTTCATGGTTGATATCACAATAAGCTGAGTGAAACATATAAAGAAAATCTATTTTTCTAACTCTTTTGTAAATCTAAATTTCAAAATATAACAAAGAAAAGACAGCAGGGAAACAACACTTAGATACACAGCTGACAATTCCAGAAGAAACTTGGCTGTGACTGCTGTTAGAAATCACTGGTCTCGTTAAACAGACAAAAACAACTTAAAAAAAAAAAAAAAAAAAAAGGCAAGCTCTGTGGGTGGTAGATGGTGGAAATGCTGCCAGACTCCAGGCTGTGGTATCTCAGTGAGGAAACAGAGCTCACCATATTCTCAGGGGGGTTTCATGCTGATAAAGATAAGTTAGAAAAAGGTCCTTTGGGAAAAAGCTGAAGTTTTGCATTACTCTGATAGAATTTGATTTTTGTTATTTCTGTTCAAGAAGTAGTTCATATTTAAAGACAAAGCAGAGCCCCGTTACATAAAAAACAGTGTACACACTGGAACACAAAGAGAGTTTGTATTTTTTACCTGAAATGTACAAGAGAAGTGTTCTTTTGAGTACAAGGGAAGCTCTGTTAGCAGACCTTTGTTTTTGCTTTCCTAACAGTTTGGTCTATGTGTCCAAAATAACCTCCACTCACCTCTCTCCAAATCGATCTCCAAATTGAACTTGTTTTCTGAAAGAAATAATTCCAGCTAGTCATCAGTATACCAGAATGAACCTGGCACATTGGGTTTTCTCGGTATATGCTGTTCTTTGATTTGTTTAAGCTGTGGAAATGCTTTCCTAGGAATAGGGCTAGATTCCGAGTAAAGGACAGGAATTATTTTAGATTAAAATGAGCAACCTTCAATTCATCTATTTTTGATTTCTGATCTGAAAGCACACCTTAAGGTTCAGATGCTGTAATCTCTGGCCTGCTTGCAGCAGTTTCTAGACCCCTCTTCTTCTTTCTAGACCCCTTTCTACTGTTTCTAGACCCCTTTTCTTCTCCAGAGGCTAACACAATGAATTACAAGACAAGCAAATGCTCAATACAGCAGAAACTTAGGACTTACCTAAGTGAAGTGAAAGTGGCTCAGTCGTGTCCGACTCTTTGTGACCCCATGGACTGTACATGTCCATGGAACTCTTCAGGCCAGAATACTGGAGGGGGTAGTTTTTCCCTTCTCTAGGGGATCTTTCCAACCCAGGGATCGAACCCAGGTTTCCCGTACTACTGCTGCTGCTGCTGCTAAGTTGTTTCAGTTGTGTCTGACTCTCAGCGACCCCATGGACTGCAACCTACCAGGCTCCTCCATCCATGGGATTTTCCAGGCAAGAGCTCCTGTACTACAGGCAGATTCTTTACCAGCTGAGTGATTAAGAATTCACATCACAACGCAGGTGATGTGGTAACCTCTGGTCAGAGAAGGAAGATCAACTAAGCTTGCTTTCTCTCCTTCCTTGCCATGTAAGGACACAGGGAGAAGGCAGTCAGCTGAAAGCCAGGAAGAGAGCCCTCACCTGGGGACTAAACAGGACAATATCTTTATCTTGGACTCCCCAGCCTCTTGAACTATGAGAAAGAAATTTCTATTGTTTAAGCCACCTAGCCTACAGTACTTTTTTATAGAAGCATGAACTAATACATTGACGGGCTTCCCTGGTCGCTCAGACAGTAGAATGTCTGCCCGCAATCCTGGAGACCACAGTTCAATCCCTGGAGAAGAGAATGGCAACCCACTCCAGTATTCTGCCTGGAGAATCTCATGGACTGAGGAGCCTGGTGGGCTACAGTCCATGGGGTAGCAAAGAGGACATAACTGAATGACTAACACAGTTAAATACAATGACAGTACAAGAAAACAGAGAAGGATACCAAGTCAGTCCTATGTTGTGAGACGTGACAAGCTTTGGTCAAAGAAAAGACCCCCCCAAAAAACAAAAAAACAATGAGAGTGAGGGTAACCAGGGAATAGTTTTTGGAGAATTTGCAACCAGACCTCTGCAAGCCTTTACAATCTATCAGCTGGACTTGCTGGTGTCTTCAACCTACAGGCTTAGCCTCTGCCAGTCTCAAAGCCATCCTAACTGTGCCTAGACCTCATCTGCCAACAGGGGTCACTTGAGATTTGCTGATTTTAGAACCTGTATCTGCCAGGGAGGCCTCCATCCTTGGTTCCCACCAGGTTGCTGCCAGGCCATATTCCTTTGTCCAGCTGGCCAGTCCTCATGCTTAGGCCTTTGCTTGAGTTACCCTCTTTGGATTTGGTTTCCTCACTGACATGGGTATGTTGAGCTCTGACCAAAGAGAGAAGAAATTAGATGAGTGGTGGAGAATGAGAATAAAGGATTTGGTAAATGTGCAAGGGGAGGAATAAAGATATACTGTTTGAAATGAGTATGCTGTTGCTATAAAATAACCTTAAGGTTCCCAAACATTCACACAGCAACTGGAGAGACTAGATGAACTAGGCTAGAAAATAATGGGAAATAAAACCAAGCAGACCAAATTACATGAAACTTGGTGAGACTGTGTAATAATTATTTGTCAATTTGACTAGGTTAAGGGATCCTCAGATAGGTGATAAACATTATACCTGATGTCTTGGGAAAACTTCAGCATTTGAATCCGCAAACTAAGTAAAAACCACCTTCACCAATAAGAGTAGGTATCATAACAATGTGCTTAGGACCTGAATAGAACAAAAAGGCTGAGGAAGAGTGACAGCCATATTCCCCTTCCCTCAACATTCCTAGTTTTCAGGAGGTTTTGACCTCAAGTGAGACTTAACACCATTGGCTTCTCAATCCTCAGGTCTTAGGACCCAGACAAAATTATACCATCATTTTCCTGGTTCTCAAGCTTGCAGAAGATGGATCATGGGACATCTTGGCCTCAATAATTGTGTGAGCCAGTTCCTACATTAATTTTCCGCTTATGCATCCTATTGATTCTGTTTTTCTTTTAAAAAACAAAACAAAACAAAACTCTATGTCTAAGGTTGATAGAAGCAAGCAGAGGATAGGTATAGTAAAGTAAAAGATTTTGTTTTTGCATCCAGCAACATTCTACCAGCAAAACGGCCAGCAAGAGTTGGAGGTAACATGTTGGACACCATGAACACATGAGTAATACACTTGCCAAACAAATCATCCTTCTGATAACTGGAAATTATTTATGTGCAGCAACACATCACAGCACAGACATGAAAAGTTTATGGGGAGGAGAAGTGCTTTCTAAGTATTTCATTTTATTTTACAGTGTTTGAATGATAAGGTAGAAATGAAGAGGTGAGAGAAATGATAGGCACCATCACAGTGTCTCCATAGTCCTAGGCAGTAGTCCTCAAACTTCAGCATCCATCAGAATTTGGAGGTGGAATGTCTGACTCGGCTGGGGGAAAGGAGGCTTGGCATGGGCAGACCAATAATTCACATTTCTAACAAGTTCCCAGATGATGCTAATGCACTTGGTTCAAGGATCATATTGAGAAATTCTAGTCTATTGATAGAATTCATTACTTTTACACAAGAAAAATCTGTGTTAAGAAGCATGTCTAATTGCCTCATATTTCTCAAGAGAATTTAACAGACCACTATCTGCCATCTGTATCATTAACAGTCCTCTCCCTAAAAAAATAAAAAATAGTCCTTATCATTAAAATGCAATGTTGCCCAACAACAATAAGTTAAGGAGTGGGAAACATGAAACATTCTTTGTATCTGATTATTTTAATACACTAGGCATGTCATAAGATAAAATAGTCAACATCAGAAAGAAAATTCTTTTAATCCAAATGCCTTGCCTCAGATAACCCTGACTTGAATTATTAATAGAATTAAGAATGGGTTTTGCATGTGGATCAAAGTAGTCAGATGTTATTTAACAGTAATTCTATAATATTTTTATATACTGGGTTTGTGTTTGTGAAAGTCACTCAGTCGTGTCTGGCTCTTTGTGACCCCAAGGACTATAGAGTCCATGGAATTTTCCAGGCCGGAATACTGGAGCAGGTAGCTTTTCCCTTCTCCAGGGGATCTTCCCAATCCAGGGACAGGGATGAAACCCAGGTCTCCCACATTGCAGGCGGATTCTTTACCAGCTGAGCCACCAGGGGGTAATCCAACAGTTTTAAAATGTCACTGATGTCAAACTGTTAGTTCATTTAAAACATAAGCAAATTTAGGGGACACCATGTAATCTGGCTGCATATGTATAGTCTTCAGAAATCTAGAGACTACAAAATGAAATATTTATTCCATCATCTGATGTTTCTTCATCAACTTCAGGACATTATGCTGCTAGGATATGGCAAATTCAAGTTTTACTTTTTGGAAATTTCTGGACTCCTCTGCCAATATTTACAGTAGACAGTTGGTTGAACCCTCAGATGTGGACTCCAATTATATGGAGGGCCAACTGGACTAATACTGCTGAGAATCCTTGGTTTTAGACAATAGAATATGACAAGCACTAGGAAATGAGGCTTCTAAAAAATAAAGGATCTGGCAAAATTTGAATCACCTTTCTGCTTGCTTACTAATCAATTCACAATTTCATTGAATTTCAGATATGTTCTTTTGACAACATTTCATTGAAATATCCCTAACAGCAGAGAGATGGACACAAGCTCTTTAATATTTTCCCTTTTCTTTCACCCTCTCAGAGATCACTCTGGCCCAAAGGATAAAAAATAGACACACCACTGAGCCAATCACATCTGTCCAGATTCTACTCATTGTAGTTTTTCAAACTCTTAGTACACCTTCCATTTCATCAGGTTGAGTTATCCAAAGTGTCCTCTCTTCATCCCTTTAGACTCTCCATCTTTCTGGCACTGAGAACCTAAACTCATCAATTCCTTTCCTCCTTCTCACTCTTTATTCCATTGCAAAGAACTTTCCACAGCCTTTCTTTTTCTAAAATTTTTTCTCTTAGTGTAAACCAGGACACTGATTTCCAAATCCAATAGCAACTTATTAGTATTCTTTGAAGTATACCAGGATACTCTTTGAATTATGGCAACTTTAAATATTTTGCTATATGCCATAACAGAGTTTGTACCTCCTTGTACCTGTTTAACTTACTCCACTTACCACTGAAATTCCTTTACTCCAAGTCTGATATGTCCATCTTGCCTGATTCTCTTTCATTTCTCCCTAAAAGTAGGCATCTCCTAAAGTTCTACTCTTGGGTTTTCTTTCTTTTCCATTTTTCTAGCCATCCACTGAGCACTCATGTCCCAAATTCACATTTCCAGCTCTAACACTACTTCCATTACTGCATGTCTATTTTGGTAAAACATACAGGGTTGACCCTGGTCGCCCCTACACAAACTTGCTCCAGACTTCGTTACTGTGTTCATACACTGTTGATGTGAACCCCTTTGGAAAGTATTTGTCAGCATTTTGAAAACCTGAACATGTACCTCTCTTACAGCTCAGGAATCCACTTCCAGACATATTCCCAGTAGAAGAGTCTGTATATGTGCAACAAAAGACATGCGTAAGAATATTTATAACAGCATTAGTCATTATAGCAATAAACAGGGAACAACCCAAAAGTATATCAATGGAAGGAATAAGATTGTAGTACCTTCTTCTCATGAAATACTATGTAGTATTGAAAAAGAAATACATGCAACCTGGTTGCATCTCAGACAAGATGTTGAACAAAAGTAAACAAATGATATCATCCAGTATGTTTTCATTTATATTGAATATAAAGGTCCCAAACAGACAAATCAGATCTCTGCTGAAATAGGTCACAATAGCAATTATCTTAAGGGGGTGATGTGTGGTACTTCTGGGGTGCTCCTAGTCTTCCATATCATAATCTGAGCAGTGGCTACACAGGTGTGTCTACTTCATTAAATAGTATCAAGCTATATATATAGATGATTTATTTATCCTTTATGTATATATTATATTTTAATTAAAGCACTTAAATTTCTGAGGTCCATCTTCAGATAGTTCAAACATCCAAATATGTCCCCTTGCTCTCTTGTAACCAACGGAATCATAACTTTCTAACAATACTCTGAAGTCCTCTTGTGTGCAATTTGTCTTCCTAGAAGAATGAGCCCTTAGACACAAAATCATCACATAATTTCAGCCTCACTATGACTTTATAAAAGTGATAACTATTCATATTCAAGATGAATTTGAGACTAGAGTATAAAAGAAACCTGCAATATTAAAGCTATCCACCATGTCATTTTTAACACATGTCATTTCTATTTTTCATGTTCTTCATGAGGAAGTCTGAAAATCATGTTCTATAAGACACAGAAGTACTTTTATGACCTTTTGAAAAACTACTCTTGACTCTTTTCAGTGTGATTAAATTTAAATGTGACTTTCTAATTTCTTCATAGAAATCCACTTAAAAGTCAAAACTCCTTTAATATGTATGAAATAAACATGATAATTGCACCTAAATATATTAGTTTTATAACTGTTACAAGTGGAAATCTTTTTTTTTTTTTTGCCAATTAAGTGGTTTTCTCCCATGTATATGGATAATGGGAAAACAAAGACCAGTTCTAGAGAAAGCCTATCATAAGTTCAACTTGCTCCTGAATTAAGATCTCATATAAGTTCAATTCATGTAGTTTATTTTTTTTTAAACTGCAATGTTTTTATAAAGAAATGAGTTTAAACCTTTCTATGGCTTTTCAAACAAATATGATTAACTGGCAAAGCTGCCTCTTATTTCAGCATTTGTCATCTAGATCAGATTTCCAACATTATTCTGACTTTTCACTTTTTCTTTCACAATGTATCATTTTTTGTGATAATTTATCATCTTCAGACTGTAGTCTCAGTCACTGGGCCATGTCAAGAATTGGATATTCATGGTTAATAAATCTCTGGGAAAGAAGTCAGCAAAAACAGAGAAGTCATTTTGATTCTCATTCTGGGCTACTCAGCCTAGTAGGCAACCTGTAAATGGAATTAAGGCACTAAAAATTTGAGAGTGTTTCAGATTTGTTTTGAGAAGGGAGTCAAGATATTTTGGAAGAAGCCAGACTTCTTTGGATATCTTCATATTTCTTTAAAGCTTAGTTTTAGGTTTGGGTTATTTATTTATTTATTTTAATACATTTGAGGTGGGAATACTACCATTCTTTCCCCCCCCCCCGCCCCGACTCAGGGCCACAAAAGGGATAAGTCAGGGCCTCCTTTAATACACTACTAGATAAAAGTTGTGTGTTTTGTACCACAACCAGAGAAGAAAAGTGACAACAACTTTGCAACAAGGAAAATGCAAATCCAGACATGACTACTTCAGTTTCTACCCAACAATCTCTCTTAACAAAAGAGTATCATGGAGATAGGTGAAGAAATACCCAGGAAATGCTTTCAGAGAAATCTTACCCCTTTCTCACTTGAGATTTATTTTTACAGTCAGCAAGAAAAGTAAAGTTGATTTGCAACTGATTTTCTAAGATTTCTAGTTACTCCCCAGTGTTTTTACATTTATAAATGTTTTACATTTCTAAGTGTTTTACATTTGTAAATGCCTTTACTACAATTTCAAGGTTGTGCCAGCAATAAATAGTACACTATTAAAAACATGCAAAAACAACACAATTTAAATTTCAGACCACTTACAGCTCTGTGTTTATCTCCAAGTCTGAGGAAACTCCAGCGCTTCAGAAAACAGCCCACATCTTGCCTCAAACACACACTGTCTTCAACCAAGAGGGGAGTTTTTGGAGGCTACACGGCACTTTTCTATCCTCAATGTACACTGGAATCACCTGGAGAACCTAAGAAATAAGGCAGCCAGCAATTTACCTCCAGAATCTGAGTTAATTGATCTGGGGAGGGTCCTAGGCATCAAAGGGCTTACAAAGCACACAGGTGATTCTAATATGCCTAGAGGGTTGAGAGCCTAAACCTAGAGTTGATTCAAACTAAAGTAAAACATCTTGGGTTCTTAATTTCTCTATCATATGTCAATTTTTACTTAGGAAACAAGCTTTTAAAGATTTATATCACTACATTCACAGCAAAAAATATAAAATATACTTAATTTCAGACTTTTGTTTTTTGCTAACTGCAATATTACTTGAATCAGAAAACATTTACCTGAAATCTTATACTATTCAGTATCAAAAGACAGCCTAGACTCGCTAGAAGGGAACTGCAGCTCCTTAAAAATTTCTCACTGGATTTACAAATGGATGACTTCTTTTATTTATCCTACGTTCAACATTTCTCTTTGCTAAGACTCCCCGCCAACCCCCAACTTTTATTGGCTCTCAACAACAACAAAAAAGATGAAAAAGCCATGGTACCCTGGGAAATGTCTAACAGGTAGTTCTCTGAGGGTGGAATGAGGGAAGAGGGAGGAAGCGCTGATTTGTAGAATTTGTTGATTTCCGTGGTGTATGTACTCCCACCATGGCTGATTTCAAGTTACCCGCAGGCTTGGTAATTTTTGTAAAATTTGACAGTCTCTGAGCCAGTATGAGCCAGTTCCAGCACTCCTCTTGAAATTATTAACCTGTTTGTGTATCATAGTCCTGGACAGGTAAGAAATGAAATTTAGTTGTTAATATACTCAGCATATTACTTGACATATCTCCTTACAGATACTGATTTCAAAACTTTGACTTACAATGGACTTAAGGAACTTTCCTCAGATGGAGGTACTTTTGAACTGTGTTTTTTCTACAGCTGGGGTTCGGACACATGCAGGTATGTCTGTGAGGGAAAAGGGTAAAATAAATAAGATTTTCGTGATGTTAAGAAAGAAAGCATCAAAATGAGAGCTTCTACAATGAGCTGAATTCAGCAATAAACACTAAGGGTCAGAGAAGAGTTGATATTGTTAGTCAAGTTCAGAATGACAGCAAATACAAAAAGCTATATAGATCCAGCTAATTTGTGCCAGGGGAAAGGCTAGAGTGGTAGTAATAGACTAAATGGTTTGCATTACTCAACCTAGAAACAAATATGCTACAGGCTCTACTATGTAAGTCAGGAAAGAATCCATCCTCTTTACTTTTGAGAGAGATACTGTGAAAAGGGGCTTCCCTGGTAGCTTGGTGGTAAAGAATCTGTCTGCCAATACAGGAGATGTGGGTTCAAGCCTGGGTTGAGAAGATCCCCTGGATAAGGAAATGGCAACCCACTCCAGTATTCTTGCCTGGAAAATCCCACGGACAGAGGAACCTGGTGGGCTACAGTCCCTGCGGTTGCAAAAGAATCAGGCAAGACTCAGTGACTAAATAACAACTGTGAAGTGTTGATTATCTCTGTGGTCATCTAGAAGAGTATAAGAGAGGTCTTCGGTAGACAATGGAGTTCCAGAGTAAGTAGCTGGAGATTAGAGTCAGCAGAATTCTAGTTTAACTGTCAATATGTTAATATTAGACATCTGAGGACATACAGGTAATTTACACTTTATCATCTCCCTCCGGCTACTGCATATCTAGGCAGAATAGCCATCTGGAAAGTACACTCAGACTCAGACTAAAATCCTAACTCCACCTCTTAATATGCAGGTAACCTATGACATTTCTCTGCATATCAGTTTTCTCCTCTTTAAAACAGATATAATGATAGAACTTATTTGTCATCGGATTATTACAAGAAACAAATGACATAATATATGCAAAACAGCATAATGCCAGGATAAACATCCTATTGCTTTGAAAGTGCACATCATAGTGCAGTGAAGTATATAGTATTATCCATGCTCAAGAAAAAATGCATTAAAGAAATGAAATATCTTTCCCAAGACCATGAATTTGTTAAGCAGTGATCCAGAATTTGAACCTGATTCAGCCTGATCCTGAAGCTCCTGTTCTTCCTATATAAGTTCTTTCTCCCAGTGGAAGAGTCTACAACATGAACAGATTGCTTCTTTATCTTGGAAGTGGTTGGGATGACAGATATTCTATTGCTAATTTTTTTTTTAATAAAGAAGAATCAAAGATGGGGACAATTATATGAGCAATAAAATAACCCTCTGAAATTCTGATTAGAGACAAATTTCTGCAGCAGACTCCATTCCTTTGCTCCTATGCTTCTCCTCTACAGCATTACATTTCTCCATCCAGGACATAAGCAAAAGTCAAATAATGTAGCTTGAATAGCTAGCTATTTCCTGTTCTGCCTGATCAGAGCTTCCTGTTCCATCACTCTTATTCACACCCTCAGGAGCTGTGCTCCATGCCCACTGCATGTGGTCTCAGCCAGCTAGCTACTTTACTTCTGTTCTGACTAGTCTGTTATTGTTTCCCAGAAGTGATAATATATACTCTTTCCCAAAATGTATTTGGAACAAACAAAGATCCTTACTATATTGATAAGTCTGTGGTGAAAGAAAGGATACCTGGTGAAATAAATTTGGGAATTTCTATGCTAAATGAAGTTTATTATCAGAGCCTTTAATATTCTAAGGCATGTTGAATACTGTGGACTTATATTTATAACCTAAAAGTTGAGGGTTATGTTTTATTTGGTGTAAATTTCTAGGGCTTCAATCCCAGGAGACAGCATCTGAAATAACCCTGAGAGAACTACACTGAGAGTCTACGTTATACAGGAGTTTTGCAACAAGAGGCAGGCAGTCTGAACATCAAAAGATTAATCTTAATTAAAGAAAACAAGATATTTCAAGACAAGGAATTTAGTGCTTTTCTATGTATGGGAAGATGCAAGAACCTGGGTTCACTGAAATCGTTCCTTTGATATGCGCCTCACCTGTCTGGGGCCAGTATTCTGTGTTTTTGCAACAAGCTGAGTTTCCTCAAGGTTCTTCCTAGGGAGTGGCTGCAGCCTGATGGCTGCTCAATGGCAGATATTCTCTTCCTTCCTGATTTTCCTCAGGCTGATCAGATCACATTGGAGAGTTACAGTCACTGATGATTATGACATCCTTGTTCACTGATATGGCAGGAAATATTCCATTTCTCAATATCTTCAAGAGGGAAATATAATATGTGATATTTTCAAATACAGTTTTAGAAGTGTGGAGTGCTCCTTGCCCACTCACATGATTTTCATTAACTTTCATTGTCTTCCAAAAGTGGTAGTTTCTATTCTTTTGCTCTTCTCTTCACTAGTCCTGCAAAGCAGATCTACCAGCCAAAATATTCCACTAATACCTGCATCTTTAGTGCCTGCCTAATGAATTATGAAATACCACTTCCAGAATATGGTAGAAAAACATTCAGAACATGTCCCTATCTGAGACTGAACCTGGAATTCACCTTTCATTTCAACAGAAAACTCTTGGGAAGCAAGAAGCACAAATTCCCAAATAAAACTGAAATACCTGGATTGCTGATTAACTGAATAATACATTCTTGGGATGGCTGTGGTAATGAACGGCCCTCTTTGTTTGGATTAGACCATAAAACAATATATTGAAAACTATATAAACTGATTATGCAGAATAAAGAAAGGATAACACATCATAAAAACTAGCTGGAGAATGCCAATCTAGCTTAATATTAATCTGTTTGAAAATACAGACTAAGTCCCAGTTGCATATTTGCTTTTCACCAGGAAATTTTCCTTCCACTTTTTGTCTCTCTCTTATCATTGTTTTTTACAGACAGACTGGAATACTTCCAGGTTAATTTTATTACATTTTGAACGGCCCAATTTTTATTTTCATACCCTTGTACTATGGATAATCTGGGGTTGTTTCGTTTGTTGTAGAACCTTCTCATTTCACCTTTTGTACCACAGTTGTCATGCTTAATTGGAAGATTTAATGTTGAGTTGTCAACTCAAAGAAGTTCTTTCAGCTGAAAGCTTCATTTCCATCTGTTTAGAAAAGGCAAGGAATGATGACAATATTAAGTGAATCTGTCCTCTCAACTATAGCCTATAACATGTTACCTAACTGTACTGATGAATAACAATGAATACTAGTTGTGTATAATATTATATTAACATACTTGGAGAGATATTAAGTTCCTAAAAATATCAAATATTTCAAAAAAGATGTGGAAGATGGTTGAATTGTCTCATTTTGCAAGTGCCAGCATTTTGCTATTCTTTCGAAAAAAGGGTTCTCTAATCTTTCACAAAGTATTGCCATGATCACTTATTTAAGGACCTGCTGATGATACTGTTTGGTTAAAATGCTATGGATACCTGAGAGGTGTGGCACACGCATACAAAATAATAATGGATATTATTATAATAAAAGGAACATGCTATAAACTGATTCTACTGGTTGCATTCAATAAAGCCAAAAAATAAAGCAGACAAGGATTAGAATAGTTATAATGGACAGTTTACATAAGCTATTATTATTATTAACACAATGTGTTTTAAGAGCTTGCTAGTGATAAGGAAGAGAAGGAGGAGGAGTAAATGTTAGATTGAGAATGAAGGCAAAGATAAGCATCCTTGTTTTATTAGACAAGAAAAGTGAGGACTCAAATCATCATCAGTTCCTGATTCAAAAAATTTAAAGTTCACTTAAATAACAATGATACTGTTAAAGAACAGAGAACACAATGGACTAAGCTTATCTTCACAGGAAAAAAAAAAGATTTGAGAAATTAAACATCCAACATAAATCTAAAGGTAAGGCATGCATGTGCTCTTAATGTGATATTAAAATACAAGTTTTTTCTTGTGTTGATGTCATTTAAAACAATAGTTTAATTTTTTACTAACAATGGTAAAGAACTACATTTTCACTTAATTAACCTACAATCCAGCAGATAAAATTGGAATAGGACATAACAAACTATAAGCTGGAACTAAAATATGCTAAATGCAAAATGGTTACTTCGAATCTTTTCAGAGATTCCCTTTAAACAGTCTTTACTAAACATCATCTAGTTCTCACCTCCAATTTCTTTCCTATCTCTCCATTATCTGGCAACAATATGACATTAAAATCTTTTGCTGCTCTGGAACAAATATTGCCTAAATATTTGCAGTCTACCTTTACGATCTGCCATATGGTTGTTAAAATGATTGTGCAAATGCTTTTGTTTTACTGCAGATGGAAGGGGGCAGGCATTAATCAATTGCTCAATGTAAGTGCAAGCCAGAATAATTACTGTGTTAGTAAGGATGGCAAGAGTCACTAAACCAGTGTGGACAAAACAAAATGTGTGAGTGAGTCACTGCCTGGGTAGTACAAAATGTCAACACCATCAGCAAGGCTTGGCAGAAAATGAAAATAATTTGAAGGAAAAAAATATAAGTTGTGCTGAAAAACCTTTGAAAAGACAGGCTTTTCTATGTGAATGGAATATTAACAAAGAAGCATCCCAGGAATGCTAACAAGAAACATAGTTACCCATGTACATTTCTCTGCTCATCCAGCTACCAAACCAACTTGCACAAATTGTATAATTTAACATTTTCAGTGACCACTATTCTTTTGGGTATTGGACAGATCCATGGAAAATATACTCTTAACCATTTATTCCTCACTCGGCTGCTTCCCTTACTCTCCACCCACAAAACTCCCAAAGATTCACTGTAGTGCTCAAGCATTCTAAAAGACTAATCACTTTAAACTAATTTATTATCCTGAAAAGTTCATTATATAACTGGTTGCTGACCTGTATTGTTCACATAGTTTGAGTGTGTGTGTGATTGTTATAACTTAATGGAAAAGCTATTACTGTTAGAAAAGTGAGAAGAATATGTCTTTGTGCACTTATTCAATAATAGTTATAATTAAAGATAACTGATGTCTATTGGATTTTTCTTTCATGTATTTCTCACTTTTAGGAGTAAACATATTCTTTTATTTTTCTAGATAGGAAAACTAAGAGCCTACATCTTTAATTTATCAAGTCTTTTTTGTATTTCACATGGTGCATTCTTGTTTCCTAAAAATATATTTTGAAAAACTTATTTAAAAGTCCCTTTAATAATGTGGATTTCATCTTTCTTCACTTTGAAAAGTACTATTCAATGTGGTAATGAACAAAAATCACCTTTTATATACATTTAAAAATTAGTTTTTTAGTTCATAATAACCCATAGCTCTCTCTTCACTTTTATAATATATCTTGCACTTGTTGGTCATTATATAAAGACACATAAGCATACATACACAAATAATTTGAAGGGATGGCAGTGGGAAAATCACCTTATTGCTCTGATGTCTCATCACCTCTAACATTCCAGAAGTCCCTAGGTGTTCTGTTCTTAAGAGTTGAGTGCTCTGAAAATTTACCACCAGAAAACAGATTAAAAGGAAGGAAGGAGTGAACGTGTTATGAAAGGAAGAGTTAAGGAAAGGAAGGATGAAAATTACCATATTCTGAAATAAAGGCCAAAGTCATTGGTTCACTCCATAATGAAACTTGGTTAAACTGTTTGTACACACGTATATAAGGAACATAGGAAACTTTAAAACCAAACTGTTAACAGAAAAATATTAATGTTAAAACATGTCAAATGGAAATTCATGTGTGCAAATCAGATGTTATTGAACTTACAACCATGCTCAGGTTCAAATTTACACTTGTTTCTATGCATTTTGTACCCACTCCACAGGCAGTAGTTTAATTTCCATCTCCATTGCCCATTATCACTCAGTTATTAAGGGATACAAAACTGAATTAAGCCAGAATTATGATCCTTGTTGAAGCTGGGTGATGGGTACATAAAAATTTACTATACTACTCTCTCTGTTTTAAAATTTTCCATAATAAATTTCCATTAAAATTAGTGTAAATCCCAAGTCCATACATTTTTAAATTTCATGCATTAGTTTTCGATACTTTTGCCCTTAATTGAGATTTGGATGGGAGATAGGACAGAGAAAATATTAAAATGACTTTATCATTAAAAATGAAATATAATAATCCAAAAAGAAGTGGAAAATAGCATGGGATTTCAGAGAAAAAAAAAGATCATGTTGAAATTTTAAAAATGAGAAATTTGATGAAAATAAAAACAAAAATAAACAAATAGGACCTAATTAAACTTAAAGCTTTTTAACAGCAAAGGAAACCATAAACAAAATGAAAAGACAACCCTCAGAATGGGAGAAAATATTTGCAAACAAAGCAACTGACAAGGGATTAATTTCCAAAATATACAAACAGCTCACAGGCAGCTCAATATCAAAAAACAAACACCTCAATCAAAAAATGGGTAGAAGACCTAAATAGCTATTTCTTCAAAGACGCACAGATGGCCCAGAAGCACATGAAAAGATGTTCAACATTACCAATTGTTAGAGAAATGCAAATCAAAACCGCACTGAGACACCACCTCATACCAGTCAGAACGGCCATTATTAAAACAAATAACGAATGCTGGAGAGGATGTGTAGAAAAGGGAACCCTCTTACGCTGTTGGTGGGAATGTAAGTTGATACTGTGGAAAACAGTATGGATGTCCCTCAGAAAATTAAAAATAGGATTACCATATGACCCAGGAATCCCATTCCTGGGAATATAACCAGAGAAAACTATAATTCCAAAAGATACACGCACCCCTATGTTCACAGCAGCACTGTTCAAAATAGCCAAAATGTGGAAGCAACATAAATGTCCATCAACAGATGAACAGATGAAGAAGATGTGGTGCATATGTAAAATGAACTACTGACTCAGCCATAAAAAATAATAAAAACGCTGTCTGTAGCAACACAGAAGCAACTAGAGATTATCATACTAAGTGAAGTAAGTCAGAATGAGAAAGATATTGTATGATATCACTTATACGTGGAATCTAAAATATGACACAAATCATCCTATCTATAAAACAGTAACAGACTCATACACATAGAGAACAGACTAGTAATTACAAGGGGAAGGGAGGGATAGCAATGGACTGGGAGTTCTGGGGGTTGTTAGATGCAAACTTTTGCATTTAGAATAGCTAAGCTACAAGATCCTGATATATAGCATAGAGAACCATATTGAATATCCTGTGACAAATCATAATGGAAAGGAATGTTATACATATAAAACTGAGACACTTTGCTATACAGTAGAGATTGGCATAACATTGTAAATCAACTATACTTCAAAAAAAATTAAGACAAGGAATATAGGAGGAACAGATGAAAAAGAAAAAAAATAGAATGCATTCATTTTTAGAACATGTCAAATTTTAAATGGCTATGAGATTTGGAAATAGAAGCAACAAGTCTACTTGTATTTGGAGGCCTGGAAAAAGATCAATAGAGAAATTGGTACTGAAGATACAGATTTCAGAACCACCTATTTATAGGTGGTAATTGAAACCATTTCAAGAAATACATATAGATAAAGAAGAGTATGGTAGGCAGAATTTTAAGCATAAAAACAACCTCCAAGAGAGTTATTAGAAGCCTGTATTCATGGATACTACAATGGATGAAACACCATCATGAGTAATCACGGCCCCAGCATTAAAAAAATGATATCTGGGAACTGCAGAGGCAAGAAGATATACATTGTTTTAATATCAGCATTGTAAGTAATCACAGTATTGTTATCTATTGTTAATGGTGGGAGATAAACTTAACCAGAAGTGGCTCATCTGAAATAAATACCATGAAACCATGGTTCCTGGATTTGAACAGGAAGAGATGGTATAAGACACTATGAAGAATTTTCTCATGCACTGATTGGACAATAAGCAGATATACAGATGACTCTACTCAGGAATCTAAATCTTCACCAATAATTACTAAAACTCACATGGCTCCATTAATGTTTTAAATTAAAAAAAATCAAATCAGTTTCTACCAAGATGGACCTTGCAAAATATTTTTCCTGGGCCTTACATACCTTATAGGCAGTGCTGGGTAAGGATAATTCACGTTCACTGACCTTAATTTTATCTGTAAGGCAAAAGTTAAGATCATCTGTCACAAGAGGAAAAGGTAAAATTTTTTGTAGAGGTTTAAGAAGAGTTATAAAGATTCATAACAATCACTGATGATAATGAGAGACAGAACTGTTTGTGGCCACATAAAATGAGTCATGACCAGTTCTTAAGGATCTGGTTAACCATGGAGACCATGAATTTGTCTCAAGCAGTCTGAATATTTGAGAAATTTTATTCTAGCAATCTTCAAGAGCTCAGTTATAAAAGGCAGACAGTGATATTAATTCTAGCCTGAGGGTTTACAAGATAGATGTCATAGAAAAATGAAGATCCAAGGGAATTAAGAAAAGCTAGGTGATCAAGCATGAGTTTTGAATGAATACTGAAATTAGGTAAGAGAGAAGTAAAATAGTAGTTCTTGGGGACAAAATCCAGAGCAGAACAAACGCGGTGGGCTTCTGGGAGGATGGAAGAGCAGGAGATGGAGAAGAGGTAGGTGCCAGGGTCTTCTATAATTGTGAAAAGAAATTGGGAGTGTAAGGATTTATATAGATGAATGTCATAAACCTCAAGGGGGGAGCTTTTTGCCACAAAAGTTGATAAATAATGGTGTTTTAGTTTCCAAATGATGCTATAACAAAATATAAATTTAGTGGCACAACACAGCACCAGCTTACTCTCTTGAAGTTCTTGAAATCAAAGTTTGAAATCAGTTTCACTGGGCTCAAATCAAGATGTTGGTAGGCGTGTGATCTTTCTCAAAGATCTAAAAAGAACCTGTTCCCTTGCTCTTTCTAGTTTGTAGAGGCCACCAGCATTTCTTGACACATGGCTCTTTCCTCTATATTCAAAGCCCAAAGCATAACATCTTCTCTCTGAACTCTGTTTCATTCCATATAACTTTTTTTCTCTCTGACTCTTATCTTTCTGCCCAGCCTCCTTTAAGGAGCCCTGTAGTTATATTAGACCCACCCAGATAATCCAAGATTATATCTCCAGCTCAAGATTCATAACTTAATACATCTTCAAAATATCTGTTACTATGTAAAGTACATTAATCTCCAGGTGCCGGGTATTAAGATGCGGACATCTTCAGGGGACAGGTAGGAGGGCATCATTCAACCTGCCACAACTGATGTGCTGAGAGAACAAATACTTCTGCCTGAAATGTTCCCGGGGCATTTGTATCCAGAAAGAAGGAGAGCGTTTACCTGTGTGCATGCTCAGTTGCTCAGGTCAACTCTTTGCAACCCCAAGGACCGTAGCCTGCTAGACTCTTCTGTCCATGGGGTTTCCCAGGCAAGAACACTGAAGTGGCTTGCCATTTCCTCCTCAAGGGGATTTTCCTGAACCAGGGATCAAACCTGAGTCTCCTGCACTTTCTGCATTATAGGCGGGTTCTTTACTGCTGAGCCATTGGAGAAGCTCCAAGGGTTTCTATAGGGCAACAAAAATTAAAATCATATTGTGTGGAAAAGCTTAGCAATTAAGGTGACTTTAGTGTGGCATAGGGTTTGCTGAAGCTAGAACTGAAATGTTTGGGAGAGAAGGGAGTAACCAGTGAGCAGGTGAATCAAGCAAGAGTCTCAAGAGGTTGCTAGTATGGGAGAGAACAGAAGATAGGAAAGGAGTACTAATTAAAACATGGCAATAATGTGGAATGACCTGGGCTTAAGGTTAAAAGGTGAGTTTGCATTCCAATCCCAAAGAAAGGCAATGCCAAAGAATGCTCAAACTACTGCACAATTGCACTCATCTCACACGCTAGTAAAGCAATGATCAAAATTCTCCAAGTCAGACTTCAGCAATACATGAACTGTGAAATTCCAGATGTTCAAGCTGGTTTTACAAAAGGCAGAGGAAACAGAGATCAAATTGCCAACATCCACTGGATCATGGAAAAAGCAAGAGTTCCAGAAAAACATCTATTTCTGCTTTATTGACTATGCCAAAGCTTTTGACTGTGTGGGTCACCATAAACTGTGGAAAATTCTGAAAGAGATGGGAATATCAGACCACCTGACCTGCCTCTTGAGAAACCTGTATGCAGGTCAGGAAGCAATAATTAGAACTGGACAGGGGACAACAGACTGGTTCCAAATAGGAAAAGGAGTACTTCAAGGCTGTATATCGTCACCTTGCTTATTTAACTTATATGCAGAGAACATCATGAGAAACGCTGGGCTGGAAGAAGCATAAGCTGGAATCAAGATTGCCAGGAGAAATATCAATAACCTCAGATATGCAAATGACACCACCCTTATGGCAGAAAGTGAAGAGGAACTAAAAGCCTCTTGATGAAAGTGAAAGAGGAGAGTGAAAAAGTTGGCTTAAAGCTCAACATTCAGAAAACTAAGATCATGGCATTCTGTCCCATCACTCCATGGGAAATAGATGCGGAAACAGTGGAAACAGTGTCAGACTTTATTTTTTAGGCTCCAAAATCACTGCAGATGGTGATTGCAGCCATGAAATTAAAAGACACTTCCTCCTTGGAAGGAAAGTTATGATCAACCTAGATAGCATATTACAAAGCAGAGATATTACTTTGCCAACAAAGGTCCGTCTAGTGAAGGCTATGGTTTTTCCTGCGGTCATGTATGGATGTGAGAGTTGGACTGTGAAGACAGCTGAGCACCAAAGAATTGATGCTTTTGAACTGTGGTGTTGGAGAAGACTCTTGAGAGTCCCTTGGGCTGCAAGGAAATCCAACCAGTCCATCCTAAAGGAGATCAGTCTTGGGTGTTTATTGGAAGGACTGATGCTAAAGCTGAAACTCCAGTACTTAGGCCACCTGATATGAAGAGTTGACTCATTGGAAAAGACCCTGATGCTGGGAGGGATTGGGGGCAGGAGGAAAAGGGGACGACAGAGGATGAGATGGCTGGATGGCATCACTGACTTGATGCACATGACTTTGGGTGAACTCCGGGAGTTGGTGATGGACAGGGAGGCCTGGCGTGCTGCGATTCATGGGGTTGCAAATAGTCAGACACGACTGAGTGACTGAACTGAACTGAAGGTTAAAACAGCTCTCTGATGGCAACGTTGAGTCCCATCCCAGTACAGAGTGCCAAGATATTCATCATGAAAAGTCTGTGATAACAGCTCCCAGGTAAAGTGACTGGGATTTGTGTTACTTATTTAAATCAATAAGATAAATCTGCAAAGGCTCAAAAGAGATTACTGTGGTTTTCTCATGTTTACATTCTTTTCTCATTTATAAGAAAGGATACTCCATTTGATGACAAGCCTTATCAAACTGAAACACTGAATGCTCCTTTCTTGAAAATGTATTAATTTATGGTGAATTCTGAAAATATGAAAACTCCCATGATAGTAAAAGGAAAACTGTATGTATTTCATATATTACATGTTAATTATTCCACTGTCTCAAGCCAAATAGAATGAGAAGGTCAATATAAAGTATATTTACCATAAGTGATATTTTTGCAAGAAAATCCAAAAAAAGAAAATCCATTTGTATAAAAATATCCTGAAAAATTCCTGGGTATCCTCATTCCTAATAAAATACTGTTCATAATTTACAAGCTATTTCAGTAAAGTTTATATATTATTCTTATTATCTTTGTTTCCACACTCTCAAATTTGACCATCTTCAGACAAATTGATCATAGGTATAACCATGGAAAAGCTGATGCTGGTTGTTATTGGGGACTTGAATAGTTAAAGACTTCAGGTGGCATCACTTCTTTCCCTTCTCACTTCTGGTCAAGAGTAAATTTCTAAATCTTTTGCTTTGATTTTCATCCTAAATCATATAGGAGCCATGATGTTGTATGAACTTACCTAGTATATCTTTGGTTTTAAGCTTTTCATCTCTTAGACATTTAAACATATTTTTTTTTCATTTTGCTGAAAAAGTTAAAAACCAAAAAAGAGAAAAGCAAGAGAGATCCCCTGCCTTAAATTCTAAGCATACATCCTTGGATGAGCCATGAGATGAGAAGTTATATGATGGTCTTGATAGTCTTATGTTCTTTTCACCGAATTGGTGACCTAACTGTGAAAAGCACTTCTTATCCCCAAGGTCAATTTCATCTCATCAAATAGCAAAACTTGAATGAAACAATCAGTAACTGAGTCTGACTGGCTGGTAAAATCTCCTGCAGCATTGTCAAATCATCAGCAATTTACTTTTCAAAAACACATAGGAGATGGATTTGTGTCATTTTTTCATTACAACCAAGAAAAACTGATACACACGATATAAAATAAGGAGTTTATATTTTCTTTACGGTATTTCCTCTGTGGACTTCTATTTCTTCTGTGTGCCTTGTGGGTGAATGGCAGACAACGTTCACACAAGGCCCATAAAGCAAAAAGTAAACTATAAATGTCAGGTAAATATATATTTTTCCAACTATACAAGGACCTAAGAGACACTTCCCCAAAAACCTATAGGAAAACAGTTCAAACCTGGAGCCTGGGGAGAAAGTATTGGGTCAATGGGGTGATTTCTTTCTCCACAAAGCATAACAGAAATGAAAAGGAAAGCTTCTTTTCTGAGGATAAGATTTATCACCTTAGTGTAGCAAAACTAACTATTCTGTGCTTTTATTGGCAACAATATGTTTTCATTAATTAAGAGAGGTGAAAAATTGTACTTACAAGTATATTTTTCTTATGTAAACATCTTTTAGAATAGCATTTTTCAAACTATGGGTCATTAAATTAATTTAGTGTGTCCCAAATAGCATTTTTAATTAAATAAAATAGAAATATCTAGAAATGTTTAACTAGTAAAAGTGTCCGCTGTTTCTTGACATTCTGTTCAATTGCAATAGGTGAGGGCACTTATACTTGTATACACTGCTGTGAAATATTCTTACTGAAGATTAAAGTCAATGTCTAAATATACTATTTTACCACACTGGGGTACCTGAGGAAAAGAGTTACAGCAGCATCCTCTTTGTATAGGTAAGTCCTCAAATAGACTGCAGGAGAGATGAGTGAGGCTCATGAGCTGACAAAATTACTAAGTATGGCAAGAAAACTACAGGCAACATCTCAGAGATGTCATTGGAATACACTGTGATGCACAAACATCATGAAATCACTCTAATGCATTTCTGGGTCCTGTTGCCAGTCCACATGTTCTCAAGGAAATCTTTTCTCACTTTGAAGACTAACTCAAAACGCAAATAGTTATTTTAATAAGAACAATATGTTTATGTATCACTTAACAAAAAGGATAAATGTAAATGAATGATAAGCTGTCTTGTGATTACAAACCTATGTAGTATAAATAATTCAATCAAAATATATCTTTCCTTTAAAAGTCCTTTCTTTCTTCCTTCAATTTAAGATGTTTTCAAAAGAGAGGTGAGTTTTGCTATGTTATCCCTTCTTTCGCCAGCCCTCTTGGAATGTGAGTCCAGACTCAGGTATAAATCTTAAGTCTTAAGTCTTTGTCCTGGGAGAAGAACTGAAAAAACCTTTCCCCCTCCTTAGGGGGATAATACTACATAAACAGAATCAAACCAGCCAAATTAATGGGGGAGAAAGTGAGACACTGACTCTGGCACACACTATTTGGCAATTTACTACTACAAAATTAGCTTTCTCTAATGTTGTTTTCACGCACACATACAGACAAATCTCTAGAAAAATCTTATTTTGTAAAGGTGTCTGCAATGTATGCAACATGTATAGAGACAAACCAGAAGAGTGAGCTTAAACACTGGAAATTTATACAGATTTTTTTTAAACTGCAGATTGTTTTTTTAAGGACTTAAAAATCATTCAGGTATAATAAGCTGAGTCATTAATGGTAATAAAACCAAGTAAAAGTAATTTAATGTGCTAAACATCTCATCTTGACTAATTAGTAGATTCAGAATAATTTTATACTGAGAGGTCTGATTCAATGTGTTAATGAGTATTTTAACGGTAGTAATATATGATAATCCTCAAGAAAATTACCAGTTGAGCTGAGTGCTGAAAGAAATGAGAGCTGTGAAATCCCTTTTCTTTAGTGAGGCCCTATAGTTTCAAAACACTAGAGGAAGTGAGTAGTGACAAAGCAAGTAGCTTCTGGAGAACCAGAAGAAAGGAAAGAAGAGGAAAGAAGATACTCTTAGAAACAACAAAAAAGATATTTTAAAATCACATTTTCAAGTTTAACTTGATTTAAAGTGTTTAAATTTAGGCTAAGAAAAAAAGTAGGCCTTTCTTCATTGCATTTATAATGCACACACTCTCATTCTTCTAAAATAATATAATTTAAGACTAGAGTTTGTTTATCTTTGTAATACATTCCCCAAAGACTTCTTTGGGGATTCACCACTGGAATGCTTTAAGTAAATTTATCTCTTTGGACATAAAAAAAGGAAAAGATGATTAAGATAATTCATCAAGTCTTTTGAGATTGAATTTAAGATTAATGCCCAGGAGAAAAAAAAACCATAATGACATATGTAATTTCCAGAGGACGGTGAACCAAATGATTCTTTCTCCCTGATGCATTCCACTGCCCTGACACCTCCGACCTCCTGGGAATGCAGGAGAAGAGCTCCATCATGTGGGCAGGACTGCCCCGAGACAGCTACCACACTCAAGTGTATGTATATCTGTGGTGTCTACAAGTAGCCCTCTTTTGTCTGTACTGTGTATACTAAATTTCCCCTCCATCAGTACTTCATTTTCACTTTCTGAAATGTATATTATAGCTGCTAGTTAGCAGCCCCAAAGCCAGATATTCAGCACATATCAGTCAACCCACATCCTTATTGGTATCAAGTATAAGAAACATTCAGTACTGGGGCTAAAGGAGAAACAACAGAACTAATGATAATGGATGTTAATTGAGCTATCACTATGTACTAAGCACTATGCAGTCTTTACATGCGTTCACATATTCACTGCTACCAATAGCTTAATATACCACTGAACCACATTTATACTAACTTTATATGAGAAACAGGCTCACATAAGTAAATTTTATTTTGCAGAGCTAGCAATTGGTAAAGCCCAAATTTGAATTCAGACAGTATGACAACAGGAATCTTAATCACTATTCTGTACTATGTCACAGTAAAGAGAAGAACAAAATATCTAATGCTGCATAATTTTGAAATTACATCACCACACAGAAATTTAAACAATGAATATCCAAACAAAACTGAGAAAACACATTTTGAAATCCTAGCCCAGAAGCTGAGAAGTTGTACAGAATCAGTACATCTTGCTTCACTTTGTCTTGGAACCAAGCTGTGGCCTATTTCAGATCTATGCAAAATACAGTAAGGAAAAAAGGGAACATGAGCACAGTGGATCCATGGAAACAAAGATATTAATACCAACCAAGAATAGAAATATGTTTAATATATTTAAAGAGATAAAAAATAATTCTAAATTTGAATTAGGAACAAGAGACTATCAAATACAACTGGATAAATATGAAAAAGAGCCAAATAGAACTTCAACAAGCAAAGATATATTAGTATTAGCATGGAATCTGATAAGTGGACTCTAAAATGCATACAAAAGACCAAAGGTCCAAAATTCACTAACATGCTTCACAAGTAGGATGAAACTTAGTAATATCAGAGAAGGCAATGGCACCCCACTCCAGTATTCTTGCCTGGAAAATCCCATGGACGGAGGGGCCTGGTAGGTAGGCTGCAGTCCATGAGGTTGCGAAGAGTCTGACATGACTGAACGACTTCACTTTCGCACACTGGAGAAAGAACTGGCTTCCCACTCTAGTGTTCTTGCCTGGAGAATCCCGGGGATGGGGGAGCCTGGTAGGCTGCTGTCTATGGGGTAGCACAGAGTCAGACACGACTGAAGCGATTTAGCAACAGCAGTAGCAGCAGCAGTAATATCAAAGTATATTAAAAATCTCTAGTATTGGGGGGCGGTCCTAAGATGGCAGAGAAATAGGACGGGAGACCATTTTCTCCCCCACAAATTCATTGAAAGAACATTTGAACACTAAGCAAATTCCACAAAACAACTTCTGAATGCTGGCAGAGGACATCAGGCATGCAGAAAGGCAGCCCATTGTCTTTGAAAGGAGGTAGGATAATATATGAAAGATAAAAAGAGAGGCAAAAGAGGTAGGGATGGAGATCCATCCCAGGAAGGGAGTCTTAAAAGAGGAGTTTCCAAACACCAGGAAACACGCTCACTGGCGGGTCTGTGGGGAGTTTTGGAATCTCAGAGGCAACATAACTGGGAGGAAAAATAAATAAATAAATAAACCCCACAGATTACTTGCTTAACCCGCAACTCCCAGTGCTTGCATCTGCTACCAGCAAGCAGGGGCTTAACAGGGAGGTGCAGGCTGCGTTGCTTAGGGTAAGGACCTAGCCTGAATGCCCTGAGGGCAAGCTGAGGGAACTAACGTGAAATAGCAACTGAAACTACGGGATAGCCAGGGAGAGAGAAAAAAAGAGCGAACTATCCAGTGAAAAGTCCTAACCTAAGGCACTGCCAGGCCCGCTCACAGAACAAAGGACGGAGCAAATACCAGAGGAGAGCTAGCAGGCTGCGGACCAGCCCATCCCCGCTGGAGACAGGCAGGCAGGTGGGGGGGTGGGGGAGCAGCGGAGGGGGGCGGTTGGGGGGGTAGGGTCAGCCGGAGCCAGAAAGGGGCAATCTCGGCCCCAGAGAGGCATCCTCTACCAAACTGCAAGCAGGCTTCGTTGCTAAACAAGACTTCTTGGGATTCTGGAAGGCTGACCTCCGCCAGGAGGGTTGCAGCCACAGATCAGCTCCCCGTAAGAGACACATAGAACACCTGAGGTGGGCACGCCTGCTGCCACCCAGGAAACCGAGTGGCTAGGACTGGGGAGTTGGTAAGATGCACTCCCCACCTGGAGAGACTGCACTCACCAAGCACCTGGTCGCCTGAGCTGCTCAGACCTGGAAAGAGCATAAAACACAGGCCCAACTGAGTCTGCACCTTTGTGGAGTACCCGAGAACCTGAACCTGAGTGGCTTAGACCTGGGAAGTGCATGCAACCCGGGGCCTGCCTCAGACAGTTCCCAGCAGAGAAACTTAAAGCCGTGTAGACTGGGAAAGTGCACACGGCGTGAGCAGGAGCAAACCCAGTGCAGCCGAAACACTGCAAGCACTCCCCAAACATGCCAGTGATATTTGTTTTCAGTGTTCCTCCCTCCTCACAGCACGACTGAAAAAGTGAGCCTAAATAAGTGACCACCTTTGCCTCCTTGTGTCAGGGCAGAAATTAGACACTGAAGAGACCAGCAAACAGAAGCTAAAATAAACAGAGGGAACTGCTTTGGAAGGGACAGGTAGAACAGATTAAAACCCTGTAGTTAGCACCGACTACATTAGAAGGGGCCTATAGATCTTGAGAAGTATAAGCTGGATCAAGGAACTATCTGAAACTGAACTGACCCCACACTGCCCGTAACAGCTCCAGAGAAATTCCTAGAGGTATTTCTATTATCATTAAAAAAAATTTTTTTAAATTTTAAGTCCTCTATTACTCCTTTAATTTTCATATTTATAACCTATTACCTTGCCAAAAAAAGACCCTATTTTTAAAGCAAACTTCATATATATATATATATATTATAATTTTTGTGACTTTGTTTTTTTTTTTAATATTGTATTTTTGAGTCTAACCTCTACTCTAGATGTTTAATCTTTGCTTTCTGGTTTTTGTTATTGATTTTGTACCTTTAAGAACCCAATCTTCAGCACCAATTTTTACTTGGGAATGTGATTACTGGTTTGATTGCTTTCTCCCACTTTTGGCTCTCCTTTTTCCTCTACCAGATTGCCTCTATCTCCTCCCTCTCCCTCCTCTTCTCTACCCAACACTGTGAATCTCTTTGTGTGTTCCGGGCTGTGGAGAACACTTAGGGAACTGATTACTGGCTAGATCTGTCTCTCTCCTTTTGATTCCCCCCTTTATCCTCCTGGCCACCTCTGTCTCCTTCCTCCCTCTTCTGTTCTCTGTGTAACTCCATGAACCTCTCTGAGGGGTCCAGACTGTGCAGAGCACATAGAGAATTGATTACTGGCTAGATTGCTCTCTCCCCTTTTGATACCCCCTCTTCTCCTCCTGATCATCTCTATCTCCCTCCTCCCTTTTCTCTTCTCCATGTAACTCTGTTAACCTCTCCATGTGTCCCTCACTGTGGAGAAGCTTTTCATCATTAACCTAGATGTTTTATCATCAGTGCTGTATAGATGGAGAGGTCTTGAGGCTACTGTAAGAATAAGACTGAAAACCAGAAGCAGGAGGCTTAAGTCCAAATCCTGATAACACCAGAGAACTCCTGACTCCAGGGAACATTAATTGATAAGAACTCATTCAAAAGCCTCCATACCTACACTGAAACCAAGCACCACCCAAGAGCCAACAAGTTCCAGAGCAAGACATACCATGCAAATTCTCCAGCAACACAGGAACACAGCCCTGAGCTTCAATATACAGGCTGTCCAAAGTCACACCAAACTCCCAGACATCTAAAAACTCACTACTGGACACTTCACTGCACTCCAGAGAGAAGAAATCCAGCTCCACCCACCAGAACACCAATGCAAGCTTTCTTAACCAGGAAACCTTGACAAGCCACCTGTCCAACCCCACTGACAGCAAGGAACTTCCACAATAAAGAGGACCCTCAAACTGCCAGAATACAGAAAGGCCACCCCAAACACAGCAATATAAACAAGATGAAAAGGCAGATAAATACTCAGCAGGTAAAGGAACAAGATAAATGCCCACCAAACCTAACAAAAGAGGAGGAGAGTCTACCTGAAAAAGAATTCAGAATAATGATAGTAAAAATGGTCCAAAATCTTGAAGACAAAATGGAATTACAGATAAATAGCCTGGAGACAAGGATTGAGAAGATGCAAGAAATGTTTAACAAGGACATAGAAGAAATAAAAAAGAGTCAATCAATAATGAATAATGCAATAAATGAGATCAAAAACACGCTGGAGGGAACCAACAGTAGAGTAACGGAGGCATAAGTTAAAATAAGTGAGGTAGAAGATAGAATGGTGGAAAAAAATGAAGCAGAGAGGAAAAAAGAAAAAAGAATTAAAAGAAATGAGGACAACCTCAGAGACCTCTGGGCCAATGTTAAATGCCCCAACGTTCAAATCATAGGAGTCCCAGAAGAAGAAGACAAAAAGAAAGGCCATCAGAAAATACTTGAGGAGATAATTGTTGAAAACTTCCCTAAAATGGGGAGGAAATAATCACCCAAGTCCAAGAAACCCAGAGACTCCCAAACAAGATAAACCCAAGGTGAAACGCCCCAAGACACATATTAATCAAATTAACAAAGATCAAACACAAAGAACAAATATTAAAAGCAGCAAGGGAAAAACAAAAAATAACACACAAGGGGATTCCCATAAGGATAACAGCTGATCTTTCAATAGAAACTCTCCAGGCCAGGAGGGACTGGCAGGACATACTTAAAGTGATGAAAGAGAAAAACCTACAACCCAGATTACTGTACCCAGCAAGGATCTCATTCAAATATGAAAGAAAAATCAAAAGCTTTACAGACAAGCAAAAGCTGAGAGAATTCAGCACCACCAAACCAGGTCTCCAACAAGTGCTAAAGAATCTTCTCTAGACAGGAAACACAGAAAGGGTGCATAAACTTGAACCCAAACAACAAAGTAAATGGAAATGGGATCATACTTATCAATAATTACCTTAAATGTAAATGGGTTGAATGCCCCAACCAAAAGACAAAGACTGGCTGAATGGCTACAAAAACAAGACCCCTCTGTATGCTGTCTACAAGAGACCCATCTCAAAACAAGGGACACATACAAACTGAAAGTGAAGGGCTGGCAAAAGATATTTCACGCAAATGGAGCCCAAAAGAAAGCAGGAGTAGCAATACTCATATCAGATAAACTAGACTTTAAATAAAGGCTGTGAAAAGAGACAAAGAAGGACACTACATGATGATCAAAGGATCAATCCAAGAAGATAAAACGATTATAAATATATGTGCACCCAACATAGGAGCACCACAGTATGTAAGGCAAATGCTAACAAGTATGAAAGGGGAAATTAACAGTAACACAATAATAGTGGGAGACTTTAATACCCCACTCACACCTATAGATAAATCAACTAAACAGAAAATTAACAAGGAAACACAAACTTTAAATGATACAATGGACCAGTTAGACCTAATTGATATCTATAGGACATTTCATCCTGAAACAATGAATTTCACCTTTTTCTCAAGTGCACATGGAGCCTTCTCCAAGATAGATCACATCCTGGGCCACAAATATAGTCTTGTTAAATTCAAAAAAAATGAAATCATTCCAAGCATCTTTCTGACCACAATGCAGTAAGATGAGATGTCAATTATAGGAGAAAAACTTAAAAATTCCAACATATGGACGCTGAACAACACGTTTCTGAAGAACCAATAAATCACAGTTCAGTTCAGTCTCTCATCATGTCCAACTCTTTGCAACCCCATGAATCGCAGCAAACCAGGCCTCCCTGTCCATCACCAACTCCCACAGTTCACTCAATCTCATGTGCATCAAGTCGGTGATGCCATCCAGCCATCTCATCCTCTGTCATCCCCTCCTCCTCCTGCCTCCTCCTTCTCTTTTCCAGTCGGTCAACTCTTCACATGAGGTGGCCAAAGTATTGAAGCTTCAGCTTTAGCATCAGTCCTTCCAAAGAACACCCAGGACTGATCTCCTTTAAATGGATTGGTTGGATCTCCTTGCAGTCCAAGGGCCTCTCAAGAGTCTTCTCCAACACCACAGTTCAAAAGCATCAATTCTTTGGTGCTCAGCTTTCTTCACAGCCCAACTCTCACATCCATATGTCACTACTGAAAAAACCATAGCCTTGACTAGAAGGACCTTTGCTGGCAAAGTAATATGTCTGCTTCTTAATATGCTATCTAGGTTGGTCATAACTTTCCTTCCAAGGAGTAAGCATCTTTTCATTTCATGGCTGCAACCATCATCTGCAATGATTTTGGAGCCCCAAAATATAAAGTCTGACACTGTTTCCACTATTTCCCCACCTATTTTCCATGGAGTGATGGGACCAGATGCCATGATCTTAGTTTTCTGAATGTTGAGCTTTAAGCCAACTTTTTCACTCTCCTCTTTCACTTTCCTCAAGAGGCTTTTGAGTTCCTCTTCACTTTCTGCCATAAGGGTGGTGTCATCTGCATATCTAAGGTTATTGATATTTCTGCCGGCAATCTTGATTCCAGCTTATGCTTCTTCCAGCCCAGCGTTTCTCATGATGTTCTCTGCATATAAGTTAAATAAGCAGGGTGATGATACACAGCCTTGACATACTTCTTTTCCTATTTGGAACCAGTCTGTTGGTCCATGTCCAGTTCTAACTGTTGCTTCCTGATTTCTCAAGAGGCTGGTCAGATGGTCTGGTATTCCCATCTCTTTCAGAATTTTCCACAGTTTATTGTGATCCACACAGTCAAAGGCATGGCATAGTCAATAAAGCAGAAATAGATGTTTTTCTGGAACTCTCTTGCTTTTTCAGTGATCCAGTGGATGTTGGCAATTTGATTTCTGGTTCCTCTGCCTTTTCTAAAACCAGCTTGAACATCTGGAAATTCATGGTTCACGTACTGCTGAAGACTGGCTTGTAGAATTTTGAGCATTACATTACTTTATTAGCATGTGAGATGAGTGCAATTGTGCAGTAGTTTGAGCATTCTTTGGCATTGCCTTTCTTTGGGATTGGAATGAAAACTGACCTTTTCCAGTCCTGTGGCCACTGCTGAGTTTTCCAAATTTGCTGGCATACTGAGTGCAGCACTTTCACAGCATCATCTTTCAGGATTTGAAGTAGCTCACCTGGAATTCCATCATCTCCACTAGCTTTGTTCATAGTGATGTTTTCTAAGGCCCACTTGACTTCACATTCCAGGAAGTCTGGCTATAGGTGAGTGGTCTCACAATCGTGATTATCTTGGTCATAAAGATCTTTTTCGTACAGTTCTTCTGTACAAAATCACAGAAGAAATAAAGAAGTGAAAATATGCATAGAAACAAATGAAAATGAAAACACAACAACCCAAAACCTATTAGACGCTGTAAAAGCAGTGCTAAGAGGAAGGTTCATAGCAATACAGGCTTACCTCAAGAAAAAAGAAAAAATTCAAATAAATAACCTAACTCTACACCTAAAGCAACTAGAAAAGGAATAAATGAAGAACCCCAGGGTTAGTAGGAGGAAAGAAATCTTAAAAGTTAGGGCAGAAATAAATGCCAAAGAAACAAGAGACCATAGCAAAAATCAACAAAGCCAAAAGCTGGTTCTTTGAGAAGATAGATAAAATTAACAAACCATTAGCAAGACTCATCAAGAAACAAAGGGAGAAGAATCAAATCAACAAAATTAGAAATGAAAATGGAGAAATCACAACAGACAACACAGACAGAAATACAAAGGATCATAAGAGACTCACTATCAGCAACTATATGCCAGTAAAATGGACAATTTGGAAGAAATGGACAAATCACAGCAGGATCCTCTATGACCCACCTCCCAGAGTAATGGAAATAAAAGCAAAAATAAACAAATGGGACCTAATTTACTTAAAAGCTTGTGCACAACGAAGGAAACTATAAGCAAGGTGAAAAGACAGCCTTCAGAATGGGAAAAAATAATAGCAAATGAAGCAACTGACAAAGAATTAATCTCAAAAACATACAAGCAACTCCTGGAGTTCAATTGCAGAAAAATAAATGACCAAATAAAAAATGGGCTAAAGAACTAAACAGACATTTCTCCAAAGAAGACATACAGATGGCTAACAAACACATGAAAAGATGCTCAACATCACTCATTATCAGAGAAATGCTAATCAAAACCACAATGAGGTACAATCTCATGCTGGTCAGAATGGCTGCTATCAAAAAGTCAACAAATAATAAATGCTGGAGAGGGTGTGGAGAAAAGAGAACCCTCTTACACTGTTGGTGGGAATGCAAACTAGTACAGCCACTAAGGAGAATAGTGCGGCGATTCCTTAAAAAACTGGAATTAGAACTCCCATATGACCCAGCAATCCCACTGCTGGGCATACACACTGAGGAAACCAGAATTGAAAGAGACACGTGTACCCCAATGTTCATTGCAGCACTATTTATAATAGCCAGAACATGGAAGCAACCTAGATGTCCATCAGCAGATGAATGGATAAGAAAGCTGTGGTAGATATACACAATGGAATATTACTCAGCTATTAAAAAGAATACATTTGAGTCAGTTCTAATGAAGTGGATGAAACTGGAGCCTATTATACAGAGTGAAGTAAGCCATAAAGAAAACACCAAAAATACAGTATACTAACACATATATATGGAATTTAGAAAGATGGTAATGATAACCCTATATGTGAGATAGCAAAGGAGACACAGATGTATGGAATAGTCTTTTGGACTCTGTGGGGAAAGGCTAGGGTGGGATGATTTGAGAGAATAGCATTGAAACATGTATATTATCATATGTAAAACAGATCACCAGTCCAGCTTTGATGTATGAGACAGGGTGTTCAGGGCTGGTGCACTGGGATGACCCAGAGGAATGAGATGGGGAGGGAGATGCGAAGGAGATTCAGGATGGGGAACACATGTACACCCATGGTTGATTCATGTCAATGTATAGCAAAACCACTACAATGTTTTCAAGTATTTAGCTTCCAATTAAAACAAATAAAATAAAATACAATAAGCCCAGAGAACAGTAGATGTTCAAAAGTTGCTTGCTAACTGACTAACTGAAAGAGATGAATGGTGAACAAGTGAAGGAATGAATGTATACAATATCTATCCTGAAATTCTGAAATAAACTATAAGATTTATGTTCCAAGGCCCATAAAAAATAAATAAATAAAAATCTCTAGTATTTAAAATGTGTATGACCATTACAGAGCAATCAAAGACTAACATAGTTGAAGAGAAAGCAGAAATACAGATATATCTGTATTTACCTTAATAATATCTTAATATAACAGTGGAATATCTTAATATAACAGTGAAAGATTGTACATCAGAGAGAAAAGAATGATATTCAATGAATCTTGAGGGGATAATTTATTTTACATCTGCACAAAATCAATTCTTGAAGAATTCATAATTTTAATAGGAAAGCCAAACAACTGAAACTATAATAAAAGTAGGGGGAAGAATTTATCACCTTGCAGAAGGGAATGATTTATTAAACAAGACACAAACACTGCAGTCATTTTTTTTTAAGTTTGATCAACTTTACTAGATAAAATTGGAATTAGTGCCCATCAAAAGACATCATTAGGTAAATGAAAAGATAAGTCAAGCATTGGGAAAAGATATTTACAACACATAATCAACAAAGGATGTTACAAAGAACATCCAAAGAATTCAAAGGCAATAAAAAACCCTATCTCACATATAGGGTTATCATTACCATCTTTCTAAATTCCATATATATGTGTTAGTATACTGCATTTTTGGTGTTTTCTTTCTGGCTTACTTCACTTAGAAAAAAAAGCAAAATATACAAACAAGACTTTCACAAAAGGGCAAGACTCAAATACTTCATATTCATTTTAAAAGATAATGCTATGAGTACTTGGTGAAATGAATATTGAAACTACAAGATATCATTTCACACCCATATATTATAAAAAAATTGAGTCATGTACACTGCTGATGAAGATGCATAGCAATAAGAGCACATATAAACAACAGGTGAGACTGTAATTAGTACAATCATTTTGAAACAATCACTTGGCATTACCTTCTAAGTTCAACATGAGCCTATTCCAAAACCTACTCTTTTTATTCCTACATGTGACCCTTGAGATACTCTCCTGTATGGGCTTCTCAGGTGGTGCTAGCAGTAAAGAATCTGCCTGCCAAATGCAGGAGACACAAGAGATGCAGGTTCAGGCCCTGGGTTTGGGAGATCCCCTGGAGTAGGAAGCGGCAACCCACTCCAGTATTCTTGCCTGGAAAATTCCATGGACAGAGGAGCTTGGAACTGAAGGAACACCAGGAACTTCAAATTTCTTAACATGGGTAGGAGCACTCCCTTATGGGATACAGCAGAAATTCATGATTAGGAGCACACTGTATTGACATTACTGGACTCTTGGATGTCTTGTTGAATGAAACACAAATATAAACTGGAAGCACTTTAATACATGAAAATATAAGACAGTTCTATACGAAATTAGTCTAAAAGCTCAGTAATGTAACAAACCTTATCCAGAGGGAGGTTTAAATAGAATCAAGATATCATCTTGAACCTACTCAATGTTTTATTCTGCACATTCTGCTCATTCAATGTAGTCTAGCATTTCCAACTACATTTGTAATTGAAAAGGGTTTCAGGATATAGTGTTCTTAAGGCAGCATCCCCGGCTATAACAAAGTGAATAATTTTGGCACTGCAGTTCCAAATACAGCTCTGAGGATCACTTGAGAGACTAGGGTTGATCTCATTCTCTCCACTTGAGCAGTCTGTAATTTGCCTCAGCCTGTTATCCCTGCACGTTCTTATGGCCTTTCCTATCCATTGTACTAGCAAGCCTGGTCAGTAATTACTTAGCCAAATTTTAGGCTTGATTTATTCATTTAATTTGAGTGTCCATCCTTGACTCTGTTCCCATATGGAATGGTTCTTGATCTTATACATCCTATATCAAAAGAAATCCATTGCAAGCATCTAAGAAGAAATGTAACTGCTCCATGAGATCTTTAGTGTACATGTGTCCAAACATTTACAGATTGAAATATATTTTATTTTACTCTATTATGCTTTCTTTTTACTTCTCTTTATATTATCACTATTTCATTACATTCATTAAAAAAAAAAAATAGTGTACAGGTAAGTCTGGTGGGCTTCCCAGGCAGTGCTAGTGGTAAAGAACCCACCTGCCAATGCAGGGAGACGGAAGGGAGGTGGGTTTGATTCCTGGGTTGGGAAGAATTCCTAGAGGACGGCAGGACAACCCACTCCTGTATTCTTGGAGTATCCGATGGATTCTGTGTGAAATATTTCATAATAAAAAAGTGCTTTTGTTCAAACAGTGCAGGAGCAGTGTGAGTAACATTAACATGTTTGCTTGGCACTGGAGGTGTAGGAGAGAGGGCTGTTCATGGATATGACTGAGAGAGAGCGATCAACAGACCAGGATAACAGCCGGTCGCTAAGGGTCGGACACGACTGAGTGACTTCACTTTCGCTTTTCACTTTCATGCATTGGAGAAGGAAATGGCAACCCACTCCAGCGTTCTTGCCTGGAGAATCCCAGGGAAGGGCGAGCCTGGCGGGCTGCCGTCTGTGGGGTCGCACAGAGTCGGCACGACTAAAGTGACTGAAGTGACTTAGCAGTAGTGGTGGCGGAGGTTGCTTCCGGGGTGGCTCAGTGGTAAAGAGCCCTCCCTGCCAACGTAAGAGATGCAGGAGGCATGGGTTTGATCCCTGGGTGGGAAAGATCCCTTGGAGGAGGAAATGGCAACCCACCCCCATATTCTTGCTTGGAAATTTTCAGGGACAGAGAAATCTGGCAGGCTACAGTCAGTGGGATCACAAAAAGTCTGAGGCGATTTAGTGACTGCAGGCATACATGGGTGGAGAAAGAGGCCCTTCCCCATCCTGCCCCACCTACATCCAGGTACCTTGGAGGGCAAGGCAGTGACATCCGGGTCCCCTGGAGGGCGAGTTCGCAAGGTTTCTGAAAACCCTGAGAGCTGGACCTTCTCTTAATCTTTGGAAATAGTAAAACTAGAGTAATGTATCACTTCCTTTCCATCACAGAGTCGAAAGTCAGCGGTTCACACACCTGAAATCTCTCCTTGCCAAATCCTTTGTGCAGTTTACAACAGAGTCATGTTGAAGGGTTGACCTGTGAAGAGAGGGAGCGAGTGTCATGCCAGGCAAAACCGCGTGTGCTGCTTGACTCTGTTGGTGGAAAGCTAGCATTAGGAGACACGAGGTAAATGGTCTGGAGGCACAGGGCGGGCTCAGGGAGTGACAACAGGAATAAGGACCCACATTTTGGAACTGAGGCTCACAGCAAAAACACCGGTTATTACTGGAAACAGCTGAAGACTTCAGACCCTAAGCGACCGAAATCTAGTTCTTGGAATAAGAAAAAGTCATAGTTCCTGGAGCTGCATTTGAAGTAAGGGCTTTACTACCATAAATATGTCAGATTCCTAGCTGTACGGTAGAACCAGAGCAAATAAGGCAGAGAAGTGATAAAGTTTACTAGAACTCAGAAGCATGATTTGCAATTGATAAAATGAGGATAATGTAATAGCTGTAACTGACTTGATATCTGATTACCTGACACTTTAAAGTTATATAATTTTTCCCCTCATTATGTTACAGTGGTAAATGGAAGTGAAAAGATAGTGAGGAAAAATATTTTACTACAAAAGTGTCCTCAGGGCAGGAAAAAGAATATTTTGTTGTATGAGCTATTTCTGTTTGAGATAGTCATAGTATATTATCAGATTTAAAGAAAGTCTTCCACTGCCAACACTAAATTCATTTCTGTAGTTTGCTTTATCACTAATGAATATCTGATTTTTTGTTTAACATTGGAAAGTATTTTGAGTGAGAGAAGCTTTTCCAATATTTTAAAATAAAAACCAAGGGTTGTTTATTGCTTTTCCAGAACCTATTATAAAAGTGACACATTTCATGTTATAAATATAGATTCAGTTCTTTCAAGGGAAAAAGATTGTCTCCTGTCAGGAACATCTCCCAGATGTTCAAAATTCTACTTTGGTGGTTTGACTTTGTGTAACAGAACACTAGAACTGCAAGCAGTGTTGAGACTGAGGACTTAATTAGGGACTTCTCTCCAAATTAGTGAATCACAAAATTTGCCAAATGTTAGACACAAACTGCATGATGCATGCAGTCTTGAGACAGTTTTTAATATTCAAGCAGTTTTTCTTGGGAGGTAAGAAGAGTATGGGATCAGCTGGTTGAAAGACACTTTTCTGTACTTAGCTAATTGCACACAAATTTTACATGAAGCAGATTGGAAATCTTATGTTATCAGTTTCACCCATATCATATTGTATAAACCATTACTGTTGACTTTGCCCAGTATTAAATTTTTTGCTAAGCACAACTGAAAGTATACAAGATCAAGTATATTCCTGAATATTAAGTGATATTATGTAAGAGTTTGTGGTATTTATCATCCCTTTCTTTGGTATTCCTAACCACAACCTGTGTGTAAGGCAGAGTACACTAAATATGAGAGAGACCCACTATCACATTTATTACCTATTTAACACATTTGAGCACTTAGTGATTGGTCCCAAACAGCTAAGTCTCTTTTTATCTCCTCTAGCTTTTTTGATATTAATGACTTATAATATATGGAAATTTAGATATACAGTGATGATTTGATATATTTATATAGTGCAAAATGAGTACCACTATAAAGTTAGTTTATATCTTCCTCCCATCATATACTTTTTTTTCTTTTGGTGGTATTAATTTTTAAGTATATAATACACAATTGTTAATTATACTCACCATATTATATGTTAGAATCTCAGAACTTTCTCATCCTATAGCTAGGAGGTTGTACCCTTTGACTGACATCTCTTCAGTTTGTCTCTCATAGCAATGCCCCGCCCCTAGAAATCACCATTGTATTCTCTACAGCCACGCATTCAGCTGTTTTAGAATTCACATCAAGGAAAAATATACAGTATTTGTCTTTCTCTGTCTGACTTATTTCACTTACCATTATGCCCTGAAGGCCCATCCATGTTGTTGTAAAAGACAGGGTTTTCTTCTTTTTTACAGTTGGATAATATTCTGGTGTGTCTGTGTGTCTCACACTTTCTTTATTTGTGTGTTGATGAACACTTAGCTTGTTTCCATGTCTTGACTATTGTGAATGATGCCGCTATAAACATGGGGTGCAGATATCGCTTCAGGATAGTGTTTTCATGCCCTTCAAATATATACCTACAAGTAGAATTGCTAGATCATATGATAGTTATATTTTCAGTGTTTTGAGAAACTTCCATACTGTTTTCCATGGTGGCTGTACAAAATTACATTCCCACCAACAGTTACACAAGTGTTATCTTTTCTTCACAGCCTTGCCAATGCTTGCTGTCTCTTGTCTTTTCGATAGTAACTACTCTAAGAGGTGTGAGATGATATGTCGCTGTAGTTTTCCTTTGCATTTCCCTGATGATTGGTGATGCCAAGCATCTTTTCATGTACCTTTTAGCCATCTGTATGTTGCCTTTGGAAAAATGTCTACTCAGAGGATTTACTCATTTTAAAATCAGATTATTTTGTTTGGTATTGACTGATGGTTTCTTTTGCTGTGTAGAAGCTTTTTAATGTTCTATAGTTCCACTGTTTAATTTTGCTCTTGTTGCTTGTGTTCTTGGTGTCATATCCAAAAAGTTTGCCAAGATCTATGTCAAGGAGGCTTTTCCCTGTTTTCTTCTAGGAGTTTTGCAGTTTCAGTCTGACATTTAAGTCTTTAATTTATTTCAGGGTAATTTTTGTGAGTGGTATAGCACCGGAATCCAGTTTCGTTCCTCTGCGTGTGGTTGTCCAGTTTTCCCACTGTCATTTATTGGAGAGACTATACTCTCCCTGGAGTGTTCTTGGCTCCCTTGTCAGTTAACCATATATGCATGGATTTAATTCTGGGATCTTTATTCAATTTCGTGGGTTTATATGTCTATTTTTATGCCAGTAACATATTGATTTGATTACCATAGCTTTGTAAAGAAAAGTTTGAAATCAGAAATTCTGATGCCTCCAGCTTTGTACTGTTGACCCTCAAACAACTGGGATTTAACCATGCAGTTTCACTTTTAAGCAGATATTTTTCTATAGTAAATGCTACAGTTACAACATGGTCTGTATTTAGTTGAATCTACATATGCAGAGGAACTCTTCAGTTAAGGAGGGTCAGTTGTGAATTATATGCAGATTAACTCCCTGCATTATTCAAGACTCCAGTGTACTTCTTTTCAGCATTGCTTTGGCTGGATGAGGTCTTTTGTGATTCCATAGGAATTTTAGGATTGTTTTTTCTATTTCTGTAAAAAAAAAATCATTGGAATTTTTTAGGGATTTTTTTGAATCTGTAGATTGTTTTGGTTAATATAGACACTTTTAACAATATAAATTCTTGTGATCCATGAACATAAAATAGTTTTCTATTTATTTCTATCTTCTTTAAATTCTTTCATAAATGTCTTATAATTTTTAGTATACAGACCTTTCCTCTCATGGGTTAAATTTATTCCTAAGCATTTTATATTTTTGACGCTATTGTAAATGGGATATTTTCTCTATTTCTTTTTGAGATACGCATATAATATAATATATATATATATCAATGTATAGACATGCAACTTACTTTTGTATGTTAATTTTGTATCGTGCTTTTTCTGAATTTTACTGAATTTGTTAATTAGTTCTAATAGTTTTTTGTAGAAATTTTAGGATTCCAAACTATTTAAGATCATATTATCTGCAAACACAGATGGTTTTACTTTTTTCTTTACAATTAGATGCCTTTTCTTTATTTTTCTTGCTTAATTGCTCAGACTAGGACTTCTAGTACTGTGTTGATTAGGCATAGTGACAGTAGGCACCCTTGTCTTGTTCCTGATTTCAGTGGGAAAGCTTTCAGTCTTTCACTGTTGAGTATATTTTTGTCAGTTTCTTATATATGAACTTTATTATGTTGAGATATTTTCCTTCTGTACTCAATTTAAGAGGTTTTATGTTGAATAAATGTTGAATTTAGTCAAGTGCATTTCCTGTATCTAAGATGATTGTAAGATTTTCATCTTTTATTCTACTGTTCTAGTGTATCACATGTATTGGTTTGCAAATGTTAAATGATTCTTGTATCCCAGAAATGAATCCCACTTGATCATGGTGTTTGATTCTTTTAATGTACTGTTGAATTTTGTTTACTAGTGCTTTTTAAATAATTTTTACTCACATAAAACACCTTATATATATAACAATCTGTTTTATGCTAATAACTTAACTTTTGCTTACAAAAATTTTATGCTTCTATTTCCCCACCATAGCTTATGTTTTTGATATCACAATTTACCAACTAAACCTTTGGTAAATGCTTTTCTGTATCTTTCTCCAAAAGTGAAAATAGTTTGAATTTCAGCTTTGCCTCTCATTGGTTGCTGGTCTTTGGATATAATTATGGTCAGTGTCTTAATTTCATTATATGCAAAATAAATGTCTGGATAAATGACTTTCACAGATTTCATAACCACAGCATTGTCTGTATTGTTTGGCAAGAGCTTTGTTTTCTATTTATAAAGAAAGTAAAGAGCTATAGTAGAGAATTACAGTGTAGCGAAAGAAAGAAGAGTTTGAGGTCAGACAAAGAGGGTGTGTGACTGGACAGGGGCCACAAAGGAAACAAGAGACATAAATTACAACTCTTCTTTAGAAATTAACATAACCCTGTGATCTTTGTCTGCAATGTGGGATTTTATGTTACAGAGCTTTTAAATCTGGTTTCTTTTATTGAAACTATAGGAAACAAAACTAAAACAAATTTTCACAAGAATAGACATAGGGGCAATAGACAAAGAGGCAGGAAGAATTCCAGCCAAACAAGAAATAAATTTCCCTTCAAATTAAAATTACAATACAATTACAATATACACAGAGTTCAAACATTCCTAGAGCTTGAAACAAAATGCCCCTAAATTATGTTACCTAATGTATGGTTACTTAAAGTAGGAGGCTAGGTCAAAAAAAAAAAAAAAAGTGTTTTTCTTCCACATCCCAGAATTGTTTCCAAACTAAACAGTCCTGAAAATGTAACTTCATGAATGGGTTTTACTTAGCTTGTATCTCTGGAATAGCAGTGTACCGAATAAGAAATGGACTCTGAAGATTCTTTGTATGGGGATCCTTAGTTTACAATCTAGTATTTTTAATCTTGTATTTTTTAAGAAGGAAAATTGTACAAAGATATTTGTGGTGCCAATTTTTAAAGCATCTTGGCAGATACACCATTGCTTTCCAGTCAGGAGTCTGTCTTAATCCTCAGTTAATGAGAAATGATCCCTTTTGGTTCAGAGACTTTGAGTCAGAGTCTTGAAGAATGGTAAAACCTGGTGGACCTTAAGATAGTGCAGTTTATTACATAAACAGTTCACATGTACACTCAGAGTTGTGTCAGTTGAGGGTTTGGGCTTTCCAGGTGGGTCAGTGGCAAAGAATCTGCCTGCAGCACAGGAGACAAGGATTCAATCCCTGGGTCGGGAAGATCCCCTGAAGATGGCAACCTGTTCCAGTATTCTTGCCTGAAAAGTCGTGGGTAGAGGAGCCTTGCAGGCTACAGTCCATGTGGTCACAAGAGTGAGACACAAGTGAGTAACTGAGCATGCAGTTGAGGATTACATGGTGGCTACAATCTCAACGTCAGTTTTGATTTGTTTTTTCTTTGCCGCCTCAGAAATGAGCTCACTAACTCTCTTAATAGAATAATTGGTAGATGAGTAAAGAATGAAAAACTCCATTTGTAAAATACCTACAGTGGGTTAATCACTGTGTTAAACTCTTTGCCTTCATTGTCATTTAAGTCTTATGTTACCTTTTGAGACATGATTATTCCATCTACATGAAATCAAACTTGTCTAAGATCACATTAAAAATAAGTGGGGCAATTTATCCCTACGCCATGTCCCCCTTGGTAACCACAATATTGCTTTCCACCTCCGTGACTCTATTTCTGTTTTATAAATAAGCTCATTTGTACCATGTTTTAAGATCTCACATAAGATTGTAAATCAGCTATGAAAGTCAAAGTGTTAGTTGCTAATTGGTGTCCAACTTTTTTGCAACCCCATGGACTATAGCCTGCAAGGCTCCTCTGTCCATGGAATTATCTAGGCAAGTGGGTAGCCATTGCTTTTCTCCAAAGGATCTTCCTGACCCAAGGATCTAATCCTTGTTTCCTGCATTTCAGGCAGAATCTTTACTGTTTGAGCCACAAGGGAAGCCCAATATTCCAATAAAAACTTTTCAAAAAGTCAGAGGGAAAATTATAAATCAAGATGTATGGTTTATTTCCACTTTTGCCAAATAAAAATATTAAAGCTTAAAAAAAAGCCAGGAAGAGCTGAGATTTGAGATCAGATTTCCCTGATGTAGTCAGCACTCATTTTCTGTGCTATGAGTATTTGTAGTCACAGCAATAACACCCCACTGGGTTTAATTTCTAGAAATCAAAAGCCTATTCATCTTACTGTGTTGTGCTGTGCTGTGCTTCAGTCATGTACAACTCTTTGCAACCCCATGGTCTGTAGCTTGCCAGGCTCCTCTGTCCATGGGATTCTCCAGGCAAGAATACTGGAGTGGATTGCTCTGCCTTCCTCGGTGGATTTTCCAACCCAGGGACTGAAATCACATCTCCTGCTTTCCTGCATTACAGGCAGATTCTTGACTCATTGAACCACCTGGGAAGCCCCTTCATCTTACTACTAAATTAATTATCCCTAGATGAACCAGTTATTACCTGCTGCCTCTTGCTGGCCTGAAAAATGGGAACAAATAGTTCTCTCCTGTTTGGGGGCCATGTTCTGATACTCAATTAATGTTTCTGGACTCTTTGAAGTCTTCTTTCAGTATTAATGGAAATTTCATTCTGTGAATAAAATGGATAGTTTGAGGGTCTTTTCTGCTTCCATGAAGAGGGTTTTAACTTCTTACCACTGAAGTTCAAGTCCACTTACAGTTCAATATGCTATTCTTGGATATATTTCCCACTGAGTTCAGTATCACTTGGATCTAGAATTTTATCTGAGGATAAGTAGTGAATTGAATACATTACAAAATGCTATGCAAGCTCAAAAATAATCATTATCAATTTTAGCAATCAGCCTATTTCAATATTGTTAGTGCATTTCATTTCGATACTCAGACTTTCCTGATTTTATCTCTCATTTTTGCTGACCTTGAGCATATTAATATTATGTGAAAGCTATATATAGCATAATCCTCAATAACTATTCCATAGTTTTTTGATCTGGAAATCCCAGTGCATTTAATTCAAATTATTAACAAAATCTATTAATTAAATTTAATAATTCATAAGGGAAAATATTTCAAAATATGGCCACTCTAAACCAATGTATTGCTCATAATAGGCTACTTTATGCCACGGTAATTAACTAAACCCTAATTTCCAATGCAGGCACAAAACAAAGGTTTTCTTCTTGCTCATACTACATGCTCATCACAACTAGTTGGGGTGGGGGGCCTACTCTACATTGTCAGACAGGGATTCTAATTGATGCAGACACTCAATACTGTATAATTGCACCATCTAAAACAAAGTAATCTTGTTTACTGTGGCATGACAAAGAGGAGGTGGAGAATCTTGAATCTTTTACAGTTTTTTCACTGCTTCAGCCCCTGATGTCACGGGGGTCACCCAACCAACATTTCACTGGCCAGAGCTAATCCTAGGACTCTACTTATCTCCAAGGATGCCAGAAAATATATGGAAGTATATGAATTGCTTGGTGAAGTTTATTGTTGTTACCATAAACAAGAACCATTTAAGTCCCAATTGTGTCTAACCAGCCAGCTTTTAAGAGCCCAGTAAAACAACATTTATACTTTAGAGCAGCACAGGTCATTCTGAAACATGTTTACTAAATTCACTGGTGAATGGTGCATCCTTGCTTCTTCTTTATTTAATTCAATTTACAGTGCCATAACCTGCACAGGTTTTCTATGACACAGGTTGGAATAATCCACAAAACAATGTAGAAAACTGGAACTTTTAGAAATCAGATAAATATCCTAAAGCAATAAAGCTAGTTAGTGGTAAAACTGTGAATTCAAAATGGGCCTGTCTGAATATGACACTTTCTGTCAACTAGAATGGGCTTCCTTTATGTTACAGACTTAGATTTATGCAGCTTTGAAGAGGATTAGCACAGATATTTTCTTTCCCAAACACCAGTTCCTTCCCAAATTAAAACTACCAGATCTCAGCTATAGTAGCATTCTATTAACTGATTTCTTTTCACACTTGAAAGGAGAATAACAACCTATCATGATTCTAGAAACAAATAATATCTCATATATGAAATTGAGCTGTAGTAGTCAAAAGATGGTGTGAAGTATTGGATAGTCCTTACACCATGGTAGGTCACTAGTAGAAAATAACAGAGACTTTCCTATATTAGCCAATACTTATTTTAGTATATGATGTTCTTACTGACTCAAGACCTACATTTGAAAATTCTGAGTCTACTCATTTTCAAGTTTCTGCATGGAGAAATATCAAGGAAATATTATTTCCCTTTAAATTCATCCTTTGGAATCTACAGGATAATCTTGCTAAAATGTGAGAAATAAAAATTCAGTGACATGTTAAATATGACCATTGTTTGAGATGTGTTACATTCAGATAAACTTAGAACTTTCCCTCTAATAAAAGAAAATATTTGTCATTTTAATGTTGACAAGTTTATGCCTGAGCTATTATACTCTACTTGCTTTGAGTAATTCTTTAAACATTATGTTGTATTTTAAAATGATTGTTAGAAGCAGGCGTTATAATAGTATGTAAATCACTTCAAAACACTGATTGAAAGAATTGTCAAGAAATTTGTTTTTTGAAACATTTTTGTGTCTAAATTATTTTTCCTTGAAACAGGTTCACAACTAGGAATGTCTATTTCTCTGTCTTTTGTACACTGGGCTTAGAAATCATATTGTTTCAGGGTTTAACATGTTAATATTCCATATATCCAGAGACCAACTACTTAGTAACATCAATCATCCAGGGTCCCCCAAAACAGAAAGATCCCAGACCAGCTAAACTATATAACACCAAATATGTTCATTTATTTTAGGAGGAGGGTCTAATCTGAGACATACTCCAGCCTATCTGTATTTTAGATAGAATTTTACTGTACTCAATAGTGTCATTTACTAACTGAGTAAGATGGAGATAGGAAATTTTTTAAGAGAGGAGAGTTATAGAGGCAGGTAGGTTCAACATCTTTCGTATATTCGTTTAGTTGCTGCACATATAATTGTACCCAGAGAAAGAGTCAAGGCCAAAGGTTGACACTTGTATTTGGTATAAAGTGCAAGTGCTGCCAGGATGTTCTTATCATGGCCGGTATACTTTAGACCTGTGGTGGTGGTAGAGAACGGGGTAGAGGTGAATAAACATGGACCTGGCATTTAGGTAAACACTGGGGCTGATAGGATGCATTGGGGATTGCATTGAATGAGGGGAACAGGCATGAGAGGGCTGAGGCAGAAATCAAAGAGCATAACGCTGAATCAAATAACCAAATTCACATGTTTTTTCTAGAATATATGTATGTACCTGGGTCTGTATGGCAAACAGAACCTTCAAAAGAGCAATTCATAGCTTAGTTTACAAAAGAGCCTTTTTTGCCCTTGCCATAATTTTCTTAATCAAGGCAGAAAGCACCCAAAACTCTGACATTAAATGGAAAGAGGTACATTCAGACATTGTATTTATCTTTCCCATTCTTCATTCCTAAACAAATATTATCAACACTAGATTCTGTCCCTTGAGATAAGTCACTAATCAGACTTTTTACTTTAACAAAATAAAAAACCCTTTCTATGGACAGAAAAATGATAGGAAACAGACAAGAAAAATGATCTTACCTATCTATGTGCCACAGAAAAAATTTGAGGTTTTAAGAAATTATAATTTATGTTTTTATAGTTTTTTAAATTATAGTTTCTATAGTTTTTATTATGTCCTAATATTGAAAATTCAGTCATATGTGTATATGACAGAAATAAATACCCATATAAATAGATATAGATAGGTACATATACTCCTGCACTTTTGATATTGGTCCAATAGGATCAATCCTTCTGTTGCTAACTAGAAAAGTTGACATGGATATATATGCTTGAATGTTTGGAGTTACAGTGAGCAATCAGAACAGTGAAGAATTAGACATTCTTTATTGATAAAAAGTAGTCAAAAAGTTTAAATACACAAATGTAAAGTAAAGAATAAAGACATTCTTAAAATAGAAAAAAAAAGCAAAGGAAGAAGTAAAACTGTCACTGTTCATGGAAGACATGATACTATACATAGAAAACTCTAAAGACGCCACCAAAAATTAACTATTAGAACTAATAAATGAATTTAGTAAACTTGCAGGATACAAAACTGATATACAAAATCTGTTGAATTTCTATACACTAACAAACTCTCAGAAAGAGATGTCAAGGAAATAATCTCACTCAAGCTGCATCAAAATAAGTTAACTCAAAATAAATTTAATTAAAGAAGTTAAAGATTTGTAAACTGAAAACTACAAAAAAAATGATAAAAAAAACAAGACACAAATAAATGGAAAGATAGTCCATACTTGTGGATTGAAAGAATTCATATTATTAAAATGACCATACTACCCAAAGCAATCTACAGATTCATTGATTGCATATCAAAATATCAATGTCATTTTTCACAGAACTAGAACAAATAATTCCAAAGTTTGTGTAGCCAAAACAATCTTGAGAAAGAACAAGCTAGGAGTATCACATACCCTGATTTCAAACTATACTACAAAGCTATAGTAATCAAAACAGTGTGGTATTGCTATACAAACAACTATATATCAATGGGAAAAAAAAAAATAGAGGGTCCAGAATAAACTCAAACTTATTTGGACAATTCATTCAGAAAAAAAGGAAGTAAGACTACTTAATGGGAAAAAGGCAGTTTCTTCAATAAAAGGTGTTGGGAAAACTAGACCACTGCCTTACACCATATACAAAAATTAACTCAAATTAGATTAAAACTTGGATATAATACCTGAGGGATCCCCTGATAGCTCAGTTCGATCCCTGTGTCAGGAAGATCCGCTGGAGAAGGGATAGGATACCCCACTCCAGTATTCTTGGGCTTCCCTTGTGGCTCAGCTGGTAAAGAATCACCTGCAATGCAGGAGACCTGGGTTTGATCCCTAGATTGGGAAGATCCCCTGCAGAAGGGAAAGGCTACCCACTCCAGTATTCTGGCCTGGAGAATTCCATGGACTGTATAGTCCATGGAGTCGCAAAGAGTCGGACACAACTGAGTGGCTTTCACTTCACATAATACCTGAAACCATAAAATCCTGGGGAAAAAAAAAACATAGGCAGTAAGCTCCTTGATGATGTTCTTAGCAGTGTTTTTTGGATATAACTCCAAAGGCAAGGGTAGCAAAAGAAAAAGTAAATAAAACTGCACAAACTAAAACTTTTTTGCACAGCAAAGGAAAGCATCAACAAAGTGAAAGGCAGCCTACTGAATGTAAGAAGATATTTGCAAATCATATCTCTAATAAGGGGTTAATATTCAAAATATACAAAGAACTTATAGAACTCAATAATAACAAAGCAGACAATCTGATTAAAAAATGGGCAGAAGACTTGGATAGACTTTTTTTCCAAAGGAAACATACAAATGACTCAGGTCATATGAAAAAAAAAATGTTCAACATGACAAATCATCAGGGAAACAAATCAAACCCAGGAGATGTTACCTTATTCCTGTCAGAATGGTTATCATAAAAAAGAAAAAGCAATGTTGGTGAGGATGATGCAGGGAAAAGGACACCGTCATGTACATTGGTGGGAGTGTAAATTGGTGAAATTACTATGAAAGCAGTATGGTGTTTCCTCAAAAACTAAAAAATAGAATTAATGTATGGCCCAGCAATTTCACTTCTGGGCATCTCTCTGAAGAAGAAGGAAACACTAATTTTAATATATGCACTCCTGTGTTTTTTGAAGCATTCTTTGTGATAGCCAAGATGTGGAAACAAGTGCCCAACAGAAGACAAATGGATAAAGAATATGTGATATATATATCACATTTATATATATCTAATAAAATACTAGTCAGACAAATAAAAGAATGAAATTTTGCCTTTCAAGGCAGCAGAGATGGACCTAAAGGGTATTATGTTCAGGGAAGCAAATAAGATAAAGATAAATATTATACAATTTCATTTATGCATGGAATCTGAAAAACAAAACATACTAACAAAACCATACCAAATCCAGGCTCATAAAAACAGAGAACAGACTGGGGGTTACTAGAGGGCAGAGGAATTAGGGGTTGGGGATGGTGAAATAGGTGAAGAGGACCAAGAGTTTAAAACTTTCTTTTATAAAACAAGTCATGGAGATGTAATATACAGCAAGGAGACTGTAGTCATAAGATTGTATTAACTTTATATGGTGACAGATGGTAACTAAACTTACTGTGGTGATCGTTTGGCAAATTGTACATACATTCACACTAGGGAGTAAATTCTACATAGATAAGAATTATCTTTTTTCTCCACAACTCTGTTTCTAGCATTTAGAACAATGTCTGACATAGAATAGGCATTTAATAAAATTTTGATGAATGAGGGGTGGACCACAGTACAAACTATTATGACAATATCTTTATTCATTTATTCTTTCTTTATACTAGATATATCTTTATACTAGATTTATTAGTGATCACCTAATTTAACAAGTTGTGATCAACTCAACTTTGATCAATTGTTTGTTTAGTTTTTAGTTATTTTAAGACTAGTGGCCATTGTGTTTCAAATTCGGCCCAAGAAATGATCTAATCTAGCTCATCTAATGCTTACTACCTTGTCTCATTAGAAATGATAATTTCTATTTTAACCTAACTCTATACTCTCAAGAAAAATTAAGTTCAAAATTCAAAGAATTGTTTTAATAGTAGATTTAAATTGCTACATTATTTTTATGACATCCCTATTTCCACCATTTATCCTACTTATTTTTACTGTCTTTAAAATGTTTGTTTTCATTGCCTTTAAAGCTTCCTTTGAGTGCAGAGAACATTATTGCCCTTAACTGCCTTCAGTCATATTTACTGGCAGGAATCTAAAGAGGAAGGAGAAAAATGAAGACAAGATTGTATATTTTTAGAAATTAGCCTCTACATTTCTCATATAAAGTTATACTCATCAATTTATCATATATTTATTGAGAACCCACAGTTCTGTGTACTTGCTGAGGGCTGAAGCACAAAGAATAGAAAAGATTTCTTACCTTCTAGTACCTCATAGTCTAGTAAGGAAACTTCATATTTCTAAATTAATTCAGAGGAACATAAATTCATTATAGATTTAGCAATCTGTTCTGTGAGAAAATATTATTCATAAGTTGAAAAAGAAAAGAGAAATTATTAGGTGTTCTTTCAGTGAAGTGCTGGGCTTGACTCTTGATTGGGCTATTTTGTGGCTCTATTTGGGCACTGGTTCATTTACAGATTTTTTTTCAACAGAGATACAAATTTCCTATCTGGTAGAAAAATAACTCTAAAAGTTTATTTTTCCTTGAGACAACAACCAATTTTGTAACCTGGAAAAGGTCAGTTTTCATTCCAATTGCAAAGAAGGGCAATGCCAAGAATGTTCAAACTATCATACAATTCCACTTATTTCACATGCTAGCAAGGTAATGCTCAAAATCTTTCAAGCTAAGCTTTAGTAGTACATGAACCAAGAACTTCCAGATGTACAAGCTGGGTTTAGAAAATGCAGAGGAACCAGGGATCAAATTGCCAACATCTGTTGGATCATAGAGAAAGTAAGGGAATTCCAGAAAAACATCGACTTCTGCTTCATTGACCACACTAAAGCCTTTGACTTTGTGGATCACAACAAGCTGTGGAAAATTCTTAAAGAGATGGGAATACCAGACACCTTACCTGTCTCCTAAGAAGCCTGAAAGCAGATGAAGAATCAACAGTCAGAACCAGACATGGAACAATGGGCTGGTTCAAAATTGAGAAAGGAATTCACAAGGCTGTATTATCACAGTGCTTATTTAACTTCTATACAGAGTACATTATATGAAATGTCAGGTTGGATGAGTCACAAACTGGAATCAAGATTGCCAGGAAAAATATCAACAACCTCAGATATGTAGAGGATACCATTCTAATGGCGGAAAGTGAATAGGAACTAAAGAGCCTCTTGATGAGGGTGAAAGAGGGAAATGGAGAAACTGGCTTAAAACTCAACATTCCAAAAATGAAGATCATAGCATCTGGTCCCATTATATCATAGCAGATAGATGGGGAAGAAGTGGAAACAGTAACAGATTTTATTTCCTTGGACTCCAAAATCACTGCAGATGGTGACTGCAGCCATGAAATTAAAAGATGCTTGCTCCTTGGAAGGAAAGCTATGACAAACCTAGACAGAATATTAAAAATCAGAGACATCACATTGCCACAAATGTTCATATAGTTAAAGCTATGGTTTTTCCAGTAGTCATGTGTAGAGAGTTGGACCATAAAGAAGGCTGAGCACTGAAGAATTGATGGTTTCAAACTGTGGTGCTAGAGAAGACTCTTGAGAATTCCTTGGACAACAAGGAAATCAAACCAGTCAATCCTAAAGCAAATCGAGCCCGAATATTCATTAGAAGCTGAAACACCAATAATTTGACCACCTGATACAGAGAGCCAGCTCATTGGAAAAGAGCCTGATTCTGGGAAAATCTGAGGGTAGGAGGAGAAAGGGGTGACAGAGGATGAGATGGTTGGATGGCATCACTGTCTCAATGAACATGAATTTAAGCAAACTCAGGGAGATAGTGAAGTACTAGGAAGCCTGGTGTGCTGTAGTCCATGGGATCACAAAGGATCAGACACAACTTAGCAACTGAACAACAGCACCTTATTTTAACATTCTTTTATTAAATTACCCATATATCTATTACAGTGGAGTACTGGAGCCAACTCAGACTGGTTCATGAGAATCAATTATTTAATTTTCAAGGGTTTTGAAAGTTCATTATTTTCTCATTGGAAACTTAAAATCAGCCATAATTGGAGTACTTGGACTACAAAAATTGGCAGACACTACACGTCAGGGCTTTTGTTTGTTTCCTGCAGAGTGGTTGAACAAGTTTTATTCCCTTATTGGTTCCCTCATTAAATGATGACTTAAATCCAATTAATGATTTAAATAAAATTTTATGTTCCTTTTTTGCCTTTATAAGCACCATGATTTTTAACTTTTTAAAAATTATACTCTAACAATTGATGTCACTTGCCTTTCTCAGAAATTGTTGAGCCATCATTCTACTATGTAAAATAAGGACTTGATTTTCACTGTCACTGGAACAAACACAGAGTGCTATCTCAAGGTAGCCTGTTTTAGAAGGACAGTGTAAAAGCTTATAGCTGTTAACAATTTATATTAACTAAAGGTTAAGAATAGGCAAAATAATATGCAGTTGCCATACTGATAAACAATTGAATGACCTAAATTTGCCAGTCTGACTTTACAGAGTTGTAAAAGTCTCATTCTCTTTTAATGTATAGGTCTATTGCCAGCAAATTAACATTTTTCAGTGTAATCCCAGCTATTTCTGAGGATGTCATTTACTAGTTCCACTGAGCCTCTGAAGATGTAAATTCAAATCTTCACTTTTCAGAGAGAGATTACTACTACTTAAAAAGCTTTGCTGTTCTCTTATACAAAGGTTCAAAAAATTTTCTTAGTCCAGGCTTAACCATAATGATTTACTTTTCATTTTTACAGAGCAGTTTAAAAAAGAATCACTTTAGAGAACTAAAAAAAGGTCTTTGAGATAATCAAATGCAGGTCTTCTTATCAGTATTTCACAGATAAGAAAACAAAGACCCAGGGCCTTGGGAAATTTTACATGCCCTGCTAGGCAATTATGAAATGACTTGGCTGTGGCATTCTCTGTAAAATGTGGAAAACAGAATGCAGACTGTAAATGAATAGAAAATAGCTTTATAGCACTAAGTTAAAAAGTATACAGGCAGTATACATATAAGCATCATAATCACAAGACCAAAATTGAAGCTAAAGTTCAATTCTTAAATTGTTTTATTTTCTATGCATATCCAGCTGATAACTCATAATTACCAAATCTGGCAAGCAAAGAAAACATTGGTTGATTTAAGATACTTAGTTTTTGTGTTTAAATTTTTAATTTGTACATTTGCCATGGAGCAAATTCTTGGCTCTTGATATAAGTATCATTGTTCCTTAGGTATAGGCTTAATTAGGTGCATGGATTTCTTTAGAGTTTCGCCATTTGGCAGTAATTCTTTTTTTTTTCATTATGAGGTTTTGCTGATTTTTTCACATCACCAGTTGATTTTTTTAAAGTCACTATTGTGTTTTTCACAGTTGGATGTTAATTGTGGCTTTTGAAATAACTATCTAATGAAGCTGAGTCATTTTAAAGCTTTTTCATTGAATAAAAATGCTTTGGGTAGCCAAGGTAATTTCAGGGAAGCACTTTGATGAAGATTTTGCTTTTAGGATTATATAAATGTTTGTTTAGGATTACAGAAAGTTTCTGAGAGGAAAAAAAAAAGGTTTGGTGAGAGTAAATTTGGCTAAAACCTTCCCTTTTACTTCACTCTGCACATGGAAAATACAGTTGTAGTAAGCCCAGCTTCATAGATATCTTGGAAGAAATAATTATTATTGGAGTGAATTTGCATAAGTTTGAACATCAAATCAAAATGCAGAGTATAATAAATCATAAGGACTATTATTCTCTTTGTTTTCTGCTATGTGTACACGCTCAGGTGCTCAGTCATATTCAACTCTTTATGACCCCACAGACTGTAGCCAACAGGCTCCTCTGTCTGTGAGATTTTCCTGGCAAGAATACTGGAGTGGGTTGCCATTTCCTCCTCCAGAGGATTTTCCTGACCCAGGGATCAAACCCATGCCTCCTGCATCTCCTGCACTGCAGGCAGATTGTTTACCACCGAGCCACTGGGGAAGCCAATGCAAATAGCACTTTAATTTGCAGCATGATTGCTTAGATTTTGTCATTTTCTTGGTTGGTTTCAAGAGAGAAATGAATGAAATAGGAAGTAAAGCTTTGGTCTTATTGTGTTTATCAGAAATAAAGGCCTAAAGGCAAAAGTCAAATAATAATAATAAAAAGAAACCAAGGGTACCTTTGTACTTTTTTCCACTTGGCTAGGTTGTACTGCATTTCCCAGAATGCCCTCCGTTATGTTTCCAGATAGGATGGTCCATGAGGAAGATTCTTGGGAGAGTTATAGGGCAGAAAGGAAGCAGCAGACATTTCGTAGCTCAAATATGTTGTTCCTGATTTACTGACTCATCTTACGAAATACAAGATGAAAAATACAAACAGCTGTTGAACCTGCAGCTGTTCTATCTTGCCACGCATTTCTCCTTCAGTTTCTCTGACTCCTGGGCCACATCTAAGCGCGTTTAGTTCTTAGAGGTAGTGCCTGGCTTCTGCAAGACACCCCATGTCCCTCGCACTAGAAGCGACAAAAACTGGCATGGGTTTCAGTACTTTCTCATGGAGTTACAGCTTATGCTTGCGAATTCCAGGTTGTTCTTGGTCTCTTCGGCTTTACATTTATCTTCTCTTCCCAGATGCTTGCTCTGAAACTTGTAAACTCAGATGTAAACAGTCTTACAGAGAGTAACCAGCTATATAGAGCAAAATCCCACATGTATATATGTATACCTATCTATCTACCTATCTGTCTGTCTGTCTGTCTGTCTGTATATATATATATATATCTCCTAGTGTTTATACTTCTGTAGTTGAACCTTGAATGATAGAGACATTTTAAAACCCCATGGAAGGCACACATGAGAGAAAGGTCAATTTTTCTGACAATTCTACAAAGCCAAAAAGTATATTTCAACAATACCAGTCAAATCAGAAATTTCTGTTCCATTCTCTCTTCCTTTTTTGTGTCAACCTATATGGTCTTTAAGAGTTACTGGCAAGTGAAGAGAAGGGAAATAAAGACAGAAACAAAACACTCTAGAGCCTAAAATCAGGTAGCGATTCTTTGTAGACTACACTTCGGGGCAAGGATGAGAGAAGTTTGAACAAATATGGATATGTGATTAGTATATCATAATTTCTAAATCAAACCTGTAATTTACACAGGACCATCTGTTATCTAAGGGAGACTAGAAAATCACAGGGCTGTCAGAGTTTTTATTCAGTGAAAGAGGAAAACATTTTCCCCCAATAAAAAGATTAAAGTGACAGTGGAAATTTTTAAATTATAAGCATTTTTGAAGTTTCATTAAAGTATAACAAAAAAAAATCACACATCATAAGGCACAGTTTATTAAAGTTCTATAAAGTAATCATAACCTTATAACCAACACTCATACCAAGATACATCACCAGCATCCCCAAAGCCTCACTCATATCCCCTTTAAATCACCTCAGTCAATGTAACTACTTTTCTAACTTCTGACATCATAAATTAATTTTGCCTATTTTTGAACTTTATAAAAGTGAAATCATATGATGTGCATTCTTTTGTGTCTAGCTTCATTCACTCTTTATGATAATCTTCCATATTTTTGCATGTAGTTGTAATTTTCTTGATTCTCATTTCTGTATAGTATTCTTCCACATCAAGCGTTCACCATAATATGGGCCATGAGCCAAATTCCACTCATCACCTGTGTTTACATGACTTACAAGATAAAAACGGTTTTTACTATTCAAAAGAAGAACATTATTTCAGGATACATGAAAAATTTTAAGAAATTTAAGTTTTAGTGCTGATTAAGGCTTTATTGCATATCCATTTGTTTATGTTGTCTAGAGCTGTTTTTAAGCTACATTGATGGAGTTGAGAAGTTGTGACAGAGACCATGCTGGCCAAAATAACCTAGAGTATTTACTATCTGACACTTGAGAGAAGAAAGGTGGCCAATTCCTGTTTTATGTGAATGAAGAACCATTTCTTTATTTTACTATTGAAAAGCATCTGGGTAGTTTTCACTTTGGGGATATTGCAAATAATGCTGCTATGAATATTCTGACACACTTCCTTTGTGAAAATACGTGTGTATCTATTACATATATTGCATGTTTTTATCATGAATCAGTGTAAGAGTTTTCCATATGCATTTTCTGTATTGGTCAATATGATCATGAGTGTTTTCTTCTTTTGTCTGTTAATATGATAGAGCATATTATTTGATTTTCAAATATTGAAACAACCTTGCATCCCTGTATTTAGCTCCACCTGGTTATCATGTATGATTCTTTTACATATTGCTGAATTCTATTTGCTAATATTTTGTTAAGGAATTTTGCATCTATACTCATGAGAATATTCAATCTACAGTTTTTTTCTTTTTTGTATTGTCTTCATCTAGTTTTGGTATCAGGATAATCTAGCTTTACAAATTGATTTGAAGAGTATTCCATCTTGTTCCAATTTTTATAAAAGATTGTATAGAATTGATGTTACTCACTCATTAAACATTTGGTGCCATTCTTCCTAGAAACTCTCTGGGTCTAGAGATTATATTATGGAAAGTTTTAAAATTATGAACTGAATTTTCCTGTTACTTATGGAGTTACCCAGATTGTCTGTTTTATATTGTGTAAATTGTGGTAGTTTGTGTTTTTTGAGGACTTGGTACATTTTCATCAAAGTTGTCAAATTCAGTATATAGCATTGTTTGTAGAATTCCTGTATTATCTTGTTATTTCATATTTAATTCCTGAATTGGTAATTTATATCTTATCTCTTTCTGTTCCTTTTACTTTCATCTCTTCTATTGTTTTTCCTTCCTGTGCACAGCTCTAAAGGATGCTGTTATAGAAAATTCAGCAATTAGTTTCAGAGGAAAGCAAAAAAACAACAAAATGTGCAATATTTCACTCTTCTTGTTGCTTAATTTCCCAGGAGTCTGGTTTAATAGTCTTACTTTTAAAATATAAACAACAAGATCTGGGCAGTTCTTCTTGTTTAAAACAAGGATAAACTTATCAAAATGCCCAAGTTTTTAAATTTTAACTGTCTAATTTATTTTTTTTTCCATATCAGTTCAGCCTTTGGGGAATCCTAAAGAAAAGGGCACAGAACACATGACTGGATTTTGCTGTGACTCAACTTCTGTCATTTATATCTTAACTGAAGTGAGAAAAATTCTGTGGGAATACATAGTGCCTCAACTTAATCCCAAATCACTTGAGAGGCCCATTTGACCTTTCTTGAGAGTTTTTCAAGGCAACTACATTGTCTCAGCCTTCTGAGAAAATCCTTCACTCTCTTCTTTATAAATGGATGTTGACAGACCAGATTGTTCCCCAGGATTTGATTCTATATTTTAACTATAGCATTTCTCAGAAGCATAATATGTTTTCTACAGAAATACATAATGGGAAGGAATTCACACACACACACACACGCGCACACACACACACATACTTAAAAACAAAATTTTAAGGATGGCAGAATATTGATATATGGGTAATAAGAAATAAATTGGAAAACAGAGGCCTAATTATAAACACCATTCTATTATTTAGAATTTAAGCAAATTCTTAAAATGTCCCAGTTACCTATTTGTGGGATGCATCTATTTTTCTGCAGCCCTCAGCCTTAGGGAGTGGAGTTGGAAATAGCAACCCATTCCAGTATTCTTGACAGGAAAATTCCATGGGCAGAGGAGCCTGGTAGGCTACAGTCCAGGGGGTCACAAGGAGTTGGACATGACTGAGTGATGGAGCACACACAGCAGCAACCTTAGGGAGAGGAATTACCAAAAATACACTTAAGTTAATACACTTAATAACATTAAGTTATATAGAAGGCAATTGAAAGAGATGTATGCCACTAATTAACCTAGTTCTTTCTAGTAGTTAGTTGTATGATATTTGGACACTTATGCATGGCTAAGAGTAGCCCACTTTATGTTTGAGTGAAAGTGAAAGTCATGCAGTCATGGCTGACTCTCTGAGATTCCATGGACTGCAGCCTGTCCCTCTCCTCTATCCATGGAATCCTCCAGGCAAGAGTACAGGAGTGGTTTGCTATTTCCTTCTCCAGGGCATCTTCCCAACCCGGGGATCGAACCCAGGTCTCCCGCACTGCAGGCTGATTCTTTACCAGCTTAGTCACAAGGGGAGGCAGTATTTATGTTCATGAAATGTTTCTTAAATAAAATTACAGCATTTTAGAAATTTCGCCAAACTATCTCATTTGACAGCAAAAGATTATACACTCACATTAGGATAATCCAAGAATGGTTTATTTAGAGAGATAATAGTTACAAAGATGATGGTGGAATGTTGGTGAAAATATGAGAGATAATGCAGTAAATTATGAAAATTAGCAATAGCACTGTTACCACCAGCAGAGACCTTACTTTCCCAACAAAGGTCTGTCTAGTCAAGGCTATGGTTTTTCCAGTGGTCATGTATGGATGTGAGAGTTGGACTGTGAAGGAGGCTGAGCACTGAAGAATTGATGCTTTTGAACTGTGGTGTTGGAGAAGACTCTTGAGAGTCCCTTGGACTGCAAGGAGATCCAACCAGTCCATTCTGAAGGAGATCAGTCCTGGGATTTCTTTGGAAGGAATGATGCTGAAGCTGAAACTCCAGTACTTTGGCCACCTCATGGGAAGAGTTGACACATTGGAAAAGACTCTGATGCTGGGAGGGATTGGGGGCAGGAGGAGAAGGGGATGACAGAGGATGAGATGGCTGGATGGCATCACGGACTCGATGGATGTGAGTCTGAGTGAACTCTGGGAGTTGGTGATGGACAGGGAGGCCCGGCGTGCTGCAATTCATGAGGTCGCAAAGAGTTGGACACGACTGAGCGGTTGAACTGAACTGAACTTATCTCATTTGAAAGATAAGAAAACCAAAGATTGGAGCCACTTAACAGACTAAGTGATAGAGTTGGTACAAGAAGCCATGTCTCCTATAACTTTTCCAGTCCTCTGTTTTACCCCCATTTTCTTTAATTTAGCAACCTGCAAGCAATAGCTGACCTATTCCTGAGGGTAATAATTGTATAGTACATTCGTGCATGACATAGATCTCTTTCTTTTGTAGCAGTTCTTACTAAAACATCAGAATGTAAGATAAGAGTACCAAGTTAATGAAAAATTGTAAATGAATATGAACCAGTCAAATAGGATGAATTAAATCTCTGTCATTGTGAGTGGAGAGTTTGCATTTAAATAATAAAATCTTACTCTTTTTACATAGCTAGATACATGAGTTCCAATGGAGCTAGTGAAACTTTCTTCATTTTCACGTGAAAGAGTAAATATAATTTGGCCTTCTTTACTTTGATCAGTTTTTATCATGGGAATATGTGTCATTGTGGGTACAGTTAAGGGAGGCTTGGAGACCTATTCAATCTGAGAGTTGGGAGAAAGTGTAGAAGTTGTCTTATCTAACTTCACTATTCCTGGCAATAATCTTTATTTAACCAACTGTATTGAGGAATGCTATATCTGACATATATAGAAAAGCAAACCAGAAATCAAGTCGATAATCTGGAGCCTTAGTAAAAGAGCCAGCAAGAGTTAGATATATAGGCACAGGCAGCCTGGAGACAAATCGAAGCAGATGGCAGATTTAAGAGAGGAGCTAGGCCTAAGGTCAGGCTAGAATCAGGTGTAGATAAAACCAGGAGGGCAAGAAAGAGATCCAGTCTTAGTGAGTAAAAGTTCTGGGTCACTTGGTTAGAGACGGTTAGCATTGTGTCAATGTCCTCTAGTCAGAGATCCCAGGAAGAGGCCTGTACTTAACCAAATGAGTATGTCATTTGTTGCAACAAGAGAGAAGTTTCACTATGAAAAACATTGGGGCATCTAAGGTAAAGCATGCTAGAAAGAACTTATTATACTTCAGCGTTGGTTGGGTAATTTGGGGAATGATCTAAATAATAAGTATTCACTGTGGAATGGGTTTTCCAAAATATGGAAACAATTTTACAACTACATATCTCAATAAGTCTTACCTATAGGGATGGAAAATTAAAGTGAAGTTGCGATTGGTAAAGTAGTTCATGTTAGCCAGCAGATGATGTTTGGTTATTTTCATGGTTAGGACAGTGTTCACATTTTGCCCGCATTTAAACATGATTTTTATCTTCATCTATCATAGTCACAGAGTGTTCTGGTCTAATGTTGATGTTCTCTGGAATTGCTTACATTCAACAGGAAAGCACCAAGATCCAGCTGTGAGCACTAGGTCCAAAACCTGGCTGCTTATACCAGGTCAGATCCTAAAGGTCAGGGGCTGCTTTTTTCTTTACCAGTTGGAAATGGTTCAAGAAACAAGATAGCTCTATAGAAAAGTGAGTCAAATGAAGAGAAATCACATTAAAGTCCATATTTCCTTTAAGTTCAGTAAGTTATACTGAGTTAGGCTTCATTTTAGAATGTTGCAAATAAGATTAATAAAAGCTTGCTATTTGGCTGCTGATGGGAGCGTGTCTTATACGGATGGAAGGGCTTTAGTACCATGAATCATACAAGTGTATGACTGAAAACCAGACCTGTGGCAAGGTCATTTTGAAGGAGCTTCTGAAACTTAACCAAGCATCATACTGTAGTGCAACAAGTTTGGACTTCTATGAAGACTAGCCCAGATATTCACCAAACCAATGCCAGCATGAAAAAAAAGTGAAAGTCACTCAGTCTTGTCCGACTCTTTGCAACCCCCATGGACTATACAGTCCATGGAATTCTCCATGCTGGAATACTGGAGTGGGTAACCTTTTCTTTCTCCAGAATGCCAGCATGAGGGTACGGATAAAAACTCAGATACACGGAAGCATGAGCAACACATTAAAAAAAAAAAGAAGAAATGTCTGGCAAAAAGAAAAGTTCTCCAGTATTTTAGAGGAAACATCCCTCTCAAATTAACACTTAGCCTATACTGTCAGCCTTACATTACATGGCCCAGGCCCCATTCCAAATTGATTTACATAAAGCTATTTCAGGACTGCAACACACTTGTGATTCAACATTGTTTGTATTTTTATAGAAGTATTGGGGGGAAAAAAGGTAGATACAAAATTATATGCTAAATTTTAACAATAAAGAGCAACAAAGACAACTAACTTATTATCTAATGATGGAAATCTTATTTATATATCTGGGGATTTCAGAAAAAATAGAGATCTGTGCGCATAAAATTTTCCCAATGAGTACCCTTCTACTGTGTGTTACACTGGGCTTAATCAGTGACTAGGTAAAAATTAGAGACAATTAGTTTCATATGATTATGTATGTCACCCAGCTGAGGGATAATGGAGTAGAATTTCTTTATAATTTGAGATACTAACCTCATTATGCAGGTTGCAAATAATGCACTTAGCTATTACAGCTTTTATTACTATTCTTAGTTTTCCAGTGCATTCTTGATGGTTGAGACTGTCTAAATAGCTACTACAAGTAAGAGTTTCTTCAATTAGGTTTTTTTTCCCTGTTTATGAGCAAAAACATCCAACCTGAGATGATTTAACGCCCAAGGCAGAATTTCCATCCTGTGTTATATATAAAATGGAACAAAAATTTTAAAAAAAGCAATAAATTTACACTTGATCAGCTTTAACTTGCTTTTTGCCAAAGTAATTGTTTTGGAAGTTAATATAATAGTATTCTTCACATCTCTCCCTAAGTTAGCTAATTTGGGAAAATTATTTCAGAGAGATTTCAAGTTATATTAAGTCTCTTCTAAAACAAATGTATTCCTTTGTCAATGAAAATTGGGGAAAATAAAGGGCACATTAGCATACAAAATGTAAAAAAGAAAAACAGTGCTGAAAAATCAACCCTCTTGTTGCTAATTCTAGTAGCAAAAGCAACTCTATGGGTTCAGTACATTGTGTATGTTTTGCTAACAGACTAAAAGGTTAAACAAATTTAAACTGTTAGACTGAAACTAGTCCCCCAGGCTATTTCAATTTACTTTCTCTGGCAAATCTGAAGAGAAGAAAAATGTTTGGCAGCTTGTTCTTTCAGTATAGAAGTAGCCTGGCATTTTTGTAGATGTCGATTTCTAAATATTTGTTATTTATTTATTTTTTGCTCACCTCTAGTATCCTGAAAATGCTAGAGTTTGTTCATTTTATAAGATCTCTATTGCTTGAGATGAGAGGACATTCAGAATTCAAATAAAGCAGATTTTTGTAAATTTGTATTCTTAAAATTCTAGAGACAGTGTTTTAGACTTTTTAAAATAGAAACACTTGATTTTAGAACTGTCTGGGTTTTTTTTCTGAGTACATTTTTATCATATTCTTGTTTTTACAAAATTGGCACAAAATACTCCTTCCAGTTTTACAGCACAAACTGTACATTGACCTATTAGTTAGAAGTGCTGTTTTCTGAATTTTTGCTTATTTGGCCCATATGCCTCATAGAAAATTTCAGGCGGCATGCTAAGAGGATAGAATATCAATAATCTACAAAACCAAAGTAAGTTTTACTTTTAGGCGATCAAGTCAGCATGAATCACTATTATAAAGGAGGAGAAGTTTATCTCCAGCAACCTTATCTCCCTTATCTTCACTCTTTCTTCTAAGCATTCCTCCCAACCCCTCTTACCCCAGCACGTGCACTTCCCCATCAATGCATACTCCTTCCACATAGACAACATGCAAATGCATTGGAATGGCCGTGTTCTAATAAAGTTCTATTAACAAAACAGACTGTGCGCCTAATATGACCCATAAGTCACAGTCTGCCAACCTCTTCCCCGGACACTTGGTGATACAGCCAATTAACTTTGCTCATTCATTCACGCACTCACTCCTTTAATAAATTAATATTGAGCACCTACTATGTATCAATTACTTGACAGGGTTTATTATATGTTGACACAAAGATAACTGAGACAGGTTTTCCCTGTATGCGCTCAGAGTTCTAAGAGAAAAATAGAGTTATCAAAAAAAATTTTAAGTGGTTAAGGTAAATGTGTGTTAGTTTAGATTTGCTGTTGTTCTTGCAAGTGGCCGGTAAACTTTTCCCAAATGGGTTTAAGCAGCATACTGGCTCGTATAAGCTAATGTTCAGGAGATATTTGATAAAGAGATCTAACCAGGGCTCTGGGCTTCTTGGGTGGGTCAGTGGTAAAGAATCTGCCTGCCAATACAGGAAATGACAGATAAGTGAGTTCAGTCCACTGGGTTGGGAAGATCCACTGGAGGAGGAAATGGCAATACACCCCAGTAGTCTTGCCTGGGAAATCCCATGGAAAAAGCCCAGCAAACTGTACTCCATGGGGTCACAAAGAGTGGGACGCGGCAGACTGACTGAGCACAACCAGGGCCCACTTCTTATCTCTGCTTTTCCTGAGTGGACTCCATCCTTGGGCTCCACGTGGGATCTCAAGAAGAAATCATACCAACACAGCACTTCATATCAGAAGAAATAATCTGGCTTCATGATAACATAAAGCTCTAGGTTTAAGTCTTCTTGGCTTTCATAAGATGATTTGAGTGATGTGTGTACCCTAATCCAATTCCTATGGACGTTGGGATGGGATGCACTGACTGATACAGTTTAGATTAGCTTCTTCAATCTGGGAAATTCAGGAAATCTTCATCGAAAGCTCATAGACTGAGTGGAGAGGGCTGATTTCTCCAAAGAAAAACTGAATACTATGGTCATAATATATGGACACTCTGTGACCAAAACAACCAGTGTCTACCACAAAATAAAAATTTAGGAAGAGCAAAGGGCCATTGGGGCAGGGGTTTTTTTTTTGTTTTTTTTTTGTTTTTTTGTCATTCTGCTGAGATGGATCGATCATTGCCTTCTGGGTGACTAGGACACTGACTTGTACACAGTCCACTGCTATTGAGATCCTATCCTTGTATTTTGTGCCATTGTTCTTTCCAGTTGGTTTGCCTCCCTAAACTCTCTACAGGAAGGACTGCTGCTCTTGACCTTAGTCTCCAAGACTAGGTCATTGATATCCCTGACATAAGTTGCTTGCTCTCAAGGATCTATACATGGCCAAATCCCCTCACCTATAGCCTGTCCACCTACTAGGATAACTGGTTATTGGACTGCTGCTGCTGCTAGTAAGTCACTTCAGTCGTGTCCGACTCTGTGCAACCCCAGAGACGGCAGCCCACCAGGCTCCCCCGTCCCTGGGATTCTCCAGGCAAGAACACTGGAGTGAGTTGCCATTTCCTTCTCCAAGGCATGAAAGTGAAAAGTGAAAGTGAAGTATCTCGGTTGTGTCCAGCTCTTCGCGACCCCCATGGACTACAGCCTACCAGGCTCCTCCGCCCATGGGATTTTCCAGGCAAGAGTACTGGAGTGGGTTGCCATTGCCTTCTCCCGGTTACTGGACTGGATGGTCTTAAATGTCTGATCTAAGGACAGTATAAAATTGGAATGATTTCTGGTCATTTGAAGCCCTCTGTGGCTGTGCTCCAGCTCCATAATCCTAATAAAGACAAGCTGTTAATGTGTAATTTCAGACATCCATGGAACGAGTTAATTGGCAGGGGAAAAAACTCAGCAATCAGGATTCACAAATGTAACTTATCATATTATATGTGACTAGCCCAGTCCTAATCATAGAATTAAGGCTAACAACAACAATAACGCAATCATGACAGTAGTAATATAACATTAGTTAAATGCTTACTATATACCCAGGTTCAGTTCTAAGCATATATATTAACTCTTGATCCTTACCACAACACTGAGTGGTAGATAGGATGTTACCCTTACTTTAAAGATGAGGATCCTGGAGTACAGATGTTTAAATACCTTGATTATCTAGAATACAGTCGGGATTTGAACCCAGGTAGCCTGAATTCTACTTCTATGTTAGGATTCTGCCACTGATATATTGTAGGACTGTTTTCAACTGCTGTGAAAACGTAACTTCCCAGCTTTGACATAATATATATACATTAGTAGCAGGGCTTCCCAGGTGGTGCTAGTGGTTAAAAAAAAAAAAAAACAAAAACAAAAAAACACCTGCCAATGCAGGAGACACAAGACATGTGGGTTCGGTCCTGGGTTCAGAAGATCCCAAGGAGAAGGGCATGGCAACTCACTCAAATATTCTTGCCTGGAGAATTCCATGGACAGAGGAACCTGAAAGGCTACACAGTCCATCGGGTTGCAAAGAGTCGGACATGACTGAAGTGACTTAGCATGCACTGATGCACTTTACAAGAAGCTCAGGATTATCAGCTTCAGAGTGAGAAGTAAACCCCTATGTGTTCAAAGATCACCGCCGTATCTACTCATCCTAAATTCTAACATAACGTTTTCAAAACCCATGCTACATCATGTCAGAGCATTTTATTTCTCTCTCATGTCTTTCTGAGCAATCGTTAAATGGGAAAAACTTCATCCATCTTAAAAATTACTTCTAACTGAAAATTAGAATGTGATATTTATCTGAAATATAAAAATTTGATTTGACTAAATTTTTCCATGCAGACTTTATAATTAGACTAAATAATTATATTTATAAATCAAGTGTCTAAAGAGGGATTATGGTGCCTCTGCTGATGCTGCTAAGTCGTTTCGATCGTGTCCAACTCTTGGCGACCCCATAGATGGCAGCCCACCAGGCTCCCCCGTCCCTGGGATTCTCCAGGCAAGAATACTGGAGTGGGTTGCCATTTCCTTCTCCAATGCATAAAAGTGAAAAGTGAAAGTGAAGTCATTCAGTCATGCCTTACTCTTAGCAACCCCATGGACTGCAGCCTACCAGGCTCCTCCATCCATGGGATTTTCCAGGCAAGAGTACTGGAGTGGGTTGCCATTGCCTTCTCCAGATGGTGCCTCTAAAGAAGCCAAAATTCAAATCTATTATTTCTTCTATCTTGTATGAATTTTTTAAAATGGTCTGTCTAGAGGTTGTTTCTCAGGTTTCAACAAAATAATACAGTATAAAATGCCATTTTGCAAACATTTTTAGTAAATAGTTATTCTTTTAAATTTATAATTGAAAGTAATTTGTGGCCTGGCTTTAAAAATACCTGTGTTTACGTGTGTGTGTGTGTGTGCATGCACACAAGTATGAGATGTCTTCTGTGCTTTGGAAATTTGAGGAATTTTGTTTTCTAAAATTAAAGTAACAACTTAGCAGGACTGAAATATCTTTAATTCCTCCCTTTGAATCATAAAACAAGACTGTTGAGCAATAATTCTACCAAAGCACACTTGGAAATTATTGCTAATAAATGAACTCATGTTGTTTTTAGTACCACTTTTCGACAACATGCCTGTCTTTTCATTTTGGATTTAAATGCTAAAATTGCCTGATTGTATTTGATAGGTCTCTCACTGTTTTCCTCTTCAATAGGACATCCATATTAATATTAAGTAATCATGGAGCAGGAATGAATGCACCATTCATTTCTAAATGCATGTAATTTCAGTATATTCATGGTAATATGAAAGAGTTAGTGGTAGTATTGGCAAATGAGGGTGGAATTGTTTTAATTTTAGGAATGAATTGCTTTTTAGATTTATTGCTTTTCTGTTTGTAATAAAAGTGATATGCATAAAAAGGTGAAAAAATACAAAATAAAGTTATTTTTTTAAATAGATGATCATTTCTAGAAATGATAGACAAGTTAATGCATCTTTTACCCAATTTCTATATTTTTAACACCTCTCCTCTCCATTAATTCAGGCAAATTGAGAATTACACTATCTCATATTACTTTCAAAAATACATCTTAAAATGAATTGACTTCAGTAAGCTTTTTTATTCAAAATACTAGCTAGTGTTTCTTTAGTTTTTAATCAGGCTCAATTGGTGACTAATAGTGATTATCTCATTTGGTCTTCATAATCCTACTAGGTGGTTACTGTTATTATTCCTCTTGTATGGATGTGTATTCTGAGAGACAGACTGGCTAAATAACTTTCCCAAAGTCACACAGCTAGTAAGTGATAGAGCTGGCTAAGAAACCAGGGAGTCTAATTCCCAGAGACCACGCACCTAACAGTTCATTATTTTGCACTCATCAGAGAGAATTCTGCTGAAAAATTGGTTGAAAAACTCTTATTTCTGGGGAACATTTGTAATATGACCATAACGTTTCTGCAGCTACTTTATTGCTCTGCAGTTGATATCACACTCATCAAAGAGTAATATCTGCTAAGCATTAATCTTTTCTGGTCCTTTTCTAGTATAGCACTCATGCCTTTTATTATATATTGCCTCCTAGGATTTGTCCCTGCCCAATTAAAGATGATAGTACCCAAGTACCTTTAAAAATGAGGTAGAATCTTAGACATGAGCAGGAAGAACCCTGCATACCACAAAAGCACAGTATACAAACTCATTAAAAAAAAAAAAGGACTCTATATTACTGTCATTTACATACACATAAAAAGACCTGTAACTCTGGAGATATATTTAAATATATATATATATACCACTCAAGCCCCAGGGAGTTGCTTTTGCACATCTCATGGCCTAGTACTCTGGACAGAAAGAAACTGCATCTCAATGTCATGAAAGTTCAGAGGATTTGCTGTCATCAATGCCTGAGTCAGACACCGCTTTGGAGAGCAGGGCAGATTTGAGTAGACAAAATTCTTAAGTAAGAGAAAGACAGATTAATTAACTGATCATATCCCTCTGCTAATGGATCACATGCAACATATTCTTGTAAGAACAAAGGAATATTTCCTCATAGGGTCAAATGCCCATTTTCTTGCCTTTTTTGATTTCTGATTAAAGTAATATTTGAAACACTTGCATATTCAAAATAGTAGCCGAGGTTTATTTATAAATAATAAAAAGTCAGATTACCCTTATATTTGCATATAGAAACATGTAGACCATATTTTTTGCACTGGCAACTAGATGGAAATTGAACAGTAAAATTGCAAATAATTTTTCTCTTATAAATGTATTTAATACTATATAACTCAGCAAACTTCCTGATGTTCAAGCTGGTTTTAGAAAAGGTGGAGGAACCAGAGATCAAATTGCCAACATCTGCTGGATCATGGAAAAAGCAAAAGAGTTCCAAAAAACATCTATTTCTGCTTTATTGACTATGTCAAAGCCTTTGACTGTGTGGATCACAATAAACTGTGGAAAATTCTGAAAGAGATGGGAATACCAGACCACCTGACCTGCCTCTTGAGAAATCTGTATGCAGGTCAAGAAGCAACAGTTAGAACTGGACATGGAACAACAGACTGGTTCCAAATAGGAAAAGGAGCACGTCAAGGCTGTATATTGTCACCCTGCTTATTTAACTTCTATGCAGAGTACATCATGAGAAACGCTGGACTGGAAGAAACACAAGCTGGAATCAAGATTGCCGGAAGAAATATCAATAACCTCAGCTATGCTGATGATACCACCCTTATGGCAGAAAGTGAAGAGGAACTCAAAAGCCTCCTGATGAAAGTGAAACAGGAGAGTGAAAAGTTGGCTTAAAGCTCAACATTCAGAAAACGAAGATCATGGCATCCAGTCTCATCACTTCATGGGAAATAGATGGGGAAACAGTGGAAACAGTGTCAGACTTTATTTTCTTGGGCTCCAAAATCACTGCAGATGGTGACAGCAGCCATAAAATTAAAAGACACTTACTCCTTGGAAGAAAAGTTATGACCAACCTAGATAGCATATTCAAAAGCAGAGACATTACTTTGCCAACAAAGGTCAGTCTAGTCAAGGTCCGTCTAGTGGTCATGTATGGATGTGAGAGTTGGACTGTGAAGAAAGCTGAGCGCTGAAGAATTGATGCTTTTGAACTGTGGTGTTGGAGAAGACTCTGGAGAATCCCTTGGAGATCCAACCAGTCCATTCTGAAGGAGATCAGTCCTGGGATTTCTTTGGAAGGAATGATGCTAAAGCTGAAAGTGCAGTACTTTGGCCACCTCATGCGAAGAGTTGACTCATTGGAAAAGACTTTGATGCTGGGATGGATTGGGGGCAGGAGGAGAAGGGGACGAGAGAGGGTAAGATGGCTGGATGGCATCACTGATTTGATGGACGTGAGTCTGAGTGAACTCCGGGAGTTGGTGATGGACAGGGAGGCCTGGCGTGCTGCAATTCATGGGGTCGCAAAGAGTCAGACGCGACTGAGTGACTGAACTGTCTGACTGACTGAACTCAGTGTTCAAAAATTAATTTTGATATAAAAGTTTAACATTCATTGTTTATGATTTATACTACACCTAATTTTAATTAACAGTTTTTAATATTTTAGTCAAAATGACTTCAAAAGCATGAAAAAATACTTTTTACATTTATATAATTCTTTATAAACATATTTTTAAGTTCTGTGCACTTTGTTTATAACTACATTTTATTTTTAATCTTTAAATTTTTGCCATCAATAAAATGCAAATTATGTGAAAATTTTAGTTAACACAACATAATAAATTATTCATGAAATGCAGAAAAAATTAAATCAATGGAAGACCATATGTCAATTTATATAATGGGTATATTTTTATTTTTTCATGTGTCCAAACACAGCTAATTTCACAACACAGCATCCAAACACATTCATTATAAACATATTCAGTCTTCATTAACATTTTGCCAACTTTGAGATCTGTAAAAACCAAAATTTTACACATTTGATTTTCTGTCATATTGACAGTACATTTTTCAAGGTGAAATAGGTCATATTTTCCTTTATAGTTATCTGGTTAGCTTGCAAGTCTTAAATATTAAAGCATGTGGTAAGTGGGCCTCCATTTGTTCCCATGATTCAGGTACTACTAATGTTTGGGGCAACCCAGCTTGAATGGCTCTAACAGAATGTCACTACAATGGTGATTTTCATGCTCACTTTTACCCATTAAAAAAATTAATCAGCACATTTTTCTTAAAGAGATGAAAACTTTCATTGTTCCTTACTTTGTACTAAAATTTCCATTTCACTTCCCAATAGTAATGCAGTACTCTTAGTAAATATATTTATTGTAAAGTCCTGCTATTAACCACCCTCTCAATCTTTTCTGCAAAACATTTTATAAACTGAAATTAATTTTTCATTCTTGTGGCTATAAGGCATCATGTTAAGAGCACATTTGTTAATTGAGTTTTATTACTAGCATTGTTACCATATAAATGACGAAACTATATCAAAAGTTTCAAAAGAAATATTTAACATACAAAAAATGTGCCACTTAATGAGATAGCTGGAGGGTTTTAATTAGTTCATGTATCCGTGGATACATTTTATTTGTTAGGTTTTAACATCTATTCTATTCTATGTGTTCATTTTTCAGAGCTATAAATTCTGAGAAACCTTCTTTACATAAATAAGTAGGGGGAACAAAAGGAGATTTTAATTCTATATCAACCATATCTGTCTTCAGTTTTCTAGAAAAGAAAGAAAAGATTCAAACTTAACTTCTCTCCACTGCCACCACACTGATCCAGCTATGAATCCATGAATTGCCTGGATTATTACAACATGATCTTAACAGGTGTCCCTGCTTCCTTCTTGCCCCCTCTCAATCTCTACCAAATTATTATCGCCAATACTACACTATATTATTTCAACCACCATGATACCACGAGCTTGTTAAATGAAGTCATATCATCCTGCTTAAAATCTCCCTTGGCTCACCATGTCACCCAGAATAAAAGCCCCCAAACACCTTCAAAGCTCTGCATGATCTGATCTCTTTTGCCCTTTCTAACCTTATCTCCTATTCTCCATCCTGACTGAGCACATTACATGGTCCGTGTGCCTACCAACCCTCTACCTGGTCTCTGAGAGCCTGGACACCTGTTTTCCCTCTTCTATGAACATTGCCAGTTACGTTCCTTCTTACAAGACCTTTCCCCTTCTAGGTGAAGCTAAACTTTCAATAGCCTTCTCCATCCACTCCTCCCCTTCCCACAAGTCATCTTCCATTTTCCTACTTGATTTTTTTCTCTCTAACAACTATCACAATATGCTAGATATTTTATATGTTACATTTTTTTATGATTATCCTATCCACTAAAAAACAAGTCTTATGAGGTTGGAGATTTTGGAGTGTCATTAGAGACTATGTCTCAGTGTCTGGAAGATAGTATGTGCTCAGTAAACAGTTTTTGAATGATTACATTGGTTTTCTTTGTGTTGCATTGGCAATGCCAAAAGATATTCAAACTATCACATAATTGTACTCATTTCACATCTAGCAAGGTTCTGCTCAAAATCCTTAAAGCAAGGCTTCAGCAGTATGTGAACTGAGAACTTCCAGATGTACAAGCTGGATTTAGAATAGCCAGAGGAACCAGAGATCTAATTTCCAAAATTTCATGGAGAAAGCAAGAGAATTTCAGAAAAACATCTACTTCTGCTTCATTGACTATGCTAAAGACTTTGTCTGTGTGAATCATAACAAACTGTGGAAAATTCTTAAAGAGATGGGAAGACCAGACCACCTTACCTTTTTCCTGAGAAACCTGTATTCAGGACAAGAAGCAACAGTTAGAACCAGACATGGAACAACTGACTGATTCAAAATTGGGAAAGGAGTACAACAAGGCTGTATATTGTCACTCTGCTTATGTAACTTCTATGCAGAATACATCACATGGAATGCCAGGCTGGATGAATCACAAGCAGAAGTCAAGATTGCCCAGAGAAATATCAACAGATGATACCTCTCTAATGGCAGAAAATGAAGAGGAACTACAGAGTCTCTTGATGAGTGTGAAAGAGGAGAGTGAAAAAGCTGGCTTGAAACTCAACATTAAAAAATTAAGATCTTGGCATCTGACCCCATTACTTCACGGCAAATAGAAGGTGAAAAAAGTAGAAACAGGGACAGATTTTATTTTCTTGGGCTCCAAAATCACCACAGATGATGACTGCAGCCGTGAAATTTAAATATGCTTGTTCCTTGGAAGGAAAGCCATGACAAACCTAGACAGCATGTTAAAAAGCAGAGATATAACTTTGACAACAAAAGTCCATACAGTCAAAGCTGTTTCTTCTAGTCATGTATGGCTGTTAGAGTTGGACCATAAGAAAGGCTGAGTGGCAGAGAATTGATGCTTTCAAATTGTGGTGCTAGAGAAGACTCTTGAGAGTCCCTTGGACAGCAAGGAGACCAAAGCAGTCAATCCTAAAGGAAATGAACCCTGAATATTCTTTGGAAGGATTGATGATGAAGTTGAAGCTCCAATACTTTGACCACCTTATGCAAAGAGCCAACTCATTAGAAAAGACACTGATGCTAGGAAAGACTGAAGGCAGGAGAAGGGGATGGCAGAGGATGAGATGCTTAGATAGCATCACTGACTCAATGGACACGAATTTGAGCAACTACAGTAGGTATTGGAGCACAGAGTAGCCTGGCATGCTGCAGTCCAAGAGGTTGCAAAGAGTCGGACATGACTTAGCCACTGAACAATAGCCAACTGGTTTTCTATGCTGCATAAAAATCTACCACAAAAGTAGCAACTAAGAAGAGCAGGCATTTATTGTCTCAGTTTCCTTGGGTCAGAAATCCTGGCTGCCTTAACTGGGGCGTCTGCTCAAGGTCTCACCAGGCTTCAGGAATCTCATTAGATGCCAGCCAGGTAGCATTCTTTCCTGAGTTCCAGGTCCTCTTCCAAGGTGGTTATTGGCAGAGTTCAGCTCCTTACAACTTTAGTATTAATACTTGGTTACTGGTTCTTGGCTCCTAGTCAGTTCAGTTCAGTCGCTCAGTCGTGTCCTACTCTTTGTGACCCCATGAATTGCTGCACACCAGGCCTCCCTGTCCATCATCATCTCCCGGAGTTCACTCAGACTCATGTCCATCGAGTCAGTGATGCCATCCAGCCATCTCATCCCCTTCTCCTCCTGCCCCCAATCCCTCCCAGCATCAGAGTCTTTTCCAATGAGTCAACTCTTCGCATGAGGTGGCCAAAGTACTGCACTTTCAGCTTTAGCATCATTCCTTCCAAAGAAATCCCAGGACTGATCTCCTTCAGAATGGACTGGTTGGATCTCCTTGCAGTCCAAGGGATTCTCAAGAGTCTTCTCCAACACCACAGTTCAAAAGCATCAATTCTTCAGCGCTCAGCTTTCTTCACAGTCCAACTCTCACATCCATACATGACCACTAGACAGACCTTGACTAGACTGACCTTTGTTAGCAAAGTAATGTCTCTGCTTTTGAATATACTATCTAGGTTGTTCATAACTTTTCTTCCAAGGAGTAAGCGTCTTTGAATTTCATGGCTGCAGTCACCAGGTGCAGTGATTTTGGAGCCCAAAAAAATAGAGTCTGACACTGTTTCCACTGTTTCCCCATCTATTTCCCATGAAGTGATGGGACCAGATGCCATGATCTTCATTTTCTGAATGTTGACCTTTAAGCCAACTTTTTCACTCTCCTCTTTCACTTTCATCAAGAGGCTTTTTAGTTCTTCTTCACCTTCTGCCATAAGGATGGTGTCATCTGCATATCTGAGGTTATTGATATTTCTTCCGGCAATCTTGATTCCAGCTTGTGTTTCTTCCAGCCCAGCATTTCTCATGATGTACTCTGCATAGAAGATAAATAAGCAGGGTGACAATATACAGCCTTGAAGTACTCCTTTTCCTATTTGGAACCAGTCTGTTGTTCCATGTCCAGTTCTAACTGTTGCTTCTTGACCTGCATACAGATTTCTCAAGAGGCAGGTCAGCTAAAGCCCCCACAATTCCTTGGCCTATGTTGCTCTCACAAGCCCTCTCAGGATGTGGCAACTTACTTCCTCAAGACTAACAGAAGAACCTCTCCATCTGGTGTGTTAATATATTTGTATACACTGTAATATAATCCTGGGGGTGATTTTCCTAGAACAGATACCCATTCTCCAGGGGAGAGCATTATACAGTTTGTTCTTCAGGGTTGGGCATCTTGGGGACCATCCTTGCTTACCACAATGATTGAATTAAAAAAAAAAAGAATAAGACAACCTTCATCTCATGGTGTCTTATTAAAGAAGACTTAAAGATACCATTCTTTTAAGTGTCCCTGCTGTTTGAAACCTGGAGGCTTTTGTATCCCATAAGAAGATTCAGTTTGGGTGGGAATAAAGTAGGAGGACCCTTATCACAGTAAAAGAATATCTTGATGTTACCTAGGCAGATCAGTTTCAGGGAAGTATATCCATGGAAGTTAAGACTCTGGAAACTGAATTCCCTTAAAACTATCCATGTCTATAAAGTCTCTGGGTACCCTCCAGACATAACTAGTGTTCAGTTTGAAGACTACTGGTTCAGTCTATTTCAGGAGGGTCACTTATATAAAATATTGACAGTCACGTGACATCATGACTTGCCTTCAGCCATAATTACCTTGAGTTTCTCTGACAAGATGTAGTTGCTAAAATGAAAGGACTTCTACCCACCCACCCTTAATGCCAGATTATATGTACTTTCTAATACCTTGATCATTTTCTTAAAAGCATCTCAAGCAGTCACCAAACTTTCACTTTATTTTTTAGTGTATTTTCTCTCCTCCCTTTTCGTTTTTGCTTTAGTTTTTGTAACAGGTCCAGTGCTATCATTTTTATACATCCTGTAAGCCACTAGGGGCCAAAATATATAATAGAAATAAAGACCAAGAGCTGGAAATTACATATTGCAGAATTCACTCATCTCTGATGATGAGGGGAGTGTGATGAAGAAAACTCATTGGCCAAGAGTGTAAAGTACTGTGTGTAGAGTAGCTTTCATTGGCTGAAAACACACAAATAGTCAAATCAAGAGGAAATACAAATATATATAAATGTGCTCAAATGAAATTATAGTCCATCTGTTGTACTAGAATAGTTTCACTGGGATTTCATCGATGTGTGTCTATGTGTGCATCTGAGGAATAATGTATTAGTAACATTATAGCAAGTCAGGTTGCATGGAGGTTGTTAAAATAGGTATAGGGTTAGAGGGAAGAATCGTTGAGTTTGAAGCAGCAAGCAATATAAGACAACAGGTGAAGCTGGGTCACATTAGTGGGGCAGTGAGGGGACAAAGGTCCGTCTAGTCAAGACTATGGTTTTTCCAGTGGTCATGTATGGATGTGACAGTTGGGCTGGGAAGAAAGCTGAGCACTGAAGAATTGATGCTTTTGGAATGTGGTGTTGGAGAAGAGTCTTGAGAATCCCTTGGACTGCAAGGAGATCCAACCCGTCTATTCTGAAGGAGATCAGCCCTGGGATTTCTTTGGAGGGAATGATGCTGAAGCTGAAACTCCAGTACTTTGGCCACCTCATCCAAAGAGCTGACTCATTGGAAAAGACTGTGATGCTGGGAGGGATTGGGGGCAGGAGGAGAAGGGGACGACAGAGGATGAGATGACTGGATGGCATCACTGACTTGATGGATGTGAGTCTGAGTGAACTCTGGGAGTTGGTGATGGACAGGGAGGCCTGGTGTGCTGTGGTTCATGGGGTTGCAGAGTGTCGGACACGACTGAACGACTGAACTGAACTGAGGCGAGATCCAAAAGAAGAGAACCTGAAGCTGAAGAAGGGTCAGAATTACCTGATCTTAAAATTAGTATGAAACCTGCAAGATCTTCCAATTCCTAAACCCTAGTACCATCACCAGGAAGTCTGGTTGTTCTGTGTTCTGGAAGAATTTCCAGTTCCTTCATTGTTAAGATGAATTCTTAAAATAAATCCTCAGTTTTGAAAGTAACCTGTGTCAATTTCTGTTCTTTCTGACAGGGATATTGCCTTAAAGATTTTTCAAAAATAGTGTTTGTAATATGCTCTTTTGGATCAAAATAGCACAACTGGCTTACTGACTATACTTTTTAAATTATAAATGTCTTTACCTACTTTATAGACATATGGTTTTGTTTTTTTAAAATATCTGTTTATATGTATGGAAAAATGTCTGGAAAATATGTCAAAAGATCATCCATAGTTAATTCTGGGATTATGAAGCTTTTTAATCTAAACTTTTCCTCTTTTCTTGCTATCTGTATATTTTATTTATTTTTAAACAATGGTATGGTCATCTCTGCCTCAAAAACAAAACACACCTGTTTTGTTTTGAAATAAAAAAGTTATTTTAAAAAACTACTCACAAAAAGTCCCGAAGGACTCTGTAAAAATATGTTTCTGAGAGAAATAATATATTTTAAGGAAAATAGTCTAACAAAATAGAAATTCTCCCATTAGACTGGAAGCTTCCAGCAAAAGGACCTCATCTGTGCTGTTCATTTGTGTGTTCCCAGCATCTGGAAAGATACTTGGCATGAAGCAATTGTTTAATGAATATCTGTTGCATGAACAACTCTCCTCACATAAAACAACTGAATAGTAATGCATCTACTTATCATAAACACCACCGCACACCTCCTATTAATTTCTAAATAGCTTGAGAAGAAGATTATATAGAAGGACTGTTAGTCTGTGCCTTTATATTCCTTTCCCAAGTACTTAATGCAATATAGGAAACAATTTCAAATACTATTAATACTGTTAGTACTGAAATACTATTAATAGAAATCCTTTCATCACCCTCTTGTGTTCCAGCTTAGGAAGGCAAGGAGCAAATTTCTTGGTAAGAAATAAGCCAGGAACAAGGCTGCATCTCTCAGGACAGCCAGTCATCACTCGTTAAAGAGAGGGCTTATTACGGACATCACTGTGTAGAGCAATTTGTGATCCACTGCTTCTCAGGATGATTTAAACAAGAACTTAAACAGAAAAGGGCTACCCATTGTCCACCTAGAAAAATCATGAGCAAAATTGTTATGGAAATTCCATACATGGTAGTTAATTACCATTTTGAAGTCCTGAGGTAAAGGATGACTGCTACCTCCTATAACCTTAAGGCTTTCTAAGCACATTCTGCACTATTCTACTTCATAAACTAGCCCTCCTTATAGAAAGCTTGTTTACCTAGGTTTATTTGGAAATGAATATGAACGTTACTCACTAGATGAACGGTTCTCAATTCTGGCAGGACATGAGAATCACAGAAGACTAAAAATTGCTAATGCTTAAGCCTCAACCTAGACCAGTGAACCCGGAATCCAGGGGTGTGGGCTGAGGACTGTGCATTGTCATTTTTTAATTTCCATTGTAATTTAGTGTGCAGGAGGATGGAGAACCTTTATGAGCTTCTTAAACTTGGGTACCATGTCTCATTTGCTTTTTATCCCAGTGCTTACCACAGTTCATGGTATAAAAGTTCTAAAACTCACAATACAGTTTTAAGCTTTAATAAATTTAGAAGTTTAAATGACATTAACAGTAAGTATCATTTGAAAGCTTAAATTTCAACTGCACATATGCATATTTATTTCTAACACTTGATCAACAGATTTAAAAACATTTTTGGGGGGGATGTTACATGTCTTGGCATGTAGGACCTTAGTTCCCTAAACACGCATTGAACCCATGCCCCCACAATGGAAGCACAGAGTCCTAACTTTTCAGTTAGGAAGTCCTAAACATTTAAGGCTATGGTTTTTCCAGTGGTCATGTATGGATGTGAGAGTTGGACTGTGAAGAAAGCTGAGAGCCAAATAATTGATGCTTTTGAACTGTGGTGTTGGAGAAGACTCTTGAGAGTCTCTTGGACTGCAAGGAGATCCAACCAGTCCATTCTGAAGGAGATCAGTCCTGGGATTTCTTTGGAAGGAATGATGCTAAAGCTGAAACTCCAGTACTTTGGCCACCTCATGGGAAGAGTTGACTCATTGGAAAAGACTCTGATGCTGGGAGGGATTGGGGGCAGGAGGAGAAGGGGACGACAGAGGATGAGATGGCTGGATGGCATCACTGACTCAATGAACGTGAGTCTGAGTGAACTCTGGGAGTTGGTGATGGACAGGGAGGCCTGGCGTGCTGCGATTCATGGGGTCGCAAAGAGCCGGACATGACTGAGCGACTGAACTGAACTGAACTGAAACTTTTAATTTTAATTTTTTGCTTTAGTCCTTCCTAATTAAGGTGGCAAAGATGATCTGAAAATTAATTTAAAATATATTTATTCAAAATATATTTGATTTTGAATAAATTTGATCCATTTCATTTAATAAAATCAAATAAATATAGATGAAGGTAATTAACTTTTAAGTTTTCCTATTTATTGGTTTGCAGTATTTATATATATGTATATGCATGTGTGAGAATATTAAAATTTGAAATGACACCAAAACTTTTGGAATTACACTAAAATTTTTGGAATTTGCTAAATAGTAAGGAATCAATAACTGTACAGTTGAACTTGCATGGGAATGTTGAAAATCACTATTAAAGGTCTTGATTCATATCCATTCTTGTGTAAAGGAAGAAATATGTTTGGTTGCATGTAAAAGAGAACAGTGGCTTTGGAAAATAGAATTTATCTTCATCTAATGAAAAGTCTGGAATTAGGCAGCTTCTGATGCTGATTTAGTGTTTCAATGATGTCAGGGTAGCACCCAGCCTTTCCCCAGGCTTGCAGAATGACTTTTATAGCTTCAGGCTACACATTTAACTTTATGGCAGAAAGAGTGGGGTTAGGATACTTCCAGGGCCTGCTAATAACTAATTTTTTATTAGGAAAAAACACAAAAATCACATCTGACTCTTTGAAACCCCATGGACTGTAGCCTACCAGGCTCCTCTGTCCATGGAATTCTTCAGGCAAGAATACTGGAAGTGGGTAACTCTTCCCTTCTCCAGGAGACCTTCCAGAGCCAGAGATTGGATCTAACTGGGGTCTACTGCATTGCAGGTGGATTTTTTTACCAGCTGAGCTACCAAAAACATATCTTTTCCTAAAGTCCCCCCAGAAGATTTTTATTTAGATTTTGTTAACTAAAACTATGACATACAGCCACTCTCTAATTACAAGAGTTACTCAAGTATTGAGTATTTAACTTTTCCATCTCCTATTTTCTTGGCAAGCAAGAGAGGAGAGTTGGACATGGTGATATCTTACAGTGAACTGTGTTGGATTCATGATCTCCAAAGAAGATTTAGTTTTGGAAGCAGGGACCAGGCTTGATCACTCAAGAGCAGTTTGTATAGCAGAATTTTATTAAAGTATGAAAAGGGACAGAGAAAGCTTCTGACACAGACATCAGAAGGGGGACAGAGAGTGCCCCACTCGCTAGTCTTAGCAAGGGAGCTATATATTTTTTCAGTTGGTTATAACAATAAATCAAAAGGATAGCTCAAGGTAGTAAAGGTCTTACCACACCCATTCTCACAATATGCATTTGAAGATAACAGGATTGGTCAGAAGGTTCTCAAGAAGGAGAAACATGTCCTCAAGCAGGATACATTGTTGTTATATACCCCATGGACTACACAGTCCATGGAATTCTCCAGGCCAGAATACTGGAGTGGGTAGCCTTTCCCTTCTCCAGGGCATCTTCCCAACCCAGGGATCGAACCCAGGTTTCCCACATTGCAGGCAGATTCCTTACCAGCTGAGCCACAAGGGAAGCCCATATAATCTTTAGTGCAGAGTTTAAGCTGTACTCTTGTTTTGTTGTGTAATCATCAGCTCTGGGCTAAAAGAAAAAAGTTTGTCCTTTTCTCCTCCTTGAGAACCCCAGACCCCTACCTCCTCCTTAAGAGCCGCAGACCCCTTTTCTCCTCCTCGGGGACCCCAGACTTCTTATCAACCTGCCTAAGAATTGACTCTCTCAATGGTTAACCAAAAAAAAACCAGAAAAACTTCTCTCATCCCTCATCTTATGTATTTTTCACTCTCTTTTTTTCTGTCTGTCATATGAAGTCAGCTGGTTCTAAAGTTGATGGTTCTGTCAATTATTAGATAATACATTTGCTTCTTCTTAAAAAAAAAAAAAACTTAGAGAAATGGAACTTTTTTTTTTAAGACTCCCTTTTCCAATAGTAAATTTTGCAGCCAGAATTCTGCTTTCTCAAATCACAGAGGAAACTTTATCATCCTCTAATGATGGAACAATATGGTAAAAAGCCATTAATGAAGGTAGCTGAGTGCTGTTTTGCAAAGTGTGGTCACTGGGAAGCATTCAGTGGGAAAACAAGTTCTAGCTGATGTCTTGTGGAGACATGTCATTTTTCTTTAGATTGAACTACACCATAGGCTACTGTACTTTTTAAAGTTCTCCTTTGTAAGTCTTGTAGGATGCTTTATTTTGATTTTGCCCTCATTCTCTAATGTCTGTTTGTTAACCTTGTGTTTTACTGTTTGTTTCCTCTAAATGGGACTTTAGACACAATCTCAAATTTCAGTTGTCAGACTTTTACTGCTCTCTTTTTTCTGACAGGAATATGATTTTTACCCTCATCCATTAATCATCTTGTATTGCATATCCCTTATTGGTTTGAGGATCTAAAAATGTACTTCCTGTGGCATAATTTGGTTTTTAATAACACTGCAGATATATTCGGAGATGGTAATGGCACCCCACTCCAGTACTCTTGCCTGGAAAATCCCATGGACGGAGGAGCCTGGAAGGCTGCAGTCCATGGGGTCACTAAGAGTTGGACACGACTGAGCAACTTCACTTTCATTTTTCACTTTCCACTTTCATGCATTGGAGAAGCAAATGGCAACCCACTCCCAGTGTTCTTGCCTGGAGAATCCCAGGGATGGGGGAGCCTGGTGGGCTGCCGTCTATGGGGTCACACAGAGTTCGACATGACTGAAGCGACTTAGTAGTAGTAATAGTAGTAGATATATTCAATCACCTATTTACTCCTTCAGCATGTGTTTACTGGGCACTGTCTGATGTGCCTGAAACTGCTGAGGACTAGAGTACATCCGTGAACCAGACAGACATGATCTCTGTTACTGTGGCCTGTATAGGCTCATGAGAAAGACAATAGACAGAAGATGGTTGAGTTGCAAGTAGACAAAGAGACTACGTGCAAATTGTAATAAGTAAACATAATGGAGAATGACACCTTACTGTCGACTGAATTAACAATTTAAAGTCTCTTTAGGGGGCAGCCCAAGGCTCAGCATAGCCACTCAGTGATGCTTCCTCTACGTATAATGCTCCCACGGTCACATAGCTTATTTACACAGTAAAGTCCTGAGCCCTTTCATTGTTTGAAGATTTACAAAAATTAGAATCTGACATTTCTCTGGCCAGGCTTTGCTTAGTATAGTTCCATTACAGTGGGACAAAAGTTTTATGATATTGAGACAAAGAGACCATTCAAAATATCATACCGCTTCTTTATTATCTAATCGAGAAAATCTTAAGCAATAACCAGATATTACATGCACTGCTTACACTCCTCCAGCAAATGTGCTGTTTCTTTCAAGTACAAGCAGCCCAGATATCTGACCTCATCTGGCTTCCTTAAGCAAATACAGAAAGAAGGCTTTGGCTGCATCTCACAGACAGGCTTCAGTGGAATCACCAAAGAATTATTCCAATGAGATAAATTCTAACTTGTTCTATTACCTTCCCCGGTACTGAAACCAAGGACCCCAAGTGATGTCCAGTTACCATTCTTAGCTCATCTGAGGCAGATTCAATGATGACATCAAGTCACAACATCCTTAACCTCATTTGCATTCCAAAAGATGAGATATTTTTCTATTCTCTAAAATAAACTTCAAGTAGCAAATATATATAATTGAGCAGACAAAGAGAGATTTCTCACAGGAATTTGCAATATATATAATTTATCTTCTATTCTTGTTACAGTATGTATAACTTATCTTTTGGGACATGAATGCAAAAAGGGCACAAGGGTCTTTTTGCAACTTGGTTATTAGTCATAACTTATTAATACCATATTCTTCCCAAGAGAGATGAATAATGCCATAGCATTATGTTATCAGAGCCTAGGGAGGGACTCCTGCAATACCAAGTACTGCAAGTAGAATAAGCTGAGGATACTAGCCATGGATGAAAAGGAAAAGATGCTAATTAAAAATAATTCTAAGGTTCTGAGTATAAGTTTCTGAGAAAGTCCAGAATAAGGATCACATTTTGGAAGGAAAGTAAATTCAGCTCAAAACAAATTAAATGTTTGCTACTAGTGGGATCCCCAAATGTGAGGCTCCCACAAGCAGCTGAAAGTGGGAGATGTCCATAAGATAGATTGGAGGGAGAGTTATTATTTGGGTTTAATCCACACAGAGGCAATGATGTTTATGGTTATTAATCGAGTTCCTTTTTAGAAAATGTATTTTACAGTTGTTAACATTATTTGATAACTTTGTTGCTAAACTTGTCTTAGAAAGAAAATGTTTATATAAATTGTAACAATCTTAGTAAATACTTAAAAAGTTGAAGGAATCATTCCTCTTTGACGCAAAGTCTCTCAAAGAGGATTCTTGAAAGTAAGCCAAAGTTTAAAACATTTTATTTTTACCATATGCATATTTAAAATAATGTATATGTGGACACAGGTACTCATTTAGGTAGGAGCAACAGAAAAGTCTTTGCAGAAAAAAAAAAGATAGAGACAAAAAAAAAAGATTTTGAAAAAGAAGAATAAAAAAGAAACAGAAAAGACAATGAATTTTTTTCCATTATCTTTCTTTTTTTATTAAATTTTTATTTTTACTGTATTTTACTTTATAATACTGTATTGGTTTTGCCATACATTGACATGAATCCACCACGGGTGTACATGCATTCCAAACATGAACCCTCCTCCCACCTCCCTCCCCATAACATCTCTCTGGGTCATCCCCATGCACCAGCCCCAAGCATCCTGTATCCTGCATCAGACATAGACTGGCGATTTGTTTCTTACATGATAGTATACATGTTTCAATGCCATTCTCCCAAATCATCCCACCCTCTCCTTCTCCCTCAGAGTCCAAAAGTCTGCTCTACACATCTGTGTCTCTTTTGCTGTCTTGCATATAGGGTCATCATTGCCATCTTTCTAAATTCCATATATATGTGTTAGTATACTGTATTGGTGTTTTTCTTTCTGGCTTACTTCACTCTGTATAATCGGCTCCAGTTTCATCCATCTCATTAGAACTGATTCAAATGTATTCTTTTTAATGGCTGAGTAATACTCCATTGTGTACATGTACCACAGCTTTCTTATCCACTCATCTGCTGATGGACATCTAGGTTGTTTCCATGTCCTGGCTATTATAAACAGTGCTGCGATGAACATTGGGGTACATGTGTCTCTTTCAATTCTGGTTTCCTTGGTGTGTATGCCCAGCAGTGGGATTGCTGGGTCATAAGGCAGTTCTATTTGCAATTTTTTAAGGAATCTCCACACTGTTGTCCATAGTGGCTGTACTAGTTTGCATTCCCACCAACAGTGTAGGAGGGTTCCCTTTCTCCACACCCTCTCCAGCATTTATTGCTTGCAGACTTTTGGATCGCAGACATTCTGACTGGTGTGAAGTGGTACCTCATTGTGGTTTTGATTTGCATTTCTCTGATAATGAGTGATGTTGAGCATCTTTTCATGTGTTTGTTAGCCATCCGCATGTCTTCTTTGGAGAAATGTCTATTTAGTTCTTTGGCCCATTTTTTGATTGGGTCGTTTATTTTTCTGGAATTGAGCTGCATAAGTTGCTTGTATATTTTTGAGATTAGTTGTTTGTCAGTTGCTTCATTTGCTATTATTTTCTCCCATTCAGAAGGCTGTCTTTTCACCTTGCTTACATTTACCTTTGTTGTGCAGAAGCTTTTAATTTTAATTAGATTCCATTTGTTTATTTTTGCTTTTATTTCCAGAATTCTGGGGGGTGGATCATAGAGGATCCTGCTGTGATTTATGTCGGAGAGTGTTTTGCCTATGTTCTCCTCTAGGAGTTTTATAGTTTCTGGTCTTACATTTAGATCTTTAATCCATTTTGAGTTTATTTTTGTGTGGGGTGTTAGAAAGTGATCTAGTTTCATTCTTTTACAAGTGGTTGACCAGTTTTCCCAGCACCACTTGTTAAAGAGATTGTCTTTACTCCGTTGTATATTCTTGCCTCCTTTGTCAAAGATAAGGTGTGCGTATGTGTGTGGATTTATCTCTGGGCTTTCTGTTTTGTTCCATTGATCTATATGTCTGTCTTTGTGCCAGTGCCATACTGTCTTGATGACTGTGGCTTTGTAGTAGAGCCTGACAATGAATTTTGTATAAAAGTGATGATCTGCTCAGTAGCTGTTCAGGTCTACTTTTATTCAAGGATTCTTGATAACCTTTCCAGTCTTTTTTCCTACGTGCAGATCCTTGCCCTCTCTTCAGGCGTCTTACAAGTGCCTAGAACTAGTGCTTGCTGGCGTTGCCACGGGATAGCGAGAGCAAGAGGTTCTCCTTGTCTTTCCTGTCCATCCTTCCTCTTCTTTGAGCACTGCCGGTCTTCCCCTTCCACTTCTCCAGTCTCCATCTACCAAGTCTCCAAAAGGAGAAAAACTGGTTCCTCAAGTTTGCACACAAGTATCTTCTCCCTTTTAAAATTTACTCTTGCTTTGGAATAAGAGGAGAGGTGTAGGGGGAGAAGGAACCGAGCTTAGTGTACCAATGAAGGAGAAAACGAGGCAGGAATACTCATAGACCAGTCATTCTACGCTCACAGCCTGTTTTCATTTTCTGTTATAATAAACAATGTTAGACATGGTGCTCCACCACACACACTTAAAGATCTTTAAAAGTAAGAATCATGCTTTCACCCCAGTTCACCAGTGTGTAGTGAGTGAGGATGTGAGTGAATAAATAAACAAGTGAATGAACTTTTATTCTTGAGTGGTAAAGATGTTTGAACTGGGCTTTTTCAGTTCACAAGTTTTAAAATATACATTATTATTGCATAATTCTTGATATAGTTACATGATGTAATCTTAGAGGAAAAAGTAACTAGTGATAAGAAAATTGTAAAGTCAAGATGTGGATCCAGATCTTCTGAATCCAATTGCTGCTACTGCTGCTAAGTCGCTTCAGTCGTGTCTGACTCTGTGCAACCCCATAGACACAGCCCACCAGGCTACCCCGTCCCTGGGAGTCTCAAGGCAAGAACACTGGAGTGGGTTGCCACTTCCTTCTCCACTGCACAAAAGTGAAAAGTAAAAGTGAAGTCGCTCAGTCGTGTCCGCCTATTAGTGACCCCATGGACTGTAGCCCACCAGGCTCCTCCATCCATGGGATTTTCCAGGCAAGAGTACTGGAGTGGGGTGCCATTGCCTTCAATTAGTGGCCATTTTTACTCTCTTATGCTACGTCCTTGGAAAAAAGAGAAATTAGAGCAGTGATGTCATAGGCTAGAGAAAGAGGATGTTTATCAAATGATCCATGTAGATCAGGCCAATAAAGGCAACTAAAGTCAGTGAAAGTAGCAATTCACTCAAACCCCAGCTGAAGCTTCCTCCCTCTTCATACGTGATGCTTCCTCAGGTTCTGGGGGCTGCAAGACTTCTGGACTCGTAGCCCCAGATCTCAGCTGCTGTTTCCTGTTATCCGTTCCATGACATGAAGACTTTGGTTTCTTGGTTGCTTGCCCTGTCACCTCATAAAAACTCTGTAAGACCTTGTGCAAGCTCCTTTTGTGGACCTGACATGACCAAAGCCCCTAGTCCCACCTCAGAGTAAAAGTAATACCTGGTCCTGTGCTCCTAGGCCTTTCCTCACTATTAATGCCTTTAATGAGACCTGCCAATTATTGAAGACCTACTACATGCTAAATATTGTGCTGATTGATCCCTTTAAATATTTTAAGGCATTTACAATTACCTTTTTACTATCAAAAGACAAAAACCCAACATCAGAAGGGTAAGGTAGTATAGCTACAGTCAGTGACTCAGCTAATAAGTGCTGGAGCTGTGGGTCAGCCTCAGCTCTGATGGATGATGAAGTCCAATTTCTTCCATTGCATTAGATGCTTTGAACAAAACACCCTGATGCTGGGAAAGATTGAAGGCAAAAGGAGAAGAGAGTGGTAGAAGATGAGATGGTTAGATAGTATTATTGACTCAAAGGACATGAATTTGAGCAAACTCCAAGAGATGGAGAACAGAGGAGCATGGAGCACTACAGTTCATGGGGTCGCAAAGAGTCAGATACAACTTAGCACCTGAACAACAACAAATCCTGCATCTTCTCTGCTTGCCCACATTCTCTTGTGGTTCCTATTCCCTGCCTTGTTTTTCTTCACACTACTGATTACTGATAAATTAGGGTTGATTAATTCAACCTTAAACTAACTAGAACTTAACCTTCCAGAAAACATGGACTTAACCATTTTTGTTCACTGCTACCTTCTCTGGCATGTGGAACAGAGCCTGGCAATAGTTTTCCCTCAATAACTTTTTTAAAATAAATGTATGATTCTATAGCATACTTGTTCTTTCACTTTCTAAGTATATGTTCCTTAGTATTTTACTTGTGAGAATAAAGACAAATTACATAGAAAAATGAAGAAACAGTACCAGAAGCGATCTAGGTAGCACTGAGCAACAAGAGAATTAACCAATGTTTTTTGACATTGTGCATCCATTTACATGTTAAGGTATTCCAGGCCTGTATTATTGACAGATTTACTAGTCAACTTATGATGGTGCAACAAACATTTCCCAAATCTCAGTGGTTTACAAAAACAAACATTTATCTCTTGCTCACTTTCATGAAGGCACTAATCAGCTGCAGATCAGTTGACCCTGACTTAGCTCTATGTGTCTTCACATTCTAAATGCCAGGCTAATGGATAGCCACTGTCTGGAGTGTGCTGTTCTCATGACAGAAGGCAGATGCTCACAGAGGGATATAGCCAGTCTTCAAAAGCATGTTCAGTCATGCATCTATTCATATTCCATTAGCCAAAACTAGTAATGTGGTCAAGCCCAATGTCAATGGGAAATACAATGCCTACAGGAATCTAGGGGAAGTTCAGGAAGGGACTGAGTAAAACAGTACACTACACAAGTACTGTATCTCTATATTACTGTTGCCTATCTTCCCTGATCTAAGAACTTTCCTTCACTGTTTATCTGTATTTGTAAATGACTCATCTTATGTTCTTTATCAAAATTTGTTTCCTCTTCCTTATGTAAATTGTACCCTATTTGTTTCTACTGACTGTTCTCAAGATTTTAATTACTCATTGTTCTTTTTTCAGTTTAGTACATACACTGTGATTTTAATATATATTTCTAAGTTTCTGACTTTCAAATTGATGTTATTGACAAATTTAATATTATTCAGTCAAATATAATCTAAGTTCATGAGGACTGAAGTCATTGGAAAGATTCCTTTATGGTGAACATGAAAATCTCATGAGATGATTTTTTACACAACAAAATCAGTACAATATTTGCATCTTCAGCTATAAAATAACTTACCTATTTAGTCAGGGAATATAGAGTCTTAGTTTTAAAGATTTTGTGATGTATTGTAACAATTTTGCTGTACTTGGAAGAACTCTATCAATATTTCATCATGAGACTCTTCTCTGCAGGAGAGCCTAAGAAAAATATTCTATTAATCATGGTGATATTAAAGCTATCTGTCACTTGTAGCATGCATATGCAATAAAGTAATCAGATCAAATTGATATCAGAGACAAATGGCCCGTATTAAAAGTGTCTGCTTGAAGTTCTAAAATTGGTCCTATTTATGATGATCTCAATAACTAAACCTCTCAATTTGCAAATGAAGATAAATGCTAAGATAATTTTTTAAATCTGAATTGTGAAAAAGGATAAAGAGAGGCCTAAAGTGGCTAACAGTAGAAGAGCTCAAAGAAATGCTTTAGAACTTTTGAAACAAAGAAACATTTTTATTATCTTGGACATTCACTTCAAATTTTCTATAACTGTATTAAAAACAAAACAATAGAAACATGTTGACCTAAGCATACTAGAATTTCAGTTTGTTTTAAATATGTATCTAAAGAGACTAGAATCAGTATGCTCCATATGTCCTGATAGTCTGTTAAAAAAAAAAAAAAGGAGTTGGATAAGGGGACCATTAATAGCAAGTTCAGTTAGCTCAGTTCAGTCCAGTCGCTCAATCATATCCAACTCTTTGTGACCCATGAATTGTAGCAGCCAGGCCTCCCTGTCCATCACCAACTCCCGGAGTTCAATCAAACTCACGTCCATTGAGTCCGTGATGCCATCCAGCCATCTCATTCTCTGTCGTCCCCTTCTCCTCCTGCCCCCAATCCCTCCCAACATCAGAAACTTTTCCAATGAGTCAACTCTTTGCGTGAGGTGGCCGAAGTGTTGTAGTTTCAGCTTTAGTATCAGTTCTTCCAATGAGCACCCAGGACTGATCTCCTTTAAAATGGTCTGGTTGGATCTCCTTACAGTCCAAGGGACTCTCAGGAATCTTCTTCAACACCATGGTTCAAAAGCATCAATTTTTTGGCGCTCAGCTTTCTTTATAGTCCAACTCTCACATCCATACACGACCACTGGAAAAATCATAGCCTTAACTAGACAGACCTTTGTTGGCAAAGTAATGTCTCTGCTTTTAAATATGCTGTCTAGGTAAGTCATAACTTTCCTTCCAAGGAGTAAGCGTCTTTTAATTTCATGGCTGCAGTCACCATCTGCAGTGATTTTGGAGCCCCAAAATATAAAGTCTGACACTGTTTTCACTGTTTCCCATCAATTTTCCATGAAACGATGGGACCAGATGCCATGATCTTTGTTTTCTGAATGTTGAGCTTTAAGCCAACCTTGTCACTATCCTCTTTCACTTTCATCAAGAGGCTTTTTAGTTCCTCTTCACTTTCTGCCAAAAGGATGGTGTCATCTGCATATCTGAGGTGATTGATATTTCTCCCAGCAATCTTAATTCCAACTTGTGCTTCTTCTAGCCCAGCATTTTTCATGATGTACTCTGCATATAAGTTAAATAAGCAAGGTAACAATATACAGCCTTGATGTACAACTTTTCCTATTTGGAACCAGTCTGTTGTTTCATGTCCAGTTCTAACTGTTGCTACCTGACCTGCATACAGGTTTCTCAAGAGGCAGGTCAGGTGGTCTGGTATTCCCATGGTGGAGAGGTCTGACAGAATATGTTCCACTGGAGAAGGGAATGGCAAACCACTTCAGTATTCTTGCCTTGAGAACCCCATGAACAGTATGAAAAGGCAAAATGATAGGAGACTGAAAGAGGAACTCCCCAGGTCGGTAGGTGCCCAATATGCTACTGGAGATCAATGGAGAAATAACTCGAGAAAGAATGATGGGATGGAGCCAAAGCAAAAACAATACCCAGCTGTGGATGTGACTGGTGATAGAAGCAAGGTCCAATGCTGTAAAGAGCAATATTGCATAGCAACCTGGAATGTTAGGTCCATGAATCAAGGCAAATTGGAAGTGGTCAACCAGGAGATGGCAAGAGTGAACGTCAGCATTCTAGGTATCAGCGAACTAAAATGGACTGGAATGGGTGAATTTAACTCAGATGACCATTATATCTACTATTGTGAGCAGGAATCCCTTAAAAGAAATAGAGTAGCCACCATGGTCAACAAAAGGGTCTGAAATGCAGTACTTGGATGCTATCTCAAAAACAACAGAATGATCTCTGTCCCTTTCCGAGGCAAACCATTTCAATTTCATGGTAATCTAAGCCTATGCCCCAACCAGTAATGCTGAAGAAGCTGAAGTTGAACAGTTCTATGAAGACCTACAAGACCTTTTAGAACTAACACCCAAAAAGATGCCCTTTTCATTATAGGGGACTGGAATACAAAAGTAGGAAGTCAAACACCTGGGGTAACAGGCAAATTGGGCCTTGGAATACGAAAGGAAGCAGGGCAAAAGCTAATAGAGTTTTGCCAAGAGAACGCACTGGTCATAGCAAACACCCTCTTCCAACAACACAAGAGAAGACTCTACACATGGACATCACCAGATGGTCAACACTGAAATCAGATTGATTATATTCTTTGCAGCCAAGGATGGAGAAGCTTTATACAGTCAGCAAAAACAAGATTGGGAGCTGATTGTGGCTCAGATCATGAACTCCTTATTGCCAAATTCAGACTTAAAGAAAGTGCAGAAAACCACTAGACCATTCAGGTATGATCTAAATCAAATCCCTTATGATAATATAGTGGAAATGCGAAATAGATTTAAGGGCCCAGATCTGATAGATAGAGTGCCTGATGAACTATAGACAGAGGTTCATGACATTGTACAGGAGACAGGGATCAAGAACCTCCCCATGGAAAAGAAAAGCAAAAAAAGCAAAATGGCTCTCTGGGGAGGCCTTACAAATAGCTGTGAAAAGAAGAGAGGTGAAAAGCAAAGGAGAAAAGGAAAGATATAAGCATCTGAATGCAGAGTTCCAAAGAATAGCAAGGAGTGATAAGAAAGCCTTCCTCAGCGATCAGTGCAAAGAAATAGAGGAAAACAACAGAATGGGAAAGACTAGAGATCTCTTCAAGAAAATTAGAGATACCAAGGGAACATTTCATGCAAAGATGGGCTTGATAAAGGACAGAATTGTATGGACCTAACAGAAGCAGAAGATATTAAGAAGAGGTGGCAAGAATACACAGAAGAACTGTACAAAAAGGAGCTTCATGACCAAGATAATCACAATGGTGTGATCACTCACCTAGAGCCAGACATCCTGGAATGTGAAGTCAAGTGGGCCCTAGAAAGCATCGGTATGAACAAAGCTAGTGGAGGTGATGGAATTCCAGTTGAACTATTTCAAATCCTGAAAGATGATGCTGTGAAAGTGCTGCACTCAATATGCCAGCAAATTTGGAAAACCCCACAGTGTCCACAAGACTGGAAAAGGTCAGTTTTCATTCCAATCCCAAAAGAAAAGCAATGCCAAAGAATGCTCAAACTACTGCACAATTGCACTCATCTCACACACTAGTAAATTAATGCTCAAAATTCTTCAAGCCAGGCTTCAGCAATACGTGAACTGTGAACTTCCAGATGTTCAAGCTGGTTTTAGAAAAGGCAGAGGAACCAGAGATGAAATTGCCAACATCACTTGGATCATGGAAAAAGCAAGAGAGTTCTAGAAAAACATCTATTTCTGCTTTATGGACTATGCCAAGGCCTTTGACTATGTGGATCACAATAAACTATGGAAATAACAAGTTAGAGAATGCTTGATGACAAACAATGTTTTTTACCTCCCAATATCTATTCTTCCCCAGCTTCCTTGCCACTGAAATCCTGATTTGGTTAGAATGACAGTGTTCCTGGTTTAAAATCTTACTTCCACAGGCATCAGACTTCCTGAAAGTATATAATCTAGTTCTGTTATTGAATTTTTAAGTAAAAACCTACTAAGGTGAGGCACCTCAGAAAGCAATTGTAATACAATGCCTGGAGATGTAGGATTCTTCCTGAACTTCAGGTGTAAAATCACCCAATAACACTGAAGTGAAGTGAAGTCACTCAGTCGTGTCCGACTCTTTGCCACCGCATGAGCTGTAGCCTACCAGGCTCTTCTGTCCATGGGATTTTCCAGACAATAGTCCTGGAGTGAATTGCTATTTCCTTCTCCAGGGGATCTTCCCAACCCAGGGATCGAACCCGGGTCTCCCGCTGTAGACAGACGCTTTACCATCTGAGCCACCAGAGAAGTCCCACCCAATAACATTGTTTGAGCAGAAAGATAGAAGAAGCTCAGAACACGATGACTTAATGAAAACACTGAGCCAATCCTGGACTGCCTACACTGGGCTTCTTCTTATTGTGGAGGGTTAAAAAAACAACAACACAATTTCCTTTTAGTTAAGCCAGTGCAATTGGGTTTCTATTACATGTAGCTGAGACAAACTCCTAAACCATAAAATCCTTCTCTTGGTCAATCTTAAAATTCTTAAAATCATTAGCATAATAAAACTTTGAAAAGCCCTATGATAAAGAAATCCACTTAACATTGTTTAACATAGAATTTTTCAAACTATCTTGATCAGAAGGTAATTTCAATATGGATTATCATTCTAATGCTATACACTTTAGTAAATTGCCACACTTTTACCTAAACAATGGACTAGAAATCTCAAAAAGCATAAAATGTAACATTCTGTAATTACATGGTTAAAAATATAAAAGACTATGTCTTAGCCATAACTGTTCCTGGATCTTACACATCTTAGGAATTATTGCTACTAGTGACAAGTGTTGGCATGAGCCATTACTCAAAGTGTGACAGGAGGGAAAGCAGCAGGGCACAACTTTTGATACAATGACATAGCCCAAGGACACAACATAAACTGATTGGAATCAAATGGGATCAAGAAGGTAGACAAGAATAGACCTTAATCCTCAATCAGAAACACTGGGCTGGAAGAAGCACAAGCTGGAATCAAGATTGCCAGGAGAAATATCAGTAACCTCAGATATGCAGATGACACCACCCTTATGGCAGAAAGTGAAGAGGAACTAAAAAGCCTCTTGATGAAAGTGAAAGAGGAGAGTGAAAAAGTTGGCTTAAAACTCAGCATTCAGAAAACGAAGATCATGGCATCTGGTCCCATCACTTTATGGCAAATAGATGGGAAACAGTGAAAACAGTGTCAGACTATCTTTTTGGGCTCCAAAATCACTAAAGAAAATTTCATCACTGCCATGAAATTAAAAGACGCTTACTCCTTGGAAGAAAAGTTATGACCAACCTAGATAGCATATTCAAAAGCAGAGACATTACTTTGCCGACTAAGGTCCGTTTAGCCAAGGCTATGGTTTTTCCAGTAGTCGTGTATGGATGTGAGAGTTGGACTGTGAAGAAGGCTGAGCACCGAAGAATTGATGCTGTTGAGCTGTGGTATTGGAGAAGACTCTTGAGAGTCCCTTGGACTGCAAGGAGATCCAACCAGTCCATTCTAAAGGAGATCAGTCCTGGGTGTTCATTGGAAGGACTGATGCTAAAGCTCAAACTCCAATACTTTGGCCACCTCGTGGGAAGAGTTGACTCATTGGGAAAGTTTCTGATGCTGGGAGGGATTAGGGGCAGGAGGAGAAGGGGACAACAGAGGATGAGATGGCTGGATGGCATCACCGACTCAATAGACATGAGTTTGATTGAACTCCGGGAGTTGGTGATGGACAGGGAGGCCTGGCGTGCTGCACTTCATGGGGTCTCAAAGAGTCAGACACGACTGAGCAGCTGAACTGAACTGAACTAATCCTCAATCAACAAGTGAAATGACACACCCAGAAGTGCCATGCCAATTCCACAGCACTATTAAAAGACCATGGAGTGGGTAGTGGCCCAAATCCTGGAAATCTCCACCTCTTCCCAAAAATAGTTGGAATAATCCTCCCACTCATTAGCATATGAAATCACCCAGCCTATAAAAACTAACCACACCAAATTTTGCAGCCACATTTGCCCTCTGCGTTGGCCCACACTCTGTCTGTGAAGTGCGTTTCTCTCTGTATCTGAATAAATCCACTTCTTACCTATCACTGTCTCTCACTGAATTCTTTCTGTGATGAGACATCAAGAATCTGCGCTTCATTGGGTCCTGAAACCAGGTACTGTGGGTTTCGGCAGAGTTCAAGTCCCAGCCATGTGGGTTCAAGTCCCAATCTGAGGTAAAAGGTTTCAAAAGCATCCCTGTCTCCATAAATGTTGGGTACATTAGTGACCATAGACAGCTTAAGCAGAAAAGCTCTGAAAGTTGTCTTTTTTCTTTTTGTTTTTGTTTTTTTTTTTTATTGAAGGATAAGTGCTTTACAGAATATTTTTTTTTCTGTCAAATATCAACATGAATAAGCAACAGGTATACATATGTCTCTTCCCTCTTGAACCTCCCTCCCATTTCCCTCCACATTGCACCCCTCTAGATTGTTATACCGCTTGAGTTCCCTGACCCATACAGCAAATTCCCATTGGTTATCTGTTTTACAAATGGTAATGTAAGTTTAGTCCAGGGGTGACTGTTAAAACCTGAGGCAGATGATGATGATCTAACTCTTAAAGAAAAGTAAACAAGAGAGAATTAAATGTCTTTCTTTGGAATTTTGTGTATGTTCCTCAACTTACAGTATTATGAGCACTTGATCAGCATTCTCTTCCTGGTATTTGAATTCCCTCTCCTTTCCCTCTGCCTTACAATCCATGGACAACAGGTACCTAGCTTTCTTTTTCATATATGTGAAGGCATTTACAGCAATCCAGTAATCACGATTGTTTTAACTAATAAAGTACTAAACATATGGTAATGCGTTGTTCATATTAATGCTTTTCAAATAAGTATCTATATCTAAGAGCAAAGGTCCTCATCACCATATATAAGAGAGTTCCTATTTTCAGAATTCTATATTAGGTATAGATGAGCCTTAAAGGAGGTACAAGCTTTGACTGTTGCCCTATATCTTAAATAAATAGGAGATGCATATAGAAAAATAATTGGGGAAAATGTTACTTTATTATTTGTTTTGAGAATTGACTGGCACATTACTGATTTTTACAACTTCTCATTGCTTCAATAGTAGGGTTTTTTAAAGAGAGAATTACATTTAAGCTATTAGTCTTTCAGTATATTTATGCTCTGACAAGGATATAGACTGGAAGTGGGCCAATTATCAGGGTGGTTCTGAACAGTCTGATTATTATTATTACTCCATTTGCCCTTTAAGAAAGACCAAAGTGTACAAACTATTGCCTGGTTTCTAGGGCTAAAGAGTTGCAATAAAAGACAGAGTAAAACCCAAAGGAGTAAACATCAGACTTCATGTGCAAGGTGGTCACCATAACAGTTCCAGTTTCTGTAGCAATGGGAGATCGGGCCAGTCACTGCTGCAATAACGGGAAATCGTTCATTGGGATGCAAGAGGGTGCACTTAGCATGCACAGCAAGACCCTTGACGTGGAGCTTCAGTCATCTCAGGAAAGACCTGGAACAGCCATGGAAACTTTAGTGGGCGTAATCAGCAAAGTTGCTGCTTTGGAGTCAGTAGCAGTAGGAGCTATCACTGCCACACACAGACGGAAAAAGGAAAAAAGGGATACATAGGTATTTAAGACAATCTACTGAACACATGTGAGGAATCAGAAGGGGGCTAGAGTTCTTAGAAGAATACAGATTTGTTAATTTATTTTTACCATAATACCACTATGGTGTTTTATACAAGTGTGAATAAGACCAGAAAAAAGAAACAACAGTGTATAGAACAAAATTTTGTTAACAAAATTGGTCTAAGAAGATTTTAGAAGAAGGCTGGAAGAGGCTGTGATGAGGTAAAACTGTCTAAAAAATGGGCTAGGCAATGGAAAAATAAGTATAAATAGGGAGGGATAAAAAGGAGGAGGCAATCATTGCTGGGTGAAAAATTATCAGAAATAAAAACCCATTAAAGGCTTTTGATCATTAGAAAAACTATGACCAAGTAATCAAAAGCCGGTATATGTCTATAAGGCACGTTCTTTAAATTAACACTATGCTAAGTGCTACAGAAGTAAAAATAATTGGTAGGCGCTTTCTCTTCTAGTCTTGTGGATGGTAGCTGAGGCTGGATGAAGGGCTCTGAGGAGAATACAGACCAAAAAACATGGTAAAGTAGGGCAGATTACAAAGAAAGAGTAAAAATAGAAAATAAAGCCTTGTCACAGTAAGGTCAGGAAACATGAACTTCAAAAATGGGAACGAAAAAGTATTCTTGAAATATATAGACTTCACATATAAACTGTTGGGAGCTCTTTTGTTGTTATTAAATATAGAAAAGTTCTTAGTCCCTTTTAATCTCTCTCTTATCAAAAGTATTATTGAGCTACTGTATTCAGTTCAGTTCAGTTCAGTCACTCAGTCATGTCCAACTCTTTGCGACCCCATGAATCACAACATGCCAGGCCTCCCTGTCCATCACCAACTCCTGGAATTTACCCAAACTCATGTCCATTGAGTCGGTGATGCCCTCCAACCATCTCATCCTCTGTCGTCCCCTTTTCCTCCAGCTTTCGATCTTTCCCAGCATCAGGGTCTTTTCCAATGAGTCAGCTCTTCGCATCAGGTGGCCAAAGTATTGGAGTTTCAGCATTAACATCAGTCCTTCCAATAAACATACAGGACTGATCTCTTTTAGGATGGACTGGTTGGATCTCCTTGCAGTCCAAGGGATTCTCAGGAATCTTCTCCAACATCACAGTTCAAAAGCATCAATTCTTTGGCGCTCAGTTTTCTTTACAATCCGACTCTCACATCCATACATGACCACTAGAAACATCATAGCCTTGACTAGATGGACCTTTGTTGACAAAGTAATGTCTCTGCTTTTTAATATGCTGTCAAGTTTGGTCTTTTAAATTCAATGAGCAAGTGTCTTTTAATTTCATGGCTGCAGTCACCATCTGAAATGATTTTGGAGACCCAAAAATTAGTCAGCCACTGTTTCCACTGTTTCCCCATCTATTTCCCATGAAGTGATGGGACCAGATGCCATGATCTTAGTTTTCTGAATGTTGAGCTTTAGACCAACTTTTTCACTCTCCTCTTTCACTCATCAAGAGGCTCTTTAGTTCTTCTTCACATTCTGCCATAAGGGTAGTATCATCTGCATATCTGAGGTTATTGATATTTCTCCTAGCAATCTTGATTCCAGCTTGTGCTCCACCCAGCTCAGGATTTCTCATGATGTACTCTGCACATAAGTTAAATAAACAGGGTGAAAATATACAGCCTTGACATACTTTTTTTTCCTATTTGGAACCAGTCTGTTGTTCCATGTCCAGTTCTGACTGTTGCTTCCTGACCTGCATACAGATTTCTCAAGAGGCAGGTCAGGTGGTCTGATATTTCCACATCTTTCAGAATTTTCCACAGTATATTGTGATCCACACAGTCAAAGGCTTTGTCATAGTCCACTGGAGAAGGGAATGGCAAACCAGAGCATTCTTGCCTTGAGAACCCCATGAACAGTATGAAAAGGCAAAATGATAGGAGACTGAAAGAGGAACTGCCCAGGTCAGTAGGTGCCCAATATGCTACTGGAGATCAGTGGAGAAATAACTCCAGAAAGAATGAAGGGATGGAGCCAAAAGAAAAACAATACCCTGTTGTGGATGTGACTGGTGATAGAAGCAAGGTCCAATGCTGTAAAGAGCAATATTGCATAGCAATCTGGAATGTTAGGTCCATGAATCAAGGCAAATTGGAAGTGGTCAACCAGGAGATGGCAAGAGTGAACATTGACATTCTAGGAATCAGCAAACTAAAATGGACTGGAATGGGTGAATTTAACTCAGATGACCATTATATCTACTACTGTGGGCAGGAATCCCTTAAAAGAAATAGAGTAGCCTTCATAGTCAAAAAAAGAGTCCAAAATGCAGTACTTGGATGCAATCTCAAAAATGACAGAATGATCTCTGTTCATTTCCAAGGCAAACCATTCAATACACAGTAATCCAAGTCTATGCCCTGACCAGCAATGCTGAAGAAGCTGGAGTTGAACAGTTCTATGAAGACCTACAAGACCTTTTAGAACTAACACCCCAAAAAGATGTTCTTTTCATTATCGGGGACTGGAATGCAAAAGTAGGAAGTCAAGAAACACCTAGAGTAACAGGCAAATTTGGGCTTAGAGTACAGAATGAAGCAGGGCAAAGGCTAAAAGAGTTTTACCAAGAGAACACATTGGTCATAGCAAACACCCTCTTCCAACAACACAAGAGAAGACTCTACACATGGACATACACATTCAGTCAATACTGAGATCAGATTGATTATATTTTTTGCAGCCAAAGATGGAGAAGCTCTACAAAGTCAGCAAAAACAAGACTGGGAGTTGACTGTGGTTCAGATCATGACCTCCTTATCGCCAAATTTATTTTTTTATTTTTATTTTTTGCAGTTTTACATATTTTTTTTAATTTTAAAATCTTTAATTCTTACATGTGGTCCCAAACATGAACCCCCCTCCCACCTCCCTCCCCATAACATCTCTGTGGGTCATCCCCATGCACCAGCCCCAAGCATGCTGTATCCTGCGTCAGACATAGACTGGCGATTCAATTCTTACATGATAGTATACATGTTAGAATGCCATTCTCCCAAATCATCCCACCCTCTCCCTCTCCCTCTGAGTCCAAAAGTCCGTTATACACAGCTGTGTCTTTTTTCCTGTCTTGCATACAGGGTTGTCATTGCCATCTTTCTAAATTCCATATATATGTGTTAGTATACTGTATTGGTGTTTTTCTTTCTGGGTTACTTCACTCTGCATAATCGGCTCCAGTTTCATCCATCTCATCAGAACTGATTCAATTTAGACTTAAATTAAAGAAAGTGCAGAAAACCACTAGACCATTCAGGTATGACCTAAATCAAATCCCTTATGATTATACGGTGAAAGTGAGAAATAGATTTAAGGGCCTAGATCTCATAGATAGAGTGCCTGATGAACTATGGATGGAGGTTCATTAAATTGTGTAGGAGACAGTGATCAAGACCATCCCCAAGAAAAAGAAATGCAAAAAAGTAAAATGGTTGTCTGAGGAGGCATTCCAAATAGCTGTGCGAAGAAGAGAAGCCAAAAGCAAAGGAGAAAAGTAAAGATATACCCATTTGAATGCAGAATTCCAAAGAATAGCAAGGAGAGATAAGAAAGCCTTCCTCAGGGATCATTGCCAAGAAATAGAGGAAAATAATAGAATGGGAAAGACTAGCAATCTCTTCAAGAAAATTAGAGATAATAAGGGAACATTTCATGCAAAGATAAGCACAAGAAAGGACAGAAATAGTATGGACCTAACAGAAGCAGAAGATATTAAGAAGAGGTGACAAGAATAATAGAAGAACTGTACAAAAAAGATCTTCACTACCCAAATAATCACGATGGTGTGATCACTCACCTAGAGCCAGACATCCTGGAATGTGAAGTCAAGTGGGCCTTAGGAAGCATCACTACGAACAAAGCTAGTAGAGGTGATGGAATTTCAGTTGAGCTATTTCAAATCCTAAGAGATGATGCTGTGAAAATGCTGCACTCAATATCCCAGCAAATGTGGAAAACTCAACAGTGGAATTCCACAGGACTGGAAAAGGTCAGTTTTCATTCCAATCCCAAAGAAAGTTCCAGTGCCAAAAAATGTTGAAACTACTGCACAATTGCACTCATCTCACACGTTAGCAAAATAATGCTCAAAATTCTCCAAGCCAGACTTCAACCGTACATGAACCGTGAACTTCCAGATGTTCAAGCTGAATTTAGAAAGGCAGAAGAACCAGAGATCAAATTGCCAACATCCGCTGGATCATCGAAAAAGCAAGAGAGCTACTGTATAGCCTAAAAAAAAAATTATTTTTATAATGAAAAGGTATCTGACAATTGGAGATGAGTTATATTAGTAATCTTTCTGAAGCATAAGTAACAAATTAAATCTGAAAAATATGGAGTGGTAAAATTTCATGTGGAGTAAAAACTATGAGGGACAAAAATAAAATCATAAACCAGTTGTTAATAAACACGAAGAAGACTGCGTGCTGGGTAAAAACTAGCAAAGATTTTATTTTGAAAATTTTGTCAGTCAATTGGATATCCTTTTATAAAGATGTCTGATTAAAAAAAAAAACAACAACAAAAAGAAAAACCATTTAAGTTCACCAAATACGTTTTAGTCCCTTTAAAACTAGATTGATTATCCCTAGACTGGTATGGTAAAATTGTAATTCCTGATTATAGGAAAGTGGAACTAAACAATGACTTCAAGCATAATCATGGTATTTTTAATGTTATAGTACACAATATATTTCACCTTCATGACCTCTTCTGAATGCACAATAATCACTAGTAGGCAGCCCCGTCCTTCCCACTAGGCCGAGCAGGAATTTAAATTAAACCAGTTTGCCGACTAAGGTCCATCTAGTCAAGGCTATGGTTTTCCAGTGGTCATGTATGGATGTGAGAGTTGGACTGTGAAGAAGGCTGAGCGCTGAAGAATTGATGTGTTTGAACTGTGGTGTTGGAGAAGACTCTTGAGAGTCCCTTGGACTGCAAGGAGATCCAACCAGTCCATTCTGAAGGAGATCAGCCCTGGGATTTCTTTGGACGGAATGATGCTGAAGCTGAAACTCCAGTACTTTGGCCACCTCATGGGAAGAGTTACCTCATGGGAAGAGTTGACTCATTGGAAAAACTCTGATGCTGGGAGGGATTGGGGGCAGGAGGAGAAGGGGACAAGAGAGGATGAGATGGCTGGATGGCACTACGGACTCAATGGACGTGAGTCTGAGTGAACTCCGGGAGTTGGTGATGGACAGGGAGGCCTGGCGTGCTGCAATTCATGGGGTCGCAAAGAGTCAGACACGACTGAGCGACTGAACTGAACTGAAGTGACACACATATCACCTCCCTTTTAAACCTCCCTCCCATCTCCTGCCCCTTCCCACTCCTCTAGATTGACACAGAGCTGCCTGTTTAAGTTTTCTGAGCCATACAGAAAATTCCCCTTGGCTACCTATTTTACATATGGTAATGTAAGTTTCCATGTCACTCTTTCCATACATCTCACCCTCTCCTCCCCTCTCCCCATGTTCATAAGTCTACTCTCTATGTCTGTTTCTCCATCGCTGCCCTGTAAATGAATTCTTTAGTACCATTTTTCTAGACCCCATATATATGCATTAGAATTATGATATTATCTTTCTCTTTCAGACTCACTTCCCTCTATATAATAGGTTCTTCATTCATCCACCCCATCAGAACTGACTGACTCAAATGTGTTCCTTTTTATGGCTGAGTAGCAAAGAGTCGGACACGACTGAGTGACTGAACTGAACTGAACTGAATATTCCATTATGTGTTTGTACCACAAATTCTTTATCCATTTATCTGTCAGTGGACATCTAGGTGGCTTCCATGTTCTAGCTATTGTAAATAGTGCTGCAGTGAACAATGGGATACATGTGTCTTTTTCAATTTTTGTTTCCACAGGGTATATGCCTAGGAGTGGGATTGCTGGGTCATATGGTGATTTTATTCCTAGTTTTTTTAAGGAATCTCCATACCATCTTGCATAGTGGCTGTATCAGTTTACATTACCACCAATAGTGCAAGTGTTCCCTTTTCTCCACACCCTCTCCAGCATTTATTGTTTGCTGACTTTTTGATGATGGCCATTCTGACACGTGTGAGGTGATATCTCATTGTAGTTTTGATTTGCATTTCTCTCATAATGAATGATGTTGAACATCTTTTCATGTGTTTGTTAGCCATCTATATGTCTTCTTTGGAGATATGTCTGTTTAGGGCTTTTCCCCACTCTTTGATTGGGTTGTTTGTCTTTCTGGCATTGAGTTGTATGAGCTACTTGTATATTTAGGAAATTAATCTTTTGTCAGTTGTTTCATTTGCTATTATTTTCTCCCACTTTGAGAACTGTCTTTTCACCTTGCTTATAGTTTCCTTTGCTATGCAAAAGCTTTTAAGTTTAATCAGGTCCCACTTGTTTACTTTTGTTTTTATTTCCATTACTCTAGGAGGTGGGTTATAGAGGATCTTGCTTTGATTTATGTCATTGAGTATTCTGCCTATGTTTTCCTCTAAGAGTTGTATAGTTTCTGGTCTTACATTTAGGTTTTTAATCCATTTTGAGTTTATCTTTGTGTATTGTGTTAGGAAATGTTCTAATTTCATTCTTTTACATGTAGCTGTCCAGTTTTCCCAGAATCATTTATTGAAAAGGCTGTCTTTGCCCCATTGTATATTCTTACCTCCTTTGTAAAAAATAGGTACCCATAGGTGTGTGGGTTTATTTCTGGGCATTCTATCTTGTTCCATTGGTCTATATTTCTGTTTTTGTGCCAGTACTATACTTTCTTGATGATTGTACCTTTGTAGTATAACCTGAAGTCAGGAAGGTTGATTCCTCCAGCTCCATTCTTCTTTCTCAAGACTTCTTTGGCTATTCAGGGTCTTTCGTGTCTCCATATGAATTGTGAAATTTTTTGTTCTAATTCTGTGAAAAATGTCATTGGTAATTTGATAGGGATTGCATTGAATCTGTAGACATATCAATATTTTCACAATATTGATTCTTCCTACCCAGAAACATGGAATATCTCTCCATCTGTTTCTGTCATCTTGATTTCTTTCACTAGTGTCTTATAATTTTCTGCATACAGTTCTTTTGTCTCCTTAAGTAAGTTTATTCCTAGATATTTAATTCTTTATGTTGGAATGGTGGATGGATTGATTCCTTAATTTCTCTTTCTGATTTTTCATTGTTAGTATATAGAAATGCAAGTGACTTCTGTGAATTGATTTTGTATCCCGCAACTTTGCTAAACTCAATGATTAGTTCTAGTAATTTTCTGATACTATCTTTAGGGTTTTCTATGTACAATATCATGTCATCTGCAAACAGTGAGAGCTTTACTTCTTCTTTTCTGATCTGGATTCATTTTATTTGTTTTTCTTCTCTGATTGCTGTAGCTAGGACTTCCAGTACTGTGTTGAATAGTGGTGAAAGTGGACACCTTTGTCTTGTTCTTTATCTTAGGGGGAATGCTTTCAGTTTTTCACCATTGAGAGTAATATTTGCTGTAGGCTTATCATATATGGCCTTTAGTATGTTGAGGTAGGTTCCTTCTATGTGCATTTTTTGAAGAGTTTTAATCATAAATAGGTGCTGAATTTTGTCAAAGGCTTTTTCTGCAACTATTGAGATTATCGTACGGTTTTTATCTTTCAGTTTTTTAGTATGGTGTGTCACACTGATTGATCTGCATATATTGAACAATCCTTGCATTCCTGGAATAAACCCAACTTGGTCATGGTGTATGAACTTTTTGATGTGCTGCTGAATTCTATTTGCTAAAATTTTATTGAGGATTTTTGCATTTATGTTCATCAGTGATACTGATCTGTAGTTTTTTTTGTATGTGTTGTCTTTGTCTGATTTTTGGTACCAGGGTGATGATGGCCTAATAGAATGAGTTTTGAAGTATTCCTTTTTCTGCAACTTTTTGAGAGAGTTTTAGAAGAATAGGCATTAGCTCTTCTCTAAATGTTTCATAGAATTCTCCTGTAAAGGAATCTGGTCCTGGGCTATTGTTTTTTGTTGTTGTTGTTGTTGTTGCTGTAGTTTTGGAGATTTTTGATCACAATTCAATTTCAGTGCTTGTAATTGGGTTGTTCATAATTTATATTTCTTCCTGGTTCAACCTTGGAAGATTGACCTTTTCTAAGAATCTATCCATTTCTTCCAGGTTATTCATTTTATTGCCATATAGTTTTTCACAATAATCTCTTATAATCCATTATATTTCCACACTGTCTGATGTAACCTCTCCTTTTTCATTTCTAATTTTGTTGATTTGATTCTTCTCTCTTGTTTTCTTGAGTCTGTCTAAAGGCTTGGCATTTTTTTTTTTATCTTCTCAAAGAACCAACTTTTAATTTTATTAATCTTTACTATTGTTTCTTTAATTTCTTTTTCATTTATTTCTGCTCAGATATTTATGATTTCTTTCCTTCTACTAATTTTGGGGGTTTGTTGTTGCTCTTTTTCCAGTTGTTTTAGGTGTAAAGTTAGCTTGTCTATTCAATGTTTTTTTTGTTTCTTGTGGTAGGATTGTACCGCTGTGTACTTCTGTCTTAGAACTGCTTTTGCTGCATCTCATGGGTTTTGAGATGTCACATTTTCATTGTCATTTGTTTCTAGAAAATTTTTTATTTCCATTTTGATTTCTTCGGTAACCTTTTGGTTATTTAGAATTGTGTTGTTTAATCTCCATGTATTTGTGTTTCTTACAGTTTTTCCTTGTAATTGGTATCTAGTCTCTTAGGGTTGTGGTCAGAGAAGATGCTTGATACAATTTCAATTTTCTTAAATTTACTGAGGTTTGATTTGGGATCCAAGATGTGGTCTCTCCTGGAGAATGTTCCATGTGCACTTGATAAGAATATGTATTATTCTGCATTTGCATGGAATGTCCTGAAGATATCAATGAGATCCATCTCCTCTAATGTATCATTTAAGACTTGTATTTCCTTATTAATTTTCTATTTTGATGAACTGTCCATTGGTGTGAGTGGGGTGTTAAAGTCTCCTACTATTATTGTATTCTGTCATTTTGTCCTTTTATGTTTGTTAGTGTTTGTCTTATGTATTGAGGTGCTCCTATGTTGAGTGCATGGATATTTACAATTGTTATGTCCTTCTCTTGGATTGATCCCTTGATATTAATGTAGTGACCTTCCTTATCTCTTGTAATCTTCTTTATTTTAAGGTCTATTTTGTCTGATAGGATCGCTGCTCCAGCTTTCTTTCCCTTCCCATTTGCATGGAATATATTTTTCCATCCTCTGATTTTCAGTCTATGTGTCTTGAGGTCTGAAGTGGGTTTCTTGTAGACAGCATATATATGGGTCTTGCTTTTGTTTCCATTCAGCCAGTCTGTGTCTTTTGGTTGGAGAATTTAATCCATTTACATTTAAAGTAATTATTGATATATATGTTCCTATTGCCATTATCTTAATTGTTTGGGGTTGATTTTGTAGATATTTTTTTCTTTTCTTATATTTCTTGACTATATAAGTTTAACATTTGTCCTAAAGTTGGTTTGGTGGTACTGAATTTTCTTAACTTTTGCTTGTCTGAAATGCTTTTTATTTCTCCATCAATTTTGAATGAAATCCTTGCCAGGTACTGTAATCTTGGTTGTGGATTTTTCCCTTTCAGTACTTTAAATATATCCTATCATTCCCTTCTGGCCTGCAGAGTTTCTGCTGAAAGATCAGGTGTTAAGTGTATGGGGTTTACCTTTTATGTTACTTTTTGCTTCTCCCTTGATGCTTTTAATATTCTTTCTTTGTGTTTAGTTTTTGTTAGTTTGATTAGTATGTGTCTTGGCATGTTTCTCCTTGGGTTTATCCTGTATGGGATTCTTTGTGCCTCTTGGACTTGATTGACTATTTCCTTTTCCATATTTGGGAAATTTTCAACTATAATCTCTCCAAAAATCTTCTCATACACTTTCTTTTTCTCTTCTTCCTCTGGAACTCCTATAATTCAAATGTTGGTACATTTGATATAGTCCCAGAGGTCTCTGAGACTATCCTCAGTTCTTTTCATTCTTTTTATTTTATTCTGCTCTTCAGAAGTTATTTCCACCATTTTATCTTCCAGCTCACTGATTCGTTCTTCTGCTTCAGATATTCTGCTATTGATCCCTTCTAGAGTATTTTTACTTTCAGTAACTGTGTTGTTTGTTTCTGTATGTTTATTCTTTAATTCTTCTAGGTCTTTTGTTAATTGGTTCTTGCATTTTCTCCATTTTGTTTTCAAGGTTTTTGATCATCTTTACTATCATTATTTTGAATTCTTTTCAGGTAGTTTGCCTATTTCCTCTTCATTTATTTGGACTTCTGTGTTTTCTAGTTTGTTCCTTCATCTGTGTAGTATTTCTCTGCCTTTTCACTATTTTTTTTAACTTACTGTGTTTGAGATCTCCTTTTCCCAAGGTTGAATTCTTATTCAGGGTTGAATTCTTTCTCCCTTTTGGTTTCCACCCTTCTAAGGTTGGTCCAGTGGTTTGTGTAAGCTTTGTATAGGGTGAGATTTGTGCTGAGTTTTTGTTTGTTTGTTTGTTTGTTTTTCCTCTGATGGGCAAGGCTGGTGAGGTGCTAATCCTGTCTGCTGATGATTTGGTTTGTATTTTTAATTTGTTTGATGTTTAGATAGGCATCCTGCACAGGGTAGTAGTTGAGTGATGCTGTGTCTTGTATTCCAGTACCTTCCTTTGTATGAGTTCTCACTATTTGAAACTCCCTAGGGTCAGTTCTCTGGTAGGCTAGGGTCTTGGAGTTAGTGCTCCCACTCCAAGGGCTCAGGGCTTGATATCTTATCAGGAACAAAGATTCCACAAATAGTTTGTTATAGCATTAAGTGAGCTTAAAACAAATATCCAAAAAATGAGAAGCCAAAGATGAACCCCAGACAAATGGCAGTTACAAAATCAGACAAATACTAATTAAAATAACAGAATATACACATATACATTTATACCCATGAGCAAAGTCAAAACAGGCCAACAAAAATAAAGTACAGTAGATTGACCCAGTGAACAAAGGAAATCAAAAATTATATTTATCAGTTAAGAACAAAACTAACTAAATCACAAACTGGGAAACAAAACTAGAGCAAGGTGCCAAGTGGGAAATAAAGCAATGAAAACAAAACTAACAAATATGTTGACAGGAAGGGAAAGAAAGAAAAGAAAGAATAGATATGCAAATTTAAATAGAGGTAGATGAAGAAGAGTTATATACATTAAAGATTAACTGTAAGGGGCAAAGAACAGCAGGGAAGGCAAGCAAAGGCATAAATGTAGAAAAAATAATCATAGTTTAAAAAATTAAAATTAAAAAAAGCAGTTGCTTCATTTGCTATTATTTTCTCCCATTCAGAAGGCTGTCTTTTCACCTTGCTTATATTTTCCTTTGTTGTGCAGAAGCTTTTAATTTTAATTAGATCCCATTTGTTTATTTTTGCTTTTATTTCCAGAATTCTGGGAGGTGGATCATAGAGGATCCTGCTGTGATTTATGTCTGACAGTGTTTTGCCTATGTTCTCCTCTAGGAGTTTTATAGTTTCTGATCTTACATTTAGATCTTTAATCCATTTTGAGTTTATTTTGTGTGCGGTGTTAGAAAGTGATCTAGTTTCATTCTTTTACAAGTGGTTGACCAGTTTTCCCAGCACCACTTGTTAAAGAGATTGTCTTTACTCCATTGTATATTCTTGCCTCCTTTGTCAAAGATAAGGTGTCCATATGTGTGGATTTATCTCTGGGCTTTCTATTTTGTTCCATTGATCTATATGTCTGTCTTTGTACCAGTACCATACTGTCTTGATGACTGTGGCTTTGTAGTAGAGCCTGAAGTCAGGCAAGTTGATGTTCATCGCAGCACTGTTTATAATAGCCAGGACATGGAAACAACCTAGATGTCCATCAGCAGATGAATGGATAAGAAAGCTGTGGTACATATACACAATGGAGTATTACTCAGCCGTTAAAAGAATTCATTTGAATCAGTTCTGATGAGATGGATGAAACTGGAGCCAATTATACAGAGTGAAGTAAGCCAGAAAGAAAAACACCAATACAGTATACTAACACATATATATGGAATTTAGGAAGATGGCAATGACGACCCTGTATGCAAGACAGGGAAAGAGACACAGATGTGTATAACGGACTTTTGGACTCAGAGGGAGAGGGAGAGGGTGGGATGATTTGGGAGAATGACATTCTAACATGTATACTATCATGTGAATTGAATCGCCAGTCTATGTCTGACGCAGGATGCAGCATGCTTGGGGCTGGTGCATGGGGATGACCCAGAAAGATGTTATGGGGAGGGAGGTGGGAGGGGGGTTCATGTTTGGGAATGCATGTAAGAATTAAAGATTTTAAAATTTTAAAAATTAAAAAAAAAAAAAAAAAAGCAGAAAGGAAAACAAAACAAAACAAAACAAAAACCCCAATGTAGAGGCAGAGGTTTAAAACAATAAAAAATGTGCCTGAGAAGAAAAAAAAAAAGCTCCAAAGCATCATTAGATTTCATCAGTTCAGTTCAGTTCAGTTCAGTCGCTCAGTCGTGTCCAACTCTTTGGGACCCCATGAATCGCAGCACGCCAGGCCTCCCTGTCCATCACCAACTCCCGGAGTTCACTCAGACTCACGTCCATCAAGTCAGTGATGCCATCCAGCCATCTCATCCTCTGTCATCCCCTTCTCCTCCTGCCCCCAATCCCTCCCAGCAGCAGAGTCTTTTCCAATGAGTCAACTCTTTGCATGAGGTGGCCAATATACTGGAGTTTCAGCTTTAGCATCATTCCTTCCAAAGAAATCCCAGGGCTGATCTCCTTCAGAATGGATTGGTTGGATCTCCTTGCAGTCCAAGGGACTCTCAAGAGTCTTCTCCAACACCACAGTTCAAAAGCATCAATTCTTCGGCACTCAGCTTTCTTCACAGTCCAACTATTACATCCATACACGACCACAGGAAAAACCATAGCCTTGACTAGACGGACCTTAGTCGGCAAAATAATGTCTCTGCTTTTGAATATGCTATCTAGGTTGGTCATAACTTTTCTTCCAAGGAGTAAGCATCTTTTAATTTCATGGCTGCAATCACCATCTGCAGTGATTTTGGAGCCCCCAAAAATAAAGTGTGACTCTGTTTCCACTGTTTCTGCATCTATTTGCCATGAAGTGATGGGACCGAATGCCATGATCTTCGTTTTCTGAATGTTGAGCCAACTTTTTCACTCTCCTCTTTCACTTTCATCAAGAGGCTTTTTATAGTGCCAATAAAATCACCAACTATAATGGGGCAGGGGGTGGCGGGGGGGGGGGAAGGAGGAGGGGAATCCAAAAAGAATCTACAGAACAAGTCAAAACATAAGAATAATAAATGTTTTTCTTTAGTCACTGCTGTCAGAGTCCTTTCCCTCGCTGGGAGTCACAGTTCACCTCACCTCCCTAGGATGCCCTCCAACACTGTGCTGGTCTCTGAACTTACTGTGGGGGCAGCTCAGATTCTAATCTGTCCCTATTCTTATGTGTTCTTGCCTCTAATGTCCACAGCTATCGGAACTAGTGCATTTTCTTTTGTGGGAGCTCTCAATGATCTTTTGTATATTACATAGACACAGAGTCTGGCTAGTTGATTGTGTGGATTTAATCTGCAGCTTCTACAGCTGGTGGGAAGATTTTGTGTCTTCTTCCTTAGCCACACCGCCCCTGGGTTTCAATTGTGGTGTTATTTCCACATCTGCATGTGGGTTGTCCATTGGGGTTTGCTCCTGGGGCTACCCTGGAGGACTTGGGTTTGCCCCCTGTGAGGGCCAGGTGTGGAGGTGGTGCAGCTGTTTGCATTGAAGGGGTTCTGGCAGCACCAGGTGCAAAGGGGAGATGGCAGCTAAGGCAGCAGGAAACATAGTGGTCTAGAAGGGTATGGCAACCAGTATTGGCTAGTATGTTCCAGTATTCTTGCCTGGAGAAGCCCCCTCCCTGACAGAGAAGCCTGACAGGCCACAGTCTATAGGATCGCAGAATCAGGCACAACCAAAGTGACCTTGTGCACATAGACACAAAACTTTTTTTGCCTGTGGCAACTCTGCCCAAGTGAGAGTTGAGCATGAAGGTGGTGCAGCTGCTTGGCTTGCAGGGACCCTGCGGCTCCAAGAATGCAGGGACACAGGACTTCCTCCGCTGCAGGAGTTATGGTCCTATCAGAGGCTTTTTTCAAGCCTCTGGTAGCTGGTGATCAGAAGGACTCTTTGGCCAGTCTCTCTCGTAGTTCTGCCCATTCAGGCACATAGAGGGTTCTCTTGCCTGGGGTCCTTCTCTGTTTTTCTTAGTGTCAGGCACATAGAGGGATCCCCCTGGCTGGGGTCCTACTCTGTAGATTGCGCATCAGACCATCACCTTATAGGGCTTTCCTGGTGGCTCAGATGATAAAAAGAATTCACCTGAAATGTAGAAGACCCAGGTTTGATCCCTGGGTTGGAAAGATCCCCAGGGGAAGGGAATGAATCTCCTTCCTGGAGAATCCCATGGACAGAGGAACCTGGCAGGCTGGAGTCCATGGGGTCGCAAAAAAGTCATACAATACTTAGTGATTAAGCATAACGGTAATGCTTACACATTCATATATGTCAATTATTTATGAATAAAACTGGGGTGGGGAGAGCTAAAGAGGACTACAGAAAAAATAAGCAGTATGAAATCAAACATATACCTAAATGACTCCCCTACAGGTAAGATTCAAAATAATGACACATAAAATTATTTAAAAATATAATGCAAAGAATGTTCCAATTATCATCATAAATCCAGAGATAGAAAAAGCACAGCATATTCCGAAGGGAAAAATGGATATAGAACATCCAATTTTATTATAGAACAGTAAAATCACTTGACTTCCAAGATAATCAAAGAGTCCTTTAAAAGTACAAGTATAAAAATCAAGTTACAGATAAGTGGTAAAACAGCAGGCTAGTCTCCAGAATTTCCACAGGAACACTGGAAGACAGTGGAGGAATGCCTACAGTGTTTTCAAAGGATGAGATTTTATAACTTCCCAAATGCTTACGGAAGAATGAAAACAACAAACTAAACCTGCAAGAACTTAGAATATACAGTGCCTTTGAATTCTTTTGAAGAAACCACTCAAGAGTAAATTTCAGCCACCCAAAAAGTTAATGGAGACACAATGGCAAAAAGACTGTGGATGAATCTTAATTTCCTTTAGCTCTGGGATTAAGACTAACAAATTATAAGACCATTGTTGTTGTTTAGTCTCTAGGTAGGGTCCAACTCTTTGTGACCCCATGAACTGTAGCCCACTAGGCTTCTCTGGTCATGGGATTTCCCAGGCAAGAATACTGGTTGCCATTTGCTTCTGCAAGCGATCTTCCCAAACCATGGATTGAACCCATGTCTCCTGCATTGGCAAGCAAATTCTTTACCACTGAGCCCACCTGGGAAGCCCATAGAGACCATAGCTACAGATAAAATGTGAAAGTTATCCATCCTGACAGGATTCTTATTCTTGCTTGCTCTTTCTGTATTAAGTAGAAGCATGTCTTCCACCCATAGAAAATCCTGTATGTCAAAGATGAAGAAGCAATGAGATACATTAAGGTAGAGTTTCAAAGAGGTCATGTTCTGTTTAGATCACCAGGAAAGGAAAGGCCTTTAAGGGCTCAGATTGGAAGCGCTTACAAATCTAAAGCCTGGGTATCTTTTTTTTTTTTTTTAACTTTACAATATTGTATTGGTTTTGCCACACATCAACATGAATCCTCCATGGGTGTACACGTGTTCCCAATCCCGAACCCCCTCCCACCTCCCCCCCCCCCCCCACACCATCCCTCCAGGTCATCCCAGGGTACAGCCTGTTACTGTACCCTGTGTAACTGTTTCTCAGAAACTGAGCCTGGTGACACAAGGCACTGTCATATAAAAGCACTTTCCGAAGACAACTTGCTTAATTGTGAACATACTCTCCTATTATTGTCTCCAAGGCTTAAAAGAAAAAACACTCCAATTTACTAGGGCTCCAAAATTAAGAGGACCCTAGTTTCATAACACACACTTAACATAGTTAAATATAGTCTAATCTTCTATTAAAACCACAGGATTTTAAAGATCAATTTCAGCAATGTATATATTTATATAGAAGTCATGAGAATAAATATGTACTGATCCTAGACAATCCAGGAATTTTTTAGGCTTTTAATTTACTCAACACTTTTTTATGTATCAAGTTCCTGTTAAACTATTGCCATCTAAATTCTGATTAAATATATATTCATTATGATGATAATGAATTATAGTTATCAAGCATTTGCTCTATGCCATGAATTACTCTAAGGGTTCATGTGTATTATTTTCTCAATGAACTCTTTTCTTTGTGAGGTAGGAACTATTAAGCATATTTTACAGATGAGGAAAATGAAATGCACTGCCCAGAAAAATGTGATATAATGTGTAAAAAGTGTGTATGAAAGCAATTTTGAAGAAATTGTTTAAGATTTCATAAAGTAATAATAATGATCATTATGTTGATAATGATAATAAAAATAATAACTTAATTATTATGTGAGGATCAAATCACATAATGCTCTTAAAATACTTTAATTATGAAGCATTATACCAATTTATCAATAATATTATAGTTAATATTAGATGGTAAAAATTCTCCACTTGTTCATCTCATCTATAATTAACATTATACATGACTTTTATATTTTAAAACTCAGCAAGGTTATAATATTTTTCAATAGAGTTACAAATCACTACTTGCTTTCTACAGAATGGATCTAAAATTCTGGTTTCTGAATGTTCCAGGGAAGGAGAGCTCAGATTAGCCTCTCAAGGGATCCTTATCTCAAAAATGTTAAGGTAGTCTGATAGTGGAGTGAATTACCTCAGCAATTGTTGAAGGTAGTTTTTAAATCATAGGCACTGTGGATTTTAAAAGCATGTGCTAGCAAATTCAGGTTTATGTTATCTCTGTTCTCTATTGGTCCCTTGACTTTTCTTTCTTTCCTAAAATAACTGTATGGATCTAAGAACAACCCCAAGCATAAATGATTTAGGCCAACTCATTGGAAACTTTCTCATGGTTACAATTCAGTACAAAATATTCCAGCAGTCAAAATAGAGCTTTTCATTTTATGTGTTTACAATTTACAGGAGGTTTATAGGAATTTTCTCCTTTGTTTCAACAGTAATTTATTTTTCTCTTGTCTCCTAAAACATCCTTCTTTAAAATGAAGTCATACTCCAGACAGATTTTTAATACTTCATCTTTCATTTATTCTTTCTTAAGCAATCATTAAGGAAAAAAGCTTATCTTTCCACAGGGAAGCAACTTAGCACATAAGGTTTCCAAAAGTATTACTAATACAGAGTGGATTTAATAACCGGGAGGGATAATTGTAGCACTGCCTGTCAAGCCTACAAATATCTAGAAATAACAAGCATTAGAAGGGTGAGACGAGCTCCTTTGTTCAGAGAAACCAAGTCTCTAGCTTCACTCGACTGTATTCCATCTTCCTAGTTTCATGATTTAGACTCTACAGCTTTGATCTCTATTTTTCTTTCCCTCCCATTCTGGTATATCTTATATGGGCATAAAATCCCCTTTAAGTAGCTGACTGCCAGGACTAGTTTCCAAACTCTTGGGATTTTTTTCCCCCCTCCGTCTCATGCTTTGAATTTGGAAGTGAAATCCATTTGTTTCAGCTTGTTCATTTGTTTTATTTGCTCTGATGCAGCTTAAGTGCCATTAAGTGTTTCTATGATGTCGGAACATGCGGAGAGAAGAGAAGTACAAGACATATTACAAGCAGAGAGAAAACGCAATGTCACAGAATTCTAGAAGGTAGTCACACACATCATGCCCACGATTTTCCTCCCCACTCTTTACCATGTGCCTTCAGATCCTTTTAGGACATGCTCAATTCCACCTTCAATAATGGAATCTTATTTATAATTAAAAGGAATATTTAATTTTGACTAAAATATCTGTCAAAGCAAAACTGTTATCTTCACTTAATATTAGAGAAAATTTCAAGACCTTTCTTTTATTAATTATAGATAGTCCTTGACTGCATTCTAGTTCAAAAGACTCCTAATTCTATCAAGAAAAGTCTCATTTGAAAACCTAAATATAAAAGTTTCAATATGTGGATTGCATTAATACTTCCAACTGTTCACTTCTCCTTTCATTCACGCTCTTGCTACATGACTTTGCATGTCTTCCTTCAAACAAAGATGGAGTATATTTCCCTACCCTTTGATTTTTAATTCAGCTATGTGATTTTGCTTTCCTTAGGGGGAGGCTAGTAGTGATGGTGCAAGGAGGGATGGAAAAAAAAGCACACATACGTCTGTTATTGCTCTTGTACTTCTACCAGCTATGAACACAACCAGGCTAGTCTGCTAGTGGTTGAAAGTCAATGTAGCAGGACCACATCACCCTAGTCATTTCAGCCCAGACATCCTACATCAGTCCAAACCAGGCCATCCTTAGTGGTGCAAGAGAGCCAGCTTCCATCAGCAGAGCTGCCTTGTCACTCCAGCTGACTGCAGGTACACCAGCCAGCCCAGCCAAGAGCACCTGAGCATGTCAATGTGAGATAAATAAATGTATATAATTTTATTCCTTTCTGAGGCAAATAGATGGGGAAACAGTGGAAACAGTGTCAGACTTTATATTTTGGGGCTCCAAAATCACTGCAGATGGTGATTGCAGCCATGAAATTAAAAGACTCTTACTCTTTGGAAGAAAAGTTATGACCAACCTAGATAGCATATTGAAAAGCAGAGACAGTACTTTGCCAACAAAGGTCCATCTAGTCAAGGCTATGGTTTTTCCGGTGGTCATGTATGGGTGTGAGAGTTGGACTGTGAAGAAGGCTGAGCACCAAAGAACTGATGCTTTTGAACTGTGGTGTTGGAGAAGACTCTTGAGAGCCCCTTGGACTGCAAGGAGATCCAACTAGTCCATTCTGAAGGAGATCAGTCCTGGGATTTCTTTGGAAGGAATGATGCTAAAGCTGAAACTCCAGTACTTTGGCCACCTCGTGTGAAGAGTTGACTCTTTGGAAAAGACTTTGATGCTGGGAGGGATTGGGGGCAGGAGGAGAAGGGGACGAGAGAGGATGAGATGGCTGGATGGCATCACTGACTCGATGGATGTGAGTCTGAGTGAACTCCGGGAGTTGGTGATGGACAGGGAGGCCTGGCGTGCTGCGATTCATGGGGTCGCAAAGAGTCAGACATGACTGAGCGACTGAACTGAACTGAACTGAAGATGTCCTAGTTTTTTGTTATACAGTATTACTGTGATAATGGATAATGGATATGCATGCATATAGATATAATATATGCACATATATAAACATGTGTACACTGTATTTATATTTATCCTATCTATTTGTACTTAGGAATGTGTTGGAGGGTAAAAATATGTTTATGAATAGTAATGTAAAACATTTACATATGTGTGAATAAATTTTATGATAGATTTAGAAATTTTAAGGATACAGTTACAAAAATAGACTGTTTCCTAAAGCCATTTTTCTGAAAATCCCTTTGCCTAAAGGAGTTTTACAAATATTCAAACCCCTTTTCAATGTGTTTATATAGATTTGAATGATTTATTTTTACTTTTTACATTATGGACAAATTTTAGTATTTTCATTATTTTGTCCTTAGAATATTTTTATCTTAATTTTGTGTACTAATAAATGCTAGATTCTCAACACATTGGGAAAGATGAAAATATTTTGTTAAAGTTTTATTTAACATTTTATTCATTTTTAATATGTTAACAGTCAGATGAAAAATACTTCTGCAATTAAAACAAGGTTAGCAATCAAACCTTCCCAATAATACTAAGCTATTAAATGCAATCAACTATGGGATATGAAATCTTGACACAGTTTAATTATGAATCATCTTATGAACTGTATAGTATTTCTTAACTCAGTGTTTCTCCACAGAACAAACATACCGAAACATCTTAATCTCATGTGATATACTGTGAATGTGAAACATCTTGAATCTTTCAAAAATGAAATATTTTAAATTAGCTAGTCTTTTAAGGGAAGAAGGCAATGGTACCCCACTCCAGTACTCTTGCCTGGAAAATCCCATGGACGGAGGAGCCTGGTAGGCTGCAGTCCATGGGGTCATTAAGAGTTGGACACGACTGAGCGACTTCACTTTCACTGTTCACTTTCATGCATTGGAGAAGGAAATGGCAACCCACTCCAGAATTCTTGCCTGGAGAATCCCAGGGACCGGGGGAGTCTGACGGGCTGCTGTCTATGGGGTTGCACAGAGTCGGACATGACTGAAGTGACTTAGCAACAGTCTTTTAAGTGTTCAAGACAGATTTAATGGGGAAAGAAATAATAACATAAATAATCCCATCTTCATGAAAATGCTGTAAATTGGATAAACATGTACTAAAAATATTTTAAATATATTAAATGGAATGACAGTGAAGTGAAATGTATTTCTCCTTATGTCATTTTTCCACTATCAATGTGGTCAAGAGAACAACTTAGAAATTAGAAATACATAATTATTGGCATAGTATCATTTAAAGTTTGATGAATGCCAGAAAATACTAAACTGTGATGCAAAACCAAAAGGGAACAAAATAGATCCTTAACTTAATTTTTTCACACACAATGATATCACACACACACACACACATACCCCTACAGAGTCAGAGAGTACATCCATCCCTAGGAAGAACACAAATTCCTCATATAAAGTAGACAAGATAATACATAATTTATCCCTGTTTTTCAGAGTAAATTTTAGAGACTGAAGCCAACTGACATCCCTGTGCAGAGCCCTCTGATCTTTCTTCCCCTACTGTTTGTGGTTCATTGCCTAGATTTGTTTCCATAATGGAAAACTCTTATGAATTGTAAAATATGGTACAGATGTAGTGTCATTAACTTGCATTGGGATTATGGAATTTAACCCTAAGATATGTTGAGGTTTGCGTCTCCTGAAGGAATGGTACGAGAGAAGCACCATAGTATTGGAAAAACAATTCCAGTTAGGCCCATTTTACATGTTGGCATGGTCTGAAATACTCTCATCATCTAATTTAAAATGCTCATGAAAGATATACTAAATGCCAAAAAAAAAAAAAATCCCTGCAAAATTACACACACACACACACACACACACACACACACACACACACACACATATATATATATATATATAAACCTTGGAAGAAATGGCTTGGAAAGGGAAAGGTGGGGATTCTGCCGGTTGCAGTATCAATAGAGTTAGATTGGAAAACACAACTGAGCTGCAAGCCAGGAAGCTATTGATACCTAAAGTGTTAGTCTCTCATTCATGTCTGACTCTTGCGACCCCATGGACTGTAACTCACCAGGCTCTTCCTGTCCATGGGATTCTCCAGACAAGAATACTGGAGTGGGTTGCTGTTCCCTTTTCCAAGAGATCTTCCTGACCTGGGGATAGAATCCAGGTCTTCTCCATTGTAGGCAAATTCTTTACCATCTGAGCCACCAGGGAAGCTCATATTAATACCTAAGGCCACTCCAATACTGTGTGCGACAGCTCCATTGCAGCAAATCAGGCATTGGTGCCAATGTACTGGACTTTCCAGACAGAATTCCTGATAAAACTGCCAGAATGTAATTTGGTTACACTCCCACTGATGTAGACAGTGCCCTGAAGTGGACATTGGTTTCAGAACAAGCCTCATTAGCGCCACCCAATCTTGCTTGAGTGGTTCTGCTGTTTGACAGCCAACTTGCTTTATATGCATTCCAACTGCTGACAAGCCTACCCTCAACTCAGAGACCAGACAGCTGAGAGGCCCCTAACATGGCATAGTCACTGTCAGCAGAAACTTCCAACCAAAATCACACAGACACAGTGCAATGACTAGAAGCAGGTTTTATCATCTCAGTTCTGAACACTCTATGTACCTTATAGAATGGCAATGGGTTCAGGGACTTTCATGAAGCACCTGGGGAGCTGTTTGTAAGGGTATAAACTTATGACTAGTGTTAAAATTTATTCTGGATGTCCATGCACAGCACAATAATCATTGTCAGCAATATTGTGTTACAAACTTCAAAGTTTTTAAGAGACTAGATCATAATTGTTCTCACCACAAAGAAGAGATGATAATTATGTGACCTGATAGAGCTGTTAGCAAATAATGTGATGGTAATTGTATTGCAATGTATAAATGTATACCTTAAATGTACACAATACTACATGTCAATTGCATTTCAATAAAAATAAGAAAAGAAACAGGAAACTCACTGGAAAGAAGTAGGAAACATTTTTTTTCCACCATGAAAATAAGCAGAAAGGATTTTAAAATGCATTTTTGAGTACGACTATCGAATCTGAGTGAACTCCAGGAGTTGGTGATGGACAGGGAGGCCTGGCGTGCTGCGATTCATGGGGTCGCAAAGAGTCGAACACGACTGAGAGACTGAACTGAACTGAACTAATAACCTTGTGATTACCTCTAGCCAGGGATTGAACCCGGGCCTCCAGCATTCCAGGCAGATGCGTTAACCTCGGAGCCGCCAGGGAAGCCATAGTGATTGAGCGACTAATAAATACCCTATATCCATGAGTAACAGAAAGATTGTAAATAAAGAATAATTTCAAGGAAATACAATATTATGTAATATTTAGGACATACATTAAATTACATAGTTTAAACATAATAGATAGGCAGTTAATTAAAAGTAGGCCCCTTCCTGTCCCTACTAAATAAATATTAAACAAACATTTAAAGAATATCCCTTTGAAATGACAATAAATCACTGGGCTGCTGAATGACTTGCCATATTCCAGGCAGACTCTGTGTAGTCCTTGACTAAGCATCTCCAAAATTCTGAATTATAATATCACCTATGGCTATAAATAAGGTGCATATATTTAAAATCAATAAAACACTGAGACCCTGTCATTTTTTCAGTGTCTATCTCTAGTTCAGAGTGGCCCTTGTCACAAAAATTTTTTTTTTAATTTCTGTTTCTTACATGGGAAGTAGTTTTTAAACTTGTCATTCAAAGTCTATAAGTATCTGGGTACATAAATGATAAAGGTGTGAACAAATATTAGCTTGGGACATGTAGTCATTAAAAAAAAAAAAAAGTGGATAAGCAAAAGAAAGAAAGAAAAGGAGCCCTGGGAACTTTCCTTGACAGAGAGGTTATATGGATAAAGCAATTACCAAAAACAAAACAAAGCAAAAAAACAAGGACAGCCAGACAAAATAAGATAAATATAATCTAGGCACCAGAATTGTCAAAGGTCTGCTGCCTACAATGGCTTTTCTCAAAATTTGAACCTGACAAAGGGAACAGTCAAGGGGTCAGGAAAAGGTCTAGGATAGGGCAGCCACCATACAGGTTAACAAAAATAAAATGAGATTAAAATAAACCTAGATGACATCTCATCTTTCACTATTAGAAGTAGATTTTCCATAGCTCAAAGTAAAGAGAACATTAGATGGAAAGAAAATATGTGCTTCTGAAAAGCATTTATTAAATATTAAGTTAAAAATTATGTTAATCTTCCTGGGAAATCAGGATTGTCGTTGCTTTGCAAGGTGAGTCATTGCTTGGATTTACTTATAGTTACCATTTTGTTGCTTTTCATTCCTTCCTGATTTCCATGTTTCTATTTGGAATCATTTCTGTTTAGTATCAAACCCTTTAATATTTCTTATAGTGCTGCCCTCCAAGTGCAGAATTCTCAGAATCATTACCTACAAGCATTTTTATTTTGCCTCTATTTTTGAAGAAACTTTCCACTAAGGAAAGAGTAATTCTGGATTGGCAATTTTCTTTCTTTCAATATTTTAAAGATTCCATTCCATTGTCTGACTTGTGTTTATCCATATGAGAAGTCAGTCATTAGTTCTATTATTGATCTTGTGAAAGTCAATATATGTTTTGTCTCAGGTTTCTCTGTTCTTTATATTTTTCCCCAACCTTTAGTTTGAAACACTTTTACTATGATGCAGTTGCAAGTTTTTTGGTTGGTTTGTGTTTCTATTTTATCCATGCTTATGTTTATAGCTCTTCATGAACCTTTAGCCTGATTATTCTCATCACTTTTGAAATATTCTCAACATTTGGTCTCCAGTCTTGCTTCTGCTCCATTCAGTTTCCTTCTATCATAAAAATTACATATATAGGAACTTTCCAATGTGTTCATATGTCTTTTGGTATCTTTTATATTTCCGTGCTTCAGTCTTTCTTGTCTTTTTAGACATATATCCTTTTGTCAGATGTGTCAATCTGCTATTAAACACAGCTATTGCATTTTTATTTTAAATTATATGTTTAGTGCTACAATTTCCTTTTGTGGATTTCAGATCACTGGTTGAATCGCCTGTCTCACCCTCTATTATCTTGAACATGTTAATTACCATAAATTTCAAGTCTTAGTTTTCTATTGCAATAGCCTGCATCAACCATACAACTGATTGCTATTGTTTATCATTTTCTCTTGGGCATAATTCTTGGTACACTTGGTAATTTTTTTTGATATTCAGTCATTGTGCATGAAAAATGTGAGAGGCTCTGGATCACAATATCTACCTCCAGAGACTTAACACTCATTTTCTGACAGCCAGCCAGAGTGCTGGCAGATTGTCTCAACCTAGGTGACATGATGCTGTTTTTCAGACATTACAAGGTTTGAACTCTGTCTCCTAGCATGTAAAACAACCACCCCTCTTCCCAGAGGTTCCTTGTTGAGAGCCTTTAATGCAAACTAAGTTTATTTTTTTATCCCATTTGGGATATTCTTTCCTACAATTTCTGTCTCCCCAGCAAAGAAGGGAGACTACTGAAATCTTTGCTTGATTTTTATTTTTTGCTTAATTTTGGATATCTTGCCCTGTGGGCTTATAAATGAACAAATACTTAGAGGAGAAATAGCCCATTCCTCTTTCACCACTTCTAAAACATTTTCTTTATACCCTATTTGTCTCCCAAATCTTGGACCCTCAAGCCTTGGCCTCCCTCACAGGTCTATACATCTACTTTTGTTTCTTAAACCTCATAGGATTGCTCAAAGTCCTGCTGGCTCTGCTGCCCCTTAGTATTTTCCTTCAGTCTCTCACTCCACCAAGATTAAAAATTGGCACAGGTACCAAGAGTATCACCACATGCAAAGTGGTGGACTCATGTCAATAAGCTTTATCTCTAAAGATGCTGAACCAACTCCTGGATTTTGAGAAGCTCTATAACACCTTCAGACAGGTTGTGGTTTTGATGTGTGTGCATGTGTAGTATTTATTTTCCAATTTTTCTTAATGGGATATTCATTTGTTATAATTTCTTCCATCATAGCCAAAAGCTGAAGCTCCAATTACTTGTAGGAGTTACTTATACTGCAGATCAGAAACAAGAGAAAAAGTGGATAGCTACCTGAAAACTGTAAAAAGGAAAGAGAGGTATATGGTAGCAGTTTCCAATCAGACCTCATACCCAGTGTTGAAGATTATCATTTTTGATGCTATTACACTGTGCCATACCAGTTACTTGATTAATGAGCTGATCCATCAAATAGTTGAGTATTTCTGATTTAGATACTCATCTGCCTAAATGTCCTGAACAAGAAAATCTCTTGAGCTCCCTTCAGCTTTGTAATGTGTTAACTAATTGGTGGGTGTTTAATGAACATTAGTAGTTTATTCACAAACCATATGCTAAGAATTTAAAATCCCTGTAGACCAAACCATGTAGCAGAAAAGTCAAGAGAAAAAGTCTATCTGCCCTCCTGACTCTTAGCACTTTATTTTTGCAATAGAAAGTTGTCTGTCAATGACATGTCATGAGGGTGTTGACTTATTGTTTTCATGAAATCAGCTTTATTTTCAAATAAGTGGGTATAGAAGAGCTATATTTTACAAAGACAAGATTGCTTCCATTTTGCAATTTTGTGACAGAATTACAATGCTTACCCCAAACACCTGTCACATAACCTAGATTCAGAATTGCTTCACGCATTCAACACTTTGAAAACAAATTTCACTAAGTAATATGTTACTTTTTAACACAAGTAACTTAAGGCATACAATCACCTAGTCAATGGAATGACTAATGGAACTATAACCATGGACATGAAATTATATTTGTGAAAATGTGTAATTCCTAATAAGTTCAGTCACTGCTCAAGGACCTGTAATCTACTAACTATCCAGAGTACCTCCCTTTTCCTTAGGCTGACTCTTGCTGGCAATGGTATCTCACTAGGATACTTTCATATTTTCTTGGTACCATAAGATGTTGGAAGCAGTGACAGATTTTATTTTCTTGGGATCCAAAATTACTACGGACAATGGCTGCAGCCATGAAATTCAAAGACACTTGTTCCTTGGAAGAAAAGCTATGACAAACCAAATAGTGTATTAAAAGGCTTTAATCACTTTACTGACAAACGTCCATATGGTAAAAGCTATGGTTTTTTCTAGTAGGCATGTACAAATCTGCGAGTTGGACCATAAGGAAGGCTGAGTGCTGAAAAATTGTTGCTTGCTAACTGTGGTGCTGGAGAAGACTCTTGAGAGTCCCTTGGACTGCAAAGAGATTAAACTAGTCAATCCTAAAGGAAATCAAGCCTGAATATTCATTGGAAGGACTGATGCTGATGTTGAAGCTGAATCTCCAATACTGAAGAGCCGACTCAGTGGAAAAGACCCTGATGCTGGGAAAGATTGAAGGCAAGAGGAGAAGGGGCAACAGAGGATGAGATGGTAAGATCACCAACTCAGTGGACATGAATTTGATCAAACTCCAGGAGATAGTGAATGACAAGGCAGCCTCGTGTTCTTCAGTCCATGGGGGTCACAGAATCAGACACAACTTATCTACTGAACAACAGCAACAACAGTAAGTTTTTGGATTCTTTGATAATTTTTATTTAATGTTTATAGAAGTAGAAAGCTCCTATCTAAGGCTTAAGAAAGTGTCACTCAGTCGTGTCAGACTCTTTGCGACCTCATGGACTGTAGCCTTCCAGGCTCCTCTGTCCTAAGAGAAGATACAAATCAGCTCTTGGTATTTTAAGCTTGGTAAAGACATCTTCCCCTTGCCCTCTTCTGTGAAAGTCAAAGTCTTATGTTTACTTCTTCAGATAATAGAATGATGCTTTTATTCAACTGCTTACCTCCCACCCCCCAAATTACTCTGCTTTGGCTTCATGTTTCCTCCACCACTTCATACTCACGAAGCACACAACATTTCTGAATTATCAAAATCTTGATTCTAATTTGTGACTAAACATATAAAATTGTTAAATCTATTGATGAAAATTCATTAAAAAATAAAGTTAAGAAAACAAATGGATTTTATTCGAGCCAAATTGAGGATGATAAACTGCGAAACAAATTCTCAGAAAACGCTGACAACTATTCTACCCATTGGAAGTTGAAGGCACAGTCATATACATTTTCAAGACAAAGACTGTACATCAAAACAGCACTGATATTTTACATAACGTTTGCCGAGGATACACAGTCCAGGTAGGCACGTACAAAGCAAGCAACAAGTCACCACGACCCCTTAAAGAGTTGGGAAAGGATGCTTTTCTTCTGAGAAGTTATATTGTTAGCATCAGAAGAAAGGGGAAAAACAATTTTTACGGTTTGGCAGTCATGCCTATCTTTGGAGAGCTCCGGCTAAGGTGGTATTGCAGATGCACACGGAACATTAGGGATGGAGAGAGGAGGCCCAAACAAATAGGGAATTTTGTTTAAATCTTAGTCTGCCTTAAAACATAACTTTCATTTGGTCAAGTCAAAATTTATCATAACCACTACATTCCTATTTAGAAAGGCCAAACTCCGGAACAGACAGCACGAAATTCTGGTGAGGATAAGGAGCAACAGGAACTCTCATACTTTGCTGGTGGGAATGTAAATGGTATAGCTATTTTGGAAGACAGTTTGGCAGTTTCTTTTAAAACCTAACACATTTTACCGAACAGTCCACCAATCACATTTGCTCGTATTAGGAATTCTATAGGAGTTGAAAACCTAAATGCCTAAAAAAACTACACACAGATATTTATTTTTTCTAACTTTAAACTTTTTATTTCGTATTGGGGTATAGCCAATTAACAATTTTGTGATACTTTCAGGTGAACAGTGAAGGAACTCAGCCATACATGTCCCCCAAATCCTCGTCCCACCCAGGCTGACACATACATTGAATAAAGTTTCATGAGCTATTCAGTAGGTCTTTGTTGGTTATCCATTTTACACACAGAAGTTTATAGCAGCTTTATTCATAATTACCAAAACTGCCAAAACAACCAGTCTATCCTTCAGTGGGTGAATGGTACATACAGGCAATGAAATATTCAGCAGTAAAATATATATATATATCAAGCCATGAAAGGAAATGTAAATACATATTACTGAGCGAAAGAAGCCAATCTGAAAAGGTTAGATAATTTATGATTCCAGTTATATGACATTCTGGAAAAGTAAAAGTATGGCGATGGCAAAAAGACTAGTGGTTTCCAGGGGTGATGGGAACAGGGGAACATGAGTAGGCAGAACAAACAGGAGTTTTAGGGCGGTGAAAATAATTTGATTGATGTTCTAATGCCATTATAGGGGCTTCCCAAGTACCTCAGTGGTAAAGAATTCACCTGCCAATGCAGGAGACATGGGTCTGATCCCTGGGTCAGAAAGACCCCCTGGAGTAGGAAAGGGCAACCCATTCCAGAGAAGCCTAGCGGGTTACAGTCCATGGGGTCACAAAGAGTCAACAAGACTGAGCAACTGAGCACATATGTCATTATACACAAATGCACAGAATATACAAAAATAAGAGTGAAACTTAAGGTAACCTGTGGACTTTGAGTGATTATATGTGTCAGTGTAAGTTCATCCTGGGTGAAGCAACATACCACTCATGATATTGAAACTGGGGGGCACTATGCATGTGTGGTGGCAGGGGGTATATGAGAAATCCTTCCTCTGGATTTTGTTGTAAACCTGAACGTGCTCTGAAAAAATAGTCTTTAAAAGAAGTGCTTATACTAGCCTTCTAACTGATACACTACTAAGCTTTTACATTTCTAATATTATCTTGTACCATTGTCAATATCTTAACACACTGATTTTATTTTTCATTTCCAGCAGTGAGATATGTTAGACAAAAAAATTATCCCTCCTAGAAGTGTGAGAAAAAATAATATAGTAGTCAATATCTTTATAAATATATAGCTGAGATCATAGGAATATAATGGAAGAGCTAGACAATGTATTAAAATGCAGAGACATTATAGCCAACAAAGGCTGAATTGATGCTTTTGAACTGTGGTTTGGAGAAGACTCTTGAGAGTCCCTTGGACTGCAAGGAGATCCAACCAGTCCATTCTAAAGGAGATGAGTCCTGGGTGTTCTTTGGAAGGATTGATGCTAAAGCTGAAACTCCAATACTCTGGCCACCTCATGCAAAGAGTTGAGTCATTGGAGAAGACTCTGATGCTGGGAGGGGTTGGGGGCAAGAGGAGAAGGGGACAATGGAGGATGAGATGGCTGGATGGCATCACTGATTTGATGGACATGAGTTTGGGTGAACTCTGGGAGTTGGTGATGGACAGGGAGGCCTGGCGTGCTGCAATTCATGGGGTTGCAAAGAGTCAGACACGACTGAGTGACTAAACTGAACTGAACTGAACTGATGGTTTTTCCAGTAGTCACGTATGGATATGAGAGTTGGACCATAAAGAAGGTTGGACACCCAAGAATTGATGGTTTTGGACTGTGGTGCTGGAGAAAACTCTTGAGAGTCCCTTGGACAGCAAGGAGATCAAACCAGTCAATCCTAAAGAAAATCAATCCTGAGTATAGGTTAGAAGGACCGATGCTAAAGCTGAAGCTCCAATACTTTGGCCACCTGATAGGAAAAGGCAACTCATTGGAAAAGACCCTGATGCTGGGAAAGACTGAAGGCAGGAGGAGAAGGGGACAACAGAAGATGAGATGGTTGGATGGCGACAGATGTAAGCAAACTCTGGGAGATAGTGAAGGACAGGGAAGCCTGGTGTACTGCAATCCATGGAGTCACAAGGAGTTGGACACGACTGAGTGACTGAACAATAACAATTGCAACAACAGTGATAAGCAGTGAGGTGAGGTAGTAAGTATCTTTGGGAGTTTGATTAGTCATAGTAATAACGTTGAGCTTTATAAACCCATCTGCCTGCAATGTGGGAGACCTGGGTTCAATCCCTGGGTTGGAGAAGGGAAAGGATACCCACTCCAGTATTCTGGCCTGAAGAATTCCAAGGGGTCACAAAGAGTCAGACATAACTGAGTGACTTTCACTTTATAAACCCATCCCAGAGTTAGAAACAAGACAAAGGATCCACTCAAGACAGAGTTAGAAAACAGATTCCCAGTAAAGCTACACTATCCCTAAAGGATTTTACCCTAGGTAAAAGAAAGAATGAGAGAAAGCTCAGTCACCATTAAAGGGAGACAACATGGAATTTTGGCTCTTCAAGGGTGGAAGAAAAAAAATCTCCCGAACATCTTATAAACAGAGTGCTGTACTTCATGCAGTTTTGAGAGTCAAATATAAACTATCTGCAAATCAAAAAACTGACATAAAACCTTGCTTCCATTTTAAATAGCTTTCATCAAAGATCTCATTGAATGGCACTTGAATAAAAATGAAAAAATATTGAAGAATTAGGCCATAAGTTATCTGGAGAAAGTATGTTAAAGGTGGAGAGGACCAAGAATTCAATCCCCTGAGTGAGCCTAAAGCCTGCAGTGACTCAGGACTGGATCATCATCCTCACACCTCCAAGGGGTCTCCCATCCCACTTCAAAGGTGGCCTCACTCTCCTGGACATAGAGAAAGTCACTGGTCCATGGTAGAGAAATACTGGGAAGTCAAAGAAAACATGAAAATTGGTTACACCAGACCTACAGACAAAGCAGACCTGAGACATCAGATATCAGGCTGAGTGTTATTAAGACAAGACTGCTCAGATGGGCACAATCTTCTCAAAGAGCAAGACCAATTTGAGCATTGATTGGAGTCCTTTGGCCAGTCCAGGTATTATATTCAGAGACACGAATCAGAATGAGGTGTTCTAATCTATGTCTCTTAGGAGCTAAAGATAGAAAATTTAGAGAAAATGGCAAAAAATAATATTCAAATTACTGAGAACTTCCTCAAATTATTTGTTAAAGGTTCAAGAAGATCAACATGTCAAGAACTGAACAAATGATAATAAATTCAAACCTAGATACATAGTTTAAACATCAGAGCACCAAAGACATAGAAAAAAAAAAAAAAACTTTAACAGTAATCATTTCAAACAGTCACTCACTTTGTTTTAATACTGCCAAACAATTGCCATTACTTAATTTAAAAGAACCTAACACAATCTTGAAGTGAATGATTTTTCTCAACTTCATCAGTCTGTCTATCTTATTTTTTGCCATGTCCAGCAAATATGTCTACTCAGTTCATAGGCTTTGTGTATTCTGAACTTTATCTCCCCATTGTCTTCTTCCAGAGTGCTCTGTTCTCTGCCATCATCACTTAACATCTCACCCAGTGTATAAATCACAGGGTAGACTCACCTCCACCTTGAGACCTTCCTGGTCCTACCAGCCCACATCTGTGACACTCATCGTATCATAGGACCACATAATGCATGGTACTGTTCCTATTTGTGGATGTGTATCTCCTTGCTCAATTGAACTATTGTCTTTAAAGGATATGTACATTGATGATGGTTTAAAGCTGTAATTCTATAACTCTTGGGATCTAACATATTCAGAAAATTTGGGAAAATATAGCATTTATAGCTCTTGCATTTGCTTGAAATACGTTAATAATCACCATCCACTATCTATGTCATTTCATAGAAAAAAGGATATTTTAACAATGAAAGTATATGAAGGATATGATCTCATGTAAATTTAATAAATTTACCTTAACATGAAGTTCACTATTTTGTTCTAATTTTTCTCACTCTCCTAAAAATATAAAATCTTGATCAATGGCAGCCCCAGTTGCTTCAAGACTAACACTTAGAAATCACTTCTCTACTATTACTTTGATTTCCCTCCTTTTGATCTCTAGACTTACAGCAGAGAAAATATAAATAATCAATGATTAAGTGACCAAATTTGAAGTGTATTTATTTCCTCATGTTTTCTTATTCTTATCATGGATCTTGTCTGCATTTGCCATCTCCTAGTCAGACCACTGGCAGTTTTTTTGAAAAAGGTTACCAAGGCCAAAAAAAGAAAAAAGAATTTTTAACTGAAGTTTTTAGTGGATGTTTGTTGTCATAGCAGTTTTTAGTCAAGATTCTACTGCATGTATTTAAAGGTAAATGTCAAAGTCTACGTCTAGTTTTCCTTTATTGTCTTTTATGTTGACCATTATTTCTCATTTTCTTTTTTTCTTTTTTTGTAGCTCTAAAGTTATTTGCTATTTTCTGGCATGCTCTTTACTCCAAGTTTTCCTGGTTTTTACTTCTGTGTTTTCCCGGCCATACTTACATGTTTACAAGACTTTAATCACTTATTTATACCCACAGTTCTCATTTACAAAAATATTTACCCTGTGCACTTAGAATGTGTAACTTTTATGAAGTTAATTTTTCTATTATTAAAGCAATACAATTAGTTATAGAATATTTTAGCATTTTTTAAATAAAAGAAAATCACTCACAGAGATAACCATTGTTAACATTTTGATGTAGTCCCTATGTTCCCATAAAGTCTTTTACTGGGTGTTAACACTTTACTCTTTCAGTTTTTAAAAAAGGATTATATATATGATAATTGACAAAAGAATATTTAGAGGTCCTGGATGGAAAATAATACAAAGAGAGAATGTATCTGCCTATAACATCTACCACTATTGGTCTGAAAAATTAGCTAATACATCAAACCATGCTATGTGAACTTTGGAAAAACATATAGCCTAAGGTCCTTGACAATCAAAATGACCACTTCCTTGATCCATGCAACTCTGCTTTTGAGGACAGCAAAAGAAATATTTTTGGCTTAACAAGTATCCTGGCAGTGTCCCCATTGTGAAAATAATTATCTATTGTTATTAAGTGCTATATCAAGGTATCATATATTATTGATTTCAAAGGTTGCAGTATATTTGACAACATCATTTGCATGCCTTCTTCTAAGAAAATCTTCTGTATCCCAGAGGATTCCTGTGGGGGTGAGGTAACCCATCTTCCCATTTCCCTTCAACAAATGTATCATGCATGTTATCTCACCAGCCACTGCTGATGGGACCGGTAATTAGCAACAGAACTCAAAGTCAGCCAATACAAAAAGTGACTTTCTTCATTTTGCTTTTTGGTTTTTTCTGCAATTTGGGCTCAAAGAATGAGTCATTTTGGGAGTGGAGGTCAAGTGGTCATGTAGACTTATGGGTGGAGAGCTCTAGTTAGGATTTCAATATTGGATGCAGAAACAAGCAATGACAAAAGAGTAATGTAGCTTTAGAAAGAGAAATATCTTCCTTTTTCTAGACATGATGACTTTGTTACTAGGCCCAGCTTCCTCTTCATGAAGTCCACCTCTTTCAGCTGTCTTGAATTTCTATGCTTTAAATGGTTATCCACTTTGAATAACTTCATTTTTATTGATGAGCTATTTTCAGTGTGTTTTTGTTCGTTGCAAGTAATGACTGAAAAACAAGGTAGCAGAGGGAATAGGAGATTCTGTCTGGTTTGTAGAAGGATGAATGGAGGTTTAAGAAAACATCTCAAGGAGTTGGCAGAGGGCGGGAGGTAGAAAGTGGGGGAACAAAAATGGGAAAGAAACAGAACCGGAAGGAAACCCTCCCTACACAGATAAGCTCTGCCCTGGACTGATAAGTTTAGTAAGGAAATAGTTTCAATTATTTATTTATTTATTTATTTATTTATTTATTTATTTTCAGCAAGCAGTTTATTTGGTTGAAGGCAAAGTACCAAACTCTGTTTCCCTGCTGTGGGTAGCCTCTCAAATCTCTCTTCAGTTCTTTCAGCTTTAGCTGAGCTTCCAGAGATTTGGGCAGAGTTACACACAGAATCTGAGGCTCCTTCTTTCTAGTTTTCTCTTTTTCTGGTGTTTTTCCTCCTCATATTTCAGCGGTTGCAGTTGCCCACTGAATCCTGTCTTCTGGTTCTTCAAGCAAGTAACACTGTGCATTTTCCATCAGTTTTAGCAATCCCTGGAGGTGGAGGATAAATGTTTTATAAACAGGAAACACCAGAATCCTTTCCCTTCTTCCAAGTATCATCTCTTCTCTAATTTCCACACATTTCTATTACTCTTCAGTGCTACCAAGTGGTAGTTTTATTTGTGTTTTTCAAGAAGTGATAGTTTTTATCAATCCCAGAAGGGCTAGTATGACAAGAGGTACTTGGCCCAGAGGAAGCAGAATGCTTCCGCATGTCTTTTTACAGTTAAACCTTTTCAGCTTGGAGTCTTTGTCTTTGATTTAAACCTTCAGTAAGATGAAGTAGCCCTTGAGTGATAATTTTCATGACAAACAAATATAGAGAGAGCCTTTTCTGAATGTATGTATGCCAGGAAGTGTTATTCTATTCCCTTCCTATGGAGAATGTAGCTTGGCTAGTTAAATAGGAGTGTCACCGCTGGCATAAGGCAGTACAGAAAAGGATATTGGAGAGCTAGGCAATGGGATAGGATAAATTCAGATTTGATTCTAACAAAGCTGTATGATATGAACACAATAAACTCAAGCTGTAAACATGGAAAACAGAACTGACTAACATATTTTAAGACTCTGGCCAAGGAAACTCCACATGTATTTTGGCTCCTCTAGATAGATCACCTCCCTATAAAGAATGATAAAAAAATAGCAAAAATCTGAAGTTAAACTTTTTAAAACAAGACTCAGAAAAGAACAAACAAAACCTAATACAAGAAAAGAATTCAGTAAAGGGATTGTTCTACCAAGGTGTGAGCAGGGTGTAGAGATACAAGGAAGGATAGTGCAGATCCCCAGGCACCAATCACAGGTAGCCATTTCTACACCAAGTCTGAAGGGATGAAGTCAGGTAACAGATCTTGGAATCTTGAGATGGTAGTTACAATGATAGGATCCCTCGTGGGTGTTGTGCCAAGTCAATAACCTGGAAGGAATTAAGATAGGGAAATAAGTGTTCCAACCTTATTCTCTCTCTGTCCTCTCCTTGCCTACAGATGCTCCTCCTGGTTGAACTCAACTGGAAGCCAGAAGACTCTCCAGTCTGTTGACGGAGTCCATACATATTAGTTTCACAGTAAGTGCCCACAGGGTGAAGGACGGTAGAGGCTGGATTTAGAAGGTCAACCAGAAAAAGTATAAAACTTATGAAAAATGTACTGGAGATGAAAGAGGAAAGAACTTTATCCTAAAGCAAAAATGAAGTACAGACATCTGAAAAGTGTATGAACTATGTGGAACTGTATGAACTAGCAGGGGTTTTTCAAAACAGGTTTTGTATTCTCAGTAGGACATGAAAAGAGGCAGTTTCTATGAAACAGATGTAGAAGGCTTCAAGGAGAGAACAGAGTAAGATCTAAGTAAAATTGGATAAAATAATGGTTTCTTTCTTTAAAAATTAAAGATATAGAAGCAAAAGTAGTAGTAAGAAATACTGACACATTAGAAAATTAAATGAGTTCTAGTCAATACAGAAAACTCAACTGAAGTGGAAAACTTCTAACATAGAAATTATATATTAATATTATATTGACAAAATATAACCATTAAAATTTAAATTCAAACCCAAGCCCCAAAGTAAAAAAAATGAGCACTCCCTGGTGCCAGAAAATAAAAGGAAACTTAAACAAAGAGTGACTGAGAACTACAGTGTCCCACAGCATATCTAGATTGAACATAGGTCTAAATGACTGGATTTTTAACACAGTTTCACCAAGCTGCTCGTGATGGCCTTGGGTTTGGTGTCTGAGAGATGGAACTAAGGTTCCTAAGAAAAGAATCTGTGTGAGTTGTCTTATCTGTCTTAAAGGAAAAGAGAGTACCTGATAGCCTTAGGATATGGCTAGAGGACAGCTAATCTCTGTGGGCCACAGAAAGAATAATTGTAACTGAGAAAAAGAGAAAACACAAGCTTGTGGACATGATTTTTAAAGAAGCACAGGGCCAAGACACTTACCTAATAACTGAAAGGACACTCTGACAACTTAGGCCACTCCAAAAGAAAAATAACTGCCACTGACAAGGAGCCCATTTGTAGAAATTTCAGCACACTCAAATGAAATAGACTGCCAAAATCAGAAACAGCAGCTATAAAAATGGGAAAATTCACATCTCATCAATATCTTTATTCAAATCTTAAGAGATATTAAAAAGCAAGTTTACAATTTTCAGAGATGAAAATAATATAACCAAAATTCAATGATAAACATTGTGGGGAAAAGAGAGGAGTCAGATATAAAGATGAAAATGTAAATTCTAGAATTAAATAATGTAGTTTATTAACATTAAAAACTCAGATGTGTAAGCAGCTATGATGGACAGTACCAAAGAAAAATTGATAAAATGATAGATAAATATAAAGAAATCACTGATACTAAAACACAGTCAGATAACGGGATGAGATGTGAAAGCTGAGATGCAAAGAATAAGATATTCCAACTTATTTCTACTACAGTCCCAGGAGAAAATCCATAAAATGAGGGGAAAGCAATATTTGATGAGATGATGTTGGAGAATTTTCCAGAGTTGAGGAAAGAGTGAATACTCAGATTAAAAACACTTCTTAAAACCTAAGTAGGATAATTTAAAAACAAATCCACAAATGGAATAAAATATCATAAGGAAGCTACAGAACATTAAAGATGATGAGAAATAATAAAAACTTAGGAGAATACAAATCATTTACAAGTAATGATCAGCAGACTTCTCATGAGCAATGATACGTGCCAAACAAAACTGGAGTAATATCCCCTAATTGCTGAGGAAAAGTAACATCATCCTTCTAAACCAATCTCAACTGTCATTTAAAAGTAAAGCTAAAATAAACATATTTTTCAGATACAAACCCAGAGAGTACAGAGAGTACCATCTCAGAAGAAAGTACTTTACCAGAAGGGAAATTGAATCTACAAGGAAGGGGTTCAAATACAGCATTTTAAGGTCCTCATCTTCTCTGGGCAGAAGATACAGTGCAACTTTAAGTTTGTTAAGATATATGTACACATGACAATTGACAGATGACCTTTAAAACAGTGGTCCTCAAATGGGAGTGAGTTTCCCCTCTATGGGATATTTGGCAATGGCTGGAGACACGTTTGGTTGCCCTAACTCTAGGAGAAGGTAGAAGTCAGTCATGCTGTTCAGAAGCATCTTACAATGCACAGGACAGGCTCTCACAGCAAAGAATCACACAGCCCAACAAGCTGTTTGTACTGTCGTTGAGAAACTGGCTCAAATATATAGAACAGAAAGTATAACTTTGAAACCAGTATTAGAAAGGGCAGAATAAGGATGTTATGCAAAGAAGGAATGAGTCCAAAGTGAAGGACTTACATGATACAGAAATGAAATGATAGAAATGTAATCATTATAAATATAAGGAAGATAAACCTATTTAAAAAGCAGATATTCTCAACTTGAGTAAAAAGAAAGAAAATTCAGCTATTTACAAGTTCAAGTTTAGAATTTAATGGCACAGGAAGTCTTAAAATGGAGGAATGGAAAATGATACTAACCAAGAGAAAGATAATATAGCAAAAGTAGTACCATTAGAGCAAACAGAATTCAGAGTTAAAAGCATTGTTATGTATAAATATGTACATTACTTGGTGACATAACTATTGTGAACCTACGTGCAACTCATAAAAACCCAATATATAAGGAAACAAGTATCAAATAGTTTTCACAAGAACTGATAAATTTAGCAGATAGAAGGAGTAAAATGGGCTAATATACTTAAAAAGCTTGATCATCTATAGAGAGAAACGAATGAAACTAAAACTAACTCCTAGCTATATTGACATAACAGCAATATTAAATATTTATAAACATGCATGTCCCTTGGCTATTTAGGGAAGATCTATGTCTTTCTGCTTTGCAACAAACAAGATTTTCCATTTTTGTCTGAGCATAAGAACATTGCCTAGAGCCAAAACTTAAATCTAAAATATATGTGTATGTTTTTAACTCCAAATACAGTAGTTTTTCCATTCTACTATACAGTAGATATTAGAAAGGCAAATTTATCAAATTTATTAGTTTAAAAGTTTTTGTAAGATCTCTGTTTCTGCAAAATAAATGAATAAAATGTCCAGCCCAGTTCTCTGAGGCTTAAACAATGTATGTAAAATAAATGTTAGGCTGCATAATTAATCCTCCCCCACCTTCTCTCTCTAACTTTCCTCAAAAACTCTAATACTTGCCTGCTTAAGTATAAAGTTAAAGAAACTTTGAGAAAAAGAATTACCACTTACAGACATTGTGAAATATTGATTGTGGTGGGGAAAATTTACTCTGGAATCCTATGTATGTCAGTACTCAATTATTTTCCGAGGGAACTGGGAAGTTCCAGAAACAATTCTTATGTTTTCCCCAATTTCATATGTCCTCTGATAATGAGAATTTAAAAGTTATGCCAAACTTCTGTCAAAGTTAAGTATACATGATACATGATTTATATATGATCTGTAAAACTATGTTGATTTGCCCACAACATTTTATAGCTGATGTCAGCATTCACTCAAGCACCACGGTCAGCTATTAAAAACGCATGTGAAACAAAATTATTGAACTGTAAGTTTCATGTGAGGTGATGAAAGTGGAGTAAATTTTAACCTAAAACCTTCATGCAAGAAAAAAATCATTCTGAAAAAATCATTTTCCAAATGTTTCATTTATAATGGCAAAATTCAGTGAAACTGGAAACTATAGATGTTTGAAGAGGGAAGCAATACTAAATACACTAAAAAATAAAAGAAAGTATAATAATGTGTAGTATTTTTCTTGTATCATTTGGATGATTTTTTAAAGCACCCTCAAAAGTCTCAAAGGACAGAAAAGGATATTTTTACTAGTATTACTATAAACAAAAGTATTTTTACTAGTGCTAATTACTGATACCAAATAATAATAATAATATTTACTGATACAACTCTGCCTCCTCCAACTACAACCACAGCATTAGAACACTGTTTTAAAAATGACTGTGTTCATATCACTTCAATGTCATTGGCTCATCCTTAGCTATATTGTAAGAATCCTTATGAATTTAACCAAAATCCTCATGTACTCTGTTCTGCTATTAAAATTGCTTACTTTATACCTAAATTTCTTTAGTGAAATGGTAATATATATTTTATATGCATTTGTGAGCCATCGACTTTCTCAAGGGATGTATATGAATGCCTTGATGAATCTCTCAAATTTTAAAAACACAAAATTATGTTATAAATGATTTGCTCCTTTATTAGCACTGTCTTTTCCCTGCACATCTAACACTGAATTTAACTACATTTATATTAGTATCTTTCTCTTACTTAATGACTATTTTTCAGAAAAAAAAAGTTTCTAACATGAGGGATAATATAAAGAATAGGGAATGAAAAGTAAAGCATAAAATTGTGTTGCAGTTGCCCCCTGCTTAGGTAAACAACTTGCTAACACACACCAGAACTGCAATGTGCCAATAAAATCCATTAACTGGCAACATTATAAGTTCCTACATGCCCTGGATGGGCTTCTCTGGTGGCTCAGAAGATAAAGAATCTGCCTGCAATGCAGGAGATTTGGGTTCAATCCCTGGGTCGAGAAGATCCACTGGTGAAGGAAATGGCATCCCACTCCAGAGGACAGAGGAGCCTGCAGGCTTCACTCTACCGGGTCACAAAGAGTCAGTCACTTAAATCCTAGTGTTAACTGTGAATGCTGAATCTTCAAATATCAGTTCCCTGTGTGTGTGTGTGTGTGTGTGTGTATCATGGGTTGGCAATGCATTTGTAAGTGTCCAAATAGTAAATTCATGGGTTTTTTTCATATACACACTAATACATATACGTTGCAATATGTATAAATACGTTTACTAAATATACGTATAAAATATAATATGCATTTATTGGTTTATCTGTCAATTACCAAATATTTCAAAATTCTATTTTTTCACATTATGCCATAGTATTTTAAGTTAAATGTTATATTTTGAGATAATTGTTGGTTCACATGGTTGTAAAATAATTCAAAGCTATCTCTGTACCATTTACTCAGTTTTACAGAGTTTTACTCATGATTACTCAGTGTTAATCTTGTATAATTATGATACAATAGCCCAACCAGAATCCCGGCATTGATGCAATCAAGATACAGAACATGTCTATCCCCAAAAGATCCTTCATATTTCACTTTGAAAGCTGAATGTACTCCCCTCCCCTCCACACCTCCTTAATCTCTGGGAAGCACTTATCTGTTCTCCATTTCTATGGTCTTGTATTTTCAAGAATCTTATATAAATGGAATCACATATCATGCAATCCAATTTTGGACTGGCTTTTCTAAATGACTATAATTTTCTGATGATCCATCCAGGTTATGGCATACATCGGTAGTTTATTCCTTTTTTATTGTTCTGTTGTACGGACATATAACTGTTTAATCATCCATTGAAAGACATCTGGGTTGTTTCCTTTGGGGAGGGGCTATAAATATTTATGTTTAGGTTTTTATGTAAACACAACACTTAATCTCTTTATGATAAATACCTATGAGCATAATTGCTGCATCAAAAATTGCACATTTAGTTTTTAAGAAACTGCAAAAATATTTCCAGAATGACTATAACATTTTACATTCCCACCAGCAGTGTATGAGTAATCCAATTTTCCCATATCCTCACCAACATTTGGTGATGTTACTACTTCTTATTTTAACCTTTCTGTTAGGTGTGTGGTGCTATCTCATTGGCTCATGATGTTGAATATTTTTTTTATGTGCTTATTTGACAACTGTATCTTCTCAACAGTCAAATGTCTGTTTATACCTTTGCTTATTTTCTGTTGAATTGTTCCTATTTTTACAGTTAAGTTTTGAGAGCTTTTCACATAGTGAGATACAAGTTCTTTCTCAGAGAGATGGTTTGTAAATGTTTTCCTCCAGTCAGTAGCTTTTTATCTCAATCTCTTGTGTGTGCATGTTCAGTCACTCAGTCTTGTCCTGCTCTTTCAGCCCCATAGACTGTAGCCCGCCAGGCTCCCCTGTCCATGGGATTCTTCAGGCAAGAATACTGGAGTGGGTTGCCATTTCCTCCTCCAGGGGATCTTCCCAACTCAGTGATTGAGCCTGTGTCTCTTGCATCTCCTGTACTGCAGACGAATTCTTTCCACTGAGCAATCTGGGAAGCCCCAATCTCTTACCAGGATCTTTCAAAAAGCAATTTTTTACATGAAGTCTGATTTGTCAACATCACTTTTAATGGATTATTCTTTTGGTGTTAAGTCTAAGAAAATTTCCCTTAGCCCTAAATCTGGAAGATTTTCTTTTCTGTTTTTTTCTTGAAGTTTTATAGTTTTACATAATGCAGTTAAGTCTGTGACACATTTCCAGTTAAATTTTCCTATAAGTTATGAGAAGTAGATTGAGTTTCTGTTCTTGGGTTCTTCCACTCTGGATGTCTAACTGCTCCAGGGCCATTTGCTGAAAAGCTCCTTTCCTCCATTTAATTGCTTTTGCACCTTTGTAAAAAATCTGTTGTGTATGTTAGTTGTACTTCTAGGTTCTCTATTCTGTTCCACTGATCCGGATTTGTCCCAATGCTAACATTACACAGTTTTGATTTCTGTAGCTCTATAGTAAGCTTCACAGGATAAGTTGGGACATATTCTTTCTTCTGTTTTATGGAAGAGATTGTGTAGAATTGCTGTTAGTTCTCCTTTAAATATTTGATGAAATTCTCTAGAGTATTTATGTACTCTAGGTTTGGAGAGTTCTGTGAGCAGTGTTTAAGTTACAAATTCAATTTGCTTAATATTTATAGGGCTATTCAAATTGGCTACTTCATATTGAGTCATATTCCATGAGTTCTGGTAGTTCTGAGTTTTTCAAAGAATTGACCCATTTTCTAAAAATTGTCAAGTTTATGTGCATAAAGTTGCTTGTGGCATTCCATTATTTTCCTTTCAATGTTTGCAGAGTCTCTTTACTGATACTGTGTGGGTGTGTCCACAGTTTCTTTCCTTTGTCAATCTTCCTAGAAGCTTGTCAGTTTTATTAATCTTTTCAAAGGACCAGTCTCACTGATTTGTCTATTGTTTTCTGTTTTTAATTTTATTGATTTCTGTCTAAAGAATTTCCTTTAACCATTCTTTTAGGTTAGGTCTGCTGATAACAGATTTCGTAGTTTTCTTTCATCTGAGAATGTCTTGATTTCCTTTTCATTACTGACAAATATTTTCACTGAGTAAAAGATTCCAGTTGATAATTACTTCCTTTCAGCAATGGAAAAATATTTTGCCAATCCCTTTGGCTTCCATGATTTCTGATGAAAAGTCCAATGTTGTTGGAACTGCTTTTCCCTTTTTAGGTAAGATGTCATTTTCCTCTCTGCTCTCAACTTTTTCCTTTGTCTTTAATTTTCAGATGTTTAATTGTGATGTCTTGGCATAGGTTTATTTGGACCTACCCTGTTTAAGGCCACTAGGTTTCTTGAATCTGTGGGGATTTTTCCTCTTGCTAAATTCAGGAAGTTTTCAGTCACTATTTCTTTGAGTACTCCTTCAGGGCCTCATTGCTTACTCTCTTCTGGGAATCTGATGATATGAATGTTAGATCTTTTATTATCATCCCACAGGGACCCAAAGCAGACTCTGTTTATATTTTTTCAGTCATTTTTTTCTCTATCAGTCAAATTGGGTAGTTTCTATTGTTTTATCTTCTAGTTCACTGATTCCTTCCTCTGTCCCATCCATTCCACTCTTCAGTTCATCCAATGACTTTTTTATCTTGGTTATGCACTTTTCCAGTCTAAAATTTCCACTGACTTCTTCTTTATACCTTCTGTTTCTTTGTTGAGAGTTTCTATTTCTTTGATGAGGCTTTTCCAGTTTTTATTCTTTTCAAGCATGTTCATGATTGCAGAAAGCATGCAGATTCATAGTAAAGGAAGATTGCACTTTGACATGTAGGCAGCAGACCTAGAGAGCAAATGGTCATAATAATTTCAGAAGATTGAGGACTCCAGGAAGACTGTGTCAGGAACAAAAATGAAACCAGCAAATGTGTTTGAATGTATCATTGGGAATTTCATGGTTTTATAATTTTGTCAGAGCATTGAATTAAAGCTAAGTAACTAGAAAACTGGGGCCTTTCTTGTGTCTCGGTGGTAAAGAATCTGCCTGGAATGCAGGAGGCCCAGGTTCCATCCTTTGGTTAGGAAGATCCCGTAGAGGAGGGCATGGCAACCCACCTTAGTAGTCTTGCTTGGAGAATCTCATGGACAGAGAAGCTTGGCAGACTACAGTCCATGGGGTCACACAGAATCGGACACAACGGGAGTGACTAAGCAGCAGCAGCAGCAATTAGAAAACTAAACTTAAAAAACTGAGAGAAAATTATAACATCCAGAGAAAATAAAACTTATATACAAAATAGAATGTCTCATAATATACTACATGGCTTAGTTGTGAATATGTACAGTCATAGTATTATCCATGAATATTGATTTTGCTTAAATTATAATATTTAAAATTAGGGGAGCATGGTGTGTATAAGGGGATGGTAATTGGGGCAATTACCAATTTAATGGAGGTAAATCTTCATTCTTAATTGTAACTCAATATACTATATAAAATAAAAATAGAAAAAGAGAACTATAAGCAATAAATGAAATTTAAAGGTAAATATTGTCAAAAATTTGTTAACAGAGTGAAGTGTATTTAACTTTTTTTTAAATTTTATTTTATTTTTTATTTATTTATTTGTTTAATTTTAAAATCTTTAATTCTTACATGCGTTCCCAAACATGCCCCCCCCTCCCACCTCCCTCCCCACAACATCTCTCTGGGTCATCCCCATGCACCAGCCCCAAGCATGCTGCATCCTGCGTCAGACATGGACTGGCGATTCAATTCTTACATGATAGTATACATGTTAGAATTCCCATTCTCCCAAATCATCCCACCCTCTCCCTCTCCCTCTGAGTCCAAAAGTCCGTTATACACATCTGTGTCTTTTTTCCTGTCTTGCATACAGGGTCGTCATTGCCATCTTCCTAAATTCCATATATATGTGTTAGTATACTGTATTGGTGTTTTTCTTTCTGGCTTACTTCACTCTGTATAATTGGCTCCAGTTTCATCCATCTCATCAGAACTGATTCAAATGAATTCTTTTTAACAGCTGAGTAATACTCCATTGTGTATATGTACCACAGCTTTCTTATCCATTCATCTGCTGATGGACATCTAGGTTGTTTCCATGTCCTGGCTATTATAAACAGTGCTGCGATGAACATTGGGGTACATGTGTCTCTTTCAATTCTGGTTTCCTCGGTGTGTATGCCCAGCAGTGGGATTGCTGGGTCATAAGGTAGTTCTATTTGCAATTTTTTAAGGAATCTCCACACTGTTCTCCATAGTGGCTGTACTAGTTTGCATTCCCACCAACAGTGTAGGAGGGTTCCCTTTTCTCCACACCCTCTCCAGCATTTATTGCTTGCAGATTTTTGGATCGCAGCCATTCTGACTGGTGTGAAGTGGTACCTCATTGTGGTTTTGATTTGCATTTCTCTAATAATGAGTGATGTTGAGCATCTTGACAAGCCACTGATAGAACCCCACCCAAAGTGAGGAAGCTCCATAATAAAGTATTTAACTCTTGAAAGTAGGAGTTAGAGACGGGAATGGTTGAGTGAATACAGGAGTGTGGTTGTGATCTTGTTATAAGCCTGTATGACTCTAATAAAAAATGATTACATTTTTAGAAACTCTATAGATTGTGACTTACATTTTACATGTCCTTTCCCAGTAGTGGAGGTAGTAACTAATAAAACTTTCAGTGGCCTAGATATGTGCTGCTTGTACTTGGAAGGACTTCTGAATGGTAAACCACTTTTCAATAGTCACAGGTTGAAATATGCTATGTATCTTCAAAATCTCATAATATTCTGTAAACTGTAAGAAAGTCTTTATATAATTTTTGAGACTTTCTACTCAGGCTTCAAGGTTTCTCTGCTCTAGTTCCTCTGATATCAAATCTTGAAGGAAGGAAGGGAGGGAGGAGGAAGAAAGAAGGAAAGAGAAGGAAACGTTTAATATTACAAAAACACTTCTACAAAAGTATGTTTAATACTTCCAATAAACCACAAAAATACTTTCAATAAGCAACATCAGTGGAAGTTTGTCACAGGACAAACTTGAAAATGTTACAAATATTTCCTTGTTGCACCAACCAGTTTCCTTTCTCTTGACTCAGCTCAGTTCAGTCACTGAGTCGTGTCTGACTCTTTGCGAGCCCATGGACTGCAGCATGCCAGGCTTTCCTGTCCATCACCAACTCCCAGAGCTTGCTTAAACTCATGTCCATTGAGTCTAGTGAGGTCATCCAACCATCTCATCCTCTGTCGTCCCCTTCTCCTCCTGCCTTCTATCTTTCCTAGCATCAGGGTCTTTTCTAATGAGTCAGTTCTTCACATCAGGTGGCTAAAATATTGGAGCTTCAGCTTTAGCATCAGTCCTTCCAGTAAATATTCAGAACTGATTTCCTTTAGGATTGACTGGTTGGATCTCTTTGCAGTCCAAGGGACTCTTGAGTCTTCTCTAACACCACAGTTCAAAAGCATCAAGTCTTTGGTGCTCAGATTTCTTTATGGTCTACCTTTCACATCCATCACATTCTCTTGACTGAGTATCCTCAAAAATGCCTTCCTGGCTTCTCTTTACCATTCCTTTCTGCCAAAAACTGCTGAAAGGAAAGGAGATGATCTGAGTCAGTCACACCTTAGCATACATAGAAGTCTTCATTTCTGTTAGTAAATTAAGCTCAGTTATACTAAAGTCATAAAGGCAGAAATCTCAGTGGCTTGACATAGTTTCTGTCAGTCCCACAAAGTCTGCTGCAGGGTTTGGGCAGCTCTCCAGGGCAGCCAGCCTGCATGTGGTGATTCTGCATTCCAGCCCTCTTCAAACTGTTGGCACCTCCACATCAATGCATGCTTCTCCAATTCTTGCAACTGGGAAACAGACCAGAGAAAATCATGTACCAGCTTATAAGTGCTTCTGCCTGGAAATGATAACTGCACTCATATTTTATTGACCAAATCGAATCACAAGTCACATCTTACTTCAAAGTAGGCCTGCAAGGAAAGAATTTCTAAAATTCATGGTCAGCAATAATAATGTCCACTGCATAATATTGCTGCTCATAAGGTCATTTAAATTTAGGCATTAACACTAGTGATAACATGCAAGATTTTGTTCTTGTTAAAAGAATTTCAGTCACTGCTAAGGAATAAAAGTACATTTAGGAAAGAGGTTTTGCTTGCTGTTCTTTCAATGCATGAAGCAGAGCACTCATAGCTAGTACTCTGGGACAACCCTGAGGGATGAGGGATGGAGTGGGAGGGGGGATCAGGATGGGGGGACACATGTACACCAATGGCTGATTCATGTCAACGTATGGTGAAAACCACCACAATATTGTAATTAGTTGCCAATTAAAATAAAGAAATTAATTTAAAAGAAAAAAAGAGTAAATATCCATAGTGTGCTCTTTCTCTGAGGAAGACAAGCACTTCAGAATACGTAAGGTAGAAATTGTCCTAAAATTATCTGATTCTTTTATTTGCAATCTGTGGGTTGCAAATCCCTGGGAAGAGTATCTCATATTCATATTTTACCAAGAAATGTTCATAGTTTGAAGCAATAGCACATCTTGAGTTCATGTGTGCTAATAATTTTAAAAATTATAAGTTGAAGATGTTCAATTCTTAACTACTTCATGATATTGTCTTAATTGATGAGAGCTTTCTCTGGAGTCATATCTCCCTACTATTGTTAAGAAAAAAATTAAATGATGCACTAGTATTACTGCTAAGAGTCTAGAAAGCTTATTACCTTAGTGATTTTTAAAAAAACTGAATGAGGCTTGAAACTTCTAATCCAATTCTGAAACTATAAAGAAATACTATGTTGTAAAAAAAAAAGGATATTAACATAATGTACAGTATTATTAACTATAGATTTTGTTTAAATTTCATAAAGTTTTATGCTAGTGTCCATTATTTGTTTTCATACCTTATTCAAGATTCCATATTGTATTTAGTTACATTGAGCAGCGTCAGCCGCATGAAACTAATTCTAATAAATTCTCTTTTCATTTTTATTGTTACAAATATTTTCTAATTTTCCTTGTTATGGCTTCTTAGACACATGTATCAGTTAAAAAGTAGACATTTAATTTCCAAATACAAGGGGCTTTTAAGGTACCTTTGATATTACTTTCTCATTTTGATATTAATTTATCATTTAAATGCTTTCTTCCCTGCAATAACCCTCTGTGTTTTTTCAGTCTTTTAACTTTAATGAGGCTTTCAATAGCTAAATCAAAGATCGCTCTTGGTAAATGTCACAATGCACTTGAAAATATTTGGGTTATTTTCAAATACCTTTTGATATTGATTTTTAACCGAGTGCCACAATGATAAGAGAGAAAACTCCGTATGATTTCAGGAACTTTAGACCATGAAATCATTGTGCCTTATTTTATGTGCCTGGATATGTTTCAGTGTCTCCTGGTTTACAGTCTATCAGAATTTGAAAATAATTTGTATCCTGCTGTTGTGTAAAAATTGTATAAATCTTAATAATGTTGAATTGGTTCATAGCGCTTTTCAGATCTATTGTATCTTACTTTTCTGCCTATCCATTCTATTAATTTCTGAGAGTTTGATATTAAAAGTGAAAGTTGCTCAGTCATGTCCAACTCTTTGTGACTCCAAGAACTATACAGTCCTTGGAATTCTCCAGGCCAGAATACTGAAGTAGCTAGCCTTTCTCTTCTCCAGGAGGTCTTCCCAATCCAGGGATTAAACCCAGGTCTCTGGAATTGCAGGAGGATTCTTTACCAGCTGAGCCACAAGGGAAGTCTGAGAATACTGGAGTGGGTAGCCTATCCTTTCTCTAGGGGTTCTTCCCAAAGCAGGAATCAAATTGTGCCAAAGCAGGAATCAAATTGTGCCTGCATTGCAGGCAGATTCTTTACCAACTGAGCTGTCAGGGAAGCCCAACTCCAACTAAAAATCTTAATTTATCTACTTCAAAAAATAATTGTAATATACAGTGTAATTATATATAACTTTGCTCTGTATATTCCAAGTCTCCTATAAATGTAGTATCATATTTTCATAATTTAAAAAATAAGAAAGAAATAAAATTGCAAAAAAAATTTTAATGGTGCAAAAGATAGTTGCATATCCTTGGTTGTGATGCTAATAATTATCTGACAAAACCATTGTGACTCTCTGGGACCTAGGGAAGTGTAAGTTTGTTGGACTTACTGTTTACTACTGATTAAGGTCCAGACATTTAACAATATTTTAAATTTAGACTTCAATGAATAGAATACTAAGATACAACTTATGTTTACTTATGGTAGACTGAGAAAGTTATTCCTCAGATCTCCCTCCTGAAATGAAGGTCATAGTCCCCCAACTACCAGAAATACTACCAAAATACAGTTCTCAATTGTCAGTCCTCTTTGGGGCTTCCATCACTGAAGAAAATAGGCTTTCTCAAGGTCTTGCCTCCTCCCAAGAGTAACCAGCTTCTCATGTTCATGACTGGTAAAATTATGTACAGAAAAGTATATAATAGTCTAACACCTTCCTCCCAGCTTAAGAAAACAGATTTGGATCTGCTGGGACAGGGTCACAACTCAGCTTCTCCTTCTGCCCATTCGTGCTTTCTTATCCTCTCTTCCATAGGTATTGATCCCACAAACATTTCTCAATAAATAGTCTATACATTTGGGCTTGCCTGATAGCTCATTGGTAGCCCCCTCCTATCAACGCAGTAGGTTGGGAAAATCCCCTGGAGAAGGGGATGGCAACCCACTCCAGTACTCTTACCTGGAAAATGCTATAAACAGAGGAGTCCATGGGGTCACAAAAGAGTCAGTCATGACTTAGTGACTAAACAACAGCAACATTCGACACATGAAACTTGGTATTGGAGGCTGTTCCCTGCTCAACTTAATAATGATAAAAGAGAGTCCTATCCAGGAGAGAGGATAACTCCAAGATTATATTTTTATTGTCCTCATGAAATTAAGGCAATAAAATTTTTATATCTGATTTAGCACTTTTATCACAGCATTCTTTCTTTCATAGATTCTATATAATATAATCAGTTTCTGGTATCTTCCATTGAAAAAACGTTGTTGTCTTTTTTAAAATTTCCTCAATGATAAGTTAAATAATAGTTTGGCACACATTTACTATTTATTTGTATGAGAATTAGGTTTTTAAAAAAAATATTTTAAAGCTTACACAGTCGTCCATAAATTCTGTAGCCCTAGTCCAATGCTTTTAAGTTCTAGAAGGCTCGGTTTGCTCATCTGCCTCACAGTTTATTACAAAGAGTTTACTATACTAAAGTTTATTGTAGAGGTATTGTAAAATACATAAGACACAGTAAAAACTCAGTATGTTGTAGCTGTCACTCATATTTTCCATAGTAATAACTCAGTATGTTTCACTTATTTCACTTGAATAGTAAAAATACAAACACTATCATATGAAAAATTGTGAGAAATATTTGACGCTAAATACAGATCCTCATGCTTACAAAAGCTAGGAACTAATAGGATCATTCTAGAATGATGTTGTATACGATATAAAGCTCCTCCCAAAACCTGTCTGAACATTCCAGCGAAGGAGAGCTCGTTATCACTTAAGATGTAATATTGGGACATTCCAACAGATCAGAAATTCTTACATTAGAAAGCCAAAAACTATCTCAATCTAATGTTCAAATGCTAATCCTAGCTTTCCTCCAACGCATTACGGAAGAAGAAAGACAAGTTAGTATTAATTGATGACATGCCTTGCACGTCTCTCTCTACAGGCATCACGTATTTTCACACTCATATCAATCTTCTGAATTAGTTACTACCATTATTCCAAATTCACAGGTGATAAACTGAATTGAGAGTGATTAGACAACTTTCCCAAGACCACACAGTTAAAGCCAGGAATTGGATCCAGGCGCACCTGATCTCAAAGGCTTTGCTCTACTCACTAGTCTCTGCTTCTGCTTATTATTACATTGGTTTTCCTTCAAGCAAACCCCTTCTACCACCTCTTTTCCATTCACTTCAAATCCCCAATACCCTACACAGCAAATAAGACCTCTCAGTCCCTTGGGTATCCCAAGGCTCTGAAGGTCACAAGCTCACAAACTTGGTTAAATCCCTCTTCCACATTGAAGCCCTTCAACATTTAAAGATAATTATTTTATCTCCTTTGAGAGTTTTCATTTCTCTGTGCAGACATCCTTCAGTTAGTTCAGTTGACTGTCTATGACAAGATTGCCAAAACATACATAGTACTGTTGCCTTCAACTTGGCATGCTGTAGACATAGACTGTCCCTTTTAAAGTTCAGTATCCAAGGCTGAGCATAATATGGTAGAAATGGTCTGGCAAGTATAAGGTAGTGTCCATATGATGGACTCTTATTCTGACTTTGAGCCTCTAGCAGGTAGCTCAAATTCTATTACCTTTTTGGTAGGGAGGTCACAATAAATAGTGGCCTTCCAGGGAAATGCGATAGCTAAGATGTTTTCATTTGAGCTTCTGTTTTAATGAAGATTCTTTATTACCTGTGCAGTTGATTTCTTGAAACTAAGTGCAAGATACTGTGTCATTTCCAATTAATTTTGCGTTGTCTGTTTTGATTGATCACTATACCCTGTCAAGTTATCACTCAGCCTTGATTCTGTTTTCAAATATATCACTTAAATTCAAGCAATTCTTGGTAGCTAAGAATTTTCATAAAAATATAGACAGCTAGGACTGTTACAGTCATGCTAACTCCCAACTGTTAGAATTCTAGTACATACTTTGGAAGTACAGATTTTAGAAAGTATTCAATCTACCCACAGTTATCATCATCGAGGCTACATTCTTCTATCTTGCATAGTGCAAGCTTATATCTTTGACAAATAATATGGGTTTATTAACCATATCATAAATAAATTAATGAATTGCCCAAAGCACATCCAGAGATATTTTGGTAACTGTCTTTCTGAAATTAACATATACCATTAAGCATTTTGCTGCCCTATCTCATTCACAACCCTTGTCAGTAAAGGAAATGTGAAATCTGACATGATTTTGTTATATAAAACTATGCTGATCTCCAGAGAGCTTTCATTCCTTTCTGAGAGCTCACAAACTGTCATTTAATAATCCATTGCATAATCTTTCCCATGATCATGGTGAAGCTTCTATTCTAAAATTTGTGGGCTTCTTCCCTGTTTCAAAAAATTGGGTTGTTAGTGACTGTTTTCCATAATTTTAAAAATAATTTTGTGATCTTCCACTAACTTCTTCCAGCATTTCATGAAAAAAATTTGGGGCTGATTTTGAAGTTGTCTTAAACAGATATTTGCTTGATTTTTCTCTCCTTATACATCTTGGGTATCAACCCATTCCTATGGGTTCTATTTTTCTTATGATGTATGGCTTTAAAATGATTTTAATTAGCAAGGAAAATGAAAGCAGAACAAATGAATTCTGTTTTCCTCAAGAAGTTCTGCTTTCTCTCGGGAATTTTTTAACATTTGTTTTCTGGTCTGTTTTTGAGGGTAAGGTATGTGATGCAGTCAGGGGACTGTAGGGTGAAGAATGGGTGGAGTAGATAATTTATGAAGTTGGCATTTTGGATGGGACAGAAGATGAAGGGTGGTTTAATCAAGAGGCTGGCAGTTTCACTTTTTGCCACATGGGAGAGAGTAGAAAATGGAACATCTGGTGAATGTGAGCTTATCACGATATCATCTTGTCTGCATGGGCTATTCCAGTTGGCCCTGGCTCATCATGAAAGCTCATCATGAAGAAGCCAGAGGAATCCAGCACATATAAACATTCTGTATGCTCTCAGGATGTTATACTAACATCCAAGAACCAAGTCTATGGAGAATATCTAATCTAACTCTGATGTTATATCATTTCCTGAGGGCACCAAAGCAGCCAGAGTCCTAAGAGAAAGAAAGAGATGAATAAACGGACTTGTCATCACCCTAAACTCACAACTTGATTTGTTAAGACTTTCTGATTGGGAGGACCAAGTCTGTGCCTCTCTCACTCTAGAGACTATTCATCAAACTGACGTCCACAGATGGATGAGAGCCAAACTGTATTTTTCCATGATTTCAAAATTTCCTCCCTTTACTCCCATTATCACAAATATTAACAAGCAGAAAACAGACTGATTAGTTTTTGTTCTCCCCTTTCTTATGTTAGTTAAGCCTCAAAAGATAAACTAACATTTCTAGTGTATCAACAGTCTACCAAATACCATAAGTATGTCTATATGTGAGTTATATGACTGTTAATCATTGTAAGAATATGGTTTTTATGTACATTTTCCTTTCAAAGATGAAGAAACTGAAATACTAGGGATGGAGAGAGATAAATTGGTTAAGCCTACAAAATCAAAAGATGTAAGACCTGGAATTTAAACCAGGTCTATTGGATTCTAACATGTTCTTTTACCTACCAAGATGCATTTCCCAAGAGAAGCAATAGCAAAAAAACCCAAATGTGACAAGTTGGCAAGAAATAAGATGTGCGACAGAGAAATTCTTTTAACCAAAATCACAAAGAAACAAAAAAAAAACAGTTCTGGCTAACCTACCAAGTATTGATCTTCAGGCTTTGGGAAATTCAGAACTGGTACATGTGGAATATTGTGATATGATTTTGTATGATTTTAAAGTAATGTGTATTTGTGGTTTATAGTGCTTTTAGAGAAATATACTTTATTGTGGAATTTAATAAATACTTGAATAGAAAGCAGTTTGAGTGTGCCTGTGGTTGATTAAAAAGACATAAATTACACAAAAACATAGTTTAAAAAATCGGCCACCTATTGTAATTGTTTGGCGAAAAGTTTGTACGTTCATACTTAACTCTCAACTCTAATTGTTTCTTGCTTCTTCCTTAAGTTCTCTGAGTATAAGATTTAAAATTTCTTTCTTGGATGTCAGACACCTGGAGTCGTATATGTCACACTGATCCCCCATTAAGGATTACTGTTCTTGACCTCTGTAGGGCCCACAGCACACTATCCTGATATGATATCTTTGTATGTGAGTTTCTGATTGTGACATGGCTCAGATTATTGAAGTTATTACAGGTCAGCTTGCAATGTCACCCTTTTTTCATGCAGCATAGTAACAGAATTGGGCTTTGCAGATATTTCTCCTTTGCCACTTAACAAGGTATTAAGCCTCATCTATTGAGAGTGCTGGGCTTCCCAGGTGGCTCAGTGTTAAAGAACCCACCTGCCACTGCAGGAGACACAGGAGATGCCAGTTCAATCCTTGGGTTGGGAAGATCCCCTGGAGTGGGGAATGGCAACCCACTCCCTGGAGAATCCCATGGGCAGAAGAGGCTGGCAGGCAACATTCCATGGCGGTTACAAACAGTCGGACACGACTGAGCACACACATATGTACAGAGTGTTCTAGAGCGAGATTTGGGGAAAAAGAAGCTTTCTCTTCCTGGTTCTCAGGTGGATCTCTTCCCAGTCTCCAGCAGAGAGTAATTTTCTTCCATTGCTTTCCCTTCTGTGCTGAGTTCCAGAAGCATGCACCTTTCTCCAATATCTGGGTGCAGCACACTCTGCCTAGCATTCAACTCAAGCAGCAGTGGCATAACCAGGGGTCCCAGACAATGCAAGCTGGCACCGCAGCCTGGGTCACTGTTCCAAGTTTTATGTACACAAATGCCTAAGATTCTACAAGAATGGTCATTCAGCAACCCAGGGGGGCTGACCTTTATTTTGTTCAGATGACCTGACAGCTCCCTAGAAGTTCAGAGCAGAGGACTAGACTCCCGCAGAGGGCAGCCTCCCTAGCTCCCAGTTGCAGCAGCATCTAATGGTCAGCAGGTGTTCCCAGCACATCACAAGTTCTGAGGCTTGATAGTTTCTGCGGACAGCCTTCTCTGACAACGTGGAGGGAAGATCCCTGGCCAGTCCTATAAGTACATCTCCACATTGACTCTTCTGCCATCTAGTCATCACCTAGTCCCTGCAGGGAGGCCTGGATCTCAGCCGGGAGGGGTGAGGGTCCTTCCTCAGACACTGTATCTCACCCTAGGGTGTGGTGGGTGCTCCTTGTATCTGCTAACCCTGTATCTTTTACAGTCTTCTTTTCCTCTCAAAGTTACTTTGCTGTTACCTCATTCCACTATTAATAGTTCTTTATAAGTTGGCTTAAAGCTCAACATTCAGAAAACTAAGATCATGGCATCTGGTCCCATCACTTCATGACAAATAGATGGGGAAACAGTGGAAACAGTGTCACACTTTATTTTGGGGGGCTCCAAAATCACTGCAGATGGTGACTGCAGCCATGAAATTAAAAGACGCTTACTCCTTGGAAGGAAAGTTATGACCAACCTAGATAGCATATTGAAAAGCAGAGATATTACTTTGCCAACAAAGGTCCATCTAGTCAAGGCTATGGTTTTTCCAGTGGTCGTGTATGGATGTGAGAGTTGGACTGTGAAGAAAGCTGAGCGCCAAATAATTGATGCTTTTGAACTGTGGTGTTGGAGAAGACTCTTGAGAGTCCCTTGGACTGCAAGGAGATCCAACTAGTCCATTCTGAAGGAGACCAGCCCTGGGATTTCTTTTGGAAGGAATGATGCTAAAGCTGAAACTCCAGTACTTTGGCCACCTCATGCAAAGAGCTGACTCATTGGAAAAGACTCTGATGCTAGGAGGGATTGGGGGCAGGAGGAGAAGGGGACGACCGAGGATGAGATGGCTGGATGGCATCACAGACTCGATGGACGTGAGTCTGAGTGAACTCCGGGAGTTGGTGATGGACAGGGAGGCCTGACGTGCTGCGATTCATGGGGTCGCAAAGAGTCGGACACAACTGAGCGACTGAACTGAACTGAACTGATAGTAAACTTCCCTTGTTCAAAAGATTTTGTACTTTCTGCCTTGTGATTTGATCCTGACTAATACAGACTTCTTAGCCAAGAAACTACTCTTGATTTGGGCCTGACTTTGTCACCTCAGAGAGGGAGAGAGGGAAAGAGGGGAGTGAGAGAGGGAAAAAAGAGAGAGAGAAAAAATGTAAGACACTTTAAAAAACCAATCTAATCTAATTATGTACTTATTACATACAAAGGATGATGCTAAGTACCTGATGGACATTAGTCTCTTGACTGTCACCGTGCCCTACTAAGTGTGCCTTATTAATGTTATGTCACAAATGCAGAAACTTGCTCAGATTCCCATAGCGAATGATGGCAGGGGTGAAACTTGAACCCTAGTGTTTCCAACTGTAGAACTCTGATTTTGAAAAAATGCTATACAGACCTCCAAATTACATGATATTTTAGACAAACACCTAAATAGTTTGTTCAAAATATAAAATGTTCCTTGTCATAATATCCTAAGTTTTAAAATATCCCAACATTTAATAAATGAGTTATTATATTTATGTGCTTTGGCTAATATGACAAAATACCATAGACGGGGTAGTTTAAACAACACACATTTATTTCTAACAGTTCTGGAGACTGGAAAGTACAAGATCAATGTGATAGCTAGTTTAATTCCACCTTCCTGGTTTGTAAACAGTAGCCTTCTCTCAGTATCCTTGCATGGTGGAGAAAGAGTATACTCTGGTCTCTCCTTGTCTTCTTATAAGGGCACTATTCCACTGGGGACCCACACCCCTACAGCCTCATCTAAACCCAATATACCTCCCAAAAGCCTGGTCTCCAAATTCCATCACACTAGGGGTTAGGGCTTCAAAATATGAACAGTGAGGGAATACAAATATTCGGTTCATAACAGTTATGGAAGAACTGATCCTTGGTATCCCCTTTATACACTATGCCTCATTTTTATGTGACATGGTTTTAACATGTTAGGGCTAAAGAAGAGAACTCAAGGTCATCTAAGGCCATTCAGTTCAGTGGCTCAGTTGTGTCCAACTCTTTGCGACCCCCATGGACTGTAGCACCCCAGGCTTCCCTGTCCATCTAAGGCCATTGCCTAGACTTCAATTTCAATAGTCACATAATTCAATAAAGAATTTAGAGTGAAGGATTGTTTCTCTAATAAAAACTGTAGCCAGTATTTCTAAGATAAGTTGTTTAATTACTCAGAAGCTATAAATCCTTGTTGTATGGTTGCTATTTATATCATGCCCATGAAAAAAAATTAAATATCCAAACTAACATTCATATGATATGGAATAGTCAAACTCAATTTGTTGTAGCTGTAAACTTTCTCCACTGATTATTATCTTTTAATATTCAAGCTGATATTCTAATTCTAGAAAGTGACATTTTTATCTAGAATTATCATTCAAAAAGAATGGTGAATTAATTGTCAAGGCAAAGCTAGAAAGAAAAAACTTAAATGAATGAAAAAAATTTTATACTCTTCAGATTAATTCTCTAAAATTTGTTTCTGTAAAAATAAAATTAATGAAGGATAAACGGCACTAGCCAATTCTATATCGTATGTGTGTGCCTACATGTATGCAAATCTGCCAGTTTCTTTCTCAGTTCTACCTCCCTGTGTGTGAGGTTGGGAAGATTTCTTAAAGCTCTTTAAACTTCAGTTTTCGTATCAATAAGCTAAGTATAATAAAACTACTTTGCTGACTGTTGCGAGTATATGTGATAATAGATATGCACATGTGAACGCGTCAACAAATTTATCTTCTCTGTTCCCTTTCTCAGGAAACTAGTGGAGAATGTGTTCCACTTGATCAAAAAAAGGAAGACATAAGACTTAAAAAACCAGAATCCAACAAAAGATAGAAGTAAAAAAAATACAGTACTGTTTTCTGGTGATGGCGAGGAGAGACCCAAGTAACTGCTGGCTTAGGGCAGGAAGATGGGGAGTTGGAGGAAAAATAGCATGAACAAAACCAAATCTGGTAATTACCTGGTGTGTTTGAAGACATCAAGGATGCTGAATAAGTGACTGATAAATAGAAATAATGGCTCTTAACTCCGAGGATGCTCAGCATTGTACAATAAAAGAAGTGTACTACATACTACATGAAAGTGAAAGTGAAGTCGCTCAGTCGTGTCCGACTCTTTGTGGCCCCGTGGACTGTAGCCTACCAAGCTCCTCTATCCATGGGATTCTCCAGGGAAGAATACTGGAGTGGGTTGCCATTTCCTTCCCCAGGGGATCTTCCCGACCCAGGGATCGAACCCGGGTTTCCCGCATTGGAGGCAGACCCTTTAACCTCTGAGCCACCAGGGAAGCCCACATACTACATGGTTCAGCTGTAAATAATGTTTACAGTCAGTACACTGTCTAAATACAGTATTGAGCTAACTGAAATATATTGAGATGATGGGAGAAGGGCTGTAAGAGAGCTAAATCTTCATTTCCCAATTATAAGAAACCATAGGATAATACATAAAACTGAAAAAAAATCAAGAAAGTATAAGCATGTTTCTTGATAATGATGATAAATAGCAGAAGAAACAGGTGAAAGTCAAATCATTCTACAGTGTACAAGAAGACAATTGCAGTTCTGGGCCACCTATCCCTCCCCCCAGTTTCCCTTCCCAGAGGAGACCACTTCCACTCCTTTAACTGTTGCATCTGGTATTTACCACCATGTCTCTAAATGTTGAGATTAAGTTTGTAAAGAGACAGATTATAGGTCTATATACCTATCACAAGATCCAGTCTAGGTAAGTATCTACTCCTACTTCTGTGTGGTTGTTGCTATTAGATAAAGAAAGCCATTGAGGTCATGTTAAAACACTGGGATGCATTAAGAGACACATCTTTAAGACCATCAAAGTTTCTAATGTGATACCCAAGGAACCCTTTACACCAGGAATCAGCCAGGTGGACTCATTTTGCTCTATGCAGGTACAGAGAGGAAATTAAAAGGAAAGTAAATAGGAGAAAGGAAGGAGAGGGTCAAAGAATCTGGACATTCTTTTAACTTAAAAAAAAAAAAAAGACCAATAATCCAGAACTGTCCTTTAAAAAAGAAAAGAAATACTTAGGAAACAACTGCAGTATTTTTAAAATGTCAGAATATATTAGCTAACCCTTACATAGTACCTACTAGTGGCCAACACCATTCAAGAAAGCAGACACATTAATTCAGTAAATACAGACAACACTATGTGGTAAATAAAATATTTCAATCCTCATTTTACAGATAAGGGAACTGAGATACAAAGAGATCAAGTAACTTGCCTGAGTTTACACAATGAGTAAATGAAAAGCCAGATCTGGAACCCACACAGCCTGGTTCTAAGAACCCTGCTCTTCACCACCACTTCTTAAAATGATGTCCCTCGAGACCCATGCTTGGGACTGTGTCTTCAAGAAAAATGAGCAGAGAAAGCTAGGCAGGGGAAGATGAGTGTGAAACTTTGGGTATCAGGGTATGCCTGTTAGGGTTGGAGGTACTCTCTGGCAGAGGGAAGAGGTGAGTGAGAATGAGCTGGCTGGTATCAAATGGCATCTGAGTTTACTGCTGTGCAAATGTCTATTCTGAACCCAAAGTTCTATATGAACTGTGTATACCATATCTCACCTTTCCCAGAATCCTAAATGCCACTTTCCAGAATGGAATCCTCTGTGGCATGAAGAGGAAAGGAAATGACATCAGAGTCAGGGCTAGAAAGTAACTTATTTTCTCCTCAGGAGAAGGAAAACTAAACCATAGGGCTGTAAATGCGGAGTGTATTCTAGGGAAACCAGGACTGGCTGAATGTGCCCTGCTCACAGAAAATTTAGATGACTAGAAAGACCAAACCCAGAACCCTAGACCAGAAATGCTCTGGGGAAAATAAGGGCATTTCTCAACTGTAATGAACCTTCATGGTGTTTTAAAAAGAATCTCTAAGAAGTGAAGACACCTATTTCTAAGTACTTTAGGGACCAGATCAGGGCAGACACTCCACAACTCTGTTCAGATTTCATACATTATCAGTAAAGCTGTTCCCAAGCTTGAACACATCCCTAAATTTCACCTGAGGAGGCTAGAACGTGTTTTCAGATTCCCTGGAGAGTGACTTAACAGATGCCTCTGGAATACAAGCAGGACTGTTTTGTGAAGTTTCTCATTGTAGAGCAGCTTAAACTCCTGCTCTTTCCCAGCTGTGCTGGGCCCTTGGCTGCCAGTGAGATAAGAGGTAGAGGTCTCCAGAGATCCACAGAGTTGCCGTGTGGAGAGAGAGAAAAATTAACCTTCGGCTTAGTATCTGAATTCGTCTAATTTTTGCAAAAGAAAACATAAATCTCACAAGAATTGGCTTTTGCTCATTGTGAGCGTAAGTCATCAAGGCATGTAGATTCTGTTAAAGGCATATGTGGACCCCATTTCTGGGACTCTCTGGGTCAGCCACAGTCACTTTCTATGGTGAAGCTAGATTTGCCAGGTTGACTACGGAAATTCAGAATACACACCGTAAGAGGCAGGCAGGCCCTGTTCTGTTAAGCATATCCCTCCACCCAAACATTTGCCCAAAGAGGAAAGCTGCTTCAATTTAAAAATATATATATTTGTAACTGAAGGATAATTGTTTACAATATTATGCTGGCTTCTGCCATACATCGATATGAATCAGCCATAGGTATACACAGGTATACTTCATCCTGAACCTCCCTACCATCCCCACCCCCATCTCACCCTTCCAAGCCGTCACAGAGCCCTGGGTTGAGTTTCCTGAGTCAGACAGCAAATTCCCACCAGCTATCCATCTTACGTATGGTAATATACATGCTTCCCTGCTACTCTCTCTCCATTCATCCCACCCTCTCCTTCCCCCTACCTTCACTTTTTAAAATGGCCTTTTGTTATTGACAACTTTAGGGACTACTGCTTGACACAAATGGTATAGCAGAGAGAAACTAGAAAATCTAAAAAGGACTCTGTTTTCCAAAATTCATTTCAATCAGTAATAACAAAGGGGCTAGAGTTTAAAGCATCTCACTGGGCCTCCATTAAGACAGAGATATATAGAACTGACTCTTAGAACATAGATGTGATCAAAGGAACAACAGACTATTATGGCATCTTAATATGGATGTTTTAAGCCATGAGACATATTTTTTACTCCATCACTAAGTTATGAAACACAGTTTTTGGCTGCTTTGAGTAATTAGAAGGGTGTTTTTCCCGTAAGTCCCCATGTGTCAATAGTAAAAACATCTGTCCCACATCTGCCAAGAGTAAGAATGCACACACTGAGGAAAATTGCTTTTGTTCATGAACAACAAACCTTCAATGACATTCAACAGAAAAAAAAAATCTAAGCTTTATTTTGTTGAAATTACGTTTCTGATTTCTGGCATTGCAAAGGGAGTATTTAAAAATGTAAATTGATTCACAGTGGTCCTGTTAACTGAGGCCAGCTGTGCAAATGAGGACTACACATCATTTGGTCTCATGTTACTCTTGTTTCCCTTCCCTGGTTTCCTCTATAGCCACCCTCTCAGCAAGAAACACACTCTACTATCTGTTCATGTTGTTAAAGTCAAAGTGAAGTCACTCAGTCATGTCTGATTGCTTGCGACCCCATGGACTGCAGCCTACCAGCCTCCTCTGTCCATGGGATTTTCCAGACAAAAGTACTGGAGTGAGTTGCCATTTCCTTTTCCAGGGGATCTTCCCAACCCAGGGATCAAACCCAGGTCTCCCACATTGCAAGCAGAAGCTTTACCATCTGAGCCACCAGGGAAGCACTTTTTTTCATGTTGTTAAGGTGCAAGTTTCATAATTTATAGATCCCTGGGAGAAAATGCTTCCAATGTTTCATAGATGAGAGATCCATCTTCTAATCTATTAAAATGAAAAAAAAAAAGTACAAAATCTAAAACCTGGAAAATTTGTTTTTCAATATCTACCTGCATCGATCAGCATTTCAACAGAGAAGCAGGACCATTGGTATATAAATACATGTACTTGGCTTGACCCTGTGCAACTGTGGGAGTTGGCTACACAGTCAGTATGTGGCTATTGTTTATGTGTCTGGTTCTGGAGCATGAAATCCAAAGGCTGGCAGTCAGGAGTGGAAGATGGAAATGACGTGGGAGAAGGAAGAATGAACTGAAACCTGGGAGGCTGAGGCTGAAGCCACGAGGAAGGATAAGAATCTGCATGAGACTTTCAGCCCCAACCAACCTCTCACTTGAGTAATGGGGGTATCCTACAGGAGGAGCCCATGCGTGCCATCACAGAATAAGCATGTGACTTATCCAGGAGGTGGAGCAGCTGAAGGAGAAGGTGCGGGCTGGCCTAGTGCAGCTCAGTTTCTACCCCAGGGCTGTTGTAGGAGCCAGTTGTTGAGTTTTCGGGTATGTGAGCAGAGGCAGCACATGGTGTCCAGACTGACTTTTCAAGTATAAAAACAATATGGCTACTGATAATTTCCACCTTCAAATTTCACGAAAAATGCTTCTTAGAGATTTAGCATGTAGGAACTATGTAAGAGAGGGAATTCCAGGAAACATAGTTCTAGCTTAGCAGAGGTAAAAAAAACACAAATCAGCTTACCCTAAAGAAATACAGTCTCATATGCTCAAGGAATCAGGTACAGAACATGCATGTTACAATGTCTTTATTAAAAATTGGAAAATAATTCAAATCCCTTAATTCCTGACCTATATCTGTTTGAAAGTGAAAGTCACTCAGTCATGTCCAACTTCTTGCACCCCCATGGAGGTGCCATGCCAGGCTCCTCTGTCCATGGGATCCTCCAGGCAAGAATACTGGAGTGAGTAGCCTTCCCTTCTCCAGGAGATCTTCCCAACCCAGGGACTGAACCCGGGTTTCTTGCATCACAGGTGGGTTCTTTACCAACTGAGCCACCAGGGAAGCTCATATCCAAATAAGGCATACTGCAATTCCAACAGATGAGGCTGAGCCACATCCTAATGTGGAAAGAGTTCTATGCCAAATTATTGGATGTGAAAAGAAAGTGTTATACAGTATGGTAACATGTTTTCAGCTCAGTTCAGTTTAGTCATTCAGTCATATCTGACTCTTTGCAATCCCATGGACTGCAGCACTCTAGGCCTCCCTACCCATCACCAACTCCCGGAGCTTGCTCAAACTCTTGTCCATCGAGTCAATAATGCCATCCAGCCATCTCATCCTAGGTCATCCTCTTCTCCTCCTGCCTTCAATCTTTCCCAGCATCAGGGCTTTTTAAATGAGTCAGTTCTTCGCATCAGGTGAACAAAGTATTGGAGCGTTAACTTTAGCATCAATCCTTCCAATGAATACGCAGGACTGATTTCCTTTAGGATTGACTCGTTTGATCTCTTTGCAGTCCAAGGGACTCTCAAGAATCTTCTCCAACACCACAGCATCAAAAGCATCAATTCTTCAGTGCTCAGCTTTCCTTATGGTCCAACTCTCTAACAATCCTGCAAGCTCTACCTTTAAAACATAAAAAATGTGGAAACAGTTCTATGCCAAATTGTTGGATGTGAAAAGAAAGTGTTATAAAGTATGGCGGCATGTTTTAAATATATATATAATGCAAAATACTGCTAAATAGCTCCTTGGGTACCTTTGTCCATATATATGTCAGATCCTGGAGGAGGAAATGGCAACCCACTCCAGTATTCTTGCCTGAAAAATCCCACGGCCAGAGGAGGCTGGTGGGCTACAGTCCACAGAATCACAAAGAGTCAGACACAACTGAGCAACTGAGCACGCATATATGAGATACCCTTGTTATCACAAGAGATGTAGCAATTTTTAAAAGCCCTCTGCCTCAGAGAGCTTACAATGTAGTTGAGAAGACAGACAATAAAGGTATGTATATAAACAAAATAAGTCATGGCTTAGGTGGTGAAAAATGCTACCTGGAAAAGAGCTGGGGGAAAGAAGAATGCACATTGCAGATGATTGCAAGTTTAAATGAGGAGGCCTGGGAAGGCCTCACCAAGAAGATATTTAAGTAAAACTTTGAAGGAGATGAGAGAGCCAGCAGTGCAGCTATCCTAGGGGAGGGAGGGATGTTCTAGACAGAGAGAGTAACAAGTACAAAATTCCTGGGACATGGTGTGTCTAGTGTACTGAAGGATAAATGAAAGAGAGGGAGCAAAGTAACCTGAAAATCAGATCAAGTGTCGCCTCATAGGTTGTAACACAGACTTCGGACTTTACTCGGGCATTGGAAGTATTTGGACAGTTTCAAGTAGGGAACCTAAAAATTAGAACAAAGCATCCTGGCTGCTGTTTTGAGGCAAGACTACAGACAGACCAGAGGGAAAATGGGCACCAATTAAGTAGTTACTACAATAATCCAGAGGAGATATGTAGTGACTTGGACCCAGGTGGTGATGATAAAGCGATTGGGTTCTGAATATGTTTTAAAGGTAGAGCTTGCAGGATTCTCTGAACACTGGAAATGGGCTATGAGAGAAAAAAGACTCAAGCGCTACTCTAAGTAGAGCTCCTTAGCCTGAGCAGTTGAGGCAGAAGGAGTCTTGATATGAGATGAGTTTGGGGGAGATGAGTATGAGACAGTTATTAAATGTCCTAATGGGGATGTCAAGTGGCTTCTTGTCTTTTTGACACCAGAATCATCTTGCAATCATATTAAAGCTAGGCCTGGTTGCTTGTAGCTGAAGGACACAGCTGCAAAGTTAACTGGCTTATGTGTAACCCCCAGAATTTCAAAGAGTATTTCTAAGCCACCACGTTTATACTCAGAAATATGGCAATATGGCTGACCTTCATTTTTAAGTCATCTTGCTTATGCCCTCCACCCTTAGCACACATGCCATGGGTGCTAAGAGAATCCTCTTGCCAATGCAGGGTATGTGGGTTCAGTCCCTGGTCCCAGAGGATTCCACATGCACCACAGCAACCAAGTCATGTGCCACAACTACTGAGCCCATGTGTCCATAATGAAGCCCACACACCCGAGAGCCCGTTCTCCACAACAAGAAAAGCCACTGCGATGAGAAGTTCAAGCACTGTAGCAAAGAGCAGCTCCTGCTCACCACCACCAGAGAAAGCCCACAAAAAGCGGTGAAGACCCAGTGCATCCAAAATAAATAAATAAATAAAATAAATAAATGTTCTAAGATATGGATGGGTGGTATGAAAAGCAAAAACACTTTAAAAATCAGATTCTTATGTCACTATTTTTAATTTTGTACTGTCAGTTATTTAATTCACAGACAGTTGTTTCTATTAATAAGAGAGAATCAGCTTGTCTTCCTTTTCTTTTCTTTGGTTCCCACGTATGAGGGACTGCGAGACTAAATAAATCATTATATATTCTACATGCAATGCTCCTGTGACAGCCTTTCAAAAACAGAATTAGGAAGCTTGAATATTAAACACCACCAATCCATGACTAGGATAAAGTCAGTTTCAAGGATAAAGACATTTTCAACTTGAGTAGCTGTACAAAAACAATTTCAACAATAAGGCTTTGTTATTCTAATTTATGAAGAAAGTCATTGCTTTCCAATAACTTCACTTAAAAATAGAGTGTATATATATATATATATATATATATATATATATATGTATATACACACACATACATACATATTCTGTCACACATATACACACACATCACTGAATTGAATGTCAATGGCTTTTTAATTAAGGTAAAATACAAGCTTTTACAGAGAATACAAGGAAAGCTAGCCTGCTGGTAATGTTCTGAAGCCTTCCCTGTGGCTTCTACTTTTGCATTAGTATTGATTTGTCAGATTTAAACTGTCATCATCGTCAATAGCACAAGTCTTTGTGTGAATATTATTAACTCACACTAAACCCTGTATTTCAAATTATAAGCCAATCTAACTGAACAGCTCTTTTTGTAGGGACTGCTAAGATTATGCATGTATTTAGAAATGATAGATTATTTTTTGTCCATCAATTTCTGTTCCTTTATTAATGAAGCCCCTATAAGATGAATGGAGCTTTCCAGGTGGCGCTGGTAGTCAAGAAACTGCCTGCCAATGCAGGAGCCTTAAGAGACATGGGTTCAGTCCCTGGGTCAAGAAGATCCCCTGGAGGAGGGCATGGCAACCCACTTCAGTACTCTTGCTTGAAGAATTCCATGGACAGAGGAGCCTGGAGGGCTACAGTCCCTAGTGTCGCAAAGAGTCAGACATGACTGAAATAACTTAGCACATAATGTGAATAGTTTGAAAAGCACACAGAACTATCATTATTGTTGAGAACACGTGAATATTTACTTAGTGTTGGTAGGTGTGATAATGCATTTTAGTTATGCAGAAATATACCCATATTTTTAGGGTACACTATGGTGTGTGTGATGTCTGGGTGCTTAAAATACTTCACAGAAAGCCATCAATAAAGCGTGTGTGCAAAAATCTTGATAGTCTGTGATGTGTAAATAAAAGTTCATGAACTATACTCTCTCCTGTGCATATTTAAAATTTTTTATAGTAAAACACAAAGCAGTCCACTTGCTTCTATCAGCCAACTCTCTTTTCTTATAAATAATAAAATGAGATTCCAAACACAGAAATATAATTTCTTAACACTGCTTCCTTTACTGATGAAAATATGCTCTGATGTAGGCAGCGAATCTAGGTTGACTGTGTCCACAGAGAGGGTAGGAGATCTAACATCTGGGCAAAGGTACTTTTTCCCAGTTATTTTAGTTGTGATAGCATTTGATTCACAGGACTCTGTACAGTTTCTCTATTACTGATGGAAGAACTGAGACTTAGAAAGAGGTTAAGTAATTTGACAAACTCACATTGATAATAAGTGCTGAAGTTGGGGATGAGAATCTAGATTGCCTCTAAATATTGCTGCATCTTAACCAGACTTCTGGGTCTCTTGTGTGAATTTCTGAAAAAAATTTATATCACCATCATCAATATTAATAAGAAACGAAAACACAGTTCTGATCATATGTCCTTGCTGCTAAAATACTCTTAAATGCTTTCTTATTACCAAAAAGAGAACAAAAAGCCTTAGAAGGCTCACCAGGTAGGCTCTTAAATGGCTCCAACCCTGCCCATCCAACTTCAATCCCCAGGAGCTCTTCCATTCACACTGTGATGATTAATTTTATGTGTTAGCTTGTCTGGGACATGGGGTGCCCACATATTTGGTTAAACATTATTCTGGGTGTGTCTGTGAGGGTATTCCTAGATGGGATTAACATTGGAATAAGTAGAATAAAGCAGATTGCTCTTCTTGATGGTCTGCAGCCAATCCTTGAAGGCTTGCATAGAAAGAAAAGACAGAATAAGAGAGAATGTGCTCGCTCTTCCTGAATGTTTTTGAGTTAGGACGTTGGTCTTCTTCTGCCATTGGATTTGGACTTGGACAGGAATTACATCATTGGCTCTCTTTATTCTTAGGTTTGGACCTAGACTACAGCCATACCATTGATTCTCCTTGGTTTTCAGCTTGCTGACTACAGATCCTGGGACTTCTCAGCCTTTAAATCTGTGTGAGTCAACTCCTTATAGTAAATCTCTTCATATATTACTGGTTCCCACAGTAAGACAGATCTTGGTACGGAGAAGTGGGGTGCTGCTATAAGAAATGCCTACAAATGGGGTCGTAGATTTGGAACTGGTAATGAGTAGAGTCTGGAAGAGTTTTGAGATGCATACTAGAAGAAGCCAATGTTGCTATGAAGTGAGTTTTAAAGCTTAATTTTTGAGGACTCATAATAAGGAGAGAAGAGACCTGGAGGGAAAGTTTCCATCTTCTTAGAGAATATACAAATAATTATTAACAGAATGGTATAAAAATATGGACATTAGAGGCCATTTCTGGTGAGGATGTGGTAGGAAAGAAACTTTAAAGGGACAATGCCAAAATTATAAGTGTAAATTATACATAATGGCCCATCTCTGGGAACCCTGACTCCCAGGTGATAAACCTTAAGCTAACATATCTTTGTTTAGCTCACAGAAAAAAAAAAAAAACCAACATCCTGGGGGCAGGAAGGAAGAAATTAGCATATCCCCTTCTGAGTCTGGTCAGAACCAGGGATTTACTCTCTCCCTTTTTAGTATTTAAAAAAAAAAAAGGGCTTCCCTGGTGGCTCAGAAGGTAAAGAATCTGCCTACAATGCAGGAGACCCAGGTTTGATCCCTGAGTCAGGAAGATCCCCTGATGCAGGGAATGGCTACCCACTACAATATTCTTGCCTGGAGAATTCCATGGACAGAAGAGCCTGGCAGGCTACAGTCAGTGAGGTCACAAAGAGTCAGACATGACTGAGCAACTAACACTTTCACTTCTTAGTATAAAAGAAGGCTGAATTCTAACTTGGAGAAGACAGTTCTTTGGGACACCAGTCCACCATTTCTTGGTCTGCTGGCTTCCTAAGTAAAATCACTAGTCCTTGCTCCAGCAACCTGTCTATCAATTTACTGGCCTGCGGGTGCAGTGAGCAGTACAAGCTTGGACTCAGTAACAAGGTCTCAGATAGAAACATGTTACTGGAAATTGGAGGGAGGGCAATTCTAAGAATTTGGCTGAACTGTGTTCATGTTCCAGTGTTATGCGGAAGGCAAAACCTGCAAATGACGAAATTGGATATTTAGGTAAGAAGATTTCTAAGCAAAGTATTAAAGTTGATTCCTCCTGACTGATTATAAAAATCAGGAAGAGAGAAGAAATAAATAATGAATTGTTCATCAAAAATGAACCAAAACTTTAAGATTTAGATAGCATTCATCCTGGCCATATTGAAAACAAACAAACAAACAAAAACACACCACTTTCAGAAGAGAACACCAAGGGCTGGATTATCACACAATAAAGAAATTTTTGTACAACTCATTGGAAGACCCTGATGCTGGGAAAGATTGAAGGCAGGAGGAGAAGGGGATGACAGAGGATGAGATGGTTGGATGGCATCACTGATTTGATGGACATGGATTTGAGCAATCTCTGGGAGCTGGCGATGGACAGGGAAGCCTGGCATGCTGCAGTCCATGGACAGGAAAAGAGTTGGACAGGATTGAGTGACTGAACTGAATGAGATTATGGGATTATCTGAGCATTGACATTGCCAGGTTGGATTAAAGACGATAAAGACAGGGAATTCTAACCAGTGCTATGAGGGTGGGGTCTTCCAGAGCCAAGAGGACAGAGCTACCTGGAGCCTTTGGGATAACATCTCTGCCCAGCAAAGCTTTCAGCGGTGCAACCCTCGGGCAGCAGTGCCATGAGAGCTGGACTCCTGCTCTAATGGATCTGGAAGGTGGGTCATTAAACTAAAGGGGCTAAATCCTGAGTCTTGGGACCTGATGCAGTTTACCTTGCTGGGTACTGGATTGCTTGGGACCCCTCCCTGTTTCTTCTTCCTGATTTCTCCCTTTTGGACTGGAAATGTTTATCCAATGCTGTCTTACCATCGTACTTTGGGAACACAAAATCTGTCAGGTTCCGCAGTGTGATGTTGTGATTTATACTAGGATATATATATATATATTATATATATATAATATATATATGAAGAAAGCTGAGCACCGAAGAACTGATGCTTTTGAACTGTGGTGTTGGAGAAGACTCTTGAGAGTCCCTTGGACTGCAAGGAGATCCAACCAGTCCATTCTAAGGGAGATCAGTCCTGGGTGTTCTTTGGAAGGACTGATGCTAAAGCTGAAACTCCAATACTTTGGCCACCTCATGCAAAAAGTTGACTCATTGGAAAAGACTCTGATGCTGGGAGGGATTGGGGGTGGGAGGAGAAGGGGACGACAGAGCATGAGATGGCTGGATGGCATCACTGACTCGATGGACGTGAGTCTGAGTGAACTCCAGGAGTTGGTGATGGACAGGGAGGCCTGGCGTGCTGCGATTCATGCGGTCGCAAAGAGTCGGACACGACTGAGCGACTGAACTGAACTGAACTGATCCCCATTTCTGGCACAGAGCTACTAAAATTCTCAGAATTGTCTGTGTAAAAGTGATAGAGTTGTTTCTTGCTACCTTAGTGAGGTGACTTTTGGATCACACTCACACCTAAAGATTGTGGTTGGTTACCGGTGAAACCAACACCATGGTAGAGGGTAGAACTCTGAATCCCACCCCATGGTTTTCCAGGGAGAGAAGAGGAGCTGCAGGTTAAATCAATCACCAATGATTAATCATGCCCATGTAAGTTCAGTTCAGTTTCTCAGTCATGTCTGACTCTTTGTGACCCCATGAACAGCAGTATGCCAGGCCTCCCTGTCCATCACCAACTCCTGGAGCTTACCCAAACTCATGTCCATTGAGTTGGTGCTGCCATCCAACCATCTCATCCTCTGTCGTCCCCTTCTCCTGCCCTCAGTCTTTCCCAGCATCAGGGTCTTTTCCAATGAGTCAACTCTTCGCATTAGGTGGCCAAAGTACTGGAGTTTCAGCTTTAGCATCATTTCTTCAAAAGAAATCCCAGGGCTGATCTCCTTCAGAATGGACTGGTTGGATCTCATTGCAGTCCAAGGGACTCTCAAGAGTCTTCTCCAACACCACAGTTCAAAGGCATCAATTCTTTGGTGCTCAGCTTTCTTTATGGTACAACTCTCACATCCATACATGCCTACTGGAAAAACCATAGCCTTGACTAGATGGACCTTTGTTGACAAAGTATTGTCTCTTTGTCATTACATGATGCCCATGTAATGAAGCCATCAAAACTCAAAAGGACAGAGTCCAGAGAGGTCCTTGGTTGGTGATCACATGGAGATTTGGGGAAAATGACACACCTGGAGGCCCCTTCCCTTTCTCACATACTTTGCCCTACACATCTCCCCCATCTGGATAATCTCTCCCATCTCCCCCATCCTAAATTACATCCTTTTATAATAAACTGGGGCTTCCCAAGTGGCGTGAGTGGTAAAGAAACTGCCTGGTAATGCAGGACATATAAGAGACATGGTTCAATCCCTGGGTTGGGAAATCCCCTGGAGGAGGGCATGACAACCCACTCCAGTATTCTTGGCTGGAGGATCCCCAAGGACAGAGGAACCTGGGGGCTACAGTTCATGGGGTCACACACAGGCACAACTGAAGCAACTTAGCATGCATGCATGCACCCTTGATATAATAAACTAGCAATATAGTAAGTAAAATGTTCTTTTTGAGTTTCATAAGCCCCACTAGCAAATTAATTAAACCAAAAGAGAGGGGATTGTGGAAACCTCTGATTTATAGTCAGTCAGTCATAAGTTCCTGGGTTCAATTCCTAGGTTGGGAAGATCCCCTGGAGAAGGGAATGGCAACCCACTCCAGCATTCTTGCCTGAAGAATACCATTGTGGGGGTTCACGGGGTCACAGAAAGTCGGACATGACTAAGTTCCTAACACTTTAGTTGCTTTCACTTTAGTCATAAGTACAGGTAACAACCTGAACTGGTAAACTTCATCTGAAGTCTAGGGAGGGGGTCATGAAACTTCTAATCTGTAGCCAGTGAGCAGGCTAACATTACAGTTAGCAACCTGGGCTTGTTACTAGCATCTGAAGGTGTAGTGGGGGGGCAGCCTTGTGGCACTCTACCCTTAAACTACCCGCCACACACACACACACATACACACACACACACATACACACACACACATAGACATTGGAAAATGGATTTCAAAACACATCTTGCACAGGTTTACAGCTGGAGAGAATTTTGCCTCAGGATGAACTTTGCATTGAGTTTCACCCGTGCCTGCTTTAGATGTTATTTAAATGAGACTTTAGACCTTAGACTTTAGAGTTGATGATCTGGGACTCTGGGAGCTGTTGGGGTTGAATGAATGTACTTTGCATCCAAGGAAGGACATGAATTTTAGGGGGAGGCAGAGTGTTGTAGACCAAAATGTGTCCCTCCAAGAGTCATGTATTGAAGCCCTAACCTTGATGTGATGATATTTGGAGATGGGGCTGTGAGGGAGAGATATTGGGTTTTGATGATGTCATGAGGGTGATGCCCTCATGATGGAAGTAGTGTTCTAATGAGAAGTAAAGAGCTCTTTCTCTCTTTCCACCCAGTGAGAACACAGCAAGAGGGCAGCCATCTGCAAGGAAGGAAAAGAAAACTCCCAGAGTCTGATTATGCTGGTACTTGACCTTGGATTCCCATCCCCAGAACTCTGACAAATAGATTTCTCCTGGTTGAGCCACCCAGTCTGTTGTGGCAGCCCAAGAAGACTAAGACACCCACCTACCTTCTGGCCATGTGCTCTGTTGTTCCTCTTGCACACGCCTTCCCTTCTACTTCAAATGTCCTGATCCTCTGAGAAAAACCCACTCATTCTTCAAGATTCAGTTCAAATGACACATTCTCCGGGAAGTTTTTTAAACCTCTCAGAAAAGGTTAAATGTTCCTGCTACCATGTTACCATCAGCTCTGTATCATAGTAGGCATCATAATAGGCAGAGTACTTGTCACTTAACTGCTGTAAAGGTAACTCATATATTATTTTCATTCTACTTGTCACAATCCTTATGATTCTTTAAATCACAAGGTCTGTACAGCAAGCAGTGGGGAAAGAGTACCAGGCAAGAGGCAGTGGAGGCCTGAATTATGCTAATGAAGAAGCAATGAATAGAATGAGCTCAGGCTCTGGAGAAGGGAAAGGCTACCCACTCCAGTACTCTGGCCTAGAAATTCCATGGGCTGTATAGTCCAAGAGATTGCAAAGAGTCCATTACGACTGAAAACTTTCACTTTCACTTTCACGCGAGGGAGGTTGGGGAAGACGCTCACCTTTTCATTTCATCCAGACATCCTTTCTTTTTCCACTAATTGAACCACCACCTGCTCCTTCCCCCACCCCTGCACTGATATAAATGATTCCCTACTTACCTAAAGAATATTTTTAGTTTCCTGGATCTCTCTGCTTCACTTGACACTGTTAAACCCACCCTCCTTCCCTTGATTTCTGGTACACTGCAGGATTTGGCCTCCTTCTCCGGCCATCATTCTGACCTTCTTTTATTTTGACTACTCAAGGGTATCCCCAGTATTTAAAAGTTCTTTCCTTGGGCCCATTTTTCTCCCTTTACAGTCTCTTTACATATCTACCATCTTGATTTCAACTACCATTGAATGATGCTCACATCTGTTTCTCCAGCTTCAAACTCGTTTATCTAGCTACCTGTTATTTGAATGTCCTGCAGACAGCACAGTCTTGCCATGCTCCAGACTAAATTAATTAGTAAAACCTCCAATACAGATGTTGCTCTTATCCCTACATTATTTATCCCTGTTTGTGGCTATGCCATTCAAACAAGATAGAACTCTATATCATCCTTGATGCCGTTCTTTTTTTTTTTTTAATTGGAATATAGTTGCTTTACGTGTTAGTTTCTGCTATACAACAAAGTGAACCAGCCATGTGTATACATATATCCCCTCCCTCGCGGGCCTCCCTCCCCACTCCATCCCACTCATCCAGGTCACTACAGAGCACTGAGCAGCGCCCGCTGTGCTATACACTGGCTCCCACTAGCTATCTGTTTTGCACATGGCAGTACACATCAATCCCAGGCTCCCTATTCATCCCACTACCCCCCTCCTGGTGTCCACACATCCACTCCCTAAGCATTTGTCTCGATTCCTGCCCTGCAAATAGGCTCATCTGTACCGTTTTTCTAGATTCTTGATGCCTTTCCTAACATTATTTCCCATATATCTGTCAGAACCCGCAAATTCCTTGATTCCTCCCTTCCCTACACCACCATATCCAATTGACCTCAGATTTTTTCTGATCTAAATTCTTAAACATTTCTCAAATCTACCCCTTTCTCTCCAAATGTAGCAAATCCTTGTTAAAAGAAAGTCTCTCTGCTTACTTCTGTTTCAGCCTAGACTTCTAATTTTTCTACTTCTGTCATTCCTCTTTCAAACAGCTCTATCACACAGCCTCCAGCACAATCAGTCTAAAACTCATACATAAACCTGCCTGAATCTCTTCAATGACACTGCAGACTATTGGGAAAAAATCCAAGTTTTTAGGATACCGTGTGATGTTTTCCACGATCTTGTCCAGTGGCTTTTAAACTTTTTTTTTAATAAGGTAAAAGAAATATTCATACTATGACTCAGTATACACATATGTTTTAATAACTGAAACCATACTTACCTTTACTATGTGTAATTTTGATATCTATTCTATTTCATTTTTAACTGTCAGCCCATACTGAATTGAAAAGCATGGGTCTAGTGTCCACCTACCTCTAGAGTCTCAGCTTGCTACTTCCTAACACATATATGATACTTGAAGAACACCAAAGTGAGTATAAATGAATGAACAAATGACCTTTCAGAGGTATATAGCATTTAAAGATATTGAAATTTTATTGTTTTTAAAAACCTAAAAAAGTTGGAAAGTGGAAAGAAATAATTAAGACTGCCCTGTAGACTAAAAAACAATTGAAATTCACAATCAAGCTGTGCATCAGTTATCTTTAGTCGTGTATCAAAATCTTCCCAAAGCTAAGTGACTCAAAACAACATGATTTATAATTTCTCACTAATCTGTGAGTTGGCTAGGTGGTTCCTCTACTGGCTTCACCTGCCAGTTCACTCACACAGCTGCCTTCAGTTGAAACAAAAGGTCTATCTAAGCTGACTGCTCTAATGTGCAGAGTCAACCAATCACATGATCTCTCACCTTCCAGTAAACTAGGCTGGCTTCTTACCTGGAAGTTTCAGGGCAGCAGCTAGGAGGGCAAAGGCAGAAGCTGTAAGACCTCTTGAGCCCTGGACTCTGAATTACACAGTGTCACTTTCCTCAAAGCAAATCACAAGACTAGTGCATGTTCAAGGAGCGAAAAATACAATCTGCCCCAGGCTCGTTAGTAATTAACTTTCCAGACCTCCTAGTCCTATTGCTCAACTCGTTTTGTAATCAGGTATCCTTCTCTTTCGTCTTTTCCATTGTGGCATCCACAATCTAAGAATGAAGAGCATGGACTATGTTCCTGAATATGAAGAGAGATACCGGGAGTAGAAAGGCAAGGAAACGTCTTTAAAACAACCAACCAACCATCAGCTGAAATCCTATTTACCTAGGGATTTTGATGTTGGAATTTGACACCTTTAGTTTGAGGAGTGCATATGTGAGTTCAGATACCGCAACCTTCTGCAGACTGTGTTTGGGTCACATTTGCTTGGAGAAGAGTTACTCCTTGAACACTGAGGCCAAGCTTATTTTTTCTTTGAACTTCAGGTTTTTACTCTTATATTTTCATTTTGAATTTTTACTATAGTATAGCTTATTTACAATGTTGTGTTAGTTTCAGGTGTACAACAAATTGAATCTGTTATACATATACCTATATTCACTCTTTTTCAGGTTCTTTTCCCATATAGGTCATTATAGAGTATTGAGTAGAGTTCTATACAGTAGGTTCTTATTATTAATATCTGTTTTATATATGTTAGTGTGTATATGTCATTTCCAATCTCCCAATTTAGAGGCCAGACTTTGGAAGTATTCATTCTTGATTTCTCCTTCCTCATTAGACCTCCCTCACTCAGGCTGGCCCAGCTGATATCATTAAATGTTCACATACCATTCATTGAGATCACTTCTTGTCTTACAACCTGTCTTAGGTTGGCCTCCAGTGAATGCTGTACGTACAAGTATGGCTAAGGGGAGTTTGTGCACAGCCTGATGAAGCCAGCCTCTCAGCATCTGCTAATTTTGCCTACAGCTGTGATAAAAAGAACAGATTTAGCATAAATCTCTGAAAACAGGGCAAAAGCAAAATGTCTGTGCTTGCCAAGTACCTTCTCAGTGATCACAGGTTATTTAACACTCCCTGTTTCAATCAAAATCTATCTCAATTTCTGAAAATGCTAGATTCTCTGTTATAGAACCATATCTGAGATGCCCAGTTGTGAATATTTGGTTCAGTATTGATTTTTCCTTTTAAATTAGTTCAACTGCCAACTCAACCAGTTGAAATGCTAAACTCTCAACAAAATCTGCCTTTTCCTTTTATTTAAGCAGTGCATAACAAAGCAATATAAGAATCTAATAGAAGTTTGAGTCAGAGCGCCTTTAAGAATTTTACTTTTATTTATTCACTAAATATTGTCTATTATTTATTTACAAAATAGTATATAGTGAACACTGTTCTAAGTGTTAAGGGAAAAGAATGAGCAAAACAAAATTCCTGCCCTCTTAGAACAGATATCTTTTGAGAAAGTGCAGAAGATAGAAAAAGCAATCCATCTCTTCGATTCCAGTCTTCAGGCACTTTCAGAGACCAGCTAGAAAGTGGCAAGTGCTATCAGAGCAAACCAAATATGCTTTGGGGCTTTAGAAGAAGCAGTGATTTCTTCCAAGAGACACAACCAGAAAAAGGTTCAAGCCTCTAACTGAGCTTGAAGAGTGGATAAGACATATACCTGCAAATGAGGTGGGAAAGATGTCCGGGACAAGAGAAGAGCAAGAGCAAAGATCCAGAGTTGGTGAGTTGACCCATGATTCCATATGGCCAGCACTTGGTTCCAGGAAGGAAAATGGTAGAAACAACGGTTAGAAGGGAAAGTGGTGGCTCAGGGTTAATCACAACCTATGAGGCCTTAAAGACGCAAAAGCAAATGATTTCTTGATTTCCTCCAAGAAATAGATCATTTAAAACGATCCAAAGATGAGAATCGACACTCCCAAATTCTGATTTTGCTTTCCCATAATGGCTTCTGTAATAAAGACCCTGGTTCTATTTTTGATGTTTGATCACAGACATCTTTTAAGTTTCACCAATCCTTTATTCCTCCTGCCCCTCACCCCCAGTCTGGGCAAATTAAGAAAGGCCAGGTGTTCCTTCCTTGGGCACCAATGGGAAGATTCAAACCACACAGGAACGAACCCTCATCCTGACCCCACCTCCTAACATCCATTAAGACTCTAAGACTCCTTTTCCCTGCTCTCTAAGTCATTTCAGACCTGCCTGGGAGCTTAGTAATAAATCATTACATAAACTTTGGGTATATGTGTGGCATCATCTGTCTTGACATCAAACCAGATGTTGGATGGGGCCCATCCTGTTATCTATGGAATCTCGACAATAACCATATTGATGTTCTTTTGAAAAGGGGGTAATAGTTTTTAAAAACAGTTCAAGGCTCTGTTTTGACCATTAGGAGTCACAGCAGTTTGAGGATAGATCATAGCAAGTCTTAGGCGCTAAAGTCATTGGAATTTTACAACTGTTTTCTCTGTAGCTATAGGTTCCGCACTTCTTACAGTTAGATGAACTATTTGCATACTATACCTACTCTAAATACACATTAGATGCTTAATGGAAGAATAGCGCAGCAATAGTTGCTGTAGATGTTTTGATAGCAGAAAAGTAAATGGTAAAATAATACATGGTAGAAATATGCACTTCACCTAAAATGAGTAATAGTGGAATTTGAGCAAATTTTAATTTTTTTGGTGACTGTTTATCAAGCACTTATCACTTGCGATGCCCTTTACTTGTCCCTGAGGATATAGAAACAAGTTTTGGGGGGTGGTTTGTTTGTTTTTTTCTATAGTTACTTTATATGCAAGCCTAACACATGCATTCAAACAGGTGCACCTCAGGTGGTTAATTTGCCTAACCAAAGTTGAAATGAATCGATGAATGTTGAAAATGAATTAATTGTCACTTAGCCCATAATGAGTCACTTATATTCAAGCCATTCAGAGGGAATTAAGCTCTATTCTGGAATGCATTTCATGTACAAATTATTCCTTGCAAAAAACAAACTGCATTGAAAAAAATTTTCTAAAAGCTGTTGATTCTGGATGATGAATAGCATTTTTCTAAACTATCAAATAAAAGCTATCATGAGGCTACTAACATGATTCTCATAATTAAATATATTTTACAGCCTTACTCAGAGCATTTTATCACTGATGGTATGTTACATCTTTTTGAGAATTTGCTGGTTTTGTGGGATGAACACTTAGAATATAAAATAACTTAAATTTTATTTTCAGTACTGCAATCTGGAAAAGAAAGTGCTATCAATTATAAATATATTGTCAAAGGATGGGTCTCAATTGCTATTAGAAAGAGGGACACAGGCAAACTGGAAAAAGGGACAGAGAGAATTAATTAAGTGCAGGAATTAATCAAGATATCAGACATCTTCACATATATGCTCCTGGGACAATTTTAGTAGGTTTTCTCTCTGTGAATCCAAAGTTATTAAATCATTATCAAGAATGAAAATTACTATATGATTATTCTAATTTTACTTCCAAAATAAAATATAAGCATTGAAAGAGAAGCCTACGTAGTACCACAAGGATGTGTGGCATTACAAGAATATCTACTTCAGAATTGAGAGTTGAGTTGCTTAACACTAAAAAATTGATATTGTCTAATCACTTATCAAGTTTCCATCAGAAGTGGCAAACTCTGTCAAAACTGACTCAAGCCATTTGTTGCACAGACTAAACTGACATGTGGAAATCATGGAAGTAACATGCCATTACCACTTCCAACACTAATTCTAAACACAGAATAATTGCCACTCATTTTATGACAAATCTCTCTCAGGTGCACACATTTCTTAAAAAGAAGTGGTAATCCTTTGACAAAAGCTCCCTCAAAGTGGATGTGTTCTTGTCAAAGATGCCTTAAAGCAAAGAAGAAATTGAAAGAGAGCAAGGACTTAGATAAGCGAACCAAACTAGGCTGAAAATGTGTGTAATCTTTTCTTACAGATATAAATTGCAGTACAGAATAGGCTACATTTCTTCACACCATTTCAAATTCCTAAAGCCAGAAGTCCCTTTTAAGTCTGCTAAGAACTGTCTTCAACTTGTGTAAAGGGACTCAGGTCAAATATAAACAAAGACAGAAGTCTGTTCCTGTGTTCCGGCCTTTAGGCAATGGTCACCTTGCAACCTCAAATCCATAAAGCATTCTTCCAACAATGTGCAAAGTGTGGGCTATGCACCAGTCCCATCCCAGACATTTGAAATACATCTGGAAAACAGAATGACAAAGATGTCTGAACCAACATGCTTTCAAACTTGGATTTCTATGACTGCCTTCCACCTCTGCAATGACTATTTCAGTCTCCACAAACTGGCACGTCTGTCTTCCTTACACACTTGAGGCAAGTTACTTTACCTTTATCCCTCAAAACAATCGGGAGCCATGAAATATAAACTCTCTCAAATTCCTGGACCCAAATCTGCTCCCTCACCCTTCCACCTGTTACGAATCCCACCACCTTTAAACTTCCTAGAATCTTAAGCTGGTGATGTCTCTATCCTAAATAACTCTCTCTTCACTGAATCCTTACTGTGAGTATTTATGCTTGATCTAAACCAAAATTATTTGTTTAAAATAGGTGCACATGTGTGCCCACACAGACACACACATGCACACACACCAAGATTCCATCTTACCTTTAGCCACTACCTTCACTTCTCCCAAAGTCAAACTTCTTGAAGTAGGTACAAAATTCTTACTTTTCAGCCTCCTTATTTCACCAGTTCATTCATTCAATACATGCATTGCCCTCTCCATATCACTAAGATTATTTTTGATAAGAGCTTTGATAACTTTTACACTATTAAGTATAATTAACACTACTCAATTTTCATCTTACTTGAAGTCTTAGACATGTTTACTGCCTTGAAATCCTCTCTTCCCTCAGCTTCTGCCACATTATGGCACATCTAATTTACCTCCTCCTTCTTCTCAGTCACTTTTCTAATTTCATTTTCCTTTTTTACTTGCTCTTGAAATCCTGGAGAGTCTTGGAACCCAGTAAAGCCCTCATCCTCCTCATACTCTTTTCTCTCTACCCATCAAACTCACTCACTGCCACAGTTTAAAATGCTACCACTATAGTGGAGACCTCAGAAATTATAGTTCTACTCTCAGATTCAGGGTATCCAATCAAAGCCACAATTTTCCCTCCAAAACCTGCTGTCCACCATTTGACGTTGGCATCATTATTTTCTATTATTGTTACTACTATTGCCATACTTATCTTGCTTTTCAAAGACCTTTTTTTGATTTTCCATACTACATCAAATCCTCTCAGTATATGCTCTCCTGGCATCCCAAACCTTCCCTTCACTAGATTTAACTCAACTCTGATTAACTGAATATTATTTATATTGAATAACTGAATATTATCCAATATACAAAACTCCAAGCTCCATGAGGGCAAGTACCACATTGTTTTGTTCATCACTGTATTGGCATGCCCAGTGTGTGAGTGGCAGAGAGAACAGTCATAAATTCCTGTAATGCTAGATGAATGATGAATCACACTCCATTAATTTATTTTTTGTCTTAAATATCTTAGAGCACTCATGTGCTCAGTCACTTAGTCGTGTCCGACTCTTTGAGACCCTGTAGACTGCAGCCAGCTAGGTTTCTCAGTCCAGGGGGTTTCTCAGGCAAGAATACTGGAGTGGGTTGCCATTTCCTTCTCCAGGGAATCTTACTGACCCAAGAATCAAACCTGTGTCTCCTGCACTGGCAGGTGGGTTTTTTTTTTTTTTTTTTTTACTACTGAGCCACCTAGGAAGCCCATTGAGTACTCCTAGCCTATTACTATAACTGACTTAACTCTCTTGTGTAGAACGTAAGAAGTAATCTGTGCCCTAGTGTCCTGTGAATTGAATTGTGTCCCCTAAATATAAATGTTAGCTCCTGGTCCCTGAGAATATGAATTTATTTGGAAATATGATCTTGATAGTTATAATCAAATTTAAGATGAGCTCATCAGAGTGAGCCCTAATCCAACAGGACACAGCTGGAGTCCTTACAGAAGGGAAAACTGGACACACACATAAACACACACAGGAGAACACTCTGTGAAGACACAGACACAGAGGGAAAATGACCACGTGAAGACAGAAGCAGCAAGTAGAGTTCCATTGCCACGAGCTAAAGTTCACCTGGGGCTACCCAAAGCTGGAAGAGGCGAGGAGGCATCCTCCCCAGAAGACTTCACAGGGAACATAGCCTTTCCAACACTTTGACTTCTCACTTCCCCAAAACTGTGAAAAAACAAACTTAAGTTGTTTTAAGCCACCCAGTGTGTAGTACTTTCTTATTGCAGCCCTGGGAAACAGATACATGCTAAGGTGCTAAGTTGCCTCAATCGTGTCTGACGCTTTGTGACCCTATGAACTGTAACCTGCCAGACTCTTCTGTCCATGGGATTCTCTAGGCAAGAATACCAGAGTGAGCTTCCATGCCCTCTTCAGGAAACAAATATAGGCCCTTAAAAAAAAAGAGTCATTTAGAGGCAGGTAAACTGAAACCTTGGGCAACTGGACAGACAACAGAATCATCTTTCCCCTCAGTTATCTTTCTTGCCTTTTTGCCTCCATTATATTGGGTTGGCCAAAAAGTTCATTTGAGTTTTTGTCCAATCTTAACCCAAAAGAACTTTCCAGTCAACCCAATATATGAGGCTCACTGATGAGTGATCCAGCTATGGAGGCCTCCAGGTCCTGCACCCAGCTCACCAAGTGATCAGAACTTTCCATCCAAGGAAACAGTCCTCAGAGCTTCTTGGATAATGCCCAATCAATGGAGAAAGTTAGACTGGCTCCAAAAAATGTTTTTAGTAGGATATTTTGTGCATTGTTTGCTCCTCTGCTGAAAAAGAAATGTGTCCTTATAATGCATTCAACACAGCTGATTATGGAATAACTAATTCAATATTAAACAACATTCTTTCTTTCTGCCAGTCAGCAAATCATGATGAGACTGAAAATGCTTAAAAGTCCAGCTCAGAAAATGGTGTTTTGTCACCTGTGCTTTTTAAGACACGCAGCAATAACATACATTCAGTCAATTGGTAGGAAAGTGCCTGTCCTGTCAGCTTTTGTATGCTTGGTGATTACAGAACTGCCAACATTATTATTCTTGCCAGTTCCCACAACTGCTTGACAACCTCTTATCCATTTGCATTTTTCACTGATTTTCCAACAGTGTAATTGGGAAGCTTTACGATTGCACAAAAGTAGAAGGCTAGAGAAATCTATGGATGCTGTCTGTATTATTCTGAATTATTGTAGCTGCAGTCTTATTACCTCTGATAGGCTTGAATTCAACTATAATCACAGCCATTTGTTAAATATGAATTACAGTGTAATATATGTATTTTGATAGGCTTGGCACAGTAGCATCAAAATAAAAAGGTGATCTTGTTATTTCTACCCCCATAAAGAGCTCTAGAAATACTCTCATGCTACTCTTTGAAATACATTTATAAAATTTTCATGATATTTTCATTGTTAAAGGAGCAAAACATTAACTGAGAGTTAAAAATTCAGAGTATTCTCTGGATTAAGTCTTAAATGAACAAAATATCTAATGATAATAATAGAGTGAACTTCAAAACGCAAAAGCTCTTGAAGGATTCTGACAAAGAGACATTTCTACTCTAAGAAAGCTACTATATGAGCCACTTTCATCAGTATTTTTTTCAATAGGTAAAAATATATTGATATTTTCCTCAGAAGAATATGGTTTTGAAAAACAGAAGTAAAAGTACTGTCCCTCATGAAACATTATACGATCTTAGAAAAATAAATTCAGTCCTGTCCAATTTACCTAAAATTGGGTCTTACTTGAAATTCCATCATCAAGTACAGAAAAGTGCTTAGATGTTTGGATTAGAAAACCGCATTTGTGAGCATGCAGTAACTCCAGGGACCTGTATCAACTCCTTTGTTCACTCACCTCTGCAGGTGATGACTCGTTCGCCTCACTCAAACGTTCACTGCAAAATTATCAGTATAGTGGTTACAAACTTACGAATCTTTGACTCTCAGGAAACCATTAATTCATCACAACATATCTAAAAACCCATATGCATCCCAGCATTTTCTGTAGTAAGAATAAATACAAATAATGTTTCAAATGTAGTTAAGCCTGCTATATCTATTCATTTTATAATGAAAATATTTTTGCCAAAATTATAGAATTCATAATAGGTATTTTATTTTCTCAATCCTCAGATTAAAAAAGCAGTTACTCTTCTGTAACTGCATTGTAATATCTCAAAACTCCATATAGTCAATAATAGCTACCAACTATTGAATGCTTATTATGTTTCAGGAATTGTATTGAGCACTCAATCACGACCTCATTCAATTTGCACAACAACCCTTTGTAATATTAATAAATCACAAATTATTGGATACAGCCAGAAAGGTTATTCTCCCAAGGTCATACTTCACAAAAAAATGGGGCCAGAATTCTAAACTAAGATCATCACAACCTCTCTTGCACTGTACCATATCATATAGCCATTGGTGTGCTGAAGCTGCCCATAGGTCTTATAAAAGTTTCAGCAAGTTTTAACCCAGTTGTTAAAATCTGGGAAATATAAAGTTGGTCATGGTAAGAATATTTGCACCCCAAAAATCAACAAGCACCACAAATAAGGGCTTCCTCTCGCTGTCCCAGACAGCTGGTTTACCAGCTCTGAATATAGCAAGGTTTCAACTATTACTCCACTTTCACTTTGGTTCAAAATAATCGGTCCCCTCAAGAGTTTGTTAAAATGGGGACTGGATAGAGCCTTAGACACATTTGAAAGTAAAAAAAAGTTTGCTCATGGTATGAATTTCAATATTCCACCTCTGTGTTCTGCTATGCAGAGAGCTCTGAAAGCACATATTTCCCTTTTCATAGTGTCCACCATTCACCCTCCAAAGCCCATTGAGTAAGACCAACACTTTATTCCTCTAAGCCTTCTAAACTCCAAGTAACTTCAGGCCATAAAACCTACTCTATACATTGCATTTATATTTCCAAAACTTACTACTACTCCGTATTTTTTCCCAGATTCAAAAAGAGTGCTTTTCTTTTCTTTTCTTTTCTTTAACCGCAATCACTTGATCAGGGTCACAGTCTAGAGCAGCTATTTCAGGTCATTCATTTTCTTTGGGTTTCATGGCTATCTTCTGCTCAGTTCTTCATGAGAGGCAACAAAGTTGAAAATAACTTGCTAGTAAAGCCAATGTCATTGCAATATTTTGAAATCTTTGCCAAAGATCCTTCCTTAGTCAATTCAAGCTCTTTCTTATAGACATGCTTATTGTCAAAAGACGTTATTAAACTATGACTTCATGCTACTATAAATTTCTGAGAACTGTTTTGGTTTTCAAATGAGACATACCATGTGCTCACTCATCCAGATAAAGGGAGATGCTCATCACAGCTCAGTGGACTGGATGAATTTAGTAAGATGCATCCTGTCCATCAATATACCCTGAATATACCCTCTTTGGTAGTATTTTATTTTTGCACAAGCTACTTTTTATGATTAATGAGGAATAGGTTTAGCACAAATAAAATCTGCAGAAAGCCACTGACTCACCAATGAGCAATTGCCTTGACAGTTTTGTTGTCAAGTAATAACACAATCAAAATGTGTGTTGAATGCTTTGGTTGTGAATGTAATAACACAACCAAAGGTGTATTTGGTGAGAGTATAGAAAAAATAACTACTGTAGAAGTCCTTTTAAGAATAAGAATGAAGTGATCAATATATCCTTAAAATGTGCTTTAAGATGTAATGCTTTGATTCTCTAGCCTGCCAAAAATATCTACTGAGCCTATAAAGTTATAACATTAGCAGCTACTTTTTCTGATGTAATCTAATTTTAATGACTCCCAATTTCAGTCATAGTGAAGTTAACTGATCCAGGATTATAGCTCCTGCTATAATAACTAGAGAACTGGTTAAAATATGTAATTTTTTCATATACCAGAAAACAGGCATTACAGGATTCTGATCCATGAGAAAAGGGAAACCAATACGAGGAACCCCACAATTGACCCAGATTGCTTCATGAAGGCACTTTTGGAACAGAAGAGGACAAAGCAGAAATAAAGCAAAGTGGTTTCACTGAGATTAAGAGATAGAGATCAGAGGTGAGAGAGGCACTTTAGCTGAGGGACAACAAGAGAGACACACAGAGAAAGAGCTCCAGAAATCAACCTGAGCCCTTTTAGATCTTTAGCTGAATTCTAAGTTGCATACATCCAGGATGGGATTATATGAAAATGGCAAAGTGCTAGTAAGAGCGAACAAATACCTGGAGCTCTAACCAGACCCACCACCAAAACTGGCATAGGGCCCGTTGTCTCTCAAATGAGAGACATTTGAATTCTGACCAACCAGAGTGAAGAATCTTACTCAAGAGATTCTGAAGAGACTCCAGAAAGACAACTGCTGACGAGCAGGGCTAGTTCAGCAAAACTGACTTTCAACTTGTTGGAGCACAGCTTGAGAAAGCCTCAGTAGGATCAAACTGACCTTCAAAGAAATTAAATATCTGACATAAAACTCAACACACTTCAAGGAAGGAAAGAACATCTAGACCTTCACAAATACTGCATTTGCAATATCTAGGATCCAGTCAAAACTTTGTAGACATGCAAAGATGCAGAACAACATGACCTATGCTCAGGAGACAAATCAGGAAATAAAAACAGAACCATAATTTACATAGGTGATTCAAATGTGTTAACAGACAAGGACAGTGAAAAATAGTGTTACAGCTATGTTCATGTTCAAAGATTGAAAATAAAACAGGAATATGGAGGAACGAGCCAACTCATTGGAAAAGACCGTGATGCTGGGAAAAATTGAGGGGAGGAGGAGAAGGGGCAACAGAGGATGAGACAGTTGGATGGCATCATCGGTACAATGAACATAAGTGTGAGCAAACTCTGAAAGATAGTAAAGGACAGGGAAGCCTGGTATGCTACAGGCCACGGGTTGCAGAGTGGGACATGACATAGTAACTGAACAACAGCAATAACATAGGGAGGAAAAAGACAGAGACTGTGAATAAATAAATAGAAGCCATATAGAAGAACCAAATGAAATTCTATAGCTAAAAATACAATAAAATAAAAAATCACTGGATGGGCTTAACAGAAGATTAGAAACAACACAAGGAAAAAATAGTGAATTTCAAGATCAGGTGATAGAAACAACACAAAAAACATAGAAAGAAAAAAGACTGAAGATGAACAGAGCCTCAGTGATTGATGAGACAATATCAAATGGTTTAACAAATATGTAATTGGCATTTAAGAAAAGGTCAAGAGACAGGGTGGGACACAAAAATATTTGAAGGGACAGTGGCTAAGAATTTTCAAAATTTGATTTGCGATATAAACACAGACCCAAGAAAACTCACAAACTACAAGCAGATTAAACATAACAAAAATCACACTAAGACCTATAGTAATTAAATTGCTGGAAATGAATAAAAAAGAGAAAATCCTTAAAACAGCCAAGGGGGAAAATGGGTGTTCCATGTTGGATGGGACACTAGTTGATTTGAAAGAGGAATTAAAAAAACTCTTGGGGTTGATGAAAATGTTCTATATTTTGATGGGGTAAGTGCCTGCCTTTGTCATCATTCACTATATACTTAAGATCTATACAACTCTATGTATGTAAATTATATTATACTTTGATAATCTAATTCTAATCTAATTCTGGAAAGAGCATTTGGAAGATATCTGGACAAATAATCTGATATACATATATTCTCTGACCCTAAGTTTATGGTCATAAGAAGCACAAACACTTGAACGACTCACAGTAATGAAACTCAAATTACTATTATAAAAATTAAAAACTAAGTGCTTTTGGAGCACAGAAATCTTTGTGTAAGGAATATTTAATTCAACTCAGAAGATAAGAATCATCTTTTATTTCAAAGAAACAAATATTTATTGAACACTTACAGTAAGTTATATACTAAATATATAAAAATGGATAATACTCATTTGGTTAATAATATTAAATTGCATTGAGTATATACCATATGCAGACATTGAACTCATTATAACATCATCTTACCATAGAATAATAGTTAAAACTCAAGCAGATCTGGGCTTAAGTTCAGGCTCTGTTACTTGCTCACTTAGGAAAGTCACTAAACTTCTGTAAACTTCAAATTCTCACAGGTAAAGTAATGATAATAATTAAAATGCCTATTTTGTTGTATGTTTGTGAAGATTAATTGAAATAGATAGAAACAAAACAAGGTCCAAGTCCTAAGAATGCACCAGAATTGGCCTATGAAAAATAATGTCTGGTGGTGGTTCAGTAGCTAACTTGTGTCCAACTCTTGCAACCCCATGGACTGTAGCCTGCCAGGCTCCTCTGTCCATGGGATTCTCCAGGCAAGGATACTGGAGTGGGTTGCCATTTCCTTCTCCTGAAATAATGTCATTATGTTATGTTCAATAGTACATCCCTGCTATGAGAATACAGGGTGTAATTCATCTTATCCCAGAAGAAGTCTCCCTTAGAAAGATGCTTAATGGACTCTTAAAGAATAACATAGTTATTCAGAAGACTTGGGGAATACATAAACTCCAGGCCAAGGAAATATAAACACAATCTCAAAGGCAAAAAAAAAAATCATAATTGCTGAAATGCAAAACACAAGGCACATGATATAGCATGGATTCAGAGAGACCAGGTTTTATAGAAGGTTTTACATTGCATGTTGAAGAGGCTGATCTGTACTTTGTAGGCTTTTAAGAGCGACTGAAAACTTTCAAGGGACAGCAATTTTACATTTTAGAAACACAGGTGGCTCAGTGGGAGTCTTATATGAAAATGGCAAGGTGTCAGAGAAGCAGTTAGGCGGTGGTCACCAAATCTCAGGCAAGAGTTGTGAGTCAAGAACTGGAGCAACTGTAGAGGGTTGGAGATGAGCTCCAGGGATGGGAAAGACCTGAGAAACTCTAAGGAAGTAAATTTGGCAAAGCAAGGTCAGTGATGGGATGTGAGAGGTGAGGGAACTAGCACCTAGGTTTGTTCTCTGGGTGATGATACTGTGATAAGAGTTCCAGGAGGAAGGATGCATTTGGTCTCAAGCGTGTTGAATCTGAAATGCCTGTAGGAATCCCAAGGGGCTGTGAGTAGCACAGTAAATTTGCATCTGGAGCTTAGAGGATAGATAAGGAAGATTGATGTGGATTGGAGAACTACCAAATATGAGGAAACAGATGCATTAAAATAGCTGAGAGCATTTGAGAAGAAGACAAAGTACAAACGGTGGTGAGGCAAGGACATAACCCTGGGACACTGATCGAATCAGTTGGTAATTAAGGAGACTAGTAGGAAGACAGAGAGCAATAGGAAGGAAACAGAGAGTTCTAACACTGAATAAAGGAAGTTTGAGTGGAGAAAAGGGAGAGAGTGTATCAGGTAGGACAAAAACCTGAAAACTCTATGTTGTGTTAAGGAAACTATTTACACACAAAAAGCATCGTATGAAGTGAAGTAAGAGGTTGAGACCAGCTCAGGGAGGGTCTTGAAGTCAATGCTATTAAGTTCAGGTTTTATTTTTTAGTATTGGGAAACTTTTTGTCCAGTTTAACTGAGATGCAATTGATTAATGAAACCATCTTGTATACATCTATATATACACATAGATGTGTATGGGCTATATATGGACTTCCTAGGTGTCTCAGTGGTAAAGAACCTACCTGCCGATGGAGGAAATGCACAAGACGTGGGTTTGATCCTTGGGTCAGGAAGGTCTCTTGGAGAAGGAAATGGCAATGCATTCCAGTATTCTTGCCTGGAAACTCCCATGAATACAGGAAGCTGGTGGGCTACAATCCATAGGGTCACAAAGAGTCAGACACAACTGAGCACACTCACACACACACATTTTATATATATATATATATATATATATATATATATATATATATATATATATATAAAGTATGAAACTATTGTAAATCTTTTAGGAGAGAAGTTATATATGCAGTTATTTATTTTAGAAATGTAACTTTAACCTTTGTGTGAAAGAAAGTGTGGAGACAGGAGAGATGCTGGAAGAGCATTTGGGAAGCATTTGGGGAACATTTGGGAAGTATGGGAGCTGAGAGTGACAGCCTGCATCAGAGGATGGGGAAGTGAACATGACGTCAAGCTCGTTCCCCGGGAGAGCAGGAGGGTGGTGGGTGTTACCAGTGACTCAGGCAGGAAACATCTGAGAAGGACCTGGTTTAGGGAGGTGAGAACTGAGACCATCTGTGTCCACATGACTTAGACAAGCCTGCAGACCACCTATGTCAACATGATAGAGTTCTTTGTTCCGGGAAAACTTTTCCAGAGAAAGATAAGACTGTAAAGCAAAAAATAGCTCCACCAATTGTTTTAGGAAATTCCTGCAGATAGATTGATTAAAGATAAGAGGCTGTTCATCTGAGCAACAGCCCACTTAACAAATAAAAGTTTGCTTATCAAGACTTTCTTAGGGAGACTTTGTGCAGCCCCAATTAGTTCTGTCTTGGGGGAACTGACTTATGTCACCTGAGCCTAGAAGCCAAAATTCTGTAAATATTCCTCTCCTAAGACACTGCCAAGACCATATCAGATTCATGGTTTTTTTCTTGCTGCAACAAGCACAAGCTAGGTTTTGCTTTATTAACAGACTCTGTTGTGGTAATTTGGGACATTCAATAGAAGGGCTATGATCAGTGCAGTGTGGGGAACATTTGATTTGAAAGATATATGGGATGTGAGCAGGCACTTGAATATTTCCATAGACAGCTAGAGAGATGATGAAGATGATATTTGATAAGGCTTCCAATAAATCCAAATCATTCATTCAGATGGTTTCAAGTCAAAATGTTGTAATCTAATAATGCTACTTTTTTGGTCACTTCCCACATCAAATTCTCACTACCTTTCCCCACTGTGTAAAGGCCTGTCACACCAAGATCATTATCAATTTCACACATTGGCTCATGTTGCTTCCTCTGCCTGGAATTATTTTCCCTTCCTTCCTTCCTAAGGTTTAAGTTTCTCAGGGTCAGCAGCCTCCTTCCAGCCCTTGAAGCCTCAGAGGTGTCTTTAATTCTCAGGGTTTGTTCCTTCACTCTCTCTCTTCCATATTGCATCAGCTGCTCTCCAATCTATTCCCAATGTTTGTTTTGTATCCTTGGGCACACTGAAATCGCTTTTAAATGGTGAGATCAGTTATTATACTTTATTATTGCTTCTAGCCCTTATATTATTCCTGGACATGTTATAAACCTTCAATGAATATACTTAAATGTACTGATTTAAACTCAGAAATTTAAGAGAAAGTTGAAACGTGTCTGACTCGCAAAAAAAAAAATTAATTAGCAATTAGCTAGTTAATAATCATTAGCTTGATTGTACATTTATTTGATACAAGCTTAAATTATAAGCAATTAGGAAAGAACGAGAAGGAAATCAGAAATTCTATTCGAGTAAAGATCTAAAAGGTGCAACTTTTTCAATTTGTTTCTAAAATGAAGATATTGAATATTTTGCATCAGAAATATATGAATATATTTGGGAACACCATGTGTGCATGCATGCTCAGTCACTCAGCTACGTGTGTGCTAAGTCCGTCAGTCGTGTCTGACTCTTTGCGACCCTGTTGATTGTAGCCTGCCAGGTTCCTCTGTCCATGGTATTCTCCATGCAAGAATACTGCAGTGGGTTGCCATGCCCTTCTCCAGGGGAACTTCCTGACCTACGGACTGAACCCACATCTCTTACATCTCCTGCGTTGGCCCGCAGGTTCTTTTCCACACCAATGTATATGTCTGGGAGGACATGGACCCATATGTTTCAGTGGTTAGCTTAGGCGTAATGACAGCAGAAGAAAGGATTAGAAGAAAATTTTTTTCTTTACTTTGATCTTAATTATTTAGTTAATTGATTCTAGAGCAAACTGGTATTTGCTGGACACTAAAACAACGTTGAACAAAATTTTAAAAATATCAGCGTGCAAGTTTCATATGAAGTGTTAAAAAGAAACTGGCACAAAAATTCATCCTCAAAAGAATGCAGTGAGAGACATGCATGAACTGTTTTGAACAAGACTATAGTTAGTTCCCTGTTCTAGTATACCAGAATTGTTATTGTTGAAGCTATCAACCCAGATGTTAGTAATAATAATGAACTCAACCTACTGACCCTTCTCAATTGCCTATTCTACTGAAACAAACAGGAAATCTTTTTAATTGAGGGTTGTGGTGATCAAACAAGGACAAGATTTGATTTAAACTTGAGAACTTCATATTTATAATTTAATAGTCTTGCTCATTATTTTATATCCAGTATCATCCAATACCCAAGGTATGTCAGTGAAACAGAATTGTTTGGGGACCTGAGATTAATGTGCACACACTTCTCATTCAGTGCTTGTCTGATTGGCATATCTATCCAAATTTTTATGGGTCAGAAGCCAATATGAACAGCAATTAATAAATATAAACTTGGACACACCATTAAAATTTGGACTTTTGCCCCTGAATGTCCCTTTCACCATCTTCCTTCTCCACTCAATCACTCTCTTTTTTTTTTTTTTTTGAGCTCCTTTACAAGCTAAATTTTTTTTTCTGTAATAGGAAATGTCTTGGATGAGCCTGACTAATTCCAAAGCGGTATCTATAATTCTTTAGTCACTTTAAGAGGTATATGAACAGAGAGTCATTTTGAAAAAAATTAAAGAAAAAAAGAAAAAAGGTATGGTGACAGAATGTATTAAGCAGTTAGAAAAGCTTTCTACCATCCTCATACCCCAGTGATATGTAAGAGCAAAATCATTATTCTGAAACAGCCACATCAGATGGCACATTGGTTTATCTATTTTTGACCGACTTGACCATTAATGTCATGTCAATAGGGAAAAGCTCATGTGTACATATATATAGATGGTGTCATATTGGCTACTAATCCTGTATTTCTTATGATCTATTTCTTTGTCTTTAACAGTTTTTATAAATTTTTTTATTTTAGGAACACAATTGTGTGTATTCATAAAATTCTGTGCCTAAAGTCATAAATAAAATAGAAAAGCAGCTAGCAGAAAATTAGAAATAGATATATATACAACACTGTAAATTTTCATTCTCTGCTTTATGTCAGTCTAGTTTGCCTTATGGTGAAATAATCCATAATTAAACTTACTGCAATATAAATGTTAGCAAAATGGACTGTCGTAGTCAATCAGTGTTTAGAAAAAATTAATCAAATCCAATTCCTTTCTATAATGAACTTCTTCATGCACTGCTAGCTCACACATCAGCTCTACGTGAGTCTGGGCAGGTAATTTGGAGAAGCCCATGGCTAGTTAGAGGGATCTTCTCACTCTGTGCTGGAAAGATTTGAAGTTAAGAATCAGGTACAATATTAACTAACGGAGAAACCCATACATTTGATAACTTCTAGAAAAGTTCATATATGTAGTGTCTGATCTGATTTTAATGGCATTACAGCATAAGATAATTGTATGTCAATGAAAATTAGCATACTAAAAATCACTTTTCAGGACCTTTTGAAAGCTCTGTGTAAACATTTTGTACACCAGAATAAGGCTTGGTCAGCCCAATCCCTTCAATTATCCATGTGGGAAAGTGTTAAGAAATAAGCTTTATATGCTAAGCCTGAATCTGCTGCTTACAAACTATGTTATCTTAGGCAAGCCTTTAACATCTCAGTGCCTCAAGTTCCATCATTTCTAAAGTGTGGAGTAACACTACACAGTAAGCTTTTTTTGAGAAAATCAAACAACTATTCACACATAGACATACAAATAGGCAAAGTGCACATTGACAGATATATACTGCATTCATATAAGAGGTAAAATTCATGTTTAATACAAGAAAAGACTGAATTCTAAATTGTTCTCAAGGAATTCCCTTAGGCCTTCTGTCTATTTACCTTCCTGGACCAATTTTCCAAGTTTCCTTCCTTGTCTGCTACAGATTCCAGGCTCTGAGCTTGTTTTCCTATCCTTTTTGAAAGCTTTTCTGCTTTGAAGCTGCCAGCATCCAGTTCATTCCTTGGACTCTCTTGACTGCCAAGGGTATCAATAAAATGCAAAAATAATCTCCTTCAGTTTGCCCAAGCGCCCTTGGGGGGGCCTTTACTTTACTGCTTAACAGTTTGGAGGAAACAGACTGAGAATAACAAAGGGAGGTAAAGTCGGAGAAACTGCAAACTCTAAGTCATTTCTCAAAATCCATTTAGATAGCCACCTGTTAAAAGAGGGTAGTTTTTGCATTTCTGAAACCAATTTACCTAGAATTCAGTTTTTGGCCAACATCATCCACTCCCTGGACACATACACACATATTATATCTCAATTTTCACAAACCTTTAAGTGAAATTTAACAAACCCTATATTTAGAAGACAAGAAGCAAATTGCTTCTTGGCAGGAAAGCTATGGCAAACCTGCTGCTACTAAGTCACTTCAGTTGTGTCTGACCCTGTGTGACCCCATAGCCGGCAGCCCACCAGGCTCTTCTCTCCCTGGGATTCTCCAGACAAGAATACTGGAGTGGGTTGCCATTTACTTCTCCAATGGCAAACCTAGACAGCATATTAAAAAGTAGAGACATTCCTTTTCTGACAAAGGTCTGTATAGTCAAGGCTATGGTTTTTCCAGTAGTCACATACAGCTGTAAGGGTGAGTGCCGAAGAATTGATGCTTTCAAACTGTGTTGCTGGAGAAGACTTGAGAGTCCCTTGGACAGCAGGGAGATCAAGCCAGTCAGCCTTAAAGGAAATCAACCATGAATACTCATTGGAAGGACTGATGCTGAAGCTGAAGTTCCAATATTTTACCACCTGATGCAAAGAGAAAACACATTGGAAAAGACCCTGATGCTGGGAGAGATTGAGGTCAGAAGGAGATAAGGGTGACAGAGGATGAGATGGTTGAATGGCATCACCAATGCAATGGACAGGAACTTGGGCAAACTCTGGGAGATGCTGAGGGACAGGGAAGCTTGACCTGCTCAGTCGCCAGTCAGACATGACTTGGCGACTGACCAGCAGCAATAATTTATTACCATGGTAGTAATAATAGAATTACTTGAGCCTTTGTTACTACTATATAATTGTTGCAGATATTATTTAATGCTCATTGTGTGTGTGTGTGTTCTGTCTCTTGTCTGACTGTTTAAAACCCCATGTACTGTGGCCCATCAGGCTCCTCTGTCCACAGAATTTTCCAGGCAGGAATACTGGAGCTGGCTGTCATTTCCTACTCCAGAGGATGGTCACAACTCAGGAATCAAACTTGTGTCTTTTGTATCTCCTGCATTGGCAAGCGGATTCTTTACCACTGCACCACCTGGGAAGCCCAATGCTCACTGCTATATAGAAATTAAGGCAACTACTAGACGACTATAGATTTTATTATTGATATTCTAATAGAACATATGTGCATTTGTATATCAACTCTGGGTTTTTAATGCCTCTATTACCATACGGGCTTCCCTAGTGGCTCATCGGTTAAGAATCTACTTGCAATGAAGGAGACCTGGGTCCAGTCCCTCAGTTGAGAAGATTCCCTGGAGAAGGGAAAGGCTACCCACTTTAGTATTCTGGCCTGGAGAATTCCATGGACTTTCATATTACTATATAACTGGCGTCCTTTGTAATTCTAAGGGTTTTCTTTATGCATATAAAACAGTATATATTCAGTTATTATTTCATCTAAATCCCACATTATTTTGGCTGAAATTCTGTGCTTTGTTTGCTTCAGATGTGATATGCTGATATGTTAGTTATGATATGACGGTGACAGTAAATTCCACATGTAAAAATGATACTGAACTCCAATTTAACCATGGGATTTGAAGCTAGGAATTTTAAAAATAAATGATAAAAAGATAACTGCATTAGAAACTCAACATTTAATCTTTGGAAACCATTTTTCTAGGGAAAAGGAGAGATATATGCAAATCTGTGAAGTAATGAGCTCTGCTACAATTAACTTCTGGAGTCTAAGAGGCTGAGTACATAATCTATGGCCTGAACACAAAGACACAGCTTGTGGAATTTGCTAACTGAACTTCCCACTCTTGGAGGCACCCTGCTGTACTATTGACAAGAAATATGAGTTTTGTCAGGCAGCCATCTGGGCTGGACTTGCCTTACCGTGTGCTTAGGTGTCCTGCTTCCCAAATCCACACAAATAGAGTGATTTCCCTTTGTTTTGAGCCCATAATGACAGCTGTATGTTGTCACCATGCTTTTTAGAAACAAATCTCTAAGCTTTTTTAAAACATCAAAGGATCCCAAAATGATGATTTCCTATTATGTCGCAAAATTGCTTCAAAGCATTATTAATACTCTTTATGTCCAAACCATGGCTGGTAAGTAAGCTTTAGAAGGAATTTGCTCACAATTACTGCAACAAGATGAAAATTTACTGTTTCTCTCTTAAAGTGAAAGAAAGAAAGTGAAGTCACTCAGTTGTGTCTGACTCTTTGTGACTCTATGGACTGTAGCCTGCCAGGCTCCTCCGGCCATGGGATTTTCCAGGCAAGAGTACTGGAGTGGGTTGCCATTTCCTTCTCCAGGGGATCTTCCTGACTCAGGGATCAAACTCAGGTCTCTTGTATCTAAGTCACCAGGGAATTCCCATTTCTCTCGTAAGAAGCTTGCTAATGTAACATCAAAATTATGTGTATAAAACAGTATATGTCACTTTACAGAATCCAAAATGTTTGTTTATTTATTTTACTTAGGAAAGCTTTCACCTGTAGATCTCAAGGTTCTCATTTAAAAACCAATCCGACTACCTGTAAATTTGGCCCAAACCCAGAAAGCTCTAAGACAAAGCCAACAATATATTCATCTCAGTGAACAGCACAGAGTGCCTCAGATGGCCACAACTCCAGAACTCATGCCAGGTGAAAAACTAAAGGGAAACATAATCTCAGTTGGCTGGGATAGTAATTACCTTCCACAGAAAGCGTCTTTCAAACTCACACGATTTATAATCACTTAGAAACATTTAGGAAAATCAAAGATAGAGGAAAATACCTCAGCATTGTGTACTGATGAATTAATCCTACACAAAGAAAATCTGTCTTTTGGAAGGTGAGCTCTCCCCCCTGGCATGTCCAGCCTGGTATTAACAGAACTATCTGTTTGCTGGGGCCTTTGACCATCAGAGAATCTAACACTGATTTCTTATGGTGGCTCTGAGTCATGCTAATCAATTTTGACCTCCAGACTAACTAGAAAATAAAGGCATTAGCCTGACATCGGGAAGGTTTGGAGACAGAAGATTAGACCAAAGTGGGCAGTCTGCGGTTGAGCCCCAGTAAAAGCTCTGGACACCAACAGCTGGAGTGAGCCTTCCTGGTTGGCAGTACTCCCTGCATGTTGTTACACATCACAGCCAGGAGGAGGCAGTGCTGTGCATAACTTTACAAGGAGGGGATGACCAGAAGCTCTGTGTGGAGGCCTCCTGTGTGTGTGTCTGTGCTTAGATGCTCAGTCGCATCCAGCTCCTTGTGATCCCATGGACTGTAGCCTGCCAGGTTCCTCTGTCAGTGGGGGTTCTCTAGGTGAGAATACTGGAGTGGGTTGCCATGCCCTCCTCCAGGGGATATTCCCAACCCAGGGATCGAACCCAGGTCTCCCACATTGCAGGCAGATTCTTTAACACCTGAGCCACCAGGGAAGTCCTCCTAGACCCTGTTTAATGTAACATTCTTTGGATAATTTTGTCCTGTACACTGTCCCTGTATAATCTTGTGAGTACAGTGGCTTTCAGTGATTCCTGTGACTCCATGTAGCAAATTATCAAACCTGAGGGTGGCCATGGGAATCCTGGAATTTGCAGCCAGCTGGTCCTAAGTGAGGGTGGCACTGGAGACCCTGAATTTGCAGCTAGTGTCTGAAGTGAAGGTTCTTGTGAGCACTATTTCTTATAACTGTATAGTTTGCTTAACTTAGAAAGAATCTGTGAAAATTTAGGATTTTATACAGTTGTTAACATTTAGCTTATTAGAGCCACAGCTTGTAATTCCAGTTTAAAAGGAGTACTTGAGTTGACTTTTGACTTACGATAACACCTTACTAAGTTTATTAGTTACTGACTCAGTTCAGCTCAGTTGCTCAGTCGTGTCTGACTCTTTGCGACCCCATGAACCACAGCACGCCAGGCCTCTCTGCCCATCACCAACTCCCGCAGTCCACCCAAATCTATGTCCATCGAGTCGGTGATGCCATCCAACCATCTCATCCTCTGTCATCCCCTTCACCTCCTGCCCTCAATCCCTCCCAGCATCAGGGTCTTTTCAAATAAGCCAAATCTTCGCATTGGGTGGCCAAAGTATTGGAGTTTCAACTTCAACATCAGTCCTTCCAATGAACACCCAGGACTGATCTCCTTTAGGATGGACTAGTTGGATCTCCTTGTAGTCCAAGGGACTCTCAAGAGTCTTCTCCAACACCACAGTTCAAAAGCATCAATTCTTCGGCGCTCAGCTTTCTTCACAGTCTAACTCTCACATCCATACATGACCACTGGAAAAGCTATAGCCTTGACTAGATGGACCTTTGTTGGCAAAGTAATGTCTCTGCTTTTTAATATGCTATCTAGGTTGGTCATAACTTTCCTTCCAAGGAGTAAGCGTCTTTTAACTTCATGGCTGCAGTCACCATCTGCAGCGATTTTGGAGTCCAGAAAAATAAAGTCAGCCACTGTTTCCACTGTTTGCCCATCTATTTGCCATGAAATGATGGGACCAGATGCCATGATCTTCATTTTCTGAATGTTGAGCTTTAAGCCAACTTTTTCACTCTCCTCTTTCACTTTCATCAAGAGGCTCTTTAGTTCTCACTTTCTGCCATAAGGGTGGTGTCATCTGCATATCTGAGGTTATTGATATTTCTCCCGGCAATCTTGACTCCAGCTTGTGCTTCCTCCAGCCCAGCGTTTCTCATGATGTACTCTGCATAGAAGTTAAATAAGCAGGGTGACAATATACAGCCTTAATGTACATTTTTTCCTATTTGGAACCAGTCTGTTGTTCCATGTCCAGTTCTAACTGTTGCTTCCTGCATACATATTTCTCAAGAGGCAGGTCAGGTGACCTAGCATTCCCATCTCTTTCAGAATTTTCCAAGATTTATTGTGATTCACACAGTCAAAGGCTTTGGCATAGTTAATAAAGCAGAAATAGATGTTTTCTGGAACTCTCTTGCTTTTTCGATGATCCAGTGGATGTTGGTAATTTGATCTATGGTTCCTCTGTCTTTTCCAAAACCAGCTTGAACATCTGGAAGTTCACGGTTCATGTATTGCTGAAGCCTGGCTTGGAGAATTTTGAGCATTACTTTACTAGCGTGTCTTTACAGAGTTTATGTGTCGAATAGTTTTATGTTTAAATATAGTAAAATTGCACTACTAAATTGCTAGTACTGCAATTGCGTGGTAGTTTGAGCATTCTTTAGCATTGGCTTTCTTTGGGATTGGAATGAAAACTGACCTTTTCCAGTCCTGTGGCCACGGCTGAGTTTTCCACATTTGCTGGCATGTTGAGTGCAGCACTTTCACAGCATCATCTTTCAGGATGTGAAGTAGCTCAACTGGAATTGCATCCCCTCCACTAGCTTTGTTTGTAGTGATGCTTTCCAAGGCCCACTTGACTTTACTTTCCAGGATGTCTGGCTCTAGGTGAGTGATCACACCATCATGATTATCTGGGTCATGAAGATCTTGTGTGAGTCAGATATTAAAATACTTAAAAATTACAGAAAGTGATTAAGCTTATGAATACAGTTTAAATTATTTCAAGATATGGGTATACAGTTTGTAAAAGGCACCCAAATTTACTTAAATATGCCTTAAAATTGGCTACAAAAATTTTGCAAAAGTACAATAAATTTTTGAACTTAATATCTCGAGGACCTGGATTTTGAATATGCAAATTTAATTAATTGCTTATTATGTAAAAAACATTACAAGTATTTTCTGTTCTTTTAAGTCTATTAATGGATATTATAAGGCAATTTCTAAATTTAGAAAGGGGTGATTATTGACTACTAATAAAGTAGAAACAGGACTAATGCAGGAAATATTCAGAAAGTTATACATTCCTAATGTCTAATCTATTGCTTTCCTCTTAAATCTTTATCTACATTTGGGAAAACAATATTTGGGGTCCTTTCATGTAAAAATAGTAATTAAGTTGTGAAAGAAAATTAGATTTTTAGTTGGTTGACTTATCTCTTGGCCTGACTACTGCTCTGTTGGATTATGCAGAACTGGTGAATCCCAAGAAAGTTAGAAGGGCACAGATTATCAGTTCTTTTGGCTACAAAAAATCCAATCCAACTGGACTAAGCATGAAAGTAATTTAGGGGCTCATGTAACTGAAACTCCCAGGCACAGCTGGAATGAAAGACTCACACAGTGCGATCAGGACCCATCTCTCAGTTCTTTTCTCTGGGTCAACTTTACCTATACATTATGAAGGTTGGACCTGCATCCTTCCATGTTTAAAACCAGCAGAAGATAACATGCCTCTCCAGGATTATCCAGATGGCATCTCATAGGATCATGTCCTCCCTCAACCAATCACTCTACATGGGTATAAATCTTACCCTCATCTTTGGAGCCAGAGGAGAGTGAGATTAGGAACTGTGCAGCAAATAAGTAACTGCCCCTGCCACTAGAGAACATTCAGCTTGGACAAAGATGAGTAGATGCTGGATGCAGGTCACTTGTAACACAGAATGTTTACAAATCCAATAATTCTACTTGCAAAATGTTTCTCTGGTGGAATCTTTTATTATTATTATTAAGCATGTAAGAAATCAAGGAGCTTGAGCAAGGGTTAGGAGAAAAGTTCATTTCTTTATCGGATTAAATAACGGTGAAGCCAATAGAATCAAAGCAAAAATAATGTTAATTTCTACTTCTGTCTCCACCAGGAAGCTCTATGACAAGACAAGCTACTTAGCCTTACTGTTTTATAGCTTCCTTACATGTCAGATGAAACTACCACATCCCAGGTTTTAAAGGTGATATGAGAACCTAGATAGCATATTTAAAAGCAGAGACATTACTTTGCCAACAAAAGTCCATCTAGTCAAGGCTATGGTTTTTCCAGTAGGCATGTATGGATGTGAGAGTTGTTGGACTGTGAAGAAGGCTGAGTGCCGAAGAATTGATGCTTTTGAACTGTGGTGTTGGAGAAGACTCTTGAGAGTCCCTTGGACTGCAAGGAGATCCAACCAGTCCATTCTGAAGGAGATCAGCCCAGGGATTTCTTTGGAGGGAATGATGCTGAAGCTAAAACTCCAGTACTTTGGCCACCTCATGCGAAGAGTTGACTCATTGGAAAAGAATCTGATGCTGGGAGGGATTGGGGGCAGGAGGAGAAGGGGACGACAGAGGATGAGGTGGCTGGATGGCATCACTGACTCGATGGACGTGAGTCTGAGTGAATTCCAGGAGTTGGTGATGGGCAGGGAGGCCTGGAGTGCTGCGATTCATGGGGTTGTGGGACACGACTGAGCGACTGAACTGAACTGATGAGAATTGAAAAAGATAATTTGAAAGTCAAGATGCAAAAGATGGTATTTTATTTTATATTTATTTTTGGCTGCACTGGGTATCTGTTTCTATATGAGGGTTTTCTCTAGTTGTGGCAAGTGGAGTCTACTCTTTGTTGAGGTGCATGGGCTTCTCATTTTGGAGGCTTCTCCTATTGCAGAACACAGGCTCTAGGCACATGAGCTCAGCAGTTGTGGCAAAAAGGCTTGGCTGCCCCGTGGCATGTGGGATCGTTCCAGACCAGGGATCAAGCCCATGTCCTCTGCATTGGCAGGTGGATTCTTTACCACTGGACCAGCAGAGAAGTCAGATGTTATTTTAAAATTACAAAAGTTATATACAAATCTAAACTATTAGTAGTAGCAATAGTATTGATAGAACCATTGTTTTAGGTACTATACTAATTGAAGTTGTAAGATGCAGACAAAAGAAGCTGTTCTGAACTATTCAAGTAGAAAAGAAATTTAATAGATGGGTTCAAACAGCTTACAGACTTCTGAAGAATCAGGCTTAAAGGCTATATAACTAGGAGTGGGACAAAATGACTCTAGAGGACACTAAGCCTGCATGCTGGGCACAGGCTCTGTATCTTGTCTTTCCAACATCAGGTGCTGGAAGCTAGGCCACATGCTGCTGCTGCTTCTGAAACTGAGCATCTACCTGCAATCAAATTCATCATCAGACTTGAATCCCCCTTGCACTACCTTCTTCACACCACTCTAGCAATAACAGACCTCATATTTTAAGGTGTGCCTGGTAGAATCAAGGTCACACATCTGTACCTTAGCTGCAAGGGAGCCTGGAAAAACATGTTTATGGCCTTCATCTTAGGAAGCAGGATTCATAAGGTAAGAAATCCACTATAGGAAGGAGGCTCAGGACATTCCAAAGGCACATAAATATCTACTATATGCATAGCATTGTTTTAAGTCTTAAAAAACATGAAAACATTTAATGTCAGCGTGCAGATATAACCTACAGAACTATAGTCATAGCAGAACATAGACATCCTTCAGCTACAAGTCTTCTTACATTTAGCTTTCTCCATCTTTATAGAAACTCTGAAGCCACATTTTTGCCTCATTGCATTTCTTAAAATTATTTTTTGCTCAAATGAAAATCTCTAGAGTTTATAAATATATCATTCAACTTGAGTGTTTTTCAGAAACTCAAACTCAGCTGCCAGTGAACTGGTAGAAGTTACTCACTCAACTATATCCAAGATGAGACTCATCTTGCAGACCAAATATCAGAGATTTTTTTTTCCAGGAGTCTCCCAGAACATCACTATATGGAAATCCTGCAGAGATGTTTTGGAGTTTGAACAATACTTGACTTATAGTTCCATGACAAGTAGAGTTTATTCCTGGTTTTCCAAACTGTGTTCTTGTAAATCTTATTTTTCTAATTTTTAAAATTTGATTGGAGTAGAGTTGCTTTACAATGTGTGTCAGTTTCTGTTGTAGAGCAAAGTGAATCAGTTATATGTATACATATATCCCCTCTGCTTTAGATTTCCTTCCATTTATACCACCACAGAGCCTTGAGTAGTGCTCTCTGTGCTATACAGTAGGTTCTCATTAGTTATCTATTTATACATAGTAGTTTACATATGTCAGTACCAATCTCCCAGTTCATCCCACCCCTCCCTACCCTCCTTAGTAACCATAAGTTTGTTTTCTTCATAAATCTTTAAATTTTCCACTCACAATAGACACACGAAAAAAAGAATGGGAATTTTGAACATCTATTATCTCTTCTGTAGTAACATGTGATACCTTCAGTTGTTGAGGAGTTTTCTTGCATAGCTGACAATGACGACTAGGTTTAAGAGGGCAGTAATTTAACTTTTGTTGTCCATACCCCTGAATTACTGAGAGAAGATAGGAAGAGAAAAAATTGAAAATACTTGTGTAGAATGTCTTAGGTGAATTTTTCTTGATCCGAGTGATAGCGTGAGTATTATAACTCAATTTTGTCTCAGCTATTACTTTCTGATCAAATTTTTGTATGCATAAAAAAAATGTAGATACTACATAAAAATTTCAGGGTTTTGCATCTGAGTGCGTATGTATGTATGTGAGTGCACATGTCTGTGAGCAAAAGGGAGAGGTACATGGGAGTTTGCTTAGGCTGAGCTTCAAGGCATGTCTGTGCCTTGCCAGGAAGAGTGCAATGTATAAAACTTGAATTTCAAATCTGTTAACTTATTTTTACTCCCGTTTGTTATCATTAATCCCATTTTGGCATTATTAATACCAAAACAGTCTCTTGGAAGAAACATTTGAAGAAAAGCTGGCTTATATCTATAAATTATTTAAAACTTTTATATGATAAATATAAAAAGTGAAAATACTAACAATATATTTCTTTTTAAATAATATGATCTTTAGTAGAGTTTATATAACACTTCTACATTTCCTGTGTTTCATAGTCATTTAATTTTATAACTGACTAAATGCAAAAACCCTGCCATCCAGCATGCTCTGTTAGCCAGCATTTCCAGCCCAGCCTTGTGGCAGATGTTGCAGGAGAGGTTACTGAACCAAAAATACGGTTTGGGGGGTTTAGGCAGAAAAAGCTAAAAAGCACAAAGGGATAAAATTTTCACTTCAAGATTGATCATCAGTAAATCAAGAAAAAGATGAATAGTGCTGAATGTGAGAATAAGAGTGACAGAAGACGTGTGTAAGGCTGCAGAAATCCCAACACAGAGGCGAGAACTAGGAGCTAGGGCTAAAGGCGACGAGGAAAATATGAAGAAGGGTGGGACGCAAAAATAGCAATGACCGTTTAAGTTACATTGATTAAGCACTTACTACTGTAAATACTATGTTGAAAAATGAAAGTGTTCGTCATTCAATTGTGTCTGACTCTTTGCGACCCCATGGACTGTAGCTTGCCAGGGTCCTCTGTCCATGGGATTCTCCAAGTAAGAATACTGAAGTGGGCAGAAGATCTTCCTGATCCAAGGATCAAATTCAGGTCACCTGCATTGCAGGCAGATTCTTCACTGTCTGAGCTACCAGGGAAGTCCTATTAAACACTATGGATGCTTTAATTTACTCTCAACAACAATGAAAGGATGATATTACTCCTAGAATGACCATTATTCCTAGGAAGATGATATTACTCCCAGAGGAAGAAATTGGGAGGAAGGCAGAAGCACAGGTAACTCTCTCGTAAAAAGTATCATGAAGAGTGACAGCATCAAGATTTATATTCAGGGCTTTTTATTTATGCTCAAGACCTTTCCATACTTGGCTTCTTTTGACTCAATCACTTTGAAAATTGATTCCTCACTAAATGTGTTTAATAATTCTTTATTAGCTTGAATATGCACTTAGCAATACTTATCTATAAGTCAAATTTTAATTTTCTAGCTCTAAAAGGAGAATAAAAGAATATCAGCAAGCAGGAAGTACAGCACCAGCTCATATTCCATCAATCTTCTTTTTACTTATGATGGTTTTCACATGCAGATGCAATGCCCTGATCAATAACCACAAAAGTTGATTAACTGTTGTTTACTAAATCAAATCCTGCTTTAAGCTAATGTCTAAAACCAAAGCAGGAATTACGTGAGTTGGGTTATATAAACATTGGTATACATCAGGTCATTTCCAGGAAGAGCTTTTCTGGGCCAAAAGGATGTTTTCCCCCTTAGCCAGAAAGCATGACAAATGAGGGCCTCCCTGGTGGCTCAGATGATAAACAATCTGCGTGCAATGCAGGAGACCCAGGTTCAATCCCTGGGTGGGGAAGATCCCCTGGAGAAGAAAATGGCAACCCACTCCAGTATTCTTGCCTGGGAAACCCCACAGACAGAGGAGCCTGGTGGGCTACAGTCCATGGGATCGAAAAGGGTTATACATGACTTAATGACTAAGTGATGACAATGTATGAACAACTCAATCAATTTTAACATTGTAACCTGTTAAGAAATAAATGGATACCAGTTCATTGGAGGGGCCCAAAGTACACCCTGAACATAAAGTGTTTTAAACTGTCAAGAATATATACCTGTGACTTTGGTTAAAGATGGCTAAGTTGACTAACCCCACATGCTTCTCTTTCCTTCCAAAATCTAATTGAAATAAAAATAAATAGACATTAGGTAGAAATAAGAAGAAATTATTTTGATAGGCAAAAATTTTTTATGAAATTGTTGGAAATTGGAAGCAATAAGAGAATAAGTGTTTAAAATACATGCATATGCACACAAACACACACACACACACAAACACACACACATGCAAAACCCAAAACAGGTAGAGAGGGCTACTACAAAGGTGAAAGCCATGTATTCCAAGAATCTCATGCAAAACTCCAGAGAAGTTCCCCAGTATTCCATAGGAAGTCATCCAACAGCAGGGGCTGTCCAAAGACAAAATAATCAAGGTAATTAATTCAAAGACTACAGAAATGCTGAACTGGTGTGCCCTGCTGCCCCTCATTATTCCCCATAAAGCCATTTACTTGAGTAACTCTCCCCTTGCCCCAAACAGAAGGCCCTTTTGCAAGAAGTGTTGGCTCTGCAGTGAGATGGGAGAACAGGGCAGAGCCCAAGATAACTCTAGACGTCTGCTATGGAGAAAAATAAAAAGCAGTATCTCTTCCCAAAACTGAAATAAATAAACATGAAATAAGTCCATTTACAGAACAAAATCCAACTAATGGAATCTTAAGTAGCTGTCCTTCCAAGATTCAATTGAACTAACCTGAGACCAGAACTCAGCCTTTGTTACATTCCTGAAATGCATGCTATCTCACAAAGAATTAGTGAGAAACATCAGCTTTTATCAATTATTTTATGGGGACGTTGAAAAAACATACATTACCTATCACATAGGAATAATTTATTAAGTATCACACATTATAATCACATACATTTAACTCTTCTTTCTAAAGACATCTACCCTTCATTTCCTTTCTCTCTTTTCTGACTGCAAGAATATAAAATTTTCTCTTCTTCTTCATTATGTCTGTGCCCTCCAGGGTCCTTGCTGATTCCAACACATACTTCCTACTTTCTGCTGAAGTAATTGTACTAATGAAATTGTTTTAGTTCAAGCACCAGCCACACAAAGTGTTTCCAAGTTTGCATAACCCTATAATTAGTTATTCTCTACCTACAAATCCTTTTCTAATACTTTTTGTCCTATATATTGTTTAACTGAATCATTTCCTTAGGCTCACTACTAACTGTCACTCCTATGTAAGAATTCCCATTATTGATTTAGTTTCCCATAAAATGAGTCCACATCTGCCTTTCCAACATCTGTCTCTTCCCATTACTACATAGGCTATTTTTTTTTCAAATGTTCCATGCATTCTTTATCCTATAAGTCTCTTGTACAAAAGGAAATGTAATTCAAATTGGGTCCCCATATGGAAAGAATAAAGTGAATCTTTGGGGATCTGTATGATTAAATCTATAAATCTTCTCTATGGTCCAGCTGACATGTACCATCATAAGATGCCTTCCATCTCACCTATCATGCAGTTGTACATTAACAAAAAAGCATTTGAAAGATTTTCCAGAATTTCAAGAAAGTTGCCTATATGACATCCAATGTAACAAATAAGTCAATAATAACAATATAGCTTAATTAGAACTTTTCAGAATGGCAGCTAGAAAAGTTAATTTCCTTGAGAGGTCAAATGGCATATTCAATGGCTTGAAATTTCCAAACCAGCCTCTGCAGTTCTTCTATCCTGATAGTAGCACGAAACCTAATTCATTTGTCTTGGCTAATTAAATTCTACCTAGAGTGCCACCACTGCTGCTTTTCTGTAAGTCAGGGATGTTAATTACATGAGAATATTCAGTGTTATCATGCTAGGACAGTTGACTACCACAACCATGTTTTTAAAGGCTTGGCCCAAAGTACTTTCTAACTGTTTTGCTGGAATGTCAATGAATCCTGTATATTCAAACACAGAACAGTTACCTAATCACCTTCCCTCCCCTAGTTTGTATCTGATAGCTCTAGTTTTCATATATTATATATCATTTTGAAAAACATGTGAAGTCTAAAACATCAGAACTATACATTTTTTAAAAAAGTACAGAAAAACCATGAGCAACAGGAAAATAAATTTTAATTGATAATGAGATTAAGACATAAAAGTAGAACAATGGGCCATAAAGTAGAATGGCCATAAATATACATGTATGGCTTATAAATTTAATCTGTTTTCTATTTTTAAATAAAAAGGAGCCCCTGGAAGTGTTTCTAATAGACACTATGTTTTCTACTCAAGATTTCTCCCTTTCTCTTTATTAAAAAAAAAATCAAACACATTTTTATTATGGTAGTTATGTAGATTGGGGGTAAATTATGGTTAATCTAAGCCAGCCATGGTCATCTCATCTCCTCTGCAATAGTTGTTCTGCTAGTATTTGTTGTATCTGGGCACCTAACCTGGTTCTGGCCAATGAAATTGTAGGAGATAACTGTGGGTTCTCTGGAGATGTTCCTCTGCATTTAGCTAGATTATTCTGAGAAAATTTGGCATATGTTATTCTTTAGGATGTTACTGTTATGAAGATTTGACTCCCAATACTACTACAAACACCTAACAACAATGACATAGGCTAGCCTAATAACAAGCTTGACACTGAAAGTGCATAGCTGAAAAAAAGGAAGTTGTAATTGCTGTGAATATCACTAAGTTGCTAAATAATCACTCTGAAACCAAACTGTCTCCTGACATCTTGTTAACTGAGGTTATACATTTATTGATGCTTTAATTTGGAACAAGCAAATTTTCACTAGCAATTAACAGAAATTTTTCTAAAAAACGTTTTCATGTGCAGTGAACATTGGGATGAACAATATTTCCAAACAGCATTCCTGTATCAAATATAAAGGTAGATTTGATAGTACTTTTACGAGAATATAGCATCAAAAAGAAACTACATGAGAATAAACCATCAGATCTACACAATCTAGACTATGCTATACTTTTCTCCTAGCCTGATTTTATTTCACAATAAATTCTAACTTATCTAGAGGTCTTCAAAAAAAAACACATCAGAGGTTAAAATATAGTATTAATATTAGATATTCTGTCAAAGTAGAGGATGGAGGAAGAGTGATAGGGAAGGGAAGAAGGAGAAAGAAAATGCAAAATGGTCAAATACACATAGAAAATTCTAGGATAACAATGTTAAACAGTTTCTCAAAGGTTCTTGATGTGCTAATGGGTGTTAAGAATGTCTAAGTGATGCATGTAGCATTTCTGATGTTATTCTGACCCTAGACCTCAGAGCATACAGAGGGAATATTTTCCTATATTCTTATTATACATAATATAAAGAAAATCACATTCTATATAGTCTTTATATATTCTTCCATGTAGATGAAACAATAGGAAACTGAGCAATGAATATTCTAAAAATTGCCAAAAATCACTCAGGCATCACCCCCCTATGCTAGGTTTTTGACCAGTGCACAACCAGCTGTGGGCTTCACTGGTGGCTCAGGGGTAAAGAATCCGCCTGCAATGCAAGAGACTTGGAGACCCGGGTTCAATCCCTGGGAGGGGACGATCCCTTGGCAGAAGAAATGGCAACCCACTCCAATAATCTTGTCCAGAAAACTCCATGGGCAGAGGAGCCTGGCAGGCTACAATCCATAGGTCACAAAAGAGTCGCACCTGACTGAGGGGCTGAACAACAACAACAGCCAGCTGTACCAGACCTTGGTTTCCCACATGCTCCCTCACATGCTGCCCCCTATAGTTCAGACACTATTTATGTGAATAGTACAGATGCTATCGATTTTATGGAACACCTCATGGAGTGGATAAAAAAGAAAATCTTAATCATGTCAGAATGGAGGAAAAAGGAATTATAAACTTTATTCGACACTCCAGACAAATATGAAAATGAGACAACCGAGCCCAGAGGTCTAGGCAGCCGAGAAGGCCAGCACAGCTGCGGGCCATCTGAGCTGCCTGCCACCTGCAGCCTGGATCACAAGGCAAGCCAGTGCGCGCGTGCGCAGTGGCAGTGGCCTCCGCGGTGGCCAAAAGCGCGCGCGCCATGGGCGAGCGAGGGAGCCTGGTGCCAGGAGAGGCCCGGCCACAACGACAAGGGACACCGCAAGCAGCTGCGACTGCGGCTGGCCAAAGCCTCCGCGATGAAGGAAGCGACCAGCCTCAATGAACCTGTCTTCACTGAAAACCGAGACCTCTTCTCTGTGGCTTACAAGAACGTGGGCTTTGCCTGACGGTCTTCCTGGAGGATCATCGACCAGAAAACTGTGGCGGAATGAGAAGTAACTAAAGAAGGTTAAGGTTTACCGAGCGAAGATCAAGGAGCTGGAAACCGTGTGCAACGCCATGCTGGCTCTTCTGGACAAGTTCCTCATGAGGAACCGCAGTGATTTCCAGGGTGAGAGTAAAGTCTTCTCCCTGGAGATGAAAGGCGACTCCTATCGCTGCCTGGCAGGGGCCGGTTCCGGTGAGAAGAAAAAGGATGTTGTCTCAAACTCTGCACTCTGCGGAAAGGAAGCCTCCGCAACCATCCAAGAGCGCTTGCAGCCCACGCACGCCATCCGGCTAGGCCAGGCCTCACTCTACGCCGAGATCCAGAAAGATCGCAGGCAAGCCTCTCTCTTAGCCTTTCACGGTGCCTTAACCCAGCTGGACTCACTGAACGATTATTCCTATAAGGACTACCTGCTCGTCGTGCGGCTGCTGCGAGAGAACCTCACCCTCTGGAGGGGCAACCAACAGGACGAGGAAGCTGGAGAAAACAACGCAGGCGCCTCGGTCCTTCCTCATCACAATCACTGAATATCTAGTGCTAAACTTGTCTGTGTGGCAGCACAGCTACTGAGACTACTCATATCTACTCTCCGCTCTCCCGGGAAGCAGTTCTGGACAAATTCATTGGCGTTGCTTTGAGCCCGTGGAAGCTTCCTTTTCCAATTGTGCAGACAGGTACGTTCCCAAGGAGGCCTTTTCTGTACTATGCCTGCTTATCTAAGTGAAATGGAGGTGAAAGCAATGGGGAAGTTAGAAGGGAGAATTAGCGGACACAGGCTATTTAACAGTCAGCTATTTAAATGATTCATTTAAAACAAGCTGGTAATGTTTGTTAAAGCAGTATGTCCGTGCATGGAAATATGAATTCACCGCTCTCGCCTGTTTCTTAAACTGATGGAAAACTGTTCAGGGAAGCTGAGACGGAGAGATCCTTTCTCCTTTCCATCCACTTAATAATAAGCTGCCTCACATGACGATTAAGTTGTACTTTGTTTTCCCTCTTTAAATAATGAGGTGCACAAACCTTTTCAGTGCAATACATTTAAAGTTTTGATACCTGTAACTTTTGGGAGTGGGGGGAGGTTACGATTATTTAAGAGTCATGGATATATTTTTTGTAACTCTTCGGCTGTCTTCCTTATGTGTCAGCCCATGTCAATTGAAATGGATGATTATAAAGTACTAGACTTTTTAATTATATCTTTTGGAGTTCAATGGGTAAATAAATGCTGTTTGGGGGATATTTTAAAAAATAAGAAAAAAATGAGATAACCTTTAGTTCTGTTAAGTCACTTAGTCATGTCCGACCCTGTGGACTACAGCATAGCCAGGCTTCCCTGCCCATCACAAACTCCCAGAGCTTACTCAAACTCATATCCATGTCAGTGATGCCATCCAACCATCTCATTCTCTGTCATCCCCTTCACCTCCCACCTTCAATCTTTCCCAGCATCAGGGTCTTTTCAAATGAGTCAGTTCTTCGCATCAGGTGGCCAAAGTATTGGAGTTTCAGCTTCAGCATCAGTCCTTCCAGTGAATATTCAGGAATGAGATAACCTTAGATGATTCAATCTAGAATATTAAATGATTCCTTTTGTATCTCATGATCTCACACTCACTGTCTCACATCCCTTGATACAAGTTTATTAAAAACTATATATTGTTGAAATGAGACTACAGTTGACCCTTAATATGGGATTGAACTGTGAGGGTCTGCTTATATACAGATTTAGTTTAGTAAATACATGCTATAGTACTAGATGATCTTGATTGGTTGAGTCCACTGATCAAAACCCCCAGATGAAGAGGGCAGACTGAACTTACATGTGGGTTTAGGACTGTTCAGGGGTCAGTGCCCCAAACACTTCCCCACCCTGAGTTACTCCAGGGTCAACTATAGTTAGTTAAAGACTAAGTCACTCTGAAAATATTGCAAATAATGTGGTTCATTGGGAGCTGCAATCCCTTGTTTACTTTCTTGGAAGTCTCTTTTGAATTCATCCAAGAAAAAAACTAATCTATTGTTTTCTCCCCACAGCTCCCCTTTTAATCCTAACCCAGCTCCCCAGGTCAGGATTATTCCATTCAGTAAGCCTTAATAGAGCAGATGCTTAGTGCCAGATGTCATGACCAATGCCAGCAGCACAGAACTGGACAAGACATGATCCCTGACTTCAAGAAGCTCAGTCAGGTAAATCTTAACATTTGTCTGCCACAAATTGATGAGTACTTAACTGTCTACAATCATAATATAGAAAATACATGTCATTCAGTTTAGTTCAGTCACTCAGTTGTGTCCAACTCTTTGCGACCCCATGAATCACAGCACGCCAGGCCTCCCTGTCCATCACCAACTCCCGGAATTCACTCAGACTCACGTCCATCGAGTCAGTGATGCCATCCAGCCATCTCATCCTCTGTCGTCCCCTTCTCCTCCTGCCCCCAATCCCTCCCAGCATCAGAGTCTTTTCCAATGAGTCAACCCTTCGCATGAGGTGGCCAAAGTACTGGAGCTTCAGCTTCAGCATCATTCCCTCCAAAGAAATCCCAGGGCTGATCTCCTTCAGAATGCACTGGTTGGATCTCCCCACAGTCCAAGGGACTCTCAAGAGTCTTCTCCAACACCACAGTTCAAACACATCAATTCTTCGGCGCTCAGCCTTCTTCACAGTCCAACTCTCACATCCATACATGACCACTGGAAAAACCATAGCCTTGACTAGACGGACCTTTGTTGGCAAAGTAATGTCTCTGCTTTTGAATATACTATCTAGGTTGGTCATAACTTTTTTTCCAAGGAGTAAGCATCTTTTAATTTCATGGCTGCAGTCACCATCTGCAGTGATTTTGGAGCCTAAAAAAATAAAGTCTGACATTGTTTCCACTGTTTCCAATAGCAAACGCAGTAAAGAGAAGTTAATTCTTTTTTATTGATGTGAGATTATTTACTTTTTGAGTAATGAGGCTAATACTTAGAAATTGCATCTAGTGATCATTAAGACAACTGGCCATATTAATCATTTTGTTGTAGGAAGCAGGACCCTTCCAGGGCCTGAGAGTGAGCTCTTGTCTAATGCTTGGGAGTGAATTATCTGAGGAGACACAACATACTGACAAAGCAAGAGTCTTTGTTGGAAAGGGGTACCTTGGTGAAGAGTAGCAGGGTAAGGGAACCCAGGAGAACTGCTGTGCCACGTGGCTCAGTCTTGGGTTTTATGGTGATGGGATTAGTTTCCACGTTATCTATAGCCAATCATTCTGACTCAGGATCCTTCTTGGTGGCATGCACATCACTCAGCCGAGATAAGATTCCAGCAAGGAGGATCCTGGAAGGCTGAGAGACCATATTAACTGGCATCTTCTCTCTCCTTTTGAACTTTCCCAGATTCTTTCAGTTAGTAGTAGCTTATTCATTCCACATTTCTTACCAAGACCTTCTATTGTAAGAAAGTAAAAAAGAATGAACACAAAAGTGAAAGAGAAGTGTTAGGCTCAAGAAATTTACAAAACAGTGGGAGAAATTGACATGCGAATAGTTAATTTTAATAGAAGACCACACTGAAGGGAAGATAGAACAAAATGGAAAGGAAACTGAATGGAAAATAGGGTGGGTGAGGGGCAATCGGGACGTTTTTATAGAGTAAGTAGCTTTTTGACTAGGCTTTGAAGGAAGAGTATGATTTGTATTACATGTTAAGTAGAAGTTCATCCATCACCACAGACATTCTCTCCACTTTAAGCTTTAATCTTCCATTCTTCTAAAACTCTGCTTTGCCATCATTCTTGGCAGATATCATTCTTGTTGCACTGACTGGGTCTTGAATTTATGACACTTAAGTGCTTATAAGTTTATCGGGAGGAAAGTTGCTTTTAATACCAAATTTTCTAGGTCATAATGGGATTTGGGGAAAATCCACCTGTCATGGGGGTTATTTGACTCTGAATTTATATCAGTTCAAAGATGCTTAGATCACAAACTCATTCTACACAGCTTGGAAAATAGAATCCATATATCAAATGTTAGAGCTGAAAGGTACACAGCTAACATGTAACCCAAACATCTTGATGGGAAAACAGAAACCAAAAGCTGTTAAGGGAATTGCTGAAGGTCACATTGGAATTTCTGTAGAAGAAACGGTGCAAGAAATTGGGACACAGGTGACCTCGTTGTTTTCTCTCAGTCACACCTATCTTCTGTGATTTGCTTGGATTCATCCTGTTTCAAATATCCCAATTGCCAAGCTCACCGGGCTCCATGGGAAGAAATTTGTTTGGGTGTCTTTACTGACACTCTATATCTAGGAATTATTGGTGATATGATAAAGCAGGAGATCATGTCTTTCACTGAAAACTTTCCATACAAATCAAAAAATGCTTTTAGCTCTACCCTTGTCTTTCTTCAACCACAGTGTATATATATTTTCCTGTCAAAAGGAATGTGCTTTATGCACAAATTAGCATCTGTCTTGCTCATGCTGAATCTGTATCATCAGTATAATAACAAGAGAAATGGCTCGTAATTTTTGCCTTATGTTTTTTTCAATTTGATAAATTAAAAAGCAGTGCCAAATTGCAGTTGTGAAGATGCAGCTGAGAAGTATGTTTAACTGCTGCAGCCTCATACAGTCTTTATGGAAAGAAAAGCCACATCTGTTTCTTCTGTAAGCTTGAGGGATGATGACACTCATGAGAGAAACACCAATTCAGGAATCTCTGTGATTTTATGAACCAAACCAAAAAGAAAAAAACCCATGTCCTCGAGAAGAAGTGACCTTGTGAAAAGAAATAAAGAAGTGATTTTTAGTTTCTCTAGGCTTTGTTGTTTTCTCTGGGGGAGAAAAAACGTGAGCCAGATAATCCTAATTTCAAACCATTTAGACCATTTTCTGATAATTAATATGCTTAAATATTAACAGTATCTCTATCAAGGGTTTTCTGCAGAGAAGTATTACATTGCAATATTATACCATATTATTCCTATATTTAATGTTTATAATTCTCATTTCATGTTACTATGTAATAAAAAAACACTTGTAACATGTTAACATATAATGCTGATATGGGGAAAATCATTGGCAAATGACTTTGTAGCTATGGGTAGAATTACAATCACTTTCAGAAATATTATGTGATCATTTTTATTGCTAAACATGTATCTACAGTTCAGTGACAGATGGTAGATAAACCTCCAGCAGGAAGTAACATAAGAGGCCAGGAAAATACATTGTCAGTAGAGAGCTTTGAAAAAGTAAAAATTAACTAAGTCAGGATGCTAAAGAAATAGCAATATCCCCTATGAATTACATGAACATATCTAATTAATTCTTACACTTTAATGTTCTAATATATGCTGAATTGTTTAAAACTCTACATGCTCAAATGGAACTGCAATTTGTTCTTTGAGTGACCTGTGTGATCCAATTATGAGAAATAATTTACTGCAATCTTAGGCTGCTTTGGTGGGAATATAATATTCAGAACAAAGGAGATGAAAACCACACAAAGCACATCAGGAAAGGCAAAGCTCTTCTTTATATTAGAATGCCAGCTAGTAAAGTTTAAAGAGATAAAATTAGAAATTCTGCACCAGCCAGTGTAATAATTGATGAAGGCAAGAGTCATCAATAGATGCTAAAACTATAGGTATAAATCTTAGAGAACAAGATGCTCATATAGTCTTAAAGTAATATTACCCCTATATGTGGATTAATTACAAAGGAGAATACTGACCTCTATACAGGAGAGTCTGGGAACACCATGTTAAGTGATGGTGATCAAATGATAAAAATGCTTGCCACCAGAAATGGGACCAGCTGATACCATGCTCCACTTAAGGCAGTAGAGTGATATGACACAACTTTACCTATTATTATTGATACAACTTGACCTAGTATTATTGTGAAAATGTTTAACCTGACTCTAATCATAAAAAAGCAGTCAGACCAATTCCAATTGTGGGATATTCTGTAAGACACCAGCCCCAAAGTCTTTTTAAAAAGAAAATAATCAAAGAAAAGTGAGAGAACTTGAAGAATATTAAAGAGACACAACTGCCAAATGTAAACCATGGACCTTGATTGGATCCTGGGATAGGGAAAAAAGAAGCACCTATAAATAACAATTGGACAGTTAGGTATATTTGAATGTTGACTATTGTCATAGCAATGTTACATTCTTGGATGTGTTAATGGTACAGTGATAATGTGAGAAAATGTCTTTGTTCTCATAAAATACATGCTATGTTTTAGGGACAAATATATTTGGGGGCAATTTTTTTAAAATGTCAGCAAATTAATAGCAAAGTTTCAGGCAAAAATTAGTGTATTTTATATGGACAAAGAAAAAATAAATGAGAATATTAAATATTTGTTAATAAAGGTGAATAATACAATGTTCCTTTAACTTTTCTCTAGATTTATTATATTTTTAACTGGGATTAAAAAAAAGAGTGAATCACGAGTACTGAGTTCAATTCATGATACCACATTTTAAAGGAGATTTCCATGTCCCAGAGAACGGTGAAAGGATTAAATATCAAGATGAAGAGAGTCAAGAAGCAATGTCATAAAAAAATTGGGGATTGTTCATGTGCAGAAGGACAACTATTCTTCTGGATCTGAAAATACAGTCATATAGAAGATTTGAGTAAATTTTTTTCTGTCTTTCTTTTAAAAGAATGCCTAAGACAACTGATTGAATGTAGCAAGCAAACTAAAACCAAAAAGAGCAGAAACAAACAGCAGTTTTGCTGAAGTGGGTGAGAGGTTGAAAAGACCTCTTCACTTACCTTCAAATCTAAGAGTCCATGGTCAAAATCAGAAATAGGTTATAGTCTTCTGAAAGCACAGTGACACTCACTGCATAACAGCACCCCCACAGTCTGCTTCAGTGTTTTCAGACCATCAGGTACTCAGTTCAGTTCAGTTCAGTCACTCAGTCGTGTCCAACTCTTTGTGATCCCATGAACCACAGCACGCCAGGCCTCCCTGCCCATCACCAACTCCCGCAGTCCACCCAAACCCATATCCATCGAGTCGGTGATGCCATCCACCCATCTCATCCTCTGTCATCCCCTTCTCCTCAATCTTTCCCAGCATCAGGGTCTTTTCAAATGAGTCAGCTCTTCACATCAGGTGGCCAAAGTATTGGAGTTTCAGCTTTAGCATCATTCCTTCCAAAGAAATCCCAGGGCTGATCTCCTTCAGAATGGACTGGTTGGATCTCCTTGCAGTCCAAGAGACTCTCAAGAGTCTTCTCCAACACCACTGTTCAAAAGAATCAATTCTTTAGCATTCAGCTTTCTTTATAGTCCAACTCTCGCATCCATACATAACCACTGGAAAAACCATAGCCCTGACTAGAAGGATCTTTGTGGACAAAGTAATGTCTCTGCTCTTTAATATGCTGTCTTGATTGGTCATAACTTTCCTTCCAGGGAGTAAGTGTCTTTTAATTTCATGGCTGCAATCACCATCTGCAGTGATTTTGAAGCCCAGAAAAATAAAGTCAGCCACTGTTTCTACTGTTTCCCCATCTATTTGCCATGAAGTGATGGGACTGGATGCCATGATCTTAGTTTTCTGAATGTTGAGCTTTAAGCCGACTTTTTCACTCTCCTCTTTCACTTTTATCAAGAAGCTCTTTAGTTCTTCTTCACTTTCTGGCACAAGGGTGGTGTCATCTGCATATCTGAGGTTATTGATATTCCTCCCAGCAATCTTGATTCCAGCTTGTGGTTCTTCCAGCCCAGCATTTCTCATGATGTACTCTGCATAGAAGTTAAATAAGTACGGTGACAATATACAGCCTTGACGTACTTCTTTTCCTATGTGGAACCAGTCTGTTGTTCCATGTCCAGTTCTAACTGTTGCTTCCTGACCTGCATACAGGTTTCTCAAGAGGCAGGTCAGGTGGTCTGGTATTCCCATCTCTTTCAGAATTTTCCACAGTTTACTGTGATCCACACAGTCAAAGGCTTTGGCATAGTCAATAAAACAGAATTGGATGTTTCTCTGGAACTCTTGCTTTTTCGATGATCCAGCAGATGTTGGCAATTTGATCTCTGGTTCCTCTGCCTTTTCTAAAACCAGCTTGAACATCTGGAAGTTCGCAGCTCACGTATTACTCAAAAGCAATACTCAGGGATTTCCTTGGAGGAACAGTGGATAAGAATCTGCCTGCCAATACAGGAGATCCGGGTTCAGTCCCTAGTCTGGGAAGATTCCACATGCCACAGAGCGACTAAGCAAGCCACAACTACTGAGCCCATGCGCCTAGAGCCTGTGCTCCACAACAAGAGAAGCCATCCCAAGGAAAAGCCCATTCACTGCAACTAGAGAGTAGCCCCCACTCGCCACAACTAGAGAAAGCCTGCGAGCAACAACAAAGACCCAGTACAGCCAAAAATAAATGAATAAAAAAATTTTTTTAGGAAAGCAATACTCAGACTTCTGATTCCAAATATATATATGTAAAGAGAAGCACACCCATTATATGTGAGGCATTTTGTTAAGCACTAGAATTTCAGAACAAACAAGAGTGCTGGGTTTCTGTTCCTGCAGCTTTTCAGTCTGGCTCATAGTTTTGGAAAACAACGAGAATTAAGAAAATGGGATTTTGTCAATTTTATAGAAATGTTCTCTTGTGCTTGAGAAAGAATTATAAAGGCTATCCTGAAAAGCTAGATCTTCTTTAATGAAAATATTTCTGAGGCAGGGTTTTGTCCTGTTAATATCTAAACACTTTTCTGAAGCATCTGCTCCAATGTACCTATTTTAGGAAAATAAACACCATGACTATTTACTTTTATTATACCTATTTTTTATTATTTGGTACATGTACATATTCTAAATTTATTTCAATATGAATTAATATGGGTTCAATAATTATATTGCAATTTTGATTTTGAGATAACTGAATGTTGTCTGCAAAATTAAGATTGATAATTTTTTGCTATTATATGTTCAAAAAACCAAGTACATGTTTCTTGGCTTAGTTATTCAGTCATGTCCAATTCTTTGTGATCCCATGAACTGTAGCCCACCAGGCTCCTCTGTCCATGGAATTCTCCAGGCAAGAATGCTGGAGTGGGAAGCCACTCCCTTCTCTAGGATCTTCTCGACCCAGGGAATTCTTCACTGTCTGAATTCTTCACGGATTCTTCACCATCTGAGCCACCAGGGAAGCCTACTGCTGCTGCTGCTGTTAAGTTGCTTCAGTCATGTCTGACTCTGTACGACCCCATAGATGGCAGCCCGCCAGGCTCCCCTGTCCCTGGGATTCTCCAGGCAAGAATACTGGAGTGGGTTGCCATTTCCTTCTCCAATGCATGAAAGTGAAAAGTGAAAGTGAATTCGCTCAGTTGTGTCCAAATCTAGCGACCCCATGGACTGCAGCCCACCAGGCTCCTCCATCCATGGGATTTTCCAGGCAAGAGTACTGGAGTGGGGTGCCATTGCCTCCTCTGAGGGACGCCTAAGTACATGTTAAATATCAGTAAATAAAAAGAATGGGGCTTTTTACAAATAACTTGGTCAGTTTTCTATCTCTGTAAGAAAGTGCTTTGGTGGATCTTGTTTAGAATCTTCATAAAGCTGGAGCAAATCTTGTTCAGAGTGGTCTGTGCCAGAGGAGATGATCCTAGTTGACCAAAATTGGTAGGATATTTTTTTTGAGGAAGCGCCAGATGTTGGTGGAGTGTCGAATTGCGTGTAGGGGAAGAGTGGAGGGAAAAACAGTAAAGAAGCCCTGAGCATTTTAGACCAAAGATCATGGTGAAATCGTAAACTGAAAATGATTTTCTTGGTGAAACAAAATCGGTACAAGTGGTTCATGATTAAAGCTTTGAACGTTTAAGGGCAGGCTTTTATAGGAGTGAGTCTACTTGGTGAGCCTGCCAACTTAAAGGAACTAAAGTCAGAGAGACCAACCTATTGTTTCCTGCCAGACTCAGTTGCTCTATACCCTTCCAGAGACTAGCAAAATTTATATTTGACATTCATATTTAGACTAGGGCATCTTGCATTTTCCCATAGAATCAAACTAGTTTCTTCTTTATTTATTGGCGTCTCAAGCTTGTGAGAGTTGGTCCTGGTCTTCATCCACAGCCTCAGGGAAATTGCGCTTTTTCATCCTTAACTACTCAGTTTAATACCATAGGATTCCAGAAACATTAGCCAAGCCCTTAATGTAGGTATGCGGATTGTGGAACGATGATAATTTATTGTCCCTACAGCCTTTGTTTTGTTATTATTTATCCATTAATTCAAAATTACTTACAAAATAAAGTGATTTATTATCAGACACAACAAGAAATCAGAGTTAGTTCCAGTTAGTGGTTCCAGGATTGTTGTTTTTTGCCCCCCCCCCTTTTTTTTAATATCAAATTTGTCTCCCATGGTGACAAGTGTCTCTGTTAGTTTCAAACTTCATATCCTGATATTGCAGCATATAAAAACCATCCTCATATGGGATGTCCCAGAATCCCCACAAAAAATCATCTCCCAATTCTATCTCATGGACCAGGATGGAATGAAGTCATCTTTTCTAAAGCAACCATGCAGAGGGTAATAGAACTGTTCCTATTGACTTAGACTAACCAAGATTTAATCTCTAAGGCTTACTCAAGCCTTAAGTGATTCATGAGGCTACTAGAAATACAAAGTCAGGATTTCAATGGCAAGGAATAACTGAAGAGGAAGCGGTGCTTAAAGGGGCAGCCAGTGGGGTCAGGGACATATTCCCTTTGTTTGAAATCTCTATCTTTCTTGACTTCCTGTAGAAGTCTCACTCTTTTCTTAAGATTTCTCCTTTGGGCAGCTTCCCTCAACATGTAAAGTTATTTTCCTGTGTGGTGACGCAGCATCTCATACATACCCATCTCCCTATAGAACTTAACACACAAGATCACGTTGATCCAAACATCTGTTGTCTCCTTGAGTACCTTAAATACCTTGAGTACCTTGTAATTCTATTCTGTAAGCCAGCATCTATCAGTACTATAGATATTGTATGTTCTTTGTGAATATTTACAAAAGAGCAGGAAAAAAACAGAGAGCAGTCAGAAATAAAAGATAAAGAAGGGAAGCATTGAAGATTAAAGTGATAATCTTTACTGATGATTACATAAACAGGAGTATCGATATTTAGCATGAGCACTGAAGATTAGATGGCTTCCCAGGTGGCCCAGTGATAAAGAATCTGCCTGCCAATGCAGGAGACACAGGAGCTCAGGTTCAATCCCTGAGTTGGGAAGATCCCCTGGAGAAGGAAATGGCAACCCACTTCAGTATTCTTGCCTGGAAAATTCCATGGACAGAGGAACCTGGTGGGCTACGGTCCACGGGGTCACAAAGAGTCAGTCATGACTGATTGAACACCACCACATTAAAGATTATTAGGCAGACAATTTTATAAATATATTCAGCAATTTACAAATACATAAAAGTTCGATGCTGTTTTTCTGTACTCTTTTACCCATCCCTTTAATAATGCTCCCTTTAGCAAAGTCACAGTGGTAGTCTCCTCCCTGAAATAGTTCCACACAGGGGTGTGGCTCAGGTGACTGTAGATGACAGAGAGAGTGGTCTCCTCAGCCGAATATATTTTTAAAAGTGGTACTTATGAAAAAATGTTTAAAATGCTAAGTTAATACAGTAGTTGTTAGCATTGTGTGAAAAAAAGATCTTAGGAAAGAAAAACTGTGAAAGCAAGACCATGAGATACCTGGAAAGGACAACCAAAGCACAAACCTTTCTGATGTCTGCTCTCTCAAGAACCAATAGTGTAGATTTCTGACCCACCTTACTCCCCTCACCCTTACCCTCAACACAGGGTTAACCCTTGCTAGGCTTCCTGTTCCCCAAGAGCAACTTGGCACTAAATATCCACATGCCTCCCACGTACCAGTACAATCCTAGACAGGATGCATCATGAGTGAAACAGAGGAAGATGGCCTCTTGAGGGATTTTAGTAGGGAGCATATGAGTTGAGGAAGCAGAGAGAGCTGCAGCACACTCAAACTGCAGTTGTATCTTTGGAGATAGATGACAAAAACAGCATTAATTTCCAAGAAGAGATAAACCTATTCTCATTACCTGGGCTCAGGTAAAAGACATTCAGCAGGACATTCAGCGGACCCATCAGCACTCAACCAGTAAAGTCTGCTGGCTAAGAATGTAGGGAACACATATGTTATAAGTGAATTTTCTAAATTCCTATTAGGCTTCCCTGGACATGTAAAACAGATGAGGTCATGAGCGCTAACATATTTCCCAGTATACATCTAGGAAAGAAAAGGACAAAGGAAGAAATAATGTAGTAAAAAACAAACAAACATATACAGCAAGTCCGCTTGGTACTGTGGATAAGTGTAAGTTTAAGATAGTATTTGGATAAATTTAGTGTGAGATTTAAACTATTATGTGTAGCTACCTGGAGGAATGCCTAAAAAGAGCCTTTTTATTTTATTTTTGGTTGCACTGCATGGTTTGTGGGATCTTAGTTCCCATCCAAGGATTGAATCATGCCCCCTGCAGTGGAAGCACAGAATCCTAACCACTGGACCACCAGAGAATTCCCAAAAGAGGCTTTAACTAATGGCTTCATGAAGATCATAAAAGGAATCCACTGAAATGGATAACAGCTACTAGTTCTTTACATGATGACTACACATTGAAAGCCATATACTTGATACTTGCATATAACTTCAGCATGGTTATGTATAAAGACAGAAATAATCTTGATGAAAGTGAAAGAAGAGAGTGAAAAAGTTGGTTTAAAGCTCAACATTTAGAAAATGAAGATCGTGGCGTCTGGTCCCATCACTTCATGGGAAATAGATGGGAAAACAGTGGAAACAGTGTCAGACTTTATTTTGGGGGGTTTCCAAAATCACTGCAGATGGTGATTGCAGCCATGAAATTAAAAGACGCTTACTCCTTGGAAGAAAAGTTATGACCAACCTAGATAACATATTGAAAAGTAGAGACATTACTTTGCCAACAAAGGTCCGTCTAGTCAAGGCTATGGTTTTCCAGTGGTCATGTAAGGATGTGAGAGTTGGACTGTGAAGAAGGCTGAGTGTGGAAGAATTGATGCTTTTGAACTGTGGTGTTGGAGAAGACTCTTGAGAGTCCCTTGGACTGCAAGGAGATCCAACCAGTGCATTCTGAAGGAGATCAGCCCTTGGATTTCTTTGGAGGGAATGATGCTGAAGCTGAAATTCCAGTACTACGGACACCTCATGTGAAGAGTTGACTTATTGGAAGAGACTCTGATGCTGGGAGGGATTGGGGGCAGGAGGAGAAGGGGACGACAGAGGATGAGATGGCTGGATGGCATCACTGACTCAATGGACATGAGTCTGAGTGAATTCCGGGAGTTGGTGATGGACAGGGAGGCCTGGCATGCTGCGATTCATGGGGTCACAAAGAGTTGGACACAACTGAGCAACTGAACTGAACTGAACTGAAGCTTCACTTTGGACGGTGAATTTCTAAATCCTCCTCACTAGCTCACTAGCTAAGTGATTTGGTCTGCTCCGGCCAGAACATATTTTTCTTCTTGCTGTGTTCAGGTTCTGCTTCTTGGCTTCCCATTGTCTCACACTTCCAAGCAACCTGGGGCTATTACATTCACTCCCTTGATCTCACCATCTACAGTTGGACTTCCTTCCAGATCACTTTACAGATGGTAATTCTCAACTCTATTGCTAGGAAAGCTCTGCCCAGTGCCCCAGTGCTGGTTGCTTACTGCTAGGGACCAACTTTTCTTTTGATTTCTATGGCCCTGAAGCTCTCTTTGTCTATATCATGTTCATAATCAGATGTGTTTCGTCTGGCTTATACTCAGCTAGTCTTTTTGACTAGAAGGGTGATTGAGACCAAGCCTAGCCTGAAATCTATCTCTTCCTTAAGAATAGGTTTCATCACAGTCCATGTGTTCCTCTATCAGAGATCTCTTCTTTCTGCCTGTTTCTTGTTTCACATGTGTTGTGTGCTGTACTTAGCCACTCAGTTGTGTCTGACTCTTTGAGCCCCCATGGACTGTATCCCATGAGGCTCCTCTGTCCATGAGAGAGGAGCAGTATTCTCCAGGCAAGAATACTGGAGTGGGGTGCCATGCCCTTCTCTAGTGTATGTTCCCAACCCAGGGATCGAACCCAGATCTCCCGCATTGCAAGTGGATTCTTTACCATCTGAGCCACCAGGGAAGCCTGGTTTAGCATGACCATTATCATATAAAGAACAGGATAATCCTGAACTAGGCAGATTCTGAGTATAGTGATAAACAGGTACAAACAAGAAGCCATTATTAGAAACACCTGCATGCATGCATGCTCAGTTGCTTCAGTCGTGTCCAACTCTTTGTGACCCATTCTAGGGACCATAGCCCACCAGGCTCCTCTGTCCATGGGATTCTCCAGGCAAGAATACTGGAGTGGGTTGCCATTCCCTCCTCCAGGGGATCTTTCTGACCCAGGGATCGAACCTGTGTCTCTTATGTCTCCTGCGTTGGCAGGTTGGCTCTTTGCCACTGGCATCTCCTGGGAAGCCCCATTAGAAATACAGTAACAGGGAATTTAAATGTGAGAGACCCAAAAGCAAAGAGGCAAGGAAACAAGGCGGAAATAAATCTACATTTGCAAATAATAGAATTTGCAAAATAATAAGGAATTTCATCTCATGTTGCTGGAAAGTCATTTAAACTAAAATTTTCATTTTCACTTAATTGATTTAATATTTTGTTCAATTACAGTGTTACAGAATGAGCTATTTTAACAAGTAGTGTATCAATGTAATAATAATTCAGTAGCTTGTTACTATGGGTAAAAGATAAATTTTTATATTCTCCCTAATATTTTAGCTAGAATTTAAAGCAGTGAAGTCTAACAGATTAAAAAGAGAAAAAGAAGTGCCATCCATCGAGGGCTTACAGTGTGCCAAGCACTGTGCTAAAATTAATATATTAACTCACTTTTCCTCATAATCATCCTGTATGGTAGCAATCACTAATTTTACAGACGCAAAAACTAAGACCTAGAAAGTAAAATGCCCAAGTTGACGAATCTCTTAAGGGAAAGAGCTGGGCTTTGCACCTGGCTATCTTATATCAAGGCCATGTTACTAATAACCAGCTATACCAAAGGAGTCTAAAAAGCCAGCTTCCACATGAAGCAAACCTCCACATTCAGACTGCAGCCCATTTGTGGCATGAGCACTCTGACCTCGTAGCTGAACTTGAGCTGCTATCTGTTTGTCCTAAGTTTCTCTCTGCAGTCAACTTGTCAGTCAGTGGAAACCATCCAATGTGAATGATGTCTTTCCGTTGAGTCCAGCATGTTGCCACGCACACAGCAGGAAGCGGACTTAGCTTGGAGGAGGCTGAATTATGCATCAAAATCCTCAGTCTGTGGACTTTTAGATAAAGTGTGTCTGCCAGGAGGGCTTCGTGTTCGGTCACTTATTTGTCCGTGCGGGGATCGAGGTGGGGGCCCTACATGGCAGACTGCAAAACAACAGATGATGCTGTATTGGTCACTGTGGAAACCAGACTTCTGAGACGAAAGAGTCTCTTGGCATTACTACGTGAGCATGTTTCCAAAAATGAACTATCTCTTCCTTCTAGAAATCTTAATTCTCCCAAATTACTTAAAGAATTCCAATTTTATTTTAGTTTTTAATTAAGTTTTATTGGATATAGTTGCTTTACAATGTTGTGTTGGTTTCTGCTGTAAAATGAAGTCAGCTATATGTATACAAGTATCCCCTCATTTTTGGATTTCCTTCGCATTCAGGATACCACAGAGCACTGAGTAGGGCTCCCTGAACTGTACAGTAGGTTCTCATTAGTTATCAAAGAACTCCAGTTTTAAAATGCCAGTTTTCCAATGTGCTAACCTGGATACGTTTAAAGGATGTTAAACATATTTTTTAACAACTCGTGGTAGGCAGAACAATGAACTCTTAAAGATGGCTGCGTCCTATCTCCTGGAACCTGGGAATCTACATCACCTCACGTGGCAAAGGGGTATGAAGCTCGAAGATGGAAGTAAGATTGCTAATTAGCTGACCTCAAAATAGAGAAATTATTCTGGATTATCTGGGTGGGCCCAGTGTCATCACAAAGGTCCTTAAATGTGGGAGGAGAAGTAGGCAGAAGAAAAATCAGAGTAATGGGATAGGAGAAGAACTCAACTCATCTTTTCTCAAGCCTCCAGAAGAAATGCAGCCCTGCCAATACCTTGTTTGAGCCCAGGGAGACCTCTGTCACACTTTTTACCTGTAGAACTATAAGAGAAGAAATCTGTGCTATTTCCAGTCACTGAGTTTGTGGTCCTACAGAAACAGTAGGAAACTAACATGCTGCTAAAAGATTATATTAGCGAATACTTGAGGACCTGTGATTTTGTGAATTTTAGAAGTTGTGTCTGGGCCAGGACAGCAAAATGTATAGAAACAGCCATAGGTGTGCCAAGGTGAGGCCAGAACGCAGCGCAATCGTGGGAGCGCAGCACAGTCGGCACTTGGAAAGCTGATTGAAGGTGTAAGTGCTCTTACACTTAGACCTTACTGATTCACGTTATCAGTTTCAGTTACCTGGGGACATTTCTAAATTCATATGGATGAGTTACATTTGAAGTGTGGGAATAACGGATCTGGGTTCTAGTGGGTTGTGAGCTTACAAGAGAAAAAAATAATAATAATGGCAAATCATCAAAGGGAAAATGTAAATTTTCAGTATTTTTGCAAACTTTTATTCTACTTCTGCTATGTATATGGTATAGAAAGTATTACTGTATTAATTTCCCAGGTTCCTAGTGACTTCTTTCATAATGTAAAGCCAAGGAGACTCACAGAATTTAGTGTATGCCAAAGTACTAAAATTAAACTAACATTAATTTTTCTCAGTTGATAGTTTTTTAGTATTCACTATATTTAAGATACTGACCTATGTGCTATGAAGTATAAATATATATTGCTTCCATTTCTCAGGGAATTAATAATGTAAAATATGTGTGTGTGTGTATACATATATATATATATATAGAGAGAGAGAGAGGAATAAAAAGACACACAAGCAGTTATAAAGTAGAAGGTGGGAAGAGAGATATAAAAGATATAGATTTAAAAAACATGAGCGGTTACAATACAGTGGGCAACTGTGTTTGCTGCTTGTGTGCTGTGCTGTGCTTAGTCATGTCCAACTATTTGCAGCATACAGCCATGTTTTCAAAGACAATCTTTAGCCCTCACTCTGCACCTTATGTATTCCCTGTTTTAAGATTAAGAAAATCAGAATCAGGAAAGTGACTTACTCAAGGCCAAGTGGCTAGGTGGTAACTCTGACAAATTGCTTTTTCTAAAATGTTGGTTTTAATAGTGCCAGCTATGTACCTAGTGTTTGTGTGTGTACCTGGTAATATTCTCAAAGTTTTACATCCTTACCACAACCTATGAAGTAAGTCCTTCTTATTACTCTTATTTTACAGGTGACAAAACAGATGCACAAAGAGATTGTCTCTTCCCAAAGACACAGTTAGTGAGCGGCAGGATTTATAATGGAAGCCCAGGCATCCTGGCTCCCCAGTCCTATGCGTCACTACCATCCACACAAACTCTTTGTAGGGATTCTTGTGTAATGAATACTGAGGGTTTCCCTATGAACCTGTTTTAAAGTGGAGCCTAAGGCACTGCCTGATAAGGAACCAAAAAATTTATCGTTTTTATGGGTGTAAATTAATATTATCATATTTTGTTTGAGGAGAGTGTTCAAACAGAAAAGAATCTCTAGCAAAATCATAAAGAGTAATTGCTGTATTTGTGACAAAAGCCTGAGGCTCACTGTGACTCCTGCTGTGACTTCCGTGGAAAGAAGCCAAGGCTCAAGTCATTAATTCTAAAATTCCTAAAGGTTACAGAACCCTCTCGTTAATTTTCTTGGTGTTATATAAATATTACATGAAACTATGGTTGCTTACTTTATTCATAACTTATCAAAACAAAGCACTTTTGCATGATCTTCCTTCTCCTTTCATTTAGTTCTTAACATTTTCTTTGAATTGCCCTCCAGGTACATCTGTAGATTCTGCCAATTGGACAGTTGACTAAACAACAATATATGTGAAAAAATATTTGAGTGAGAAATTCTCTATGTGTCTATTTCTTCATTTCAGACCACATTATTTTCATCTGTTTGCATTCCCCAACTTTGTGACAATGTCACAGTGTTTTGGCAAAGTGATAATAGGGCTTTTCTGGAAGAACTAGAGAGAAAGAACTTGTCTGTCTTCATCTGGCAATCTGTGGTTAATTAGCTGTTTTTCAGTGAAGTATGGCAGTCAGGGAGCCCTGCATTTTTTAAAAGATTGGTTTTATATTGGACTTTAGGTGTGAGGTTATCTTATAATCATTTCTTTCCTCAGAATTGATAGAAATACAAATCTTTATTCTCAATTTAACGTTAAGTTTAATCTACACACTATGAGTTTTATTCTCAATTCCAATTTACTATGAAATAATATGCACATGGTAAGCACTACAGTTAGGCATGAAGGAGGAAGATAAGTAGTCAGAGGGACCACCTGTTGGTTTGGTTCTTGACACTCATGTTCTCATTTGTTGTTATGATTGATGTTTAGTCACTAAGTTGTATCCAACTCTTCTGCAACCCCATGGACTGTAGCCCACCAGGTACCTCTGTCCATGGGATTCTCCAGGCAAGAATTCGTGGGTGGGTAGCCATTCCCTTCTCTAGGGGATCTTCCCAACCCAGGAAATGAACACGTCTCCTGTACTGGCAGGCGTATTCTTTACCACTGAGCCACCAGGGAAGCCCATGTTCTCAGGTAAGCCTCAAATAGTCACATTTTGTAGGTGAAGAAACTTAAACTTACAGAAATGGAAACATTTGCCTAAGTTAATCTTGGCAGTAATCAAAGTTCTGTTCATCTGGCTCCAGATGAATCTTTAAAGTTATTGTATATACTAGGTACTGTTTAACAAAACATTCAGTTAAAACAGAGCAAAAAGTAAAATTGGAGATTATATTTTCAACTCTTGAATTTACTTCTGAATTAAAACTTGGATTCTACTCACTACTTGTAAGGTATTGGATTGAACAATCTCAGACTCAATTACCTTCCTTGTAAGGTGGGAATGATAATACCTACTTGCAATTTCTGTGAGAGTGTTAAAGATAATATATCTGAAATGTCCAAACATAGTGCCTGATATACAGCAGCCCAAAAAAGATAATTGCTATTATTATTAATTTATAAACTGCTTTTCATTTTATTTCAAATACACATAAAATATTCAATAAGAAAAATGTTTGCCACCTTTACAAATATATCTGTGAGATGAAGAGCTGTCAGTGTGTTACTAAATGCATCAAGTTGCAGACAGTCACATAACTGGTAGCATGTCCAGATAATTTTAGGACACTGCAAAGAAAGAAAGGAATCCTGTGTGCCCTGCCCATGCCCATGGGCCGTGCCAGGATCATGCAAGGCTAACCTACTGGTCAGGAGAGTCTTTCTGGGTTCATATTGGCTCAGGAATGTGGGCAGAAGTAAACTAGAGATTCAAGTCTCCTCACATCTACAGCATAGTTGGGGATAGTACTGGGGAAATAAGGCTGACTCATGACCCTGCCATGAAACCCAGTGTGATCTTCTTAGCTTTCCCAAGATGAAAGGGCCATATTCCCACCAAAATGTACCAATTTATATCCCAAGTGGTAGTCCATGGACTGCCTATTTTGCTAAATTTTAACAAACCTAAAAAACAAAAATTTTCTCAAAGAATTAGTTATGGTTCTTTATCAAGCTAATGCCAAAATTAAAAGACAAGAGTGACACTTCCCTCTGGTGAATTAAGAAATTAATTGGTCTGGGATCTCAAAGACTTGAGCTGCTGCTGCTGCTAAGTCACTTCAGTCATGTCCGACTCAGCAGCCCCACAGATGGCAGCTCACCAGGCTCCCCCGTCCCTGGGATGCTCCAGGCAAGAACACTGGAGTGGGTTGCCATTTCCTTCTCCAATGCATGAAAGTGAAAAGTGAAAGTGAAATCTCTCAGTCGTGTCTGACTCTTAGCAACCCCATTATTACAACATTGATTTACAATGTTGTATAAGTTTCAGGTGTATAGCAAAGTGATTCAGTTATGTATGTATTTTTTCCAGATTCTTTTCCATTAAAAGTTATTACACAATGTTGAATGTAGTTTCTTGTGTTACATAGTAGGTCCTTGTTTTTTACTTCATATATTGTAGTGTGTATTCGTTAATCCCAAATTCCTAATCTGTTTCTCCCCCTGCTGCCCGCTCCCTGCTTTCTGCTTTGGTAACTATAAGTTTGTTTTCTGTGTCTGTGAGTCTATTTCTGGTTTGTAAGAAAGTTCATTTATATGATTTTTCAATTTCACCTATAAATGATATCATATGTTTGCTTTCTCTGTGAGACTTAGTTAATTTGATAGTGTCTAGGTCCATCAATCTTGCTGCAAATGGCATCATTCAATTCGTTTTTATGGCTGAGTAATGCTCCATTGTGTATGGGTACCACATCTTCTTTATCCATTCCTCTGTCAAAGGACATTTGCATCCATGTCCTGGCTATTGTATATAATGCTGCTATGAACATTGGGGTGTATGTATGTTTCTGAATTAAAGTTTCTCTCTCCATCTCCATATCTGTATCAGGATCTATCTATATGTACGGAGAGGGGTTGCTGGATCATATGGTAACCATATTTTTAGTTTTTTAAGGAGCCTCCATTCTGCTCTACAAAGTGACTGCACCAATTTACATTCCCACCAACAGTATCAGAGGGTTCCTTTTTCTCCATACCGTCTCCAGCATTTATTATCTGTAGATGGCAATGGCACCCCACTCCAGTACTCTTGCCTGAAAAATTCCATGGACAGAGGAGCCTGGTGGGCTGCAGTCCATGGGGTCGCTAAGAGTTGGACACGACTGAGCGAATTCACTTTCACTTTTCACTTCCCTGCATTGGAGAAGGAAATGGCAACCCACTCCAGTGTTCTTGCCTGAAGAATCCCAGGGACGGCAAAGCCTGGTGGGCTGCCATCTACAGGGTCGCACAGAGTTGGACACGAGTGAATCGACTTAGCAGCAGCAGCAGCAGCAGTAGACATTTTAATGATGGTTGTTTTCATAGAGGTGAAGTGATAACTCATCGTAGAAAAAAATCAGGACTCATTACATTTCTGTTGATACGTAGCCTTGAAGTGATCCTGAGTGCAATTAAGGTGCCCTCCTAAAAACATAGATTTCAAGGCCCAGTGCTAAAGATTCTGGCCTGCATTTTTAACAAGATCCTGGGTGGCACTGAGGCACGTCATTTTCAGAGGAACTTTGAGAAATGTGGACCTCTGGCCTCAACTGTGGCTGCACATTGAACTAAGACAGGAACTTTTAAAACCTCAGATGGTCTAAGGACACCAATTGAGGAACTTGCAGAGTGATAAACGGATTGTAATTTTTTAACAGACTTTAAAACCTTATGAAATGCTTTAGCGTATTCAGGACCTTGCTGTGAATTTCATGGTATTTATGTTTTTGGTACTCATAGTACTTAATGTTGGAAAGGTGCAATTAACATAAAATTTGAGATACCCAAATTTTATGATTGTCTCTACTTTTTATTTTATTAAATCAAGGAATGCAACAGAGTAAACTTCCCAGACTATTTGTGAAAAATCTGATAAATATCAAGTTTTATGGGAAGTTCCTCACTAAAATATAAATAAGTTTTATTGCTTTCCTGATAGAGTCTCTTTGCACAGTTAGGATAAAATTTTATTGTTATTGTGGAGTTGGGTTCACAATATGTCCCTGAGTTTGGACCTGGGAAAAGCTTCTGAATTCTGATAGCATGTATTTAGGGCTTCCCCAGTGGCTCAGAGGTGTCTGCCTGCAATGCAGGAGATGCGGGAGAGGTGGGTTCGATCCCTGGGTCAGGAAGATCCCCTGGAGGAGGGCATGGCAACTCACTCCAGTATTCTTGCCTGGAGAATCCCGTGGACAAGAAGCCTAGCGGGTTACAGTCCATAGGGTCACAAACAGTCAGACACAGCTGAAGCAGCTGAGCACACACGCAGGCAGCATATATCTATGCCTCTTTCTAGTGTTAGAATTAGTAATTGTTCACTTAGTTAAACAGCTTACTTATAGAAGTCTTAATGCTTCAAGGTTTGAACTTACTTCATTAATAGTTAGCTCTTAGATAAATGATCCATAAAACATTGACAAGTAATTTTTATTAATGATAAATTTTGGTCCTACCACTGTCATTTGTTCTAAAGGTTAATGGCAGGCTTGTCATTTCTCCCAGAGTTTCATTAGGCGGATATTGTCAGAAAGGTATTTACCAGCACTGACATGTTTACCGAATCAATAGTGGTAATGAGGAGCTGCTTTCTTCCGGAAGTGGAAGTAAAATACGTGTGTCATTTTGTTTGTCATATGCCTTGAATCAGTGATCTAGGTCTTCCTGAAGCAGTCAGCTGTGCAACTCATAGGCAGGCAGAGAATTTGGTAAATGACAGCAAACAGTGTAGATTAAGGTGATGGACAAGCAGGTAAGGCTTGTGGTATATTTCTAGAAAATAATAAAGTCTGTGGCCGCAGGATAGGAAAAGGACTAGTTTAAGTAGAGTGTGAACAGTGGTAAAAATAAAGTTTGGGGACCACATGTCACCTTATCTTTATTTTCAAGAATAAATAAAAAAATAGCACGTTTGATTATGTAAGAGAGTGACTTCACTAAGAGGATTTGAGATTAAAACTAATTATTCCTGTATTTAATTGCTCTGTAAAGCAATTGACTTGGGTTAGATTTGCGCTAATTTAGGGCCCTCTAGTTCTGCTCAGTGACTTTAAGAATGTGACTCATTAAACAAAAACTTGGAAGCTTAGAAAAGATAATAAACCTCAGCTGTATAAACATTTTTACTTACATATTTATGAGCTCAATACAGATAAGCATATATTTTCATATTAGATGATATTAAATTTGTTTCTTTTTAAAAGTAAAAACACAACAAAAAGTGCTGCATTTAGAAGCAGTTGTCACCACTGAAGCTTACAATATCTGAGTTCCCCTGGGATGCAAGGTGGGGACATTGTTTTATTCACAGCTTTCTCCCCAGGACATAATACTGTGCCTACCTCAGAGTAGGTACTTAATAAATATCTTTGGATGATGAACATCTATCCACCGATAAACAGACTATAATACTAAGAATTTACCACATGTTAACAATATGTTACCCTTTAAGTCAAAAGGGAAGAAAATAATAACACATGTGTATAAAAATATGGAAAGTAGAAAGGCAGGTATTGCAAGCAGAGAGAAAAGTACATGTAAACAGGCTGTGATAGAAAAAAATTTTTAAATCTCCAGGGGAAGGAAAAGTTGGGCACAAAAACGAAAACCATTTTGATAATATAGTTTAGTTGTTAATAGTCACAACAATGTAAACACGACATACTGATCTATCCCAAATTATAATATGACAGAAGAGTAGTTAATGAGAGTGATATCTGCTTATGGGATAGGAAGACCCTGATCAAAAATCTTGTTTTATATAATAGGAAATCAAGTGGTAAAGCCTCAAACTGAGTCAGGAAGTAGCAATACAAGCATGAAATTTTAACACATGAAAAGAAATTCCAAAATAATTGGCTAAAAGGAGTGAAAGTGGCTGCCAGTGAGGAAAGAAAAGTGGGAATGCTTGTTTTATATGTGTATGTGTATGTGTATGTGTTTGTTGAATGGTTTTATAGTAAAAGGTGCAGAAGTTCTTTAGATAGCCTTAATTATGAGAAATGTCACATTAGAGCTAGTGGACTGGCAACATCATCCTAGGACCATGTTGTTGGTTATCAGACATTCATATGGCTAAGTTTTCTAATCTCTATTTTACTTATTTATATTTTCATTTTTATTTTATATTAGAGAGTAGTTAATTTTCAGTGTTGTATTAGTTTCAGGTGTACAGCAAAGTGAATCAGTTATACATATATGTATTCTTTTTCAAAATCTTTTTTTTTCATATAGGTTTTTACAGAATGTTGAGTAGAGTTCCCTTTGCTATACAGTACGTCCTTGTTGATTATTTTATATGTAGTATTGTGTATCCTGGAAGAGGGCATGGCAACTCACCCCGGAATTCTGCCTGGATAATCCCATGGACAGGGGACCCTGGTGGACCACAGTCCATCGGTCGCAGAGTTGGATATGACTGAGTAACTAAGCACAGCACACATTGTGTATATGTTAATTACAACATCCTGATATATGCAGAGTACGTCATGAGAAACCCTGGGCTGGAAGAAGCACAAGCTGGAATCAAAATTGCCAGGAAGAATATCAGTAACCTCAGATATACAGATGACACCACCCTTATGGCAGAAAGTGAAGAAGAACTAAAGAACTTCTTGATGAAAGTGAAAGAGGAGAGTGAAAAAGTTGGCTTAAAGTTCAACATTCAGAAAACTAAGATAATGGCATCTGGTCCCAGCACTTCATGGGAAATAGATGGGGAAACAGTGGACACAGTGGCAGACTTTATTTTTTGGAGCTCCAAAATCACTGCAGATGGTGATTACAGCCATGAAATGAAAGGACGCTTACTCCTTGGAAGGAAAGTTATGACCAACCTAGACAGCATATTCAAAAGCAGAGACATCACTTTGTCAACAAAGGTCCTTCTAGTCAAGGCTATGGTTTTTCCAGTGGTCATGTATGGATGTGAGAGTTGGACTGTAAACAGGACTGAGCACCGAAGAATTGATGCTTTTGAACTGTGGTGTTGAAGAAGACTCTTGAGAGTCCCTTGGACTACAAGGAGATCCAACCAGTCCATCCTAAAGGAGATCTGGGTATTCATTGGAAGGACTGATGCTGAAGCTGAAACCCCAATACTTTGGCCACCTGATGCAAAGAGCTGACTCATTTGAAAAGACCCTGATGCTGGGAAGGATTGAGGGTAGGAGGAGAAGGGGATGATGGAGGATGAGATGGTTGGATGGGATCATCGACTCAATGGACATGGGTTTGGGTGGACTCCGGGAGTTGGTGATGGACAGGGAGGCCTGGCATGCTGCAGTTCATGGGGTCACAAAGAGTTGGACATGACTGAGTGACTGAACTGAACTGAACTGAATTTATCCATTCCCTCCCCCCGCTTTTCAGTTTTGGTGACCATAAATTTGTTTTCTATGTCTGTGAGTCTGTTTCTGTTTTGTAAAGTTCACTTGTACCATTTTTTACATTCCACATGTAAGTGACATATAATATTTGTCTTTCTCTGTCTGATTTATTCCACTTAATATGATAATCTCTAGGTCCATCCTTGTTGCTGAAAATGGTGTTGTTTCATTCTGATTTATTACTGACTAATATTCCATTGTATACATGTACCACAGCTTCTTTATCCATTTCTCTGTTAATGGACATTTAGGTTGCGTCCATGTCTTGGCTATTGTAAATAGTGCTGCAGTGAACGTTGAGGTACGTGTGTCTTTTTGAATTGTGGTGTTCTACAGATATATTCTCAGAAGTGGGATTAATGAATCATATGGTAACTCTGTTTTCAGTATTTTAAGGAACCTCCCTACTGTTCTCCATAGTGGTTTACATTCTCACTAACAGTGAAAGAGGGTTCTCTTTTCTCTATAGCCTGTCTAGAATTCATTGTTTGTAGCCTTTTAATTAGCACTGTTGAACATCTTTTCTTGTGCCTTTTAGCCATCCATACGTCTTCTTTGGAAAAGTGTCTGTTTAGATCATTTTTTGATTGAGTTGTTTGTTTTTCTGACATTGAGCTACATGAGCTATTTTGGAGATTAATCCCTAGTCAGTCATTTCATTTGCAAATATTTTCTCCCTTTCTGTGGGTTGTCTTTTCATTTTGTTTATGGTTTCCTTTGCTGTGCAAAAACTTGGTCCTTAATGAGGACCAATTTGTTTATTTTTATTTTCATTAGTCTGGGAGACAGATCCAAAAAGATCTTGCTGTGATTTATGTCAGAGTCATCTGCTTCTGTTTTCATCTTAAGAATTTTATAGTATCCAGTCTTATAATTAGGTCTTTAATCCATTTTAAGTTTATTCTTGTGTATGGTGTTAGGGAATGTTCTAATTTCATTCTTTTACAAGTACCTGTCCCGTTTTCCCAGCACCACTAATTGAAGAGATTGTCTTTTCTCCATTGTGTTTTCTTGCCTCCTTTGTTGTAGATTCATTGGCCATAAGTGTGCAGGTTTATTTCTGGGCTTTCTGTCCTATTCCATTGATCTATAAGTCTGTCCTTGTGCCAGTACTATACTTTCTTTGTTACCATAGGTTTATAATATAGTGTAAAGACAGGGAGCCTGATTAACTGTTTTTGTCATCTCAAGATTGCTTTCAGGATCTTCTGTGTTTTGATATAAATTTTGGGTTTTTGTTCTAGATCTAAAAAAAAATGCTATTGGTAATTTGATAAGGTCTGCATTGAATCTGCAGATTGCCTTGGGTAGTATAGACATTTTGACAATATTGCTTCTTCCAATCCAAGAACATGGTATATCATTCCATCTGTCTGTGTCATCTTCTGTTTCTTTCATCAGCATCTTACAGTTTTCAGGGTACAGGTTTTTTGCCTTCTTATGTTGGTTTATTCCTAGGTATGTTATTCTTTTTGATGCAATGGTAAATGGGACTGTTTCCTTAATTTCTCTTTCTGATCTTTCATTGTTAGTGTATAGAAATGCAACATATTTCTGTGTATGAGTTTTGTATCCTGCAACTATACTGAATATATTAATAAGCTCTAGTAGTTTTCTGGTGGCATCTTTACATCCATCTTTCAGTGGATAGTATGTCATCTGCATAAATAGTGACAGTTTTACTTCTTTTCCAATTTGTGTTCCTTTTCTTTTTTTCTTAGATTGCTGTGGCTCAGCCATCCAAAACTATGTTGAATAATAGTGGTGAGAGTGAACATCTTTTTCTTGTTCCTGATCTCAGAGGAAATGCTTTCAGTTTTCACTATTGAGTATGATATTAGCTATGGGTTTGTCATACATGGCTTTTGTTATGTTGAGGTATGTCCCCTCTGTGCCAATTTTCTGAAGAGCTTTTATCATAAATGAATGTGTGCTGAATTTTTGTCAAAAATTTTTCTACATCTATTGAGATGATTATATGGTTTTTATTCTTTAATATGTTAATGTGGTGTATCACACTGATTGATTTGCATATATTCAAAAATCCTTGCATCCCTGGGATTAATCTTGCTTAATCATGGTATGTAAGATCCTTTTAATGTCTTATTGGATTTGGTTTGCTAGTGTTTTGTTGAGAATTTTTATGTCTATGTTCATCAGTGATTTTGGCCCATAATTTTTTTGTGTGTGTGTCTTTGTCTGGTTTTGGTATCAGTTTGATAGAGAGAGTGAGTTTGCGAGTGTTCCTTCCTCTTCAGTTTTTTTTGGAATAGTTTCCAAAGGATAAGTATTAACTCATCTCTAGATGTTTGATAGACTTCACCTGTGAAGCCATCTGGTCCTGGACTTTTGCTTGCTGGGAGCTTTTCAGTCGCAGTGTCAATTTCAGTACTTGTGACTGGTTTATTCATATTTCTTCCTGGTTAAGTCTTGAATGATAGTACCTTTCTAAAAATTTGTCTGTTTCTTCTAGTTAGTCCATTTTATTGACATATAGTTGCTTGTGGTAGTCTCTGTGATTTTGTAATGTCTGTTGTAACTTCTCCTTTTTCATTTCTAATCTATTCATCTGAATACTCTCCCTTTTTTTCTTGATGAGTCTGGCTGAAGGTTTATCAATTTTGTTTATCCTTTGAAAGAACCTGATTTTAGTTTCATTGATCTTTTCTGTTGTTTTCTTCATCTCTATTTCATTTATTTCTGCTCTTATCATTATGATTTTTTTCTTCTAACTTTGGATTTTTTTTCTTCTTCTTTCTCTAGTTGCTTTAGGTGTAAGGTTAGATTGTTTATTTGATTTTTTTTAACCTCATGGGAGATACTTTACTTTTTGTTTACATATAAATCTTTTATTTTTTTCCCTTTATTATTATTATTTTTTTTTTACTTTACAATATTGTCTTCATTTTGCCACACATCAGCATGAATCTGCCACGGGTGTACACATGTTCCCAATCCCGAACCCCTCTCCTACCTTCCCCCCCACACCATCCCTCCAGGTCCTCCCAGTGCACCAGTCCCAAGTATACTGCACCCTGCATCGAAACCTAGACTGGCAATTCATTTCTTATATGATATTATACATGTTGCAATGCCATTCTTCCAAATCATCCCACTGTCACCCTCTCCCACAGAGTCCAAAAAACTGTTCTATACATCTGTGTCTCTTTTGCTGTCTCGCATACAGGGTTATCATTACCATCTTTCTAAATTCTATATATATGCATTAGTATACTGTATTGGTGTTTTTCTTCCTGGCTTACTTCACTCTGTATAATAGGCTCCAGTTTTATCCACCTCATTAGAACTGATTCAAATGTATTCTTTTTAATGGCGGAGTAATACTCCATTGTTTATTTGAGATTTTTCTTATTTCCTGAGATAAGTTTGTATTGCTATAAATGCTTTTTAGAACTGCTTTTGCTGCATCTCATAGATTTTAGATCATTGGGTTTTCATTTTCATTTGTTTCTAGATTTGTTTTTTAATTTTCTCTTTGATATCTTCAGTGACCCATTGGTTGTTTGTTAGCATATTATTTATCCTCCAGATGTTTGTGGTTTTGCAGGGGTTTTTTCGTAGTTGATTTCTAATATCATAGTGTTGTGGTTAGAAAAGATGTTTGATATGATTTCAGTTGTCTTAAAGTTAGCTTTGTTTGTGGCCCAGCATATATCTATCATGGAGAATGTTCAATGTCTACTTGAAAAGAAAGTATAGTTTGCTTTTGGATGGAATGCTCTATAGGTATAAATTAAAACCTTCCCATGCCATCACATTACACTTAAGATATGTCCCTAAACTACCATTCTACTTCTCACCTTGTTACTTTCCTCATCAGTCATTACTCTCCAGCCACATAGGTTTCTGTACTACTTCTCCAATAGCAACATGTCTTGTTTGGGGGTACATTGTAAGAAATATCCCTGAAAGTCTCAATTAATGTATCTAGTACAAGGATATTGTTAAATGCATGAATTTTAGGGGCCAATAAATAACCTTCTTCTTCAAATCCAAAGTCTGACCAATTGCAAGAGAATCAGAGACACCTAATGGAAGAAGGTCAATATTTCAGCTCCTTGTCGAGAGGCCTGATGGAGGAGGGTCTGTCTTTGTGGCAAAATGGACTCCTTGAATCTTCACCCATGATTGAGAGAGATTTACCAGCTGAGTCAAAGGCAAAGGTAAACAGTAGCAATTTACCCCCATCTCTCTGAGGCTGAGCTGCACCCTGAAATTTGCCCTAGAGCTGCAGAGTATTCAGACTCCCAGAAGACAGGTTGGTTTCAATAATTTTAAGTAAGGAAGGAGATAAGCTACACATTCTCTTTCTCTCAAACTTTTCAACCAGCTGTATCATTCCTCCCTATTAGAGAGGGGATGAAAGAGAAGCTCCTAGTGTATGTCTCCGACCTGCCTTCCTGAAGAGGGGAGTGGACATTCCTTTCTCCCATGGAAACATGGAAGAAGGGAGGAATAATCCCCTCCCACTAAAATGTAGGACCCTGTTCACTAGGTTCACACAGTGTCTTCTTTGCAGAGACTCAAAAGCAAAAATATCTCTTAGATTTCATGCTGAAAATAGCTGTGTAATAGCTAGTGTGTTCTTAAAGTTTTTTAGACAATGTGGATTTCATTTCAGATTAGCTGTCAGAAATCAGAGCTGTTGAGCATCTTTTCTTGTGCCAAATCAATGACCCACCTCCAATAAATCAAACAAGACAATGGGTAGGTATGTTGGGTACTAACCATGGCCCAGGATCTATTTTTTCCTACCTTAATTTTCATTTCACCTGACACTCACATACATTTTTAACAGAATATTATTCTTATAGTAGTATATGTATCTTCCAATTCCAAAGAAAGGCAATGCCAAAGAATGCTCAAACTACCACACAATTGCATTCATCTCACATGCTAGTAAAGTAATGCTCAGAATTCTCTAAGCTAGGCTTCAGCAATACGTGAACCGTGAACTCCCTGATGTACAAGCTGGTTTTAGAAAAGGCAGAGGAACCAGAGATCAAATTGCCAACATCCGCTGGATCATGGAAAAAGCAAGAGAGTTCCAGAAAAACATCTATTTCTGCTTTATTGACTATGCCAAAGCCTTTGACTGTGTGGATCACAATAAACTGTGGAAAATTCTGAAAGAGATGGGAATATCAGACCACCTGACCTGCCTCTTGAGAAATCTGTATGCAAGTCAGGAAGCAACAGTTAGAACTGGACATGGAACAACAGACTGGTTCCAAATAGGAAAAGGAGTACGTCAAGGCTGTATGTTGTCAGCCTGCTTATTTAACTTCTATGCAGAGTACATCATGAGAAACCCTGGACTGGAAGAAACACAAGCTGGAATCAAGATTGCTGGGAGAAATATCAATAACCTCAGATATGCAGATGACACCACCCTTATGGCAGAAAGTGAAGAGGAGCTAAAAACCCTCTTGATGAAAGTGAAAGAGGAGAGTGAAAAAGTTGGCTTAAATCTCAACATTCAGAAAACGAAGATCATGGCATCCAGTCCCATCACTTCATGGGAAATAGATGGGGAAACAGTAGAAACAGTGTCAGACTTTATTTGTTTGGGCTCCAAAATCACTGCAGATGGTGACTGCAGCCATGAAATTAGAAGACGCTTACTCCTTGGAAGAAAAGTTATGACCAACCGAGATAGCATATTCAAAAGCAGAGACATTACTTTGCCGACTAAGGTCTGTCTAATCAAGCTATGGTTTTTCCAGTGGTCATGTATGGATGTGAGAGTTAGACTGTGAAGAAGGCTGAGCACCGAAGAATTGATGCTTTTGAACTGTGGTGTTGGAGAAGACTCTTGAGAGTCCCTTGGACTGCAAGGAGATCCAACCAATCCATTCTGAAGGAGATCAGCCCTGGGATTTCTTTGGAAGGAATGATGCTAAAGAAGCTCCAGTACTTTAGCCACCTCATGCGAAGAGTTGACTCATTGGAAAAGACTCTGATGCTGAGAAGGATTGGGGGCAGGAGGAGAAGGAGACAACTGAGGATGAGATGGCTGGATGGCATCCGAACTCAATGGACGTGAGTCTGAGTGAACTCCGGGAGATGGTGATGGACAGGGAGGCCTGGCGTGCTGCGATTCATGGGGTCACAAAGAGTCAGACATGACTGAGCGACTGAACTGAACTGAACTGAAAATTATAGGTACCCATATTTCCCTAAAATTTGTAGGAACAAAGCTTGGTTATAAGGAATGTCCTTTAAATTATCACCATAATTATGATTTTAATAGATGCATAATACTCACTTGACTAGGTTCCTAAGCCATTTCTGTATTATCTATTTCTTAGGCTGTTGCCACTGTTTCACTGTTATGTATAAAACTGCAATATTCTTTATGCAGATAGCTTTTTTTTTCTCTTAAGCATTATCTCCCTAAGAAGAGTTCCTATATGTTAAGATGACTGGTGTCAAGGGATATGAACAGTTCTCCCACTTTTATATATTTTTCTGCATTACTATCATAAAGAGTTGTGACATATTATTACTTCCAGTAATGGACTGTTTTAGCAGTTTCAACAAAACCTTTCCAGGCTTGGGTATAAATGTCAAAATTTTAAACTATTTTAATAAGTGTAAAATGACACTTTTTGTTGGATAGGAAGATCATTACTCCAAAATTTTGCTCATTAATTATATTTCCAGTTATATCATTACCTCTTGTTATCTGAGTTCATTACCTAACATAGTGTGTTAGTCAAGGTTCTCAAAAGAAGCAGAACAAATAGGATATTGTTTGTCTATTTGTTTACTTATTAATTTATTGTGAGGAATTGGCTCATGCAGTCAAAGAGGCTGACAAGTCCCAAGATCTGCAGTTGGCAAGTTGGAGACCCTGGGGAGTCAATGGGATGGTTCCCGTCCCAAGATTTGTAGACTTCAGATACAGGAAGAGCCAATGTTTCAGCTCAAGCCCAAAGGCGGAACAAATCTGATGTCCCAGCTTGAAGGCAGTCAGGAAGGAGGAATTCCCTCTTACTTGTGGGAGGATCAGTCTTTTGTCCCTACTTAGACTTTGAGCTGAAAGGATGGGGCTTACCCTCATTAGGGAGAGCAGTCTGCTTTGCTCAGTCTACCAACTCAATTGTTAATCTCATCCAGCAAGAACCCCACAAACACCTAGAATAATGTTTAGTCAAATGTCTGGTCACCTCATGATCTAGTCAACTTGACCCATAAAGTTAACTTTGACATAGATATTACACTCTTGATTACAGTCTTGCCTTTTACACTTGCTAAAAAAGAGTGTTTTTAATGAAATTTATCAATTTTTCTCTTCTAATAGTTCTTTTATGTCATAATATATTAAGACTTAATTCCTTACAAGAATTGACATTTAATCAATCATGTTTTGGCAGGTTTACAGTTACACACACACTGTATGACTATTTATATATACATACATATATATATATATATATATATATATTTATATACATACTTAACTTGTGGCTTAGTGGCAAAAATGTCTTCCTGCCACTGTAGGTGACCCGGGTTCAATAGCTGTGTCAGGAAGATCCCCTGGAGAAGGAAATGGCAACCCCGTCCAGTATTCTTGCCTGGAAAATCCCATGGACAGAGGAGGCTGGTGGGCCACAGTCCATAGGGTCACAAAAGAGTTAGACACGACTTAGTGACTAAAACAAAAAGAGCAACAATAGCATATGACTTCTTATTCTATGAATCTTGTTGGCAGTAGAAACAAATACATTGGAATTAAGTATTTTCTGGATTCTGATTAGAGAAGTGAGAAAGGGTAAGGCAGGAGATAGAAGGATAGGAATGTCCTAAAAAGGCTTTTGTAAAGAAACTAGCTCAGCAGTTGTCACATCAAACCATTAGTGTTTAGGGTAGAGAATTTACCCAGTTAGTGGGTTTTATGTGCATACAAGTGACAGAATACCTTTTCCTGTGACCTTTCAGCAGTTTCTGTTTGTGTGTGAACTCTTGATTAACAGTTTTAAATAATAAGTCATACCTGGGAGGAGTTAACATGGCCATGCCATCAGCCTTCACTCACTCATTCACTCACTCAAGAGTAATACTTTTTATACGAGGTGATTTAGAAAACATTGACTATGTATGTTTTATAGATGTATTTCTATAGAGATACAAAAGCTAGTAGTGAATTGGTAGTTTTTTATACTTATTTGAAGATCTTTATTAAAAGAAAAATATCACTGACTTGTTGAATCTAATTTGGAATTGAGTGCTCTCCATTAACATTCCCTCAGCATTCACATTATCCTTGAGACGGTAAAGCAGAACTGAAGAAAGGGCTTCTGAATTAAACGTTTGGGCCCTCTATAGCTCTAACTTTATACTCTGTACAGTTTCAGTATGTACAGTTCATTTATTATGATGAAGCTTAACTTGCTGAATCTGGGACACATGGCTATAACATTAATAGCCATATCAGTCTTTTTATGTCATGAAGATCTCACAGGAGAATAATTTATGTGACTTCTCTCACTCATATTGAAATATCACAAGGTTCTTCAATCTATTACAAAATATTTATTGAATGCCTTTAGCTGTACTCAGAATTGGCTTCAAAGAGTCTGAGTAACCTAAAGTTTAGTATCCTTCCTGATCCTCCCCCCCCACCCACCCATTACCAGAATTGGCAGTCTTCACTGGGGCTCACATTCTAAAACTGAGGACTTAGCCATCCAGACACACTAGACTCCAAAGTGGGCTGGAAATGTAATCCTCAACTGGGCAACCATGTGCAGCTACAATTTTAAAATTGTGTAAGAACTGGGAAACAGATCTTGTGAACAACTGGCAGCTTCAGTGAGATCACCTAACAAGGCCAGACTTCATTTACAAAAATGGGCAGCAGGATAGATTTGGCTCATTGACCATAATTTACTGACCACTCTGAAGGTAGACTGTGGTAAGTTAAAGATCTATACCACAAACCCTAAAGCTACCACTAAAAAAAAAAACAGTTATAGCTAATAAATAAATTTAAAAGGCAAATATAATTATAAAAAATTCAGTTAATCCTAGATAAGACAGAAGAGGAAGTAACAAAGAAAACAGGGAAATGGGAGAACACAAATAACAACAAAATAAGTGTAAATGTAACCATGTTAATAATCATATTAATGGGAATGCTCTAAACACCCAAGTCAAAAGGCAGAGATTTTCATATTGAACATAAAAGCAAGAACCAAATATGCTCTTATAAGAAATGCACTTTTAATATAAACTCGAATTGCCTGAAAGTAAAAGGATAAAATACAATGGTAAAACTAATATTTAGAAGAGGAGACTACAGCTCAAATAGTCATAAACAGGTGAATGAAAACACAGATTGTGCTAGATCCATACAATTAAAAGGAACAAAATATTGACACGTGCTGCAACATGAATGAATCTCAATAATAATTAATACTATGTAAAAAAAATCTAGATGTCTTTTAAAAAGAATAAATACTTCATGATTCTATTTGAATAAAAATAATCTAAAGAATCTAAAACAAATGCAAACTAATTTAGAGTAACAGAAAGCAGATCAATGATCAGGGGCAAGGATGGAGGTAGTATGGGGAGACAAGAGAAAAATTACAACTGGAACAAGGATGCTTTTGGGGGTGATTGATATGTTCACTGTTTGTGGTGATCATTTCATGGTTGCATACATATGACAAAAATTACCAAACTATACAATTTAATTATGTGAAGTATATTGTACTGCAGTTGGAGAAGGAAATGGCACCCCACTCCAGTACTCTTGCCTGGAGAATCCCATGGAGGGAGGAGCCTGGTAGGCTACAGTCCATGGGGTCGCCAAGAGTCGAACACGACTGAGCCACTTCACTTCACTATACCTCAATTAGGTTCTTTTTTAAAAATCCACAGAGAGAGTTCACAGCAGGAGTGTAGTTTCCCACCACTGTCAGTCTCTCTCACCAGTGTACTTGCATTTCAGCTTTCTTTTTCTTCTCACATCAACCACTGATTTATCTTAAAATATGGCTGAAGTCCAAATTCATCCAAAAATGTTTTATCACCCACTCATACTCCAAAACTGTGTTCTCAGGAAAATGAATATTCAGTAAGTTTGCCTTACTTGTCTGAAGCTTTGTCTTACTGAGGTCAGTCAGCTTGTGTCTATATGCTCAAGGTCAAATCATACGTACATAATAAATATGATCAATCTTATTGGCCTTCTTTATTAACATAGCTCATTGAATATGACGCTCAGAATATGAAGTGCTTGGTCTGACCAAGGCAAGACAAACCAACTAAATTGGACATTAACACATAATTCTTCTAATGGCACAACTGTGCAATTAAAATCACATTAAGTATTATTTTATGGGGCTGAGAAGGACCATTATTTTTGGCATTAACTTTATAAAGATAATAATTATCTAACTTATAGAAACTTTGTTTAACAACCAATATGTTATTGAGACCTCAGAAATAATGATTATGGTATACATTTTATAGTCTGACAATTTATAACACACTTTCATAAGTTTTATCACATTAGAAAATGAATGATGACTTTAAAAATGCTTTGAGCTTTGCAGTAGGGGGCAGCATAATTTGAAACATAATTTATTTCTCTGTCAGATACTCATATAAACTGTTGGCATTAAGCAAGTCTTCTATTGCCTAGTTATTCTGAACTTCTTTTGCAAAAAGCCTTAATCAAATAGAAACTGCCAGTCAAAGCTTGCCACATACCTTGTGCAAACCTTAGAGAACAAAATATCAAATTTCTTTGTTTTTAAATACAATTTTTATTTTAAAATAGTTTTAGATTTACAGAAATGTTGCAAATATAATATGGGTAGTTATTACATATCCCACTCCCAGTTTCCCTGTTGTTAGTATATTAGTATCGTACATTTGTCATAGCTAATAAACCAATACCATTATGTTAGTATTCACTCAACTCCATACATAGTTCAGATTTCATTCATTCTCTGCGTATTATCCTTTTCCTTTTTCTGTTACAGGATCCAATCCAGGGTACATAGTGTCTAGTCACCGCTGGTCTTAAAAGCTTCGCAGGCTTTTCTTGATTTTTATCTTGTTTTGAGAGTTTAAGGAATACTGATCATGCATTTTGGAGAATGTCACTTCGGGTGTTTATCATGTTTTCTTTTAGGTTGAGATTGCAGGTTTGTGGGAAGAAGGCCATAGAGGTGACATGCATTTCTTGCCACATCAAGAATGCAGGCTAGCAGTACATGCTATCATTATCACTGATCATTTTGACATTGGTCATTTGATTTAGTATTTGCTTCTCACTATAAAGTTGGTTTTTGTTTTTGTTTGTTTGTTTTTTTTTTTTGCTGTTGTTTTTCTACCCTTTGGGAGTAAGTTGTTAAGCACAGCTCACATTTAAGGGACAGAGTTAAGATTCACCTTCTTGAGGGATTAGTAGCTGCATAATTCAAGAAATTCATCTCTTTCTCATTTACTTAATCACTTATTTATATTGGTGTATATTCATGGATGTTTTATACTTTGTGTAATGATCCAATACTATATTATTTATTTTGTGGCTCAGATTGATCCAACTCTGCCCACTGGGAATTCTTTCAGTTTGGCTCCTGTACCTTTTCAGTATACCCCACCCATGTGGTTTTCCATTTTTGAGCTTTTTTTTCTTTCTAGAACTAGAAGATGTTTTAGACTCTCCTTTCTCCAGCCCTAGAATCAGCCATTTTGACAAAACTTGAAGTGGATAATGACTTTCTTAAAATTTAATGATAGATTTTTACATAATTACTGACTAGTCTTTAATAATCATTTGTCTTTACCCTTTGAGGTCCTTGAGTAGTTTACAATCAAATCAAAATTGAATAACAGAAACACTTCTTAATAAATCAGTTGTTAGCTGTAAGTTTCTAAGCTCAATTTTTTACTCAGCTTTGTAATTGAAAGTTCTGTTAACCATGACTGTCCCTCTCGCTTTATTACCTGTCCTCCTGATGCTCTGATATCTGGGATTGGTTTTAATCATGGAGTTTAAACAGGAAAATATAGAGGCAAAAAGTCTAATGCAATCTCGATGAGAACAGTTTAATTTCAAATGCTTTTAAAAATACATTGCACTCACACACACACACACAAAAAAAAGTTTGAAAATTCTGCACAGATGCAAATAGTCTCAATGGCCTCTTATTTCATACACTTAAGTGTGAGTTACAGAAAAACTCCAATGGATAAGGGCCTCATCAATAGTAGATAGACATTTCTAAACAGTTATCTTGAGAATGATGTTCTAAGATATCTAGGTATAATTTGAAGTTATAAAGCTATCTTAAACAAAAATGTAACTTTAACCAACACTGTAGAGTGATGGCTTTTTTAAATCAGCAAAAGTGTAATTACCTTGAATCCTTTGATCACAGCTTCAAAAGTCAAACTTCTTTGTGAACAAGGTACACTAGAACCATAATCTGCTGGAGTGGAGAAGGACCTTTTAGACCACATCGACCCATTTTACAAGAAAGGATATCATCATCAAAACATACACCATTTTAAATTTGTTTAGAGAAAACAATTGGTGAAATGACTATAAAATTGATACCAAATTTTTTTGATGCATAGAGTGATTAGGGCAACTCACTAATTCAGCTAACAGGTAAAATCATATTAAAGGGGTATTCAACTTTTTCCTCAAAATATATATTGTATTTGTTAGAAATATACTGTTTTTAATCATGAAGTACCAGATTTGCTTGCCTGTTGTACACCAGTTTCTCAATCAATCATCATAAATTAATTATTTGAAATCGTATTATCTTTAACTCTATAAACATATAATATACAGATTTTGGAGTAGCACTAGATTAGAAGTCAGTAGGCCTAAATGATAGACTCATTTCTGTCAATAACTCTCATGTGCTCTTGGAAGGGTGGTTTAACACATTTCTGCCTCAGTTTCCTTTCCTGTAAAGCAACGGGGTGAATCTGAAGAGTGCTGGGATGGCTTCTAGCTTTAATATTCTATGATTACATTATTTTTATCTTTACTTTCAAGAAATCATTCCACATCATATGTGTTTGCCTATATGCATATTTCTAAATAGCTTGTCATCCCTTTTTATGTTTTTCTTCCTGGAACTCTGCTGTTTCTATAGAGAGAGAAGCTGTCGTTTAAAGAAGGAAATGGTCCAAAGTAAAGAACTTATATTCCAGGATATGTGATTTTTGTAATCATGCTTTGCTTGTTTTCACATTCACATTAAATGGCTGAAGAGCAGCCAGCAACAATGCCAGGATGAGAAGAGGGATTTAAAGGAATTAAGGAAATGTGCAGTAAATTACGTGTTTTAACCTATCAAACTATTTTAAATCTTGCGAAAACTGCTATTTTTAAAAATTTGATGTTGCCTTGTTGCCATATGGTCTGTATCTGGTACTTAGTGATAGCAGGCAGCCCATCTCTTATCATTATTATTGTGAACAGCAGGACGTAAATGGCATGACCTAAACCAGCTAGGCACGAAGGTGTTAACTCCCTCAGTACTTAACTAGAATGCACACCATATGCATGTGTGTAATTAGCCTTATGCTTTTTATGTTCCAACCTTGAGTCTTTTTTTCAAAAAGTTATTATAATTTAATTTTGTGTTTTTGTAATGATACCATTTTTTTCAATTAAGAAATGTTAGTTACTTTTTTTTTTCCCCCCCGATAATCACCCTCTTATCTGAGTTCATCACTAGGAGAGAAAAATTGCTTCACATTATCTTGAGTAACATTTGGATGAGCTATCAGTCATCAGCAGAAATTAACCTGAACATGTCTCCAATGAGATGAAGAACATTTAGGCATGCCAGCTGGAAGACATTTACAGTTTCATTTTTCGAACTTCCTCAGAAAAATCTTTCCCGTGCACATCTGTGAAGGTTTCATAATGATTCGAGTGATATGAGCTTTGTGTGGCATTCGGGCACTCAGAGACATTTAAACCACCCTGCAGTATCAGAAATGCACCTAAAATTTAAGAGCAAGAAGCTTTTCAGTTCTCACATTGCAGCTCTGCCCTCTGGTTCATGATTGATTAAAGGCTACTGCCAACTTTCTAAAAGGCAGCTCAGAGCACAAAAACCTCTTCAATATAGTATTTCTCCCCTCTGATCCCTTCATTCTGAGGATTATTAACCTTAAAACTGGAAGGAACCTGCAGATCATCTGGTCCAACCCAATAAATTTGATAGCTGAAGAGACTGGTTCCAGAGAGACCAAGGCATTATCCAAACCTCTACACCCACCTTGTGACAATATGAGGACAAAGCCCAGGGCTATGTTGTTTCTATTACATTAGGGTGATTCTCTTGTTATTTCAAAATTATAAATATATTCATTATGTTTCTAGATTATAGTCACATGTCAAGGCTTTCATGAATCATGATTATAAACCAAAGCTGATGTGCAAAGCAGTATAAATATATATTTAACAACATAGAAAAATTACCCTCGCTCACTATGAAAACTTCATTTATCCTTATGGTAGATAGACTTTATGGTTCACATATAGCGAGATTATTGTAAGCAATGATTCAAGATGTCTAATATCTTATAAAGAAAATAAGAAAATTACCTGATAGCTTTAATTATGTCAATATTCCAAATCAGATCTTTTTTGAAGTTAGCTTCTGTTAGGAAAAAGAGGAGTTTTGTACCACCTGTTAAAATCAGATTGTGAAGATTTCAAAGAGCCTCAAAGACTTTCCCCTGCTTCTAGAAATTCCCTTGTTTAAACAGTTTCAGATGTATAAAAATCTACTATTTTAAAAGAATTTACCAAGTAGATTTTGTTGGAATCTTTAAAATCTAATGAAGCTTTATTACATGGTAGAACTATCTCTGGATTCAAATCCAACCTCTGTCATTTACTGGCCATATGATTTGGGGAAAAGCTCTCTAAGCTTCAATTTTCCTCAGAGAATAAGAAAATATAAAGAGCCAGCTCACTGAGTCATAACATAAATTAACTGATAACCCCCTAGCTTAGCTCCTCATACAGGAGGCACTCAAAAATGGTTGCTCACTTTCCAAGGGTTTATGAACCACTCCCATAAACCTTGAGATGTTCCAGATTCCTGTATGTCACCTCTAAGACAGTTCATCACAGGTAGAAGTAAAATCTTTATCAAGTCATAATTACTCACATTTGTTTGGATAATATGGTCACCCTATCTAGAAGAAAAGAGGCTATTGACAGATATTTTTAGAGCCTTTTAAAAGTGATATTTCCACAAAGTCACTGAGAACAAGAATAAATCAAAAGATGGGCAGTGAAGGTCTCCTAACCTTGACCTTTGACTTACGTCAGCCTAGCATCTAATTTTATATTTTTGGACCTGAGAATTCTAACTTTTTTTGTGTGCTAATACTGAAATATATACAGGGCTTTCCTGGTGGCTCAGAGGTTAAAGCGTCTGCCTGCAATGCGGGACACTCGGGTTCGATCCCTGGGTTGGGAAGATTCCCTGGGGAAGGAAATGGCAACCCACTCCAGTATCTTGCCTGGAGAATCCCATGGAGAGAGGAGCCTGGTAGGCTACAGTCCACGGGGTCGAAAAGAGTTGGACACGACTGAGCGACTTCACTTTCACTTTCAGTACTGAAATAAACTATAAATATCTATACACTCATGAACTCAGTGAAACAAAATGAAGTACAGTTTTGAGGAAAGTCAAGCATAGAAAACTTGGCAGGTGGGGGCAGTTTGGGGCACATCTTCATGTTTAGGGGTTCTGTCACATGAACTGAGAAGAACAAAGAACAAAGAACAAAGGGACGTGAGCCCATGGAAAACCGCTTTCCTTATTCAAATATAAAGTATTTCTTACCTTCATATTCTAATTGTAGTGTGAGATATTCACAAATGAATATATAGTTTCAGCCACAAAAGTATAATTTTTTTTTCTTCTTAAATTTTCTAATTCTTCTTAATTGTAGTGGTTTTGCCATACATTGACATGAATCCACCATTGGTGTACATGTGGTCCCAACCCTGAACACCTCTCCCACCTCCCTCCCCATCCCATCACTCTAGGTCATGCCAGTGCACCAGCCCTGAGCACCCTGTCTCATGCATCAAACCTGGACTGGTGATTCATTTCACATATGATAATATACATGTTTCAGTGCCATTCTCCCAAATCATCCCACCGTCGCCCTATCCCACCGAGTCCAAAAGACTGTTCTATACATCTGTGTTTCTTTTGCTGTCTTGCATATGGGGTTATCGTTACCATCTTTCTAAATTCCATATATATGTGTTAGTATACTATGTTGGTGTTTTTCTTTCTGGCTTACTTCACTCTGTATAATAGGCTCCAGTTTCATCCACCTCATTAGAACTGATTCAAATGTATTCTTTTTAATGGCTGAGTAACACTCCACTGTGTATATGTACCACAGCTTTCTTATTCATTCATCTCCTGATGGACATCTAGGTTGCTTCCATGTCCTGGCCATTGTAAACAGTGCTGCGATGAACATTGGGGTACACATGTCTCTTTCAATTCTGTTTTCCTTGGTGTGTATGCCCAGCAGTGGGATTGCTGGGTCATATGGCAGTTCTATTTCCAGTTTTTTTAAGGAATCGCCGCACTGTTGTCCATAGTGGCTGTACTAGTTTGCATTCCCACCAACAGTGTAAGAGGGCTCCCTTTTCTCCACACCCTCTCCAGCATTTATTGCTTGCAGACTTTTGGATCACAGCCATTCTGACTGGCGTGAAATGGTACCTCATTATGGTTTTGATTTGCATTTCTCTGTTAATGAGTGATGTTGAGCATCTTTTCATGTGTTTGTTAGCCATCCGTATGGCTTCTTTGGAGAAATGTCTGTTTAGTTCTTTGGCCCATTTTTTGGTTGGGTCGTTTATTTTTCTGGAATTGAGCTACAGGAATTGCTTGTGTAGTTTTGAGATTAATTCTTTGTCAGTTGCTTTGTTTGCTATTATTTTCTCCCACTAATGAATATATACTTTCAGCCACAAAAGTATAATTTTATATTAGTATTTATAAGTATAATTACAATGCAGACATTTAATGTGGCATGTAGAATTGAAGGTATGAATCATACCTAAGGACATATGATTATAAAGATACTAGTTCCCAGAAAGTAATATGGTAGAGTTTTTATGTTGTTTTTCTTTGTTTTGTTGTTATTACATTTATGTGACTCTCAGAATAACAATTTTTGCTTCTATTGTATGTATGTGTGTGTGTATCACATTAAATAGGCTAGCAGTGCCATTAGTATTTATTCACACTTACAAAACTCCTATAGCTTTGTCTTTTCAGCAACTATTTTTCCTTACTATAATGGAGGAGATTTCATTGTGACTTCTGGGCACACATTACCCTTCCCAGACCTGGAAAGACCTGCTTTCTATATCAGTCAATATGGAAGATGCAAATAAGTAATTAACACATGTTCAGTACAAACTAGTACTCTGCTTAGCACTTTTCATGCATTATCTAATTTAATGCCCACAGTCCTATGAGATAAGTTTTATTCTCAGCACCATTTTATAGATAAGGAAAGTACAGTATAGAAAACTAAGTGTATAAAAGTTAAATAGCATGTTCATGTGGTATTTATCACAGCCATCCAAGTGTAATCTGACTTCAAAGTCAGTGACAATTAAAATCCTTTATTACACATAGTATGCTCCACAGATTTTTAAAAAAATTCTTTTTGCACATGTTCTTCTAAAACAGGAAAAGGCAGGCATACCAGAGTATCTGAAGTGCGATGACTGCATTTTTGGCCATTTTAATAGCATGATAATGGAGAGGGAAGTGGCAGCCCACTCCAGTATTCCTGCCAGGATAGTCGCATGGACAGAGGAACCTGGTGGGCTACAGTGCATGAGGTCACAGAGAGTCGCACACAACTTAGGGACTGAACAACATCAACAGAGAGCATGATGGTAAAATTCAGAGGCATGAAAGAACAGATACTACCAAAAATTTGTCAGAAGTTAAAAAAATATGTAAATATATATACATCAGTAATAATGAGTGGGCAAATAGAAATAGAAGAGATCCATCAAGATGCAAGTTGTTGGTATATTTGGGAAGGTTCCCATGGAAAATGGTTCTTGTTTGGAAAGAAGGTTCATCGTCTTTGAAAATGCATTGTCGGAGAAGGGAGTAGAATGTGTGGGTTGATCAACACTAAACAGTTCACCATCCTTCCTAGCTTTTTCAGAGGCAAAATAGAAAAAGCATTTGTTTGCTACCACCTGAGACTCTTAGTGAAGATACAAAGGAGATTTGTCCAGCCTGCTTGAAGATAGGGATGTTCTGTAAGGAAGCCAAAAAGTGCTACTGGCCCAAATACATCTGGAGAGTAATTAACTTTAGCAAACCACCAACAGTTTCAGCTTGATCACCAGCAAGACCCAGTCACGATAATGAAGCTATCAGTGTTTACTCTAGTATGATCATGACAGGCACAACGTCAGTATGTTTAAATCATTCTAGCAGTTTAACATTCCTATAAATTAACTCGAGATCAATACCAAGTGTCAACAAAGTGTTATGGACCCGTGACCATGGGTGGGAATTTCTACCACTTATTCTAATGCCTTAGTCAAGGTCTTCATGTCCCAGGGCCTCAATTTTATCAGTAAAGTTAGAATCACTCAGAAAGTCTTTGTGGAACAACTACTAAGCACTTGGTTCTGCATTGTAGGATATTAAAAGTAGAAGAAGACAGAGCCCACCCCTCTCCCAGGATTTAGAATAATACATATTCCTTCTTAAGGAAATAGAAACACTGGCCATCAGTAATGTTAGCACTTCACTATTCTTTTCTTTTTTTAGGGGATATATGGAATTCCATATTTTTTTAGGGAATATATGGAATTCCATGTATTTTTAGGGAATATATGGAACATGTAAGAAGTATGCATGTTCAGTTGCTCAGCTGACTCTGCGACCCCATAGACTATAGCCTGCCAGGCTCCCAGATTCGACCCAGGGATAGAACCCAAGTCTCCAGCATCTCCTGTATTGCAAGTGGATTCTTTACCGCTGAGCCACCAGGAAGCCAGGGGATATGAGATTCCAACAAAAGACACAAGGTCTCACTGTGTTGCCCAGGCTGGACTGCAGCGGCTATTCACAGGCACCATCCCACTACTAATTAGTACAGGAGTTCTGACCTGCTCTGTTTTTGACATGGACCAGTTCACCCTTCTTTAGGTAACCTGCTGGTCCCATGTGGCCAGGAGGTCAACATGTGAATGCCGAACTTAATTTAGACACCCATTGGCATAGCACACCACAGCCTGGAACTCCTGGACTCAATCCATCCTCCTGCCTCTGCCTCCCAAGTAACTGGGACTATAGGCACCAGGCACCAAGCCCGGCAGCACTTTACTCTTCCTAATCAAGACGTCAGACCTTATCAACTATGCTCAGGGGAGTGGAAGAATCTCTATCTGTTCCTCTTATCTTTGTAAAGTTTTGTAAAAATTCAGTTCACTGGTCACATTGCTGCCGGGAAACCCATGGAAAGGCTCTAGAAATGCAGAATTAGAGTTGTATGGAATAATCTAAGTATCTCCCATATTTCCATTTTCAGTGGTTATAAACAACCTCTGGAATCAGACTACATGTATGTTCATATTCTAGCTCTGCCACTTACTAACTGTTGCTCTGGAGTGAATAAGCCTTGGTTTTGTCATCTCTAAAATGAAATTGTGAACACTTTATTGTGAGAATTAAATAATATCTATACATGTAATACATTTTAGAAGCATGACTGACATAGGAATTCGCCATTATCAAACTGATCCTCTCCACACAGATCACTAAGGATGCAGGGTCCAGTAGGTGACAATATAGCTGCAGGAAGCTATGGATTTGTCTTTGCAACAAGGATCTGAACCCAGATTAAATTAAGTATTCAAGTTACAATTTATCATTGATGCTAAGCCATAAAAATATATTTCTGACATGAGATAAAATGAAGAACAGAAGCCATTGTTATACATGGTTAAATGTTTATAATTAATAGAAATGTATTTATGTGTGTGTGTGTCTTCAGGAAAAGACAGATGGCACACGTGCTTAAACCAGATATTAGTGTGTTCCTCTCAACAAAATGTGCAGTCCTTCCAAACTAATGACAAATAATATCAAACATTAATTAAAAGCAATAACATTCACCTAAAATATATATATTATATACATATTATATACATATTATATTTTTATATATATTATATATATATTATATATATATTATATATTTATTTCTAAGTGCACAGATAGAAACAAGTTGCAGTTCAGGAAGAAAAAGAAGCCAAGATTATTTGACATTTTTTGGCAGTTTCTCGTGGAAGCATTAAATTCTATTTAACCTTTAGTACTAACTTCTCATTGAACTTGTCCAGAAGCAGGAAGGAGTTCTGTTAGTATATTTTACAGGTTCTAAACCCTAACACATTATGTTTTTAATACATGAGCATTCAGAAGCTCAACCCTTTACTTCTAAATAAGAAATTTGTCCTCCAGTTAATGTCCTGACCTGAAGATTTGTACATTTGCTATTACTTTCAAAGAACTGTCTCCAGCACATAATTAGTTGAATCCATAAAGGATATTAATCCATCCCCATTATAAATCATTTCATTATTTCTTTCCTTGTTCCCAAGTTTTTAGAATGGAACTTACATCATGCTTAAGGTTTTTGCTTCTGTGTACAACTAAAACTATGAGTGATGACAAGATGTCACAATGTATCCAGTATGACTTTTCACCAAAAGGGATTATGTGTACAGATAAAATCAAAATATGCCACACAACACGTTAAACACCTGGGGCTTTATAATCCCTGTTAACATAATGAAAATCTCTTTAGAGGAAGCTTTAAATTTTTACAGATTTAACTTTTTACGGGTTCACTGTCTCTCAAACTCTTCAACTATTAAAGTTTTTCTTGAGGTATCTATTAACATTTTATAGAAAACTTGTGTCCAGTAAAATACATTTTGGAAAGTAATAATGACAAACACAGAGCAGCCCTTCACATATCCAAAAAAGGTCACCTGTCAGGAGCAAAACTAGACCTCGAGGTACAAGCAGGCCTCTGAAGTAGCTGCAAAATAATCACAGCTGGCCCATAGCAAATGCATGTACTGCATTCTAAATCACTTCAGTTGTGTCTAACTTCACAACCCCATGGACTGTAGCCCATTAGGCTCCTCTATCCATGGGATAATTGCTGGAGTGGGTTGTCATATGTTCCTCCAGGGGATCTTCCCGACCTAGGGATTGAATCTGAGTCTCTTATGTCTCCTGAATGGGCAGGTGGATTCTTTACCACCAGCACGACCCTGCATCTGTAAATGAGCTTCCCCTTGGTTCTTCATTCACACACCCGTCTCCTGGAGATGGAAAGAGAGGAAAGCAAACAGCATCATGCAACCATAAAGGCACAGCAAAGTGAGACCGTTTAAAGACAGAAAAACAGTCCTGTATGTGCCTATAGTTTGAACATTCTTTGGCATTGCCTTTCTTTGGAATTGGAATGAAAACTGACCTTTTCCAGTCCTGTGGCCATTGCTGAGTTTTCCAAATTTGCTGGCATGTTGAGTGCAGCACTTTCACAGCATCATCTTTCAGGATTTGAAATAGCTCAACTGGAATTCCATCACCTCCACTAGCTTTGTTCGTAGTGATGCTTTCTAAAGCCCACTTGACTTCACATTCCAGGATGTCTGGCTCTAGATGAGTGATCACGCCATCGTGATTATCTGGGTCATGAAGATCTTTTTGTACAGTTCTTCTGTGTATTCTTGCCACCTCTTCTTAATATCTTCTGCTTCTGTTAGGTCCATGCCATTTCTGTCCTTTATTGAGCCCATCTTTGCATGAAATGTTCCCTTGGTATCTCTGATTTTCTTGAAGAGATCTCTAGTTTTTCCCATTCTGTTGTTTTCCTCTACTTCTTTGCATTGATCGCTGAAGAAGGCTTTCTTATCTCTTCGCTATTCTTTGGAACTCTGCATTCAGATGCTTATATCTTTCCTTTTCTCCTTGGCTTTTCACTTCTCTTCTTTTCACAGCTATTTGTAAGGCCTCCCCAGACAGCCATTTTGCTTTTTTGCATTTCTTTACCATGGGGATGGTCTTGACCCCTGTCTTCTGTACAATGTCACGAACCTCATTCCATAGTTCATCAGGCACTCTATCTATCAGATCTAGGCCCTTAAATCTATTTCTCACTTCCACTGAACCGTGAACTTCCTGATGTTCAAGATGATTTTAGAAAAGGCAGAGGAACCAGAGATCAAATTGCCAACATCCGCTGGAGCATGGAAAAAGCAAGAGAGTTCCAGAAAAACATCTATTTCTGCTTTATTGACTATGCCAAAGCCTTTGACTGTGTGGATCACAATAAACTGGAAAATTCTGAGAGATGGGAATACCAGACCACCTGACCTGCATACAGATTTCTCAAGAGGCACCTGACCTGCCTCTTGAGAAATCTGTACGCAGGTCAGGAAGCAACAGTTAGAACTGGACATGGAACAACAGACTTGTTCCAAATAGGAAAAGGAGTACGTCAAGGCTGTATATTGTCACCCTGCTTATTTAACTTCTGTGCAGAGTACATCATGATAAACGCTGGACTGGAAGAAACACAAGCTGGAATCAAGATTGCCGGGAGAAATATCAATAACCTCAGCTATGCAGATGACACCACCCTTACGGGAGAAAGTGAAGAGGAACTAGAAAGCCTCTTGATGAAAGTGAAAGAGGAGAGTGAAAAAGTTGGCTTAAAGCTCAACATTCAGAAAACGAAGATCATGGCATATCCGGTCCCATCACTTCATGGGAAATAGATGGAGAAACAGTGGAAACAGTGTCAGACTTTATTTGGTTGGGCTCCAAAATCACTGCAGATGGTGACTGCAGCCATGAAATTCAAAGATGCTTACTCCTTGGAAGAAAAGTTATGACCAACCTAGATAGCCTATTCAAAAGCAGAGACATTACTTTGCCTACTAAGGTACGTCTAGCCAAGGCTATGGTTTTTCCTGTGGTCATGTATGGTTGTGAGAGTTGGACTGTGAAGAAGGCTGAGCACTGAAGACTTGATGCTTTTGAACTGTGATGTTGGAGAAGACTCTTGAGAGTCCCTTGGACTGTGGGGAGATCCAACCAGTGCATTCTGAAGGAGATCAACCCTGGGATTTCTTTGGAAGGAATGATGCTAAAGCTGAAACTCCAGTACTTTGGCCACCTCATGCGAAGAGTTGACTCATTGGAAAAGACTTTGATGCTGGGAGGGATTGGGGGCAGGAGGAGAAGGGTATGACAGAGGATGAGATGGCTGGATGGCATCACTGACTCAATGGACGTGAGTCTGAGTGAACTCTGGGAGTTGGTGATGGACAGGGAGGCCTGGCGTGCTGCAATTCATGGGGTCACAAAGAGTTGGACACGACTGAGCAACTGAACTGAACTGATGTGCCTATAGACTGTGGGGTGTATTATTGTATTAAGGACTCAAAGAATTTATGTTAGTAATGATAACACTGATTTTTCCAGAGGAAGTCATGTTCAATAATCACCCCCAAGTAGAGAAAGCAGAGTAAAGTACCCCTCAGAAAAATTTCTAGGGAAAATTAAAAAATTTTGGTGTTTAAGAAAATTCATGGAATTTTCTGGAATTTCTGGAACCCTTAATCACAATTGATAGGAGGAAAGTTCCTGAAAATTGTTGCAGTGCTTATCTTAGCCTGGAAGAATGAATGATGGGAATCATACTAAATATGTTTAGATTTAGAGCTTTGAATGTAATTAATTTATAATATATAGTTTAAAATAAGAGAGAATTTCCCATCCATCTTTACAAAAAAATATACTTTCACTTCTAGTGTTATTAAGCTAATCTACATTCAACAAGATGGCTTGCTCAATGAAAAGTGGCTTGCCCCTCCCCTCACGTCTAATGAGTTAGCTATAGAATACAGTTGCCAGATATAGCATACAAAAGTACTTGATGCCCAGTTAAACTTGAATTTCTCTGAAATTCTCTGCAAGCTAAACCTCACTGGGTATCATGTGGTTTGTACCTGGTAACTTCTACATATAGAATATAATATGGATTTAAAAAAAAATAAAACCATAGTGAAGTGAGTCTCCAAGTTCACAGGCCATCTGGGAAAGATGGACAACTAAGTGGTCGAACCTTTTAACACAGAGGAAATAGATTCTAAAATTGCTAAACCCTGGTTACCAGCTAAGGCTAGGCAGAAATCTTTTCAGGTGATACCCTAAAGCCGAAATTCATTCTGTCATTTCCTCTGTCATTTCTTTGCCAGAAATCCAGCATGGCCAAGCTGTGGTCCTAAAGGAATTACTACCCAGCTCCACTTTCCATTGACAGCCAACTTGGGAAAAGGTATTTAATTCCGAAAAATCCATATCCTGGGTCCTCAGGTGGGGACAAGATGCTGTTTCCTTCCTTATTACAATAAATATCCTTCTGCTTTGAAAGACTGGGTATGTGACCACTTAGTTTATCTACATAGGTGCATGGAGTTGAGTGGAAACAGCTAGATATTCCTATGAGCTTGGGTACAGGCTATTTAAACTGAGTAAAATACCCTAGAGAAACCAAAGCTACAGTGTCTAGAGTCTATGTGAAAACAAGTGATGGTGGTAGATCCCTTAACACCCCAAACACCAGGATTCATGCCTAAAACTGGGCACTTGGATAGAATAGTATTCTTGGGCAAATTACCTCTTGTGCCTCAGAATCTTTATCTGTAAAATGGGTATAATAATGGCATTTGCTTCATAAAGTTGTCATGAAGGTTTAAAGTGGTCATAGAACAGCACAAGTCCATAACTGGTTTTCAGTAAATGCCACTTGTCTTCACAAGATGATTTTCCTCTTATTCTCCGTTTAACATGGAGATTTCCCTAGTAAGGAGGCCAAAGCCAAAGCTTCTTTCTTAAAGCAACTAAGTTATTTGTAGTATTGTCCTCACTGATATGTTTTTTTATTCTCATGGCCTGTGATATTTAGTAGCTTCAGAAGCATCTTCACAATGATTTAGGTTTTTCGAATATTTGAAAAAAAACTCAGAGATTTATAATTCAGAGTCCTGAGTCAATAATGATTGGGTCTCACCTTCAAGCTGGAAGGACCCCCAGTCCAGAAGAGAGTTGTCAAATGAGCCGTCAAGTTAGAATCAGGAGGAGAATTGCCAGATGAAAGGTTTCTGGCTTGGACTCCCCTGGACTGCCAGGTGACTGAGATGCACGGGCTGTATAGGAGTCAAAGGTGACTGTCTTTGGGTTGACGGTGGACCTCTACTTCCCATGGTGCCTCACTCTCGGCACACCCACCTCCCCACCCACTGAGGAGCTAAGAAGGCTGAATTAACTCGGCCTGTGTCGCCTCTGTCGTATCCTGAAGAAGACGGGACAGTTTTACACACTGCTGCTTAAAGCAGGACATTTAGGAAGGGCCCTTATAAAGTATCTATTCTCACTTTGTATTTAGTTGGCACTCTTTGGGTTGAAGAAATAATACATAGGTACAGTGACCTTTATTCATTTCCTATTCCTGAAAAGCCTTTCATTAAACATTTCCTAGCATTTTTTACAAACCGAATGAGTTTTTACAAAGCTGAATGAGTTAATGGAGATCCCACTCTGTTTCTTTCCCTCGCATTTTCTCATTATTCCGTAGTCATAGTTCCAAAATTGAGAATTCAGCATTGGAACTCCTCTTTGATGCGGAAGGTCAGGCCCTCACCCGTAGTTTCCAGCGCTCCATTATTCATTTGGATTGGCAGTTCTCTTAATTAACACCTTGTCTGTATTTACTGCAAAGGTTCAGAGTTTGGCACTAAAGCCAAGAATGTTTAATGCGAATTTGCCACACTCAAAACAGAAATGATTTCATCTGAGACATCAGCCCAATAATGTCTTGAAAATGCACTGTAAACTTACGTTTTCTGATTATTAAGTATTGATCATCCATATTATACATATATATATAGGCAGAATGAGTTTTATCATTTCTCATTTCTAGTAATTTAGATAGGAAAAAAAGGCAAATAAACTAATACACATTCTCTATTGCTAAAATGAGGAGCTACAAAGGTAAAGTGGATACTAGTATTGTTTATAGTTATAAGCTCCCTCAATGAATATTCATCAGAGCAGAAATTGCATTGACATATTCTTTCAGTTTTAAAGGATACCACTGAGTAATTGTATTATATGCATAGGTGCTTTATCTGAATAACACATTGTTTAAAAGAGATGCAAATAACAGCCAGGGAGGAAACAATTAGAGAAGCATTTTCTTCTTTGCTGTTGGATTCTGCCCTTGGGATAGCCACACTTCAGTACAGCCTCTTCAACGCTAGTATTCATGACATGCTGCTGGTCTCACAGGCATTAGGGTATTAATTGCTGTCTGATCCTGCTAACTAGCTTGACTGATTTGTGGGGGCCAGAACAACATTAGGAACCTGACAAGGTTACTAGCAAGCTGACATTTTATTTTTTTTGTTTATCACCTATTAATTACTGTTAATTACCATGTTACAGCAATCTACTTCAAGAAAGTAGAATTACCATTATTACACTCTGCCTGTAAACACAATTTTTGTGTTTTTTTTTGTATTTTTTTCTTGACCCATATTTAACAAACATATTTTCAGATCCAATGATAAGAATGTAGCATTTGAGGACATTTAAACACTGTAGATGGAGAAGGCAATGGCACCCCACTCCAGTACTCTTGCCTGGAAAATCCCATGGATGGAGGAGCCTGGTAGGCTGCAGTCCATGGGGTCACTAAGAGTCCGACGCGACTGAGCGATTTCACTTTCACTTTTCACTTTCATGCATTGGAGAAGGAAATGGCAACCCACTCCAGTGTTCTTGCCTGGAGAATCCCAGGGATGGGGGAGCCTGGTGGGCTGCTGTCTATGGGGTCGCAGAGTCGGACATGACCGAAGCAACTTAGCAGCAGCAGCAGCAGCAAACATTGTAGAAGAAAAGTATTTCTGGTTTGCAAAAATATTGGTAATGTTTAGTCAAAACAAAATGATGAAAGTGTTACAGAATGGGCTTTGCTTGGTTCTATTTACAAGAATAGAAGCTTTTTTGTAAGTGATTCAAAGTGTGCTGTGTTTACAAACATTGAAACAGATGAGAGAAAGCGTCATCTTCATTCTTTCTCAGAAATAAGGAAAAGTCTTTTATGATTAAGTCTTTTTACTGATTCATGATTTTACTGAATCCGAAATTGATTTCTACTCTATAATTACCTGAGATAGTTGTCACAGATCCACTTTAACTGGAAAAAAAGGAGCAAACATTAACCATGTTTTACTTCACTAATAAGAAGAATAAAAATATGATGATTGAACGATATGATAATCTGAAAAATTAGCCTGATTTTTGAAGTTCTTGTGAATTGTTGTTAACTTTTCATATGATGACAGATATTTCTGGTTCCTAAGGGAGATTAAGTGTTTAGACACACAATACCCGGATCAGATATTAAAACTCTGACCCATAACCTTCAGAGGCTAGTCCAGCAAGCCAGACCACAACCTGCTAGCCATCAGCCCTAAATGATATGCACTTGTTGAAAAACAGAGCTTTCTTAATTTTTACTCCTGATTCCAAAGGGAAACAGTTAATGGAATGGGACCAATAGGATAAAGCCAAATATGCGACCCTAACAAACCTCGTAGGAGGTCCCCCTTCTAGTTACCCGGCCCCCAGCTTCTCCACATCAATTGTCTTCTTTCAGGGCATATCTGGAGCCCTGCTTTTTTCCACTATAAAGCTGTCCCACTTCGCTGCCAGTCTTTGAGTTTCTGTCAAATGCAAATTATGATGGCTGACTCTCTTGCCATAGCAGGTTCTGAATAAATAGCCCATAATGGTTTTTGCTTGGTCTTCATTTATTTCCATATGTAGGACTAGCCTACATTTTTCTAAGCCATATTGTTTAAGTGTATGACTTCTTTTTTATCAATATATTCTTATATGACTCTGGACAACCTCCATAAGTCAACTGGACATTCTTAAAAAAATGATCCCATTTTTTCCATAATTTTCCAAATATGAGAATGATATTTTACCCAAAAGTAATTAAGACTCTTATTTTTTTAAAGAGTACCTCTAATTTACTGGGTAAGATATATTAAATAACATTCTAAAATAGAGCCAAGGAGTTATATTACTTACATCTAAAAGAAGAATAGAATTAAAAATAATTTTTCTATCATACCTTGTAATAAACTATAATGGAAAAGAATATGAAAAAGAATATATATGTTCTATATAATATATATAAGAATATATATATAAATGAATCACTCTGCTGTACACCAGAAACTAACACAACATTATAGATCAACTATACTTCAATAAAAGAATTAATTACATTAATAAATAATTTTTTCACAGAAGTTTATCAAAGGTAGAATCCCATTCTGTACAGTGAGACCTGCAGTGAGGCTTTATGAGCTTCATAGCTTTCTTAATCAGCACGAGTACCAAGATCAATGTTAGGTCTAGTTTTAAACCATATGTTGTTGTTTGTTGATGTTTTTTAATCACTAAGTCATGTCTTCCTCTTTGCAACCATGGAGTGTAGCACTCCAGGCTCTTCTGTCTATGGGATTTTCCAGGCAAAAATACTGGAGTGGGTTGCCATTTCCTTCTCTAGGGTATCCTCTCAACCAAGGGATTGAACTTGCAACTCCTGTGTCAGTAGGCAGATTCTTTACCACTGAGCCACCACGGAAGCAATTACACCCATACTGCACCCAAAACTAAAGATCATAAAATTACGTTATGGAAATCAACCAAGGAAGGCCACAAAGGTCAAAGTTGAAGCCATCTATCAGCCTCAGAAATTCTATGTTTCTACCTGGTTCTGTATTTAAATAAACCATCAAGTATATTAGCATAGAACAGTGGAGTTCAGAAATATACCTAGTTTCACCCATTTATTATTATTTCCTGTTTCACCCATTTATGCTGTGAACATGTTCTGAGAACACCAACATTCTCTTCAGTTCAGTTGAGTTCAGTCGCTCAGTCGTGTCTGACTCTTAGTGACCCCATGAATCGCAGCATGCCAGGCCTCCCTGTCCATCACCAACTCCCAGAGTTCACTCAGACTCACGTCCATTGAGTCAGTGCTGCCATCCAGCCATCTCCTACTCTGTCGTCCCCTTCTCCTCCTGCCCCCAATCCCTCCCAGCATCAAAGTCTTTTCCAATGAGTCAGCTCTTCGCATGAGGTGGCCTAAGTACTGGAGTTTCAGCTTTAGCATCATTCCTTCCAAAGAAATCCCAGGGCTGATCTCCTTCAGAATGGACTGGTTAGATCTCTGTGCAACCCAAGGGACTCTCAAGAGTCTTCTCCAACACCACAGTTCAAAAACATCAATCCTTCCACACTCAGCCTTCTTCACAGTCCAATTCTCACATCCATACTTGACCACTAGAAAAACCATAGCCTTGACTAGACGTACCTTAGTAGGCAAAGTAATGTCTCTGCTTTTGAATAGGCTATCTAGGTTGATCATAGCTTTCCTTCCAAGGAGTAAGTGTCTTTTAATTTCATGGCTGCACTCACCATCTGCAGTGATTTTGGAGCCCCCCAAAATAAAGTCTGACACTGTTTCCACTGTTTCCCCATCTATTTCCCATCAAGTGATGGGACTGGATGCCATGATCTTCATTTTCTGAATGTTGAGATTTAAGCCAACTTTTTCACTCTCCTCTTTCACTTTCATCAAGAGGCTTTTTAGTTCCTCTTCACTTTCTGCCATAAGGGTGGTGTCATCTGCATATCTGAGGTTATTGATATTTCTCCCAGCAATCTTGATTCCAGCTTGTGTTTCTTCCAGTCCAGCATTTCTCATGATGTACTCTGCATAGAAGATAAATAAGCAGGGTGACAATATACAGCCTTGACGTACTCCTTTTCCTATTTGGAACCAGTCTGTTGTTCCATGTCCAGTTCTAACTGTTGCTTCCTGACCTGCATATAGATTTCTCAGGAGGCAGGTGAGGTGGTCTGGTATTCCCGTCTCTTGAAGAATTTCACACAGTTTGTTGTGATCCACAAAGTCAAAGGCTTTGGCATAGTCAAAAAAGGAGAAGTAGATGTTTTTCTGGAACTCTCTTGTTTTTTCCATGATCCAGCGGATGTTGTCAATTTGATCTCTGGTTCCTCTGCCTTTTCTAAAATCATCTTGAACATCAGGGAGTTCACGGTTCACATATTGGTGAAGCCTGGCTTGGAGAATTTTGTGCATTACTTTACTAGCATGTGAGATGAGTGCAATTGTGTGGTAGTTTGAGCATTCCTTTGCATTGCCTTTCTTTGGGATTGGAATGAAAACTGACCTTTCCAGTCCTGTGGCCACTGCTGAGTTTTCCAAATTTGCTGGCATATTGAGTGCAGCACTTTCACAGCATCATCTTTCAGAATTTGAAATAGCTCAACTGGAATTCCATCACCTCCACTAGCTTTGTTCATAGTGATGCTTTCTAAGGCCCACTTGACTTCGCATTCCAGGATGTCTGGCTCTAGTTGATTGATCACACCATCATGATTATATGGGTTGTGAAGATCTTTTTTGTACAGTTCTTCTGTGTATTCTTGACATTCTCTTAGCACAATACAAACTAGGATTCATTGCCATCAAATATACTATAAAACTTCCAGTTGATTTTCCAACTGAATTGCCACAGAATTATTTATTGATTTAATATATTTTAGTTTAATATATTTTTGTATTTGATTTTCTTATTTGTAGGAAAGCAAATGCTTAAAATATGGTCAGTACTATATTCGAGAATTAACTCAAAGTGCTGAACAAATTTCAATTTGATAAAGTTATTTCTTTCTTAAAAAAGACCCAAAAGTACACAGTCAATCCCATCTGCTCCTGACAAATGTTTGTACAAGGTATCAGTGTTAATTTTCTGAAACTTTTTAGTAAAATTATACATTAGAACGTTTTGTCCACCATTATAATGGACTTACAATTAAGGTCATTCTGGAACTATCAGAAGGTTAAGGGAAGAATAAATCTCCAGTATGCTACTGGAGAAGAGCAGAGAAATAGCTCCAGAAGGAATAAGGAGATGGAGCCATAACAAAAACAATGCCCATTTGTGGATGTGACTGGTGATGGAAGTCCGATGCTGTAAAGAACAATATTGCATAGGAACCCGGAATGTTAGGTCCATGAATCAAGGTAAATTGGAAAATTCTTAAAGAGATAGGAATACCAGACCACCTTACCTGTCTCCTGTGAAATATGTATGCAGATCAGGAAGCAACAGTTAAAACTGTACATGGGACACTAGACTGCTTCCAAATTGGGAAAGGAGTACGTCAAGGCTGCATGTTAATCACCCTGCTTATTTAACTTCTATGCAAAGTACATCATGCAAAATGCCAGCTGAATGAAGCACAAGCTGGAATTAAGACTGCCAGGAGAAATATCATTAACCTCAGATATGCCGATGAAATCACCCTATGGCAAAAGTGAAGAGGAGGTGAAGAGTCTCTCGATGAAGGTAAGAGAGGAGAGTGAAAAGCTGGCTTAAAACTCAACGTTCAAAAATTGAAGATCATGGCATCTGGCCCCATCAATTCACGGCAAATAGATGGGGAAACAATGGAAACAGTGACAGACTATTTTCTTGGGCTTCAAAATCACTGCAGAAGGTGACTGCAGCCATGAAATTAAAGGTGCTTGCTTCTTGGAAGAGAAGCTATGACAAACATAGACAGCATATTCAAAAGCAAATTACATTACTTTGCCAACAAAGGTCCGTCTAGTCAAAGCTATGATTTTTCCAGTAGTCATGTATGGATATGAGAGTTGGACCATAAAGAAAGCTAAGCGCCAAAGAATTGATGCTTTTGAACTGTGGTGTTGAAGAAGACTCTGGAGAGTCCCTTTGACAGCAAGGAGATCAGACCAGTCAATCCTAAAGGAAATCAATCCTGGCTACTCATTGGAAGGATTGATGCTGAAGCTGAAGCTCCAGTACTTTGGCCACCTGATGCAAAGAGCCAACTCATTGGAAAAGACCCTGATTCTGGGAAAGATTGAAGGCAGCAGGAGAAGGGGACAACAGAGGATGAGATGGTTTGATGGCATCACCAACTCAATGGACATGAGTTTGAGCAAGCTCTGGGAGATGGTGAAGGACAGGGAAGCCTGGCTTGCTGCAGTCCATGGGGTTGCGAAGAGTCAGACACAACTGAGTGCCTGAACAATAAAAGCAATTTAATTCTATTCCAATGTTTCATTATTGAAGTATAGTTTATTTACAGTGTTGTGTTATTAATAGTTTCAGGTGTACAGGATAGTGATTCAGTGTATTTGCAGATTATAATTCCATTATAGGTTATTATATGATAATGGGTAGAATTCCCTTTGCTCTACCATGTATCCTTTTTGCTTATCTATTTTATATATAGTAATTTGTATCTCTTAATTCCATACCCCTGATTTCTTCCTCTCCCTTTCCTTCTCTTGTTTTTAATTACAAGTTTGTTTTCTATATCTGTGAGTTTCTTTATTTTTCCATATACTTTGATTTGTATTATTTTTTACTTCTACATATAAGTGGTATATATAATATAGTACTTTTCTTTGCCTGACAATTCACCAAGCATAAAATTCTCTAGGTCCCTCCACTTTGCTGCAAATGGTGGTATTTCATTCTTTTTATGGCTGAGTACTATCCCATTGTATGCCACGTCTTCCTAACCCAGTTGTCTGTTGATGGACATGTAGATTGCCTCTGTGTCTTGGTTATTGTAAATAATGCTTCTAGAAAATAAGTACATTATCTTTTTATTTAATTAGAGTTTTCATTTTTTTTCCAGAAATATATCCAGGAGTAGAATTGCTGGATCATATGGTATTTCTATTATTAATTTTTTAGGAAACCTTCATACTGTTTCCACAGTGGTTTCACCGATTTCCATCCCCACCAATGGTGTACAAAGGTTCCCTTTTCTCCACGTCCTCTTCATCATTTGTCATTTGTAAGCTTTTGAATGAGAGCCATTCTCACAGCTGTGAGGTGATACCTCATGTAGCTTAGATTTGTGCTTCTTTAATAATTAGTGATGTTGAGTATCTTTTCGTGAGCCTGTTAGCCACCTGTATGTCTTCCTCGGTAAAATAACCAAGTTTTGTACTCAGTTTTGCTTGGATTTTTGGATATCAAATTGTATGAGCTATTGATAAAAGCAAAATCTTTTTAGTTTAATTAGGCTCCATTTGTTTATTTTTGCTTTTATTTCTTTTGCCTTAGGAGATCAATTCAAGAAAATACTTCTAAGATTTAAATCAAAAAGTGTTCTTATATTCTCTTCCAGGAGTTTTATGGTTTCAGGTTTTACATTTGTCTTTAAACCATTTTGAGTTTATCTTTGTATATAGTGTGAGGGAATGCTCTAATTTCATTGTTGTATATTTGGCTATCTGATTTCCCCAGTACCACTTATTGAAGAGATATCTTTTCTCCATTATATATTCTTGTTTCCTTTGTAGTAGTGACCATCAGTGGGTGGGCTCTCTATTCTGTTCCATTAATTTGCGTGTCTCTTTTTGTACCAGTACCATACTATTTTGATTACTGTGGCTTTGTACTAAAGTCTGGAAGAGTTATACCTCTGGCTGTGTTCTTTTTTTCTCAGAACTACTTTGGCAATTTGGCATATTTTGTGCTTTCGTATGAGTTTTAGGATGGTTTATTCTAGTTCTGTGAAAAACATCCTGAGTATTTTAATAGGGATTGCATTAAATCTATATACTAATTTTGGGATTATGGCCATATGAAGTGAAAGGCAAAGGAGGAAAGGAAAGATATACCCATTGGAATGCAGAATTCCAAAGAATAGCAAGGAGAGATAAGAAAGCATTTCTCAGCATTCAGTGCAAAGAAATAGAGGAAAACAACAGAATGGGAAAAGCTAGACATCCCTTCAAGGAAATTAGTGAAACCAAGGGAACATTTCATGCAAAGATGGGTACAATCAAGGACAGAAATGGTAGGGACCTAACAAAAGCAGAAGATATTAAAAGAGGTAGCAAGAATACACAGAAGAACTATACAAAAAAGAGTTTCATGACCCAGAAAATCACGATGGTGTGATCACTCATCTAGAGCCAGACATCCTGGAATGTGAAGTCAAGTGGACCTTAGGAAGTATCACTACAAACAAAGCTAGTGGAGGTGATGGAATTCCAGTTGAGCTATTTCAAATCCTAAACAATATGCCAGCAAATTTGGAAAACTCAGCAGTGGCCACAGGATTGGAAAAGGTTAGTGTTCTCCAATCCCAAAGAAAGGCAATGCCAAAGAATGCTCAAACTACCGCACAATTGCACTCATCTCACACACTAATAAAGTAATGCTCAAAATTCTCCAAGCCAGGCTTCACAGTATGTGAACCATGAACTTCTGGATATTCAAGCTGGATTTAGAAAGGGCAGAGGAACCAGAGATTAAATTGCCAACATGCATTGAATCATAGAAAAAGCAGGAGAGTTCCAGAAAAAATCTACTTCTGCATTATTAACTATGCCAAAACCTTTGACTATGTGGATCACAACCAACTGGAAAATTCTTAAAGATGTGAGAATACCAGACCACTTTATCTACCTCCTGAGAAATCTGTATGCAACAGTTAGAATTGGACATGCAACAACAGACTGGTTCCAAATCAGGAGAGGAGTACGTCAAGGCTGTATATTGTCATCCTGCTTATTTAACTTCTATGCAGAGTACATCATGAGAAACGCTGGACTGGATGAAGCACAAGCTGGAATCAAGTTTGCCAGGAGAAATATCAATAACCTCAGGTATGCACATGACCCCCCTTTATGGCATAAAGCAAAGAAGAACTAAAGAGCCTCTTGATGAAAGTGAAAGAGGAGAGTGAAAAAGTTGGCTTAAAATTTAACATTCGGGAAACAAAGATCATGGCATCCCTTCATGGGAAATAGATGGGGAAACAATGGAAACAGTGACAGACTTCATTTTGAGGGGCTCCGAAGTCACTGCAGATGGTGATTGCAGCCATGAAATTAAAAGACACTTGCCCCTTGGAAGAAAAGTTATGACCAACCTTGACAGAATATTAAAAAGCAGAGACATTACTTTGCCAACAAAGGCCCATCTAGCCAAAGTTGTGGTTTTTCCAGTAGTTATGTATGGATGTGAGAGTTGGACCATAAAGAAAGCTGAGTGACAAAGAACTGATTCTTTTGAACTGTGGTGTTGGAGAAGACTCTTGAGAGTCCCTTGGACTGCAAAGATATCCAACCAGTCCATTCTAAAGGAAATCAGTCTTGAATATTCATTGGAAGGACTGATGCTGAAGCTGAAGCTCCCAATACTTTGGCCACCTGATGCGAAGAATTGACTCATTTGAAAAGACCTTGATTCTGGGGAAGATTGAAGGCAGGAGGAGAAGGGGATGACAGAGGACGGATGGTTGGATAGCCTCACTGACTCGATGGACATGAGTTTGAGCAAGCTCCAGGAATTGGTAATGGACAGGGAGGCCTGGCGTGCTGCAGTCTATGTGGTTCACAAAGAATTGGACACGACTGAGGGACTGAACAGAACTGAATTTTGGGGTTATGGCCATTTTAATAATATTAATTCTTCCAGTCCAAGAGCAGAGCATGTCCTTCCATTTCTTGGAATCATCTTCAATTTTCTTTAGCAGTGTCTTATAGTTTTCAGAATATGTGTACGTTTTTCTCTTCACTGGTTAAGTTTATTTCTAGGGATTTTTTAATGTGACTTCAAGCAGGATTGCTTTTTTACTTTCATAACGATGCCTACTCTTCCTGCTTCTATTTTACATAGTATTGAAAGTCCTAGCCACAGCAGTCAGATAAGAAAATTGAGCCCAAATTGAAAGGGAAGAGATAAAGCTGTCACTATTTGCAGATGATTTGATAAACACTGTGTAGAGAACACTTGGACTTCCTCAGTGTTTCAGCAGGTAAAGTATCTATGGGGAGGGAGGTGGGAGGGTGGTTCATGTTTGGGAACACATGTACACCCGTGGTGGATTCCTGTCAATGTATAGCAAAACCAATACAGTATTGTAAAGTAAAATAAAGTAAAAATAAAAATTAAAAAAAAAAGAATCTACCTGCAGTGCAGGAGACACTGGAGATGAGGGTTCGATCCCTGGGTTGTGATGAGCAAATAAGCACACACATAGAGAATCCTAAAGTTCTACCCAAAAACTATTGGAACTAATAAGTGAATTCAGCAAGGTTGCAGGATACAAGATTGATATACAGAAATCTGTTGCATTGCATCCCAAATTTTACTCATTGTCTTTCTCACATTCCTTTCTAGCATTTCCTTTCCACCTCCAAGAAGGTTTTACTTGAAGAGGTAACTACAATGTCAGTGGAACATTGTAGTTAACTAGCCTCAGACATTTGTTTAACTGTTTCCTGATTTTATTTTAAAGTAAGAAAAATGGAATAAAAGGTTTTACATAAGTTAACTTAGCTTTTATTAGCCTTTCTTAGTCACATTCTGATGAATCCAGTTAAAAGTGTGGCTAAAAGCAAACAAAAGTTTCTCACATCATTGTGAACTCTTGGAACTGTGTGTTAAGGAAGAATTTGCATTATCTCCTAGGCACCCTTTCTCTAAAAGCTTCTGGAAATGGGTTTTTATTTATGTAAGGAGTTAGCCAAGCAAGATAAAAGTCATGGAATACAAAAGTCAGGAGATCCAACTAAAGAAAAGAAGCAAAGGAAATCCCCAGAATCATGCTGAAGGAGACACCAGAATGGCATCTGTGATCAGGTCTAGAGAGGAACCTAGGAATCCCAGTCAGCAACTTTTCTGGAAGGGAAGAAAGATTGATAGAAATCTGAAGCAACTAAAATCTTGAAGTATGGTTTAGACCAGATGTCAGCAGACTGCAGCGTGAGGGTGAAATCTACAAGGACAGTATGGAGTAGTTGTGGCAAGAGACCACAAAGTCTGAAGCACTGAAAGTCTAAAAGATTTAAGGGTCTTTATAGAAAACCTTTGCCAAAAAGCTTTTAGGTTGAATTAGCAATGAATTCATTAGGAAACTAAGAGAAAGAAGATAAAAAAGTGACAGTTGATTCCAGAGAAAACAGTTGTACAGAAAAAGAAAATAACACTTTCCTACGTTTGAATTGCATGTTGTACCTTTAATGATATAAATAGTGAATATTCATCTAAGCAAAAATTACAGTACTTGACGAGGGTAGCTAGGGCTAGGGGAGAAGGGAGAGCTTAATCCTTGTTATGCATAGTGAAAATTCAATAGAAAATGGCTAAATCTGAAAAATCAAGGAGTAACAATTTTAAAAAGCATGTTGTTTGAACACATGACACAAAGGAAGTGAACTAAAGGAGGTAAAAGTGGTTGCTTCTGGGGAAGAGGAAAGAAAAAGAGTTGATACTGTTTTGTAAACAACCTAGTACAATCCTTGGCTCTTAAATTATGTGCATATATCATTTCAAAAAGTTAAAATTGAAAGTAAAATACTTTCAGCCTAGCATAGTATAAAAACCACTCATAAAACAACAGTCATTTCAGAAAGTTTTTAGCCTGGTCGGTGTGCTATCCATGTGCATTCAATTCTTCCACTAATCCTAAGTAAGAACAATTATCCAAAATGATTAAATCACATGATCTTTGCATCCTAATGACAAACTTATTACTATATAACAATAGTTAAGTCCCACTGATTCTGTGAGACGTTCAGTATAATAGATATTCTCGGAATCATTTCCCCAAGAAGTCTCAGATAATACTGGAAGTTATTTGTTTGTGTTGACATTATAAGCTAGTATTTCTGAACTTCTCTTCCCACAAAATGAAAAATAAAGAGAGCAAAGTCAGAAACACTCTAAGGTTATTATTGAGATAAAAGGTAAAATTGTTTCATGTTATGTAACAAGAAATTTTAAAATACTGTATAAAAATGATACATACATTATAGACCAAGAAAGTACTTGCTGCAGCTATTCTTATTCTCTTCTGACATTTAACAGGTTCATACAGTATTCTGCACAACTAGACTGAATGCCAAGCTATAACCAAAGCGTTCTTGTTTTTCTGAAAAAATAGTTTGTAAGTTAGAATACTTTTTCCTGTAATTACTGCAGCTATTTTGCTTATACTTAGTACTTTCAGTTTTTACTTTGATAAGTTAATAATATGTACGCTATTAAGACTGCCTTCAAGGAAAAGGGAAGACATTCCTATGTCTGAGCATGGATATTGCGCAAAATCAAGCTTCTCTTTTGTTTGTGCATGTATAATTCAAGCTACCAGTGTGTTTCATGTTCTCCAATTGTTCTAGCAATAATCTGGCCTTTTCATATTGCATCTAAGACTTGATTCATCAACTATGAGATCATTACTGTTTGGGTGCCTGCATTCTAGAATGTTAGAGTGATAGAATACAAAGACAATGAGTCTTGTGTTGAGAAACTTTTACAAGCACCAAGGAATGCATATAATATGAAAGAAGAGATGAGCTCATGCATAAAATGTATTAGTGTGAACTGAGGTATTGAAAATTGGTATGCCTTGATGTCAAATAACGATCTTTATCTCCCTTGACTCTGAATATAAGGACTACAGGATTGAATGATGTGGTTACAGTCATATGAAATCTAAATTTTTCAACTTTCAATACCTTTTGTTCAAAGTGACTACTGTAATCAAAAGAAAACATAGAAGAATCAGTGAGTGCTTTTTAAAGATGTATTTTGTATTGTTTTCAGTGGATTTTTTTGAACTGTACCTACATAATATCAGAACATCAGGATGAAAATTGAATTCAGTCAACCAGAAAGTTTTGATTACATTACCAAAAATACAGATGGAGGGTAGCAAAATTAAATCCTAAAGCTTCAACAGAAAACTTCTATGTTTTATTTTTTGTTGCTACCCTGTCTACCTCCCTAGGCTCTCATTTAATAGCACTCCACTGAATCTTTTTAACTTTGTACCCTCTCTTTCTTTGGAACTTCAAAGTTTTGGAGTGAGAGATCACATTCCCTTTGTATTCCTTGAGAAAGCTGACAGAATTCTTGGTCTGCTTGTGTTTAGGCTTTCTTAATACTTCCCAAGATTGGTTTCACTTCTGAAATATCTCCTCATATCTTTCCAGTCATAGGACACACCATTTTCTTCCTCCAACTCTAGATTAAAAAAGGAAAACCACTTAAAATAATATAATTATTTAAACCAACCAGCACCCTTCTTTCAAACAGGGAGGTTTCATAACAACATATGAGTCACCTAACTTGCCCCTGACTTTGGAATTTCTATAGTTTCAACTACTTCAACTGAGTCATCTAATGTTGAACTTTATTCTCAATATCCTCCTTTCCTTCTTCCTTTCTCTTGACACCTTTGGGTTTTTGTCCCTTACTTTATTTCTTTAATCATTTATTTCTTTAATCCCTGGCTCCTGTGTGGTCCTTGTTTCCTCACTGATCAAAATCTTTTTTTTTTTTTAAGCTTTATTTGAAGTTACAATGCACTTAGTTTTATGTGTGTGTGTGTGTGTGTGTGTGTCTCTTTATAATTTTGTTTAGTTAATTATTTTTGGCTGTGCTGGGTCTTTGTTGCTGCACCTGGGCCTTCTTTCGTTGCAGCAAGTGGGGGCCACTCTCTAGTTGCAGTGTGAGGTTGTCTCATTATGGTTGTTTCTTTTGTTGTGGAGCACATCTCTGGGCACGCAGGCTTCAGTAGTTGTGGCTTACAGGCTTAGTTGCCCTGGGCCATTTGGGATCTTCCAGATCCAGCAGTGGAGCAGACATCCTCTGCATCAAAAGGAAAAGTCTTAACCACTGGACCATCAAGGAAGCCCTGATCACCAGAATCCTTTGTTCATTAAATTGAATTATTTATTCAATACATATTGATTGACTTGCTTTGCTGAGTAAGGTACTGTGCCAAGTACAATGAGGAATTTAGAAAATATAAAACATATCTCACATGTAATAAAGACAAGGCTTATATACATAAGACTAAAACACAGAGATGAATATAAGAGAGATACAGAGAATGTGAGTTCTGAAATAAGAGGGATTACTGGAATAGGAGGAAGCTTAGGTCATAGATGAGAAAAAATTTTCTAAGGAGAAAGTGAAGCTGGATAGGACTTGAAAATCCAAGATATGTGCAAGTTGGAGGTGCATGGGGGAGCACAGGAAAGGAGAGCATTCCAAGGAGGAGACAACATGAATTGTATCAGGCACAGAAATCTAATAGGAAATATTTGTTTGATTAGAGCTTAGTCTGAATGAAAAGAACAGTTTTTTTTTTTTTTTTAAGAGTAGCTCCTTCCATTTTATTAAAAACCATTTTGTTAAAGCCATTTTACGGGTTTAAAGAGTTAGTAAGAATGTTTATCCATGTAAGATTCAGGGACTGTTGTCATGTGAAATAAATGAATAGCAAGAACAGGTATATGACTAGCACTTGAGGACTTCTGTCTTCTCTGTGGGGAAGGTGACAAGGTCATCTACTAAGAGTAAGGGTATAGGTATACCGTTAGGTGTTTGGGGACAAGATCATTATCACTTAATATAATTCTTGTAATAATAATGACTCATTAGATGATAGCTATTACTATCATATATACTCCTGACCATTCATAATCAGACCATAGTTCTTAAAAAGCATCTAATTCTTGCTACGGGCTTCCCAGGTGGCGTAGTGGTGGTAAAGAATCTGCCTGCCAAGGAGGAGATATGGGTTTAATCCCTGGGTCAGGAAGATCCCCTGGAGAAGAAAATGGCAACCCATTCTAGTATTCTTGCCTGAGAAATCCTATGGACAGAGGAGCCTGACAGGTGATAGTCCACGGAGTCGCAAAGAGTGGGACTCAACCGAGCATACACACAGTTCTTGTTACAAAGTGTAATTTTAGTTTTCTCAAAAAATTTTTCAAAAAATTTTCTTTTGCAAGTCTAGAATTAAAGGACCCTTTCAATTACTACTAAGCATAATTTCCTTAACCAGATTGATGTTATCAGATTGATTATTAGATCTAAGGTTTTTGTATTCAAAATTGCACAATATAAGCAACCTTCCTTTGGAATTTTGTCTAGGCATGTCTTTGCCCAGGTGCTCTGCCAGTTAACTTTCTCGTATTTTATCTCAGTGACTCTGAGAAAAGTGTGCGTGTGTGTGTTGTGTGATTTTTTGTTGTTGTTGCCCCCTATCTCTTTCCTTTTAAAATTGAGATCCTTCAAATGAAGGTAATCCTCTGCATTGTATAGAGTGGCAAAAAAGGAAACAGAAAAGAAAGTAAGAAATTTAAGGATTCAGACTTCCTAACAAGCATATTAGGATGGAAGAAAAGCCCCAAGGCAGACTTAAAAAATAATTGAGCTGAAATTTAACCCCTGAGATTTGCAGGTCATTGGAAAGAGCAGAGATGCCATAAGGTGACTAAGAAGTTGTCTGAGGGCTCGGCAAGCAGTAGCCAATGAATGAAGCCTTCCAACAGCTGTGGTGTGCATCACCTACGTCAGCCCCCATTCCAGGTCACCAAACATCCACTGGCGTCTCTGACTCTCTCTTTGGATTTTACAGGCTCTGAAATAATTGTAAGACATATATGACTTGTCAGAAAGAATGAAAATAAAATGAAAATTTGCTAATCTATTATGTCATCTATCATCACTTTAGAAAAGAATTCGGTGTTTAAGTAATACGTTAGACACATTTGGGTGAAAAAATAATTTTTACTTAAGGATAGATACCATTTCTACTAGTTGGAGAGAGAGAAGCAGTGCTTGGGAAAGGAAAATCTTTATAGAGTTCTTAATCCTGTAACATTTTACCAGTGCATTCTGTAACCTTGTAAGCTAAAATCTTATTTTTTCACAAAATAATGGCTTAGTATTATGAACTCCCATGGACAGAGGAGCCTGGTGGCTACTGTCCCTGGGGTCGCAAGAGTCAGACACAAATCAGTGACTAGATCACCACCACCTTTATCTTCATAATTATAATTCAGAGTAAACTTAAAGGAGAAAAAATAAGCCTTATCCTCATAGAACTGAATTATCCACAATGTCCCCTCCAGATACACCTGTAGGACAAATCTGAGTGCCTGAAGTTATTTTTTAAGAAAGTTATTCTTCATCTCACTCACTAGTGAAGTGATGCTTAAAATTCTCAAGCCAGGCATCAGCAATATGTGAAACATGAACTTCCAGATATTCAAGCTGGTTTTAGAAAAGGCAAAGGAACCAGAGATCAAATTGCCAACATCCACTGGATCATCGAAAAAGCAAGAGAGTTCCAGAAAAACATCTATTTCTGTTTTATTGACTATGCCAAAGCCCTTGACTGTGTGGATCACAATAAACTGTGGAAAATTCTTCAAGAGATGGGAATACCAGACAACCTGACCTGCCTCTTGAGAAACCTATATGAAGGTAAGGAAGCAACAGTTAGAACTGGACATGGAATAATAGACTGGTTCCAAATAGGAAAAGGAGTACATCAAGGCTGCATATTGTCACCCTGCTTATTTAACTTCTGTGCAGAGTACATCATGAGAAACGCTGGACTGGAAGAAGCACAAGCTGGAATCAAGATTGCCAGGAGAAATATCAATAACCTCAGATATGCAGATGACACCACCCTTATGGCAGAAAGTGAAGAGGAACTAAAAAGCCTCTTGATGAAAGTGAAAGAGGAGAGTGAAAAAGTTGGCTTAAAGCTCAACATTCAGAAAACGAAGATCATGGCATTCAGTCCCATCACTTCATGGGAAATAGATGGGGAAACAGTGGCTGACTTTATTTTTCTGGACTCCAAAATCACTGTAGATGGTGATTTCTGCCATGAAATTTTAAGACACTTACTCCTTGGAAGGAAAGTTATGACCAACCTAGACAGCATATTAAAAAGCAGAGACATTACTTTGCCAAAAAGGTCCATCTAGTCAAGGCTATTGGAGAAGGCAATGGCACCCCACTCCAGTACTCTTGCCTGGAAAATCCCATGGGTGGAGGAGCTTGGTAGGCTGCTGTCCATGAGGCCGCGAAGAGTCGGACACGACTGATCGACTTGACTTTCACTTTTCACTTTCATGCATTGTAGAAGGAAATGGCAACTCACTCCAGTGTTCTTGCCTGGAGAATCCCAGGGACGGGGCAGCCTAGTGGGCTGCCATCTATGGGGTCGCACAGAATCAAACACGACTGAAGCGACTTAGCAGCAGCAGCAGCAGCAGCAGCAGTCAAGGCTATGGTTTTTTCCAGTGGTCATGTATGGATGTGAGAGTTGGACTATGAAGAAAGCTGAGTGCAGAAGAATTAATGCTTTTGAACTGTGGTGTTGGAGAAGACTCTTGAGAGTCCCTTGGACTGCAAGGAGAACCAACCAGTCCATTCTAAAGGAGATCAGTCCTGGGTGTTCATTGGAAGGACTGATGTTGAGGCTGAAACTCCAATACTTTGGCCACCTGATGCGAAGAGCTGACTCATTTGAAAAGATCCTGATGCTGGGAAAGATTGAGGAAAGGAGGAGAAGGGGATGATGGAGGATGAGATGGTTGGATGGCATCACCAACTCAATGGACATGGGTTTGGGTGGACTCTGGGAGTTGGTGATGGACAGGAAGGCCTGGTGTGCTGCAGTTCACAGGGTCGCAAAGAGTCAGACACAACTGAGCGACTGAACTGAACTGACTGAAGTGGAAGGAAAGCCATGCTTTAATGGTTCTGGTAGCTATTTTTATGGTTTTCTAAATAATTAATCTGATTTACAAATAGAACATATTCTGAAAAGTCAGCTTTCATCCCCATGATATATTACTGCTGCATTTTATAATGTTGACAATACCAAGTTTACAAACATTTGCTGGTGCAATGATGCAGCAGAAGCTAAGGCGTAGATTTGGTGGAAAGAAATGTCAAGCATGTAATAGAAATCAAGAGATGAAGAGAACTCAAAGAAAATAATCCTAACAGGGGAATGATACCAATTTACCTAGACAGCTGATGGGTCAAGCCATTTGTATTACCAAACATTTCATTTTGTTACACTTTACAGTCATTTTTCATGTAGCTACATCTTAATATAATTATATTCTCTCATTCAGTAAGGGTTTATTAGGCCCCTTCCTTATGGCTGCACAAATGGGATACAGTCAGATCAAGATATAACTACAAAACAATGTAGAAGCGCAGTGTTCCACTTCAATACCATTCAGCTCTGATCGTTGATAGGGCATGAAGTCAAAGAACTAGCCTTGGTATGTCTCATAATCTCCTCTGGAAATGGGGATAATGCCTCAAACATGGTCCCTATAATTCAGCTCAAATGCATAACTCATAAGTCTTCAAGCACAATAGTAGGAGGTAATGTATAGCTTAATGCTATCTATAATATAGCTAAAAAATAAATAGAGAAAGGTGTTATCAACTTGATCTGATGCACCAGTGCAGTCCAGAAGAGCAGAGGAGCCACAGCAGAGAGAATCATGCTCAGGGGCACATGGACAAAACTAGGAGCACTGAAATGTGTATGGCTTGTTTGTGGGACCTTTTGATATGCTGAACCAACTCCTTTCTCCTTCCTACCCCTTCCTTTCTCTGTTTCCTGCCCTTCACTCCAGAAACTCACCTGATCTTGTTCAGGCATGAAAGTGAAAGTGAAGTCGCTCAGTCTTGTCCTACTCTTTGCGACCCCATGGACAGTAACCTACCAGGCTCCGCAGTCCATGGGATTTTCCAGGCAAGAATACTGGAGTGGGCTGCCATTTCCTGTTAAGGCATAGGTAGGATAAATTTGCATCAGCTGACCTGTGTTTAGATTGCTTTCAGCCAGTTGTGTAACCTGTCTGATATAAGTTCTCAGGAAAAGAAGCTGAGTTTGCACAACATATGAGTGAATCATCCAGCCACTAAGGTTTGGCCTCGTGGAATCTGAGATGTACTAATTTTAACTTTTTAACTTTAATTTTAACTAATTTTAACTTTAATCAATCAGTTGGTTCACACAGCTCACAACCTGTTGATACTCTAGAAGTTCAAGACAGTATTTGTGGGTATGCTTTGTCATTCAGTTGTGTCTGATTTTTTGCAACTGTAGCCCGCTAGGCTCCTCTGTCCATGGGATTCTCCAGGCAAGAATACTGGAGTGGGTTGCCATTTCCTTCTCCAGGGAATCTTCCCAACCCAGGGATTAAACCCAGGTCCCCTACACTGCAGGCAGACTCTACAATCTGAGCCACCAGCGATACTCTAGAAGTTCAAGACAATATATCTCTCTTTACCCTTGCCCGCACTGAACTTAAAATCTCTTGCCTGAAGTTCCACAGATTTTCCTCCTTCCCTCCCACCTCAGCTTCCTGCATTCCTACTGCTTCCCTCTCATCTGGACATGCCATGGGTATTTCTGCATCCCCATGTTTGTTTGAAAATGAAGCATGACTCAGAAAAGCTTCCAGATCTTTCCACATCAAGGTAAAGCCCACCTCATCACGGAAGTCTACTGAGGATCCCTACACCTCTTTCTCTTCCACAGCTTCCTGATTAGGGAGAATGGGCTCCACGTGGTTTCAGATCCTGTCTTGGACTCTATATGACCTTGGGAAGGTTGCCAACCAATCTGTCTCTATTTCCTCGTCTGTAAAATAGAGATGTTTTCACTTACCTTATGAGGTCATTGTAAGTACTAATAAGATAAATCAAGTGAAGTGCCAGGAGTCATGCCCAGCATACCTAGTGCATGATAACTGTTCTCTTTCATTAGCAGAAAAAGCAGTGACAACAGTCACGATTAATTAAGCACTTACTATCTGCCAGATGCTACGCCCTGCATAACCTTGTGAAGCAGATATTATGATCAGTTTACTCGTGAGAAAAATAAAGACCTGGATGGTTAGGAAACATACCTAAGGCCATACACTGAGACACCGAGCTAAGACTTGAAGGCAGTTCAACCTAACATCAAAGCTGATGTCTTTTGTTTGCTTGTTTTCAATTTTAGGATATTCCCCTCAGTTGTTAAAGTAAAAGAGGAGGAAAATATATTTTTAGAATGTTTTATTGTAAGCAAGCCCTAAACTGGTCTCATTTTTTCCAATTAATTGTGTACTCCTGCGTAAAGTCCTGATGGCAGCTGCAGTTGTTCTATCCTTTGAGAAATAAAATTTCATAAAGCTGTGTATTTTATACTTTACCAAAAGGCTAGTCTTGCTCCAGGACTGTTTTCTCTTCTGGAAAGTTCTAGCCTGGAGCTTCAGTGCCATTCCTTGGTTTCAACTTCTGGTTCCTTCTAAAACTTCAGTCTCATTCTTCTCTTTCTATCCTCACCTGTAGGTTCTGTTTCATAGTCGCTCACACGTGGGGCTCCTTGGAGTCCTCCTAAACAAGTACAAAAGAAGACTGTACTTCAGATTTGGAGCAGTAAATGGTATTTAAATTATAGAAGCACAGACCACTCAACAATGAATATTCAATTTCCTTCATCTCAAAGCAGACTCCCTTCCCTGTGAGGGAAGTGAGAAATCACTCACTTTCCCATTTTCTCCCCAAGGTCCATGATCTTGCCATATGGCTGAACTCCCTTCTTCCCCTCAAAACTCTTAATATCCCCTTTTCTGTGGAATACTCTTTAAATTTTCTGTTTCTTTTTTTAATTCCTAAGAGGTTTCCCAGGTAGCACTAGTGGTAAAGAACCTGCCTACCAATGCAAGAGACATAACAGACGTGGATTTGAGCTCTGGATTGGGAAGATCCTCTGGATGAAGGTATGGTGGCCCACTCCAGTATTCTGGCCTGGAGAATCTCATGCACAGAGGAACCTGGTGGGCTACAGTCCATAGGGTCACAAAGAGTCGGACATGACTGAAGCAACTTAGCATGCATGCGCCATTTATTGTCCCACTGATGAAAATTTGCCGTCACATTCACTGCCAGTATCATTATGATCAGTTTACGTGTGAGGAAAATAAAGACCTGAATGGTTAGTAAATGTACCAAAGGCCACACATTGAGTAACAGAGCCAAGACTCGAACGTAGTTCAGCCAAAGCCAGTGCCTTTTGTTTGTTTGTTTCTAAATTCAGTATATTTCCCTCAGTTGTTAAAGTGAAAGGGGAGGAAAGTACATTTACAAATGGGAGGCGATGCTGTAGTCCATTTGAATTTCCTGTGTTTCAGTATTTTCCCACTATTGATAGATACTTAAATGTACTCTCAGTTCACACTTTTCATATAGCATAAGCCCACTTCAGTCTTAAACTCTTTGAAAGAGCCTTGTCGCACTCCTCTTTCTTTCCCTTACAGTGTATAAAGTTTTGCAGTTTAAGGATGACAATGATAATATTGTATTGGCTAATCTATTGGATATGACAAACATTATAGAACCATAGGCAAAGAAATCGCCCTCTCTGACACTCTTTTCGTAAATCAGAAACTTCCTCACTGAATGTCACCAGTGATGCATTATTAAGAACAGATTAAAGAAAAAGAAAATTAAAATGAGAAAGAAAGAGAAAAACAATAGAGATGATGAGGAAAAGAGAAGGGTAAGGAGGAGAGAAAGAAAAGGAATCATACGAAGGTGGCAGTCCAACCTTCTTCGTTTCCTATCCAAGAACCAGTACACTCTTCTTCCTTGTTAATAAAGACTCTAAGTTTGTACAAGGATGAAGCTCACAAAAATCTGGGGATAATTCCTGATTATTTAAAACCCATCATTGTAATCTCATTGCCTTTGCCAGTTAAGTATTTTTTGTTATTTTAGTTGCTAAGTCATGCCCAACTCTTGAGACTCCATGGACTATAGCCCACCAGGCTCCTCTGACAGATTTCCCAGGCAAGGATACTGGAGTGAGTTGCTATTTCCTTCCCCAGGAGATCTTCCCAACCCAGGCATTGAACCGATATCTCCTGCATTACAGGTGGATTCTTTACCACTGAGCCACCTGGGAAGCCAATTAAATATTTAGGAAATCACATTTTATGACATTCTGACAGCAAAATGTGAGAAACATTATACCAGGGATAAAGCTTGGAAAGGTTTCATCCCACTTTAAAAAACATAAAGAAGCACAATGAAATGTTCAGATGTTGTTATATCTAGAAAACATAGCTGGACTGAGACAGCCATCTGTTTTGCGACCATTGGAGGATCCAACTTGAGGACAGTGAAGTGAAAGATGAAAAATAAGTAGGTTCCCAGATCCATCACAAAACAATCAACTGATCAGCCTTGGAACTATATCTCCTCTGATTTTTGATTATTTAAGATAAACATTATTATTTTAAGCAATTATGTTAGGTTTCTATTATTTAAGTAAGAGTAGATTAACTGAAACATAGGAATTTTAAGCAAGGTAAAGGTATTAAAACATCTGTGTTTTAATGCAGTTACATTGGCTGAACTGTCAGAAGAGGCAAGATCCATTAAGAAATCTATCCATTTAGTGAAGTAAAATCAGTGAGGGTGAACGTGACAATTCAGTGGAAATGAACTGGATGCAAAGTGGATACAAAGAAGGAAATGACTATAAGTGATACTGAAGAAGAGAAATCCATAGGACTTTGATAATTGGTTAAACATGGGAAAACAAAGAGAGAGGAGATAGAATAAGTTAGAATTTCTGAAAATAGCATGCTCCCAAATAAGGAAGTCAAAATAAAAAACTTATTTGCAGGGTCAAAAGATTTGTTTCAGACATAGGACAGGGATACTTGCATGGCATTTTGAGTGGAGAAATACACCAGGCAGCTGGAAATGGAGATACTAGGAGCGATCAGAACTGACACTGATGTATGCACAGAGGTGATCATTGAAGACAACAGAGTCAAATGCGCTAACCATACAAAAGATAGGGAGGGGGACAGGGAGCAGTGGATATAAAAGATGAGAGAGAGGATTCGGAGGAACACTTACATTTCAGAGAAAATATAAGAGAGAAAACATCACTTAAAGATGTGGGGAAAGAGGGAAACTAGGATAAAAAATGTAACCGAAAGTGAGAGAAGAGAGATTTCATGCAGGAGGGGAAGGATAAAGGGGCAAATCCTCCTGGAAGGTAAAGAAGATCAGCACATGATCTGGCAAAGGATTTTGGGATTAGGAGCTGTTGGTTCTTCAGTGAAGATGGTTAAAGTTCATCAGTGATGAGGTGAAAAAGAGTTGAGGAGCAAGAGGTATAGAAACTGAAAACAAATCCTATTGAGATATTTGAATTTTAAAAGGAGAAAATTGTAAGAATCAAGGTAGATGAAAATTTATTTATGTATAAAGAGAATCTGAACATTTTGGAAGGCAAAGGGTAAGTAGTCATCAGAGTGGGAAAGATGGAAGATGACACCTGCTTATGCTGTTCTACTAATGTTATAATGCTATTTGTCTCTGAAATAATTTACGTAAAAGTTATATGTGTGTGAATGTGTACATATATATATGTCCACATATATTTATGTGTGTGAATGTGTATATAATTGCTGTATATATTAATATATCTTAAAGCTACATATATTAATATGCTATTTATATTAATATTATACACATTGTAACACACACATAAGCAGTTTATTACAAAAGAATGGTAAGCAATCTTTGCAGCTCTGAGAGCTACTATAGACTCTCAGCCAACAAGTTTTAGTGTATAAAAATGTAAGCTGTTTCAGCCACCACACCATAAAGAATTGTGGTTTTTAAAAGTCTACCACAATCTGTGTCCCTCACATTTATTTTATTACAAAGGACACAAAAGGGCTGGCCCATAGTTTTGACTAATAACAGCTGACAAAGTGTGCTGAACAGTATGAAAAGGCAAAAAATAGGACACTGAAAGATGAACTCCCCAGGTCGGTAGGTGCCTTATATACTGCTGAAGACCAGTGGAGAAATAACTCCAGAAAGAATGAACAGATGGAGCCAAAGCAAAAACAACATTCAGTTGTGGATGTGACTGGTCATGGAAGTAAAGTTGATGCTGTAAAGAGCAAATTTCATAGGAACAAGGAATGTTAGGTCCACAAATCAAGACAAATTGGAAGTAGTCAAACAGGAGACGGCAAGAGTGACCATCAACATTCTAGGAATCAGCCAACTAAAATGGACTGGAATGGGTGAATTTAACTCAGAAAACCATTATACCTACTATTGTGGGCAAGAATCCCTTAGAAGAAATGGAGTAGCCATCATAGTCAACAAAAGAGTTCAAAATGCAGTACTTGGATGCAATCTCAAAACGACAGAATGATCTCTGTTCATTTCCAAGGCAAACCATTCAATATCACAGTAATCCAGGTCTCTGCCCCAACCAGTAATGCTGAAGGAGCTGAAGCTGAATGGTCCTATGAAGACCTACAAGACCTTCTAGAACTAACACCCCAAAAGATGTCCTTTTCATTATAGTGGACTGGAATGCAAAAGTAGGAAGTCAAGAAACACCTGGAGTAACAGGCAAATTTGGCCTTGGAGTACAAAACAAACAAAGCTAGTCAAAGGCTAATAGAGATTTGCCAAGAGAGCACACTGGTCATAGCATCACCCTCTTCCAACAACACAAGAGAAGACTCTACACTTGTACATCACCAGATGGTCAACACTGAAATCAGATTGAGTGTATTTTTTGTGGCCAACGATGGAGAAGCTCTATGCGGTCAGCAAAAAAAAAAAAAAAAAAAGACCGGGAGCTGACTGTGGCTCAGATCATGAACTCCTTATTGCCAAATTCAGACTTAAATTGAAGAAAGTAGAGACAACCACTAGACCATTCAGGTATGACCTAAATCAAATCCCTTACAATTATACAGTGGAAGTGACAAATAGATTCAAGGGATTAGATATGATAGACAGAGTACCTGAAGAGCTATGGACAGAGGTTCGTGTCATTGTACAGGAGGCAATGATCAAGACCATACCCAAGAAAAAGAAATGCACAAAGGCAAAATGGTTGTCTGAGGAGGCCTTACAAATAGCTAAGGAAAAAAGAAAAGCTAAAGGCAAAGGAGAAGAGGAAAGATATTCCCATTGGAATGCAGAGTTCCAAAGAATAGCACTGAGAGATAAGAAAGCCTTCCTCAGTGGTGAATGCAAAGAAATAGAGGAAAACAACAGAATGGGAAAGACTAGAGATCTCTTCACGAAAATTAGAGATAACAAGGGAACATTTTATGTAAAGATGGGCTCAATAAAGGACAGAAATGGTATGGACCTAACAGAAGCAGAAGATATTAAGAAGAGGTGGCAAGAATACACAGAAGAACTGTACAAAAAGATCTTCATGACCCAGATAATCACGATGGTGTGATCACTCACCTAGAGCCAGACATCCTGAAATGTGAAGTCAAGTGGGCCTTAGAAAGCATCACTACAAAGCTAGTGGAGGTAATGGAATTCCAGTTGAGCTATTTCAAATCCTAAACGATGATGCTGTGAAAGTGCTGGACTCAGTATGCCAACAAATTTGGAAAACTCAGCAGTGGCCACAGGACTAGAAAAGGTCGGTTTTCATTCCAATCCAAAAGAAAGGCAATGCCAAAGAATGCTCAAACTACTGCACAATTGCACTCATCTCACATGCTAATAAAGTAATAATCAAAATTCTCCAAGCCAGGCTTCAACAGTACGTGAACAGTGAACTTCAAGATGTTCAAGCTAGATTTAGAAAGGGCAGAGGAACCAGAGATCAAATTATCAATATCCATTGGATTATCAAAAAAGCAAGAGTTCAAAAAACAATCTTTCTCTGCTTTTTGACTACACCAAAGCCTTTGACTGTGTGGATCACAACAAACTGTGTGAAATTCTTCAAGAGATGGGAATACCAGACCACCTGACCTGCCTCCTGAGAAATCTGTATGCAGGTCAAGAAGCAACAGTTAGAACTGGACATGCAACAAGAGACTGGTTCCAAATCGGGAAAGGAGTACATCAATGCTGTACTGTCACCTTGTTTATTTAACTTCTATGCAGAGTACATCATGAGAAATGCTGGACTGGAGGAAGCACAAGCTGGAATCAAGATTGCTGGGAGAAATATCAGTAACCTCAGGTATGCACATAACACCACGTTTATGGCAGAAAGTAAAGAAGAACTAAAGCGCCTCTTGATGAAAGTGAAAGAGGAGAGTTAAAAAGTTGGTTTAAAACTCAACATTCAAAAAATTAAGGTCATGGCATCCAGTCCCATCACTTCATTGCAAATAGATGGGGAAACAATGGAAACAGTGACTTCAGGAGTTGGTGATGGACAGGGAGGCCTGGCATGCTGTGATTCATGGGGTCCCAAAGAGTCAGACACGACTGAGCGACTGAACTGAACTGAAGTGAATTGAACATGAAGCTGAAATTCTAGAAGCTGATTAAAAACTTGTTTTTTTTTTTTTTTTAAATAAACCTTATTTCTGAACTTTGCTCTCTCAATTTCTTCCTCAGGTTTCTCACTCCTTACTACTTCATTTTTCAGTTCAGTTCAGTCGCTCAGTCGTGTCCGACTCTTTGAGACCCCATGAATCGCAGCATACCAGGCCTCCCTGTCCATCATCAACTCCCAGAGTTCACTCAGACTCACGTCCATCGAATCAGTGATGCCATCCGGCCATCTCATCCTCTGTCGTCCCCTTCTCCTCCTGCCCCCAATCCCTCCCAGCATCAAAGTCTTTTCCAATGAGTCAACTCTTTGCATGAGGTGGCCAAAGTACTGGAGTTTCAGCTTTAGCATCATTCCTTCCGAAGAAATCCCAGGGCTGATCTCCTTCAGAATGGACTGGTTGGATCTCCTTGCATTTTTATATAAATGTAAATATGAGGTAGAAAGGAAGAAGGGAGAATTAGAAATTCCTTTGCAATGAAGGTAACATGGTCAGGAAAGAGGCATGTACTTACTACTGTTGGTGAGTCTTCATTTTAGGTTTAAGTCTGTCCTCAGAATCAGTGTTTAATATGTTCGTAACTTGCTTTCATGTTAGGTTAGTCAAAGTGCCAATAAGCTGAGCTTTCGTATACTGCCTTGGGTGCTTCCCAGCCTCTTGGAATTATTCTCTCTCCCTGAAAAGTGTGATGAATGATCTCAGTCCTACAAGTCATGAAGAGGCCACTATTTGAGCCTACAGACATCAGGAAAACATGCTGTCTAGTGATAATTCATTAAAATTGCTGGAGTAAAACTGATGTATTTTCTTGTCTTTGAAATAAATTCCATTCTCTCTGTGTACTTTAGTATCTTCCATGAACAAAAGAGTTGCTCCATAACACACCTCTGTTTCACATACTTATGTTGAGATTTGTTTTTATGGTCATTGCAGGAAGATTTTTATTTTTCTTATTCTTGACTGCTTTTAGGAGAGAAACAGAAAATATATTGCTAAGGAATCAAGCAGCTATGTTCTGTTTTCGCTCTTGTGTTCTAAGTAAACACAAGAGCAAAAACAGGGAAACACCCTTGGAAATGGAGCCTGGATACTTAGACAGTTGGACCTTCCATGACTTTGTAAGTGGAGATCTTTGAGAATGACTCACATTTTCAGGCAAAGATTTCTTGCTAAAAGTCCAATATTTTAAAGTCATCTCCATCAACTAGAAACATCCTGAGATACAGAAATTACTAGAGTGCCACGTTGTGGTGAATTCAGAAAAAAATGCTATAATAACCTCTGCCTCTTCCTACAAATAGCAAATAAAAAGAGACACCTCCCCCTTTATCAGAGCAACTTGTTTCTGACACTTAACATATATTTCTGGATATAAAATAAAGTGATTACATATGAGTCTTTTTGCAAATGCTTAAGAGCTTTTTAAAACTACATAAGAATTGCATCATTGGATGACACCTAGGACCCTAATCAGTCTTCACTGATGAGCACCGATGGATATGAAAAGGAACATTCAGCTGTTTGATTTTTTGATACAACTTACCGCAAAATTTCTCCAGTTAGTCATTTTAGTGATACCAAATTCCATATCAAATTTCCCCCACCACTGAAAACTTATGAAAAGTATCAGATTCAAAAGATTCATTTAAGTTTTTCTGTAACATTGTCTGGAAAAATGCAAACGAACCTCTTGACCAACCCAATATTTGCCTTTTCTAATCCATGTCATGGAAGGTGAAGACAGGAAAAACCCAGGGGAGTAATTAAATTGACTGTTTTTGAGTTGGCAGTTACATAAACTGCTGGAAGCAACTTAAGGTCATTCCTGCTGCTAAGTTACTTCAGTCGTGTCCAACTCTGCGTGACCTCGTGGACTGCAGCCTACCAGGCTCCTCTGTCCATGGGATTTTCCAGGCAAGAGCACTGGAGTGGGGTGCCATTGCCTTCTCCTGGGTTAGTTCTACACTTGAACATAGGGTTTATTTCCAGGGACTGCAGAAAGAACCAGAAAGAGTGCTGGGAGTCTCCAAGGCCAACAATATAGAGAGCAGAGTCCGGGTTTTGTTATCCTAGTCTCAGCTGTTAAGGCTCTGTGTTGCGAAGATGCCCCTTTAACTGCCCAAATTCACTGCTTCATATTAAATTTCAGATTTTTCAGAAAGGTACATTCAACTTGACTAAAAGAAGAAATTTATATATATTTTATTACTAGCACTTGTTCAGATTCCTTCAGGGCAGAAACTTTCTCTCTTATCATTTTATATCTTTAGTACCCAGCAGAGAACAGAGCACAAAAAAGGTGCTTGATCATGTTTTGTTGATAGAATTGTTGAAAGTTACTAAAGGCATTTTACCAGGTTCCTAAATTTGATATTTTGCCCAATACCACTGTCCCATACTGTTAGGTATTAACAGATATATGGTTTAGCAAAAATATAATAAGCTTTATTTTAGAATTGTCACCTGGAAAAATGGCAGTTCCATGTGGTTCAACTTCATAATTTAATTTGGCTTTATAGCATGTATATTTTTCAAGGCATGTTCTTAGCAGGAAAAAATTCTCCACCATCTCTTAGAGTCTCCAGCTGAGCCTAAGGAATAAACTGACAGAAAACAGATTAACAGGAGAAAAGCATACACATTTTATTAAATTTTTACGTATACATGGGAAACTTCACAAGAGAATAAAGCAAAAAGAAGTAACCAGAGCAGGAAGCTTGTCTATACCTTAGACAAAGAAATGATAAATTTGTGAAGAATTTGCAAAATAGAGGGATTTGGGATAGGAGTAGCAATGATGAGGGCTTCCCAGGTGGCTCAGCAGTAAAGAATTCACCTCCAATGCAGGAGACATGGGTTCAGTCCCTGGGTCGGGAAGATCCCCTGGAAAAGGAAATGGCAACTCACTCCAGTACCCTTACCTAGGAAATCCCACAGACAGAGGAACCTGGTAGGCTACAGTCCATGGGGTCACAAGAGTCGCACATGACTTAGTAACGAAACAACAACAGCAAGTGATAAGAAGTAACTAGGGAGAAAAGGGTGAATTTAACAAGATTTGCTTATATGGATTTTTCAGTCCCAAATTCCCATCTCTGGTGATAAGAATGTCTTCTTTCCTCCCGGTACAGGAAGGGTACATTTCATATGATAGTTTTTTCTCCTGCTTTCAGGAAGAAAAAGGAAAGTCAGAGTATCTTTCTTACCCCTGCTGGTTTTTAAGTGCCTTTATATCAAGATAATCAGTACACCAAAGCAGCATAATTTGGGTAACGTATTCTGGTTTCCTTCACCATGTATAGTGCTTAGTTTTTATTTTTACTATGAGGTGGGTTAAAATAGGAGCATCCCATTTTGCAGATGAAGTCCAGAGAGGTTAAGAGCCTTCCCAAGGTTTCCATACACTGCAGACCGGCCCAAGGTTAAAATCAGCTCTTTTGTCTCAGCTCATTCAAATATCTTTGCAAAAAGTCCGGAAAGTTTTAAAACTTTATTTTTGCTTTCTTTTCATATATGATATTCCCCTAAAGAGCATCAGATTTTGGTTGTCCCTCAAGTTAGAATTGATATTTGTCACTTTAAGAGCTGATAGACTAAAACACAGTTTGAACAATAAAAATGCACATTTTAGTACAGAGCGATGGGGAATGAAGCATTATAGCCAAATCATTATTCAAACCATTTAACAAGCTAAAATTCCCAAATCCCAACAAGCCCTAAATCACACCTACCAAAAGTTAGAGTCATTTTTAAAGAGGTTACCAAGACATGTTTTGTTGTTATCCATCTATATACTTATTAGGTTTCAAAATATAATTAGAAAATATCTTCTACCCCTATCCTCTGGGAAATTTTCTACTGCCCAATTTTATTCTTTGGCCATAGGCAAGTAGATTTAATTTACATAAAATATTCCTCCAAGCTGTAAACACCATTTAAGCATTTTTTCCCAGAAGTAATCTTGCTATTACTGTTTTCTGTTAAACTTATATATATATATATATATGCACATATTCATATGAAACAATCTCAATCATGTCTAAGTTTCTTTTTTAGGAAGAAATTTAGTTCTTGAATAAGGATAAATATTATTTTCTGATTAAAAAACTGATGATAGCTTGTCAAAGTCTGACATAGTGAATAACAAAACAATTTCTTAGGATCAAAAGCTCAGATAAACTTAGAACTAATGAGCATCTTTCCATATTTTACTTAAATTCTGCTATTCTTGCCGCCCCCCCAAAGATTTAAATTAATAATTACTCAAACTAAATTTCCCCAAACCTCAATTTCAGATTTTACCTTACGTCCAAATACTGTCAAATTCTCAAATGACTTAAGTTTTGTTAAAAACTTCAGTCAATTGTAAATTGACTTGCCCTATGGATACTCAAAATCAATTTTTATACTGTATTTTTAGAAGCAAATGTGAAATAGTTCCTAAAAAAACCAACACTCATTATAGTTTTCTTCCCGTCTTCTGTGAAGGCTGTCTCTGCTTAGTAATACCGTTTCCAGAAGATAATTCTAGAGGTGAATCTTCTGGGACTGTGACTGGATGAGGAAGGCAGGGGTGAAGCAAGGACAGGCTGGACCATCTGGAGGCTTGAATCAGTGGACATACTTGAATAAAAGATTTGGTTCTGAACAAGGGCTTGAAGGAGATGTTAGCTCTGAAGAAAGAGCAGCTGAGGAAAAAAACATGAGACATGAGAAAGCCAAGAGGTTGCTGTCTGGGCAAAGGGTTAGGTAGCCAAACGACGAGGCACTTCTGTGCATTGTGACAGTACCCTGAAGTTCAGCCACCCTCCCAGGATCTGCCTTGTTGCTGTAAAAGAGACTGCCCAGTTAAAAAACAAACAAACAAACAAAAACAACCCAGTGTTCCAAGTAGCACGTGCTTCACAGTTCACTCTGCCTGTTATGCGATGAAATCTTGCTGCTTATGCACTGCCAGGAGTGGACCCATTTACATACTAATCCACATGGCATCACCAAATTTTCAGAATTACTCTAGATGGTGCAGTACACGATTAACTGTGTGCACGTGGGAAACTGGGATTAACACAACATCCCAGCTGCGGGTTCCAGGGACAACTTTATTTTCTTTTCCATTGTATTCCTATTCTTTCCAGGGTTATCCTGCCCTCAGACAAGCCAATTCACTTATACCTGCTCCAAGTAGAAATATACTACCTCCTAGGTATAGGGTTGGAGAAGGCAATGGCACCCCACTCCAGTACTCTTGCCTGCAAAATCCTATGCATGGAAGAGTCTGGTGGGCTGCAGGCCATGGGGTCGCTAAGAGTCAGACACGACTGAGCGACTTCACTTTCACTTTTCCCTTTCCTGCATTGGAAGAGGAAATGGCAACCCACTCCAGTGTTCTTGCCTGGAGAATCCCAGGGACAGAGGAGCCTGGTGGGCTGCCGTCTACGGGGTTGCGCAGAGTCGGGCACGACTGAAGCGACTTAGCAGCAGCAGTAGCAGGTAATGGGTATCATATAGTAACTAATCTTGTGTATATGTCTTTGTGTGTGTGTGTGTTTCATTCATCAACAAATATCATAAATATTTGTTACTGAGTATATCATAAATACCCTAGACCTGGCCCAGACAATGGAGATACAAAAATTAAAAAGAAAGCCTAGGTCCCTGTTCCTGTAGAGCTGGTATTCTAGTAGAAGATGATAGATAATAAACAAGGGAAAAAATAAACAAGATAGTTTCAGAGACAGTCATCGTCGTGTTAGTTGCTCAGTCGTGTCCGACTCTTTGTGACCTCATGGAGTGTAGCCACCATGCTCTCCTATCCATGGAGTTCTCCGGGCAAGAATACTGGAGTGGGTTGCCATTCCCTTCTCCAGAGGATCTTCCCAACCCAGGGATTGAACCCGGATCTCTTGCATTGCTGGCAAATATTTTACCATATATGCTACAAGGAAGTCCTTCACAGACAGTAATTAAGTCATTTAATTTACAGTGAGCTGTGATTTCTAGACAGTCATTTTACATACTAAGAAATAAATCTAACTCATAAATTGTTTTCATGTGTAGCGAAAATATGAAATACAGAGGCTAAGACCTTCACTGTGTTTAGACACTCACTTAAATGTATTCTTTTTCATGTTGCAGTTTCCTTTTCATATTTTGGGGCCATTAGTTGTTTTTCTAGTTCCAAGCATTTTTGTAGGCTCTTAAAAATTGCTGAGAACTGTGGCACTGTGTTCCTTGACCCTGGTGAATAAGCATACTCTCCTTCTAGACTGTGTGAAGGTTTGTATTTCATGCTGATGGTGATGGGAAGATTTGCTACATATTAGGGAGCTCCACCTTCTTCTGCCCCAACACACAGGATGCACACTCCCATTAGTTACAGGGCTCAACCTAGAAGGTATTTCTAACTCAGGGGCTTTTCAGAAACTACAGGATGTTTGAAGGTTAGTAAATCAAAAAGAGGCATATATATGGAAAGCCCCTGGTGGGATGTACTTCCAATTTGAAAATTACTGCAATATACATATATAGTACTTTTATGCTTGCATGTTAATTGGTATTGAAAGGTTAATAGTAGCTGTTGCTTCAGGAAGGGAAGACAGTTATGACATTGCACAGGATCACCAATGGGGGAATTTATTTTCAGTTGTTCCTCTAATCAGAAAGTTATTGTTGTTGTTTAGTCAGTAAGTCATATCCAACTCTTTGCGACCCAATGGACTGTAGCCTGACAGGCTCCTCCGTCCATGGGATTCTTCAGGCAAGAATACTGGAGTGGGTTGCCATTTCCTTCTCCAGTTCAGAAAATTATACTTCTCACACACATAAGAAAAAAAGTAGTTTTAACTCGTTGCTTATCAAAACATCACTCAAAAAGTAAAAAGAGTAGAACCCAGGAAGAAACACAGAAAGCTTAAAAGGCCACAGGTTAATTCGAGAAAATAGTTCAGCTTTTTGGTCCTAGAATAAGACTTGTTAGTCATATCCTAGCTGTGAGACCCTGGACAAGTTAGTCAACATCTCTGAGCCTCAGTTTATATATCTGTAAAGTGGAATAATTATTATCCCTACTTCATGGAGTTGTGATCATTAAGTGAAGTGCTCCAGGTTTGAACTGACCAGCAGTTCAGCAAATATTAGCTGTTAGCAGAGAGAGTAGCTGCACTGAGCAGAAAATGAAGTTTTTGGAAGACTAATCAACAACGTAGGTAGGTGGTATTTTACAGAATTTATTATTTAGAAATTCCCATGTCAGAATTTCATATATGGGGAAAATTTTGACTAATAATATTGGCCTGACAATTTTTTTCAAAATTAATAGTCAGAATTATAGAAAGTGAAAGCAAATTTCCAAATGTGCTACCTCATTTCAGAATAGCTTTGAATAACACATTAGGAACTCAAAAGTGGCCTAAGTTTGAGAAAAACAGGAAAAGGTAGAGTCTAGTTTCTTTTACTGGAGAAGGAAATGGCAACCCATTCCAGTGTTCTTGCCTGGAGAATCCCAGGGACAGGGAAGCCTGGTGGGCTGCCGTCTATGGGGTCGCACGGAGTCGGACACGACTGAAGCGACTTAGCAGCAGCAGCAGCAGTTTCTTTTACATCAAGCTCTTTACAGAGGAGAAACTGAAATCCAGACACCATGTTGTCAGAAACCCCGTGTGTATATGTTAATGCATAGAATTGTAATACACGTAGTTCTCATTCATTCTCAACTAAGCGTTGTGATGTATTCTTAAACCTTTGATTGAAAGATTCCTTCAAGTGATTGGAACTGATAGAAACTTGGCCTGAATAAAGTCTTCCTGGTGCCCAGATGGCCATGGCATCAACCAGGCAGGTCTTTAAGGGAGACCCACTCGAGTATTCTTGCTGGGAATATCCCATGGACAGAGGAACCTGGCCGCCTACAGTCCCTGGGGGTCACAAAGAGCTGGACGTGGCTGAGCAGCTGAGCACACATGCTTGACACTGTGTTACACTTCTGCCTTTGTCGTCTGTATGTCCATCTGTTCACTTTACGATGAGGAAACTGGCATTTAATAAAAGACCATCATTAAACACCAACTTAGCAGAACCATGATAGAATCCTGGACTCTTGATGGCTCGCAAGGACTCAACCCACCTTCCCTGACTAACTCGAGGATGGGGAAGCAATCCTGACCACATAGATGAAGGATTTTCCTATGGACATTCCTGAATCCAGGACCATGAGTCAGGCTACAGCACAGCTTTAAGCTACATGGGAATATCAGGATTCTTGGGAACCAGACTGCAGAGCATCATAAACCAAACCTACCTGAAAATAGGGCTGTGTGCTTTCAGAAAGGTTCTGGGAAGCCAGCCAGACATTCATGTACATTTTTTTAATGTGTCAGCTGCTGCACGGGTATTTTGAGAAGCACTTTGGGAAGTCACAGCAGGAACTTGGCTTTTGTGTTTTGAAAGTGCCAGCTTTACTGCAGCTCAAACAGAAATAAAAGGGAAACAGCATCATTACCTGGCAGGTTTTTCAGTGCAATTCCAGCAGAGAATCTCGCTTTTCTAGCGTTAACATGCTTGCCTCCCCAGCTTTATGAAAAAAGAACACTATCTGGGAGGGACCTGAACCAAATATGAAACATGGTTTCAACAATTTCATACCATTTTTACCAGAAAGTGCTTTCACTGGAACATTTTGGTTTACTGAGAACCTCTTCTTTTGAGAGACAGAACATTCTTTCATTTGATGACCTTAAGAGCCTTTTTACCTTTAGCTAGAAAGAGGGAAGAGAAAAATGAAACTCCAGTGGAAAAGTAATTGTACATCTCTGTCATGCACTTTCTTGCTGAGCTCCATAATGGTTCATAAGCTCTTAACTGAAACTTATGAAAGTGTTCCCAATTGTTAATTCAGGATCTATAGCCAGCTTAGAAATTGTTGAAATGTACAAAATAAATGGAAGAAAAAAAAACCCAGCAGGGAAAGAAATTCTAGGTCATGCTTTTTAAAGCTGCTTGACCAAGAAAAAGTTTCTTTCAGAGAATGAGAACAATTTCAGTGTTCAGGTTTCTATGTAGTTGGTTTTGTTGGGCACAATATGTTCATCTCTGGTGCAAATGCTGCTGCTGCTAAGTCACTTCAGTCATGTCCAACTCTGTGTGACCCCATAGACGGCAGCCCACTAGGCTCCCCTGTCCCTGGGATTCTCCAGGCAAGAACACTGGAGTGGGTTGCCATTTCCTTCTCCGATGCATGAAAGTGAAAAGTGAAAGTGAAGTCGCTCAGTCATGTCTGACCCTCGGTGACCCCATGAACTGCAGCCTTCCAGGCTCCTCTGTCCATGGGATTTTCCAGGCAAGAGTACTGGAGTGGAGTGCCATTGCAAATGACTCAGTGTTTAAAGAGAGTTTGATTCTAGCTCCTGTGAAATGCAGATACATTGAATGGTATGATATCCTACCTACCACCAGTAATCTTAGATTGTGTAGCTTAGTTAAACCTCCATTGCACTCTCTTATTAACAGTAGTTAGAAAGAAGAATTTTAAGTTGAGGTCAGATACAGGAGACAAGATTATTGCACAGCAAGAATATATTAAATTTTCAAGACAGTCCTAACATTTCTGAAAGAAACCCGAGGAAAAGACTGCAATGCACATAGGAAATGATATTCGTGAGTGAGCTGATGATGCCAAGTCAGGATATTTTCCTGTGTCAGGGCACATAGTCATCATCTGTGGGTAGAATGGGTAGAACGCACTGTGGTTTTCCCATTCGGCAACACAGAGGGTGAGGTTTCCCCAAAGAAAACATTCTTGTCACTCTGCATCTCTTCTCTCCCTTCCCTTTGACCACCCAACTTTGATTAATTTCTAGTCAACTCTCAGATCTCACTCAAACATCATTTCCTCAAAGAAGCCTTCCCTGAATAGGTCTCCATGGGTTTGAATGTCTCCGTAATACACTCTCTTTCTAGCCCCATGTAGCACATGTCTTAGTTGGTTTTGCATCTGTATAAGTATGAGGTTAATGGCTGTCTCCCAAAGTATCCTTAGAGCTCAGTCAAGGACCAGTTTGGTAGTAGGTCTTCAAGAGATGTTGGCTAATGAATGATTAAGTGTGGGGATAAATTCACAAGTCAGTTGAAAGACAGATAGAATGGAGGCACTGGAGTAAATGTATCTCCTACTGGAAGGGAAAAGGACTCAACAGTCTTGACTGTATTATTAGAACCAAAACAGACCACTCTAGGTTAACTTTCAAAACTTATATAAAAAATTCATCAGAATTATCTTCTCTGTATATTACTTCTGAGATTGCCCATCAAAACATTTCACACAATGTCCAGCACTAAAACACAACTCATGTTATATTAAAAAATTTAAACCATATCTGATATGGTAGAGTGATATGGAATAATTATTCTGCAGCTGAGATTGGAGGATCCCTGGGAGGGAAACTTCAGAGAAGGGAAACTGCTAAGGCAGACACACAAGTCTTTCACATTTTCTCCTGGTGTCTCTGCCATAAACAATAATTGCACTGTTCCCTGTACACTGAACACCCTGGTGAAACATCACAGACACTCTTCCTGAACCTGCATTCGCCCAGTTTTACTGTGCACTTTAAAAATAACCTAAACTATAGAAAAGTAATTCTGTATCTCTATGATAATGAATTAAAGCAAAAGGTAAACATCTCCAAGGATTTAAAATTAGATGCTAAAAGTAGTCTGTGAAATGTAGTTCTTTCCATGCTCACTTCCCTCCTTTCCCTAGAAGCAGAGGGCTTTCCACCCACTACACAGCTGCCTAGAAGAGGCTGCATTCTAGATTCAACTTCAGTGACAGTTAAGGAGAAAAGTCTAACATGAAATCCTCGTGACACCAGTGAAAACCAACATGGCTGAGGCCATAAGGCAGGAACGATAAGTCTAGATAACATTCTAGCTCTTGAAATGGCAAATGCTGGTATATCACTTGTAATGGAGGTCTGATTTAGTGATCATTTAAATTAGCTACCTAGTCCTTATTTCTTTTTGCTCTCTTTTAAAAATTTTTTGTAAAATAAAGGGCATACTATTATGACTTTTGACATTTTCAGATATATGCAGCCATTTTTCATGAATGATCATACAATTTGTAGTATTCATTTAAATTATTATATATTAGCTTCCCTTCTGCTCCTCCCCCCCCAACACAGACACTGTACCTGTCATATGTGTTCCAAAGCCCTGTCTAAACTGTTCATAATTGTGACAGTCTAAAATGCTTTTAGAATCTCACCCATTCGAGAAAACCCTAATTAATTCTAATTAATTCCCTACATTCTGTAATTATCATTAGACCTGGAATTATTTTGAATATTATCTGAAAGTGAAACTGAAGTTATTCAGTTGTGTCTGACTCTTTGCAACACTATGCACTATACAGTCCATGGAATTCTCCGGGCCAGAATACTGGAGTGGGTAGCCTTCCTTCTCCAGGGGATCTTTCCAACCCAGGGATCAAACCCAGGTCTCCCTCATTGCTGGCGGATTCTTTACCAGCTGAGTAACATGGGAAGCTCAGGAATACTGGAGTGGGTAGCCTACCCCTTCTCTATCAGATCTTCCCCACCCAGGAATCAAACTGGGGTCTCCTGCATTGCAGGCAGATTCTTTACCAACTGAGTTATCAGTTCAGTTCAGTCACTCAATTGTGTCCAACTCTTTGTGACCCCATGGACTGTGGCACGCCATGCCTCCCTGTCCATCACCAACTCCTGGAGTTAACTCAAACTCATGTCCATTGAGTCGGTGATGCCATCCAACCATCTCATCCTCTGTCATCCCCTTCTCCTCCTCCTTCAATCTGTCCCAGCATCAGGGTCTTTTCAAATGAGTCAGTTCTTTGCATCAGGTGGCCAAAGTATTGGAGTTTCAGCTTCAATATCAGTGCTTCCAATGAATATTCAGGACTGATTTCCTTTAGAATGGACTGGTTGGATCTCCTTGCTGTCCAAGGGACTCTCAAGAGTCTTCTCCAACACCACAGTTCAAAAGTATCAGTTCTTTGGTGCTCAGCTTTCTTTATAGTCCAACTCTCACATCCATACATGACTACTGGAAAAACCATAGCTTTGATTGGATGGACCTTTGTTGGCAAAGTAATGTCTCTGCTTTTTGATATGCTGTCTAGGTTGGTCATAACTTTCCTTCCAAGGAGTAAGTGTCTTTTAATTTCATAGCTGCAATCACCATCTGCAGTGATTTTGGAGCCCAGAAAAATAAAGTCTGTCACTGTTTCCATTGTTTCCCCATCGATTTGCCATGAAGTGATGGGACCAGATGCCATGATCTTCGTTTTCTGAATGTTGAGTTTTAAGCCAACTTTTTCACTCTCCTCTTTCACTTTCATCAAGAGGCTCTTCGTTTCTTCTTTGCTTTCTGCCATAAGGATGGTGTCAAGCACATATCTGAAGTTATTGATATTTCACCCAGCAATCTTGATTCCAGCTTGTGCTTCTTCCAGCCCAGTGTTTCTCATGATGTACTCTGCATAGAAGTTAAAAAAGCAGGGTGACAATATATTTTGACATACTCCTTTCCCAATTTGGAACCAGTCTGTTGTTGCATGTCCACTTCTAACTGTTGCTTCTTGACCTGCATACAAGATTTCTCAGGCGGCAGGTCAAGTGGTCTGGTATTCCCATCTCTTGAAGAATTTTTCAGTTTGTTGTCATCCACAAAGTCAAAGGCTTTGGCATAGTCAAAAAGGAGAAGTAGATGTTTTTCTGGAACTCTCTTGCTTTTTCTATGGTCCAACAGATGTTGGTAATTTGATCTCTGATTCCTCTGCCTTTTCTAAATCCAGCTTGAACATCTGGAAGTTCACAGTTCATGTACTGTTGAAGCCTGGCTTGGAGAATTTTGAGCATTACTTTTCTAGCATGTGAGATGAGTGCAATTGTGCAGTAGTTTGAGCATTCTTTGGCATTGCCTTTCTTTGGGATTGGAATGAAAACTGACCTTTTCCAGTCCTGTGGCCACTGCTGAGTTTTCCAAATTTGCTAGCATATTGAATGCAGCACTTTCACAGCATCATCTTTCAGGATTTGAAATAGCTCAACTGGAATTCCATCACCTCCACTAGCTTTGTTCATATTGATGCTTATTAAGGCCCACATGACTTTGAATTACAGGTTGTCTGACTCTAGGTGAGTGATCACACCATCGTGATTATCTGAATCATGAAGATCTTTTTTGTATATTTCTTCTGTGTATTCTTGCCACCTCTTCTTAATCTCTTCTGCTTCTGTTAGGGCCAAACCATTTCTGTCCTTTGTTGTGTCCATCTTTGCATGAAATGTTCCCTTGGTATCTCTAATTTTCTTGAGATCTCTAGTCTTTCACATTCTATTGTTTTCCTCTATTTTCTTTTCATTCATCACCGAGGAAAGCCTTCTTATCTCTCCTTGCTATTCTTTGGAACTCTGCATTCCAACTGGTATGTCTTTCCTTTTCTCCTTTGACTTTTGTTTCTCTTCTTTTCTCAGGTATATGTAAGGCCTCCTCAGACAAACATTTTGCCTTTGTGCATTTCTTTTTCTTGGGGATGGTCTTGATCCCTGCCTTCTGTACAATGTCACAAAACTCCCTCCATCCATAGTTCTTTAGGCACTCTGTCTATCAGATTTAATCCCTTGAATCTATTTGTCATTTCCACCGTATAATCATAAGGGATTTGATTTAGGTCATACCTGAATTGTCTAGTGGTTTTCCCTACTTTCTTCAAATTAAGTGTGAATTTGGCAATAAGGAGTTCATGATCTGAGCCACAGTCAGCTCCCAGTCTTGTTTTTGCCAACTATATAGAGCTTCTCCATCTTTGGCTGCGAAGAATATAATCAATCTAATTTCAGTGTTGACCATCTGGTGATGTCCATGTGTAGAGTCTTCTATTGTGTTGTTGGAAGAGGGTGATGCTATGACCAGTGTGTTCTCTTGGCAAAACTCTATTAGCCTTTGACCAGCTTTGTTTTGTACTCCAAGGCCAAATTTGTCTGTTACTCCAGGTGTTTCTTGATTTCCTGCTTTTGTGTTCCAGTCCCCTATAATGAAAAGGACATCTTTTGGGGTGTTAGTTCTAAAAGGTCTTGTAGGTCTTCATAGAACCATTCACCTTAAGCTTCTTCAGCATTAGTAGTCGGGTCATAGACTTAGATTACTGTGATATTGAATGGTTTGCCTTAGAAATGAACAGAGATCATTCTGTCGTTTTTGAGATTGCATCCAAGTGCTGCATTTCGAACTCTTTTGTTGACTGTGATGGCTACTCCATTTCTTCTAAAGGATTCTTGCCCACAGTAGTAGATATAATGGTCTTCTGAGTTAAATTCACTCATTCCAGTCCATTTTAGTTGGCTGATTCCTAAAATGTTGGTGTTTACTCTTGCCGTCTCCTGTTTGACCACTTCTAATTTGCCTTGATTCATGGACCTAACATTCCAGGTTCCTATACAATCTTGCTATTTATAGCATCAGACTTTACTTCCATCACCCATCATATCTACAACTGGGTGGTATTGTTGCTTTGGCTCCACCTCTTCATTCTTTCTGGAGTTATTTCTCTATTGATCTCCAGTAGCATGTTGGGCACCTACCAACCTAGGGAGTTCATCTTTCAGTGTCCTATCTTTTTGCCTTTCATACTGTTCATGGGGTTCTCATGGCAGAAATGCTGAAGTGATTTGCCATTCCCTTCTCCAGTGGACCATGTTTTGTCAGAACTCTCCACCATGACCCGTCTGTCTTGGGTGGTCATAGGGCATGGCTCATAGTTTCATTGAGTTAAACAAGGCTGTGGTCCATGTGATCAGATTGTTTAGTTTTCTGTGATTGTGGTTTTCAGTCTGTTGCCTTCTAATGGAGAAGGGTGAAAGGCTTATGGAAGCTTCCTGATAGAAGAGACTAACTGAGGGGAAACTGGGTCTTCTTCTGATGGGTAGGGCCATGCTCAGTAAATCTTTAATCCAATTTTCTGTTGATGGGTGCTGCTGTGTTCCCTCCTTGTTATTTACTGGGGCCAAACTATTATATGTATTATCTGTATAATTTGTATTTATTATCTGTAAAATTACTTAAAATGTTAACTTTCTTATTTATTCATTTATATAATAACTTTTGCATATAGAAGATATAGTCACTTCTAGGAGCCAATTGCCCCAAGTTTGAATTCTACTCTGAATGGTGTAATACGTTTGAAATAGAACTTAGTACCTCAGTAACTAAGATTTTTACTCTTTAGAACTCAGGGGTTAGACCAGTGCATTGTAAAGGTCCCTTCCATTTTTGGTATTTAAGACTAAATTACAGTAATTGTTTACGTTGATGAATGACATTCTGCTTAGCATCTAACGTATATTATTTCATTCAGTTTTGCCAACCATTCCATGTGATATGTGCTATTATTATTGACATTTTACAAATGAGAAAAGGAGACACAAAAGGGTAATAAAACTTTCCTAGAATCATTCAGCAGGAGCCAGTGGAGCTGGGATGAAAATCTAGGTCTGACTTAAACTATTCTGCACAATGTCTAAATCAGAAGTCAAGAAAGTGGAGATAAATTTACCCAAATGTTAAATTCGATCACTTCAGAAAATGTCAGTGGTACCTCTGGTTATGAATTATTTTGATTACTATGATTTATTCAGTCACATAGAAACAAAATATTTTATGCCTCCAGTTCTCCATGGACCCTAAGCTATACTCTGTCCACACATGGCCCCTTGGCGTCTCCCCTCATCAGATGGCACCACATAAACATACAGGCTCATGTGTGCACATGAGGGTGTGGACATACACACAGAGTTCTAGATGAAGGATATCTATCTACCTATCATACATCTGTATTAAACCACAATGATTTTTTGTAACTCGACCCTTATATAATAAGATTAATGTGTTTGAAGTTGGAGTTTTATCGAAATAATGGTACTTTTCATTTCATTTCCAAAAAATACCTACAGAGATAGCCACAAGTATACAAAGCTAATGCCTAAAACTATTTGACCCACTTTCTTTTTTTTTTTTTTAGTTTAAATTTATTTATTTTAATTGGGGGCTAATTACTTTACCATACTGTATTGGTTTTGCCGTACATCAACATGAATCTGCCATGGGTGTACATGTGTTCCCCATCCTGAATCCCCCCTCCCACCTCCCTCCCAGTACCATCCCTCTGGGTCATCCCAGTGCACCAGCCCCAAGCATCCAGTATCCTGCCTCGAACCTAGACTGGCGATTCATTTCTTTTATGATATTTATTATACATGTTTCAATGCCATTCTCCCAAATCATCCCACCCTCTCCCTCTCCCTCAGAGTCCAAAACACTGTTCTTTACATCTGTGTCTCTTTTGCTGTCTCGCATACAGGGTTATTGTTACCATCTTTCTAAATTCCATATATATGCGTTAGTATACTGTATTGGTGTTTTTCTTTCTGACTTACTTCACTGTGTATAATCAGCTCCAGTTTCATCCACCTCATTAGAGCTGATTCAAATGTATTCTTTTTAATGGCTGAGTAATACCATTGTGTATATGTACCACACCTTTCTTATCCATTCATCTGCTGATGGACATCTAGGTTGCTTCCATGTCCTGGCTATTGTAAACAGTGTTGCAATGAACATTGGGGTACACATGTCTCTTTCAATTCTGGTTTCCTCGGTGTGTATGCCCAGCAGTGGGATTGCCCACTTTCTTATTTCCAAAAACTTTTTTCTCTCATTAATTTTGCTTAAGGCAGCAACAGAGGAGAATCAAAAATATATTCAATTTGATAAATATCATTTAAACAGGATCCTGAGCTAAACTCTGGGTGATCCTTATTTTTAATCTTGGTTCATCAATTTTGAAAGCAGTCTCCATAGTCTATAGAAGTGTTGCAATACATCACATTCTAATATAAAACTGAAAAACTGTGGGCAAAAAATGTGTATTAATTTCTAGTCATTAGCTTAAGCAACTAACTTATCTATTAGAGAGCATGTTTTAATTATATTCTGGTAGTAATTCCTTGGTTGACCATACATATTCTCATTTTATTTAAGTAATTTCAGATTTAACTAAAGAAAAATCAGTATTATTTGGGATTTTAATGGAATGATAAATTTAGTTTCCCTCAGGTGTATATTTTAGTAATAAACAGAGAATTACATACGCAAATATTGACTGGAAATAGAATGAAGAAATAATACATATATAGAGAGATTGATATAGATATATAAATTAAATAAAACACATAAAAGCAAAATTTTTAAAAAGCTGAATATTTGTCATCTCCAAAGGAAAATACTTCCTGAGTTGAAAATCTCATAAAATAAATAAAAATGCAAAAATATCATAAAATAAAAATTGAGGACTTTCACTTTCAGAAACATTGTGGGAGGTAATTTGAATCAGCCTCCTATTGAGAATTAGAAAAGGTGACTACAATTAAAAACATATACTTGAAAGCATGGAAAAGCTAAAAATAGTAAAGAATTGGTGGCCCAGCACCTAGGGAAATAGTGAAATTGAGAGATATGAGCCTGTCATTTCAGATCACTTTGGCCTTTGCTGATGCAGCTGAAAGGCTAAGTGGTACCTTTGAAAGCTTGATAAAGTTAGGGAGCAAGAGTTGAAATATAATAGCTGAGTATGAAACTCTAGATTAAAATACTTCCCTTTACGTAAGAATCCTGAAGGGCTATACCCTAATAATCAGGAAGAGCCAGAGGTAAACAACAGTTGGCAGAGACTACAGACCAGCTTTGCATCATGTTGAACTGAAAAATATCTGAAATTGCTATTGAACTGAGGCTAGAAGAATCAGAAGAAACATTTCTCTTGCATGAAGACAATATTACCCTAGAATTCAAATGATTTCTACAAACAAGTTTTAAATATCGTATCAAGTGGACCATCAACGAAGATACACCATGAATGAGGAGACACATGAGATGAGAAAACATCGTGAATGACAAACAGTAAAAGCAGCAGCCGGTAAAAATAGATCTACAGGGGCTCCAGAAAGTAGAATTATCAGGCGCAGACTTTAAAGTGACTGTATGCAAGAACTAAGAAAAGTTGTGACAAAAGATTTAAAACCATAAAAAAAATTACACATCCAGTATGAGAAAGAACCAAATGGGAGTCCGCAACCAAAATTTTGATAACAAAAAGTAAGAACTCAGTGTTTTGTTTCAATAAATGACTGAAGAAGCAGTTCATGAACTGGAAGATAGCTCAGAGTAAAATATCCAGAAGGAAAACAAAGATTAGCAAACACGGAAAAGTGCTGAGAGACAAAAGGGATATAGTGAAAGCATGTTAGACACAAAATTTGGAGTTTCAAAAGGAAAGCAAAAAAGTGAATGGATCAGGAACTATATTTGAAGATAATGCCTAAGAGTTTTTCAAAATTAGAGAAACTGTATAATTCATAGATTAAAGACCAATGATCTCTAAGTTGGATAAATAGAAAGAAATTCATATCTAGGTATATCATAATGAGACCAATGAAAATAAAAGATAAATCTTAAAAGTTGCTGTGGTAGGCAGAATTCTGAGATGACTCCCAAGACTCCTACCCACTGAGATACAGTTCAGTTCAGTTCAGTTCAGTCACTCAGTCATGTCCGACTCTTTGTGACCCCACGAATCGCAGCACACCAGGCCTCCATGTCCATCACCAACTCCGGGAGTTCACTCAGACTCGCGTCCATTGAGTCAGTGATGCCATCCAGCCATCTCCTCCTCTGTCGTCCCCTTCTCCTCCTGCCCTCAATCCCTCCCAGCATCAGAGTCTTTTCCAATGAGTCAACTCTTCTCATGAGGTGGCCAAAGTACTGGAGCTTCTTTAGCATCATTCCTTCCAAAGAAATCCCAGGGCTGATCTCCTTCAGAATGGACTGGTTGAATCTCCCTACAGTCCAAGGGACTCTCAAGAGTCTTCTCCAACACCACAGTTCAAAAGCATCAATTATTTGGCGCTCAGCTTTCTTCACAGTCCAACTCTGACATCTATACATAACCACTGGGGAAACCATAGCCTTGACTAGACAGACTTTGTTGGCAAAGTAATGTCTCTGCTTTTCAATATGCTATCTAGGTTGGTTGTAACTTTTCTTCCAAGGAGTAAGCGTCTTTTAATTTCATGGCTGCAATCACCATGCAGTGATTTGTGAGCCCAGAAAAATAAAGTCTGACACTGTTTCCACTGTTTCCCCATCTATTTCCCATGAAGTGATGGGACCAGATGTCGTGATCTTCGTTTTCTGAATGTTGAGATTTAAGCCAACTTTTTCACTCTCCACTTTCACTTTCATCAAGAGGCTTTTTAGTTCCTCTTCACTTTCTGCCATAAGGGTGGTGTCATCTGCATATCTGAGGTTATTGATATTTCTCCTGGCAGTCCTGATTCCAGCTTGTGTTTCTTCCAGCCCAGCGTTTCTCATGATGTACTCTGCATAGAAGTTAAATAAGCAGGCTGACAATATACAGTCTTGACGTACTGAACCAGTCTGTCGTTCCATGTCCAGTTCTAACTGTTGCTTCCTGACCTGCATATAGGTTTCTCAGGAGGCAGCTCAGGTGGTCTGGTATTCCCATCTCTTCCTATGTAATCTGTCCACCACCTCCCCCACCCACCCATTGAAAGAGACCTGTGAATATGATGGAATAGTCCGCCCTTGATTAGCTTATATTACATCCCAATGGTGGTGGGATAGCCATACCAGTGATTATGATATATTATATGACTCACTAGTAGCAAAGCATGGAGAGTGATTCTTCTTGCCTTCAGTAAGTAAGCTGCTGCCATGTTTTGAGGTGGCCACATGACTAGAACCTGATGGCTTCTAACAACTGTCCCAATGAGAAGAAAAATCTGGCTCAACTTTGTTTGACCCTAACCCACAAGAACTGTGACATAATAAATGTTTCTTGTTTTAAGGTAGTAAGTTTTCAGTAATTTATTACACAGCAATTGCAAACTAACTGATCTCCTTGGACTTCAAGGAGACCAAATGAGTCAATCCTAAAGGAGATCAACCCTGAATAATCATTGGAAAGAGTGATGCTAAAGCTGAAGCTCCAATATTTTGTCTACCTGATACAAAGAACCAACTCATTGGAAAAGAACCTACTCATTGGAAAAGAACCTACTCATTGGAAGAGATCCTGATCTTGGGGAAAAGGTTGAAGATAAAAAAGAGAAGAGGGCAGCAGAGGATGAGATGGTTAGATAGAATCAGTGACTCAATGGACATGAATCTGAGTAAACTCTGGGAGATAACAGAGGACAGGGAAGCCTGGTGTGCTACAGTCCATGGAGTGGTAAACAGTCAAACACAACTTAGCTACTGAATGACAACAACAATTGCAGCGGATACAGGAGTATTTGGAAGATACTGTAGGTTCAGTTGCAGGTGATCTTAATGAAGCAAATATTTTAGTAAAGGAAGTCACAAATTTTTTGGTTTCCCAGTGCATTTAAAAGTTATGATTATACTATAGTAAACTCTATTAAGTGTGCAATAGCATTATGTCTTTTAAAATGTACAGGTGTGTGGATTCTTTACTGTCTGAGCCACCAGGGAAGCCCTAATTTAAAAATACTTTATTACTAAAAAGTGCTAACCATTATCTGAGGCTTCAGCAAGTCATGTTGCTGCTGCTGCTGCTGCTGCTGCTGCTGCTAAGTTGCTTCAGTTGTGTCCGACTCTGTGTGACCCCATAGATGGCAGCCCACCAGGCTCCCGCATCCCTGGGATTCTCCAGGCAAGAACACTGGAGTGGGTTGCCATTTCCTTCTCCAGTGCATGAAAGTGAAAAGTGAAAGTGAAGTCGCTCAATCGTGTCTGACCCTCAGTGACCCCATGAACTGCAGCCTTCCAGGCTCCTCCGTCCATGGGATTTTCCAGGCAAGAGTACTAGACTGGGGTGCCATTGCCTTCTCCAGCAAGTCATGCTAGTAACATCAAAATTCACTGATCAAAGGTCTCCAAAAAAGTCTAATTATAGTGAAAAAGTTTAAAATATTGCAAGAACTACCAAAATGTGACACAGAGACACTAAATGAGCAAATGTTATTTCAAAAATGACTTGATGCAGGATGGCCAGGGAGGCCTGGCGTGCTGCAATTCATGGGGTTGCAAAGAATCAGACACAACTGAGCAACTGAACTGAGGGTGGCCACAAACCTTTAACTTTTTAAAAATGCAATATCTGCAAAGTGAAATAAAGTGAAATATTGATACAATAAAACAAGGTATGGCTGTATAGATTATTTTCAAAGGAACAATAGATTTGATAGCCATCTAATGAGACATGATAGGAGCCAGAAGACAATAAATGTACAGAAAGAAACTACAAAACTAGAACTCTGTCAGTTCAGTTCAGTTCAGTTCAGTCGCTCAGTCATGTCTGAGTCTTTGCAACCCCATGAATTGCAGCACGCTAGGCCTCCCTGTCCATCACCAACTCCCGGAGTTCACTCAAACTCACGTCCATTGAGTTGATGATGCCATCCAGCCATCTCATCCTCTGTCGTCCCCTTCTCCTCCTGCCCCCAATCCCTCCCAGCATCAGAGTCTTTTCCAATGAGTCAACTCTTCGCATGAGGTAGCCAAAGTACTGGAGTTTCAGCTTTAGCATCATTCCTTCCAAAGAACACCCAGGACTGATCTCCTTTAGAATGGACTGGTTGGAACTCTGTGCAGTCCAAGGGACTCTCAAGTGTCTTCTCCAACACCACAGTTCAAAGCATCAATTATTTGGTGCTCAGCTTTCCTCACAGTCCAACTCTCACATCTATACATGACCACTGGAAAAACCATAGCCTTGACTAGATGGACCTTTGTAAGCAAAGTAATGTCTCTGTTTTTTAATATGCTATCTAGGTTGGTCATAACTTTCCTTCCAAGGAGTAAGCGTCTTTTAATTTCATGGCTGCAGTCACCATCTGCAGTGATTTTGGAGCCCAGAATAATAAAGTCTGACACTGTTTCCACTGTTTCCCCATCTATTTCCCATGAAGTGATGGGACCGGATGCCATGATCTTCATTTCCTGAATGTTAAGCCAACTGTTTCACTCTCCTCTTTAACTTTCATCAAGAGGCTTTTTAGTTCCTCTTCACTTTCTGCCATAAGGGTGGTGTCATCTGCATATCTGAGGTTATTGATATTTCTCCCGGCAATCTTGATTCCAGCTTGTGCTTCTTCCAGCCCAGCATTTCTCATGATGTACTCTGCATATAAGTTAAATAAGCAGACTGACAATATACAGCCTTGACATATTCCTTTTCCTATTTGGAACCAGTCTGTTATTCCATGTCCAGTTCTAACTGTTGCTTCCTGGCCTGCATAAAGGCCCCTGCTGAGTTTTCCAAATTTGCTGGCATATTGAGTGCAGCACTTTCACAGCATCATCTTTCAGGATTTGAAATAGCTCAACTGGAATTCTATCACCTACACTAGCTTTGTTCATAGTGATGCTTTCTAAGCCCCACTTGACTTCACATTCCAGGATGTCTGGCTCCAGGTTAGTGATCACACCATCGTGATTATCTTGGTCATGAAGATCTTTTACTCAATAAAAATATCTTTAAAGAATGAATTTGAAGTAAAAATATTTCCAGACACACAAAAACAGAAAATTTACCAAAAGACCCACATTAAGTAAAATTCTAAAAAATGTTAGTTAAGCAGTAAACAATTGATCTTAGATGAAAATTGAAAGCTACTAGAAGGAATAATGATCAAAAGATAAAGTATGTGTGTAAAAATAAATGACTGACAAGGATGCATGTTAATCTCTCTAGATTTAATTCTGAAATGGCTGTAAACTGTGTTTGTATATTTTCCATATTATAGCTCAGAATTTAAAAGTTTTAAAATGCAAAATGAACAAAATTTTAAAGGATAAAATTTGTTACTTTTGACTACATATGCTTTTTAAAGTCCTATAGGTTAAAAGTATCCAATTTAAATATACAAAAACCTAACGTCTTCTTTTTTCAATGAGCTCATAAAAACTGATGAAAAAAATCATGAATTCCTACAGACAAAAAGAACAAAACACATGAGTAAAAAATTCTCAGAAAAAGATAAGATACTAGTGAATGAGAATATATTCAGTGATACTAACAATGAAGTAATCTACTTGGGCTCTTAAATCAATAAAGCAGTTCAAAATTCTGATGTTTACTTTGTAGGAGATCTGATTCATAAGAAAAAAGTGAGTTGAAAGGAATATGCAAAAATCATTGTGGTAATTGTATTGTAGTGGTGAAATTCTTAGAAACATTTTTCATTATTTTCTACTTTTCCCTCAATAATTTATACTAATTTTAATATTTTAATTTTATTTGTATTATATTTTAATTTTCAGCATTTCTGAGTTTTGTTGGTATAAATTTGAAGTTTTCTTGAAAACTTACTTGCACCTTTTCTGAACTTGAAATATTCATTGATATATCTAATTGGAACCATAGATTTAATCCCGTATTCATGGCCCTAGTTCACCTCAGATACAAAACAACTTTGATATCCTCTCTTCAACCCAACACACCATTAAATATTTTTTCTTAACTCATAAGACACAACACATCTCTACAAATATATAAAGCATGGTTTGTATATGTATTAGATACACGTCACTTCAGTTCAGTTCAGTCGCTCAGTCGTGTCCGACTCTTTGTGACCCCATGAACCACAGCACGTCAGGCCTGCCTGTCCATCACCAACTCCCAGAGTCCACCCAACCCCTGTCCATTGAGTCGGTGATGCCATCCAGCCATCTCATTCTCTGTTGTCCCCTTCTCCTCCTGCCCCCAATCCCTCCCAGCATCAGAGTCTTTTCCAATGAGTCAGCTCTTCGCATGAGGTGGCCAAAGTATTGGAGTTTCAGCTTCAACATCAGTCCTTCCAATGAACACTCAGGATTGATCTCCTTTAGGTGTACTGGTTGGATTTCATTGCAGTCCAAGGGACTCTCGAGTCTTCTTGAATACCACAGTCAAAAGCATCAATTCTTCAGTGCTCAGCTTTCTTTATAGTCCAGCTCTCACATCCATACATGACTACTGGAAAAACCATAACCTTGACTTAACATATCACAAATAAGAAACAAAAACTAAAGCTCCCTATTGACTTTATCTTGACTGTAATAACGGAGAAGGCAGAGTTGGAAAATGCTTATACCACATGACAATGCCGAAGTTCCTACATAAGAGAAATGCTCTTAGAAAATCAGTGTTTAGTTTCATGGAATGAAAGTTATCCAGTTTTTCTTTTACAATTTCTGAATTGTGTTCACTGTTTAGAAAGGCACATCACTGAAAGATTTTTAAAACAATTTTATGTATTTTCTTATGGTATTTACTTTATGGTTTCAATTTATTTTTACAGTTAACTTTTGACCCACATGGAATTTGGTGGAAAAAATTAGCAAAGATCCACCTTTATTTTTTTCTAATTTTCTTAACACAATTTATTGGATAGTGTATCACTTCCCCTTGCTTAAAATGTGTACTTCGTTATAGACTAAATTTTCATATGTATACATGTCTGTTTCTTCACAGTTTCATTTCCTCTATTTCTATGTTTATTCTCGAGCTCATACCAAAATTTTTACTTATTGTAGCACAGTGCCTGGGTTAAGAGCATAGAGTCTGGAGACAGATTACCTGGGTGTGAAGTCTGGTCCTTTCAATTTACAAGCTGTGAGATCTTGAGCAAATCACCTGACCTCTCTGTGCCTGTTTTGTTATCTATAAAATGGGGAAAGTAATAACTCCCTCTTCGAAGGATTATTACATGATAATATTTAATATATATAAGGCACTTAATACATATATGGCACACAGTAAACACTACAAATATCTATTAAATAAAATAAGCACATTTTAATGTCTGGTATAACTAGTCCTGCATTATGTTATATTTTCTAACTTTCCTGGCTATTTTACTTTTTTTTTTCCATGTGAACTTTAAGTTAGACCAAAGATCAATATGTTACATTTTTATTGGGTCCATATTAAACTTATAATTTATGCAGTATTGGTATTTTTACAATAATATCTTTCTCTCTAAGAACAAAGTATATATCATTACATGTGGTCAGATTGTCTTGGGCTCTCAGAAGCAATTTATTTTTACATAGATTTTACTAATGTTGGTAAGGTTTATTTATAGATATTTTATATTATTGGTTATTATTATAAATGTAATCCTTCCACTAAGTTTTGGGGGTTTTTTATATTGTACAACTATTATCTTTGCATTTAATATTGTAATCAGCTACTTTAGAAAGTTCTTACCTATTGCTTCCATTATTTGATCATCTGATTATTTGGAATTTCCCTATATATAATAGTTATGGACTGAATTGTATTCCCCTCAGATTCACATGTTGAAACCCTTACTACCAATGTGATGATATCTGAAGGTGGGCCCTTTGGGAGGTAATTAGGTTTAGATGAGGTCATGACTAATCTCATGACGAGATTAGTGTCCTTATAGGAGGAGATACTGCAGAGATTTCCTTAGTCTCTCAGCCTTGTGGGGACACAGCCAGGCCATCTCCAAGTTCTCACCAGAACTCCACCACACTAGAACCCTGATCTCTTACTTTCAACCTCCAGAACCATCAGAAAAGTAATTTCTATTGCTTGAGGCACCCCATCTGTGGTAGTTTGTTATGACAGCCTGAGCTGAAAAAGACAGCAGTCAAATCATCTACAAATAATTGTCATTCGCTTCTTTCCTTCTCATTTTTATATTTCATCTTCTTCCTATTTAATTGCATTTGCAAGTACTCCCAGAAAAATATTAAATAATAATGATGGTAGAATAACTAATATTTTACCATTAAGCATTATGTTTAAGGCTTAGTTTGCAGTTTCTGTATGATGCAACTAATAATAATAATCACAATAGCTAATACTTACTGAATGCTTAGTGTGGTCTGTGCCCTTCATATAGAGTGATTGAATTAATTCTCACATTCAGTCTCTGAGAAGGTTCTATTGGCTCCATTTTACAGATAAATTGAGACACAGAGAGGTCATGCAGAGTGTCCAAGATCACACACCCCCATCCTGTAACTAGCTTTGCATTACCAATAACATTATAGTTATCACTCAGATGGTAAAGCATCTGTCTACAATGCAGGAGACCCGGGTTCGATCCCTGGGTCGGGACGATCTCCTGGAGAAGGCAATGGCAATCCACTCCAGTACTATTGCCTGGAAAATCCCATGGACAGAGAAGCCTGGTAGGCTACAGTCCATGGGGTCGCAAAGAGTCGGACACGACTGAGCGACTTCACTCACTCACTCACTCATTCTGTACCTCTGGAGGGTTGGCTCTCTTAAGACAAAACCTAGAATACATTAAATATTCAGTAAATGCTTGCTTGGGGAAGAAACGAATGAGCTGGTTTCTGAGAATAAAATAGTAATTTCTATTTGGGACATGACAAAAATGAATTGCTTGCAGGAATTCTGGAGCAGTATCCTATGAACAGTTGAGTAAATACATCTTGAGCTGGGGAAACATCTTGGCTAAACCTAAGATTTGAAGTCATGAATTCCAGCTCAATTGTGATTTTGCTCCTGCTTCTTAACATTAATTAAATGTTTCACTAATAATGATATAGAAATGCTAGTCAATAGAGAATGTCATTGAATAGAGGCTCTGAAGTCATGAGAATGGCCAAGAGTACACAGGGGGCACGTGTAAAGGAAGCAAAACAGGTGGAGGAAGGGGCTGGTAGTACTTCCTTCCGGGGCAGAGGATATGGCTAAACAATGCACTAGGAAGCAGGCGCTGTAATTTCATGCCCACACATTTTCTTAGTAGATTTTCTTAAGAAAAATTGTACATACTTTTAAACTATACTAGTCTGAACAAGAATAAATTGTCTGGAAAGGAAGCTATTTCTCAGCTCCACTGGTACACCTTATTATCTTATTCATCCCTTCAGTGATCCTTATTGTTTTCCCCACTGTTGATATTACTTAAGCTACAGCAAATGTATCTACCTATTGCTTTATTTCCTACTGCATTATCTAAAATTGCTCCCAGTCTTATTGACAACAGAGAGCCAATTCATATCTTAAAACTCCTGCATCATCAAAATATATTAAAACAAAAAACTTTGGCATGCAATAGAGTTGTGTGCTCACTGATGGGACCAATGTTAATGAGAGCAAACAATGAAAGGTGCAAGCCAGATGCAGGGACTGGACAGTCAAGTGGAATAAAGACAGAAGGAACCAGGCAAGATGACAGAATAGGTAGATGGCAGGGCTCCCGGGTCCCACTCGTATGAGTCTCCACTTCTTCCTGACAACACTAAATTCCAGCACAATGGTCTCCTCAAAATTCCCAGAAAACATGTTTGCTCAGAGCGGAGTTTAAACCCAAATAGGATTAAAAGAATTCCAGTGTAAAATCTAGGATTTTAAAAAATATAACGAACTGCCTTCTATGTTTATACCCGTACTGCCATTTTGTTTGTCTGGTGGGGTTTTGAGGGGATATGCTTTGGGAGGTTTTGCTGAAAATAACAGGAACCTCAATTAAGGCTACATTAAACAATAAGAAAATTTGTTATGTTGCATAAGGCACGTCTAGAGATCAATTCAGCAGTCTGGTGATGCTAACAAGGGTATAAGCTCTTTTCATTTTTCTGTTCTGCTGGCCTTGGTTTTCTCTTCCCTTGGAGACTGATGTACTTTGTGTTCGTGGCTGGCAGGGAGCAGGAACTGGAGCAAGGGGCTTCCTTAATTACCTTCTACAGGAGGCAAAGAAAACATCTCCCCCAGTTGGAAAACATAAGATACTCATTCTGTTGAATTGGGCAAACCGGAACTGCATGTACCAATAAAAGTCATTAGGTGTGTCCCGAGTGCTCACCCTCATTTAGACAAATCAAGATTCAGTCCTAGGGTTTTGGATGAGAAATTTACATGAAAAGGAAGTTTTTTTAAGAAAAGGTAAAAGTGGCAAATTAAAGCTAAATAGGAAACAGATCAGGTCCTCTACATCCATCAGAAAATCTGAGCTAATGATAATAGGCACAGAGTTTGCTATGTTTTCTAATCCAGTATATTCTGTCATTTCATTCTATATAAAGTACTTTAATTGTACTTTAATATCAATTGTACTAAAATACTTTAAAATTGATTGTACTAAAATATGATAGTTTATTGGGATATTTTTATGAAAATACTGATTTTCCTTTAATATACAATTGAGTGTGATTGCACTGCACCATATTCACAGAACCATTTTGACCAGAGAAAAATAGACTATTAATTTTCTAATAAAGCTCAAGGTGAAATTCAAGAGTTCCAGCAAACATGAGATGTACATGCACTTTTGCATTACAGAAAGTAGAAAGATAAAAAATCTTTTCAACCTTCATATTTTCTGACTCAATCAATGGTATGTTTTGTTTATTTAAATATGTCTTATAGTGCCTATACCCTTTATTAATAGTTTTCACAATGATGTTAGCACAGGAACATTTTTTAAAATGAAAGCTTGCGTGAAATGCTCATATATAAGACAAGTAAAAAGTGGAACTGCTCTGATTGAAGCAGAAGTTCCACCTATTTTTGCCTGTTTCTTGTTTTGTCATACCTCTCACCATGGTAGAAATTGGTACAGTTGGAGAGGTGGATTAACTGGTCTATGAAGGACTTTAGAAACAATTGCCCTATATTATTGCCAATTATAATGGAAGGACAAAAAAGTAGGGGGCTCTTGGAATTAAAATCACATTGCCAATAATGCTAACTTGTCTATGAAGACTCAAATTCACATCTTTCCTAACATTAATTTTACATTTATTATTAAAAATGTAGATATGCTTGTAAATAGAGAATTCCACCTAGTAGAATGCCATATTATTATCAAGGGAGTGCTGCATTAAACCAAATATAACATAATAAACAATATTCATATTTATGATTAAAAAATACAAATAAAGTGTTGAAAGGAGTGATTCTTTTGTATATGCATCATTATACACTCTTTTATATGTAAGATTATTTTCTTATTACTTTATCTTATCAATTATGTACTACAGATCACTTTCCTTCCAGTTTAATTATGATTTTGCTCATGCATTTGTTATTACCAAATCAGTACAACAGAGTATAATGCATTATAAGCAAACATGCTATTGTGTGATTAGTACTATAGGAAATTTCAAATAAGCCATTTGTTGGAATCACCATAACTCTTCTTTAACATGATAAAAAGTTTAGTTTATCCTTATGTTTAGGTATTTTGTGTGGGAGCTGGGATGGTCTCTTAGATTTGTCATAATTTAGGGAGAATAGGTCAAGACATTGCCCACTCCCCAAACAAGTGACCAGTCATTGGGTCTGGCTGTCCCCAGCAAGGCCTTGAGTAAGACAAGTCCTCTGCTGAGGACATTACTAAGACAGGTTCAACTGTGAGCTGGCAGCATCCAAACTCCCCCACAGCTGTGGTAGTGAGTGTCTCGGTCCTGCAGGGAGATTGGTGATGCATCACAGAATCAACTTCTGACTCCAGCTTTTACCTCTGAAGAGTGATCACTAAAAATAATCAGGCATTTATCCTGCCTTTTTGAAATGAACTATCAGAATAACAACAAAGCATTAATGGATGAGGGAAATTTTTCTGTAAGGAAAAATTCTAGCTAACAACTACAAAAGGAATAGAATCACATTTTATAAGTCCACTATAAAATTTGATTCAGAGAATGGTCGTCAATAGATGCCAAACTTATTAAGGGATATGCTGAAAAGATCAGAGTGTCATCACCTGAAAGTCATGAATTAATTTTAGTATCATAAAAGTGGCACATTCTGGGCAAATGAAGTACACATACCACCTAAGTGTTTTGGCAAAAAAAAAAAAATTGGAATTCTGACTTTAGATCTAAATTTAAGTCTACAGAATAAGAGAAAGAAGTTAAACTGCACCACAAAGAAGCAACAGTCAAATCCAGGAAGTGGGTCATATTTCTTCAGTATGCCGATGGCCTGAAAAAAATAAGATGAATGCAGGGAAGGAGGCTTAAGATAAATAATAGCCATAAACAACATGTGAACTGTCTTGTTTAGATCCTAATTTAAACAAACTATAAAAAGACATTTTGAAGAAAAGCAGTGAAAGTTGAATATGGAGTGGGTATTAAATAATATTAGGGTATTACTTGTTAATTTTAAGCATAAAATTGCCATTTTGGCAATATTAGAAAATATCCAAAATTTTTGCAAATTAATATTGAGAAGTCAAATGACATCATATTTCAGATTTATTATAAACTACTCTATTCAAAAAGAAGAAAAGGCAGGGTAAGGTGGCCAGGTTGGGGAAAAGAGATGAAACAAATACAGCTGACTGTTGGCAATCACAAAAGCTGTGTAGTCAATACAAGGGTACACAGGACCGTTCACTCTACTTATTTGTACATTTTGAAATTTTCACAACAACTTTTAAGATAGAAAAATCATTTTCTAAGTTTCATGAGCTTCTTCTTTACTATTCTGGGAAATAATGAGAATATTAAGAGACTTTACTTTATAATATGTGTGAGAACCTGAATACAGAATGGATTTAATTATAAACATAGCACACATCCCTGAATTTATCCATAATTAAATAAGAAGTGTGTGGCAATTTGGAACTTTCATTATGTGAAAAGAATGGAATGCTCATTATTCCTTTCCTGATGTATATGTTGACTATTCAGTGACATTGTATAAACATACAGCAAGTGATGGAAGAATACATTTGCTTTAATAAAACCCCATTATTCTGTTTGTAAAGAAGGAATTGTATATTGGACTTTTAGCCCCAAGATAAAACTGTCCAGCATCATTAAAATTCTAGCACAATCTTCTTTTTAACTGAACTCCCATTAAAATATGCAGAGGAAAATTGTACTTTCATAATCCACTTATTTCATATCAATTTCCAAGAGTTAATCTATATATTTGTATTGATTTCTACAAGTCTGTAGGCTGAGATTAAAATATGAATCTTTGATTTTGATCTTTGAATTCAAAGTATATTTGGATACTTTGAATTTTTAGATAGGATGTCATAGTATTTACTGGAAACATTACTGATCAACTCCGGGGAGAGACAGTAGATGATGGAGAATGCTGAGTGTCATTGGATTCACATATCTGGGCAGAAGGAATGTATCAGACTCCTGGCATTATAAGCCTTTAGATAGAATAGGTTCTTTCATAACTAAGGTGTTCACCATAAAGGAGATCATTTGGAATCTTGATATTCTCCTTTACAAATTAAAGGTGTATAGGCAAGCCTTACCACTGTTCTTTTTTTCTGTCGACATTTTAATGTTGAAAGTTTATATTCTTGAAAAAATGGTAGCTGTCATTGAAAGAATACACCTTTTCTCCAGCTCTGGATTTTTTTGATTCTGTCTTCATTGTGTCACTTGTGATGGACTCATGGTCAATAATAAATGCAGTTTTATGAGATAATCCTTAATCATTCTAGGGTTACAGACCTTTTTGAGTATCTGTATCAGTTGGAGTCTAGTTACAAGTAACAAAAGTCTATTCTGCCAACTTTAAGTGTTTTCAAGTGAAACATTGATTCAGTAAATGGATATTGGGTAGCTCACAGAATTTCTGGGTTTAGCTTTGGGATTAGACAAACAGAAACTCCATCCAAAATCTTTCTGCAGTATCCATGCCAGTAAGGACAGCCCTGGGGCCTCTCTGACATCCTCCATGACGTCAGGACTCACTCTTGCTATGACTGCCACCACCATTAGGGTGTTCCCCGTGTACCCCTCCCCCCATGGTTTTATCTCCAATCCAGTGATTAAGGGACCAGTGTTCACAACTCCAGCTCTGCCTCTGTCTGGTATTTTTAGGTTCAGCAATGAGAAGTGAACAATGCTGTCATTTCCCAGGAATATGAAGAAAATTTAAAAGGATAAATATCTAATACCAAATGAATATAGATTCTTCACCCCCAAAACACACACACACACAATTTTATGCATTTATGAAGGCTCATGAGCTTTCAAGACTCATCCGTTGGGCTCCTAGAGATAAAATGGGTCCTGGAAGTGCTGGCAGTTATCATCATTTGAGAAAACAAATCCTGCTACATAATAGGAAGTCCATAGATAATTAGCTCCAATTTTCTAAATCAACTATTTAGACTTATTTATATAACAGTTTGAGTTCTAGATGAGAAGTATGGGTATGGCTGTGTATTTAAAATAAAAAGAGTTTATATAAATAACCCCTTTCCTTATGAGCTTTACATCTATAAAAAGCCTCAGTTATCATTTTAATGAAAGGAAATTTTTATTACTACCCATATGTAGCCATGTAGTCAGGGCCCCATGTGTCCTGTCCTCCACTGTGAGCCATAGCTATATATCTATATCTATGTCTATATCTATATCTATGTTTATATGTAATCTGGCTCTCAGATTACTTTCAAATGAATTTCAATTTTTTGGTTGCATCTCTCAAGAAATATTAAGGATCTGATTCGCAATTGATGACAATACTTGTTAAAACCTGCTCTCCTTACCTTTCTTTCCTCAGCCTCTCATATCCCCTAGAGTTTCTGGCATTGTGCTGTCCAATAATGTAGCCACGAGCCAAATATATGGCTATTTAAGTTTAAATTAATTAAATTAAATGAGATATAGAAGTTCCTCAGTCACACGATCCACATTCGTGTACTCAACAGTCACATGTTGCTATTGGTGAAGTTGTTTGACATTTCCAGTAGAAAACAATTCCATAACTGCAGAAAGTTCTACTGGACGGCACTGCACTAGGGCCTCACCTCAACAAACACCAAATTCTTTCTGACACTCACCCAAGTTGCCATCTGCACCTCCAACATTCTCAGCAATTTGAAATAAAACGGCAACTCTCTATTTCAGCCCTTTATCCTTACATCTCAGATCACTTCCTTCTCTAGTATATTTTTTGATTTTACATCACCAATATATCCAGAGACTGAGCTGACAAAGACTGAAACTCTCTAAGAGAGATACAAGCCTGGAGTCAGGCAGGAAATACATGTTAAGATGCCTTTTCACAATCACATCAGTATAATAATACTATTATGTAGAAAACGTCTTTTGATGCACTCATCACTTTTAATGCTTAGAATAACCCTTCAGAATAAAAATTAATTTCCTTTAAAAAGCAAAACACTGAGGCTTGGAGAGCTTGAATCATTTCCCTACAGTGGTACAGCTAGTAAGGAGTTAAGGCCAGGGTAGAACACATTGTTTCCTAAATATAAGGCTCACTTTCTCTCTGCTCTACCACACTGAAAAACAGTATCTCTCTGAAGATATAAAAATGGACATTCCCATGGCAACACAAAAAAACAATGGTAAAATTCCCAAAGAGCTCCCTTAGATATGCTAAATGAGAAGCCTCTGCCACATACATTTTTAAATAAAGTCCTTGAGGAAAGAAAAACCTACTTGATCACATATCCCAACACAGTCTGGCCATGGCATTTTAAAAATTCAGAATTCACTATGAAAATGACTAGAAAAGGTTTTCCATTGTGGACTTCAATAACACTTTCCAACTCCTCTAGTTTGACCTTTAAAAATAAGTACAAAATATATAATCAAATAAGCAGATGGAAAAATGCCAGTTTTACCCTCATTACTGATAGTCTATGCAGAACCATCTGATTTTAATCTCCCCACTTGATTTACCTCATGTTTTAAAAATTTGTCCATCCAGTGAGGAATAAATGCAAAACAAGTATAGTGTTATGTTCTAGGGTTTGCCAGAAATTCAAATGTGGGCATTACCAGTTTGTTATAAAAATCGAGGTAGGAAGTATTTTAATTCCACAAGCAGAAGCACAAAATGCACCTATTTTCCCTTCAAAAATCACGCTTAAGAAAAAATGTTTTTCTCTTCTGGAATTTAGGGAGAGCTTGGTTTAGAAAAATAAAATGATACATTTAGAAGAGAAAGGGGGAAGCTGGACCTTACTATTCTCTCCTTTTTCCTTTTCCCAGTTCTTCAGCACATTTCCATTTTGTCAACAGCAAAATTGTTTTTTGGGAGTGAAATTGGACCAAATTCTAGCCCAGAATATTGGTATTTGTCTCTTCCTGGCTTGGGAAGCATTTGTATCTCCAGACAGAATTTCACAGACATTATTTAATCAAACTATACAACAGTTTTGCATGTAAAGTGAATTTGCGGAATTACGTTCAGTAGTGTCTGAGAGCTTTTTACAAGCACCATATCTGCTTTCAAATATTAACAACAATTGTTGAATGAGAGAGAATATGATTTTTCAAATACTCTGTTCAGTGAAGAAAGTGTAGATTAGATTTTACTGAATCTTGATAAGCTACAGAATGAATTTATTCTCTTAGATGTGGATTATCACAGAAGCAGGGTAAGAAACAGAGACTTAAACACAGTGGGAAGAGACTACTACAGTGACTTTCAGAGTAGAAATAAACCTCATCTCAACTGTGTTACAACAGTTACATCTATAACCCTGTCTTTCCAGTTTTTAACCTAACCAGTCCTGAAATATTTTCTAACTCTACTGCCCTGGGTTTGCACTTAGCAAAGCATTGAATTCTCAAGATTTGTGAACAGCTTTCTAATTAGTTCACAAACTACAGATATGACTCTGATAGTGGTCTAGAATTAGAAATAATAGGCTGTCCCCAAACTGAAAATCCTTCGTTACCTACCCTCACCCCTTTTCTAGGTCCCACTCCAATATCACCTTCTCTTTTCCCTGGCACATATATGCAAAGTGGCAACTCCTTTCCCTTCAAGCTGCCGTTACCATATACACCAAGTCTAGTGAACCCATGAAGAAAAGGAGTTTAATCCCAGCTAACCCATGAGAATTGACTAGAAGGCTGGAGATTCATGGCTCAGCAGAGATCAGCAATTGTCAGCCAAAGAGGATAACAATCACTCTAGAAGACAGGCTGGTGGGCATGACCTGGTTCACAAGATCACATCTGGGCGAGAGAAATGCAGAGCTCCTGTAGTTATAGAGCCCCAAGACTGCAAGGGAAAGATGAATCCTAGACCAAAATCAGGCAGTATCCTGAAAGAAGGGGGAAAGCAAAATGAACAAACATCCCCTGCACCATTCATTTGGTAATTCGTCAGGCTCTGCCTACCAATGCCCTCCAGTGTTCATCTTCAAATGTTATTTGATTTGCATTTTATTATGTAACTTTTGATTAATTTACTTACATGCTATTTTTCCTACTAAATTGTTAGTACCTCAAAGGCAAAAAAATAACATGTCTTTAAATTACCTATAGAACTTCATACAAAAGGACGTGCTGAATAAAAATTTTAAGACTAAAAGTTACAGTTGCTTAAAGGATTGTTTTACATCCCTGTAAAATCACTTTCTAGGTTCTTAAACCATTTATTTTGGAAAGCCCCTTAAAAAGCCAGGTTTTTTTATATTTGCAGCTGTTTTTTTCTTTCAACAATATCTGGTATTTCCTTGGCAAGAGAAGCTGCTGGAATAGTTGCTGAGTATGGGAAGAATCTGTCAACAAATGAGGAGCTTAGCATTCACATAGGGCTTATTTAAATCTTAAATATTTACTTCACACTCTAAAGACATCAGTTATTGCCAAGTAATGAGACTGTGTCCAATAAACTAAAAGATCTGAGCTCCAGGAGTCAAATTATGTCAGACTGCTTTCAATTCTCCTCTGAAAATGCTACAAATTAGACCAGGTTCTTACTATGTACAGTGAACAAAAGACTGTACAAGTGGCTATCAACCAGAGGCTCAGGGGCTTGTCTCCCACAGCTGTCCTTCACAGGCACATGTTGGCTGCAAGGCAAGCCAGGAAACGTGATGCCTGCCTTTTCCACTAACTGGTGTTTTCACCTTGGGTATTACTTGCCCTCTTTAAAAACCTGCCTGCAATACGGGAGACCTAGGTTCGATCTCTGGGTTGGGAAGATCCCCTGGAGAAGGGAAAGGGTACCCACTCCAGTATTCTTGCCTGGAGCAAAGAGTGGGACACGCCTGAGTGACTTTCACTTCACTTCACTTCACTTTGGTCTTCAGCTTCCTCTCCCGTAAAATAAAGATGCCAGATCAGAACACCTCTATGGTCTGTCCGGACTCTACTATTCTTTGAATCTAGGTTTCTATGCTTCTCATCTTCAAATGAACACCAAAGCACACTTTATACTTAGTAAAGTAATAATTATATCTAACATTTACTGAGTCCACATTATGAACTAGGCTGACAGTTTTACATAACTGTTACTATCGTTTACCATAATTATTTCAGGCGGCTACAAAAGATCACCATTGTCTATGTGGGGAAAAAAATGAAGCTAATATCTATATATGGGAAATTAAGGCTGCAACTAAGTTGTTCAGTTGTTCAGTTGTGTCAGACTCTTTACAGTCCCATGGACTGCAGCATACCGGCTTCCAGAGTTTGCTCAAACTCATGTTCATTGAGTCAGTGATCCCATCCAACAATCTCATCCTCTGTTCTCCCCTTCTCCTCCTGCCTTCAGTCTTTCTCAGCATGAGGGTCTTTTCCAGTGAGTTAGCTCTTCGCATCTAGGTAGCAACTTAAGATCATAAAACTAAAAGGTTTTTAGGCTAAGGATTTATATCCAATTCCATCTCATTCCAGACCTTGAATTAATTGATATAGTCTGCTGCCGCTGCTAAGTCACTTCAGTCGTGTCCGACTCTGTGCAACCCCAGAGATGGCAGCCAGACTCCCCCGTCCCTGGGATTCTCCAGGCAAGAACACTGGAGTGGGTTGCCATTTCCTTCTCCAATGCATGAAAGTGAAAATGAAGTCGCTGAGTCTTGTCTGACTCTTCGCAACCCCATAGACTGCAGCCTACCAGGCTCCTCCGTCCATGGGATTTTCCAGGCAAGAGTACTGAAGTGGGTTGCCATTGCCTTCTCCTGATACAGTCTATAGCCATGCAAATGTCCTATCACCATATACATTCAGCCATGTTAAATGAGTAGATAAGAGGATATCGACCTAGGCTACAGACCAGAGGCAATGTTTCAGGGCATTGAGCATAGATTAATCAAATATCCACAACTACTTTAATACCAGAATGGGATACTGTTTTGCCATAGTACTTACATTATCATTTCCTCATTGTAATTCCGTCACTCATCACCAGCATGTTCAAACACATGGATTATGAAAGAAGAGTAGGTGAGGAAACCACTATTCAGTCCACCATCATCCGTGGAATGTCTGTTTCCATGGGCTGTAACTGTCTGGAATACGACAGGAGACTTCCATCTCAATTATTCATAGACCCATAGATATAGAAAACAAACTAGTGGTTACCAGTGGTGAGAGGGAAGGGAAGAGAGGCAAGACAGGCATAAGGATTAAGAGGTACAGACTATTATGTATCAAATAATGTAAACAAGCTCTGATGCTACATTGTACAACACAGGGAGCATAGCCAATATTTTATAAAAACTATAAGTGGAGTATAACCTTTCAAAATTTTGAATCACTATGGTGTATACCTATGCTGCTGCTGCTGCTGCTGCTGCTAAGTCGCTTCAGTCGTGTCCGACTTTGTGTGACCCCATAGACGGCAGCCAACCAGGCTCCTCCACCCCTGGGATTCTCCAGGCAAGAACACTGGAGTGGATTGCCATTTCCTTCTCCAATGCAGGAAAGTGAAAAGTGAAAGTGAAGTCGCTGAGTCCTGTCTAACTCTCAGCGACCCCATGGACTGAAGGCTACCAGGCTCCTCCATCCATGGGATTTTCCAGGCAAGAGTTCTGGAGTGGGGTGCCATTGCCTTCTCCAGGTGTATATTTATAATTTACCTAATATTGTACATCAACTATACCTCAATTTAAAACATCAAAAAGACAAAGCAGTGCTTGATTTTTACAGGTGATTCTCGAGGAGGGAAGATCAAACCTGTGTTTCAGTAAGTATTCTGTTGGCTGAAGCAAGAACTTTACCTCAAGCAAAATTGTACAAAGGTAAGTTTATTTTTGTTATCCTCGTTTTCTCGACGCTGCCCATACTTCCGTCTTTCAATTGTCAGGCTTTATAACTGCATCCTCTCTCCTTTTTGGAACCTGTCCTTGGAAACTACTTGGACACATAAACGTCCCAAAGTATTTAAGAGTGAGAGCAATTAAAAGGTATGAGTGCTGAGACCATCTGTGTTAATATGGCTTAATTAAGAATACGGATCAGCTGAGCCGCCCATCACCGCCCCCTCCCACCCCCGCCCGCAGGCTTCTACGGTTGCCATGACGGCGGCCTTGTTCTGAGCTGCACTTGCCTTTGCACCTGTGCTCCAGTTCTGCCTCTTCACCATGGCCAGCGCCATTGCGCATCAACTTTCTCCTCATCGCAGAGTTCTTCTGGTCGGTGTCTCTGCTGCTTTCCTCCCTTGTTTGGTTTATGGCAGCAGTCATTGCTGACATCAAAGATGGACCAGTGCGGAAATGTCTGCCGGTATTCGGAGTGTTAGTCTGTCCTTATGCAAGAAATGTGCCGGTTTGCATGTTATAAACTTTTTTTTTTTTAAGCCAGTGAGGGCTTGAAGAGGATAAACCCAGGTGAGAGCACCCTCTAGGGACTGCTGGCTTATGTTTCTGGCTTGGGCTTGGAAATCATGAGTGGAGCACTTTCCTCTGTAAATACTCTGTCTGACTCTCTGGGGCCAGGCACAGTAGGCATTCTTTGAGACCCTCTCCGGTGCTTCGGAAATTCAGCTTTCATGACACTGGTGAACACATTGCTGCACGTGTTCTAGAGCATCCTGTTTTTGGAAGTGCCTGTGAGAAGACAAAGTGGTACACCCTTCTTGTCATTCTCTCCCATCTGCTGGTGCCAGCCCCAAGCTTCAGGAATACTCACTGTGGGTTAAATCTGGTGCCAATGTGCACCATGCCGGTTCTCACGGGCACCTGGCCATTCTCCGTTTCTGCCAAAGCCTGAAATGCTGCCTTCTCTGCGAAGACTAGGACGTGCTCCTCTTCAAGCAGTGCTCCAGACAGCCTCCAAGGACCAGAGCTTTTGAAATGGTAAGTTGCATCTTTAGAAGAAGCACAACTGTGCCTTTTTCTATAAATCCCTTTTCCTGGTGAAATTTGGAAAAAACAAAGCTGGCTAGATATGATATAGCCTTCATGCTACAACTTTCTGAAAAGGACACATCAGTGGTATGTAGTCTGGCTGCAAGTCAAAAATCACCTGGTAAAATGTCGAGTACTGATTTCTGGGCTCCACCTCCAGGTTTAATTGATCTGGTATTTGATAATTTTTTTAAGCTTCTCAGATAATGCTGATGTGCATCCAGGTGGAAAACTACTGATGTCCAAGTAGGAACTATCTGAGAATTCTGTAAGTAAATAAAAATGAGATGTTCAGCTGTCCCCTGACTGAGTTTGTCTCCAGTCTGTGTTGAGCAAGTAACTATCTGAGTATCAAATCCTGGTTAACCTTCATCTTTCTGAGTTCTGAAGTCACAAAAGGCTAAAGGGCTATCACCTCTGTGAACTTTTTCACTTCACAGTACTCTGATTTCTGAGAATGTGAAAGGATGTGCTTATAAATACAAAATTGCACTGACTTACTATGCCAATTTAACCAAAGTAAGCTATTGATTGTGAAACTATTTTTCTGTAGTTTTTCCCTTATAGATTTTGCTTTCTTGAGGCATTAGATTATTTTGAGCATAGATTCATTTTCTTTAACTAAAAAACCAATTATTCCTGACTTCCTGGGAAGATATTATAAAACCAGGAATTTATGTGTGTATGAAAAAAGTAGGGAAAACCACTAGACCATTCAGGTATGACCTAAATCAAATCCCTTAATATTATACAGTGGAAGTGAGAAACAGATTCAGGGGATTAGATCTGATGGAGTGCCTGATGAGCTATGGACAGAGGTTCATGACATTGCACAGGAGATGGGGATCAAGACCTTCCCCAAGAAAAAGAAATGCAAAAAAGCAAATTGGTTGTCTGAGGAGGCCTTACAAATAGCTGTGAAAAGAAAAGAAGCTAAAGGTAAAGGAGAAAAAGAAAGATATACCCATTTGAATACAGAGTTCCAAAGAATAGCAAGGAGAGATAAGAAAGCCTTCCTTAGTGATCAGTGCAAAGTAATAGAGGAAAACAATAGAATGGGAAAGACTGGAGATCTCTTCAAGAAAATTAGAGATACCAAGGGAACATTTCATGCTAAGATGGGCTCAATAAAGAACAGAAATGGTATGAACCGAACAGAAGCAGAAGATATTAAGAAGAGGTGGCAAGAATACACAGAAGAACTATATAAAAAAGATCTTCATGATCCAGATAAATCACGATGGTGTGATCACTCATCTAGAGCCAGACATCCTGGAATGTGAAATCAAGTGGGCCTTAGGAAGCATCACTATGAACAAAGCTAGTGGAGGTGATGCAATTCCAGTGGAGCTATTTCAAGTCCTAAAAGATGATGCTGTGAAAGTGCTGCACTCAATATGCCAGCAAATTTGGAAAACTCAGCAGTGGCCACAGGACTGGAAAAGGTCAGTTTTCATTCCAATCCCAAAGAAAGGCAATGCCAAAGAATGCTCAAACTGCTGCACAATTGCACTCATCTGACACACTAGCAAAGTAATGCTCAAAATTCTCCAAGCCAGGCTTTAACAGTACATGGACAGTGAACTTCTAGATGTTCAAGCCAGACTTAGAAAAGGCAGAGGAACCAGAGATCAAATTGCCAACATCTGTTTGATTATCAAAAAAGCAAGAAAGTTCCAGAAAAACATCTATTTCTGCTTTACTGACTATGCCAAAGCCTTTGACTGTGTGGATCACCACAAACTGGAAAATTCTTCACGAGATGGAAATATCAGACCACCTGACCTGCTTCCTGAGAAATCTGTATGCAGGTCAGGAAGCAACAATTAGAACTGGATATGGAACAACAGACTAGTTCCAAATCAGGAAAGAAGTACATCAAGGCTGTATATTGTCACCCTGTTTATTTAATTTATATGCAGAGTACATCATGAGAAACACTGGGCTGGATGAAGCACAAGCTGGAATCAAGATTGCTGGAAGAAATATCAATAACCTCAGATATGCAGATGACACCACCCTTATGGCACAAATCAAAGAAGAACTAAAGATCCTCTTGATGAAAGTGAAAGAGGAAAGTGAAAAAGTTGGCTTAAAACTCAACATTCAAAAAACTAAGATCATGGCATCTGGTCCCATCACTTCATGGCAAATAGATGGGGAAAGAGTGGAAACAGTAGCTGACTTTATATTGGGGGCTCCAAAATCACTGCAGATGGTGATTGCAGCCATGAAATTAAAAGATGCTTACTCCTTGGAAGAAAAGTTATGACCAGCATAGACAGCATATTCAAAAGCAGAGACATTACCTTGCCAAAAAGGTCCATCTGGTCAAGGCTATGGTTTTCCAGTGGTCATGTATGGATGTGAGAGTTGGACTGTGAAGAAGGCTGAGCACCGAAGAATTGATGCTTTTGAACTGTGGTGTTGGAGAAGACTCTTGAAAGTCCCTTGGACTGCAAGAATATCCAACCAGCCCATCCTAAAGGAAATCAGTCCTGGAATATTCACTGGAAGGACTGATGTTGAATCTGAAACTCCAATACTTTGGCCACCTGATGCAAAGAACTGACTCATTTGAAAAGACCCTGATGCCGGGATAGATTGAAGGTGGGAGGAGAAGGGGATGACAGAGGATGAGATGGTTAGATAGCATCACTGACTCAATGGACATGAGTTTGGCTAAACTCTAGGAGTTGGTGATAGACAAGGAGGCCTGGTGTGCTGCAGTCCATAGGGTCGCAAAGAGTCAGACACAACTGAGCGACTGAACTGAACTGCTGTTTAGTCTTTTCTGGGTGCGTCCCCACACAGCATTTACCTGCTGAATGCTGGCTGCTGGATTCGTTGAGGTGAAGCCCACTGTTTTATCTCTGAGCAGCTCTGCAGGTTTGCCAAGTGATTACCCTGGGACAGGGTTCACTGGAAGCTAGTGGAAATTTGGGTGGAAAAGAAGCCAGGAGGGTGGTGTTCACACTTTTAGCTTGTCCTGTATTACTGACTAACACTTCCATCCAAATAGTATAGTGGAAAACTGGAAATATGTCCTAAAATACCATATTCATGCTTTTACATAATCCGTATACTCTTTAGATATGGTAAATGCCCTTAGGTTTTGGTAGCACATACAGCATTCAGTTTTTAGGAATATCAAAGATGTTTGTTTGGGCTTCCCAGGTGGCATTAATGATAAGGAACCTGCCTGCCAATGCAGGATATGTAAGAGAAGCACATTCCATCCCTGGGGCGGGCACGGCAACCCTCTCCAGTGTCCTTGCGTGGAGAATCCCATGGACAGAGGAGCCTGAGGGCTACAGTCCACAGGGTCATAAATAGTTGGACCCAACTGAAGTGACTTAGTACATAAGATGTTTGTTCAGCTTCCAAACATCACTTTTGGTTTCCTTTATAAAGGAGAATTGTGCCTTTACTAATTAGAAATTGTTCCAAGTTGATGGTTTCTAGGGAGCTGATATTCTGTGAGAAATGGAAATTCCCTGCATATTCAAGTGGGAACTCGATGAAGCTTGTATGTGCAGTAGAACAGCCAAAAGAAATAGAAGCAGCAATGAGAGGGCTCACCAGTGACATGAGGGATGGAAGAATTATGGTGGGGGGAGAATAATGGACATGTTTAAAATGGAAACACGGCCAGTTAATTTGGGCTAGCTGCACATCTGTCCAGGGACCAGAACCTTACACATAAACTAGACCTTTATCAATGAAATCCCCTCTTATGTTTAAATAATTCAAATTATTTGATCTAGGGTTTCAAGAGGAGTAAGGTTTCTAGCAAGGCTGTAAACAGTTCCATAAGCAATTACAGTTATTCCCCTAAAGTCTACTTGAGCACTAATACCACTGCTCCTGCTGGGGTTTGCTGTTTTCCACTTTTATGCAAGATTTTCTTTAGGTGAGTCATACAAGGGTCAAAGGCATAGAGACTAAACAGTGACATTTATTGTACAGAATTGAAGGGAATAAGATACCTATTGAACTAGGCTTCATTCCTATTGGAGCATGGTGTTCTTTGATAAACAGGGTAAGAAAAATGTAGAGTTGGTTTATTACTGTTGACTTACGATTCTCTTAAATGGATAGTCTGATAAAACATTTGTGGATCTGCGAAGTCTAGAAAAATCTGAGAATATTAGTATTACTCATACTTGAGCTCAGAGGATGTCCTCTGTGCATTAGTAGTTTAATCTTAAGTAAGCAGTCTGGACCACTGTGAAAATCATTTAAAAAAACATCTTGGACAAGAAAAGTTTCTTTGATGGTGAGACTAATGTCTTAGGTTAGGAAATTGTTGGCTAATCCTTGATTGAGTGACTGCCAAGGAAACCCAGGAGGAGAGCAGTCTTCCTTTGTTGCTGTGTATATATTAAGATGTGCTTTATTTATTTTTATTTTTTTGCATTTGTTACTTGTGACGAGTTTTCTGAGCCCTGACAGTGTTTGGAGAGGAGATGATGGTGTTAATCTTGTGTTCATCTCCATACAGAGCTTTCTTAGTTTGAAGGAAAAGGTGGCTATGTTCCAAGTTGACCTTGGAAAGTGAATATTGTTGCAGCACTTGACTATGTTGCCATGTACATCATAGAGATTGATTTTGACTCTCTAATAAATTTGTATTTTTTTAACTCATTTGAGTTAGGAGTTGAAGCTGGAGGTTTGTTACCTTTGATCCTGGCCTGCCTGTCTGGCAATATAATAGGAGCAGCCTCTTTTAGAGCATCTTTGTGAACACATAGCTGAAAGGAATAAATGGTGTCTGTAGACTGTATAGAAAATAGAAAATGGCTTTTGTTCCCAATATTGTATTTTTGCTGTCAATCACTTTTCAGTGTTTGCTGAGAGTGACAGATACGCAGAGACTAATGGTCAGAGTGGGCCTGAGGGCTCCAGGGAAGCCAGGGCGCCAGCCTGTCCTGAGCACCAGCAGCGTGCTTCCTGGGAAGAGGTCCTGAGAGTGCTGGCTTTTTGTTGGCTAAGTTTTCTCTGGGCCCCACCACTCCTAGCAAGAGAGACAAACTAGATGTCACAATTAAAGAATTTTAAACTTCTTTGCTTAGAACGCTTTACTTTATGATTGTAGCTTTTAAATTCTCATTTAATAAGAGACTTCATTCCATTAAATATAGTGTTCAGAGGAGTGGGCACTGTCTTTATGTGCAATATTCATCATTTCATTTAAGTTATACTCTTATGTCATATATAGCTTGCACAAATCAGTGCATTCAATAGTATTTTCCAGCAAACAATAAAAAGACTGTCACCAAAAAAAAGAAGAATATAGATCAGCTCTGTCAACATGAATTAGTTATTTGTTCCAGGAAACTTTACCTGGGAAAGATGAAGCTATAAACCAATTTTTAAAAAATTCACTGTTTGCTTCAGGAAATTTCCCACAGATACTTAATGGAAACAAGAGTCTTCTCACCTTGGCAAATGCTTGCTTATCATACCAAGTTTCCTCGTGAAGGCTTGTTTCAAGACCCTTGTGTCATAGGGTCTACTAACTCCAAACTAGTACATTATAAATGTTGCCCAGTCCAGATCAGGTCTTCGTCTTGAAAGACCTACCTCAAAACTACTTTGAGCTCAGACCCCAAAGCCCTAAAATTAGACAACTTCTGACTTCCATATTCTGAGACACTGCTGGGATTGGTAAGGTGGTGGTCTCCCTTGCTAAAGCAAGTTTTAATACATTTAGCTTTCCTTTTTTCATAGGTTGATGATTTGCTGGGGAGTCCAATGGTACTACCTATAAGATAGTAACTTATGTTTCTCTAGGTCACAGCAGGCTGAGAATAAAACGTTCGAGTTCCGACAAGTTAATGGCAAAGACAGAAATCATGCATGCCCATCTAGTAATAACTGAGGAATCTCAAGTTCCCCAAAACTGCCCACCTATTGCTAGAAGATCTAAGGGTCTTCTAGATGTACTCATGAACAAATCTCAGTATCCACTCAATGCTGAGGCTTCTGCTGAATTCAGACTTAAAAAAAAAAAAATGAAATGGCACTACAGTTGGAACCCATTATCAAGCTTCTTCTTTGTGTGTGGAAACTATCGACCTCCCCTAAAGTCACTGTTTCTGCTGCCCACCACTTAGGTCATTGCTGTTTGAGTCTTCTGAAGTTGATCATGTGTCCAAGGGTGGCTGGAATCAGTGCTGCTCATATCAGTGCCTCCAGGGATGGATTCCTGGTGAGGAATGTTTGCAAAACCACCAGGTTACACTGTGTAAGCCATTACCTGCTCCATATATGTATATGACCAGTGGGAGCCCACACAACGTATTACTGAGGCGCATTTGGACAATGCGGAAAATAAGCAGAACACAAAGGATCGAGAAAAATCTTTCATTCATTGATTCCTTCTTTCATGAATACAACAAATATTTGAGTGTCTCCTGGCTATAACAAAAAGGAGTTTATTAATGGCCTTAAAATGTTCTCATCCATCAGGAAGTTTGGGCATCGATTCTCCATTCACCCCTGATTTTCTATGTGTCACAAACAGTGCACTGGAGATAAAATGAGCAAGACAGACAGTCTTCACCAAGCCAAAGGGCAGAATGGGGAAAGAGATAATGAAACAATGGGAATATGGAACGGCAGATTCAGTGGAAGGAAAGTAGAGGGTGATATAAGAGCAAAAAGCCAAGGTAAACCAATCCAAATTTTAACATCAGGGAAGTCTCTGTGTAATAACGATCTGTGAAGTTTCAGAAACAGGAAAACATCATGTTCTCATGGAACAAAGTTTATATGAGTTTATATGGGCAGAGTGTATCCTATGAAGGAGACATGAAGCTAGAGATTGGGAAACAGACCATGGAAAGTCATGTTGAGTTTAGGATTTATTTACAGGAGAAACAAGGCTATTGATAGCTTTAACAACAGGTGCAAATCAATGAAATTTTCAGAGAGGTTACTTTGGATACATTGTGGAGAATGAATTTGAGGGAAGAAAACAGAGGCAGGAAATCTACTAAGAAGCTATTGAGATGACTCCAGTAGGAAATTAAGGCTTCCTGGACTAGTGTGCTGACAGTGATGATGGGGGGAAAAAAGATAGGACAGATTTGAGAAATAGAGAGGAAATAGACTTGATTGTCAATGGCAATTGGCTGGGGCAGTGAGAGAGATGGGAATTCATCCCTCTCATCAGATGAGTCAGGTCATGTCACTCCTCAGCTCAGAACCCTGCAGTGGCTTCCATCTCACGCAGAATGAAAGCTAAAATCTTCACAGTGGGCCACAAGGATGAAAAAGTCTGTACAACACATCCCTACCCTAGCCCTGTTGCCTCAGTGGATTCCCCTCTCCTGCCTTCCTGCCAGCTCACTCTACCTCACCCACTCCAATATCCTGCTCTTCTCAAACATTCCAGGCATGAGCTTACCTTACAATTTTTGTTTTTGTTCTGCCCAGATACCAGTATGGTTCATACCCGTGCCTTCTTCAAGTCTTTTTTTAAATATCACCTTTTCAGTGAGGCTTCTCATCGTCATCCTACTAAACATTCCAACCTCTGTGACAGTATCTTAAGTTTTCTTCTTATTACCCATCACTTTTTGATTTATGGTATAGAGTAATTTACTTATTTTTTGTTATTAGAAATAATATTTTGGTTATCACTTAGAATGTAAGCTCTGTGAAGGAAGGAGTTTTTGTCTTGTTTTGTTCATTATTGTATCCCCAGTTCCTAGAATACCCAGGATGTAGTAAGCACTCAATTTTTATTGAATGAATTAGTGGGCAGTCCCCATGTCTGTAGCCTGACCAACCAGTCAGATGGTGGCTCTAATCACTAATCTGAAAGTATGAGAAATGGGGAAGGTTTGCACAGAAAAGCTTATGAATTCAGTTTGGGATCATTTGCTCAGTACCACAACCATAATATTAAGAGCATGATATTATTAGATAAGTCAAAACTGTTAGCAAAATTTCAACTTTCTTAGAAAAACAGGAGCCAAACTCTTCTGTAAGAGAACAACCTACAGAATTCCAAACCTGTTCTCACTGATGAGGCATGTGCCCTGGTTCCCTGCGAGTCAGCCAATAAGACGGTCAATCAATATACATCAAGAAGAGGTCAGCAACCCTGGACTGTTCCAAGAGGTGTAAGTCATATAGTGGTGTGGATACTCAGAATAATTACATTAGGGATTCTGTTTGAGGTCTTGTATATCTTGTATATCTAGACAAAGGATTGACAAATAATCATTAGATAATGTCGAGGCAATGTACTCAATTTTTCACCTAGTAAAGGTTAATATTTACTCCCCAAATTATAAATCAGATATCAAATAAGAAACTAATGGAGAATAAGATGAGCTAACTTGCAGAGAAAACGCTAGTAAAGTGCAGTCAAGTTCTTGGTACCTAAATTTGTTTTCTTTTGTTTCCTTAACAATTTAGAAACCCTGATCAACTCTAAACAGTGTTTTGCAGCCCCAGATGAGAATGAGTTTTCACAAGTCTGTATTTTTCAAACTTTAGCATGTTTCAGAATCCCCTAGAAGACTTTTTATTCCTGGGCACCCAAGCCTGGAAGTTCTGATTCAGTAGATCTTGAATGGGCCCCAAAATTTGCATCTCTAACAAGCTTCCAGATGGTGTAAGTGCTTCTGGTGCAGGGACCACACTTTGAGAGTCACTGTAATCCTGGGCCTATTTGAGACCTTTTTGCCCATTTCAGCTGGGTTCTTTACTGACTCCCAACTGAAGTTGGTTGAGTTCAATATCTGAATATGGAACCACAGAATGATATAAAATTAATGCAAATTATTTTTTAAACCTCTATTTATTTAATTTCATTTAATTCTAACGTTTTTCATCATATAGTCTGTCAGTTTCTTTTTTCTTCTCTTTTTTTGGTAATTTGTGGTTTAGATGGAAGTAAGCATTTACATGTATATGATGAAACAAATATTGTTAATTCCTGAGCTAACCACAATACCACGTGCATTATGTTTTCTCTCTTATATTAACTTCCTGTTTTCTCCTAAAGTTAGTAATAGCCTCATTTTTAATCTGCTTAGTTTTCTATGATCTATCACTAATGTGATAGATCTTTCCAATGCTTCTTGATATTTTCCAGATGATCAAATAATACAATTTTTTTCTCTCCTTAGAAACCCCACTCCAACTTCCTGTTCTAATCTGATAGGTCCTTTTCCAGGCTGGCTGCATAGTTATTATCCTAGAATATCCTTAGTCATTTTCCTGTTGGATCCACTATTTCCTAATCCCATATTTTCCTATTTCTTGATTTATTTGCTTACTTTTTTTGGAGCATTTAGTTCAGCTGCATCATAAGAAAGAAAACAGGGTGAGATTAATTTTGTCAGCTGTCACAGCCTGCAAATTTGTACATTCTTAACTAGATGGGTACAGTATTTTGACTAAAATTTATTTTCATTTCAACTTTTTAAGATTTTGCTCTATTTAGTTTTCTAGCTCCAGTGTTGCTTGTGCAAATTCAGATGCTATTCTGATTTTCTTTTTCTTTCTGTGTGACTTTTGACTTTTCTCTCAAACTCTTAGGGTCTTCTTTTTCACCAGGTGTTATAAACTTTCACATTAATGTGCCTTATTGTGGGTTTTTCTCATGGGCTGCACACCACGTGGGCTATTTCAATTGAGGAACTCACACATTTCAACTCTGAGAAATTTTCTGTATGTGTCTGCAGAACTCCTATTATGTAGATTCTGAGGGTCTTTTATTATCCTTTCAATTCTTTATCTACTCCTTCCAATTTTTCATCTCTTATTTTTTAAAGCTTTATAGATACTTTTTGCAACTTTATCTTCAGAGCCTTCTTTGAATTTTTATTTTAATTAAACTTTATTTTATTTTGTATATAATCTATTTTAATAAATTTAATTATTTGTATTAAATATTTATCATGTATTTAATTTCTAGAAGCTACCTTTCGGAGCATCCTCTTATATCTTGAGATCATTTATTACAGCTTCTTGGGTGTTTTTTGCTGCTTCATATATTATTTCTTTTTCACCAAACTAATTTTTTAATAATTGGATTTCTCTCTTTCATTTGAAAGCTATTTCTCTATATCAACAGATCTCAAATATTAACTTACATCAGAATCACCTGAAAGTCTTATTAAAACATAGACTACAAGGTCTCTTCCCTAGAATGTTTGATTCAGTAGGGCTGAGATGGGGCTAGAGAATCTGCATTTCTAACAAATGCTACTTGTGCCAGAGATCACATTTGAGAACTTTTGTTTGGGGTCACATGGGGTTGTATACTTCACAAAGTAAAAAGTACTGACATGTATACAGATTAAGTGGAGTAGGGAATGGCAATCTACTTCAGTATTCTTGCCTGGAGAATTCCATGGACAGAGAAGCCTGGCTGGCTACAGTCCATGGGGTGGCAAAGAGTCAGACAAGACCGAGCAACTAACACACACACACATACAGGTTAAGGGCCTGCTTCTGGGTTCTCTGTTTAGGGCCTTCCTCAGCAGAACCCTTTGATGCTGTAATTCTAACCAAACCCCAGAATTCAGTGCTTTGTGAATTGGGCTCAGTGCTTTGTGAATGGCAGTGATTTTCAATTCTTCAATGTATTTTATGCGAGTAAAATCTATAATATATACAATAATACGAACCATTAAAATTCCAAAATGTATGCTTATAAAATAATAAACAGTCTTCATAGAAAAGAGCAGAGAATAAATTACCAAGAAGTTTCCAGAAAAAGTTCAGGATTTAGGATGTCACTGTGACTTTAGCCACTGTACTATAGAAGAGGGAACACATTGCATAATACATGCTGATTATTCTTTATTAGCTATTGAAATCTTCCTGGTGATGAGTGGAAGTCTGAAAACTGAGTTGCGGCCTCCTGAATGATAATGAAGAACAATCTGGAAATTATGTACTACCAGCAGAGAAAAGGGCACTAAGTGTGTACTTGAGTACCTGTCTCATAAAACATATTATTATTTATAGTTTTCTCTTTTCATTGCTTCTACTTCTCTTGAAAATTCTAAACTCTGTAATGTTCAAAATTAAGACAAACAGCTCTGTCTAGTGGCCAATGTGATCATTGCAGTCAAAGTCAAAAACAGGATTCAAGTCAGACCTTTTTAAATAATCTGTCTAAAACTTGGCCAACGACTTTGACAGGAGGTGGCTCTTTTGTCCCAACTCAGGAGATGCAATAGATAAAAGCCATCAGTCATGTCATCTCCATTTGGGACTTTTTCAGCAGTTAAGAGAGACAGGTGCAAAATCCAGCTCAGTAATTTAGCTTAAAAGGAAAGGATTTTTATTTGTGAAATTGTGTTTGGTAGATAACTTTTTTCAAAACATAAGTATACACCGTAGCCTGGTTTTAGCTTCACTGTTCTTTGTTTCCCCCCATTCTCCCCTCTCCTGCCTTTAAGAAAAATCTGGAATTGAACTGTAAGTCAGAATCTTGTCATTCTTCTTATGGCAGATGAACTGCCCCCTGGCAGCTGGGGTGTCCTGCCTTTGACAGTTGTTTCCACAGCACTGCAGAATATGAACAGGACACCATGTGGAAAAAATGAAGAGCAGCAGCTATTGGCTCCTAATTCGCCATAAAGCATTCAGAACAACAGTGGCCTTTTTCTTGCAAGAACTGGTATATTGAGGCAAAATCTTGCTGTTTCCCATACATTTGCACTTCCCAAAATAATGTGAAGTATGTTAGAATAAATTTAAAAGGATAAGTAAAATCAAGTATTAAAAAAAGATGAAGAATCCAATGGTGGACTAAATCTGGGCCCATGATATGTCTGGGCATGGAATAGAGACAAAATTTGCTGAATTGAATTAAAATTTATTGGACATAGAGGATGAGAATTTGGTTGCTTTTTAATACATAAGTTATAAGATATTAAGCATATGGTTGTACCCCCAAAGTAAAATGACCTAAGGGTTAAAATATCACTTGTTTGCTAAAGATAATCTTCAAGTACATAATTAATACTAAAACAAATCAATTAGAAAATTACAGCTTAACATATACCCAAGAAACATTCCAATGTTAAATGAATGTTTACTTTCTGAAGATAAATTGTACAACATGCTTGTTGTTAAAAATTATAGTACCCAAAAATATTAAAGAAGGTAAAAGATAGCCATAATATGAGAGTTAAAGATAAGCACTATTAATATTTAGTATAAATCTTTTAAGGTATAATTCCTATGATAAAAGTAATTATTTATATTCCGAGGAGAAAAATTGTTATTTTGTATGTATTAATATTATGCATATTTGGGTAAATACTTATGGTGAACTTAGAAAAATCAGATCCAATAGGAAAACTAAATAAGCCTTGTTTTTTTAAAGTGTAATTTTAGAGATTATTTTTGAAATATTTCAAAAGGATGAATTTGTGGAGTCAGTTAACATTGTGAGGGCAAAAAGGTAGATTTAGAAACCCCCAAAATGGCAATGATGGACATGCTGTCAATTTGGACATTACATTATTGAGTCTGGAAGGAGAAGAAATATGTTCCATCAAAGTTCCCCTTAGTGGCAACTTTCAAATTTTTAAGATTTCATGACAGTATTGTAAAAGCAACAGACCATGAAGTCTAAGAATCCTGGGCATGGTTTAGTGTTATAATCAAATAAAAGCCACCACCAGGCTCATGTGACACATATTTAATGATATGCACAATCACTGTAGTATTACCCAGCAATTTGGCATAAATGGCAAATGATTGCATAAATGACTAAAATTAGCATGACTTTCACATAGTCAAATTAAACATTTCTGGGGTCAGCTGGGGAGAGAGAGAACAAGACAGACTAAAAAGCTGCTTCAAGAACCTGCCAAAGAAAACCAGGCAGCTGGGTCTCCCTTAGTCTCTGACGACAGCACAGGGTTGAAGAGGGGAATAAAAGAAAAAATGTAAAGGAACCAAGGAAGCACTGTTTTGGCTCCTTGCTACTTTCTTTTGTTTGGTCTCATCTGGAAGTTTCTAGAAAATTCAAGATAATTTTATCTTCCCGGCCAGGCAAATGGTAAGACTCTCCAACCTCCAGTCTTTGGGACTCACAAAGAAGTCTTCAGAGCTGATACGTGCACTTTCTGTCACTCCCAGCATCACCACCAAGTAGAGCCCCTGTAACACGGTCTGGAGTATCAGCCATCTTTCCAGTTAACAGAAACAGCCCCGGAATGGTTAACACGTGCACAACTAGATGTTCATGCTTGGATACACCAAGAACACTGGATATTTGGGTTTCTGGGAAGGAGATTACAAGGAGAAAGGGTAAAGGCAGCACAGAAACAAGACAAAATTTTGGCTCTTTCAAAAAATGTCCCAGAGCTAATTCTGCCTGCTGCTGCTGCTAAGTCACTTCAGTCGTGTCCGACTCTGTGCAACCCCATAGACGGCAGCCCACCAGGCTCCCCCATCCCTGGGATTCTCCAGGCAAGAACACTGGAATGGGTTGCCATTTCCTTCTCCAATGCATAAAAGTGAAAAGTCAAATTGAAGTTGCTCAGTCGTGTCCGACTCTTAGCCACCCCAAGGACTGCAGCCAACCAGGCTCCTCCATCCATGGGATTTTCCAGGCAAGAGTACTGGAGTGGGGTGCCACTGCCTTCTCCAAACTCTGCCTATTAGTGACTAAATAATAACAATAACGCTGCCTATTAAGAATACGCAGAGGAGTCGGAGTCAAAAATAACATCAAGAGTATAAAATCTGAGGTAATACTTTAGAAAGTTCAAGTCTCAATTGCACAATATCTGTGTGAGCTTGGATAAGTTACTTAACTTCTCTGAGTTTTCATTTCTTTATGTTAAAAAATGAATAAGTAAGAGGAATATGAGTGTGTACTCAGTTGCATCCAGTTCTTGACTCAGGAAGACACACATGCCCATAGCTTGTCAGAGAATTTAAATAATGCTCTTTACTCTCAGACATAAGGTGGAATGTGACATTTCACAATATGGTTGCTGAAGAATAAGCATGTGAGTGTGTCTGCCCTCCCCACCCCCCTGTTTTGTCAGCTTGGCATTCACAGTCAGTACACTGACATAATTCCCATGCTGTGCAGTGTTCAGAAGCCCCAGTATCAACCAGGCCTGAGCTGAGAAGCACTCAGACGATATCCTCAGGGATGGAAGAGAGGTGAGAACGAATTGGAGCCACAAAGTCTTAATGGAAATTAATCAGTATTTGCCTGGTGAAAATAACAAAATATTCAGTTATATAACGTATATCTTTGTACTATACTAATGTGTGCTGCAACTTAAGCTCCATATGCAGCTAAATGCAGACAATTTCCTCTTTCAAAAGACTGGTCGACTTGTCAATGCTTGGTTCCATCTCATCACTGTAGATGACAAACATTTGACTGATGGTCAGCAGATGGAAACCAAGAGAGCCTTTGGAACCCAATGTAAGCTAAAGATGGCCGGAAAACTTGAATCAACAAATGCAATATCAAATAAGAGATGAACTAACGGAGAATAAGATGGGTTAAATTGCAGAGAGAATACTAGCAAGGTTAAATTCTTGGTACCTAAATTTGTTTTCCATTGTTTTCCTAACAATTTTAAAAACCCTAAAAAAAAAAAACAAACCTCAAAGTAGTGTTTTGCAGCCTCAGCTGAGAACAAGTTTTCATAAATCTGTACTTCTCAAACTTCAGCATGCATCAGAATCACATGGAAGACTTGTTATTGCTGAGCACCAAACACAAAGTTTCTGATTAGTTAGGTCTTGGATGGGCACCAAGAATTTGCCTCTCTAACACATTTCCAGGCATTCTGCTAGCTCACAGAGGAGATTTGCTCTAATAGGAACTGTTTTCCCCATCTCAGGGATAAGAACTCCTGGCTTAATTTTACAAGGTTCAGAAAGAGAAGTAGCTTAGACCTGGGCAAGAGGGCACCTCTTCTGATCCTCACATTCTGGGGATGTCAGGAACCTGTCTCTGGCCCTCCCCGCTCTGATGGATGAGGGAGGCAACAGAGCCAGGCCTGCCTACCTGCCCTCAGGCCATGCTCTAGATGGTCAGTACCTGGAATTCCTTGCCAAGCAGCCCAAATACACATCTAAGGATGATGTTATCCTTTCCACAAGTCTATTGTTTCTTCCTCAGAAACACCTAGGCCTCAGGAACAAGCAAAATGTAGTTGTTTTACATGATGCTTTGAGATGATGATGGGGATTGGGGTTTGGAGTTGCAACCAAGGCCCTTATGGTACAGGACAAAACAAAGGATGGGAGAGAAGGATGGATGTCTGGGTGAGAAAGATATAGATCAAGGCCCTGGGCCTTTGGTCTGCTCTCCAAATACTGCCATCTTCTGGCTAACCCCAGGAAGTCCAAGAATCCTAAATGTGAACCTGGCCTTTCTGTATCTTTATGAAGGTATTTTGTCAAGGTAGGCAGATAGAACACTTTCATTAACAGTTTAATAATTTGATTTGCAACTTTTAAAATACCTATGCATTTGGTACATGGGCTTCCATTTGATCTCAGAGCCCAGTTCCCACATATAAAACAAGGGGAAAGTGATTTCACTGACTGCTCACCCAATCCCACCTGCCATCATATGTATGCACTAAGTCACTTCAGTTGTGTCCAGCTCTATGCAACCCTATGGACTGTAGCCTGCCAGGCTCCTCTGTCCATGGGATTCTCTAGGCAAAAATACTAGAGTGGGTTGCCATGCCCTCCTCCAGGGGATCTTAGCCCTCGGGGGATTCCAGGGATTTAACCCACATCTCCTGCGTCTCCTGCATTGTCTGCTATGTTCTTTACCACTATATATAGCCTTTGCCTAATCTGGTTCAGTGCAGGGGGCACTGCTCTCAGCCCCTTTATACCTCAACTACGTTTCCTCTGCCTTGCAGAGTTTAGATGATATGTATTCCAGTGTATTGGGCATTCCCGGTCTGTTCTCAGAAAAGTCTGCAAAGCAGATCTTCGTCTCTAGGCAACTTCTCCAAGGAGCTTTTATCTTTGAAGCTGCTGCGTTTTGACCCTTGCCTTACTCTTCTCAACCTCCTCTGTCCCAGGCGCCCACACGCACGCTTTCGTGCTCCTTCACTGGAACTCCTTTTATAGAGTCTGACTCATTTCAGTCCCTGTGTGTTCCTTTCTGGCTTTGTCTCTCTCCTGACTCCCTGCCAATTTCTCGATCTTTGTCTGCTCCTCCGCTCAGCATCTTTTCTGGCGGCTTCTCCATTCTGCCTTTGGGAATTTTAATCGCTTTCCCATGAGCATATATTCTTACTCCCGTTGCTTCTTATATCTCTATAGGTCATGGGGAATTGTGGTTTTATTTCCAGTTTGGTTCTTCTCCTAACTTCTACGTCCCAGATACTGAGTCTCCACCCACTGGAGTGGGAAATTATAATAATAATAAACTTGCTTTCATGCCAAACTGACCAGATTGCAACTGGCTTTTGAAACTGGGGTATTGCCATATTCACCAATGATTTTCCAATCATTGTTCAACTTTCATTTCCTCTCAACTTCATATTTTTTCCTTTAGTAAAAGTTGCCAAACAGCTTTATAAAGTAACTGGAAACATACCAAAGTTAAGATCATTTTTTTTGGCCTCAGGCTACTTTACAAAGCTAAATATGAATTACTCAGATGATGGAGGGGCTTCTCTGTTCTTTGGGCTTATGTGTTTTATTCCACAGGTAGGATTGCTGTTTATTTAGGTTAATGAAATGACTTATGACCTTTTCAAAATTAATCATGGAATTTTAAGACTGTGCTGGAAAGAAGCTTAGAGATTTTCCAGGTCCAATTTTTTTATTTATAAGTAAGGAGATTCGGAGTAAAGAATTTAAATGGTTTGACAAATAATAAATAATAGCTATTTTTCATAGCTTATGAGCTGATGAAGTCATTTGATACTCAAAACAAATCTGTCCTCCAGTAAATATTTAATTTTTGGTGAAACTTTAGAAACGTTCTAGTCAAAGATAGGAATAAGACAATAATGTTTGTTATCACTGCCATTCTTTTCCATCATTCTAGAGGGCCTAGAGGCCCTCTTAGGGCCACTTAGACAAGAAAAATAGTTTTTTATGTAGAAGAAAGGTATACTGAGAAAATAGTTTTTAAAGTTTTTAAACTAGTTTTTAATAGTTTTTAAAGTCTTTCCATAAAGTGAAAGACTAACAAACTGGACCACATGAAAAAAATAAAACTTTTAGGTTAAAAAAAATGACAACATCAAGTTAGGAAACAAGTAGGGGATGGGGGAAATATTTGGAGCCTATGTAGAGATAAAAGATATATATCCATAATATACAGATCCATGAAAAAGAATTAATACCCAGGAGAAAAATGAGCAAAGAGTATAAACAGCTAATGTACAAGCACTGCTCTGGTAGTCTAGTGGCTAAGAATCTGCCCTCTCAATGCAGGAGGCCTAGGCTCTGTCCCTGGTCAGGGAACTAGATCCCGCACGCCGCAACCGAGAGTTCACATTCCACAGTTAAAGATTTCACTCGCCACAACCGAAAAATGAAGAAGCCTGACATACAAAAGAAGAAATTCAAATGATCAATAAATGTAAAGACTTGCTCAGCTGTAGTTCTTTTTGATATCTCATCAATATTTGTTTTCTGTCGTGTGAGGCGGCTTCTTTGGTTTTCGTCTGTTGAGTTTTGACTTAGTGACTGCCACCTTCCACTATGGTTTATTATAGGATATTGAGGACAGTTCCCTGTGCTGTGCAATTAGGGCCAGTTGTTTATCTGTCCTTTATGTAATGGTTTGCATCTACCAGTCCCAAACGCTCAGTCCACCCCTTGTGCACCATCCCCTCCCCTTTGGCAACCTCAGGTGTATTCTCTATGTCTGAGAGTCTGGTTTTGTTTCACAGATAAGTTCACTTGTGATCATATTTATGATATAAGCAATATCATATGATATTCGTCTTTCTTTGTCTGACTTACTTTACTCAGTAAAACAGCTCTAGGTCCTTCCATGTTGCTGCAAATGGCATTATTTTATTCCTCTTTGTGGTTGAGTAATATTCCACTGTGTGTGTGTGTGTGTGTGTGTGTGTGTGTACCACAACTTCTTTATCCATTTCTCTGTTGATGGACATCTAGGTTGCTTCCATGTACTAGCTATTGTAAATAGTGCTGCAGTGAACATTGGGAGGCCTATGTCTTTTCAAATTATGATTATCCAGATATATGCCCAAGAGTGGGATTGTTGAATCATATGGTAACTGTTTTTAGATTTTTTTTAAGGAGCCTCTATACTGTTTTCCATAGTGACTGCACCAATTTACATTCCCACCACATGTAGGAGAGTTCTCTTTTCTCTACACACTCTCCAGCATTTTTTTATTTGTAAACTTTTTAATGATGGCCATTCTGATTGTGAGAATGGTGTATGAGATGGTACCTCATTGTAGTTTTAATTTGCATTTCTCTAATAATTAGAGATGTTGAGCATCTTTTCAAGTGCTTATGGGCCGTCTCTCTCTTCTTTGGAATGGGTAGCCTTTCCCTTCTCCAGAGGATTTTCCCAACCCAGGTATCAAACCCAGGTCTCCCGCATTACAGGAAGATCTCCTGGAGAAGGGAAAGGCTACCCACTCCAGTATTCTGGCCTGGAGAATTCCATGGACTATAAAGTCCATGGGGTCGCAAAGAGTCGGACACGACTGAGCTACTTTCCCTTCCCTTCCTCTTCTTTGGAGAAATGTCTGTTTAGATCTTCTGCCTATTTTTTGATTGGGTCTTTTTTGTTATTGAGTTGTATGAACTATTTGTATATTTGGAAATTAAGCTCTTTTTGATCACATCATTTGCAAATATTTTCTCCCAGTCCATAGGCTGTCTTTGCTTTGTTTATGGGTTTCTTTGCTATGTAAAATTTATGTTTAATTAGGTCCCTTTTGTTTATTTTTGCTTTTCTTTCTTTTGATGTACTGACCTAAGAAAACATTGACACTGCTTATATTAGAGAATGCTTTGTCTATGTTCTTTTCTAGGAGTTTTAGGGTGTCATGCCTTGCATTTAAGTGGGAAAATCATACACTTAAACTTACCTTTCCCTTAAAGCTATTTAGTTACTTGAGAGATTTTTAAAGCATTTATTTCTGAATGCCTTGGTAAAGTCTCTCTTACAGTTAGGATCTCAATGCAGTTGACTTTTCCAATAATGCAAGGCCGTAGATCCTGTTTGCCAGAATGCTTTACTCAGCTCATCTGTTTTTTTAGAATAATACCTTGCTAAATGAAACCAATAGCACATACAATTAACATTGTGTTTCCCAACTATTTCTTTATGCTTGCTAGCCTTCAGTATTACGAAAGATTTTGAAACTGTATGCATAGATCTTCATCTTCTCACCCTCTAATAAAAATTTCCTTGTCACCTACTACATAAGAGTGAGGTCAATAATACATATGTTAGGTTTAGAAAGCAACATCCTTCTTACAGTACCAAATTTTATACAGTCTGGGTAACAGCAAATTATACTGTCTTAACAGGTTAACCTTGGGAACCTGAGAAGGGATTTCTCATTCTCACCATTGTGAGTTTCACATCTCTCAAGAGCAGCTGTCTCAGAGCTATAGCGCTTTGTATTCTATCAGCTAAACACTGATAAAACCAGAGCCCTGCTGGTTGTTGCAACAGATAAAGTGGTGGAGCTGGAAGGTCAAGGACTCATCTATGGCTCATCTCAGACATAACAGAAGTCATTTCTGCTCACAGTCCATGTTGGAACTGACCCCACCTAGCTGTGTAGAGGGCAGAAAATATGGGGAAGCATGTGGCTATTTGTCAGTGCTCTGACTCTGCCAAACCCCTTTTACAAAAAATGTTTTGTAATACCTGTTAAATAACCTGAAGGAGGTAACCATAGACAATTCCACCTGTCTACATACCTAATATTTGCATTAGTTTATTAGAGCTAGCATAACAAAACACCACAGCCTGGGTGGCCTAATCAATAGAAACTTATTTTCATAGTTCTGGAGGCTAGAAGTCTGAGATCATGGTGTCAGCAGGTTTGGTTTCTCCTGAGGCCTCTCTCCTTGGCTTACGGGTAGTCATCAATTTGCTATGTCTTCGCGTAACCTTTTCTCCATGTGTGCATATCCCTTGTGTCTCTTCTTCATCTTATAAAGATACCAGTCCTATTAGATTAGAGCCCTACCTTTCCGATCTCATTTTACCTTAATTACCATATTAAAGACCTCATCTCCAAATATAGTCACATTGGGGGTTGTATTGTGGGTTAGGACTTCATCATATGAATTTTAAGGGAACACAATTCAGTACATACTAATATTAAGCAGTATAATATCATACCTATAATATGAAAGTAAATAAAAGGAACTAAATTATGGTGAAATCATATATATATATATATATATATATATTTGTTTTTCGATGTATAAATTCTTGAGCATTGCTACAATAGATGATATATTGAAGTAGTCAGATGTTTGCATCTACATATAATAAAAACATTGAGATTTAAGAAAAGTAAGATGATGACAAACTCTACAGAGTAATTGGAGGGGGAAAAAAAGTAGCAGCATGAATAGCAAGAGAATAAAACCTATTGAGATAAGGAACAATAGACCGGACTTGTTTGTATAAGAACAGGGAAAGAAGAGAGAGTAACATTGGATGAAGGAGGGATAAATGCCAAGGTTAATTACACACTATCAAAAACAAAAGAATGAGTAAAATATTCTCACAAATGAGCTAGACCATATTTATAAACACAGCATTAAAATGATCCTTTTGTTATGACATGGGATAGAGTAATATTAAAACATCTCTCTTGAAATCTCCACATGTTGAAGCATACATTTAATCTCAGAATTTGCAAAGACTCTAGAAAGCATCGATTTTGTTGGATGATGGAAAATAAGGTATGATTTCCAAAAAGGAACTGAATGCAAAAGACTCAAAAGAAATGTGGGCTTCCCGGATGAGGATAATGGTAAATGACTCACCTACCAATGCAGGAGAAGCAAGAGATGATGGTTCAGTCCCTGGGTTGGGAAGATCCCCTGAAGGACAGCACAGCAACCCACCCCAGTGTTCTTGCCTGGAGAATTTCATGGACAGAGGAGAATGATGAGCTACAAACCGTGGGGCTGCAAAGAGCTGGATATGACTGAAGCAATTTAGCACAAGAAAACTAGTATGTTAGACCTCTGGAGACAGGATCAGAGTAATGTTGAAAAGCAAAAGCCCCAAACAATAACTAATTCCATTATGTAATTTTCAAAATATGTATTTATCACATTGTGCCACACATAAAGAAATAAAAATATATCAATGATATAATATGAAATGTTATATAATTATATATATTCAATATATAATGATATAATATGAAACTCTTTCAACAGCTTATTAACAAAATTCAGTTAGATCCTCATGTTCATATGATCTCATTAGTTACGTGAGATTTGATTCTAAGTCTCTTCAAAATGATCTCTTATTTTCTCTATTGCCCATGAAAGCCACAGATGAAAAAATATTTCAGATCACCAGTTTTGGAGATACCATGATCACTGCTGGTTTCAGCAAATTGATTTTCTGTAATGATGAATAATTTTGGTTAGGTTTCAAACAAAACAAAGTCTTCACTGAATTAACATGGTAATTCATGGTTTAACCATGAAATTCATGGTTGTACTGTTGAAAAATTCAGTGTGAAATAAAATTCTGTGGAATAAAATTAATATGTAAATTATCCAATTTTAAATAGGTGTTTCACCCACATAAATGTCTGGGATATTTGAAAGTCATATAAGACATTAGATAGTCCTTCAAATTATAAGAGCATTCTACACATGCTGGGACATTAACCATGGCTGGCTCCTACCTATTACATATCAGAAAAATGTTAGTCTCTTAGTTGTGTCTGACCCTATGTGATCCCATGGACTGTGTAGCTCACCAGGCTCCTCAGTTCATAGGATTCTCCAGGCAAGAATGCTGGCGTGGGTAGCCATTCTCTTCTCCAGGGCATCTTCCCAGCTTGGGGAATCTTCCCAACCCAGGGGCTGAAGCCAGCTCTCCTGCATTGCAGGCAGATTCTTTACCATTTGAGCCACCAGGGAAGTCCCAAATATCAGAAACTCTCCCCCATGACTACGACAACCAAAAATACTACTACTGATTTCCAAAACACCCTCTAGGGAGCAGTATAGCCCTGTTGAGAACCAGGGCTTTAAAGTAAATCCAGCTTTACTTGAATAATGTTTCCAGCTCTCTGTAATTTACATCTCTTTTCTCTATTCTTATCACAAACTATCCTTTATCTCGTTTCCTGGAATTCTTTGGAACAAAACTCGTGTCTCAAACCTCAGTGCCTTCGAATTCACTACATAGTCATTCCAGATTTATATTTCTAAAACACAAATCTGGACTTCTGGTCAACATGGTGTGGGGTTTCTTGGAAGACCACTCTTCCACCTCCCACTTCCATCCCAAAATAGCAAAGATATAATACAAGAAAATATGAAAACCCATAATCATTCTCATAAATGGTTCCACTGGGAGGGGGGGGAAAAAAAAAAACAGAACAAAAATACAAGGTTATAAGCAGTGGCTCTGAGATCCAAAACAAGCAGAGAATTTTCACCTCTACTGTGGTAGCTGTGCTGGAAGTGCCCAGTCATGGTGGGGAAAGAAAGCAGACAGACCTCCTGTGTCAAGCCTGATTGTTCTGCCATGGGGACTTTCCCATTCATTAACCAGAGTCAGTGCTAGAGGCGTAGGAGTCATTGCTCAGAGTGACCAGAAAGAAGTAGCAAGATCTCAGCCAAATGATTACTGCCCAGAAATTGATCTGGGATATCTCTTCAAAACAAAAGTCATGGTCCAACAATATAGGTATTTTTTTTTTATGGTGGGCCCTATAGAGACTGATGGAAGCAATTGTAAAGCTACCAAAGACGCTAATATGTGGGAAAATGGTGAGAAGTGGAGGGAAAGACATAAGAAATTTCTTCACAAGATGAACTTGCAAACTAAAGTTCAGGAGCACATAAAGATAATATGATAAAAAAGATAACAAAATGAAAATAACAAAAACAATTTAAAACCACTTAGCAAATGAGAAGACCCAATTCCAACTAAATGTAAAAATAAAGATGTCTCCTAGAAAAAAATTTTATGTCCTTAAAGTACTCAAAAAATTTTTTAAAGGAATAACTTCTTCCCAAAAGCTACATTAAAGACTATATAACAAAATAAGTAGCTATACATTAGGGACAGTAGAGATTTTGAAAAAGCAGTAAGGGGGGAAGAAAAGGAGGAGAGAACATGAATGAGAGGAGAAACAGTACTTAGAAATCTTAGAAATTAAATTTTAATAATTCTTATTGGAAAATAAATAGATGATATCAATCCTAGCCAAAGAGAATACTAATAAATTGGAAGACAGTATAGAAAAGGCAGAGCCTGAACAAAGATATAAAGAAATTTTTTAAGATATGAAAATGATTTAAGAGTCTTGGGGGATAGACATTAATGCTCCAACCTTAGACTAATCAGAGCTCCAGACATGAAGAATAGTGAGAATGAATAGGAAGCAACAACTGAAAATACAATGCTGATAATTTCCCTGACTTGCAGAGAAATGTGATCCTCACCTAGAGTGTGCACACTGACTGTTGTTACGTATGGTGGTGGTGGTTTAGTCATTAAGTTGCGTCTGACTCTTGCAACCCCATGGACTGTAGCCTGCCAGACTTCTCTGTCCATGGAATTTCCCAGGCCAGAATACTGGAGTGGGTTGCCATTTCCTTCTCCAGTGAATCTTCCAGACCCAGGGATCAAACCTGCATCTCCTACACTGCAGGCAGATTCTTTAATGCTGAGCCACCAGGGAAGCCCATTCAGTAGTATAGACAAAAGTAAATCCACACCTGAACTCAGCTGTTATAAGGATAGAGAAATAGGGCTTCCCTGGTGGCTGAGTGGTAAGGAATCTGCCTGCCAAGGTAGGAGACCATGGATTCAATCCCTTATCTGGGAGGATCCCACATGCTGTGGAGCATCTGAGCCCATGCACCACAACTATTGAGCCTGTGCTCCAGAGCCTGGTGGCTACGAGAGAAGCCACGGCAATGAGAAGCTGCACACTGCAACTAGAGAAAAGATGTCCAGCATCAAAAACCCAAAACAGCCAAAATAAATAAATAAATACACTTTCTAAGAAAGCAGAGAAATAGAGCCATGAAATAGAGAGGGTCCCCCAAACAGTTCCATTCTTACATGGCACTTGATATGTGCCTCAGTTCAGTTCAGTTCAGTCACTCAGTCATGTCCAACTCTGCGACCCCATGGACTGCAGCACGCCAGGCCTCCCTGTCCATCACCAACTCCCAGAGTTTACTCAAACTCATGTCCACTGAGTCGGTGATACCATCCAACCATCTCATCCTCTGTCATCCCCTTCTCCTCCTGCCTTCAGTCTTTCCCAGCATCAGGGTCTTTTCCAATTAGTCAGCTCCTCCCATTAGTTGACCAAAGTATTGGAGTTTCAGTTTCAACATCAGTGCTTCCAATGAATATTCAAGGCTGATTTCCTTTAGGATGGACTGATTAGATCTCCTTGCAGTCCAAGGGACTCTCAAGAGTCTTCTCCAACACCACAGTTCAAAAGCATCAATTCTTCTGCGCTCAGCTTTCTTTATAGTCCAACTCTCACATCCATATATGACTACTGGAAAAACCATAGCCTTGACTAGATGGACCTTTGTTGGCAAATTAATGTCTCTGCCTTTTAATATGCTGTCTAGGTTGGTCATAACTTTTCTTCCAAGGAGTAAGCGTCTTTTAATTTCATGACTGCACTCACCATCTGCAGTGATTTTGGAACCCTCCCAAAATTAAGTCTGCCACTGTTTCCCCATCTATTTGCCATGAAGTGATGGAACCATATGCCATGATCTTTGTTTTCTGAATGTTGAGCTTTAAGCCAACTTTTTCACTCTCCTCCACTTTCATCAAGAGGCTCTTTAGTTCTTCACTTTCTGCCTTAAGTGTGGTGTCATCTGCATATCTGAGGTTATTGATATTTCTCCCGGCAATCTTGATTCCAGCTTGTGCTTCATCCAGCCCAGCATTTCTCATGATGTATTCTGCATCCAAGTTAAATAAGCAGAGTGACTATATACAGCCTTGATGTACTGCTTTTCCTATTTGGAACCAGTCTGTTGTTCCATGTCCAGTTCTAACTGTTGCTTCCTGACCTGCATACAGATTTCTCAGGAGTCAGGTCAGGTGTTCTGATCTTTCCATCTCTTGAAGAATTTTCCACAGTTTGTGGTAATCCACACAATCAAAGGCTTTGGCATAGTCAATAAAAAAGAAATAGATATCTTTTCTGGAACTCTCTTGGTTTTTCGATGATCCAACAGATATGTGCCTAGAAGGAGTTATACAAATCAGCAATTATTTTCAATTTTGATAGTTTAGCAACAATTCAGTGAAGAGAGGAACTGACACCCCATATTTTAATACATGTGTGTTCAGAGATTTGAAGAGATTAGAATAAGTGAAAGTAAATGGTACACTTTGCTCCAGCCTCCTTGTAATACTATAAGAGTCTTTTAAATACTTAATGAAATAACCATTCTAAAATTTTTCACATCAACAAAACTCTCTGGACCATTTGAGGAAATATTTCCCACTTTTCTAAATGATAATAAAATAAAAGTCATGTTCAGTTCAGTTCAGTTCGGTCGCTCAGTCGTGCCCAACTCTTTGCGACCTCATGAATCGCAGCACGCCCAGCCTCCCTGTCCATCACCAACTCCCGGAGTTCACTCAGACTCATGTCCATCGAGTCAGTGATGCCATCCAGCCATCTCATCCTCTGTCATCCCCTTCTTCTCCAGCCCCCAATCCCTCCCAGCATCAGAGTCTTTTCCAGTGAGTCAGCTCTTCACATGAGGTGGCCAAAGTATTGGAGCTTCAGCTTTAGCATCATTCCTTCCAAAGAAATCCCAGGGCTGATCTCCTTCAGAATGGACTGGTTGGATCTCCTTGCAGTCCAAGGGACTCTCAAGAGTCTTCTCCAACACCACAGTTCAAAAGCATCAATTCTTTGGCGCTCAGCCTTCTTCACAGTCCATCTCTCACAACCGTACATGACTACTGGAAAAGCCATAGCCTTGACTAGATGGACCTTAGTCGGCAAAGTAACGTCTCTGCTTTTGAATATGCTATCTAGGTTGGTCATAACTTTTCTTCCAAGGAGTAAGTGTCTTTGAATTTCATGGCTGCAGTCACCATCTGCAGTGATTTTGGAGCCCCCCAAAATAAAGTCTGACACTGTTTCCACTGTTTCCCCATCTATTTCCCATGAAGTGATGGGACCGGATATGCCATGATCTTCGTTTTCTGAATGTTTAGCTTTAAGCCAACTTTTTCACTCTCCTGTTTCACTTTTATCAAGCGGCTTTTGAGTTCCTCTTCACTTTCTGCTATAAGGGTGGTGTCATCTGCATATCTGAGGTTATTGATATTTCTTCCGGCAATCTTGATTCCAGCTTGTGTTTCTTCCAGTCCAGCGTTTCTCATGATGTTATCTGGACACAATTGAGAGACTGGCAGAAGAATATTTTAATTCTATGTAAAAAGAATAAAGTTCACTCATTAAAAAGTCATTATAAGTTCTGAAAAATAGAAAAGACAATCTACATGAGAAAATTTAAGCCCCAATTTAACTAATTATAGCATCAAATCATTCAACATTTATTTGTTGTTCAGTGAAAGAAATTTCAGCCAAACTCCTTCTTAGGAGAACAGAGACCACACTAATTTCCATACCTTGGGATGGGCACCTGGTTTAGATACTGGAAGAAAAAGTAGCAGCCTTTCTACAGATAGAGACATTTTACAGTGAACAGGTGAAATTAGTCAAGCTTATGAAAAACAGGGTGGGCCAGAAAGACAGGTTGAAAATTGGAAGAGATGCAAATCCAAAAAAAAATTTTTTTTCACTAGCCTTCAAATTCACCTTCTTTTACTCAATTAGAGGAAGAGTAGAGGAATCTAGAACTGTAGCCCTACGTGATTTCACAGTGGTTGGATTCCTAGAACATAATCTGTGTGACTCTAAAGCAAAAAATATCAAAACTGCAGCTCAGCCCCTTCTGAACTCAAACACAAACAAGATTAAAAAGATTAAAAAAAAAAAAAGGCAGCTGTCCTAGATATGGAAGGTTAGGTTAATCACTAGTGAACTCAATTTAATTAAAGCTGTAGCCCAGTTTGAAGTTACTTAACTTTAACAGCAATCTGCATAATCAGCTTCTCACTTTCTGTAAAAGACCAAAAAAAAAAAAAGCTCCTACTGTTTGTTTGTTTTGTACACAATGTCTGGAATACAGTCAAAAATTCTAAGACACACATGGAAATTGTTCTCCATAATCAAAAGAAAACATTCAATGGAAGATGAACTATGGTGACCCAGTTAATGAAAAATCAGATAGGACTTTAAAACAAATATTGTAAATACATTTTAGAATAACAAATTAGGTGAGAACCTAGCATATTTTAGAAAAGAACCAATAGAGTTCTACAACCAAGTGAAAAATACTGTATTTTAATTTCAAAATTCACTGGATGAGATTAACAACAAATTGGACACTGCAAATGAAAAGCTTAGTGAATTTGAAGATAGAGGAACAGAAATTATCTAAACTGAAATAGAAAATGAAAATAGTTTGAAAAAAATAAAACATCTGTAGTTTGTGAGAGATTTAAGTGGTGTTGCACATGTATAATCGAAGTTATAAAAGAGTAAAGAGTAGAGCAGAAAATACTGGAAATTACAGCTAAATATTTTTGCAAATTTAGTGTTAAAGCATCAAGTACAGGTGCAGGAAACTCAACAAATTCCAAGCACAGTACGTATTTTTTAGAAAACCACATCTTTTAAATCACAGTTTAAAAGAAACTAAATGTCATTGTCAACTTGCTAAAAGATTGAGTTTTAAAAGGGCTAGAGAAAGAAAATCTTAGTGCATAAAGAGGAATAATGATAAGCATAACAGCAGACTTTTGAAAGACAGCCAGAAGAAAATGAAGTGACATCTTTAAAGTACTGAAAAAAACCTGCCTAAAATTTCATATTCATAAAAAGTCTCAGTTAAAAATTAAAGTTAAATAGATGCCTTATGAAGGCTGAGAGATTTTTTTTCCAATAGATCCATTCCATAAGAAGCACTTAATAAAGTCTTCAACTTGAAGAGAAAGTATACTGTATGGAAGCTTGGATTTACAGGGGGAAAAGTGGAAATGGTAAATATGTAGGCAAATTCAAAATACTGTTCTTTTAAAATCTTTCAAAATAATTATTTAAAGTGAAAAGACTGCATTGTGGGGTTTATAATACATGTGGAAGTATAATATATGACAGAACCAAGGAGAGGATGGGTGAATGTAGTTTCCTACATCATGTGTGAAATGGTATAACATTAATTAAAGATAGACTGAGTGAAAATATATATTGTAATTTCTAAAGAAAATGTTTAATAAGGAAAGAGTATAACTAAGAAGCTAATAGAAGAAGTAAAATATAAATTTTAAATTACTTGATTAAAGTGATACCAATTTCCTACTTTAGCTATATCTTATAATTGGTATTAATTTTCCATCATTGCTGTAACAAATTACCACAAACATAATGGCCTAAAACAACTGAAATTTATTATCTTACAGTTCTCATGGGGCTTAAACCAGATGTCAGCATGCCTTTCTGGAAGCTGTAAAGAAGACTCTGTTTCCTTATTTTTTCAGCTCCTACACACTGTTCATCCATCATTCCTTGACTCTTGGTCTCCCTCCTCTGTCTTCAAAGCCAGCAACTCTCTGACCCTTCTCCCAGTCATCACACTTCTCTCTCACTGAGTGCAGATGGTAAAGTTTCTCTGATTTTAAAGGTTTATGTGATTACGATTATATTGGGTCCACATGAATAATCTCTGCAAATCAAGGTCCTTAGCCTTTATCACATCTGCAGTTTCTTTTACTATACAGTATAAAGTAGCATACTCACAAGTTCTAAGGCTTAGGATCTAGACATCGTTAGAGGCCACTTTCCTGTCTGATGCAGTTGGCATATCAGTAAGACATAAACACAAGCTCAAGTTTAGAAACTAAACCCACCTAGTAATAGGCTTAATGATAGGATCTGCAAAATCACTAAAATTGCATCAATGCAGAGGCATCAACATACGTTAGAATATCTAGTTCTCCATTGGATCTGCAGCCTACCTGAAGACAACAGCAATATATTCATCAGAGAAGACAATCTAGAAGAGAGAGAAGGGGCAAAAAAACTACCTTTCAAAATGAGACTGAAAATCTAAATATTACAACAAAATATGATGCTCAGAAAGACAACTGGCCAAATATACAATCAGAATGTTAATTTACTAAGGATAAAATTAATTTTGTTGAGCAAACTGGCAAAGAATTTTTAATCATATATTATGGTATTAAAATTGATAAAGGAATCTTACCCATGGAAAAAATTAATTTAAAAGTTTAGAGAAAAAGGGATAAGCATGAAGTGGAAAATATGACATCAAAAACAAAATGTGGGGGAGGGGAGTATTTGTTTTAGAATATGTTTGAACTTAAATTACTACCAGTTCAAATCTAGTGGATGTAATTATGGGTCAACATGTGTGAACTCCATGGTAACCACAAATCAAAAAACCAAAATATATACACAAAACCAAAAAGAAATCCTTTCTTACATAAGCATACTATAAAAAAGAAAATCATCAAACCACAATAGGAAAAGCAAAAAGAAGAAATGAACAGAGAAGAACTTCAAAAACAACGGAAAAATGCTTAGTGAAATAAGTCAGACAAATCCAAATGCTAAATGATATCACTTATATTTGGAACCTAAAAAGTAATACAAATGAATGTCTATGTAAACATTCATTTATATAGATATATAAGTGATTATATCTGAGTCTAACTCAGATATGGAAAATGAACTTTTGGTTACTAAAGAGGAGGGGATAGGAGGGAATGAACAAATTAAGGGTATTAACACATTAATAGATACAAACTATATATAAAGTAGATAAACAGCAAAGGTATACTGAATAGCACAGGGAATTATACTCATTATCCTGTAATAACCTATATTAGAGTATAACTGGCAAAAAATATTGCATCACTAGCTATATTCCTAAAACTAGTATAATATTGTAAGTCAATTCTGCTTCAGTTTTAAAAAGAGTGAGAAAATATAAAATTTTTTAAAGTAAAGACTTTAACAATCCAAACTTGCAAAAATTAAATAAAAACATGTTATACTTAAACAGTTAAGTTTTAAAAAAGCATAGAGGTGAGAGTGTGTCCAATGTAAATCTCATAGTAATACAAGAAAAGGATAGATGGAACAATGTGAAAGTAAGAAGTGATTTTTTTAAAAGATAAATATCCCAAAATATAAAACCATGGTAAAACTGTAATCATCAAAGGTGAAGACTTAATTCTAAAAGCAAAAACAAATAGCAAACTATTTTTTTATTCATTTTAAATAGAACAAAAATGGGACAGAAATTAAGCTGTGAATATAGAAATTGCACCACTACACTAAGAGAAATATGGCAAAACCAATACAGTATTGTAAAGTAAAATAAAGTAAAAATAAAAATTAAAAAGAAAAGAAAATAAAATCAGAGGATACACCCACAAAAAAAAAAAGAATAAAACATGTACTTTATTCTCAAAAAAAATAAAATAAAATGAAAATTATAGAACAATTATGCTTCTGAATATAGATGCAAATATCCTTTTGAAATATAGCAAACAATTCAGCATACTGTTTTTAAACAACAGTATAATGAACAAACAGGGTTTACTCAAGGAGTGCAAAGATGGTTTGTATTCAGGAAGTCTATTAAATTTAATATACCATATTAACAGAAGAAAATAGAAATAACATATAAAGCTCTCCAAAGTTGCTCACATATAGCAACTCAACACTAAACGTATTTGGTAAAATATAATATTAAAGTTTTTTATTAAAACAAAGAAAAATAAATAAAACCATAAGCAAACTAAAAATTGATTAGAACTTTTCCAATCTAATGTTTTAGTTGGGATCCAGTCAGGAATATAGGGCCCATGCCAGAAGTCCCGTAAAGGAAATTACCTTAGGGAACAAGTTCAAGACATGTGGGGACAGCTGGAAGCCAGAGGGGTGACAGACATTAGTGAAGCGCAAGAAGCTCTAACATCCTTAGTGAAGAGACAGAGGGAGGAAGCAGAGTAAGGAGAGTTCAAGATTTGAAACCTCCAAGCAACTAGAGCTACAGGGAGGCTATCATGTACAAGCTGTGACCACAAAGTTAGGGATTGTCTAGCAGGAGGTGACGTCATGGAGAAGATGGAGCTCTGCTGAGTCAAGAGAAGGGAAGAAACTCTTTCACTTCTCCCTTCCTGCCACTCTAGTCTCCTAGCTGTGCATTCTATTAGCCAAGAATAGCCAAAATCCAGTTGAGAGTATCTGGGAGATGTAGATGACAGGAAAAGGGCAGAGACTGGAGAGCAAATACGCAAATGACCAGCATGCTGGATATCTATCAGCAACCCAAACAAACATTAAAGGCTTTCCCCTCCATGTTAGAAACAAGAACACACTCATCACCACTTTTATTCCGCATCCTATTAGAATATCTAGGAAAACAATGAAAAGATGACGAGGCTCATTCCCAGTTCCCCATCTCCCTCTCAACACAGCCTTCCCGCTGTCCCTCATTGCTTTCCTGCTCTCACCTCACTCTTCTGTAAGAGCACCCCTGGGTTACTTTACGATCACCAGAACTGACACGGCAGAGAACCTGTGAAAGGAAAGAGGAACCGGGTGGGTAGGAAGCCAAAGCCCAGAACCCAAAGGATGCTCATTTCCTAGGTGATCTAAGCACCCCATCAGACAAAGCAGAGTCTTTGTTACTCTTTGTGCTCACACCCCATGCTCTGGAATAATCCATGGGAGAGTTTTTGCATCCCTTGAAGAAACATGAGATTATATGACCATTCTATGCATGAGGAAGCTGAGGTTCAAGTTGTTGTAAGGAATTTTGCAAAGCTGTATGGCTAAAGGTAAAATTTGAACTCAAACCTCTCTAATTCTAAAGATGGGTTTCACCCTCCATAGGGCCCTCCTGCCCAAATTGGGGAAATCTTTGCAAGTATCAGACTTGATATCATAAATGAGAAAAGCAGAAAAATAAATTCTTTCCCTTGTGAAACAACCTGGGTTCAAATTCTGGCTCAGCCACTTACTAGTTGTATGACCTTCGTGAAATCAGTTTTCTTATCTGTAGGTAGGAATGTTCATACAGAGTTCACAAGATAAAGATAAAACAAGTTAATTTATGTCAAATTTTAGAAGAGTGAATACTGCAGAAGCCTACAGTCTCATCCTAACCCTGCTACTAATTTATTATCATTTGAAAAATATATTTTTTGTTGAAGATTTGGCACAATATTTTCCAAAGGAATAAATTTACAAAAGGACATTTCCAGCCGTGTAATTTATGGTTCTAGTTTTCCTGCCTCTCTCTTTAGTCCAGAGGCATGAAAACAAAATTCTCAAAGCCACATTGCTTCCCTTCATCATTAGGGAGAAACTAGGCCATAAAAAGAAGATAATAATAGGAAAGGAATATACAAAACAGTCCTCTGCTGACAACATGACTGTCTACATGGAAAATCTAGAAGAGCTTTCAGACCTATCATTCAGATTAATGAGAGAGTTCAGAAGGGTTGTTGTATATAAATCAGCAAATTAAAATAGCCTTTTATTGCCATTAATAAGTAGCTTAAAAGGTAATAGGAGAAAATACTATTCTCTACAGCAATAACATTTAAAAATATTTTTAAAATCCAAAAATAAAACGTAACAAAAACTGTGCAAGGTCTTCATGGAGAAATTTGGAAGACATTCTTGAAGATCTAAAAGAAAAGAATAGCAGTACTGTATATATGAATGACAAAGCTTAAAACCAGTTAAATGTAACAAGTCCCCAAATTAATATATAAACTTAATGTAATTCCAATCTAGAGCTCAACAGAGTTTTTCATCCTAAAAATCATATGAAAAATCAATGGGAAAGAATAATAACCAAAAAATATAAAGAACAAAAGTTAAACAGACATTAAGATATTTAATTTAATTAATTTAAATTTAATTAATTTAATTTAAGATATTTAAAGATTAATTAATTTAATTTAAGGGATTTAAAGATTAATTAATTTATTTAATTTAAGATATTTAAAGCTAGGAGAGCATTGACACAGGGAAACACTAACAGGCCAGGAACAGAATAGAGTTCAGAAGCAGAGAAATATATGGACTTCATCTATAACAGAGGTGGCATTGCAAATAATTCAATAAATAGGGCTAGGACAATTGGTTATTCAAAGTGAAAAAGTCACTCATGTTTCTACCCTACACCATATATCAAATAAATGTCAAAGAATTAAAAGCTAAAATGTTAAAAACAAAATTTTAAAACTTTTGAAGAGAATATAGAATTTTTATGGCATGGCATAAGAAAAAATTCCCTAAACAAGACATAAACTGCACAAATCATAAAGGAAGTAAAAAAAATTTGACATGAGCAAAAGCTTTAGATCAAAAGCTAAGAGTAGGAGAAGATATTTGCAGCACATCACTGAAAAAGCACTGGTACCCAGAATAAACACATGAATTCCTAAAATTAATAAAAATAATATTCATGGGACTTCCCTGGTGGTCCAGTGGCTGAGACTCTGTGCTGCCAATGCAGGAGACCTGGGTTCGATCCCTGGTCAGAGAACCTAGATCCCAAGTGCCACAACTAAGACCAGGTACAGTCAAACAAAAAAGTATTAAAGACAATGTATAAAAAATAATTTTCATAATCAAGTTTTAAAATAGGTAAAGAATTAGAACAGATACTAGTCACAGAATAGGAAATCTAGATGACCAAAAAAGAAAACATGGGAAAAGATAATTACACTGACCAACAATCAGAAGAATGCAATTTAAAGCAATGAGATACCATTTCCCACTCATCAAATTAACACAAATGTAACAATATACAACCATCAAGTTTTGGCAAATATGTTGAGAAGCTGTCATAGGACTACAAAAGGTACAGACAGCTGGAAAAGCAATTTTTCAGTATTTAGTGAAATTGGTGTACATACCTTGTGTATCAGTTAGCTATTGCCATAATAAAGCTGCATAACAAACCACTCAACAGCCAGTGGTATAAAGCTATAATTATTCTCATGCTCGTAGCTCAATGGGAGAATGGATGACATTTTAGTGTATTCATATAACGGCATACTACACATCAGTTTAAATGAACTAAAGCCAAGTGTATCAGAATAAATAAATGTCTAACACATAATGTGAAGGAAAATAAGTTACAAAAGAATAATGTTTAGCAGCTAACCATTTGTATTTAATGAAATTTTAATTTCAAATCGAAAAAGGCAGAAACATTTTCATGACCCTGTGCATTTATTACAGTGGCCTGTCAGACACGTGGATTAGCTGACACAGAAACATCACTTCCAGAACAGTTATTTTGAGACAGCCCAACGATATTTTGATGGTTTCAAATTCCACATGTAGTCCCTCTAGACAGTTAATCTGCTGCATATTTTATGTCACTCCTCTAGGCATCTGTACCAGAACCTGTAGGCAGCCAACCATCTGTTTGCTTTTATAAAGACCTAAGTGATAGTTTGAGGTCATGCTGGGAAAACTGAGAGCCAATAAACTGCAGCCCCACTGTACTTATGTCATAGCCTCCAGATGACTGTGCTGGCCTGAGTTGCCCATTTATGGTCCAACTGTACAGCAGACACATGAAAAAATACCGCAGACCTAAAAATATCCATACCGTTATATGTTTTCTTATGGCACCGCTACCACACTTGGAAGAGTTAACCAGATTGCAGGGGAGAAGGCTTAGATTAAAACAAGTGCTGGGTGTGCCCAATGGTGCCATGCTGCTACCAGATGGGAAGCCATTCTTGGCTCAGAAAGTTTTTTCAGGAGTTAGCAGAGTCCCAGCCATAGACTGAGCTTCATGGCAGAGCTCAAAGGCCCAGCAGTGAAGGAGAGGCAAAAAAAAAAAAAAAAAAAGGCAGGACAAGAAAGGAGGAGAAATTGAGTGTCACCCCATTTATAAGGCAGGACCTGGGGCACAAGGATCAAGGCATTTAGGCATCCATCAGTCATTCTGGAGTCCTTTACTGAGACCCAAGCATGAGCCAGTCTGGGAACTAGGACCTGATCTCTTTTTCCATCCAGGCCTAAGAATTTCTCTGTTTGTATATGCAGGTAAAATTACTGAAAGTCTACAAGTTTCTAGCAAGAGGGAGTATGGTGCTGTGTTTAGTCACTCAGTCACATTCGACCCTGCTACCCCATGGACTGTAGCCCACCAGGCTTCTCTGTCAACGAGGATTCTCCAGGCAAGAATACTGCAGTGGGTTGCCTTGCCCTCCTCCAGGGGATCTACCAAACCCAGGGATCGCACCCAGGCCTCCTACATTGCAGGTGGATTCTTTGCCATATGAGCCACCAGGGAAGCCCAAGAATACGGGAGTGGGCAGCCTATTCCTTCTCCAGGGGGTCTTCCTAACCCAGGAATCGACCTGGGGTTACCTGCATTGCAGGTGGATTCTTTACCAGCTGAGCTATCGGGGAAGCCCAGGGAGATTATTACTGGTGAATAAAACGTAAGAATTGGGGATCTGATAAAGGAATCGAGTATTTTACTTTTGCCATTTTGATACTATTTGACCTTTTTACTGTGAGCTTCTATCACTTTAATATGTTTATAAGCATATCTTTTCTTAAAAATAAAGTAATAGAATGATTGTTCCACAATCAGCTTTACAGATACATAAGCTGAGGCTCAGGAATATTAATTAACTTACACAAATTGAGGAATCAAATTAGTACTAGCGCCAACGGTAGAATTTAGGTCTTCCATGATCTAATTCATGCTTTCTTCTTTTATGCTCTACCTTCTGATCGAGATGCATACTGTAAACACAAACATACTCAATTAATATGTGGCCTAGATTCCAAGAAACTTTATCTTAAATTTGAGAGTTCATAGGAAAAAAGACTTGATCTATAAGTTTGATAAATTGCCTTTAAGGCATGTTTTCATAATGTTCTGTTTGAGAGCCAAAAATCTGCCTTGTTTTTAATAATCACATTTATATTTGAGGTCTATAAATGCTCCAAAGTGATAGGGACAGTATGGAGCCCACGTGCTAAAATGTATTATTTAAGATTTGATGGACAGCTGGGATTTTAGAAGAAAAACATAAACCACAACATCAAAGCCTAGTTTACTAAAAATAATTTCCAAGTTGCTTCAAAAACGCTCTATAAAACATCAGAAACAAACCTAACTTTCCAATTCTTGATATGCACCTGGGACTTCACATCAGTTTTTCCTGTCTCATCCTTCCTGGGCCACATCAACCTTGCATATTCTCCCATGCGCTTTCCACTCCAGTTCCTCTGCTGACTTCGGTCAGTAACTAGTGCTTCAAGGGACTCTGCCCACAATAGGTTCTCATAATACCTGTTAATTTGAGACTCTTGTTTGTGGTTTAGTTTTACATCTTCAGTCTTAATTCATTTACTCTTTTTAAAAACTAATTTTATTGGGGATTAGTTGCTTTACAATGCTGTGTTAGTTTCTACTGTTCAGCAAAATGCATCAGCCATGTTGTTCAGTCACTCAGTCGTGTCCAACTCTTTGTGACCCCATGGACTGCAGCACGCCAGACTTCCCTGTCCTTCACCATCTCCCAGAGTTTGCTCAAACTCGTGTCCATTGAGTTGGTGATGCCATCCAACCATCTCATCCTCTGTCGTCCCCTTCTCTTCCTGCCATACATATACATATATCCCCTCCCTTTGGACTCCCTTCCCATTCAGGTCACCACAGTGAATTAAGCAGAGTTCCCTGTGCTATGAAGTATGTCCTCATTAGTTACTTATTTTATAGATAGTATCAATGGTGTATATATGTCAATCACAATCTCCCAATTCTTCCTAACACCTCCCTCCACCTTGGTTTCCAAACGTTAGTTCTCTACATCTGTGTCTCTTTTTTGGCTTTGCAAATAAGATCATCTATACCCTTTTTCTAGTTTCCACATATATACATTAATATATGATTATTTGTTTTTCTTTCTGACTTCACTATGTATGATTTACTCTTCAACCTTTTTGATTTTTACATTTAATAGCTGAGATGTAATCTTGATACTCTATATTAGCATCCACAAAAATACTGTTACTTTTTCTTTTACTTAATATCAGTTAAAATTAAATGAGGATGCTGGAAATCACTAGAACATACAATGGTGATCAGGGGAATGCCCAGCAGAGCGCCAGAGATAGCATCAGGAAAGGGTGGCAGGAGGCTACAAATACCTGCCCCCTTTGCCTTCCTACTTTCTAGATTTGGCTTGCCCTGGGCTACTGACCAAGTTACTTGTACTCCCAGAAACTATCCTCACTCTTCAGCCTGTCAGGTGATTTCCTACTATCCCCTCCAAACATGGGCTTCCCCAGTGGCTCAGTGGTAAAGAATTCACCTGCAATGGAGGAGACACAGGAAATGCGAGTCCAATCTCTGGGGTGGGAAGATCCCCTGGAGAAGGACATGGCAACTCACTCCAGTATTCTTGTCTGGGAAATCCTATGGACAGAGGAGCCTGGTGGGCTGTAGTCCACAGGGTCACAAAGAGTTGGACTTGACTGAAGCAACTGAGCACACACCTCCAAAAATAGGTAATGTTCCCCCAAAATGTAGAATTGATCTCCATCTCCATTTGTTGTTATCCAGACTTAGTGTTTAGGATTTCAGCAGCACAAAAAGAAAATTTGAGTAGTCCCTATGTGTTAACATTTGGGTCTCTCATCAATTAAAACAGCAGTGGGGAAAAATCTTGGCCAAGTTCAGTTGAATTCTTAACTGCCTTGGGATATTGGGGCCTTTGAGGATAGTAACATGATGATTATATGATAAGTTTAGTGAATATGGAATTGAATTTCATTTCTGTACACCTTTGGTTCCAAATAGAAAAAGGAGTACGTCAAGGCTGTATATTGTCACCCTGCTTATTTAACTTATATGCAGAGTACATCATGAGAAACGCTGGACTGGAAGAAACACAAGCTGGAATCAAGATTGCCGGGAGAAATATCAATCACCTCAGATATGCAGATGACACCACCCTTATGGCAGAAAGTGAAGAGGAACTAAAGAGCCTCTTGATGAAAGTGAAAGAGGAGAGTGAAAAAGTTGGCTTAAAGCTCAACATTCAGAAAATGAAGATCATAGCAACTGTTCCCATCACTTCATGGGAAATAGATGGGGAAATGGTAGAAACAGTGTCAGACTTTATTTTTTTGGGCTCCAAAATCACTGCAGATGGTGAGTGCAGCCATGAAATTAAAAGATGCTTACTCCTTGGAAGAAAAGTTATGACCAACCTAAATAGCATATTCAAAAGCAGAGACATTGCTTTGCCGACTAAGGTCCATCTAGTCAAGGCTATGATTTTTCCTATAGTCATGTATGGATGTGAGAGTTGGACTTTGAAGAAGACTGAGCGCTGAAGAATTGATGAGTTTGAACTGTGGTGTTGGAGAAGACTCTGCATTCAAATGGGAATATCTTTCCTTTTCTCCTTTGCTTTTCACTTTCCTTCTTTTCACAGCTATTTGAAAGGCCTCCTCAGACAACCATTTTGCTTTTTTGCATTTCTTTTTCTTGGGGGTGGTCTTGATCCCTGTCTCCTATACAAGGTCACAAACCTCCATCCATAGTTTATCAGGCACTCTGTTTATCAGATCTAGTCCCTTAAATCTACTTCTACTCTATAATCATAAGGGCTTTGATTTAGGTCATACCTGAGTGGTCTAGTGGTTTTCTCCACTTTCTTCAATTTAAGTCTGAATTTGGCAATAAGGAGTTCATGATCTGAGTCACAGTCAGCTCCTGGTCTTGTTTTTGCTGACTGTATAGAGCTTCTCCATCTTTGGCTGCAAAAAATATAATCAATCTGATTTCAATGTTGACCATCTGGTGATGTCGACATGTAGAGTCTTCTCTTCTGTTGTTGGAAGAGGGTGTTTGCTATGACCAGTGCATTCCCTTGGCAGAACTCTATTAGCCTTTGCCCTGCTTCATTCTGTACTCCAAGGCCAAATTTGCCTGTTACTCCAGGTGTTTCCTGACGTCCTGCTTTTGCATTCCAGTCCCCTATAATGAAAAGGACATCTTTTTGGGGTGTTAGTTCTAGAAGTTCTTGCAGGTCTTCATAGAACTGTTCAACTTCAGCTACTTCAGCATTACTGGTTGGGGCATAGACTTGTATTACCATGATACTGAATGGTTTGCCTTGGAAATGAACAGAGATCAAATTGCCAATATCTACTGGATCATTGAATAAGCAAGAGAGTTCCAGAAAAACATCTATTTCTACTTTATTGACTATGCCAAAGCCTTTGACTGTGTGGATCACAAGAAACTGTGGAAAATTCTGAAAGAGATGGGAATATCAGACCACCTGACCTGCCTCTTGAGAAATCTGTATGCAGGTCAGGAAGCAACAGTTAGAACTGGACATGGAACAACAGACTGGTTCCAAATAGGAAAAGCAGTATGTCAAGGCTATATATTGTCACCCTGCTTATTTAACTTATATGCAGAAACTTATCATGAGAAACTCTGGGCTGGAGGAAGCTCAAGCTGAAATCAAGATTGCTGGGAGAAATATCAATAACCTCAGATATGCAGATGACATCACCCTTATGGCAGAAAGTGAAGAGGAACTAAAAGCCTCTTGATGAAAGTGAAAGAGGAGAGTGAAAAAGTTGGCTTAAAGCTCAACATCAGAAAACGAAGATCATGGCATCTGGTCCCATCACTTCATGGGAAATAGGTGGGGAAACAGTGGAAAAAGTGGGTAACTTTATTTTTCTGGGCTCCAAAATCACTGCAGATGGTGACTGCAGCCATGAAATTAAAAGACGCTTACTCTTTGGAAAGAAAGTTATGACCAACGTAGACATCATATTAAAAAGCAAAAACATTACTTTGCCAACAAAGGTCCATCTAGTCAAGGCTATGGTTTTCCAGTAGTCATGTATGAATGTGAGAGTTGGACTATAAAGAAAGCTGAGTGCCAAAGAATTGATGCTTTTGAACTGTGGTGTTGGAGAAGACTCTTGAGAGTCCCTTGGACTGCAAGGAGATCCAACCAGTCCATCCTAAAGGAGATCAGTTCTGGATATTCACTGGAAGGACCGATGCTAAAGCTGAAACTCCAATACTTTGGCCACCTCATGCAAAGAGCTGACTCATTTGAAAAGACTCTGATGCTGGGAAAGATTTAGGGCAGGAGGAGAAGGGGATGACAGAGAATAAGATGTTTGGATGGCGTCACTGACTCAGTGGGCACGGGTTTGGGTGGACTCCAGGTGTTGATGATGGACAGGGAGGCCTGGCATGCTGCGGTTCATGGGGTCGGACAAAGAGATGGACATGACTGAGTGACTGAACTGAACTGAACTGAGGCTCAATTTCCCTGGGGAGGGCAATGTACCAATCTTATTGGAAATTAAGTTTTGCAAAGAGATTCTGGGTCAAAACAGAGCTTGCATTCTATTCAATAGACTCATCTACATTATTCTTCCTAATGTAAAGGATAGGAATTAAAATAGATAATAAGAGAATTTCCACTCTAAATTAGCATGAATCATCTCTAGATGGCAAAAAAACTAAAAGTTCTTTCTGCAGTTGCTTTTCCTTGAAAATAAAATACTGTTTTCTAAAAGCATTTGTCCTTTGAACACAAATGGTCATATGACTTTCACATTGGAAATGGTCAGTATTATGGTCATGTCCTTATTATGAGACTTTCTGTACATTTAATTTTCATAAGCATAAACTAAAATGCAAAGCAGGTTCATTTTATAAAAGCAAAATTTTTTTTCATTTCATTAAAATAACAGGAGAGAATTAATTGCAGGAATTAGCACAATCAGAATCAACTAATGATTGTTTAATATTCTTCTGGATTCAAATCAGTATTTCCATATAATAATAGTAGAATGCAAGTACAATCATATATTAAATGCCACATCAATTAATCATGTTGAAGGTGCTGATTTAAATGCCAAAAGAATTAACATGACCTTTCATTTATCAAAACTGTTGACATTTTGAAAAGATTTAGAAAACAGTTTTCTGTGCTTACTTCAAGACTCTCAATAGTTATACTTGAGCATGTTTTTTTCAATGATAGTCTTCTTCTCAAAAGTAACATTATAAAAGGAACTAAACATTTTTATCAAGGAAAATTTAAGCATTCCTCCAAATGAGAGACTCATATTAACAGTCAAAAATTCTTTTGAATATGTACTTATCCTTTGAATATATGAAGTGTGCATGTTTCAACTCCAGCATCATTTGAAATTCTGATACAAACTTTCAAGCCAGGGGTGGGGATCCATCAGAAGCCTATTTTTCAGAAGGTTTTTGGAAGCTAAATCATCCTTAAAGGATGCAGAGGGAAGTAAAAATGAGCAGGTCTGCAGTAGGTGTGACTCTAAAATCACTCCTGAAGACTTTCTTCCCTAATCCTCTGATTTGTTAATGTAATGAACTAGCACATCTGTGATATGTCATCTTACATGGGAAAGGGATTTCCAGAATTAAAGTTACTAATCGGTTGATTTTGAAATAACCAAGTTCAGTTCAGTTCAGTTGCTTAGTCATGTCTCTTTGCAACCCCAGGAACTGCAGCATACCAGGCCTCCCTGTCCATCACCAACTCCCAGAGTTTACTCAAATTCATGTCCATTGAGTCAGTGATACCATCCACCCATCTCATCCTCTGTCATCACCTTCTCCTCCCACCTTCAATCTTTCCCAGCATCAGGGTCTTTTCAAATGAGTCAGTTCTTCAAATCAGGTATCCAAAGTATTGGATTTTCAGCTTCAGCATCAGTCCTTCCAATGAATATTCAGGACTGATCTCCTTTAGGATGGACTGGTTGGATCTCCTTGCAGTCCAAGGGACTCTCAAGAATCTTCTCCAACACCACAGTTCAAAAGCATCAATTTTTTGGTGCTCAGCTTAAGCCAAGTTTATTTCCATGCACCTGATCTAATCACGCAAGCCCCTCAAAGACAGAGACGTTTGTCTGGTTGGTGGTAGAAGAAGTCAGAGGACTCAAAGCACAAGGACCTGAAGCTCCACTGATGGCTGTGAAGATGGAGAGGACCTGTGTGCATTGTCTGGAGAGAGACCTCTAGGAGTGAGAGTGACTCCTAGCAGACTGCCACAAAGGAAATGTGGATCTCAGTCCTACAGTCACAAGGAACTACATTCTGCCGGTAACCTGAATTTTCTTAGCAAGAGATTCTGGGACGCTTCCTGTGAGTTTCCTCGAATCTTCCAGATAAGCTCCCATTCTGGCTGACACTTTGTTTCAGCCTTGTGAGGCTTAGGTAGAGGATCTGAAGACCTCCTGAACTTCTGATCTCCAGAACTGTGAGATAATAAATGAGTGCTATTTTTAATTTTCTTAATTTGAGATTATTTGTTGTCCAGCATAGACATTTAAATGTGGACCCAAGATGAAATTGTTTTTTGTTAGGCAGGATCATAACCCAACTGCCTCTGGACTCATTTTTGAGTCCTGAGGAAAATATTTTGGGTAAGGTAATTTAGGATCCCATTACATGGCCTAAATAGATATATTTAGACAAAAAGATGACTTGCATACAATTTGTATAAAATAATCCAGAAAAAAAAGTTGAGGTTGGGTCTGAAACAAGGCTACCACAGTTGTGATCACTGCTGAACATGTGTTTAAATTTTCTATATGACAATGAATGATTTATTTCCTTATGAGAGCATATTATATATTTCTGTATGATAGCATATGTTTCCATATGCTATATATATATATATTTTTTGAATAGTTATTATATGTTCAACTTGTATACATGCTAAATCGCTTCAGTTGTTTTCAACTCTTTGCAACCCTGGGACTGTAGCCCACTAGGCTCCTCTGTCCGCGGGGTTCTCCAGGCAAGAATACTGGAGTGGATTTCCATGCAGTGCTACAGGGGATCTTCCCAACCCAGGGATCAAACCCATGTCTCTATGTCTCCTGCATTGACAGACCGGTTCTTTACCACTAGTGCCACCTGGGAAGCCCTTGTTAAACTTATCATATGCTTTAAAATTTCCAAAGGAAAAACAGGGGATTTCCTGGCAGTCCAGTGGTTAGAACTATGCTCTTTCACTGCTGAAGACCTGGATTCAATCCCTGGTCTGGAAACTAACATCTCTCAAGCCATACAACGTGGCCCCCCTACATATACACACACACACACTAAAGAAACAGAACAAAGAAAGAGAAAATAAATAAGAAGAGAGAACACTGGATGACCAGAAATAATAAGTTTCTGAAGACAAAACAGGTAGATATTATTGAACTGAAAGACAAAAGCACAACCCAAAACACAAGAGAGCCCTGTTGCCAATGAAGTAGGAAAGAGTAAGAACTGGGCCAAACTTCTCAATTGTGAGCTAACTCTAGGACAGTGATCAGGGCAATCGATTGGGAGATTGCGGAGGTGGCAGCTGGAAAGTTTGCTCCAAACCACTCAGACCCTCATGCCTCATCCTTGATGTGCCAATGATGGAGCAGTGGGCTACAGAACACAGATGGTAACAGTGCCTGGAGGTGCTTATGGCGGAATGGGAGAAACCAAGGTGGCTCCCAAGACCCAGGGGGAAGAAGGAAATCTTTCTAGCTCCTGGCATATCCTGCCTCTACCCCATAATTACTCAAGATAGGCTGAAGTAAGTGGTACTTACTTAAGTACTAAAGTAAGCAGAAAAACATCTATTTCTGCTTTATTGACTATGTCTAGGCCTTTCACTGTGTGGATCATCACAAACTGTGGAAAATGCCAAAAGAGATGAGAATACCAGACCACCTGACCTGCCTCTTGAGAAATCTGTATGCAGGTCAGGAAGCAACAGTTAGAACTGGACATGGAACAACAAACTGCTTCCAAATAGGAAAAGGAGTACGTCAAGGCTGTATATTGTCACCCTGCTTATTTAACTTCTATGCAGAGTACATCATGAGAAACACTGGGCTGGAAAAAGCACAAGCTGGAATCAAGATTGCTGGGAGAAATATCAATAACCTCAGATATGCAGATGGCACCACCCTTATGGCAGAAAGTGAAGAGGAACTAAAGAGCCTCTTGATGAAAGTGAAAGAGGAGAGTGAAAAAGTTGGCTTAAAGCTTAACATTCAGAAAACGAAGATCATGGCATCTGATCCCATCACTTCATGGCAAATAGATGGGGAAACAGTGTCAGACTTTTTTTTTCTGGGCTCCAAAGTCAATGCAGATGGTGAGTGCAGCCATGAAATTAAAAGACGCTTACTGCTTCGAAAGAAAGTTATGACCAGCATAGAGAGCATATTGAAAAGCAGAGACATTACTTTGCCAACAAAGGTCCATGTAGTCAAGGCTATGGTTTTTCCAGTTGTCATGTATGGATGTGAGAGTTGGACTGTAAAGAAAGCTGAGCACAGAAGAATTGTTGCTTTTGAACTGTGGTGTTGGAGAAGACTCTTGAGAGTCCCTTGGACTGCAGGGAGATCCAACCAGTCCATTGTAAAGGAGATCAGTCCTGGCTGTTCATTGGAAGGACTGATGTTGAAGCTGAAACTCCAATATTTTGGCCACCTGATGCGAAGAGCTGACTCATTTGAAAAGACCCTGATGTTGGGAAAGATTGAAGGCAGGAGGAGAAGGGAACGACAGAGGATAAGATGATTAAATGGCATCACAAACTCAATAGACATGAGTTTGGGTAAACTCCAGGAATTGGTGATGGACAGGGAGGCCTGGTGTGCTGCAGTCCATGGAGTCGGACACGACTGAGAGACTGAACTGAACTGAACTGAACTGAAGCAGTACTACATGTTCACTCACCAGGGTAAAAGGAATCTGAAATTCAAGGATAAGCAATTTTTCAAGAAAAACAAAACTGTTAAAGTGAGGCATCATAAAAGGTAGAATAAATAGAGTCTGATGCAGTAATCATATTGTCATGTATGGATGCAAGAGTTGGACTGGGAAGAAAGCTGAGCACTGACGAATTGATGCTTTTGAACTGTGAGAGGACTCTTGAGAGTCCCTTGGACTGTAAGGAGATCCAACCTGTCAATTCTAAAGGAGATCAGCCCTGAGTGTTCATTGGAAGGAATGATGCTAAAGCTGAAACTCCAGTACTTGGGCCACCTCATGCGAAGAGTTGACTCATTGGAAAAGACTCTGATGCTGGGAGGGATTGGGGTCAGGAGGAAAAGGGGACAACAGAAGATTAGATGGCTGGATGGCATCACCGACTCAATAGATGTGAGTTTGAGTGAACTCTGGGAAATGGTGATGGACAGGGAGGCCTGGCTTGCTGTGATTCATGGGGTTACAAAGAGTCAGACATGACTGAGGGACTGAACTGAACTGAACTGATGCAGTAAAGTCAACAGAACAAAAGAAAGAAAACTATAAATGAAGTATAACATTCTGAGATAAATACAAGATATTACCACATCCACGAAAAAAATGACACAATTCACTATAAAATGTAATTATTCCATAATAACAACAAAACATACTTATTTTAATAATATTTCTAGTTTAGAATGATTAAATATATAATAGGAAAAATGAATAAAAATTATGCTGTAATTAACAATCAAGATTCTAGTGAAATAGAAGATAAAATAAAAGAAATTAAAAACTCTGTAATATTCTTTTTAAAATTCCAGTAAAAAATATCTTTGAGTTGAAGATATCAATAGATAACACATTTCTTAGCTCTGTCTGCTTAAAGGGCATAGGACAGTGAAAACCCAATAGCAATGGATATGCCTAATACCAGATTATGATCTTCAAATATCTTTTATCACCGAAAAAGACCAAGATTCCTTGAAGAATGCTCAGTTGAAGCCTGGCAGAAAATGTACTGGATAAGTCTGAAACATCTTATTGTGCTAAAAAGCAAGGAAGCTATCAAGGACTATTTGTATCATTTCAAAAAAGATACAAAGCCAATTTTGACTCCCACTGACTAAAGAACAGAAATTTGAACATTAGAAAATGATCATAACTATAATGGATAGAAACATATAATATATATAAAAATCCATGAGTTCATAACAAAACTCCAAAATCTCTATGCCTAACAATCTTGAGAGGTTGTTAGAGCCAGCAAATCTCATTTTGAAAACTATAAAGTAAGTGAAATTATCAGTATTTATCTTATCTTTTCTGTACAAACTATTTCAGGGTAACTAAGAAGTTGATAAGGGAATCTTCTCCTTTGTAGAATACTTATTTCTATTACTAGAAAAATCAAAATTTTCTGGGGCTAATAATGGTTAGTACAAGGTTATTAATGGTTGCAAAAAATACTAGATAAAGGTTGATAAGGATCTTTCTAATGGCTGAATCAAGTAGACAATACCTGAATCCAGTGAATGATTTAGCATCACTAAGAATGGCTTATTTTTGTATTACACACCTGCTGCTGCCGCTGCTGTTGCTGCTAAGTCGCTTCAGTTGTGTCCGACTCTGTGCGACCCCATAGATGGCCGCCCGCCAGGCTCCCCTGTCCCTGGGATTCTCCAGGCAGGAACACTGGAGTGAGTAGCCATTTCCTTCTCCAATGCATGAAAGTGAAAAGTGAAAGTGAAGTCGCTCAGTCGTGCCCCACCCTCAGTGACCCCCATGGACTGCAGCCCACCAGGCTCCTCCACCCATGGGATTTTCCAGGCAAGAGTACTGGAGTGGGGTGCCATTGCCTTCTCTGATTACACACCTAGTATCACCTATATAACCTGATACATAGGTGTCAAAAACTGAATCTGAATCTCATCAAGTAATTGTTAGTTTACAGAAAAGTCAGATGACAGAAAACAGTGCTAAATGATACCACAAAATATAATCAACAAAATCCAAAATATGAGAAGTTCTACAGAACAAATAACTGAATTCATTCAGTTAACAGGTAGCATTTTTTTTAAATGAGTGGCGACTACTGAGACAAATTAACCAAATGTGCTATGTAAACTTACTCTTATTTGAACAACCCAGCTGATATATGTTCCCAGAGAAAATTGTTTACTAGATGGGTTTTAAATGATATTAAGGAATTAGATTGTAATTCTCTTAAGAATGATAATGATACTGAGGCTAAATTGAAAAATCTTTCTCTATGAGAAATATTTAAGAACTTATAAATGGAGTGCTATATCTTGTTGTTGCTGTTGTTTAGTCACAAAGTCTCGTCCAACTTTGTGACCCCATGGACTGTAGCCCACCAGGCCTTTCCATCCATGGGAAGGAATACTGGACTGGGTTGCCCTTTCCTTCTCCAGGGGATCTTCCTGACCCAGGGATTGAACTCACATCTACTGTGTCTCCTGCAATGGCAGGTGGATTTTTTACCACTGCGCCACCTGGGAAGCCTTTGTCAAATATACTTAGTTATACTTTAATTTTTTAAATTAGAGTGATTAATAACACCCTAAATCACACTAGCTGAATTCAAGTTTAATCCCTAAAGAATACTTATTTATAAAATAAATAAATTCTACCTAGATTACTTGATTATTGCTTTCTTTTGTTACTTATTTAAAACTATAAATTTCATTTACAAGGTTGCAATACAAGATATGTCTTGTATTTGCTTTAAAAATACCTCAGCAAATAATTATATGTGTAATATATTATATAATATTTTATTTCTACACATGTGCCATATGTGTCCACATGTATGTATGTATATGGTACATGTGTAGAAATAGTTTCAAACAAAGTGGAAAATGTTGACAGTTTTGAGATTGATGGATATATGGGGTTTCGTTATATACAGGCAGAAAACACACACAGAAACATAGGCTTAATACTTCACTGGAAGGGCAGCATAAAAGGGCCAGTGAAGTAGATCTAAAGCTTTCAGAAATTTCACTGAAAATACAAATGGTGAGACCAAGGAAAATAGAAAGGGGAAATAGTTATAATTTTTGTTTTAATTTCAGAATTTTTAAAAGGTAGGAAATTTAAAAATGCTTAGTGAGTAGAATACATGAAAAAGAACGATTTCCTGGACACATCATGGTGAAATTTCAGGACACCAAAAAAAATTTCTGAAAATCCTTCAGATAGGAGAAAAGAATTGAAATGACATATAACGTCTCTGGTAAAAATGAATACATAGCAACATAAAAGATATCTCCAGTGGTTTGGGAGAGAAATAGGTTTTTTCCAGCTTTATTGAGTTATAGTTGACAAAATTATAAGTTAAAGTATACAACATGATGATTTGTTATCCTATATATTGTGAATATATCCCCTCCATCTAATTCACACCTCTGTCATCTCACATATTTATTCCTTTTGTGTGTGTGAGAACTTTCATAGTCTACTTTTTTTTAATCAAGTTTCAATTATATAATACAGTGTTATCTGCTATAGTCACCATGTCATACATTTATATCTTCAACCTTATTCATCTTATAACTAAAAGTTTGTGCCCTTTTACAAAACTCTCCATAGACAAATAATTTTGCAGCCAGAATTTCATATCATTTACATGAAAAGGCAAAGACATTCTCAGTTAATATAATATTCATAAACTCTCCCTGAAAGATTAAGGAATTTACTTAAGAAAAAATCAGATATAAACTAAAAGGAAGTAATGTTAAATGTTAAATATTGTTTATACAGAGTAATAATAATAAAAATATGTAAGTAAAATCCCAGATGATCACAGTATGGACAGAAAGAGGAAGTAAGAAAAAAAAGACTTAGGCTTTTTGGATAGAATTGTTGTTGCTCAGTCACCAAATCATGTCCAACTCTGGAATCCCATGGACTACAGCACACCAGATTTCCCTGCCTTTGCCCAAGTTCGTGTCCATTAAACTGATGTTGCCTTCCAACCTTCTCATTCTCTGTTGCCATCTTCTCCTGCTGCCTTCAATCTTTCCCAGCATCATAGTTTTTACCAATGAGTCGGCCGTTCACATCTACTTCTACTACTTTCCACTGTAGTGGATATAATGGTCATCTGAATTAAATTCTCCATTCCCATCCATATTAGTTCACCGATTCCTGAGATGTCAGTGTTTATTCTTGCCGTCTCCTGCTTGACCATGTCCAATTTACTTTGATTCATGGCCTAACATTCCAGGTTCCTATACAATACTGTTCTTTACAGGACTGAATTTTACTTTCATTACCAGATGGATCCACAACTGAGTGTCATTTCAGCCTGGGCCCACCCACTTCATTCTTCCTGGAGCTGTTAGTAGTTGTCCTTCACTCTTACCCAAAACCTATTGATCACTTTCTGACCTGGGGCCTCATCTTTTGGTGTCATATCTTTTTGCCTTTTTATACAGTTCATGGGGTTCTCACAGCAAGTATACTGGGGTGGTTTGCCATTCTCTCCTCCAGTGGATCACAGTTTCTCAGCACTCTCCACTATGACCCATCTGTCTTGCATGACCCTGCATGGCATGGCTCATAGCTTCATTGAGTTACCCTAGCCCTTTCACCGTGACAAGGCACTGATCCATGAAGAGGATGGATAGTAGTAACCCAGCATTACTTTAAAAGCATATTTAAATATGTGGTAAATTTTTAAAGTATATATGCTAGCATGAAAAAGACATGCAGTATCAAGTGTTGACAAGAATATGGAACAAATAGAACTTTCCTACACCATGGTGAAAGCTCAGATTAGTGCAATCAGTTTTGGAAACTGGTCCTGTCTATAAAAGCTAAACTTACACAAGCTGTATGGCTCTGTAATTTTCTTTATAGAAATACAATATCAGAAATGGTACCAATGTACATCAAAAGACTTTGTACTACTATACCATTCATGGCTTCCCTGGTGGCTCAGAGGTTAAAGCGTCTGCCTCCAATGCGGGAGACCCAGGTTCGACCCCTGGGTCAGGAAGATCCCCTGGAGAGGGAAATGGCAACCCACTCCAGTATTCTTGCCTGGAGAATCCCATGGACGGAGGAACCTGGTAGGCTACAGTCCACAGGGTCACAAAGAATCAGACACGACTGAGCAACTTCACTTTCACATGCTATTCATGGCTGCACTATATGTCACTGCCAAACAACAGAAATGATCCAAATGTCCATTGACAGTAGAATGGATTTTGGCATAGTGATATAATGATACTGTCCAATAATGAGAATGAGCAAACTAAAACTACATGTAACAGAATCTCACAAACATGTGAACAGCAACAACAAAAAAAGATACTGCATGACTCCATTTGTATAAAGTTCAAAAGTCTATATGGTAGAAGTCAGAAAAGTGGTTATTCTTGGGAAGAGGATTAGAACTGAAGGGGGCTCAGAGTGAAGGACAGGGAACCCTGGTGTGCTACAGTCCATAGGGTTGCAAAGAGTCAGACATGACTTAGCAACTGAACAACAGGGAATCTCAGGACTTCCCTGGTGGGCTCAGACAGTAAAGAATCTGCCTGCAATGAGGGAGACCTGGGTTGATTCCTGGGTCGGGAAGATCCCCTGGAGAAGGACATGGCAAACCCCTCCAGCTTGCCTGGTTAATCCCATGGACAGAGGAGACTGGCAAGCTACAGTCTATAGGGTCAGAAAGAGCTGGACATGCCTGAAGCGACTTAGCATGCATGCAGGTACAGGGAACCTCTGGATGCTACTAAAGATCTCTGGTCTTCATCTGGGTATGAAAAATCATGAAGTTAAAGAACTCTTAAAATTCAACAATAAGAAAACAAACGATATAATTTTAAAATGAGCCAAGGACCTTAATAGACACCTTTTCCAAAGAAGATAAACAGATAGCAAATAATTATATGGTCATCCTATGTCACCAGGATTTAGTACAAATTTAAAAACAACAACAGCAACAGTGAGATACCACTATATACCTATTAGAGTGGCCAAAACTTTGCACCACAACTATGTTGGAAGACGGTTTGGAGGTTTCTTACAAAACTAAACACATTGTTACCATATGATTCAGCCATTACACTTCCTGTTTACCCAAAGGAGTTGGAAATTTATGTCCACACAAAACCCTGCACATGCATGTTTATAGCAACTTTATTTGTAATTGCCAAAGCTCGGAAGCAGTCAAGCTGTACTTCAGTAGGTGAATGGATAAATAAACTGTGGTACATCCAGATAATGTAATATTCAGTGCTAGAAAGAAATGAGCTATCAAGCCAAGAAAAGAAATAGAAGAATCTTAAATGCATATTACTAAGCAAAAGAAGCCAATCTGAAGAGGCTACATACTGTATAATTCCAACTACATGACATTCTGCAAAAGGCAGAACTATGGAAACAAAAAGATCTGTGGTTATGTTGCTAGGAAAAAGAGGGTGATGGGGGAGTGAACAAGCACAAAAGAGTTTAGGGCAGTGAAAATATTTTGTATGATACTATAATGATGGATATATGTCATTATACTTTTGTCTAAAATTATAGAAGGTACATCAACAGTGAAGCTTACAGTTGTATGGACCTTAGATAATTATGACGTATCAACGTAGGTTCATCCTTGACAATAAATGTACCAGTCTGATGAGTACCTATGTGAGAGTAGTGGGCATAAGGGAAAGCTCTGTACCTTTCTCTCATTTTTTTTAAACCCAAAACTTCTCTTAAAGATACATTCTTTTTAAAAAATCAAGTTGTATGTTTGTGATTTCTTGCCTTTAAATCAGTAAATTTTCAAAAGTTTAGAGAACTCTTAAAAATAGAATATATTTAAATTTAGAACTTTCAAACTATGAATGCAAATAAAAACAAATAAGAACAGAATGATTGACCACCCTGAAAATAAATAGAAAAGGGAACACCAAAAAATAAAAAACATGGTTAAGTGGAGTACAAAGTATGACATGGCAAAAATAAGTCCAAACTTACTAGTAATTTTTTTTTAAATTCAAGTGGCTTAAATTTACTTCTTAAAAGACAGAAATTCTGAGATATAGTTCAGTTCTAAATCTAGTTCTGCAGGATTTCTAAAAGGCCCATTTAAGGAGAATAATACAAAAGATTTAAGATAGTTGATGAAAAATCTATAACAGGTGAATATTAACAAAGACAAATATCATGTATTAATATTAGTGTTTAATATTTTTAAAGTAGATTTTAAGACACTTAAGAAGGTCACAGTTATTTCAAATTTACCAAAGAAATAATTTTACCAAGAAGGAAAAACAGCCAAGTATGTCTTCAAAGTATAGAAATCAATTGAGAAATTGTCAAGACCTTATCATGTGAAGAAACTTTCATGAGTTCTCTCAAACAAAAAACATACATTCTGTTCAAAAACAAATGGGATATTTAAAATTTTAATTACATGCTACAAAATTTTATTTCAAATTATGTAAAAATAAAATTTTAAAACCCTTTACTGAAGATAAGAAGCCAGATTATCATGTAATTATAGGTGCCTGTCAATAATGAGTGAAGAATTGATTTCCACAATAATTACATGGTTTTTTTGGTTATAATTGCAATCTGGTTTATTAAAGATAAAATTATACAAGACTGTAATAAAGCTCTAATTATTGCTTAGGAGCTGTCATTATGAAAACAAAAATGGGAAGGAATAGAAATGTGAACTTAAGTCTCAGAAGTTTTCTTAGAAGCAGCCTAGAGAGAATCTTGGATTTCACTGGTCTGCGTATCAATCTCATAAGCCTCTAAAGTCAATAACTGTTAACATGTGAACTCTGGGGCAGAAGAGAGCAATTTCAGTGTTACATTTGGAAGGCTATTTGTGCACAATAGATGCTAATGTCAGCTAATTCACAGATTACCCAGTCTTGCTGCACAGAACTGCCTAGGAAGCAAATGTGTGCAATTCATAAGACCACCACCAATATTGACTCTTTCCTTTCCCTGTGTCTGTATTCCATTATTTACAATGAAGGCCCTTGTAACTGGGAACAATATAAGCAATAGTATCGGGGACAGTGTGCCTTGAGGCTAATTCTGTACTGGCAGAATAGCTTTTTAATTCTCTTGCTTTGCCAAGAAACATTGTCTCAGATTAAATGGGAAGTGAGTCTGAGAACAGAAGAATCTTATAAGAAGTTTCCCCTAAAAAGACAGTGGCTTAGTTGTAAATCGAGACCTTGCTTCTTAAGCTGATAAATCAGTTATTCATTTTCACTGAACATGTTTTCAGTTGAAGAGGAAATATACAACTGTATGTTCTAAAACCAATTTATAAATTTTCTATAAGACATTCATCTTTTGTACAACCTTTACCTTCCAAGAATATTTGATTCATAATTTTACAGAGAAATAGACAATTGGATATGAATCATTGATTTTTTATAACCCCAAACCATACAAACTTCACTCTGTGTGTGTATGTGTGTGTGCATATATGTGCTAGTTAATGTTTAAGACCTGGCTTCTCTGGAAAAGAAAAATGCTGATTTATAATGTTTGCTGGTTTTCATACTCCCCTCATGACAGATATCAAGCTGCCTACATCAGTCCTGAAAATTTCACAATCTGCTCTCAAAAGCCAGTGCAAACCAGTTCCAGAACACCAGTTGTGTGTGTGTCGGGAGTATAGTGGGGGATACTCTTGTACCATCAAAATTGAATTGATAGTCCTATCTGTATCTTGCTAATCTAAATATGTAGTTCAGGGTGTAATTTATGGTAAATGTAACCTTTTGTAATCTACTCATTATATTTTTACCTAGGTAAAAACTTTATAGCACAAGTATCATCTTTTTATACTATCAGACCTCATCTGGAGATGGTTGAATATAATAGCACAAGAGAAAAATCAACACTATAGTCATAGGTAACTCTAAAAAATAAAAGCAGATCTTAAAGAAATATTTTATCGGGCTCCTTAAAGCAGAGCCTAAAGACAATAAGCAGATCTTTGAGTCAGTGGGTTTTGTTTTTTTTTTAATATGAAGCAGATAATAATCATTACCTTCACGGCTCTGTTCAGTCCTGAGAAGAGCTTCAAGCTGTATTTCAGAAATGCAACTTTTAAGTCATGCTGAGAGCTTTTCCTTTTAAAGCAGACAACAGATTTTATAGATGTGAGGGGATGTCATTCAGCTGTACTCCCAGTCTGTGTGACTCTGAAAAGCTTTGTATGATTCTCAGATAGGAGGAATGATCTTACCAGCATCTTCTCCCAGCCTAGAAATGGGCTCCTTTTAATTGGGAAACTAGAGGGCATGAAACTTGGTTTTTCCTTAAGTTATTCTATCATCTAATTGCTATTCAAATTTTTGGAACAAGACATCATTTTCTAAACATTGGTAAATTTGTTCTATTCAATTTTATTAATTATACCAGTTTTTAAATAAAGAATTTTCAAAAAGAAAGAAATTTGGATGATATGTCAAACATTAATCAATACTGCCAGTTTAACTAGCACAGCCAAGAAGTTTGATAAGTAGGATGGCATTCTACCTATGAAAAGAACAAAGCAAGTTAGTGGATGATAACCACAGTAATGGTAACTAACACTTACACAGATTAATCCACTTAAGAATTTTTAGATTATATTTTATGAAATTAATTAAGATTACATTTCACTAGTAAGATTACTCCACAATACTGGTACATTAATTATCTAAGGGAAATGAAATAGCTTACAGGCAATAAGTGTCAAGCTTTTGCTATCTGTTGGCCCTTTGTATTTTTTTTATTTGAAAAACTATGTTTATTTTTGACTGTGTTGGGTCCTTGCTGCTGCATGGGCTTTCTCTAGTTGTGGAGAGTAGGGGCTGCTCTCCAGTTGTGGGGTGCTGGCTTCTCATTGTGGTGGCTTCTCTTGTTGCCAGGCACAGGCTCTAGGGCATGCAAGCTTCAGTAGTTGCAACACATGGACTCAGTAGTTGCCGTTTCCAGGCCCTAGAGCACAGACTCAGTAGTTGTGGTACAAGGGCTTAGTTGCTCTGCAGCGTGTGGGATCCTCCTGGACCAGGGATCGAACCCATGTCTCCTACATTGGCAGGTGGATTCTTTACCGCTGAGCCACCAGGGAAGCCCCTGTTCTCCCTTTTAAAAAAGACAGTGTATTATAATGTTCTAACAGCTTTCATGTCAATCTATAAAAGTGACTTCTTACTTTCAGATACAGCCATAATGTTGAGCTCTTAATACAGAAGTATCTAGGACTTTTGTACTTTCATTTAATCATCTAATGTTTATGAAGCCCCTACTTTATGTTAAGTCTGGGGGGAAACCATGGGCTATTGCCTCAAAAATTTTGGGGTTAGATGCCATAAAATGTTGTTTATATCCCTTTTCCTGATGAATGACTTAAAAGAGAGTTTTAGGTATATTGTAGTAAACAGTAATTCCAAAGCATAACTTAAATGTGTGCTCTTAGTAGTAAAATAAATAATGAAAATCAATTACTCAGTTGAGTTTGATATATATAACTAGAAATGTGTAAAATTTTATTATTAAGTACAAATGTACCAGAAAAAATTTGGTCAAAGTACTCTTGTGTTGAAATACATTTAACTGAATATCAATAACATCATTAATATTACTAAAATATCATTACTTCCAAATAAATGATCGTCATTGGATTTTTTCTTATTTCTGAGCTTAGTCATTCTTAGTATGTTTTATTTCTACAACAGCCGAAATGCTGTTCACAAATATATAATAGAAGACATATTTAAGAATGACACTTAGGTAGCAACTAAAATGATTCTTCAGTTCAGTTCAGTTCAGTCGCTCAGTCGTGTCCGACTCTTTGCGACCCCATGAATCGCAGCATGCCAGGCCTCCCTGTTCATCACCATCTCCCGGAGTTCACTCAGACTCACGTCCAGTGAGTCCGTGATGCCATCCAGCCATCTCATCCTTAGTCGTCCCCTTCTCCTCCTGCCCCCAATCCCTCCCAGCATCAGAGTCTTTTCCAGTGAGTCAACTCTTCACATGAGGTGGCCAAAGTACTGGAGTTTCAGCTTTAGCATCATTCCTTCCAAAGAAATCCCAGGTAGCAAAAATGATACTTAGGTAGGTAGCAAAATGGTTGACATCAGCTGTTTTCCAACTAGAATATAGTAATCCTGAGGCTACCATAGATTTTCCATGGAGTATTGCGACAAAGATTGTTTTACAAAAATAAGTCTACTTAAAGTAGTTCTCTTTCATGATTGTCCTTCTGCTTCACAGGAGAAAGGGCATTGCTTTAGAGATATAAAAGCCTCTGGAGCACCAAAGACACTAATCTGACATATTGGTGTAGCTGTTGAGAAAGTTAAGAAAGTAAGAAATCTTTTTCTTTTTTTTAATCAGGGAGTATTCAGTACTTTGTCTTAAAAAATTTAAAAAGGACCTAAATCAGATGTCATATGAAAGATCATTAAACATATTTTTAAGATTGTCAGCGTTCTCCAGAGAAACAGAACCAGCAGGAGATACATATTTTATATTATAGCATTTAGGCAGATGCCAGAAAAAAAAAAATGGTCTTTCCACATATTTTCATAACCTGGCTACACTGTCACCTTAAGCTTAAGAAGTCAAAAATAATTATGGAGATGGATATGTCTCTTTCTTAAGGAAAGAGTTACAGAGTATCTTGACTAGATTTATTCTGCTTGGGCAGCATGGTATCTAACTTTAGCAACTGAGCCTAAAATCTGCAGGGCAGACCAGCATGCTGAAAATTCAGGCAGAATTTCTATGCTGCAATCTTAAAGCAGAACTGCTTCTTTAGATAACTTCAGTCTTTGCTCTTAAAGCCTGCAGCTGATTGGATGGGACCCATTATGTTAAAGTCAGATGATTATAAATGTTAATCATTTTCACAAGTGCCTTCACAGCAACATCTACATAGGATTATTTGTCAATGTCTACATAGGATTATTTGTAAAAAAAAAAAAAAAAAAAAAAAAAGGTCTATCTATCTCCCTAAAAGGGCTACCCCAGTGGCTCAGCAGTAAAGAGTCTGTCTGCCAGTGCAGGAGACAGAGGAAACATGGGTTTGATCCCTGCGTCAGGAAGATCTCTTGAAGGAGGAGATGGCAGCTGGCTCCAGTATTCTTGCCTGGAAAATTCCATGGACAGAGGAGCCTGGCGGGCTACAGTCCATGGGGATGCAAAGAGTTGGACATGACTGAAGCAACTTAGCATGTGCGCATATACTTCCTAAGAAATATGTTTCCTTAATAATTATGTATCAACTTCTATAATATATATTTCTGCTGCTTAGTTAAATTGTGTACTAATAATTGTAACAAGAGCTTCTGTTGTGGCTCAGCAGTAAAGAATCTACTTGAAATACAGGATCCAAAGGAGATACGGGTTCAATCCCTGGGTCAGAACAATCCCCTGGAGGAGGACATGGCAACCCACTCCAGGATTCTTTCCTGAAGAATCTTATGGACAGAGGAGCCTGGCGGGCTACAGTCCATGGGGATGCAAAGAGTTGGACATGACTAAAGCAACTTAGCATGCACGCACAACTGTAACAAAAACTCACTTCAAAGAATCAAGTAGACCCTTATGGACACAAATCTTTAAAAACGTATTTCCAAATCGGTACACTTAACTTTATTACAGAGTAATCTGATGATTAATAAAAGATTTTTAAGCATACAATATATTACATTTGGATGAAATTCTGTGGGCGGAGTGGAATGGAAACATAAGCACAAAGCAAACTAAAAGTGGAATTTCTAGTTTGAAAGGTTTTATTCAGTGATTTTTTTTTAATGGATTATGGTTAGCAGCACACTGGTATGGTTTTAAGTTATACTAAGTGCTTTTTAAATAGCTTTATTTGAAAAAGGCAATATTTACATTATACTGGAAATTGTATCCTTTGTTTATAATTATGTTGAGAAATTTTAAATGTACATTTAGATGGGCAAGAGAATGTATATTTTTTCAAAATTTCTTTAACAGATATTTAAGGGGAAAATGTTAGAAGACTAGTCTCATATGTCTTGAGAGCACAAAAGACATTTCTGTCTAAAAATAGTCCTGTACTAAACCAAAATGGAGGAGCCTGGTAGGCTGCAGTCCATGGGGTCGCTGAGGGTCGGACACGACTGAGCGACTTCACTTTCACTTTTCACTTTCTTGCATTGGAGAAGGAAATGGCAACCCACTCCAGTGTTCTTGCCTGGAGAATCCCAGGGACGGGGGAGCCTGGTGGGCTGCCGTCTATGGGGTCACACAGAGTCGGACACGACTGAAGTGACTTAGCAGTAGCAGCAGAAACCAAAGAAACTCTTCAAGTTCTCAATTCTACAGCCTATATTGCTAAAATAGGACAGAACCCTAGAGATCATCTAATTCTTACAAAATGTGGAAATTGAACCCCCCAAAGGGTAAAACAAGTGTCTGTGCACCTACTGCAGTATCTTTGACTACATCATGATGTAGCAACATCTGGATAAGATGGTTTGGCACATGATTTTAGTATCCGGACAGGAATGTAAGGGGCAAGTATACAGTCTCATAATGTTAGGTATATGAAAAATATGGGCATTATAATGATATCTCATTAAGAAATTTTATTTTTTTGATATTATCAGGATTACCATTGTTTTCTAAGGATAAATGTAGACTTTGTCCCAGGATTTTCAGAATTTAACAGACCTTAACATGAACCTATTGAACAACCTGATTCTGGCATATAAACTCCTGACGTGTATAAAGTAGTGGGCTTTGCAAGGTGGCACTAGTGGTAAAGAACCTGCCTGCCAATGCAGGAGACATAAGGGACTTGGGTTCAGTCCCTGAGTTAGGAAGATCCTCTGGAGGAGGGCATGGCAACCCATTCCAGCATTCTTGCCTGGAGAATCCCCAGGGACAGAGAAGCCTGGCAGGCTACAGTCCATAGGGTCCCACAGAGTTGGACGTGACTGAAGTCACTTAGCACAGCATAGCACACATGGATAAAATAGCTGTTAACAATCCTCCTCCTTAGATCCCAAATTCCTGAGACTCATTGTGTGACTCTGTAAGGTGAACCTGAATGCTTTGTCTAAGGTAAAGTATTTAATATAATAATTAATAGGATTTTTATTAAGCAAAAAATAAGAGATATAATGGACAAAATAGTATCATATTCATTTGTGGCAGTTTACATCATGATAGTACTATTGTAGGTGGTATTTTTCTTTTTTGCCCCCAAATTTTCTATAAAGTGATTATATTACTTTTATAATGAAAGATTGTTTCCAGGAATGTTCATAGAATATACACTACTCTGGATTCACATTTTTTAATTTTAAACAAAAGCTCAGTATTGGTGGAAGGGAAGGAAAAATTTCAGAGCTTTAGAGGAGTACTAAGGGATATAAGGTATAAAAATGAGTATTAAATGCATTTGTCTTCACTTTTTTATGTAATACAATTATTTCATGTATTTGATTGAAGAAGAAATGGAGTCTAACCCTTTCTGGTCTAACAAAGATATACGTCCAGACTTGCAAATTCCATTCTTAGTTAAATCTCTGTAAAGACAGCAAAGGGACTCCATTTCTGAGGGCTTGGCCAACTTTGCTGTTGACATGTCCTAATTCCTTCCTCCTTCCTAGTCTTCTCAAATTCCATACCCATTAGAGCCTCTCATTTGCCAAAACAAAGGGAAGGGAAAAACAAAACAAAATGAAAAAAAAAATTATTTTCTCTTTAAGCCCTGGTCCAGAACTGTTTCTTTCTTTGTCCCTTCTCTTTTATGCAGAAATTCAAACCCTTTCTTTGGGTCTTCTGGCCTCTTGCCATTTTTAGCTGTATTGATGAAAATAGGTAGAGTGGGAGAACACTAGTGGATTAGGAGTTGATTCTTGAATAGTTTTGCTTCATTTGAAATTATCCCAGGTTCATCTCTAGAAAAAAAAAAATGAAACTAAGTGGTTACTCACAAAACCTTAGCAACTGCATTTTACTTATTTTTGCAACAAAAATCAGAATTCAAAGTGAATATTTACCTCCTAAAAAAAGTGGCACTAACAAAAAAATCTCACAATCACTGAAGCTCTATGTAATGTACACTTTAGGGGAAGTTTGTGTTGATGTGCATACGCAGTGTGTCAGAATCACTAACTACGTGTATATGGACACAGCACACACACAAGACTATGGAAAAAATGACGTAGCAGTACTTGGAAAGACCCAGCCATATGATCGTCCTCATCTTTGCTTAGCAAATTTTTCCTCTGGCTTCTATAACTTGGATACCTTCCTGCTCAGTGATAAATCATTTTTATTTCATAAAATAGCCTCTGAGAGTATCTTTGGTCTCCCCACGATAATCTACTTGATCACACCCATGTCTGGCAACAATAGCTCCCACTGTGGTTCAGCACCCACTCACTGCCTCCTGCCCCAGATTCTCAGCCTCCTGGATCACACCATTACCTGGTACTAATGCACTGATGGCTAAGAGCAAGTAGAAAATTATTCTTACATGGATTTAAATATATGAAAATGATGAATAAATTTTAAAATATTTGAAAATTTCATTCTATTTCCCAGATGTTTATCTTCCAGATAAATAACCTATATAGACAAATTCCATAATTTACTATTTTAAAGGAAAGAAGAAAAGATATGAAAGGGGAGGTAGCTCTGGAGAGAGAGATATAGTCAGGACACTAGGTTAGCCCCTTGACCAAAATATAGTCCCTCACACTGCCTGGATTGGGTGATTTAATTAGCCAGGCTGTGTAAAATACCACTACTAGGAACATTTTGGGATTAACATATATGTTCCTTTAAAGTACAAACAATCTTGGAGTCTTATATTTAAATCAAATTACTTTCTAATCCCAAAATTTATATGAACTACAAAAAGACCAAAAATTGCTAAAGCAATCTTGTGGAAAAAGAATAACACAGGAAGCATAACCCTTCCAGACTTCAGAAAATACTATTAAGGTACAGTAATCAAAACAGTGTGAAATTGGCACAAAACAGACATATGGATCAATGGAACAAAATAGATAGCCCAGAAATAAACCCACACACCTACCATCAAGCTTCGATAAAGGAGGCAAGAATATACAATGGAAAAAAAAAGACAATCTCTTCAGCAAATGGTGTTGAGAATGTTGGACAGTCACATGAAAATAAATGAAATTAGAGCCCATCCTCACACCATACACAAAATTAAACTCGAAGTGGTTTAAAGACTTAAATATAAAACATGGCACCATAAAACTCCTAGAAGAGAACATAACCAGAATATTCTCTGATGTAAATTGTACCAACATTTTCTTAGATTAATCTACCAAGGCAATAGGAACAAAAGCAAAAATAAACAAATGGAAGCTAACCGAACTTACAAGGTTTGCACAGCAAAGGAAACCAGAAACAAAATGAAAAGACAGCCTATAGTCTGGGAGAAAATTTCGCAAATAATACAACTGACAAGAGCTTAATTTTCATACAGCTCAATAATGAAAACCAAGACCCGGTCAAACAATGGGCAGAAGACCTAAATAGACATTTCTCCGAAAACATACAGATGGCCAACAGGTACATCAAAAAGCTCAACATTGCTAATTATTAGAAAAATACAAAATAAAAATACAGTGAAGTGCCAGCTTACACCAGTCATAATGATTAACATTAGAAAGTCTATAAATAACAGTGCTGGAAAGGGTGTGAAGAAAAGAGAGCTTTCTTACACTACTGGTGGAAGTATAATTGATGCAGCCACCATGGAGAAGAGTATGGAATTTCCAAAAAAATAATAAAAATAGTTCAATATGATCCAGCAATCCCACTTCTAGCATACATATGGATAATACTCATATTCAGCAGCACTAGTCACAATAGCCAAGATATGGAAACAACGTAAATGTCCTTAGATAAGTGGATAAAGAAGTGAAAGTGAAAGTTGCTCATTCGTGTCCAACTTTTTGTGACCCCATGGACTATACAGTCCATGGAATTCTCCAGGCCAGAATACTGGAATGGGTAGCCTTTCCCTTGTCCAGAGGATCTTCCAAACCCAAGGATCGAACCCAGGTCTCCCACATTGCAGACAGATTCTTTACCAGCTGAGCCACAAGATGAACTCAAATGGCTTATAGACAAATATATGTGTGAAAATCACTCAGTCATGTCTGAGTCTTTGTGACCCCATAGACTGTGGCCCCCCAGGCTCCTCCATCCATGGGATTTTCCAGGCAAAAAACTGGAGTGGGTTGCCATTTCCTTCTCCAGGGGGATAAAGAAGATATGGTACATATATACAGTGGAAAATTACTCAGTCATAAAAAGGATACAATAATGTCATTTGTTACTACATGGATGTACCTAGAGATTATCATACGAAGTGAAGTAAGTCAAAAAGAGAAAGACAAATCCCATATGATATCACTTATATGTGGAATCTAAAACACGACAAAAATGAACTTATCTGTAAACAGATAGAGACTCACAGACATGGAGAACAACCTTGTGGTTACCAAGGGGGCAGAGGAGGAAAGGATTGGGGGTTTGGGATTAGCAGATGCAAACTTATATAAAGACTAGATAAACAACAAAGTCCTCTCACATAACATAGGAAACTATATTCAGTATCCTGTGATAAAACATAATGGAAAGGGGAAAAAAACTTTATTCAAAATAAATAAATGAATCAGATTATTCTCATACTAAAATGTGATTAAAAGGAATTTCAGGGGCTACCCTGGTGGCTCAGTGGTGAAGAATCCGTCTGCCAATGCAGGAGACGCGGGTTCGACCCCTGGTCCAGTAGGATCCCATATGCCACAGAACAACTGGGCTCGTGCACCACAGCTATTGAACCTGTGCTCTGGAGCCTGAGATCCACAACTACTGAGCCCACTTCCTGAAACTACTAAAGCCTGAGCGCCGTAGAGCCTGTGCTCAGCAACATGAGAAACCACCTCAATGAGAAGCCCGTGCACTTCAGTGAGAGAGTAGCCCCCACTCACTGCAACTGGAGAAAACCCCATGCAGCAACAAAGACCCAGCGCAGTCAAAAAATAAATAATAAAATTACTTTTAAAAAAAAAAGAGTTTCAGAGAAGAGATGATTTTAACATATATAGGCATGAAGCGATTTACATAAAGATAATTCAATGGTGACACACACAAGAAAAATTTTATTTAAAATTTTTTTTTACAAGAGATGATTTTATTTGAGAAGTGTGAAGAATTTAGGGGTTTCCCTGGTGGCTCAGATGGTAAAGAATCTGCCTCCAATGCAGGAGACCCGGGTTTGATCCCTGGGTCAGGAAGATTCCCTGGAGCAGGGAATGGCCACCTACTCCAGTATTCTTGCCTGGAGAATTCCATAGATACAGGAGATACTGTCCATGGAATCACAAAGAGTTGGATATGACTGAGTGACTAACACTTTGAGAAGAAATAGGCAGTACTAGAGCAAGAAGCGGAGAAGGCAATGGTACCCCACTCCAGTACTCTTGCCTGGAAAATCCAATGGACGGAGGAGCCTGGTAAGCTGCAGTCCATGGGGTCTCGAAGAGTCAGACACGACTGAGCGACTTCACTTTCACTTTTCACCTTCATGCATTGGAGAAGGAAATGGCAACACACTCCAGTATTCTTGCCTGGAGAATCCCAGGGACGGGGGGCCTGGTGGGCTGCCGTCTATGGGGTCACACAGAGTCGGACACGACTGAAGCGACTTAGCAGCAGCAGCAGCAGCAGCAGAGCAAGGAGGCCTTCTGTGAGCAAGGCTGTAGTGAGGAATGTAGGATGGTAATGGAAAAAAGTCTTGAAGTCTTGCCTAGCTTCTATTCAGTTTTTCACTTATGCAGCACTTACTAATAGTTCTGTTTATACTTTACAAGAAGCATTGAAAGGATTTAGGGGGAACTGATGATCAGCTAACCATCATTAATAGCTTCACTTTGTGGGGAAATATGCACCAAGTACCCCCAAATGCAAACTCAGCTTGTTCTGAGAAATGCATATGAGAGGAAAGCTTAGAATTTTTATAGAGAACATGTGGAAAAAGAACAAAGTATTATAAGTCGCTTGAATAGAATGCATAGATTTGATTGTCGTATTTAAACAGTAATGCACATTAGTTAAGTCTGATTGTTTTCCCTTAATTCTTAGCTGATACCATTGCCAGGAAAGGTGGTGGTTCTTTGAAGTTTTTAGACCTAGAAGAATAGTCTTTTGCAGCATGGATTACTTTGTGGGGTCTTATAGGCCTTGATACAGAGAGATATTTTTTTTTTAAAATCTTGGGGCAATACTGAACTTAAAGGTCTAGTATGAACTCAAACATGTGATTGAACAAATAAGCTATAAATGGTTAACTCAGGAGTTAAATGTTAAGTAGTGAGGTGGTCCCGTCATTTGTATTTATTAGGGATTATTCTATAGAAGAATGGAAAAGGATATTTAAGGAAAGGGAGAATTGCTAGTTAGTGAGTTTGAAAAAGAGTTCCATAGAGTGGGGCAGAAAAGGGCAGGTTTAACATGTCTTACCTGGTACATTGGGCTTCCCACGTGGTACAATGGTAAAGAATCCACCTGCCAATGCAGGAAATTCAGGAGTCATGGGTTCAATCCCTGGGTCGGGAAGATCTTCTGAAGAAGTAAATGGCAACTCACTCCAGTGTTGTTGCCTGGAAAATCCATGGACAGAGGAGCCTAGCAAGCTATAGTCCATGGGGTCACAAGAATCAGATATGACTGAGCAACTGAGCATGCACACACCTGATACATTCACCTAGACAGGGCAAAAGGAGCAGATGGGCGAGAGGGGTTTTATGGGATTATGGTTCTTAAAGTAATTCAGTATTAGTGTTAAGGCCTTAAAGAATCTTGTTTTTAAAGGGAATGAGAAACTGAGTCATAAAATGACTTAACAAAGTACATTTCACACCCTGAACTATGTCTCTCTATTCTAGACAAGCTGTGTATCCCTCAAGTTGTCTCTATTTGTAGACAGAAGAACACACAGAATTAGACCATTAACAAGACACCCAGTGCAGTGCCTCTATTATGTAAAACTATAAACATTCATTCTTTCTGGGGAAAGTAACCCCATCCTTGGACATTTTAGTTGTTGAATGCTGTGTCAGATTAGATTGCAAAAATTACATAATCTCTCTGAGGGCTGCAGTCCTTTCATCCTCTTAGCTGGCATAAAAACAGCTAAGCACTGTCAAACAGCACTGGAACAAATGTGCGGGTATGTTCTAACACTTCATTTATACCACAAATCCAATCCTTGGCTTTAAAAAAAATGAACTTGATTTATCCTTCCTCCGAGTAATGTTCCATTGTGATCCAAGACTGGAGGAAGTAGATTCTGATTTCAAGAGTTTTTAATCCCTTGAAAGAAGAATTCTTTAACAAGATCAGAATTGTAGAGTTCAATGGGTCTTAGAGTTTTTCTAGTGTAAGTCTCTCATTTAATAGATGAAGTCACTAAACCCCAGAAAATTATTTGTCCAAGATCACCTATGTAGTTAATGGAAGAAGAGGGGCCAGGTCCTAACCTTTTGAGTCTCAGGTTTACATACTTATATACTGTAGTTAAAATAGTTAAACTCAACCAGAGATGTTATATTTCTCAAATCTGGCTGTACAATAGAATCAGCAGAGGAATTACTGTTTTAAAGTGAAATTCTTGAGTTCACCCTAGATGATTCAATCAAAAATCTCTGGTAGGGAGATCTGGCTTCTTTTTATTTTTTTTTATTTTTCCAGGCAAATATGATGCAAAGCCAGTTTGAAAACTACTATTTGGGGCTAGAATGACCATATACCCCCCTCTTTCCCCAGCATGTTCTTGATGTGAATCTATTGTCCCACATCTAATTTTTTAACAGAGACCCCTTTCATTAAAATTGTCCCAGCATGTATGATAAACTATACCCTGTCTTTAATCCATCTGATTTGTAAGCATTGAAATAACATCTTCAGGGGCAAATGTAAAATTCCCCTTAAAGTGTTAAAAAGGTGGAGACAGGAATCATGATCCCCAAAGAAAACAAACCTGCTCAGCTACTGTGGAATTCTCCCTTCAGGAAAGAGACTTTTTTATCTCCATTGTTTTTGGCTGCCTAAACTTAAGGTGACAGTGTAGCCAGATTATGAAAGAGTTTGCGAAGGCTAATTTTCTGAGATCTACCTAAACTTAATATTGTAAAAGTTTCCTGTTTCCCTCACCGAAAAATAGAAAATTATTAATGTTGGATACAGGAGGAGTAAAGGAATTCTGACACAAAACTAAGGTACAAATGAAAATGGCAAGGTCTGTGATGTATCCAAAAAATTCATTTATGCAATTCAAGAGATTATTAAGTACTTTCATTTTTTAAAAAAATTTCCATTTCTGTTTATTGCTTTTTGTCATTGCTTAGTCTGGACATTTTCATTTATAAGTAACAAAAACCCAATTCAACTAGCTTAAGGTTAAAAAAAAAAAAGGAAATTATTGACCATGTCACTGGGAAGTGAAAGTCTGGCCACAGCATCAAGCATAAACATATTCAGGACCATGTCATGAGGATCGTTTCATTTGGGTATTGGCTCTTCCATCTGGAGCTTCCCAGGTGGCTCAGATGGTAAAGCATCTTCCTGCAATGCAGGAGACCTGGCGTTCAATCCCTGGGTTGGGAAGATTCCCCTGCAGAAGGAAATGGCAGCCCACTCCAGTACTCTTGCCTGGAAAATTCCATGGATGAAGGAGCCTGGTAGGCTACAGTGCATGGGGTCACAAAGAGTGGGACACGACTGAACGACTTCACTTTCACTTTCTTCCATCTGAGGCTGGGCCTCATTTTCTCTGTTGTTGGCAGATTCCATCCGCATGATGAGGGTAGTTGCTAGCAATCTTAGATTTATATTCTTCTAGCAAAGGGATCACAAAAAGGGAAAGAATTTTCTACCTTTGTTCCAATAGAAATGCCCCAAAGAGTTTGGTTGGCTGATGTCATTTAACTCAACTCTGAACATGTTTATATGGCCAGGGGAGTAGGTTCACCTATTGGATAAGACTGGATCTCATTCCTATTCGTGAATATTGGGGTGGATAAAGAAAGTATCCATTTTATGAAGTTGGGAAGAGCACATAGAAAAACTTACTGTATGTCTAAAAACAATACCTGTCACATATTTATGCCGCTATCCTCATAGACCCTCAAAAAATAGATGTTTCAATTCAATAAATTAGTAGAGGAATTCTCACAGCAGTTTTGGGATAAGGGGAAGACTCACTTGTTTTAAAATTGAGAGTAAGAGGGTAGGCAGGGTGGAAAGCAGAAAGCTTCTTCTCCTAAATGTATTTTAAATTCAAGATGTTGTAAGAATGGCCTTTCTTTACATGAGCACCTGCACCTCTATTGGAAAGTTGTTATTAGAAATGCAGTTACAAACCAATGAAAGAAAGTGACCGATAAAAGAAATCTCTCTTTTATTCTATTAGAACACTTAATGCAATATTATGGAACAGGCATAATATTACACAGGAAGTCTAGAAAAGAATAAAATCCAGTCCCAGGATGTTGTAACCCTTCCCTGACCCCTAAAAACAAAGACTTTGCAATCAACACTATAATACTTTGTATTTGGCTATCAGATTTGTGGATTACTGAAACGGAGCCTGAAGAAAATAGGTCAGTGGAGAAGAGGTATGAGGTTAGGTAGTTAATTCTCTTTCTGATCAAATTTAGAATATATTTCTTAGCTCTTTGTCTCCAAGTTGGGAATTACATTCAAATGTGAAAGAAATAAATATTGATTGAACACAGATGGTAAGTATTTTAATATTACTAGTCCAAAAGAATGAAGTACTGCCCCATGAACTTCTCCACAATGTAATCTCTATTTATTATCAGATATATTTAATTTCAGTTCCACTCCAGGAATGCACTTTCACCGCTTTGTAAATATCAGATAGTAGGTGTGAGTCCATAATTAATTCACAGAGAAAAAAACTAGAATGTGAAGAAGTTGGCCGTTTCCTGGGAATTCCAGCAAATTATTGTGGAGATTAGAAACTGGACACTGAAACAGGATATGCACTAGTCATGAAATCAAAATGGTCAGAGAAAGAAATGTTTTATCAAATTCAGCTACTAATGACTCATCTCCACATTTCAAGGAACAAATTGTGATTCTTCATACCGAAGTTTTCTAAGTTTGAGATGTTCGTGTAAAATGCACATTTCTGACCATTTCTCCCTCCTAGCTGACTTAGAATCTCTGCTAAAGGAACTTCTAGGAACCTTTATTTTATTAAGAATCCTTATTTTTTTTTAAGCATCCTTATTTTTTTAAACAAGCTAAACTTTAATAACTATTTCTTTATTGTTTATTAATTACTAGTATATTAGTCACCAGCTCCCATAGATCATTGTTTTCTCATTTTACATTTTAATCTTAATAGAAATAATACTTGACCAGTATTAAGTTTCTTAAGGAACTTAGAGAGACTTTCCTTAAATGGACTCCAAGTCATGGCTAGCCCACCTTAGGGACAGACAAAGCTTCTCCTATCATCCCTTCAACAAATGCTTACCAAATACTGATTATATGGCATCCCCTACTTTCTTGGAGGTAAAGCAATGAACAGAATAGGGAAAAATTCTGCTTCTTTAGACCACATTTTAGGTGAAAGAGAGGCATCCAATAAGATTTATTTTAAAAAAAATGAAAACATACAGTAGGTTAGATAGTAATACTTGCTAAGGAAAGAGATAAAATAATACAGCAATAGGCAGTATATAAGGTGAGAGAGAAACAGTATTTGAAATTTAAGCTAATATCTGACTCCACAAGAGCAACAATGGAAGCTTAAAGAGTAAAATATCTTTAATATACTGAGAGAAGAATAACTGACAATGTAAAATTTTATATACAGCAATATTATTCTTCAAATATAGAGTGGAAAAGTACAGTTTTATGTTATAAAAAACTGAGACTATTCAAAGTTAATTTAAGATTAACTTCTAGGAATGGTAGAGGAAAGAGTGGTCTCATGAACCTGCAACTGATAACAATTATAAAACATGGGGGGAAATTTTAAATAAAATTATTTAAATTCACTAAGAAATATCTAAAAGCATAAACAAACTCAAGAAAACTACAAGCGCCAGAAGGACTAAGAGTTTTGAACTCACAGCATGAAAACAACAGACCCAAATTTAGAAACTAAACTTCCCAGATTCCTGACTCAAAGCTAAACTATTCATGTGTTGTGGGGAAACCACAGAAAAGCAGATAGAAAGTAGAGAGAAGTCCATTATTGTAAATAGAGTGATGTTGAGCTGAATGTGTGAATTTAATCCCCTTCTTAAAGGATTGCATTCCAAATTTTGGGACGATCGAATAGCAGAAATGTCAAGGTCAGAATATAGATTCCAAAGCAAACAGAATGTAGATTGCAAAGCAAACAAATTACTTGTATCCTTAGACTCCTCCCTTGCTTTTTTGCCCTGTTCCTGTTTCTTTGCCCTCCTTTTTAACCTAGTCCTCTGTGGATTTCTCCTATGTCCTATTCTATTGGCCGTGATCCAAGTATTTAGGCATTTATGGAGGATTCACCACAGAGAGAATTATCATGTCTATAAATATGTTGAAAGAACTAAAGGAAAATATGGTATCAATGATTAAGAAGATAGGCTACTCAATAAACTTTTAAATAATAATTAAATGATAATTATCAAGCTGCAGAGTACAAATATTAAAGTTATAAAATCTCTAGATGAACACTATAGCAGCCTGGAGATAGTAGAAAAACAAGGAGAACTTAAGGACTGCAACTGTAGTTAGAAACACAGGAAACAGTGAGGCTAAAGAAAAGTAAATAGAACCATAGGGTCCAATGGGACAGTAAAAATTAGTGTAACACTTGAGTAGCTGGACTCCCAGGAAAAGAGAGAGAAAAAAGGGCAGAATGGCCGAAAACTTTGAACAAAATTGATGAAAAATTTTGCATATCTAAGAAACTCAATAACTCAAGCAAGAAAAGCGCAAAGACATCCCTTCCTAGACACGTTGTAGTCAGGTTGCTGAAAGTCAAAGACAAAGGGGAAACCTCAAAATCAACCATAGAAAAATTACACCTATATAGAATAATGAAAAGATCAAGAGCTGACTTCTCGGAAACTGTGAAAGCCAGAAGACATTGGAACAACATTAAAAGGGCTGCAGAAAAGAAAAATGCTATCAGCCAACAATTTTAAGTTCAATGAAGCTTATCTTTAAAACCACAGTTTAAAAATCATACAAAAATGTCAATCATTAGAAAAATAAATATATAACTAATGAAATTCAAAATATAATCCTATTTTTTAAGTCTATACTAGCTAAGAGTAGAGATGATGACTTTAATCTCAAACAGAAAACATTTGTACACTATGATAAAATAATGTAAGTTTTCCTTTTCCTATAGCATTTTTAGGTTCACTGCAAAATTAAAAGTTTCTTTTCCCTTCCTCCTGCTAGAAACATGAGGGGAAATTTCTCCGATATTTACTGTGAAAATCTGTTTGAGCACTTGGAGGTAAAGCTGCAAAAGAATGGGGCTCCTCTATTAGTGGGACCTCCTGGAGTTTTTAATTCTCAACTTTGTCCACACTGAGCTTCCAGCAATTCATTAATTATAGCTCAAGTTTTCCTACCACAGCACTGCTTCCAACAGAAATTTCTGTTCCAATATACTGTGATTCTCTTTGTCTTCCTGTCTGTCTTTTCAACTTGGGAGGCAATCATCTTCCTTGTGACTTCACTTTTCTTACATGTCTAAGAAGAGTTGATGATTTTTCAATTTGTTTGGCTTTTTACTTATTAGGACAGAGTGATCACTTCTGGACTCCTTACATACAGAATTGAAACTGTACTTTCCTTTTGAGATTGAGAACCAGACAAAGATACCTGCTGTCCTTGCTTCTATTCGACACTATATTGGTTGACCAAGCCAGTTAAATAATAAAACGGGAATAAATAAAAATGATAAAACTGATAAATTGGACTACATTAAAATGAAGAACTTCTGATAATCCAAAATACCATTCAGTTCAGTTCAGTTCAGTCGCTCAGTCGTGTCCGACTCTTTGCAACCCCATGAATCTTAGCACTCCAGGCCTCCCTGTCCATCACCAACTCCCGGAGTTCACTCAGACTCAGCGTCCATCGAGTCCGTAATGCCATCCAGCCATCTCATCCTTTGTCGCCCCCTTTTCCTCCTGCCCCCAATCCCTCCCAGCAACAGAGTCTTTTCCAATGAGTCAACTCTTCGCATGGGGTGTCCAAAGTACTGGAGCTTCAGCTTTAGCATCATTCCTTCCAAAGAAATCCTAGGGTTGATCTCCTTCAGAATGGACTGGTTGGATCTCCTTGCAGTCCAGGGGACTCTCAAGAGTCTTCTCCAACACCATTAAAGAGTGAAAATGCAAGTTATTGAATGACAGAAAATACATAATTCTAACCAAGGGTTCATATCAGGAATATGCTAAATATTTCTGCAAACTAGTAAGAAAGAGAGATGACCACAGAAAAAATGGACAAGAAACTTGAACAAGAAATTTTTTTAAAAGTCTTTCAAATGACTAACAAACAGAAAAAAACAGGTTCAACTTCATTAGTAATCAAGGAATTGCAAATGAAAGTCACAGTGAGTTCTCACAGTGTACTTACCAAATGACTAAAATGAAAACTGAAAATTCTTACACTCCGCTGCTAAGAATATAAATTGGTCAACAAATTGGAAAATCATTTGGCATTAACTACAACGTTGAACATACACATAACCTGTTACTCAGCAATTCTGCTCTTAGGTATGTCCCCTCATATGCTTTAGGAGACGTGTGCCAAATGTTCATAATAACAGTCATAACAGCCAAGAACTGAAAACAACTCATGTCCATAAAAAGTAAATGGATAAAGAAGTTGTCATATATTCATTCAGTTGAATACCAAAAAGCAATGACAAGGAAGGACTGCAGAAATAATTAGGATTGTGTTGTTTTGTCACTAAGTCATGTCAGACTCTTTTGCTTCCAATGACACCCTTTTTCTTTGACTTGCCTTTTTATTATGGACATTTTCAAACATACACAACATGAAAGCACAGAGATTAGGGCAAATCAAAATGTAGTCACCGTATAACTGTTTCCGTCTTTTCATTTTGACTTTTCTTAAAATGTTACATCTGTTTACTTTTTTAATTGGAGAATGACTGCTTTATAATATCATTAGTATCTGACATACGTCAACATGAATCAGCCATAGGTATACATATGTCCCCTCCCTCTTGAACCTCCCTCTCACCTCTCATCCCATCCTACTTCTCTACCCTGTCACAAAGCACCGGGTTTGAGCTCCCTTCATCATACAGCAAATTCTCACTGGTTGTCTTTTACATATGGTAAAGATCAGCCCTGGGTGTTGATGCTAAAGTTGAAACTCCAGTACTTTGGCCACCTCATGCGAAGAGTTGATTCATTGGAAAAGACTCTGATGCTGGGAGGGATTGGGGGGCAGGAGGAGAAGGTGACGACAGAGGATGAGATGGCTGGATGGCATCACTGACTCGATGGACGTGAGTTTGAGTGAACTCTGGAAGTTGGTGATGGACAGGGAGGCCTGGCGTGCTGCGATTCATGGGGTCGCAAAGAGTCGGACACGACTGAGCAACTGAACTGAACTGAATGTATGTGTGTCAGTGTTACTCTTGATTCGTCCCTCCCTCTCCTTCCCTCACTGTGTCCACAAGTCTGTACTCTATGTCTGTGTCTCCATTGCTGGCCTGCAGATAGTTTCATCAGTACCATCTTTCTAGATTTCATATATATGCGTTAATATACAATATTTGTTTATTTTTTTCTGACTTACTTCATTCTGTATAATAGGCCCTAGGTTCATCCATCTCATTAGAACTGACTCAAATGCATTCCTTTTTATGGATGAGTAATATTCTATTGTATGTATGTACCACAGTTTCTTTATCCATTCATCTGATGATGGACATCTAGGTTGTTTTTGTGTGTATGTCTTTTTTTCATTTTAGAGACTTCTTGGTGACAGTATATCTTAAACCCTGTTTTCTTTTAATTTAACTTAACAACATCTGTCTTCTAGTTGTGAGTTTAGCCTCTTTTCTCACTTTCTTCTTTTGTAAGTTTAATTATTTTATTTATATAGTTTTGAAAGTTGAACGTGCTATTTATACTCAATTGTTAGCCTTAAGATTTCAACATGCAAACTTATTTTAACATCTAAAATTTCTCACTATTTCAAACCTCTTCCCAAGCACAAATATTTTACCTTTAATTCCTATTATCTCTCCTTCTTTTTACATGTTAATTTTGCTCCATATTTATGTTCTATCTTGATTTAATTGTCCAACTCAAATATTAGTATTTTTACAATCAAATCAATTTTTCCAAATTTACCTCTAAATTTCCCAATTTCCTTGCTCATCAGTCCTTCTTACCTCTCATGAGTCTTGGAAATTTTACTTTCTTCTTCAAGAACATCATGTGTATCAGCTTTAGTGCCATATAATTCACATACTGTGTTAATTTCCTGGGGTTGCCATAAAAAATTACCACTTAAATCAATGTAAATTTATTATCTCACAGTACAGAGACTAGAAGTCTGAAATCAAGGTGTTGACAGGTCTTTGCTTCCTCCAGAGGCTTTAGGGCAAAAACTAATTTTTTCTTCTTCCAACTTCTGATAGCGTCCAGCATTCTTTGGCTTGTGGAAGCATAATTCATTCTCTGACTCCATTCATCTTGAGAACTTTATCTAATTACATCTGCAAATACCCTATTTCCAAATAAGGTCACATTAGCAGGTTCCAGGTAGACATGAATTTGGGATAGGGGGGACCTCATTCAAACCTCTACACTTATCTTGCAATTCAACCATTTGTGCACAATTAAGTGAACCTGGGCTTCTTAGGGGGTACCAGTGGTAAAGAACCCACCAGCCACTGCAGGAGACATAAACAGACAGGGATTCAATCCCTGAGTTGGGAAGATTCCCTGGAAGAGGGCAAAGCAACCCACTACAGTATTCTTGCCTGTAGAATCCCTTGGATAGAGGAGACTGGTGTGCTACAGTCCATGGGGATGCAAAGAGTCAGACACAACTGAAGCAACTTAGCTTGCACACAAATGTACAATACAATGGGGATTTTTGGGATATTCAGAGCTTTGCAGTCATCACCACAATCAATTTTAGAACATTTTTCTCACTCCTTAAAAGAAACACTATCCTCAAGCACATTTCCTAAATTTTCCTTTGCTATTGTGGTGTGCTTAGTCACTCGGTTGTGTCCAACTCTTTGTGACCCCATGGGTCAGACTGTAGCCCATCAGGCTCCTCTGTCCATGGGATTCTCCAGGCAAGAATACTAGAGTGGGTTGCCATGCCTTCCTCCAGGGGATCTTCCCAGCCCAGGGATTGAACCCAGGTCTCCTGCATTGCGGGCAGATTCTTTACTGTCTGAACCACCAGGGAAGCCCAAGTTTTCCTTTAGTGAATACCTAGTGGTTGCAATTTTTTTATTCTTTATGTCTGAAAATGTCTTTATTTTTGTTCTTAAAAATTTAGCATAGGTTATAGTTCTAGATTAATGTTTATTTTGCCTCAGCAGTTTAAATAAATATCCCCACCACATTCTGGATCTGTTTTTGTTGCTAAGAAGTTTGCTGTTAGTCTAATTGTCTTTTTTTTTTAATTGCATCTGATCTCTTATTTTTAAAATCTTCGCTTTACTTTTAGACTTCTGTCATTCTACCCAGGTTTATCCAAGTATGATTAGAATTTGTTGTGATTATCGAAATCTCTAAATTTGTGTATTTCATCACATTTAAGAAATCTTTCCTCACATTGCCTGTTTCCATTCTTCCTACTCTGGCCTTAGGGAGGGTGGATGGGAATTAACTTCCGGTTAGCCCAGCAGATTGCTATGTTCTGGTCCCTCTTATAGTGGAGGGACTTTCTGGGACAGCACTCTAGTTGAAGGGGAAACTGGAGAAACATGAATTCTTCAATATAAATCCATTCCATGCCACTAAGGGAAAACTCAAAATCTACCCCTTACTGAGAATGGTGGGTACAGTAAGCCATAATTTCCTGTGAAAGACTGTGTTGCTGTATCATAAATGAAGTGAATTACATTACTTATAAGAGGAATTAGAAATAATTGCTTAGCCTGTATATAAATATTAGAGTTTGGCAACTGATCTCTACTGATTATTTTCCTAAATGTTCCGAGTAAAGGTGCTTCAGAAATCTCATCAATCAAAGTGATGTTTTCAAAGAAAGCATGGTATTAATTGAGCAATTATTGTAGCCAATATCCCAGTATATAATTCAAGTTAATTACTTGCCAGTTAATTATGGTTTTGACAATATTTCTCTTTCAATGAGCAACACTCAGGCTCAAAATAAAACATTATCTTATTCATTATGCAAGAAATGAATTCCTAAAATTGATGATTAAAGTAAACTGCTACAAATCCAACTGTCTAAATGGAAGTTATGTCTTTGTCATAAACCTTACTCAGGATATTTGGAAGCTATAATTTGAAAAACAGAAATCAAACGTGTCTGAGGGCAGCAATCCATTTATCTGAACATTTTTACATGCATACTTTAATTTTCTCCCCCTACATAATAAAAGATATTTACATATGTCTGGCAGAAGTTATTGGTGGATTAATCTGTTTTTTCCTTCTGTATTTTCCCTTCTTTCTTTCCAAGAAGGTGGACAGGCTGTCTCTAATATCCTTCCCTCAGTGTGGTGGCTGCTGCCAGGGCTGCCCACAGACATCCCTAAACATACTTAAATGGGAAACTCAGATAAGGAGAGTCTATGTGCTGGCAGAACAATCGTTCCAAGGCCTGGAACCCATATTTCTGAACTGGTTTGCCAGGGAGGCTGAAGAATTACCTTTTATGGTAACTTCTTGTTTCCGGGTGCTGATGTGGCTGGAAATATAGAAGGCAGTGACCCTCCAACCTGGTGGATGTTTCCCTTTTCAGGGCCTGCTAAGATCCCAGAGATTGGATATGTGTCTGTCAGATATAAGGTAGGCAGTGGAGAGCTGCACCTTCACATTTGTGTCATTGCCCATGCATTTATGCGCTGCTTTTACTCTGCTTCAGAAGTAAACAGGGTCTGGATTATAGTTCTTCAGTTCAGTTCAGTTCAGTTCAGTCGCTCAGTCGTGTCCGACTCTGCGACCCCATGAATCGCAGCACGCCAGGCCTCCCTGTCCATCACCATCTCCCAGAGTTCACTCAGACTCACGTCCATCGAGTCAGTGATGCCATCCAGCCATCTCATCCTCTGTCATCCCCTTCTCCTCCTGCCCCCAATCCCTCCAGCATCAGAGTCTTTTCCAATGAGTCAACTCTTCGCATGAGGTGGCCAAAGTACTGGAGTTTCAGCTTTAGCATCATTCCTTCCACCTATCCTCAAACCCAAACCTGACTCCACAGGGATATTTTTAGGGTGGCTGGGAGGCAATCTTTTGTGAAAGTCTATAACCAGCAGATATACCACACTAGTTCTCCTGGAGTCCCTTTGAGGGTGTGTGTGTATGTGTTCATCTGTGTTTGCACTGGGGGTGGGACATGGATTTTGGTGGGGGAAGCAGTTTGGGGAAAGAGGGAGAGTTCTGGAAAATCTACATCCTGCTCCCTAGTAAAGGTCCAGGGCACATGGCAAGCCCAGACAGGAGGTTTGTTCAACAGATGGCACCAAAAATAAAATTGCTGCATTCAAGGGTTCATGGGTGCTTGGGTCATAAGGATATCAATAGCAACCATAATAGACTAGAGATCTGAGACCCAGCCTTTATTTGCTAAGTACTGCAGAAACCTCTGGATCTCTGCCCCGCCCTAGAGAGAGGAGAGAGTCAAGATCAGGACTGACACCTCATTTCTCAGCCAGGTCTCAGAAAATGGAGAAACCAGGGTATGGTTTAAGTTGATTTTTAGGAAGTAAAGTAATGCACTAGTCTTGCAGATTTGGCCATATGGCTTAAGGTAAATACTTACTGATGGCATATATTTATAATTTATCTTTCAAACTGACAAAATTTCAAAAATATTCTCTATCGCTTATAAAACACCACAAACACTCAAAGACATATCCACACAGGCGCATATGTCCTTCTGTTTCTTTTTCATGCGTGTGTGTGTGGGTTACACGCCTGCATGCTTAGTCGTATCTGACTCTGTGACCTCATGCACTGTAGCACACCAGGCTCCTCTTTCCATGGAATTTTCCAGGCAAGAATACTGGAGTGGGTTGCTATTTCTTCTCCAAGGGATCCTTCCTACCCAGGGATTAAATTCACGTCTCCTGCATCTCCTGCATGGGCAGGCGGATCTTTTACCACTGAGCCACCTAGGAGTATGTGTGTTACTTTCTATATATTTCTCATTTTTCATGGAATTAGGTTGAGTGTGGTCTTCATCCTCATGATTATGACTCTCCTGTCTACCTCATTCTCTTTCTTCAGAATAGACTGCAGACGTAGTATATAGTATGTAGTCTGACAAAATCCTTCCTCTCACCTCCTTCATCCACCAAGAACCACTGGGAACTGGCTCCACTGTCTTCTTCTTTGGCTGAGATGCAGTGGGGTAGGAAGAGTAGACTGCAGTTCTTCTGCATGACTCTCTTTTCTTTGGAAATGGTACACTTTTTCTTTCCCGTTTTAAAACTAAATAGTTAACCTGTGGATTGAAAATATATAGGCTTTCCTTTACAAGAATCTATTAGTGAAATGAAATAAATAAAAATGTATAGTTCATGGTTATAGAAAATAAAAGAACAAGACATTTTCAGCCCAGGAGAGACAGGAAAATGCTTCTCCTCAGAAAGAAGGAAGGTGTTGCTTACATGGGGAAAAAATGGATAATTAAACAGCTCCTACAGCAGATTGGAGGGAGTGGCACCAAGGGTACCTTGAAAAAGAAGGGACATTTAAAAATTATAAAAAGAAGAAAAGATGATTACTAGATACATTGACAATTTGATGTAAACTTGATGGAAGTTGGTGGAATTCATATCTCTTGCCTCACCCTTCTCAATAGAATAGGCATTACTGTTACTGGCTGAGAATAAAATTAGAGTTAAAAAAAAGAGATTATAGTTTAAAGAGCGGAAACCATTTGAAATTGTTTCAAACTCCTCTAGGTTTGAAATGGTTTCCTGAAGTGGTTTCCTAACTCCTCTAGGAAATTACAAAGAAATAACAACAATAGCAGTAACCACAACGATAAAGACAACCATAGTAGCATTGTAATACAACAACTGCAGTCTTCTCTTTAACCCTCTCGTTCACCTCAGCTGTAGATTCTTCCACTTCCTCCAACTGTTCCTACTTTGTGTTCCTACTTCGAGGGCTTTGCCCTGTCTGCCCTGGGTCTCCTGGTGTCATTTGTTTTGGTCTGCCCCTCTGTGAGCTCTTCTATATTTTTTTCCGTCTTCCTGTTCTCTTCTATTCACAAAGCCACGTTCCACTGTTTCCCTTTGACTGCAAGAGTTCCCTTCTGATTTTCTTGCTACATTACACCCAATTCTACCTTCACGTTTCCCCATATGCTTTCCAAACTCCACAACTTGTTTGTATGAATTCCTGAAATGAAATCCACTATTTTTCCTCTTCCTTTCAAGCTTCAGGTAGTTTCTGTCCATTCGTTTAATAGCTGTTACCATCTCATTTGTTCTATTTGACCTTCTCCCACTGTACATTCTTTCTATCCTCTTCTTTCTTCCCGAGCTAATCATGAGTATTTACAGAACCAGTCATCTTTTCTCATAGGTTACCACAGCCCCATCTCTTAAACTCTATCCCAAGAGCTCCATATTTGACAATGAAGTCATTTCTTGAGCCGCAGTAAAAGAACATTTAACCTTAAACCTTTTCCATCTGAACAATATCTTCTTCTGCCCTTGCCGTAGTTAGCTTATTCAAATTGGTCCCCGACTTTTCCTGAGACTACTGATTTCCTTAAAGAAGCCATGGCAGTCCTATATTGAGCCTTTCCTTCCCCAAGATAAAGAACTAACTTCACACTTGGTTGACTAAGTGAATTGCTTCATAAATCCTCTAGCATACTGTAATTTCCACACCCCTGAAAGCAAAGGGGGGAATATAAATCCAGACTGCAGTCCATCTGTGCTTTGCTGCTTGTGTGCTGATGGACTTCTTCCTCAGCTGAGTCTCTGGCAGATTAAAGATGCCTTCAAACTCTCTGGTACTCTGCTCATCAAAGGATTATATCTGTGTTCCCATCCCTTGAATATGGCTGGTTCTGTGAATGTGTAGACAAGTAGCATATGGTGAGAGTGATGCTGTGTTAGTCTCTGGGCCCAGGCCTTAAGAGATTGAAAGCTTCCACTTTCTTTCTCTTAAAATATTTATTCTTGGCACCCTCGGGCATTAGATAAAAGAAGAGAGACCATCAAGGAAGATCCTAAGTGCAGTCTGCATCATGTGGAGTCAAAACTTGCCTAAATTCCCAAACTCATGTAATAAATAAAATTAGTATTGTCCAAAGCCACAGAATTCGGGGGCAATTTGTTATGCAGTGATGCACAATGTCTTTATGCTGCTGCTGCTGCTGCTACTGCTATTGCTACTAAGTCGTTTCAGTCGTGTCCGACTCTGTGCAACCCCATAGATGGCAGCCTACCAGGCTCCCCCATCCCTGGGATTCTCCAGGCAAGAACACTGGAGTGGGTTGCCATTTCCTTCTCCAATGCATAAAAGTGAAAAGTGAAAGGGAAGTCGCTCAATCATGTCTGACTCTTAGCGACCCCATGGACTGCAGCCTACCAGGCTCCTCCATCCATGGGATTTTCCAGGCAAAAATACTGGAGTGGGGTGCCATTGCCTTCTCCGAATGTCTTTATGGGCATACCCAAACACCCCTAATGCACAAACAGATGAAACTCTTGTGTTCAATGGCCTTAGAATATAGTGTTATCCCCATTTTACATATCAAAGAAATACCAGTAATACAACTGGAACCAGTATAATATGAAGTTAAAAGTGCAAATGTTGGAATCAGGGTATCTGCTAGCCTTTGTCACTTACCAGTTATATAAATTTCTGAAGCTGAGTTGAGCTTTGAATAGTGTCCAGATGAACTTGTCACATTGAATTATAGAGTATTACAAGTAGGAGGGATCTTGGTATCATCTAGTCCAGTGGCTTTCAAACTACATTCCTGGGAGCCCCCTCAAGGGGAGAAGTGGAGGGAAATGAATAGAGCTCAATCCCACCCCCACCCTCTTGATAAAAGGAACTACCCATTTATATGTGTTAAGTATTAGGATTACAGGTATAATTTCCTTTCAAAAATTTGCTGCCAACACAAAATAAAGAGCTAAAATAATACATATATCCTAATCCCCCTAAACTCCCAAATTCAAAGATGAGGAAAATGTCATGGAAAGTGACTTCTGCCTGGGACACTCTTTCCCACTTTCTTCACAACTCTGCTCATCCTTCAAATCTCTGACTTACTTCCTTCAGAAAAGACCTCTTCCACTGTGGATGTCCACCTTCCTGACCATTTCTATGTCTTTCCCAGTGAATTTCAAGATGGAATTCATATTTTTACATTTCTGAAATGAGGAGTTATCATATAATTGAAAACATCTTGCAGTTGTGGCCAGCCAGGTGGCAATCATGGCACAGTTGTATGAAAGCTTTCTGCTGGGAGCTTCTGATGTACAGTAATTGAAAAAGCATCAAAGTACCTGAGAATCTTTGAAACACAAGTTCTTTATAATGTAATTACTTGTTTAGTTTTTCTCTTCCACTGGATTGAAAGCTACAGAGATACAAACCATGTCTTTCTCTGTCATTACTAAGACTCCAATCCCTAGCTAACATGCTCAGTGAATTTTCCAAGAAGAATTTACTTCTTTAAAAAGTTGATAAAATGTTTGTTTAAATAGAAACAGCAACATTTTAATCTTCTCACAATTTAAGCTTGTATTTCCAGAAGGTGAAAATATTTTTATAGGTAGATATAATTATTTTATGATGGGTTTAGTATTTAACAGAGAAACATGTAATATTGTACAAAGAAACTGTATTTTCAAACACTGCTAGTGGTTTTGAAAATTGGTGCCAACTTTAAAAATTGACTGATCAACTTAAATAAAAAGAAAGATTGGAAGGGTTATTATTAAAAGGGTAGCTGAACTACTGAAGGACTATTCTTTGTGGAATACAGGATTGAGGATGTATACCAGGGTCACCTGGAGCCAGTGCTACTCACAGTGTCAAGGAAGAAAGAACTCTTCTGTGATTCTCAAAAAAGAATCTTCTTTAGCAAATGCCAGCCAAGAGAAAGAATGATAGAATTAGAAAATCATCATTTTATAATCCACAGTTTATACATTCTTTCAGCAAAGACCACCAGTTGTCACAAAAATCATTTCTTATAATCCTGTTATGCATGCATGCTAAGCCACTTTAGTCATATCCAACTCTTTGTGACCATAGCCTGCCAGGCTTCTCTGTCCCTGGGATTGTCCAGACAAGAACACTGGAGTGGGTTGCTGTGCCCTCCTCCAGGGGATCTTCCCAACCCAGGGATCAAACTTGTGTCTCCTACATTGCAGGTGGATGCTTTACTGCTGAGCCAATGGGGAAGCCCTTATAATCCTGTTAGAGAAGACTATACTCATAAATCTCATATCCTCCCACAAATTTCTTAATAACAAAGAAATACATTTTTTTACAATAGAGAGATCTGGCTGACATCACTCTAAGCAGGTTATCAAACTTGCTTCACTATAATAGGACACTTGACGTTTGCCTCTAGATATATCAAATAAGTATAAAGCATGACCTATGGAGAAGGAAATAGCAACCTGCTCCAGTATTCTTGCCTGGAGAATCCCAGGGACAAGGAGCCTGGTGGGTTACCGTCTATGGGGTTGCACAGAGTCAGACACAACTGAAGTGACATAGCAGCAGCATATAGTATATTTGACAAGAATTTTATCTTGCTTTTATAGTGGAAAAAATTAAGCAGAAATGAAATTTTTAAAAATGTTTATTTCTTTCTTTAAAATTCCATGGGACAGTCATAAAATATAAAGTATTTCAGTAATTTTGCATAATCCCTCCCTGAAAATACATTAACATCTGAAAAATATTTTTATAGTGCATTTCCTCCAAATTACTCTATTCATCATCACCTGCATGTATGCTTTGGAAAATGTTTGGAAAAGAATAAATCCAGTTGGCACTGAACACACCACATTTATTTCAATAAAGAAGAAGCCACATAATTGATATTAAATATTTCTCTTGAATTACAGAATTTACTTTGGAATCATGGGTGTATTTATTGCAAATTTAATGTTTGTGCAGTACAAAAATATATGTTTTTAATTCTCTCATAAAGTGATGACTAAGTTGTTTTGTACAAATCTACTCATTAGGAACAGTTAGAAAAGATAAATTAAACATAAAGTATACTTTTGAGGCATCAAATAACTAACGACACAAAGAGAAGTTGAACGGCTAAGATCTGTGATTGGAAGAAATTCCCTGGATCAGAAAGATTCCCTGGAGAAGGGAATGGCAACTCACTCCAGTATTCTTGCCCAAAGAATCCTATGGACAGAGGAGCTACAGTCCATGGAGTTGAAAAGAGTCAGATATGACTTGGTGACTCAGCTCAGTTCAGTTGCTCAGTCATGTCCAACTCTTTGTGACCCCATGGATTGCAGCACACCAGGCTTCCCTGTCCATCACCAACTCCTAGAGCGTGCTCAAACATATGTCCATTAAGTCGGTGATGCCATCCAACAATCTCATCCTCTGTCGTCCCCTTCTCCTCCTGCCTTCAATCTTTTCCAGCATCAGGGTCTTTTCCAGTGAGTCAGTTCTTTGCATCAGGTGGCCAAACTATTGGAGCTTCGGATTCAGCCATGAATATTCAGGACTGATTTCCTTTAGGATTGACTGGTTGGATCTCCTTGCAGTCCAAGGGACTCTCAAGAGTCTTCTCCAACACCATAGTTCAAAGTTAATTCTTCAGTGATCAGCCTTCTTTATGGTTCAGCTCTCACATCCATACATGATACTGGAAAACCATAGCTTTGACTAGATGGACCTTTGTTGGCAAAGTAATGTCTCTGCTTTTTAATATGTTGTCTAGGTTGGTCATAGCTTTTCTTCCAAGGAGCAAGCTTGGCTGCAGTCACCATCTGCAGTGATTTTGGAGCCTCAAAAAATAAAGTCTACCACTGTTTCCACTGTTTCCCCATCTATTTGCCATGAAGTAATGGGACCAGATGCCATGATCTTAATTTTCTGAATGATGAGTTTTAAGCCAACATTTTCACTCTCCTCTTTCATCTTCATCAAGAGGCTCTTTAGTTCTTCTTCCCTTTCTGCCATAAGGGTGGTGTCATCTGCATATCTGAGGTTATTGATATTTCTCCAGCAATCCTGATTCCAGCTTATGCTTCATCCAGTCTGGCATTTCACATAATGTACTCTCCATATGGGTTAAATAAGCTGGGTGACAATATAGAGCCTTGTTCCCGATTTGGAACCAGTCTGTTATTCCATGTCCAGTTCTAACTGTTGCTTCCTGACCTGCATGCGTATTTCTCAGGAGGCAGGTCAGGTGGCCTGGTATTCCCATCTCTTGAAGAATTTTCCACTGTTTGTTGTGATCCACACAGTCAAAGGCTTTGGCATAGTCGATAAAGATGTTTTTCTGGAGCTCTCTTGCTTTTTCGATGATCCAACAGATGTTGGCAATTTAATCTCTGGTCCCTTTGCCTTTTCTAAGTCCAGCATGAACATCTGGAAGTTCACAGTTCACATACTATTGAAGACTGGCTTAGAGAATTTTGAGCATTACTTTGCTAGTGTGTGAGATGAGTGCAATTATGTGGTAGTTTGAACATTCTTTGGCATTGCTTTCTTTGGGATTGGTGACTAAACAACAATAAGAGAAGTGAGTCTGGCATTTGAAGCTGCTTTTTCCTTAGAGGAGACTGATAATTTTTAAAGTACCAAAAAGAGATAATAATTCTAATTTGTATGCACCTTAAAAAGACATCAAAATATATAAAACCATTAAATGACAAAAGTTTTGAGAAAATTCAGTGTAATTAAAAGAGGTCAAAAACTCATACTTTCTACAGTTTATTACTTTAGTATTTATAAACTAAATGAGATGATCTCATTTAAATTATAAAAAGGAGAAAGCCAAACTTTGAGATTTTTCAAATTAAATGTGTAACTATACTGCCATACTGGAGAAGGCAATGGCATCCTACTCCAGTACTCTTGCCTGGAAAATCCCATGGATGGAGGACCCTGGTAGGCTGCAATCCATGGGGTCGCTGAGAGTTGGCCACGACTCAGTGATTTCACTTTCACTTTTCACTTTCATGCATTGGAGAAGAAAATGGCAACCCACTCCAGTGTCCTTGCCTGGAGAATCCCAGGGAAGGGGGAGCCTGGTCGGCTGCCGTCTATGGGGTTGCACAGAGTCGGACACGACTGAAGCGACTTAGCAGCAGCAGCAGCAGCATACTGCAATACATTCCCACTACACAGGTGACTTGAAAGAAACAAAAACTCCACACTTTGTCAAAATCTCCAAATGACTGCAAAAATCATATTCACTTAGTTATAACAGCACTCTTTAAGGAATATATACTGTCTTTCTTCTTAATTTTAAGAATGAACATGTTTGTAGCCCATGATATTTATAGTGAAGTGTCCTCATGAATTGAAAGAAGGAATATCTTGAGTCTCCTCCTTGATATTTAAATCTTGGCTGAACATCTGCATATAATGGCATATGTTAATTTGTCTACATGCTGTATGCTTATAGAGACTATGTTCATAAGTAAGGATAGTAGAACTGTATGTCAGTTTTTATTAACAATAATCATTTGCTCATCTGTTTTAATGTGCCAGTGTACCCTGTAATTTCATCCTAAATTCAGTGCCTTTCCATGATATCATGTGGTCTCATTAGTGCCATATAGAACGTGGCAAGGGTCAGGAAGTCCCTTGGTTACAAAGGGCCCAGATTGGGAACTTGGACAAATCAGAAGGGTCATGATAGAGTTTGGGTAGACAAGTAGTAGAATCTAGGGAATCTCAGCTAATGCAAAGCAGGCAGGAAGCAGATACCCGGACAGAGTCCAGGGTCCAAGTTATGGGTGAGTATGAATAGAAGTGCTAAGCCAGAAGGGCAGATTTGATCCAAATCCACAGACTATTTTGTGCTCACTCCATAGAGGTGGCTATGGGCCCATTATAAGAAGCTCTGACAACATAAAATTTATGAGGACTATTTTATCCCCCAAGTATAAAATATCTAGGGAGCTGGAGAATTTGGAACTGGAATGTTTCATATTTGAAATCTAGTTTAGTTTTAAACTCCTTTTCTGTACGCTTACTTTTTTAAACTCCTTTGTCTATATCCAAACTTTGGTATCTAAATAGCCCACATGATATTGGCTCTAAAACAAACTCCTGAGCTTCTGCATCCAGGAAGGATGCTTAACAGACTTAAACAGGAATGAGCATGGCATTACTGGTTTTGCCCAGCGGGAGGTCTTTTGCAGCTCAAACTCAAACTGCAAATTACTTTCCCATCACAAAATAAGTGAAATAAATCCCTTCACATTGCAACACACAGGTAAAATTCAGAGGCCATAGAAAGTTGTTTTTTTTTTTTTTTTTTTAAGCCAAATGTTGCATTCCAGCAAGTGAAAAAGAAACCATTTCCAGGGAATAATTGGACTTAGTGGAAGGCATTTAGCAGAAAGCCTGGGTAGAAGCCACTTCCTTTAAAAATAAAGTGTTTCAATACTTAAAATGAACTCAGAACTATAATTAAAAACAATTTAAACCCTCTGTTATTGGCAATTACGGTATAGACTCAAGGATATCACTTTCCTAGCACAGATAAGCAGAAAGCAAGAGGCATATGTCAGCACAACACAGATAACCCAAGTACAGAAAACAAGATCAGAGATAAATGTATAACTTCACTTCGGCTTGCCCAGTAGCTCAGATGGTAAAGAATCTGCCTACAATGCAGTAAACCTGGGTGCAAGTCCTGGATCAGGAAGATCCCCTGGAGAAGAAAATGGCAACCCACGCCAGTATTCTTCCCTGAAGAATCCCATGACAGAAGAGCCTGGTGGGCTACAGTCCATGGGGTCACAAAGTGTCAGACATGACTGAGTGACTAACACTTCACTTCACTTGGCTCAAAGTTTTAGCAAGGACTTAAAAGGTATGATATAAATATTAATTTCACAATTAGTTCATTATTCATGATTCATTATTAACTCTACAGAACAGTTTATATAGTTAGCCTTCCAAAATATAGGCTTAGCCATTTTAATTTCTTTTTGCTGCTAAAGCATTTCAAATTAAGAACCCTCCAGCCTTTAGGATTATTAGAACTAAATAGACCCGCTTCTTTACTTTTGTCAAGACCGAATAAAGACCTCGTTTGCCCCAGAGAGTCAAACAAGGTAAGCAAGCAGGGACCTGATCAGACGCATTGGGACATCGGGGAGAAGAATGGAGAACAGCAACACACGCCAGGTTGTTTGGATGTGTGTGTGAGGCTCTTCCATTGCACACTAGACACTAGACCTACAGCAACTGCATTCGTTCCAGATCTCTACCGCATGTTGATCCTGAAGCTTTAAATATACTTCTTGACCTGATTAAGGATTGTTGGTGGTGGTGTTTAACTGTCCTTTGAACCCATAGTCACCTCCAGGTATTTTCTTGTGACTCTTCCCTTTTGTGCAGGATGAGTTCACAGATTGGAGTAAGCTGAAGAGCAATATGCGAGATGTGGAAAAGGATCAAGACATAGGACAGGCAAATCTCAACAGCTGCTTTTTATCTAGGGGATCCTCAAACCCAGGCTGCTGTGCTGTGATCTGATTTGGCTGTATTCTTCTGCTTAAGGCCATATACAATGTCTCTTAGGATTCATCAGTACATATTCTCTTTCACTCTTTTTTTCTCTTCAATATACTTTTTTAACTCATGCCGAAATACAAACTATTGATGTCAGAAAAATGAAACCACTGTAAAACTACAGCATAACAGGAAGGAACTGAGGACATATATCTGATCTCTCTCTTCTCTCGTTGGCTGAGCCCAACATCAAACTGAGGCAAGGGAGCCTGGGTGATACAGCTCATAGAGATGAGTTCCCAAGGGAACTGAACAGCATGGAGAAGGGAAGAAAGAAATGGAGAATAGCCAGCACACTCTTCTCTCCTGGTTTTCTCCTAATTTGTCTAACAACATTTCTCCATTCTCTTTCTTAATTAAACATTGGAATGTTCCAGTCTTAGGTCCTCTTGTCTTCTTACTCCACAGCACCTCCTTAGAAGAGCTCATCCATACTTGCAGGTGTGATTAGCACTTATGTATATACAGCAGCAATCTAGAGTGTACAAAAAAGATCTTCACAACCAAGATAATCATGATGATGTGATCACTAATCTAGAGCCAGACATCTTGGAATGTGAAGTCAAGTGGGCCTTAGAAAGTATCACTACAAACAAAGCTAATAGAGGTGATGGAATTCCAGTTGAGCTGTTTCAAATCCTAAAAGATGATGCTGTGAAAGTGCTGCACTCAATATGCCAGCAAATTTGGAAAACTCAGCAGTGGCCACAGGACTGGGAAAGGTCCGTTTTCATTCCAATCCCAAAGAAAGGCAATGCCAAAGGATGCTCAAACTACCGCACAGTTGCACTCATCTCACACGCTAGTAAAGTAATGCTCAAAATTCTCCAAGCCAGGCTTCAGCAATACATGAACTGTGAACTCCATGATGTTCAAGCTGGTTTTCAAAAAGGCAGAGGAACCAGAGATCAAATTGCCAACATCCGCTGGATCATGGAAAAAGCAAGAGAGTTCCAGAAAAACATCTATTTCTGCTTTATTCACTATGCCAAAGCCTTTGACTGTGTGGATCACAATAAACTGTGAAAAATTCTGAAAGAGATGGGAATACCAGACCACCTAACCTGCCTCTTGAGAAATCTGTATGCAGGTCAGGAAGCAACAGTTAGAACTGGACATGGAACAACAGACTGGTTCCAAATAGGAAAAGGAGTACATCAAGGCTGTATACTGTCACCCTGCTTATTTAACTTCTATGCAGAGTACATCATGAGAAACGCTGGACTGGAAGAAACACAAGCTGGAATCAAGATTGCCGGGAGAAATATCAATAACCTCAGATATGCAGATGATACCACCCTTATGGTGGAAAGTGAAGAGGAGCTAAAAAGCCTCTTGATGAAAGTGAAAGAGGAGAGCAAAAAAGTTGGCTTAAAGCTCAACATTCAGAAAACGAAGATAATGGCATCCGGTCCCATCACTTCATGGGAAGTAGATGGGGAAACAGTGGAAACAGTGTCAGACTTTATTTTGGGGGGCTCCAAAATCACTGCAGATGGTGACTGCAGCCATGAAATTCAAAGACGCTTACTCCTTGGAAGAAAAGTTATGACCAACCTAGATAGCATATTAAAAAGCAGAGACATTACTTTGCCAACTAAGGTCCGTCTAGTCAAGGCTATGGTTTTTCCTGTGGTCATGTATGGATGTGAGAGTTGGACTGTGAAGAAGGCTGAGCACTGAAGAATTGATGCTTTTGAACTGTGGTGTTGGAGAAGACTCTTGAGAGTCCCTTGGACTGCAAGGAGATCCAACCAGTCCATTCTAAAGGAGATCAGTCCTGGCTGTTCATTGGAAGGAATGATACTGAAGCTGAAACTCCAGTACTTTGGCCACCTCATGCGAAGGGTTGACTCATTGGAAAAGACTCTGATGCTGGGAGGGATTGGGGGCAGGAGGAAAAGGGGACGACAGAAGATGAGATGGCTGGATGGCATCACTGACTCGATCGACGTGAGTCTGAGTGAACTCCGGGAGATGGTGATGGACAGGAAGGCCTGGCATGTTGCGATTCATGGGGTTGCAGAGTCGGACACGACTGAGCGACTGAACTGAACTGAATCTATAAGTGTGTTATTCCAGCCCAGATCACTCCCCGGAACCTGAGACTTGAATGTCCAAATACCTACCGGACATCTCCAGTTAAGTGTCTGAACTCAAAATGTCCCCAACTGCTTTCATGGTTTTTCTCTTCCAAATGAACCCACTTCCAGTTCCCCTTCCATGAGTGACTAACCTAGTCAGAAAGTTCAATCCCAGAATCCTGTCCTTTATACTTCCTATGTAGTACATAACTTGCCAGTGATTTTGACCTGGAAAATGTCTGACATCCCTCTACCACTGTTTATATCCACCATCACCACAGTCCCAGGATCTTCATCTGTACCATGGTTATCATCACCCTTCTCATTCCTACCTCTGCTCCAACTTATATTTTCAACATATTAGCCGAGATAATCTTTAAAAATAAGCATAAGTCCAGGGACTTCCCTGGTGGTCCAGGGAGTAAGATCCGAGCTTCCAATGCAGGGAACGTGGGTATGATCCCTGGTTGGGGAACTAAGATCCTGCATGCCACGTGGCCAAAATAAAATTACATTAAATTTTTAAAAAATACACGTAAGTCTGACCATTCCACTGTCACAATTTAAAGTTTCCAGTCATTTCTCTTAGCCTACCCCTCAGAGTCTTCGTCCTGATTACAAGCCCTCCTCTGGATCCTCTCCCACGCTACTTCTTCTCACTCTCTGCACTGTTGTCAGACTGCCGTTACTTCAGTTCCTGGGAAGCGCCGAGCCTCTTCCTACCGGAGGAGCTTTGTGGATGACTCCCTCTGTAGGAAGTACTCTCCCCACCCCCAACTCACTGCTTTGTCAGCATAACTCCAGCTCACCTCACACAAACAGGAAAACTTTTCTGCTTACCCCACCTCTCCCTGCTTCAACTTGGTAAGCTCTTTCATAGCCACGTGTACCTTGTCTTCCTAGAACCTACCTCATTTCTAATTTCAAATGTTTTGCAGGAGTATGGTTATCCCCTACCCTCAGTGGACTGTAAGATCGCTGTGTCTGCTTTTGTGTATCACTGTATCGCCATACTGTGTTTGATACAAGATTGTCTTAGTGCAGGCAGGCTGCTCTAACAGAATACCCTAGAGACCAGGAGGCTTATAAAGCGCAGACACTCACTCCTCACCGTCTAGAGTATGGAAAGCACAAGATTAACGTGCCGGCTGATTTGGCGTCTGGTGAGAGCCCTCTTCCTGATTTACAGCCTACAGTCTTCTTGCTGTGTCCTCTTGTGGTAAAGAAGCTAAGGAGCTCTTTGGAGTCTCTTTTTTTTGAGGACACTAATTCCAATCATGAGGGCAGAGCCCTCCAAAAGGTCCCATTTCCAAATACCATCACTCTGGGGATTTAGGTTTCAATATACAGATTTGGGGGGAAATAAACATTCAGTCTATAGCAGTGATCCACAGACATATTTGTTTAGTAACAGCATGGAGAGATAACTGGATGAGTGAATATATAAATGAGTGAATGGAAATTGTCAGTGCTAATCCTACAGCTGGGAAGTGCTGTGATTCCAGCTGGGAGGTCTTGGGTGGAGGCTAATAGTACAAGACTGAGACATGAAATAGAATGTAGAAACAGCATTTTTAATGGTTTCAAGATTTGTGTAAATTAGAAAGTCTATTCAAGCCATCCCTTGGGTGGGTCCTACCTCAAGGCATTCTGGGACTTCAAGTATCCCAGGCCAGAAGAAAAGCGGAGGAAGCGAGGGCCAGAGAAAATCTTGCCTCCTCTACAGCACACGCGAGCACAGGGCCTGCTGTGAAGTGAGGAGCTCAGGAAAACAGTCCAGGCTACTGAGATGAATGCTTGGGTGCTCAGAGTTTACAGAGAGATTAACACGGAGCTTGGTTTCTGTTACAAAGAACAATCCTGCAAGGGTTTGTCAGACCCGTCAGTCAGTTCCAAAGACTTTTCCAGTCGGATAACATATGAGAGGCTGGAGAGCTGAGGGCAAGAGAAACTGGTCAAATCCACTGTCTTTACATGGCTGAGCGCTCTCATTTCAAGGAATCCATTTTGTGCATCTTAATGGATTCCCTCACGGATGCCAGCATTCACTTTTCTACTTCCAAAATATTTTAGAGCTCTCCTATAAACTCAGCCTAGAATTCAAAATAGTCTGCAAAATTATTTTTACTAAGAAAATGGGCTATTCATAATTTTGCTAACCTCAAGTGAGTAAAACTTAATTAAGAAATGTGTTTGAGAAGTAATAAATCTATTCTGTGTCTGAATATAACATACTGCCAGGGTAGAAGACAAAACCTCCAGCTGCAACTGTAATACATCAGGTTGAATTGGGAACCTAAGGAGCTCCCATGAATGATGAAGTATGGAAAAATTTTTTTAATACCAGGAAGACTGTTATTCCCCAACATCAGACAAATCGTATTCCACCTGTTTTCAGAAGATCTAAAGTCTCAGACTCCCTGGCAGTTTTATTTGTTTGCTTATTTGTTTAACTTTTAGAGCTCTTCTTCATTTTTTAAACCATATATAGTAGTCCCATCTCAATGCAGTTGTTTCTGGTTATTTGTAGAGGCTGACAGGACACACACAGCTCACAAAGGGAAGAAAGAACACAGCCAGGTAATGCCTTCCCTCAGAGGCATTGTAATGCCAAGGCTCAGACTTGACTTGCAGTTTTCCAAACTTGTCTGTTTCCAATGGCAACTGTGAAATACAACTAGCAGAGTGTTTCACATTTAGATTGCTTTTGTCAGTGAGTTGCATAATTAGATTGAATGTGCTTAATCTCTCTGAGAGTTAAAAAAAAAAACATGGAAAGATTTCATTTGATGAAAAGGGGAAAAAACAGTGGAAAGTATTTGAAACTGAAGCATTTGTGGATTTCTAACATCAATACATAATGTCCTTTCCTGCTTTGGTTTCAGAGGTTGCAGACTGGAACTGCTGCCTCTAAATGAGGAGGTTTATAGAAAAATTTGTTGTGGTTGCTTCTCACAACAAGAGCCAGAAAGAACAGAATTGCATCATAGTGTCTTTCATTATAGGGTTAGGGAAAGAAAACAAAGCTTCCTCATTCAACAGACCTTTCTGAGGACCTATGATACCAAGGCATCATGTTTAGCCTGATGGGGGAGATACGCACCAGACAAATCTTGCCTCTCTGAGTTTGCAACCAAGTAAGGAGAATTTGGCTGTTAAAAATAATAAATAACATAACAGTGACTATTTTGTGCATCTTAAGATTGTCAGATTCCTCTGTGCTGACAGGATTAGAGAGGACTTCTGGGAAGAAAATGTCAGTTGAACAGAGCCTGAAAAGAAATGAGCAAATACATGGGAGCAAGAAGTACAAGATGCCATACTGAATCTGCCCTTGTCTAAAAAGTTCACTGAAACAGTGATTAAAATATTCCATTTTGAAAATGGCCAACAGCTTTTCTGAGTGTTTTAAATTTTCAAGTTTATCTCCAACAAGGACTGACTGTCTTCATTCTCTCCTTTCTTCCTTCCTTGCTGCGAATAACTGAAAATCCAGCTCAAACTAGATTAAACAATACAGGGAATTTATTGTCTCACATAACTGAAAAGTCCAGAGTAGGTTTTGTTTCAGAAGTTTGATGAAATGATTAAAACAATGTGAATGGAATGTAGTTGCTGCCCTCATTCTTCAGCAGTATTTCTTCAGTGGTTTCTCCATTCTCAAAAGACATTCCTCTTGACATTTCAAGGTCTCCAGGCTACATGTTTCCAACAGAAAAGGGCAAGTCACTTCCCACAATTGGAATCCAAGAACTTAGTCTCATGGGTCCTCCTGATTGACCTAGCTTATTGGTACCCACTTGGGCTAATATGCTGTCTGGCTGACAGTGACCAAGAACCACAACAATCCACTGATGGTTGGGAATTTTGAAGTATTTTTGGAAAAGAGGAAGAAAAGAATGGATAGAGCAAAGCATCCAACAGGTGAACATATTATACTGTCTATTCTAAGGTATTGTATATGAACCTGAGGAACCCAGTAACAAAAGGAGAGATGTTAGTGTTAACATTCAAGTATGAACGCCAAAACATTAGTGGTGGTAGGGTTTCAACTTATATCTTTGTTATAGGGTTATATATAAGTTATTTATAAAGTAATATATACATAATCAGAGCAAAAAATGTAATAATGTACGTTTGACTCTTACATGGAAAGGTAATTTGTTCTGGTTATGATGTAGGTGGCAAGTTAAAATTGTTGATTTATTCACAACCTTGCCTCAAGAGTAAAGCTTGATCTGTTTGTTCCTGCATACTGAATAACCACAAGCAAAATATGGTATTTTTAAATTGAAGTTATAGTTGATTTACAAGATGTGTTAGTTTCAGGTGTACATGACAGTGATTAAGATATATATATATATATATATACACATAAAACATACTTTTTCAGATTCTTTTCCCTTATAGGTTATTATAAAATGTTGAGTATATCTCCCATGGAATACAGTAGGTTTTTTTTGGCTCTCTATTTTATATATGCTGGTGCTATGCTCAGTTGCTAACTTGCGTCCAACTCTTTGCAACCCCATGGACTGTAGCCCACCAGGCTCTTCTGTCCACAGAATTTTCCAAGCAAGAATACGGGAGTAGGTTGCCATTTCCTTCTCTAGGAGATCTTCCCAACCCGGGAATCAAACCCTCATCTCCTGCCTTAGCAGGCAGATTCTATACCACTGAGCCATCTGGAAAGCCCCATTTTATATATAATATTGTGTATATGTTAATCCCAAACTCCTAATTTATTCCTCTCCCACCCCTTTCGCCTTTGGTAACCATAAGTTTGTTTTCTGTGTCTGTGGGTCTATTTATGTTTTGTAAGTAAGTTCATCTGTGTGTGTAAATAAGTTCACATGATATACCATACTAACAAATTGGAAAGCTAAAACCATATGATCATCTCAATAGATGCAGAAAAAAGCTTTTATTAAAATTTAACATCAATTTCTGATTAAAAACTCTTCAGAAAGAAGGCATAGAAGGAAAATTCCTCAATATAATAAAAGCCATATATGACAAACCTATAGCTAACATCATACTCAACAATGAAAAGCTGAAAGCATTTCTTTTAAAATCAGGAACAAGACAAGGATGCCCACTCTAGCCACTTTTATTCAACATACTATTGGAAGTCCTAGCCACAACAATCTGAAAAGAAAAAAATAAATAAAAGGAAACCAAATTGGAAAAGAAGAAGTAAAACTGTCACTGTTTGCAGATGACATGATACTTTAAGTAGAAAATTCTAAAGCTGCCATCAGAAAACTACTAGATCTCATAAATGAATTTGATAAAGTAGCAGCATACAAAATTAATAACCCAGAAATCTATTTCATTTCTATATACTAACAACAAAAGAAACAATTTCATTTACCATCATATTGGAAAAAAAAATACAGTACTCAGGAATAAACCTATCTAAGGAGTCAAAAAAACTGTACTCCAAAAACTTTAAGGTGCTGATGTAAAAAATTGAAGACAACACAAACAGATGGAAAGATATATTGTGTTCTTGGATTGGAAGGATGAATATTATCAAAATGATTATACTACCCAAGGCAATCTACAGATGCAATCAGATTATTCAATGTGTTAAGTCTATCAAATTACCAATGCTATTTTTCACAAAACTAGAAGAAAAAAATTTTAATTTGTTTGGAAACAGAAAAGATTTCAAATAGCCAAAGTAAATCTTGAGAAAGAAAACAGAGCTGGAGGAATTAGGTGCTGTGGTCTCAGACTATACTATAAAGCTAAAATAATCAAAACAGTATGGTACTGGCACAAAAACAGAAATAAAGATCAATGGAACAGGACAGAAAGCCCAGAAATAAATCCACAGACCCATGGTCAATTTCAATAGCTGGTGCTGCGAAAACTGGACAGTCACATATAAAAGTAGGAAATTAGAACATTCTCTAACACTCTTTTCAAAAATAAACTCAAAATGGTTTAAAGACTAAAGTTAAGGCCAGATACTATAAAACTCCTAGAGAAAAACATAGGTAGAACACTCTTTGATTTAAATTGCAGCAATATCTTTTTGAATCTGTCTCCTAGAGTAATGGAAATAAAAATAAAGATAAACAAATGGGACCAAATTAAACTTAAAAGCTTTTGCACCACACAGGAACCATACACAGGAAAAGACAACCTACAGAATGGGAGAAAATATTTGCAAATGAAAGCTTTAATTTCCAAAATATACAAATAGTTCATACAGCTCAGTATCAAAACAACCCAATGAAAAAGTAGGCAGAAGGTCTCAACAGACATTTCTCAACAAAAGGGATATATATGGCCACAGGCACAAGAAAAGATGCTCAGCATCGCTACTTATTAAAGAAATGCAATTCAAAACTACAATGAGGTATCACCTATTACCAGTCAGAATGGCCATCATAAAAAAGCCTACAAATAATAAGTGATGGAGAGGGTGTGGAGTAAAGGGAACCTCCTACACTGTTGATAGGAATGTGAATTGGGGCAGCAACTATCAAAAACAGTATCAGTTCAGTTCAGTTCAGTCGCTTAGTCGTGTCCGACTCTGCGACCCCATGAATTGCAGCACACCAGGCCTCCCTGTCCATCACCATCTCCCAGAGTTCACTCAAACTCACGTCCATCAAGTCCGTGATGCCATCGGAGCCATCTCATCCTTTGTCATCCCCTTCTCCTCCTGCCCCCAATCCTTCCCAGCATCAGAGTCTTTTCCAATGAGTCAACTCTTCGCATGAGGTGGCCAAAGTACTGGAGTTTCAACTTCAGTATCATTCCTTCCAATGAACACCCAGGACTGATCTCTTTCAGAATGGACTGGTTGGATCTCCTTGCAGTCCAAGGGACTCTCAAGAGTCTTCTCCAACACCACAGTTCAAAAGCATCAATTGTTCGGCACTCAGCTTTCTCCACAGTCCAACTTTCACATCCATACATGACTACTGGAAAAACCATAGCCTTGACTAGATGGACCTTTGTTGGCAAAGTAATGTCTCTGCTTTTCAATATGCTATCTAGGTTGGTCATAACTTTCCTTCCAAGGAGTAAGCGTCTTTTAATTTCATGGCTGCAGTCACCATCTGCAGTGCTTTTGGAGCCCTGCAAAATAAAATCTGACACTGTTTCCACTGATTACCCATCTATCTGCCATGAAGTGATGGGACCATATGCCATGATCTTTGTTTTCTGAATGTTGAGCTTTAAGCCAACTTCTTCACTCTCCTCTTTCACTGAACAGTATAGAGGTTCCTTAAAAAACAAAATAGAGTTACCACATGTTCCAACAATCCCACTCCTGGGCATATATCCAGAGAAGACTCTAATTTGAAAAGATACGTGCACCCCAATATTTATAGCAGCACTATTTACAATAGTCAACACAAGGAAGTAAACTAAATATCCATTGACAGGTGAATGGATAAAGAAGATGGGGTACATGTAAGAAGTGATTTTCAAATGTCATGTTCTTCATTTTATTTTGAAGACTTTAAAATTTAAGACACATATTTCTTAAAACAATGGTTCAAATTTGAGAGAAAATGAATGTTTTTGGCTTTTCATAATTTTCATGAGTTTATGTATAATAATGGAAATTATAAAGAACATAATCTGTCCTCATTTTCCCTTGTCACCTGTTCAACCATTTTTTCTCATCATGTATTTTTTTTTCTTGATCTGGCATTATCAGATAATGACTAAAAACATGCCTTTCTAACCTTCCTGCCTGATGAATGAGTGAGTGACTGGATAACCTATAGAATACAGGAGTGTTTGGGGAGGTCTCATACAACCTGTGGGAGAACATACCAGGAATGTTTGTCTACTATTTGGTTGACTCTCTGGCAGATATAATAGCAATAGTTAAAACTGCAAACACAATGTGCTTTTCTTGTCTTTACACACTCAGATGCTCACAGCAACATTATGACGTATTATCCTAATTTTATAAATGAGAATTGCTAAACATGAAGCAATTAAGTAATTTTCCCACTGTCTATTCTAAATGTCAGTTTCTATTAAATATTCTTATCTATCTAGTATGATTCTCTCATATTATAGAAAACTTGTTCTCAACCTTGCTCCTCATGACATATGTGAGGTCCTCTTCTTATACTATTGATGATCCTAAAATAAAAAAGACTGACAATACCAACTGTTGGTGAGGATGTGGAGCAACTAAAATTTCCATACAGTTCAGGTGGGAATGTAAGTTGTTTCAATGACTTGGAGAGAAGCAATTTAATCTAGCAAAGTTATTTGGCATTTTGTAAGTAAACTGATAGATTGCCTCCGTTGTTTTTCACTTCTTTGATTTGTGGATGATGTCTGCTTGTGAATGGCTCCTTTGAGCTATCAGGTTCTTTCCTGTTGGCATACCAGAGAAGTGGATCTTCAAGCCTCTGTTTACACAGTTAACACTCACTCTCTTGATCCAGTTTTTTCTCAGCACTCCCTCTTGTCATCTCAAAACTCATTTCCTGTTTACTGCCCTAACCTCCTCCAGACCTGATACTCAGTCCCACCATGACCACCCGCGCCCCCTTTCCTTCTTAACTCTTCCTTGTGCTCTCCCTGCAGCTCGCTGGCTTCAGTTGTTCAGAGTAACATAACTATGCCTGGGCAGGGGTCAATGTTCCCCTGGCAGTGGGATGGAAATATCAGGTTATCGACCTCATGGTTCTAGATCTGCTTTCTCAGAACTCCATTGCAGGGAAGACAGCCAGGCCTCACAGTAATCTCTTGGTATTACTTCTCCAGTAACAAGAATCACCTGCCAGGCTTTATATGAGACCTGGATATGCAGCCTGTTATTTTCAGTCTATCACAGTCCCTGACCAGCATCAGCTACTCAAAAGTTTTTTAAATGATATTAAGCACCGTGGTTTCTCATCAGAATCATGCATTTGTCAATCTTTTATGCTTTCTCAAAACCTGATTTACTGTTTTTATGTGAAATTTCCTGGGTTGTGTACAATATGAATAATTAGAGCTGTTTTTTTGAATTTGAATAAATGTTATGAAAGTGTCAGAAAATCAAGTAACAGGGTTTTATAACAACAGATTGAGAGAAGTATAAGAATTTTCTATTTAGCCAAAGGAGAAGAATAATTTTTAAAAAGCATTGTAAGGTAGGTAACAATGTTGTTAAGCTATTTACTTCTCTATTTGTTTATAGTAGTTGAAGAGGAGTGTTTAAGATGTCATTGTTACTAAGGAACTACTAATTTATAATTAAGGTAATAAATACATAATAAAACAACTTTTAAAAAGACCTTTAAAATAACATACAAAAGACAAGGACAATTGCTGACATAAAGCTTTTCTTGAAGGATTCCTCCTAACATGATCCCTCAGTGTTTTAGCATCCTACAACAAACAAACAAACAACAATAAAATGTGTATAAAACCCGCTTTTATAGGTACTTGACTCAGGATCTTCTACAGTGATTTGTTCTTCTGTTGATCACACAAGATTTGTGTCATTTTTCCTCTCTTGAGCAGAGGTACGTATTTTCTTCCCAGCTGCTTTTCTATTAGGATAGATGAGGTTTGTGTCGTACATTTTAGGATTCTCTGCCTCCTAGAAACTAACGGTTGCTCTATTTCAACCATGTGGTTTCTTGCTTTAAGCAAGCATATTGAAAGAAAGTTGAAAGTGTTAGTCATTTAATCTTGCCTGACTCTTTGTGACCCCATGACTGTAGACCCCCAGGCTCCTCTCTCCATGTGATTTCCCAGGCAAGAAATAATGAAGCGGGTGGCCATTGCCTTCTCCAGGGGATCGTCCCAACCCAGGAATCAAACCTGAGTCTCCCTCATTGCAGGCAATATCTTTACTGCCTGAGCCAACAGGGAAAGAAAGTACATTGTGTAATACTATCTTGATTGTTAGTTAGAAAAACCGAGGAAACCAGAATTGAAAGAGACACATGTACCCCAATGTTCATCGCAGCATTGTTTATAATAGCCAGGACATGGAAACAACCTAGATGTCCATCAGCAGATGAATGGATAAGAAAGCTGTGGTACATATACACAATGGAGTATTACTCAGCCGTTAAAAAGAATTCATTTGAATCAGTTCTGATGAGATGGATGAAACTGGAGCCGATTATACAGAGTGAAGTAAGCCAGAAAGAAAAACACCAATACAGTATACTAACACATATATATGGAATTTAGGAAGATGGCAATGACGACCCTGTATGCAAGACAGGGAAAGAGACACAGATGTGTATAACGGACTTTTTGGACTCAGAGGGAGAGGGAGAGGGTGGGAGGATTTGGGAGAATGACATTCTAACATGTATACTATCATGTGAATTGAATTGCCAGTCTATGTCTGACACAGGATGCAGCATGCTTGGGGCTGGTGCATGGGGATGACCCAGAAAGATGTTATGGGGAGGGGAGGTGGGAGGGGGTTCATGTTTGGGAATGCATGTAAGAATTAAAGATTTTAAAATTTAAAAAATAAAAAACTAAAAAGAAAAAAAAAAAGAAAAAAGAAAAAGTGAATTCAATCTAGAATATGCAAAGAAAAAATCTGAGGGTGGAGTCTAGTGGAAAACTGATTTCCTCATGAGACTAGGTGAGTCAGGGGAACTATCCCGACAGGAGTAGATCAGCCTTAAGGAATGACTTCACTTTAAGTAAATCAGAAAGAAAAATATCACGTTAATGCATATATATGAAATCTAGAAAGATGGTACTGATTAACCTATTTGCAGGGCAGAGTGGAGACACAGATATAGAAAACAGACTTGTGGACACAAGGAGGGAAGGAGAGAGTGAGACAAATGGCGAGAGTAGCAAGAAAACATATAGATTACCATTTGTAAAATAGATAGCCAGGGGGAATATGCTGTATGTCTCAGGGAGCTCAAACTGGTACTCTGTGACAACCTAGAGAGGTGGGACGAGGTGGGAGAAAGATTAAAGAGGGAGGGGACACATGTATACCTATGGCTGATTCATTCCAATGTATGGCAAAACTCAATACAATATTGTAAAGTAATTTCAGTTCAGTTCAGTTCAGTCGCTCAGGTGTGTCCCACTCTTTGCGATGCCATGAATTGCAGCACGCCAGGCCTCCCTGTCCATCACCAACTCTCAGAGTACAACCAAACCCATGTCCATTGAGTCGGTGATGCCATCCAACCATCTCATCCTCTGTCTTCCCCTTCTCCTGCCCTCAATCTTTCCCAGAATCAGGGTCTTTTCAAATGAGTCAGCTCTTCACATCAGGTGGCCAATGTATTGGTTTCAGTTTCAACATCAGTCCTTCCAATGAACACCCAGGACTGATCTCCTTTAGGATGGACTGGTTGGATCTCCTTGGAGTCCAAGGGGTTCTCAAGAGTCTTCTCCAACACCACAGTTCAAAAGCATCAATTCTTTGGCGCTCAGCTTTCTTTATAGTCCAACTCTCACATCCATATGTGACCACTGTAAAAACCATAGCCTTGATTAGATGGACCTTTGTTGACAAAGTAATGTCTCTGTTTTTTAATATGCTATCTTGGTTGGTCATAACTTTCTTTCCAAGGAGTAAGTGTCTTTTAATTTCATGGCTGCAGTCACCATCTGCAGTGATTTTGGAGCCCAGAAAAATAAAGTCAGCCACTGTTTCCACTGTTTTCCATCTATTTGCCATGAAGTGATGGGACCAGATGCCATGATCTTAGTTTTCTGAATGTTAAGCTTTAAGCCAGCTTTTTCACTCTCCTCTTTCACTTTCATCAAGAGGCCCCTTTGTTCTTCTTCACTTTCTGCCATAAAGGTGGTGTCATCTGCATATCTGAGGTTATTAATATTTCTCCCAGCAATCTTGATTATCCTTCAATTAAAAATAAATTAAAAAAGAAATAACTTCATTTTAGAACTCAATTTAGTCTATGTTATGGTTCTCTCCATTCTTTAGTTTTGCTTCTCTCTGTAAATATTGGTCCCATCTTTCCTATATATATGGCTTCCCTCTTGCAACATGACTGCACATGTTACTGTTGTTCAGTCACTAAGTCATGTCCAACTCTTTGCAACCCCATGCACTGCAGCATACCAGGCTTCCCTGTCCTTCACTAATTCCTGAAGTTTGCTCAAATTCAGGTCCATTGAGTCAGTGATGCTATCTATCTCATCCTCTGCTGGCCTCTTCTTTTGCCTTCAGTCTTTCCCAGAATCAAGGGCTTTTCCAATGAGTCAGCTCTTTGCATCAGGTGGCCAAAGTATTGGAGCTTGAGCTTCAGCTTCAGCATCAGTCCTTCCAATGAATTGACTTCCAATCAGGAAGTTCTTCCAATTAGGATTGACTGGTTTAATCTCCTTGCTGTCTGAGGGTCTCTCAAGAGTCTTCTCCAGCACCACAATTCAAAAGCATCAATTCGTTGGCACTCAGCCTTCTTTATGGTCAAACTGTCCCATCTGTACATGACTACTGGAAAAGCCATAGCTTTGACTAAACGGACTTTTGTCAGCAAAGTGATGTCTTTGCTTTTTAATACTCTGTCTAGATTTGTTATAGTTTTCCTTCCAAGGAGCAAGTGTCTTTTAATTTCATGAGTCCAGGTATGAATCACTTAAGTTTGTGAACTCAGAGGAAAGAGAGATCTTCACATCCTCTCAAGTGCTACATATAATATTATAAGGCAGTAAGAGAGAATCCAGAAGTGCTTCATTGACAAACACAGAAATGCATGGGGTGGAGGAGTACCAGTCTACCAGGTAAAGGGGAAATGCCATGACCTAAAGTAGTGGGGAAGAGATATTGGCCAGATGAAAACAGATGTCCTGGTTACCAGTATTACAGATGCCACAGATGTCCTCTTGACTGCCTCAAAGTTAACCTGTTGCTGTGATAGGTTGTTTCTGGCATACAGTCAGCTCCCCATCTCAAGTTCCTGGCTGTCCCCATTCCTCTGCCAGGGGACTTTCTAAACACTGTAGTAGCTTAGGCCACCACAGACAGACACAACACAGGTATGTCTAGAATGGAGTCAGCCCTCACCTACTGAGAAATGAGATGTGGAAGGCAAAGTAGTTGTCGTTTTCCCAATATCCACGGGGAACAATTCTGAGGCATGTTCCACATGATTTCTTCAATATCCACTGTGTGGTTGAAGTCCTGTTGCCTATAATGGTGGCTGGCTTATTAACATGCCTTTCATTCATTCCTCTCCTTCCCCTATTTCAGTTCTCTACTTCCTTGCTTGGCCGTCTGAATTCACATCTGAAATAAACCACCTCTGCCCAAGTCCTTATGTCAAAGTCAACTTTGGAGAGAATCTATAAGAAGACAACCAAATTATCTATTCAATTTGTCAAATAATAATTTTTCTAGATGCTATAAACATAATTAGAAGGGTCTTTCTGAAAGAGAATAGCAAGGAAACTTAACTTCTAATTAATTAAAGTTGTCACCATATTAGTCTTATGTGCATTCTTCATACAAATTAAAATAAAGAGATTGCTTATATAAGTCTGCCTCACTTTCTGATAAATTGGTTGCTATTGTTCAGTCACTGAGTCATGTCTAATTCTTTGTGACCCCATGGACAGCACGCCAGGCTTCCCTGTCCTTCACCACCTCCTGGTACTTGCTAGAACTCATGTCCATTGACTCAGTGATGCCATCCAACCATCTTGCCCTCTGTTGGCTCCTTTTCTTGCCTTCATTCTTTCCCAGCATCAGGGTCTTTGCCAGTGAGTCACATCAGGTAGGCAAAGGATTGGAGTTTCAGCATCAAGCCATCCAGTGAATATTCAGGGTTGATTTCCTTCAAGATTGACTGATTTGATCTCCTTGCTGTCTGAGGGACTCTCAAGAGTCTTCTCCAGCAACACAGTTCAAAAGCATCAATTTTTCAGTGCTAAGTCTTCTTTATGGTACAACTCTCACATCTATATGTGACTACTGGAAAAGCTGGTATATAGATATTTATATAGATATATTAAAATTTTTATTTCAAAATAAAGTAATTAATGTATTTTTGTACACTTATATCTTCCTTTGTCCTACATTATGAAATTAGACCAATTTAGGTTCGATGCAGTTCAGTCGCTCAGTCGTGTCCCACTCTGCAACTTCATGAACCGCAGCCTGCCAGGCCTCCCTGTCCATCGCCAAATGCTGGAGTCCCCCCACACCCAAATCCATTGAGTCAGTGATGCCATCCAACGATCTCATCTTCTGTTGTCCCCTTCTCCTACTGCCTCAATCTTTCCCAGCATCAGGGTCTTTTCAAATGAGTCAGCTCTTCGCATCAAGTGGCCAAAATATTGGACTTTCAGTTTCAACATCAGTCCTTCCAACGAATACCCAGGACTGATCTCTTTTAGGATGGATTGGTTGGATCTCCTTGCAGTCTAAAGGACTCTCAAGAGTCTTCACCAACACCACAGTTCAAAAGCATCAATTCTTTGGTGCTCAGCTTTCGTTAGGGTCCAACTTTCACATCCATACATGACCACTGGAAAAACCATAGCCTTGACTAGATGGACCTTTGTGGATAAGGTAATGTCTCTTCTTTTTAATATACTGTCTAGGTTGGTCATAACTTTCCTTCCAAGGAGTAAGTGTCTTTTAATTTCATGGTTGCAATCACCATCTGCACTGATTTTGGAGCCCAGAAAAATAAAGTCGGCCACTGTTTCCACTGTTTCCCCATCTATTTGCGATGAAGTGATGGGACCGGATGCCATGATCTTCATTTTCTGAATGTTGAGCTTTAAGCCAACTTTTTCACTTTCATCTCTTTAGTTCTCCTTCACTTTCTGCCATAGGGTGGTACCATCTGCATATCTGAGGTTATTGATATTTCTCCTGGCAATCTTGATTCCAGCTTCTGCTTCCTCCAGCCCAGCATTTCTCATAATGTACTCTGCATAGAAGTTAAATAAGCAGGATGACAATATACAGCCTTGACGTACTCCTTTTCCTATTTGGAACAAGTCTGTTGTTCCCTGTCCAGTTCCAACTGTTGCTTCCTAACCTGCATATAGGTTTATCAAGAGGCAGGTCAGGAGGTCTGGTATTCCCATCTCTTTCAGAATTTTCCACAGTTTATTGTGATCCACACAGTCAAAGGCTTTGGCATAGTCAATAAAGCAGAAATAGATATTTTCCTGAAACTACTTGTTTTTTTGATGATCCAGTGGATGTTGGCAATTTGATCTCTGGTTCCTCTGCCTTTCCTAAAACCAACTTGAACATCTAGAAGTTCACTGTTCACGTATTACTGAAGCCTGGCTTGGAGTATTTTGAGTATTACTTTACTAGTGTGTGAGATGAGTGCAATTGTGCAGTAAGGCTTTCTGGGGAAGCCTTACAAACAGCTGTGAAAAGAAGAGAAGCGAAAAGCAAAGGAGAAAAGGAAAGATATAAGCATCTGAATGCAGAGTTCCAAAGAATAGCAAGAAGAGATAAGAAAGCCTTCCTCAGCAATCAATGCAAAGAAATAGAGGAAAACAACAGAATGGGAAAGAATAGAGATCTCTTCAAGAAAATTAGAGATACCAAGGGAACATTTCATGCAAAGATGGGCTCGATAAAGGACAGAAATGGTCTGGACCTAACAGAAGCAGAAGATATTAAGAAGAGGTGGCAAGAATACATAGAAGAACTGTACAAAAAAGATCTTCAAGACCAAGATAATCGCAATGGTATGATCACTCACCTAGAGCCAGACATCCTGGAATATGAAGTCAAGTGGGCCTCAGAAAGCATCACTACGAACAAAGCTAATAGAGGTGATGGAATTCCAGTTGAGCTATTTCAAATCCTGAAAGATGATGCTGTGAAAGTGCTGCACTCAACATGCCAGCAAATTTGGAAAACTCAGCAGTGGCCACAGGACTGGAAAAGGTCAGTTTTCATTCCAATCCCAAAGAAGAATGCTCAAACTACCACACAAATGTGCTCATCTCACATGCTAGTAAAGTAATGCTAAAAATTCTCCAAGGCAGGCTTTAGCAATACATGAACCGTGAACTTCCAGCTGTTCAAGCTGCTTTTAAAAAGGCAGAGGAACCAGAGATCAAATTGCAAACATCCGCTGGATCATGGAAAAAGCAAGAGAGTTCCAGAAAAACATCTATTTCTGCTTTATTGACTATGCCAAAGCCTTTGACTGTGTGGATCACAGTAAACTGTGGAAAATTCTGAAAGAGATGGGAATACCAGACCACCTAACCTGCCTCTTGAGAAATCTGTATGCAGGTCAGGAAGCAACAGTTAGAACTGGACATGGAACAACAGACTGGTTCCAAATAGGAAAAGCAGTACGTCAAGGCTGTATATTGTCACCCTGCTTATTTAACTTCTATGCAGAGTACATCATGAGAAACATTAGGCTGAAAGAAGCACAAGCTGGAATCAAGATTGCTGGGAGAAATACCAATGATCTCACACATGCAGATGACACCACCGTTATGGCAGAAAGTGAAGAGGAACTAAAAGCCTCCTGATGAAAGTGAAAGAGGAGAGTGAAAAAGTTGGCTTAAAGCTAAACATTCAGAAAACGAAGATCATGGCATCTGGTCCCATCAGTTCGTGGGAAATAGATGGGGAAACAGTGGAAATAGTGTCAGACTTTATTTTGAGGGGCTCCAAAATCACTGCAGATGGTGACTGCAGCCATGAAATTAAAAGACGCTTACTCCTTGGAAGGAAAGTTATGACCAACCTAGATAGCATATTCAAAAGCAGAGACATTACTTTGCCAACAAAGATCCATCTAGTCAAGGCTATGGTTTTTCCACTGGTCAAGTATGGATGTGAGAGTTGGATTGTGAAGAAAGCTGAGTGCTGAAGAATTGATGCGTTTGAACTGTGGTGTTGGAGAAGACTCCTGAGAGTCCCTTGGACTCCTAGGAGATCTAACCAGTCCATTCTAAAGGAGATCAGTCCTGGCTGCTCATTGGAAGGAATGATGCTAAAGCTGAAACTCCTGTACTTTGGCCACCTCATGCGAAGAGTTGACTCATTGGAAAAGACTCTGATGCCAGGAGGGATTGTGGGCAGGAGGAGAAGGAGACGACAGAGGATGAGATGGCTGGATGGCATCACAGACTTGATGGACGTGAGTTTGAGTGAACTCTGGGAGATGGTGATGGACAGGGAGGCCTGGCGTGCTGCAATTCATGGGGTTGCAGAGAGTCGGACACGACTGAGTGACTTAACTGAACTGAACTGAACTTTAGCATTCTTTGGCATTGCCTTTTTTGGGGATTGGAATGAAAACTGACCTTTTCCAGTCCTGCTGCCATTGCTGAGTTTTCCAAATTTGCTGACATATTGAGAGCAGTACTTTCACAGCATCATCTTTTAGAATTTGAAATAACTCTACTGGAATTCCATCACCTCCACTAGCTTTGTTCATAGTGATGATTCCTAAGGCCCGCTTGACTTCACATTCCAGGATCCTAAGTGTCTCTCAAAATCTTTGCCCCCAATTCCTAGAATAAATCAAGTTTGGTCACCTGATGTGGAGAATGGACTCATTGGAAAAGACCCTGATGCTGGGGAAAGATTGAAGGCGGGAGAAGAAGGGGACAACAGAGGATGAGATGGTTGGATTGTATTACCGACATGATGGACATGAGTTTGAATAAGCTCCAGGAGTTGGTGGCGGACAGGGAAACTTGGTGTGCTGCAGTCCATGGGGTTGCAAAGAGTTGCACATGACTGAGCAACTGAGCTGACTAATAGAGGAATGCTGTAAGTGGACTCACCCAGCCTATTTCTTAGCCCATCTTCCTCCTGGCAAATTTTTTGCCATCTTCAGGCTCAGCTTTCACTATAATTCAACCAATTAAGATGCAACCAATCCTAATCTTCAGCAAAATAAATTTAAGTAGTTCTTGTTCAGTACTTTGGGATTTAACATCAGGACATCTCTAACCTCAAGTCACTCAAATCATAACAAGACTGGTCTTATCACTGAGACTTGGTGCCCACCATGAATCATCTTCTAATAACTGGGTTTCTTCTTTATTCCTGGCCAGCACCTAATGCCAGGTGCTTTCAGTCACAAGTACCAGAAATCCCAACCCAAATGGCTGTAACAAAAAGGGAATTCATTGGTCCAGACAACTAAAAGGTCTAGGGGGATAGTGCTATCTTGAGTCATTACAAGATACATGGGTTTGCTGTATCCTTAGGGATTTGTCTTCATTTGCTTGCCTGTTTTCCAGTCTTTCATGTTCGTAAAACTTGTCAGTTTTTTCCTTAATATGGATCCCCGCCATGAAACTAGAATTGACTTCAGTAGTTCCAAAGAGAGGAGACGGCAATGCTAATAAAGTCCCATCAGTCACTATGATTAATCCAACTTAGCCATAGACTATGCTGCTCAGCTTAAGTCATCCAGGGCTCACCCCAGGAACTGGGTGTGATCAATTCCATGCTCATTATCTGTGTGGCTTCTCAAAGCAGACCTATGGTAAGAAAAAAGGGTGGACAGTTGTCCACCCCACCTACCTCAGTTCTGTGGGTCAGTGTTTTCTGCCTTGATTCTGGACCTTAGTCTTTTTTTTTTTTCCTTAGTTACCTGCTTTCTTACCCATGCTATGTAGTGATGGGTCTTTCCTTATCCTTTCCAACACTTCTGCTATAGATCTGAGTACTGAGATCTACTAACTTCACTGAGGTTGAATGTCTGGGCTTTGGATGATAGACCAGCACTTGATTTCTTTTTACTCTGCCCCATGAATCTCTGAGGATACCTTCTTGAAACCTCAACACTTCATTTTCCTTATCCTATACCATTTGGACTACCCTAACCTGCTCATCAGATTGATCCACTGAGCATCTGTCACCAGGTTTATTCACAGGCCAAGTGTAGGGTTACCTCCAGCTCTGCAATCCAGTCCACCCATCATAGTTTGTCAAGGTGCTGCTGGACCAAACCCAAGATACGTTATTAAAAAATAAGTAAGTAAACAGATTTTTTAAACCTTAAAGTTATATATTTAGAAAGAGAGAAAACCTAAATAAAATTCAAAATAGTTTACAGATATTATTTTGAAAAAAACGCTGATTTAGACTCCTTTCTAAAAAGAACAGTGGTCATTATAGAGTGCTTTAAAAAAAAAAGTAATTATATGATTAGTGATATTTTAAGCAAAGTATTCTCAAATAAAGATATTTATGATCATGAAACTAGAATGCCACAGAATAACCTTTCAAGGTTCCCTCCAAATATGACAGAGCTTAGGAAAAGTTGAAATAATTTGCACATGGCTCATCTGTCTGTTTAAGTCCATACTTCCAAAGTGTTTGAGAACAGCTTGTTCTTTTTTTCAAATCATCTTAAACATCTCATCTGTAGACTTATTTATAACCTTAAACTGCTTTAACATTTTTTTACCCTGTCTTACATGGTTCAAAACAAGCTTTACCTTGTGACCCATCTGGTTTATTATAAATTATGAATTATCCAAAGCCAGAATTACTAACATTTTACAGAACCATTTTACAGGAACTAGCTCTTGGAGCCAGAATTCTAAGTAGGTAAGGCAAATTATGTAGTTTCTAGTCCTGAAGATTTCTGTCTCCCATTCTCTTCTAAAGTGTCTCTCTTACATCTTTCATCAAAAAAAAACAAAAGAAAAAGAATTGAACATTATACACTATAGGAGTTGACTCAAAACAATGTGATCTTTCCATTTCAAAACCTTTGTGTTGCTCAGGTTAAAATTGTTAGATTGTTAAAATGCTAATTAAACTAGTCCAGCGGGTTTGTGATTGCACATTTATTCGGGTTTCTTTTCAATAGGATATATCTGTATCAAGAACAAAATGTTGTCTTTTTCATACAAAAAGAAAAAGAAAGCAGAATTTTAGATCTTAAAAAGATCATGAAGATGTTCAAAAGCAATCATACATCTGACTGATTTTTCTAAAAGATTTAATTATTCCACCACTGAAATATGCATATAAACATTCCGTATTATCTCCTGACAGTAAAATCTGTTTATCTTACTAAGGAAAAGGTAGTTTTATCTGATAATCAGATAAAGGCCTGACATAGTTTCAGAGTCTGAGAAGTAAACGAAAGAATAACTATAACGTCGGCCTCCTTTAATGTTGACTGCACAGCTACTCTTGTAATTTTGAAATAACTTTTCCTGTCAGATGATGTGATTATTTTCCAAGGAAAAAGAAAAATTTCACTATTTGGCTAGCAACTTTTTCTGCTTCCCCAAACATTTTCATTCCAAAGTTAAAATATTATGCATTGATTGTTTTCTACAGTGTGAAGCAGAATAAGGTATAGGATTACTAAATGATTCTTCAAATTTCAAAATTTGCTTTTAGCAGTCTAAATGATAGTTAAAATAAATGTTGAACAAATATGTATATCTGACCTCTTAGGTTTTTTCATTACTGCCTATCAATGCCCCATCACCTCCATCAAGAAGCCTTGCTGGATAGAGACTGCCTTGGTTTTTGCCCTACCTCTGTGTCCTCCTAATATCTTGACACATCTCTGTCATCACATTTATCATGTTGTATTATGAATATACGCTTATGTGTCTATCTCCCACCTAAGTTTTAAGAGAAGGATCATTTTACTGATACTTGTGCCCAAGAAGTGCTACTAATACTGAATACACAAATATCAAGAAGATATGGTAGGGACTTCCCTGGTGGGCTAGTGGTTAAGAGTCCATTTTCCAGTGCAGCAGGTATGGGTTCAGTCCCTGATTGGGGACTTAAGATCCCTCAAGTCATGCAGTGGGGCCTAAATAAATAGAACTCTAAAAATAAATAAACAATAAGATATGGTAGCAGCACTCTGGGAAGTCACGTCTTTATACTCTGGTTTCTGAGCCTCCCTGCTACTCACAGAAATTGCAAATTAACAACCGTGGCCTACACGAGGCCTTTAGAAATGTATTCTTTGGCTCACATGATATTATAGAAAAATTTGAGCCAACATTTAAAATGTGAGTGATTTCATGCAATTCTCAGGATTTCAGCCACTCTTCAAAAATCCAAAGGTGTGCCAGCACTGGGCCCGATTTCTCACATGGAATTAATCAACTGCTTCTGAGCAATAGTAGTTTCTTTACAATGTGTATATACTCTCCAGTTTACCTTGGTCCCTACTGCTCCCTATTATCTCTCTAATACCAAGACCAAGATTCAGTTGCTACTTATATTTGATCTTTTGGTATAGAAATGTTTTTCTATATCCATGCTTTTTTAATCAAAAAAAGAAAACCAAAGACATCTAGAGAACCACAGGATTTTATAAAATGCACTAATCAGCTTTATTTACCTGCTCATCTGAGTTATTTCAATAGCCTTCAGATTAATTCATTTAATACACTGAAATATGCACCCCTGGTCTCTCCTCCTCCAGTCTCTCTCCCATTCTAACCCATCTTATGTACCCTTATGGCAACACTACTCTTTTCAAAGACCTTCAGTAGTAGCAGTACAAGTAATAAAGTAGTAGTAATGAAACTATGCAACTCTAGTTGGAACTTAACCCCACAATCTTTTAACTGAGATCACATGCCTGGTCTCAAGACAATGAAACTCAGGTTCTTGATGTCTCATCGCTGAAAGAATTCAGTGAGAGAGTGATAGGTAAGAAGTTGATTTGTTTAGAGAGAGAGACACTCCACAGAGTGTGGACCATCTCAGAAGGTGAGACTACCCTATTCTTCACAGTTCCTACACACAACTGTGATTGCTTCTGTTGCTTAAAATTCAGTCTAATTCTCAAGGGAGGACTCTTAACTGACCTGGCTTAAAGTGGGACAGTGGAGGAAGAGACAAAAAGAAGGTCACAGAGCACTGATCAGAGGAGAAACCCTAGAGGACAAGAATCTGCTAAGGACAAGGTCTGTAAGGCCCAGCCCCCATGTTACTTCCTGCATGTACCTTCTTTGCTCCTGAAAGGTAACATGTGTTAATTAAAAGAGCCCCGTGCATCCTGCATTAAGTGACAGCTATGAATTCTTCACTTGCATACATTTCTGAGCCTCAGTCTCATCCGGTTAGGTAGAAATCATAATGCCCATCTTTGCAAAAGAAATAATTATTAAAGTGCCCGGCCTGTAATAGGTAATCAACCAATTCAATCAGCCAAAAGTAGTAGCGCTCTTGAACATGTACACAACATAGCACACCTTTATATCACAATATCTTTGTTACACACCTATATATCACTATATCTTTGTTACCGCTTGATTGTGCATGTTTTTCTCCACTATTTGATCCACTATTCACTATCCCCTGAGGGCAAGGAGTGTCTTATTCCTCTTCTGAGCTGTGTCAGCCCTTGTACATTATCTAGCACATTGGAATCAAAGAATAAACATTTGGCAAAAGGGTAACTTCAACTGTATTCAATAAAATGATCTGGCTTTTATTTGTGAATTTTTAAAAATCCACTTTTTGAAAATGATTAGTTCTTCCTCAGAGTCAAGCAAAAGTGAGCTCTTTCCTAACTGTTTTATGGGGGGAAAAGTTTTCCTTCCTCTCTCAAAATGTACCGCATGCCTTTTGGTTAGCAAGTACTATTGGACATACTAAGAATTAAAAACTGAATGAGGCCATTTCTGCCCACAAAGAGTTGAATATTGACTTGTTGGTGTAGTTATTTAGTTTTCAGATGAGTATTTCTATATAGTTAACTCCATATGTTCCACATAAGCTGAAAAAATAAACATCTTTAAAGCTGGCTCCTTCCTTATTTCATGTTGCCTTCAGATCCACACCCAAGATGCAAGTGGAAACTGTCCATGTGGATTTGATTACGTGAAAATAGCTTATGTATTTCCTTTTATTAATTACAGTGACTCAAAAATTTATTTTTAAATGTATTTCCTTCTCCACCCCACTTGCCATATTCTCACAATATTAGTTACACATCCTTGCTTTAACATAGCACATACGTATCTGAGATGTATAAATATGGGGGTTTAGTCACATTAATTTTTAGGGTTTAAGTATTAAAATTCTTGTTTCTCAGAAAGGTTTTAAGAAGCTTTGTTTGTGTGAACAGTGTAAAGAACTCAAGAATGGCAAAGTTTAAGTCTTTCAGTCAGACTAAAAGAAACAGCTTATTCCTGTTATAGCCTGTTTCACTCTTTAAGATTTAAATCACATTTTCTTTGACAATCGCAGCGTATTCACTGCAACTTCCCTGGTGGCTCAGTTGGTAAAGAACCTGCCTGCAATGCAGGAGAACTGAGTTTGATCCCTGGGTTGGGAAGATCCCCTGGAGAAGGAAATGGCAACGTACGCCAGTATTCTTGCCTGGAGAATCCCATGGACAGAGGAGCCTCTCAGGCTATAGTCCATAGAGTCACAAGAGCTGGACAAGACTTAGCAACTAAACCACCACCACCACACTGCAACTTAGCCAGTTCTCTATAATTAGAGGCCCTGGATGAGATAAAGAAACCCATCCATTCTGAATACCCTAAACCAACTGAAACTCATTTCACTCACCAAAATGTAGATTCTGCTTGAAGTTCGGAATACCAAGCCAATCTCTTTTTTGTTTCTCCTTTCTTATATCAGGACAGCCGTTTATCATTTGTGATAAACAGAACCATTCCAAACATCCAGTATGGACATCATTGCATCCTTTGAACCTGTCAACTGCAAAGGATCCTAACTAGAAACAGGTGCCCAGAATTGGAAGAAGCCATGAGTATTGAAAGTCCAGGACCTTCACTTAGCAGATGAGGACAACACTCTGGTAAGTTAGATTGAGTGATCTGCCCAAGTGTACAAATCAGTAAAGGAGCCTGAATGAAAGACCACATGACCTATTTTAGGAAGAGGACCTACTATGCTCTAAGGGCCAGCTCTCTGTGGTTACTATTACTCACCATTCAAGACAGAATTCTGAAATGAAGGAAAAATATCTCAGGGTCTTGGCTCCATTCTGCAGGTTTTCATGTAGCCCCACACCCAAGCAGGCCAGCTTTTCTGGATAGTGATAAAGATTCACATTCTTTTCCACCATCAGAACACTTTCCTTCTTTAGTCTTCCCAGATACATAAAACCCTAAAAATTAATTAATTGGTCAAGCCAAACCTTCCTTCACTGTGCATCATTGATTTAGTCCTTGCAGGAGTGTTTGCTTGTTTTTTTTTTTTTTATAAAAAAAAACAAACAAACAAAACACTTTGTTAGGCCTGATGAAGGACTCTATTGATAGCACTGGACAAAGTCAGGGTCAGAGCTTGGCAGCTGGTTTACAACTTCTGTAAAGTGAATTTTAGCTGGTGGTTGCTCCAGAATTTTTATGTAAGAGGCACTCAGAGGAGTCATTCTCTGAAAAGGGGGTACTATGGGGCTTTTCTTCAACCTTCATTTGCCTAGCAAACCCAGTTCTTCCGTAGATTGTACAGGAAATTTACTTGGAATGACTTTGGGGACAGTGATGAAAATCAGGCCAAGCCACCCCTTAGACATATCAACTGATTGTATGTGCGCTAACTCAATCATGTCTGGCTCTTTAGGCCGCCATGGACTGTTGACCTCCAGGCTCCTCTGTCCATGTAATTTTCCAGGCAGTACTGGAGTGGGTTGCCATTTCCTACTCCAGGGGATCTTCCCAACCCAGGGATCAAACTCGTGTCTCTTGGGTCTTCTCCTGCATTGGCAGGCAGATTCTTTACCACTGCGGTCACCAGGGAAGCCACAACTGATTATAGTACTTTTCAAAACTGGTAGTATTTGGTCATAGGAGCTGATCCAAAATTTTATTTCATTTTTTTCACAAATTCCTGGCTTGCCAATCCTGGTCACGGTTGTCTTAATCTTTTCCTGAAGTTAAAAAACAGCATAAGCCATGAGTACTGGCCTAAAAACACTCTATATACTTTTAAAAGCAGTTTTAACAGATGTAGAGAATAGAGCCAGTTTATACAGAGCTGGCTTAACCATTTTTCACTTTATGAATTGCTTAGAAAAACAGAAATTATAACTTACACATATTTTCACAATTTGGAAAAAAGGAAGTGAGTCATTGCTTATGTATCAGATTAGAGATCAGATATTAGCTCGGGATGGTGCCTGATTCCATCCTAACATACAACCCACAGTGTCAGGTAAATAGGGGAAGATTTTAGGGCAGTAGATTAATCCACACCTTAGAGCAGATAACCCTTCACCTCAAAAGAGCCAAACTAAATATCAGTCACTGTCACCAGACCTCAGAGAACTGGAGCATATTATAGATTCTTTGAAGCCTGCACTGAGTCTTCACTATTGTCTTCTTTCCTTTGCCTCCCACCTAGATCCCAGCACAAAACAGGTGCTTAAGAAATATTTCTCAAGTAGAAAAATAAAAGTGCTGAATTTAGTTTATTAGCAACTCTTTGAAAAACATATCATAGCAGATAAAATGGTTCTCTAATTTATATCTCAAAGGGCCCAGTTATTATAAAAGACTATTATTTCCATTTATGTATATGCTCCATTTGGCTCTCATTAATTATATAACTTTAATTTCTCATAACCATTTTATCTCACAAAAGGAATAAAAAATGAAATAGAAAAAGGAAAATTATGATAATCCAAGAAGGAAAATGCTCATATATACAATTGAGGGACAATATGCCACTTGTGTTCTCATATTTAAGCTTTTTCATAGTTTATAAGTTCCTGAAGACTTATGTACATTTTTCTAGATGTTACTGAATTGTGTTATATTTTGTTAATAGATATCATAGTTGATAAACCAGCAAATTAGAACAGCCATTATGCCCTCCCTATAACTCTATTACCCAGCAATACTTGGGATAGTTTTGAAAAAATAGCTCTCTCGCCATAGTTTGCAAACTTGATTTGATGGGTGTACAGCCAGGATCTCACCTGTGTGACCTCGTCCAGATCTCGGGTTTGCACCTCCAGCTTCTTGGCAGAATAAAAGGACTAGCATGCATCCAGCTTTACTATGCCAGCTTCCCTCACCTCAAGCTGTCGCTTTGGCTCCCATTCCCCTCTAATTCTTAAATCCCTTCAAAGCCTTTCTCATCCGCCCAGCTCTTAACACTTCATTACTACCAGGACTACACTGAGTCTCTTATTCCAGCGCTTGAACAGGTGGTGTGAAGAATTATAAGGGCTGAAGGTTCTCACTCTTCTGCCTAGGGTAGCAAGTATCTGGATCACTTCATCGCCTTCACGGCCAGGGTACACTGACTATCAGCCTCTCATACACTGAGAACCAACTAGCCTTTCTCCAAAATTCACTGACCTTCAAATTTCAGAGCTTAGTGATTATGAAGCATTAGAGTCAGACAGTTGGGTTCAAATCCTGACTTAACAACACAGCTATAGTATGACCTTGGGCAAATTACCTTCTGGGTGTTGTTTAGGTATGATGAAAAATAATAGTGATGAAGCCAAATGAAATTTTGATTAAATGAAACAATATATGTAAAGCACTTAAAATATAGTGCACTAGGTAAGCTCTTAAACCTATTACTGTTACTTCCTCCTCGCTCTGCTTTTAGGATACATATGAAAGTTACAGATTTGCAAGTTTTACAGATAAAAGAAACTGGAAAATCAACTAGTTCAGGGCTAAAAATATTTGAATGCTTACAGAGCCCAGAGCTGTATGACTGATACAGCTGAAGCAAACTCGAGGGATGGAAGGGCAGAAAGCAGGTGACCTGGCTAGAGGGGTAGCCACTTCTCAGGGTGAAGCACATGGCTATCATGTGAGATCAGGAGCCTGGTGTTACCAGATATTCTGGTTTTTTAGGAAAAGACAGAAATCCAGATTTGTGTGTCATTTCAATGTTCAAATGTTGACAGATATAATTTAAATTACTATAAAAATGGTTTATTGGTTTCTTTAATGAAAACAACAACAACAATAAAGTAGGGAAAAAGTGAAAGTCTCTCAGTTATGGCCGACTCTGCAACACCATGGACTTACTGTATGGACTGTAGCCTACCAGGCTTCTCTGTCCATGGAATTCTCCAGGCAAGAATACTGGAGGAGGTAGCCATTCCCTTCTCCAGGGGATCTTCCTGACCCAGGGATCAAACCTGGGTCTCCTGCATTGTAGGCAGATTCTTTACCATCTGAGCCACCAGGGAAGTCCCAAAGTAAGGTCACTTCCGCTTTATGATTACCTCTTTAATTTATTTTTTAGCTGCACCAGGTCTTAGTTGTGGCATGTGGGATCAAGTTCCTGGAATAGAGATTGAACCCAGGCCCCCTGCATTGGGAGCACAAAGTCTTAACCACTGAACCACCAGGGAAGTCCTGGTAGCTTCTGCTTTAGAGCCTCTAATAGAATTTCATTTGAAAACTGAGAAGACAGGATTAAGAGTTGAAGTGTCATGCCAAAAGGCACACACAACTAGTAAATGACAAAACCCTGACCAAGCTCACATCTCTCATGCCATAGTCCAGGGATCTTTGACATCCCTTGATTTTTGACATGAGAGGTGCTTTTATCCTCTTTACATCTATTTCTAATCTGTTACTAGATGCTGTTATTCAGTGCTTTCTGGTTCATTCTTGTAGCCACCAAGTGTCCTGGACCCCTGTTGTTCCATAATCTCCTCATTAGAAGCTTTCTTAGTCTGATCCACCCCACCTGTTTACTAAAATCTAACTGACCTTTATATTTGGCCACACCCCTTCTCTAAGTCCTTCAAAAATTTTGCATCCAAGCCAAGTGTACTGGCCTGTCTTTCAGTCATCCAGTCTCAAAGTGATTTCCTTGTGCTGGCCTGCATCCTGGTTCCTCCTCCATGAGCAAAACGTGTCACCTTGGGTGAGTTAGTCACTCTACAACAGCATTCTTCAAAGTAAGATAAAAAGAATGGGAGAGTATAATAATAGCACTCACCTCAGTGTTGTTACGGGTATTGATTAAGTTAACCCATGTAGAGACTTCCCTGGTGGTCCAGTGGTTAAGAATCCACCTGCCGAATCAGGGGACGTGGGTTCCGTCCCACGTCTGGGAAGATCCCACATGCCATGGAACCACTAAGCCTGTTCACCTCAACTACTGAAGTCTGTGGGCCTCGGGTCCATGCTCTACAGTAAGAGAAGCCACGGCAATGAGAAGCCTGTGCACCGCGACTGGACTGCAGCCCCCACTTGCTGCACCTAGAGGAGGGCTGTCCATAGCAACAGAGATCCACAGCAGCCATAAATAAAACTCTGGATCCTTCTTAATCTTCTTTTTCAGCAAGCAGTCTCCCTGTTGAGAGGCTTCCCTGGTGGCTCAGTGGTAAAACATCTGCCCCCACCCCCAATGCAGGAGACACAGGTTCAATGCAGGAGACACTGGGTTGAGAAGATAATATGGAGAAAGAAAATGGCAGCCCACTCCAGTATTCTTGCCTGGAAAATCACACGGACAGAGGAGCCTGGTAGGTTACAGTCCATGGAATCACAAAGAGTCAGACTCGACTTTGCAACTAAATCACAACAACTCCCTGTTGAGATGTAATGCAGGGGCTGTGTGGTTCTACAGGCTTGCCTTGCCTCCGGGCCCTGCCAACAACACCCCTCAAATGTGGAATGCCAACTTACACTGCCTTATTGTAACACATGGGAACAGGAGAGTTCAGTTCCTCCTCAGCCCTGCTAGCAACTTGCTCTTAAAAGTGGAGAACTAACTGTTCTGTCTCATTGTATTCTAGTAGGGGTGTAAGCTCAGCTCTCTGTTAGGCTCCACTGACCTCAGGGAAGGGGGAATGAGAGTGCAAAGTCACACACATTGTTGCTGCAGTGTCTGAACAGAAGCTCCCCTCCCCACTGACCCCTGCTATTGCCTGGCTGGGGGATAATGAAGTACTGCTCCATTCAATCTCATTGCCTGATGGGAATGGAGGCTCAACTTGCCACTGAACCTCCCTGATACTGTGGACCTCCCCAATACTACCCTGGCAGGAGAAGGGGAGCAAAGTCAACTTCCAGTGGAAAGATCAGCTCCTCATTCAGCCCAGCTGACACTAAGTAGGCAGGGGGGTCAGAGCATCAACTGCTTCCACTGAGCGGAAGACGGAAGGTCAGCTCCTCATTCAGTCTCACCGACTTCACCCCAACAAACAAGAGAATCAGAGCACCACTGTGCTTCCACGAGTGAGGACAGAGGAGAAATGGAAAAATCAGCTTGCTGTTTGACCCGATTGAAACCACAGGAAGCCAGGCAGTATTTCTGTAGATGTTTGGCTGGAGTAGGGCAGGTATTGCCAAAAAGATTTTCTGTTGTTGGGCCATCCTTTTCCTGATCCTTTGGCTATGGAAACAGGATTTTTCTTGGAGCTTTTCTGTCTGTGCCTGTTGGCAGTTCCAGTTTGGAGGGAACAACCTGTCTGGAACACATGAAAGGCAATAAAGAAACTCAGGGACTCATTGCTGTGTCCTTCTTCAAGTCCCGAGGTCCTTGGACCATTGCCTTCGTTCCATTTTTCAGAATCTTCTATACTGTTTGTTGTGTTATCTTCAGGGGTATTTTTAGTTGTAAGGGGAGGAGTTAGAAAGGATGGGGCTACGAAATCTTAAACGTGATTCTTATTTTTAAATGAGTATTAAACAAGCAAAATGTCAAAAGAGTTTTGAGACAATTAGAGAAATTTTAATATGGACTGAGAAGTAGATGATGTTGAGGAGTTATTTTTAATTTGATGTATTGTGTTAATGGTGTTTGGCTATATAAGAAAAAATATCCTTATTCTTTATTGTTTAGAGGTGTTTCTCAAGCAGAGGTGAAATTTTATGTTGTCAAGAATTTCCTGTAGAATATACCAGCAAAAATAAATAAGTAAAAAGAAGAGATACAAAGAGAGAAATAAGGGGTAGGTAGGGAGGAAGAAAGAAAGGAAAAGGAGGAGGATGGAAAGAAGGAAAACAGGCATAGATTAATCAATTAAGCAAGTGTGGCAAGATGCTGGTAATTGTTCATTCTTGTTGATCGGTTATATGAGGTCATTGCACTATTTTTTTCTACTTTTGGATACGGCTAAAAAAATTATTTAAAAAATTTGTTTGTTTATTTAAAGAATCACCCTATGGTGGACAATAGATTGAAAGGGGAAATAATCAGAATTGGGATTATAAATTAGGGGCAAATGCAGTCAGTGAGATGAGAAATACTGGAGTTTTGACTAGGATGGTGACCACTGAGATGGAAAGAAGACAAAGAGTAAACAGATATGAGAATTTGTGGCAATGACTTGGAAAAAGATATTAGAGGGAAGGTTAGTATCAAGTACGACAGGCAGGTGTGGCTTTATCTACCTACTATGGAAAATATGGGAGAAGGTGCAGTTTTAGATGGAGGTGGGTGAGTACGGAGAAATAAAAATTTGGTTCTGAATATGTAAAACAGTCAAATGGGGGTATGTAGGTAGTGTGTGATATAAAATCTGAAGCTTAGAAGTGACGTCTATGTTGGAAGCGGTATAGTATTGGAAGTTGATATAGGGATGATATAGGAAAGCACAGGAATAGTTGAGAGAGCTGATGATAAAGATAAAAGGGACTCAACATGGAGACCTAAGCATTAGCATCTCCAAGTCAGGTGGAAGTGATTTAAAAGTGGCCAAGTGACAGGAATCCCTAGCACCCAGATCTTGATTTCTAAATACCATTCATTCAATCATTCTTTAGTTAGTTGGTTGATAAGATTCAGTTAGTTAACAAGTAAAGTGGGCCCTTAATCTAATAAAACTGATGTCCTTATAGGAAGAGAAGAGATGAGATGCATGGGAAAACAAATCATGGTTTAAATAATCCAGTTTTATTTTTGTCTCGTGCCCTAGAAAAATCTGATATGTGAAGTTTTTTTTTTAATTCAAAAACTATGTCTTCTATTTTATTTTTATGGAAATATAGTTGATCTGCAGTATTGTGTTGGTTTCTTGTGTACGACATAGTGATCCAATCTTTTTGTAGACTGTACTCCATCTAGGGTTATTGTAGAATGCTGGCTATATTCTCTGTGCTGTGTAGTATATCCCTGTGGCTTGTTTATTTTGTACATGGTAGTTTTTTTAAAAAGAAGAACAGAGAGATGCAGACATCCAGAAAGAATGCCATGTGACAGAGGCAGAGGCTGAAGTTACGCAGCTAAAACCCAAGAAATACCAAAGACTGCGGGCAGCCATTGGGGGCCAGGAAGAGTCCAGGAGAAATCCCCTCCTAGAGCCTTCAGAAAGGGCATGGCCCTGCTTACATCTTGATTTCAGACCTCTGATCTCCAGGGCTATAAGACTGCAAATTTCTATTGTTTCAATATAGCCACTTTGTGGCAATTTGTTATGGTCTCCCTGAGAAACTAATATACCATTCACTCATTCAGCTAGTCATTCAAACACATTTTAAGGAAAAAATTTAAACGTTCTTTCCCTTCATCCTTACTTTCCTTTTCTTTCCTGAAATGTTAGTCCTAAAGCTCCAGGGATCATTATTGTTCCCCCTACCAACCACAGGGTCTAAAGGAGCCCAAGTGAGAAGTGTGTTCTTGAATGTGGGAAACTTGGAATGGGGTGGTAGAGCTTGATGAAGGTGAGCAGGGCTGGAATGCCAGGGGCAACTCAAAATGAGAAGTGAGGGAGCCACTTGCACACAGAGGATGCCCATATGAAGGTAACCCCTCAGGGTGTTAGAACTGGGGTGAGGAGAGCAGACGTGTAGGAGCAACAGCAAGGTAAGGTGATTAAGTAAATCTACCAAGGAAAACCAGGGCCAAGTTTCTCACTCTCATAGAAGGGAACTACAACAAAGGAAAAAACCCAACTAGAATTAACTCCACATTGAACTGCAATCAGTATGCATTTACAGCCTTGAATAAATATAGATAGATATAGAAATATGGGGAGGGGGTGTACCACATCTAGTTTTTAGCTCAGTTTTCTGAGAGGGCAAAAAGAGCACCTTGCCCAGATCTTGGTTTCTAAACACCATTCTGTACTAAAAGGACTCAGGAACTCCTTGGAATAATAATTCATTCCAGAACTGGGACTGGGAAAGGGTATAAGATGATCAATACCACCAAACAAAAACAAAAAAAAACAAAGTTAAACAAATGAGACCTACTTAAAAGCTTGTGAACAGCAAAGGAAACCATAAGGAAAATGAAAAGACAGTCTACACAATGGGAGAAAATATTTGCAAAGGGTATGACCAACAAGGAATTAATTTTCAAAATATACAAAAAATTTATATGGCTCAACATCAAATAAAAAAACAACTCAATCAAAAAATGGGCAGTATAAATAGACATTTTTCCAAAGAAGACATCAGTTCATTCAGTAACTCAGTTGATCCGACTCTTCACAACCTCATGCACTGCAGACGCCAGGCCTCCCTGTCCATCACCAACTCCCGGAGTTCACTCAAACTCATGTCCATTGAGTCGGTGATGCCATCCAGCCATCTCATCCTCTGCCATCCCCTTCTCCTCCCACCTTCAATCTTTCCCAGCATCAGAGTCTTTTCAAATGAGTCAGATGGCCAAAAGACACATGAAAATATACTAAACAGTGCTAATTATTTTAGAAATGCAAATCAGAATTACAGTGAGGTATCACCTCATACCAGTCAGAATGGCCATCATCAAAACTCTGCAAACAATAAATTCTGGAGAGGGTGTGGAGAAAAGGGAGCCCTCCTACAGTTGGGAATGTAAATTGGTATAGGCACTATGGAGAACAGTATGCCGTTTCCTTAAAAAGAACTACCATATGATCCGGCAATCCCAGGACTGAGCATATACCCAGTGTTCACTGCAGCACTATGTACAATAGCCAAGACATGGAAGTAACCGAAATGTCCATCAGTGGGTGATTAGCTAGAGAAAATGTGGGGTGTGTGTGTATATGCATACACAGATACAATGGAGTATTACTCAGCCATAAAATAGAATGAGATAAAGCCATTTGCAGCAACAAGGATAGACCCTCAGATAGTAACCCATAGTTATCATAGTAAGTGAAGTAAGTCAGAAAAAGACAAATACCATAGGATATCACTTATATGTGGAATCTAAAAAATGATACAGATGAACTTATTTACAAAACAGAAATAGACTCACAGACATAGGAAACAAACTTATGGTTATCAAAGGGGAAAGGTGATAGGAGGATAAATTAGGAATTTGGGAGTAAAATATACACATTGCTATATATGAAATAAACAAGGACCTGCTGTATAACACAGAGAACTATATTCAATATTTTATAATAACCAGAATAGGAAAAGAATCTGAATAAATAAATAAATATATATATATATATATATATAAAACTGCTGTACACCTGAAATCAATACAATATTTTAAATCAACTATACTTCAATAAAAAATAAATAAACTATTTAAAAACTCTCAAAAAACAATGGAAACATGTCAGGACACAGAAATCAACTTGTGGGGGTTCCCATTGACCAAACTGGGAAATTTTGAGCAGAATAAATAATGTTACTAGTGAATCATTGAATAAAATTAATTCAATTGAATAAAATTTTAAGAAAAGAATCTAAAGAAATATAAGTAAATGAATAAATTGGAAGTTTAATGAAAAACAGAATATATAGGCAAAAGAACTCCAAACAAAGCACATATAAATTACCAAATGAAAAGAGTAATTTTACAGTGGAAACACCTGGTAGACACCACTTTAATCAGGTGATGAAAGTGAAAATCATTAATAATGGGACAAACTGAAAACAAGTGTCACCCAATAGATAGATACAGCATTACTCTGTCATACTGATGCCTACGATGCAGCCTAAACCTAATCGTGAAGAAACATCAGACAAATCCAATAAAGGGCCATTGTAGAAAACAATCAGCAGATAGCTGTCAAAAGTTATCAAGGTCATGAAAGTGAAAAACATAAAAAACTGTTCCAGAGTGAGACTACAGAGAAATAGCTAGATGCAACTCCAAAGAGTGCTCAAACCACCGCACAATTGCACTCATCTCACAAGCTAGGAAAGTAATGCTCAAAATTCTCCAAGGCAGGCTTCAGCAATACGTGAACCAACCGTGAACTTTCAGATGTTCAAGCTGCTTTTAGAAAAGGCAGAGGAACCAGAGATCAAATTGCCAACATCCGCTGGATCATCAAAAAAGCAAGAGAGTTCCAGAAAAACATCTATTTCTGCTTTATTGACTATGGTGCCAAAGCCTTTGACTGTGTGGATCACAGTTAACTGTGGAAAATTCTGAAAGAGACAGGAATACCAGACCACCTGACCTGCCTCTTGAGAAACCTATATGCAGGTCAGGAAGCAAGCAAGAGTTAGAACTGGACATGGAACAACAGACTGGTTCCAAATAGGAAAACGAGTACATCAAGGAGTACTCTCATGATGCAGAGTACATCATGAGAAACACTGGGCTGGAAGAATCACAAGCTGGAATCAAGATTGCCGGGAGAAATATCAATCACCTCAGATATGCAGATGACACCACCCTTATGGCAGAAAGTGAAGAGGAACTAAAAAGCCTCTTGATGAAAGTGAAAGAGGAGAGTGAAAAAGTTGGCTTAAAGCTCAACATTCAGAAAACGAAGATCATGGCATCTGGTCCCATCACTTCATGGCAAATAGATGGGGAAACAGTGGAAACAGTGTCAGATTTTATTTTGCAGGGCTCCAAAATCACTGCAGATGGTGACTGCAGCCATGAAATTAAAAGACGTTTACTCCTTGGAAGGAAAGTTATGACCAACCTAGATAGCATATTCAAAAGCAGAGACATTACTTTGCCAACAAAAGTCCATCTACTCAAGGCTATGGTTTTTCCAGCAGTCATGTATGGATGTGAGAGTTGGACTGTGAAGAAAGCTGAGCGCCAAAGAATTGATGCTTTTGAACTGTGGTGTTGAAGAAGACTCTTGAGAGTCCCTTGGACTGCAAGGAGATCCAACCAGTCCATTCTGAAGGAGATCAGCCCTGGGTGTTCATTGGAAGGACTGATGCTAAAGCTGAAACTCTAGTACTCTGGCCACCTCATGTGAAGAGTTGACTCATTGGAAAAGACTGATGCTGGGAGGGATTAGGGCCAGGAGGAGAAGGGGACGACAGAGGATGAGATGGCTGGATGGCATCACCAACTCGATGGACATGAGTTTGGGTGAACTCTGGGAGTTGGTGATGGCCAGGGAGGCCTGGCGTGCTGCAATTCATGGGGTCGCAAAGAATCGGACACAACTGAGCAAATGAACTGAACTGAACTGAACTGAACTCATTATACTGAAATTGATCTTTGTGTTCAAATGGACATTAACAGGACCTCAGGCGAAACTTAAATGAGGTCTGAGGTTTAGTAACACATCAATGTTAATTTTCTGATTTGGATGGCCTTGTGGTTGTGTAGGAGAAATCTTTATTTGTAGGAAACACATGTTAAAATATTCTGAGGAGTGTCATTATGTGTGCAACAGTCTCTTAAGTGGTCCAGAAAAATAAAAATACTTGCATCTTTTATGAAAGTTTCAAAAAAAATTTTTAAACCTTCTGTATGCAAGGCCCAGTTTGAAATACAGTACAAAATACCAAATTCTAGAATATACAGGACTTATATACATGGAAATTACAACCAAGCAAAGAAATGAAGACTGGTCCATACATATTCCTGGTAAAATTAAATCAAGCCGAGAGTTGAATTTGATTGAAAATTCCTCTACCCTGGGAGCCTCTTGCCATACCATATATCCCAACATGTGTAAGTAAGGTAGTATCCCCTTTTAAAAACAATTGTCCTAATCTGATCCAACTTAATTTGCAATACTGGATCTGTGGAAAATTCTTTATGCCTCAATCCAATCCCCTGGTAACTGACTAGGTGAAATTGAAAACATCAGTTTCACCAATGACCCAAATTTATAAAGAAGTGAAGGAAAAGGGTGCTCCAGGGAACAGAAATGAAGAAATTTGTGTTGCACCTTCACTATATATATTTCTTCAGAGACATTTATTTTCCATAGAAGCAATCATCCCACACAGAAAGCTAATTTCTAAGGTAGAAGAGGCACTCAGAATGCATTTGCTTCAGTATTTTTCGTCTCCTAATAAAGCAACAGGACAGCATGATCACTAGAGGGCACAGCTGGGCTGTTCGCAGGCATGTGAAAATAAGGGAATTTCTCCAATTTTATATCTAAAGGTTTATACCTTCACTTCACCATTGCAACATCATAGATAAATGAGTTCATTTCCAAGTAGGTGCCTTGCCTGATACAGATGATTTAGTAGCAGGAAAAAAATGCTGTCAGCAAAGTCAAGCACTTTCCAGTTTCTGGATTCCAATGTCGTTTTTAAGTTTTTCTGGTTCTCTGTTATGTTGTAACATTTAAAATGGGACAATATGTCTATCCACCTCTGATTTCTATTTCATTCTTAACCAGTTCCTTTGCTTTTCACAACTTCTAGTCAGTACCACAGACACCGTTTCCCTGCTGACATCTTCCCATTTCTTTTCCCTTCAACGTCTTACTGACAGTTAATCTTGAAGAATTTTTAAAAAAATAAACATTCTCAGTAACTCAGAGTGATCATTTCTATGTCTGTCTCACCCGTGAGTTTTGAAATCTTAGTACCTAATATTCTCTAGAAGTGTCTCTTTTCAACTAGATACTCCTGTTAATCAAGCAGTTGAGAAGAGTTTTCTCCATGGCCACCAGGCTTAGCAGCCTATGGTGTGTGATATGTGGGAAGTGGTTTAAGGGCAGACCCGTTGTCAACATACCTCATCTTCACTTGATTGACACCTCTCCGCCCCTACATCCTGTATCCCTACACTCCTGGGCACACCTTTCCCTGGTCATTCTCAGAAATAACCCAGCCAAAAACATTGGCTCAGCGAAGCATCTGAGCAATGCAGGGAGGGGTAGAAAAAAGTAAAATATCATGCATTCATAGGCCCCTGCGATCTATTTAGGAAGGCAAAACAAGAAACTAGGAGAAATGTCAGTAACACAAGGCTCTCTAGCCATATATTCTAGTTTCTGCAGAACAGCATCAATTTAAATTCTGACTCATTGTCACTTTATGTATTAAAATAGACCTTAACAATGTGTTTAGCAATAACACCATTTAGGCATCTAAAGACCTAGACTATAATATGAATTTTGCCATTGACTAGGTGGCAGATTCCTCAACTGTCAAATGGGAAACATAGGTCTTACCTTTTAGAATTAATATGAGGATTATATTTTCTGAAACACAGAACAAAGGTCTATATACACAAGTGATTATATCATGATCATGTGCAAAAGCAGATGTTCAAAAATTTTTATTTGAGAATTTTGTCATCATAGCATGTATGAGATACTGTGCTAGGTATTAGCTGAAGATGACATAATAGCCACTGCCCTCAAGGGTCTCACCATCTAACGTAAATACTAACGTTAGTATTATAAACATGTAATAAGTATATTTCTACTATAAACACATGTAAGTATAAATAAATAAAAAACATAGAGTAGGCTACCCCAAAGTTCTGACCAATAGAAGTATATGATTAATGAAGTTTGGAGACCACTGACAGATTTAACAACTGATTACAGCACCATGTTAAAAGAGTCTGCAGGGCTGTGAATTAAGTGTAAGGGAGCCCTGAGATGCATGATAAATCTTGACAAGCTTAAGTGCAATTGGAAATTCATAGTCAGGAAAATATGGAAAGAGTTTCAAGCAGAGGCAATGAGTGTGGGCTTTGGGTAAGACAAAACTTGTGTTGAAATATCAACTCCATCACTTTCTAGATGTATGATCTCAGTTTTCCCCTGTGCCTATATGGAAATACCACTACCCGCCCCAGGGTTACCTAAGGACCAACTTTTGGTTGATTAAATGAGATAATACTTAACTAGTTCAATGCAATTTCCTTGCCCTAGTTCCCTTCCTTCCTCCTCATTTCAGAAGGATGCTCCTGAGCAGATCTCTGCATGTGCAGATGGACAAAGCACATAGGGATTTCTGGAGTTCTTTTGTTACTGATGCTTGAACATTTGTCTGTGGCTCATGCCTGGATTTTAACTCCTTCTGACCACTCACTTTATGTGGGTTTCTGGGATCCTCCATCCTACTCTGAAATATTACTAACTATTCATGCGTGTGTGCTAAGTTGCTTCAGTTGTGTCCAACTCTTTGCAACACTATGGACTGTAGCCCACCAGGCTTCTCTGTCCATGAGATTCTCCAGGCAAGAATACTGGAGTGGGTTGCCATGCCCTCTTCCAGGGGATCTCCCAGACCCAGGAGTCAAACCCGCATCTCTTATGTCTCCTGCATTGGCAGGCAGGATCTTTACCACTAACACCACCTGGGAAGCCCATTACTAACTATAGTAGACATTTTTTGTGCACACACATCTTTACTCCCTAATGCTGGTGGCAGCAACCTGGTTTCCTTTGACAGCCCACCTATTTTTCATTTAGCCCATATGGTTCTGGGGATCCTGGCCAGCCAGAGCAACTTAACCCCCTGCTGGCAGCAGTTAGGTCCAAGATGGAACACAATGTGAGTCAAGGAGAGCCCAAGACTTACTGGAACTTGCTAAGAGAAATTGTTTCTTTCTTCCAGACTTAAAGCTTCCGTTGCCAGGGGCCACCATTAAAAAATATCTGGCAGAGAGGGAAGCCAGTGTAGTAAAGCATAACTGAAACTTAGAAAAGAATTTTCTGAGGACTCTGTTGAGCATCTGGATCTAACAGTACTGAGAAAGTCTCTCAGTCTTGTCTGACTCTTTGCTACCCCGTGGACTGTGACCTGCCAGGCTCCTCTGTGCATGTAATTCTCCAAGCAAGAGTCCTGAATTGGGTTGCTTTTCCCTTCTTTAGGGGATCTTCCTGACCCAGAGATCGAATCCTGGTCTCCTGCATTGCAAGATCTTTAACTGTCTGAGCCATCAGGGAAGCATTAACAATGCCGAAGCTGGTAGATTTACTACTGCCGTGTTCTGTATGTAAGCCAAAAAATTATTTTTCCAAAAATCCTGGTTTTGATTTTCTGTCACCTGTAACTGAATGAGTCCTAGTACCACTGACGTTTGACAGTCAGGCTAGTCTCTGACTCCTCCAGGGAGTATTGCTGACTTCCTACAACAGATTTTCAGCTTTACCACCACCAATGTCAGTTGGATTTGTTAAGTACAGGATAAACCCATCTGTTCTGTTAGAAGTTACATTTATAATGATTGCGGCAATTTGACTTGTATTTATAAACTACTTCCACACTCTGAAGCTGGGAATCTACTCTTTCTGAAGGGCATTGCCTTTAACCACCTTCTGTCACAATCCTGATGCTACTACTACTACTCAGTTCAGTTCAGTCACTCAGTCATGTCCGACTCTTTGCAACCCCATGAATCACAGCACGCCAGGCCTCCCTGTCCATCACCAACTCCCGGAGTTCACTCAAACTCATGTCCATCGAGTCAGTGATGCCATCCAGCCATCTCATCCTCCATCGTCCCCTTCTCCCACTCCCAATCCCTCCCAGCATCAGGGTCTTTTCCAACGAGTCAACTCTTCGCATGAGGTGGCCAAAGTACTGGAGTTTCAGCTTCAGTATCATTCCCTCCAAAGAAATCCCAGGGCTGATCTCCTTCAGAATGGACTGGTTGGGTCTCCTTGCAGTCCAAGGGACTCTCAAGAGTCTTCTCCAACACCACAGTTCAAAAGCATCAATTCTTTGGTGCTCAGCTTTCTTCACAGTCCAACTCTCACATCCATACGTGACCACTGGAAAAACCGTAGCCTTGACTAGATGGACCTTTGTTGGCAAAGTAATGTCTTTGCTTTTGAATATACTATCTAGGTTGGTTATAACTTTCCTTCCAAGGAGGAAGTGTCTTTTAATTTCATGACTGCAGTCACCATCTGCAGTGATTTTGGAGCCCACAAAAATAAAGTCTGACACTGTTTCCACTGTTTCTCCATCTATTTCCCATGAACTGATGGGACCAGATGCCATGATCTTCATTTTCTGAATGTTGAATTTAAGACAACAAGCTTTTTCACTCTCCTCTTTCACTTTCATCAAGAGGCTTTTTAGTTCCTCTTCACTTTCTGCCATAAGGGTGGTGTCATCTGCATATGTGAGGTTATTGAATTTCTCCTGGCAATCTTGATTCCAGCTTGTGCTTCCTCCAGCCTAGCGTTTCTCATGATGTACTCTGCATAGAAGTTAAACAAGCAGGGTGACAATATACAGCCTTGACGTACTCCTTTTCCTATTTGGAACCAGTTTGTTGTTCCATATCCAGTTCTAACTGTTGCTTCCTGACCTGCATATAGGTTTCTTAAGGGGCAGGTGAGGTGGTCTGATATTCCCATCTCTTTCAGAATTTTCCACAGTTTATTGTGATCCACACAGTCAAAGGCTTTGGCATAGTCAATAAAGCAGAAATAGATGTTTTTCTGAAACTCTCTTGCTTTTTCCATGATCCAGCGGATGTTGGCAATTTGATCTCTGGTTCCTCTGCCTTCTCTAAAACCAGCTTGAACATCTGGGAGTTCATGGTTCACGTATTGCTGAAGCCTGGCTTGGAGAATTTTGAGCATTACTTTCCTAGCATGTGAGATGAGTGTAATGTGTGGTAGTTTGAACATCCTTTGGCATTGCCTTTCTTTGGGATTGGAATGAAAACTGATCTTTTCCAGTCCTGTGGCCGCTGCTGAGTTTTCCAAATTTGCTGGCATATTGAGTGCAGCACTTTCACAGCATCATCTTTCAGGATTTGAAATAGCTCAACTGGAATTCCATCACCTCCACTAGCTTTGTTCGTAGTGATGCTTTCTGAGGCCCACTTGACTTCACATTCCAGGATGTCTGGCTCTAGATGAGTGACCACACCATCATGATTATCTTGGTATTGAAGATCTTTTTGTATAGTTCTTCTGTGTATTCTTACCACCTCTTAATATCTTCTGCTTCTGTTAGGTCCATACCATTTCTGTCCTTTATCGAGCCCATCTTTGCATGAAATGTTCCCTTGGTATCTCTAATTTTCTTGAAGAGATCTCTATGCTTTCCCATTCTGTTGTTTTCCTCTATTTCTTTGCTTCGCTGAGGAAGGCTTTCTTATCTCTCCATGCTATTCTTTAGAACTCTGCATTCAGATTCTTATGTCTTTCCTTTTCCTCTTTGTTTTTCACTTCTCTTCTTTTCCCAGCTATTTGTAAGCCCTCTCCAGACAGCCATTTTGCTTTTTTGCATTTCTTTTCCATGGCGATGGTCTTGATCCCTGTCTTCTGTACAATGTCACGAACCTCAGGCACTCTGTCTATCAGATCTAGGTCCTTAAATCTATTTCTCAGTTCCACTGTATAATCATAAGGAATTTGATTTAGGTCATACCTGAATGGTCTAGTGGTTTTCCTTACTTTCTTCAATTTAAGCCTGAATTTGGCAATAAGGAGTTCATGATCTGAGCCATAGTCAGCTCCCTGTCTTGTTTTTGCTGACTGTATAGAGCTTCTCCATCTCTGGCTGCAAAGAATATAATCAGTCTGATTTCAGTGTTGACCATCTGGTGATGTCCATGTGTAGAGTCTTCTCTTGTGTTGTTGGAAGAGGATATTTGCCATCACCAGTGCATTCTCCTGGCAAAACTCTATTAGTCTTTGCCCTATTCATTCCGTATTCCAAGGCCAAATTTTCCTGTCACTCTAAGTGTTTCTTGACTTCCTACTTTTGCATTCCAGTCCCCTATAATGAAAAGGACATCTTTTGGGGGTGTTAGTTCTAAAGGTCTTGTAGGTCTTCATAGAACTGTTCAACTTCAGCTTCTTCAGCATAGACTTGGATTACTGTGATATTGAATGGTTTGCCTTGGAAATTAACAGAGATCATTCTGTCGTTTTTGAGATTGCATCCAAATACTGCATTTCAGACTCTTTTGTTGACCATGATGGCTACTCCATCTCTTCTAAGGGATTCCTGCCCGCAGTAGTAGATATAATGGCCATCTGAGTTAAATTCAAGAGTGAACGTCAACATTCTAGGAATCAGCAAACTAAAATGGACTGGAATGGGTGACTTTAACTCAGAAAAAATAGTTGCTGCCATTTATTGAGCATCTAAAGAATGTCAGTCATGCTACCATTAGTGGGTTGTATTTGATGGGCTAAAGAATTGATGCTTTTGAACTGTGGTGTTGGAGAAGACTCTTGAGAGTCCCTTGGACTGCAAGGAGATCCAATCAATCCATTCTGAAGATCAGCCCTGGGATTTCTTTGGAAGGAATGATGCTAAAGCTGAAGCTCCAGTACTTTGGCCACCTCATGCGAAGTGTTGACTCATTGGAAAAGACGCTGATGCCAGGAGGGATTGGGGGCAGGAGGAGAAGGGGATGACAGAGGATGAGATGGCTGGATGGCATCACTGACTCAATGCACATGAGTCTGAGTGAACTCAGGAGTTGGTGATGGACAGGGAGGCCTGGCGTGCTACGATTCATTGGGTCACAAGGAGCCAGACACAACTGAGTGACTGAACTGAACTATCATTAAAAAAAATAAAATAAAATGGAATAGAGTAAAATAGATCAGAATGAAATGGATTTGTATAGAAAAGAAAATACCAGAATGCATCCAAGATAGGAAGAATAACTATTGGTTTGCAAATTTTTCTTTCCATTTATATTTTGCATCTGTGTGTGCATGTGAGTACTTATTTGCAATATAAAGCATATTTTTAAAAGTGCTGGTGATGAAAAAAGCAACTTGTCCAAAGTCACACAGATAGTAAGTAACAGAGCCAACTCTAAATCCAGGCATGTGGCTTCCAGCTGACTGACTCAACTATATCCCATTTATAAAGAAGGAAATGAAGTTAGGAGGAGTTAAGTAATATGGGGGAAAAGATAATAATCACTGCCTAGAATTGTAAAGATTAAATCAGATCATACAACTGTCTGGTATATAGTAGAGTATAATAAAAGTAATTAATCTTGAGCCATTTTGGAAGTTGTTTTTTCATGTAAAATATTATGAACAGATTTTCATTTCTTTAAATACTCTTTCATAATAGCATTTTAAATGACTGCAATACATTCCTTTGTTTGTATTTGTAGTGATTTCTTTGCTTACCCAGTCTTATATTGTGAAATGTTTAGGTTGTCTCCATCTTTTTTCGACTTATAACAGCAATTAACAGTTACAGCACAATCTCCATATATAAATATTTCCTTAGGGTTAATTCTGAGAAGAAGAATGGCTGAGTCAAAGGGCATATTCATTGTAAACTTCAAAAAGTTTAAACCAATTTACACTTTCTCCCAGCAATTGCTCTACGTCTGGCATCTGTTAGAAAGTGTTATTTGTCAGGAGTTTTCTATTAACTTAAAAACCCATTTGTAGGACAAGTTACTGCTGTCATGCCAAGACCAACCAAGATGGCTCTGTGCACATCTCATGAAAGCATCCCCTGGCTCATGTCCATCTCTCCTCACCCACATCTCTCTCTCCTGTTCTTGACACGGCGCTTTATCTCTCCTTAGTGTATTCTGTTTCCAGGGCTTCCTTGGTGGCTCAGTAGTAAGGAATCTGCCTGCCAATGCAGGAGACATGGATTCAGTCCCTGGTCCAGGAAGATCCCACATGCCGCAGAGCAACTATTGAGCCTGTGCTCTAGATCCTAGGACTCGAAACTACTGAAGCCCTTGCACCCTTGAGCCCTTGCTCCACAACAAGAGAAGCCACTAGAATGAGAAGCTCATGCACCACAACTCTAGAGTAGCCCCTGCTCACCACAACTAGCGAAAAGCCCACACAGCAACAAAGACCCAATGCAGCCAAAAATAAATAAATAAAAAGAAAATTCTATTTCCTCATCAATAACCAGTCTTGGCATCACTGGATATACTCTCCTGGACTTCAGCCAAGCCTAACTCTTGGATGCATTGGAACTGAGCAGGATCCAGTTTACTTCCTAAACATAACCATCCTGGGATATAACAGTATTGGTTGTGCAATTGCTTTCCTGGTCTCTGATAGATATTTCTTATCAATATCCAATCCTCTTGACCATCCCCATTTTCCTAGTGAAGGATTCCATCTTAGTACCTCCTCGTTCTCCCTGGCAGGAGACAGAGAAACAAGATCCAGTCTGAATCTAGAAAATAGTAGCATGTTCTTCCAGACACAGAAATTGGTCCAGGGGCCAGACACAAGATGCGAGAATCAGAGTCTCCCTCTGAGAGACATACAAATTTGAGAGAATAAGACTTCTCTCCAAGTGGTTACTAAAGCATGATTAAGTAAGCCTGGAGCTTTTGGCAACCATCTTCCCAGCTGCATAGAGGAAGCTTTTGGCTTCAGAATGAAAGAAGCCAGCGCACCATGAGAAGCAGAGACAACTAGTGATATCACTGAACCCCTGTCTCCAGCAGTGTCACCAAGGGACTGCTTAGTTGGAAAAAAAAAAGTTTGGGGCTAAGGCAAGTGTACTTGGATTTTTGCTTCTAGTAATTGAGCCTTAATTGATACAGTTGTCAAATGAGTGGTATTAACAACATATTATCTAGAGTTCAGAGGAAGGAAGTGTTTTATATGAATGAAATATGATAATAGGATGGGAATCAGGTCAAGTTATAAAAGTATATAAGTAGTAATAGTTGTAAGAGAATTATCAATGCAAAATACCTCTAAGGAAGTTGTTTGTTTTTAAAGGTAATGTAATAAATAAAGCGGGTAGAGTATGGAGACTAGTTATGGTCTCATTTCTACCTCTAGACAGCTGCACACCCTTAGCCAAATCATATCATTTCTTTGGAGCTTCATTTCCTCATCTGAAAATAACTGGTTAGACTCCAGAGTCTCTTCTAGTTCTAAAATCTATTCTTGGTGATGGTAGTGTTTAGTTGCTAAGTTATGTCTGACTCTTTTGCGACCCCATGGACTGTACTTGCCAGGTTCCTTTGTCCATTGGATTTCTCAGTGGTGGCCACTTCCTTCTCTAGGGTATCCTCCCAACCCAGACATCAAACCTGTGTCTCCTGCATTGGCAGGGGATTCTTTACCACTGACCCACCAAGGAAGCCCCTAAAATCTGTAAACCTCATCCAGTAAAGTCACTGTGGTCCGATCTGTGTCTCGGAAATATTGTTTGCTGGTTGGCTCAGGCCTGAGTTACTATCTGTTGATGTGGGCAAGGGGGATAGTGTACCAGAGAAAGGATCAATCGCCTCTAAAATGTAATAGGGAAGAAACTTTGTATTCTATTACAAGTTAATCACTAAAAGGGTGTTGCCTATAAGCTTAAATTATACATATGGCCCTTCTCTGGGAACCCTGCTCCCAGGTAATTAGTGTAAAGAGAGAGAATAAGACGGTGGAGGAGTAGGTGGACGTGGAGTACATTTCTCTCCACCTATACATTGGGACTATACCTTCAGACTCAGAAGTGCATGCAGAATGCCAGCTGAGAGGAGACAGGAGTACCTGACCAGCGGAAAAGAATTTATAGACCCACACAAAACTCAGTAGGATGAAGGAACTAGGAGGAAAATCAGGAGTGTTAGGACTGGACCTGCCCTCAGTGGGTGGGGGAACTGAAGCAGGGGTCTGATCCCCATATCAGGGCAATTGTCTGAGCCAGGGGAGAAACTTTTAAGGCTGAGAGTGAAACAGCTGATCTGTGGCAGCCTAAGAGGAATAAGAATCAGATAGTCCTTGCTGCAGCTGTACATACTCTGGACAGCGGCACAGGTCCCCTAGAAGATGCCCCAGCTGGGGGATGGAGTTCAGGGATTGTGGAGCAATCCCAGGGTGAGGGCTGCTTAGGACTGTGTAGAGATAGATCAAGGGGATGTGAGGGAGGAGACTGTGGTGGGAAATACCTGTGGAGGAAAGCCAGGCAGCCATGGAAGCAAGGCAATACTGCTGAGTCACGTGTAGAGGGTAGAGCCGTCACCATAGTCTCTCTCTCCCCACATGCCAGCATCAGCAGCTGAACAATAGAGAGGCTGGACCGTCAGTGCCTGATGCACTGAACTACAGAGTAGGACCCAACCCAGGGTTCTCTTTTAAGTGACTAATGTGCCAAACTAGAGTAGGACCCCAGCCAGGGGGGCCCTCTAATGTGCCTGACATGCCAAATAACAGAGAAGGACCCCAGGCAAGGGAGCCCTCTAAGTGCCTGAATAGGCAGAGCTACAGAGAAAGACTGGCCAAAGAGGCCTTCTGATCACCAGCTACAAGAGGCTGCAAAAAAGACCCTGATAAGGCATAACTCCAGTAGCAGAGGCGGTCTGTGTCCCTGCACACTTGGCACTGCCAGGGTCCCTGCAAGCCAAGCAGCTGTGCCACATTCACACTCACCTCTCACTGGAGCAGAGCTGCCACAGGCAAGAAAAGTCTTGCATCTATGCACACAGGGTCAGTTCAGTCATGTCTAGTTCTTTGCAACCCTATAGACTGTGGTCTACCAGGCTTCTCTATCAAGGGGGTTCTCTAGGCAAGAATATTGAAGTGTGTTGGCCAATACTGGTTGCCATACCCTTCTAGACCACTATATTTCCTGCTGCCCTAGCTGCCAACTCCCCTGAGTACCTGGTGCTGCCAGAACCCCTGGGACCCAAGCAGCTGCCCCACCTCCACACCTGGCCCTCACAGGGGTAAACCCACGTTCTCCAGGGCAGCCTCAGGAGCAAACCCCAGTGGACGACCCACATGCAGAGGTGGAAATAAAACCACAATTGAAACCCCGGGGCAGTGTGACTAAGGAAGAAGACCCAAAGCCTTCCCACCAGCTATACAAGCTGCAGATTAAATCCACACAATCAACTAGCCAGACTCTTTGTCTATGGAATATATAAAAGGATATTGAGAGCTCCCACAAAAGAAAATGCACTAGTTCTGATAGCTGTGGACATTGGAGGCAAGAAAACACAGGAATGGGACCAGATTAGAATCTGAGATGCCCCCACAGCAGGTCCAGAGATCAGCACATTGTTGGAGGGCATCCTAGGGAGGTGTAGTAGACTGTGACTCCCAGAGAGGGAAAGGACACTGACAGCAGTGACTCAAGAAAGACATTCATTATTCTTATGTTTTGATTTCTTCTGTAGATTCTTTTGGATTTTTTCTTTTTATTTTTCTTCCCCCTATGTTGTAGATATTGATTTTATTGGCACTATGAAATCCAATTAAGCTTTTGAGTTTTTTTTTCCCCTCAGTCACATTTTTTATTGTTTTTATAAACCTTTGCCTCCAAGTTGGGCTTTTGCCGTTCTGTGGAGTTTTCCTTTTCTCTCTCTCTCTCTTTTTTTATTTTAATGTTTAATTTTTTAAACCTATTAGTACTTTTTCTACATTCATTCCTTTGTTTCCCTTTCCTACTATTCTTTTCCCCTTGCAGTTAATCTTTAATGGATATAAATCTTCTTTATTTAACTCTATTTAACTTTGCATATCTATTCTTTTTTTCCTTTCCTCTCAACATATTTGTTTGTTTTGTTTTCATTGCTTTATTCCCCACTTGGCACCTTGATTTACTTTTGTTTTCCAGTTTGTACTTTAGTTAGTTTTCTTAACTGGTAAATATAATTTTTATTTCCTTTGTTCACCAGGTCAAATTGCTGTTCTTTATTTTTGTTGGGGCTGTTTTAACTTTGCTTATGGGTGTATATGTATATGTATATATTCCATTATTTTAATTATTATTAGCCTGATTTTGTAACTGCCATTTTTCTGGGGTTCATCTTTGATTTTTCATTTTTGGGTATTTGTTTTCATCTCATTTAATGCCATAACAAACCGCTTGTGGAATCTTCTTTCCTGACCAGGAATCAAGCCCTGAACATTTGGAGTGGTAGCACTGACTCCAAGACCCTAGACTACCAGAGAACTAACCCTAAGGAGTATCAAATAATGAGAACTCAGACAAAGGAAACTACTTGAATACAAGGCCGGGCACAACCCAACCACCAGTAGCACCCTGTGCAGGATGCCTTATCTAAACAACAAACAAAACAAAAATACAAACCCAATCACCAGCAGACAAGATTACCACCTCATTCAGCCTTTCCCATTGGAGGAAAAACAAACAAAAACTCAGCACAAATCTCACCCTATAGGAAGCTTACACAAACGACTAGACCAACCTTAGGAGGACAGAAACCAAAAGGAAGAAAGAATTCAATCTTGAAGCCTGGGAAAAGGAGACCTCAAACACAATAAGTTAAAACAAAATAATTAAAAGGCAGAGAAATACTACACAAATGAAGGAACAAACTAGAAACACAAAAGTCCAAATAAATGAAGAGGAAATAGGCAAACTACCTGAAAAAGAATTCAGAATAATGATAGTAAAGATGATCAAAAACCTTGAAAACAAAATGGAGAAAATGTAAGAATCATTTAACAAAGACCGGAAAGAATTAAAGAATAAACATGCAGAGACAAACAACACAATTACTGAAATTAAAAATACTCTGCTGCTGCTGCTGCTAAGTAGCTTCAGTCGTGTCCAGCTCTTTGTAACCCCATAGATGGCAGCCCACCAGGCTCCACCGTCCTTGGGATTCTCCAGGCAAGAACACTGGAGTGGGTTGCCATTTCCTTCTCCAATGCATGAAAGTGAAAAGTGAAAGTGAAGTTGCTCAGTCGTGTCCAACTCTTAGCGACCCCATGGACTGCAGCCTACCAGGCTCCTCCGTCCATGGGATTTTCCAGGCAAGAGTAGTGGAGTGGGTTGCCATTGCCTTCTCTGAAAAATACTCTAGAAGGAATCAATAGCAGAATATTTGAAGCAGAAGAATGAATCAGTGAGCTGGAAGATAAAATGGTGGAAATAACTTCTAAAGAGCAGAATAAAGTAAAAAGAATGAAAAGAACTAAGGATAGTCTCAGAGACTTCTGGGACAATATCAAAGGCATCAACATTCAAATTATAGGGGTCCCAGAAGAAGGAAGGAAATGGCAACCAGAGAAGGAATGGCAACCAGGGAAGGAAACGGCAACCCACCCCAGTATTCTTGCCTGGAGAATCCCAAGGACGTTGGAGCCTGGTGGGCTGCCGTCTATGGGATCGCACAGAGTTGGACATGACTGAAGCGGCTTAGCAGTAACAGTAGCAGAAGAAGAAGAGAAAAAGAAAGGGTATGAAAAAAATTTGAAGAGATTATAGTTGAAAATTTCCACAATATGGAAAAGGAAATAGTCAATCAAGTCCAAGAGGCACATAAAGTCACACACAGGATAAACACAAGGAGAAACACACCAAGATACATACTAATCAAACTAACAGAGACTAAACACAAAGAAAGAATATTAAAAGCAGCCAGGGAAAAGCAACAATAGCATACAAGGGAAACCCCATACATTTAACAGCTGATCTTTCAGCAGAAACTCTGCAGGCCAGAAGGGAATGGCAGGATATATTTAAAGTACTAAAAGGGAAAAATCTACAACCAAGATTAGTGTACCCAGCAAGAATCTCATTCAAAATTGATGGAGAAATAAAAAGCTTTTCAGACAAGCAAAAGTTAAGAGAATTCAGTACCAGAAAACTAGGTTTACAACAAATGTTGAAGGGATTTATATAGTCAAGAGATACAAGAGAAGGAAAAAGATCTACAAAATCAACCCCAAACAATTAAGAAAATGGTAATAGGAACATATATAGCAATAATTACTTTAAATGTAAATTGATTAAATGCTCCAGCCAAAAGACACAGACTGGCTGAATGGATACAAAAGCAAGACCCATATATATGCCAACTACAGGAAACCCACTTCAGACCTCAAGACATATAGACTGAATGTGAAGGAATGGAAAAATATATTCCATGAATATGGGAAGCAAAAGAAAGCTTGAGTAGCAATCCTCATATCAGACAAAATAGACCTTAAAATAAAGAAGATTACAAGAGATAAGGAAGGACACTACATAATGATCAAGGAATCAATCCAAGAGGAAAACATAAAAACTGTAAATATCTATGCACCCAACAGAGAAGCACCTCAATACATAAGACAAACACTAACAGACATAAAAGGAGAAATTGACAGTAACACAATAATAGTAGGAGATTTTAACACCCCACTCACAACAATGGACAGATTATCAAAATGAAAATTAATAAGGAAACCCAAGTCTTAAATGATTCATTAGATGACATGGATCTCATTGATATCTTCAGGACATTCCATCCAAATGCAGAAGAATACACCTTCTTTTCAAGTGCACATGGAACATTCTCCAGGATAGACCACATCTTGGGTCACAAATCAAACCTCAGTAAATTTAAGAAAATTGAAATTGTTATCAAGCATCTTCTCTGACCAGAATGCTATGAGACTAGATACCAAGAAAAAAACAGTAAGAAACACAAACACATGGAGATTAAACAATATGCTTCTAAATAACCAACTGAAGAAATCAAAAGGAAAATCAAAAAGTTTCTAGAAACAAATGACAAAAAAATGACAACTCAAAACCCATGGGATACAGCAAAAGCATTTCTAAGAGGGAAGTTTATAACAATACTATCCTACCCAAGAAACAAGAAAAAACATTAAATAGACAACCTGACTTCACACCTAAAGCAACTGGAAAAAGCAAAACAAAAAAATCCCCAAAATTAGTAGAAGGAAAGCAATCATAAAGATTTGAGCAGAAAGAAATGAAAGAAACAATACTAAAGATTTAATAAAATTAAAATCTGGTTCTTTGAGAAGATAAACAAAGTGACAAACCTTTAGCCAGACTCATCAAGAAAAAAAGAAAAGAATCAAATCAACAAAATTAGAAATGAGAAAGGAGAGGTTACAATAGAAAATGTAGAAATACAAAGGATTATAAGAGACTATTATGGGCAACAATATGGCAATAAAATGCATAACCTGGAAGAAATGGACAGATTCTTAGAAAAGTTCCATCTTCCAAGACTGAACCAGGAAGAAATATAAATTATGAACAACCGAATTACAAGCACTGAAATTGAAGCTGTGATCAAAAATCTCCCCAAAGACAAAAGCCCAGGACCAGATGGCTTCACAGGAGAATTCTATCAAAAATTTAGAGATGAGCTAATGCCTATCCTTCTAAAACTCTTTCAAAAAATTTCGGAGGAAGGAACATTTCCAAACTCATTCTATGAGACCACCATCACACTGATACCAAAACCAGACAAAGACAACACACAAAAAAGAAAACTACAGGCAAATATTACTGATGAACATAGATGCAAAAATCCTCAAGAATATTTTAGCAAACAGAATTCAGCAGCACATCAAAAAGCTCATACACCATGATCAAGTTGGGTTTATTCCAGGGATGCAAGGATTCTTCAATACCCGCAAATCAATCAATGTAATTGATAGACCATATTAACAAACTGAAATATAAAAACCATATGACAGTCTCAATGGATGCAGAAAAAGCCTTTGACAAAATTCGGCACCCATTTATGATTAAAACTCTTCAAAAAATAGACATAGAAGGAACCTACCTAAACATAGTAAAGGCCATATATGATAAGCCTACAGCAAACATTATTCTCAATGGAGGAAAACTGAAAGCATTTCCCCTAAGATCAGGAACAAGACAAGGGTGTCCACTTTCACCACCACTATTCAACATAGTTCTAGAAGTCCTAACTACAGCAATCAGAGAAGAGAAAGAAATAAAAGGAATCCAGATTGGAAAAGAAGAAGTAAAGCTCTCACTGTTTGCAGATAACATGATATTATACATAGAAAACCCTAGAGATAGTATCAGAAAATTACTAGAGCTAATCAGTGAATTTAGCAAAGTTGCAGGATACAAAATAAACACACAGAAATCACTTGCATTTCTATATACCAACAATGGAAAATCAGAAAGAGAAGAAGTCAATCCCATTCACCATTGCAACAGAAAGAATTAGATATCTAGGAATAAACTTACCTAAGGAAACAAAAGAACTATATGCAGAAAATTATGAGACACTAATGAAAGAAATAAAAGATGACATAAACAGATGGAGGGATATTCCATGTTCCTGGGTAGGAAAAATCAATATTGTGAAAATGACTATACTACCAAACATAATCTACAACTTCAATGCAATCCCTATCAAATTACCAATGGCATTTTTCACAGAACTAGAACAAAAAATTTCACAATTCATATGGAAACACAAAAGACCCTGAATAGCCAAAGAAGTCTTGAGAAAGAAGAATGTAGCTGGAGGAATCAATCTTCCTGGCTTCAGATTATACAATAAAGCTACAGTCATGAAGACAGTATAGTATTGGCACAAAAACAGGAATATAGACCAATGGAACATGATAGAAAGCCCAGAAATAAACCCATGCACCTATGGGTACCTTATTAATAATAAAGGAGGCAAGAATATACAATGGGGCAAAGACAGCCTCTTCAATAAATGATGCTGGGAAAACTGAACAGCTACATGTAAAAGAACGAAATTATAACACTTCCTAACACCATACACAAAGATAAACTGAAAATGGATTAAAGACCTAAATGTAAGACCAGAAACTATACAACTCTTAGAGGAAAACATAGGCAGAACACTCGATGTCATAAATCAAAGCAAGATCCTCTGACCCACCTCCTAGAGTAATCAAATAAAGCCTAAAGTAAACAAGTGGAACCTGAGAAAACGTAAAAGCTTTTGCAGAGCAATGGAAACTATAAGCAAGGTGAAAAGACAACCCTCAGAATGGGAGAATATGATAGCAAATAAAACAACTGACAAAGGATTAATTTCCAAAATAAACAAGCAGCTCAGACAACTCAATGCCAGGAAAACAAACCACCCAATCAAAAAGTGGAAAAAAGACCTAAACAGGCATTTCTCCAAAGAAGACATACAGATGGCTAACAAACACATGAAAACATGCTCAACATCGCTCATTATTAGAGAAATGTAAATCAAAACTACAATGAGATATCACCTCACACTGGTCAGAATGGCCATCATCAAACGTCTACAAACAATAAATGCCGGAGAGGGTGTGGAGAAAAGGGAACACTCTTGCACTGTTGGTAGGAATGTAAACTGATACAGCCACTGTGGAAGACAATATGGAGATTCCTTAAAAAAACTAGGAATAAAACCACCGTATGACCCAACAATCCCACTCCTAGGCATATACCCTGAGGAAACCAAAACTGAAAAAGACACAGGTATCCCATTGTTCATTGCAGCTCTATTTACAATAGCTAGAACAAGGAAGCAACCTAGATGTCCATCAACAAATGAATGGATAAAGAAGTTGTGGTACATATACACAATGGAATATTAACTCAGCCCTAAAAAAGAAACATATTTGAGTCAGTTCTAATGATGTGGATGAACCTAGAACATATTATGCAGAGTGAAGTAAGTCAGAAAAAGAAAGATAAATATCATATTCTAATGCATATGTATGGAATCTAAAAAAATGGTACTGAAGAATTTATTTACAGGGCAGCAATGGAGAAACAGACATAGAGAATAGACTTATCGACATGGGGAGAGGGTGAGATGTATGGAAAGAGTAACATGGAAACTTATATTACCATATGTAAAATAGATAGCTGATGGGAATTTGTTGTGTGGCTCAGGAAACTCAACAGGGTCTCTGTATCAACCTAGAGGGGTGGGATGGGGAGGGAGATGGTAGGGGAAGTTCAAAAGGGAGATGATATATGTATACCTATGGCTGATTCATGTTGAGATTTGACAGAAAACAACAAAATTCTATAAAGCAATTATCCTTTGATGAAAAATAAAGTTAAAAAAAAATCTTTTTTAGCTCACAGGAAGCATCATGACCAGGCCCACCTATAAATGGCTGCTGGAAGGATGAAATTAACACATCCCCTCTATAGTCTGGCTGGAACCAGAACTTTACCCCTTCTCCTTAGTATAAAAAAAAAAAAATTGAATTCTAACTTGAGGAAGATGGTTCTTTGAAACACTAGTTCACCATCTTATCCATCTGCTGGTTTTCCAAATAAAGTCTCTGTTCTTTGCCCCAGCAACTTGTCTCTCAATTGGTTGACCTGTCATTTGGTGAGCAGTACAAGCTTGGACTTGGTAACAAAACCATATGGTTATTGCACGTAAGAGAAGGAGCAGAATAGATACCAAGAGCACAATCACAATGACCATGCAATGCCTTTAAAAGTAATCTCTGTTTGAGGGATGATGAAGCTGTTCAGCATTTTAAAAAATTAATCCAGGCTCTTAGTCATTAAACCTTGATTTACCACCACCTTCTCTAAATAAACCCAGCCTCCTCTGAAACAATTCTTCGTGCAGAGGTCACAAACTGGTAGGCCACAGATGGATTTTGTTAGGACCACACATTGTTGGTCCACAGAATATTTTTAAGATTTCAAACTAGCTGCCTAGGCTTAAAAAATGAGATTTTGCATTAAAAAAAAAAATCTAGGTTTCTGGCTTCTCTTGAATCAGAAGCTCTCCCTCTGACAGTGCCAAGCCCACATTCCCATGTGGCAACAATACACTGAAGCTGAGTAGCAGCTGCTCCTATTAGACAAGACCTGCATTTTCCAGACTCCCACAGATCTCCTTAGGCTATTTTGCACAGGTAAGTTACCTTTAGGCCTCTGTAGACTCATTAGTCTGTGATCAGTCTCAAGGCCTGGATATGAACTTGCTCACCCACAGTGCTCATGTGCTCAATATGGTAACAATCGAGCTTCTCCAGCACTGACCTTGCACTCCAGATGGTAGAAATGCTGTAAATTGTGGCAAAGGAAGTAACAGCCTAGTCCGGAGCTACTTTCCACAGGCTCTGTGTGCAGAGTCAACTGAATACCCTATCTGGAATGAAAACTTTTCCTTTCCCCTTTATCATTATAGGCTAAGTTTTAACAAGACAAATTTTTTTCTTTAATTGGCAAATCATAATCTTAACTGTTTAAGTATGAGTAGAAAAAAATCAATAGTCAAAAGGATCAAAAGTACAAAAGGAAGGGATTAATCTGAGAAATTATACTCCCTAGGAAGCAAATTTACTTCAAGAAACCAAAAATTTTTCTAAGAAATTTCTAATTCATAGTCTCTGTAAATGTCTAAAGGATATTGTTTCTATTGTGAGTACATTCTAATGTCTGAAGAGGTTTTAACAGAAGAAAAAGCAAAGACCAAATCTTCTTTAAATTTTTAAAATTGAAGTACAGTTGATTTATAGGACTTCAGGTGTACAGCAAAGTGATTCATATATATGAATATATATATATTCTTTTAAAAATTTTTATTGAAGTGTAGTTGATTTATAGTGTGATTTATAATTCCTGCTATACAGCAAAGTGGTTCAGTTTTATATGCTTTATAAATACTAAAAAATTATTAAATGCTTTATTTATATGCTTTTCTATTATGGTTTATCACAGGATATTGAATATAATTCCCAGTGCTATACAGTAGGACCTTGTTGTTTATCCATTCTATATATAATAGTTTACATTGGCTAATCCCGAACTCCTAATCCTTCCCTCCTTATTTGCAACAACAAGTCTGTTCTTTATGTCAGTGAGTTTGTTTGTTTTATAGATATGTTCATTTGTGTCATATTTTAGATTCCATATATAAGTGATATCGTATGGTGTTTGTCTTTCCCTTTCTGACTTACTTTGCTTAGTATAATCTCTAGGTCCATCCATGTTGCTGCAAGTAACATTATTTCATTCTTTTTTTGTAGCTTTATATATATATATATATATATATATATATATATGGGCTTCCCTGGTGGCTCAGATGGTAAAGAATCTGCCTGCAATGTGGGAGACCCGGGTTCAATCCCTGGGTTGGGAAGATCCCCTGGAGAAGGTAACAGCTACCCACTCCAGTATTTCAGCCTGGAGAATTCCATAGACTATATAGTCCATGAGGTCACAAAGAGTTGGACACAACTGAGCAACTTTCATATAACCATATATATATCTATATAGACAGACATATAGATATTCTTTCTCAGATTTTTTCCATTATAGGGTATTACAAGATATTGGATATTGTTCCCTGTACTATACAATAGGTCCTTTTTTTTCTTTTTTTTTTTCATCCATTTTATATATAGTAGTGTGTATCTATTAATCCCCAAATCCTAATTTATCCCTCCCCACCTTTGGTAACTGTTAAGTTTGATTTCTGTGTCTGTCCAAGAAAATTAGAGATACCAAGTGAACATTTCATGTAAGATGGGCTCAATAAAGGGCAGAAATGGTAGGGACATAACAGAAGCAGAAGATATTAAGAAGAGGTGGCAAGAATACACAGAACTGTACAAAAAAGATCTTCATGACCAAGATAATCACAATGGCGTGACCACTCATCTAGAGCCAGACATCCTGGAATGTGAAGTCAAGTGGGCCTTAGGAAGCATCACTACGAACAAAGCTAGTGGAGGTGATGGAATTCCAGTGGAGCTGTTTCAAATCCTGGAAGATGATGCTGTGAAAGTGCTGCACTCAATATGCCAGCAAATTTGGAAAACTCAGCAGTGGCCACAGGACTAGAAAAGGTCAGTTTCCATTCCAGTCCCAAAGAAAGGCAATGCCAAAGGATGCTCAAACTACCGTACAATTACACTCATCTCACACACTAATACAGTAATGCTCAGAATTCTCCAAGCCAGGCTTCAGCAATATGTGAACTATGAACTTCCATATGTTCAAGCTGGTTTCAGAAAAGGCAGAGGAACCAGAGATCAAATTGCCAACATCCGCTGGATCATCGAAAAAGCAAGAGAGTTTCAGTAAAACATCTACTTCTGCTTTATTTACTATGCCAAAGACTTTGACTGTGTGGATCACAATAAACTGTGGCAAATTCTGAGAGAGATGGGAATACCAGACCACCTAACCTGCCCCTTAAGAAACCTGTATGCAGGTGAGGAAGCAACAATTAGAACTGGACATGGAACAACAAACTGGTTCCAAATAGGAAAAGGAGTATCTCAAGGCAGTATATTGTCACCCTGCTTATTTAACTTATATGCAGAGTACGTCATGAGAAACGCTAGGCTGGAGGAAGCACAAGCTGGAATCAAGATTGCCAGAAGAAATATCAATAACCTCAGATATGCAGATGACACCACCCTTATGGCAGAAAGTGAAGAAGAACTAAAGAGACTCTTGATGAAAGTGAAAGAGGAGAGTGAAAAAGTTGGCTTAAAGCTCAACATTCAGAAAATGAAGATCATGGCATCTGGTCCCATCACTTCATGGCAAATAGATGGGGAAACAGTGGAAACAGTGTCAGGCTTTATTTTGAGGGGTTCCAAAATCACTGCAGATGGTGATTTCAGGCATGAAATTAAAAGACATTTACTTCTTGCAAGGAAAGTTATGATCAACCTAGAGAGCATATTCAAAAGCAGAGACATTACTTTGCCAACAAAGGTCTGTCTAGTCAAGGCTATGATTTTTCCAGTGGTCATATATGGATGTGAGAGTTGGACTGTGAAGAAAGCTGAGCACCGAAGAAGTGATGCTTTTGAACTGTGGTGTTGGAGAAGACTCTTGAGAGTCCCCTGGACTGCAAGGAGATCCAACCAGTCCATTCTAAAGGAGATTAGTCCTGGGTGTTCATTGGAAGGACTGATGCTGAAGCTGAAAGTCCAATACTCTGGCCACATCATGCAAAGAGCTGACTCATTGAAAAATACCCTGATGCTGGGAAAGATTAAGGGCAGGAGGAGAAGGGGACAACAGAGGATGAGATGGTTGGATGGCATCATCAACTCAATGGACATGGGTTTGGGTGGACTTCGGGAGTTGATGATGAACAGGGAGGCCTGGCATGCTGTGGTTCATGAGGTTGCAAAGAGTCGGACACGACTGAGCAACTGAACTGAAGACTATTTATATTTTGTAAGGAAGTTCATTTATATCATTTTTTTAGATTCCATAAATAAGTGCTATCATATATTTATTTTTCTCTGACTTACTTCCCTTAGTATGATGATCTCTGGATCCATCCATGTTGCTGCAAATGGCTTTATTTCATTTCTTTTACAAGTGTGTAATATTCCCGACTGAACTGAACTGAAATGAACTGAATATTCCTTGATTGTGTGTGTGTGTACACACTATACACACATACACATCTTTATCCATTCATCTGTCGATGGACATTTAGTTTTCTTCTATATCTTGGCTTCTATAATTAGTATTCTACTAACATTAGGGTGCATGCATATTTTCAATTAGAGTTTTCATCTTTTCCAGATATATCCCTAGGAGTTCAGATTATGCCAGTGTCTACATCCCCAGGGTGAGCTGCAGCCACGCTCTGCCTCTTTAGGAGACTATCCAAGACCAGCAGGTAGGTCTGGTCCCAGCTCCAATCAAATTACTGCTTTTTTCCCTGGGTCCTGTGCATGTGAGTTTTTGTATGTACCATTTAAGAGTTAAACCCTTGTGGGAGAGAGAGAGGAGGCTCCTGCAAATAAGCCCCACTGGCCTTCAAAGACAAATACTATAGGGGCTTATCTTCTAGGTGCTGGACTCCTGCACTGGGGAGCCTGACATGGGGCTCAGAATTCTCACTCCTGTAGGGTAACCTCTGAAATATAATTATTTTCTAGTTTGTGAGTCACCTACCTGGTGGTATGGGATTTGATTATACCACGAGTCTGCTCCTCCTACCCATCTCGCTGTGGTTCCTTCTTTATGTATTTAGTTGTCAAAGATCTTTCCTAGTAGGTTCCACTATTTTTTCATCAATGGTTGCTCTGCAGATAGTTGTGATTTTTGTGTGCTCATGAAAGGAGGTAAGTTCAGCATCTTTCCACTTACTTCACCATCTTGGCTGCTCTCCCCTTCATCTAGTTTTAAAGTCAAATTTCTTGAGATATAATTTACACAGAGTACAATTCACCTTTTTAAAGTGAAAAGTCTCCATGAATTTTAACAAATGTAAAATTTGTTAAAGTTTGGATTTTAACAAATGTATACAGTATCACAATCAACATATTAAACATTTCTATCACTCCACAGAATTTCTTCCAGCTCCTTTGTAGTCAAACCCCTGCCCTCACACTGAGACCCCTAACAAACACTGATCTTTTTTCTATCATTATAGATTTGCCTTTCCCACAGCATATAGCCTTTTGTATTTGGCTTTTTTCACTTAGTATAATGATTTCGAGATTAATTCATGTCGCACGTATAAGTAGTTTGTTCTATTTCAATGTGTGAATGCACTATGATTTGTTTATTCATTCACTGATTGATGGAAATTTTGGTTGTTTCCAGTTTGGAGCTACTAGGAATCCAGTTCAGTTCAGTTCAGTTCAGTCGCTCAGTCGTGTCCAACTCTTTGCGACCCCATGAATCGCAGCACACCAGGCCTCCCTGTCCATCACCAACTCCCGGAGTTCACTCAGACTCACATCCATTGAGTCAGTGATGCGATCCAGCCATCTCATCCTCAGTCGTCCCCTTCTCCTCCTGCCTCCAATCCCTCCCAGCATCAGTCTTTTCCAATGAGTCAACTCTTCGCATGAGGTGGCCAGAGTACTAGAGTTTCAGCTTTAGCATCAGTCCTTCCAATGAACACCCAGGGCTGATCTCCTTCAGAATGGACTGGTTGGATCTCCTTGCAGTCCAAGGGACTCTCAAGAGTCTTCTCCAACACCACAGTTCAAAAGCATCAATTCTTCGGTACTCAGCTTTCTTCACAGTCCAACTCTCGCATCCATACATGACCACTGGAAAAACCATAGCCTTGACTAGATGGACTTTTGTTGGCAAAGTAATGTCTCTGCTTTTGAATATGCTATCTAGGTTGGTCATAACTTTTCTTCCAAGGAGTAAGCGTCTTTTAATTTCATGGCTGCAGTCACCATCTGCAGTGATTTTGGAGCCCCCAGAAATAAAGTCTGACACTGTTTCCACTGTTTCCCATCTATTTCCCATGAAGTGATGGGACCAGATGCCATGATCTTCATTTTCTGAATGTTGAGCTTTAAGCCAATTTTTTCACTCTCCACTTTCACTTTCAGCAGGAGGCTTTTTAGTTCCTCTTCACTTTCTGCCATAAGGGTGGTGTCATCTGCATATCTGAGGTTATTGATATTTCTCCCAGCAATCTTGATTCCAGCTTGTGCTACTATGAATAAAGGTGGTATAAACATACAAATCTTTGAAGGAATATATTTTTGTTCCTCTTGGTTATATTCTTAGGAATAATATTGCTAGGTCACATGGTAAATTGTGTATTTAACTTTATAAGAAACTGCCAAGCCGATTTCCATCAGCAAGTTATGGGGTCTGAGTTACTTGCAATTTGTCTACCCTTGATATTATCAGTCTTTTAAATTTCAGCCATTCTAGTAGGTGTGTAGTAGTATCTCATGGTTTTACTCTTGAGAGTCCCTTGGACTGCAAGGAAATCCAACCAGTCCATTCTGAAGGAGATCAGCCCTGGGATTTCTTTGGAAGGAATGATGCTAAAGCTGAAACTCCAGTACTTTGGCCACCTCATGCAAAGAGTTGGCTCATTGGAAAAGTCTCTGATGCTGGGAGGGATTGGGGGCAGGAGGAGAAGGGGACGACCAAGGATGAGATGGCTGGATGGCATCACTGACTCAATGGACGTGAGTCTGAGTGAACTCCAGGAGTTGGTGATGGACAGGGAGGCCTGGCGTGCTGCGATTCATGGGGTCGCAAAGAGTCAGACACGACTGAGCGACTGAACTGAACTGAACTGAACTGAACTGAATGACCAATGGTGTAGAACATCTTTTTATGTGCATATTTGCCATTTGTACATCTTTTCTAGTTAAGTGTATGTTCACATTATTTGCTCATGTTTTTACTATCTTTACATATGAGTAATTTATATATTCTAGATAAAAGTCCTTTATGAAATACATGTTCTGCAGGTATGTATGGGGATAATCAAATGACATAAAAAAGCTTGTACATATTTGAAAGCAAGTTCAATTTTAAAATACTGTTTCAGTAATGAAAAACCTATTAAATATTACAGAAAACATAATCAGTTATTTAGAAGGTTATTCAAGAAATTCTCCAAGATTTTAGAGCAAAAGATAAAGACATGAAGCTATGAAAAATGATAATAAACTTTGATTTAATAAAATAAATAGGAGAAAATATCCCTGTACTTAGAAAACATGTCATTCTTCAAACTGAAAGGACATATAAAATATCTGTAAACTCAAATTACCTTCAAAGTTAAAGGAAAAACATTTCTAAGAGCACCCAAGTGGAAAAAAACCAAACAAGTTATTTCTCTAAGGAAACAGAAAAAATAAAGCAGATTGAACTCAGACGTATCTGAAATAAAGGGAAAAAAGAGAAAGTTTACAGTCATGTTTTTCAAACATGCATAGTCATGGAATCAGTTTAATAGGTTGTAACCAGCATTTACTTTTAAGTCAAACAGATCGAAAGAATAGTACTATAAAACAATCTAGTATATATTGATGTATCTGTGTGTGTTTGTGTATATGTGTACATGCCACTGAGTGTGACAACATAAAAAGCATTCCTTACTTTGAACTACATTTGAAAATGCTTGAGCAAGAGAACTACAGCATCTATCAACCATATAGCATTTCTGCAAAAGTTCTCAGATGAATTTTAGTTGATTGCATAATAATAAATGAGACTAAGATATTACAAAAGAAAATGTGGTAAACATTTGTACCAGTTGAGGTTCTAGTTAGCAAGAACAAAAGTTCATTGAACTCAGATATATTTAAACAAACACTGAATCTTTTGGAAGTATATTAAGTGAAAATGAAGTCGCTCAGTCGTGTCTGACTCTTTGCGACCCCCTGGACTGTAGTCCACCAGGCTCCTCCATCCATGGAATTTTCCAGGCAAGAGTACTGGAGTGGGTTGCCATTTCCTTCTCCAGGGGATCCTCCTGACCCAGGGATCAAACCCAGGTCTCCAGCACTGCAGGCAGACGCTTTACCGTCTGAGCCACCAGGGAAGCCCATGGAAGTATATTAGGTGAAGTATTAATTATCTATTGCTCCATAACTAATTACTTCAAAACGTGGTAGTTTAATACAACATTGAATATCTCTCAGTTTCTGTAGGGGCATAGCTCAGCTGCATTCTCTGGCTCGGGGTCTCTCACAGGGCTGCCATTAAGGTGTCAGCCAGGGCTGTCATCATCTTAAGGCACGAGTGGGTATGGATCCATTTCAAAGCTCATTAGTGGGGGTGATTATTGGAAGGATTCAGTGATTATTGGAAGGATTCAGTTCACTGTGGGCCATTGAACTGAGACCCTTAGTCACTCAGGAGCTGGTGTCCAAAGGCTAGCCATAGTTCCTTGTCCCATGCTTTCATAGAATAGAAGCTGCTATGGCAGAACTGAATATTGCACACAGCCCCTGGCACAGCCAACTCAACCAGTTCTGGACTCCAGATATCCTCTACAACACTACTTAGAAGTAATGTCTAAATAGTTATTGATATGGGCTACATATCATATATGTAAATATTGATATGGTCTACAAATAGTTATTTTAAAATTAATTTCTTCATTTTAATTGGAGGCTAATTACTTTACAATATTGTAGTGGTTTTTGCCATACATTGACATGAATCACCTATGAGTGTACATGTGACCCCCAAATACTTTTTATACAAAAAGGCCACAGAAAATTATACAAAGAGGCCACATAAAAAATGCATAATCACAAATAATAATAACCCTATCTAAAGTAAAATGACAGAGTGTGAAAATTAATTATAGATACAGATTATTTAAAGCACACAGCTCACTATTTGTATTAATATAGTGTAGCTAAGAGTCGGGCATGACTGAGCGACTTCACTTTCACTTTTCACTTTCATACATTGGAGAAGGAAATGGCAACCCACTCTAGTATTCTCGCCTGGGGAATCCCAGGAACAGAGGAGCCTAGTTGGCTGCCATCTATGGGGTCGCACAGAGTCAGACACAACTGAAGTGATTTAGCAGCAGCAGCAGCAGCAGTTAAATACATTGCCTTTATTACTAGCCCAGCCAGGTTCAAAATCCCATTCAGGTCCTAACAAAAGTGTGATTTAGACAACTCAGTCTTCTCCGCCTAGATTCCCTTCACCTTTACAATGACAATAAATATCAGTGTTTGGGTTCTATTGTGAATTTGTGAAGAATAAAGAAGCTAACACATGCATTGCCTTCCTAACACTGATTCATACATTGTAAATGCTCTTTAAAGAGTATGTATTCAAATGTTCAAAGATTTGTAATGAATTTTAAAATACTCTTTAAATAAATATTTTAAGGTGAAATACCATGGAGACTACTGACTAACTATTGGAAAATACTGGAAATCAGTTTACATAACAAATGTAGTCCAAGACTTGCATTTCCACTAAAGATCCTCTGACCCTGAAAGAAGAAAACAAAACTGAAACTATTAGAAGAAAGAATTTTTTATCATAAAAGGGGGAGAATTAATAGGTAATTATACAAACATAGTTTAAAAATTTTTACTATGGAAAATTTCAAGCATGAACAACAAAAAAGGAGAATAATATTATTAACTCTCATCCAACTTCATCCTCCAACTTCAGTAAACATCAACATTTTTTGCTAACCTTGTTTCATCTCTTCTGTACACTTTTTTCTGGCTAACATATTTAAAAGTATATTCCAAACAATAGAGGTGTTATGATATTGATGCTAATAAATAAATATTATCCAAAAATGATTTTTCAAAATTTAAGGCCACTATTAAATATGAATTTATTAAACATTTACTATGTGTTAGGCATCTATGCAAATACACCATTATAAAAACCAGATATATTCTTCCAAACTCCACTTATGAGTGTTTATGTGTCAAAAAATTTAGCATGAAAATAAGATAAAATTTGTGAGAAATTATGGTAACAAATTGAAAACAATAACAAAGATATTACTCTCTGTGTCAGTTTTCTGCAGACCAAGTTAACAAATATAATAAACATTATATAATTAAAAGTTTAATTAGTATACATATTGAGCTTTTTGCCACATAAATAGTCTATATTCTTTTCAAAAATCCATGGAGCATTTACAGTGTTGTTAAAAAAAACCTTAATAGATATCTCAAGCACATTCTTTGACTGCAGTATAATAAAAGTAGACACTTATAAAGCAAAAAATACATAAATAAGAAAGTCCACCTATAAACTAAAAATAGAGTGTATATCTATAATTATTGAGTCACGGAAAATGAAAGCATCAATCATGTTGATGAGCCTGGATATGGATCACCTTGCCTGATGCCCAGCAAAGCTAATCTCCTGACACCTGGTCACATTATAGAAAAGTCCAGTGTTTATTACAGGTGCCCAAGCAAGGAGAATGGCGAGTGCGTAGAATGCCTGAACTCCCTGATGGCTTTCAGGGAAGGGTTTCTTAAAGGTTCAGGATGGGGAACATGTGTACACCCGTGGTGGATTTATGTTGATGTATGGCAAAACCAATACAATATTGTAAAGTAATTAACCTCCAATTAAAATAAATAAATAAATAAATAAGGTAGTGAGGAAGGGAGTCTTGGGGCAAGGGATCAACTTGTGCTCAATTCTCAGCTTAGTTGATGTCAAGGTGAAGTTTAGAGCATCATCAACCTTCTGGTTTCAATTGACCTAGGGTCTACTTGCAGTTAGCAGTTTTCATGTTTCCTGTAAAAACAGCTTAGGAATGTGTGTCTTTATATCTTTCAGGGACCTGGGAGACTCTGCTATATGGTTGATTTATAATCTAAATTGTTACCATTTTCTCCACCCAACAGTTATTCTTTGTTCCTACATCTGCACATTTCCTAATCTTTAACTCTTGAGCCAGTCCTCTGTGACTTACAGGAGACGTGGAAAACCAAAGCAAACACCTTTTACTTCGAAGGACAGAGTCACAGGGGCCTGTATACGATCTTAATGACAGACTAATTAGAAAACAGTAGTAACATATAAACTTGGTAACACAAAATTTATGTTTATCAAAAGTGTACTTGGAACAAAATGTATCTCTTTCAAGGCTGTTACTATTACACACACACACACACACACACACACACTATTCAAGAAGAATTGATGAAAACATGTGTGCTGGTTACCTGTTGATTGCCTCTTATTTCCAAAATCACCCTTTGAGACAGCTCTGTGAAAATGGACCTCGGCCCTTTAAATATTTTTCATTGCTTGCTGGCACTTAAGATGTATCACTTTCGAGTGCTGTAGAAACATAGTAGAAGAAACAAGGCTTGCTTCTTGGTTCTGTTGTACTTGTTAGGCAGGCTCCTGCAGTGCAGGGGGGTGGCTTTCTTCACCACCAGGCTCCTGCAGCACTTCATTGTCTGGAAGACTGAACTTCTTCAGTGAATGGCAGCCAGCAGCACCCAAAGGTCAGCAGCTCCCCACCTCCATGCATCTTCCCTGGTAGGTTTTGCAGATGAGCCTTTCTGCCTCCTGCGCTGCTGACAGCTTCTCCAGGTCAGACTCTTCAGGTAGTACTAAGCTTCTCCACCCAGTGTTCCGATCCTGGGGTGTGCAGCTGACAGCAGCACCTCGTGGTCTGAAGTTTGCCCTAGCACCCACTTGGGCAGTTCTGCAACCAAGCGCCTCCAATAAGACACCTTCCTATAAATAGTTTTCCATGGTACCCTCGAGGGCAGATTTTTGGCAACTCCAAAGGACAAATTTCTAGCAAGTTTCACCAGCACTGAGACACAGTGACATTTCTTCTCCCTAGTAAGCCAGGGCAGCATCCCCTTCAATAATGTCTGGACCTCAGCATCCCCACCCCCACATTCCCACCCCACCATGGGGATGCGTTCTTGCTTCCAGCGCTCTATCTCAACTTCATGAATAGTGGCTGCTCCTTATGTTTGGCAGTTCTTATAATCTTTAGAGTTCTCTTTACTTACTGGGCTTCCCTGGGGGCTCAGCGGTAAAGAATCTGCCTGCAACGCAGGAGATGCTGGTTCCATCCCTGGGTGGGGAAGTTCCCCTGGAGAAGGAAATGGCAACCCATTCCAGTATTCTTGCCTGGAAAATTCCATGGACAGAGGAGTCTGGCAGCCATGGGGTCGCAAGAGTCAGATACAACTTAGTGACTAAACCACCACTTAACTTCTTACTAAACAATTTGTAATTACTTTAATCATTTGTTGTGGTTAATAATTCTTCATACTAAACCTTTCCTGTGTAAATTATTGTATGGTTTTCCTCTCCTAATTGGACACAGACTGATATAATGTGTGAACAAACTGTTCAAGAAATTAGGAAAATAGCAAAACAAAGAAAAATAAAGACATGATTAAAGATAATAGAAATTAACAAATTCGAAAAGATTAGGTCAGTAGGATTGATTAAATAAACTGGAGAAGCGTTTGGAAAACAATGCCATATACAAACAGACAAACTTGTATGGCAGTGTTATATAATAATGCAAAAAATGCAGAATATTAATAATGGTACATAAAATAAAACTGATCTTAGAGGCACTTAAGACAGTTAAGAAAAAAAGTGAATTTAGGAAAATACAGAAATAAAGACTGACTCAAGAAAAGCTGCAAAATCTAAGTAGCTGAGTAATTCTGCAAGGAATATAAAAAAGTGCCCGCCCAAAAGTCTGGTTTGAGCTGTTTCATTATTAACTTGTCCAGCTTCTAAAACACAGACAGGTCTTGTGCTATTTAAGCTGTCTCAGAGGAAAGGGGAAGAAGGAGAATTCTACTCATTTGAAGACTTCTCTAGGTTTCATAGTAAAGTTCAGACAGTAACATCTGATGAGATAGTAAAATGAAGAGTTATTATAAATAAAGCAACTGATTCAATGATTTATAGACCTTAAGTGGAAAGAAGGGAAAGACCATATTTGTTGAAGTCCCTATGGCTAGTGCCAAAATACCCTCTGGCCATACCTGCCCAGAAGAAACTATGGGTAATTTTTAAAACAATCATAGAATGGGATAGACCTTTTTAATTATGACATAAAAGAAAATACTGAAATACTTTATTTGGATGAGTAAAGCAATGAGCACCTTTCTTTGAACAAATAATGTCTGTATATGAAATTGGTAATATTCAGTTCAGTTCAGTTCAGTCACTCAGTCATGGCGGACTCTTTACGACCCCATGGATTGCAGCATGCCAGGCTTCCCTGTACATCACCAACTCCCAGAGTGTGCTCAAACTCATGTCCATTGAGTCAGTGATGCCATCCAACCATCTCATCCTCTGTCATCCCCTTCTCCTCCCGCCTCCAATCTTTCCCAGCATCAGGGTCTTTTCCAATGAATAAGTTCTTCACATCAAGTGACCAAAGTATTGGAGTGTCAGCTTCAGCATCAGTCCTTCCAATGAATTACCAGGACTTTAGGATTGACTGGTTGGATCTCCTTTCAGTCCAAGGGACTCTCAAGAGTCTTCTCCAACACCATAGTTCAAAAGCATCAATTCCTCAGCACTCAGCTTTCTCTATGGTCCAACTCTCACATCCATATATGACTACTGGAAAAAGCATAGCTTTGACTAAACAGACCTTTGTTGGCAAAGTAATGTCTCTGCTTTTTAATATGCTGCCTAGGTTGGTCATAGCTTTCCTTCCAAGGAGGAAGTGTCTTTTAATTTCATGGCTGCCGTCACCATCTGCAGTGATTTTGGAGCCACAAAATATAAAGTCTCTCATTGTTTCCCCATCTGTTGGCCCTGAAGAGATGGGACCAGATGCACTGATCTTAGTTTTCTGAATGTTGAGTTTTAAGCCAACTTTCTCACTCACCTCTTTCACTTTCATCAAGAGGCTCTCGCTCTGTGCCATAAGGGTGGTGTCATCTGCATATCTGAGGTTATTGATATTTCTCCTGGCAATCTTGATTCCAGCTTGTGCTTCATCCAGCCTGGCATTTCTTATGATGTACTCAGCATAGAAGTTAAATAAGCAGGGTGACAATATACAGCCTTGACGTACTCCTTTTCCTATTTGGAACCAGTCTGTTGTTCCAAGTCCAGTTTTAACTGTTGCTTCTTGACCTGCATACAGATTTCTCAGGAGGCAGATAAAGTGGTCTGGTATTCCCATCTCTTTCAGAATTTTCCACAGTTTGTTGTGATCCACACAGTCAAAAGTTTTGACATAGTCAATAAAGCAGTAGATGTTTTTCTGAAACTCTCTTGCTTTTTTGATGATCCAATGGATGTTGTCAATTTGATCTCTGGTTCCTCTGCCTTTTCTAGATCCAACTTGAACATCTGGAAGTTCATGGTTCACGTACTGTTGAAGCCTGGCTTGGAGAATTTTGAGCATAACTTTGCTAGCATGTGAGATGAGTGCAATTGTGCAGTAGTTTGAATATTTTTGGGCATTGCCTTTCTTTGGGAATGGAATGAAAACTGACCTTTTCCAGTCCTGTGGCCACTGCTGAATTTTTAAAATTTGCTAGCATTTTGAGTGCTTTTGCACTGTGGTGTTGGAGAAGACTCTTGAGAGTCCCTTGGACTGCAAGGAGATCCAATCAGTCCATTCTGAAGGAGATCAGCCCTGGGATTTCTTTGGAGGGAATGATGCTGAAGCTGAAACTCCAGTACTTTGGCCACCTCATGCGAAGAGTTGACTCATTGGAAAAGACTCTGCTGCTGGGAGGGGTTGGGGGCAGAAGGAGAAGGAGATATCAGAGGATGAGATGGCTGGATGGCATCACTGACTTGATGGACGTGAGTCTGAGTGAACTCCAGGAGTTGGTAATGGACAAGGAGGCCTGGCGTGCTGCACTTCATGGGGTCGCAAAGAGTCGGACAGACTGAGCGACTGAAATGAACTGAACTGAACTGAACTGAACTGAGTGTAGCACTTTCATGACATCATCTTTTAGGATTTGAAATAGCTTATCTGGAATTCTATCATCTCCAGTAGCTTTGTTCTTAGTGATGCTTCCTAAGGCCCACTTAACTTTGCATTCCAGGATGCCTGGATGTCGCATTCCAGGATGTTTTAGAAGCTAAAAGCTAAAGGCAAAGGTAATATTACCTACAGTGGAACCAGTGCTTTCTCAACGTGAGGTCAAAGATCACTTTCATTAAATTCATCTGAATGCTTTATAAAATACACATTCATGGGCACTGACTTAGACCACAAAGTGAAAATCTCCTGGAGACCAGAAGGCCATGGTTTTCTAGGCAAGCTGACCTTGATGCCTTTGAAAATACTTCTCAAGGTGATTCCTATGGGACTTGCCTTTAAGAATTCCACCCCTGTGAAGTGAAAGTCACTCAGTTGTGTCCGACTCTTTGCAACCCCATGGACTATACAGTCCATGGAATTCTCCAGGTCAGAACACTGGAGTGGATAGCCTTTCCCTTCTCCAAGGGATCTTCCCAACCCAGAGATCTAACCCAAGTCTCCCACATTGCAGTGAGTCAGTAATAAAATGTCCACCTTTGTTTTGTATAGAGTTTACAGAGTGTTTTCCACAAGTATTTTTCTTTTCTAAAAATTAATTGATTTATTTTAATTGCAGGCTAATTACTTTACAATATTGTGTTGGTTTTTGCCATACATCAACATGAGTCAGCCATGGGTGTACATGTGTCCTCCTGTCCCAAAACCGCCTCCGACCTCCCTCCCCATCCCATCCCTCTGGGTTGTCCCAGTGCACCAGCTTTGAGTGCCCTGTTTCATGCATTGAACTGGGACTGGTAATCTATTTCACATATGGTAATAAACATGTTTCAATGCTATTCTCTCAAATCATCCCACCCTCGCCTTCTCCCACAGAGTCTAAAAGTCTGTTCTTTATATCTGTGTCTCTTTTGCTGTCTTGCATATAGGATTGTCATTACCAACTTTCTAAATTCCATATATATATGTTAATATACTGTACTGGTATTTTTCCTTCTGACTTACTTTACTTTGTATAATAAGCTCCAGTTTCATCTACCTCATTAGAACTGACTCAAATGCATTTTTAATAGCTAAGTAATATTCCATTGTGTATATGGTCCACAACCTTCTTATTCATTCACCTACCAATGGACATCTAGGTTGTTTCCATGTCCTAGCTTATTGTAAACAGTGCTGCAATGAACATTGGGGCACATATATCTCTTTCAATTCTGGTTTCCTCAGTGTGCATGTCCAACAGTGGGATTGCTGGGTCGTATGGCAATTCTTTTTCCAGTTTTTTAAGGAATATCCACACTGTTCTCCATAGTGGCTGTACTAGTTTGCATTCCCGCCAACAGTGTAAGAGAACCCTCTTACACAAGTAGTTTTCTAATTCCAAATTCACATTACATCAGGATGATTGTCATGGCAGGTATTATTAGCCCCACTTGAAGATAAGGAAGGAAATCAGTCCTGAATATTCATTGGAAAGACTGATGCTGAAGCTGAAACTCCAATACTTTGGCCACAAAGTATTGTGAAGAACTGACTCGTTGGAAAAGACCCTGATGCTGGAAAAGATTGAAGGCGGGAGGAGAAGGGGATGACAGAGGATGAGATGGTTGGATGGCATCACTGACTCAATGGACATGAGTTTGAGCAAGCTCTGGGAGTTCGTGATGGACAGTGAAGCCTGGAGTGCTGCAGTCCATGGGGTTACAAAGAGTCAGACATGACCGAGCGACTGAACTGAACTGAAAGATAAGGAAATAACATTGAGATATTTAGACTGGCTCAGAGACTAACCTAGAGAATAGTGGAGCTCAGATTTTACTCCTCTTTTCACAAGTACAAACTCCATCTCCACCCCTCATGGAAACCCCCTAAAATTCACAGTTCTTCCTCTTTGTAGAACAAACTCATGGCAGTTATTCAGAACAGACTGTCGACAGTTCAGTCAGTTCAGTTCAGTCGCTCAGTCGTGTCCAACTCTTTGCGACCCCATGAACAGCAGCACGCCAGGCTTCCCTGTCCATCACCATCTCCCGGAGTTCACTCAGACTCACATCCATCGAGTCCGTGATGCCATCCAGCCATCTCATCCTCCATCGTCCCCTTCTCCTGCCCCCAATCTCTCCCAGCATCAGGGTCTTTTCCAATGAGTCAACTTTTCACATGAGGTGGCCAAAGTACTGGAGTTTCAGCTTCAGCATCAGTCCTTCCAAAGAAATCCCAGGGTTGATCTCCTTCAGAATGGACTGATTGGATCTCCTTGCAGTCCAAGGGACTCTCAAGAGTCTTCTCCAACACCACAGTTCAAAAGCATCAATTCTTTGGCGCTCAGCCTTCTTCATAGTCCAACTCTCACATCCATACATGACCACAGGAAAAACCATAGCCTTGACTAGATAGACCTTTGTCGGCAAAGTAATGTCTCTGCTTTTGAATATACTATCTAGGTTGGTCATAACTTTTCTTCCAAGGAGTAAGCGTCCTTTAATTTCATGGCTGCAGTCACCATCTGCAGTGATTTTGGAGCCCCCAAAAATAAAGTCTGACACTGTTTCCACTGTTTCCCCATCTATTTCTCATGAAGTGATAGGACCAGATGCCATGATCTTCGTTTTCTGAATGTTTAGCTTTAAGCCAACTTTTTCACTTTCCTCTTTCACTTTCATCAGGAGGCTTTTTAGTTCCTCTTCACCCTCTGCCATAAAGGTGGTATCATCTCCATATCTGAGTTTATCGATATTTCTTCTGGCAATCTTGATTCCAGCTTGTGTTTCTTCCAGTCTAGCGTTTCTCATGATGTACTCTGCATAGAAGATAAATAAGCAGGGTGACAATATACAGCCTTGACATACTCCTTTTCCTATTTGGAACCAGTCTGTTGTTCCATGTCCAGTTCTAACTGTTGCTTCCTGACCTGCATACAGATTTCTCAAGAGGCAGGTTAGGTGGTCTGGTATTCCCATCTCTCTCAGAATTTTCCACAGTTGATTGTGATCCACACAGTCAAAGTCTTTGACGTAGTCAATAAAGCAGAAATAGATGTTTTTCTGGAACTCTCTTGCTTTTCCATGATCCAGCGGATGTTGGCAATTTGATCTCTGGTTCCTCTGCCTTCTCTAAAACCAGCTTGAACATCAGGGAGTTCACAGTTCACGTATTGCTGAAGCCTGGCTTGGAGAATTTTGAGCATTACTGTATTAGTGTGTGAGATGAGTGTAATTGTGCGATAGTTTGAGCATTTTTTGGCATTGCCTTTCTTTGGGATTGGAATGAAAACTGACCTTTTCTAGTCCTGTGGCCACTGCTGAGTTTTCCAAATTTGCTGGCATATTGAGTGCAGCACTTTCACAGCATCATCTTTCAGGATTTGAAACAGCTCCACTGGAATTCCATCACCTCCACTAGCTTTGTTCGTAGTGACGCCTTCTAGGGCCCACTTGACTTCACATTCCAAGATGTCTGGCTCTAGATTAGTGATCGCATCATCATGATTATCTGGGTCGTGAAGATCTTTTTTGTACAGTTTTTCCGTGTATTCTTGCCACCTCTTCTTAATATCTTCTGCTTCTGTTAGGTCCAGACCATTTCTGTCCTTTATCAAGCCCATCTTTTCATGAAATGTTCCCTTGGTATCTCTAATTTTAAATGGCAATAGTGAAGGAGGAGAACACCTCAGGCACCTGTGGTCTAGGAGGAAAGAGCCAGTGTCACAGATGAAAGAGAGGTACATGACCACACAGTTGTTCGCAAAAGAAAGCAGGGCCCGGAATGCACCACTGCAACAGGAGACAGCAATAGGAGTCAACAGAAACACTTGTGGAAGACAAGGTGGCCATTTTACAAAGAAAGGAAGGCGTGTCTTAAACAAAACCTGAGTTGAGCACAAATTCACATGCCCTTCAAGAACAACTGGCCCAAAGACCCTCGGCTGTAGAGGCGGCAGCAGTCAGAAGTAATGAGTCCAGGCTATCGACAAGGATCAAGCACCGAAGCCTCTGCCTCTGTGGATCCCTGAGTCTGAGGGTTTCTGCAGCCCATGTTTATGGAGGTGTTTGAGAATCCCCATCTCAGCAAACCTCACTCTCTTGACCCACAGCAGGCCTGGGAGCCCCAGGGCAGAGACCCCAGTAGAGGTTCTGACAACCTTAGCCCAGACTTATCCTCTCATCTCTGTGTCAGGGACTTCATGCCACTGTCAGAATGTGTCCCTGGCTTCACAGTCTACCCTCCACCCACACATCCCTTTAGTGAAATTGTGTGCGCCTCTCCTCCCAGCAGAGAGCCTCCAGCCCCTCAGCCCTCAGGTAGAGCTTGCTCTCTACTAGGAACTATTCCAGCACTGAGGCATTTCTGCCCTCTGAAATGAACTGCTTTGAACTCTGAAATGAACTCTGAAATGAAATGATTTCCCTTAGGGAAATCATAGTAGAACTCTGTGATGACTGTAAGCTGGTGAGATTCATCCATATTGTTGCCTGAAGATGCCTTTTGTTCCTTGTCATTGCCGTATAGAATTTCATGGTGAGATGATACCACATTTTTAGATCCATTCTTCTGTTGGTAGGTAATTGGGTGTTTTTCAATTTTGGCCTATTTCAACTTAGCTGTGTTAATGAATTTCTCTTGCACACTAGGGATGGAATTGCTACATCTTCAGTTTTGGAGGATAATGTCATGTAGTTTTCTACACTGGGTTAGCCAGTTTCCTCACTCAAGACTATATATGAGCATTCCTTTTGCTCAGGATCCTCACCAATATTTACAACTGTGAGACTTCAGCAATTTTGTCCATCTATTGACTGTGTAGGTTTTTTAAAATTTAGATTTGTGTGCTTTTGGCTTATTTATTTTTGGTTGTGCAGGGGCTTTCTCTAGTTATAGTGATCAGGGGCTACTCTTCATTGCGATGGGAGGGCTTCTTATTTCAGTGGCTCTCTCTTGTTGTGGGGTGTGGGCTCTAGAGCACTGGCTCAGCAGTTGTGGTGCACAGGCTTAGTTGCCCCTTGGCATGTGGGATCTTCCCAGGCCAGGGATTTAACCTATGTCCCCTGCATTGGCAGGCGGATTCTTTACCACTCTACCACCAGGGAAATCCGGCTATGTAGTTTTAATTTTCATTTATCTCCTGACTAAATGAAAGGTGCTTTTTGTTTGATTTTGGTAGTTAGGGGCTACTCTTAACATGAAATGAGTATTCAAGTATTTTTCAAGTTTCTCTAATTGATTGGAATTCTTACATATTTTTGGTGCTGGTCCTTTGCCAGTTATATCTGTTACATTTTCTTGCATTCTGTTGCTTGTCTTTTCATTCTTTATGGTATCATTCAATTAACTACCTTTTAAAAACATACTTAGGATGAAACTTTCACTCTTTAAGAAGTAATGATTTGTTCTTTTATTTTACAAGAATTGAATAGCAGATTATAAAGAGGAAAGAGATTAGAGGGTATTGCACATTCTAGACAATCTTTTTATGTAATATTTGAATTTTTATATGAATCATGTATTGCTTCATTCAACAATTTTTTATTGAACACATAATATGTGCCAATAAGCTGCTCTACGTCCTAGGGCTCCATTACTGAACAGAGGCTGACACCTGACCTAGCAGAACTTACAAGGTGGGATTCAATATTGCTTTTACTTAAAAAAAAAAAAAAGCCTCAGATTTAATTTCCATCAAATTTTCATTTTGAGCTTTTACACACCTATATATAAAACAACATGGTACATAATTCAGAGTGAACTTGTAAAGCGATAAGCAAAACTTTCTGCCAAGGGTTGATTTTTGTCATTGATTTCAACAGCAAGTTTTCCAGAAAGTGTGCTAAAATGTCAGCTCCCAGTCCTCTTAAAAAGACACTGTGTATAAAGATATTTATTTTAAAACACCTTATTGCCATGAGTCATCTTAAACTAAAAATGCAAGTTGAAACATGAATCAGATTCTGGACTGAATTTATTATAGTCATTAAATTTGAATTTTTATTATGAGTCAGTAATAAACACACGTAGGAAAATAAATCAGTAGGTATGTAAAGTATGTGAGCAAATATACCTCCATTTCAGAACCTTTCAGAACCCACCCCTCCTCCACCACTGCCTTACTCCAGTCCTCTCCACCCCGGTAGCCGCAGTTAGCAGTTTCTTTTTTAAAAAAATAATCCTTAAATTGGAGTATAGTTGATTTACAATGTTGTGTTAATTTCTGGTGTACAGAGAAATGATTCAGTTTATACACACACCCATATGTATATAAATATATACACATGTATCAGGAGAGTCCCCTGGACGAGGGCTTGGCAACCCACTCTAATATTCTTGCCTGGAGAATCCCTTGGACAGAGGATCCTGGTGTGCCGCAATCCTTAGGGTCGCACAGAGTCCGACATGATTGAAGTGACTTACTATACAAGCACATACATGTATACACATATATTGTTAGATTTTTTCCATTATAGCTTATTACAAGATGTTGAATATTTTCCCCTGTACCATACAGTAGGATCTTGTCATTTATCTTTTTTATATATAGTAGTGTAAATGTGTTAATCCCAAACTTCTGACATATCCCTACCCCCTTTTCCCTTTGGTAGCCAGAAGTTTGTTTTCTATGTCTGTGAGTCTGTTTCTGTTTTGTTAATAAGTTTGTTTGTATCACTTTTTCCGATTCCATATATAAGTGATATCATGTATTTGTCTTTGTTTGTTGGACTTCTCTTTGTATGATCATCTCTAGGTCCATCCACATTGCTGCAAATGGCGTTATTTCATCCTTTTATGGCTCAGTAATATTCCAGTGGGCTTCCCTGGTGGCTCAGCAGTGAAGAATCCCCCTGCAAAGCAGGAGACACAGATTTAATCCCTGGGTCAGGAAGATCTCCTGGAGAAGGAAATGGCAACCCATTCCAACATTCTTCTCTGGGAAATTCCATGGACAGAGGAGCCTGGCGCGCTACAGTCCATAGGGTCAGAAAAGGGTCGAACATGACTTAGCGATTAAACAACAGTATTGCAGGCAGATGCTTTACCCTGTGAGCCACCAGGGAATCCCAGTTGTACTGTATATATACTATATCTTCTTTATCCATTCCTCCACTGATGAATATTTAGATTGCTTCCGTGTGTTATCTATTGTAATTATATTGTAATTAGTGATGCAATGAACATTGAGGTGTAGGAATCTTTTCAAATTAGAGTTTTCTCCAGATATATGCCCAGTGGGATTGCTGGATCATATGGCAACTCTATTTTTTTTTTTAAGGACCCTCCATCCTGTTCTCCATAGTGGCTGCACCAATTACATTCCCACCAACAGTGTAGAAGGAAATCCTTTTCTCCACACCCCATTTAGCAGTTTCTTATGTGTCCTTTAGGCGATGTTCAATCATGTGCAAACACATAGGAATTAAATATGCAGTCTGTCTAAAGTATTTTGTGCTGCTGAGTTAATGAGCTGCAGATTTCTCAGGTGGGGATGAGGGGCTGTGATCTGGATTGAAGACAAAGTGACAGCCTCTCCCAGGCTCAGAGTTGGGCCAGGTGAAGCGGGAAGGGTAGGGCCTTGACAAAGCCTCTCAGCCCCAGGCTGGCTCTGCATCTGCAAGCGGCCTGAGGATTGTTTGGGTGCTGCCTGGAGGTGGCAGTGACCTCTTGGGATCCCAGGTTGCACCGCTCCATCTTCATCCAAGCTTCAGAAGGCACATTTACATGGTGGGCTTTCTCCTCCTTCTCCTCCTGAAAAATGAAATGAATGCTGACATCACCCCACTTCCTCTTCCTCCCAGAAGTCTAGGCAGCCCCCTCTCCTCACCTGGCACCATTATACTCTGGGGCATCCCTGCTCCCACGCAGTTAACCCCTTCTTTCGTCTGTCCTCCTCTCAGTTTAGCTTTCTCAGGTGCAACACTGGATTGATTTCTCGTCCCCTTCTTTTAGCTCCCACCCTACTTGTGGCCTCCTATGCTTCATACTCCCTCCTATCCAATAGCCAGTACTCTTGGAAAGGCATTTTAGATCCATAACATCAGTAGCCTTGGGGATCAAGTTAATATATATGATGGATGCATATCTGCGTGCGTGCGTGCCAAGTCACTCCAGTCGTGTCCGACTCTGCGACCCCATGGACTGTATGTAGCCCACCAGGCTCCCTCAGTCCATGGAATTCTCCAGACAAGAATACTGGAGAGGGTTGCTATGCCCTCCTCCAGGGGATCTTCCAATCCAGGGATCGAACCTGTGTCTCCTGCAGCTCCTGCATTGCAGGCAGATTCTTTACTGCTGAGCCACAGAGGAAGCCCATAAGTGATGTATATTCTATAAATATTCCCCCGCTCTGTACTACAAAAGTTTCTTCAGAACTGAGTGGCCAGATTGAACAAAAAAAAATATAGCATGCACAGTCAAATTTGAATTTCAGATAAACTACAAATAATCTTTATTATAATCAGTCTACTGCCATTTTAATCTGCATTTAATCGGCCAACTCTGTTTCAAAACTCAGCTGAGCAGTTAAATTAAACAGTCCTTCTAATCTGCATATCTTTGTCCTAAAAACAAAGTTTAAATCCTCCCTTCAATGACTGTGGCCCATGCACAGCAAAACATCCCATCAATTTTAAAGAAACACCTCACCAATTTTAAAGCTGGGCACTTTGAGTTGTCTTGGGCCAGCTCAGGAAGCATTTCACAGTGGTTGCTAGGTGGCAGATCTCAACTCAGGAAAGCATTTTTCAAATTCTATTAGTACTGTTTGGTGAGAGTACTTGATAATGAGCCTAAACGTGTATGGTTTATAGAGCTTTCCCCTCTTACCATTTTTCTTCCAATTTAAAATCTGTAGCAAAACCAAGTTTAAATAACACTTTCTAAAAAGCTTTGTCTTTTAAGCCAAATGCCAGACTGTCTAGGTAAACACAGAATTTAGTAATCACGGTTTTAATTTATTTCAGCTATTTTTCCCTGCTGAATTTTTGAGATAGGTAAGACTGGATTTCTTCCAAACAAATCTGGGCAGAAGAAAACGAAATGTGTTGGCTAGCTTTACGTATCCCCACATGATTCCTGATACAGTTTTACCTGGAAAATGAGGGCACACAGAATAATTTTTTTTTTCATCTCAAGTTCTTTTTGCAAACATCAAATACTTCACACAAAAGGAACATTATGGCCTATTCAGATAATTTTTTGTTCAAATTACTTAGCAAACTTCATGAAACAAGAGTTGTGATTCTTCATACCCCTTTGATAATTCGAAGGAAGAGCAGGATCCAGAGGACAGTATAAAAGGGGCATAGGGCTTCCCTGGTGGCTCAGATGGTAAAGAATCTGCCTGCCGATGCAGGAGACTCCGGCTTGATCCCTGGGTCTGGAAGATCCCCTGGAGAAGAGAATGGCTACTCACTCCAGTATTCTTGCCTGGAGAATTCCATGGACAGAGGAACTGCAAAGTATTGGGTAAACTGGGAGACTAAAGAGAGAAAGACTGGGGAATTATCAGCAAGGGAAATCAATAATAGTGATGATGGCACCCCTAATCTAGTTTCCCCCAAAAGAAACACACTTAGAGGATGTTAGCCATATATGACCATTAATTAAGAGCAGACTCCTAATTACTCATCACAGAATTAAATCATCCTTGTATCTTTGTTCAATAAAGTGTTCTCTTTTACTACCTTACCTGACCCAGGCATTGAAGAATGGGAACAAAAAAGAATTATGGAAATTTAGGACTAAAGGGAACCTGTTTTTCCTTCTTGGTGCTCAGATTTTGTAAAGAAATAAGTTAAATGTTTATCAACAGGAAATTTGCCAATAAGTGATGTAAGATTAGGTGGAACCATATGAAATTGATAGTGCATCTGATTCTTCCTAATGCTGTGCAGATGTTAAAAATAGAGAGTGGCTCTGTAATTACTGGTGGAGAATAATATCCCAGGTAAATGATAAATTACAGAACATCGTTATAGGATACTAGTGGGTGTGGGGGTGTCCAGGGTATGTGGGGATATATATGCTTGTTTATGTCCCACCATAAATCTGAAGATGATAAAATATGCAAACAGTTAACAGTGAATGCCTTTGGAGGGCGGGGTAGAAAACTAGAGACAAGAGCAGGAGATATGTTTTACTTTTGTACAATCCCAATTTTTACCAAATGAATGTGTTAAAAATTTTAAAGGAAAAAAAAAAAAAAAGACCAAACCTGCAAGAAAACTATTGCTTAAAGAGGTGAAAGATCTGTTCAAGCCATGCGGTGACCTCAGACTAGAATCTATTGAAGAAAGTGGCTGCTCAATTGTTTATCTTATCCCTATAGTTCAAAGAACAACAGTGAACAGTTGTTCTTTGGGGCTTAACAAGTTCAGGGAGTCACTGTCTACCTTGACTTTGTAGTTTACCTTGGATCTTAATCACTCTAGTTAAATGGAGAGCTTCCCCTCAAAAACCCAGTGTCAGTGGCGGGGTGGTCAATCAGATGTGACTCATTCTCAGAGTCACAGTTGTGAATTAATAGATTAGATGCTGCTGGCTAAGACTGTCAGAAAGAAGCCCTTTCTCTCTTATAATTTCCTTGGGTCCTATCAACAAGAGTCCTCTGAGCCATTTTCAGCATCCTTTTCTCACTATGATCCTTTTCCTTTATGTTAGAGTTGGAAACCACATAATTTTATTCTGATTATGTTCTGTTCAAGATTGTTGTTGTTTAGGCGCTAAGTCATGTCCAACTCATGTGCCCATAGACTGTAGCCCACCTGGCTCTTCTGTCCATGGGATTTCCCAGGCAAAAATACTGGAGTGGGTTGCCATTTCCTTCTCCAGGGAGTCTTCCTGACCCAGGGATTGAATCCAAGTCTCCTGCCTTGGCAGGCTGATTCTTTACCATCTGAGCCATCAGGGAAGCCCCTCTGTTCAAAATAGAGGAAAGGTGATTAGAATTTGTTTTGTACAGTTCAGATGGCCTCCCTTCCTCTCCCCCGACTCCTGTATCCTATTTTCCCCAGCCACTGGACTGGCCACATCCAAATTATTCTAACTGACCAGCATTTCTCAAACTGTGCTGAGAAGTGGAACAATTTCATATTTGCAGCTGAAGAAACTGCAGTCTAGAGGTTCAGTGACTTGTCCTCATTCCCACAGTTAGAAAGAAGCAGACACAAACTAAAAGACAGCTGCCTGACTTCCAGCCAAGTGTCCCCAGTCTTGAAATAAAACTGCTTATTTCTCCCTTTCCCTCCAGCAACCGCTCTGTTTTCTCCTTTCCTTTTACTGTCAGAATTCCCACACTTGCAGTTAAGTGCCTGCACTGTTTTCAGGCTGCCTGGTTTCTGCAGAAGCCCTGTATGTTGGGTTCCATGCCCACCAGGACGAGAGGGGCTGGTTGAAAGAGAACTAAGTGGGTTAGATGCCCCCTGGGGTTGGTCTTTCCCGATAGGTTGTTATCAAGACTATGGCAGGGACAGTTAGTAGAATCATGCCTACTTTCTTTACCACTGTATCTACAAGTCCAGAGCCTGATACCCATCAGGAGCCAAAAAAATACTAGCTGATCAACGAGACTGACTTTCCTTTCAGAAAGTCTTCCTTTCTAAGGCGTTTGCATTTATTTCCTGATTGGATGACCGTGCTTGGTGTGCCTCCTCTTCCCCTGGACTAACATTATCACTGATTGATGGATCTGTTCATTTTACTGAAGCACTATAGGAGATAGAGGAAGAACCGATAGTGGGGTGCTTATGTTTTCAGTTCAGTTCAGTCACTCAGTCGTGTCCGACTCTTTGCGACCCCATGAATTGCAGCACGCTAGGTCTCCCTGTCCATCACCAACTCCCGGAGTTCACTCAAACTCACGTCCACCGAGTCGGTTTTATTTGTGGGAAAAAAATGTAAGTGAGTAATGAATCACAAATAATATAATGATGTGATAGTTATAAGGCAGATTGGAGCCAGACTGCATGGGTATTTAACATCTCTGCATTTTAGTTTCCTCCTCTATAAACTGGAGACAGTGGTAGTTCTTACCTCATAAGGTCGTTGTGAAGGTTGAAGTGAAAGTGAAAGTGAAGTGGTGTCTGACTCTTTGCGACCCCATGAACTGTAGCCTACCAGGCTCCTCCGTCCATGGGATTCTCCAGGCAAGAGTACCGGAGTGGGTTGCCATTTCCTTCTCCAGGGATCTTCCCAACACAGGGATCGAGCCCAGGTCTCCTGCATTCCAGGCAGAGACTTTAACCTCTGAGCCAGGTTAAGTCATGTATTAATGATATAGTTGAAGCACTTCAAAGAGAGTCTGGTATATTGCAAGTGCTCAAAAAATGTTTTAAAAAGCAGAAGGTAATATATTAATCATTATTATAAGTGCTGTAAGAAAGTATCTTTTTTTAAAAATTTTTTTAATTTTTTTTTCTTTTTTTTTTTTAATTTTAAAATCTTTAATTCTTACATGTGTTCCCAAACATGACCCCCCCTCCCACCTCCCTCCCCACAACATCTCTCTGGGTCATCCCCATGCACCAGCCCCAAGCATGCTGCACCCTACGTCAGACATGGACTGGCGATTCAATTCTTACATGATAGTATACATGTTAGAATTCCCATTCTCCCAAATCATCCCACCCTCTCCCTCTCCCTCTGAGTCCAAAAGTCCATTATACACCTCTGTGTCTTTTTTCCTGTCTTGCATACAGGGTCGTCATTGCCATCTTCCTAAATTCCATATATATGTGTTAGTATACTGTATTGGTGTTTTCCTTTCTGGCTTACTTCACTCTGTATAATTGGCTCCAGTTTCATCCATCTCATCAGAACTGATTCAAATGAATTCTTTTTAACGGCTGAGTCTTTTTAAGAACTTTTTTCCCAGTGAGAATTAATCAGTTCTCAAATTCTCTTTTTCAAATATCCTTTCCAATTTTTTCTTTGTCATTTTGACTCATCACTCCATTGTACCGGGGTTACTAAGCTTGTCCAGGATGTTTAAGATCTGAGAATGGGAGAACTGAGGAACCTCAGTTAACGGCCAGCACCAATCAACCCTCAGCCAACTGAGTGAGGCTCTCCTTGTCTATCTGTCCATCTGATCCAGCCTACCCCACAGCTGGCTGTGGCCATGTGGGAGAGCCTGGGGAGACCCTCAGAAGAACCCACCGTACCAGTTCACAGAATGGTGAGGAGCAATAAATAATACAATTTGCTATTTTAAGCCACTAAGTGGTGAGGTGGTTTGTTTTACAGCAAAGCACAATTGAAATACCACCTTGAATTTTGTCCCAGAGGTGGACATGCTAACACTTTGAATATTACAAATCTCGATATTAAGTAGTTGTGTTAATTCACTCATTTGTGTCTGACTCTTTGCAACCCAAGGACTGTGGTTCAGCAGGCTTCTCTGTGGGATTTTCCAGGCAAGAATACTGAAGTGGGTTGCCACTCCCTTTGCCAGGGAATCTTCCCAACGTGGGGATCGAACCTGGGTCTCCCACACTGCAGGCAGATTCTCTGTCATTAAATAGTTATACACAGCTGTTTGCATTAAAAAAACACTCAATGTAGGACATTCTGTATAGTGCGTTCAAAAATAACTTTTCTCTCCTACTTACCATACAGTATTTTGAATTTTTGTATGAGTAATTTATGTCTACACTATTATTTTTGGTTGTTGCATTTTACATCATGATTTATTAACAAATCTCTTGGTAAAGAGTCAGATTCTGATTTTTTGCTACTGTAAGAAATGCTTTAATGGACATCTTTGAACATATATATTTTTACACATTAAAGATGATTTCCTCAGGATTATTTCCTGGGCATGGAATTGCTTGGTTGAAGATATGCCTGTTTTCAAGGTTTTGATTAAGTATCATCTAATTGCTTTTCAGAAAAGTTGTTTACATTCTTACCATGAATGAGTCAGGACCCTCTTTTCCCTGCACTTTTACCATGGTTTTTTTTTTTTTTAATCTTTGTTGATCTAATGAATGAAAAACTATGATCTCATTACTGTTTTAATTTTGTTGTTACCAGCTGGGGCTGAGTATATTTTTATGTACAGAAAGCACTCACGTCTACTCTAAAATTATTCCACTCTGCTCATTTTTCCACTGTTAGTCTTTTCCTTAAAGATTTGTGAGTGATTAGATACTAACATTTGTCTGTTATGCATATATTTAAATATTTTTCTACAGTTTCTTTCCAAGAGAAGATTTCCCTCAGCTTTTTTGGGTTTAGGTGGATTTTTTTTTTTTAAATGCGCAAACAAATCTGTTTATTTTTATTTATTTATTTTATCTCTGAGATTGGTGTTATTGGTTATATTGTTTTGAAAGATAGCAAAGTTTAAATACTTTCGGAGTGTCAGATGTTATCCAAGTAAAATTCAGACCCCCTCAGTTTATGTCACACACCACATTCTAGTCTCTATTTAGCCAAATCAATCTCCCACAACTTCTTAATGCATATTCCCTGTTCTTGTGACTTTAGTTTCTGGTATGTGGAGCTCCAGAGCTCTGGAGTCTGACAGATCCCAGTTATTAATAGGATTCTGACTCAACTGCTTACCAACAGTACAAGAAGAGCTTTTAGACCCTCTACTTCTTCCTATTTAAGTGGAGAGAGGATTAGTTTGAGGTTAGTTCCTGGAATATAGTTGGGCGCTTAGTAAATATTAGTTCTCAAGCCATGTCCTTGTGTTTCTATTCATTTGGGGACATGGCTCTAAGATATCTTTTTCCTCCCCTCTGTCTCATGACATTTTACATATTCTTCAGGTCCACTTCCACCCAGACTCCTTCATAGAGGCTTTCAGGGAACAGGGAGCTTCATCATACACCTTACTCAGCTTCAGTTCAGTTCAGTTGCTCAGTTGTGTCTGACCTTTTTCGACCCCATGAACTGCAGCACACCAGGCCTCCCTGTCTATCACCAACTCCTGCAGTCCACCCAAACCCATGTCCGTTGAGTCGGTGATGCCATTCAACCATCTCATCCTCTGTTGTCCCCTTCTCCTCCTGCCCTCACTTTTTCCCAGCATCAGGGTCTTTTCAAATGAGTCAGCTCTTCGCGTCAGGTGGCCAAAGTATTAGAGTTTCAGCTTCAAAATCAGTCCTTCCAATGAACACCCAAGACTGATCTCCTTTAAAATGGACTGGTTGGATCTTGCAGTCCAAGGGACTCTCGAGAGTCTTCTCCAACACCACAGTTCAAAAGCATCCATTCTTCGGTGCTCAGCTTTCTTCACAGTCCAACTCTCACATCCATACATGACCACTGGAAAAATCATAGCCTTGACTAGACGGACCTTTGTTGGCAAAGTAATGTCTCTGCTTTTTAATACGCTGTCTAGGTTGGTCATTGGAGAAGGCGATGGCACCGCACTCCAGTACTTTTGCCTGGAAAATCTCATGGATGAAGAAGCCTGGTGGGCTGCAGTCCATGGGGTCACGAAGAGTTGGACATGACTGAGCGACTTCACTTTCACTTTCATGCATTGGAGAAGGAAATGGCAACCCACTCCAGTGTCCTTGCCTGGAGAATCCCAGGGACGGGGGAGCCTGGTGGGCTGCCATCTATGGGGTCGCACAGAATCGGACACGACTGAAGTGACTTAGCAGGTTGGTCATAACTTTCCTTCCAAGGATTAAACGTCTTTTAATTTCATGGTTGCAGTTACTCAGCTTAGGTGCCTTCCAATTTTTATTTTAATGTTTCAAATGTAGTTACAAGTTACATTCAAATTACAAACTTCAGGAAGGGCTGGCCAGTGCTTGACACTTAAATGCACCCAATAAGTATTATTGGTTGAGATTCTGTGCTCTCACTGCTGTGGGCCCAGTTTCTATCCCTAATCGGGTCAGGGAACTAAGATCTCCAAGCTGCTTGTTACGCCTACAACCCCCCACAAAAAAAAAGAGTCCATGAGATTTAACTGGAAAGTAATAACACTAGTTAACCAACTGTAGTTTTAAGTTAGCCTAATTATTATTCCAGACATGTAATTGGTGATAAAGGCAAATTTGTTTAGGAAATATAGCAATGATTGGTATCTCTGCCTCTGGGACCCTGTATTATACCACTGAATATTTCAGTAGTTCAGTGTCATGGGGGAAATGAGTGAAGGTGGTCAAAAGGTGCAAACCTCTAGTTATAAAAGAAATAAGTTCTGGGATATAATGTATAGTATGGTGATTACAGTTGACAATACTGTGTTATATATTTGAAAGTTGCTAAGAGAGCAACTAAAAGTTTCCAAGAAAAATTATTTATAGCTATGCAAGGTGGGGGATATTAGCTAAACTCATTGTGGTAATTATTTCACAATATATCGAACCTGGATCTCCTGCATTGCAGGCAGATTCTTTACTATCTGAGCCACCAAGGAAGCCCTTCACAATATAATGCATATATCAAATCTTTATGTTGTACACCTTAATCTACTGCAATGTTATACGTCAGTGATATCTCAGTAAAACTGGGAAGAAATTAAACTTCTTAAATTAAAAAATATATACCATCAGAAAATACCAGGGTATGTATCCATCCTAATAGTTTCAGTTCAGTTCAGTTGCTCAGTCGTGTCCAACTCTTTGCGACCCCGTGAACCACAGCATGCCAGGCCTCCCTGTCCATCACCAACTCCTGCAGTCCACCCAAACCCACGTCCATTGAGTCGGTGATGCCATCCAACCATCTCATCTTCTGTCGTCCCCTTCTCCTCATGCCCCCAATCTTTCCCAGTATCAGGGTCTTTTCCAATGAGTCAGCTCTTCGCATGAGGTGGCCAAAGTACTGGAGTTTCAGCTTTAGCATCATTTCTTCCAATGAACACCCAGGACTGATCTCTTTTAAGATGGACTGGTTGGATCTCCTTGCAGTCCAAGGACTGCAAGAGTCTTCTCCAACACCACAGTTCCAAAGCCTCAATTCTTCAGCGCTCAACTTTCTTTATAGTCCAACTCTCACATCCATACATGACCACTGGAAAAACCATAGCCTTGACTAGACAGACCTGTATTTCTCCAATTCTAAGAAGCATTTGGTCTCACATTTTTAACATCTCTGAAACTGGGGTTTGTGGTGATGGTGGTGATGGTGGTGCTTGTGGTGGTGGTGGTTTAGTCACTAGGTCATGTCTGATTCTTGTGATCCTATGAACTGTAGCCTACCAGGCTCCTCTGTCCATGAGATTTCCCAGGCAAGAATACTGGAGTGGGTTGCCATTTTCTTCTCCAGGGGATCTTCCAACCCAGGGATCGAACCCAGGCCTCTTGCATTGCAGATGGCCTCCTGCATTGCAGGTGGATTTTTTTTTTACCAACTGCATCACCAGCGACCTTATCTTACTATAATGTTAAGAAATAGCCATTGGCCATGGGGCAGTCCTGATATAGTTGGCATTGCCTTTGCATTTGTGAACATAGTTATAACTATTTGAATTGTCATCATTTCACTGAGTTCTATGCAATTTAATACTACATGTGTCAAAGCCATATGCTAACAACTGCAGTTGAAGGTAGGAGAAATTGCCAGATGTGTCAGATTAGATGAAAAAAATTTCAAAGGAACAAGAAGGTAATATAACCAACTCATGGATCACACAGGATTGCAGCGAGGGCCTGGAACTTCAATTTGTCAGAAACTTCTTCCTGGCCACTAATAGAGAGGATATGTAGGTTGTACTGTGCTGTGCATAGTTGCTCAGTCATGGCTGACTCTCTGCAACCCCATGGACTGTAACCCGCCAGGCTCCTCTGTCCATGGTGATTCTCCAGGTGAGAATATTGGAATGGGTTGCCATGCCCTCCTCCAGGGGATCTTTCCAACTCAGGGATCGAACCCAGGTCTCCTGCATTGCAGGCAGATTCTTTACCATGTGAGCCACCAAGGAAGCCCATGAATACTGGAGTGGGATCTTCCCAACCCAGGAATTGAACCAGGGTCTCCTGCATTGCAGATGGATTCTGTACCAGCTAAGCTACCAGGGAAGCCCTACATAGGTTGTAGTGACATATAATTCAGTTAAACAAACTATGCTTTTAATCTAATAGGAATGTGCCAGCATCAAACTTGAAGAATGAATGTCTGGCTAGGAAGCAAATCCCAGAGACATGGTTAGGCCATCCTTTTAGGAAATACTGCATATATATCAATGATACTGTGTGGACAAGCGCGTGATGTTCTGTGTGAAGAGGGATTTAGGAAAATTAGACTCATGTACAGAATTTGTAGAAATATTTAATCAATTTATTTTGCTTATATTTTCCTTTTCTAAATATGTACATTACTGAAAAAATCATATCTAAATTTAAAACCATCATAAGTATTAAAAAGATCCTATGTAACAACATACTGTGTCATAATTTAATTCACAGCTCTTTTTTTTTTTTCTTGATAGCACATGCTATCAAAAATGTCCTGCTGCTGCTGGTGCTGCTAAGTCACTTCAGTCATGTCCGACTCTGTGAGACCCCATAGACGGCAGCCTACCAGGCTCCCCTGTCCCTGGGATTCTCCAGGCAAGAACACTGGAGTGGGTTGCCATTTCCTTCTCCAGTGCATGAAAGTGGAAAGTGAAAATTGAAAGTGAAGTTGCTCAGTCGTGTCCGACTCCTAGCGACCCCATGGACTCCAGCCTACCAGGCTCCTCCGTCCATGGGATTTTCCGGGCAAGAGTACTGGAGTGGGTTGCCATTGCCTTCTCCTCAAAAATGTCCTAGATTTGAATAATTATGATAAATTGAATGGACTGTAAAATGGGCAATAGATCTGTGGATTTCAAAGCTTAATGAAGGAACAGAACTTCATATTTTTTCCTTGTTATTGTTTTGGTGGGTATTACGTTGTTGCTTAGGAATGAGGTAGGAATATCCTACAATTTCTTCATAATCATCAGTTACGCTTGTTTGCAGAAATAGCATAATTTGAAGAGAAGCTAGTTTCTCACATCACCATTTAAAACTTCTTAATGTAAGCCACAGATTGCATCCTGAATTGGATAACACTTCATCTGTCATTAACTAAGCACCTTAAAAATTAACTTTATTATATTTTCCCAATATACAAGTAATACATGTTAGTATGAAAAATACCCTATATTAAAAAGTGGGTAGGTATGAGTATATAATCAGCCATATCTTCTAACCAAAATATTTGGTAAATTTATTTTTTTAGAAAAATTTCTTATAAATATTTTGATGCCATTTCTTCTACTTATGAAAACATATCAAATCAAAGTAACATATATTTAGTGTACAGTATTTGGAAAGTATAGCAAAGTATAAATAAGCATGAAAAACATTCATCTCATCACCACCCAGAAATTGCCTTTTACTATTTTTGGTCATCAAATTCAACCTATCCAGGGAAAATAGGAACAGTTTGTGGATGTGCAGTACACCCCTTGTTGAATTTGTGAAGGCAAAAAAAGAGAGTTTGGAGAACAGCCCGTATGTCTTGGTAATAGAATTAATTACACAGATCTTATGTTCTAAATCTGTCTCCTCAAGTTTGCCTTATTCTTCTCACATTGCTGGAGCTTGTCCAGGACACAGCCCACTTTCTACTACTTGGCAACAGAGCACTCTGCGGTGGTTGGTCACTGTCTTCATTCAGGTCACCCTCTCATTCACTCATAATTCATTCATTCGACAAATATTCATTAAGTGCCACTCTATGTGCCTGGAATACAGAGGGGGCAATAAAGAAACATGGCCTCTGCCCTCTTGCAGCTTTCAGTCAAAAGAAGACAAAGCAGATAATAAACATAAAACTAAATATGTGATTAAATACATTTGCAATGAGTGTCGATAGATGAGAAAAGGTGGCCGGGAAAGTAAATAAGCGTAGCCATAATCAGATTCGGGAGGGAAGTCCTCTCTGATGGACAGGTCAGAAGGTCAAGGAGAAACAAAAGGGAAGGTTTGAGGCTGTCAAACTTGGTGGGTATGGCCTAAAATGAGCGAAGGAACAACTGTAGGGGGTGGGGGAAGATAGGCTATAGAGGTAAGCACAGCACTTTCTGTTCGTGCCCTCCTGCTCAGTTGCCAAGTCCTATAGGGCCTTGGAGAGGATTTTGAATTTTATCCTGTGTACACTTAGAAACCAATACGCTTTTTTTTTTTAATTTAAATTATGGTTACTTTTAATAGGTAAAGCATACAAGATCCAAAGATGACTGAATGAAAACACTCTGTCCCTCCGGTTTCCTAGCCACCCAGGTGTCCTCCCCCGAACTGGCTATAAGTATCTCTCCAGAAATACTCCAGGCACAAGCAAGCCTATCAGTCCATAAGATATTTTAAGCAGGGGAGTAGGGCATCGGATTTAAGACCACCCGAATACTGAGAGGCGCCTGGCTTTCCGCGTTCAGAGCTACGAGTTCCAGCTTCGCGCACCTTACTATGCTCGGCATTCCGAGCTTCAACCAGGGAGATCCCCTGGGGGCCCAGGACTTCGCAAATTACATTCTGGCAGGGCTCCTACGTTTGTTCCCACGCTGTGCTCCGGGCAACAGCCTTGCGCGCCTGCAGCTCCCACGCCGCTCCCTCCCCGCATCTCGTGGCCGGGAACCTGGAGCTCGGCACACAGCCCAGGTGCGCTTGAGTTTTTTAACGAGAGACTAGGGCGGGAAGGCAGCGGCTCCCAGAAGGCAGCGACGGAGGCGGGCCGGGGCGTGGCCAATGCCGTAGGCGGGATCAAGCTTGGGGGCGGAGCCGACGCTGGGTCGGCTGCTGAGCTCTCCAGAGCTCCCGCTGCAGAGATTCGGTCCGGGACCCGGGCCACCCACTGGGCTGGGGTGCTCGTCGGCCCTGGGCTCTACAAAGCCCTGAAGGTAAATCCGCCTGGGAGACGGGCTGCTGGAGCTCTAGGGGACCTACGGCGGGGGCAGGCCGCTGGATGGCGGCGGAGGGGAGCGTCCCGCGACGAGTTTCCCAAGAAAGCTGAACTCATCCCAAGTTTCTTGTGCATCAGTTTGCACCGGCGATTTGGTGGCGGTCTGTTTCTGTGCGGGTGGTCTTGGGCCACGAGAGAGGCGCGGAGGTGATTGGATTAATTCGCCTGGGCGCGACCCAGGTTTCTGTACTGGACCCCTCGCCGCGGTGGGCGCAGTTTTTGCCCCAGAAAGGGTGGGTAATTGAACGCAGTTGTGTCCCTCGGCAGCCGAGTGATCCCCGGGCTCAGAGCGCGCGCGTCTGCGAGGCGTGCCTAGTAGTCCGGAGGCCAAGCTCCATGACTTCTTTCCTCTTTAGGCAAGACTGACTAGGTGTTGTCCCCCACCCCCCCGGGGGCTGACCCCTGAGGCTCCGCTATGAACACCGAGAGCGAAGTGGATTTTTCCAGCAACAGCTTAACCCCTTTGTGGCGGAGGCGTTCAACCCCTCAGCCCCAGCTCCTGGGCCGGAGCAAGCCGAGGCCCCAGTCCTATCAGAGCCCCAGCGGGTTGCTGATCACGGATTTCCCGGTGGAGGACCGAGAGACGCTCCCTGCGGCGCAGACTGTGGCCGAAGTGCCCGGCGCCTCAGACGGCAGGACGGTCCAGAGGAGCCCCCTGCTTATATGCGCCCATCGGAGGGCGGTGACCAATGGGAGGACCGTCTCCCAGGAGTACAGGGCTGTCTCTCCTCGGCTTCGACGGTCCAAGTCACCCCAAGTCCCCAGAGTGGCGTCGGGCGGCTCCCCCAAGTCCCCAGCGAACGGCACAGTGACCAAGCCTGTGCCTCAGCCGCTGCACCCCCCGCGGACTCCTCGAGCGCCGCCCCCCTGCAGCCCCGAGGGGGACAAGACCGGATTCCCCACCAGCCCCCTGCCTTCTCCGGCTGCAAATGGGCTTTCCCCTAATATCTCCTCCCAAGGCGCCGGTTCGCTCTCCGGCAACATGGCTAAGGACCCTGAGCGAGGAACCTCGAGACTCTCTCCTTCGCTCCCCAAAAGGTCTTTGGAACAAAAACTGCCGCTCCAAAGGCTGCCCTCACCGGAGAACGAACTCCTGGAGAATCCTTCAGTGGTTTTGAGCACAAACAGCCCCGCCGCCCTCAAAGTGGGAAAACAGCAGATCATTCCGAAGAGCTTGGCCTCGGAAATTAAAATAAGTAAATCCAACAATCTGAACGTGGAACCTCACAAGAGACTGCTCAAGGTGCGCAGCATGGTGGAGGGCCTTGGGGCCCCCCTGGGCCCAGCAGAGGACGAGGGCGAGGCGGAGCACGACTTGGACAGCCCGGGGTCTCTGCGGAGAGGCTTGCGGTCCACCTCGTATCGCAGGGCGGTGGTCAGTGGCGTTGATTTTGACAGTCCTGGCACCTCGAAGAAGAAGAACAGGATGTCCCAGCCGGTTCTGAAAGCAGTGATGGAAGACAAGGAGAAGTTTTCCAGCCTGGGAAGGATAAAGGTAAAAGTGGGCAAGAGTGTCGCACGTTAGGCAGTCATTAAGCCGCCAGTGAAGATGTTTGGGGTGCGGAGGAGAGGCACAGAGGGAAGTAAAGGTTATTGTTCTTTTTTAATTTTATTGTTTGTTGATCAGACTCCTGCACGTCTATCTCTTGGCCATTTTATTGCTGGTGGGCACAGCCCAGGGTAATGCAGTTTTATGGGAGGAACTTAAACTCTTATCACTGTATTCATTTTCTAAGTTCGGCAAAATGTGGGGGACAAGTAGGAGAAAAAAACCAGCAAATTACGTATTGGTGGAGTGAATTTTGAACACTTTTAATACCGGTAGCTGCAAAGGGGGTGGCAGACGGGCGTGGATCTGCACTCTTGGTTATGTGGTCACGCCAGTGTGGTGCTTGTTTAGAAGTGTCAGTTACTGATTGCTGATTCACCACAGCTGATACAGGAAAACACCGATTTCCTTTCAGCCGGTTGATTAAGTACTTACATTAGTGACTTAATTACTGAAATATTTTTCCTTTCTGTAGTGATCACATACTAAATACCATCCAGGTAAAATGTGAATCTTAAAAGTCAATTGCCAGAATCACAAAAGACATAGTTTGTCATCTTTATTTCTGGCTTCTTTCACCAGTGGCTTTGGTTGCATCTCATTCCCATTTTGTGCCCACTTAACCCTTGAGTGCATTTAACAAGTTTGTAGCTTGAAACTTCAGGTTGGAGTGAATGATGTGACCTAAGAGTTGCACTCCTTAAAATATTACCAAATATGACATAAAGAAATAGGGAAGACTAGGGAAGGAGATTTTGGAGAGTGCGTGTGCTGCCTTCTCCAGACACAAGACAGATCTCAGTAATAGGGCAGAAATTCATTTTGGCAGCCACATCTTTTCCTGATTAATCAGAAAGCTGGAACCAGTGTATATAAATGTCACATATGTAATACACAAGTGAGCCTGTTTTATTTTAGATCCTATGGCCTTAAATTGCATAACATTTTATGTGTATTTTTTTCCCCCTCCAACTTTGCAAGTTTAACAAATTTCAATTTAACAGTGGTGGTGAATCATGAGTGAGCTTCCCTGATGGCTCAGATGGTAAAGAATCTGCCTGCAATGCAGGAGACCTGCGTTCAGTCCCTGGGTTGGGAAGATCCCCTGGAGAAGGGAATGTCTTCTCAACTCCAGTATTCTTGCCTGGGAAGTCCCATGGACAGAGGAGCCTGGAGGGCTACAGCTCATGGGGTCACAAAGAATAGGACATGACTGAGGGACTAAGAAAACTAATTTCTAAGTAAAGAAATTGCATAATATTTTTTGTGCTCCCCCCGCCCCCACCCCCAGCTCCAACTCTGCAAGTATAGCAGAGTTCAATTTAACAGTGATGGTGAATCATCAGTAATAAGCTAAAAACTATTGGTCATTTGAGGATTCTCAAGCTGTATTGGCTGAGCGTGGGGGATATTGTACATTTTATTTCATCTTTTTAGTGAGTGGTAGTAGTCATATGACTGCTCCAGGGATCATCTGCGCATGCTGTTGGAAATCTAATGAATGTGACCACAAAAAAGTACTTTTTCTTTAAATAGCTGTATTTTCTGTTTGGCTCATTCATACATAGTTTGCTTTGCTTTTCCTCTTTTTCCTTTTCTTGTTTCTTAGAAAAAAATGCTGAAAGGACAAGGAACATTTGATGGGGAAGGTAAGCATTTGATTTTCCATACTTTTATTGCTGTTTCAATGTGGAATATCAATTATAAGTTGAAATCCAACGAAGTAACAAAAACACGAGATGAGAAAAATGTACAACTTCTCAAATTATACAGCACAAAGCTCTGCACTAAGCTAAATTTTCATCCAGTAATACCAGCAGTGAATAAAATTAATAGCATTCTTTGTAAGCCGATGACTTTGTCAGACCAGTGTTCTGGGATTTTTAATTCTCCTCTACTCTGGCTCCATCCCCACCTCCCTCAAAAAAATGAAGAAAGATTAAGGATAAACTCTAGCTCTTCAATTTAAAATTCTGAAGTTTTGGCATGTAGATCTTACGTCCATATTTCCTTAGGTCATATTTCCTTTGACTTACTGTTCTTATCCCCATATTTCTACATTTTAATATATTAATATGGTTTCATAACCAAATTTCAATTTGGAGGAAATCGAACTTGCTTCATTAACAGAACCCTATTGCTAAGAGTTTTGACCTCATATAGTGTTTTTATGAAGGATCTCAGAAACAAAAGCAGCTTTCACCAGGTGTTCAGACCCTAATCAGATTAGGGGACTTTGTGTAAATGGATCCAGTGTCAATGGACCAGAAGAGTTTGTAGAGCTGGGAGAGTGTGGTGGAGGTGAGGGTAGTTACTTCCTGTCATTCTTTGAAATGTTAAGATTTTCCTGCCTTTAAAAGAACAGTGAAGAAGTTATGCCTCTCTGTAAGTAAATCAAAGGTAAAACCACCCAGAGTTGTATCAACTTGGCTGATTACAAAACATTTCCCTATATCATTTTTATAAAAATCAGTTTCCATTTTATCATTTACATATGACCAATTTATTGTATCCATCTTAGAAAAATGTTTTCTATGGGGAAGAAACCCAGATATAGTATTTTTGCTGGTTGGGTTAAAGTCATCGTCCAGATTTTATAACCGAGGAATCTGGAATCTCAAAGAGGCTTAGTACCTTATCCACTGTCACACAGCCAGGACCAGGACAGACAACTGGTTCTCACACACTTTGCTTTCTCTTGTACCCTGTTATAACTGTGAAGTAAACTGAGCATCTATCTAATATCAATCATGAGAGATGTTTTGCATCTTCTGGAATTTGGCATTAGTTTTGGGACCGTTGCTTCAAATAGTTAAAAATGTTGAGCTTTTTTGAAGTCTGAGGACAGACCTTCATTATAACTAGTTTTATGCTGTTTGCTTTTACGAGCTGTTTCTGTGTACCCTCTCTTCTCTTCTTGAATATGATGACCTAGACATTCTTTTTCACATATATGTACATGAGGAATGCAGGAGTCTTAGCAGTTGATGACTAACAAGAATGTAAGTCAGGAAGCTGTGTGGTTGAGTGGTAGGATCCTGTGATATTGGAACCAGAGACCTGAGTTTCTGTTCTGCTGCTTCACTCATCAGTTGAGTGACATTAAACAAGCCTCTCAACTTCACTGAGCCTGTTTTATCCTGTGTAGAATGAAGCTAATAATTGCCTACATTGTTGTGAGATGAATGAGACATCATATCAACAATGTCCGAATGTATTTTATGTCATACATTAAGTACTTTAAAGGGTTCTACAGAGATCTATACCCTTACACTCTGCTTTCATATGCAGACCAATCAAAGAACAGTAAAATCTTGCATGAACTCTCAGTATTTAGTGATGATGCATACAGAACATGCCATAGTTGATGAGAAATGAGGCAGATGTTTGCTGGCCTCAGTAGATGGGGAAAGCATTTCAAACTCAGTATGTTCCAAAACCAAACTCATAATCTTTCCACTAAAGCTGAATCTCTTCTGGAGTTCCCTTCTTCCACTTCAGTTGTGGGACTTAACAGAACTAGAAAATATCCTGACCACCACAGCCAGTCTGACCCCTGTATCCAGTCCAACCCCCTCAAGTCTCCACTGCTTTTCACTGACCACTTCAAGAGCATCCTAATTAGTTCCTTAATTAGTCAATGTTTTCCTGTTCCAATCTAAAAATGTCTTTCAGTGGATTTTCATTGCAGTCAGGATAAAATATAACCTTTACAGTATGAAAGAAACTCTGGCTTTTGGGCTCAGAATAAAACCCGGTTCTTTAACAGACTGCAAAACTGTCTGGTTTGAACTGCCTGGCTCTTCTCCCTAAACTCACCTTACACCCTTTGTCTGATTGACACCTACACTGCAGTTCATAACCTCTTTTATTCTTCTACGGTAATTTATTTCCTCTTGCTTTTGGAGGTGGTTTTTCCTGTAGCTCTGTGGTTTCTCAGCTTTCAGATCTTAAGATTTGCTTCATTACCACTTCTCTGACCCCCAGACTAAATCATGTCCTGCTGACAGTCTGTTCTCAGAGCACTTGTGTATAAATCTTTTGATTTGTAGATAACGTGTTTGTGCCAGATCATGGTGTCCTCAACCTTAAAATGACTTGCTGTCTTACTTAGAGTAAAAAAACAAAAGTCCTTTCAATGGCATTGAGGCAAGACCCTATATGGTCAGCCCTCTATTCATCCCAACCCCCATCTCCTATACTTCCTCCCCTCCCTTAACTTTTTCCAGCCACACAGGCCTCCTTGCCCATCGTTGTACATATTGTAAGACACACCAAGCAGACTCCTGCCCCAGGGCCTTTGCACTTGCTGATGTCTCTGTTTGCTGATGTCTCTGTTTGCTGATGTCTCTGTTTGCTGATGTCTCTGTTTGCTGATGTCTCTGTTGTTGCCAGTTGTATAGATGGTTTCTTTCCTTACCCTCTTTTAGATCTTTGCTTCAATGTCTCCTCTGTGAGGCCTTCCTAAACTACCCTGTTTAAAATCTACGAATCACCCTTCCTAACACCCTTTCTCTGTTTCATTTTTCGCCATGCTACTTTTCAGCATATGCCGTATTATAAAAGTTGCTTGTTTATTTATTGTCATTCTTTCATCACTCTGATGTCAGCTCCTTGAAGAATGAGATTTTCCCCTTTTTTTGTTGTTGTTCTTTGTTGTATCCCCAGCACCTAGCATTTACGGGCTTCTAGTAGACATTTTCTAAGTATCAGTTGAATGAATTCATGAATGACTTGACTTTTACTATATTTCTCATTAAATTTTTGGCTCATGAGGGCACGGAAAGTGTCTTTTATTTTCTATTTACTCCCAGCCCTTGGCACATTGTAGATGTACTATAAGTGTTTGTTAAATCAAAAAATAAAAGGGTGTAAATTCAATTTAACCTAAAAAACAATAATGTAATAGACATGACCTTCATGAGTGGTAGACAGAGTCATGGAAACTTTGCTTCAGTTGGCATTTCATATGCAGGCACTTCCTGTCCTCTGCAGATGAATGGGGGATAGAGCTGTATGAGTAAGAAAATAAATTTTTGATCATGACTCTTCATGAAGAAATCCATTTATCTCTTGTTTATTAAACTGGAGGCCAAACATCATATAAATACTGGATATTTCTTTAGAACAAGTAGCAACATGATGGGGGGGTGACAATTAGTGATGTGTAGGGTTTGGTTCTTTTTTTTTTTTTTTTGCAGAAAATGCTGTCCTGTATCAGAACTACAAAGAAAAGGCCCTTGACATCGACTCTGATGAGGAGTCAGAGCCAAAAGAACAGAAATCTGATGAAAAAATTGTGATTCACCACAAGCCTCTGAGGTCCACGTGGAGCCAGCTCACTGCAGTGAGTGTGTACCTTCTGTTTTTCTATCTGTGAGAGCGAAGAGACCAAATTGTGGAAATTATACCTGGTTGTGGTTTCAGTTTTTTCTACCAGTGATCCTGTAACCCTAAGGAGAAAGAGTCATCCTTTTATATTGTGAAATATTTCTTGAAACACTGCAGTGAGAAAGTGAACTTTGACAATTCTGATCAGGAAAATTTATCATGTTTTTATAAAATAAAGTGCTTTAAGACTGATGTACTAGGGACTCTGGAAACTCTTCTTGCTCGGTATATTTTCTTGTTTTTTTTATATAGTGTGTATGTAGTGGTAGCTTAATATATCTATATTAAGGGATAGCTTAATATCTCTTAATATATCTAAACTGTGTTGTAATTATGACTGTGTATGCATATGTTTGGGGGCTTCCTTGGTGGCTCAGTGGTAAGAAATGAACCTGCCAATGCAGGAGGCTCAGGTTCCATCCCTGATCCAGGAAGATCCCTTGGAGAAGGAAATGGCAATCCACTCCAGTATTCTTGCCTGAAAAATCCCCATGGACAGAGGAGCCTGGTGGGTTACAGTCCTTTGGGGTCATAAAGAGTTGGACATTACTTAGCGACTGAATGACAATAATATATATGTATGTATGATGTTTGTATGTATAGTACCTACGTAAAACAGGGAACGTGTTACACTTCTTCTTTGGAAGTTTCATTTGATAGAGACACATTTATATTTTCTTGAAATTGGTTAATGAATGGCATTCTGTCCTGTCTCTATGTGTGTGTCTTTTGTGGGCCAGTGTCTGATACTTATTTTTGTATTGATGAGTAAATTCTCCTCTCTGCATCAAACCGCTTTAGTTTTTAGCCATAATTTTTTTTCCTCCTGGCTTAACAGTGTCACAGTGTGATGCTTAGTTTACATGATGTGAGTTTGGGTACAGCATTTGTAGGTAGGAAAGAGTTCCCATAACTGGCTTGGGTTGTGGGAATGTTGCGTGAAAAACAAGCCAGGGCACCTCTGTGAGTCCTTCAGCAATATGGAAGCAGAAGTGATTCTCGCTTAAGCCGAAATGAGCATAGTTCAGAATCAGGAATCTCACATACTTGGGGAACCCGTCGGTGTAAGTGAAGAAGCACTTGTAAACTTGACCATGGAAATGCCTGTGTGGTGATTATGGAGATGACATCTGGCTCAGGTTTTTCCTCCCCTCTCTGCACTGTATTGGAATTCAGAATTCAAGAAACCAAACATTTTCTTCTGTCTCCCTCCTACCCCCTAATTTTGTGCTAAGGGGAAATTATGTATTTTCAGCATCACACCACGGAGTGGCATCCTTAGTGTTACACCACAGATTAAAATGCCCATGGGGAGGCAGGCCAAGTCGTGTTATAAGTGATGCTGGTGAGTGTGGGTGATGGGGAGTGGTGGGAAATGTGATCCACAGGCCTTGTGTAAGTTGAACAGCTGCCACTTAGTTCAAACCAGTTCAGTGTGGCAATATTTTCTGATATTTAGAAAAGAGAATACAGAAAGTCAGACTTTTGAGTTTGAGCAAACTCTGGGAGATATTGAAGGACAGGGAAGTCTGGTGTGCTGCAGTCCATGGGGTCCCAAAGAGTCGGACACAACTCAGTGAGTGAACAGCAGCAGCAAAATCCTGTTTGTTTGTTTTCTTGAATGTTTGTTTATTTGGCTGTGCCAGGTCTTACTTGCGGCACATGATCTTCAATATTTGTTGCAGCATGCAGGATCTTTAGTTGCGGCGTGTGGGATCTAGTTCTCTGACCAGGTATCAAAGTCCAGCTCCTGCATGTGGAGTGTAGAATCTTAGCCATTGGACCACCAGGGAAGTCCCTTCAAGTATCATCCTAAGTTTTAAAAAATGTTTCATGAGCCCAAGACTATCTTTGGGCCAGTAGTTACTCAGTCATGTCCGACTCTTTGCAACTCCATGGACTGTATGTAGCCCACCAGGCTTCTCTATCCATGGGATTCTCCAGGCAAGAATACTGGAGTGAGTTGCCCTGCCCTCTTCCAGGGGATCTTCCTGACCCAGGGATCAGACCTGTGTCTCTTATGTTCCTGCATTGGCAGGCAGATTTTTTACCACTAGTGCCACCTGGGAGGCCCCCACACAGGCCAGTTCAGTTCAGTCACTCAGTCGTATCTGACTCTTTTTGATCCCATGGACTGTAGCACGCTAGGCTTCCCTGTCTATCACCAACTCCCGGAGCTTACTCAAACTCATGTCCATCAAGTTGATGATGCCATCCAACCGTCTCATCCTCTGTCACCCCCTTCTCCTCCTGCCTTCAATCTGTCCCAATATCCAGGTCTTTTCCAGTGATTCAGTTCTTTGCAGCAGGTGGTTAAAGTATTGGAGTATTAACTTCAGCATCAGTCCTTCCAATGAATATGCGGGACTGATTTCCTTCAGAATGGACTGGTTGGATCTCCTTGCAGTCCAAGGGACTCTCAAGAGACTCCTCCAACACCACAGTTTAAAAGCATCAATTCTTCGGTGCTCAGCTTTCTTTATAGTCCAACTCTCACATCCATACATGACTACTGGAAAAACCAAAACTTTGACTAGATGGATCTTTGTTGGCAACGTAACAGGCCAAGTTGACTCTAAATGAATGTCATTCTGTTGTTGGTATAGCCCATTTTGTAGGGGATTCTCGAGAAGAAAACTGAATTTTTTGAGTTCTCTCTAGGGCAGCAGCTGTATTTGTTAGCCCAGGCCTGAATCTTGCTGTTGATCTCTGAATGCTCAACAAAAACATGTACTTCTGTCACTTACACACTTCTCCAACTTAGCTTTAGTACTGAAAGCCAGGCTGCCATATTTATGCTTCCTGGAGTTTGGCTTTCATTTAGATTAACATATGGAAATTTAAATAACACTTTGTATCTTTCAAACTTTCAATACTTCAAATATGGGCATTCATTTTATTTGGCAAAGGTTCAATGTACTGTTGTGCCTTTTGTTAACAAAATTGATATTAGAAGACTATCTGGTGATAAAATGTAGATTCTGACTTCAGAACTGTGTTATCTTGGATTTGAATGTTCCCAGGGCTTGTGTGTATTTATTGTGTTGCTTGGCAATTACATTTAACCAAAGCATCATGATTGGACTTTGCCCTTTGCATCACTTGGGCACCAGCCTGTGTTTTCTTTGGCCCTTCTGTGCCTCTGTTTCACTTTTAAACACTTTAAGTTTTTTTTTTTTTTTAATTCAAGCTTAGGGCTTCTCTGGTGGCTCAGTGTAAAAAATCCACCTGCCAGTGCAAGAATTGTGAGTTTGATTCCTGGTCTGGAAAGATCCCCTGGAGAAGGAAATGGCAACTCACTCTAGCATTCTTGCCTGGGAAATCTCATGGACAGAGGAGCCTGGCAGGCTATAGTCCCTGGGGTTGCAAAGAGTCAAGACACAACTTAGCAACTGAACAACAACTACTTCAAGCATGCAGAAAAATTATCTGTAAATAATATTTCATTATATAGCTCAGAGAAATACAGATTTTTAAAATAAAAAATAATCAAAATTGCTACAATTAAAAATTCGGAAAGAAATTCTTAATACCATCCAATGCCCAGTCAGTATTCACATTTCCTCAATTTTCATATTTTTTAAAGATTTAATTAAATGGGAATCTGCATAAGATCATACACTGTGATTACTTAATCGTATTTCTTAAGTCGTTTCATCTGTAATGTACCCTCTGAAACCATGTAATTCAAATAGGGCCTTGAACCTATAGTCCGGGACTTGACCCTAGCCAAATCCCAGATCTGGAACTTGAACTCGTGGTCTTTTAACTGAGATCATGCCTGGTCTCAGGATTTATTGAAGTTCTCGTTGTCTTGTGGCAGAAGGAATTCAGTAAGAGACAGAGTGATAGGTAAGATGTGGATTTATTTAGAGAGAAACACACTCCACAGACAGTGTGGGCCAACTCGAAAGGCAAGAGGGCAAGCGTGCAGATAAACTAATGTGAGTTTGTGTAATAGATCTCCAGGTACCTGCCACACAAGTACTAGCTTGAACAGATGTTAATGTTTTGATATTCAGGCCTCTGGTTTTTAAGGCAGATCCTGTTAACCATCCTCCTCTCCAGTCCTTTTCTCCTTCCGGCCTCCCCAGGTGTCATAACTGTTCTGAAGTTCTATTCTGTCCTTCCCACATGGGTTTCCTGTCCACTAAAAAGTGGCAGTCCACTTTGGCTTTTTTTAAAACTGGATACTTTTAACAACAAAAAGCAGCCATTACTTTTTAAAAATTCTGGTAGTTAGTAAATATCCAGGTTGCAGTTAGGACCCTAAAGAAAAGAGGCTTTGTGAATTTTGAAAAATGTCAGGATATTTTCCATAAGCAGCCAGCAGCTCCATTATCTTTGTCTGATATTGTGCCCTGATTTCTTCTTGTAAAGGGGCTACAGTGTTTAAGGCAGGTTTTGAAGCACTTCGACTTTTTGTATTTTTTTGCCTCATCTTTCCATGCTTAATTTTTAATAATACCAAATAAACAAGATCGTCCCCATCCAGTCTTTAACACAAAACTCTTCTCTGAGTGAGACCTTGATTCCAGATAGGGAGTAGAACAAAGGGTTTTCTGGCAAAGGGGTTAGCTTTCTATTTGGATCTACCTTGACTTTCTGCTTGGGGAGGGGATGCTTACGAGCACACCTGTGTGTTAGCTGCTGTTGATTGTCCTATGCTGAGAAAACCTCTTATCTCTGTTGCCAACTCCTGACTGCCTCCTGAGATGACGCAACTTCTCTTATCAGTTAACTGTAAGAAGCATCCAGTGTGTGGGAGACTTTAAAAGAGCAGCAATTTGCAGTCACTTCTGCTTGTTTTGTAAGGTGTTGAAACCTTCAGTCTGTGTGTAATTTGTCTTAGGGCATTTGTTTATGATGCGTCTCCTTCAGTTTCACTGGACAGCCACATGGTCAAGAGGTGGCTCTCCGTGTAAGGTGTTGCGACAGTTTTAACTGGAGTGTTGTAGTCACCTAGGAATGAGTAAGAGAGGCATTTAATTGGGCCTCAACATAGTAGAGAAAGTTTAGGCTGCCACAAGCTTCCCTAATTGGATTACAGTGACTTGGTGATTGTGTGTAGTAATGTGGCTTTGTTGACAGGTCCCCCCCACGTAGAAGTGTAGTGTTCTCCAGTGTCAGGAACACAACCTGGGCTCCTTAATGTCATCAGATGGTGCCAGACTTACTTTTCCTTTACTTGATTGTCAGAGTGCATCAATGTTTTCTTCACTGGAAATATAGGATTTCTTCATTCCAGGGAACATAACTTTTTGCTGCTCTTTGAGCTTCCCTCGTGGCTCAGATGGTGAAGTGTCTGCCTATAGTGTGGGAGACCCGGGTTCAATCCCTGGGTCAGGAAGATCTCCTGGAGAAGGAAATGGCAATGTGCGCCAGTATTTTTGGCTGGAAAATCTCATGGACGGAGGAACCTGTTAGGCTACAGTCCATGGCGTTGCAAAGGGTCAGACACAACTGAGTGACTTCACTTTCACTTCAGGTCTTGGGGAACACTGCAAAATAACTTAAATGATCGTGGTTTTTAGGTTTTTCTTGGTTTGAAATGAAATTTGAGGTTTCAATTTGAAAAACTAATTTTCTGTCCTCTGGAGATCTGTGCCCAGAGACAAAGGAACCTGCCATCCACAGGTGATTTACCCTACAACTCACCTAAACTGGCACTGTGGGGACTAAGACCACAGTGCTTGGATTTCTGGGCTTGTGGGTTTGAAGAAAAATATTGATTGTGTTACTGGTATGCGATAGAACACTATGTACCTGTAGCAGTTAGTGCCAGGTGCATAGCAGAGAGCTTCAGGTTTTTAATAAGTTTTATCCTTTCATAGGATCCCGGAAGGCTTTACAATATTACAGAAAATAAAAAATAAACCTTGCCTGGAGTCTTTTTGCCTTTTGTCATAACTTGACCCTTCCCCCATCAGGTACTATGTGTTAGATTGAAAAAATGACAGTTGCGAAACTAGTATTTGTTAAGTTTGGTGACAGTCCCAAAGCCACACTTGCCAGCTGAGCCCTGACCCCATTTGTTTGCCATAGGGTGTTTGTGTAATTCCCATAGCCTTGACATGCCAGGTACCTTTGACAAGGGTGTTCAGGCTCCAGAGGCAAGAACAAGCACACAGGCAAACACTCTACTTGAGTTCAGTACCGAATGCAGTCACCAGATACATGCCTCGTATAGTCACCCTCTTACTGGACTATTCCTTTGGACTTGCTGACAGGCGGCTTCTCAGTAATCCTCCTCGCTTTGCATATTTTTTCAGTGTGCTTAGAAATTTTAAACACTTTATTCTGGAACTGGTTCGGTACACGTTCTGTGAGGTATGTCCTCTGCTGTCCCTAGTGTGGCCAACTAGGTTCATAACTAGAATTAGGACTTTGATCTCTTGAGAACTGGACTTAGCTCCTGAGACACACATAGTTTGCTCTGGATGATTTTCTGGAACTGCCGAATAAGAAAGGATGATTTGCAAACTGGCTATTTGATTATAAGTATAATTTCATTATACTTATAACACACTTTGGAGTCTTAGCAGTTCCATCTGGTGGGACTTATTCTTTTAGAATTTATACCATGTTTATTGTAAAAGACAGACTGTTTTCTACTGAAAATCAGAGCTCAGCAGATGTAATAAACCTGAATATCCTTCTGTTTGCAGAAATGCTTAAAGTATTTAGAGGTCACTGAAAATTTCATCGTTTCCCCTTACATTTTCACACTTGTCTGAATTAATTTTCAGTTGTTCAGTGACTTGCTGCTTAAAATAATCTCTTCAGTCATAGAATTTTCCATTTACATTTTTGCAACATAGCAGCCTCATAAATTATTTTTTACCTTAAATGGTGATTAATGTCTTTTATCATATCTATCTTTTATGTTTAAAAAAATAGAAAAAAAATTCTCATTTTTCACATCTGGCTTACTTTCAGTACTCACCATGTAAACAGTCAGGGCTTTAGGCGTGTACTGGTGCAAGCTTGTAAGTTGGACAGTAGGTCTGGAGTGTTTGTATCTTTATAAACAGAATTGGAGGTCTATGTGGGCATGACCTGAGACCCCCAGCAGAGATCCTGGTCCAGCCAAGAGGGCTGGAGCTGGGGTCTGCTTAGTCTGAGGCAAGGACAGAGCTCTGTTACTCTCTTGCCATTTGAGTACAATTAAATTAAGGTATTCCCTTAACATTTTTGAAAGATAATTTTGACTATATAAGCAATACTTATCACATTCTCAATGAAAAAAAAAATTAAACCATTTCAGATAAGACCAAAGTCTCTCTTGATCATATCTGCAATCTTAGTCTCTTTCCCTTTCTCTCTAGGCAATGCTCTTCTCAATTTGATAACACTCCTTTCAAAATCCATGTGTATACCTGTAAGGAGAAAAAATAAAGATTACATGCATTTACATAAATAATATACTGTGCAGCTATTGTTGCTGTTGTTTAATCACTAAATTGTGTCTGACTCTTTGCGACCCCATGGACTATGGCCCAGCAGGCTCCTCTGTCCATGGGGTTTTACTGGCAAGAATATTGGAGTGGGTTGCCATTTACTACTCCAGGGGATCTTCCCAACCCAGAGATCAAACCCATGTCTCTCAAGTCTCCTGCATTGGCAGATGGGTTCTTTACCACTGAGTCACCGAGGAAGCCTGTGCAGATATTAAAACTTGCTCTTTTCCTGAACAATGTGTCTTAATTATTTCATGTCTATACATGATGATTTTCAGTGTTCTTTCTAGTCTCTGTGTTAGTCTGTGGGATGAATGTGTACTTTGTCATCTTTCTTTTCTAGAGCTGTCATCTGCTTTGAGAATCTGACAAAAGCTATGAGCCACAGACCTTCTCTTTAGAAAAATGTACACATATGTATATGTTTGAAGTGTGTGTTTATAATTTTTTTTTCAGTTCCAGTTTGGGAGTGTTTTTTTTTTTTTTTAATCTCCAAATACTGGGGACACATCAGTATAGCTCAGTGCATTTCATGTTCATATCACTATTAGAAATGGCATTTTTTCTCAATTATAGTGATGGTGGAACTTGAACTATATAACCCTTTCTGGAAATATATAGAGATTGAGAATAAAAATAAATATTCTGGTTGGAGTTTAGTAAGGGCAAATGAGTGCAGTAATTTATGTGCCAATATTTATGTTATTGATTCTCTGGGGAGAACAATGGGTTGTGAAAATATGGGTGTGTATGCCTGAGGCCCCAAGGGGAGGGGGCAGAAGAAACAGGTGCTCCAAGAAAAGTGGGAGGACATAAGCACAAGGGAATTTTCTTTTGGTTGGCATAAGTACAAAAGGAGATGTTTCAACTGAAAGCCTTGACCTGGGACCCACACAAAGAGGGTCTCATTTCATTTAACAGAAAATTGATGAGAGAGATGTTGATCAAGGATTCCTTCATTCCCCTATTCTTTATGGAGGGCCCTATGGCAACCCACTCCAGTACTCTTGTCTGGAAAATCCTGTGGATGGAAGAGCCTAGTAGGCTACAGTCCGTGGGGTTGCAAAGAGTCAGACATGACTGAGCAACTTCACCTATTCTAGACACCGGTGATGGAGTACAAACAGATCCCACTCTGCTTTCATGTCCTTGCAGACACCCTAACTGGTAAGACAGACACCAAATAATCCCGTAAATCCATGCAGAATTGCTGTGTGACTGCCATAAAGACTGTGCTTGTGCTGCTCTGAGATCCTGTGGGGAAAGGCATCTGTTTGGGCACATTGCTGTCAGTCAAGGGAAGGTGGCAAAGAAGGTGACGAGAGCTGCCATCTGATCAGGTACCAGATAAATGCCAGGTCAGATTTGTTGTTGGAGGAGGTGGGTGCAGGGTGGATGAGTCCCAGGCAGGGAAACATCAAGTACACAGACCCTTTGAGGTGATAGAGGGTCAGGGGATTTGAGATCAAGTCAGTGTACCTGGAGCTTCTTGATCTCCTTGTGAGTCCTCCTCATTCTACCAGTCACTAACTGTTGGGAGTCCCAAGGCTCCATCTTTGGGGCTCCTCCCTGATCTGCATCCCAGGTTGATTGCTTCTAGTCTGGTGGCTTTAAATACATCATCTGCCTCTGATGATCTCTAGGTTTCTATCTCTAGACTGGACCTTTCCTTTAGCATCAGACAAGGATCTCCAACTTCATTTCTGATATCTAGCCAGCATCTCAAAGTTAACCTGTCCAAAAGTTGACTTCTAATCACTCCCTTCTCTCCCACCCAAATCAGCTTCTCTCACAATCTCTTTTTCTTAGCAGATAATGACTCCATTTTCCAGTCTTGAAGATCAAAACCCTTGGAGCCATTCCTCACACTTCTCTGTCTCCCATAACCTACTTCCAATTTGGTGCAGAGCCTGTTGCCTGTACCTTCAGAATAGAGCTGCTTTGCTGCTGCCATTCTGTCAACATGGAGGGGCATTATCCCCTGTGCTTCCCAGCTCAGCTCCCTGCATCTGCCTCTGTGCCTATTGGTCTCTTCTCCATACAGCAGCTATATAGTTATATTGTTGATTTGTGATCCTGTTACAGTGTACTAAGATATCATGTTTTTTTCTGAAGTGTTAGGTGATTTCTTAATTCCACTCAAAGTAAAGACCAAGCCTTACAGAGGCCAGTGAGACTGTGTGTTCTGGCCCCTGGTTACTCTTCTGAACTCCTCTCTTGCTTCTGTCTTGCTTGTTGCTCAGTTATACTGATGTTCCTCCAGTGTGAGGTTCACTCTGCCTCAGGACCTTTGCACTTGCTGTCTCTACAACTTACACATGACTCTTTCACTACCACCTCCTTAACTTTTCTTATCCTCTTCCTGACACTTACCCCTCTAACATACTATGTGATTTATTTTTCTTGTTAATTATCCATATTTTCTCACTGAAATAAAAACTGCATGAAGGCAGATTGTTGTCTGTTATATTCTCTATTATATCCCTAGCACATGAAACAGTGCCTGAATTACAGTAGGCTTGCAGTAAATCTGTGATAAATTTATGAGTGAATGAATGAAGGCAAAACCTAATCCCATAAGTAAAAATAACAGAAAGCTACCCAGCAGTTAAAATAGCCAGAAAGTTTCTTATTTAGGGACTATGTGGAGGCTGCTTTTAATTTTTATTTGAAAAGAAAATTTCTTGACATTTGCTTGGCTACATCCTGGATTTAATAAATGTCTTTGATACATTAGGAAATTTGGTATGTTCATAGTTTAAAACTACCTATGTTAGGTGTTTGCACACTATGAAATCAAATTAAATTACAGCCTTGTCCTCCACTTGATAATTTCTTTTGGGGAGGTGGGTGGGATGCATTTAAGAACAATAGGAGTCTGTAGGAATACAGTGTAATTAAGTAAAAGGAAAGAAGGCTCGGTTACTTTTACTTTACTTTTTTATGTATTATTTGCACTTAGTCTCAGTTGTAGCTCTTTCGTTGAGGCTCGTGAACTCTAGTTGTGGTGTGCCAATTCAGTAGTTGTGGTGCTTGGGCTTAGTTTGCTCCAAGGCATGAGGGATCTAAGTTCCCCAACCAGGAACTGAACCCATGTTCCCTGCATCGCAAGGTGGATTCTTAACCACTGGACCACCAGGGAAAGTCCCAGCTCAGTTGCTTGAGGAGTTCTGAATAACTGTGGGGAAGGGCTCTACAGTACTAAGCTTGGGCTTATGGAAATTATCCATCAGATTCTTGTGTTTGCCCTCTTGACCTTAAGATGTTCCCTTGTGGTGTCTCTTCTCTTGGCCCAGTGATGGGGCCATTCCACATCCACAGAGTGATTTGTCTCCATGATGACTGAATAGAGGAATTGTCACCATTGAAATTACTACTGAGTCTATAAATATGGAGCTAGTGCTTGAAAGTTTGTTTCTAAATTTGCTTGATTTATCCAGAATATGTAAAGCCTGTTGATTTTCTGCATGATTAATCTGTACTCTTCTGTCTTAGGATCAATTTGGCATTTGTTACCTATATATCTCTTATTTGGGGGCATAAGGACTATATAGCCAGTGGACAGCTTCTGCAGAAGGAAGCATTGTTGCCAGTGAAAGGAAATTGCAGATTATTTTCCCCTTTGGTGTAGGAAATAAACTCTACTGCTCATCTGACTGCACTAATGAAAATGGAACAGTTCCCATTCGGGGCAGCAGGAAACCCTGCATCTGGTAGGGATATACAAAGGTTTATGGCTGCTGTCTGCTAAACTCATACTCAGCTGGTCTCAGTGTGAGCAGGCAGTGTAGAGGCTGACTTGCACGGTGGCTGTAGCTCTGGAACATGTCACTGGATCATCATGATATTAATTTTTTTTACATGTAGGTGAAGTATTAACCCAGTATTTGCAGAGGATACTGTACTCCGGGGATGGGACTAGGTCATTTCATTCAGCTTATATCATCCTTGTGACAATACCATGAAGGTGACTGCTGTTTCTCCACCATATATTGAGGCAGCTGAAACTCTGAGATGACAAATAGGGTTACTCTCCTACTATTTTTCTTATGGTCTTGAGGTTACCTGGAGCAGAGCCTTTCAAGTTTGTCTAAATAACGGACGTGTACCTAGGGCCCTGAAAGAGCAGAAACCGCATTTCCATCAGGCAGGTACTTGGCCAAAGATGTGACTTCATCTCAGAAGTGGTCTGTTGGTTGTCTTCTTCTTTTCCCTTTTTGCCTGGTCTGTCTGCTCTCTCATGGACGGAGGAGCCTGGTAGGCTGCAGTCCATCGGGTCGCTAGGAGTCGGACACGACTGAGCGACTTCGCTTTCACTTTTCACTTTCATGCATTGGAGAAGGAAATGGCAACCCACCCCAGTGTTCTTGCCTGGAGAATCCCAGGGACGGGGGAGCCTGGTGGGCTACTGTCTATGGGCTCGCACAGAGTCGAACATGACTGAAGTGACTTAGCAGCAGCAGCAGCAACATAATGAGAAATACATTTTACTTATAACCTAGTATGTGTGTTCATGGGTGCGTGTGTCTGTGTATCTCAAACAAAAGCTTCACAAAGTGGAAGTTACTCTTAATACATATAGTGCACTATGGTATTTTCTGTCCTGTCCTTTCTGTTTTGTTTTTACCCTGATGTAGATGACAATCAGAAATTTGGGGGTTTTATTTTGCCATTCACTTAGTGATTATAAGTTTGTAGTTTCAAAATGCTAGTATCTGACTCCAAAATTCATATGTATTTTGCTGCATCGGGGTGAATGGGGCAAACAAAACAAACCTAAAGCCGGTACCTACTCTGTGGGAACTTAGAAGCTGGTTTGGGAGACAATAGAAATGAAAGGTCTATGTGATGTTTTTGAAAGAACTTAGGGCACAATGCAGAAATGAGTGACACAGATAGATGTCATAGAAAGCGGTAAAGGTCAGGAAAGTGCTCTCTAAAGATTATGACTAAATCTAGATGGGCTAGATGGGTGAAGAGTCAAAAATAAAAACAATAGAAGTATAAAATAATTGCTTGAATAATTGAATTGAAAATGAAACTTGAGATATAGGTAAATGAGAGAATATTGGTAATTCTATGCCTGTTTCTCAGATCTCCTCCATATAATAAGGTAATTCCTATCCAGTGGGATCATGGCATGCTTTGAACATTGCATGTAAAACATCAGTTCACTTTAGTACCCACTCTTCCAAAACCAGTTTTGCTCAAGTTTAGATTGTATTGAAAATCTAGGAAACTAACTTCAGTGTCAGTGGTGTTCTAAGGAATTTACTGTTTGGAGGTGATCATTCCTATCCATCTGCCGCTTGACAAAAATAACAAGCAAGAACAGAATGGCAACAAAGATGTTGGCACCTCCTTTATAAACAGGTGTCCTTTTCTGCAAGAAGAGCCCCTCAGACCTGTTCTGCCTTCATCAGCCCCTTCCTGACTCATGCCTTCAACCATGTGTCATCAGCTTCATTGTCAGTTACGCACCTCTAACCCTGTCCTCCTCTGTTCACCCATCTGCGCACCTGCCTGTCATCACTCATTGTCAACACTGCCTCATAAGCCACTGCCTGGTTTGGGCTTGACCGAAACCTTTCTCATTGCTTGCCTTTATCTTAGCTACTTTTATCTGTGAATGGTTACCTCTCATGAGTTTTCCTGTGGGCAGCAACTAAGAAATGCAGGTATTGTTGGCATCTCTAAACAGTTCCATTTGCCTACCCTACTTGCTTTGTTTCTTTTTTTGAGGAAAGACTTTGAAACTTAGTTTTCATTAAAAGTGATGCTTTAATTCCAAAGCTAAGAGATGTTTATTAGTGAAAAATTAAAAAGTACCAATAGATAAAAAGAAGAAAATAAAAATTGTTTGAAATCCTTCCCATGTAGTCACTGTTGATATTTTGGCATATAACTTTTCAGACTCTTTTTTTTCTTAATGTGTATTTAGAATTTTCCTCTTCCTTTAAGCAAAACTTAATAAAATAATATTGTCTTTTTGCTCATATTTTCCCTTTAATAATATTGTAAATATTTGCTTGTCATTAAACCTGCTGTTTCTTAACCCATTTTTTTCTCTTAACAACACTGTAAATGACTTTTCATGTCATTAAACTTTCTTCCATAACAACCTTTGTAGAGCCCATATTTATATTTCATCAAATAGGTAGATTTTTTTTTAATGTTTGGTTCTTTTAACCAATTCCCCTTGGTTAGTCATTAGTTTGTTCTTAATATTCCAATTTAAAATTCAAAATTTAAATTAAGTTCTTTGAAATAGTCATTTTTAAATTACAAAGGTAATGCAAGTGCATTCACCTTATTACAAAACTGAACACAACACTGAAAGTTGCTATGGTTTTACCACCATTCCCAACTCCCTCCACTGTTCACCATTATTAGTCTGGTCTCTTCCTCAGTATTTTATTAAATATTCCAATTTTTAAAACTGCTCACCTTTTATGAAATTATTTTATAGAATTGCCTTTTCCCCCTAAAACCAGTTTTCCTTTTTATCTTACTTCTGTGACATTAGCTTTTCATGTATGTCCTGATCTCATGTTCTCCCCTTGGTTGTTGATAGAAAAAGCAGAAGTGGGCTTCTCTGTCACTGGGGGATAGAGATTGAGTCCACCTGGGTCCAGGCTCAGTAGCTCACAGGGGAGTGAATGGTTTTGAGAGCCACAAGTCAAAGAGAGGAATTTGTGGAGATTCCACGGCTGTCAGGACTAATCAACAAGTTAAATTGCCAGGCACCCTGCCAACAGCTTAGCTGTCTCTGGGGCAAGAGCTGAGAATTCATTTGGGGATGCAGTTTCTGAGGTATCCTAGGGGAGGACCTTAGTTTAAAGGAAGGGTAGCTGCAAGTCACACATACCTCGAAGAAATTCAGAAGTGTGAGAAGGCAGTGCACTGTGGTGGTAAAGAAATTAGTCCTTGTGGGCAGCAGGCACGCCTGAGTTGAATACCAGCTTGACCACTTATTAGGGCTCATGATGACTTAACTTTCCTGTGTCTCTCTTTTCTTATTTGTAAAATAGCAATAGTAATACCTTTCTTGTGGTATTGTTAGAAGATTTAGATGCCTGGTGCCTGGTGCAAGAACAGTGCCTGGTGCATGGTAAGCATTGGATGCATCAGTAGTTGGAGAAATACAAGAGGAACCAACCAGAACTCTGAATCAGATCTTGGCTAAATAAAGGATGCTGGTTTACAGGGGCTGGCTACAAAGTAACACATGTACTCTTGTCTCGTAAATTCTACAAGGCACTGCAGTTTACTTAAGGACCTTGCTGTTTGTGGTCTGTACTCTCTACCTCCTATCTGTGTTGAAGTAGCTGGGACTCAGTCAGGAATCCTGGCTCTGGCTATTGAGGGAGACACAGGCCATTGCAGGGTCAGAGCCCCGAGCCCTGCTTTGCCTTATCTGCATTCGCCACGGTTTTAGCAGACCCGAGGTTACCTCTGGGGGGCTGGCAGAGCTTGCTGTTTCTTGAGATTCAAGAATTTTGGTGAGGATTAGAGAATTTTCAGTTTTAAGTTTATAGAATTTATAGTTTTAAGATTATAGAATGTTACTGTTTTAACAAAAGTAGATGAGAGAGGCATTCTGGTTTTTTGAGCAAATGATGAGATCCCTGGCATGTCACTGGAGATCTTTTTAAATCAAGCACATGATTTTATTAAATGGGCCATTGTCTTCTACCTCTCATTATTCTAAAAAATAGTGATCTATGTACCTGTTTCTCCTTAAAAATATGGCACTGTCCCCATCTTGACCTCAGTTATTTCATCTTTGATCATCTGGATTTCTGGCCCTTGGTATGCAGCAGCTTGTGGCTTAGGTGGATAGTGTCTCAGTGATTTCTCAGTCGACGAGGTGGAGGCTACTTTCAGAAGACAGTTTCAGGCCCGTGGCAGATTTTTCATTTTAGGAACTTCAAGCATACTCTCAGAGAACTGCTGTTCCTGTGTTGTTGAAGTGAAAGAACTCGTGACTCATTGGAAGTTCCAGGACTGTTCAATTTGTATTAAGTCTGTAGAAAACACCTAGGAGTGATTGTATCCCATGGTATAATTTTACTTTGCAATTCATACTCTTCCCACTTGAACTCTCCAGAATAGAAGCCCATGAATCGCGAGTCACCAGGAGGCATGATAAACCAGCTGGTTCAGCAAATGGATAACTCTTAAGTTTGAAGGTCTTAGCTCCAGTGGGTATTCAGTGGACATCAGTGCTTTATGGAGCCTGAGTGAACTTGGATTATAAATATCTGATCTCATTTTTAACTGACTACTTTTCTGAGTCTCTTTGGTCGGTCAGTCTTTTGCAGGCCTTCCTATTCGGGTTTCTTTGGCTGGTGGGAAAAAGAGAAAGAATGTGCACCCATCTTATCTATATAGAAACAATGTCAAGTCATAGAGGGCCTGCGGTCATATCCCTGTTTACCCCAGAGAAAATGATCCGATCAGCCTAGAGACTGGGGTAATTCCTCTTGGCTCTGTACACAGTTACAGGGCAGGCTCTATCCTGTAGATAGGCTTAGTTATACACGGCAACCTCAGGATTCTTTTGGAGACTTAGAGAACCCGGCTTTTACTACCTGCTGTAGTCAGTGGCGTCAGAGGCGAAGGAACATTGCCTAGGTTTTCTTAAGACAGTTTTTCACAAGGTGAAATCACCTGTAGCTGTGATGAGTGCAGAAGTGGAATTACTACCTAAAGCCTGCTTGTTCCTTCATGAGATAGTCACCTAACAAGCTCAGACTTGCAAAGGATCATGAAGGAAATTAACATCCATTTTATTCATTTTTTTAATCATAAAAAAAATGAAGCTTGGTTAATTTACAATGTCATGTTTCAGGTGTAGAGCAAAGTGATTCAGTTGTACATATACATACATCTATTATTTTTTATTCTTTTCCCATATAGGTTATTATAAAGTACTGAGTATAGTTCCCTGTGCTATAAATCAGGGCCTTGCTGTTTATCTGTCTTCTATGTTGAAGTGTGCACCTGTTAATCACACATTCCTCATTTATCTCTCCTCCTCCTTTCCCATTTGGTAGCCATAAGTTTGCTTTCTATGTCTGTGAATCTGTTTCTATTTTGTAAATAAGTTCATTTGTGTAATTTTTGTAGATTCTACATATAAGCCATATCAAATGATATTTGTCTTTCCCAGACTAACTTGGCACAAGTTTTAGGTAGAGTAACTTTCGGATCTATCCTTTGGGGAGTTTACCTTAAATTTCAAAAACTGTATCTTGGGGCCAGTTAGACAGTATATCCATTGATGAAATATCTCCTACTGTTTTTTATTAGTTTTAGCCAATTGTTAATTTCTGTCTCTTTTAAACATGGAAAATATGTTGATTACAAAAAAATCCTAGGTGGAGAATTTTAATACCAATTACAGCAGTAAAAATATAATTTATAATTATTAATTTAGAACTATTATGAGATTAGTGAGTTCCCTGCATTCACTGTCTTGACAAGTCACATAATATATGTTCATATTTTTTAACATGTGTCAGAACTGTAGTTGTGGGCTACAGTTTTGTTTTATTTGAATTAATTTTTATCCACTTTTATTTGAATATATGTCATATATGTCAAATAAATATTAACATATATTCACATGTTCTCCTAAGAGTATAGAATCTGCCATGGCAAGATTTGAACAGTTTTGTGAATTAGTTGGATTGTACAAAACCAAGAACCTCAAACTGAGTGTAGTACTTAATGTTTCATTCAACTACATTTATAACTGTACTTATTGTTGATATAGTTAAATAGGAAATTTAAAGCAATGAGCAAGTTCTGGTGAGGTCAGAAGAGAGCTGTAAAGGCTTGTTGCTTGGCAGCCTGTGTGTTCTGGAGCCGCCGCTGCAAGATACATATATAAAAAGTTTTAAAAAGAGCCTATATGCTTTAGTTTATTTCCTTTTAGATGACAGAATAGGAATCCCATTTTGGAAGCTGGTGTATTATCTTTTCCACACGTGGAAACAAGGAGAACACTTGGAGAAATGTGATAAACTTGATATTTTAATTCTCTTAGCAAAAGTGTGCAAACTGCAGAAAACATGTAAACGTAAAAACTGTAGGTATTATTGTAAACATATGTTTTACACACATATTTGTGTGCTTGTGCAAAAGAAAAGCCTGGGCTTACCAGGGATTTTTACTTCGGTTTAGCAATAGGTCATTGGTTTTGAATAGAAAATTTCCAGAGATACATACTATTAAAATCGTTGCACAGTCTTTCTCCTTCTTTTATTTCCCTCTCTCCTTCCTCCCCCTTCTTTCCTTGTTTCTTTCCACTTGACATTTTGCTCTGTGTTTTCATTCTCCCCATTCTCCTGCCTGTCTTCTGCCAGTGTCTGTGGGGCCCACTTATATATCCCCATTCCCCTTCTTTTTCTGGTTTCATTTTCCACATTCTTCAGTCTCTGAAACCCTCTTGCCCACTCTTGATCGTCTGCCTCCAGGCACCTGCTCTCAGGTACTGTGTAATTTAGAGTTGCATGTGGAAGATCTCAGGTGGACAAAAAGCTTCCTCTTGGCTCCGGAGAAGAACCCGTCCAGCCGGGCCCCAAGCAGTGGTCTGGAAGTCAGCCAGGTGGAGCTGGCTTGTCATAACTCCAGGCCTGGCCTTCTGGATCCTTGAATGTGTCAGCTTTCTTAATTATAACCCAAGAATGTACTTTCTAGAACCTTTTGTTTTCTTTATCAGTCAGTTCTGTATGGGCTACTGGTTTCTAATTGGTGACTTCTTGGTTAAAGGAATGTTTGATCATTTTTTATTAATGTTGGTGAAAGATGATAATTCTATGTATGAGTGCTTTGCCTTTTTCAAAACTACCTTCTCTCTTCTCCCTCAGAAGGGCAACTGCTTTAGCTGGGGATTTCCTTTTTTTTTTCTTCCCTTTGTGATAGGATGAGGTACTCTTAATCCCTCAGTGACCTAGATGTATCTGGCTAGGTCTCTAAGCCCACATGCTTTACTTTCTTCCCCTTAAGATTTCCGGGTTTGAACTGAGTAGTAGCTGTGGATGGAGATGCTAGTGGCGTGGAAATTCTTGCTGATGACATCACCTGCTGAGACTATGGGCACAGTGCCAGGATATTGATCTGCTGGGCTTTGAGTCAGGCAGGAAATCCTGTGAAATTCCTGCTCAATGTTAAACCAAATGGGAGCAGCTCTGAACGGTTTCATTCTTTTGGCCAGTCTCCTCCCTTATTAAAATGTATGAAGACGCCTTTTTAACCATGGTTTCTTGCCGACAGGCTGACCCAGTGTCAGCATGGTAGATAAGGCTGAGAACATTCCATGATATGTGCAGTGACAACAAACATATGGAGACTTGGTGCAGACCTGGCATTAGAAGGGATCATCATTAGTGACAGTCACCCAACCTTAGAAATAAGGTGCCTTCATGGAAAACTGGGGGTCCCCTGTCTCTGATAATATCATGATTAAGAGCGGGACCCCTTGAGTTGGTATACCTGGATGAGGATCCTGGCCTTCCTATCTGTTAGCTATGTGATCTGGAATCCTAAGTCTTAGTTGTTATTGTTGTCTGTGAAATGGGCATAAGAATAGTATTGGCTTTTTAGAGTTTTTCTGAGGATTCAGTGATCACAGGGATATAAAATACTTGGCATATTTCCTGGCAGTCAGTAAATGATTGTTGATTTTACTATTGACTTAGGACTCTTTCTACTCTATTGTACTACTCTCTATAATCTTTTCTAACAACCAGATTGAAGGCAGTAACATAAGTTGTCTTTATTTCCCTGACCCCACCATGTAAAGAACTGTATACCAGCGGTCTTCACACTGAGGTACACATCACATGCCTGCATTCAGCAAGACCAGGCGAGGTAGGCAGGAACAGTTTTAAGGGGACCATTTTCCAGATCCTCAATTCCTAGGCATTCTTTCTCTAAAACTGAGAGTGTATCTGCAGTTAGTGTTACACCAGATTTTGTTCTCCAGTTTTCAGTTTTCACAGTTACCCCTTTTGCCATTTTTCTAAAGAAAGCCCATCTCAGATCTTACTTTGGCGTTTGGTGCCCCGTGTCAGCATGTTAAATCACAGCACAAAATAAAATGGGTCAATTTGAAATATTGGTTTCAGCAAAACCTCCTTTAATGAAGCCACCATATACCCCTACCCTGTATCACTCAGAGTTGCATTCTTGGTAAAATTTTACTTTTAGTGCTTAATGCATTGAAATTGGCAGTAATTGCATCATTTTGATTATGGATTATTAATGGTGTTTGTAGTGATTATACAATCCAGAAGAGTCTTTATACTTAAAGCTCATCGATCACAAGAAATTTTAGAAAATTAAATGTAAAAACCTATGCCCTAAATATGCTAGAGTGACTAATTAAATACTCTGACACAGCATTATATCAGGAAATTTGGAGGGAAAATGGACAGAAATGGGTTTTCAAAAGAGAAAGAAGAATAATGTAAAATCCTCTTATGTTTTAAGTGGATGATGGTGGATATTGTCATGATGGTTTTTATATTCCACTGCTGCTGCTGTCGCTTCAGTTGTGTCTGAACTCTGTGCGACCCCATAGACGGCAGCCCACCAGGCTCCGCTGTCCCTGGGATTCTCCAGGCAAGAACACTGGAGTGGGTTGCCATTTCCCTCTCCAGTGCATGAAAGTGAAAAGAGAAAGTGAAGTTGCTCAGTTGTGTCCGACTCTTCGCGACCCATTTAAAAGAATATGATAGCACATGGTTAAAATGTCTAGATTTACAATTAAGAGGAAGATATGTCTTTAAGATTCTTTAAATTTTGGGTGAAAATTTGAAATGTCAACATAAAATGGGTCTAAAGGGAAGATGGTTTTTTAGCTTTTTTAGGAAGTAGATAGCAGAAAGTTTGGAGACCTCTGTTACATTTTATTGCTATTGCTTTTTCACACAAGGGGAGGACATTCGTCTTTTTTGCTGCTCTTCTGTTAAGTGCAAGATCTAATTGGTTGGTCTTGTGTGCATGCCTTACTTTTCGTTAAACTCTAACTGAAAAACATGAATGTCTTTCATGTGCTGGACTCAGGGCCAGGTATATTAGAACAGACTCCAGGTCCTGCCTTCATGGGGTTCATAATTCAACCTCTGTTCTGAGTTAGAGACTGAATTTTGGTAGGAACTGCAGCGATCAAGTAGAAATGTGTAACAGTTGCGATAAGGACTTCGGAATTCAACTAGGGACACAACTGCATTATTCCAAGTATGGTACTGGCATTCTTGGCTCTTGCAGGTACTCTTGCTTCATCAAAGAATATCAGATTAACATCCTTATTTGTCAAAATTAAATATGCCCCAAAACCTGTTGAAATTGGGCCAAGAGGACTGTGTTTTCTTGTTTGGGTTTTTGTAAAGAGCATTGGTGTTCCGTTGAGTCTCTGTTTTCACAGAGTGTTCACATGGTGTTAAAATTACACTTTCAATGTAATAAGGATACCGTATCACTGACCAGGGTTTCTAAGCAGTAAACTCTTACTTAGGGTGGTAGCTTTCTTTCTTTTATTTTTTATTATCAGGGACTTCTTCACTTATGAATTGGGAGATTAATTTCGTAATTATTTTAGGAATAGCCAGAACTAAGACCAGAACAAATTAACTCAAATGCGTTGGGTAGGGTTCTAGACACTTTTCATTCCTTTAATGTTGTACTATGCTAATTTATTAATGTGATTAAATGTCATCTGAGGGATATGAGACTCAATATGTACTGAATCCAGCATTTTGCAGTTAATTCAAATTTGAAGGGCATAGAATTATGCCTTACATAATAAAGAAGTTGTTTATGAAAGTAAGCGAGCTCAACTTTATTTTGCTTTTTGTTCTAGGTGAAAAGAAATGGATTATCTCAGACAGTTAGCCAGGAGGAAAGAAAGCGACAAGAGGTATTTTTTTTTTTTTTCGAAATTTTATTAGTTGATTTGGCTGTGCTGGATCTTAGTTGCAGCTTGTGGGATCTAGTTCCCTAACCAGGAACTGAACCCGAGTCCCCTGCATTGGGAGCACAGAGTCTTACTGGACCACCAGGGAAGTTCCGAAAGGTGTATTTTCTACCAAGCAGATTCTTTAGGATTCTCAGGGGTGCTTGTTTTGTTGAGCATTTTCCTCTGACAGCATATTCATTTTCTTTTCTTTTTCTTACAAAAAGGTTATGTGATTATTGTCAAATAAAATTACATATAAGCTCCCAGAAAAGAAAATTTAAAATATCCCAGTGACATTTTAATTTAACAAAGCACCTAGTCCCTAGTGGTTCAGACTGTAAAGAATCTGCCTGCAATGCAGGAGACCCAGTTTCAATCGCTGGGTCAAGAAGATCCCCTGGAGAAACCCACTCCAGTATTCTTTCCTAGAAAGTCCCATGAACAGAGGACCCTGCAGTCCATGGGATTGCAAAAAGTTGGACATGACTGAGCAATTAAGCAAACAAAAACTAAAAACAAAATGTCATTTTAACTTAACAAAGCACCTAGTCCAGGTATAATATTTACATTGGAAGAAATATGTTGAAAAATGGAAAAGACATTGATTAGATTCTGGAACTGAAAAAGGATGATAGCGGAAAAACTCTGAACCCTCTTTGCAAGATTTCTAGAAATCTAAAATTATACCAAAACACGTTTGCTTAATAAAAAATAGAACAGATAGCAATAGTTTCATAACTTGAAATTTAGTAAATGCAGCTTAAGAAAATTGCTCATTGTAATAATATTTTGAAGTTCTCAAAGCACTTTCATTTTGACTTATGCATATGGGTTTGGAGATAAATAAGCTTAGGCATATATATGCATATAAATAAATTCCATAGAGGATATGAAATACCCCTTTCTTATTTCATTGGCTTGCAATTACACAAAAATATAAGGGTGAATTATAGGACTATTTTTAAAAAAATCAGAATAACTATAACATTGCTGTATACATCACAGAGAATTTTAAAAATTATTACATTTATAATTTTTCTAATTTTTATAAAGAAAATATGACTTTCAATAAAATAGAAGTCTTACATTCTCCTCCTTTCATTCCTTTCCTCTCCTCCCTAGAGACAACTATAATTATGAACCTATGTGTATCCATCTGTTCACATATTACATCGATTTATGTACATATGTTTGTGTGTGCCTGTTAAGATGTAGATAGATGATATGATTCTGAACATATGTTTTGGTTGACTGCTTTTTACATTTAACATTGTTTTTAAAATTTATCCATGTAAAGACATATTAACCTAGGTCGTTTATTCAAACTACTATATAGTATTCCATTCTATAAATACTTCTAAATATGTTTTCCTAATGATAGACAGTAGGCGGTTTTTTTTTTTTACTATTAACATTGTGGCATAAACAGCTCAAGAGCTTCTCCAGGGTCCTGATCCTATTAGAATATTTCTTTTCTTTTAAATCTATTCCATTTCCCTTACATTTTGAGAATATTTATTCAGATTTGTGATATAAAAATGTAATGATAGCAGCAAATCTATGATTTATTTCTATTCTTATACTGATATTTAACAGATCTAATGTGATTTGCCTTTAAGTAGTTGATGTTTCTAATGCAGGATGTTTTAAGTTATTACATTAAATGTATTATATTAAACTACCACATACTCATCTTTTCCTGTGATCTATTCTGTATAGTTTATCATATCATTTTGTTTGAATCTTCACATTTTGGATTTGATTACAAAAGCCTCTACTTTGAAATGTTTTTAATCATTCCAAGGCACCATATCCATCAACAACCTGAAATCCACTATTTTTGGTCAGGAAGAGTGAACTTTCTTTAGTCTGTATTACATTTCCTGGGGATAATTTTATTAATTGAATTGAATTACACAAGATACAAGTTAAATGAAACTCTTATTAACGTCCTTGTCTTTACATCTAATGACATAATCATTAGATGGTTATATCACTTAAAGTCCCTGGAACACAACCAAGGTTCGATCAGCACGTTGAAGTAAGACTTACCTACCTGATTATGGATGCTAGGAACAGAGGTGAACAATGAGATTAGCACCACTAACCTGATTCAGAGTATTACAGAGGACGGCCCGCCCACCGGCAGCGGGGCGTCCACCTGCCTGTGCCTGCCTGCTCCCACCTGACCTCAGCTGGGGCACTAGTTCTTATAAGGAGACTCTTCTGGGTCCCTCTGGGCCGGGCCCTAAGGGGAGGAGCCCTGGAGGTCAAGGTGATGGTGGCTCTGTTATTAGGGAAGATCTCCAGGCAGGAAGGGAATCGCAAGCCCGCAAGGATGTTCACCACCCCTCCCTGAGGAGGAATTCTCTCTGCCTGGCCATTCTAGGAGAATCTGATTTTGTTAAGGCTCGAGATGAATTCCTTACAGAGGGCGTTGGTATCTCTCTACATATGTGGGTTGGCTTTTCATCGTTAATGAAGGCTTATCAGGTGAACCACCGCTGTGTGCCTGACACCAAGAGTTTCTGCTGAGGGTCCTTCACTCCTTCTTGAGACACTGAAGAGAGGAGAAAGGGTGGCTTATTGGACAGAATTACTTTCAATTGTATGAGTTTATATAAAAGAATTCCTGTGGCTGATAAGAACCTTTTGAGGGTAGGTCCAGTCATGCTCTTTAATACACCCAGAATATTTGCTCATATTAACTACAAATTAGTTGAATTAAAACACAGGGAGAGAAAGGACCCACAGGGGTGGGAAGAAACGGATTTGTGAGAAATTGTCTCTGGATCCCAAGGGAGGTCCATAAATCTTCACTGTCCCAGAACAGCATGCTTTGAAATCAGGGCTGGAGGAGATGACCCCAAAGGTTAATGAATGTCACCCTAAGGTTTTACGACCTGCCCTAGCTTCCTCCCAGAGATTCTGCCCTCTGGCAAAACATGACCTCAGGATGCCAAGTGCCTTCATTTTTTCCTATTTACACTCTAGCCAGTGACTCTGCTTCTCAAAATATGGGTGTATGTGCCTTATATATAAGACAGTAGTTTGGTAATGTACTTTTTTTTTTTTTTATACTTACAGCTTTGCATTTTTAAAGATACTCTTATTCTTATAGCAGAATTATGACAGCTCAATTTAAATTCTTTAATTGAAAGAATTAACAACTCATTTCCTCTTCCTCCTCATCAGGCTATTTTTGAAGTCATATCCTCTGAACATTCATACTTACTCAGTTTGGAGATCTTGATACGAATGTTTAAAAATTCTAAAGCACTGAGTGATACGATGACCAAAACCGAGAGTCACCATCTTTTCTCCAATATTACAGATGTCTGTGAGGCAAGCAAAAAGTAAGTTCACTTTCATTTGCCTTTAGATATTCCTTACTAACAAACATCTGGGTTCTCTAAAAAGGAGAGGTGTGAAGCCTCTCATTTGTTCAATTGGCTTTTATCTTTGTCCCTTGAAGTAAATTTTAAAGTCTGTTTCAAATTGCTGATGTGTAAATAGATGCTAAGTGTGTAGTAAATCGACACAGCAGACGTTTTTATCTGAGGTCTCCATATTCCTTGTTTTTCTCCCTATTTTATCCCTTTTATTTTTCCTTTTTAATTATGCCAGTAATATAACAACATTTAGTTGGAAAAGAAAAAAGTAACTCATGATCATAACATTTAAATACAAAAATTACTTGTTTACATTTTCACACTCTTGCTTTGTTAAGATAGGTATATATTATTTTTAAAGTGCAATCATAGTGTCCATAATGATTTCTGTAGGCTTGCCCTATTTCACTTTCCATAAGCACTGTTAGAAGAACTTTCATTATTATTATATTTTTAATGAGGGCGGGAAGCTCAGTTTGTACCTCAGTTGGGAACTCTTCTGTCCTGAGGAACTACATAGCTGTTCTGGAGCCTTGTGCAGTGGTGTACTAAATTGAGCTGTGCAAAGTTGTTGTTTTGGGTGGTCAAAATGGTTTGAATATTGACAATTTTTTATTTGAGTCAAAGGTGGGTTTATCATTCAACTTGTGAAGCTTAAGCTTTAAGTCTGCTTACTTTGCAAGGGCATCTTTTAAATATTTGCTATAGTGCCTGATTTCTTCTTAGAGGGCCTCCAAAGTGTATAGGCTTCAGGGCCCACAAAGGCTGGACCTGCCACAAGGACTTGGATACCCTTGGTGAATCTGGACGTTGTTCATTTGTTCACTGAACGTTGTTCACTTTAGGGCAGAGCCAGGTAGGCAGTGATGGGAATGTGAATGTATTCCTGGCTCCGTCTCTGTGTGCAGGCATACTAGATTTTCCTTTTGAACCGCAAGATTGAACGTTGCGTGATGAACAGGTTAGTGTGTGAGTTTGGGCTACTGCAGAGATGGGATTCATGGTCAGATCAGTGAGAGCTCCTAGTATTTTATGCTAGTTACACAACTTCTGAAGCCAGATTCTGCCACAAGAAAAGATCTTGGCAATCTTGTGTCTGACATGGATACTTAAAAATTCATGTTCAGAGGACCTGTTGAACCTTAGAGAAGAAAGTGTGTGTGGTGATATGCACTGCAGCTTGAAAAGTCCTCTTTTAGAACCTGAGTCGTTGCTTTTGTTCAGCCCATTCATTGCTTTTTTGGGGAGCACCATTCTTGCCCATTTTGTTAAGAGAAATGAAAAATCTTTCTCCTTTTAGTGAAGAGACCAAAACAAGAGCCTTAGATGGTATGTCCTGGTTAGACAGGTGTTCAGATTTCAAAATGAGTCTCTTTCATTTTAACTTGTACTTTGGTTTAACTATGACAATAAATCTCTATATTAGTTATATTGCTACACAGAATTATTACTGTTTTGATAACTATAACATGTAAGATATGATTTTAATTAGAATTTATTTTCTGAAAACCACAGTGCACATTTTTAGTCCTCTTTGGAACAGCAGTTCTTGAACGGAGGATGTTTTGGGTCCTAGAATCTTTGGACCTCGATAGCATTGCTCGTGTATCAGAGCATGATTTAGAAAGAGCCTGGGCCCCAGCAGGTAGTAGGTTAGGCTTGACAAGGTTTCTAAACCTCTCCAACTTAGCTATAAAATGGAGATTAAAAAAATGCATTATTGGTTAACCCTGAAATAAGTCATTTCATTTCAGTTATAGATGAACATTTTATTGTTTTAATTTCCCTGACAAAATTTAAATCTCTTATGATTTTATCTAAATGTTTTCATTTTGATAGTAACATAATTAAGAGGCTATTCTGGACATTTTTTGTCTATTTTTAATTTTTAAAACAAAAACATCTCAACCTCCATTAAATGATAAAACAGAAGCATCTTTATCCTTTACATTTTTTTTCCTGTTTTTATTTGAAATGCAGTGTTTTAGTTTGGAGAGATGCCTACCTGTGTAATTTAATCTCTTGTTATATTTCAACTAAGAATGATTAGCTTCTACATGGTAATCCTATGTCTGTATCATAATAACTTACAAAAGTTTATTTAAGTTTGAAACACTCATTTTAGATAGTGGTTTTTTTAAAATTTATTTTTATTTTTTTATCTGGCTGTGCTGAGTCCCTGGTGGCTCAAATGGTAAAACATATGCCTGCAATGTGGGAGACTTGGGTTCTATCCCTGGTTTGAGAAGATCCCCTGGACAAGGAAATGGCAGCCCACTCCAGTACTCTTGCCCAGAAAATTCCATGGATGGAGGAGCCTGGTAGGCTACAGTCCATGGGATTGCAAGGAGTCGGACAGGACTGAGCAACTTCACTTGTGCTGAGTCTTAGTTGTGGCGTATGGGATCTTCAGTTGCAGCATGAGAACTCTTGTTCCCTGACCAGGGACTGAATGTGGGCCCCCTGCACTGGGAATGCAGAATTGTAGCCACTGGACCCACCAAGGAAGTCTTAAATATGGCCTTTTTAAAATTCAAAGTGCTCAGAAGATTTACAAAACCTATTTCATTATGTAATGCCTGCTTGTTGAATTTTCAGAGTTTGGGCTCCAAAAGTGACTCTCAGTGTGCTACCCATGAAAGAGTTTCCAGTCTTAAGAAATCATAAAATTTTCATTTTTTTCCTTAACTAAACTTATGAACAATGTCTAAACTGATTACTGATCGTGTGGCATTATTTAAGGGTGGCATAGTCAAGACTGTCTTCATTGCTTTACTTTTTACCTAATGGAAAATTGTTGCTCTAGGTGATGGGATATTTAGTGGAGGCTAAGATCACGGCATGTGCAGCATTTGACTCAGTAGTGTAATGTCTGGTCCTCCTCATAATTGCTTGAGTTCTTCACTGTTTGCCAGTAAGTGTCACCAAGAAGCCCTTCTGTGTAAGATGACATTATATGAAAACATTCTGACTCTGGGTGTATGCATTTGTCGTGGCTATTCCTACTGAATTTTCTATATAAAGAATTGTTCATTTCAGTCAATATACATGGAGCCTCTTATTCTGCCAGATGCCTGGGTTCTAGAGCGTTTTGGCTAGAAAGCATCTGCCCTGTGGCTCTTGGTCCTCACTGGTCAGTGGTTGCCAGTGGAGCTTCCCCAGTGTGTGTGCAGAGGCATCCTAGACTAGGGTGCGTCCCCCAGTTGGGCAGATTTAGGTCAAGCTAAAGTCTGTGGGCCTAGAGCCCCTGGTGAGAATCAGAAGCAAGGATGAGACAAGATGCTGAAGGCTTTTGTGTTCCTCCTGAGCATCTTTTCTATTTCCTGAAGGCTGGGTGGGCACAATGAGCAGTTAAGTTGGGAAGTGAACTGGTGACCTGGGAGATGGTAGTGGTACAGTGTTTACATTAGAGAGGAGGTGAAGATGGTAAAAATTTTGGGGCCATTGCTAAACACAGCCAGAGATGATGGGAATCTCATAGCAGTCCTAAGAGGAAGGACTTGAGGGATATTTAGAACTTACAATTCTAAGGACTTGTCAAGAAAGAGGAAGAGCTTTGTTTGCCTCCCAGTTTCTGCCTCGTTGACCTTGAATGATGGTTTTATTAGCCAGGGTGTAAGAAAAGCAGGTTGGGGCTTATTGAGGGAGATAAGGGAATTCAGTTTGGGGCAAGCTCAAAATAACTGTGGAGCATGAAGGGAAGATGTCTAGTTGAAAGGAGAAAAAGATTAGAAATCCAGGAAAATCTTGACACAAGATGTAGATTTGAGTTGTGTACGTTCTTGGCACTGTGGGTTTAAATGAGATACTAGAGCTTGCAGCACTGGTTTTGAAATGGTGGTGCTCCTTGTGTTTGTCTCCTTGGGGCATTCAGAATGTATTTTTGCTTGCTCCAGTGACCTTGGGACTGTACTGGCATTAGTAGATGGGGGCTGAAAGTGCCAGACGTGTTGGTAGGACTGCCCCCAGACAAGCGTGAATTGTCCCCCCCAAATGCTAGTTGTGTCCTCCTTGAGAAGCATATCTAGTCAAGGCTGTGGTTTTTCCAGTAGTCATGCATGGATGTGAGAGTTGGACTGTGAAGAAGGCTGAGCGCCGAAGAATTGATGCTTTTGAACTGTGGTGTTGGAGAAGACTCTTGAGAGTCCCTTGGACTGCAAGGAGATCCAACCAGTCCATTCTGAAGGAGATCAACCCTGGGATTTCTTTGGAAGGACTGATGCTAAAGCTGAAAGTGCAGTACTTTGGCCACCTCATGCGAAGAGTTGACTCATTTGAAAAGACTGTGATGTTGGGAGGGATTGGGGGCAGGAGAGGAAGGGGACGACCAAGGATGAGATGGCTGGATGGCATCACTGACTCGATGGACGCGTGTCTGAGTGAACTCCGGGAGTTGGTGATGGACAGGGAGGCCTGGCATGCTGCGATTCATGGGGTCGTAAAGAGTTGGATATAACTGAGCAACTGAACTGAACTGAACTGAGAAGCATGGATAGAGAAAAAGAAAGCCATGGTCAGAATTTCAGCACAGAAACATTTAAGGAACCTGGAGGGTGGGGCAAAATTGAAGCAGATAGGGTAAGAAGCACCATGGACCTTTCTCAAGCCCCTTGACTGTGGAGAACTTGCCCTTCTCTTTAATGCCTACCTGTCGCCCCCTGTGTCGGTGCCATAGGCCAGGCAGCTGTTTGCTTGGTAACCTTCTCTAAGGGCATACACGGGGAGGCAGTTGGAACCCCACTCATCTTGTGTTTGACCCCTCCTACAAAGAGTGTGGCTTCTTTCTTTCTCTTGGGATGATTAGAGCTAAATCCTGTCCCAGTGTGCTCTTGGTCAGTGTTAAGGCAGAGTCTTCGGCCTCCCAGCTGTGAACCTACTGCCTTCCACCTGTGACTGTGCCCATTTCCCTCCGACTTAGACGCAGGAAATCTCCCTGGATTCATGGTCTCTCTGTCTTTTGAGGCCCAAAGATGTCCTAAAACCCTAAACATTCCATGAAAAAAATGTAGTACTAGATGTGTTTTGTTTAGAAATGAATACTTAATTCCTTATTAAACATCACATATAGTATATACTTCGTCTGTTTGTATACATCCTTATCCTCTGGAGAAGGAAATGGCAACCCTCTCCAGTGTTCTGGCCTGGAGAATTCCATGGACAGGAATTCTGGCAGGCTACAGTCCATGGGATTGCAGAGTTGGACACGACTGATCAACTAACACTTTCAACTTTTTTGATTTTTGGGGGGAGGGCGGGTGTTCTGCTTTCGCATATCTGTTCATTTACAATAATGTATAGATAGATGTCATATTAATAGAAAAAGACCAAGCATGATTAATTTACATGAATTGGGGACAGAATATGATCTTAATTCCACTTGTCTTTAAGTTTAAGCTCTATTGATGATAAAAGACTGATACTATCAGAAAAGGAAGTTGCCTTTTGTGTAAGGCTAAATTATTAACCCCAGTGCTATGGGGTTAAGGTCTAAGTAAGGTCTTCTGTATTAAAAAGTTTTCTGCAAAATGAAGACTAGATGAAACTCTCTTTGATTTTTTATAACACAATATGTTTTCAATCTTAATTCTGAGTTTTCATTCTAAATGTCTAGGTTATGCTATTTCTTTTACATTTTTCAATAATAGTATATACTATTATTTGTAACCTATAAAATTATGCTACTAAAGAACTTTGAGACATGCTTGTTTTTCTCGTTCTCATTACAAAGTTAAAACATTGGTATTACTTTGGGAAGTAATTGAAAGCTAAAACTATGCTGACTTCAATTTCTGCCGAGTAAAATAAAAATATCCATCAACGTGCTTCTGTGTCCTGAGGAACTGAATTTGTTCCCAACATATAATGAGCAGCTAATGCCAGATTCTCCAGTTTCTGCTTTGTTTGAAGAAGTAAATTACAGTAATAGTAAACAGACAAAATGAGACTCACCCAGAACTTGCTTCTCCAGGAGATTCTTTTATCTAATTTTAATCAGATTATATTAAAATTAAAATATCATGGAACCCTGGATACTGTTAAATGCATGTTTCAATATTATTTTATAAAATGACTATATTATACAGAAAATGACATTTTACTCAAGTAACAGCACAATGTATCTATATTGTGCCGTGTTTTCTCTGTTTGGAATTAGAATTGTCAACTTGAAGGTATCGATAGTAAACTATCAAAAGTTTTGTGGTATTAATATTAGCATTTTGTCTTTCCTGACTAGTTCATAAAGCTAAATTTTAAAAGAAAAACATATTAAATTTAACTTGGCCAGAGAGTATGGAATTCCTTATGTTGTAGAACCTGTTTAAGTTTTGCCCTGAAGTAATGGCTATTGCCATTGTTTTTCATTAGCAAATGTTCTTTGCTTCCACGATATCCAGTGTAAGTTTACCAATTTTATTTGGTACCAGCTTTACAAAGCTTTTTGGTAACTAAAGCAATTGCTCGATTTCACAGATGTAACAGAAAAACTGTTCTTTCTAAAACCAAACATCTTTAGCTGACATTTGAGACAGTGACATTCAAAAGTTACTTTTATGATGACTTTTTCTCTATTCTGAGATGAATCAACGAAGAAATTAATTTGAAATTCACCTCAAGAACTCTACAGTAATGTGGGTATTTTAGTCCCCATTATTCAGCTTTTACCAATAACCAGTGTCTGAAGTAATAAAGTCATTATTTAAGTATCATTTCAAGTAGAGGCATAAAGACAACAAATATTTATTTTTAAAATTTAATTGCTTTTTGCATGTTGAACGGCATGTAGGATCTTAGTTCTTCAAATGGGAATTGAGCCCCCTTGCAGTGGACGCATGGAGTTTTAACCACTTGACTGGCAGGGAGCCCCCAAATATTTTATTAATAGATCCAGTCCTTTTAGTTAAGACTGAAGAGAAGCAGGGAGGGTATCTAAAGTCTCTGTAAAAGTTAATGGGAGGCAGATGACTGAGTAGCCATGTGCTCTAACATTTATTCGCTTCTGATATCCCATTAAAGATGATGGGATAGTCAATGCACAAAGGCACAAAAGCTTTTAAAAAATTAAACAAAACCAAGAAAGAGATATAAGCAATGAATGGTATTTTGAAACCTAAAAAAATCATGAAGACTCCCAGTGATTACTTCAGGTAATCTGAGAAAGTTTAAATTGGTAGTTAAGAAAGCCAAGAAGGAACCAGATTTAAACCCAGCACCTCTGGAAGGTACAGGAATTGATGAAGTTGGAGTAACGGGGTGACTATAAACAGGAGTTTTGTCACAGCCTATTTGAGCAGTAGTCAGAGCCCAGATTCCCTTTTTGGCTCCATACCACTGGAGGATACCTCGCTTCAACCCAGCAGTGGGCCAAAGTAGATTAACACTCGATCAAGAGATTGAGGAGACCCTGCCCCAGGTGAGGAAGTGGCCAGCGTATGGGAAACAAGGATATACTGATTGTTGACACCTGAAGGCTTCTGCCCTAACTCTCCTTTTGGAACCCTGGCAACCAGGCATACATGTTACCTTCACCCTATTCTTGTCAAATGGTGACTGGCATTAATCAAGTTAAATAACATGTTATAATTTTCAACTAGAATATTTATATTCAAACTTGTTATTATTATTAAGCTTTGTAGGTGTACAGCACAAATAAAGCCTCAAACTTTAAAGTATATATCCATTTTGGGACTTCACTGGCAGTCCAGCAATTAAGACTCCTGGTTTCCATTGCAGGGGGTATGGGTTTGATCCCTGGGGAACTAAGATCCTATATGTCTTGTGGCACAGCCAAAATGTAAAAAAATAAATTATATATATATATAGCCATTTCAGTAATATGTTAGGCAAGTACTTATTAACTCTAAATCTTAAGTGTTTCCTGATGTCTAGTGGGGATAATAGTATTTCTAACCTCCTTGGATTGGTATAGAATTAAATGGGATAATACATATAGAGGGGTTAGTTCAACACTTGGTAAGCTCTCAAATAGCAATGGTTTTGTTGATACTGTCATTTTGATCATCTAATCTGGTAATCTGAAATATCTCTAGATTTTGTATTTATTGACTTTGGTATATATTGTACGTCCTCTCTGTATTAGCCTCTGATGGCATTGGTCTAGGACTAGGTTAAAGAACAGGTCTCGTTATGGAAAGACTCTTGGGCAATGGTGTGCATGTTTATAATTCAAGACAGTTGTGGCGAGCTTTGCAACATGTAGTGATCATCTTTATTTTGACATTGAATGATTTCAAAATAAATGGATTCTTCCCTAATCATAAAGTGTATTAATCATGACTTAGGATTAAAAGCTGAGCTATTTGCTTCTTCCCAGACTGGTGTTTGCTTGTGTGTAGTACATTCCTTGGACCAGGGCTTCAAAACAGGCCTTGACATGCTCCAGCTGCCAACCAGTCTGTTCTCCTGGTTATTTTTTGCAGACATTTGGGCCATTATGTACTTTTTTGCCTTTTTGCATTGCTTTTGCAAGCCCCAGGAGTCTGTGGATTCTGAGTTGTCACATGGAGATTTAAATTTGGCTAACGATCCTGGTTGGGACAGACGAAAGTGTTACCAAGCTTAGTCACTAGCAGTTATCAATCTTAAACTAGGGTAGAACTTTGTGGAAAAAGAAACAATGGCTGGATTTTAGTTGCCGTATTTCATCTGCACTGCATTTGCAACTGTGGATTTTGAACCATTACATGGATTTTTGACTTTGCGAGTTGTAAGTTAAACAAGCACAGGACCACACAGTTTTTCTGGCTGATGGAAAATATTTTAATGTAAACTTTGTGATTTAGCCAAGTTAAATCTAGCACTTGATTTAAGAACAAGGAAGATGGTTGATGAATTATGTTTCAAAAGCAAGCTCTTTCAAGCTTTCTGATTGCTTATTTATTGTGGGATCTTGCCTCTAATTGTTGTGCATTACTCTTCAGCCTCTGGGCATCAATTTTGTGGTTTTCCAACAATTCTTGTTTTATCTGATTTAATCCTTTAGAGTGTCCTGTGAGGCACCATCATTTCCCTTTTGCAGGTGAGGAGACTGAGACCCTAATTACTTTTATGAAAATTTAAGATCATTTACTTAAATGAAATTGAAACTCATAGTGAGTTTTTTCTTTCTCCAGAATGCATTCTCCTAGACCACGTTTGCAAAATTATACATATTCTAAATATGTTTAAGATTTCAGCCCAAAGAACTAAATTTCACTTTAGGCTTCTGCTAAGGATTACTCCTCTGGAAAAATATTAAGATTTGCTCTTTTTGATATATATCACCTATGAAACTAGTCATGGAGAATGATTAGACACATTTTCGATCTGAATGTCTTTGACCCCTTAGAATGTGGATATCTTAAAAGCAAAGAGCATCTAGTTTTCTGACACAGCTCTGAGGCATGTCATAGACGTCACTGGCTTGTCATTTCCCTGTGGATAGCGTTCTGTAAGTGAGGGGTATTTTCCAGTATCTTTATCATAAGCAGTCTCTGAATGTGTCTCTATGGTTGAAATGTTGCAATATTCTCTAGAAATAAGCCAGTTTATTACAGAAGTGCCCTACATAGTTGCTATCTCATCAGATGCCCTAACATTCAACAGTACAGTAAAATTAAAAAGACATCCAAATTGCTTATAGTAAACTCCAAGGAAGAAAAGAAAATGCTTATTTGGGAAATGCTGTCTGAATTCAGATCATATTCTTCTGCTTCTTTGAAAAACTGTTTCCAAAATAAACTTTCATAAAAAATGAGTTTGCAAGTCTTTCTTAGGACTTAAATGAAAGAATTCTTTATCCTTTAGTTAGTTATGTAAATACAGAGAAACCCCATGGTAAAATGTTTTAACTTTTGAAAATGTCAACTTTGTGTAAAAGCTGTGAAAATATGGTTTTATTAAAAAAATTCTGAAATCACTTTCCATAATTAGGAATACAGGTGAACACAGTTTTAAATATTAATTCAGTATATTATTACCATACTCTGAGTCTAACTTTTTAAGGATGTGGATTAAATCACAATCAAGCCTGGTGATTTTAGATTTTGCAAGTATATTTGTAGAAAAATACTGTGGAAAATGTGTGTCATGAATGGCATTTGTTAAAGTATTTACCTTATACTTTATCTATAAAGTGTTTTCTTTGGATTTCAAATAGGTTTCAGGAAATGATTTGAACTTGGAAAAAAATCTGGTGGAAAGGCTCCATAGAAATGTCAAGATTGGTTAAGATTGACCTTGTCACTTGTGGGGGATTCAAACAAAAGTCCCTTTGTAGCAAGAAAACTGTCTGTATATCGGGAGTTCATTGGAATTTCTTTTCTAGCAGAGAAGTGATATGAACAACCAGAACAGGATACAATAGTAGTGTTTGTGTTTATCTGCTGAAGTTGTCCTGCCATGTAACTCCTACTTTTCTTCTATCATGTGTCTATTTGATGCGTGACACTTAGTTATGTAGATACTTAGGTATGTATTTGTGTGTGCATGCAAACATCTTTGAAAAATCTGCCAAGAATAAGATGTTTTCCAGGACATCTTTGAAAGTTGTTCTCAACAAGTTGCAATTTTCCTTGCATCTGTCCAGTTCTAAAGAGATCAGAAATGATTAAACTGTGAAATTGTTCTCTTGTATTTCACTAAGTGGCATTAAGTTAAAAAAAACTTTAGGAGAAAATCTGTGGGACACTGTAAAAGCAGTGCTAAGTGCAAAGTTCATGGCAATACAGGCATACCTCAAGAAACAAGAAAAAAGTCAAATAAATAACCTAACTTTACACCTAAAGCAACTCGAAAAGGAAGAAATGAAGAACCCCAGGGTTAGTAGAAGGAAAGAAATCTTAAAAATTAGGGCAGAAATAAATGCAAAAGAAACAAAAGAGACCATAGCAAAAATCAACAAAGCCGAAAGCTGGTTCTTTGAAAGGATAAATAAAAATGACAGACCATTAGTTAGACTCATCAAGAAACAAAGGGAGAAAAATCAAATCAATAAAATTAGAAATGAAAATGGAGAGATCACAACAGACAACACAGAAATACAGAGGATCATAAGAGACTACTATCCGAAATGATATGCCAATAAAATGGACAACATGGAGGATATGGACAAATTCTTAGAAAAGTACAACTTTCCAAAACTGAACCAGGAAGAAGTAGAAAATCTTAACAGACCCATCACAAGCATGGAAATTGAAACGGTAATCAGAAATCTTCCAGCAAACAAAAGCCCAGGTCCAGATGGCTTCACAGCTGAATGCTACCAAAAATTTAGAGAAGAGCTAACACCTATCCTACTCAAACTTTTCCAGAAAATTGCAGAGGAAGGTAAACTTCCAAACTCATTCTATGAGGCCACCATCACCCTAATACCAAAACCTGACAAAGATGCCACAAAAAAAGAAAACTACAGGCCAATATCACTGATGAACATAGATACAAAAATCCTCAACAAAATTCTAGCAATAAGAATCCAACAACACATTAAAAAGATCATACACCATGACCAATTGGGCTTTATCCCAGGGATGCAAGGATTCTTCAATATCTGCAAATCAATCAATGTAATACACCACATTAACAAATTGAACAATAAAAGCCATATGATTATCTCAATAGATGCAGAGAAAGCCTTTGACAAAATTCAACATCCATTTATGATGAAAACTCTCCAGAAAGCAGGAATAGAAGGAACATACCTCAACATAATAAAAGCTATATATGACAAACCCACAGCAAACATTATCCTCAATGGTGAAAAATTGAAAGCATTTCTCCTAAAGTCAGGAACAAGACAAGGGTGCCCACTTTCACCACTACTATTCAACATAGTTTTGGAAGTTTTGGCCACAGCAATCAGAGCAGAAAAAGGTATAAAAGGAATCCAAATTGGAAAAGAAGTAAAACTCTCACTGTTTGCAGATGACATGATCCTCTATATAGAAAACCCTAAAGACTCCACCAGAAAATTTTAGAGCTAATCAATGAATATAGTAAAGTTGCAGGATATAAAATCAACACACAGAAATCCCTTGCATTCCTATACACTAATAATGAGAAAATAGAGAAAAATTAAAGAAACAACTCCATTCACCATTGCAATGAAAAGAATAAAATACTTAGGAATATATCTACCTAAAGAAACAAAAGACCTATATATAGAAAACTATAAAACACTGGTGAAAGAAATCAAAGAGGACACTAATAGGTAGAGACATATACCATGTTCCTGGATCACTAGAATCAATATAGTGAAAATGAGTATACTACCCAAAGCAATCTATAGATTCAGTGCAATCCCTATCAAGCTACCAACGGTATTTTTCACAGAGCTAGAACAAATAATTTCACAATTTGTATGGAAATACAAAAGCCTCAAATAGCCAAAGCAATCTTGAGAAAGAAGAATGGAACTGGAGGAATCAACCTGCCTGACTTCAGGATCTACTACAAAGCCACAGTCATCAAGACCATATTGTACTGGCACAAAGACAGAAACATAGATCAATGGAACAAAATAGAAAGCCCAGAGATAAATCCATGCACCTATGGACACCTTATCTTGGACAAAGGAGGCAAGAATATACAATGGATTAAAGACAATCTCTTTAACAAGTGGTGCTGGGAAAACTGGTCAACCACTTGTAAAAGAATGAAGCTAGAACACTTTCTAACACCATACACAAAAATAAACTCAAAATGGATTAAAGATCTAAACGTAAGACCACAAACAATAAAACTCCTAGAGGAGAACATAGGCAAAACACTCTCCGACACAAATCACAGCAGGATCCTCTATGACCCACCTCCCAGAATACTGGAAATAAAAGCAAAAATAAATGGGACCTAATTAAACTTAAAAGCTTCTGCACAACAAAGGAAAATATAAGCAAGGTGAAAAGACAGCCTTCAGAATGGGAAAAAATAATACCAAATGAAGCAACTGACAAACAACTAATCTCAAAAATATACAAGCAACTCCTGCAGCTCAATTCCAGAAAAATAAATGACCCAATCAAAAAATGGGCCAAAGAACTAAATAGGCATTTCTCCAAAGAAGACATACGGATGGCTAACAAACACATGAAAAGATGCTCAACATCACTCATTATCAGAGAAATGCAAATCAAAACCACAATGAGGTACCACTTCACGCCAGTCAGAATGTCTGCGATCCAAAAGTCTGCAAGCAATAAATGCTGGAGAGGGTGTGGAGAAAAGGGAACTCTCTTACACTGTTGGTGGGAATGCAAACTAGTACAGTCACTATGGAGAACACTGTGGAGATTCCTTAAAAAACTGGAAATAGAACTGCCTTATGACCCAGCAATCCCACTGCTGGGCATACACACCAAGGAAACCAGAATCGAAATAGACACGTATACCCCAATGTTCATCGCAGCACTGTTTATAATAGCCCGGACATGGAAGCAACCTAGATGTCCATCAACAGATGAATGGGTAAGAAAGCTGTGGTACATACACACAGTGGAGTATTACTCAGCTATTAAAAAGAATACATTTGAATCAGTTCTAATGAGGTGGGTGAAACTGGAGCCTATTATACAGAGTGAAGTAAGCCAGAAAGAAAAACACCAGTACAGTATGCTAATGCATATATATGGAATTTAGAAAGATGGTAACAATAACCCTGTATGCGAGACAGCAAAAGAGACACAGATGTATAGAATAGTCTTTTGGACTCTTTGGGAGAGGGAGAGGGTGGGATGATTTGGGAGAATGGTATTGAAACATGTATAATATCATATATGAAATGAATTGCCAGTCCAGGTTCAATGCGTGATACTGGATGCTTGGGGCTGGTGCACTGGGACAACCCAGAGGGATGGTATGGGGAGGGAGGAGGGAGAGGGGTTCAGGATGGGGAACATGTGTATACCTGTGGTGGATTCATGTTGATGTATGGCAAAACCAATACAATATTGTAAAGTAATTAACCTCCAATTAAATAAATTTATATAAAAAAAAACTTCAGGAGGAAGGTTTTTTAAAAACCTATATGATTTAACTACTGTATGTTTAAATTTTGGAGCATCTGAGTTGCTTGAGAATTCATGTTAAATACAGGTTAAGAATTTACCTTGTTTGTGTTTTTGCTGTCCCAGGAGGTCACTTGTGTTGAAATCATTTCTGTTTTAGGCTTTGTTTATCCCTTAATCCCTTTTTCTTTTTTAGTCTTCCTGGCTAATATCCAGTTTACTTCTGCAGAACAGTTTTTGTGATCAGAATGAAATTTTATTAGAGTATCAGAATTTTACCAATTTATTAATACATTTAAAGATCAGAGTATTGTTTTGTTGATACTTCTGAAAGGTAGACTGAGCAATCTGTTTTTTGCTCATGAGGTATCATTTCCAACTTAGCGAGGGAAGTATAGTTCTTTAGACTCCATATACTCTTCCCCTGCATACTGTTGAATACAACAGATTCTTCTGGACTCCTTGAAGACCTTCTGTATTTGGAAACTTCAAACTGGAGGAACTTTGTCTTCCTTTGACTGTTTTATTGCAGAATTTCTTGGCATGAACTTAATCCTCAAGATTGAAGGCGAGTCTTTATTGAACACATTTCTCTTTCCTGAGACCGGAATAAGAAATCCTCCTAATCTTATCCTTAGGAAGATCACTTCATCCCTTTGCATGTCAGCTGCTCCATAAGCAGCAAGCTAATGGTGATGGGAATAACTGAAGAATCACTGAGGTCCTAGTCTGCTGTGAGTCTATTATCACAGCCTCACACTGGAGAATTACTTATTCCTATCAGTGCTTTTTCTACACGGTATATTCTCTGTACAGCATATGAACTCAGGCAGGTTGGTCTCACAGAGGGTGGACTTTGCAAATGGCAGCTTAGGCTCAGAAATCTGACTTCCATTAGAGAGCCTGGTTATAGTAAAAAGGCTTTTGGGGATAGTATGAAAAAATGTACACGTTGCCAGTCTTTTTAATGTGGAAAAGAGAGCCTGGAGGAAGTAGAGATGTGAATAATCCTTTAATATGAGAGTGATATATAGAAACAGTTTTCTGAGAGTGAACATCCAAGCTATGAAAAACAGATGATGCAGGGCTGCCTTTTCCTTCCCCTGGGAACCACTGAACACTGCATTTGGGGAAACGTGGTGCGGCATTTTGATAATCTCAGTGGATATGTTTCTTTCAACAAGCCTAGGATTGAGCAGTAGGCAGAGTTTGACATGATACCTGTTCAACTTGTCTAGAACGTCTGTGGTTCATTTGAAATTTTCTGTGTGCTTTTCCCTTGTGAGCCTTGTATGTCCTTGTCAAGGGCTGGCTTGGTGTTGATTCCCATGGAGGAGGCCACTCTGCTTCCATCCAACAGACAGTGGGTGAGGCATCCCACCCACCACTGCCCAAAATAATACATAAACTAGTGAAAAATTCAAATGTTAAATGAGTGGTTCCACATGAGTTAAGGGATTTATTTTCTTGGGGAGATAGGCATTATTCTGAATATGAGATTTTTATTGAGCATTACATCTTTATTCTTTAATGAAGTATTTTAGAGTTAACTTCTTTAATGTAATTTATAGGGGACCTGCAGTGTACCAGACAATATGCTAGGCACTGGAAGTGCAACAGTGAAGATGGAAGGCAAAAATCTTTGTCCTGGTGATCTGGTGGGATAAATGCACATGGTACAGAAACCTGAGAATAGGATACCCCTCAAAGCAAGACCTTGCAGTGGTGGGGGAACTGGGGAAGTGTTTTTTCCCTAACTCTTAATTACTTGTCTTTCCTTATGCTCCCTCATCATATTAGTCTCCTAAGATTAATGGTCTTTATTTTAATTTTAATTTAGATACAGTTGACATATAACATTAGTTTCAGGTGTACAGTGTAATGATTTGATATTCATATAAACTATTGTGAAGTGATCACAATAAATCTAGTTAACCTCCATCACTGTAAATAGTGATAACATTTTTTTATTGTGATAAAGATGTTTAAGAGCTTCATTCTCAGAAGCTATCAAAAACACAGTAAAATGTTATTAACTATAGTCCCCATGCTGTACTTTGTTAATAGATGGTTTAGGTCAAATATAAGTCAACCTAGTCTCTATATGTAGAAGTCCCACACTAGTCATTTGTTATTATTGATTTTATATTTGCTGGTAACTTTATTAAATGGGCAATTGGGATGTACAGAGTGAAACTTAATCAACATTTCTACAACATCTTAAATTGGTCATTTAACTACAATATGAAGATTTTTATTTGAAGAATAATAGAGCCTGGGTTATGTCTTGGTTCAAAACACTGGACATACTTCTAGCTAGAGTGCATAATTCTTCAATTTCCTTGCTTCTGAATTATTTACAAATCTGGGAGATTTGGACACCTTCAGTTAATCTAGCTTAAGGAAAAGTCATTTATGCTTCAGTTTTACTAAGAACTCCGTTTGTATCATGTCCTTAGGTAACATTTGGTTTTGTTAAAATTTCTCATGATTACTATCTTGTTTTAAAAAATTCAGATAATTTATTTAAAATAGATGGAAATTGTAAAACATGTCAGTCATGTTAGCTTGGCTAAGAGAGAGCTCCCCTGCTGTTAATTTATTCTCTTAGTAAACACTTAGGTACAAGCTCGGTTTACTCCCTTATTTTGTCTTGTGACTGATTACTTCTGTGCAGTTTTGGAATAGAGAGGGAGCTTAGAGTCCATCTATCCCATTCTGGGACCCACAGACTACCTCAGGCCTCACAGCTAAGTAGAATCAGAGCTAAGGCTAGAACCTGGAACTTCTAATTCTTGGCTCATTATTTTACAGGAAAGGATGTTTCATTGTGGTTTTAATAAGTTATATATTGACATGGTGTAAAAGTACAACCATATCCAATGATACCTACTTGTATTCGGAGACACCTGCTCACTCCCTCTCTCTGTCGACCCTGTTACTCTTCACTTCCTATTAATGTATTAGGTGTCTTGTTTCAGCTTCCAGCATTTCTTTATGCAAATTCAGGCAAATACAAATTAGTTCTTACTGTCCCCATACTCTTGCCTGGAAAACCCCATGGATGGAGGAGCCTGGTAGGCTACAATCCATGGGGCTGCTAAGAGTCGGACACGACTGAGCGACTTCACTTTCACTTTTCACTTTCATGCGTTGGAGAAGGAAATGGCAACCCACTCCAGTGTTCTTGCCTGGAGAATCCCAGGGACCGGGGCGTCTGGTGGGCTGCCATCTGTGGGGTCGCACAGAGTTGGACACGACTGAAGCGTGGTGGGCTGCCGTCTGTGGGGTCGCACAGAGTCGGACACGACTGAAGCGACTTAGCAGCAGCAGCAGCAGCAGCAGTGTATATCATCAGTATGCTACATTTTTTTAAAAGGGGGACTGCTGCTGCTGCTGCTAAGTCACTTCAGTCGTGTCCGACTCTGTGCAACCCCATAGACGGCAGCCCACCAGGCTCCCCCGTCCCTGGGATTCTCCAGGCAAGAACACTGGAGTGGGTTGCCATTTCCTTCTCCAATGCATAAAAGTGAAAGTGAAGTTGCTCAGTCGTGTCCGACTCGTAGCGACCCCATGGACTGCAGCCCACCAGACTCCTCCATCCATGGGATTTTCCAGGCAAGAGTACTGGAGTGGGTTGCCATTGCCTTCTCCGGATGATATACACTATTCTGCATCTTTTTTTCCTCTCTCATTGAAGTTTAAATGAAAAGTTTTGAGAAGCCTCTGTACCTACAGATCATATTTCATTTGCTAGTTAGAGCAGGACCATGTTGCTCTGTTTAGCCTGACTCCAGGAAAAAAAAGTGAAAGTATTAGTCACTCAATTGTGTGACTCTTTGTGACCCCATGGACTGTAGCCTGCCATGCTTCTCTGTCCATGGAATTCTGCAGGCCAAGAATACTGGAGTGGGTGCCATTCTGTTCTCCAGAGGATCTTCCTGACCCAGGGATCAAACCCAGGTCTCCTGCATTGCAGGCAGATTATTTATCATCTGAGACACTGGGGAAGCCCCAACCTGAATTCCATAGCACATGACAAATATGGGAACTTAGCTCTATAAAGATTTGGTAGTGAAGAATGATGAGAAATGGAAAATAAAACTCAAGATTGAAAGCTACTGAAATTGCTCTTGTATGACCCAACGAAGAGAAGGTTTGGGGCAGTATTAGTTTACAGTTGAAGAAAGACAGCTCAGAGGGAGGTTAAAGTAAGTTACCCACAGCCATCAACTAGCGGGTGTCTGACTGGTGACTTGCACTCAGATTTGCCGGCTAGAACTGAAGTCTCTGCGCTGCTTTTGTATCACAGGCTTGGTACCTTTGTGAGTGAGAGACATGAAGAGTTGATACTCATTATTTGTGGTATCCATATTTGTTCATTTGCCTCCCACTAAAATTTATTTGTAACACCAAATCAATGCTTGCTGTGCTCTTGTAGTCTTTCAGACTTATGGTCTATTTAAATCCACATTTTTTGCGTTTTTGTGGGTTTTGGAGGTGGGTGATTTTGCTGTTTAAAATGGCCCTCACGTGTAGTGCTGAAGTGCTGTGTAGAATTCCCAAGTGCAGGAAGACTGCAGTGTATCATACGGAGAAAATGTGTGTTAAATAACCTTTGCTCAGGCATAACTGACAGTGCTGTTGGCATGAATGTAGTGCTAAGAAATCAAAGGTTATATATCGATCAGGTGATGAAACTACTGTGATCAGAGGCTTATAGGAATCTCTGTATTTCCACTTAGGAGTAATGGTTCAGTGTTTGCTAATTCAGTGTTCACAGTAACTTTATAGAACAGAACTACCACAGATAACAAGGACAGGCAACACACACAAAACCTAAGTGGCCAGCTGCTTGCTAGCTCTAGCTGGGTTTATTTCTGCTCGTTCTATCCAGAGGTACGGCAGGACTAATTTCAGTTAGATGTGAGGGGAAAAAAAAAAAATCCTCGGGAATGAAATAACTCAGGACTGTGAAAAACAACACTTAACGTTTGTTTGTTCTAAAACACTGTGAACATTGGGACTGTCAGAAAGTCATTAAGCATAGCGTGACTGACAGTATTGGGGTGGTGACTCACAGTGTCATCAGGCCATCTGGGTTCCAGTCCTGGCTTTTCCACTTGCCCTGGGCAACCTCGAGCAAGCTTCCTAATGTCATTTCTCAGTATGCATGTGTGCAAAGTGGAGGTGATGGCAGTCCCTACTCTTTGGGTTGTTGTGGAAATTAAATTAGTCCATACATGAAAAGCAGCTAGAGTAGTTCCTAGTATATAGAAGTGCTCTTTAATTTATTAGGATAACTACACATCCTTGTTGGCCCAGTAGTTGGGTGTAATCATTCATTATTCCTTTTTTACTCAAGAGGTGTCCCAGTTTGAAGGATAAATTAGGTGGTGATGCCAGTCAGCTGTGAGGATGATTCTTAAGTATCACCTAATACCTAATCAGTGGCTACTTCTGCAAATACAAATTGGGACGATTAATTTCTTTATCCTCTTCAAGAACTAAATTGAGAACTCACTCCTGTTAGTTTTGAACAGCTGCTTGGAGAAGAGAAAAAGGAGAGGGAGAGACAAGTTGAGTGTTCAGATGTGGCACGAAGCTATGTGGGTCTTACTCATTTTGTTTCTTGCTCTGTGAGAGTGGTCCAGAGTCTGGCCCTGGCACCAGAGTTGAGAGTCCACGTCTTTCCCACTGGTCAGGTTTTTCTTCAGGAGCCGGGAGAAACTTGTGGGAAACACCACTGGTCAAGGGAGCTAAGAGATTGGAGTCTTGTTAAGAAAGTTCTCATGAAGCCTGTGTTAAATTTTAACCTTATGAGAAGAGTCAGGTTGCCTATGGATGTCAGCAAGTATACACTGGTGAGTGATGTCACACCTACTGAAGGAGGCCTAGGACTCTCCTTTCTTCTGGAGGTCTTTTAGGATAAGTATTACATGCATTTCTAACTGGGATGCTGGAAATACACCCTGGGACAGTGGAACAGACATGGAATGATAAGCTTTTTGATGTGTTTCACTTTGTTCATTCACTGTTGAGCTGTATTCTTTAAAACTTCTTCTTATTTTTTTTTAACAAATGGAAATTTTATTTTGACTTTGCTATGCAGCGTGTAGGATCTTAATTCCCCAGCCAGGGATCTAACCCATGTGCCCTGCATTGGAAGTGTGGAGTCTTAACCACTGGACCACCAGGGAAGTCCTTATACTGTATTTTTTAGAACAGTTTTGGTTTAGAGTAAAATTGAGTGGAAAGTACAAAGATTTCTTATATAGCCCTTCTGAGATCCCACAAGCACAGCCTCCCTTATTATTAGCATCCTCACCAGAGAGGCTCATTTAAACAGCTTCTGAACCTACTTTGACATTGTCCAAAGTCTTAGCTTACATTAGGGTTCACTTTCGGTGTTGTACAGCCTCTGGGTTTTGTCAAATGTACAATGGCATGTATCTGCAATAACAGTAACATACAGAATGGTTTTCATCGCCTTATAAATCCTCAGTGGTCTATCTGTTCATCCTTCCCTCTGCTCAGGCACCTGACAACCACTGATCTTTTTAGTGTCTCTGTAGTTTTGCCTTTAACAAAGCGTTGAGTCCTGATGTTGTTCTTTGTCCTGCATGCCCTGTACCTTTGGAGATGGCTGGGAGCTGTCAGAGGTACTGCTGAAGAGGCATTTCATTATCTAGGTCTGGGTTGGGGCAGTCTGAATGGTGGAGACATACTGGGGAGCGGTTGGCTTGTAGATGGAATTTCAAGCGATGGTGTGGATGAGTTTCCTGGAGAAAGGATGGAGACAGGAGAGGGCACCAAGTGCTTGGACCTTCCAGCTCTTAAGAGATTTTGAAGATGGGGGAGGAGCCAACAAAGGAGACTGAGATGGCACAGCCAGTGAGGACAGAAGGAAACCCAGGAAGAATGGTGTGCTCTAGAAGCCAAGTGGCATCTAGGTTTTGTTCTTTTCCTTTATGGAAAAAAAAGAAAATCAACGTACCTTAAGAATGACATTAGTCTCCTGTGGAATTCTTTTGAGGAACTGCATTTGGTATTATGTCTGTGAGATGCAAAGTTCTGCACAGGAAGCAATAGATGAATTTGCTCTGGACCAAGTGATCAAGGATGCACCTTCAGAACCCCTTAGTCTCCATGTGGCTTTTGTGACTAACAGGATTGTCAGAGTAATTGGCATCATTTCTAAACAGAGAAAGGAAGGGGAGAGTGCCATACTCTATGAGGCAACAATGCTGTTGTTGAAGTTTCGCTTTGGCAGTGGGAGTGGACGTTTCTTCCTGGTCTCACTTGTTTTCTGAATGCAGGAAGTACTGGTTGTGTTTTAAAACAGACCGGCTTAAGATCCAGACACATAGCACAGATGCCTTCTAAGGGGGAGCATTTGCACTCCCAGATGGCATTTCTTTTTACAAGATGAAACATCCAGGGTATTTTTTAGTCATTTGTAGTGACTTGTTTCACAAGAAACAAAAAAAGTTAGCTTTATAAAAACATCTATTGCATAAACAAGGTGCCTGTCCCTATAACTTCACATTATTGTATAGGGGTTGGGCTGTGCTTTACTATTACTGACTTTGAAGTAAAATGGTTATAAGGATCATAATTTAACTCTTCTATACCAATTTTCTTTTTTTCTTAAATATTCAGTAGCCAAAATCAACATTTGAGGAAAACTTAGGCTTTATAGCACAGTTAACTTACCATCAGAATATGATGTGTTCAGCCAGGTGCTATTAATATCCAAATAGGCCATTACAAGAGAGTTTATTCGTAAGGTTTCTATGGATTTTTTTCCCTCTTCCCCCAGTCCATCTAAAAATTCATTATGGACTTTTGCCAGAATACTATAAATAATTGGATTTAGCCTCTCATCTAATTTCTTCTGGCTCAAATTATGAATATAATTGACAAGACTTTTCTACTGATTTCCACTCACGTAGGCTGCATTAAGATTATGAAGTGATGGCTGAATTTTTCTTCCTTTATTCTTCTGTAATTGAACTGTAAAAGTTCCTAATTAATTACAGTTCTTACAGAGGTATCAATTATGGCAATCTGTGAACTCCAAAGCCTTTATAGTGAAAGACAAACATTTTTCAGCTATATGTTTGTTAAAATTTGATGCTACTTGCTGCAATTAATTCTTCTTCACAGTTAAATGTTTTTTTCAAGCTGCTAAAAGCTTGTATTCTCTGTTTTTACATTAATAGGAGAAGCTTCTCAGGGGTATGGGACAGATTGATTTGTGTATGAAAATATTTCTGAACAATGTGTTGCTCTTCTGAGGAATTAAATGAAAACCAGGTGTTATGTAGGTTTTTGTTTTTTTTCCCATATATGTGGAGTCTGGGCTTGCAAGATCCTGATACATGGAAGCAAAAGTTTAATGAGTCCCTAGTAACTTAGATTTCTTCTAAATAATATATACATTTAAGGAAGTGGAAATAGTGATTTCAGAAACTTTCTGACTTGCATGAAAATTTGCATCTTCCCAAGGAAGTGGAAATAGTGATTTCAGAAACTTTCTGACTTGCATGAAAATTTGTATCTTCCCAAGTGTCCCTTGGATGCTTTTTCATTTGATGATGATGTTAATGACAACATTTATCGTCATTTATTCAGCCTCATGTGCCAGGTACTATTCTAAGTCCTTTTTGACTTTGTGTTACTTAATGCTTGCCATGATCTATGCAGGAAATAGATCTCTTTAAGCAGATGAGAAGCACAGAGGTTGAGTAAATTGTACCCAAGTAACTACTTGGAGAAGAATGGAACTTAGAGACTAGGAGAAGGGGATGACAGAGGATGAGATGGTTGGATGGCATCACTGACTCAATGGACATGAGTTTGAGCAAGCTTCAGGAGTTGGTGATGGACAGGGAAGCCTGGCATGCTGCAGTTCATGGAGTCAAAAAGAGTCAGACACAACTGAGTGACTGAACTGAGCTAAGTACTTAGATGCTAAAGGATGAGCCAAAACTAAGAGCCAAATCTGACTCTGAGCCCTCTCTAGAGGGGGAGAAATTGTCTTCGCGACCAGGTCACATAGCTGAAAAGCAGGATGGGTTCTGAGTGATGGGGGCGGGGGGGGGGTGGGTCACTGCACATGGGGGTGTGAATGCAGCCCCAGCCACTGTGGCTGCTGTGAGAATGTGAGCTCAGTGTTGAGAGCTGATATTTCAAAAGTGGGAAATCTGGGTGTGTGGGTACAGTCTCTTGATTTTTAAGTGTTGGAAGATAATTCAGATTTTTAAAAATACACATATGTAGGGCAGTTTCAACCTATCAGCCACCCATTTGAGAGCTCAGGTGTTCATTTTGTTGGTTTGATCATTTGTTCTGAATTAGCCTGAAAATCTATGGGGCTGTGCGCATGCACAGGGTCATAATCTTGAAGTTCCTCAGAGACCCTGTCTATCAACTTAGCAAGTATGGAGGGGGTGGAAGGGAATATGTTTTCATGTATTAGGGTGAATGCTTTCACCGGGACTTAGGGAAAGTAAGCATAAGGACTTTCAATATACCTTTGTCTCTAATACTGTATAATTTGAGGCATTAAGAAAGTACTGTTATTTAATTTTTAATAACTCATGCTTATTTTTCCTTTATTTTTCCCCCTCTGTTAAAATTAGATGGGTTAAATAATACTCCTTTGACAACTTTTCATATTAGAGCAACTGAGGGATCAGGCTGATTTGTCTTTTTTTACAGTATTAATATGGGAGTAAAAACAATGCCCTTTAAATAAAAAAGGAACAGGAAAACAAACAAAAACACCAAAAGATACATATGCATACTTTTTTTTTCCTCCTGCTTAAAACAGGTAAAAATCTTGAGTTGGCTTCAAGGTATTAGTCTGGCAAAGAGGTAAGGCAACTATTGAAAACTGAGAAATGCTTGAAGTTAGGAAATAGCCCAATAAGAGAAACCTAGCTTGTAGAAGCGCAGCAGAAGAAGGTGATGATGGAGACCTTTGTTAGGCCGAGACTCTGGAGGTCCTAGCTGTAGTAGAAGCACCATCCACCTGCAGATCGGGATTTTACCACTGAGGAGTCTCCTACTTTAGAATGCTTGAAGAGTTCACTTTTTAGAAAATTGAATTTACTACCCTGTGTCATAGAGTAGAGGGTGAAGTCCAGGTTTTGAAAATCTAAGGAGCAGTGCTGACATTCCTTTGATTGGTCTCTGTAGAAGGACGTGGTCAGGGATTTCCCTGGTGGTCCAGAGGTTAAGACTCTGAGCTTCCATTTCAGAGGGTACTGGTTTGATCCCTGTTTGGGGAACTAAAAGTTGCACCTGGCAGGGTAGTGTGGCCAAAAAAAAAAAAAAAAAAAAAAAAGGAGGGGAGGGTTAGACTTTTGATCTGTGTCCTCATACCTGCAGCTGCACTTCAAACAATTCACGTTTAACTTGGCCTGCGGCCTGCACATAGAGCTGAGAGCATGGACATGCCATATTGTAGGCAGTTTAGACCACTGGGGAAGGAGGGCAGGCATGGTGGTAACTCTTCCTACCTAGAACCTCATACATCCATCAACTTTACATGGAAATGAAGTACTTCTTTCTTTTTTTCCTATTGTTTATCTTAAAGTCAACCTTAAAAAAAAAAATATATATATATATATATATATATATAATTAATATACTGAAACCTGAAGGTTTATAAAAGAAAAGCAAACCTTAATACAATTATATGTTTTAAAGGTCTTGAATTCTTTTAAAATTCCTAGAGATTATAAAGCTGACTGCCTCTGATTTATTTAGGATATCACTGATGCATAAAAATAATAAAACCTCTAAATGACCTTTTGTTTGAGAAACTGCTTCTCATGGAGTAGTTCTCTATCACTGAATTATGATTTTTCAGTTTGTCCCCCAGAAAGAATTTATACTGTATGTTTTGTTTCATTTTGTTTTAGAAAGTAGCCAGTGGGGATTTAGTTTTCATAGCTAAAAGCCAAAGACAGCCCTTGGAAAAGGTACTACTGTATAATAGAAAGATGAAGAAAACCGCTTGGAAACTGTGAAGCACTATACAATGTCTAGTTAAGCTATCAGGTATAATAACAGATAACATTTCTGAGGCTGAAATTCATGCTGATCATATTAGCACAGGTGCCCAGGCATTTTCAGTTTCTAGAGAAACTAGAGAAGCTGCTGACAACTTGAGCGGTCACATACCTTGGCAGGGGATCCTGTGGTCCAGCTCTCCGGGAGCTGCTCCCTTCCCTCCTACAGGTGTAGCTGCTCACATTCCTTTTAAACATCAGACCATCAGACTGTCGCCTTATGAAGGTATCACAGTGCAGCTCTCCTTCAAGTAAGCCAAAGTACAGTTTCCTTTTCAAGTTCCTGCAGCTTGCAGGCAGAGAAGGCAATGGCATCCCACTCCAGTACTCTTACCTGGAAAATCCCATGCATGGATGGAGGAAACTAGAAGGCTGCAATCCATGGGGTTGCTGAGGGTCAGACACGACTGAGCAACTTCACTTTCACTTTTCACTTTCATGCTTTGGAGAAGGAAATGGCAACCCACTCCAGTGTTCTTGCCTGGAGAATCCCAGGGATGGAGGAGTCTGGTGGGCTGCCATCTATGGGGTCGCATAGAGTGGGACACGACTGAAGTGACTTAGCAGCAGCAGCAGCAGGAGCTTGCAGGGAGCCTGTCCTCCCTCCTTCTGTGGCAGAAAGTGAAGATGGTTGGGAGCTACTCTGGTGAAGTGACCAAAGGCAAGTGTATATGTATCTTGGAGAACAAACATGTGGACACCAAGGGGGAAAGAGAGGGTGGGATGAATTGGGAAATTGACACTGACATATATACACGATCGTATGTAAAATAGATAACTAATGAGAACTTACTGTGTAGCACAGGGAACTCTGCTCAGTGCTCTGCGGTGACCTAAATGGGAAAGAAATCTGAAAAAGAGGGGACATATGTGTATGGGCTTCCCTGGTGGCTCAGTGGTAAAGAATCCCCCTGCAACGCAGGAGATGCAGGCTTGATCCCTGAGTTGGGAAGATCCCCTGGAGAAGGAAATGGCAACCCACTCCAGTATTCTTGCCTGGGAAATCCCACGGACAGAGGAGCCTGGTGGGCTACAGTCCATGGGGTCACAAAGAGTTGGGCACGACTTAGTAACTAAACAATAATGTATACGTGTAGCTGATTCACTTTGCAGAAAATAACATAGCAGCGTAAAGCAACTATACTCCAATAAATTTTTTAAAGTCCAGATTAGCTTTTGATAGTTGTTTCTACTACAACCGTGAGGAGTCAATTAAAAAAAAAAAAGAGGGAAAACTAGGGAGTGACTAACTCCCTACAAACAAGTGGCTACCTCTCTACAGCCACTGCATATCCTCGTGAATGAATAGTTGTGATGATCTACTGTCAGTATTGTTAGGAAGCAAGAAAAGAATGTTCGGCAATGGCACTGCCCTTCTGCAAGATGTAGGTGGCTGCAGCCTTGGTGGCTCAGAGTGGCTCATAGAGCTGGTTAGAAAGGAAACAAGAGGAGAAGAGCATCCATGGGCTTTTCTCAGAGGCAGTTGTGTGGTTAGAAGTTAGCAATCGGAGATTTGGTTTGGACAGCTGGGTCTCATTGATAGTTCTGAGGAATGGGGTGATGGGGCCAGAGCTTTTAGAAGCAGTTTTTGTTAGTTCTGAAAAAGTGGGATTGAAGCAGGAAAAAAAAAAAAAAAGAGTGGGGAATAACATGAAGGGCAAAATACTTTTCCTGAAGATTTGTGTTTGGGGACCAGGATTTTGGTAGAGAAATAAGTGCAAGAAAAGGGGTACATGTATGAAACAGAACACAAACAGTGGTGAAGTATGGCTTCTCATGGTTTACAGGTTATAGATTGGCAGCAGGAAACATAGACTCCATTATGCATGCTATATAACTTTCTTTAAGGGAATAGATAATGTATTTTGTAATTCTAAATTCACTGTTACTAAAGAAAACTGAAGGCTGCTAGAGTCTTGGTTATAGTCAAATACCAGGTAAGATTTTGGATCATTTTGACTCTTCTGAACAGTTACCATCATTGGAGCTCTTTGCAAACCTCAAGGGAGGGTGTAAAACCAGACCTTTTCCTAGCTTTCTATAAATGCACCCATTACTCACCCTTACAAGGGAATGTGTATGGTAACAGGGCAGAGGGCAGACAGTTGTCACTGTATTGAAGGTGTGAGCAGTGGGCAGGGCTGCTTTGGTGCGGACACCCTGTCTCCAGTTCCCTGGTGTGACCAGGCAGAGTCTGGCTGGATTCCCTCTTGCTGACCCTACAAAGATGCTTCACATTCCCACATTTCTCAGCCCTTTGGATCCACTGAGTGGTTTCAGATTGCGTTCCCAGGGGCCTGGAATTCCCTGAAGGCATTTTAGGGTCAGCCAAGTTGGGTGTTGGTCCAAACAACTGGACTCTGGGCCTCCTGACCCAGCCTGAACCAGGGCAGCTTTCATTTATTGTTTAAATCTTGGGACTTTTCATAAGAGTCTCTTGAAAAGAGGTGAAACACACACAGAATTCACTTTCTGGGAAAGTAGAAAAAGAGAACTCTATCCATGAACAGAATGCGTGCATGTCAGCTCTTACCCCTTCTGTCCATTTCCTAGCTGCTGCCCTTTTTATTAAAAGAGATTTATTGAGAGAATGATTCACATGCCATACAAATAACGCATTTAAGTTGTGTAATTTGGTGATTTTTGGTATATTCACAGGTCGAGCAGACATCACCACAATCAACTTTACATTTTCATCACCTCAAACAGAGAGTCAGCATCCATTAACACTCACCCCTATTTCCCCCAGACTTCTCCAGCTCTAGGCAACCACTGTCTACTTTGTGTTTCTTGGATTTAGCTATTCTGGAAATTTCATATTAATAGAATCATGTAATATATGATCTTTTATGAGTCGCTTTTTTCACCTGGCATAATATTTTCAAGGTTTATACATGTCGCAAAATATGCAAGTCTTTATTTACATTGCTGAGTAATGTTCCGTTGTGTGCATATACCGCTTTTTATGTGTCCATTCATTAGTTAATGGACATGGGCTGTTTTCCCTTTTTTGCTCTTATAGCTTATGCTTCTATGAACATTTGTATACAGGTTTTTGTGTGAACATATGTTTTCATTTCTTTTATTTCATTTCATTTCTCTTCTCATTTCATTTCTCTCCCAGTGTATACCTAGGAGTGAGATTCCTGGGTCATATGGTAACCCTTTGTTTAACGTTTTGAGGAACTGCCAGTCTCCTCTTGTCTTAAGTGGATCATGTGTGTAGACTGTGATTGACTTCCTTGCCTTCTTGTTAGTACCTCAGTTTACCCTTCAGCCCCGTATCCTGTCCTTCACCCTGCTACCTCTAGATTTCTCTCCTAAGACAGAAGAAACTTCAGTGGTTCTCTATTACTTAAGGAAGGAATTGAAGCTATTTAAAATGGCAGTCTGAGTTCTCCCCAATCTAGGCCCTGGCAACAGGTATAAAATTTCAACTTCCAGTAATTTCTCGGTTTCTGTGAATCTTTCTGTGTTAGGTTTTTCATTATACAAAACCAATGGTTCTGTTTTCTTTTTATCATTTTACGTTTATTTCACAAAATTTGATTTCTTTGCCTTCATTTCAGCAAAATCATGAATTTAGTTGTTATAATAAAGCTTTTCACATATTTTATATTTTCTGTTGACTTCAGTGATCTAAAGATACATTGTCCTATGTGGTAGCCACTAGCCCTGTGTGGCTTCTGAGCACTTGAAATATGGTTTGTCGAAATTGAAATGGTCTATAAGTGTAAAATATACACTGATTCTAGGACTTAATATGAAAAAGGTAAAGTTTTTAATTAATAACTTTTATATTGATTATATTTTGATATAATATTTTTAATATACTGGTAAATATATTATTAGTTTCACCCCTTTTTTTAAACTTTTTAAATATTATTACTAGGAAATTTTAAATTACTAATGTAGCTCACATATGTGACTCACATTATATTTCTATTAGATAGTCCCAATCTAAACAATAATAAAGTAAAATGCCATTAGATTCAAAATGCACAAAATTGGACTTCCCTGGTGGTTTAGTGGCTAAGACTCCATGCTCCTAATGCAGGGTGCCCAAGTTCAATCACTGGTCAGGGAACTATACCCCACACGCTGCAACTATGACCTGGCACAGTCAAATAAATAAATAAGAATAAATATTACTTAAAAAAATTACAAAATTTTAATATATTGTCATTAAAGTGTAAATTAAAGAACATGCAGGTTTTATAATTATTTATCATGGTTTCAGTAAAAATGGTTTTCTTTTAAATCATTTACAATTATCTGTTTAGGTTAAAAAGCAAGCAATAACTAATGATAATGTCAAACTCTAGAGACTTTTGAGGGAGTAATGTCTATGGGATGAAATGGGCAAAAGTCATGTTGCACAGGGTTGGAATGAATCAGACCTCTTCATATGGAAATGATCTCTGTGATAATGAAGGGAAAGAGAAATGACTGGGATAGGATATAAGATCGACGAGATGGATATTGAACTCTAGAACTGTGAGCAGACTTTTTTCCAGGGGTATGGCTTCACATTCTTTTCCATTATAGGTTATTACAAAATATCAAGTACAGCTTCCTGTGCGTGTATACTCAGTCACTCAGTTGCGTTCAACTCTTTGCAACCCCATGACTATAGCTCGCCAGGCTCCTCTGTCCACGGTGTTTTCTAGGCAAGAATACTGGAGTCGGTTGCCATTTACTCCTCCAGGGGAACCCGGGTCTCCTGCATTGGCAGGAATATTCTTTACCACTGTGCCACCTGGGAAGCCCTGATAGTTTCCTGTGCTGTACAGTAAATCCTATTGTTAATTTTCTGAACAGTGGTGTGTGTCTGTTAATACCATGAAAGTGAAGTCGCTCAGTCGTGTCTGGCTCTTTGCGACCCCATGGACTGTAGCCCACCACGCTTCTCCATCCATGGGATTTTCCAGGCAAGAGTACTGGAGTGGGTTGCCATTTCCTTCTCCTGTTAATACCATACTCCTAATTTATTCCTCCCCCTCCGCTTTTCCCTTTGGTAACCGTGAGTTTTCCAAACTAAACAAATAATGAAATAATGCAAAGGACCTTATCTGCAACGCAGAAACAGATTCCTAGACACTGAAAACAAACTTATAGTGAGAAGACTTTTTAAAATTTAATGAGATATAAAATTCTCAAATAATTAGAAATTTAACTTAAAACTATTTTAATTCAAAGCCAGTGGTTCTTAAGCCCAATAAAGAACTGAGCTAATCCTCCTCTAATTTTGTCACTGATTAAGTACCTATTACAATTTCTAATAAGTTGATGAAGAAGTGTATGCCTATGACTCTGAGCAAATTTGGTGTATGGCAAGATGATATTACACGTTCCCACCTGGACTTAATTGATGGAAATATAGGAGCTAGACTTGCTGTCCTTGAACAGAGTGGACTGGAAAATCAAGAAAGCTTAGTGGCTTCATTTAAACGACATGTGAATTGTGTAAATTCACATGGGAGGGAAAGGAATTTTATTGCACTTGAGTAATAATTAATGTTAACAAGCACATACCTCATGCCAGACCACATTCTGGCCACTTGTTTTAATTCATTAAGTCATCGTGAGAACCACATGAGGTCATACCATTATTATTCCCACTTTACAAATGAGGAAATAGGTCATGGAGACATTAAGTAGCCTCAGGCTACAAGGCTAGCAGAAGTCGGGTCGGGATTTGAACCCAGGCCATCTGGGTCTTGTAAGAGCCTGCACTTGTAGCCAGTACCCTGCATCCATCTTCCAGAGGTGTGATGTAATGGTACATGATAGACTTGCTATATAGTAGGTACAGTGCAAAATAGACTTCAGCTGGAAGTGTATTTCTTTACAGATGCTGTTAGCTAATACTCACGAGATAAGAAGCTCAGTCATGCCTGACTCTTTGCAACCCCATGAATAGTAGCCTGCACCAAGCTCCTCCATCCATGGGATTTTCAAGGCAAGAGTACTGGAGTGGGTTGCCATTTCCTTCTCCAGGGAATCTTCCCAACCCAGGGATCGAACCCAGGTCTCTCACATTGTAGACAGACGCTTTACCGTCTGAGCCACCAGGGAAGTCCGATAAGAGATCACATACAGCTAATGTTGGAGAAAAGTATAAAGACTGAGAAAAAGAGAAAGTGAAAAGTCTGGTCTTTGGTATTGAGGAGGTTTCATATTTGTGCGTTTTCTCTTTTCCCGTCTTCATGCTCCCCTACCATTGGCCCTTAGCATCTGTTCCCCTCCTCCTTGTGTTTCTCTGGCTTCCCTGTGTTGCCACTGGTCTTGAGCTGATTTCTGCACGTTGCAGGGCTAATGGTTCACCAGTCTTCTGTACTCAGTTCCTTCCATTTTAATAAATGCAGGAACAAGTTTATCATCATCCCAAATCCACTTAAGACCAGGTGAAGAACTTGTTTACCCTGTAGATCATATTCTTGGGCTACTTTGCTGGCCAAGGCTAATAACCATCTAAAAAGAAAGTATTTTAAAAATCCATGATGAAAGGTGAATGAGAGGGTTGTGTGAGAAAGGGCCTGACTGGAGCCAGCTGCTGATAAACTGGAGCAGGTTTGAAGAATGTCAGCAAAGACATGGAATTCTGTTTCCCTCGTTTAGACAGGCATCCTTTTTCTTAGGATATTATGGCTTAGGAAACCAGCTGATAGAGTTTTTCAAAATTCTGTGTCCCGGTTCCATTTTCTTTCTGCTGAAACTGATGGGAACTATAGAAAGCATTGCCTCCTTTTAGGAAGACAACTTTTGGGGGCATATTCAATAAAGAAAAGTGAAGATGCAAAGCTTTGGGGCTTATTGGAAATGTTACTCTTCTTGTGGGTTAAATTCTGACTTGAAATACCAAGGGCCCTACCTACAAAGCACCTGGAGAGAGTGTCTGAAGGCAAACATGTCCTTCTCTGTGTTGATTTTTATTCAAGAATGATCAGTTCACAACAGGAAAGGGGGCTTCAACATGAAAAGATGTTATTGTTTTACTTGATATTGTTCAAACGTTCTGTAAATTCTTTCTTGGTGCTATTTCCAAGTGCACCCAAGCATCCACATTTTCCTGGCTCATTTGTTCGTAATTGATATTTTATCCTCCAACTGCATCCACCAAAGGCTCAAGACTACTAGCAGTGGATGACATGTACACAGTCCATCTGTTTGAGTGGGAAATGGGGAACAGGGCGAGGGTGAGGGTAGCCAGTGTGCCCAGCCAGCTCTCCTGCTAGAGCTGCTAGCTCGAGTAAGGGTTAAATGCAAAAACACCCTTCCAGGCGGCCAAGGGGAAAGGGTCATGGAATTGGTTATGTAACTGTCATCTAATAAAAGGAAACAGTCCGTCCAAAAGTCATAAATCTTTTCTAGGTTTGGAGTTTTCAAAGAATTTTGGCCAGGCAGTGGATTAGCAAAACTGTTCTTGAGTTACATGCCCTGTGTCTTCCATGCTGTGTCAGGAGCACAAACACCCACCTGCCTTACTTGCCAACCGTTAGGGCCATTCGGCCCTGCCCGCCCCCCCTTGTGAGGACCCTGATAATTTAACTCATGTCTGAAGTTATTAACTCATGTTCCTGGGAGATACTTGTTTCATATGATCACCCACTGCTCCTCTCCTTGGAAGTCAGCACTTTAACAGTGGGGCAAGGAGGAATAATAGGAACCTAGTGTTGATTCAATCAATGCAGTTATCAAGTCTTCATTCTTTTTTTTTTTTAATTAGCCCCAAATCTTTATTCATCACAAGGAAACAATGTTCAAGAACAACACTAAATAAAATTTTGCAGTCAGGTCAGCCATGAAAAATAAACGATCATTTTTTTCCCTTTATTTACAGTGTGTAACACACTTGAGTTTGGGTGAACTCCGGGAGTTGGTGATGGACAGGGAGGCCTGGCATGCTGCAATTCATGGGGTCACAAAGAGTCGGACACGACTGAGTGACTGAATTGAACTGAACTGAACACACTTGAAGTTTATTGTATATTAGTAACCTTCAATTTTGTAATCAAAATAAATTTCAAGATAAGCCAACAATGTTTCTGGTTAGGTCAGCAGATTGAAAACAGTAGGCAAATTTCACCCCCATTCTCACCTCCACATCTGAAATAATTGTATAATAAATTAAAGGTTTCTCTTTCCTAAAAACTTTTTATTTTAAATTGAAGTATAGTTGATTAACAATGTTGTGATAGTTCAGGTGCACAGCAGAGCGATGGAGTCCTCATTCTTTGTTAGGTCCTGGAAATCCAGTGATGAGCCAGGCATATTCGGTCTTCACAGTTATATATAAAACTGTAGGGAGGGGGTATGATTTTCTTTCAGATGGAAATGTATAGTTGTGTTCAGATTTTTAAAAACCATAATTAAAAACTGCAAAACTGTCCCTCATAGCCCAAGCATCCCAAGCCTATGCCTACACAAAGCTTCTTCTCGGGGTGTTTTGAGAAGAGTTCTGGCAAATGCTTCCTGTCATTCATTAGAGTGTTATCTTCATTCTGAGTGAAGTTAAAATGTGGGTGAATTCATGAGTAGTGTTGAAACAAAAGAATCGAGTATGCAGAAGGTTGCCATGGGAACGAGACCCTTTTCCTCCAGCTTCTGTGAAGCAGATTCATATGAGAAATACTTTAAATTCTCGTTTTTAAGCAAAAACTTGGCCTATTGGTATTAAAATTTCAGGAAATTTAAAAATAGTATTTTTACTATTTGTTTGGTCCTGTTTCTTTTCCCTCTAGCTTGTCTGTGATGAGTGAGAGAAAGAACTAAGCAAGCAGGAGCCTTAACTGATGCAGGGAAGTCTCCGGCCCAGCCCCCAGCTCCACCTTTCATCTTTGAGATTTGCTGGGTGCCCTGAACTGAAGGCATCTGTGGGGAGCTGGATTTAAACCTAGCAGGCTCTGTGTTGTGTGGTGTTAAGGATAAGGAAATAAACCCTTTGTTTATCTCTTTCACCTCTGTCCTATGTCCAGGTTGATCTAAAAGGTTTTGATAAGATGAGAAGAATCTTTTAACAAAATCCATCCTGGAGATTTTCAGGATTAAACAGTAGCTGTTAGGGTGGAAATTCTGGACATCTTTATTGAGAATTTTTTTTTTTTCCTCTCACATTCCCAAAACACTTCTGATTCAGCCCGTATCCCTTTATTATCAATCCAGAGAGAAAATTTCACAAAACACTAAAATGGAATGGGAAAAGATGTATAGTCTGCTGGGGAGGAAACTCTGTGAGACCATTACCAGATCAGGATGTAGCGTATTCTTATTGAGAAGCAACTGCCCTCTATTTCTGTTGAATTAACAGATTTCCCATCAGTGTGAGTCCAGTGAAGGATTCATAGGTGAGCTTCATCATGTTCATCATTGATTTTAATTGATTGATAATGGCTCCCTTGAGTACAGATTCTGCATATGGGCAGAGCACCATAATGTTAATGATGCCTGCCGTGGGTTAGTGGTGGTATTCTTGCCATGAGTTTGCTCTCCACAGTCTATTGTATTAAAAGAAATTGCTTTAATGTCAACGTGACCACCACCAAAAACCCCCCCAAAAAAAAAAAAAAGACTCCAAAACCCCCAACAAATGCAAGCAAATAAGCCCCAAATATCACTTATCCTCAGTAGAGTAGAAATTCATTTTGGTGGAGTACAGAATGTTCTCTTGTTGATCTGTTAGGAAAGTATTTCCAGGAGCACATAGTTTGCTGCTACTTATCTGGAATACTTCTTTGTTTAGTGAAGATATTTTTTATTATATAATAGCAATTTAGACATGTGAAACCTGCCTGGTATGTTACATGCCTCTGGCGTACGTGAATATGACCCTCTCCAGCACTATACTACAGCCACTTAGATTATCAGCTCATCCAAGGGAGGAAGGTATCCAGGAATGATTTGAGTTTGCTAGGCACATGCATATTAATGAAAGAAAAGTACCTTGAAAGGATGCCATTCCCAGAAAAGCACAAGGCAGCGCTGATCTTAACCAGAGCCCTGCTCTCTGTGCTTCCTCAGCCCGAGCACTCAGTGCTGAGTTTCTTAGTCGGCTGGAATCCTCCCTAAATTGGTGAAGCTGGAGCCAGTCTGGCAAGGTTTTCAGTAAGGGCAGCTGGCACTGAAGAAACTTGGGCTAAACTGCATTTCATCTTAGTGACCATACTTGTTGTTTAGTCTCTAAGTCCTGTCTCTCTTACAGCCCCATGGACTGTAGCCTAAGAGATGCAGGTTCAGTTCCTGGGTCAGGGATATTCCCTGGAGGAGGGCATGGCAACCCACTTCAGTATTCTTTCCTGGAGAACCCCATGGACAGAGGAGCCTGGTGAGCTACAGACTCTAGCCCACCAGGCTCCTCTGTCCATGGAATTTCCCAGGCAAGAGTACTAGAGTGGGTTGCCTTTTCCTTCTCCAGGGCATCTTCCTGACCTGGGGAGCGAACCCTAGTCTCCTGCATTGGCAGGTGGGTTCCTTACCACTGAGTCACCTAGGAAGTGCTGACCATACTTGACGGGATTGTAAAAGTTTGTGCTGGGAGTTTGTGTCTTCATTGAAACCTTCACTGTGCCTAGAATAACTCTGGGAACTCAGTTTGTGGTCAGTAAATATTAATATATATTTACCAGTGAATAAAGCAAGGTAGGGGCTTCCCTGGTGGTTCAGAGGGTAAAGAATCCACCTGCAATGTGGCAGACCTGGGTTTGATCCCTGGGTTGGGAAGCTTCTCTGGAGGAGGGCATGGCAGCCCATTCCTGTGTTCTTGCCTGGAGAATCCCAATGGACAGAGGAGCCTGGTGGGCTACAGTGCACGAGGTAACAAAGAGCCAGACACAACTGAGTAACTAAGCATGACACAGCACAGAACAAGGTAGAGACTGACTTCTTTGTAGGTGTCATATAAATGGCATTAGAACAAAATTCCTTGAATGGATTCCATCTTCATATTTACTGTTTAAAACACAGATTAGATTTATTCATCCATCAGTTATTTAACTGTCTTTTATACTTCAAGTCCTATTGCCAGGCCCCAAGCATAGAGGGTTAAACAAAACAGACATGACCTCTGCCCTCTAGCCCCCTTGCTGAGAGAGAGAAAGGTAAACAAAATCATTATATAATTAATTACAGTCATAATAGACATACCAAAAAAAAAAAAAGCATAGAGGTTTATTAAGACATAAAATAAGGGGACCTAACCCAACCAGAAGGGTCAGGGAAAGCTTCCTGGGGGGGAGGGGGCAGTGAAAGTGAATCTGAGACTTGAAGGATGAGTGGGGCAAAGGGGAAGGTAACCGAATGGGGTGGGGTGTCAAGGAATGACTCCCAGAGGGTTTCACCAGCCACCCCTAACCAATATCTGCTCTCACTCTATGGACTAGAACCAGAACACATCACTGGCTGCCACCCTCCTGGAGGTAGCATCTAGGGAGACGGTCAGCTCCTCTGCTCTCTCGCACCTCTTGCCACAGCATAAATCCACTGTGAAAGTCTTTACTCTGTAGATGTGTGTAAATCATTTGTTGAGATAATTTGGTAGTCATTCTTGGAAAATAATGTATTTCCTCTTTACGGTCCAGCTATAAGCCTTCTTGCTGGATATTCAGATTGAGGACTGGCCAGTAGTAACAGGGCAGTGGGTACTTGTGAGCAGAGGCAGTAGGTGAAGTAGTTCAAGCAGGCTCTGGACTCAGAAAGGCTCTGCGTTCAGACAGAAGCTTGTTGTTTAGAGTTTTTACTTAAGTTCCCTTAGCCTTGGTTTACTTATCTGTGAAATGGGTTCATTGGCAGTCATAAAGTCAACTTGAGAGTTAAGTTAGATGAGGCATTGTATGGAAAGCGCTGGACTTGGCACAGTGAATGGTGTTCATGGTTATCAATTGTTGGCTACTTGACATCCATCAAAGCATGTCATCCTGTGCTAAACACATGGGAGGAGATTTTGTTAGCTGACAGTTGAAGCCAGATTTGTTGTCTATATTAAATAAGTTTTACTCTCCTCTGTAGATGAGTGGATATACTGTCTCCAAAGATCTCTCAGGATTACTCATCCCTGACATGCCAATGACATTACCAGTTGAATTGGAAGAGGCTATTAGTTGTGGTATGCCAACATTTATCCTCATATGGTAGGTCTTTTCCACCTACTACAGAAGGGAGAAAGTGATGCTCACAAAAGTATATGCACTGAGTGTGTCAGAAGTCGCTACTTCCCTGTTGACTTTTCCTTTTCCCTGAAAATGCAGTGCTACAATTAAAACCATCATTTGATAAAGCAACCCCAAAGGCCTAAAGAATATGCAGTCCCTGTAGTTATAGGAAATATTAGAGGAGAGGCTACAGGCCTTGAGCAGGCTCTTCAGACATGACCATGTGATTCTCATCTTGAAGTCCCCACCTCCTGGGAGGCTGGCCTGATGTTTCTTGGTGGTCCCGACCTTTTCTCTGCACAGCCAAAGAGCTCTCCTGGAGGGGCTGCAATCATTTGTAGCCCTCCTGTCAAGTATGGATGTGATTAGATAGAGAGAGAAAAAGTAAGAAGCAGTCAGTTTAATTTCCCTTTAGAGAGGTGAAATAGATGCTGAAAAGACACATCTGTGAGAATTTGGAGCTACCGGATGTTGGTGATGGTTAGTCAAGAGTCAGACAGGGTTAACCAGGGTGTCTGGTTAAGAGGCAGTGCTTCCAAGAGGCCTTTCCTGGTCCATCAGAGGTTTCTCAAAGTCTAGATGTTAGCGATGACATTAAAATTTTGGTTGGAAAAAAAACCCACGAAAGGTTGTGTAACATGATCAGTTGTAAAACATGATCATCTTGGTACTGCTACAAAGAAGAAATAAGGAAGGTATTGTGCCAGGAAAAAAAAATTCACTGGGCTGAAATAGATTTCCATTAAAAACTTGTTCCTCAAATAAGCCAGATTGCTTCACAGACTCCATTCAGATTTCACCCAGGGAATCAGAATGCTTTTATTTTTGCTTCAGATTTCATTTGGATCTCCAGCATTCTCGGCTATTGAAATAATACCTCATTCTTTAGTAATACTTTCTTGGCCTGTTGGTCGCTTAGCTCATTTAGTGAAATATGCAAATTTGCTCAAAATAACCAATAGAAAATTGAACATAGAAGGCTTTGAATTATGTCTTAACTATGTTTATGTCATAATAAAAGATGGGTGGCTTTGTTTATATGGTATCAAAATAAATAGCATAAACAGATATTTCATTAGTGCTTTGTTTTTAATGTTGTACTTTGGCAAACTTTCAAGAGTGATAGATGAATTTCCCTTTTCATTGGGAAAAGCCAAGTTACTGTTGTTTTTGGTCATATAGTTGCATTCTTTCCGACTGTAACAGTTAGCTGAAGACAAGAAATTGGAAGAGAGCTTTGCCTCTGAGATATTTCCTAGATTTACGTGATAATGATCTTATGAATGGTTTCTTATTTTTTCAAGTTTCTCTGAACATTTTCTTAAAGGACACTTGGAGCTAAAAGAAATTACAAATAGTTTGCATTTATATGAAAACCAGCTAAAAATGAACTAGTCCTGGTTACATACTACCTAGAATTCCTGTGGCTCTGAATTCTCACAGATGTATATTTTCAGGGAAAATTAAATTGTGTTTCTCTTGCCTCTCCCTCTTGCTCCTAAGTTCCTGTCTTCATGGGTGGCTTAATGACCCAACATGTTGCCCAGCTGGAAGCTTTGAGTATAAACCTCAGTGTCTTCCTTGACTTTTCCATTTAATGAGTCTCTCCATTGTATTACCTTTCCCTCCAAACAGTTACTCTAACGTGTCCTCTCCTTTTGATTTCCCGTGCAGGCTTTATTGTTACTTGCCTAGGATAGCGTCTCACTGGCCTGCAGCTGGGCTTCCCCACTTCTGTGTCAGTTGTCTCCGTCCAGCGGGACGAGTTATTGGCTTCAACGGCTCCAGCAAGTTCTCTTAGTCCATAGATTAAGTTCAAGCTCCTCAGCAGACAGGCGGACTTTGCAGTCTAGCCCAGGCCCGCTTGCTTTGCCGCCCCCATTCTCTGCTCCTGCTCCTCCTGTGGTGGACGTCTCGCCTTGCTGCCCCTGCAGTCTTTCGGAAGGAGATTCGTGTCTTTGCCCACATTGTGTGCTGCTGCGGGTGCTCTGTCCCCTGGCCTCCTGCATTACTGTCCTCATCACTGATGGCCCCTCACGCCTTTCCTCACCTCGGGCCTCCAGGTACCCTGCCCTACGCTGTCATTGTCACTGTACGGCCCCGTCATAGGTCTCATATTGCAAGTGATTGGCTCCCTGCCTCCCATGGGCCACTCACCTCTGAGCATCAGGAGGTAAAGAACCATTTCTTACTCAGTTAAGTTCAGTCACTTAGTTGTGTCTGACCCTCTGCGACACCATGGACTGTAGCACGCCAGGCTTCCCTGTCGATAACCAACTCCCGGAGCTTGCTCAGACTCATGTCCATCAGGTCGGTGATGTCATCCAACCATCTCACCCTCTGTCATCCCCTTCTCCTCCCACCTTCAATCTTTCCCAGCATCAGGGTCTTTTCCATTGAGTCAGTTCTTCGCATCAGGTGGCCAAAGTATTGGAGCTTCAGCTTCAGCCCTCAGTCCTTCCAATGAATATGCGGGACTGATTTCCTTTAGGATTTACTGATTTGATCTCCTTGAGGTCCAAGGGACTCTCAGGAGTCTTCTCCAACACCACAGTTCAAAAGCATCAATTCTTCGGCGCTCAGCCTTCTTTATGGTCCAACTCTCACACCCATACATGATACCGGAAAAACCATAGCTTTGACTAGATGGACCTTTGTCAGCAAAGCAATGTCTCTGCTTTTTAATATGCTGTCTAAATTGATCATAGCTTTTCTTACAAGGAGTAAGTATCTTTTAATTTCATGGCTGCAGTCACCATCCGCAGTGATTTTGGAGCCCCAAAATACAAAGTCTGTCACTGATTCCCCATCTATTTGCCATGAAGTGATGGGACCAGATGCCATGATCTTCGTTTTGTGAATGTTGAGTTTTAAGCCAGCTTTTTCACTCACCTCTTTTACTTTCATCAAGAAGCTCTTCAGTTCCTCTTCACTTTCTCCCATAATAGTGATGTCATCTGCATATCTGAGGTTGTTGATCTTTCTCCCAGCAGTCTTGATTCCAGCTTGTGCTTCATCCAGCCCAGCGTTTCTCATGATGTACTCTGCATATAAGTTAAATAAGCAGGATGACAATACACAGGTTTGACGTACTCCTTTCCCAGTTTGCAGCCAGTTTGTTGTTCCATGTCTGGTTCTAACTGTTGCTTCTTGACCTGCATACAGATTTCTCAGGAGGAAGGTAAGGTAGTCTGGTATTTCCATCTCATTAAGAATTTTCCAGTTTGTTGTGATCCACATAACCAAAGGCTTTGGTGAAGTCAATAAAGCAGAAGTCAATTTTTTTCTGGAACTCTCTTGCTTTTTCTATGATCCAACAGATGTTGGCAATTTGATCTCTGGTTGCTCTGCCTTTTCTAAATCCAGCTTGAGCATCTGGAAGTTCACAGTTCATGTACTGTCGAAGCCTAGCTTGAAGAATTTTGAGCATTACTTTGCTAGCGTGTGAGATAAATGTGATTGTTTGGTAGTTTGAACATTCTTTGGCATTGCCTTTCTTTGGAATTGGAATGAAAACTGACCTTTTCCAGTCCTGTGGCCACTGCTGAGTTTTCCAAATTTGCTGGCATACTGAGTGCAGCACTTTCACAGCATCATCTTTTAGGACTTGAAACAGCTCAACTGAAATTCTATCACCTCTACTAGCTTTGTTCATAGTGATGCTTCCTCAAGCCCACTTGACTTCAGGCTTCAGGATGTCTGGCTCTAGGTGAGTGATCACACCATCATGATTATCTGGGAAATTAAGATCTTTTTTGTAAAGTTCTTCTTGCCACCTTTTCTTAATATCTTCCACTTCTGTTAGGTCCGTACCATTTCTATCCTTTATTTCTTACTCAGCCTTCATTTAATGAAATAACCTCTCCTTGGCATCTAACTCAGCTTCTTCTGTATTGATTCTTGTTATTATACTATCATTTCTTGGAATACACTATTAGTAGCAGAGTCAGCAGGGTTGAAATTCAACTTGTAGATATATATCCCAGAGAACTGAAAACAGCCACTCAAACAGATACCCAGATGGGTATGTGGACAGAAGCATTATTCACAGTAGCTAAAAGGTAGAAACAACCTGTTCATATTATAAACAAATTATAATAAGTACCTACAATGGAATATTATTAAGCCGTAAAGAAGAAAAAGTTCTGATACACGCCTCAATATGGATGAACCTAGGAGACACAATACTAAGTGAAATAAGCTAGAGAAAAAGTTGTGTGACTCCACTCACATGAGATATCTAGAATAGGCAGAGTCACAGAGATTGATAGTAGGTGAGAGGTTATCAGGGGCTGAAGAGAGAGGGGAGGGGGGAGTTGCTGCTTTATGAGTACAGCATTTCTGTTTGGGGTGAGGAAAGCATTTTGGAAATAGTGATGATGGTTGCACAATACTGTGACAGTAATTAAAGCCATTGAAAATGGTTTAAATGGCAACATTTATATAAGAAATATTTTACTAGAATAAAAGATATATAGCTTGTATAATTTTTTAAAAAGATACTGCCACCAGCACTCTTATGCATATATGTTTCAACATGTAGTTAGTTATATACAAGCATGTTGTTTTCCTATATCATTTATATTTATCATTCTCACTGCCTTAATAGATGACAGATTTCTTGAAGTGAGGGACTAGTCTAAATAGGAAGTAACATGGTTTTTGTTTGTCTAGGGTTTGGAGCTGGATATTTTTGAAATTCTGAAACCTTTTAGAGAGGGTTTGATATTTTATTTGATTGTTGAATAAACTCAGCGTGACAAAGTGACATGAAGTCACTGACTGAGTTTTGAAACATAGCCGGTTCTTCTGACCGGCTATCTGTTCTTCTGACCTGCTAATCCTGAGGGACACTGTGCGTATTCAGCTGATCCCACTGGAAGGAAGGCTGAATAGTCTAGCACAGTGTGCTTTCAGTTACTCCTCTTGCTCTTTAAACAAGGAGTTTGGATGATGAGGTCATGTGGATAGGAACCATATTAACTATTTTCCTGAGTCCTTTTTAAAGGTAATAAACATGTAGGTGCTTTCCCAGGATATAAATGTTAATTCTTCTAGGAAGTTAAAATTTATTTCTTCGTTTCGTAAGCCCCTTTGGAGACTTTTAAAAATTGAGTAGAGGTAATTCCTTGGTGTTACAGTGGGTAAGACTCGGCACTTTCTCTTCAGTTTCTCAGCACAGTCCTGATTGAGAAGCTAAAATCCCACAAGCTGTGTGGTACAGTAAAAAAAAAAAAAAAAAAAATTTAAATAATAAAAATAGAATAGATAATGATGACAAGCAATACAATTTATATTAAAATGAGTTTAATGTATGTGTCAACATGCGTTCATGCTCAGTTACTTGGCTGTGTCTGACTCGGCAACCCCATGGACTATAGCCCTCCAGGCTTTTCTATTCATGGCAGAAATACTAGAGTGAGTTGCCATTTCATCTTCCAGGGGATCTTCCCAACCCTTATAAAAATAAGATCTTTAATGTCTTAATTATTTTGTTTCTGAGTGCCAGGATTTTCTTTGAAAAGAACTGAGGTATAAATGTGAGAAAATGTTAGCCCATATTTACCATTAATAATCTTGTATAAATTTCTGTTGTCTCATTCACTGTCTATCTTGAATTTTGTGTTATGGAGTCCACCCAACAAACTGGTAAGGAGCAATGATGTGATAAATACCAAAACTAACCTTCCCTTGTACTAATGTTCTAGAGTCAACATTAGACATTATTGTTGATTTCACTTTCTTAAGAAAACCCTTTGGTCTTTGTGTGATAGTTATTTTTGATAGATTTTCCTGCTGCTCTAAACATGGTCAGTGAGTGCGCTCTAGGGAAGTTCTCAGTTTTTAGTGTGCGTTCAGACTATGAGGCAGTCTTGATAAAGTGCAGGTTCAGACTGGGAGAGGTGAGGGGTGAAATTCTGCAGTTTAGACAAGCTCTTGCTGCTGCTAAGTTGCGTCAGTCGTGTCCGACTCTGTGCAACCCCATAGAGGGCAGCCCACCAGGCTCCGCCGTCCCTGGGATTCTCCAGGCAAGAACACTGGAGTGGGTTGCCATTTCTCTCTCCGATGCATGTAAGTGAAAAGTGAAAGTGAAGTCGCTCAGTCGTGTCCGACTCCTAGCGAACCCCTGGACTGCAGCCCACCAGGCTCCACCCACCTCCTCCTCCTCCTCCCTCGTCCATGGGATTCTCCAGGCAAGAGCACTGGAATGGGTTGCCATTGCCTGCTCTTAAGTGGTACCAATGCTGCTGGTCTGTGGGCCAGAGGAAGAACACTCTTGTTTCAAATAGCTGATTTGATACTTTGTTAAAATTGGATCCAATATAAGATTGACAGAAGAAATGCAAGACACCCAAGATGTCCTATGCAATATTTGGCACATAGTTGTATTAAAAATTTATTCATTGTTTCTCTGAAATTTAATTTTGCCTGGGCTAGACACAGTATAGGTGTGTGTGAGTGTACACAACACACAAGGCAACTCTAAATTGCAATCTAAACCATTTACAAAGTCATTTAAATGTCATATATTGTATTAGATATAAATGATATGATTACTTTTATTTGGAGAGAAAGGCCCCATAGAATTAGGTTTGTTTCAGACTTGTTTTTAGGCAGTTATTTAGGTATTTTGCTCATATGCTTTTTAATACAATAATATATGTGAGGATTAATGCTGCACCATGACCCCAAGTGTCTAGGGAAATCTTAAAAAAATAGTGAAATCTGTACATTCCAAAATATACCTAAAAGCACAGAAATGTCCTGGACTATCAATGTTTTAAGCTAACTGTATGACATAATGGGTTTTACCAGTGGCTCAGATGGTAGAGAATCTGCCTGCAATGTGGGAGACCTGGGTTTGATCCCTGGGTTGGGGGAGGAAATGGCAACCCACTCCAGTGTTCTTGAATGGAGAATCCATAGACAGAGAAGTCTGGTGGACTATAGTCCATAGGGTCACAAAAAGTCTGAAACGACTGAGTGACTAACACTTTCACTTTCATATGAAGGAATAAGATGTAAATGAGAAATGCTGGGCTGGAAGAAGCACAAGCTGGAATCAAGATTGCCAGGAGAACTATCAATAACCTCAGATATGCAGATGACACCACCCTTATGGCAGAAAGTGAAGAGGAACTAAATAGCCTCTTGATGAAAGTGAAAGAGAAGAGTGAAAAAGTTGGCTTAAAGCTCAACATTCAGAAAATGAAGATCATGGCATCTGGTCCCATCACTTCATGGGAAATAGATGGGGAAAGCTTACTCCTTGGAAGGAAAGTTATGACCAACCTAGATAGTATATTCAAAAGCAGAAACATTGCTTTGCCAACAAAGGTCCATCTAGTCAAGGCTATGGTTTTTCCAGTGGTCATGTATGGATGTGAGAGTTGGACTGTGAAGAAAGCTGAGCGCCAAAGAATTGATGCTTTTGAACTGTGGTGTTGGAGAAGACTCTTGAGAGTCCCTTGGACTGCAAGGAGATCCAACCAGTCCATTCTAAAGATCAGTCCTGGGTGTTCTTTGGAAGGACTGATGCTAAAGCTGAAACTCCAGTACTTTGGCCACCTCATGGGAAGAGCTGACTCATTGGAAAAGACTCTGATGCTGGGAGGGATTGAGGGCAGGAGGAGAAGGGGACGACCGAGGATGAGATGGCTGGATGGCATCACTGACTCAATGGACATGAGTTTGGGTGAACTCCGGGAGATGGTGATGGACAGGGAGCCCTGGCGTACTGTGGTTCATGGGGTCACAGTCAGACACGACTGAGTGACTGAACTGAACTGATAATGGATTTAAATTTAGACTGTTTTATAGTTTTTTCTTGTATTTTTTTGGTACCATGTACTGCTAGTATTTTCAAACCCTGTATAATAGCATTTCATGAGGATAATCTGTTGTCTGTTAAAGCATATGGAAGGCAGTGTAAATGCTTTTCTTTTTTTTTTTTTTTTTAGATTCTTTACGGAGTTGGAAGCAAGGCATCAGAATAATATCTTCATAGAAGACATAAGTGACATTGTGGAAAAACACACAGCATCCACATTTGACCCATATGTGAAATACTGCACAAATGAAGTCTACCAACAGCGGACACTGCAAAAATTGTTGTAAGCAGTACTGAATGTTGCAGCTTTAATGATCTAATCATGTTTTAATTGGGTCACATTGATTGAAATTAATTGATCTCTTAAATTAAATGTCTTTTGGGAAGAGAAGTGCTTTTGGGCAGGGGTGTTAGATTAGAAAAACCCAGTTGTGGAGAATTTTCTTTAAAGCTTTTCTGAAATTATAGCTTGTTGATTTTTTTCCTTGTCTCTTTTTTTATTTTTTAATTCCTGCAAGACTTGGGTGGGGGGTGTGGGGGAGGGTAATGATGATTGGTGATCATCATTCTAAATGGTGAGAAGGTTGTTCTCTAAGCTGTTATCTGGTCATTAAATAGTTTGCCTGAGGCCAAGATATACTTTTTGAGCTAGTGCCTAGGAGCCAAAGTGTCCTCTAGTATTCTAATCTTCCTCCATTCAAATGACAACTGTATTTAGTTGTTTATGGTTAGGTGTGAGAAGAACAAGGATGGACTGAAGGAAGTTTTTTTTTTTTTTTTTTTTTTAAGTTCTTAAAGGCTCTAATTGTGAAACGAAAAAGAAGTAACCTTAAATTTCCACACACACCTTTTCCCTTTGTTCTATTTAGGTTACTGAGAGTTTTGGTGTGATGGATTTGCCATCTCTAGTCTGAAAAGCATTCAGCAGTGGTTCAGCAATGTCTGTATTGCTTTATTGGGGCCGAGGCTTGTTTATCCCAAGGAGCTCCATGTCTGGCAGTACAGTTGGACATCACTGTAGACTCAGTTTGGGGGCTGACTGGCTGTTATCATCCTTCTGTGAGTTGTGATGTTTACAGCCGAAGCATGGCACGCTGGCCAGTCTCTAGGCAATGTGAGAGACCCTATGGTGATGAGGACCTCATGGCCACTTAGAGAAGCAGCCCCCACATGGGTAAGAAGGGCTGATGATGCCCCTTTCCCCCTCCACATCGTCCTTTAAATCTTGTACAGGCAGGGAGGAAAACCCACAGCTGCCAGCCCTAAATGGGGTTATTAGCACAAAGAAGGATTTGTCTGCACTGCCGGACATTTTGTCCTAGATTAGTCTTTGTTGTGGAGACTGTTCTGTACATTGTAGCACCCCAGGCTCCTGTCCACCAGCTGCTGGTAGCGCAGCCTCACATCAGCCTTGATAACCAGGAGTGTCTCCAGAGGTTACCTGATGCCCTCATCTGCCATGGGCATTGCGATGTAAAGGTTACTCTTTAACTGCTGGGAAACCCAAGTGACACGTGTAAAAGCCAAAGCCTGGAATTAGAGCTAAATTAAGTTTTGTTTTGCAAGATTAAAAAAAAAAAAAAACTTGACTAAGTACTGCTGTACTTTATTTAACTCTTGAAAAATAAAGGTTTTATTTAAATTAGCTCGACATCATCATTTGAGCTTTCACATGGAAATTAGTAGTTGTGGTTTCAGAATGTAAACTTACATTTGGGGCTGTGACTTTGAGCTTTACCTGCACTTTCGGATCTGAAAACCAGCTAACAAACAATGCCCGGGGTCCATCCTAGACTGGTTGGTTTCCTCAGAATCTTTGGAGGTGGCAGAAGTGATTTAAATATACAACTGATTTAAAATTTGATTCTTTTTTAATTTCCTAAATTTTTTTTTTCAAAGTTAGCAGGAAACTTAACTCCTCAGTTTAAGAAAAGGAAATTATAACATTTCTGAGTACTTTCTTTTAACTTGCTGTTCTGGGTATTTCCTTGTTTCTTTCTAGCAGCCTTGAATCAAATCATCTAAGTTTCACAGTATATTTTTTTGAAAAAAGGTTTCAATTGCCATTACCCTGTTTCTTGGCCTCCTCCTCCCCTCTCCAGCGATTACAGAATCTGGGGCCAACCCCTCCTCCATCTCCCCCTCACAAGTCACACTGTAACTCCAAGAGCTGCCCTTAGGTGAAGTAAGGTGACAGAACGAGAGATGCTGTGTCAGGGACCCACTGAAAGTCAGAAGACCTTGGTTGGACTCTGTCTACACCGAATGCTAGGTCTTTTATTTGGCAAGTTGGGGACCTTGCTGAGACTCCACATTCTTACTGGAATCCCCTTCAAAGTTATATGCATGGTGCCACATGAGATCCTTTATGTCCGTGTATCTTGCTAAATTCCGTAGAAATGTTGTGACAGTGTTGTCCCTGTTTTAATGTCACTGGGAGAGGAGAGATATTCTGGCTGACATAGGCAGAAGGTTTTCTGTCTTAGAAGCTTTGGAAAAGTCCAAAAGCCTCCTAGTAAGTAAATCCTGACATTTCTTTTTTAGATTATTATCTCAGGCTAGAGCTGTGGTTTAAAACATATGTGCCATCTTTTTAGTGGAATGTTTGTAGATGATCAGATATGAGATGTAGTGTGTATACTACTTTTTAATGTATACATTCACCATTATGATACCACTGTTTGTTCATTTGTTTACTTTCTACTTCTAAAAATTTCTGGCACCTATATTTTCATCTTATTATTCTTATTACTGCCTTAAACTTATATTCAGTCTTAACTGTAAAAGGCAACCAAGCCATCCATGTCCACCTATGTAATTATGTGTTTATGTTGTTTATATATTTAAAAATCATTGATAATATATCAATTTATCACAGTGTTTTATAATACATTTTGACTTGCCTCTTAAAGAGGAAATGCTTTGAAGTTTTGTCTCTTTTTTTTTCCCTCAGAGCCACCAACCCGTCTTTCAAGGAAGTTTTGTCCCGAATCGAGTCCCATGAAGACTGTAGGAACCTACCCATGATCTCGTTTCTCATTCTTCCCATGCAGAGGGTGACCCGCCTTCCCCTGCTGATGGATGTAAGATGTGACCTGGTGTCTTTTTCCTCTGTCGACAGCTGTTGCTGCAACAAATCTGTGATTAAGAAAATTATTCTTCTTCTGCTTAAATTATATCCCTTCTATGAAATTTCCCAATTCAATGAAAAGGTGCTATTTGGTTAGAAAGTCCCACATGGGAAACTGTCTTCAATTTAGGCTTGTGTGTTCACTCTAAAGTAAAGTTAGATTACAACCCTCATTTAACATTTTTTGAAATGGGAAGAATATTGACTTCTTGAAGTCAGGAGTCCTGAACTCCTTTGCAGCTGAAACTCCAGGCATGAGACCTGGGCATGTCGTTTGTCTCTTTGGGCCTCAGTTTCCTCTGCTGGGTCACTAAGGTCCCTTTCCCTGTCATGTTCCCAGCTGCTGCCTGTGTGCTCAATTACTTCAGTCACGTTCGACTCTGTGCAACCCCATGGATGTAACCCACCAGGTTCCTCTGCTCGTGAGATTCTCCAGGCAAGAATACTGGAGGGGGCTGCCATGCCCTCCTCCAGAGGGTCTTGCCGACCCAGGGATTGAACCCGCATCTCTTCTTGCATTGGGAGACAGCTTGTTTACCGCTAGTGCCACCTGGGATGCCCCAGGCTGCTGAAGTGCTCCCATTTCACACGGGAAGGAGTCTCTTCAGCATCACAAGGCATAAACCTGCCCTAGTTTGCATTGCTCAGAATGAGTGAGGAAAATCCAGACATCTGATCTTGTCGTAGGGAGCATGCATGAAGAAAACACGTATTTGTTTTTGAGTAGTGCAGGACGTGACTGTGGGAAGAGCAGAGATGGACTGGTGGGAAGCACAGCTGGGAGGACAGCCAGGCAGTGGCCCAGGGTGGCCGCACACTGGCTGGGCTGAAACCACAGTGGCAGTCACAAGAGGATGGGGTGCCCTGACGTGACTTCCACCCAGCTAGTGTGCCAACAAGTGCCTTTTTTTTTTAAATAAAATTGAACTATAGCTGATTTATGATATTGTGTTAGTTTCAGGTGTATAGCAAAGTGATTCAGATATAGTATATGTATATATTTTTTCAGATTATTTTCCATTATAGGTTATTAGATTTACTTTGTTATACAGTAGCTCTTTGTTCCTCATCTACTTTATATGTAGTAGTTTGTATCTGTTAATCCCAAACTCCTAATTTATCCCTCCCCTGCTTTCCTTTCCCCTTTGGTAACTTTAAGTTTGTTTTTTGTGTCTGTGAGGTTTTTCTTTTATCTATAGATTCATTTGTATTGTTTTTTGGATTCCACATATGTGATATCATACAATATTTATCTTTCTCTGTCAAACTTACTTCACTTAGTATGATAATCTCTAGGTCTATCCATGTTGCTGCAAATGGCATTATTTCATCCTTTTTATGGCTAATACTCCATTACATATACGTACCACGTCTTAAATCAGTTGTCTGTTGATGGTCATTTGGGCGGCTTCCATGTCTTAGCTATTGTAAACAGTGCTGCTATGAATATCAGGTTGCATGTATCTTTTTGAATTAGAGTTTTTGTTTTTTCCCTGTATATGCCCAGGAGTGGGATTGCTGGATCATATGATAGTTCAAAGAGTATCTTTTTGATCAACTTAAAATATCTTGGCATAGTTCTGCTTTAAATTTGGATGATAATATAACATTGGTTTTGACGTGCTTGCTTTTTAAAAGTCAAAATACAGGATAAAAATATAGAAAAAATTATGATTGCCTAACATTACAAAATAAATTCCATTTTCTCTATTCCATTATAAATTCAAAGAAGCACTGAAATTTAGAAACTAGTAAAAAGATGGGATTATGGTCACTTTCTTGGCCCAGCCGCACAGTGTTGAGGAGGTTCAGCTGTCTTTTCAGAATTCACAGCACCTGCTGCTCTCCTAGGCCACCTCAGTCTACTAGTCTACCACCTTTACACCCATCCTTGTCCATCTTGTGTGATTTAGGGTCTTCTCTCCTTGTAAATATTGGGAAACTTGCAGTTTTGCAAATCCAGCTCTGATTTATATTTATTATGTCTATCACACAGAGTCTAAAAAGAAATGATACTTTTTGGGGTTAGAGACTCTTTTGAGGTTGTAGATTAAGCTGTAGTCATTCTTCCTAAAAGAATGACTTCCTGGTGTGTACAGAATTTTACATAAAATTGAAGTGTACAAAAGAAACTATGGCCTGCTCCCAGAAATAAAAACTAATATTTTCCAAACTGCTTTTGTACTCATTAGTGGGTCATGAAACTGACTTTTGAATCATGAGTAGTGTTTTTAGAAAATGAATATAGAGTAGAACACACAGTGTATGACATATACATTGTTCATAAGGTGATTAAATATTATTTCATAAAAACTTTCATTTTGTGTGCATGTGTACTAGTTGCAGTGTAAAAGTATTTCTTACAGTGGGGTCATAGTTGAAAAAATTTTGAGTACATTAATATAAAACCACCAGTGGTCCAGTCTGTACTTCTTACATATCACACATAATATTCCTGACACCTGACTTTCAAATTCATAGGCTCGGTGTTCCTCTGCATGTAAGCTAGTTTCTGGTATCTTCCCCTTCTGCTAAATGCCTGTTGCCCTCATCTGTTGTCCATGTGTGAAAATCTGGCCACCTGGGCAGAATCTAAATGTACTTAAAACATGATCTCTTCAATTTTACTTCATTTGGAGATTTAGTTAAACTTGTTGATTGAGGTTAACATTTTTAACAATTAAAATGGTTTTGTTGGCTTTGAACAGATATAGTTTCAAAAGTTATATATAATTCAGTATATCTTCAGTTGATGTTTTTTGAACTCAATTTTACCATCACGAAAATTGCAGTATAAGCATACCAAGAAAAAACCCAGCAGCCATTTTTTCTTGAACTTTTTATTCACCTTATATCATCTGCAAATATAATAACCTCTAATAATGATGATAACAGGGATCATTGAAGTAATTTTGTCATTAATTGAAGACCTACTGTATGCAGGTTATTCATAAAGAACTTTCCATGCATTATCATTTAACTTTTTTAACCTCCTTGTGGCTTTATAGGTGGCTTTATCCCAGTTTTACAGATGAGGAAACTGAGGCTTATAGAAGCTTATAAGGGAAGGTGACTTGCCCAAGGTCGAATAGCTCATAAGGAGCAGATCTGGAATTTGAAACCAGATTCACCCACCTCTGAAGTCTGTCCTCTTATTGAATCATCCTCTGGATGAACATGGATCCTATGCTTTTAAAGACTATTTCCTATTTTAATGTCATCTTTATACTCATCCATAGTATTGTGTTCAGAATTGTTAAGTTTGCTATGAGTAAGAGTATATGACTGGACATTGGTTTTATTTTACTTAAAAGAATAAATCAGCTGATTTTGTTCTTCTTTTATTTCATTGCAGACTATCTGTCAAAAGACTCCTAAGGACTCTCCTAAATATGAAGTCTGCAAAAGAGCCTTAAAGGAAGTGAGCAAGGTAACTGTTGAGTAGCTTATCAGACAGTAAAACACTCAGATCCCTCCAAAGAGAACCTGTCTGGATTTGATGCTGAAAACTGGTTGATTCTCACAGCCATTTGTACACCATTCTTTAAGTAGTTGAAAAACAAAATTATGTTTTCTATACTCAAATTGATATTTTTACTATTTCAGACAGTCTTAAGGGCCTTTAGAGATCTCATTTTCTTTTGGTGTCTGAATAGCTGTTTATTCATTCTCTCATTCAAGAAATATTTATTGAACATCCACTACAGTGCCAGGGACAATGCCAGCCCCTGAAAATGTGAGGGTGAGTAAGACATGTGTGGTTACTGCCCTCATGGAATGTGCTGTATAAAGGGGAAGGCAGACATGAAATAAGAGTTACGGTAAAGGATGGTGAGTGACATGAGAGGAAGAACACAGAAATGTTGAGGCTGAAACCTGGAGCAGGGGCAGCTTTGAGCCAGGGACTGGGGAGGGGTGTTTCAAGAACATGCAAAGACCCAAAGACTTGTTTGTAGAATTTCAACTAGAATGTTCTTCATGTGACTAGAGCCCAGACCAGGAGAGAGAGCACAGAGGATCCATGTTAAGGAATTGTGAACCTTATCCTAGGATGCTGTGGAAGCTACAAATTCATGTGCTGTGAAGTTGACAGTGAGATTGGGCCCCAGTGGTGAAGCCTCTATAGTTGCTTAGGTTACAGATGAGCGGAGCCTATACTGATATGATACTAGAAGGCAAAGAAGCAAACCTGCAACATTGGGGAGGTAGGCGTGGAGGTGACTTGGGTGGGTATATTTATGGACATGAGCCAAGGAAAATCATCCCTGTCTTGGGCAACTAGATGGATGCTCTTAATCCCATAGTATGAGCATAAGGAGAAGCTGACGATTCCATTGTGGGTGTGTTGGAATTGAGATTCTTATAGAATATCCAAGTCAGGAGCTCAGTGGAGGGACTTGAACTGGAGACATGGGTTTGTGGATCATCAGTATGGGGATGATTTTTGAAGCTGGGTGGGTAGATGAAAAGTACGCAGGAGTGTGTAGAGTAAGAAGAGTGTTGAGGTTCAGCCATGAAGAATACCAAGCTTCATCTTGTGTAGGGAAAAGGAAAGAGGGGAGGAAACTTGAAAAACAACAGGAGTACTAAAGTAGGAAAGTGAAAGTTGCTTAGTTGTGTCCAACTCTTTGAGACCCCATGGACTATACGGTCCATGGAATTCTCCAGGCCAAAGTTCTGAAGTGGGTAGCCTTTCCCTTCTCCAGGGCATCTTCCCAACCCAAGGATCGAACCCAGGTCTCCCGCATTGCAGGTGGATTCTTTACCAGCTGAGCCACAAGGGAAGCCCAAGAATACTGGAGTGGGTAGCCTGTCCCTTCTCCAGTGGATCTTCCTGATCCAGGAATTGAACTGGGGTCTCCTGCATTGCAGGTAGATTCTTTACCAACTGAGCTATCAGGGAAGCCCTCTAATGGTCTGACAAATGGCATGCAATTTGGTGGAAGGAAGGGCAGCCCCGTTGGCTGTTCCGGAAAGACAAAGTGAGATAATGATCTATGCATTCACCGGGTGTTTTTATTATCAGGTGAGTTGTATCCTTGCAGGGTAGGTGTGGAAGCCAGATTGAAGCGTGGTGAGGAATGAGTGGAGGATGAGACTGTGCAGCCAGTGAGTGTAGCTGTTTCAACCATTGGGCTGTGAGGGTAAAATGAGTTGAAAGAGAAGCTTTAATTGAAAGGGAAGTGAGGGAGGGTCTTCTTTTGTTTAAAGATCAGAAAATTGTTGGTATGTTTAAATGCTAATAGGAATAGTTCGCTGAGAAAAAGCAGCTGAAGGTTTGAGAATCAGTGAGGATATGAGATGAGCTAGACCCAGGAGAGCAAAGCTGATGATCACAGAAGCATCCTGAGCATCTCTAAGCTGCCTTGAGTTTTATGCATCTTTGTGATACTTGACTATGAAGTACTTTCTTTCAATCAACTTTATCAATTGAACTTTATGTTGAATTTTATTGTTTCAACTTTCTCTTTAAAATATTTTTATGTGGACCATTTTAAAAGTCTTTATTGAATTTGTTGCATTATTGCTTCTTTTTTATGTTTGGGGTTCTTGACCCCAAGGCTTGTGGGATCTTAGTTCCCTGACCAAGGATTGAACCTGTACCCCATGCTTTGGAAGGCAAAGAAAGACTCCACCACTGGACCACCAGGGAAGTCCCTCAGTCAACGTTAAACTGACTCCATTTTATTGATCCTCATCCTTGCCAATAATTACTACAAAATCATGAGTTTTATAAGCTAGTTGTTCATTTTTCTAACACATTTTTATACTAAAAATTAGTTTATCTGTGTCCATTTGGGCTGCTAGAACAAAGTACCACAAACTGATTGGTTTATAAACAGCAAATTTCTTTCTCAGTTCTGGAGGGTGGAAGTCTAAGATCAGGGAACCAGCAGAGTTGCCTGGGATCCCTCTTCCAGCCGGGTTGCAGACTTCTCGTAGCCTTGACAAAGCAGAAGGTAGCAAGGCGGCTCTTTGGGGCCTCTTGTATAAAGCACAAGCCCATTCATGAAGGCTCTATCCCACGACTTCTGAGCAACTCCCAAAGGTCCCCACTTCCTAGAACCATCACCTTTGGGAGTTAAGATTTCAATATGTATTTTGGGAGGATGTGAACATTTAAACCGTAGTGATCTGCCAACCACTTGAATGCATCTCTTGCTCCATCAGAGAAGGAGATACACATATCCCACCTTGCGAAACACTAAGTGAAAAAACTTCGCCTGACAGGTATGAAGTTGCCTGTGGTCCTACTGCCTGTGGGTTTCTCCTCCAGGACCCCAAATCCTGTAGTGGATGGGGGCATCTTTAGGAGAAGCTACTTGGAGAATTTGAGTCTTGGATATGAAAGAGATTGTCAGATTCTGTTTGGTTGTAACTGAGAAGCTGGAAAAAAAATTCACACAGAAGGAGGAAGGTAGCAGTGATTAAATTGAATTAGGAATGATACCTAATTTTTTTGAGACTTTTACGGCCCAGTTTGAGTAGACTGCTATGTTCCTTTAGGCATCTCTGTTTCACTTGATTTGGCACTGGTGCTTTTAGGGCAGGCTGGCAAAAATTAATTGCCTTACCTTGATACAGGGCTTCCCAGGTGACGGTAGTGGTAAAGAATCCGCCTGCCAATGCAAGAGACTTAACAAACATGGGTTTGATTCCTTGGTTGGGAAGGTCCCCTAGAGGAGAGCATGAGAACCCACTCCAGTATTCTTGCCTGGAGAATCCCATAGACAGAGGAGCTGGTGGGCTACAGTCTGTGGGTCGCACAGAGTCAGACACGACTGAAGCAACTAAGCATGCACTACCTTGATACTTACTATATGAAAGACCCTCTGTGAAGAATTGCTGTTCAAGTGACCTAAGCAAGTGTTTTCTCTAGGACAGCATTTTTCTCTGTTGCATAGGAGTCATGAGCATCAGGATTATAACCTCAGTCTCTAAGTGTTGTAGGAAACTGAGGTCATCAGTACCGCCAGCTCAAGGATTCATCTTCTTTTTCATTTGTGCAAGTTACCAATGGGTTTTTATAGATGGGAAAACAATGTCAGTATTCTTAACAAAAAGATGGTGCACATAGAGCGTTTATGGTTCAAAATCAAAATGCAGACTTTCACTTGCTTGCTCTTTCTGAAATGAGAGAAGCTGAGAGTTCCCAGTACTTAATTTACAGTGAAATTTTGTGTGTTGAGGCCCACATTTTTAGAAGCAGATTCCACCTAAGGCCCTTGGGCAAGTCTTTCTAAATAGTTATTCATTCTTGGGGAAAAATGAGTAATATATTTTTTGGTGATTAAAATGCTAATGAAATGTATTTGAGTAAGTACAAATAATACTTCAGTGAAATTGTTCGTGTGTATTGGTGAAATGATGGTGACAATTTTTCTGAATTGGGGCATTTGGAGAGACTTATTAACTTAGTCAAAACTACCTGAAAACAAGATGTTTCTATCAAGTGAAACATGTTTGTACTTTCTGATTTTCTGTTCCTATGTGGGAGGTGGAGCTGTGAGGAGGGAAATTTCCTGGGAGCCTGATAGTTCAGCTGGTGCAGAGCTGTCTGTGTCTAAGGAATGGTGGTCAAGAGATGGTTTCTGATGCCAGTGAAATCTCCCCTGCTGTTGTCTTCTATTTACTCTCCCACAGAAAGAGAATAACTGCTTTAACTCACACCTCATAAAATTTCTACTTCTATTTGGAGATAGTATTAAGTTCTGAGCTCTTCTGCTAGTGGCAGAAGAGCCAAGTCCTCTTGAATCTTTTCCTGTAACTTACTGCTTCAGCTGTTTACAAGGAGGTAGATATCGGTTAACATGAAAAGGTCTCTAAGCTGTATTGTTAAGTGAAGAACATGAAGTTGCAGAACAGAACAAATAGCATAATGACATTTAGATAATAAAGTGCGTTTATATGCATTTGTGTGTCAGAAATAGTATTTAGGATCACACTCAAACTTTCAACTGTGGTTGCTGATGGTGAAGAGACAGGAGTGTGGCAGGGAGGAATTAACGGTTGTTGTTTTTTTTCTTTTTTTCACTGTTTAAGTATTGCTCTGAAAGAATGTATGTAAAGTTTACAGAGGTACATTTTTAAAAGTAGTAAGTGCCCATTACAGAAAAGTTGAAAGTTTGAAACAAGAGAAAACAAAACGTATTAGTGATCGTGTTGAAGGTAATGACTGTTGTCGTTTTATGGTGTGTGCTTCCAGCGAATGTAAGTGTACATTTAAACCTGGATTCATGCGGTGCCCGTTTCATTTACTGTCCTAAATAGTGCTGCATGGCCTTGCATAAATGACTGTGCTCCTCCGATGATTTCTGTTGTAAAGTTTCCAGAAGTGGGTTTATTGGGGGAGAAAGCTTGGTATGTTTTAAGGGCCCCCAAGTACCTGTACTGTTCATACTGTTCATACTGTTTACGGGGTTCTCAAGGCAAGAATACTGAAGTGGCTTGCCATTCCCTTCTCCAGTGAACCACATTCTGTCAGACCTCTGCACCATGACCCGCCCACCTTGGGTTGCCCCGCAGGCATGGCTTGGTTTCATTGAGTTAGACAAGGCTGTGGTCCTAGTGTGATTAGATTGACTAGTTTTCTGTGAGTATGGTTTCAGTGTGTCTGCCCTCTGATGCCCTCTTGCAACACTTACCATCTTACTTGGATTTCTCTTACCTTGGACGTGGGGGTATCGCAAAGAGTCGGACATGACTGAGCGACTGAACTGAACTAAACTGAAAGTACCTGTAAGAAAAATTGTCCCTGTGTCCCTGACAACCGGAAGTAGTTCTAAGTATCTTATCTTTCTCCACACTCCCCAACATCTAATATTCTTTTCATCTTTGTGAATTTGACAAATTGAAAATATTTTGTTTTTATTTATACTTCATTAGAGAGATTGAGGTTTTTTCCCCACATAAGTTTTTCCTAAAGCAAAAAAATTAGTGAACTAAATTTAATAAAGCTTTGACAGATGTTGAAGGAAGGCACAGTTTCAATATGCAGAGGCTGATTTTATGGAAAATATGAGAGCACACATATCCAAATTAGTGCTTGTCCCTTAAAATAGTCACTAAACAGAGTCCACTGAGGATACCATTGCTTGAGATGCTTGGGGAATGTTTTTGTTTTTAATATGCCTTCAGAAGTGGTGGCTGATGAACTTGACATTTGGAAATTTAGGAAATAAAGATGAATTTATTTTCCACTTTCCCTTTTATTTTGAAATGGGATAAAGGAATTGTCCTGCCCCCCCTTTTTTTTTACCTTTTGGAAAATTTTTTATTATTAGTTTGCCAACATTTCCCACCTGAAGAGTATAAAATTAACATTTATCCTTGTACTTTGAGGAAGAGGAACGTTGATCAAGAGAATACACTACATAGGTACATGAGCAAGTCTGAGACCATTTTCTAATGAGAAATTCTAGAGCTGTGCTCTTCTCAGGGCTGGCAACTTCCCAGCACAAGAACAGTGGTGCAATTTCTTGCTCAAATGATCCTGAAAACACTTGTAGAGTTGCATTACCCAGTGCAGAAGCCAATAGCCAATTGTTGTTGTTCAGTCACTGAGTCATGTTCAACTCTTTTCAACCCCATGGACTGTATCACGCCAGGCTCCTCTGTCCTCCATTATCTCCTGGAGGTTGCTCAAATTAAAGTCCACTGAGTTGGTGATGCTATGTAACCACCTCATCCTCTGCTACTCCCTTCTCCTTTTGCCTTCAGTCTTTCCCAGCATCAGGGTCTTTTCCAATGAGTTTGTCCCCCAACCTTTTTTTCCCCAAACTTATTTGTTTTTAATTGAATGAAAATTGCTTCACGATATTGTGTTGGCTTCTGCCATACATCAACATGCGTCAGCCATAGGTATACATGTGTCCCCTCCCTCTTTAAATTCCCTCCCACCTCCCATCCTTTCTCACCCCTCTAGGTTGTTAAAAGCCCTGGTTTGAGTTCCTTGAGTCATACAGCAAGTTCCCATTGGTTACCTATTTTATACACAGTAGGGTATATGCTTCTGTACTCTCTCCATTTGTCCTACCCTCACCTTCCTCCTCCTAACCCATGTCCATAAGTCTGTTCTCTATGTCTGTATCTCCACTGTTGCCCCATAAATAGGTTCATCAGTACTGTCTTTCTAGATTCCATATATATGAGTACTATACGATATTTGTTTTTCTGACTTATTTCACTCCGTATAGTAGGCTGTAGGTTCTTCCACCTCATTAGAGCTGACTCACATGGATTCATCTTTTATGGCTAAGTAATATTCTATTGTATACATGTACCAAATTCTTTATCCATTCATCTGATGTTGGATATCTAGGTGGCTCCCATGTCCTAGCTATTATATAAATAGTGCTGCAGTGAACATTAGGGTGCAGGTGCCTTTTTCAATTTTGGTTTCCTCAGGGTATATGCCCAGTAGTGGGACTGCTGGACCATATGGTCGTTCTACTCCATACTATCTTCCATAGTGGCTGTATCAATTTACATTCCCACCAACACTGCAAAATGGTTCCCTTTTCTCCCCACCCTCTCCAGCATTTATTGTTTGTAGACTTTTTGATGATGGCCATTTTGACTGGTGTGAGGTGATATCTCATTGTAGTTTTGATTTGCATTTGATGTTGAGCATCTTTTCATATGTTTGTTAGACATTTGTAAGTCTTCTTTGGAGAAATGTCTGTTTAGGTCTTCTGCCCACTTTTTGATTGAGTTTTTCTGATATTCAGTTGTAGGAGCTGCTTATATATTTTGGAAATCAATCCTTTGTCAGTTATTTCATTTGCTGGTATTTTCTCCCATTCTAAGGGTTGTCTTTTCACCTTGTTTGTAGTTTTCTTTGCTGTGCAAAAGCTTTTAAGCTTAATTAGGTTCCACTTGTTTATTTTTGTTTTTATTTCCAGTATTCTAAGAGGTGGGTAATAGAGGATCTTGCTATGTTTTATGTTATACATTGTTCTGCCTATGTTTTTCTCTAAAAGTTTTATAGTTTCTGGTCTTATATTTAGGTCTTAATTTATTTTGAGTTTCTCTTTGTGTATAGTGTTAGGAAGTGTTCTGATTTCATTCTTTTACATGTAGCTGTCCAGTTTCCCCAGCACCACTTATTGAAGAGACTGTCTTTTCCCCATTTTATATTCTTGCCTCTCAAAGGTTTATCTCTGGGCTATCTATTTTGTTCCATTGGTCTATATGTCCCCCCCTCCCTTTTTAAAGTACTTGTAAATGATCTCTGAAAGCAGTTTATGCATTGTTGTTCAGTTGTGTCCTACTGTTTGCAACCCCGTGTACTGCAGCAGACCAGACTTCCTGTCCTTCGCTATCTCCAAGAGTTTGCTCAAACTCATGTCCATGAGTTGATGATGCCATCCAACCATCTCATCCTCTGTTGCCCCTTGTCCTCCTGCCACCAATCTTTCCCAGCATCAGGGGCTTTTCCAATGAGTCAGCTCTTTGCATCAGGTGGCCAAAAGTATTGGAGCTTCACCTTTAGCATCAGTCCTTCCGATTAATATTCAGGACTGATTTCCTTTAGGATTGACCGTTTGATCTCCTTGGAGTCCAAGGGACTCTCAAGAATCTTCTCCAGCATCACAGTTCAAAAGCATCAATTCTTTGGCGCTCAGCCTTCTTTATGGTCCAACTCTTATATCTGTACATGATACTGGGAAAAGTATAGCTTTGACTAGACACACCTTTGTCAGCAAAGTGACATTTCTGCTTTTAATACGCTGTCTAGGTTTGTCATAGCTTTTCTTCCAAGGAGCAAGTGTCTTTTCATTTCATGGCTGCAGTCACCATGGCAGTGATTTTGGAGCCCAAGAAAGTAAAGTCTGTTGCTGTTTTCACTTTTCCCCCATCTATTTGCCATAAAGTGATGGGACTGGGTTCCATAATCTTAGTTTTTTGAATGTTGAGTTTCAAGCCAGCTTTTTCACTCTCCTCTTTCACTTTCATCAAGACGCTCTTTAGTTTTTCTTCACACTCTGCCATAAGAGTGGTGTCATCTGCATATTTGAGGTTATTGATATTTTTCCTGGCAATCTTGATGCCAGCTTGTACTTCATCCAGCCTGGCATTTTGCATGATGAACTCTGCGTAGAGGTTAAATAAGCAGGGTGAGAATATACAGCCTTGACATACTGGTTTCCTGGTTTGGAACCAGCCTTTTGTTCCATGTCCAGTTCTAACTGTTGCTTCCTGACCTGCATACAGGTTTTTCAGGAGGCAGGTAAGGTAATCTGGTATTCCCATCTCTTTAAGAATCCTTAAAGTTTAGTCATTAACATTTGCTATTTGCTGAGTACTCCTTGTGTCTTAGGCACTGGGCCAGGCACTTAACTAACAGATATGGACATTTCAGTCTGTTCTCCAGTCTTTTAAGAAAAGTAATATCCAAGATGAGATCTGAAAGACAAATAGAGTGGTATACATCTAGATAAGGAGGAGTCAGTTGGACAGAGTAGGGTGAAGGGCATTCAGGTGGAGGGAAACACTTCAAAAATGTGAAGGACATGGGAGAGGGAGGGCTTTTGGTCAGAAATTCAGTAGCACTGAGGCCCAAGAAAGAAGATCGGGTAAGTAGGTGCCAGATCCTGGTCTTGGTGAGATTTTAATTCTGGAAATTTCAAAGAGCCTTTTAAAGATTTCAAGCTGAGGAGTTTCATGATCAGATTTGAACTTGTAAAGACTAAACATGTTTTTCTGGAGGGTACAGCATTAAGGAGATACTATGAACTGTTTGGATAGAGGATAAAGGAGAGGGAGGCGCCTGAGTGTTGAGGGCCTAGCTTTTTGACTTGGGGAAATGGATTGTGCTGGGGTCAGTCACTGACCTAGAGAACATCGGGCTGGGACAGGGAGAGATGAAGGTGGTGCTCATGTTTGGGCATTCCCATTTTGAGTTTCAGACAGCAGTGGTACATCTGAGAAGAGATACCATCCAGGTTGCTGGAGGTAGAGCTTGGGGAACAGACCATGTTGGAAGTCTGGGAGCACAGATTTGGGTACTACAAATAAAATCTTTAAAATGTCCCAAGCAGCTCAGCTATTTATCTGTCTGAATCCTTTTAGGATATTTTAACTGCAGGTTGCCCCTAAGCCCAGCCAGAATGTTTTCGGCTCTGAGCTGTCTGAGTTTTCTTGTTTTGGCTGTGCTGGGTCTTTGTTGAGGTGTGCAGGCTTTCCTCGTTGGAGCACATGGGCATCTCTAGTCATGTGCAGGCTCAGTAGTTACTGTGAGCGGGCACTCTAGTTGCCCCAAGGCATGTAGGGTCTTAGTTGCCCGACCAGGGATCGGACCTGTGTCCCCTGTATTGGAAGGCAGATTCTTTGGACCACCAGGGAAGTCCCTCGGCTCCTAGATTTGATCAGGTGGACCATCAGTCCCTGCATCAGTAAACTCTTCATACCACTGGGATCTAAAGATATGCTGGAACTGAAGATAGGCATACCCTTTAAGCCCAGAATATCTGTTAAGTGACTGGAAATTGTCCAAGCGTCCATCAACTGGGGAAGGAATAGGTGCGCTGTGAAAGCACATGTGCTCATAGCCTATATTGCCTCCTGTCACTGCTTTGCTGAAAGCCTGCTGGTGGCTCCTCTTTGCACTTAGAATACAGCCCACATGCTGAAAGAACCTGCATGCTTTGACCCTGGCTGGTCCTGCAGTGTCCTCCTGTGCCATTTTCCTGTGTCAGGATCTTACTTTCTCAGGCACACAGCGATCTGCTTCTGATGTTCACTCTGCCTGGACCAGTGCTGTCCCCTGACCGTGTGCTACACGTACCTTTGTTCCTTCGGTGCAGCTCAGAGGGACTCTAAGGAGAGGCTCCCGACTCTCTCCCCACCTTCCTCCTCCCTGGACCCCTGCCCCCCAGTTTTTTCCTTAAGATTTCAGTTTCTGATTATTGTGTCTGCCCTTCTTTTATCACAATAGGGATTGTATATCTTAAATGTTGCAACCCTAGCACCTGACACATATCAAGTACAAAATAAACTTGTTTTTCAGTGAATGTTATAAGGAGAAATGTTATCAAGTGAAAAAATTAAGTCACAGACAAGCATTGGGCAATCCATTTACAAAAATAAAGTAATTTTTACACATTATATGTATGTACTTATATGTTCATATAATCATGGGAAAAAAAAGAGTTAGTGGGTAACCCATCTTGTTTCCAGTTACCTCCATGAAGTAGGATTAGGTCAGAGCCGTTTATAGCCTGTTTTGTTTACTTATGTGTTAACATTTCTTCTTATAGTGGGAGCTATTTAATAAAGCACCAATATTAAAATAAATCTAATCAGAATTTCTAGCTTCTGTTTTTAACAATCACACTGTCTTTATGGCCAATGATCCTTGCTGTGGGCATGTTTTACAGATTTTTCAGTTAATGAGAAATTAACAATAGAAAATTTCTTTTGGTTTAGGTCAGCAAACTAATAATTATATATTAGGTACAATATAAAGGCGAAATGCGTGGGTGGATCCTCTGGGCTCAGTACTCTACTCACAGAATGCTTCGCTTCTGACACTGTGGTCACCTAATGTGTGCAGGCTTTCCCCACACTGGGCAACTCTGCCCTGCCAGCGGGGCGGCTTGTTCAGTCGTGTCTGACTCTGTGTGGCCCCATGGACTGTGTGGCCCGACAGGCTCCTCTGTCCATGGATTCTCCAGGCAAGAGTACTAGAGTGGGTTGCCGTGCCCTCCTCCAGGGGATCTCCCCGACTCAAGGACCCAGTGCGAGTCACTTATGTCTCCTTCATTGGCAGGCAGGTTCTTTACCACCAGTGCCACCTGGGAAGCCCACATGGCTTACTCCATTCAGTTTCCACTCCCCCTGGAGACAGCCCGTCCCACAGGATTAGGACGCAGCCCCCCAGGTCACACCCCAGACTTCACCCTAGTCACTCTTCACAAGTCCAGGTTGTTACCTGTGTTTCTGACCCACTGGCTAGAGATCAGATCTGCTATAGATCACTACCCACCCCCCGCTTAGGTTTGATTAATTTGCTCGAGGGGCTCATAGAACTCAGGAAAACAGTTTACTTCCTAGACTAGCGGTTTGTTACAAAGGATGCTAAAGAATATGAGTGAACAGCCAGAGGAAGAGATAGCGTGAGGTCCAGAAGGGCCCCAAGCTCCGGATGTCCTATCCTCAGAGTTTGAGATGGCCATCTTCTTACCAACCCGGAAATTCTCCCATTCTGAAATTCAGCGGTTTTTATGGCCACACAGAGCCAGACATGGGCATGATTTATTAAACCACTGCTCAGTAGTGATCAAGTCATATCTAGCCCCTCTTCCCTCCCTGGAGGTCAGATGGTAGGCCTGAAAGTTCCAGTCTTTTCTCTAATTATTTGAATGGTTCCCCTGGCAACCAACTCCATCTTTAGGGGCTTTCCAAAAGTCGCCTCATTAATATAAATTCAGACAAGGTTGAAAGGGGCTTGTTATGAATAACAGAAGATACCCACTTCACTTTTATGTCCTGGAGCTATTTCAGGAACTGGTAACAATACTAAATTATAGCCAAAGAAGCCCCCAAGGCTCTTATATAGGACATTACAAGGGGTTTTAGGAGCCATGTGCCAGAAACCGTGGATAAAAGACAAAATATCTGTTTTATTATAAATCACAGTGTCACAGCTACTCATCCAAGGACTATTAGTCCGTCTATTTGTAGATAACTCAGTAGTGCTAATTAAACTTCATTCCCCTCAGCTTGAAAAATCACTATTAGGTTCCAATGGAAGGCTGTTCTCTTCCAGTATCCAGCTTACCCGTCACATGTTTTGAGCATAGCATTCAGCTGAGAATTTGCCTTTGAAGTCCGGTATTCTGCCCTCAGCTGCTCTGATTTGAAGAGGGGAGAGAGAGAGGTGCAGCTTGCCCTGAGGTTGGTGGGGTTCCCATGGGTGAAGGCGAGGAGCAGGGGCAGAACGGACAGATTGGACCACGCAATGAACTTGCCTCATGTATGTGAAGCGTGCCATGTGGTAACACACATAACACGAGGCCGTCTGTCCCTGAAAATTCTCAGGACATTTTTCCTCTGTCTGCACATCCTAGTGACACCACTTCCCACTGGGTACAGGGTCTCGACTGTGAAGCTGTAAATTCTTGAACTGTCTGGAGTTTTCCAAAGTGCTAATTATTTCCTGCAAGATCTGGATTTGAAAGTGAGGTTTCTCTCCTTCACCTCTTAACCCTCCCTGATTATTCTCTGTTTCCAGTTGGTGCGACTCTGCAATGAAGGAGCCCGGAAAATGGAAAGGACAGAAATGATGTACACAATTAACTCCCAGCTGGAATTTAAAATTAAGGTACTCTCTCGTACTTCTTCATAAACAGATTTATTACTGCTTTTGTTGAAATCTTCAGTGAATAGGGAGATAGTGGAGAGTAACAAAGTGTGGAGGAATTTGCTTGTTAAAGCAGGGCCATAAATTGATTACACAGAGGCTGGCAGGCAGAGCAGCAGATACTTTGTTGTGGGTAATTCTGCTCTTGCTTATCCCAGATAAAATGACCTTTCTCTAAACCACTGAGTTAGGTATTATCTAACTGCTGCTGCTGCTGCTGCTGCTGCTAAGTCACTTCAGTCGTGTCCGACTCTGTGCGACCCCAGAGACGGCAGCACACCAGGCTCCCCCGTCCCTGGGATTCTCCAGGCAAGAACACTGGAGAGGGTTGCCATTTCCTTCTCCAATGCATGAAAGTGAAAAGTGAAAGTGAAGTCGCTCAGTCATGTCTGACTCTTAGCAACCTCATGGACTGCAGCCTACCAGGCTCCTCTAGAGTTTTTTTTTCCTCCTCAGAAGAGATCAAACTTGAGGAAACATAGCAAAATGATAGAATTTTTAGACTGGAAAGGAGATTTCTTTCCTATTCTCCAAAAAAACAAAGTGAACATGTTGGTTGCTCAGTCCTGTCCAACTCTTAATTCCATGGACTGTATGGACTGTAGCCCAGCAGGCCACTCTGTCCATGGAATTTTCCAGGCAAGAATACTGGAATGGGTGGCCATTCCCTTCTCCAGGGGATCTTCCCAACCCAGGGATTGAACCTGAGTCTGCTGCATTGTAGGCAGATTCTTTACTGCCTGAGCCAAAGTGTCCTGCAAAATAGTGGTATCCCATGAGCTGGACTAGGGAATTTCTCCTCAATTAAATAAGGGGGCTAAAGCCTTTCCCAGTTGGCAAAAAGGATTATTAGTGGATTATTCTTTTCACATTTGTTTTTCTTACATAATTCTTTTTTTTTTGCCTATGTGCTGCGTGTTGCTGCTTGTCTCTTACTGCTCAGGGGCAAATGACAGGATAAACAAAGAAGGAAATGACAATGGCCAGGCTAGGCTGTTGTCAAGTTCTTTGTTGCTCACAGTTGAATCCTCAATGGATGTGAGTGCTCATGGTTGTGATTTTATTTCTTTTGATTCTCTTGAATTTAATTAAGCAGTTTAAAGTGACTGGTCATATTTTTTCATAGTGAATGGGTTCCTTATTTGTGTGGTGGAATTAGAGTGACGACGGCTTTATGCAGATAACTCTCTACTGTGTCATATGGTTTGAGGGTCACTGATACACCCTTTTATAAATGAGGAAAATACAGTCCAGAGAATAATTAATCACTAATAGGGTCGTCTGACTTATGGTGGCAGAATCAGGACTAGGGTCTAGATGTCCTGACTTGCAGATCAGTGTAAACTATTTCGCTATGACATCCTGACTGTAGCATTTTAAATGCAGAAACATGACCCATGATTTTTCTTAGAAGATGATGAGTACTCGCTAAAAAAAACACATGCACTTCTGTTATAATGCCCTCTTCCTGTTATTGAGTGTTGAATACAGTTCCCTGTCCTGTGCAGTAGACTCGCATTAGTTAGCTATTTTATGCACAGTAGTGTATATATGTCAACTTCAGTCTCCCAGTTCATCCCAGTCTTCCTTCAGCCCTTGGTAACTGTAAGTTTGTTCTCTATGTCTGTTTCTATTCCTGCTTTGCAAATAAGTTGATCTCTACCAGTATTCTAGATTCCACATATAAGCGATATTATACAGTATTTGTTTTTCTCTTTCTGACTTATTTCACCCTGTATGACAGTCTCTAGGTTCATCCACGTTTCTACAAATGGCACTATTTCATTCCCATTTTTGGCTGAGTAATATTCCATTGTATATAGGTACCACATATTCTTTATCCATTCTTTGGTCAATGGACATTTAGGTTGCATCGTCAGTAATGCTGCAGTGAACATCAGGGTGCATGCATCCTTTCAAATTATGGTTTCTTCAAGGTATATGCCTAAAAATGGGATTACTGGTTCATATGGCAGATCTATTTTTATTTTTTCAGGAACCTCCATCCTGTTCTCCATAGTGGCTGTACCAATCTACCTTCCCACCAACAGTGTAGAAGGATTCTCTTTCCTGTACACCCTTTCCAGCATTTATTGTTTGTATAAATTTTGATGATGGCCACTCTGAGCAGTGTGAGGTAATACCTCATTGTAGTTTTTTTCTTGCTTCCTTTCTTTTTGACTGCTCTGGGTCTTCATTGCCATGTGTGAGCTTTCTGTGGTTGCAGTGTGTGGGAGCCACTCTTCGTTGCCATGCATGGGCGTCTCATTTCGGTGGCTTCTCTTGTTGCAGATCACAGGCTCTAGGAGTGTGGGCTTTAGTAGTTGTGCACACAAGCTCAGGAGGTGGAACATGTGGGCTCAGTAGTCGTAGCTCGCGAGCTCTAGAGCACAGGCTCAGTAGTTGTGCATGGGCTCAGCTGTTCCCCAGCATGTGGACTCTTCCCAGAGCAGGGATTGAACCTGTGTCCCCTGCATTGGCAGATGGATTCCTATCCACTGTACCACCAGGGAAGTCCTTCTTGTAGTTTTGATTTGCATTTCTCTAATAATTAGTGATGTTGAGCATCTTTCCATGTGCTTGTTGGCCATCTCTATGTCTTCTTTGGAGAAAGCCACATATCAATTTTAGATATACATTAGAAATTTATTTTTGCCAAGTGGATTATGAGGTGTCCATAAAACTCAATCTAAAAAATAAGACAAAACAAAAACTCAATTTCAAGAATAAGAGTTTAAAAAACTTTTCTCCCCTTGTCCTCTAAACTAAGAATAGACATAGGGTGGCACGTATATAATACTCTCATTGGTTCGTCCTGTACAGTCTATGGCACGAATGCAGTGTCATCTTGTAATTATAGTCCTGTGGCAGGACCTAACCTGACTCTGATTATTTGTGACCTCTCGTGTTTGTTGGTGGGGATCCTCCTTAATTATTGCAGTAACCTCTCTGTCACCTTTTACGTCTCAGCCATAGACTGACTTGACTTTGGAGGCTGACAACTATATGAACTCTTTTATTAGACACTTCTGAAATTTTAAGATCAGCCATAATCTTTCATCATCCTTTGTTAAATTTTCAGGAAAATATGGATTGGCCAAAATGTTTGTTTTTTTCCTCAAGATAGCTCTAATAATGCTTAGTTGTCTTTAACTTAATTCAAAACAACTTTGTTAGATTGCACTGTGACAGCTGTCACATCAGTGTGCATTTAGAAAAAAAAATCAAAATTGATGAATTTTTGTGTAGCCATTTCAATATTGAAAATGGAAGAAAAAGCAACGTTTTCTGCATATTATGCCTTATTATTTCAAGAAAGGTAAAAGTGTGACTAAAATGCAAAGATAAAAAAAAATTGGTGCAGTATATGGAGAAGGTGCTGTGACTGATTGAATCAGATGTGGTTTGTGAAGTTTCTTGCTGGATGGTAGACCAGTTGAAATTGATAGCGACCAAATCAAGACATAATTGAGAACACTCAATGTTATACCACATGGGGGATAGCTGACATACACAAAATATCCAAGTCAAGCATTGAAAATCATTTACACCAGCTTGATTATATTAATTGCTTTAATGCTTGGGTTCCACATAAGTTTTGAAAAAAAAAAAAAACTTTTTGATCGTCTTTCCCCGTGCAATTCTCTACTTAAACATAATGAAAATGCCCAATTTTTGTGATGGGCGATAAAAAGTGAATACTGCACATAAATGGAAGAGATCACTGGACAAATGAACCACCACCAACTATACCGAAGGCTGGTCTTCATTCAAAGAAGGTGATGTTGTGTGTATGATGGGATTGGATTGGCTCGCCTCTCTTATGCACTCCTTCCAGAAAACCAAAGGATTAATTCCAACAAGTACTGCTCCCAGTTGGACCAACTGAAACCTTCACTCGACACAAAGTGCCCAGAGTTAGTCAACAGAAAGCACATAATCTTTCATCAGGATAATGCAAGACCACCTGTTTCTTTGATGACCTGGCAAAAACTGTTAGAACTTGGCTGGGAGGTTCTGATTCATCTGCCATATTCACCAAACATGGCACCTTTGAATTTCCATCTATTTCATTCTTGACAACATTCTCTTAATGGAAAAAAATTTCAATTCTAGGCACTTGAAACAGTTCTTTGCCTAAAAAAATTAAAAGTTTTGGGAAGATGAAATTATGAAGTTGCCTGAAAAATGACAGATGATAGTGGAACAAAATGGTGAATATTCTGTTCAGTAAAGTTCTTGATGAAAATGAAAAATGTGTCTTTTATTTTTACTTAAAAACTGAATGAACTTTTTGGCCAAACAAAAAAGTATATATTGGTGAGCAGGCTTCTTAGAAACGTCCTTTATAAATTAAAAAAACAAAAATGAAATCCTTTCTTAGCCTTCAAATTTCCTCCCTTATATCCTCAATTTCCTTTAGCTATTTTTAATCATTATTCTCTGAAATGGATGACATTTGGTTGCACCACACTTACTAGGGTTATCTTTTGTGTGTCCAAGAACTTTTGCTTATTTTATGGATGTCGTGTTTTAAATCAGATTTTTGGCAGTAAGCATTTCTAGTAATTAAAAAAAAAAAAAAGGTACTCTCAAGGGAAAGGATTATTCTGAGGTTTTGAGAGTTTTCCAGTTGGAAACTGTAAACTGAATAAAGAAAAGGCAATATGTAATTCCTTGAATATAGCCTTTTCTGTGAGATGAAGGTGCATTATTCTGGAAGAAGTCCATTTTCACAACCAGAAAGTGGCATGATGCTTTCAGGGACTAACTTCCATGAGGGAAACTACCATAAACTTTTAAGAATAGGTGTTCCCCAGAATACAGCTAAGTAGATAATCAATAGACATAACATACATTTGCAGGGATTTTTTTTTTCTTTCCTTTTGAATAAAGTCTTTTTAATTCATGAATTGAATGCAGACCTTTATATTTATCTCTTATTTTACATTTGTCTCTTAAGTACAGTTATCAGTATTTTTTGGTATATTTAGATTCTGATTTGTGGTATTTGAAATGGCTGCAGTTGATACCAACAGATTTCATTCTGAGGTTTTTCAGTTTTAAGTGACTTCTTATCAGTTGTCTTTTTCAAAAAGTTGAGAGTTAATGGAAGGGTAACAATTTTTGGTTGACCCAGTAGCATTTTCTGACTGAGGTGTAGTTTTTATATAGACAAGTTGGTATTAATAGTTTTTTTACATTGGAAAATAAGTTGTTCCTTTTGGTTTTCTCTTGAAGAACGTGTTCTCTATGTTTTTACCTATTATATGAACTATTATAAAACAACGGCATATCATTTGTTTGAATGTAAGTTTTATACTTTACTTTCAGTAATCCTAAAAAGACTTAACTTTAGCTTTGGGTACTGAGTGTTTCTCTCTTTGTAGCCTTTTCCTCTAGTCTCCTCTTCCCGGTGGTTGGTAAAAAGAGGTGAGTTGACAGCCTACGTGGAAGACACGGTGCTTTTCTCAAAAAGGACGTCCAAACAGCAAGTCTACTTCTTCCTTTTCAATGATGTGCTCATTATCACCAAGAAGAAGAGGTAAGCCTTTTTATGGCATTGCCCTCTGTACACCCAGTTTTAAAACTCTGTCGTGCAAGCAACTACTGAAGGTGATCATCTTTTAAAAGCTTTTGAGATGTTAAGTGTAAAATTTCTACACAGGGAATCATACGAACATCCGTGCTTCATTTTCTTTAAATTACCTCTGCAGCAGATTCGAATTATCGGCATCATTGTTCTAGCCAACCGCTGCTGAGCTTTGATAGCCTGCAAACCTCTGTGCTAAGCATTTCACACGTTTATGTCCTTGGATTCTCTTGACATCCCCAGGGAGGCAATGGTATTATTCAATGGTATTCTTCTCTGTCAGCATTTTTCACACTTCTGCTGTAGGACCTTTGTATGAAACTAGTTGCTGTGATTGAGAACAAGCTGAAGTACAACTCTAGTGCTTCTTGTAGCTTAATTTAAAATCGAGTGTTCTTAAAAATTGTTAGTCCAAAAAAGCGTCCCCGCGATGAGGAAGATGTTAGCAATGCTCCAGTACTCCCCTCTTTGGGGAAGAAAGTCAGTCTCATGGTTGGCAGAGTGTTTTTTTCCTCTTACTTTAGACTTCTGGTTGTGTAGTCAGGGCCTACTCTAGGGAAACTTCCAGGAGGACTACTGTACAAGCCTTTTTTTCCTGACATTTGTTCTGACTGTCCCCACTCAAAACACACTCTCCTTGGCCCTTAGTGCTGCCTTTCTCTAGGGAGCATTTTTTTTTTTAACTTTATTTATTTATTTATGCTCTGCTGGGTCTCATTGCTGCACAGGCTTTTCTCTGCTGTTGCTGCTAAGTCGCTTCAGTCGTGTCCGACTCTGTGCGACCCCATAGATGGCAGCCCGCAAGGCTCCTCCTTCCTTGGGATTCTCCAGGCAAGAACACTGGAGTGGCTTGCCATTTCCCTCTCCAATGCAGGAAAGTGAAAAGTGAAAGTGAAGTCACTCAGTTGTGTCCGATTCTTTGCGATCCCATGGACTGCAGCCTACCAGGCTCCTCCATCCATGGGATTTTCCAGGCAAGAGTACTGGAGCGGGGTGCCATTGCCTTCTCTGAGGCTTTTCTCTAGTTGTGGCCGATGAGAGCTACTCTCTCGTTGCAGTGTGCAGGCTTCTCATTGCGGTGGCTTCTCTTCTTGCAGAGCAGGGCTCTAGGGCATGCGGGCTTCAGTAGTTGCAGTGTGAGAGCTCAGTAGTTATAGTTCCCAGGCTCTAGAGCACAGGCTCAATAGTTGTAGCCCACGGGTTTAGTGGCTTCTTGAAATGTCAGGTCTTCCCAGATCAGGGCTCGAACCCATTATCTTCTGCATTGGCAGGTGGATTCTTTACCACTGATCCACGAGGGAAGCCCTAGGGAGCATTGTTCATTAAATGCACTCTACATAGATAGGATTATAAAATATCTTCTTGCTGTTTCTCTATAAACAGTCTATCTTTCCCACAATATGACCTTAGAGTTAAAATATAAATCTGTGGGGTTTCTGTTTCCGTATATGAAGGTGATGAAGGTAGGCTGACTTGATGGCATATAATAGGAATAGCAGTTGTTAGTTCACAGGGTACGGTTTAGACAAGATAAAGGGAATCACGGAATTCTCCAGGCAAGAATACTGGAGTAGGTTGCCATTCCCTTCTCCAGGGGATCTCCCCGGCCCAGGCATAGAACCTGGGTCTCCTGCACTGCAGGCAGATTCTTTGCCGTCTGAGCCACCAGAGAAGCCCCATGGACAGAGGAGCCTGGTGGGCTACAGTCTGTGGGGGCACGAAGAGTCAGGCATGACTGAGTGACTAACACTACACACTGCTGCCCAAAGGGAATCGTGGAAACAGGCTTCTATGAATATATAAGTTTAATGTCCAAATTATCATGAAATCTTTATTTGAATTATCCTTTTTCAAACTGAATTGAAACAGAGGTTGAGCTTTTCTTTCTGCCCCTTCAAATCAGACTGTATTATGAATTACTTCAGCCGCTTGGTTGTCAATGTGACATGAAAATTTTGTGTGTTCTGCCCTGAAAAGCCATGTGTCTGTGATGAGTACATTAAGATGCTGATGAGTATTTTTCATACTTAGGAAAATAGTGTTCCCATAACTTCAAGAAGACATTATCCCTATTATCTGGGGCAGTTTAAAAAGTTCAAGTAGCTCAGTAAATTTTGTTTTACAGATTGGAGAGGAATTGTAATTTTTGTATTTTGTGTTTTGTTGTTGGTTTCCTATGAGATAGCTTGTTTCTTTGGCTTTCTTCATGATGTTTTGTTTTTAGAGGAGGGTAATTATATATGAACCTTCAAATGCCAGAATTCTTGACTTTTAACATTTTCCATCTGTTGAAATATTTGCTCTGTCTCAATGGACCAAAAGCTTTAACCAAACTTTTGATTTTGATGATAAAAGATACATTGGCAGTACCAAGCCAATTTTAAATGTAAATGTAGTTTTAATTATGGTGATGAAAACATTCAAGGTATTTAAACCAGTATGGCACAACTTTTATCCTTGAACTTGCCTAGAACCCAATAAATACAGACTTCTCAAAGTTAGAATTAACTTATGTGCTGTTCTGCTTAGCAGTGTGCTTTGCCCTCCATGGGAGATTTTGCCATTTAATGTTGCACTGTGAGCTGTCCCACATTTATTTCCTTAGATATGTTTGAACTTCTTTGTCAATAAAAGAAAATCATACAGCTTCAGCAGAGAGGGCAACCCTGAGTACCTAACTTTGTCTTTACCAAAATTGGGGTTTTCTTGCCCTTAACAATTAGCTCATCCTATTTCTAAGGTGCTCTTGACTCCAAGAATAGCACTGGAGGTTCAAGTTGTTTATGACCTGAATACGTGGTGAGGGAGACAAGCAGACCACAGAGGCTTGATAAACAGGCTTGGTTCAAAGTGTACAGTACGTACAGCCGTATTTACATTATAGCTACAAGGAGGCAACTACAGATGCTTCGCATGCCAGAGGCAGCCACAGAGAAGATACAGCAGCTTTGAATGAGGCAGTATTTCAGGCTTGGCTCCAAGGTCCAGATAAAAGATAACCAACTACCTGTGCCAGCGCTGGGGGACTGATCCAGCTACCCACTGCTGAATATATAATTCAAGGGTTCAGTGAGGGAGCTCAGCTACTGGGTCTCCAGTGGTTTCTCAGCTTCAGGGAGGTTTCCCAGCTACTGGGAGGGACTGCTGGGGAGAACAGTTGCTGTTCCTCCTCCAGTCCAGTCTGGCAGAGGGTTTATGCTGACGGGTGGGGTGTATGGACGCCTTGGCTCTGCGGTGTGTGTATGTATCACTGCTGGTACTTTCAGAGTGGCATGGTCCCTAGCTGTTTCTAGGACAGGAATCCTCACTCTTTTTTAGGATATCAAGAAAAACTTAAGTTTCCATTAGCTTTGGGCTACGTGTGAGTCACTATTAATAGTCTTTCGTGTCACATTTCAGAAGAATATGTGATCAGTTTGACTGCTGTGGATGAGAAAGTGTATTCTTGGTACCTGAAGCTTGGCTGCAGGTTGTCGGGTGCTTCCAGATCAGAGTTCTAGAGGCACAGTTGAGGCTGGACAGTTCTTTGTTGCAGGCAGTGGAGGGTGAGGTGCCGTATTCTGTGTAGGATGTTTTAGCAGCCTCCCTGGCCTCTGCCTACTGCTTGCTAGTAGGACCTCTTTCGTACTGTGACAACCAAAAATGTCTCTAGACATTGTCATATGTCTCCCAGTTAAGAATCACTGTGCTAGAATGATGTCAACCAGCTTTGCCTTCAGAGGAATGAATGAGTACAGCTCTATCAGACTCGACATGGCAATAGCAGTAATATTATATAAAAGAGGAAGGGATTGCCATGTTGTGTTCACAGATTACTGAATAATCTATATAAATATATGTAATATCTAATTTGTGCCTTGTGATAGCATATTTATAATTATCCATGGCAGTGCACAGACTATACCCCCATGTGCGACTTTACAGATTAAGTACCGTTGCCCTCAGTTTTGAAATATAAAAACTGAATTCAAGACCTAAGTATTTGGGTCAGACTCCCCCAAACACTGAGTCTGCAATGGTCTTGTCAGTCTCATTCAGTGCCTTATATCTACTTTAGGCCTTCCTTTCCAATTTCTTCTGAAGCTAAAACAAAGTCTTCCTCCCTGTAATAGTTTCCACAGCTGTTGTAGTAAAGTACCATAAACTGGGTGGCTTAAAATAGGCATTTAGTCTCTCATGGTCATGCAGGCAACATTCTGAAATCAGGAAGCTGGCAGGGCCACACACCTCCAAAGGATCCAGGAGTGAATACTTCCTTGCCTCTGCTTCTGGTGGCTCCAATCTCTGCCTTCACCTTCAACTGGCTTTCTTCTCTCCTGTGTGTCTGTGTGTCTTAAAATCTCCCTCTCCTTGTAAGAACTCCAGTTACTGGGTTCCAGGCCCACTCTAATCCAGAATGGTCTCATATTAACAGATTCCATCTGGAAAGACCTGATTTCCAAATCAGGTCATGTGCACAGAACCAGGAGTTTAGGTTTCAGCATATTTGGGAGGCCAGAGTTCAGTCTCTTGTACTGCTTGGCCAATCACCACCGCCTCACTTAAACACAGAATGAAGGAGTGGGCGGTAATATCTTAGCCAGTTCTAGAACACGTTTGCTTGTTTTTTTTAACACTGATGCCATTTTTCATGAGCTTCCCAGGTGGTGCTAGTGGTAAAAAACCCACCTGCTAATGCGGGAGACGTGAGACTCAGGTTCAGTCCCTGGTCAGGAATATCTCTTGGAGGAGGGTGCAGCAACCCACTCCAGTATTCTTGCCTGGAGAATCCGTGGACAGAGGTACCTGGGGGGCTACAGTCCATGGGGTCACAGAGAGTCAGACATGACTGAAGCGACTTAACACGCATGCACGATGCCATTTTTCATTCACTTCTGAATGTCATCATGATCATGTGACTTGAACAGCTCTTGGAGGTTTCACAGGTTACCTTCATATACAGATCTTCTGTTTCAAACTCTCCCTTCTCCAGGGTCTATTCCCTCGTTAGTCAAAGGCCCCTCCATCCACCCAGTTGCTCCTCAGTAAACCTGGAAGCCCTCCTTGCCCTTTTCCTCACCCTACTCCCCATCTGTCCAATCCCCAGTCTTCTACCCATGATGGAACAGCTTTTGACCTCACTTGTTGCCACGGCTTTGTACCGCCACATTGAACTCGCCCAGAACTGGATTCATGCCACCATCCCTCCATTTGTTTACATTCCACAGCCACAGTGTGCTTTCTAAAAGACTCGGTCTGTGCTTTGCAAACAGCCCTTCCGTGATCTACCTTGCACTTGGCATAAATGCCTCACTGAATAATGCCCCCGTTTATAGCCCCCCAAACCTGGCACATGCTTCTTTCTCTGCCTGAGATACTCCTCTCTACCCCATAACCCCATTCCACCCCAGATCTTTTCTAGGGAAAGTCCTTTTCATTCTTTAGGTTTTAGATTACTTGCCACATCCACTGGGAGCTCTTATCCATTCCTCTAGAGTGGGTTTATTTCCACTGCTCTGTGTTCCCATAGAGCCCTGCACTTTCTCTGTCATAATATTTGTGTTACTGTGTGCTCATGTCCGTCGTGATGACCTTTGCATCCTCAGTGCTGAGCCTTTGCCTGGCCCATAATGACCGTTTAATAAATATCTGTCAAATGTGAACCAGTCGTGAAGATGGTTAAATATAAACAGAGTGACAGTATTACTCAGTGGGAGGCCTTCCCCCATTCCACACCCGAGCTAAAAGTTCTTTGAATTCTCTTTTATTTTTAAAAGATATGTGATTTTTGTGTTCTGTTCCATTATAGATTCACTTTTAATTAATCGGGGCAAAAACAAATCTGGGGCTTTGTCATGTGACTTCTCACATCTGCTAGAATTTTACCTATAAACTTACCCACAAATGACAATATAACCTCAATCTGAAAAATACTTTGGATTGTATTTGCAAAATTGTGCTCTGCAGAGGAAGGGTTGTTTGTTTGGTTTTTTTGGCTTGCTTTTATTTTGTACTATTTTGTCAACTAATGTTTTGAGCTACCCATACAAAAGGGTTTAAGCAATAAACATGTTTATTAATGCATATCAATGTATGGCAAAACCAATACAGTATTGTCAAGTAAAATAAAAATTAAAATTAAAAAAATAAATAAATAAAAATGTTCATTTATTACACGCACATACACACACACACACACATACATAAGAAGTCAGATGAGCTTGGGAAACCCTGCATACTCTTCCACTCTGGGAAATTTACTATTAAATTATTTAGGAAGACTCTTGGCTATATGTAACTGGATACCCAAATTGCAGTGGCTCAAGCAATTAAGACATTTACCTCTCTCACCAAACGTGAAGACCAAGAGCAGGCTCAGAGGTAACCCAGCCCCTTCGCATTCTTTGGCCGCACGGTGCTCTGTGCGCTGTTCACTTTTGCCCATGTGCACATAGCGCCATAGTCCAGGCATCATGATTTCACTCAGGGACATAGGAGGGGAGCAAGGCATACAGCCTGAAAAGAAAGGACTCTCTTCATCAGCAGAGGAGAACCTCTCCCAGACGAGTCTTCAGAAGACTTCTTCTTGTGTTTTACCCATCTGTCTTGGGTCACAAGACTTGACCTTATAAAGGAGGCTGGGAAAGCCAGCATATAGCAGAGAGGAATAGGACAACCATGATTGTTTTAGTTTAGCCGTGGAGCAGGGGAAGATGGCAGAGGATTAGGTAGTAGACAGTTACGGCCACAACTGGGAAGCCCTTCTTTTCCACAGAAGCTCAACTGACAATGGATAGTTTGGAAAAGAGAAAGATTTTCTTTTTTTTTTTTTTTTTTTGCCACTCTGTATGGCTTGCAGGATTTTAGTTCTCCAACCAGGGATTAAACTGTTGCCTTCTGCAGTGGAAGCATAGAGACCTAACCACTGGACAGCCAAGAAGTGCCAAGAGCCCTTTAAAAGAACTTACACATTGCCTTTAAGATAAATGGGGTTGGGGGTAGGTTCAAAAAAGACAGAAATGACTGGAGATGTAGAACCCACGTCCCTTTGCTAGGGCTGGTCCTCCAGGGTGGTCACATGAGTGTAGTGCTTGTAGTGCCTTTTTGCTGCCGCCAGCCCCACTGTGCCCTTGAGCACGCTGAGAGCTGCAGGTAGATTGACCTTGTGTGGGTGCTGGGCACAAGACCAAAAGAACGTAGAAATCCAGTCTAGACTTTTTATCATACCAGTAAATGTAATCATGTTGTGATGTGTTTCTTTCAGTTTCTCCTGGATTCTGTCCCCACAAATGATCTATCCTTGATGGTTTGGGGTATTCTCTACAGTTAGATGAGTAGTAATAGTGGTAATGATGTAAGAGCCTATATTACTGAGCATTATAGTGTACCATTCACTGTGCTCAGAGTGTTTGTGAATCTGTCATTGAGTTACCACAGTAATCAAGTGTTATTTCCATTTTACAGATGAGGACACCGAGGCAGAAAGAGATTAGTCTCTTTTCAAGGTCTCTCAGCAAAGCCAGGATTCTCATCTGAGTATGACTCTGGAGCCTCCTCTAACAGTTTATGTTCATTAATTCTTAATTTCATTTTTCTAGAATATTTTTACCATTCTACCATCCTGTAAAGTTCTTGGAAAAATAGCCTAGAAACTGGCACCTGTTCTATTTACTTTGATAAACACATTTTTCAAACTGGGTTTTTAAGTGAATATTTTTATAGCTTTACTGGTTGTGAGAGGAAATTAGAAGGGGTCCCAAGCTGCACTTGTGAGCCTTCCTCTACCTTTAGCCAATCTAGCATCAGAGTGTGGGGAAGAGCGTTTCCTTTTCACATTTCCTTCCCTCAGATATTTAAGACCGGAGCTTTCTACTTCCTGATCTCTAGTTCCATAAATATTGTGTATATTGACATAACTTGAACTCCGTGACACATTACAAATCTTCAAGTTTTAAAGAAAAGGATTTTCTGTAATAGAATTCTGCCTGATCATTATCAGGAGTTCAGCAAGTTGTTAGAACTTGCCTTTTCCTAAGTAGTTTGAATGTCCAGTAGCTTAAAGCAGAGTGGGCTCCCTGGAAAGGGTCACGGCCTCGTTTGGCCCCGTTTCGAGTTTTCCTATTTTGACAGCTTTGCCGCTATAGAAAGCTGAGGCTACCTGACATTGTCCCTCTGCCTCTGCAGAATCAACTCCTTCCTCGGGAAATTAACTTTTGAGTATCTTGGATAAAGAAAAAGCAATAAGGCTCTGACTCAAAGCACTTTTTTTCCTGGAATATACAGCTTGGTTGTTTGTGACCACTTGGTTCGGATTCTAAGATCAAGATGGAGAGATGGGATGGGAGAGATGTGAGAACCAACCCCTTCTCGTCTTCCTCCTCTTCTCTTTCTCTTGCTGCCCCATACATCCTTGATCCTCTGACATCTGGGAGCTAAGAGTATTTTTTTCCTCTGCCTCTGTAAGACGAGTCATTGTTGCCATTCAGTGTCAAAAGTTGCACAATATTTTATATTTAATATTTATACTGTGCACTAGAGTGTACAGTATAAATATCCTGGTGTCAGAACAGTGTTCAAAATCCTGGCCGTGTGACGTTGGGCAAGTTGCCTTTGATCTCTCAGAGTCTCAGTGTTCTCATCTGTACAGTGAGGCAAGCAATGCCATGGTCTTCCTGGAGTGTCAGTAAGAATTGAGATAGTGCTCACAGAGCACTTAACGCAGCGAATGGTCCCTGCTGAGGGACTGATACCTGCTGCTGTCATCATTATTCCTAGTACTGGGTGTCTTTCTCTAAAGATTTGGCACAAATCAGATTATTGCCCTTTAACTTCTAGAATTTTCTTATTTTTGAAAATGGTTTGAAACCTTAGAAAGAGTTAGTCACTCAGCTGTGTCCAACTCTTTGTGACCCCATGTACCATAGTCCATCAGGCTCCTCTGTCCATGGAATGCTCCAGGCAAGAATACTAGAGGTGGTAGCCATTCCCTTCTCCAAAGGATCATCCCAACCCAGGGATTCTCCTGCATTACAGGCGGATTCTTAACCATCTGAGCCACCAGGGAAACCCTTGAAACCTTAAGCCACTGTTGTACAGCTGAAAGTTTGGTGCACTCCAAGGCCAAACCTGGATTGTTGTTGTTGTTTAGTTGCTAAGTCGTGTTGCAACCTCTGGGACCATAGCCTGCCAGGCTTCTCTGTCCGTGGAATTTTCAAGGCAAGAATACTGGAGTGGGTTGGATCATGGCCTCTGATATATGGCCTCAGGAGTAAATGCATTCAACACCATACCTCTCCCTTCCTGTCAAGAACCCATGCCATCAAGTGACTGAGGGATAATCACTGATCACTTTTTTCTTTTGTACGGTGATCTGATTCATGTGTACACGTTTGTATTAGCAGTCGTCTTGTAACGTCCCTCGTATTTGATTAGGAGGTTCTGTAACTTTGTGGCTGATAAAAGTGAGTTCAGTATGTTTTTCCCTTCATTTGGAGAGGTCGAATGGCACCCCACTCCAGTACTCTTGCCTGGAAAATCCCATGGATGGAGGAGCCTGGTAGGCTGCAGTCCATGGGATCGCGAAGAGTCAGACACGACTGAGCGACTTCACTTTCACTTTTCACTTTCATGCATTGGAGAAGGAAATGGCAACCCACTCCCGTGTTCTTGCCTGGAGAATCCCAGCGATGGGGGAGCCTTGTGGGCTGCCGTCTATGGGGTCGCACAGAGTCGGACACGACTGAAGCGACTTAGCAGCAGCAGCGACTATAAACCTGGATTGGGGGCTTTCTGATCCTATGTGAATCACTGGCTGTCTTTTGGGTGACAGTAAATCATAACACATTCTTACCAACAACTGTAGCCCTCATGTCCACTATTTGTTACGTTCTCAACAATGAAATAGAAATTGTGTGACATTTCTGGGGTTTTTGGAAGTCTAGTCTTTTTTGTTTTCAGATTTGCTTTTTTATTTTTGACTGCGCTGTGTCTTCCTTGCCGTGCGTGGGCTTTCTCTAGTTGTGGTGGGCAGGGGCTACTCTTCATTGTGGTATGAGGGCTTCTCATTGCGGTGGCTTCTCTTGTTGCAGAGCACGGGCTCTAGGGTGAGAGGGCTTCAGTAGGTGTGTCCTGTGACCTCAGTAGTTGTGGCTTGTGAGCTCTAGAATGCTGGTTCAGTAGGATTGTTCCATATGCAACAACGGACTTAGTTGCATATGGAATCTTCCTTGGACCAGGAATCGAATCCATGTCCCCTGTGTTGGCAGATGGATTCTTAACCGCTGGACTTAGTCTTTACTCTTTTAAAGTTGGCCATGCTGTAAAGGGGACCTGAACAATGTACACCTGAAACTTATATAATAGAAAAAAAACTAAGAAAATGAGTTTACAAATCACTGACAGGGATAAAATATTTTCAAGCCATACTTGATATGGGACTTTTACCCTGATTACATAAAGAGTTCTTAAACTCAAAAGTAAGGCAACTCAATTTCTAAGTGGGCAGACATTTGAATAGACATTTCAGCCAAGAAGATATCCAAATGGCTTAGCATTTGAAAAGATGCTCAACATTACTAGTCAGTAGGGAAATGAAAGTTAAAACAAAAACTAGGTTTCACAGTCACTCAGTTCAGTTCAGTCGCTCAGTTGTGTCTGACTCTTTGCGACCCCATGAATCGCAGCACGCCAGGCCTCCCTGTCCATCACCATCTCCCGGAGTTCACTCAAACTCATGTCCATCGAGTTGGTGATGCCATCCAGCCATCTCATCCTCTGTTGTCCCCTTCTCCTCCTGCCCCCAATCCCTCCCAGCATCAGGGTCTTTTCCAGTGAGTCAACTCTTCCCATGAGGTAGCCAAAGTACTGGAGTTTCAGCTTCAGCATCAGTCCTTCCAATGAACACCCAAGACTGATCTCCTTTAGGATGGACTGGTTGGATCTCCTTGCAGTCCAAGGGACTCTCAAGAGTCTTCTCCAAAACCACAGTTCAAAAGCATCAATTCTTCAGCACTCAGCTTTCTTCACAGTCCAACTCTCACATCCATACATGACCACTGGAAAACCATAGCCTTGACTAGATGGACCTTTGTTGGCAAAGTAATATCTCTGCTTTTGAATATGCTATCTAGGTTGGTCATAACTTTCCTTCCAAGGAGTAAGCATCTTTTAATTTCATGGCTGCAATCACCATCTGCAGTGATTTTGGAGCCCCCAAAAATAAAGTCTGACACTGTTTCCATTGTTTCCCCATCTATTTCCCATGAAGTGATGGGACCAGATGCCATGGTCTTCGTTTTCTGAATGTTGAGCTTTAAGCCAACTTTTTCACTCTTCTCTTTCACTTTCATCAAGAGGCTTTTTAGTTCCTCTTCACTTTCTGCCATATGGGTGGTATCATCTACATATCTGAGGTTATTGATATTTCTCCTGGCAATCTTGATTCCAGCTTATGCTTCTTCCAGCCCAGCTTTTCTCATGATGTGCTCTGCATACAAGTTAAATAAGCAGGGTCACAGCCACTAGGATGACTATAATAAAGACAAAGATGGCGTTGATAAGGATGTGGAGAAACTGGAGCCCTAATACACTGCTTATCGGAATGTGCAGTGATGCAACCAATTTGGAAAGTGGCCCAGTAGTTTCTTAAGAAGCTAAGGAATTTACCATATGACCCAGTAATTCCATTCAGTGTTTCATTCTAAGAGAAATAAAAACTGTTCATAAAGGCTTATAGTAAATATTTATAACCTGTGTGTGGCGTGTTTGTTGGTCTTCAGAATTATTTTGAGGCATTGAGTACATAGGCTGTTTGAAATCAATTTTGGGGCAAATTTCATGCCTTGTTTTGCTGGTTGGAGCTTCTGCCAAATAATGAGTATTTTGATACAGGTATTTGGCTCTAATTATGCTTAATCCACTTGCTCATTTGCAAAGTACCTCTAATTATTAGGCTTTTAACAAGATGTCAGGCAGTATAAAGGCATGATGTTCTATAGGAAGATTTAAAATATTAGCTAATAACATTTGCTGTAAGCCAGGCATGATTGTAAGAGCTTTACATGCAAAAAGATAATAAATGTATTATTTCATTTAATCCTCCCAACAATCCTAAGAGGTATTGTAATCCCCAGGAGATTTTTTTACGTAGGAGAAAACACAGAAAGGATCAGTAACTTGCTCAAAATCACAAAGTGCATGAGTGATGAAACTGAGCCAGACATGCTCAATCAAGTCTGTACTCTTATCTGTTATACTGTACTTCACAGCTTTAAAATTGTATATTATTCTAGTAAAAAAAATTGTATAATTCTAATACCAAGATTTAAAATTAAAATTAACTTGTCACTGTGAGGAAAGTGTTTTAACCTCTTAACTTCAAAGTAGATTTCAGCATAATCCTATCTCCTCCCTCCTAGAAATATTAAACTAGGGTTAAGTACAAAGTCAAGTGTGGGGATTAGCAATCATGTTTTCAGAAGGGAAAGAGAAACAGGTTGAAATCTGCAGAGGAAGCATTCTTGTACATGTCTTGAAGGGAAGTGGGAAGAATCTCTTTGATTTTATGAAACCCCAGGAACTCTGTGAATCCACATACAGGGAGCATGGCAGAGCCGTTACAGATCCCTGAGGAAAGCAAGAGTGTCTAGGAGAGAAACTTGGAGTATGGCCACTAAAAGAAAGGATGACTTAGAACTGTCGTGGAAGGCATTAGGAGAGGAAGAGTTTCAGGTTGTCACAGGTGCTCAACCTCGTCAAGTGCCTAGATGAGCAGTGGTGATATGCAGGTTACTGGGTTTGTTGGGGTGATGGGCCATCATGACTTTGGAGAGCGATTTCATTGGTACGGTGGGCACAAGGGTCTGAGAAAATGCCAGTCTGAGAAAATGCCAGGCAGCTGCTAGTTCAGTAGACATTTGTCTTTTCACCAGCAGATTCAAGTGAAGATTTTTTCAGGACAGGGAAGTTGCGTGCATGTTTTAAACAAAGCCTGTGGAAAGGGAGGTGTTGAATAGGTAAAAATAAATCTTATTCTTGATGATAGATGGCAGAAAATCCGTGTGTTTTGTTTTGGATAATCCTTGCTTGCATTTTTCCCTTTAAATTTAATTCTTCTACAAAAGGAATAATTGGAAGTTCTCCTTCTAGTCTGTCAGATTTTGGTTCTGAAAGAAAGTTCCAGAACAATGCAAGGTGGCAGGTAAGACAACTGACAGTTAAGGCTGACCTGAGCAGGGCATGGGGAAAGCTGGTCTTTTAAAGTCTAACACTTCTTGCTTTCCTCATCTCTGTCTCTGCTTTTGTACTCCTGATTCCATTTGGTTATCCAGCCTGTTTCTCATTCCTGGTCATCCTTGTTATGTACCTAAGAGGTTTGCTCATAAGGGTTGAGGTGGGAACTCTTCCTATGGTATTTTCGTGTATAAAAGCTCATCTCTAATCACAAGGCTCTACAGAAAGACTCGTTCCATCACCATCTCTTCTTCATGATGCTTACGTACCTTGGGTTCAAGGAAATACCTTGATTAATGGAATGAGGTTGGGATCCAGCGTCTTAAAACTTTTCAGGTGTTTCTCCAGATGTCCCAATATTATTTGTTGACTAAATGATCAATATTCCACAGATTTGAAATGTCACTTAGATTATGTAGAAAATTCCTAGATGTATTTAGGGTCAGTTTGTGAACCCACTGTTCTGTTTCACTACTCCCTCTGTCAAATAATATCCATTAGTCTCAGTCTTTGAATTACTGTAGCTTTAGAATATGTTCCTTTTTTTTTTTTTTACAACATTGTATTGGTTTTGCATATGTTCTTAATATATCATATGGCTAGTCACTCTCATTTTTTTCACAGTCTGAATGTTCTTCCATGTTTATTTTCTGCATATTTTAGAATCAGCTTGACTATTCCCCCTCCTCTCTGCCCCTGCAAAACCGAGATTTTTCAAGGAGATTATGTTAAAATTATATATTAATTCAGGAAGAATTAATATCTCTTTAATATCAAACTTTTCTATCCATTCAGGCCTTCTTCTAAAGTATTTCAAGTCTGTCTTCATATAGAAACTTCAATTTAAAATTCTAAATATTTTGTGGGTTTTGTGTCTATTATAAATAAGATCTTCTTCCATTATATTTTCTGAGTGTTATTCATATATGGAAAAGCCTTTTTATTAACCCAGCCATTTTAGTGAATTCACTCTTACCTTGTAATATATTTCAGTCAATGATGTTATCTGCAAGTAATCAGTTGTTTGTAAGGCAAAAAATATTCCATTGCCCAAGAGTCCCTTCACCTGTACCCTCAGGCATCCACAGAAAACCTGGAATGCTGACAGTCTTCACATCTATGTGTTTATTATTTAGATTTTTTTTACCTTGAATTGCAAAATATTTTAAACATACAGAAAATTATCAAACACTAAATGTCAACCCACTCCAATATTCTTGCCTGGAGAATCCCATGGACAGAGGAGACTGGCAGGCTACTGTCCATGGGGTTGTAAGAGTCAAACATGACTTAGTGACTAAACCACCACCAACAGCATGCCTATAATCCAGGTTTAATAGATACAAGTTTTTGTTTGTTTGTTTTTTCCTGCTATATCACTGCCAGGTCTCTTAAAAAAAAAAAGTCCCAATATAATATTGTAGGTTTATCTATAGCCTCTTCATCATCGTCCCTTCTTTCTCCCCCTCCTTCCCAAAGTAAGTCCTGTGCTGAGCTGGGTGTCTGTCATCCTGTACTCACTAATGTGTATATACACATGCAGCTTTGATATTCTAAAAGTTGGTATTCTGAATATGTAAATTTTATTTTAAATATTGTAAATATTTATTCTAAATATGTAAAATTTGATATTCTAAAAATGTATGTTGTATGCAACCAGATTCCCCAGTGGCTCAGCGGTAAAGAAAGTGAAAGTGAAGTCCTTCAGTCATGTCCGACTCTTTGCAACACCATGGACTGTAGGCTACCAGGCTCCTCCGTCCATGGGATTCTCCAGGCAAGAGTGCTAGAGTGGATTGCCATTTCCTTCTCCAGGGGATCTTCCCAACCCGCCTACAAAGCCAGAGACACAGGAGATGGGGGTTTGATGACTGGGTTGGGAAGAGCTCTCTGGAGGAGGAAATGGCAACCCACTCCAGTATTCTTGCCTGGAGAATCGCTATGGACAGAGGAACCTGGGTGGCTAGAGTCCACAGGGTCACAGAGTCGGACACGATTGAGCAACTTAGCTTGCGTGCATGTATGTGGGCTTCTCTTGTAGCTCAGCTGGTAAGGAATCCACCTGCAATGCGGGAGACCTGGATTCGATCCCTGGGTTGGGAAGATTCCCTGGAGAACAAAAAGGCTACCCACTCCAGTATTCTGGCCTGGAGAATTCCATGGACTGTATAGTCCATGGGGATGCAAAGAGTTGGACACAACTGAGTGACTTTTACTTCATGCATGAAGTTATAAATGTTACCCTTATTTAAAAGTAATAAATATATGCCCAGGTCTTCCTGGGTAATGGTAAAGACTGCCTGCAATGCGGGATACCCAGGTTCGATCCCTGGGTAGGGAAGATCCCCTGGAGAAGAAAATGGAAATCCACTCTAGTGTTCTTGCCTGGGAAATCCCATGGACAGAAGGGTCTGGCAGGCTACAGTCCATGGGGTTGCAGAGAGTCAGGCACAACTGAGCGACTAATACTTTTGCTTTATTTTTTCAAATATATGCCCATTATGAAAGCATTCCAACCTTTATAGAAATTGACAGGAGAGAAAGTTAAAAGTGCTCCCTAATATTCACTTTAAGAATCAGCTGTTCTCAGAAAAGGTGTATCATGGGCTGAAAAGTTTTTAGTGCATGCTGTTAGGTTGCATGCAGTAGAACCAAATAGTATCTGAGCCGCTTAACAAAAGAATGCCTTCCGAGGGAAGAATAATTGAGGTATTTATTTACCACCATGTCCTGTTCTCTTCTGATAGTTTTTTTATCATGTTAAAAAAAGAAAAGGCATCCCAAAGGTTACTAGGACTGTAAGTTTCGACAGGGAGACCCATTATTGTTTATGCCACAGAGCCACAGGCTTGTATCGATTTGATTGCTGCGCCTGATAGGCTGTGCTTGCACAAACCGTCTCCTCTTTGATGAGCAGCTGGTAAACTTGGAGTGCGGCTAAGACAATCAGAGGAAGTCTACATGTAAACTGCTCCGTGCAAGGAAAGGTGGTTTTTCCATTTGCCTTTTTCTGAGCAGTTTAACTTCCTAAATACATGATCCAGATTGTTTCAGAGGCTATGTAAACCATATGTTTGCTAATGAAAGAAACAAACATGGGGAAGTCTGATTAGCATCAACTTCCCTTAGGGAAGGGGGATCTTTCCCAACCCAGCTGAGCTTGTTTTATACTTTACTGGACACAGGTGGGTCAGCAGAGGAGGGAATGAGGTTGTGAATGGCTGCATTTGTCTCTGGATTCCCGCTCTTCTGCTTATGCACATATTTTTATTATTGTTATTTATTTATTTGGGGCTGCACTGGGTCTTCCTTGCTGCACACAGGCTTTCTCTAGTAACGGCCAGCAGGGGCTAACTCTTTACTGCGGTGCACAGATTTCTCATGCAGTGGCTTCTTGTTGTGGAGCACGGGCTCTAGGTACGTGGACTTGGTTGCTCCAAGGCATGTGGAATCTTACCGGACCAGGGATCAAACCTATGTCTCCTCCGTTGGCAGGCACCTTCTTAGTCCCTGTACTACCAGAGAAATCCTTAAGCACATATTTTAACAGTTATCCTTTTGTATTAGTGTGAGAGAGTTAGTAGGTGGTGGTTGTCATGAGGAGAATGAATTTCACTCCGTATACAGCAGATTTGGAGAGGGGGAGATAGTAATTTGAACCTTTATGGGATTGACTGTGTGAGTGTGTATTTTGTGTGAGAGAGCACAGACATGCTAGCAAGAGCGAGTTCCTTTTCCTTTTTTATTCCTTTGGGTTTGAATAGTAGCTGACAAGGATAAATAGCTTACTTGACTACTGTTAATCAAGGTTTTTTTTAATATTAAGTGCATTAAAGGAGTGGTGAAGAAGTTGTGAACATTATTTATTACATAATGAAGACATTTGCAGGTCTAGATAAAATAATGATATTGGGTGACTGCTATTGAATCAGTTGAGAAAACAGCACACTTGTTTCCTGTGTCCTATTTTGGATACAGAAGTTAAAACAGTGGGAAAGTTCAATGACGCAGATATGTGGACACCAGATATCTTGAGGTGACTTTGCATAGCTATAAATAAGGTGGCTGCTCTTTACCATCCCAGCTGAACATTTGAGAGGACAACAGGCATAAACTGGGTTACATGGTCACCCTAGGTCTTAACGGTATTGTAGTTGTCATGGCTTAAGAAAACAATTTAAAAAAATTCTATTAATTTTTCTACTTCTTCTAATTACCTACCCCCTGAAGTCAGAGGTTCAACACATCAGTGAAACACACTAGCTGATATTGTTCGCATTTAGGCAAACAAAGCGGGTAATAACTCTGAAAATTAAGAGGGGGAAAGAAAAAGATTTAAGTAGCTTATTCATGTCCATTTGCATGAGTTTCCTATGAACTCTTGGTTTGGAATCCTGTTGGGGACCATCTAGTAAGTAAAGCCACTTTATGCTGAAGCCTTTTTGGAACTTGCATCATCTTGAACGATGTCTTCATAGCATGCAGATTTCTTTGCCATTTATTTCTTTGGGAATACAGAGAATACCTATGCAATGTCATAGCATAGGGCACTGCCTAAATACTCCATGTGCACAGTCTTAGGGAGCTTGGAGTTCTCTGTCTGCAGCAGAATTATTTTTAACTGGAAATGATTTTAACTTAAAGATGATCTTTTTAAGCTTGTGAGTTGGACCAAGAGAGTAGCTCAGGGGTGCAGAGAGAGGACAGTTCCAAAGAAGTCTTCATTTTTTTTTTCTTTCGTTTTTGTAGCTCTTGTTGAGGTTTCACTTTCCTTTTTATTCTTTTTCCTTTTGGTCTTATCCCGAGTCCTGGATTTTATTAAATCTGTGTCTCAGATGTCTAGACAGTATTATAAGCCTTACCTGCTGTATGGTCAGGCCACTGAAGATGGCTGTTCTCTTACTCTCTGTACATGCCCTGCTGGATCCCTCCCTCACCTATACCCAACTCACAGGAATATGCTTGCCCACTGCCGGAGGTGGTGATTGTTCTGATTCTTTGGTCAGAACAGCTCCACATGCTATTTCTGTTAAGGGAAACATCTGCCTTCATGATGATTGTTAACCAGAGGGGCTGTGAGCGATGTTTTCATGGAAACCAGTGAGCCCACTTGATGTCACTTCTTCCTGCAAATGGTAGCTTCTTCTCCCCTGAGCACTGAAGACTGCTGCCCTGGTCTACTCGCCGCCTGCAGCACACTTGTCACTCTGGGACCCTTCTGTTTCAGATGTGAGATCCCCTCTCCCATAAACCATTGATGTCTCTGTCATTGCTGGGTTTGTCTTGAGGCTGGGCAACTATGAGGCTTGTAGGCCTGCAGGCTGCAACCCCACACCTGCTTGGCCCAAAATTGACTGCTTTGGTTCTGGTACACAAGGTCTTTAAAAAATATAATATTGTTTGTTTGTAAAGTATATTACCCTGCTTCCTCCTTTTATAAAAATCACATGAAATTTGATAACCCTCATTTTGATATGAGAAATATTTTATATATTCTGAGTGCAGTTGTGCTGGTCTGTATGCAGTCTCAGCGAGTTTCAGAGATGATGTTGCCATGTGAACTTCCAGTTAATACAGATTATTACCCTAGCAACAAACAGGCTTGATCAAAAGGCTTTTTTTTTTTTTTTTCTTTTATGGATGATACAACTGTATTTGCTGGTTTGGGGTGGGGGAAGGATCTATCAAACTAAATTTTTAAAAGACCATAAAGTTTTTAAAGGACAGTTACAAGGGAATGGTTGACAGATGCCCACTACCAGATGAAAAAAATTTCTCAGAAATCTTGAGCAAAATGGCCTATTTTGAAATTCCTAACATAGTTAAGCACTAGGATTTTTCTTAGCTCTCCTGAGTTCATACATTTGCATTTGTTATTAGCTAAGTTAATTGTTCAATATGGTCCTTAGAATGCATTAGAATGTATTGCATGGTCATCCATTTATTCACCAGTTATTTTTGAGCTCTGCCATGTTCAACTGCGAGGACAGACAGAGAATAGAAGAGAGCTGTATCTAACTAGAGTTGGATTTGCCAAGAAAATGACTGTGTATACAAGGAGTGATTATATAACTAGGTATCATGAAATTCAAGTTGGATAATTGAATAAGGGTGAATGAGAGGACATGAGGGTTCAAGGATGGAGGGAAAGGCGGTGGAATCAATGGGTTGTAGGAATGGTGGGCTAAAATTGTTGGGATTGAGGATTGGAAGAGATGAGTCAAAGAGACTAGCAGGACTGGTTAGGAAGTGGTTTTGACATTGGGATTGAAGAGAGGTTGCAGTTGGTGATAACAGGGTCGATCCTTGAAGGGGAAATCAAGGAATTGAGAGGCCAGGATTGTGGGAGGATTGCCACATGGAAATTCAAGAAAGGAGTGTTGGACAGCACCAGGAAGCCAGCAGCTACACTCATGAATGAGGATGAGGCAGGCTCCAGGGGCCTGGAGATGACTTTGATGATGAAATAGAGACTGATGGCATGAGCACAAAACTTGGGGACATTCTGGGAGGAGGAAGTGATTGTTGTCTAGAATTATGAAACTCAAGCATGTGGAAAGCCTTCTAGGGAGGCAGTGCTCTTTAGTAGGAGCCTACTATCTGTTAAGGCAAGAAGGTAAAGAGAGAGTTCAGAGAAGAGGCTGAGGATTTAGAAGATTTAGCTGGATTTCCAGAGGACACAGTGGAAGGGTTTAGCAACCAGCTGAGGGGTTTAGGGAGGTGAGGCCCAATTAGGCACGTGCTTAGGGCTGTGCAGGCAAGAGTGCACCCAGAGGAATGAAGACCACCAGGGGGTCAGTCTGGGGCACAAGCAGGGAAAGAGGGTGTGGTGGGATCAGTGGGTGCTTTCTGAAGTAGGTGGTGAGGCTGTACATGCTGGGAGGAAGGGTTGGGGGTCTTCCAGAAGACCAACCTCTGAGGCTGTTCTTCCCTCCTATGCCTGGTGGTTTGCAGGCTGGTAGTGCAGCCTTGCCACTCAGAGTGTGAGGAGATCTCATCCTGCAGATGGAGGTGAGACTGGGGAGTAGCTGTTCAAGCAGTACCATGATGTCTGTTTGTTTCACTTTTTGCAGCAATGCCAGGATAGTGGAAAAGGAAACCTGGAGGGTTTAATAATTGTTTTTAGTATTGCTTTTAGTTACTTTTAAAAAATATTTATTTGGCTGCATCGGGTCGTAGTTACAGCACTTGGGATCTTTAGTGGGATCTTTAGTTGTGACATGTGCAATCTAGTTCCCTGACCAGGGACTGAACCAGGTCCCCTGCATTGAGAGCATGGACTCGTAGCCGCTGGACCACCAGGGGAGTCCTGATATTGCTTTGATACCTAGGATATGATTCAGTATACAACAGAAAAATAGTAATTAACAGGTTTTCATTTTGGAGGGTTATACTGACTCATAGGGCTTCCCAGGTGGCTCAGTGGTAAAGAACCCGCCTGCCAATGCAGGAGACATAAGACATGTGGGTTCAGCTCCTGGGTCGGGAAGATCTCCAGTATCCTTGCCTGGAGAATCCCATGGACAGAGGAGCCTGGCGGGCTCCGGTCCACGGGGTCACAAAGAGTTGGACACAACTGAAGTGAATGAGCACACATACTGACTCAGAATCAGTAGGAATAATTCAGAGTTCAATTCCTATTTAAAATAAATTCTCTCTCCCTGTCTTCCTTCCCTTCCCCTCCACATCCCCCAAAGTGTGACTTGAAAATTGACAGTGTCACAGTCTCATCCACTGAATTCCTGATAATGTTCTTTTTCCCTTTTCTTTACAGTGAAGAAAGTTACAATGTCAATGATTATGCTTTAAGAGATCAGCTACTGGTGGAGTCTTGTGACAGTGAAGAGCTTACTTCTTCTCCAGGGAAGAACAGCTCTACAATGCTTTATTCAAGACAGAACTCTGCCAGTCACCTCTTTACGCTGACTGTCCTGAGTAACCACGCAAATGAGAAAGTGGAGATGCTGCTGGGAGCAGAGACGCAGTAAGTATGCGCAGGGCGAGGGTTTCAGCATATTTGCTGATGGTTTAATTACCCTTGGTCCACAGACTCCCTAGAAACAGTAAAACTCTACCTACTATGTATTTTTATTGCCTGCCTGTTATGCACCAAGCAGAGCATCTGGATGTTTTATACAGATACTTGTCTTCTCACTCTGATCCTCTCAACGTACTGAGAGAGATAGCTATTATTTTTGTCCCCATGATTCCTGATGGATGTGTTGTGCTTTAAGTAGTGTGCTTTTGTACTTACAGAATGGTTTAAAATCAGTTTAATTATTGATAAAAATATGACTGAGGAGCCCTAGGAATATGACTTACTGGTAGTTTGATTCTAGGCCCTGTGTTTCCTTAGCTACTGAAATTGAAGTCATTTTGCAACCACCTACCTTCAGCCAGGCAGCAGAAAGCCCAGTGATTTGTCAAAAGAGACACTGGGTTTAGGGAAATATATTTATTGCAGGAAGGGGGATCCCCTGCAGTTGGCCCGTCTAGCGGTTGGAAACTGGGCTTGAGAGTGGGCTCTTGTCTAGCAGTTGGAAATGAACTGTCCAAGGAGACACATGTGCTGACAAAGCAAGAGACTTTATAGGGAAGTGGTGCCCCGGCAGAGAGCAGCAGTAAGGGAACCCAGGAGGACCTCTGCCAGAGCCCGTGATCTCGGGTTTCATAGTAATGAGGAGTCATCTTGTTTGCCCCATTCCTGGTCTGACTCAGGGTCCTCCCTGGTGGCATGCACATCTCTCAGCCATGATGGATTCTGGCATGACAGTTTCTGGGTGGTTGGCTCACATCATGGGGTGGCATCTCCTCCCTCCTTTTGGCCCCTCCCAAATTCTTCTGGTTAGTTTTTTGGGGGCCGCACCGCGGGACCCTCCTGTTGTGAGACAACTCATGCAAGTGGTTATCGTCGTGCCTGGTCAAGGTGGGTGGTTTCCTTCAGTGGTTCCTTAACATTTTGATGACCCCTCTTTCCCGTCCAGAGTTTATGCAGAGGCAGAACAGTCATCACGTTTGTGCCTGCAGTTTCAGCAGCAGTTAGTAGGCAGTCCATTCTCACGTGGGATGAAGCTAGTAGTTGTAGTGTTAGTTGCTCAGTCATGGCCGACTCTTTGTGACCCCATGGACTGTAGCCTGCCAGACTCTTCTGTCTATGGGATTCTTCAGGCAAGCATACTGGAGTAGGTTGCTATTCCCTTTTCCAGGGGGTCTTCCCAACCCAGGGATCAAACCTGATCTCCTGCATTGCAAGCAGATTCTTTACCATCTGAGCCACCAGGGAAGCCCATAAGGGATGAAGCTAAGGGGGCTTACTTGTCAAGTCTACCCTCGCTGTTATTGAACCAAACTTGGGTCCGCTTGCCTGTGCACTGTAAAGCCAATCTACTGACACCGGGTTGTGATGAAGGGAAGTGCAGCCTTTACTGTAAAGGTGCCAACACAGGATGGGTGACTTGTGCTCTGAAAACCCCCAAACACCCAGATGGATTTCAGCAAAGCATTTTTAAAGGCCAAGTGAGGGAAGGGGTTACAGGGTATGTGGTCAGCTGGTGCCCAGTTCTGGTTGGTTGATTTCAGGTAACAGTGTGGTTTACCTTATCAATCCTTAGGTACCAGTGGGTCTGGGGGGTGCATGATCATCCAGTAATTAATTTCTTCCATTTTGGTGGTGGTTTTAGCATCTGTGACACAGTTCAGGAATGTACATCAGATACTGTTATTTAGGTCCCTCTGGAAGGAGCTGCAGCAGAGGACAGTGGGGGTGGGGGTTCTGTCCCGAGAAGACCCTGTAGGATCCTATTCAGTTACATTGCGATTTTGTCCATTTAGAGATAGTTGGCCAATTTGTTTGGAAACTGGAAGCCTCCTCTTAAAATAATCATCATAGGCAGGTATTATGTTGGGTCAGAGGTTGAAGCCTTGGAGGGAAAGAAGGTCCCTAATCCTTGGTTCTCTGGGGTTCCTATACTCTCTCCTACTTGGCTCTTACGTGGTATGATGAAAATGAATCAGAGTGAATAACAACCCTAAGATTGTAACAAAATCTTAGTGAAAGAATTCTTCTTAAATATTCTTAAGAATATATAAGAGTTCTTCAGCTAAGGGGGCTTAATTGTCAAGTCTACCCTCTTCTTAAATTCTTCTTGAATATTCTTCTAAGAATATTTAACAGGGACCCTGGTTTGTTAAAGAGAGATACAAGAAAAGAAAAAGAAGGGGAAAAGCTATCCACATGAAATGATGAATGATCATTTCATGTTTTGGGCACTAGAAGTAGCTTTTCAAAGGGTGAAGAAAACCAAGAGGGGCAGGGTATAGAAAGCTATTTGAGATTTCAAAACAGCAGAAAGGGAGTATTTCAAATGCACTTCTCAAGCTAACAGAGGGAATGAGTAAGAAAAGGAGCACCATCCCCTGTGTTTGTTTATAAAACAAAGAAATGCCTCTTCCTTTAGGCCTCAGAATTCTTCCAGGAAAGGGCCGGAAAGCCCTGCCACATTCCAAGGATGCTCCTCTGTGTTTGCACCTCTGGGGAGGGACCTTTGGTGGGTGTGGTGCTTACTGGGCTGTGCAGGTGACCAGCAGGGGGACACACCCAAGGCTAGGGCTGAGGCATTTCTTGAACGCATTTCTTCAACTCTTAAAAATGATTAAATCCCTTAGCGTGTAAAGACAAACCGAGATCTCCTCTGTTTGGGGGAAGCCTCTCTGAAAACAGAGAATTTAGTATGTCTGAACTTTAGATCTTAAAGAACTTTAAGGATGAAAATAAGTCTTGAACACTTCAGAGATGACTGCTTGTCCAGACATTCTAAAGAATTATTCAGCGATGAAGACATTCGTTTGTCATTTTTAATAAGGGAGAAAGTGTTGTTGGTTTCGCTTATGTTTTCCTTTTCTCTGTGTTTATAAGGATTGTTTGTTTTTATTCAGATCTTGCCAACATATCAACAGATCTTTTCCTGACTCTCTCATCCATAATTTATGTAATCTCTGCTGCTGGTTTCTGAGATTATTCCAAGAGAGTAAGCCGGCACGTCCAGTTTTTATACCAAGGCTCAATCCTTTTCTGGGACTTTCTGTAGCCCAGGTTCCACCCTTTTTCTTGCCGTGGACTGAATGGATGTTCACTTCCTCAACCAGAAATTCTCAGAATATCTAGTTGTGTCACCCGTAAACCCGTGGGTATGACTCATATTTGTAGCTCTTTAATTAATAGCAAGAGAACATTCCAGAAGATGTGAACGGGTAGCTCTCTCCTTGGGTATGGAAGGAATGACTCCCTCATTCTCCCCTGCTCCCAACTCAGTTACAGTTGCAAAGTAAAAATCTGGACAAATACTTTGGTGCTGGAAAAAAACAGGACAGTCAAAATGCGCTTTTTTTTTTTTTTTTTCTCTCTCAAATCAGCTGTTTAAAATCCTGGCAAGCTGTTATATGCTGTATTTGGAAGTGTGCAGGTTGGCACTGGGCTACATGGTTTTGAACAGTCAGAGTTTTGATTTGTGTAGAATGTTTTCCTTGCATCTAAGGTTTGTAAAAGGTATAGGTGAGAATGTTTTTTAGCTTTCATATGTGGTTAAAATAGTCCATTAGCAGTCTAGTTGAGAAAACAAGGTTTTTATCACCACCCTGGCCTTGAATAATTGCAGAATTTCAGATCAATTGTTTACATTCTTTGGCTGTTCTTTGGTTTGAAAAAAGAATGAGGTCTGTACCTAAATATTCACCTTCTTTGAAAAACTGTTCTTAGTAGAGGCCACCTGGGAATGTAAAATCAGCAGCAATAGGAAGAGGGTGGCTCTTTGGCACAGGGACAGTTCGGCTATCATAAGACAGTGGAATTGTGCAAAAACAGATTAATAGCTTTGATTTCACAAAGAATGCAGAAAAGCTCACTGAAAGGAAGTGGGGCAAACACTTGGCGAGCATCTGGGGTGGGCCAGACACTAAGCCAGCCAGAGAGCATGAAGAAGGGAGCTGTGGGTGTTTCTCGAGGATGGTACTTCAGAGTTTTGAAGCATGTAATAAGTAAGATGACATATAAGACAGACAACATCTTGGTTTCTTCAGGATCAGTGTTATGTCTGTTGTTCTGGGAAAATTAAGAAGAGCCCCCTCTTTGGCTCTCCAGAGCATCTTTAGACATGTAGTGACCCTCATCATTATAAGCCTGATGTCCAGCTTCCTCAGCTTTTCCCCCAGATATCAGATGAGATTCCAAAAGGTGAAGTGAATTGCCTGAAATTACACAGGAAATGGGTTGCTGACAAAGATGCGACTTGACCTTGACCTTTCTGATTCTAGCGTTCTGATAATATTAAGCTTCTTCTTGAGGAGCTGCCAACCAGGAGACTATTCCTCTCGCACCTGGCCTTATTCTGGATCTGAAGGGGAGACTCCAGGAAGCCAGTTGCCATCAAATGTGAAAAACTACTAAAATGTGCGTGTGTAAGTCCACAGACTCAAAAAAGGAAAAGGTCTGCGGTAAATTTAGGGCATCATATGATTTGAAATATTTTATAAGGCTGAATAGATGTTGCACCCCCCAGGTTATTTTCCACTTAAAAACTTCCTTTTCTGTTCCTTTGCCCATTTTTCCCACTTCCTGGAATACCCTTCTTGGAACTCCTCACATTACCAGATGTCTCAGGCCTCAGGGCTCACTCCAGGTGCCAGGGCTTTGCTCTGCAGGGAAGCCCTCAGTGCTGCTCCTGAGAGCACTGACTGGTCTTGTTCCTGAGAATTCCGAGCGCTTGCTGCATGCACCGCGCTTGTTGGTTCATTTTTCTCCTTCGGTTCTGTCTCGCCCACCCTCTGTTCTGCCACTCCTGACCCCCCATCCCCACCCCACCCGAAGTCTCCGGGACTTTAGAGCTCAGGCCCGGTAGTAGTGACACACGGTCTTAGTTGCTCCGCAGCACATATGGTCTTCCCAGACTAGGGATCAAACCCATGTCTTCTGCACTGGCAGGTGGATTCTTTACCACTGAGCTACCAGGGAGGCCCTCTTCATCTAATATTAAAAATAAGTGGAAAAAAAAAAAGTGCAGTGGCAACAGTAAAGTCAGACAGTGTGTTCTGGAGTGAGTGTTAGGTGCTAGGGTGGAGAATGTCCTCCAAATTGGATGGTGCAGAAAGACAACTCCGGGGGACATTTGAACTGAGCCCTGAGGGATGAAGGAGAATACCTGTGGGAAAGGGCATGGCCAGAATGGTCCACGCAGAGGGCACAGCAAGTCCCAAGTGCCATGAAACTTGGCCTGAACATAGTGAAAGTGACTAGATCAGAGTAAGTCAGGGGAGAGTGGGTAGTTGAGACACTGGTGGAGCCCGGAGCATTTCAGCAGAGCTATTCCAGTAGGGTCTGTGGGCTGCCAGTCCTCACACTGTTCCTGGCCCGGCCTGAGGGAAACAGTTAAAAACATACAGCGATTTGACATTTCTGCAGTATCAAAGTATGTGATTATTTCAACAGCAACTCATTTTCATTGTATTTGAGAACAGTTGGTCCACACTGAATTGGAACAGGAGTGGGGGTCTTGGGTGGTGAAGACCAGTCCACCCGGTATTTTGAGAAGCACTGGTTTAGAATCAAATAAGCAAGAGAGGCAGGTGTGGAGGCAGGAGATTCATTGGGGAGAGCAGTTAGGGTCCTATTATATGAGTCAAATGGCAGCATGGACTGTGGTCTGTGAGAGGAGATGGAAACATTATACTGTGGAGGCAGAGGCAACAGGGCCAGCTTCAGGACTGGATAAGTTGGGGTAGCCAGGAGGGAAAGAGAGGAATCGATGATGCTTTGGCTTGAGCAGCTGATGCCCTGTACTGAGTTACTCCTTAACCATCTTCAGTATGGTGTCTTCCTCTGCCGCCCAGTTGAGGGCACTACATCAGAAGATGAGAGCAGTGGCTTCCTGGGGACCACCCCCAGCAGCCCAGATTTCCTCTTTTTTTACTTCTAATGCCATTTCATTTTGTTAGCCATCCAGCTTTCTTATGCTGACCCTTCTTTTTTGAATTTTTCTCAACCTGTTCTGTGCACTCTCATTTTTTTTCACACATGTAACCTTTCCTCTCCACTTCCCCTTCAGAAATGCAGCCTTTCTGAAACTGGTCATCGCCAGTACCCTCTGCTTCCCCTAACATGCGCATTCCTTTAATTTCACATTATCCAGTTGGGAGCCTTGGTGCCATTTCTGATGCTTCTAGGTCTGAACAGATCCATCCTGGACTGGTTCTTCCTGAATGAAAGTATATTGCATCTTCCTACATATTTCCATCCCACCACCTACCCCCCAGGACAACCGCATATCCTTTATCTTTTGAGGCGTCCTCAGAGCCTCTAACTCTTCTCTCCACTTCTGCATGGTTTTACTACTAATCCCCACACTCGGCTTGTTTTGTCTTTTTCTCACTCTGTACATAGCAGGTTCCCAATGAGTATTTTTCGGAATTGACCCACAATTAATCAAATTCATTTCTCTATATCCAAGCCAAGGTGGACTTGCAACCAGGTGTAGGGAAATACTGCTTCTCTGTCAATCTCTATTCACTGGGATTTTGTTGTTGTTAGTTTTGTGCTGCTAGAGCAAGTGTTATCTAAATTCCACCTGTTTTTCAACATTTGTTCTCAGGGATGTGGTTAAACCCTTTTAAGGATGTACCTCTAAGCCATACTGTGTTATATCTGTTTGCTTTTTAAAGATCTTAAGTCACTGTATTATTAATGAGACAATAGTCTGTGGAAAATACAGAAGCGGACCCTTGATAAAAGGATGAGGGAAGAATGTTTTCCTACTGTCGCTTCTCCCCCTGGCCTTTCAAGAGGAATGTTGGAGCCCGACAGCCCCCTTTGTCTGCCTTCATTCAAATGAAGCCCAGACAGCTGCAGCTGGCATGGAGTGAGGCTGTGGCAAGTGGTGTCCTTGGCTTCCTGTGTTCACAGTGGAATTTGGATGGCATTTGGGTCCAGCCTGTGCAGGACATGTTTAGTAATGAACACAAACTTTTATCTTCTATTTAGCTGTAAGATATAATCACCTTAAGCTGCAGTCAGAGGTCCTTCTGAAAATTTGTCTCACAAGATGAACTAGACGCCTAATGGATGTAGTTAGTCCCGTCAGCCATTCAGACAGCCCACTCCTGCGTCTCCTGATAAAGGGGCATTGTTTGCAGGCAGTCTTTTGCTCTCTTCCTGCTTCTGTTAATGACTTAATTAACAGGAAGTAAATAGGATGGAATAAAACTGTAAATAGTATGTCTAACCTACTCTTCACCCTTTAAGAAAAATCCAGAGATGACACTTTGTATGGGAAAAATTTATTTTATGTTGTAGTATTTGTTGAATCTACGTCTAATAATCTTTTACATTTGTAGGTGCCCATCAGGATACTTAATCTTTGGTGATTCCTCATCACTGATATCCAGGAAAACGAGAGCAGGTGATGGTGTTGGCCTTTTTTTTTTTTAAAGGTAGTTGACCCACTTCAAGTTAACTCTAGGATGTGTGGACCAGACTAGGTCTCATGAGCTGTTTGATAGGACAGACAAGAAACAATTGATTTAACTATATAGCATGTCACAGAATATGAATTTTAAAACTCTTAGTGAGCTCGGGAACTACTTTGCTTTGGTTAGATTTTTTATAATAAGTTGAGCTGGTACAGCTTTATAAAGTTTTGTTGCACAGCATTCATGAGAATGTTTTCTGCCCTGTGGGTTTTCTTTGGATCACATATTGAATTCATCTCATTGAACTGAATGTGTGAGAGAATGAACAGAAACAGGGGTCTCCATGATCGCCTTAGGAAGGCTCAGGGGACTTTTTCTCCAAAGGCCATGGGTACAGGAGTTTCAAAAGGAACCATAAGTAAACTTGCAGGCTGTGAAAAGGAGCACAAAAGGTGTCTGGTCAAATGCCATTTTAAAAGGGGTAAAGGAAGGTCAAACAGCAGCTGAAGTCTCTGGGCTTCTATTGAAAAGCCAGGACGACCCGCTCCAGTAGTGAAGCCCTCTGCGGGCACGTTCATTCCCTTCCATCTCACCCACACTCCTGCCTATTTCAGTGTGCATGTCTTTTCTAGCAGATGCCTGATATACAATGAAAGTCCAGCCTGGCTGTATCTTTGACCTTTGTGCAGTTAAGTTTAAACCTGTGCATAATTATATAAGGGACAGGTCGAGGTGCTACGATGGCTGACTTCTGAGTGGGGAACTGGAGGTGCATCATTCCATGCTTGCAGACAGAAAGGACTGCGTTTCCAGATATCTGTGTCAAAGGGGTCTCTCCTCAGCTCAGTCTCCTTTCTCTCCTGGTCAGATGGGTTTTACGGAGAAGGCACCACCCCAGCACAATGCAGGATGCGTTGGATTCTCTGTGTGTTTGTCTTTTGCTCTGATCCCTCACTGATGGCTGTGAAGAGCAAGAGACCCCGTACTACTCACTTAGCAACCCCTGCCTACCACAGGGCTCCTGCAAAGGCAGGGTGAATGCTGATTGAAAGGAGGAGTCAGAAGTGCCTTAAAAGTTGACCTGCCTCGGGTCTCCATTAGCGGCCTTGGTTGTTGACTCTGGGACTTTGTTTGGGCAGAGGGAAATCTCAATGAACTAGGTTTGGTGTGGACTGTTAATTTGTGTTGTCTCATTGTCCCTAGAGAAAATAGCTGTCTGCTTGTGAGCCCTGGACCTGATATCTAAATTTAATAATGGGTATGTCTACGCCTAGGGTTTTCTTGTTCTTAGAATTCCGTTTCACGTGGAGCAAGGCTCCTCCCTGCTTTAGAGATGCAGCGCTTTCCGCCTCACGACGGGCGGGAGCTCCTTGGCACAGTCTGTGGAAGCCCCGGGTAATGTCGTGTGGTTTTGATGGCATCTCAGAGGGGGTGGGGCTGATCCCATTGAAGCCCTTTCAAGAAGCGGCTCCTTTCAGCAAGGCAACAAGGAGTGTCTTGTTCTGTGCCCTGGAGTCCCTGTGAGGGGCCGCTGTGTCTAAAGGATGCCATTAGCATCCAGGCAGTATGCCATAGGAGCGAGATTTCATCTGGACTTCTGGAAGCCAGCTGCAGGGTGAGGCTGCCGCTGAGACCAGCCACTCAGGGCCAGAGAGGGTCTACGTTGAAGACTGCAGACGGCAGTAAGGGCTGTGTGAAGATGCCATGGTGAGCTGGACGTGTTTGGATATGGCGTGTGGAGACACAGATCGTTTCAGGTTACGCTTGGCAAATAGCCCTTCCATCCTTAAGATATTGTTTAGTTTTCAATTGCCTTTGTACTTTGGAAATTCTTGTTGAGCTTGAATTAAAAAAAAAAAAAAAAAACCTTAGACCTAACAAAGGGATTATATGAAGAGGTTGTGCTTCACTGCCTCCTTATACAACCTCCTTAAAGCCCTGGACCTGTATTAGAGAGAGATCAAGTTCTTGAAAGCAAGGCTGTGTCACAAGTTTCTATATGAACTTTGCATATTACTACTTGATACAGCAGCTCAACCAGGAACTGGCCTCATTTTTTTCTTTTAAGTCTGTCTGTCTGTCAGCAGTTTCTATCCTTCCTGCCTCCCTGGTTATTTTGTGAGCACCTGCTAAGGAGCGCAACCTCTTTTATCCCTGGCTGCCTGGCTTACAATCTGACTGTACCACTTAGAAGTTTTACTATGAGCAGGTGCTTAACACTCCAGACTTCAGCTTCATCCTCTGAAAAAAAAAAAAAAAATGGTAATAATTTTCAAAATTGTTGTAAAGATGAGATGGCACTCACTAAATACAAAAAAGCACCATATCTGGCATATATGCAATCCCTTATACTATTTACAGGATTCAGTTCCTGTCCTGGGGGAATCTGTGGCCCAGGTGGAGAAACAGATAAGCCCATAAAAGATGGGGTCAGTGTGCGATGAGTAGTAACAGTTTAGCAGAGGTCAGTGTTTACTAGTTCCTGTTATGTGCAGGCAGATACAGAGATAAGGTGCTTGCCTTCAGGAAGTATGTACCTTCCTAGCAATGTGACAGAGCTGTGTGGAGGAGGGCCTGGGGACAGCATTACCAGAACGGGATGATGTCAGAAATGTGGTTCATGCTTCAGAGGAGGCCAACCTGGAGGAGATGAGCCTTGTGTTTTCAATACTGGGTGAACGTTTTAAACAAAAGAAGCCAGGTATCAAAGTGGACAACAATATAGGATTCCATTTTCATAAAGTTCAAGATAAGCAAAACTTGTCTGTGTGATGGAAATCAGAACAGCAGTTACCTTTGCGGGAGTTCATTGACTGGAAAAGAACAGAAAGGAACCTCCTGGTAGGTCTCTGTCTTGATCTGGGGGTGTGAGTACATGGTTGTACCTAAGTAAACACTTATAGATCTGTATACACTTAAGAATAGTGCAATGTTTTATGCGTGTTCTTCAATATGATCTTGTTTAGTCCAATGCTTTTGTGACTACATGGACGGTAGCCCACCAGGCACCTCTGTCCATGGGATTTTCCAGGCAATACTAGAAGGAGTTGCCATTTCCTTCTCCAGGGGATCTTCCCGACCCAGGGAACAAATCTGCGCCTCCTACATTGGCAGGTGGATTCTTTATCACTGAGCCACCACAGGAAACTAAGTAGTGATAATGAGTGGACACAGCTTGGTTAAAAATAGAGAAAGGTCATACTTAAGATTGAGAAGAACAGGGAAGGTATGGAACAGCATGTCAAATCCCCAACTATAAAAAGTTACTGTCTGGATGAAAGGATGGATACATGTCAGGGAATAAAGATGGAATGACGGAAGCATCTTTCAGGTCCAGGCTACTAAGGCATCCTTATGGTAGTTCTCGTCAGTTTTCTGAGGAACCTCCATAGAGGTTGTACCAACTTACATTTCCACCAACAGTGCATGAGGGGTTCCCTTTTCTCCACACTCTCTCCAGCATTTGTGGTTTGCAGACTTTTTAATGATGGCCATTCTAACCGGTGTGAAGTGACATGTATTGTAGTTTTGATTTGCATTTCTCTAATAGTTAGTGAGGCTGACTATCTTTTCATGCGCCTAGTCGCTCAGTCATGTCTGATTCTTTGCAACCCCATGGACTGTAGCCTGCGAGGCTCCTCTGTCCATGGGATTTTCCAGACAAGGATACTGGAGTGGGTTGCCATTTCCTTCTCCAGGGGATCTTCCTGACCCAGGAATCAAACCTGGGTCTCCTGCACTGCAGGTGGACTCTCTACTGTCTGAGCCACCCGATAATTAGTGAGGTTGAACATCTTTTCATATATGCCTACTAGTTAGTCATCTGTACCTCTTCCTTGGAGAAGTGTCTAGGTCTTCTGCCCATTTTTTGACTGGGCTTTTTTTAACTGAGTTGTATGAAAGTGAGAAAGTTAGTTGTTGAGTCTGACTCTGTGACCCCTTGTACTCTAGCCCACTAGGCTCCTCTGTCCATGGGATTCTCCAAGCAAGAATACTGAAGTAGGTAGCCATTCCCTTATTCCTGGGGATCTTCCTGAGCCAGGGATTGACTTTCTAGACCCAGGGATGGAACCCGTCTCCTGCACTGCACTACTCTCTCGAGTCACCAAGGAAGCCCTATGAGCTGTATGAGTTGTTTGTATATTTTGGAGATTAAGCCCTTGTTGGTCACATCATATGCAAGTATCTTCTCCCAGTCCATAGGTTATCTCTTCATTTTGTTTATGGTTTTCTTTTCTGTACAAAACCTTGTTAAGTTTGATTAGGGCCCATTTGGTTATTTTTTTATTATTATAAGGCATCCCTTTCTTAAGAGGTAGAGTGTAGTAGTAGAAACTGACCTGGGTTTGGGTCACTTACTTTGGAACTTCTGTTCAGTCTTCTCATCCTTTGAACAGGCTTTTGGGAAACTTAAAGGAAATAATGGATCTCAAGTGGTATGTCTGACAAGAGCTTCCTAAAAAGATTTTAAAGTGTGTGTGTTTGTGTGGTTTATTTAATCACAGTCCTAATATTTGACTGTCCAAATCAGAAACTTGGGGTTACTGTATTACAGAGTAATGTTTGCTCATCTTAAACTTTTGATCTTTTAGTTAAATAATTGTTTCGTATAATTATAGCTTAATATAAATCTTTTTTTTTTAACTTAAAAAATTTCTTTTGTCTGTAATCACTAAACCACTTTAAGCATCTGAGAACAGAGAATTTCTAGTTCACTAAGGCTTATATTTGGCAATGTTTGTCGTAGGAGGACAGAACAACTTTAAATATGGCAGTTTTTGAGCTTTCTCATTTATTTGGAGATGCGTTGAGTGTGCAGGGAGGAGAGAGGAGGGGGTGGCAAGAGAGAGATTTATTAGGATTTTGTTTCATGAAACTTTATTTTGAAATGTTAAATATCAGGTTGTGAGTGTACAGAGCATCTTTTTGTGACTATAATATATGAGTGGGATGATCCCCTGATGAAGGAAATGGCAACCCACTCCAGTATTTTTGCCTGAAAAATCCCATGGACAGGTGAGCCACAAAAGATTCAGACACCACTTAGCAACTAAACAACAACAAACTGCCATATGAGAAATTCCACTTAATAACAAGACAGAGTCATTCAGTATCTCTTGACAATGACTTGTTTGGGGCTTATTTACATTTTCCAGATTGTCATTTTAAAATAACTTACCTTGGTTTTGAAGACCAGCAGCTTACCTTTCTAGAGAATCTCTTCCCTGTTTTGGGGAAAATAAGCCTTTACATTCTAGAATATACCTAATTCTGTAGCTAAGCACTGTTGAACCTCTCAACTGGATGTTTCCTGCGTTTAGGAGTGAGCGAGCCCGCTGGATAACTGCCCTGGGACACAGCAGTGGGAAACAGCCTCCAGATCGGACCTGTAAGTACCCGGAGGGCTGACGATCTGAAACACAGAGAGCTCTGCCCCCTGCTGGTTGCTGGGTTGTTAGTGGTTAAATTCCACACTACCCGCTTTGTAAGTTTGCAAGGTTTCCTTCTTGCTGACACACATTAGCACTGGGTACACCCTGCTTTGGAAGACAAGGGGACAAATTCCAACCTGAAATGCAGTTCTTTACTCTATAAACGTGGCAGATCATTGCATAGCTTTCCTGAGTTTCTTAAATCACCTGCAAGTTAGGTGCATCATTATATACAATACGATAGTGAGAATAAAGTTAAATTTATATTGACCGCCTTGCTTGTACTATCAAGCTCCTACAGTTCTAGTTTGTTAATGGGCAGTAGTAGCATATTTAAACCTTCTTCATACTAAAGTGTATTTTTAACCTTAAGGTAAATCACTTTACCCTTTTGTTATTAAATAATATTGAAAATATTTTAATTTTCTAGGGAGCTAGGAACTGACACAGTGAAGGGTAGTGCCATGTGCTAAGCATTTTGCTTTGACATTACGCTGCTCTGGGTGATTCTAGCTGGAAGGGCAAATTCAAAGAATTGGGGCAACAACACTGGATCTCCTGGAGCACTCACAAATCACAGCTTAAAGTCAAAGCCAAAGTGACTGGCTTGACATTTCTCTGGAATCAAGTTTCATATTAAAAAACAAAGTAAGAACTCAGGTCAGCCAGGAGCAAGTCGCTGAAGTAAAAGTTTGTTAGGATCTAACATTTGGCTGGAACTTTTATTTCTGCACTTCTCTGGCAGCTCTCAGGTGCTGCTAGGTGGGCTGGGGCAGCACCCTGGGTGAGAACAGGAGAACTGCATAGATTTTGGATGTTATCTTCAGCTGCATGGCCTTGGCACATACCTAATCTGTCTTGCCTCAGTTTCCCCCGTGGCTGTTTCTAGTTGTATTGTGTGATGTATCTAATGACTTATCAAGGCTATTTTTGAGGGGATTCATGTATCATAAAAGGCCTCTCTTGATTCTGAGCTTCTAATTCTGAAGCTCTTGGCCAAGTAAGGGAGTTCCTAGAAACTCATTTCTGCTTCTTTTTGGAGCCTACCTTTTTTCTATCCATGCTGGCTGAGTGAATGCAAATTATTGATTTGTCCCTGTTTCATTTCTCATTATAACCCCTTTCCCCCTCAGCACTGACCCAAGTGGAAATCATTCGATCATTTACTGCCAAGCAGCCAGATGAACTCTCTCTGCAGGTGGCGGACGTGGTCCTCATTTATCAGCGTGTTAGCGATGGTGAGTGGGAATGTTTCAGTGGGGTGATGGTGGTCCAGCATTCAGGGTCTCATTTTATTGTCAATGCTTATGTCCCCTAACCTTTGGTTTTCTCCTATGCACCTTTCTCTCCTTTATCTACACATTACTGTTTCTAAATGTTTTTTAATAAGCTGCAGTTACATGGCTGTTAGTCAAAAGGAACCGTGAAATGTTTCCTTCCTTCCTGGTCCCCCAGTGACCTAGTTCTCATCCCGAGGTTCCTCCTTCCTCATTTAAGTCAGACGGGGGACAAGATGGCAGAGTAGAAGGACTCTAAGCTCCCCTCCTCTCATGAGCACACAAGAATCACAACTGGTAAACAGCCATCAATAAAAAGACTGGAGCCTCCCCCAAAAATATACTATATATCCAAAGGCAAAGAGGAAGAAACCCAACAAGATCAAGGGGTGCACTTAGGATACAAGCAAATCTCACACTCCCTCCACCCAGGTGGGCGACCCACAAACTGGAGAACAATTATATTACAAGAGTTCTCCCACAGGAGTGAGTTCTGAGCCCCACTTCAGGCTCCCCACCTGGGGTTCTGACATCAGGAGTAGTAGTCCCCAGAGATTTGGCTTCAAAAGTCAGCGGGAGTGTAGGCTCTCCACAGGTCAGGGGGAAGTAAGACTTCACTCTTGGAGGACATATACAAGGTCATGTGTAAGCAGAACCCAGGGCAAAAGCAGTGACTTCATAGGCACCTACATCAGACCTACCTGCGGGTCTTGGAGGTTCTCCTGAGGAAACAGGAGTCAGCTGTGGCTCACTGGACACAGACACTGGTGGCAGGCATACTGGTTATGTTCAACCACATGACAATCCTGGTGCCTGTCATATTGGCTTATTAGTACCAAGACCTGGTCCTACCCAACATCCCATAGGCTCCAGTAATGGGAAGCCTCAGGCCAACGAACCAACCATCAGAGCAGGAACACAGCCACAGACATAAGCAGACAGACTCCCTAAAGAATTCCTGAACTCACAGCCACCTGTAGACACAACCCATAACATGGCCCTGTTGATTAGCCATGTTAACTTGGCCTATCAGAGAGCCAAGACCCAGGTCCACCTACCAATGGGAAGGCACCAGCTAGCCTCTGGCCCTTGGGTGATGTGAGCTGAGTGTACTGTTGAGATATACAGGACATCCCCTGTAGAGTGCCACTTCTCCAAGTTTGAGAAATACAACTAACCTTCCAAATACACAAAAAAAACACAGAAGTTTAGACAAAATGAGATGGCACAGGAATATGTTTCAGACAAGGGGACAAGATAAAACCTCAGAAAAGTAACTTAACTGATGTGGAGATCAGCAATCTACCGAAGAAAGAATTCTGAGTAATGATCATAAAGATGACCTAAGAATATGGGAAAGAACAGATGCACAGAGAAGTTACAAAGAGTTTTAAAGAGTTATAAAAGATAACCACCAGGCAGAGTGGAAGGATACAATAACTGAAGTGAAAATCATACCTAGAAGGAATCAACAGGAGAATAAATGAGGCAGCAGAATGGATAAGTGAGTTGGAATACATAGTCGTGGAAATCGCTGCCATGAGACAGAATAAAGGAATGAAAACAAATCAGGAAAGTTCGAGACTTCCGAGATAACCAACCTTTAAGGGAAAAAAAGAATCTGAAAAAAAAAAAAAACAACAACATATATATATGTATAACTGAATCACTATGCTGTACACCTAAAACAAAACATTGTAAATCAACTATACTTCAATAAAAACATAAAGTAAAAAAAATTACTTTCTCGCTACCCAAAGCATCATCATTCCTTTCTTCAACTCGGCCCAAGCTGCTAAGCTCTCCCAACCAGCTCACATCAGGGCCTCTGATCATGTCCTGCCTTTCATCATGACATGCCATTGATTCCCTCTTGAAAGGTTTCCCTCTGTTCCACCTCTCCCCTCACCTTGCACCATCTGTGGTATCCAACCTGGGGCAGAATGCTGGCTCTGAAATTTGCCCCTACGCTCCTCCCTTGGAGCCAAACACAATCAAAATTCCTCCAAATACTTGGTGTCCCCTGAGACCTCTGCTCTTTTTTGCAGGCTGGTATGAAGGGGAAAGACTTCGAGATGGAGAACGGGGCTGGTTTCCTATGGAATGTGCTAAGGAGATAACGTGCCAAGCTACAATTGATAAGAATGTGGAGAGAATGGGACGTTTGCTGGGACTGGAGACCAACGTGTAGCCTTTCCAGGGGTATTCTGCCACTGCGAGATTTGCACTACATCATGGTGGGCTGGTTGGTTCAGAGCTGGTTTTGATGTTAATTTTAACATAGCCTAGTTAATTAAAAGAATGGAAACACTTGCCTTTAAGTTTTCAGGTGGTTCTGTTCTCTCAGGAGAACAGCTACTGGACACAGTTAGTCCGCAAAGCTCAGTCTGTGCACAGAAACCCTTTTGCAAACCTCTTTAGGTTAACAGAATAGCTGAGCAGTTCACTTCAGGGATCAGGCTGCCTCAGCGACTCCTCATTGTATCATGTCCTGGCCTAAAAAGAAAATACATGTAAGATGTTGCATCCTCATTTTCTCTATCTTCACTTAACCAAGAATGTATATCAGCTCTCTTTAAACATCTCCTTCACATAGTTCTTCCAGTAGTACCGAGGTTTTATGTCTTAAAGAAATGCCCAGTTTTGTAACTATTTTTCCTGACTTTTATATTTTAGATCTGATAGATTTCAAAAGGAACTGCTAGAGTTCTGAAGGTGAGCCCAGCCTTTCTAAACCTCTTCCCACAAAAGGGAAATTGACACTTGAATTTTTGTCACCCCTTTCCTCACTGGAAGGGAAGGAGCCTTAGAAGATTTTTTTTTTTTTAATCTTTCTCACCTGACTTTGGTCTTAGGTAAATATATTCTAATAAAACATAGGCTACTCTAACAGCATAGAATTTAGATGCCTCACGTATGTGAGAAAATCTTGAATATAGGACAAGGGTCCTGCTTTTTAAAAACAGACTCAACTGAGCTGATCAAATGACGTGAGGCTGCTTTGCCTTCAATAACATGAAGTTTTGACAGTTCCTACTCCTATTTGCAGAAGAAAATTGGCTGAAACATACTTTAACCATTTCAAAGAAGGTAAAATTGGACCTTAAAAGGCATCAAGAAGCCAGCATGGTACCTAATTACAACATAACATTTTGACCTTAATGGGAACTCATTTTATTTGCACTAAAGGCCATGCTTGCTGGATTTGAAGTCTCTTAACTATGGGTATCTGCAGAACTTTATTTCTTCCACTAGTACAAGGACAGAGAAGAGTCCTTATAATTGAATGTTTTCATAAAGAGGGAATGGCGGATTTGGAAGAGTGAGGGGGAGGAATGATTTTTTTTTACTGGCAGCTACTTTCCACCTCTACTCCACTCTGTTCCACGGAGGGCCTGGCAAAGGGAACACCATTCAAGGACTCAGGTCCACGTCTGACACGTCCCCAGCTACCGTCTGCCAACCAGTTTATCTGTTGTAACTGCAGAAGCCGTGGCAACTGTAGCTGCGTCGCCCCTGGATCACTCCCCATTATCAGTGGAACATTTCTGGGTATAAAGATATTCCAGGTCCTGAGCAACTTGAGGTCTGGGCCAGTCTGTCAGTAGAGAATAGCAGTGGACTTGGCTAGTGAGGTTTCAGTGTTGGTAAAACAAACCACAGACTTTGGAGGAGAGGCTAACAAAATTTAACTAATGGGTCATTTTCACGGAAGGAAAGTAAATGTGTTGCTTTGCAGAGACCAGTTCGTATTATTTTTTGCTAATACCCTGTTAAAACTAAAAATTAGCAACTGTATGAATCCTGTATCAGTATGAGATGTTAAACAGTTCTGGAAATATGTGCATCTTATAAGTCAAAGCCTATTTAGCAACTGGGTTAATACTGTTTATTAGATAAAACATTGTTTTATAGCAGGTATTAACCCATTCACAATGTTTCATTTTCAGTTCAACTGTGAGTGACACAGTATTGTTTTTTCACACCCAGTTCAGTTTCTATGTATAGCTTCTCTGAATTGTACAATGACTTCATTCAGTTACCTGTGGAGAACAAAAATATTCTTTTTTGTCCCAGTGAAATGAGACTGCTTGTACACTTTTGGCAAAAATATGTGAGTTTATAAAGATTTTGCATATACTTGTTCTTTCGTGCTAATGTGATTTAATTTACTGTAGGACGTGTTCATTTTAGTACACTTAAGTTTGCTGCGTTTTGAGCTAAATCAGAGTTCTACTCAAAAGGTATCTGTAGCTAATATGAAAGCTGTGTCTGATCTGTTTTGGGTATATGTGGGCCTCAGCTGCTCTAAAACGCTGGGGCATTTTTAAGAACGGAACCATCCTATTTCTTAAGAGTTTCTACAAAACCTCATGACTGAATAGCTTATCTCAACTAATTCAGTTATTAACCCTTGGAGTAAACACCTTATTGTTCTCTTTGGCCACTCAGTATCTGAACCTTCGTACTTGGGATATTTACCCCCTTGCGAACCTTGGTGGAAGACAAAGAATGACTGTATTATTTCCACAAACTCAGTGGCTTAAATAACATTCCTTTATGGTCTCACAGTTCTAAAGTCAGAAGTTTAGGATGGCTTGGCTGAATTCTCTGCATATAGTCTCATAAGACGGGGAATCAAAGCATTGGCTTGACTACTTGCCAGCTCATACGTGTTATTTGCCGAGTTCCATTCCTTGTGATTGCTGTATGGAGCCTGTTTCCTTGCTGGCTGCTGGAGGGCGGGCGGGTGGGACAGTGCTCACTGCTTCCAGGAACTTAGACTGCCTTGCCTTGTGGCTCCTTCCACCTTCCAGGCAGCAGTGGCATGTTCAGTCCTTCTCACACGTGGAACCTCTCATCTTATGCTACCAGTGGGAGAAAACTTTTAAAACTCATGTTATTAGACCCTCAGAAAAATCTCCCTTATGAACTCAAATTCAGCTGATTTGGGACCTTAATTAGATCTGTGTAATTCCTTGGCCATGCAGTATAACCTAATTGGAGATGTCAACACTTAGGAAGCAGAGATCATGGGGCTTAAGATTCTGTCTGCAACAGTCTTTACAACACCTTAAAATGCTAGTTTTCCAGCATTCTTTGCAGCTAAAAGAGAGCTATGTGATAGGATACATAGAGGCATCTCTGTTGCATTTTCACTCAGGTAGTGACAGACCAGGGGAGCAGAGCAAGAGGGAGTATCATCTCTGGAGTAGCAGGATGCACCTTCCTCTTTAGCCCATCCTCCGTGCACTAAGTAACACAGACCACAGTACCTACCACCACTTCCTTTTTGTGGGTGTGGTCCCTAAAGGGCTTATTCTCGGGAGGAAACTCAAGAATCTCAAGCTTCACGTTTTTGGGATTACGGCATACCAACGTCCTTTGGAGGAAACAAAACTTCATTCTGAAGAAAGCTACCATCATCTTAGTTCTCAATTATTTCCAAAAAAATTCTCAAATGAAAGTTTAAGCAAAAACAACAACAACAACAACAAAAAAACACCAACCTCAGACACAGCATCTGGATACAGGAAAAAACATACACTCGTAAGAGAATTCTTAATAGTAAAATCAGTAAGTCACCAACCTCAGACACAGCATCTGGATACAGAAAAAAACTGATACACTCATGCTGCTGCTGCTGCTAAGTCACTTCAGTCGTGTCCGACTGTGTGACCCCATAGACGGCAGCCCACCAGGCTCCCCCGTCCCTGGGATTCTCCAGGCAAGAACACTGGAGTGGGTTGCCATTTCCTTCTCCAATGCATGAAAGTGAAAAGTGAAAGTGAAGTCACTCCGTCGTGTCTGACTTAGCGACCCCATGGACTGCAGCCTACCAGGCTCCTCTATCCATGGGATTTTCCAGGCCAGAGTACTGGAGTGGGGTGCCATTGATAGTAAAATCATTAAGTCAGTAAAATTGCTATATTTATGGTAAAAAATCCACCTGCCAATCCAAGAAATGCAGGTTTGATCCCTGAATTGGGAAGATCCCCTGAAGGAGGAAATGGCAACCCACTCTGGTATTCTTGCCTGGAGAAACCCACGGACAGAGGAGCCTGGCGGGCTGCAGTCCATGGGGCTGCAAAGAGTTGGACAAAACTGAAGTGACTTAGCACGCAATGATATGTTCTCAATATAAGTAAAAGCAAAAATATAACTTATTAAGTCCAAAGTCACAGCTTGAGACTTTAACATAGCTGTCTCATTTGATGTGAAAAATAAAAAGTGTAAAAAATAGGTAAAAAGCAATGAAAGTGTAGCAGATGGAAATAATAGGCTTCTCTAGGACATGCTGCAACAGTTTCAGCACATACATTAAAGGCACAGATAGAATATTTAAATTTGAAGAATATTTAAATTTGACTACTTCCTGAATTGTAAGGCAAATTTCAACAAATTTTAAAGGACTGAAGTTACACAGAGTGGTTTATGATTACAACATAGTTAAATTGGAAATCAGTAACAAAAATTAAGAACTATCCATTTATTTGGAAACTTTTTTAAGATGCAAAACCGTAAAACTCCTAAAAGATAATACAGGGGAAAGTCAAGGTGATCTTGGGTTTGGAGATGACTTCTTAAACACCAAAGACATGACCAGTGAAAGAAAAAACTGGTAAGCTGAATTTCATTAAAAGGAGAATGAAAAAACAATCCACAGAAAAAGAGAAAATCTTGAAAAAAAAAAATCTGGGCAAAGGATTAGCAACTGAAATATACAAAGGACTCTTAAAACTAAATAATTAGAAAACCAAATTAAAAATGGGCAAAAATATGGAAAACTCAAAGATATATAGATAGCATAAGCATATGAAAAACATGTTCAAGATCATATATTATTATGCAACTACAATATTAAAATGAGAGTGACTAACATTCTAATACCAAATACTGGTGAGGACATGCGGCATTCACTGCTGGTGGGAATGCAAAAGCCAGTGGGAAGAGAGTTTGGCAGTTTCTTAGAGAACTAAACACTTACCATACAATGCAGCAGTCACATGCCTTGATACTTAACCAAAATGAGTTGAAAACTATGTCCGCAGAAATATCTACACAAAAATTATCTCAGCATTATTTATAATGGCCAAAGTTGGAAGTAACCAAGATAATCTTCAATAGATGAACAGATAAACTGTGGTACATCCAGACAATGGGATATTAACCAGCAATAAATGTGCTAGCAAGCCATAAAAAAATATGAAAGGACCTTAAATGCTTATTACTAAGTAAGAGTTGCCAATGTGAAAAAGCTATACATTAAATGACTCCAAGTATGTAACATTTTTGAGAAGGTGAAACCATGGAGACAATAAAAGGATCCATGAGGGCTAGGGGTTCAGGGAGAAGAAAGGAGGATTAAGTGGAGCACAGAGGACTCTTCAGGGTAGTGGAAGTATTCTGCATGGTTAAATCATGGTGAATGTATGTCATTATACATTTGTTAAAATAATACAATACCAAGAATGAGCCCTAATGGAAACTATGGATTTTAGTTAATAATCATTAATGTTGGCTCATCTAGTTAAGAGGGAGTAAAAGTACACAGGAATTCTATATACAGTTTGATCAGTTTTCCTATAAACCTTAAACTGCTCTAAAAAATATAGTTTTTATTAAACAGTTCCTCATGCAATGCAGAAGACCTGGGTTTGATCCCTGGGTTGGGAAGACTCCCCCGGAGAAAGGAAAGGCTACCCACTCCAGTACTGTGGCCTGGAGAATTTCATGGACAGTATAGTCCATGGGGTCACAAAGAGTTGGACACGACTGAGTGACCTTCACTAACAGTTCATTTGGGAAAACTAAATATTTAGGAACCCTGGGATTTCTTTGGAAGGAATGATGCTAAAGCTGAAGCTCCAGTACTTTGGCCACCTCATGCGAAGAGTTGACTCATCGGAAAAGACTGATACTAGGAGAGATTGGAGGCAGGAGGAGAAGGGGACGACCCAGGATGAGATGGCTGGATGGCATCACGGACTCAATGGACGTGAGTCCGAGTGAACTCCGGGAGATGGTGATGGACAGGGAGGCCTGGCGTGCTGCGATTCATGGGGTCACAAAGAGTCGGACACGACTAAGCAACTGAACTGAACTGAAAGCCATACATGTATATGGTAATCCATGTGCTCAGTTGTGTCCAACTCTTTGCTACCCTACAGACTGTAGCCTACCAGGCTCCTCTGCCCATAGGATTTTCCTCGCAAGAATACTGGAGTGGGTTGCCATTTTCTCCTCCAGGGGATCTTCCTGACCCAGAGATGGAACCCGCATCACCTGCATTGCAGAGGGATTTTTTTTAACTACTGAGCCACTTGTGAAGTCCAGTGTAATCCATCAGTTCAGTTTGGTCACTCAGTCATGTCTGACTTTTTGCAAGCCCATGAATTGCAGCATGCCAGGCCTCCTTGTCCATCACCAACTCCCGGAGTTGACTCAAACTCATGTCCATCGAGTCGGTGATGCCATCCAGCCATCTCATCCTTTGTCATCCCCTTCTCCTCCTGCCCCCAATCCCTCTCAGCATCAGTCTTTTCCAATGAGTCAATTCTTCACATGACATGGCCAAAGTACTGGAGTTTCAGCTTGAGCATCATTCCTTCCAAAGAACACCCAGGACTATCTCCTTTAGAATGGACTGGTTGGATCTCCTTGCAGTCCAAGGGACTCTCAAGAGTCTTCTCCAACACCACAGTTCAAAAGCATCAATTCTTCGGCGCTCAGCTTTCTTCACAGTCAAACTCTAGTATCCATACATGACCACAGGAAAAACCACAGCCTTGACTAGATGGACCTTTGTTAGCAAAGTAATGTCTCTGCTTTTGAATATGCTACCTAGGTTGGTCATAACTTTCCTTCCAAGGAGTAAGTGTCTTTTAATTTCATGGCTGCAGTCACCATCTGCAGTGATTTTGGAGCCCAGAAAAAGTCTGACACTGTTTCCACTGTTTCCCCATCTATTTGCCATGAAGTGATGGGACCAGATGCCACAGAGCAAGCAAAAACTTTACAAAGAGATATGCTGATAAACAACAGACAAGGTAAAGTGGAATTCTCAATAAACTGTCAGGAAAAGGGAAAGAGAGGAACGAAGAGAGAACCAAAAAACAAAATGGCACACACAAAAAATGTAAGTGATGTAAATATATTAATTAAAAGGCAGATACTGACATTTAAAAAGTGACCTAACTATATGCTGTCAACTTTTGGAAATAGTTCAAATGTAATTTTAACGGTAAGTATAGAGTTAATGAATGGAAAAAAGATAGTATCAAGCAAATGCCAACCAAAAGAAAGCTGGAGGGGCTACACTAGAACATAAAGCATAGCAAGTTACCAGGAACCAAGAATACTACCTAACAATAAAAGGGTCATTCTGTGAAGAAGATGTAACCACCCCAAGTGTGTAAGTACCAAATACTGGAGCTTCAAAATACATGATCAAAAACTAACAGAACTAAAGGGAAAAAACAGACAAATCCACAGTACAGTGGGTAATGGTACAGAATGGAACGACATCAAGGAATGAGACCTAACTGACGTTAACCCAGACACTCCACCCGGAAACAGGAGGTTATACTTTCTTTTCATGCAGATATGTAACATTCACCAAGATAGATCACACTCTGGGGAATAAACTTGACAAATTTAAAAGAATTGAAATCAGGGTTTCCCTGGTGGCTGAGAGGTAAAGAATCCATCTGCCAACCCAGCAGAGTTCAATCCCACATGCCACAGGGCAACTAAGCCTGGAAGTTGCAACTCCTGAGCCCATGTGCTGCAACTGCTAAAGCCTGCTCACCCTAGAGCCCAAATTTCACAACAAGAGAAGCCACTGCAGTGAGAAGGCTGTGCACTGCAATCAGAGAGAGCCCTGCTTCCTGCAACTAGAGGAAAGCCCACGCAGCAAGACCCAGCACAGTCAAAAATAAAATTATTTAAAAAAAAAAATTAACTGTTTTCCAACTACCATAAAAGAACCAAACTAGAAATGAACAGAAACACCAGAGAAATCGTTAATCACTTGAAAATTAAACAGCACATTCTTAATCTGTTAAGAGGCAAATATATTGAGGACATAAAAAATATACTGATTGAATGGCACGAGACATTAAAACATGTAGGCTGGGGCTACAGCAATGTTTTAGAAAGGGATTTATGGCACTAAACACTTAAATCTAAGCTGCCACCTCAAGAAATTAGAAATTAAAAACTGTAAACACAAGCAGAAGGAAGGAGAAAAGGATAAATATAGAAATCATATATATACAGAAATCAATGAAACTGAAAATAGAAAATCAGTGAAACAAATAGTTCTTTGAAAAGACAAATACAATTGATACACCTTTTAGCAAGCTGACCAAAACAGACTGTCAATGTCAGGAATGGAAGACTACATATTGTTACAGATTTGACAGATATTGGTAAGAAGATGCTCAACTTCAACACTGACAAAATGGGCCAGTTCATTGAAAACCACCAACTACCAAAACTCTAAGCAGTCTTAAAGGTTGGTTCTGCAGCGCTTCTACATCAGCTGTCTTCGCTCACTAACATGCCCTTACACAAACAAGAAAAGTTTTGTCTTATGCCCTGTTCTTTTCCTCACAGTGGATGTGCAACCTCCTGACATCATGACCTCTAAACCTGGTATTTCTCTCCCACAGAAGGCTGCTCTAGTTGTTCTCAGTTTAATAGTTCAGGTACTGTGACTAAAGATTCAGGGACTCTGCATGGATAGCATGGTTCCCAGGGATCAGAGAAAATCTGCTTTTGAACCCTGTAGTTTCTAGTGCAAGTTTGTTCTGATGCACCAGTGTTTACACAGGACTATTTATTTGCATTTCCATCAGCTGTAAAAATGCCTATATTTGCTGATACCCAGAAGAGAAACCCGTCTCTAAGGTTGTAGCAGCTTGCTTTGTGGTGTTTTTGCCACATCTTTGAAAATGACAGCTCCTTCTGAATTCTCTTCTGGCACCTGATAACAGTGGCTTAACTCTTCCACTGTACTAGCCAGTGAAGAGGGGCACATTTTGCCATATTCAGGTCAATGACTTTAAATTTTCTGCACTTCTAAAACTCAGAGAATAATTCTTCCTCTCTAATATGCCTAATGGAAAATCAGATCAGAGCACACATATAACACAACCAAGGAAAACAGCAAGTAAGTACATGAAATATGTTCATCACTGATCATTATAGAAATACAAAACAAAATCACAATGAGCTATGAGATTCCACATCCATTCAAGGCAAAAAATAACAAATAACAACTAAAAACACCCAAGTACTGGTGAGGATTTGAAACACTTGGAATCATAACATATGGAGGGTAGGTGTGTAAAATGGAACACCCACTTTGGAAGTCAGCTTGGCAATTTCTTATAAACAAATACAATATAACACAGCAATCCTAACCATAGGTACTTATACAAGAGACATGAAAGTATCTATCTACACACAGACCTGTACACATATAAAAATAATAACTTTACTTATAACAGCAAAAAAAAATGAAAAGATAACTCACAAAGGTCCATCAACTGGTGAATCGATAATCAAGCTGTGATGGGCTTCCCTGGTGGCTCCGTGGAAAAGAAATACCTGCCAATGCAGGTTCAATCCTTGGTCCGGAAAGAGAACACATGCCGTGGAGCAACAAGGCCCATGAGCTGCAGCTACTGAAGCCTGCGTGCCTAGAGCCTGTGCTCTGCTACAAGAAATTAGTGCCATGAGAAACCTGTGCTCCGCAATCAGAGTAGGCCCTGCTCAACGCAGCTACAGAAAAGCCGGTGTGCAGCAACCAAGACCCAGTGCCGCCATAAATGAAAACAAAAATAAATCCTAAACAAAATAAAACAAGCTACAGTGTAACAGACACTATTACTAAATACTACTAAACAATAAAAAGGGTCTAACTTCTGATACGTATAGCAACATAAATATCTCAAAAGCATTTTTTGTTAACTGAAAGAAGCCGAACACAGAAGACTATATGTTGTTCCATTTATTTGAAATTCTAGAAAACGCAAAACTTTTGAATTTTCTAGTGACCAAAAGCAGATCAATGGTGGAGCAGGGGACTGACTGCAAAGGAAACAAAGGACATTTTTAGGTGACAGGAATATTCCGTATCAGGGTAACAATTACGACTTAAGACATTTGACAAAATTAACAGAATCATACTTGGGTAACTTTATTAAAGTAATATCTTCAAGCTTATTAAAAAAGTATGTAACAGTAGTAACATTTTTTTATATGTTGAATTTTCAAATATTCTACAATGAATATTTATTTTTAAAATCAGAATAAAAATGCCATGTAAAAACAATTAGTATATTATAAATATGATTATACTACATGATCACAATTACTTAAATATACATAAACTAGAGCTCAAGAGCAGAAGGATTACCATTTACTTTGGGCAAGAGAGTACATAAATTCCTCCTACAGCTCTCTTACTATTCAAACTTGTAGGGTGGACTTTGTTTTAAAAATGAAGAAGAGAAAATCACTTGCATTAACTGGTACAAATGCATCTAGAGCTTTTGCCCAAGTTAATGATTAAGAACGTGTTATATGGATTCACTTTTCAAAGACTTTTTTTAAAAAAGATTATTCAGTGCCTTTTCCCCTCATAAGTTTCTGTTTCAGAGTTATTTTTTCCAAGAGTTATCCTTGGTATCAGATTGGTGAGCCAAATAGATTTTTCTTAATATCTTATTCTTTAAAACTACCAAATAACAGATAATGCTAAGACATGGAATACATGTTTCACTAAGTTACATCCTATTCTGTAAACAAAAAACAAATAGCACCATCAGTTAAAACTTCCATCTTGATTGGTTGTAGAGGACATAAATTAGAGGTGATAAATAAGTCCTCTGACCTCTCTAAACAGCTCACCTGTTAAACAATCCTTCAGGAATATCTTCCCCATTTGTGGAGACTAAACACTGGTCTGTGAACACAGAACTAATTAACAAGTAATGTGTTTTAACCGCTTTCTGCAAAGACCATTTTGGCCAAATAACTGAATTTAAACTGTATAGTAAAAGCAAGCAAGCAAAAAAAAACAAACAAACAACAACAAAAAAAAACCACACAAACATAAAAACATTCTTATAGAACAAATAGTACCTAATTATCACCTTGAGTTTAGGGACCAAACTAACATGTTACAATATGATGCAGAATAAGAATTCAGTGAGAGACAAATCACTTTGGGGATGCTAGCCAAGAGAATGGACTTAGAACACAAAAATAAATATTCAGGACCCCAGGAGGAAATGATAGGTTGACATACATTCCCAGAAACGGGAGCACTACCTGAAGCAGTGCTGTAAAGATCATCACAGTCATCATGATACTCCTTTTCCCCTGGCTTCTTTGGAAGGCACAATAAAATTTGTAGTTTTTATGGTATACCAGGGTGTTCTTCCAAGGTTTGTCTTTTAACAGTATTTCCAATACTACATCTTTTCTCAGATATAAAGGTCAACCTTTTATATCACAAAATAAATGATAGAGATAGAAGCCTCAGCAAACAACAATAAATGATGGATAGTTAGGTGTTGCACTTAACACGCTTTCTGCCAAGTTATACAAAAGACTACTAAAAGTGGCTAATTAAAACAATAAAGGGTTTATTGTTATCAGAGTAAGTCCACGTGCAGGGCAGTTGCAGAGTTGGATAATTCAACAGCTCACTAGTGATATCAAGGACATGGCTGATTTCCACCTGCCTGCTAAGCCAACCTAGTGATTCTAAGATGGCTACAGCAGTTCTAAGTGCCAAATACAGACAAGAAAATGTCCAAAGGAGGAGTGCAGAATTTCCTCCTCAAAGTATTAGTGAGGAAGATCTTTCTCAGATGCCCCCAGTGCAGACCTCTTCTCAGCTGACATCAGACAAGACAGGTCCACATATTCATGCCTGAACAGTTACTTAAATGGAGAATAAGACCATGCATGACTGGCTTAGACCAAGCATGATTCACCCTTGGGGAAGAGGGTTCAACAGCCCTGGGAACAAGGCTGCACAGAGGAGGGGACACATGGACAAGCAAACAGGAAGGAAAGGACAAAAAGGCCGTTTGACAAGTAACAGTATTTATATTAGTTTAAATCTGACAGGGCTGCAGAGTACATGTCAGACTAGCTACCACTGGCTGAGAGTATAAAATAGCACTCAGAGCATGAGGAGAAAAAGCGTAACCTAATGGATCATTAAAAATATTTTATGGACGAGTAACTACCATTTAGTGAGTACCCAATACATGCCAGACACTAGGCTATGCACTTTACATATAACAAGGTATTTAATTCTCACAACTATTACCTGTATTTTACAGATAGAGAAAATGGGAACAGAGAGAAGCCAAGTAATTTGCCTAAGATCTTAGGTAAGTGACAGTGCTAAAATTTGAACTTAGGTGGTCAGGCTCTAGACTCATGCTCTCTATTGCTAGATTATGCTGCACAGGGTGATATAAAAAAGCTAAAAATATATTCTGAAAAGACTAAAAAAAAAAAAAAATCAAACAAACCAAGGGACAGGTGGAGATGCAGAAACCAAGCCAAAAAGCTAGCTGAGATTTACACACTGTACATTTTATTAGATAGTGGACTTTATTACAACAAATTAATTAACTTCTGACAGAAGTTTCATTAGAAAAAATGTGGATGTGCTGAAATTCTTATTTGACACTGCTTTTGGCTACTCATTCTAGTTTTACTGATTCTATGCTCGGTCATTATGGGCAGAAAGATTAATATTTCATAACAAAGGACTTTCTCAAGTGGTACAACATTCAAAGTACATAAAAGGAATATTCTCAAAATGTGGACATGACCACAATAAGAGTGTATGATCAGAGAACTTACTGTTGTTTATGGTGTATTTATAGTAGCTACAGACAACTGTTAATTCATGCACATTAAGTCTTTACTACCTACTGAAGGTTTCTACCTTATACACATTAAAATTATTCATGTCCTGGGGTTTGGCGTCTGGCCCAAAGTTAAACCATGATGGAAGATGGCTGTAAAATTGGCTTTTTAGGGCACCAGAGAAAACCTGTCAGCTGTAATATCCATCCTGGAAACGTGGTGGCAAGTTCCTGGGAGTTGCTTTTTCTTGTGTTTTGATCAAGTCTATAATAGCTGAGAGTACTGCACAGTCTCTTGATTTAGTGTCCTTCCAGTCTACAGGATGGGGACTTTCAATCTTCTCTTGCAGAAGGATATCTAGTTCCTTTCTTAATTCCTGAAGTTGGAAAAAGTATACACATTCAACAAAGGCAGATGTACTATCAAACAGTGTAATAAATAAAAGTGACTTGATCTGGTACAAGAAATTTCATAAGCTATTAGCTATTCAGAATGGTTGCTCTGTAACTATCTCAAAAACCAATTCAGAGAAACTATAAATCGATTTCTCAACACAATTTCATCTGTTGAAGTAAAGCAAGAAATATTTAATGTAACATGTACAACACTTGGATAAACAAAAACACAAGACTGTATACTAACTTGCATGCAGAATCAAAGACAATCATGTAAAGTCAGTCACCTTAACAAGATGGGCAATTCTTGCTGGAGACTGAAAGATTATCCACTCATCTACAGCAATAGTTTCCTGATCATTATCTTTCTGGATGGATATATCACCTCCAAAGAACAAGAGACAGTATGGGGAAACTTCTGTGCAGTCATACAAGTATATCTATAATGAAAAGTAAGGCAAGTTAATACAGTTAAGGAATCAGAAAGGATTACTGTCACATTAATCCAATAAAATCACTAGTATCAATTAGTGTTTTTCTTCTAAAATAGGTATTATTATCATCCTGTCAGTGTAATTACAGACTAATTTAAAAATAAATTTTAAACAAGTCATTTTTCATTACTTCAGACAACAAAGGAATTTTATATTTTTGTTTCAATTCAATCAATAGCACTATTCTGGAAACAAAGTATTTTTCTACCAAAACAATAATGTAGCTGAAGTTCTTTTTCTTTATATATTAACAAAATTCCCACTTAATATTCTAAGCAGTATAAGTTATATTGAAGAGTCAATAAAATTCTTCATGCACTGTGAACTCCTATATACCATAAAATGTCAGTATTTCTTTAAAAATAGGTTCTGAAAGAAAATTATGAAAATCAAATAACCTTCTGTTAATTAAAATAGAAAGACCCATCACAACAGATCTAAACACATTAAAAGTACAGGTTATTTGCTTGAGGACACTGTAAGTCTTAATAGAAAAAAAATTTTTTTTAGGATATTCCTTAATAAATTTAGGAAGAAAACTACCAGATGACCCAGCAATCCCACGTGTACCCCAATGTTCATTGCAGCACTGTTCACAATAGCTAGGACAAAACCACCTAGATGTCCACCCACAGATGAGTGGATAAAGAAGTTGTGGTACATACATACAATGGAATAAGATTCAGTCATAATAAGGAATGAATTTGAGTCAACTGTGGTAAGGTGGATGAACCTACAGCCTGTTACACGGAATGAAGAAAGTAAAAAAGAGAAAAACAAATATCATATATTAACGTATATATATGGAATCTAAAAAAACAGTACTGATGAACCTATTTACAGAGAAGAAATGGAGATGCAGATGTAGAGAACAGACTCATGGACACAGTGGGGGGAAGAGAGGCTAAGACAAACTGAGAAAGTAGCGTTGACATATACACACCAAGTATAAAACAGCTAACTAGTGGGAAGCTGCTATATAACACAGGGAGCCCAGCCTGGTGCACTGTGATGCCCTAGAGGGATGGAATGGCAGGGAGGGGATATATGTACATAATTACAGCTGATTTACACTGATATACGGCAGAGACCACCAAACACTGTAAAGCAATTATCCACCAATTAAAAAAAAAAATTAAGAAAACAAGTCTTGTTTGTAATTATGAAAACTAAACAATTTTTAAAACACAGACTGTTACTCAGATCCATGGCTATTTTATACATTCACTTACACTACTTGTCCTCATCTTCAGGTGATAGATAAGCCAGTTGTAGTTAAACTCTGTTTGCTCCACATTAACAGATTTAGGATGAATAGCAACTACTCCATCAGTCTTTGTGTAAACTTTCACCCTTTAAAAAAAGTTAAAATGTAGTTAAAAAAAAAAACAAAAACACTCTGGAGGACTCCAAACCATCCCAGAATCGAAAGAAACTCCACAGATGAGTTTAGCTTATTTCTGCATTATGTATTTCTAAACTTATATTTAAGGAAAGAGAATTTTTACTTTAATAAGACATGGAAAAGTATCAGATAAATATGAACACTCTAAATCATAAAATAAATCCTCTTATAGGTTTAATTATTCAACATGTTAGAAAAGGGACAAAATATTCCTTCATTATGTTAATATATATACCATTAAAAGACAAAGAATGAAATAAATACCTGAGAGAATTCTAAGTGAATCAGACCAAGAGAATAATCTGTATATTTTACTTCCCTGATGGCTCAGACAGTAAAGTGTCTGTCTACAATGCGGGAGACCAGGGTTCGATCCCTGGGTCGGGAAGATCCCCTGAAGAAGGAAATGGCAATCCACTCCAGTACTATTGCCTGGAAATCCCATGGACAGAGGAGCCTGGTAGGCTATAGTCCACGGGGTCGCAGAGAGTCAGACACGACTGAGCGACTTCACTCACTCACTCACTGTAAATCGTAATACTGATAAACCATGATACTGATACTACTACTGCTAAGTCGCTTCAGTCGTCTCCGACTGTGCAACCCCACAGATGGCAGCCCACCAGGCTCCCCCATCCCTGGGATTCTCCAGGCAAGAACACTGGAGTGGGTTGCCATTTCCTTCTCCAATGCGTGAAAGTGAAGTTGCTCAGTCGTGTCCGACTCTTTACGACCCCATGGACTGATAAACTGCCCTCAATTTCAGTAATAACTGAAATGATCAATTTAAAAAACGGGGAATTTTGTTTAAAACGTAGTTCTGATTTTTAAAACCCTATTCTAAAATGTTTTAAATGGCCTCATATTCACTGTACCTCCAGCCCCATTTCAAAACAGGAATACTTGAAATAAACATACACAGCTCCAGTACGGTCTCTCCATTCTTAGAGAGTCTTTCCTTTGATAGTTAAAGATTTCACCTCAATTTGTAGGAGTCTTTAGTTAATATTATTCAACAGGGAGATATGAAATAGTATTGTTATATAATCATTGGTAATTACATTATAAAGGGTTAATCCATTAATGCTTCCTCTGTTTTTGAGGGTATCTTTTTCATGGTTTTAGGGATCCATAAAATCAATCATAGTCATAAGCCATTATTTAGAATAAAATCAATTATTTTTCCTCACCACACAATCTATTTAACCAATGTCATCCTGCAACCCTACATCACTAGAGCAGCAGGATTTGGTAAACTTTTTCTATATGGGACCAGAGACAAAGTATTTTAGGCTTTGGGGGGATTCTGTCACAACTACTCAACTCTGCTAATGTAGCTAGTAAGCAGACAGAGAATAGGCATGGCCGTGTTCCAACAAAAATTTACACAAAGATGTTTTTCAGCCAGTATGCCAAAATGTGCTGACCCCTGCACCTTTACAAAACAAAGCATCAATCCAAAGAGAACTACTGATAGATTTTTTTTCATCAAGTCTTCCCAGGATGGCAGAGGGATATACAAAATGTATTTCAAACATTTAAGCTACTTATAACATGTTAAGCTACCTGTACATTTTAGGGATATATATGAAGAATTTGAAAAAGTACTGAAGTTAAAAAATACTCAGATCACATAAGATGTGAATAATCCAATCACAATGATTAACATTCATGTTACCCTATTCTCAGGTACATTATAGATTTCTCAACATCTGCATTCTTAACTACTGAATTCCTTGTTATGGGGGACTGTCTTGTGCATTGTGGAATGTTTAACAGCATCCATGGCCTCTATGTACTAGATGCCAGTAACACATATGTCTCCAGTTATAAAACCACAACATCTGCAGAAATTGTCAAAGGTCCCTGGGAAGGAAAATCACCCATGCTGAGAACCACTGCACTAGAACAATGACTGCACTTTAGGCTGCCTTTGAGGTCTATATTTTTTCATGTGTATAGAACAACCAACTCTTTCACCTAACATTAGTTCAAATATTTTACGTCAATATACAATGATTTTTTTTTTACACCTAACAGAAATGCCATACAATATGGTCTTATAAAACCATAATTTTCCCACTGCTACTAGACATCTATGTTGCTTACAATATACTTTGCAAAAAACATTTGGAATGACTTCCTTAGAACATATTAAACCACTGGGCCAGTGACTCTTTTAATGACTGCTGATACCTAATTCTAAAGTGTCTTCTAAAAGTCTGGCACGAATTCACATACTACAACCCATATGTGACTTTCAGTTTCTCTTTTTTCTTCAATAGAATGAGTTAGCTTATTGGGCAAAAATATGCCTTATTGTTGTCTCCAATTACTATCGAGGCTGACTCTATTTGGACCTATATTTAAAGCTATACTTTGCTTCTCAAAATAGGTAAACTCCCCACAATTTCATCCAAAGAGCTAAAGTACAAGATTATCTGTTTCATAAGAAAGGAAAAAAAAAAAAAATCCTGAAACATAATCTACTCCAAAGCAAGTTCCACTGAGGCACTGCTTTTTAACAGCTGGCTTACTGTTCTCATATTTACGTGCTTAGTCATTCAGTTGTGTCCGATTCTTTGTGACGCCATGGACTGTAGCCCACCAGGCTCCTCTGTCCATGGGGATTCTCCAGGCAGGAATACTGGGGTGGGTTGCCACGCCCTCTTCCAGAGATCTTCCCAACCCAGGGATCAAATCCAGGTCTCCCACACTGCAGGAGAATTCTTTACCATCTGAGCCACCAGGGAAGATCATTTACACTGGCATTACTAATATTTTTTGTGAATACTGGGTGACAAAGGAACAGACTTCAGGATGTGCAGTGAGGGACAGTGGTATCTACCTCAAACAGTTTGCCTTCCCTTAAATAGCCAAAGTTAAGAATAGGGACCTACTACAAGTAAGAGCAAATGTACAATACAAGCCGTGTTGTAGTAGATGATTTCAAAAGTTTGAGAGAACTACAAATAATTATAATAATCTTCAATGCTTACATTTTTCTTTTTTTACCCAAATTTAGTCGGATTTTAGCAACTTTGGGATATAAACCAGCACAGATGACAGCTTTAATTATCTTCTCATTATCTATTCGGGGTGGGAAGGGAGAGGAAAAAAAATAAAAGTAAACTACTGATACAACTGACAACAGCAGCAAGTTATTTACACTGTATTTCCTGCTGTACCTGAATTTATATTAGATTCTGGATCTTGAGGATTTCTACTGCTTACAAATCCAGCTCCAAGAAGATGCTCAGCAAACTGCCCTTTCATGTTATGCAGCATCTAGGGAGCAATGGTAACAAACAGAACTAGAATACCTTCCACACAAATCTATAGGGGTTATAAAGTGTGCACTCATAAATAAATTTCATGGTGAGCTTTCCCTGCTTAATAAAATACTCTTGCAAAAATGTGATGTTTTGTAGCAGGGTAGAGTTAACTACAAATTTATAAAAATCTGTTTCTGTCAACAGGGTTTTATTGAAACAAAGCCACACCTACTAGTCTACGTATTATCTTTGGCTGCTTTTGCATTACAATGGCAAAGATGAGCAGCTGCCAGGGAAACCATGTGGATATTAAATTGAAAATATTAATCGTCCCATCTTCTATAGAAAGGGCTTGCCTATGGTAGGGAGTAACTGATGTTTCAGAATTACTTTATTAGGCAAAAAGACTAATTTTCAAAATTGCTCTCCATCCCATATTTTGGGGGGAAAAATACAGAAAAGCATACAGTAAATAACATTCACATATGTACTACTGAGAACTAACTATCATTATATCCTGGTTCAAAAGCTTAAGGCCTGTTTCCTGTTTTTAAGAAAATGACCATGAGTGAAATAATACATGCTTTGTTATAAAAAGCATTCAAATAATATAGGAAAGTACAAAAGACTTCCCTAATCTCAATATCATCAGAAATATCATTAAATAAACAATATTGCAGATACTCATCAGAATTGGACAAAAATGCCATCTTAACTACGATAACAGTACAGAAGCTGTTTTAATAAAAGCATTTAATCTTAGTTCAATTTAAGTCAATTAAACAAAATTGAATTAGATGAATGCAACAGTTTTATAATTGTAAGATATTTAATAAAGAAGCCTTGTGAGCTTAAAATAGATTATGAAATATAGTCATTAAAAAAAATTTAATTATTTATTTGGCTGTGCCAGGTCTTAGCTGTGGCATGCAGGATCTTGCTGTTGTATCATGTGGGGTCTAGTTCCCTGACCCAGGGTCCCCTGCATTGGGAGCTCAGAGTCTTAACCACTGGACTGCCAGGGAAGTCCCAAGTCATTTTTAAATATATATCCTTTCTACGAATTGTGTGACTTTAGTTTTCCTACCTAATTTCTCTTACAACTGAATCGCCAGGCTACCTCCTGATTTCTATAACCATTACATTGTTCAGGACAATACCTCTTTTTCTATATCCATAATTCTCAATACCATTTTGTATTTTTCCATATTTAAATAATTTCAATGTATACTCAGCATGTATTCTCCATTCCTAGATTCTTTTTGATTCACCTCGTAATATGCATTTTACTCAGTAAGTTTTCAAGGTCAGCTCATGAGTGTCTATTTCAAGTGCTTTCTTGAGTGTCTGTAATTTTTCTTTATACTTGAATATCTTGACAGGATATAGTATTCTCAAATAACACTTGGATTTAACTATCTTTTCATACTGTAGTTCAAGGGACATGTTCTTACATATATCTCTGAATACATATTCAATTACTCCTGGATTTTCTATGAAGAGACACCTGTTACCTTCATGATAGATCAATGCTGTCCTCCTGTTTATGAGCTTCTTACTTATTGCTTTATTTCTTTCTTTCATGGCTGCATATACAGGCTGTGATTATCTCAAGCCTTCCTTCTAGGTAATATTTTGTTTTAAAAGATTGCCCATTTTGCTCCTTATGATGCTATGGCCTTCAATTTGTCTTCTTGGCTCAGCAGTCTTTTCATTCCTTTTACTGGTTTATTTTCTTAACTTGGACTGAAACCACATTCTTCAACTGTTCCTAACTATGAAACAGTTGTATCTTCTGCTGAGATATGCCAGGTTCCCTTCTTTTATCCATTGGCTATAGCATCTTTCAGAATTGTCATTATCCTTCTTTTAATTCTGTTAATGTTTGGGCAAGTTTAAATATGCTGGATTCTGGATTCTTTACCCCTCTTGTAGATCTGCTAAATGTCCATTACCAGAGTTCATGCCACATAGCTGAAAAGGTGTGGCTATTCCTACGCCTGCTGGCTTGAGATCACTTCTCTAGTTCAGCGCAGTGTCTGATGTTGCATTTGCCTTAATTGTTTACTTTCTTCTGTTTCACAAATGTCTTCAATAGTGTTTTCTCATTACACTAGGTCAGTTCAGGATAAAAATACCTATCTAAAGTTTAAAAAGAGATACTTGCCCTATTTGAGTTTAAAACAGATTTTAGAAGTATCAGTGAAAATTTTAGAACAAATCTTCAAAATGGCAACTAAAGGATGAGTGCAGAAAGAGTAAACGAGCTTCTGTGTTTTCTTACTAAACTCTGGACTTGTTTCTTCTCTTAGCCATTATTTTATTATGCTAATTTACATCTTTTTCTTGTGCTACTGCAGTTGATTTAATAGTCTCTTCTATGATTTTGTATGATTCAACTTCACAAGATAGTCATAATTAACTTTTGGGTATAGAGCTGACTATACAGAATGGATACATATATCCCCTAATCTAACATATATGAGAATTACTTCAAAACACTCATCATTACCTGCAATGTATTTGAAGATAGAAAATATTCCCAGCAATAGTCTTTTTCATATCTGAAACCACGTTGTTTAGCTTTTTCCCATCCCTAGGGGGCAAAGAAATAAAGTATTAATTTTATTCCCCAAGGCAAAGATTACTTAGTAGTTTGTTTTTATTTTAGTAACAATGTTTACCTTCTGATTTTTAATTTTCTCTGTAAAAAAAACCAAATAATTTAAAAAATAACAAATTACAAAAACGTGAACTCCTTATGATCCTAGTCATTAAGAGGTAACCAAAACTGAATTTACAGACCTTTCTTTACACAAATAAGAGCAAATTATAAAGTAATGCACTGTTCATTTACGTAAAATAGCACCATTCTGCACATGGTGTACTAATCAAAAAGAACACCCTGTTAGACAAATTTCAATGCTATTATATGTTTTCACCTTCACAAATATGTTTTGCTTTAAGTTAGCAAAGGGAGGAAGATGGGAGAAAAAAATACTGAATTAGCTCAAAAGAACAAAAAAAATACATAAACAATCCCATAACAGGAAACTGAGTCTAGAACTACAATAAAAAGATACTGTCTCCATACCCTAAATTACACTTAAATGTTGTAAAGATGGATGAGGCATATTTATCCTCAGAAAAGCCTGGCTGTAAGAGAAAATGTCTCTCTTTCTTGAAGCGTATACATGATTATGATCCTCTATCAAAATGTTAAATCTGAATACAGGTATAGTTTATTACTGAACAGGAAAGAACCTTCCATCATAAACGTGAATAAGACAAAGATGGAGATAAATAATAGTAAATAATGTTTTAAAATAAATTGTTCACTTGTTCTGTTATCAAAACACAAAGAACAGACTTTTTTCCAAAAGGGAAAATGTAATAATGCACTATCACAAAATTGGAAAGTGTATAATTTTTTTCACATGTTCACCTAATTTTAAACATTTTCACTAATTTAACTTATTCCTGATAACTATAACATATTTTAAAAATTTAAATTTAAAATGTGTCCATTTTACCTTAAATGCATTCACAACAGTCAGGTGGTCACTTTTAGTATCCTTTGCCAATTCCTTTCTTCTTGCATCTGCGACCTTTTCTTTTCCCTTAAAAACAGATGAAGGCAGCTTAAATTGCTCTGATGGTATATAAAGGAGAATGGCATTCTAATAAAAAGTGTATCTAAGCAAATAACTACCCTGTGTTAAAAAAAAAAAAGAAAGAAAAACCTAGCTTTTTATTTGTATACTTCTTACCAGTGGAATCACAAAGGGATCTTTGAAGCTGAGACTAGCAGCAATGGTGAGTACCGGGTCTAAGCAACAGAACAGAGCTCCAAAAAGAATCATTTTCCCAATGTGTGGTTCAACTGGTAATCGTGCCAAGTGAACTCCAAGAGGCGTCAATTCTTCTTGTTTATCCAAAGCATTCTGTAAAGTAAGAGTTTACGTTTAAAACAGACATTGTAAAGCATCATATTTTAGTTCGCTTAAAAAAAAAACAAGTGACAGGCCACTCATGTCCAAATGCCCTTATATTGTTCAGCTTTAGTTCTCGTCATCAAAACATTAGTTTTGAGGTCAGCAAAGGTTAGAAACTTATTTAAACAAACAAAAATAAAATTAACTCACAATTCAGCTTTGCTATAAATGTTAGAAGAAAAATGAGAAATAATGTATTAGCATTCAATAAGATAAAGAAAATCACTAAGTACAAGAGTTGTTGGGGGCGGGGAACCCAAAAGACAAAACATATACTCAGAGTATACAATGCCCAGCCCTCAACTGCAGTACTTTAGGAGACATGAAACCAACAGCAGGGCAAGAGATAAAAGACGTATCTAGAGTCCTCCAAATGGGGGTGACTTCTGCTCTGATTCCCTAGGTAATGTGATCCAATCATCCCGCGAGAAAAGTTGCCTGAAGACATTAACAGAAGAATCATAAAATTCTTTTACAAAAGAGTTACAAAAGAATTACAAAAATTACAACTCCAGTAATTGGGGAGAGAAGGAAGTCTAGAGAGGTGAACAACACTGGAGTATCTTTTACCAGAGGAGGCAACATAAATCCTCTCTGGAGGAAATTATCACCCCAAGTTCCAAGTTTTTATCCACAAAGATCTCTGTAAATACAATGTCCAGTACACATTCAAAATGACAAAATCTGAACAACAACAAAAACAGCAAACGATAAAACTAGTATTACTCTGGCAACCCATGGGTAGTTTGTTACAGGGGTAGGGGAATTAGAGGTACAAACTAATGGACTGTGTAGGACAGACTACAGGGATGTACTGTACAACACAGGGACCATAGCCAATATTGAGCTCTACTAAAAGTTTATGAAAGAATTTACCTTAATCTTACAAAAACTCTTTCAGAGACTAGGGGAAAAAACACAAAACTTTCAAGCTTGTTTTCTGAGTTTAGAATAATCTTGGTTCCTGCTTGACAGGGACGTCTGGAGAAAGGGAAACTAAATAACCTTATACATGGGAAACTTAAAACAATGGCAAATTGAATCACAGCAAGTTAGGTTTCTTTCAGGAATGAGAGTTGGTTTAACATTTGAAAAACTAATGTAATTCAATACATTACAAATTAAACATAAAAAGCAGCATAACTGGATAATCTCATTAGAGGAAGAAAAGGTATTTGATAAAAACACAAACTTCCTTGAGTTTCTACAAAAAAATCTTCAAAGAACATGCTCAACGAATTATTGATAGCTTTTCCTTTGAGGATAAGAACATAAGAACATACACTATCATATCACTTCTGTACAATATTGTACTAAGGATCCTGGATGACAGCTGGAAATAAATAAAATTCCTATTATTTAGATGTGATTGTATGCAAAAAAATCTACATACAGTTACCAGAATAAGTGGGTTTCACAGCATTAATGAAAACAAGGCCAACATTCAAAACCAACTTGATTTTTGTATAGCAGACACACAAGAAAATGCAAAATTTTGAAGTCTGAATAGAAACCAAAAATACCACTAATCAAGATCTCACTCTCTTAAAGAGTTGTATGATACACAGAAAATGCTGAAATACCAAGAGATTAAATAACTAAATCAATGGGAAAGAGCATGTTTTTGCTTGGTTAAGACTCAATATTGTAATTAAGACAGTGTGATACCAGCTCAAGAAAAATATACATCAATAGAATAAAGCAGAGTCTACAAATAGACAAACCCAGACACTTGATCGATGACAATGCTGCAGAACAAAGCAGAGAAGGAAACGGATAAACTTTTCTCTAACAGTTTCAGTCAACTGTTCCACATATCTAAACACTGATTCTTACCTCGCCTACACACACAGACACACACACACATCAATTGCACGTGGATTGTATTTCTAAGTGTGAAGAAGAAAAACTGAAAACAGTATTATCACCAGGGTAGATAAAGACTCATGAAAGGATGAAAAGCAGTAACAATAAAGAAAAAACTGATATATATTGCACATTAAAATTAGGAATTTGTTCACCAAAACACTAGTAAAAAATGATAAGGCAAAAATACAGACATATGGAATACACAATTGACAAAAGGCTCAGATCAATAGTATACAGAAAGTATATATAGTGACTTCCTATAACATAACACAAAAACTGGCACCAGAAATTTACAAATGAGACTATCCAAATGGGCTGGAAGCATGAAAAGCTGCATACAAATTCAACAGTACTCACTATAATACAAATTAAAACTATTAAACTACAACATACCTATCAACATGCTTAGAACAGAAGACTATAGGTTGGTGATGCTATAGAGCAATGAGAATACTCACCTACCACTGGCCCTGGTAGGAATGTAAGTAGTTTGACAACTTTGGAAAATGGCTGGGCATTACCTACTGAATTCACTCCTACACGTATACCCATGAGAAACACTTAAACATGTACACTAAGAAACAGTAAAATACTTAAGAATATTCATACCAGCGTATGTAACTGCTTCAAATTGGAAATAAGCAAAACGTCTTCGGGGCTTCCCAGGTGAAAGTGTGAGTGTTAGTCGCTCAGTTGTGTTGGACTCTTTTGCAACCCCATGGGCTCTGTCAGGCTCCTCTATGGAATTCTCCAGTAAAGAATACTGGAGTGGGTAGCCATTCTCTTCTCCAAGAGATCTTCCCGACCCAGGGATCAGACCTGGGTTTCCTGCACTGAAGGCAGATTCTTTACCATTTGAGCCACCAGAAGCCCCAGGTGGCTAAGTGGTAAAGAATCCACCTGCCAATGCAGGAGATGCAGGTTCAGTCCCCTGGAGAAGGGGAATGGCAAGCCACTCCAGTACTCCTTCCTGGGAAAAGCCAGGGACAGAGGAGCCTGGTGGGCTGCAGTCCATGGGGTCACAGAAGTGGCGGACACAACTTATCGATTAAACAACAACCAAAAATACCTTTCAGTAGCCATATAAAGAAATGAAAATGAATGAACTATACACAGCTAAAAGCAGTAATGCACATGAATTTCACAATGTTTACTGAAAGAATTCAGAACCCCATTCTTCCAAAAGTCCCATCATCCTATGTGGATTTCTGTCAAGTTTATAAAGGATCAAATTAAATCAAGCTCTTTACAGAGATGTATTCTGGTTGGTAAAATCATCAAGAAAAGCAAAAGACTACCATTAGTCATGACAGATATTATTTTTGAGACTCAGGGAGTGATGGGAGAGGGTAGGCAGTGGTCTTTTAGTATCCCAGAGATGTTCTTAACTTCTTGACATGAATAAAAATAACACTGCTCACTTTGTAATAAATCATTAAGCTGGATGGTTTGTTTTGCTCTTTTATCCTGGATGGGCATTCTGCATTGCATAATAAAAAAGTTTTTTTCAAAATGCAGGCTTCAGACCCTACTGTTGGCAAGGATGTCCCAGGCCTTTTCATCATTTTGTTGCTTGCAAATGGCTCAGTAAAGACTGGTTCTTAAATTCAGTCAGGAGAAAGGAAGTCACCCCACTCTGGCTTCAGACTCCAGCTATCCTCTGGTCATCTGTCTCTACCAAAAGTAAGTTGATTCTCTGATCACCACCCAGCTCTCTATTGCTATGTTCTATTAGAGAAACATCCAGAGGGGAAGACTTTAATTTTACAGTCAGTAAAACCATACTGTTCCCTAAAGTATCAGCAACCTCACTAAATCTAACCCAAATTCAAACAAAAATGATCAGATCAGTTACAATACTTTTCATTTAAACAACTTATTACTCACATTACAAGCTTATTTCAGTGTTTTCATATGGACCAAATTCTCAAAACTATCTACACAGATGGCTCAAAAACTTTTTTTAATATGTAAAATATACCCATTAGCATCCTCTAACCCACCACTAATCAACAGAACTTGCAGCACTGATGGAATGTCATTTCTGCACTGTTCATGCAGTAACCAATAGCATGTGTCTATTCAACTTCTAAAGTCTGTGAGTATGACCAAGATACTGAATTTGCAATTTAATTCAAAACTTAAACAGTCACCTGTGGCTAGTGGATACTGAGCTGGACAGCATAGTTCTGTTCTTTCTCTCTACTTTGGGCACTAACTTACAGCCAGTCATGTGCGGCTTCTCAGCGTGGTATTGTATAGGGATGGCTACCAACTAAGTGGGCACCTAAGACAATGAAACCTGTTCCTCAAAACACTGACTTCATAAAATAAACCAACGGGAAAAAGCTGTTAAGAAAATGATAGGTAGCGGGATATAGTCTGGGAAAAAGTCTGCTAGTATTCCTTCAAAAATAGAAAAGCTGCCTTTATAAGATGTCCATACTGTCATTCAGTTGTTTAGATTTGACAAAGCTATAAAAACACTATGAAAATCAGAAAGAATAGAATACAGCAACCAAATTCCTTTCAAGAATACAAGTGAAGAGGATCAAAACAGGAAACTGAAGGATTCGAAAGTTTTAAAAGATTGAAATGCAAAGCTTTCAAAATTGTATATAATTTTACGTCATGCCTATAATGAAAAAACTTGTGTGGAAATAGCCCAGTATGATAAGTAGATCACAACAGTATCAGTTTATAACTTATTTCATACTTAAAGCTGAACAGCCAAATAGTGAATCAATTTGGTCCTGCACACTCATTGGCCTACTTTGCAATAATTAAGAGTAAATTTTATAATTAGCTTGCTTTACTTAAACACTCTAAATCTGTCAGAATTTATTTAAAAACAAAAACAAAACAAATTTACCAGTTCCATCAGGTGTTTTATGGAGAGTAACACTGCTTCATTCGATGGTGGATCCATTAGCCTACTAAGAAAGTGAGCAATTCCACCTAGTCTTAAAATCTGGGGAGAGAAAAATATAATTAAACATGTCATATATGAACATAGAGTTTAGTCTTTCCCATGTCATTCACTCGAATAAAGCATCAAACATATACACAATTTTCCAGTTAGATATTTTACCAGAATAAGTTAAAATGATGTTTGTGATTCTAAATGTTTAAAGGCCAACATACTACTTTCAACACCCACTAACTCTATTAATGAGAAAAGTAGCTGGTTAAAATCTCAACAAGTTGATCACCAATTATCTTCAAAATAAGGTGGCAAATTTTATCAAATATATGATGCTGAAAAAAAGGTAAGTAGTTTATAATGAGGGCATCTTAAGATGTAGTGACAGTAGCTAAGATTTACTGAACACTTTCCATGTGCCAGGCACTGTTCTAAGAATTTTACAAAGTTAATTTAAATAACTTGCCCAATATAAAAGAACTAGCTTGCCACAGGACTTGGGATTCAATCCCAGATAGTCTGGCTCTAGAGCATTATATAATTAAAAGCTGTTTAATATACACGTGACAGAAGCTTAAAAACAGTTTACAGTTTATCGATTTTGAACTGTATAGGTTCATGTCAATGCAGATTTTTTTTTCAATAAATATAGTACTTGCATTTTCATTTTACAGAACTTTAAGTGCAGGGGAAAGTTTGTGTTCAATCAGCAAACACAACATGTAGAATCAACAGAACTAGGGTCTGACTCCACACTCTAACCAAGCTGTTTCAATGACCCACCCTTGGGTGAGTCATTTTCTGGAGGCAGAGAAGAGACAACTGGCAAGTCTAACCCTCAGGCTCCTTAGGGTCAAACTATACTAACACAAAAACAAATGGTGGTCTAAATTCTTTCTGGCAGATTAACATATTACTTTCCTCTATAAAACATGCTGAAAACTAGAACCTTACTTAGTTTAATTCTCCCACTTAATTTACCTTTATCTGTAAACAAAGTTCTTCCAAAGGCGTTCTTAAAATTTCTGGCAGTTGATAGTCATCTAGAAGGCTTGCTCTAAGACTGTTATATAGATGATAGCAATGACCAGGTTGAACTCTTTAAAAAGAAAAAATCCAACAACAAGGGGGAGGGGAGCAGGTAAGTATTATCAGTGACTTTTTAGAATTCCAGAGAAAAGAAAAGGCAGGGAAAGCAGTCAATATCTATTTCTTACAAGCCACATCATAACTAATTTACTTGTTACTTCATTGTTATTCATATATTCCTTTTCCTCATCTGTTTTGAATAAACTTAAATCCACTAATCCTAAATCCTAGTTCTAAAAAAGACAAGACTCCCTTCCTCCTACCAATAATTTGGTTACCTGTTTCTTACAGATTCCAGACTGGATGACACAAAATCAGCAGTATACATAGGTTAATCTCTTTGAGCCTTATGAGCACTTTATGTAACAAATCCTGGTATTATGTTAACCTATTATTATTTTAAAAGCTCTTAGGTATGTGCTATCTAGTGAGCTCTCAGAGAGATGTTGGAAACAATTTTTTTCCCTTATTTGCATCTACTGATCTGAATGATGGGCTTATCTGGTGGCTCAGAGGACCCATAATCTATCTATAGGATCTCCACCAAGGACCACATAATAAATAGTTTGCACTGGCCTTCAATCTTAATTAGCTTTGCTAAAGGAAATTTGTATCACAGAGCCCACAGGGGACTATTTTCCCTTTGAATTAAAATACTATATACATATATAAGCTAAATCACTGTATGGTATACCAGAAACTAAAGCAACATTGTAAATCAACTATACTTCAATTAAAAACATCAACAAAAGCACTGCAATTCCACAATTAACTTTCACCAGGTTAGTGGGGATGAAGAATTCTATAAAATGCAGTACTTTACATTTAGTGACTGGTCTGCATGGGGAAACCTCAGTCTTGCTAGGCTCCCAATCAAATTATCCCCTCTTAATAGAGCAGAAGGAGGTACACTTCTTGGACTAAGCCCGGACTATGACTCAAGAGCACCGACTGCATAATCCAATAAACTACCTGAAGTCAAGTTATACTGGAATAACCTGCAAACCTTATAACAAGTGAGCGACAGCTTTAAATATATAGTATAAACTTATTAAAAGGCTGATAAAAAAAAATTGACAGACCATTTAACTCTTTCCTTACTTAAGCTAGTATCTGAAAATTATGGGAAAACTTTTTATTCTACATGTTAAGAGGTAAAATAAACACTCTTCAAACTCCAGACATGATTCTATCACTCGTATGAGTTAGGGTGTAAAATATTCTGAAGTATACATTAAAACAAGTAATAAGTGCAATTATTTGTGTTACAGGCAAATCTTTTCTCCAATCATTAAAACAGAGGTATTGGACTTCCCTGGTGGTACAGTGAATAAGAATCTGCCTGCCAATGCAGAGGACAGAAGTTCGATCCCTGGGTCGAAGAAGATCCCACATGCTGCAGAACAGCTAAGCCAGTGCACCACAAATACTGAGATTGCACTCTAGAGCCCACATGCCACAATTTCTGAATCCCGAGTGCCTAGAGCTTGTGCGCCCCAACAAGAGAAAGCATCACAATGAGAAGCACGTGCACTTCAGTGAAGAGCAGCTCCTGCTCACCACAAAAATTACCACGGGCAACCAAAAAAAACAAAAAAAAGGTATTCTTATTTCTCATGCTATCACATAAGTGGGAAAAAGTATTTTCCTTGGTAACTCATAGTGAAAAACCAATACAGCTGTGAAGTATAGTGATTAGGAGCCCAGGCTGTGGAACCAAACCACCTAAATTCAAATTCCTGGCTCTGCTACTTATAACACTGTGTGACTTTGGAGAGATGACTTTATTTCTCTATACCTTGGTTTCTTTACCCTCAAAATAGAGATAATAACCTACTTCATAGCACGTGGGAGGATTAAGCAAGTTAATGTGTATAAGCCTCTAGAGGATGATCTGACATTCAGGTATTATTAATAGCAATCATTATTAGTAATATGTTTTTTAAAAAAGAAACACAATCACAGATAATATAGCTAATAAGATAAAGAATATTTAATTAACCAGACTGAGGAATTAGAGGTAGAAAAATCGTAAACTTAAAAACCTGACAGATACTTTTTCCTTTTGGAAAAACTATGATTAAAATGACTCCCCCATCTGCTGGGGAGTAAAAACATGCTTCAGTTAAGTTTTTAAAAAGATGAAAGGGAACTTCCTCAAATAAATTTGGTACACAAAATTTTGGGTGTTTTTGTCAAGACTTCAAAGGTATGATCTTACCTTCCAGCTCGACCTTTCCTCTGTTTAGCGTTAGCTTTACTAACCCACTCAGCAGACATTGTACTGATGTTGTTCTGTGTGTCAAAGTGCGTCTCTTTTATTTTTCCTCCATCTATTACATAAACTACATCATCAATGGTAATGCTGTTTGGAAAACAAATACATAAAAATTGTTAAAAACACATCTAAAGCATATTAGCTTATATCAGATCTACAGATAGGGATCTTAAAACACTTTTTATTGAATCAACTTGATTTCAGCAGTTTAGGATTTTCACCACTCTTCCACATTTACAAATGGGGATCAGACAGCGCATCACAGGCAGTATCAGCAGCTTTGATGGCAGCACCCAGAGCCCTTGTTACAGATCATGTGCACAATTCTTATCTGCCCTCAGTCAAACTGCACAGCTTGCCTGCTGACTTGTAACTAGCTCTGTGAGCCTTCCAGTGCCATGATTTCACACCAGCTTCTGCAGAACAATCTGTTGCAATGACTGTATTGGTATATTAGTATCTCCAATGGAATAATTTTAAAGGGTATATATAACTGATTACCAAACAATCTATCAATTCTACTCCCAACCAGAAGCACTGACCTCAATCCTCATGCTTCTTTAGGGAAGCTTTAAAACAATCACTTAAAAGCCTATTTCTGAAGAGGCTAAAACATTAGTATAAGTTAAAAAAAAAAAAAAAAAACCCATGTTCAATGCAACTAAATTAAAATAGGTTTAAAGAAATTACTAAGTATTTTGTAGAAAAAAGATTAAGGTATGTTAACTGTTATGGTGCTCAAAACAAATGTAATCATTAGTAGTTGGTAATTAAAAGACAATTTTTACCTAGTCTCTGCAATGTTGGTAGCAATAACTATTTTCCGAACACCAGGAGGAGTTCTTTTAAACACCTGCAAGAATACATACATCAAAATCGCAAGAGTGAATTTCTGATACATCCATTCTTACAATTAAAGTAATTACTTCAAGTACTGTTCACTTTTAGCAATTTTGTGTTCATTCACTGGCATATGCATCTAATATTATAGATATATTCATATCTTATACACATCTTCAATATCACAAAATTCCCTTATGGTGAACCAAATCTCCCATAGATATCAAAACCCTATTACAAATAAGATTTCAAATGAAAAGGTTATAATTTAAAGATTATTTTGATTTATAGATATTTAAGTGGTATACAAAATTATTAATATATTTAAATATGGTAACTTAAAAAAAATTTTAACAAATGCTGCAGAATGCAAACATTTACTGTGCTGTCAAGTTTTTTAAGGGAGAAGGACAGAAGTGTAAAGAATTATGAATTACTTAAAAACTATACAGATAAAAACAGGGCTTCCCAGGTGGCTCAGTGGTAAAGAATCTACCTGCCAATGGGGAATACAAAAGAGATGCAGGGTTTGATCCCTGGGTCGGGAGGATTATCCTGGAGTAGAAAATGACAACCCACTCCGGTGTTCTTGTCTGAAAAATTCCATGGACAGAGGAACTTGGCGGACTACAGTCCACTGGGTTGCAAAGAGTCAGTCACAGCTGATTAACTGAGCATGTACAGACATACAGATGATACCAACCAACAAGGCACGTGCCCAATCATTAGAATGAATGCCAGCTGGCTGTACCACTGTATACCAGCTACTGAGACTGAAACGGACTTAAAAAGATCCCCTTCACATAATAAATCCTACGTCATAATGTAGACACCACTTGGCTGAAAAGCAAAAAAAAACCAAAAACAACAGCCTAAACTTGTCTCATTTATAAAAATGGTAATAAAAGAAAATATTTGCCAGTCTAGTCATATATCCTCTAGCAAAGGAATCAATATTTTATGGTTACGGCATGAGCGGTGAAGTACTTCCACACCAGATACTCTTTTGTTCAATCTTTGGGATCAAGAGCTCTGTCTTTCCTCTTCTCTTCCCTCAGACATGCACACTGTATCTAACCCAGCTAGCTGAGCCTTACTCAGAACTATTATCATACCAGCAGAGATAGTAAAAAGCCTTCCATTAAAAATATGTATATTATTTCTTACAAAGAGAGTGGAAAAAATGGATCCATCTCATTCTACCAGGGCCTGCAAATACAGTGGAAAACTACCTTTCCTTTGGGAATGCATTCCTCATTCTAACTAGAGAGATCCCTGAATCTGACAAAGTCAAAACATCCAAAACCATAATTAATAATACATCACTGAAATCTCATGCCTATAAATGTACTAATTCTGTTAAATCAAAATCTCAGTATCAAACTGTGTATGACATAGATTATTCATTGCCAGGTTGAATTATTTTTATTGGTTTTCACATAACTTTTTATTTTATTCAGGAAACCCAAACAAGCTATTGATAAAAGCAACCTTTAAATGTTTCCCTAATGCTGATGAAACTAATGTGATTCATGGATTACCCTCTTATCCAAATTTTTGTGCAGTCATTCCCTGAAGACTCATTTGCAAAGGTTCTCAAAGAAGTATTTTTTGTATGGATTACTATTTTAAAATGTGCTTTCAAAAATAAAAGAAAATAAAACATACAATAAGCAGTCCTTAAAGCTTGCCTCAGTTTGAAAGATAAATTTAACAACATACCTGTGTCTGGTTAACTGTCGGCATCAGAGAATGTAAAGGTATAATAATAAACTTGTCTGAAAATTAAGAAGAAAATTAAACTTTAAGATAAACAGCTGCAGAAAATTCCATAAAAAATACATGGAACAATGAGTTCAGATGCTAAGTCACATTAATTCTTATATTCCTATGTACAATCAGATCAAGTATATACATTTTATATACTTGTTAATATTTTTTCTGCAAATTCTAAATTCTTATACAATGCTGAAAAGTTGGTAGCAACCTTTTCAAATTATATTTAAAAAAATACAACACAAAACATTAACTCCATTCCCACCACTAACTAAAGATCAAAGGATTTTATTTAATACGGATGAATATGTTTGTAGACTTTGGGTAATCCCACTTTAATCAAAGAAAATTTTAAATTTTAAAGCAAATTACTTATTAAATTTCCATGCCCACTTAAAAATAATGAAATAGCATTGGTAAAACGTAATACATTCCAAAAGTCGCTCACATTAAAAAAATAATCATTTTGTTAGGAATATTTAGGTTACAAAATCAAGTTGCTCAAGCCCATTCATGATTATCAGTCAACAGACAGTTTGATGTAGTACTGTCATGGGAAGGAGAGAGAGAGTGTTACAGAATCAAGGGTAAATTTCAGCCAGATATAGCTACCAAAGTGCAACCTAACTTAAATCTCTGGCAAGAATGTCCAGAAGACCCTGCTGCTGCTGCTGCTGCTGCGTCACTTCAGTCGTGTCCGACTCTGTGCGACCCCAGAGACGGCAGCCCACCAGGCTCCCCCGTCCCTGGGATTCTCCAGGCAAAAACACTGGAGTGGGTTGCCATTTCCTTCTCCAATGCATGAAAGTGAAAACTGAAAGTGACGTCGCTCAGTCGTGTCCAACTTGTAGCGACCCCATAGACTGCAGCCCACCAGACTCCTCTGTCCTGCCCTAGGTAGCTGTATTTTCCAAGAAAAAGAACTGCTGTTACTCAGGAGATACAGTGCTTCCCACAGCCTCTATGACCCTCCTAAATTGTAAAAAGCTGTCAAATAGTGCTTGACAAAGAATATCTTCCATTACCTATCTCTGTGACACATTATGAAATACATCCACTCTAACTTGAATCAAGCCTTCAGATATACCTTCCAGTTGGCGGGAAAACAGGATTAAGAGATGATCAAACGAAATACTAGAAAGATTTAGACATCTCCAGAAAGTAGAACCTAGTCTTTTCCACCATTAGGAAAGAAAAGGGAAGATGGGAGTGCCGTTCTAAAACTAAACAATTTACCACTCCGACTTTCTCTACAGTCTGAGCAAGCTAGTTGTGAAAGATACTTTGGGGGAAAAAATGGGAAAATCTGATTATGGATGGGATTATCAGATGATGACAAAGATTTCAGTTCAGTTCAGTCATTCAGTTGTGTCCGACTCTGCGAAACCATGAATAGCAGCATGCCAGGCCTCCTTGTCCATCACCAAATCCCGGAGTTCACTCGAACTCATGTCCATTGAGTCAGTGGTGCCATCCAGCCATCTCATCCTCTGTCGTCCCCTTCTCCTCCTGCCCCCAGTCCCTCCCAGCATCAGAGTCTTTTCCAATGAGTCAACTCTTCACATGAGGTAGCCAAAGTACTGGAGTTTCAGCTTTAGCATCATTCCTTCCAAAGAAATCCCAGGGCTGATCTCCTTCAGAATGGACTGGTTGGATCTCCTTGCAGTCCAAGGGACTCTCAAGAGTCTTCTCCAACACCACAGTTCAAACGCATCAATTCTTTGGCGCTCAGCCTTCTTCACAGTCCAACTCTCACATCCATACATGACCACAGGAAAAACCATAGCCTTGACTAGACGGACCTTAGTCAGCAAAGTAATGTCTCTGCTTTTGAATATACTAAGTTGGTCATAACTTTTCCTCCAAGGAGTCAGCATCTTTTAATTTCATGGCTTCAGTCACCATCTGCAGTGATTTTGGAGCCCCAAAAAATAAAGTCTGACACTGTTTCCCCATCTATTTCCCATGATCTTCGTTTTCTGAATGTTGAGCTTTAAGGCAACTTTCGCTCTCCTCTTTCACTTTCATCAAGAGGCTTTTTAGTTCCTCTTCACTTTCTGCCATAAGGGTGGTATCATTTGCATATCTGAGGTTATTGATATTTCTCCCGGCAATCTTGATTCCAGCTTGCGTTTCTTCCACCCCAGCGTTTCTCATGATGTACTCTGCATATAAGTTAAATAAGCAGGGTGACAATATACAGCCTTGATGTACTCCTTTTCCTATTTGGAACCAGTCTGTGGTTCCATGTCCAGTTCTAACTGTTGCTTCCTGACCTGCATATAGGTTTCTCAAGAGGCAGGTCAGGTGGTCTGATATTCCCATCTCTTTCAGAATTTTCCACAGTTTATTGTGATCCACACAGTCAAAGGCTTTGGCATAATCAATAATGCAGAAATAGATGTTTTTCTGGAACTCTTTTTGAAGTTTTTGAAAGATTTTCTTTAAGAGAAATTAAGCTGGTGGTTATACTTTGGCCACCTGATGCAAAAAAAAAAAAGACTCACTAGAAAAGATACTGATGCTGGGAAAGATTGAAGGAAGGAGAAGGGGACGACAGAGGATGAGATGGTTGGATGGCATGACCGACTCGATGGATTTGAGTTTGAGCAAGCTCCAGGTGTTTGGACAGGGAAGCCTGGCATGCTGCAGTCCATGGGGTTTCAAAGAGTAAGACACGACTCAGCGACTGAACTGAACTGAAGCTGGTGGTAGAACTATAAATTAATACTTCCATCCCTGAGTATAATTAAATCAGAAAGCTAATGAATTATAATAATCTTTAACATCACACCCTTTCCCTACTTCCTCCAAAATGATCTCCACATTTTTCTTGGAAAATACATACACACTCACATTTTTAAAACTAAAAGTAGATCATATAATAGTTTATGATGGGGGAAAGAAAGGCCAAAGTTGGAAGGTTCAGCCAGAGAAGTATTTCCGTTTTAAAAAAATATACATGGTTATACAGTTTAATTATGACCTATACTTTTTCTACACAGAAGTTACCAATGATGAGGAAAACAGAAAGTAGTATAGAGAAGTCATAGTAATCAGACAAAAATATTTTTGCAGTGAGAGAATAGAAAATTAATTATAGTGAATGATTTGAGAGCATTACCATGATGGGATTTAAGAAGTATTTTAGCCAATAAAATTAGATCAAAATATTTTTCAGTATTTTCAAAAAATAAAATGTATCAAAGCACTGCAACAGAGTAAGGCTAGAAAGTATATTCAGAACTATTTAAAATACTAAATGGAATTTGCTTTGATTTTACTAAAGTTAACAGTGACTCTGGAAAAAGCTATAACTTAATTTCACAGGAGAAAAATGTTCCAATGCACTTCTCTAAAACATAAGAAGTTGTATCTTTCAAAACATCCTATTCAACAATCAGATCATCTGAGAATTTTTTTTCTTTTAAACTTCAGATGTTCAGGTCACATTCTAACATTTGGCAGGTCACGTTCTAATACCTGGCGTGAGGGTGCGATCTGGGTCTGCATTTTTAAAGAAGTGCCATGAGTAACTCTGTTGTACAGTTAGAGCTGAGAAATACTGGCCTAAGAGGATAAATTCAAACTTCTTTTCTGCCCAACTAAATGCAGAAGTAAGTGAGGAAACAAAAACCTCAAATGCCAAAGACTCGATTTTATTGGGCAAATTTGGGCAGAGAGGGGAAACAGTCTCACCATAAAACTAAATAAGGAACTTCACTACGTATCTACCATCTTCATCTCTGACCCAGAACTTTAGGGGGCAGGGGGGGGAATCCAACTTTTGAAAAAACTCAACTTGGACTATAATAAGCTCAAATGAAAGAAAACAACCAGGCTACACATAACTCAAGTATCATTCTTAGAATGGCAATAAAAATACATTTCTAAAATACCTGATTTAAACATCACTTGTGACATCAAGAGATCGTGTAAAGTGCTGATGTTGTCCCAGCCTGGTAGAAAGACCAATATTGCACCATCCTATGCAGAGGGGAAATAACTGTTATAAAGGATCACATAACAAAATAAAGAGTATAATTCTGTGTACAATTAAGTCTTCGTTAAAATTATACTAGCTCAAGATAACTTTTAGTTACTAATTATAACTAAAGAAAGAGTTTGCTTTTTAAAAATAGGATTTATAATCCAGACATTTCATTTGTTGAGTCTTTTCTTCAAACAGGTCAAACTGCTAAATGATTTTGTATTTTGAAATTCTTGCTCCTGGTATCAAAAGCTATTTCTTCCAAAGATTATTTTTTTAAAAGCATTTAAGAGAAAATTTGAAATTGAAATGTTTCACTTTTGAAAATTAAAGAAAAACAAAACTAACCTCTTCTTCCAAAACAATGTATCGAATAAGGGCAGCAATCAAATTCAGATCAACTTTTTCATCATCCATCACTTCTATAACATCTACAGTGCTCGCAGAATACCTATCAAGTCAAATATAAAGTCATGAAATACTTGACAGCTTCCTGACATTTAACTTACTTATAAAATTTTAAAATTAACTCAATCTACAAATGGGAAAACATAATAAATAAAAAGAAATACTGGGATTATGAGAGTGTTTACAAGTCAAATCAGTAGAGTATCCAGCTAGAATTATGAAACTCGAAATGTTATCCTCAGGGCTTCTCTGGTAGCTCAGCAGTAAAGAATCCGCCTGCACTCCAGTATTCTTGCCTGGGAAACCCCACGGACAGAGAGGCCTAGCAGGCCACATTTAGTGACTAAATAACGAAAGAGCTGGATACCACTGAGTGACTAACCAACAATGCTACCCTTAAATACGTACAAAGTCAAGATGAACTTGCATCTTGTTTTAGTCATTCAGCCACTATGTCCTCACTTTCAAACAAAAACAGACTTACCTTTGTCTCAATTCCCTTAGATAACCTGGCCAGCGTTCTTTATAGATTGCTTCTTTTTCTTCTTTTTCTTGTCTATTCACATGCCCTTGCATGAAACCTTTCTTAAACTGGGATCTGTGTTCTTTTTGTTCTGGAACATATCTAAAATAAAAATACTCTTAAATAGCTTCACTTTATTTAAAATTGGTTTTCACTAATATCTGACTTTTTAGGATTTTAGAAAGAAATTTTAAAGAACATCTTCACTATACTTTCTAGTAAATGCTAGTTAAATTTATTTACAAATATGAACATGTAACATTTTAGATTAAAATCATTCTTTATGAAAGTATGTCAAAGCTCTAGATAATCTTCAGCAATAAAAATTTAAATGGTAGAGTACCATCTTTAAGTTTGAATTTACTTTTATATCAAAAGTTAACATTAACATAGGTTCAAAATAATAGTTAACACTTGCCTAGACGACTCACATTTTGAATATAGGTGGTTTCTAAACGTGAGCACAAATAATTCCCTGGGGAGTTTGTAAAACAGATTCCTCAATCCTCTACCTTGTGATTTGAATACAGTAGGTCTGGCTGGGGTCTGCTCATCCAGCAATTTTATTTAGTGCCCCAGGAGATTCAGTGTATTTATAACGGTCTGTAGATCCATAGACTCATGCTTGAGAACTACTTAGTTCTGCTAGGTCTTATAGACACAGACAATGGCAGAGCCAGAATCAGCACTCAGATGTCTTACAAGTCAGTCCAGTGCTATGCTTTGACTTCTCCATGCTGCAGCGCACGTCACCTACCATAAGTGAGTTGAGAGGCATGGGAGTGGAGAGAGACAAGGAAAAATAAACCTATACTTTAACCCCAAAGCCCCTCGGAGTTCACCTAGATGAGAGCATCTAGACAGAATGGGGGGTGTGAAGCATGGGCTTTGTGAGTCAGACAGAATGGGACTTATGTCCGTGCTCTGCCATGTGACCTTGGACAAGGTATAAGCCTCCGGCTTTTAGTTTTCTTGAGAGATTAATACTCTTTAACAGTACTGACATAAGAATGAAAAAGAAGTGATAAAGCACGGTGCCTGACATATAGCAGACACCCCAAAGAGTTCATCAATCCCCTTCCCTATTCAGTACCTGTGACCCAGGACTCCCCTAAGTCTTCGATACATATAGAGGCACCACCGAGAGGTAGGGCAACCTGAGACAGAAATTAATCCAGTCAGCAGGATGGACCCACAGCTGGCTCCCTTCCCAGCAATTATAGGATCAGAGGTAACCTTTAGCCCCCCTCCCCAAGTACCCAATCACAACCCTCCGCAATATCTCACCTATTTTCTTTCCTACTTCCCTGCAGAGCAGCTCTTCCTCTGGAAAAGGAATAGCTGGGGCCTCTGCTGAAAACTTCTATCCAATGACCACCTCTACTTCACCTCCCCTCTTGCGCTGGCTACAGAACAAGTGCACAGATACTATCTGTTGCTTCAACAGACTCCCCTTAACTACAGTTCCATGTACATTCGCTGCCTTCCGGGGACCTTAAGAAAGCAACTCATCCTTCTGTAATGTTAGATTACTGATCCCTCAATCTTTGTTTCTGCTGTCAGGTCGTTGCCTGTTATTACCTTAGAAAACAACTGGTAAATGTGCTATGGTAAGAAACAGGGCCACATGGTTGAAAGTGGAACTGAGGAGGAAGAGCATAAAAATTTATGAGCATTGATGATATAACCAGAACATGGAAGACCAACATACACTCTTTCACTTTAACATGTTCCTCCCTGAAACACACTACCCTCCTTGCCCTGCAGACCTCACTGCTTTCCTGAGTTGTCCACACTATCCCTGCCTTACACACTCTTCGCTTACCCAGAACAGTAACCAAAGTACTGTAAGTCATTCTGTATCCCGTCCCACTTTCCCCCATGAAAACCCCGAGAGCTTTCTCCTTGAACATAGCTTCTCGTTTTCACTGCTTCTACTTAAGGTCCTTTTCTCTCTCCTACGTTAGTATAAGAGTTTCTCTGTAGGCACTGGGGTCTTCACTCTCACAAATGCTGCCATCTATTTTCCCCAAAACTATGGTCATGTGAGTATGACCAGAGTATACTCCTTAAGAGTAATAGCCTATATGTATCCCTATCTAGATACGAGCTCCAAAGTTGTGTAATGAGTCATTCCCTTGTTTTTTTCTCAGATCTTAGTGCACAGTGAAAGCCATATAGTTTCAAAAATATGTTATATAAATGTCCATTCAAAATTTTCAGCTGACTTTTCTCCAAGTAAAATATGCAATAGGTAGGATCTTTGTTCTCACCTTCCCACCATCACTTTCTGGTTTTCTCCTTTAACAAGTAAGCTGTGAAGTCTTGAAAAACCTCAGCACAAATGTTTCTACATCTGTCCTTTTAGTTCTCAGATGTTTACTACAGGCCAGGCCCTGTGCTACATACTAGTTACAAAGATGCATAGGACAAAATCTTCCACTTTGAAAATTTGAAATCTAGTGCAAGAGACATATATAACAAGATACATCACATGGCAATAAGGTAAGCGGTACAAGAGATATGATACAAGTGTCCTGGCAGTCTTGCTGAAAAGGTAACTCACTCTGAGAGGTATCAGAGAAGGCTGAATGGGCAGGGATTTGTTCTCACATAATAGTTTACAGATGAAAAGTGGGAAAGGTGGCAAATGTAACTCTGAAAGGAGGAAACAGAATGTAACAAAGCATAAAGTCATGAAGGGAAGGGCATAAGCTGGCATAGAAGAGACAGTGGATAGGAGAACTGGCATAATGTGTGCCACTAGACAGACAGGGCCAGACTGTAGAGAGCCTTGGGGAGACAGGCTAAAAAGCTGGAACCTGATCCTGTGGGTCTGTGCCTTCAGCCCTCTCTCATCAAGTGATACTAAGGTAATTTTGATGGCTCCTAGAGAAGCCTGCTAGCAGCTAAAGGCCAGCGTGAACAGGATCATAACTTGGGCATACCAGCTGAGGTGCTCCGCTTTAGGCCATGACAAAGCAACAAAGGTTCTTCAACTAGTTTTCAAAGAGAAATCTCAAGGGCCATACCCTAGGGAAGAAAGCTCTCATGACCAGACTTTTGGGGAAAACAGATGGCAGCATCTGTGAGAGTGAAGACCCCAGTGCCTACAGAGAAACTCTTATGCTAACATAGGAGAGATAATAAGGACCTTAAGTAGAAGAAGTGAAAACGAGAAGCTATGTTCAAGGAGAAAGCTCTCAGGGTTTTCATGGGGGAAAGTGAGATGGGATAGAGAATGACTTACAGTACTTTGGTTACTAAGCATGTAAAGCAGTTAACGTATCCTGGAACATAACTGCTTGGAACACCAGCTACTTTGATTTAGAGTTTAAACAACCGGGTAGAAGACAACAGGAGCCAACCATTATAAAGCACACTAAGCAACATAGATTATTTTAATTTTTTTGGTGGAAACACAGTGGAAATCAAATACAAGATGACAGTTTTTGTTTGAAAAATGTGAGGTTCAAGAAATCTGTGATACTGGAATGCTGCTGAGTATAGATTTAGATAAGTTTAGAATTCAGGAAGAATTCAGTTTTGAAACCGTAGTTCTGAAAGCTGTAGGAAAATAGTTCTTAAAATTCAGAACTATGATCATGAAAATAAGATTGCACAGTGAAATCATAAAACGCTGAGAAACATCTAAGGTGAGAACTCTAGGAGAATATCATATTTAAAGGGTGGGAAATGGAGGCCAGCAAAGGAGGATGAATACCAGGGAGGAGAATCAGAACATAAGTTTAACACTAAAGACAGAAATTAACAAACTTTTCTGCCCAGGAGTCTTTAGACAATACTGATATGTGGCTAAAGCCCAAGCTCTGTAATATAATATGGTATGAGGATCAATGTGGATTTTCAAAGACACCAAGTAATCTTTTACTTCCTAATATTTACTTACCTTATTTTTTCAATTATATCTTCCAAAAGATACTCCACAACCGGAAAAGTAAAGCCAGGTATATGTATCATTGGACAGTTACCTATTATGGTAGATAAAACATAAATCTGTATTCAAATGTAAAAAAAAAAATTAACTGTAAATAGGACAATGACTACATTAGTTTTAACTTCAGAAAAGGGTCCTGACACTTTTACAGCTATACCTTATTTTTCCATATCTCATTTAATAAAAACAGCAGTTTATTTTTCATTCAGTAGCAATTTACTGTTACCAAACTGTATACACACCTCACAGTTCTACAAAGTAACCCAGAATACAAAAAAATAGCACATTCTAAGTTGGATTCAAGGCCTATTAAGTCTATTTCTCTTCATCATTAGCCAAGATGGTGCTATGAGAACCTAAGTTTTAGTGAAACCTGCCTTTAGTGAAATGACCTCTGTGGCATCCAGAATTAGTGAAAGAAAGGAGTACTTACAGTAAGAACTAACCAAGTATTAAACTACTGCTTACTATTTTAGAATCACTAGTTAAAAAAGAAGTCTCTCAGTACTGTTATTTAAATGTTATTTAGGTTCTGTACCAAACAAAATAAACCATATTCTCTGTAAACAAAGGCCAAAGGTACAGCACAGATGGAAGTAACTGAAGTGGCACCACAACTCTGAGTACACTTATGTCTCTGACCTGTGCAAGCTTACTCAATGTAAGTTACGGATTTCTCATCAAAAGGACTGAGGCAGAGACAAAAACAAAGTAAGGCTCTGAGGGCCAACTGGACTGATTACAAACACATTAAATATAGTGCTATTCCATTTTAACGTCCTCCCATTTCTCCTCCTTCCCCAAACAATTTAAGCAGTAGAGACAGTGAGGCATAATTTTAAAAGAATGTACTCTGCAGCTACTCAAATTTAGGTTCGCTTTTATTTCTTGGCTACTCCATGAAGCTTGTGGGATCTTAGCTCCCTGACCAGGGATCGAACCCAAGTCCCAGCAGTGAAAGCACTAAAACTCCCAGGGAATTCCCTCAACTTTGGTTTCAAATCATCCTGACCCTCTGTTAAATATACAACCTTGGGTAAGCTACTTAACTGTTCTGAGGTTGCTTTCCATCTGTAACTATGAGAATAATAGCACCTACTTCACAAGATATCAATGAGCATTGATGACGATAGGTCAAATACGCTACCCAGCAAGTTGAAGGTATTCCACAGTTATCACTGATATCACAGTTATCACTGTTATTAGCAAATTGCCACTTTAGCCTGAGATACATCACTTCATGGGAAATAGATGGGGAAACAGTGGAAACAGTGTCAGACTTTATTTTTTGGGGCTCCAAAATCACTGCAGATGGTGACTGAAGCCATGAAATTAAAAGACGCTTACTCCTTGGAAGGAAAGTTATGACCAACCCAGATAGCATATTCAAAAGCAGAGACATTACTTTGCCAACAAAGGTTCATCTGGTCAAGGCTATGGTTTTCCAGTGGTCATGTATGGATGTGAGAGTTGGACTGTGAAGAAGGCTGAGCGCCGAAGAATTGATGCTTTTGAACTGTGGTGTTGGAGAAGACTCTTGAGAGTCCCTTGGACTGCAAGGAGATCCAACCAGTCCATTCTAAAGGAGATCAGCCCTGGGTTTTCTTTGGAAGGAATGATGCTAAAGCTGAAACTCCAGTACTTTGGCCACCTCATGCGAAGAGTTGACTCATTGGAAAAGACTCTGATGCTGGGAGGGACTGGGGGCAGGAGGAGAAGGGGACGACAGAGGATGAGATGGCTGGATGCCATCACAGAATCGATGGACATGAGTCTGAGTGAACTCCAGGAGCTGGTGATGGACTAGGAGGCCTGGCGTGCTACGATTCATGGGGTCGCAAAGAGTCGGACACGACTAAGTGACTGATCTGAACTGAACTACATAAAAGCTACAGAAGACTATCAACAAAAGTTAATAAGTTTTTAAAATCTGTGGTTTGACTTCATTAATGTCACCTTAATTATCTGGTAGTAGCACCAAAAGGCCACATCTCTTTAATACAAGACCAAAGATGATGCCACCATTTAAAAAACTACTAGAGAGGGCTTCCCTGGTAGCTCAGTGCTAAAGAATCTGCCTGCCAATGCAGAAGACATGGGTTCAATCCTGGTAAGGGAGGACCCCACATGCTTCTGGCAGAGAAGGCAATGGCAACCCACTCAGTACTCTTGCCTGGAAAATCCCATGGACGGAGGAGCCTGGTGGGCTGCTGTCTATGGGGTCGCATAGAGCCAGACACAACTGAAGCGACTTAGCAGCAGCAGCACATGCTTCTGGAGCAGTTCATGTGCCACAACTACTGAGCTCATATACTGTAACTATTTAAGCCTGAGGACCTAGAGCCTGTGCTCTGCAACGTGAAGCCACTTTAATGAGAAGCCTGCGCACCACAACTAGAGTAGCCCCTACTCCCTACAACTAGAGAAAAGCCCGTGCAGCAACAGACACAACATAGTTCAAAATAAATAAGTATTTTAAAAACTACTAGAGGGTAGATTGGAGAAGGGAATGGCAACCCACTCCAGTGTTCTTGCCTGGAGAATCCCAGGGACGGAGGAGTCTGGTGGGCTGCCATCTATGGGGTCACACAGAGTCGGACACGACTGAAATGACTTACTAGCAGCAGCAGAGAGTAGATAAATATTCAAATATAACGCATTGCTAAACATTGACTACTTGCATCGCTAAACATCTAAAAACATTTTTTTTAAAACTGCTTCTAAATTCAGTTTTGTGATAACTCTGTAAAGTAACAATCAAATTCTACTCACCAAAATATTCAGAGAATTTCTCAGCATTCAATGTTGCACTCATCAATACTACTTTCAGGTCAGGTCGATAACTGAGAAGATCTTTAACAACAGTCATTAAAACATCTGACTGTAGATTTCTCTCATGGATTTCATCAAGCACGATATGACTAACACTGGACAGATGGCTACAATAGAAGCATAAAGTTTGCTATTCGGCACAAAATCAAAAACAGAACCATTTTACTTTTACATAATAATAAAATCCAGTGTAATAGTGACATCTTTTGATGATGTTTAACTAGATGTCCTGCATTGAAACATACTCACGGGTCTGACTGAAGCCACTGAAGGATGATTCCTGTTGTACAGTATAAGATAGAACCTTGTTTCCTTGGCAACCGACTGTGAATAAAAGACATGAATTAATTCTTGGTTTTCTTTACTGATGAACTATTAAATACCACAAAACGTTTAAGAGAAAATCTTCAATTTAAAAAATGCTTTCAGTTTTAATGAAAAACTTCATCCTTAATTTTTCAGTTATCAGAACTACTACAGCACAGTAATGAGAAATACTAGCTTCAAGTTCATTATACGTTATTTTTATTATAAATACAATGTTAACAATTTCTTTACAAGACCTAGCATTCAGAAAAAGACCAAATATTTAGGAAACTCAACTTCAGTTTAGTGACTGGAAAATCAGTTCATTTAAAAAGATAAACAGAATCTTGAGCTGCAGAGGGCTATAAAAATACAGTGGAGGGGGTGGAGGTTAAGATACAAACTAACTTAAGGTAGTCAGAGGCTGTGTGGTGGTACCAAAACGTACAGGAGGCTACTCCTTTAGGCGAGTGATGGTCTACTAACATATCCAGGAAAAATGCTATCCTTCTGAACATTTCCTAGTGTAAAAGACATCTTAAAGTGAAAAAAACTGAAGTGAAAGTGTTAGTTCCTCAGTCGTGTCCAATTCTTTGAGATCCCCATGGACTGTAGCCTGCCAGGCTCCTCTGTCCATGGAATTTTCCAGGCAAGAACACTGGAGTGGGTAGTCATTCCTTTTTCCAGGAGATCTTCCCAACCCAGGGATCGAAAGACATCTTAAAATGGCAATTCAAATCTGAATTTGGATTAAAAAAAAAATGATTTTGTGGGTTGCAAGCCTATGTCGAAGTTACTACAAATGTTAATTCTAAAAACAATAACGAGCATAAAATTTGAGGGAAAATCTTTTTTTTTTTTTTTTAAATCTCTGATAACTTCAAAGTTTCACTAAAATCTACCTGTAAACAAGAAGTGAACATCCTTGGAAATTCTCTGGTGGTCCACTGATTAGGACTCAGCCCTTTCACTGCTGAGGGCCTGGGTTCAATCCCTGGTCAGTGAACTAAGATCTCAGAAGCTGCCTGGCACGGCCAAAAACAAAACAAGTGAACACTCTTTACCTCTGGAGCCGAATTTGGTATCCAGTACTATTACCATTGCCACAAGATTCCGCCCTTTCTGCAGCCACTCTCTCTGCAACCTTTAATTAAATAAAATACAGTTACAAAGAAAACACTTCCTTAGAGTAAATATCCTAAATGTCTGTGAAAATCTGGAGTTGTTGAAATACTACTCATTAGATAACAAGAGAAACACATTAAAATCTGAGGTATCTAAAACTGTTCCCTGTAAGAGCTGAAGACTACCTGCTTATGCTTACTTTTCATTTCCTCTGAAATTCTCCCTATTTCCAAAGCAACTTTCTATAAGTCCGCTCTATCTTTGTCTTAAAAAGTTGGAAATTTTAATCTAAACTTGTACAGGTTGAATATAATTTGAGAGTAACTATATACTTGATACATTTTCTTATTTGATTTTTTTTTTGTAGATTAGCAGGCTTAATTCTTAACTCTTGGTTAAGTTCTTAGAATTATGGCTGCTAAAGATAAGCTCTAAACACATGAAATCCTATAAACTAATACTGATTTGTGCAACTGAAAGTAACCAACTTTAGTGGTTTAGTGACAAAGCAGTGATTTATGAGGTTAGAAATAGAAAATGACAATTAGCTTTTAAGAAATACTTCAGAAGTAAAATTTCCCAATCATCATATTCTTTTTTTTTTTTTTTTTTTTTTAAGTCTACTCATTTATTTTGGTGCTGTTAAAAAGCAGTTGCTTCTGTTTCTTTTTTGCCAACTTTTCTCTCCCTCTGTGGTCGTCAATCTTCCTAAATTCCATATTCTGTATACATTAACTTAAGACCATTACTTCACTTTTTACTGTTGATTAAACTGCCCATTTAAATATCAACAGATCTTCGGGGGAAAATAAGCAACGAAATAACCTAATTAACATTTCTCCTGTCAATTTATAGTAGCGTGTTGCCGTCCATGGGGTCACAGAGTTGGACATGACTGAGCGAATGAACTGAACTGACAGTCATATTTTAGTGAAAATGATAAAATTAGATTTTTAACCAAAGTCTAGCTATATAATAGTGTTACAATGAAAGTGGCTTATTTCTCACCATTCTGTGAACTTATGCCATTTCTAGGAATATTATCCTCCCACACACATGGCAGCTTTACTTTTTAAAAATAGTTATCTCTTAGGAACTATAACTTAAACGTATACTGTAGTTCCTACAAAATGTTGCTATAATTGGTAATGCAGTTCCTGACCACAGATTCTGTATAAAATGACTTAATAAGTAATAAATAACACTATCATAAAATCAAATACAACTGGAAAGCTTCATAATTTAAATTTACACAAAGAATTACATAACACTGAAGTAAATGTACTGTACACCTGATGATGTAAGAAACCCCGAACATCTTTACAGGACATATAACTCATATATTTAACTAGGTCATCTAACTAAACACAATGTTATCTATGTAAACATGTAGTTAATATCTGTTTCAAAATAAACTCCAAATACTTTATTTTTCTATGACTAATTCCCTAATACTGCTGCTGCTGCTGCTAAGTCACTTCAGTTGTGTTCGACTCTGTGTGACCCCAGACGGCAGCCCACCAGGCTCCCCCATCCCTGGGATTCTCTAGGCAAGAACACTGGAGTGGGTTGCCATTTTCTTCTCCAATGCATGAAAGTGAAAAGTGATAGGGAAGTAGCTCAGTTGTGTCCGACTCTTTGCGACCCCATGGACCGCAGCCTACCAGGCACCTCTGTCCATGGGATTTTCCAGACAAGAGTACTGGAGTGGGGTGCCATCTCCTTCTCTGTCCCTAATACTGAACTGCACTAAAAAAAAATCAGAAATATTGCTATCATTCAGTACCTATACACTGGAAAAAAAGAGCTGAAAACAGTATTAAATGAATCAAGGAGTAAAATGTAAAGTATCTAATGATGGAGATTATTTGAAGCTCACACTCAATTCTATAAACATTATCAGCTCTTCATTTAGTTTTATAGAAAATTGCCTGGATTTGCAATTTATCTTCAACTCCTAAACATCTGTTATCAATAAGAGAGAGGTCATTCAATTTCTTGGTCTTTACTACCAAATACTTGCTAACCAAGTTTTGCTTTCATAGCAACATATCCTAAACCTAATTAAGAATCACCTCAACAATCAAAATCAGTAATTTCTAGCAAGACTACATAGAAGAATGGGGGAAAAAAAGTTGGGAATTTTAACAAGTGAGAGCTTACTTACTGAAATGGCACTAATTCTTCTTGGCTGAGTACAAACTATCCTGCAAGCAGATCCTTTTCCTCTTTCAATGTAGTTATCCAAAATGAACTGAGTAACTTGAGTGGTTTTTCCACAACCGGTTTCACCACTTATCACTGTTACCTGATGGTTATCAATCATATTTACCAATTCCTATTTCAAAAGGAGAAAAAAGTGAAGAACATCCATCACATGATGACTAAGTTTGAAAAGTTACCTGAATCTTACCGACTGAAGGTTAACTGCTTTTAATAAGCATATTAATATTTGAAAATTCTGTTATATGCAATACTGACAGTTTGGGTATCTGGATCTACCAGTTTTCAAGAGATGAGGCACCAAATTTTAAGAACAGAGCCATGGCTCTGTTAAAGAAAAGCACACAAGGAAAAGGAGACAGCTTATAAATTCATGTAAGAATTAACATTAATTAAAAAGAATGTTGACATGTGGGTCTATTGAATATAAGGCAAATCCCCTGAAAAAACCTACTCAGAACATCAAGGATTTATGTTATAAATCATAAATATGGCTTTGTCTACAGGACAACTTTTGTATACTGTTTGAGAACAATGAAGAGTGTAATTTAAGACTATTCCCTTTTAAATAATTAAAACAGAGCCAAGTTTTAAATAACTACATCAAATGGCTAAAATTCAGGTACTATGTGCAAAACTGCCTACTCAGGAAAGATCTTCTTATAGATAAACATGAATATTTTCAAATTAGTAGTACTAACAAAACCATCCCACCACTACTTCAAAAGGGTGTTAGGAGTTATTTTTAACTTATGAAACACTCTAACTTGAAAACTCACCATTTAAAAATTTATCTAATACCTTGTATATATCAGAACAAATTCCAACAAAGTAACAGCTAGAAGTACTTAGAAGCAGACCATGATTTATTCATTCAAAAGGTATTTACTAGGGGTCTATATAATGTAAAGCACTGTTCTGAGTAAAGAGGTACATAGTGACCAAAACAGACTGTCCTCAAGCAAAGTAAAGTCAAAACAAAGGAAGATTGAGAGGTCAGGGAAGGATGGGAGACTATGTTATTCTATACAGGGTGACTGTATGAGGAAACAAACTTACAAGTGAAAATTCTATTTTCAAACTCTATCATGGACATAAATAAAGAAAAATTTTCAGTAAAATTGCTTCAGGAATGTTTTTTTTTTTTGGTCTTTCAACAATTCAAAAGAATAAAATGAACTTCCAAGACTATCCTTTAGGGAAAAGTTCATTAATTTATATTTCTTCTTGATTCAGAGCTTAAAAGAAATGGATTTAAGCATTTTGCAAATCATATTAAATAGTGTATATAAATTTTACCTTTTGCATTCCATATGACGGCAGCTTTTCCCTGAAATGCTGAAATTATAAAAAAATTTTTTTTAATTTTTTACAAGAGAAATATAATCAAATTATAATCCTGGTAAATAAAATATATCATAGATAAACATATTAAGAGTCCAAAAGTATTTTTTATTACCACATAGCTTATTTGAGGTATCAAGACTTATCTTGGAAAACAGCACAATGACAAGCATCAAGCAAGTAGAAAAACGTTTATCAAAAAAATTATAACTTAAAGGAAAAAAAAATATGGCATATTACCAAGGATGAAAAAAGTTGAGCTCTTAAAAACACTTAAATTTTAAACCTGGTTCTGGTACTAGCTGTGCAAGCACACGTAGGTCACTGAACCCAAGATTCTTTCTCCCCCTGTGAAACAGACAAGTGTAATCTGCACAGGGCTGCTGAGAGGTTTAAATGGTGTGGTACACAGGAAGCATTTAACATGCCCGACCAAAAGGAAGACTGACCATTTCTTCTCCTAACTTTCTCTGCACCAGATCAATTACTGATCTTCAATAATATCTGAGTTCTGTCCTCCATACAAAGCAGAGATGGCAGCTAACTCTGTATTCCTAAGGTTATACACAAGCAGCTCAGCTCTCAGGTAAAACATTCTCAATAACTTCATCTTGAAATCTTCTCTGTCCCTAATACATATGTTCACTCAAAAGGCATCAAAGAGCTATAGCATTTGGTCCCTAGACAACCTCAGCTGATCTGTTTTAATAAGGATATTCAACCTTCACTGAGCCAAAAGATCCTTTCCTTCCTACAGGAGACACAATGATCTGCCTTTCTCAAAAACAGCAGTACATATCTGCACATTAAAAGACATGGCTCTCAGAATTCCCTCTTAAAAAAAAAAGTGAACATTACACCTATCTCTAGAACATCCACAAAGCACTCAATTTCATGTTTTAGCAGGAAGGACCTTGCCCAGGAAAAGAAAATACTGAAAAAATTTCAAGAGAACTCAGTTGCCACAGTTCTGTCTTTAAAGTGTCAGTGAACGTAATAAGCTTGAGGGATTACGTGACTTTTGAGGGATTTAATTTTAACATCTCTAAAAGGAAAGAGTGGATTAGATGTTCCAGAAGAAAACAATTTTACAATTCTAACCACCCTGTCTCTTATGACATCTCACTAACAGTCTAGAAATATTGAAGAATGATTTTTTTTTCATTTGCACTACTCATTTCTTAAATATTTCTTCTCTTCCCCATATAAACTGTGAGATAGGCTCCTTATGTGTAATTCCATTCTCACTATTTCTCTATACTATGAGGGGGTGGGCAGGAGGGGTAGGGTAGGGGTGGGGGATTCTCAGAGGATGGCTTGTTGAGAAATCTCAACTCATTTAGATATCAGGCAGCTACCTCTAACCATAAATACATTTTTATCAAGTGTCAGAAGAGATGACAAGAAAAAATCTTTTCCTTCCATTACCTGCATTTCAATATACCGAAGGTCAGTTTTCTTCTTTTGTAAATCTTCCAATAATTGTTGGTCTAGAATTGCATCTGGTTCATTTTCTTGCAAGAGATATTCAGAATCACGATCAATGTATTTGTCCCTGATTCTAAATGGCCTCTTTTCTTGATTTATCATTTTTTTTTCTTGATGCTCAACATTCTTTACTGAATTTGGTTTGTTCTCAGCAGGAGCTTCAGTACCGTATCTATAAAAAAGTAATAAAGGTTAAATAAAGATCCACTCAAGCCCTGAAACAAAATAGAACAATATGGTGTTTAATGATTTCAAAATCACCAAAATCAAGGGCTTATTCTTTTATCTTAGTAGAGCAATATGAAAATACTTAGATTCTTACAATAAATTCAATTTTTTCTACCCTACAAATAGATACTACCAGTAGGTTATTCCTTGTGGTAGTTAAAGCAATAAAAATCCACCCAGTAGTCATTCCTTCATAGCAATGACTTAGTGTTTTTCTTTACCTAATTTTCTGAGCCTTGTTTTATTTAACAACTTCCTTTTCTTCCTGCTACCCTTTCTGAGCTACAAATGGGATGCTATATTACCCAGTCCAAGAAAAACTACTTCTAATTTACCCTGATGATAGTTTCTATGAATTTCCTACAACAGCAATTTAACTTCTTACAGATCTCCTCCACAAGAGAATTTTAGAAATACAATAGTGGGTAGTTAGAACAATAAATAATAACTTCATCAGCCTTCTATGTAAGTAGATTATTCCTACCATTAAACTCTTCTGTGGGAATGATACCACCTAGATTTTTAAATCTTTCACTGACCCTGCTCAAAAAAATACTTTGAGGATAAATTACACTTATAGAAGAGTCTAACAATATTTGTTATCATTTTTTGCAAGCAAATGCTCTAAAACAAGTGTCACTCTGTTCATTTTTTTTTAAAAAGAATACTTTTTGTTTTACCCATGATCTTCAGGAGCAAACCAGGATATCTGTGCTTCTTCATCTTTATCATTCTTAGTTTGCACAGAATGCAGCAGCTGCACAATTTGTTCTTCTCGACGTTCATCCATATGTACTACAGCTCTCTATTTTGTGTAAAGGAAAAAGCACCCTTATCAACATGAGAAAATGTGCAAAATCATCTGACAACTAAAAAAATAAAAGCAACACAATGCATGTTCAGCAAACATAAAAAAGAAAGTTAAACTCACCCCCCACTTGCCTTCCAAACACTTTTCTACTATGTGTCTATAAAATCATCTCTACTATAACTGGTGAAGAAAGAATTATTTATATCCTTTACCAAAACTTTGGTGCTCTTTCTACCTTACATTATACTGTTATTACTTTTTCCCTATCTTAAAATTTAAAAGATACAATTAAATTTAATAAACACAAATGTTCTGATAAAAACAAAAGTTAAAAAATGTAAGAAATATTTTGGTGGCAATAAGCATTTAAATCGCTTACATTATAAACAGTCTCACTTAAAAAGTTCTCAGCCTGTAATATTAATTTTATATTCACAAAAAGGTGAGAGGATTGAAAAATGAAATAGCCCCTGAAAAATAGATAAAACTTTTTTGGCAAATTATTTTTAATGAGGTTTTCTGTACAATGAGGCCCCAGAGGCTGTGGCAGTGAATTCAGGAATGCTGAAATTCCAAACCTGAATCTAGCCTTTTTCTGTAGGTATCTCCTTCCTAACCTTCTTCCAGGTACATTACTTTTCACTTTACCTCACCCTCTGCCTGAAGAATCTCATACACATATTTTAGGTTTCATGACTTATCAAGGTATTTGATTTTTTGATTATCCCCTTCCTGCTCTGGACATTCTCAAATATTCTTTCAGCTTATAATTGGAAACTCCTGGCAAAGGAGACTCACAATATTGTCCAAACTATTGTGCAGAGGCTCTGTGGACTTTATTTTCATGAGAACTCTTCGGTGAACTCCAATGGTCCAGTAATGTGAGTAGAAAACCTGTACTGTGATAATTCATTAAGATCTATGGGCTATCTACTACTACTGTAACATGATTTAGTCTTCTCTAATATACCTTTCCTCTCCACTGGCTCCTTACCATCAGTTCATTATGGCAGGAACTGAACACAGTCAAACCTCTTCACTTTTAAAACATAAATATCCTCCCTTGAATTCTCCCACCCATAACTTTTCTTCTTCCTTTCCACTGCCTGGAAGTGCCCCACTTCTGCCTCTTTCCTTCTCCAGGCACTCCACTATAATCTGGTTTTTAATTCCGCAACTCATGAAAAGTGCTCTCATCACCAATTACACTGTTGCTAAATCCAAGACACTCTGAACTCTTACATTACTTGACATCATTGCAGCATTTGCCACTACTGATTACTTTCACTTTTTTATATACTCTTTTTCTCCCTAAAGGATTCTCCTGGATTCCAAAACAACATCCACATCCTTATTTTTCTCTTCTCTGAAGGCTCCTTCCTAGATCTTTCAAGCTTCTCTTCCTCAGCCCATACCTTAAGTTTTTCTTGTTCTTCATTATACAGCCTGAGTGCTCAGCAGGCCAGCAGTATTGACAGCATCTGGGAGCCTGTGAGAAAAGCTGTATCTGAGCCCACCCAAGCTCTACATTTTTACAAGATGCCAGGTGATTCAGGTTTGAGAAGCAATGGTCTACAGATTTCAGGCCTGTCCCATCACTATTCCCATTCACTTCTATATCCCAACTACTAGGCACAGTCCCACCAACTTGTCAAGTGTTCACCTGCAGTCTAGATTTCTCTAGGCATCAGATCCACACAGCCTTCCACTTCCCTGAAACCACCACTTATATGCCCTATAATACCACACTTGGTGTGCTTAAGCTGATCCCATCGTTTTCCTCCAATAAGTGTGCTCTTTGTAGTCATTAGTGTCATTCATTCACACCTGCTTTCCCCTTCCTCCAGATAAAATCATCTTGAGTCTATCTTCTAAAATACTTAAAGCCGTCCACTTCCGCCATCTCTACTGCCAATGTCCTAATTCAAGGTCTCATTCCTCACCTGAATTACTGCAGGGACTACCTAATTGGTCTCCCCGTCCCAGGATTGTCTCTTCTTCAACCCATTCTCTATACGGCTGCTACCCAGAATGAATTTAAATACAAATCTAACACTTCATTTTTGCTTAAAATGCTTTAATGACTTGCTAGAGTTCTTGGGGAAAGAATGTCAGAGCTCTGCTTATCTTCTAGTCCAGGACCTTTCATACTGCTATCTGTACAATGAAAGTATCATGACCAGCATTATAGGGGGGCAGGCGGAGAGGGCAGAATGGTACAAGGAGAGGGCAGAAAGGTACAAACAGAAATAAAAGCCCCAGGGCAGTGTACAAGGTAATTAAGTATTATTTTATGAAACGTCTTGTTCAGTTACACATGAGCACTGGGTTGCAAATTAAAATATAGTCCGTTTTGTGCCCTCAGCCATGCCCTTACTTGTTCAGTTCTTTGAACACATTCCTCCTGACCTCTAGGCTGTGGTGTATGCTGCTGCTTCTGCCTAAAAATCCCGTTCCAAGACCCCCAAGTCACAAACACAAATATACTTTCTCAAGTTTCAACTTAAGGGTTTCTTTTTCTAGGGAACCCACTAAGCTCTTCCTAATTTGAGTCAGGCGATAAGCCCATAGCTTCCTTACTGTACTATTTAAACACTGTATTCTAACTGCCCTAAAGCACCTAATACACTACAATTTCTGTAAGGTGTGGACTATGTCTAGCTTATTAACACAGTGCCTCTGATACTATTTCAAATACATTAGAGCCTCAAAAATATCTTTTGAAACTGTAATAATGCATCATTAGAACAGTCACTGTAAGCAGAGAGGTAAAAGTTATGGGAATCTTGACTGGGAAGCAAGCAATCCATTTAGGGCTGAAAGTGATCAAAAAAAGAGGCTGAGCCAAATTATTGAAATATTTCAAAAAATTGAAATATTTAGTAGAGAAAATGGAGAGATAATTTTAGAGAATGGTATGAGAACTATAATAAAAAAGCAAAATTAAAAGTGTGTTTATGAAAGCTTTAATTACATCAAATTGAGAAATGAGCTCAGAAAGGTATGATTCATAGAAGGAAACCTGATATGTAGAATCTAAATTACCAAGATTCCTGGAAAACACATTAGGATGCGACTGAAATGTATGAGACTGAGACAGAAGTGACCTGGCTTTCAAACTGTCAGCTAGAGAATGAGATGATCTAAGGCTCTACAAGAGTCAGATATTATGGGGAGGAGTAATCGGAGAAGGCACTGGCACCCCACTCCAATACTCTTGCCTGGAAACTCCCATGGACGGAGGAGCCTGGTGGGCTGCAGTCCATGGGGTCGCTAAGAGTCGGACACGACTGAGCGACTTCCCTTTCACTTTAAACTTTCATGCATTGGAGAAGGAAATGGCAACCCACTCCAGTGTTCTTGCCTGGAGAATCCCAGGGACGGAGGAGCCGGATGGGCTGCCGTCTATGGGGTCGCACAGAGTCGGACATGACTGAAGCAACTTAGCAGCAGCAGCAGAAATAGAAATCATCCTAGAGATCAGTCCTAGGTGCTCATTGGTAGGTCTGATGTTGAAGCTGAAACTCCAATACTTTGGCCACCTGATGCGAAGAGCTGACTCATTTGAAAAGACCCTGATGCTGGGAAAGATTGAGGACAGGAGGAGAAAGGAAGGACAGAGGATGAGATGGCTGGATGGCATCACCGACTCGATGGACATAGGTTTGGGTAAACTCCAGGAGTTGGTGATGGACAGGGAGGCCTGGCATGTTGCAATTCATTGGGTCGCAAAGAGTTGGACACGACTGAGCAACTGAACTGAAGGCTCTACAAGAATCAGATTTTATGGGAAGGAGTAGAAATAGAAGACCAGGCAGTTAAGATTCAGGGACAGACAACAAACTAGTGGCTTGATCTATGGTAACTACTGTGGAGATAGGTGGTTAGATTTGAGATATATTAAGAAGGAAAACAGATTTGCTGAAATGAAAGAAGAATCAAAACAAATCTCACTTTGGTCTTGACAAATAAAAAACTGGCAGTGACTTGTACTAAAATGGAGAAGGTTTTGGGAAGTGGTGGAAATCAAAGAGTTTAGTTCATAATCATGCAATGTACAAATAACAGATTTTCCTGATTTGCTTAACGTTTCATCTGTTTAGTTCTTATTTTTCTAACTAGACTGTAAGCTCCTTGAATACTTTTCAGATCTCCATAGCATCATACATAAAACCTTGTGTGAAAAAAGAGGTTAAAAAAAATTGATAAAGAGTTCTTGGGAAGTTACTATGTATATTTTCTAATACCAATCACTCAATCATTCTCCCAATTTCAAGACGACTTAGATATGCTTCCCTTAACTTTAAAAAAAAGTTTGCTCAATGAATACGCTAATTTTTGCATGTCAAATAAACATGTCGTTTGAAGAATAACGGTAAGTTGTTAAGGTAAATGGATAATGCTCCCCCGAAATTTAACAAAGATGACATAGATAAAAGGAAAACAAAGAAATGGGATGACTGAAACACAGAAGCCTAAATGGTGATTCAATCACACTGCATCTAATATGAAAGATGCTTTTTAAGTCAGTAAAAAGCTACTGTAGACTTCATATTAAGAAAACTTCGGTTTAATCATATATACATAATTATTACAATTGTAGGCCACTCAGGGAACTTTAATGGTTCCTTTACTGCAGACAGGTGTTCAGTATACAAATCAAAGGAACAACTGCCAGCTGAAGACAAAAGACTAAACCAAATCAACTCTCGAAACTTCTTCCACTTCTAGGATCCTAGGTTTCCTTCTCAAAGAGTTGCTAACCAGCAGAAATCTCCGCAGCCCACCCCGTAATAATAAAAAACCTGTTTGTGCCTATTTTAATACTAAAATGAAAGCGCGAAGGAGCTACATTCAAAATAGTGCTTGATAGTTTTGTCCCAGGCAAATCTGTATTTAATGTATAAAACCGCTATTTTAGAGTTCATCAGTCAAAGAACTTAAAGTAACATTATCATAACGGAAAGGGTAGCTAGAGATACTACGTGATACCCAATATAGTTAATTCCGGATGGACCTTCAATTTAACATTTGGTTCCCAGTTCTCTTTCAAGCAAAGTATATACTCTTGGCCGGCATAAACCTCAACAGCTCCAGGTAAGATGCACATGGCCAAAGTTACAGCTATAGTATACACTACAGGAAGTTTTAGCACTTGCAGTTCACAAAGCATATACACCAGTTTAAAAAAAAAAAAGTTTTTTTAAAAAAAAAGGCGGGGGGGGGGGGCGCGTGGGGAAGGCTGCAAAAGAAACCTGCCCAACCCCATCCTCCCTCCACTACCGAATCTGTTTACCTCCTGCCTCTCTGCTTCCTTGTTCTTCTGGCCTTGTTTCTTCGCGTACCATAAGCCGATTTCGCGGCCTTTCAGGTGCCCGGGATGTCGGCCTCGGCCGCCTCGACCACCCCCTCCGCCGCCGCCACCTCCAGAGCCTCGGTTCCCCCCATGGCCTCCTCCATAGCTGCCTCCATAGCTTCCTCCGTAACCCCCGCCAGAGCTGCGGGGGCCACCATCGCGGCCCCAGTTCTGATGGTAGTCATAGCTCATTGTTCCAGCAGACCTCAACTCGTGAGTACCTGCAACCGCTGGAAATGGCGACCGGGGCCGGAAGCCGGTGCGCGTCCACTTCCGCTTTGCTTCCGGCGCCCAGCGCAGGAGGGAGGGACATTTAACGTCACAAGCAGACGTTTCCGGTGACGACACACGACGTCGGTCCGGGAAGTCCCCGGGTTGGCTCAGGTGAAATCTGTGTGGTGTTCAGAGATGTTTACCTTTATGCCTTTGGAGGGAAAGCCAGCAGAAGGCTCATAGGTTTTCTTTCCCGAAGTCCAGCATGTGAGGAAACGGGTTTTGGGTTTTAGTTTATTCCCTTGGGAGTTTGCTTCCCAGTAGGTCCTGTAAACCTCGGTTGGCACAGTAAAAGAACCTGTGAGTCGTATGTTTTTTCCCCCTAAAGTCTTTAAGAAATTAATTCCTTTTTAAATTTCTGAACTAGTAGCTATGGCATGAAAACAGCCTCTCACCTGTTTCAAATCTATGATTAAGTATAAGAACGTTCCTGGCTCTTTAGAAGGATTATCGTTATTTACTACCTTTATCTAAAGGCCTCCTTAGATAAGGATGAGCCTCCTTACCCAAATTCAGTGCAGAGCACTTAGGCAATTTAACTAAAACAGCAGTTGAAGATATGTTCAACTGAAGCTATGTTCAGGTGAAGCTGTCTATTGTTGATTGAGCAGGCCATTGAGTATCTTCCACGAGCTATTCTTGAATAATCAAGTGGCTTGGCCACACAGGCTTGCAAATTTCCCTGGGACTATCCGGTTCACTTATACACATACTGATTTAAAGGTGCTGGAGATATTCACTGAACAAGACAACTATGGCATCAACTTTCATTTGCTTATAGTCTTTAAGAGAAGATAAAGGCAGAAGAAATGTACCTTGTGAGTTAAAGGAAAATGCCATATGAAGGGGTTCACAACACTTCTCTGTGGCAGAAAACATTATTTTGAACCGTAACAATTGAATTCATAAAATCTTTGAAATGCCTAAAAACACAGCCTCCCAGAAGAACTCAGGAGATCTTTATTGTCATAAATCCCCTCCTTGGGAGAGTAATCAGAGAAGATGGGCTAGATGGACTTTTGTCACTGGAGACTGCAAATCAGCATCACACCTAAAAAGACTTGGTAACTAAAATATCATATCTTCCATCTATTCTGATAAAAACACATTTATCTTTTGTAAAAACCATTTGTTTTCCCATAAATAGCTTTCTCCTCCTTCCCTTCCCTAAAAGATGGTACATAAGTGCCAAGTTCTAACCACTGCCTTGAGGCACAATTCTGGGAACTCCTGTAGCTATGTGATTAAATCTGTTTTGTGTGCATGTGGGTGTGCTCACCTGTGTCTGACTCTTTGTGACCACATGGACTGTAGCCCACCAGGCTCCTGTGTCCATGGATTTTCCAGACAAGAATACTGAAGTGGATTTTCATTTCCTTCATTTGCTAATCCATCTTTTGTCAATTTAGTATGCCAAGTCCCAGAGAACTAAACATAAGAAGGTAAAGAAAAAAGTTTTTCCCCTACTCACCAATAGCCACGAGATGTTATAGCAAAAGAATACAATTTTGGAATCAGGTTAGTTCTTTCTAAAGAATGAGAGGGTAAGCAGTAAATTATTACAGGTGGATGGAACATTGTGCTTGAAGAAAGATGATGAAAATGTTGGAGAGTGAGAAAATTCCACACTGAAACTTAAGAAATTGATGGTTAAGGCCAAAGTAATAGAAAGGACCCTGGCCATAAAAGACCTTACATATCACAGAATGAATAATACATTTTAAATCAGGGAAATATTTTGACTGCTTTGAGTAGAAAGGAATGGAGAAGGCAAGAATGGATGTAGAGAGACTTAGGGTATGATTTTAGGGAGACAGAATGGGATGACAGAACAAGAGGGAATATGAGAAGGACTGGGATTAAGAAACACTAAAGCTCAACATTCAGAAAACTAAGATCATTGCATCTGGTCCCATCACTTCATGGGAAATAGATGGGGAAACAGTGGAAACAGTGTCAGACTTTATTTTGGGGGGCTCTGAAATCACTGCAAATGGTGATTGCAGCCATGAAATTAAAAGACACTTACTCCTTGGAAGGAAAGTTATGACCAACCTAGATAGCATATTCAAAAGCAGAGACATTACTTTGCCAACAAAGGTCCATCTAGTCAAGGCTATGGTTTTCCCAGTGGTCATGTATGGATGTGAGAGTTGGACTGTGAAGAAAGCTGAGTGCCGGAGAATTGATGCTTTTGAACTGTGGTGTTGGAGAAGACTCTTGAGAGTCCCCTGGACTGCAAGGAGATCCAACCAGTCCATTCTAAAGGAGATCAGTCCTGGGTGTTCTTTGGAAGGAATGATGCTAAAGCTAAAACTCCAATACTTTGGTCACCTCATGGGAAGAGTTGACTCATTGGAAAAGCCTCTGATGCTGGGAGGGATTGGGGACAGGAGGAGAAGGGGATGACAGAGGATGAGATGGCTGGATGGCATCACCAACTCGATGGACATGAGTTTGGGTGAACTCTGGGAGTTGGTGATGGACAGCGAGGCCTGGCATGCTGCAATTCATGGGGTTGCAAAGAGTCGGACATGACTGAGCGACTGAACTGAACTGAATGGGAAAAAGATGGTCAAGATTTGGTAATTCACTGAATGTGGAGAATTAGAGGAAAGGGTCAGGTGACTCCTAAGTTGAAGATTTGAAAGATGATCCAACAGAGAGGTACTGTATCCTAAATATAAAGAACATAGGATGAGGAAGATATTGGTGGGGGGAAGTTGGAGGGGTGAGGCTTGAGTTAATATATGTAATTAATAATTGTAGAGTTTGAGGCAACTATGAAACATACAAATTGATGTCTAGAAAGCAGTTGGCTATATGAGTTAAAAGTGTAGAGAGAGAAGACTGAGTGTATGTTTTGGGAGTTCCTAGGTAATATTATGGAGAAGGCATGGCACCCCACCCCATCACTCTTGCCTGGAAAATCCCATGGATGGAGGAGCCTGGTGGGCTGCAGTCCATGGGTTCGCTAAGAGTCAGACACGACTGAGTGACTTCACTTTCACTTTTCACTTTCATGCACTGGAGAAGGAAATGGCAACCCACTTCAGTGTTCTTGCCTGGAGAATCCCAGGGATGGGGGAGCCTGGTGGGCTGCCGTCTATGGGGTCGCACAGAGTCGGACATGACTGAAGCGACTTAGCAGCAGCAGCAGCTAATATTAAAATTATAGAAATGAATAGTTCAAATAAATGTACCCATTGGGCACAGCCTGTATACAAGTATGTGAATTTTTCAGTATAGGGTTAGATAGTCATTGGAGATGATAGGAACAAAAGAAGAAGGAAATAGTGTGGATTGTTCGAGATAATGTTTCAAATGACACCAGAGAGCTTGCTCTCTCTTTCCTTAGAAGGAAGACCATGTGAGGACAGAGGCTGTCTACAAGCCAAGAAGAGAGCTTTTACCAAGAACCAAATCAGTTAACACCTTGATGTTTGACTTGCATCTCTGATGAAATGTTACGTTAATCAGTGAATGCTTTCCTCAGTGAAATATTTGAAAACAACACTTCTTCTGTCATGATTCCTTTATTCTAATTTTTAAAACTACATCTGGTGCCTATTTTATGTCAAAATACTTAGCATTACCTGAGATATATCATATGCATATATACATATATATGTAGTGAAGCACTATATATGACCTGTATAAGAGCTGGATATGACCAGTGTACATATATGTAGTGAAGAGCTTAATCCTATCCAAAGAGAGGCCTGACCTTTGCTCTTTTGGGGAAGTAACTAAACCCTTGGAATGTTATATGTGATAGAAGTGACTTTGAAGTCCTTAGATCAGCCAGATAGTAAAAATGTGATTTAGTCTAGTAAATTTGAGTTATTCATTCCATGTAAGCTTTACCTCCTGAGGAGATGGAAACTGAGATCAGTCTTGTAAGCAGTCAACCGTATTTGCCCTACTCCTACCATGATGAAGCCCCATTAAAGGCTGCACAGCAAGATTCATTCCTTATTGGCAATATTCCACGTGTGTTGTCACACACTGATGCTAGGGAAGTAGTGCTGTTTATGACTCCTCAGCGAAAGGAAAACAGAGACTCCACACCTAGGCCTTTTATTCTGGATTCTGCTGTATGTGCTGCTTCTCTTGGCTGATTGTGATCTGTATCGTTTCCTTGTAACATACCATAACTGTGACTATACAACTTTCAAGGAGTTCTATGAGGTCTTCTAGTGAATTATTAAAATTGATAGTGGTTTGGGGAACACGAGAACTCACACATGATGTCAGATGTGAGGAAAGTATTTATAGCCAAAACCGACACAACACTGTAGAACAACCATACTCCCCAAGAAAAAAGGAAGTTGACGTCTCGTGTGTGCTCACAGTCTAGTCACAGTATATATGTGTATATACACACACATTTTTTTTTTTTGGTTTTGTTTGCAGTTATAATCCTATGTACCTAGAATAATTTTTAGGATGAAATAGGCATTCACTAAATATTATGATGAATACATGAATGAAAGTAGCTGAATAGTGTAAGAAATTAAGAGAAAATCTATTTATGAAATTTAGTACTACAGAACTACATTGAGAAAAAACTTCCGAATAATGCATTACCAAGCCTTTTAAAAATTATGTTCTAATTAATACTGTGATATTTGCTGTCTTCAAAATGGTTGCCTCTGTCAGTCATAACTCTTGGAAGTCTTTGGGATTATGTAATATGCTTTTATATTATTGGGAAACTTTAGGTATTATGAATTTTCAGTTTATAGGAATCACCACCAGGTGGTGATATTTTTATTAAGTAAACAGTTTTTGTCTTCAGCTATATCAGTCTGTGGAGAAAAGAGTTAAACTATATGAAGTGGAGCATTTATTAATAATAAGAACAATATAACAATGCAAAGGTAAGATATTTAAACATAGCCCCAAATATCTACAAGGATATGTCCTATACCAGAACACATTTTTACAATCATAATCACATTAAAGAGTAGGCAGATTTTATACTGGTGTAGTTGGAGAAGGCAATGGCACCCCACTCCAGTACTCTTGCCTGGAAAATCCCATGGATGGAGGAGCCTGGTGGGCTGCAGTCCATGGGGTCGAGAAGAGTCGGACACGACTGAGCGACTTCCCTTTCACTTTTCACTTTCCTCCATTGGAGAAGGAAATGGCAACCCATTGCAATGTTCTTGCCTGGAGAATCCCAGGGACAGGGGAGCCTGGTGGGCTGCTGTCTATGGGGTCACACAGGGTCAGATATGACTGAAGTGACTTAACACCCGCAGTCAAACTTTTCCCTCTCTTAACAGGGATTGATAGTAGCCGTTCAAGTTTTAGCACAGGCCCCTGTAGATTTTTCTTGAGATCCATTTCCTGTTGCCTTGAAGTGTTACAGGTTACCAATGTGATGCTGATTAGTCTATGGCTTGAGGGTAAATAATCCTGGTATTGTATCAGTACAACAGAACTTTTAAGTGTATCCATCATATAGTTAATTCAACAACCAAAGACAATTAAATGGGAATATCCTAGTGTTTTTTTGTTTTATATTCAGTTCCCCCAGCATAGGCCCAAGTCCAGTGAAAAGAAAATGCCACACACGAGAGAAAAGGGCTGTTACTGTCTTACAATCAAGTCCTTATGTTCATTAAACCTTGATTTTCATCATCTCCTCCTTTCCATTCAAAGTGCTGCACAGTTATAAAGGAGCTGCCTTTATTATTTTCTTCATTTTTATTATCATTCTGTTTGTAATTTCCTTGCTGGTAGAAATTATACTTTGAGCAGCAAAATCTCTTTTCTGTTTTATAAAGTTATACATCTAAATTTAACATATCAAAACCCATCTTTTACAAAGCATTATTAGAATATTCAACTTTTGCTTTTATAACAGGCATTTAACACTTGATTTATACTGTCAGATTAATCTGGCCATTTGTCATATATTAACCCTCAAGTTTGATCTTAAAAAATACTAAATTAACTATATTTGTAATAAGAATTCATCTGAATTTGAATTTATATGTTATACATTATTTTAAGCTTTGTTTTCAAACATTACTGGTGGCATTACATTTGCTTCTCAAGTTTAAATAAAGATATATTGAGAAGTTAATGAAAGATAAGGAAAATCCATTGAGATAATTATTTTGAAAATGATTTCTTGGTAGCAAAAAAAAAATAATCTAAAGATAAAACAATCTGAATGATTATGTGAAATAATTTAGAATTCTGATTCAACATAATGAAATGGAAGCCAAAATAAATCATTTAAAAAAATAATTCACTGTCTGTAAGTAATAACAAAGATATGTGAGTAAAGTGAGAGTGTACAAAGTTTAAAACTGTAGAATGTCAATCTTAATAACTTTGAAAAATAAACATTTAAGTAATACATTTAATAAATGTTTACACAAAGATCAGAATAAAGCAATTTAAAGAAAAATCACTTCTTAATTTTTGATACGTACATTACTATTACTCTAACAAGGTGATATCTGCATTTTGCAATGTAACACATTTAAAAATTAATCTTGAAATATATACCTCACAATCAATAAATTATATTGAATTGTTTCTTTGCTTGAGGCACACACATCTTTGCAAAGGAAATAAAAAAGCACCTAAACTTGGAATATAGGTGAACTAAAATTTTCTATGCTTCAAGAGCAGCTAAGGATGTTTGCCAAATCTGTAGCCTTAGAAACAGACCCTTTAATTTGGACTTAGAGGATTTTTCCTCTGCTCTACCCAGAATTGTGTTACTCTACTTGGGTGTACCTCACAGAACTTAATCTTGGAGTGTTTTTTCCTAGTTTCTGTTCAAATAAACAAAACAGTTCTAGAAATGATAAGTATATATTTACAACCTTTTCCAATAGGTTTAAGAGCTACTTCCAATTCTACTTCTAACATACAATATATTTATTTTAAGAGCAGTCAACATACTGAAAAGATGAAAGGAGAACACTCATATTTAAGAGAGAAATAAAAAAATCAGTAAACAATTTGTACTTGATAGAAATGAAGGGAACAACTAGGTATAGACTAGAGACATGCATGTTTCAGAGTTGGAAGCTTATTTGCTATTTTATGCAGGAATGTATTTCCTAGATATCAGTATGAAGCTAAAGCAGTAACTGTAATAAGCTTGCTTTGCTAGCCACATTTAGGCAAGCCTCTTCACATATAACCCACTCAAGTACTCTTACCTGGAAAATCCCATGCACGGAGGAGCCTGGTAGGCTACAGTCTACAGGGTCACAAAGAGTCGGACACGATGGAGCAACTTCTTTTTCCTTCTTTCTTTCTTCACATACAACTCAGAGTTTTGCTATATTTCTTCCATTCCCCAAATGTCATTTTCCCTCTTGCAGTAAGGGCCAACATTATGTGTCAAGACACATGCATGAGAACAATATTTTCAATGACTTTATACAATTTTCTGTTTACTCTGAGGTTGACAGATATAGGTGAAAACATTAGTAAACTATACCAGGGTTTTGATTTAGAAAAGATTTTTAGAAATCGTATAAGAAACAGAACCTTTTAATTGCCACAGTGAGTGATCTATAAGTAACACATCAAAAGCACTTAAGTGTTTGCACTAGTTTCAGCTGTTTGTGCTAAAAATAATTAACTGTTAAGTGTAAACCAACAAATAAAAAAGAAAATCAATAAGCCTCAGAATAAAGGTGTTAGTTTAGTCATTTGAAGTTGCAGAGCCATTCTTGCCTTTATCAGGCTAAATGATCACTAGTCACCCTTGCTTTCTTCTTCTCTTTTCCGGTAAGCTTTATTTAACAGCTGGATTTCCTCCTGGTAGCCAACAGTCTCGTGGCTCTGCCTTTTGCTGTTCTGTCTGTGTGCCTCCACAGTGTCTGGAATGGAGATGTTGATATCACCATCGGGATTAGTTGTGGGTAAAAAGAGAGAATATGAGGCTGTTTCCCCTAAATCACAGGAAACGAATCTGTTCTCCTTCCGTGAGTAGCGTAAGGAAGGTGATCTGACCTGCGTGGAGGACTGGCTGATGTTGCTAATGATTGACACTGTGTCCAGGGCCTCTTCATTATCACAAATTTCAAGAACCTCCAAGTGGATTTTCACACTGGTGTCCGCAAATGTGGAGGCAGAATCTTCTGAGTTTGGTTCATGGCCAACACTTTTGGATCGGTAGACTTCTATTTTCTTAGAGGCTGGGGTTATTTTTTGCCCTTCTGCACTCACCTCATAGGTAGACAGAGATAGGGTTTTCCCGGTCGGGGCTTGGAGAGACACGGTCCCCTGGAATGCACACAAAGGAATGGCCAGAGCACCTCCGGAACGCTGGGGACAAAGACAAAAATGGTTATTATTGAAAACTAGTGTCTGAGAAGGGGCCATTTCATTTTTTCCTTTTTTTTTTTTTTTCATGATAATGGTAATGTTATTCTGGTTCAGACTCATTTCCATGGAAACCTTTTACAGATACGTGATTGAAATTCTGCCATCAAAGCTCTGTACTTAGTTTCTTCTAGGTCAAATATGACATCGAAATGAGGGCAGTCAGAAACCTACCTTTGAGGATATTTCTCAGTTGAAAGCAAGGTGTGTGTACTATGGTCAGCAGGAGTTGGGCAGAATATAAGGATAAAATCAAATGTATAGCTTTTATATTTTTGTTACATGTTCAGTTACATTAAAAACTTTTCATAGGTTGAGAGAAGTGCAGACTGTGATCTGAATGCACTTTCCCTCCCTTTGTATGCCAGTAATTAAGTAAGTGAAGTCGCTCAGTCGTGTCCGACTATTTGCGACCCCATGGACTGTTAGCCTACCAGGCTCCTCTGTCCCTGGGATTTTCCAAGCAAGAGTACTGGAGTGGGTTGCCATTTCCTTCTCCAGGGGATCTTCTAGACTCAAGGATTGAGCTCGGGTCTCCCGCATTGCAGGCAGACACTTTAGCCTCTGAGCCACCAGGGAAGCAGAGACAATGACAATTGTGAAACTGTGGTTCAGATTAAATATAAAGAGTATTTCAACTGCACATTTGAGCACACAGTAAAGGAACCAAATGTCACCAGAATTGTGTGGTACAGTGTGCTTACTTTTCCACAGAGAAATCACGGTCATTAAAGTAAACCTGGTAACAGAGAACTCCCTCACACCCCTACAAAAATTTATATTACATTTTTAAGTATTAAAATGTTGATTTTAAACTGTACTCACCACTGAGAACTGCATAAGAAATAAAGATTAATTCTTCCAGTAGTGTGTACTTTATATTGTTGATTCATGCCTTCATACTTTTAATTGACTTTTTTGATTACATGTTCATTTCAGACAGTAACAGTGTTAGTCACTCAGTTGTGTCCAACTCTTTGCAACCCTAAGGACTGTAGCCCATCAGGCTCTGCTGTCCATGGAATTCTCCCGGCAAGAATACTGAGCTGGGTTGTCATTCCCTTCTCCAGGGGATCTTCTCAACCCAAACTTGGTCTCCTGCATTGCAAGTAGATTCTTGACCATCTGAGCCACCAGGGAAGCCCAGTTAGTTTCAGAAGACAGTAAGATGCAAACTTTTAGAGCATCGGTTCTAAAAGCTCGATCTCCAGAGTAGCATTATCAGTATCAGCTCATAACTTACAAGAAAAGCTATTTTTGCATCTGACTCCAGGCCTACTGAAATAAAAGCTCTAGGGGTGAGGTTCAATAATCTGTATTTAGCAAGCCCTCCAGGTGATTCTATCATTTGGGTAAGATTCACAACCCATTGCTGTAACTAAAGAAATGTTGCTAGTCCAGAAGAAGGTGGGGTAGGGGATGGTTAAGCAGACACTTTATATATATGTATGTCTCCATCTATAGAGATTGGAATTACTCACTGGACTGGCTTAAATGTTTCTTTCACCAGGGGAATGGGCATGAGGGCTCATAGCATTTTGTCAATTTAGGATGATTGCCCTTCCCAGTTTGCCTGTGGCTGTCTCAGTTCCAGCACTGAAATTCCTGCATCTGGAAGCCTCTCAGTCCGAGGAAAACAAGGACAGTTGGTCACCCTATTTGCCATGGACCTATGAGTGGCTAGGGGAAGCCTAGAACCAGAGTCCTCTGTTAAGAAACAGTGTGGATTCTTATCTACTTAGGTAAAATTTTTAAGGGAGGATGCATCATGAGCTTCATTCAGGGTGACTTCATGTCACACCCATTGAATTTAGGGACCAAGAAAAATACAGTCTAGGACACATGAGACACATCACTAGTCTTTCCCAGTTAAATACTAAAGAGAAGGCTTCAATTCTGTTTATCCATAAGGGAACCTGGGGACCTATATTTAAGGCCTTGTACCCTAAAGGACCATAAACTTTGAAAATTTACACCATAAAGTTAAGTTTGCTTTTCTACTGAGGCAAAGAAAAAACTTTTTCAATTTTACTTGTATGACTGAAACAAGAGAAACAGAGAGACAATACCTAAGTTCAGCACTGCAGCAGAGCATCGTTAAGAGTGGTGGCAACTTTGGGTAAACTTTATTTATTATGTATTCATCATTCATTAAACATTTCTGAATACTCTCTGTAAGATTCTGAATTTTCACTACATGCATCCAAAGACCTCACAGATGACTGAGTGGGAAAGATGTGTAAAAAATAAAAACTTCAGCTCTATCTATCCTAATAGAGCAAGGAGGTGGAGATCAAGACCATCCCCAAGAAAAAGAAATGCAAAAAGGCAAAATGGTTGTCTGAGGAGGCCTTACAAATAGCTGAGAAAGAAGAGAAGCTAAAGGCAAAGGAGAAAAGAAAAGATATCCCCATCTGAATGCAGAGTTTCAAAGAATAGCAAGGAGAGATAAGAAAGCCTTCCTCAGTGATCAATACAAAGAAATAGAGGAAAACAATAGAATGGGAAAGACTCAAGATCTCTTCAAGAAAATTAGAGATACCAAGGGAACATTTCTTGCAAAGATGGACACAATAATGGACAGGAACAGTATCAACCTAACAGAAGCAGAAGATATTAAGAAAAGGTGGCAATAATACACAGAAGAACTATAGAAAAAAGATCTTAATGACCCAGATAACCACGATGGTGTGATCATGATCACTCACCTAGTACCAGACATCTTGGAGTACAAAGTCAAATGGGCCTTAGGAAGCATCACTACGAACAAAGCTCCTGGAGGTAATGGAATTCCAGGGGAGCTATTTAATCCCCAAAGATAAAATCCCCAACGATAAAATCCCAAAAGATTATGCTGTTAAAGTGCTGCACTCAATATGCCAGTAAATTTGGAACACTCAGCAGTAACCACAGGACTGGAAATGGTCAGTTTTCATTCCAATCCCAAAGAAAGGCAATGCCAAAGAATGTTCAAACTACCACACAATTGCACTCATCTCACACACAAGCAAAGTAATGCTCAAAATTTTCCAAGCCAGGCTTCAATTGTATGTGAACTGTGAACTTCCAGATGTTCAAGCTGGATTTAGAAAAGGTAGAGGAGCCAGAGTTCAAGTTGCCAACATCTGTTAGATCATCAGAAAAGGAAGAGAATTCCAGATAAACATCTACTTCTGCTTCATTGACTGCACTAAAGCCTTTGACTGTGTGGATCACAACAAACTAGAAAATTCTGAAAGAGATGGGAATACCAAACCATCTTATTTGCCTCCTGAGAAATCTACATGTATGTCAAGAAGCAACAGTTAGAACTGGACGTGGAACAATGGACTGATTCAAAACTGGGAAAGGAATATGTCAAGGCTGTATATTGTCACCCTGCTTATTTAACTTCTATACAGAGTACATCATGTTAAATGCCGGGCTGGATGAAGCACAAGCTGGAATCAAGATTGCTGGGAGAAATATTAATAACCTCAGTTAAGCGGGTGACACCACTCTAATGGCAGAAAGCAAAGAACTAAAGAGCCTCTTGATGAAAGTGAAAGAGGAGAGTGAAAAAGTTGGCTTAAAACTCAACATTCAAAATACAAAGATCATGGACCATGAGATCACTGGTCCCATCACTTTATGGCAAATAGATGGGGAAACAATGACAGACTCTATTTTCTTGAGCTTCAAAATCACTGCAGATGGTGACTGCAGCCATGAAATAAAAAGACGACTGCTCCTTGGAAGAAAAGTTATGACAAACCTAGACAGCATAATAAAAAGCAGAGACACTACCTTGCCAACAAAGGTCTGTCTAGTCAAAGCTATGGTTTTTCCAGTAGTCATGTATGGATGTGAGAGTTGGATCATAAAGAAGGCTGTGAAGAATTGATGCTTCTGAACTGTGGTGTTGAAGAAGACTCTTGAGAGTCCCTTGGACTGCAAGGAGATCAAACCAGTCCATTCTAAAGGAAATCAATCCTGAATACTCATTGGAAGGACTGACGTGGAAGCTGAAGCTCTAATACTTTGGCCACCTGATGTGAAGAGCTGACTCATTAGAAAAGACTGTGATGCTGGGAAAGATTGAAGGCAGGAGGAGGGGATCACAGAGGATGAGATGGTTGGATGGCATCACTGACTCGATGGACATGAGGTTGAGCAAACTCCAGGAGATGGTGAAGGACAGGGGGGCCTTGCATGCTTCAGTCCATAGGGTTGCAAAGAATCGGACACAACTGAGCAACTGAACAACAACAATAGAGCTAGGACCTCTGATAGATTTTATGTAGGGGTGTCATTTGAAATTGATCTTAAGAATCAAGAAAAGATTGAGTTTTTAAAGCCTTGCTTTCTGAGTAGTAAGTTGTGAGTTTAAGGTCCAACCTAAAAACTTTCCATCCTGAGAAAAATCCAGAAACTTCTTTTTCTTTTCTAAATCAAAATTGAGTAACACATTATTTAATCAGAAAATTTGGCTGTCATTTAATAATGTGAATTGTATGTACAGCCTTCTTTATTCTGAGAGCTAGTTAACACGAAAGTGACCCTTCTTACATTATACTTTATCGAAAGGAAAAAAAATCCCTACATCGGTACTCTAAAAATTGTTCCTAAGTATTTTTATTAGCATGGTACATTCTATAAACAAACTCCTATGGAGCATGCTAGTTTAAAAAAGATGGGATGAGAAAACTAAGTTGTCAGTGCCCAGAAGCACTGGCATGTCTCTTAAAAAGAATTTTCACTGTGTAATCAGCAGTGTAACTATATTTTTATATGTAACCAACCTGTATCACTGATGAGCAGTTACTACCAAAGTGAAAGCAAATGTATTTTTTTGTATCTGATTTTATACATCTAAATACTGCAGATTTCAATAGCTCCTCCATGCTAACCTTATTTTCAAATGAGAAAACAAGCTTTACTGAGTTATCAAATGACAACTCATTAAAACTGGCATTTGAGAGCTGCATAGTGCCAGAGTTTAGCTAAGTATGAAGACTGGTTATTCTGAAATAGTACAGAGTCCCCAGTTACCGAAATTATTTTGTGAAATATTCCAAAGACCATGATTGAGAGTCACGGAAGTAAAAACACAGAGACAGAGTATAAAGAAATATATCTGAGCATACTTTATACTCATAATTCAAAGTTGGAAGGTTAGTTTCAGGAAGATCGTACAGTTACTTTAAGCTAATTCAGTAATTTAAATTTTACCTGTTATGAAAGTAATGAATAAGTTGTTTAGAGTTGTATATGAAGTACAAGAGTAAGGAGTTTATACCAAATTTTGTTTGCAAAATCATAAGAGGTTTATATAATTTTTTTCTTTTGTCTTTTATAAGTTAGAGAAACATTACTCTGAGTGAGGGAAAATGGAACTTGAACTAATGGAGCAATAATAAAGATTCAAGGAGGGAGCTGAAAGAATTTGAATAGAACAGCAGGATTTTCCACCTCTTTTAGGATATGGAAAGTGAAAAGTGAAAGTGAAAGTCGCTCGGTCGTGTCCGACTCTTTGCAACCCCATGGACTATGGAATTCTCCAGGCCAGAATACTGGAGTGGGTAGCCTTTCCCTTCTACAGGGGATCTTCCCAATCCAGGGATTGGTCCCAGGTCTCCTGCATTGCAGGCAGATTCTTTACCAGCTGAGCCACAAGGGAAGCCCAAGGATGTGGAAGGAGGACTGTGGTTTAGGAACAAGGACTCAAATGGAGACAGACTAGAAGTAGGAGAACAGACGGATTTGTATACTAGGACTTGACTAGCTAGTAGGTCTATAGTAATGGAATGAAGAGAGTCCACAGAATGCAGAGTACTGAAGCTTATAAACAACTGATTTCCCTATGATTAGCTCTACAATAGACCCAGGCTGGAGTATTATGAAAATATGGGAAAAAAAGCACCTAACCTGGGTGAAGTGAGGGAAAAGGAGGCCTGAAAAAAAAGTTCAAAATAAATAGGAGACAGAAGAAACAATGTTTCCTTATGGGAAAACTCTATGTTTAAATATGACAATTTTCTTTTACTTTATTGATTTAACACACTTTAATAAAAATTCCAATGGAATACCAATGGACTTTTATTTTAGAGTATGAAAAATTTCTTCTAAGATTTATTTCAAAGAGTAAATGCTTATGGATAACCAAGAAATTTGAAAGCCGACTAATGAGGGGACTTTGCAAACATAATATGAAGCTATGTAATTAATACAAGGTGTTAATGGCAAGATTTGATCAAGCAAGTCTAAATCAAGAAACCAGGCATAGTATGTCATGAAGATGGCATTTCAAAATAAGGATTCAAGTGGGCCTTTACATATTATTGGCTATTCACTACAAAATGAAATCAGACTCCCTTTTCAATATGCAAAAATTATTTCTTGAATCTTAGTAATTCTTTGAAAATCTGAGTGAAGAAGATCTTTCCAAATCTGGAATGAAAATTAGAAATGGCAAAGTCCAAGATGGGCAGATTTGATTGCAGAATAATTAAAGATGTGTCAGGGGCCTCCCTCGTGGTCCAGTCACTAAGACTCCAGACTCCCAATGCAGGGGGCTGAAGTTTGATCCCTGGTCAGAGAACTAGATCCCACATGCTGCAATTAGAACCCAATGCAGCCAAATAAATAATAAATATATATATTTCAAAATGTCTGTGTAGAAGTATATGCTGAAAGCAATGGTAAAGACAATTGGTAATCTTGGTGATACTATTTTTGTAGCACATATAAGATAAAATTTGATAGTCATAAATATGACCTTATTTGGAAATAGAATCTTTGAGTTGTTGTTTAGTTGTTAAGTCCTGTCTGACTCTTTTGTGACACCATAGACTGTAGCCAGCCAAGCTCCTCTGTCCATGGGATTCCCCAAGCAAGAATACTGGGGTGGGTGGCCATTCCCTTCTCCAGGGGATCTTCCCCACCCAGCGATTGAACCTATGCCTCCTGCATCTCAGGCGGATCCTTTACCACTGAGCCACCAGGGAAGCCTAGCATCACTGTAGATGTTCTAAAATTAGGATGAAGTCATACTGGATTGGAGTAAACCTTAATCCCAAGATTCTGGATATAGATTCACAGAGAGAAGCTGAACATGTAAAGCATACAGCATTTGGAATGATGCTGTCATAAACCAAGACAGAATCCTCCTCTAGAGCCTCAGAGGAGCATAGAGATATGAGTCAATAGATTTCTGTTGTTTTAAGCTATCTAAGTTTGTAAGAACTTGTTACAGCTGCCCTAGAAAACTAATACAATATTTTATGCAAAGAGGCACAAAAATAAATACGCGTATAAACGTTTTGCAAAGTTGTATAACTGCCTATTTGCCTGTGGAGACTGGAACTGTAACAAGTCTGTCAAATCCACATAGAATGTAATCTCCTCAAGGGAAAGGAATATTTCCTTGTTGATCTTGATTTTCTCTGCTATCTCTAACAGTGGCCAGCACATGACAACCCCTCAAAAAATATTTGTTGTGTGAATAAATGTTTCTATGAATGAATGAATCCACAGCATTGACTTTGTAGAGTTTTTAGATTCCATATCTTTTCTTTCTTTTTATTAAATTGAAGTGTGGTTGATTTACAATGTTGTGTTAATTTCTGCTGTACAGCAAAGTGGTTCAGATATATATACATAACATTCTTTTAAAAATTCTTTCCTATTATGGCTTATCATAGCATATTGAATATAATTCCCTGTCCTATACAATGGTGCTTTGTTTATCTTGACTTTCTAAAGCACAAAACATAAGATCAACTTTTAAAAATTCAGGTTTCCTTTGCTATCTGAAAGTAGAGCATTCCTATGAACCCTTTCATAAGCTGAAGTGGTGTAAAGTGAAGAAGCAGTTCCTCTAGGACACATCTTACCAATAGATATACAAAATAAACTGAGATAAAGCACAGATGCTCACAGACACAGTTCAAAGCTATGGCAGCTTGATGCTGAGATGCTGAGTATATTTTCCAGAGAAGGAGCTGAGTGGTGCCATTCCTGCAGCTCTGGGTGTGTGCTGCTTCTATAAAGGCTTGTTGCGAAGCAAACACTGAATGTCATTTTCATTTTTTGCCTTTCTTATTAAAATAAAAAGTCCTCTTCAGATTTCTTTCTGTTAGTGAAAAGAGGTACTCATGTAGGTCTTTCATAAAAGTGAAGTGGAATATAGTGAATTTTTGAAAAGCAGGGGATAACTGTATTGCTGTTTACAATATCTATTTTTATTTTAACAGTCTTATACAATAAATTATGATAGTTAAAGTGCATCAGAAGATCGTGTTAGACCATACTCTTTTTAAAAATCAAATAAAATATTGAGGGACTGAATTGTATGTGAAAGTTTCTTGCATGATAAAAAATGATAGATTCAGAGAACATAAACCTACTCATTTCATAGTCTCTGCTTTCTTTTCATTTAAAAGTCTATGAATTAGCATATGCTGTCAGGATTAATGATAATCCATTATTTCTGTATTCCTGAGCGTAGGTGGCTGGGAGCTCTTTTATCTGAAAATGAAAAGCAGTCTCCTCAGAAATGCTTTAGGAGGAGCCAGCAAGTCATGTAAACACATTAGCACAAATAATCTGCTGTGATAATTGATTCAGACTAACTGACCTTGAGCATAGAGAACTTTTTATTTCTTCACTGTAAGCCTCTAGGTGAATCCAGGGTGAAATTATAATATAAAAGAGTTGCTCTAAAACATCCCTCCTAACAGGTGAAGTTTCTGATGATTATCTGAGTTGTTCAATTTATGAAAGCAGTATTTCAACACATAGGCTCATAGGGCTCATAAGAGACCATTTTATAAAAGGAGAGCTGGCAGCCGGAGCAGGGAATCTGCCCAGGGCCACACAGGTAATAGTAGGAGGACTGGCACCAGGACTTGGGTGGTTTAACTCTGAGTTACAGGCTCTTTCCACTCCACCATGTTGCCACTTTAAAAGAAATCTGCTTTAGCCGGAAGTGGTGGATCACAGATTTTCTGCCCTGGAAGATAGAATTCTATCACTAACTCATAAATAATCCAAGTGACTGACAATTTTAAACCAAATTAAAATTATGTAGATGGTCTTGAGGTGATTTAGGTGAATTTTAGGCATTTCAAAGCATAGACACTGAGGAATGAAGCAGTGTATCAGAGATTGGAGGAGAAGATATAGGGACACTTGAATAAATAGCAGGGAGAGTGAAAACTTTGTAAGAAAAATGACAAGCTATACTATTAATAATTTACATCTGGAAATTTATTTAAAACTATGTGATTGATATATTTTCATATATTTAAGTTCCCAAATATTCCTCGTGTCATCTCGTCACCTTCATTTAAATCTTTAGTAAACCGAAATGAAGGAGACACTTGAATTGCTCAAAGAAAAGAGTAAGAGTGAGAAAGCAGGGCCTCTATGCTCCTACTATGTGGCACAGAAAGTGTTAGGTATTTTAGCATATTCCACTTTCAATTCTCACAGACCTTTGAGGTATAAATTAAGATTTGTCTTTACAGTGATGAAGAGTCTCATAACTGAGTAGCAAATTTGGGATTGATAATCACCATAACAAATATTTACTGATCTGCCAAACATCTATTAGACTTCTTACTAAAATACTTTATATATATTTTCTTATTTAATTTTCACATCAACCTTTTTAAATAAAGACATTCATCATCCTAATTTTATAGATGACATAACTGGCTCATGGGGCAATAACTCCAGTTAGGAAATATGTGTGTGTGTTAATCACTCAGTCGTGTCTGACTCTTTGTGACCCCATGGACTACAGCCCGCCTGGCTCCTCTGTCCATGGGATTCTTCAGGCAAGAATACTGGAGTGGGTTGCCATGTCCTTCTCCAGTGGGTCTTCTCTGACCCAGGGATTGAACCTGGGTCTCCTGCATTGCAGGCAGATTCTTTATCGTCTAAACCACCAGGGAAGTACCTGTTAGGAAATGGCATAGTCAAATTCAGATCCAGGACTATCTGTCTCAAACACTCTGTTTTTAGCCCTTTTGCTACTTCAAGGAGTAGAGTTAGGGATTAAAACATGAGTAACACTTTACTCTCCTAATCCAGCTGGAGCCTGTGATGTCTCATGGGAACAAGGGAGATGGAGGGATTTATGTACTGTAGGAAGAGAAGGGAGTATTTAGAGATCTTTTAGAAAATTGTTTCTACACTTTACTGTAAAAGTTGATAAAACTTTATAAACATTTTCCAAATAGAATCTATGCTACAATAAAAGAATTAACATTTTTTAAATGGAAATTCCTTGGTGGTCCAGTGGTTAGGACTTGGTGCTTTCACTACCATAGTTCCAGGTTCAATCTCTGGTCAGAGAACTAAGATCCTGCAAGCCACATGGTGTGGCAAGTAAATATATAAATAAATAAAACCCCTCAATTATTTACATGTAATACTGACACATTTTGGCACTTATTGAAAAGAAACATATAAAACACTTGGTTTAAAAAGAAATTTAAACTTAGAAAACTCAGACCATTACTATTGTGCACTTTGCACATACCTCACAAGCACTTATGGCATAACTAGTGAAGATCACCAGGCTCCCTGGTAATCGTCACGTAATTTTTAATGTGCTTCCAAAAGTTTATTGTAAACCCACCCAAACATTGTCAAGTATAAAGTCAAATGCCATTTTCCAAACTGGAAAAAAAAAAAAAGAGAGAGAGAGAGAGAGAGAGGAGAGAGAGAGAGAGAGAGAGAGATTTCTAAGTAGGACAAGTTAGCAGGAAAGTAGGAAAAATGTACTCCAGGATGAGGGAAGGCAAATTGGAATTTGGAGGAAATGACATAGCAGAGGGAAATAAGATTGGAAACAGAGGTTGGGCTTAGGGTCAAGAGCCCTGTCCATCAGGATAACGAGTTCTGACCGCATCTCATAACCAAGAGGGTACCACTCATTTTTGTTTGCAAAAAGGAAGGGAATTAAGATGTATGAAGGGCCTACTATGTAGAGGCCCTGCATTTTATACAGGCACTTTACATGCGAAACGTAATATAATGATCCATAAGGAAGGTAAAATTACTTTCATTTTATAGATAAATGAAATGAGAAGAAGTTAGTTGACTTAGGTTAAATAGAAAGTTAAGTTTTGAGTTGTGGTTTAAACTCATCTCGGAGTTCATATGCTTTCTGCTATGCTTCTTCTGATCTAACATGATAACTGGGTAGCCTGTGAAAGACAGATTGGAGGAAGAAGAGTATGGTTTTAGGGAAACCAATTAGGAAGTTTTTTAACTCATTGTGACTGGGCATGCAGATGTACAAAAGAAAAAGAGATCTGAACTTCAGTACAGATAGTAGAAAATGCATATGTGGGATGGACTACAGGGGAATTGCAGAGACAAAACTCTTGTGATTAAGGATGGTCCTGGGCAAATACAGCTGTGGAGTCATGTATACCTGCCTTTGAAATCAGCTGAGTCAGTATCTTTGTCTCATTTGCAAAATATGAAGAATAAATGAGTTAATGAATGTAAAATGATTAGCTGAGTGCCTCACACAAACTAAGTGCTCCATAACTATTAGCTGTTTTGGGAGGCAAGTAAAAGGGAGGTAACCGCAATGTTTTTGAGTGCTAATATCGAGTACTAGAAGTTGAGATAAGGGGCTTAGGAGGATGTTGATAATTTAATGCTATTTTAACAATCTTTATTTCCTAATCATTTTATAAATGCTAATTTTGCTCTGAAACTAAAACTAAACAGAGACAATCCCTAAAAAGAAAACTCCAGAAGATATAACATTAATATAAATGCAAACATTTTAACAAATATTAGTAAATGGAATTAAGCAAACAATAAAAATAATTAAACTTCATGACTAAGTGGGGTTTATTTCAAATACAAAGCTAGTTTCACTACTCAGGAACAGGTGAATGTGACCCACCATATTAATAGGTTAAAGAAGAAAAGTCATATAATTAACTGAGTTGATGCAGAAAAACTATTTGGTTTAGGCAGAAAATCCCAAAGAATCTACAAAAACTCCTAGAACTAATAAATAAGCTAATCAAAGTTGCCTTCAAGTTAAACACACAAAATCATTCTATTTCTATATACAAGCAAATGACTGTATAGACATCAAAACTGGAAATTACAATTGCTCAAAAAATGAAATACTTAACTGTTAGTCTAACAAAGCCTATATAGAATTTATATGGTGGAAAACTATATGATGCATGAAAAAAAATTAAAGAAGCTCCAAATAAATGGAGAGACATATCATGTACATGGGTTGAAAGATTCATTACATTAAATATTTCTGTTTTCCACAAATAGATATATAGATTTAATGTGCTGCTGCTGCTAAGTCACTTCAGTCATGTCCGACTCTGTGCGACCCCATAGACGGCAGCCTACCAGGCTTCCCCATCGCTGGGATTCTCCAGGCAAGAACACTGGAGTGGGTTGCCATTTCCTTCTCCAATGCATGAACATGAAAAGTCAAAGTGAAGTCGCTCAGTCGTGTCTGATTCTTAGCGACCCCATGGACCGCAGCCTACCAGGCTCCTCCGTCCATGGGATTTTCCAGGCAAGAGTACTGGAGTGGGGTGCCATTGCCTTCTCCAATAGATTTAATGTAATTCCTAATAAAATATCAAGTTTTTTTGCAGATACAGACATGTTTATTCTAAAATTAATATGAAAAGACAAATGAACAGAAACATTAACTTATTCTGAAAAAAAGTTAATATGGTGAGAGCCGTCAGTCTACCTAATTTCAATGTAGCTGCAAAAATCAAGACTGTGTTATTGGTGCACGGATAGACGTGTAGATCAGTGGAATAGAATAGAGAACCCAGGAGTAGTAGGCCCACACAAATATGCCCAACTGCTTTTTGACAAAGGTGCAAAACCAATTCCATAGACTTTTCAGCAAGTGATGCAGAAACAACTGACATCCATAGGTAAAAAAATTAACCTAGAACTAAGTTTCATATATTATCCAAAAATTGAATCAAAATGGATCACAGACTTAATGTAAAATGTAAAACTATAAATATTTTAGTACAAACATAGGTGAAAATCTTTGAGACCTAAGGCTAGGCAAAGAGCTCTTAGATGTGGTATCGAAGCACAATTTGTAATAGGAAAATTAATAAATTAGACCATCAAAATTAAGAACATTTGTTCTGTTCAAATGCAGGTTCTGATTCAGTAGGTCTGTGGAGGTCTGAGATTCTGTACTTAAAAAGATTTCTCAGATGATGCTGATGCTGCTGGTCCATGGGCCACATTTTAAGTAGCAAAGGACGTACCCCTGTAAGCCTTATGGTTCTAAAATTATATGATTTCACAAGTGAACACATTTTGTTATTTTCTAGTATTAGCAGTTAACAGAAGTAGAGAAGAGAATTCAATTTCAGTTGACAGGTTAATAGAAAGGCCCCAAGAGCCAATTTATAGCTGAATGTGATGAGAAACAAACTCTTATCTTTTCACATGCCTTTCATCTATTCTAATATTTTATTCAAATGACATCTATTATAAATGAGTAACCATCTGATGAAAAATGATCACGTTTCAGCATGAATCTTAATTTTACATTGATCTTATGACCAAAACATAAGCTTCTGAAATGAATATATCTTTGCATTTAAACTGCTTTATTTTTTATTTATGGTAATTATTATTCTCATATTTTCAGTTCATACTTTGGGACTTTATCTGAACCCATCAGCACAATCATCACAGGCTATAAGAAATCCTGTGGGTATTCTGAATTTAACCGTGTTGTAGCTCTTGGGATTGTTGGATAGGTTTTCCATTCTCTAGTCTAATAGAAACTGAATTTCTTGTTGTATCTCTAATAATGACATTTTGGTTTAGACATGGTGTTGCAGTCCTTTAATGGACTGGAACCTGGTGGTCTGGAGTTGATGGTAAGAAGATGAAAGAGAGAGAGAGAGAGAGAGAGAGAGAGAGAGAGAGAGAGAGAGAGAGAGAAAGACATGGGGACACAAGCTCTGATGGAGCAAAGGTGCTTTAATGATCTTTCTGTGAGTATATATAGGCTGTTGTACAAGGAATTTCTTTTGACAATGATAAAGATCAGAATATCAAACATACAGCAACTGTTACCAAGGGAACAAGGGATTAACAATGGTCATAAGGTCAAGAGACAATTCATATCTCAAGAAAGAGGATCGAGACTAGGCAGTTTTGTTGTAAGGAGAATGTTTACTGAAGGAGATTCATACATGTCTCATGCTATGACCTCAGTCCTGGGAGTGGCGTGCTGTTCCACTTGTTTCTGTTGCCAGGAACTGATAAGGAGCAGAGGATTTATGAGAAACAGCACATAGGAATCCTCCTGTTAAACATTCCCTGACAACATGGTATGTATCCAAATTTATTTCCATGTGCTACCAGCTCTTTCTGTTCTTCTAACAAATAGAGAATAGACTGTAATTTGAAAGAAAACATCATGATTCTAAAAGAATCAACATGCATTGATTCTATTTAGAATATACAATTTTATCAGGATTATAAGAATTATAAGAAAAGAAATGGTTTTTCTCATCTAAATGCTAAACACCATTCAACTGGGTGTTGTATCACTTAGGGATATCCTACTAAAAACTGTTGCATAAATTTCTTTTCTCATACTTCATGAACCTGAATTAGGTCAAGAATGAATGTATATTTTCATTCGTAAGATAATTCCAAAGGATAAATACATTTTTTTAATAAGATGACTATACTTTAGAAAATGTGTTAAAATTCATGTTGATGGTATTCATAAAAATTTAGTAGACAAAATATTTTTATCAGACTGCATAATATAGGAAAAAGAACCAAGAAACACATGGAGATAGATAGCAGATTAGAGGTATCCTGGGACAAGGATGGTTATATGTTAAGCATAAATGGGCACAGGGGATCTAACCAGTGTGATGAAAATGTTCTGAAACAGATTTACTAGAAATCATTGAATTGTACACTTGAGAGAATTATATATTATATAAAATGTTCCTCAATTAAATTTATTTAATTAAACTATTTTCATTGGAGTATGATTGCTTTACAAAGTTGGGTTAGTTTCTCCTGTATGACAAAGTGAATCAGCTACATGTATACATATATCCCCTCCCTCATAAGCCTTCCTCTTACCACCTCCCCATCCCACCCCTCAAGGTTATCACAGAGCACCAAGCTGAGTTCCCTGTGCTATATAGCAGATTCCTTGTATCTATCTATTTTACTCATATATGTCAATGCTATTTTCTCAGTTCATCCTACCTTCTCTTTCCTCCCCCACTCAAGACACAGAGATGGCCAACAGACACTTGAAAAATTGGTCAACATCAATCATCATCAAAGAAATGCAAATCAGCACTACAATGAGGTATCATTTCTCATGGTCAGAATGGCCACCATCAAAAAATCTATGAACAGTAAATGCTGGAGAGGATGTGGAGAAAAGGGAACCCTCCTGCATTGTTGGTAGGAATGTAAATTGATACAGCCAATATGGAGAACAGTAAGGAAGTTCCTTTAAAAACTGAAGTATTTTTATTTTTTATTTTTTTAATTTTTATTTTTACTTTATTTTACTTTACAATACTGTATTGGTTTTGCCATACATTAACATGAATCCACCAGGGGAACGCATGAAGTATTTTTAAAAGAGCATTTTCAGGAGACCCTGAAATAAGCCACTGTTCTCCAATAAATAATGACTATGTGACTCTAGACAAGTAGCATATTCACTGGCCTTTATTTCATTATCCATATAAAGAGGTGGTCAAGCATATGACCCCCAAAGTATATTTTGGTTCTTGCATTTCTATATTCTTTGACTCTACTTTGGCAAAGCTAACCTCAAAGACGGAGAAGGCAATGGCACCCCACTCCAGTCCTCTTGCCTGGAAAATCCCATGGATGGAGGAGCCTGGTATGCTGCAGTCCATGGGGTCGCTAAGAGTCAGACATGACTGAGCGACTTCACTTTGACTTTTCACTTTCATGCACTGGAGAAGGAAATGGCAACCCACTCCAGTGTTTTTGCCTGGAGACTCCCAAGGACGGGGGAGCCTGGTGGGCTGCTGTCTATGGGGTCGCACAGAGTCGGACACGACTGAAGCGACTTAGCAGTAGCAGCAGCAACCTCGAAGAAAGCATTTTGTTCCTTGAAAAATATCTAAGCAGAGATGCTCTTCTGAAAGGAATTGAAATATAAAAATTTCCTTTAAAAATGTGCCCCCCAAATTAGGGATCTAAGACCCTTCAAAGACACACCCCCCTCCTTTATCAATAGGACATTGCTGTTGATGGAACATTTTTTTTGCTTTCAAAGTATATTCAATCTAGGCTGCCATGCTTTCTCTTCATTGAAAATGCCTGTGGTGGGAAAATAAAACAGCAAGGAAGAAAATGAAGCAGATTATAAACCATTGTTTAGAAATTAACCTGTAAGGAGAGTTACATGATGCTTATATAGTTCTAATTTAAATCTTCAACCATAGGAAATATCTATTGAACACTAGATATAGTTAAAAGACCATGTAGAATCCTGCATATATGAGTATATATGTGTTTGTGTATGTGTGTATTATATATGTATGTATAATAATTTATCGGAGAAGGCAATGGCACCCCACTGCAGTACCCTTGCTTGGAAAATCCCATGGATGGAGGAGCCTGGTGGGCTGCAATCCATGGGGTCGCTAAGAGTCACGTACGACTGAGCGACTTCACTTTCACTTTTCACTTTGATGCACTGGAAAAGGATATGGCAACCCACTTCAGTGTTCTTGCCTGGAGAATCCCAGAGACGGGGGAGCCTGGTGGGCTGCCGTCTCTGAGGTTGCACAGAGTCGGACATGACTGAAGTGACTTAGCAGCAGCAGCAGCAGCATAATAATAATTTATAGTTAACTTTTTTCAATGATAAAAATAATAGATTACTGTAAATTTTTACAGTTATAAAATTATCTTAAGAATATGCACCAAATAGCCCTCGGGTCATAGAAAATTAAGGATGACTTCCATATGACTATAATTTTAAGAATTTTAATCCTTTTGAATAAAAGAATCATTCAACTCTACAGCCTATGTAGATATTATGAGCTACCTAAATTAATGGGAATTTCTCCTAATATTTTGCAAAATTATTTTTTTGTAAAACAGTGGCAAAATTCTCTGGAAAGTTTTCTATACATCTTTATCTAGATAATCATTTGATAAATCTAATATTTATACCTTAACAAAAGACAGTGTATGTCATCAAACTCTGCTCTATCTGTGTAGCTAACTTTAGAGTTACCTTCTCTGTATCTTCCTTGTATGCTTCCAGGTTAGAACTGACCAAGACAGGGCTTGCTCAATATTTGGAAGGTAGAGAAAAGGTAGTGGCCACAATCATCTGGAACTCCTTTCACAAGCAGGCACAGAGACAGACAGAAGCAGAGATACATAGCATGTGCTACCATGTCATCTGACTCCCTTGCTCCACATCTAACTTTGCTTCCTGATTCCTGGCAGTAGCTTCTGACACCAACAGTGGCTCAGATACACCCTTGGATACTTGGCTGTGGACCCACAGAAGCTGTGGCTTATTCATAGGAACAGTTTTTCTTAGTGAAAAGTGAGAGTTTAGTTGCTCAGTCGTGTCTGACTCTGGAGCCCCATGGACTCCTGGCCCTGCCAGCCTCCTCTGTCCTTGGGATTCTCCAGGCAAGAATACTGGAATGAGTTGCTATTTCCTCCTCCAAGGAATCTTCCTGAGACAGGGATTGAACCCAGTTCTCCTGCATTGCAGGCAGATTCTTTACAGTCTAAACCAGATCTTTCACAGGCAACAGTTTTTCATAGAACTCTACACAAATTCCCCATTCCTGTTCCTACCTGGGGACAAGACATACGTGGCTTCTTAAACTGACTGATTGTTAACTCTGGATCTGAGCCTCCAGCTTCTCTTCTAAACTCTTCTCTTCCCCAGATTTCTCACAATCCTAAATAAGTCTCTTATCCAATACCTATTGTGCTTCTGCTCCCCTGACTAAACCTTATCTGATCAAAATCCCATTCAATGGAAGAGAAACTCCAACCTTAATAGTTAAAAAATACAATTATTTATAATTAACTCAAAACCCAAAATATATTTATGGATGAAGGTGGTAGAATGCAGTCCAATCGCAGAATCTGTCTCATTCAGTAATAAAATGAGGTGAAAAAATAACATCCATGAGTTCAGGCAACAACCAATGAAGGGCTCAGGCTCATGAAGAGTAGTGAACCCAAAAAGAAACAAAGGAGATACCCACTTCCAAAAGCAGTTGTACAGAAAGAAGATGACTTGAAAATATCCTGAGAATTCTGGCTGTAAATTTTATTTTGGCAAGAAGTAGTTCTCGAAATGAGGGAGATCTGTATAGTCAAAACTAATTTTTATAATAAGATGAAAGCTTTGTTTGCTATTTTCATTGTGCTGACATGTTCATTGCTGGTACAAAAACAATGATTGGTAAAACTGCTTGCACTTTAACAAGTTTCATGGCAGTCGGCCCCAAATCTACTAGTAGGCATTGTGCCTTCCACCACCGTACATGTAATTATATGCACACACACACACACACACACACAATCCAGTATCACTTAAGAATGTCATTGATTAAGGTGAGTAGTATTATTATCCCCACTTTACAGATGAATTAACTGAGTCGCAGAGATGTTAAGTGTCTTTTTCAAAGCCAAACTATATTAAGTGGTAGAAGTGAGATTCTAATTTGGGCAGTATGGTTCCAGAAGAAAAGCTAATTTATTTTATTCTATTATTCAATACAATTCATTCATTTACTGTGTTTTTACTGAGTATCTACTATAAGCTAGATAGTATTCCAGGGAGGGTATAAAATGATTTTCCATCCACCCACCACCCATCCATCCATCCTTCTTTCTCTCTGTATATGTGCATGGAAAACTATGGGTCTTCCTTGGTTGCATAATTTAAGGTTAGTTGTCTTTCTCTTTTTGATACTTTTCTGTATTGCTTGAATTTATAAAATAGAATCATATGTTATTTTTATTAAAACAATAAGGTCATTATTCTTAAGAGAAAACCTAATGTGACTCATTTCTCTTTTGAAGAAAACACAAAGAAAATTTTCAAATCTTAAATTCAAAGGAGTATGAAAAGACTGCTTCATTCTTTCTTTTCACTCCCTGCAAAGCAATAGAATATGACATGTGGAAATTGTTTTCTCAGTCTGATTTAGAAGTCAAGGTCTCCAAATCCTTTCTATTCCACACAGAAAATACTAAAGCAATTCTTTTTAAAAACATTATTACAAGGATCTTTAGAAAATATTAACTAAAAAGTCTTAGTGATATTATTAGATCTCAAAGAGGAGAACGCTAATGATGCAGTTATACATCACCCATTTGAACACTTCTCAGAAATTAACCACTTGCTTTCAGAGGAAATAAGTCTTGTGAAAGTGGAAAGGGCATATCTGACATAGTGTTTTTATTTCTGGGAAAGAATAACATACGCATATATAACAACATCAGGAATAGATTAAAGTCTTTGTGCTAATAAAATCTACCTATTTTAGCCAGACACTATTCCAGGGAGGGTATAAAATGATGGAATTACTCAGATACTTAAGTTTAAACTTTTCCTGAATTTTTGTTTTATGTAAGTTATTTGTGTAGTGGGCGATAAGACAGCCATATGCACTAATGCATGTTTTTGACTTCACAGGGTGAAAATTGGTAATGTTCCAAAGTCTTTAAAAAAAAATTTTAGGCCAATTGATAGTGTTTTTTCTCTCCTCACAATCATTAAGGTTTCAGAATAAGTTGGCTGTCCTAATGTGGCAGTCCTAGAAATCTGCAGTAGAGCATCTAGGTTCTGAAAACCGATGATTCTCTGTATTATGAAAGTGTTTGAAGAAAATTTAATTTACTGATTGGCACTATTGTTCTTCAGTGAGTCAGGCGTTCCACTTGCCTTCTTCAGTTCTTTAGACCAGTGGTTCTCAAATGCCAAGATTGGTGCTGAACTGACTCCACAAGAATTGCCAGTATATTTTGTTAAAAAATATAGATATCTGGTCTCACTGTGGGAGAATCTAACTAAGTAGGTTTACAATCAGAACCAAGAATTTAATTTGTAAAGAGCTCTCCCAGTGATTCCTATATAAAGCCTGATTTGGGAACCACAGATACAAGAAAATGAAGATAGAGCTGTGATGTCACACAAAGTAAATAATTCCTGGTTAATTTACTGAACACTTCAGAAAAGGATGTTAAGAAATATCTTGCTACAAGCCCCTAGTCTCTGATTTTAAAGCTTTAGTCAGAATTACAAATTTTTAAAAAAGCAAACGAGTATGTGCATTGGTTATGACATGTAAAAATCTATTAAAAATATCAAAACTTCAGGGAGGAGATGAATCTATCATAAACTTAATGTTCCAGAGCCACTCACAAGAAATGGGCTACTCTGAGAACTGATTATTGTTGGAAGTACCCAGAGTGGGGAATGAGAAATGAGGTTACAATTAGGAAGCATTTCTAGGTAAGTGTGCCTGGGAAATGGCCTAAAAGAGATCTCAGAAAAAAAGATGCCTGAATCTCCAGGGTAATGATACATTTGTTGTGATTTCTTCTCTTATTCTAAATAAATATTAATTTTCATGCCTTATTTTTATTCATGATTTGTATACTTAAAAAATATATCTCCTCTAAATATGTAATAGTCAAGTCCCACATAACCTGTATACATGTCTTAAGTGACAGTAGTGAGAAATCATAGAATGAAGATCAGGCTTACTTAGAGACACACTACTGTTGGGCTCCCCTGGTGGCTCAGTGGTACAGAACTTGCCTGCAGTGCAGGAGATGCATGTTAGATCTCTGGGTCGGGAAGATCCCCTGGGGAAGAAAATGGCATCTCACTTGAGTATTCATGCCTGAGGAAGTCCCATGGACAAAGAAGTCTGGCAGGCTAGCGTCCATGGGGTGGCAAGAGTTGCACATGACTTAGTGACTAAAGCACCACCACTAAGTGAAGCATTAGACATGAGATCACATACTAGCATGCAGTACTAGATCATCTTTGAAGGATCCTCTAAAAACACTTCTTAGAGGGAACACTTGACTAGGGGGTTCAAAGGTCTGGTGGAAAGAAAAAGCATGGACACATTCAAAACGTAAAATGATTAATAGTCAGAAAAACTGGAGCAAGGAGTTTAAGACAGGATTGAGGAGAGATGAAAACACAGTAACCAATCACTTGAGCCACATTAAGGAACCCTGTCCTGAATGATAAAGGAACCACAAAGTGTTCTAAACAAATGGTTGATATGATGAAAATTGCATTTTTGCAAATTTATTCTGTTCCACGGTCAGTAAAATATCTTGGAAGGGTTCAGACTTTGCAGGAGGACCAGAAAAGAGGCCAAAGGAGAGAGAATAGTGATCTAAATCAGGGGAGAAACAATGGCTATGGTAAGCCATGGAAATAGCAAGATATATTTATGATGAAGGGCTTAGAGACTGCTTTCATAGGAGTTGTGACAGAGAAATAAGAATCAAGAAGGTGGACCAGGTATCTGGCTTAGTCAACTAGATGGATGGTAGTTTTATTTCCAGAGAAGGAAAACAGAGGAGAAGCAAATTTGGAGGGATGGGATGTAAGGGTCAGGAGAAAATTAAGAATTCAGTGTTGGAAAGCTGGAATTGAGGTGCTTGATGAGTGTCCAACTGGGGAAATTCAGGAGGAAGTTGGATATTGGGACTTGGGGTTCAGGAGAGATTTGACCTGAAATATACATTTCTTTGGGCTTCCCTTGTGGCTTAGCTGGTAAAGAATCCACCTGTTTATATATTTGCGATGAGACTGAATCAGGAGATTATGTGAAATGAGAAGAGGAATCTGAAGAACATGAACATTTAAGGAATGGGCAGAGATAAGAGAGATCATAAAGGACTCCATGAAGGGGAAGCCAAAGAGTGAGGAGAATAATCAGAAATGTAGAATGTAATGGGAACCAAGGGAAGAGTTCAGTACAGTTCAGTTCAGTTGCTCAGTCGTGTCCAGCTCTTTGTAACCCCATGGACTGCAGCACGCGAGGACTCCCTGTCCATTACCAACTCCCGGAGTCTACCCAAACTCATGACCATTGAGATGCTGATGCCATCCAACCATCTCATCCTCTGTCGTCCCCTTCTCCTCCTGCCCTCAATCTTTCCCAGCATCAGGGTCTTTGCCAATGAGTTGGCAAAGTATTGGAGTTTCAGCTTCAACATCAGTCTTTCCAGTGAACACTCAGGATTGATTTCCGTTAGGATTGACTGGTTGGATCTCCTTGTTCTCCAAGGGACTCTCAAGAGTCTTCTCCAACACCACAGTTCAAAAGCATTAATTCTTCAGCTTTCTTTATAGCCCAACTCTCACATCCATACATGACTACTGGAAAACCATAGCCTTGACTAGACAGACCTTTGTTGGCAAAGTAATGTCTCTGCTTTTTAATATGCTGTCTAGGTTGGTCATAACTTTTCTTCCAAGGAGCAAGTGTCTCAATATCATGGCTGCAGTCATCATCTACAGTGATTCTGGAGCCCCCCAAAATAAAGTCTGCCATTTTCCCGCATCTATTTTCCATGAAGTCATGGGACCGGACGCAATGATCTTAGTTTTCTGAATGTTGAGCTTTAAGCCAACTTTACACTCTCCTCTTTTACTTTCATCAAGAGGCCCTTTAGTTCTTGTTCACTTTCTGGAAGAGATATAAGAATGTCAAATGCTACTGAGATGCCAGCTAGGATAAAGACCCAAGAGTCCATTGATCCGGGGACAGGTAAGAAATGAGATGGGGAATCAGGTCAATCCAGATGGAGTCAATGCAAAGAGGCACACATATACTCTTCCTACTCAGGGCCCAAGGTGGGGACAGCAGCTTATGGAATCCATTTTGAGGAGCTCTTGGGAATTTCTTCCTCTTGAGCAATCTGTATGCAGGTCAGGAAGCAACAGTTAGAACTGGACATGGAACAACAGATGGTTCCAAATAGGAAAAGGAGTACATCAAGGCTGTATATTGTCACCCTGCTTATTTAACTTATATGCAGAGTACATCATGAGAAATGCTGGGCTGGATGAAGCAAAAGCTGGAATCAATATTGCCGGGAGAAATATCAATAACTTCAGATGTGCAGATGACACCACCCTTATGGCAGAAAGCAAAGAAGAACTAAAAAGCCTCTTGATGAAAGTGAAAGAGGAGACTGAAAAAGTTGACTTAAAGCCCAACATTCAGGAAACAAGGATCATGGCATCTGGTCCCACCACTTCATGGCAAATGATGGAGAAATAGTGGAAACAGTGTCAGACATTATATTTTTGAGCTCCAAAATCACTGCAGATGGTGACTGCAGCCATGAAATTAAAAGATGCTTACTCCTTGGAAGAAAAGTTATGACGACCCTAGACAGCACAATAAAGAGCAGAGACATTACTTTGTCCACAAAGGTCTGTCTAGTCAGGCTATGGTTTTTCCAGTAGTCATGTATGGATGTAAGAGTTGGACTATATAGAAAGATGAGCACTGAAGAATTAATGCTTTTGAACTGTGGTGTTGGAGAAGACTCTTGAGAGTCCCTTGGACTGCAAGGAGATCCAACCTGTCAATCCTAAAGGAAATCAGTCCTGAATATTCATTGGAAGGTCTGATGTTGACACTGAAACTCCAATACTTTGGCCACCTGATGCGAAGAACTGATTCATTGGAAAAGACCCTGATGCTGGGAAAGATTGAAGGCAGGAGAAGGGGATGATAGAGGATGAGACGGTTAGATGCATCACTGACTCGATAGACATAAGTTTGAACAAGCTCTGGGAGTTGGTGATGGACAGGGAAGCCTAGCATGCTGCAGTCCATGGGGTCGCAAAGAGTCAGACACAACTAAGACAGTGAACTGAACTGAAGTAGGAAACGTTCCCTGAAGAAAATTTTAAATGGTTTGAGAACATTTTGTCCTCAGCAGTTGCATGCCAAAATATTACATTGTATAAATATTGTATTTTTTCAAGTGACTTTCATCTCTTTTAACGGTTTTTTTTTTTTTTTCTCCCCAGTGAACTCTCTTCAATACTATCATCAAAGCTTGCCACAGGGCATCTTTGTTGGTAGTAAACATGTATAAATTCCTGTCCAAAACACCTTTAGGCTATTTTGTCAGCTTGAAACTGGGACATTATTTTCACCAGAGGACTAGATATGCCAGAATGTTAATTTTTTAACATGCTGAACAGACCCTACTAGTGAAAATTTTCATGAACCAAATTATGTTTTGTCATAACTCATAACCCATTGTGGCAGTCAATCTTAAAAAAGTTATAAAAGATGAGCTATACTGGAACTAAGTGTATGTACATATCCCCGATTAAAAGTATAAAACAATTCCCTTGTTTTCATCATTAGTACTTTAATTATTCAAATTTTAGTTGCTAAAAGAGGCTTTTTTTTTTTTTATAGCACTATCCATCAAATTGTAAAAAGAAGACTTAGAGTCAGGGCTTTGATTTTCTTAAAGATACTCATTTCTTCTGCTACAACTAAAGTTCCTAAAACTGCATCTATAGTAGCTTTTATAAGTCAATTCTCTCTGTTCAAGTTATTCCTTGTTATGTACATTGCACATTTCAGGATGAAGCAATGTGTACAAAGAGATTAGTTACTGGGATTAAATTCAAAGTTCTACCACAAAGTCAAACAATGTGTGTATATTCACAACATATATATGTATGTGTATACTTTTTCCCAATTACTAATACCAAACAGATGCTATTTCGGCGGTGTGTGTGTGTGTGTGCTAGTTGCTCAATCGTGTCTGACTCTTTGCAACCCTGTGGACTTCAGCCTGCCAGGCTCCTCTATATATGGATTTCCCAGGCAAGAATACTGGAGTGGGTTGCCATTTCCTTCTCCAGGGCATCTTCCTGACCCAGGGATCAAACCTGGGTCTCCTGCACTGGCAGGCTGATTCTTAACTGTCTGAGTCTCCAGGGAAGCCCATTTTGGAAGAGTGGATAACAAATTCCCTAACCCACACACTGTTTGTCTTAGGGAAACAGGAAGAAAGGAGCAGCATACACTCAGGACATTCCTGTCTTAGAAAGTTTTATATAAAAATACTCAAGAAAACAAGGCCATTATAACAGAGGTGCATGCATAAGCAGCTATTCAGTCCTGTTCCACTCTTTGTGATTCCATGAACTATGGTCTGCCAGGCTCCTCTGTTCATGAAATCTTTCAGATAAAAATATTGGAGTAGGTTGCCATTTCCCACTCCAGGGTATCTTCCTGACCCAGGGATCAAACTTGTGCCTCTTGTGTCTCCTGCATTGGTAGGAGGATTCTTTACCACTGTGCTATCTGGGAAGTCCATTGTAACAGAAATGGAGACTGTAAAACACTCCCTACCTGGCAACGCTCTTGAGAGACATTCAGCTCAGTGGTTAAGAGGCTGGACTCTGAGTCATATCTGGCTCTATCACTTTAAACAGGGGTAACACTGGGCTATTTCCCTGTGCTTCCCTCTCCTTTAACATATTATAAAGGGATTTACAATAATGTCTGTTTCATAGGAATACTTTGAGAATTAAATGAAGTAAGGTAAGAAGTCTGACTCTTTGTGACTCCACGGACTATTCAGTCCATGGAATTCTCCAGGCCAGAATACTGGAGTGGGTAGCCGCTCCCTTCTCCAGGGGATCTTCCCAACCCAGGGATTGAACCCAGGTCTCCCGAATTGCAGGCGGATTCTTTACCAGCTGAGCCACAAGGGGAGCCCAAGAATACTGGAGTGGGTAGCCTTTCCCTCCTCCAGCGGATCTTCCCAACCCAGAAATCGAACCAGGGTCTCCTGCATTGCAGGTGGATTCTTTATTAACTGAGCAATCGGGGAAGCCATAAAGCATGTAGAAGAGGCTATGTTTCCAAAAACGTTAACTATTTTTGTAAGCACCAGATGTACAAGCTGGATTTAGAAAAGGCAGAGGAACCCAGAGATCAAATTGCAAACATCTGTTGGGTCATTGAAAAAGTGAGAGTATTCCAGAAAACCATTTACTTCTGTTTCATTGACTACACTAAAGAGATGGGAATACCAGACTCCCTTTACCTGCCTCCTCTGAAACCCGTATGCAGGTCAAGAAGCAACAGTTGGAACTAGACATGGAACAACAGACTGGTTCAAAATCAAGAAAGGAGTATGTCAAGGCTGTATATTGTCACCCTGTTTATTTAACTTATATGCAGAGTACATCATGCGAAATGCCAGGCTGAATTAATTCCAGGCTGGAATCAAGATTGCTGGGAGAAATATCAACAACCTCAGGTATGCAGATGACACCACTCTAATGGCAGAAAATGAAGAGGAACTAAAGAGCCACTTAATGAAGATGAAAGAGGAGAGTGAAAAAGCTGACTTAAAACTCAACATTCAAAAAACAAAGATCATGGCATCTGGTCCCATCACTTTATGGCAAATAGATGCTGAAACAATGGAAACAGCGACAAACTTTCTATTCTTTGGCTCCAAAATCACTGTGGACAGTGACTGCAGCCATGAAATTAAAAGATGCTTGCTCCTTGGAAGAAAAGTTGACAAAACTAGACAGTATATTAAAAAGCAGAGACATTACTTCGCCCACAAAGGTCCATATAGTCTAAGCTATGGTTTTTCCAGTAGTCATGTATGGATGTGAGAGTTGGACCATAAAGAAGGCTGAGCAGTAAAGAATTGATGCTTTTGAACTGTGGTGTTGGGGAAGACTCTTGAGAGTCCCTTGGAGAACAAGGAGATCAAATCAGTCAATCTAAAAGGAAATCAATCCTGAATATTCTTTGGAAGGACTGATGCTGAAGCTGAAGCTCTAATACTTTGGCCACCTGATGTGAAGAGCCAAATCACTGGAAAAGACCCTGATGCTGGGAAAGATTGCAGGCAGGAGGATAAGGGGATGACTCAATGGACATGAGTTTGAGCAAACTCCAGGAGATGGTTAAGGACAGGGAGGCCTGCTACAGTCCATGGGGGTACAAAGAGTCAGACACGACTTCGTGACTGAACAGCAAGGAGAAAGCACCACTAGCCCTGAATTTTAAAACAGAAGATAATAATAAAATACAGAGGGTAAATGAGGATGGTAGATCATGGCTGGTATTTAGAAAGTAAAAAGATATGAAATGGCAGTGAAACAAAATAATTCTAAAGTGTGTGGGAAGAAAACATGCTGTATTGTTGTTGCAGTTTAGATGCTGAGTCATATCCGACTCTTTGGGACCCCTTGGACTGTAGCCTGCCAGGTTCCTCTATCCATGGGATTTCATAGGCAAGAATACTGGAATAGGCTGCTATTATATGTTTCTCCAATGTTGTATCATTACTTAATGAATATTTGATAGTATGGTCCTTGAGCGAGAATAAAATATTAAAAGAAAAGAAAGGTTTAAGGTAAAGGGTGTTTTGGTTTTAAATCTATAAAACATATTTGTGTAAGCCAGTATGAGCAATGTGCTCTGGGGTAGAACATCTTGCTCTACAATTATTTTTTGCTTTTACAAACAGCTTTAGTAAGGTATAATTTGCATACTGCTAAAGTCACCCATTGTATATGCACCATGCAATGATTCTAGTAAACTGAGTTGTACAACCATCACCGCAATCTAGTTTTATAACATTTCCATCACTCCTCCCACCCCAAGATGTTTTCTCATGACCATTTGTAGATAATCCCTATTCTGGCTTTCAGCCCCTGGCAACCACTAATTTGCTATTTACATAGATTTAAATCTTATGGATATTCCATATAAATGGAATTATACAGTATATAGTCTTTGGGGTCTGGCTTCTCTCACTTTGCATACTTTTTTGAATTGGTTTCATGTATCTATCGGTAGTTCATTCCTTTTCATTGCTGAATAGAATCTTGTTTTGCTTGAGTATATCACAACTTTTATTCATTCTCTACTTGATGGATATTTGGATTGCAGTTTGGGGCTCTCATAAATAGCGCTGCTATAAACATTCATGTACATGTCTTCGGGGATATGTTTTCAGTTCTCTTGTGTTATAATCCTAGGATTGCTGGATTGTATAAATTTATGTTTACCTTTTTTGGAAACCATTGAACTTTTTTCCAGAGTGGGAATAATATTTTACATTCCTACCAGCAATGTGGAACGTGCCATTTTCTTTACATCCTCGCCAACTTTTATTATTATTTTGTTTAAATTGCAGCAATTTTAGTGAATGTGTAGTGGTATCTGATTGTGGCTTTAATTTGCATTTCTCTATAATGTTAAGGATCATTGCTTATTAATCATTCTGTATCTTATTTAGTTAAGTATCTTTTCAAATATTATGCTCATTTAAAAAATTTAGTTGTTTTTATCTTCATAATGGTTTGTGAGAGTTCTTTGTATATCATGGATGCAAGTTTCTTAATCAGAAGAATAATTTGCAAATATTTTCTCCCAGTCTGTGGCTGTTTTATTAATTTTCTTAGTCTTGGCTTTTGGAGCACATGGTTATCTATTTACTTTCTTTTATAAATTTCAGTTCAGTTCAGTCATTCAGTCGTGTCTGACTCTTTGTGACCCCAGGGACTGCAGCACACCAGGCTTCTCTGTCCATCACCAACTCCTGGGCTTACTCAAACTCATGTCCATTGAGTTGGTGATGCTTTCAAATCATCTCATCCTCTGTCATCCCCTTCTCCTCAATCTTTCCCAGCATCAGGGTCTTTTCAAATGTGTCAGTTCTTCACATTAGGTGGCCAAAGTATTGGAGTTTCTGCTTCAGCATCAGTACTTACTATGAATATTCAGGACTGATTTCCTTTAGGATGGACTGGTTGGATTCCTTGCTGTCCAAGAGATCTCAAGAGTCTTCTCCAACACTACAGTTCAAAAGCATCAATTCTTCAGCACTCAGCTTTCTTTATAGTCCAATTCTCACATCCATACACGACTACTGGAAAAATCACAGCTTTGACTAGATGGAAAAGTACTTTGTGGCAAAGTAATGTCTCTGCTTTTTAATATGCTATCTAGGTTGATCATAACTTTTCTTCCAAGGAGCAAGTGTATTTTAATTTCAAACCTATTTAATTATTTATTTTCATGTTCAATTTTATCAATTTTTTCTTTTATGAATTATGCTTTTGATATCATGGCTAAGAACTCTTTGCCTAATCCAAGGTTCAGTTCAGTTCAGTTCAGTTCAGTCGCTCAGTCGTGTCGGACTCTTTGCGAACCCATGAATCGCAGCATGTCAGGCCTCCCTCTCCATCACCAACTCCTGGAGTTCACTTAGAGTCACGCCCATTGAATCAGTAATGCCATCCAGCCATCTCATCCTCTGTCGTCCCCTTCTCCTCCTGCCCCCAATCCCTCCCAGCATCAGAGTCTTTTCCAATGAGTCAACTCTTCGCATGAGGTGGCCAAAGTACTGGAGTTTCAGCTTCAGCATCATTCCCTCCAAAGAAATCCCAGGGTTGATCTCCTTCAGAATGGACTGGTTAGACCTCCTTGCAGTCCAAGGGACTCTCAAGAGTCTTCTCCAACACCACAGTTCAAAAGCATCAATTCTTCAGTGCTAAGCCTTCTTCACAGTCCAACTCTCACATCCATACATGACCACTGGAAAAACCATATCCTTGGCTAGACGGACCTTAGTCGGCAAAGTAATGTCTCTGCTTTTGAATATGCTATCTAGGTTGGTCATAACTTTTCTTCCAAGGAGTAAGCGTCTTTTAATTTCATGGCTTCAGTCACCATCTGCAGTGATTTTGGAACCCCCCAAAAATAAAGTCTGACACTGTTTCCACTGTTTCCCCGTCTATTTGCCATGAAGTGATGGGACCAGATGCCATGATCTTTGTTTTCTGAATGTTGAGCTTTAAGCCAACTTTTCACTCTTCTCTTTTACTTTCATCAAGAGGCTTTTGAATTCCTCTTCACTTTCTGCCATAAGGATGGTGTCATCTGCATATCTGAGGTGATTGAGATTTCTCCCGGCAATCTTGATTGCAGCTTGTGTTTCTTCCAGTCCAGCGTTTCTCATGATCTACTCTGCATAGAAGTTAAATAAGCAGGGTGACAATATACAGCCTTGACGTACTCCTTTTCCTATTTGGAACCAGTCTGTTGTTCCATGTCCAGTTCTAACTGCTGCTTCCTGATCTGCATACAGATTTCTCAAGAGGCAGGTCAGGTGGTCTGGTATTCCCATCTCGCTCAGAATTTCCCACAGTTTCTTGTGACCACATAGTCAAAGGCTTTGGTATAGTCAATAAAGCAGAAATAGATGTTTTTCTGGAACTCTCTTGCTTTTTCCATGATCCAGCGGATGTTGGCAATTTGATCTCTGGTTCCTCTGCCTTTTCTAAAACCATCTTGAACATCAGGAAGTTCATGGTTCACGTATTGTTGAAGCCTAGCTTGGAGAATTTTTTGCATTACTTTACTAGCATGTGAGATGAGTGCAATTGTGTGGTAGTGTGAGCATTCTTTGGCATTGCCTTTCTTTGGGATTGGAATGAAAACTGACCCTTTCCAGTCCTGTGGCCACTGCTGAGTTTTCCAAATTTGCTGGCATGTTGAGTGCAGCACTTTCACAGCATCATTTTTCAGGATTTGAAATAGCTCAACTGGAATTCCATCACCTCCACTAGCTTTGTTCATAGTGATGCTTTCTAAGGCCCACTTGACTTCACATTCCAGGATGTCTGGCTCTAGATGAGTGATCACACCATTGTGATTATCCAGGTCATGAAGATCTTTTTGTACAGTTCCTCTATGTATTCTTGCCACCTCTTCTTAATATCTTCTGCTTCTGTTAGATCCATTCCATTTCTGTCCTTTGTCGAGCCCATCTTTGCATGAAATGTTCCCTTGGTATCTCTAATTTTCTTGACGAGATCTCTAGTCTTTCCCATTCTGTTCTTTTCCTCTATTTCTTTGCATTGATCGCTGAAGAAGGCTTTCTTATCTCTTCTTGCTGTTCTTTGGAACTCTGCATTTAGATGCTTATATCTTTCCTTTTCTCCTTTGCTTTTGCTTCTCTTCTTTTCACAGCTATTTGTGAGGCCTCCCCAGACAGCCATTTTGCTTTTTTGCATTTCTTTTCCATGGGGATGGTCTTGATCCCTGTCTCCTGTACAATGTCACGAACCTCATTCCATAGTTCATCAGGCACTCTATCGATCAGGTCTAGGCCCTTAAATCTATTTCTCACTTCCACTGTATAATCATAAGGGATTTGATTTAGGTCATACCTGGATGGTCTAGTGGTTTTCCCTACTTTCTTCAATTTCAGTCTGAATTTGGTAATAAAGAGTTCATGATCTGAGCCACAGTCAGCTCCTGGTCTTGTTTTTGTTGACTGTATAGAGCTTCTGCATCTTTGGCTGAAAAGAATAGAATCAATCTGAATTCGATGTTGACCATCTGGTGATGTCCATGTGTAGAGTCTTCTCTTGTGTTGTTGGAAGAGGGTGTTTGCTATGACCAGTGCATTTTCTTGGCAAAACTCTATTAGCCTTTGCACTGCTTCATTCTGCATTCCAAGGCCAAATTTGCCTGTTACTCCAGGTGTTTCTTGACTTCCTACTTTTGCATTCCAGTCCCCTATAATGAAAAGGACATCTTTCTTGGGTGTTAGTTCTAAAAGGTCTTGTAGGTCTTCATAGAAGTGTTCAACTTCAGCTTCTTCAGCGTTACTGGTTGGGGCATAGACTTGGATTACCGTGATATTGAATGGTTTGCGTTGCGATTGCATCCAAGTACTGCATTTCAGACTCTTTTGTTGACCATGATGGTTACTCCATTTCTTCTGAGGGATTCCTGCCTGCAGTAGTAGATATGATGGTCATTTGAGGTATAAAGATTTTTTTCCCGTGTTTTCCTTTACAAGTTTTGTAGTTTAAGTGAAGTGAAGTCGCTCAGTCGTGTCCGACTCTTTGCGACCCGTGGACTGTAGCCCACCAAGCTTCTCTGTCCATGGGATTCTCCAGGCAAGAATACTGGAGTGGGTTGCCATTTAAGTTCATTTATATCGTTGACCTGTTTTAACTTGTGTATATGGTATAAAGTAAGGGTCTAAGCTTTTTTTTTTTTTTTTTTTTTAACATATTGATATCCAACTCTTAGCACCATTTGGTGAAAAGTCTATCTTTTCCCTATTGAATTGTTTGGCTTCTTTGTCAAGAATCAATTGTCCATTAATGGGAAGATTTTTTTTTTCCTTGACTCAACTCTGTTTCATTTAACTATATTTTTATCATTATGCTAGCACCACACTGTATTGACTACTGTGCCTTTATAGTAAGTTTTGAAATCAGGGAGTGTATGACTTATGACTCTGTTGCTCATCCTTTCACACCATCATAGCATTCTTTATATTTAAAAATCTAAGATGTAAATGTTGGGGTGTGTATTTCCTATTCATCTTTTTGGTTGAAACACTAAAACAAACAAACAAACAAAAACAACAAAATACTCCCAACCTTCACATATATCCTATAAAATCAAAGGTTTAAGATTGTATGGTAAATGAATATAAATATTTTTGTTGTGGCACACAGTTTTTACATTAGCTAGTCCTTGTTCATTAACTCCTCTGATAAAGTGAGTGTGTGTTTTCCTATTGGTTAAACTTGTAAGCATCAGTGATATACCATTCCTCATGGGGCTGAAATTTTATTCTGAAAATCCACTGCCAGGGAGTTAACTGCATGCATTATTTTGTACCAGAAAAATCCACATAATTATTGCTTGGTGGAAAGACTTTTTTCCTACTGTTTGAACTGATGCTCATTTCCCAAACCCCCACTGTTGCCATTTAACACAAATATGGCACAAAACAAAATTAGGTAAGCTGGAAAACTGTCCTTTCTGCAAGGGAATTGTTTCTACATTATTTATTCCTACATTTATGTAACTACATTAAATTATTATTCACATAATTTATAGAAATAAATCAATATTACTCCATGTAATGTCCCATTTAAATTTCCTTTTACATGAAGAATAATTGAGATTACTATGACACATTCTTTGACTTAGCTGTTGTCCTTTCTTCCACACCTCACCTTAGGGCTCCATCTGCATATAAGATGCCATGCTCAGTTTACTGTTACAGGATCACACCAGCATGGTGCTGACTGCTCTCGCAGAAGGGAAATATTAAAAAGATAATTCACAAAGGTAGTGATTTTTATTATCTAGATGTCTGATTTCATTAATATCAGATGTGTTCAAGGAACCACCTTGAAGTGTCACTTAAGTGACAAATATACTTGCTGAATCTTCTTAAAGCATTTCGTGATTCTCTTTGTACCTAATTTCACTAAATGTAGAGATAATTGCTCATTAATGATTAATCTTTATACTGATGAGAATTATGTGAGCCTTACTATGACTAAGAAAAATGGAGATCATTCTTTCATCAGGTGTTCATCAAATAGGCTCTTTTATTCTGCAAATAACCCTTTAATACCACCCCAAATTAATCTCTCTCTTTCCCATCTTTCTTTTAGAAATTACCATGCTTCAAATTTAATATTTAAATTAATAATTAACACTAAATTTTGACTATTTCAAGGTCAAAACTGTTGTGCCTAAGTAAATTAAATCCAAACTGTCAATATCCAATTTTGAGGCCTGGCGTGCTGCAATTCATGGGGTTGCAAAGAGTCAGACTCGACTGAGCGACTGAACTGAACTGAAAGCACTTAAGGCTAAGATTATTCACATAGAGTAAAAAAGAAAAAGACACTTGTTAGCTTAACTACATGCTATTAGGTCATATGTCCAAATAAATTCTGAGCAAACCCAAGCACACCACCTATTGAGCTACTCTAATGTCATATACAGGATTTTAAAAGCAGGACCTTGAAAGCTAACAACCAAGCCCAAGGGCTGAAAAAGCAGGTGGAAAAAATCCTATAACTAATTTACTGTTTGCATTTAGCAGATATTATACTCTAAACCAGTGGTTCCCAAATCTAGATAGGCACCAGCAGTTCAGGAAAATTTAAAAAAAAATACAAATACCAGGATATCACACTCAGAAATTTTTAATTAATTAGCTTAGTAGGGACTGGGCATTATTAGGTAATTCTAATGGTCAGTCAGGCTTAAGAATCACTGTTCTAGGCAAAACCTCATAGAGGCAGTTAAGTGCAACAACATAATGGATGCAAGAGAGATTTTTTTTTCCCCGTTAAAATATACTGAAAACAACCTGGATGCCCTTGGGAGATGGTCTCTGCAGACTATCCAGGTGCATTCACTAGACCTCAAGGGATGTTGCTATTCATGTGAGCTTGTCTCTTCCATTCATGTGGCCACAGTGTGACAGATAATACTCTAAAGAACTGGTGTTCTTGTTGCTCAGTGTATACTTGCTTTTCAGATAACTGTACATTATAAATGTTGCAAATCAACAATCACTACAAATTTTGATTTGAGAAATAAAGATTTTTCAAGTAGCATTTTTCAAGAGTGCTGACAAAATAAAGTTTTATTGTTTGAATTGCAGTATTTTTAAATTCAGTTCTGTTGGTCTCCAAATATTTAGAATTTCATTTTTGTTATAACTAATGTGTGGATCACAATAAACTGTGGAAAATTCTGAAAGAGATGGGAATACCAAACCACCTGACCTGCCTCTTGAGAAATCTATATGCAGGTCAGGAAGCAACAGTTAAAACTGGACATGGAAGAACAGACTGGTTCCAAATAGGAAAAGGAGTACGTCACCCTGCTTACTTAAACTTCTATGCAGAGTACATCATGAGAAACGCTGGGCTGGAAGAAGCACAAGCTGGAATCAAGATTGCCGGGAGAAATATCAATCACCTCAGATATGCAGATGACACCACCCTTATGGCAGAAAGTGAAGAGGAACTAAAACACCTCTTGATGAAAGTGAAAGAGGAGAGTGGAAACGTTGGCTTAAAGCTCAACATTCAGAAAACGAAGATCATGGCATCTGGTCCCATCACTTCATGGGAAATAGATGGGGAAACAGTGGAAACAGTGTCAGACTTTATTTTTGGGCCTCCAAAATCACTGCAGATGGTGACTGCAGCCATGAAATTAAAAGACACTTACTCCTTGGAAGAAAAGTTATGACCAACCTAGATAGCATATTGAAAAGCAGAGACATTACTTTGCCAACAAAGGTCTGTCTAGTCAAGGCTATGGTTTTCCCAGTAGTCATGTATGGATGTGAGAGTTGGACTGTGAAGAAAGCTGAGCACCGAAGAATTGATGCTTTTCAACTGTGGTGTTGCAGAAGACTCATGAGAGTCCCTTGGACTGCAAGGAAATCCAACCAGTCCGTCCTGAAAGAGATCAGCCCTGGGATTTCTTTGGAGGGAATGATGCTAAAGCTGCAACTCCAGTACTTTTGCCACCTTATGCAAAGAGTTGACTCATTGGAAAAGACTCTGATGCTGGGAGGGATTGGGGGCAGGAGGAGAAGGGGACGACAGAGGATGAGATGGCTGGATGGCATCACTGACTCGATGAACACGAGTCTGAGTGAACTCCGAGAGTTGGTGATGGACAGGGAGGCCTGGCGTGCTGCGATTCATGGGGTCTCAAAGAGTCGGACACGATTGAGCGACTGAACTGATCTGAACTGAATGACTGTCTTGAAATTTTCCCTACCATACCAGAAATCTCTAGTTGCTGTAAGATTTTTAATATAAAGTCAATATATTTGGTGTTAGTGGGAGTGAGAAGCTTCAAGATTAAAACAGACTTTTTTGTTTTAAGAGTTTTGATGTGGGAGTTTCCTGGTGGTCCAGCGGCTAAGACTCTGTGTTCCCAATGTAAGAGGCCTGGGTTTTATCCCTGGTCAGGGAACTAGACCCCACATGCTGCAACTAAGAGTCTGCAAGCCACAACTCAGGCTCTGCACAGCTGGAAAAAAATAAAATAAGATATTTGATGTGGAACTAACACCTTAACTAAGAGCTAATCAGAGAAATAAAAATAATGATTTGATGATCTGAAGTCCTTTTATGGAAGAGCGTGGAGTCATAGGTTATTGTGATAGCACTTAAAATTGAATGTCGTGATATGCACTATGTTTTAAAAGATGTGATTACTTCCTAGCACAAGTTTCTTAGAAATACTCATTTGTCTTTAGAAGAGAGTAAGGAGTAATTCTCAACCTAAATGAGTCCAATTGATGTTACAATTACCTATTTTCCTGCCCAACTACTTCCATCATACTCCAAACAACAAGACACCTTCCAACAGAGCTTATTCTGTTAAATGCAGGAAAGTTTTTTTCAACACAGGAAGTTGATATTTCCTTTTGGGTTTCAAGATTTCTTAGAACTCTGGCATTACTATGAGAGACAAGGTAACATTTAAAAACGTCAAGTTTGAAAGAAAAAGAGGACAGATCTTTGGCTCTGTTGCATCTTGAAATTTGCCAGTTAGGCTGAGCAGGAGGGAGTGAGGAGAAAGGGAGTTGAGTACATTGATGATATAAGATAGCCAGCAAAGGCATTTCAGTCACATGAGTAAATCTCAGCTATTCAGGAAGTGGCATCCATTCTCCCATCAACACCTGGGGCCAGATGTAGCTGAGTTCAGCCACGGGTGGGTGGTGAAGGAAATAGAAATCCAGGAAGGTTGGTCATCAGTCTGTCCGTGGAAACACAGATACAGCGCCGTGGTCAATCTAGATTCTTTCACCAAAATTTATTTTGCAGAAGGCCAGTTTACTAAAAGATCAATTTGTCAAATTTAACCATTTAATCAAGCTGCTGATTATCAAAAGCTCAGACAGATTAACAGTTTTTTTGAATTTATTAATGTTTCACTATAGCTTTATTTTAAATAATGCTCAATTTATTAAATGGTGGGAGTCATATGGGTCATTCATTTTTCTTATGAATATTTTTATGAAGAATAAGTTTATAAGAAATATATTCCATGGGGTCACAAAAAATGTTTGACATGACTTAGCAACTAAACAACATATGCTTGATCATATTCAACTAAAATATATTTTCAAATATATATTCAAAAAGGATATATCCAAATTCATTTAATATACTCAAAAGGAAGTTTCTCTAAAAAAATTGTTGGTATGTTGATAAATGTATTAAATTCAGTGAATTAGTCATTCAGAAAATTGCTTCTTCAGAGAATTGATTTTTGATAAATTGCTGCTAGCTGGAATTTGGGGTAAGATTAAGGCTGAGATAAGGAAGTCAAGATCTGGAAATAGTAAAAATGGCTCTGGTTTAGATCATAGCAGGGGTAGCCCAGGACATACCGCCTATGCCCCATATCTGAAAAGGGCTGTTATAATAATCCTGGATGAATGGAGGCATTGGGCCAGAGGCCACTTATTTATAGCCTCTAAAACTCAAATTGCTCTGAAAATAAATAGGCTGGATCTGCAGAAGATGAAATTAGTTGACCCAGCTGTGGGAGGACTGGTGAAAGAGGAAACTCAGAAAACAGGCTTGGGGATGAGAATCTTTACTGAGCAGGTCACAGTTAAACCATCTTAGAGCACACACTCATCTCTGCTTCCTTTAAGTCATGGGTAGTCCCAAGATAGGAGATAATTTAAATAGGGTTTGGCTGAGTCTGTAGGCACCTACTTCTATGTGGATTTCTCTCCTTAAAAAGAAGCAGTATTTGAAAAAAAAATTTTGCTGTTAAATGATGATGTTGAGACTTTAAAAAAAATCATTTATATATTTTATTATTGGCTGTGCTGGGTCTTCTTTTTTATCCGGGGGCTTTCTCTAGTTGTGGCGAGTGGGGGCTCTAGAGTACAGGCTTCTGTAGTTGTGCTGCATAGGCCTAGTTGTCCCACAGCATGTGGAATCCTCCCTGACAAGGAATCAAACCTATGTCCCATGGATTGGCAGGTGGATGCTCAATCACCGGGTCACCAGGGAAGTCCAAGAACCAGTATTTTCAGTTCTTATGTTGTTTCAGTCCCCAGCAGTGAATATGAAAGACAGTATTGGGCGCACTGAAATGGGTTAAAAAGTGCTTGTTGACTTGATATAGTTATATGTAGACTCTTGAAAACTCGAGTCAAATCATTTATGGGTTTTCTCCTGACAAAGTTCTAATTTATGCTTTGTTTGGCAAATTTCCCAGCAGGAAGAGTCCCATATTTCACAGGCATATGCTTGAGACACAGTGATGCTACAGTTTTACTTTGACCTTTGAGGAAGAAAGTTACATACAGATGCTGAATTGAAACCAAGCCCTCTGCACTTGAAAGTTCAGAGGAGATTTAGAAAACTGAAGATTTTAAAGCTTCGGGCATTTTCCTGAAGCCTCAGATGAGACTTTTTTCCGGTAAGCCAAACTTAAAAGAATAAAAGTTATAAACAGCTATTACTAGTAAAGCAAAGGTCTAGTCATTTTCTCATGTAGAAACATTTCCAGACCCTTTTATCACATAAAGTAATCAGGAACTGCTCAAACATGGACAGATTTATTCAAAACGGAAGTCAGTTTGCTTCGCCAATCACTGCCTCAAGGTGCACAGCTCAATAGTATTAATAGATACAAACATCTTCAATAAGAAATATCAAGGCAATAATTCAGTTGCCATGTGCGTGTGTACTATACTGTGTCCAACTCTTTGTGACCTCACGAACTGTAGCCCGCCAGGCTCCTTTGTCCACAGCATTCTCTAGGCAAGTATACTGGAGTGGGTTGCCATTTCCTTCTCCAAGAGATCTTCCTGACCCAGGGATTGAACCTGTGTCTCTTATGTCTCCTGCATTGGTAGGTGGGTTCTTTACCATTACTGCCACCTAGCCTAGTGGTACCTTCCATAGTAAGCTGAGAAAGACTAAAATTTGAGCTTACATAACTGGGATAGAGAAGCCCTACTACCTTGGGGAGAAGCTTTTTTAAGTGAACTCTGGGGACAGTGCAATGTGTGAAAGAATTATATACAATAGCATTCTAGGGCTGGGAGAGACCTGAGTTTACCTAGTTCCAATCTTTTCATTTTCTCAAACATCTCATTTTTAAGGTGTGATAAAAAGGCAAAGAGTTTGCCCCATGTCACACAATCAGTCCCCGTGCCAGAGACAGAATCCAAATTCTGCCTAGCAACAAGAAAGCCAACCAAGATCCTGGGGCTTATGTGACTTTATGTGTAATTACTTTGTGTCAGGGTAGAGCATCACTGACTCAATGGACATGAGTTTGATCAAATTCTGGGAGATAGTAGTGAAGGACAGGGAAGCCTGGAGTGCTGCAGTCCATGGGGTAGCAAAGAGTCAGATACAACTTGGTGACTGAACAGCAACAACAGAGCTAACTTGGGGATCATGGTTGAAATTCCATCATCAGGATGACTACTCCTTTTTGGTCATTGAATAACTATAGAATATCTATTAGTACTTCTGTGCAGAAGAGGATGATGTATGAGTCACTGCTGATTCTTCTTCAACTTCTCTTCTACCACTTATCTGATGGACTTCCCCCAAATGGATATGTAAGTAAGCTATAGCTGTGAATGCGTATTATTTGCTTTGTGAGTATGATTACATGTATGCCTATGTTTTGAGAAATACTATTTCTTTAATTATTTGAGTTTATAGTGCATATCTGAGCTTATGGATTGTATATGAATCAATCTATGTTTGAGGTCCATCTAGTCAAGGCTATGGTTTTGCCAGTGGTCGTGTATGGATGTGAGAGTTGGACTGTGAAGAAAGCTGAGCACCAAAGAATTGATGCTTTTGAACTGTGGTGTTGGAGAAAACTCTTGAGAGTCCCTTGGACTGCAAGGAGATCCAACCAGTCCATCCTAAAGGAGATCAGTCCTGGGTGTTCATTGGAAGGACTGATGCTGAAGCTGAAACTCCAGTACTTTGGCCACCTCATGCAAAGAGTTGACTCATTGGCAAAGACCCTGATGCTATGATGGATTGGGGGCAGGAGGAGAAGGGGACAAACAGAGGATGAGATGGCTGGATGGCATCACCAACTCGATGGATATGAGTTTGGGTAAACTCCGAGAGTTGGTGATGGACAGGGGGGCCTGGCATGCTGTGATTCATGGGGTCATAAAGAGTTAGACATGACTGAGCAACTGAACTGAACTGAACTGATGTTTGAGGTCTTGGGTTTTTAGATGTTAGGCGGAAAACTTGTTCACTGCAAAGAAACTTGAAGTATGCCTGCTATAGGGCAAGCAAGGACAGTGAGTTTGGAGGTTATTCAAACCCTGTGTACCTTTTGGAGTTAAAAAATCCAGAGTAGACACTCAAATATTTCTTTGGACTGGTGGTAAGTGCAGTGTGTGAATGAATTATATAACATAGCATTTTAGGGCTGGAAGACACCTGAGTTTACCTAGTTAAACTTAAGAAGCTTAAATTCAGAAGAGGAACTCCTACCATAGGCATGACAGCCCTGGGTACAAATTTCTTGTAAAATTTCAATAAACCAATCACTGTCCTCATTTTGAGCAACTGTCTAGTCCTCTCGAGGCTACTTATGGAGCACAGTAGGACAAGAAGAGAGGTAAAAGAGAACCCTGGAGTCTGACACTATGATTACAATCTTGTCCAGGTACTTACCAGCTATGTGATTTTAGGGGACCTCCTTTTGGTCTGTTTACCATCAAGTCTACAGATGAACTATATACCCTTAAGAACTGGTTGAGAGACAGGCATAAATCCAAAGTTCTCTGATGTGATAACTTGCAAATTTCTGTAACCTTCTGACTCTTTGGTACAGATAAGGGGACTGACTAATGGCTCATAACAAATATTAGTTAGGTGAATACATGAATAAGTAGATATTTAATCAACAATAAACACCTAGTATTTGAAAGATGCATCACACTTTTAGCTTATTTCAGATCAATACCCTGTGAGGTGAATGTTTTTATCTCCCTTCACAGTTAGAGGAATTGTGTCAAGTCAAGGTTGAAAATGGTCATAAATCAGAACTAGAAAGTGTCAGCTTTTGTGCTTCTGAGACCACAATTATAACTTACACACCTGCAAAGAACTAGACATTGTTCCTTACGACTAAGAGTGCCTCTCTACCTTTGTCTGCACCAGTATAGAATCAGCCTGACAGGTGACTTCCCCACGCCCAAATTCAAGTGAGTGAAAGTCGCTCAGTCGTCTCTGACTCTTTACGATCCCATGGACAATACAGTCCATGCAGTTCTTAGGCCAGAATACTGGAGTTGGTAGCCTTTTCCTTCTCCAGAGGATCTTCCCAACCGAGGGATTGAACCCAGGTCTCCTGCATTGCAGGCAGATTCTTTATCAGCTGAACCACAAGGGAAGCCCAAATTCAAACATGACCTTAACAGAATAGTCTATTGAGGTAGAAGGATGATGATGTTTCATGGTGTGACTCTGTGATCATAGGAAAGGGCTGTATGTACAGATGTTTTAAAAGAGATCATATTTCCACAGTGGAGCCTGTATCCATCTACCTGACTGAATAGGAAGCCCTTTGTAGTATAAACCAGTTCCTTAAAGCCACATTCATCATATCTTCAGAAGAGACCACCTCTCACTCTTTGAGTCCACCCAGCCACTTGCCTTAGACAGACTGTTCATTCTCTATAGGCAAGAGACTCCTGTGAAAGATGCTGCTGAAGAAAACACAGGACTGGGGACAAAAAAGAAACACAGCCACTGCAGATTTAATTCTTGCAGAGCTGACACTAAGGTTTGGTCATCTAAAAACTATCTTTTTCTTGTAAAGACATATCTAATTAATAAAGTTAGGAATGTCTAAATAGGAGAGTCAATATTTTACAAATATTATAATATTTTAAAATATTGCATTATTTAATATGTTAAATAATATATTAAACATGTATTTCCTTTCTATTCATCTGTGGTGAATTCAGCTTTTCTCTCTGGAAGAAGGGTTGAAGTATATTTTTCTTCTCTTTCCCCCTTTAAAAGAAATATCCAAGAAAATCTCAGAATTATGGTCACCACATGCTCAATGTTAAAATGCATAATTGAATATATATAAACAATACCTATCAGTGCAATTTTTTTAGTAGCAATTTTGTACTGAAACAAAAATGTGGAAAGTTCCTGGACTTTTCATGCCTCTGTGTGCTCTCTTCTTCCCACTCTTTCTTCAGGATGAGCTATTATTCCTTTCAAAGCTGACAGAAAGCTGTGATTATTTTAGTTTTCTCTTCAGTAGAATTAAGTGTGCCTGTAGCAGTTTTGCCCAAACGATAGTATCAATTATCTTGAATCATTATCTGTGCCCTCCTCCCTTCCTGATCCCTTTTGAGAGCAAGGGCTCTATTTTATTGCCTTTGAATAATAATACCTAAGTCCTGGACTCAATGATTTTTTTTTTTGAGTGAATAATATAGTCCCAATCGAATGTACCTTGACATTCTCCCCATAAGGTCAAGATGCAGTGACCTGACATAAACTCAAACCTGACTGGACCCAAGCATACATCAGGGTTCATTGTCTTCTTTAATTTTGGTAGAGCAGGAGTCAGTGAGCCCAAACGATTTTCCTTTCAATTATATTCTATATCTGGATGTCTTATTAAACCTCAGAAAGCTGTACCTTCTCCTACCTCACAGGAATGGTGGAAAATAAATAAAACCACATTTAGAGGACCAGGATTTCTTATTAGAGAGTCTATTATCACCACATCAAGCAAGCCCCTGGCACTCTCCAGAGTGCTGAAAAATTTACCCTGAGAAGAGAAAAGAACCTGGAAACATTTTCACTATACTTGTGCTTTCTATTATTAAACAGTACACATCCTGTGAACCCCTATGGTATGGCTCTAGAAATATGAAGCAAAAAATAAGACAGTGAGAAAAATAAGCCTGAGCATTACTTTTGTGGAAGACCAATGATTATTTATAATTTGCCTCAAGAGGCAAAGGCTTTTAAAAGAAATAATATTATTTTGCCTACTTTGAGTTAGAGGAAAGCACACTGATGTGTGAACCATACACAGTTTCTAATAGCATCTACTTTGAAAACAATACCACTGTTTTTTCAGGTTGTTTTGGAAAATTAAGTTTTAGTTAATAACTTATTTGGAAAATACCAATGATTCTGTTACCTTACATTTTAAGTACATTTACATTTAGATTTTCTCATCTACAAAATGAACTGTGGAAAATAGCAGCATTTCAAAGTCTATGGACTGTTATGAACTGTAATTTGTGGGAAAAGTACCAATTTGATATTAAATTTTCCTTTTGTTTTTTCTGTGTGTATTAGGAGAATTTCAAACATCTGTCTGTCTTTGTCCCTGTATCTCCCACCCCCCCCATTTTGCCATGCATCTAAACTCTTATTTTGAGTCTATAAATACTTGAAAGTGAACCTGAAAGTCGCTCAGTCATGTTCAACTCTGCGACCCCAAGAATTCTCCAGGCCAGAATACTGGAGTAAGTAGCCCTTCCCTTCTCCAGGGGATATTCCCAACCCAGGGATCGAACCCAGGTCTCCTGTTTGCAGGTGGATTTTTTACCAGCTAAGCCACAAGGGAAGCCCAATACTTCAGCTTTTAACTATATGTGCTTACCTGAGGACTGACTAAGCAATGACTTTTTGGTTCCTTGAAAGCAGTATCCAGAAAATATATGGGACTTCCCTGGTGGTCTAGTGGTTAGGACTCTGCTTCCAAAGAAAATACGACTATAGCAAGGTCTGTAGAGCTAAAAGGCAGGAACGGGGCAGGCAGGCTATAATTACTTAAGCATCCTGTGACTCTATTCCATTCAACTCTATTGCTCTGAAGACTCCAATCCACGAGACCTGCAGGTGGACTACAGGAGCACAGAACCATGTTATTCATGGCACAGGCAGAGAAAGAGCAGAACTCTGACTCACGAATTGGCCGCTGTCAGGAGAACCAGGATCCCCCTGTTATGCTAAACACTTCACGAATGCAAATACATATTCAAATAAAGCAAAGAACCACTTTGTCTGTATGAGGACACTTCCTAGTGACTGTGAGTGGGAACTAACACAGGAGAGGAGAAGGAACGAATGGATTACCTCAGAGTTTTGAGAAAAGGTAACCACTTGTAGAAAATCTGGGAGCAGTTGAGTCCCAGATAATTTATTCATCCATTTTTTTCATCATTATGGAATTCATGCCAGGCTTATGCCAGGCACCATACAAAGACTCTAGGAGGCACAAAGATTCAATCACTATCTGGTGGAGGCTGCAGATACGCAAATACATAATTACAAAAGCACATGTTTAAAGACAGGTTAGATGCACCTGGGCTTTATAATTGATACTAGTGATAAAGAACCTGCCTGCCAATGCAGGAGACAGAGATGTGGGTTTGATCCTTGCGTTGGGAGGATCCCCTGAAGAAGGAAATGGCAACCCACTCCAGTATTCTTGCTTGGAGAATTTCATGGACAGAGGAACCTAGTAGGCTACAGTCATGTGATCTCAAAGAGTTGGACACGACTGAAGCAACTGAGCACAGCTGCATTTAGGCTTCCTAGGGGGGCAGGAGGAGAAGGGGACGACAGAGGATGAGATAGCTGGATGGCATCACTGACTCGATGGACACGAGTCTGAGTGAACTCCGGGAGTTGGTGATGGACAGGGAGGCCTGGCGTGCTGCGATTCATAGGGTCGCAAAGAGTCGGACACGACTGAGCGACTGAACTGAACTGAGATGGTTCAGTGGCAAAGAATCCACCTGCCAATGCAGGAGACCCAGGTTCTGTCTCAGGGTTGGGAAGATCCCCTGGAGTCGGAAGTAGCAACCAAGTCCAGTATTGTTGCCTGGAAAATCCAATGGACAGAAGAGCCTGGTGGGCTGCAGTTCATGGGATCGCAAATGAGTCGGACCCAACTTAGCAACTGAACACAAGCACAAGATGCATTTACAAAGGCACAGAGGAAAGAACCATCGCTTAGGCTGGGGGCAGAGTCCACCCGAATTACTGAAGCCACCTGGGAGATAGGTCCAAATCATCGTTGGACATGACCTTATCTCCTATGAGACTTCCAGATCAGAGACAGCAAGGGAAACATATGTCTCCTGGGATTAGTATTGTTGTTGTTCAGTTGCTAAATTGTGTCTGACTGCGATTAGTATATATAAAATCAACTGTTTTGTAGGTATTTTAGTGCAGACTGAAGCCTCCTGAGTTTGGGCTGGCAAATTTGTGCCAGCTCAAACAGCTAAATGCACTTCAGCTATTTAAATAAGCTTTAAAACATGTAAGTTGTAGAGGAGTTCCATCCAGTAGAACTTTCTGCAATGATAAAAACGTTCTGACTTCACTCTCCACCAGTGAAGTAGCCATAGACACATGAAGTACTGAGCACTTGGAATGTGACTAATGATACTGACAAAACGACTTTTAAAATTTTCTCTAATTTTAATTAATGTAAGCTTACTCCTTGGAAGAAAAGTTATGACCAACCTAGACAGCATATTCAAAAGCAGAGACATTACTTTGCCAACTAAGGTCCATCTAGTCAAGGCTATGGTTTTTCCAGTAGTCATGTATGGATGTGAGAGTTGGACTGTGAAGAAGGCTGAGTGCCAAAGAATTGATGCTTTTGAACTGTGGTGTTGGAGAAGACTCTTGAGAGTCCCTTGGACTGCAAGGAGGTCTAACCAGTCCATTCTGAAGGAGATCAGCCCTGGGATTTCTTTGGAAGGAATGATGCTAAAGCTGAAACTCCAGTACTTTGGCCACCTCATGTGAAGAGTTGACTCACTGGAAAAGACTCTGGTGCTGGGAGGGATTGGGGGCAGGAGGAGAAGGGGACGACAGAGGATGAGATGGCTGGATGGCATCACTGACTCGATGGACGTGAGTCTGAGTGAACTCCAGGAGCTGGTGATGGACAGGGAGACCCGGCGTACTGCGATTCATGGGGTCGCAAAGAGTCGGACACGACTGAGCGACTGAACTGAACTGAACTGAACTGAAGCTACGTTTGGTTAGTAGCTACATTGTTAGACAGTGCATCTTTAGAGCATAGAAGATCTGGTCCCAGAAAACTGAGATGAAAAGTCCAATGTAGATTAACAACTAAATTAACAAAAATAGTTACTCTAGAATACATCTGGAAGAAAGTTTTAGATACTATAGGCTTCTACCCAAATTTAAATGTTTTAAATATTCCAGTTATATAAATATGCAGATGTTCACTGATTAGCACTAACCAATCAGCTGCCAGAGGCCTTATGATAATGATCTTCTAAGGAGCTTGAATTCCAACTCTTCAGTAAGTAGTTTCTGACTCCTAGCTGTCATTCAAGCTGATCCTCCCTTTTGACTTTGTAAAAACAGTAAATACTTCCTTACATATTGCATGTCTGAATTGTATTGTCTTGGATCAGCAAGTCTGTAATTCATATATGTGAAAAGCTATCATGGGGAAGAAATTTTAAAATTTGGCATATTTTAGAGGAAATGTGAGCGTTGGGATACTAACATTCTGGGAAGCGAAATCAGACTTGAAGATTCTTATCCTAGAAAAGCAAATAAATAATATTCTTAAAGAACTGATTTATTCTTAGGATGTGAGTAGAAAAGTGAGGAGGTAGATTTGGGGAAATCTAGTATATTTAAAATCAGGTTGTTCAGTAATTTCTAGAGCAAGACTAAAACCATGGATACCTAATAAATCATATACTCTGTCAAGTAAAGACAATGTTTTCCAAACCTTGATGAATACAGCCAATAGCAACAACAAAACCAAATCATATGTGGGAAAGCAGGAAATTGTATAAAAGTAATTTAAATTTACTGATATGAAAACACAGTCAGGGCTTTCAAAATATTTATGTAATATTTGAAAGTTGTATGTTTCTTGACTATTAGTAGTTTTCCTGATCTTTTAGACTCGTACAGTTGTGCTCAGTTGCCAAGTCACGTATGACTCTTTTGCAATCCCATGGACGGTAGCCCACCAGGCTCTTCTGTCCATAGGATTTCCCAGGCAAGAATACTGGAGTGGATAGCCATTTCCTTCTCCAGGGAGTCTTATATAGGAACAACAGCAGCTATTAAGAATTATAAATGCACTTGGAGAGGTCTGACAGAATGTGGTCCACTGGAGAAGGGAATGGCAAACCACTTCAGTATTCTTGCCTTGAGAACCCCATGAGCAGTATGAAAAGGCAAAATGATAGGATTCTGAAAGAGGAACTCCCCAGGTCAGTAGGGGCCCAATATGCTACTGGAGATCAGTGGAGAAATAACTCCAGAAAGAATGAAGGGATGGAGTCAAAGCAAAAACAGTACCCAGCTGTGGATGTGACTGGTGATAGAAGCAAGGTCTGATGCTGTAAAGAGCAATATAGCATAGAACCTGGAATGTCAGGTCCATGAATCAAGGCAAATTGGAAGTGGTCAAACAAGAGATGGCAAGAGTGAACATTGACGTTCTAAGAATCAGCGAACTAAAATGGACTGAAATGGGTGAATTTAACTCAGATGACCATTATATCTACTACTGTGGGCAGGAATCCCTCAGAAAATGGAGTAGCCATCATGGTCAACAAAAGAGTCTGAAATGCAGTACTTGGATGCAATCTCAAAAACGACAGAATGATCTCTGTTCATCTCCAAGGCAAACCATTCAATATCAAAGTTATCCAAGTCTATGCCCCAACCAGTAACGCTGAAGAAGCTGAAGTTGAATGGTTTTATGAAGACCTACAAGACCTTTTAAAACTAACATCCAAAAAAGATGTCCTTTTCATTATCAGGGACTGGAATGCAAAGGTAGAAAGTCAAGAAACACCTGGAATAACAGGCAAATTTGGCCTTGGAATGCGGAATTAAGCAGGGCAAAGACTAATAGAGTTTTGCCAAGAAAATGCACTGGTCATAGCAAAACCCTCTTCCAACAACACAAGAGAAGTCTCTACACATGGACATCACCAGATGGTCAACATCGAAGTCAGATTGATTCTATTCTTTGCAGCCAAAGATGGAGAAGCTCTATATAGTCAGCAAAAACAAGACCAGGAGCTGACTGTGGCTCAGATCATGAACTCTTTATTACCAAATTCAGACTTAAATTGAAGAAAGTAGGGAAAAGCGCTAGACCATCCAGGTATGACCTAAATCAAATCCCTTATGATTATACAGTGGAAGTGAGAAATAGATTTAAGGGCCTAGATCTGATCGATAGAGTGCCTGATGAACTATGGAATGAGGTTCATGACATTGTACAGGAGACAGGGATCAAGACCATCCCCATGGAAAAGAAATGCAAAAAAGCAAAATGGCTGTCTGGGGAGGCCTCACAAATAGCTGTGAAAAGAAGAGAAGCAAAAAGCAAAGGAGAAAAGGAAAGATATAAGCATTTAAATGCAGAGTTCCAAAGAATAGCAAGAAGAGATAAGAAAGCCTTCTTCAGCGATCAATGCAAAGAAATAGAGGAAAAGAACAGAATGGGAAAGACTAGAGATCTCTTCAAGGAAATTAGAGATACCAAGGGAACATTTCATGCAAAGATGGGCTCGACAAAGGACAGAAATGGTATGGACCTAACAGAAGCAGAAGATATTAAGAAGAGGTGGCAAGAATACACAGAGGAACTGTACAAAAAAGATCTTCCTGACCCGGATAATCACGATGGTGTGATGACTCATCTAGAGCCAGACATCCTGGAATGTGAAGTCAAGTGGGCCTTAGAAAGCATCACTATGAACAAAGCTAGTGGAGGTGATGGAATTCCAGTTGAGCTATTTCAAATCCTGAAAAATGATGCTGTGAAAGTGCTGCACTCAACATGCCAGCAAATTTGGAAAACTCAGCAGTGGCCACAGGACTGGAAAGGGTCAGTTTTCATTCCAATCCCAAAGAAAGGCAATGCCAAAGAATGCTCAAACTACCACACAATTGCACTCATCTCACATGCTAGTGAAGTAATGCAAAAAATTCTCCAAGCTAGGCTTCAGCAATACGTGAACCGTGAACTTCCTGATGTTCAAGCTGGTTTTAGAAAAGGCAGAGGAACCAGAGATCAAATTGCCAACATCCGCTGGATCATGGAAAAAGCGAGAGAGTTCCAGAAAAACATCTATTTCTGCTTTATTGACTATACCAAAGCCTTTGACTATGTGGTCACAAGAAACTGTGGGAAATTCTGAGAGAGATGGGAATACAGACCACCTGACCTGCCTCTTGAGAAATCTGTATGCAGGTCAGGAAGCAGCAGTTAGAACTGGACATGGAACAACAGACTGGTTCCAAATAGGAAAAGGAGTACGTCAAGGCTGGATATTGTCACCCTATTATTTGACTTCTATGCAGAGTACATCATGAGAAACGCTGGACTGGAAGAAACACAAGCTGGAATCAAGATTGCTGGGAGAAATATCAATAACTTCAGATATGCAGATGACACCACCCTTATGGCAGAAAGTGAAGAGGAACTAAAAGCCTCTTGATGAAAGTAAAAGAGGAGAGTGAAAAAGTGGGCTTAAAGCTCAACATTCAGGAAACTAAGATCATGGCATCTGGTCCCATCACTTCATGGCAAATAGATGGGGAAACAGTGAAAACAGTGTCAGACTTTATTTTGGGGGGCTCCAAAATCACTGCAGATGGTGACTGCAGCCGTGAAATTAAAAGATGCTTACTCCTTGGAAGAAAAGTTATGACCAACCTAGATAGCATATTCAAAAGCAGAGACATTATTTTGCCGACTAATGTCCATCTAGTCAAGGCTATGGTTTTTCCTGTGGTCATGTATGGATGTGAGAGTTGGACTGTGAAGGAGAGTTGGACTGTGAAGAAGGCTGAGCGCTGAAGAATTGATGCTTTTGAACTGTGGTGTTGAAGAAGACTCTTGAGAGTCCCTTGGACTGCAGGGAGATCCAACCAGTCCATCTGAAGGAGATCAGCCCTGGGATTTCTTTTGGAAGGAATGATGCTAAAGCTGAAGCTCCAGTACTTGGCCACCTCATGCGAAGAGTTGACTAATTGGAAAAGACTCTGATGCTGGGAGGGATTGAGGGCAGGAGGAGAAGGGGATGGCCGAGGATGAGATGGCTTGATGGCATCACTGACTCGATGGACATGAGTCTGGGTGAACTCCGAGAGATGGTGATGGACAGGGAGGCCTGGCGTGCTGCGATTCATGGGGTCGCAAAGAGTCGGACACGACTGAGCAACTGAACTGAACTGAACTGAACTGTGTCTTGTCTATAGCCAATTACATTATGAAAAGCACAGAAAATTAAAAAGTGTTATCTGATTCAATGAAGTTTTTCTTATATCATTGACAAACGGAGGACAACATATCTTTGTTGTTTTACTTTAATCTTACTCATTAACATATGAGAATGCTAACCAACATTCCTATTAGAAATACATCTGTTTGACAATTGAGACTTAAGTATGAATTCAAAATGTTGGCAGAAATCAATGAAAGTATTCTCTGAGAATCAAGTGGCTATATGGAATGTACAATTAAGAGTAGCATCTGTTTTATTTGTTAAAGAATTGTTTGCCATATATACTTTTTATCAGCAAAATTTATAATCTCATGTACTTATAGTGGAATCTTTACCATCTGAGACACCAGGGAAGCCCACTTATATCCCTAGGTATATATTTGCACCACTGAAATATTAATCTCACTTCAATTTATTTATTCCTCAAACAGATGAAAACATTTGTTACTGTCTAGGGGAAAGATAAAATTAGGCAACATATGTGAAAGTTCTTTGTACACTGTGAAGTGCTATACAAATTCCCATTAAGATTATGATTAGAGAATAAAGCACCCTTTTTTCTTTTCATCCAGATTTTCTCAAAGGCTTTAAAAGGAAAGAACCTTTATGAAATAAAGATTCATTGGGGAAGAAAATTCCTTTATTGATTAGATGAAATGTCAATTTCATCCATCTCCGATATTTTTCTTGCTTATTTTTATAGTCTTTTATCCTAAATTAAAAATTAGACCATTTAGAATGATTATTTCTAGCTGAATTGAAACCATTATAGTTTCTCAATATATGCAACTGAGAATAGGAAGCTTTGGGTGTAATTTTAAAAAGAAAAGACCAGAAGAAAGAAGAAAGAAAGAAACAATAACCTTGAAAAATCATGGGGAAATGATGTAAGCAGAATATAGTTACTATAATTGAAATTTGGGTAAAATGACAAGTTCAAAGACCCAAATATTTCCATATATGCTCTTGGATCTTAAAATAATTAAAAGTGGCCATGATTCACGTCATCAATGTAGGAACTGATTCAGGGGAAGCAATGTCATTTGTTCAGTGACATAGTTACTAACACCTGATTGACTTGGCCGATTGAAGAATGACTGGATCAAGTCAACCTTGTTTAGTTTTCACCATTGAAGTATGATGGCTCATCCCATTCATAGAGCTGAACATGATTCCAGTAAAAATAAGGGGCAGAGGAAAGGATTAATTACAACTGGGGCAGTTTTTCCTTTACTTTGTAACTTTGGTTTATAAAGTACAGACTAGTTGTACTAAAGCTAAGCTATTCATTGAAATCAACAGCCTAAAAAACATTGAATACTAGAGCTAACTGGTTGAGATCCTCAATTAGTTGGTTGAAAGGGGGACTGAGTATTGGTATTTCTTGAAAACACTTCATATAATTTATCAGCTCAGACAGAGTTGAGAACCACTGGATTTAGGGTGCTTTTCTTTGTTAAGTATTTCTCCAGAGATTAGGCTCATTAAACATAAAGCAAAGATTGTATTCATAACATGAATATCTTTTCAAATATTCAGACTGCAATGATTTTTTTCTAATTTTTGTATAAAACTATACTTTTCATGTAAAAGTTGATCTTAAACAGCATTAAAAAGTGTATAAATGCTACTAAAAAGTTAATATTTTGAGAATAAGAAAAGCAAGTTGTAACCTATATTTTTCCATAAATGTTTAAAAATTGTCAATTATTATTTTGTGTAATAAATATCACCTTTATCCTTTGACTGGTTTTGGACTCCTCCCTTCTGTTCACTTCTATCTTTAAAACCCAAATCCATCTCAGAACTTGAAACAAAAATTCCCATAGAGTGTTTCCAGAGTTGTTGGCAGCTTTCCTCTGGCCCAAAGACAGATGGTCCGTTTACCTGGACAGGACTGTTAGAAGTATCTGAAGATATTACCTGAGGTATATTTGTGGCACTATTATTCAAAAGTCTGTCATTTGACATCCTGAGTTCTCCTTACCACAGAGCAGGAAAATAATTCTTTAACAAACACATAAGTCATCTCCATCATCCAGCTTGAAATACATAATTACTTTCACTGACATTTATCCATTAATTCAATAGCATAATATACTATTATTATCCTATCTATATTATTCAGTTCAGTTCAGTTGCTCAGTCATGTCTGACTCTTTGCAATCCCATGAATCTCAGCACTCCAGGCCTCCCTGTCCATCACCAACTCCCGGAGAGCACCCAAACTCAAGTGCATTGAGTCAGTGATGCCATCCATCCATCTCATCTTCTGTCGTCCCCTTCTCCTCCTGCCCCCAATCCCTCCCAGCATCAGGGTCTTTTCCAGTGAGTCAACTCTTCACATGAGGTGGCCAAAGTACTGGAGTTTCAGCCTTAACATCAGGCCTTCCAATGAATACCCAGGACTGGTCTCCTTTAGGATGGACTGGTTGTATCTCCTTGCAGTCCAAGGGACTCTCAAGAGTCTTCTCCAACACCACAGTTCAAAAACATCAATTCTTCAGTGCTCAGGTTTCTTCACAGTCCAACTCTTACATCCATACATGACCACAGGAAAAACCATAGCCTTGACTAGACGGACCTTTGTGGGCAAAGTAATGTCTCTGCTTTTGAATATGCTATCTAGGTTGGTCATAACTTTCCTTCCAAGGAGTAAGTGTCTTTTAATTTCATGGCTGCAGTCACCATCTGTAGTGACGAAATAAAGTCTGACCCTGTTTCCACTGTTTCCCCATCTATTTGGCATGAAGTGATGGGACCAGATGTCACGATCTTAGTTTTCTGAATGTTGAGCTTTAAGCCAACGTTTTCACTCTCCTCTCACTTTCTCAAGAGGCTTTATAGTTCCTCTTCACTTTCTGCCATAAGGGTGGTGTCACCTGCATATCTGAGGTTATTGATATTTCTCCCGGCAATCTTGATTCCAGCTTGTGCTTCATCCAGCCAGCATTTTGCATGGTGTACTCTGCATAAAAGTTAAATACAATACACAGCCTTATCACGCTCCTTTCCCAGTTTTGAACCAGTCTGTTGTTCCATGTCCAGTTCTAACAGTTACTTGATGGTGTGCATACAGGTTTCTCAGGAGACAAGTAAGGTGATATGGTGTTCCTATCCTTTTAAGAATTTCCACAGTTTGTTGGGATCCACACAGTCAAAGACTTTAGTGTAGTCAATGAACTGCAAGTAGATATTTTGCTGGAATTCCCTTGCTTTCTCCATGATCCAATGAATGTTGGCAATTTGATCTCTGATTCCTCTACCTCTTCAAAACCCAGCTGTACACTTGGAAGTTCATGTACTACTGAAGCCTAGCTTGAAGGATTTTGAGCATAACTTTGCTAGCATGTGAAATAAGCATTGCCCTTCTTTGGGAAGGCATATATATGTAATATCTTAATCATATACATGTGTAAAAGGTTTCATGTATTTGAAATCATTTTATATTACAGTAGTAAATCCTCATAGCGGTAATCTCCTTGGTGGTCCAGTGGCTAAAACTCCATGCTCCCAATGCAGGGGGCGAGGGTTTGATTGCTGGTAGGACAACAGAGATCACACATGCTATGGAGCAACTAAGACCATTTGTGCACATGCCGCTAGTAAAGCCTGCAGACCACAATTACCACAGTCCATGCACTGCAACGACTAAGACCCAATGTAACTAACTAACTACTACTAAGGATTAAAAAATCCTTGTAGTAGTCCTATGAGCTTACTAATGGCCAGAGATTACATTACTTGTCTTATACAATACTTCTTATAGCATATAGTATTTGTGCCAATGGACAACCTAGGGGAAGTTCTCCCTATCCTCCTCAATATTCTTCAATGATGCTCCCAAAATTACTTCAATATATTTGCTCTCCAATGGAAAACAGAGAGCTTACTACCACTTAACATAATCAGTGAGTTAAATACCACTTTAATATAAGTCCCTTCTACAAGGAGATTGTCATTTTGATGCTCTGCTTATATAAAAATCCCAAAGCCTCCCCTCGTAATATAATACTATATTCTATTGAATTAGGTGACATCATTTCTGGAGTGATTCCTGCTTCATTGTTACTGCAATGAAACAGAAGTTGTAAAACTACCTTCCTCAGTTCTTGGAATTAAGTTGATAAGCATTTTATAGGTAACCTTGAATATCTTCATAGGAAATTTAAAACTACTCAGTAGATCTGGGGAAATGTATCTAGAATGTATATCTTCTACTTTTATTTGTTATGAAGTGAAGTCGCTTAGTCATGTCTGACTCTGTGACCCCATGGACTGTAGCCTACCAGGCTTCTCTGTCCATGGGATTTTCCAGGAAAGAATACTGGAGTGTGTTGCCATTTCCTTCTCCAGGAGCTCTTCCTCTCCCAGGGATTGAACCTGGGTCTCCCGTGTTGTAGGCAGATGCTTTACCATCTCAGCCACCAAGGAAGTCCTTCATTTGTTATAGGATTGTAGAAATGAGGAAATTTTCAAAGAAGATAAGCTTTCAAGTCTGACAGATCTTTTCCTGGATGTGTTCTCTCCCATTTTGTATGGCTAAATACTACTTGTCATTGGGTCTCTGTTTAAGCAAGAGCCTTATAATTTGGCAAGTCTTTCCTAGATTTTCAGTTAGACACTCTTATTATACCCAAAAGTGAAGTCGCTCAGTTGTGTCCAACTCGTTGGGACCCCATGGACTGTAGCCTATCAGGCTCCTCCATCCATGAGATTTTCCAGGCAAGAGTACTGGAGTGGATTCCTTCTCCAGGGGATCTTCCGGAGCCAGGAATCGAACCCGGGTCTCCCGCATTGCAGGCAGATGCTTTACCGTCTGAGCCACCAGGGAGGAAGCCCTTATTATGCCCTCTACTTATTAAATACTCATTAATTTAATTTTTCTCTTGTATATTAAGAACTACCCCACAATGAAAGAGAGGATTCTGTTTTGTTGATTAATCTACCATCAGCACCAAGCATAGTGCCTGGCACCTAGTATACATTCATTGACCAGCTGCTAAATGAAAGAGTGAATAATATAATAGCATCAAACATTCTTATTATATTATTATGCATTAAACACTGAAATATTTAATATGATTATTTTATCTAATTTTTTCAACATCTGTTTTATTATTTGCCTGTATTATCTGTGAAGATACAGGAGTTACAGGGAGGTGGAGGCAAGACAACTCAGGCCTGCCCATTTTCAAAGCTCATGCTCTATCTGCAATAGTCCATCAAAGACTAGTCACTGCTAGAGTGAAAATACATTATAACCCATGATTACAACCTAGTATTAAATTTCATTTTGCTTAGAGTAATGTTTGCTCCAAAATGAATGGATGTTCATAAGATGCTTGCTGGACTTTTACACTAAAATATGACTGAATTGTTTCACAGGATGACCTATGTGTTTGAGCCTTTGTTTTACCACTTCTTGCTATAGGATTCATGGGAGGAGGGGATTAGTTCAAAAGTTATCTTTCTTTGAAAGATGAAAGGCAAAACACAATTAGCTATTTTCTTAAATTCTTAAAAGTTTTTTCCCCCTTTTATTCCTGTAGCTGCTTAAAATCACTTGTTACCATGAATTGGCCATAAATGGAATTAGTTTAGTGGTTATTTCAAAACTGTTCTGGCTTTGCAGATAGTGTCCATGAACTGAATTTAGATTTCTAGATCATAGATAAAGATACAGGAAAGATGGCTCTTGAACCAGAGATATGTTCAGGAAGGCGGGGTGTATATGTTCGCCCAGAGGCAAGGCAATGTTTTCCAAAGATTCGGCTTGGAGGTATTTTTAAACATAAAGCAGGCCATCTAGCGTGCTTTTGCCTTGATTTGCTCATAGTTTCACCTCAAAGAGAGTACAGGCAGTAATAGGGTACAGTATCTTCGACTCTAATTCTGACCAATAAGGGAAGTGATTGGCAAATTGGAAGAGTTGGACATGTAAGGAGAAAAATGTTTATTTCTAGAATACATGATAACTGGGAGGGAAAGCTTGGATGTAGCTTTAAACTTTCATAAGCCAACTTTGAAAAGAAAAACTGAGAAGCAAACATAGATATGAGCATCAAGATTACATTTCTGGCTACGTAGTCATAAGTGATCTAGTTGAGGAAGAAGAGAAGATTGCGTATTAAAAATTCAGTGCAGGTCAGGTCAGGCTTAAGGGAACCTCTAGAATAAATGACTCATCATCAAAGATGGGAAGATTGGTCTTTGGAAAGATAAATGAAGAAAATTATCTATGGTTTGTGAAAATATTGAGGGCAACAAACTATGGAAATATGTTCAGATCAGAAGATCAAAGAAAGGGCTAGGCCACTGCTTGCAGTCAATGTCATCAAGTGAAGGATGATACAAGAAAAGAAGATATCCCCAGATCCTAATTTGCTTATGTGTCCTTTGTAAAGGAATTTTAAAATGTAAAGAAAACACCTGTGAGAATAAAGTAAGCACAACTTGAAATAAGGACTAATAGGGGAGAATCTTGCAAATGCAAGGGTGTAAGATATATCCCTGAAAATGATCATATTCAAAGTTACCAGGAAAAGTTTCTGTATAAACATGGTTGATGACCTTTAAGCAAATGAGAATTTGAGCATTGGGAATGTACAAATGTTTCTCCTTTGTCAAATGGAAAAAAGTGATACTAATAAACTAGACCGGTGATATTTCATTAACTCCACGAAAATTTCAAATATTTACTTGATGAAAAGATAGAGTTTGAAAGTCAAGAAAAAAGATTTAAGATAATGACACAGTATGAGTTTACCGACACTATGTCTCACTAGACCAATTCATTTCTTCTTCAGCATTACTGGACCTAATCATGGCATCCTCTATGGTCTAAAAATGTCTGTGTTCTGTCCATTCTTTTCTCACTGAGGTGCAGTTATTTGCTCGAAAGTCTATTCCCTAACTTGAAGGCAAGAAGCTTACATGTTTATATCCATGTTTGTGTGGATGCTCCATCATTTCCAACTCTTTGTGACCCCTTAGACTGACTGTATGGACTGTAGCCCACCAGGCACCTCTGTCCATGGAATTTTCCAGGCAAGAATATTGGAGTGGCTTGCCATTTCCTACTCCAGGGGATCTTCCCAACCCAGGGATTGAACCCATGTCTCCTTAGTCTCCTGCATTGGCAGGTGAATTCATTATCAGTGCACAACCTGGGAAGCTCTTTTATATCCATAGTGTTTCTATTAATACTAATTGTTGAATAAACAAACTAACTAATGGCAGATAAAAGAGATGCAATAGAAAATTTTATATTTGTATTTCATTAAAGCATCATACAATATCCTAATGACACTCACGTGAAAAAGAGGGAGTAAAAATATATTCATTGCAAGGGTAATGAAGGAGATAAATACCTACTAGAACCACAGTACCAAAGGTATTTTTAAATAAACCAGACCAAAGGAGGGACTTGTTTCTGATAGTATACATTAGGCCTCTTTCTTTAGCTCTGCCTTGCTCTACAGTTTTAATCAACAGTTTAATGAAAAATACGAAGGGTGATTTATTAAATTCATGGGTGGTACAAATTTTGGAATTATAGTACAGAAGTAAGGTCTTAGAATCGGCATCTGAAAGCATTTTGATAGCATTAGAAAAGATTGCTGAAAAAATGGAAGAGTGAACTAAATGGAACTAGATGAACTTGAACAGTTCAGATAAGATATGAGTCTTAACAATAGACTACAAAGGTACAAGATGGCTAAGCAGCAGCATGAGCAAAAAGGGCTTAACAGTGTCAGCTGATGTTAAACATACCAGCAGTGTGATATGGCTGCCGAATAATTGAATGTGACCTTAAGATGCATTAAGAGAGGTATAGCTCATAGAGTGAAGAAGACAGCCTGAACATTCTGTTTGATTCTATATGCTTAGTCGCTTAGTTGGCTATAGGCTAATTTAAGTGAAATTGTCACACAAAAAAAGATTGAGCAAAGTAATTATATTTAGATGAGAAAGGACAGCAATGTGAAGAATAAGGTAACCATATTTCATTAACTTAACAGCAAGTCACAGGGACAGGGGAGCCTGGTGGGCTGCTGTCTATAGGGTCGCACAGAGTCGGACACGACTGAAGTGACTTAGCAGCAGCAGCAACAGCAAGTCAGAGAGGTAGCAGAATGGTTCTGGGTGGCCCAAGCAGCAGAAGCAAAGCAGGATGAGAGGCCTAGGGCAATGGGTGCTCATCAGAATCATCTAGACAAACTGTATGTATTTTTAACTTTAAAATTGTGAAATATAACACATGATCTAAAGAGCATTAAAGATTAATACACAGTATAAAATAGTATAATCATCACTCCCCAATATTAGAAATAGAGCCTTTTCAGCACCCACAGGGACCATGTGTACTTTCCAGTTTATTTTCTTTCTAATGACAAACATTGTTCAGATTTCTGTGATAACTGCTTCTAAACTCTTCTCTATGGTTTTACCATTTTTGTGCATATCCCTAAATCACTTAGCTGTGTCTACTTTCAAACTTTATTAAACACAATCATAAATTACATGCTCCTGAAATTGAAACTGTGATCAAAACTCTCCCCCCAACTCCTAAGAAAGCCCAGGGCCAGATGGCTTCACAGATGAATTCTATCAGCCATTTAGAGAAGAGCTAATGCCTATCCTTCTAAAACTGTTTCAAAAATTTGCAGAGGAAAGAATACTTCCAAACTTATCCTAGGAGGCCACCATCACCCTGATACCAAAACCAGACAAAAACAACACACACAAAAAGAAAATTACCAGCTAATATCACTAATGAACATAGATGCAAAAATCCTTAACAAAATTCTAGCAAACAGAACTCAACAACACATCAAAAAGATCATAAATCATGATCAAGTCAAGTTTGCACCAGGGATGCAAGGATTCTTCAATATACGCAAATTAATTAATGTGATATACCATATTAACAGACTGAAAGATAAAAAACATATGAAAATCTCAATAGATGCAGAAAAAGCCTTTGATAAAATTCAGCACCTGTTTATGATAAAAACTCTTCAAAAAATGGGCATAGAAGGAATCTACCTCAACATGATAAAAGCCATATATGATAAATCCACAGCAAACATTATTCTCAATGGTATAAAACTGAAAGCATTCCCTCTAAGATCAGGAATAAGACAAGGGTGCCCTCTCTCACCACTGTTATTCAACATAGTTTTGGAAGTCCTAGCTATGGCAATCAGAGAAGAAAAAGAAATAAAAGGAATCAAGATCAGAAAAATAGTAGTAAAACTCACTGTTTGCAGATAACATGATATTATACATAGTAAACCTCAAAGATACTATCAGAAAACTAGTAGAGCTAATCAGTGAATTTAGCAGTCACAGGATACAAAATAACACAGAAATCACTTACATTCCTATATACTAACACTGAAAATTCAGAAAAAGAAATTAAGGAATCAATCTCATTCACCATTGCAACAAAAAGAATAAAATATCTAGGAATAAACCTACCTAAGGAGACAAAAGAGCTGCATACAGAAAACTATACGACACTGATGAAATGAATCAAAGACGGCATAATCAGATGGAGAGATATTCCATGTTCCTGTGATGGAAGAATCAATATTGTGAAAATGACTAAACTACCAAATGAAACCTACAGATTCAATGCAAGCCCTATCAAATTAGCAATGGTGTTTTTCCCAGAACTAGAACAAAAAATTTCACAATTCATGTGGAGACACAAAAGACCCCAAACAGCCAAAGAAATCTTGAGAAAGAAGAATGGAGCTAGAGGAATCAACCTTCCTGACTTCAGACTATAAAGCTACAGTCATCAAGACAGTATGGTACTGGCACAAAAACAGAAATATAGACCAATAGAACAAGATAGAGAGCCCAGAGATGAGCCCACATACCTACAGGTACCTTATCTCTGACAAAGGATGCAAGAATACACAATGAGGCAAAGATAGCCTCTTCAATAAGTGGTGTGGCAAAACTGGACAGCTACATGTAAAAGAACAAAATTAGAACACTTCCTAACACCATACACAAAGATAAACTCAAAATGGATTAAAGACCTAAATGTAATACCAGAAGCTATAAAACTCTTAGAGGAAAACACAGGCTTAAGATCCTCTACTACCCACCTGCTAGAGTGGTGGAAATAAAAGCAGAAATAAATAAGTGGTACCAAATTAAACTTCAAAGTTTTTGCACAGCAAAGGAAACTATAAAGAAGGTGAAAAGACAACTCTCAGAATGGGAGAAAATAATAGAAAGTGAAGCAACTGACAAACGATTAATTTCCAAAACATACAAGCAACTCATATAAGTCAATATCAGAAAAAGAAATAACCCAATCAAAAAGTGGGAGAGACCTAAACAGGCGTTTCTCCAAAGACATACAGATGGCTAATAAACACATGAAAAGATGCTCAACAACTCTCATTATTAGAGAAATGCAAATCAAAACTACAATGAGATATCACCTCACTAGAGTCAGAAAGGCTATCATTAAAACATCTACAAACAATAAGTGCTGGAGAGGGTGTGGAGAAAAGGGAACCCTTTTCACTGTTGGTGGGAATGTAGACTGATACAGCCACTCTGGAAGACAATATGGAGATTCCTTTAAAAACTAGGAATAAAACCACCATATGACCCTGCAATCCCACTCTTCAGCATATACCTTGAGGAAACCAAAACTGAAAAGGACACATGTAACCCAATGTTCACTGCAGCACTATTTACAATAGCTAGAACATGGAAGCGACCTAGATGTCCATCGACAGATGAATGGATAAAGAAGCTGTGGTACATATACACAATGGAATATCACTCAGCCACAAAAGGAATGCATTTGAGTCAGTTCTAATGAGGTGGATGAACATACAGCTTATCATACAGAGTGAAGTAAGTCAGAAAGAGAAAAACAAATATTGTATACTAACACACATATATGGAATCTAGAAAGATGATACTGATTAAATTATTTACAACCATGGAGACCCAGACATAGAGAACAGACTTATGAAGATGGAGAAGGAGGAGAGGAGAGGGTAGGATACATGGAGAAAATAACATGAAAACATTCATTATTACCATATGTAAAATTGATGGCCAATGGGAATTTGCTGTATGACTCAGGGAACTCAAACCAGGGCTCTGAAACAACCTGGAGAGGTGGGATGTGGAGGGAGGTGGGAGGGACATTCAACAGGGAGAGGACATATGTATAGCTATGGCTGATTCATGATGATGTTTTGAAGAAACCAACACAATACTGTAAAGCAATTATCTTTCAATCAAAAATAAATAAATAAATAAATTACATGCTCTTTTTTTTTATGTTTCTTTCATTATATCTGCAAAATTCATTCATATTATGTGTTAGTTCAGTTCAGTTCTGTTCAGTCGCTCAGTTGTGTCCAACCCTTTGTGACCCCATGGACTGCACATGCCAGGTTTCCCTGTCCATCACAACTCCTGTAGCTTACTTAAATTCATGTCCATTGAGTCGGTGATGCCATGCAACCAACTCATTCTCTGTCATCCTCTTCTCCTCCTGCCTTCAATCTTACCCAGCATAAGTGTCTTTTCAAATGAGTTGGTTCTTCACATCAGGTGGCCAAAGTACTGGAGTTTCAGCTTCAACGGCAATACTGTCAGCGAATACTCAGGACTGATTTCCTTTCAGATGGGCTAGTTGGATCTCCTTCAGGCCAAGGGACTCTCAAGAGTCTTATCCAATACCACAGTTCAAAAGCATCAATTCTTCTGAACTCAGCTTTCTTTATATTCCAACTCACACATTCATACATGACAAAGGGAAAAACCATAGCTTTGATTAGATGGAACTTTGTTGGCAAAGTAAGGTCTCTGCTTTTTATTATGCTGTCCAGGTTGGTCATAAATTTTCTTCCAAGAAGTAACCATTTTCAAATTTCATGGCAGCAGTCACCATCTGCAGTGAGTTTGGAGCCCCCCAAATAAAGTCTCTCACTGTTTCCATGTTTCCCCATCTATTTGCCATGAAGTGATGGGACTGGATGCCATGATCTTAGTCTTCTGAAGCTGTAAGTCAACTTTTTCACTCTCCTCTTTCACTTTCATCAAGAGGCTTTTAGTTCCTCTTTACTTTCTGCTGTAAGTGTGGTGTCACCTGCATATCTGAGATTATTGATATTTCTCCCAGCAATCTTGATTCCAGCTTGTGTTTCATCCAGCCCAGCATTTCTCGTGATATACTCTGCATATAAGTTAGATAAGCAGGGTGACAATATACAGACTTGATGTACTCCTTTCCCAATTTGGAACCAGTCTGTTGTTCCATGTCCAATTCCAACTGTTGCTCCTTGACCTGCATACAGATTTCTCAGGAGGCAGAGAAATCTGGTAATCCCATCTCTTTCAGAAGTTTCCACAGTTCATTGTGATCCACACAGTCAAAGGCTTTGGCATAGTCAGTAAAGCAGAAATAGATGTTTTTCTGGAACTCTCTTGCTTTTTTGATGATCCAATTGATGTTGGCAATTTGATCTCTTGTTCCGCTGCCTTTTCTAAATCCAGATTGAACATCTGGAAGTTCACGGTTCACATACTGTTGAAGCCTGGCTTGGAGAATTTTGAGCATTACTTTGCTAGCATGTGAGATGAGTGCAATCATGCACTAGCTTGAGCATTCTTTGACATTGCCTTTCTTTGGGAGACATTATGTGTTACTCTAGTTTATTAAATTGCATGTTATTTTGGTTAGGGGTTGAAACAGATTTTGAGGGACTTGAAGCTAGTATTGGTGTTCATTAAGAGAAAAGATAAGAAAAGTTGTTTTTCTTAATTTAATAAAATGTATGTCCATATGAACACATTGCTAAGGCTATTGCCAGCCTAGGAAGAGATCAGGGCAAGCCAAGGACTTAAAGTTTAGCTTCTTTGGCTTTATGAAAAATATACTCTGGTTGTGGTATTTTATTGTAAAAAATTCAACAACTTATTTACCTATTCTGATGTTGATGGACTTTTGGTTATCCCTAAATGCTGTGGTTATTATGAACTGATTTTCCAAAAACACAAATGTGTTCTAAGGTAGCATTTGAATGCAGAGTTACAAAGAATAGTAAAGAGAGATAAGAAAGCCTTCCTCAGTGATCAGTGCAAAGTAATAGAGGGAAACAATAGAAAGGTAAAGACTAGAGATCTCTTCAAGAAAATTAGAGATACCAAGGGAACATTTCATGCAAAGATGGGCTCAATAATGGACAGAAATGGTATGGACCTAACAGAAGCAGAAGATATTAAAAGAGGTGGCAAGAATACACAGAAGAACTGTACAAAAAAGATCTTCATGACCCAGATAATCATGACGATGTGATCACTCACCTAAAGCTAAATATCCTGGAATGTGAAGTCAAGTGGGCCTTAGGAAGCATCACTATGAACAAAGCTAGTGGAGGTGATGGAATTCCAGTAGAGCTATTTCAAGTCCTAAAAGATGATGCTATGAATGTGCTGCACTCAATATGCCAGCAAATTTGGAAAACTCAGCAGTGGCCACAGGACTAGAATAGGTCAGTTTTCATTCCAATCCCAAAGAAAATCAATGTCAAAGAATGCTCAAGCTACCACACAGTTGCACTCATCTCACATGGTAAAGGAAATGGCAACCCACTCCAGTATTCTTGTGAAGAGAATCCCATGGACAGAGGAGCCTGATGGGCTGCTGTCCGTACGGTTGCACAGAGTCAGACACAACTGAAGCGACTTAGCATGCATGCATGCAATGGAGAAGGAAATGACAACACACTCCAGTATTCCTGCCTGAAGAATCCTAGGCACAGAGGAGCCTGGTGGGCTGCCATCTATGGGGTCACACAGAGTAGGACATCACTGAAGTAACTTTAGCAGCAGCAGCAGCAGCAGCAGCAGCAGCAGCAGCAGCAGCAGCAGCAGCAGCACATGCTAGTAAAGTAATACTCAAAAAAATTCTCCAAACCAGGCTTCAATAGTATGTGAACTATGAACTTCCAGATGTTCAAGCTGGATTTAGAAAAGGCAGAGGAACCAGAGATCAAATACCAACATCCACTGGATCATCAAAAAAGCAAGAGAGTTCCAAAAAAACATCTATTTCTGCTTTATTGACTATGTCAAAGCCTTTGACTGTGTGGATCACAATAAACTGTGGAGAATTCAGAAAGAGATGGGAATACCAGACCACCTGACCTGCCTCCTGAGAAATCTGTATTCAAGTCAATAAGCAACAGTTGGAACTGGACATGGAACAACAGACTGGTTCCAAATCAGGAAAGGAGTACGTCAAGTCTGTATATTGTCACTCTGCTTATTTAGCTTATATGCAGAGTACATCAGGAGAAATGCTGGGCTGGATGAAGCACAAGCTGGAATCAAGATTGCTGGGAGAAATATCAATAACCTCAGATATGCAGATGACACCATCCTTATGGCAGAAAGCAAAGAAGTGCTAAAGAGCCTCTTGATGAAAGTGAAAGAGGAGAGTGAAAAAGTTGATTTAAAGCTCAACATTCAGAAGACTAAGATCATGGCATCCAGTCCCATCACTTCACAGCAAATAGATGGGGAAACAGTGGAAACAGTTACAGATTTATTTTTTTTGGTCTCCAAAATCACTTCAGTTGGTGACTGTAGCCATGAAACTAAAAGACACTTATTCCTTGAAAGAAAAGTTATGACCAACCTAGACAGCATATTAAAAAGCAGAGACATTACTTTGCCAACAAAGTTCCATCTAGTCAAGGATATGGTTTTTCCAGTAGTCATGTATGGATGTGAGAGTTGGACTATAAAAAAAGCTGAATCTCAAAGAATTGAAGCTTTTGAATTGTGGTGTTGGAGAAGACTCTTGAGAGTCCCTTGGACTTCATGGAGATCCCACCTGTCAATCCTAAAGGAAATCAGTCCTGTATATTCATTGGAAGGACTGATGTTGAAGCTGAAGCTCCAATACTTTGGCCACCTGATGTGAAGAACTGACTCACTGAAAAAGACCCTGATGCTGGGCAAGATTGAAGGTGGGAAGAGAAGGGGACAACAGAGGATGAGATGGCTGGATGGCATCACTGACTCAATGAACATGAGTTTGAGTAATCTCCGGGAGTTGGTGATGGACATTGAAGCCTGGTGTGCTGCCCTCCATGTGGTCTCAAAGAGTTGGACACAACTGAGCGTCTGAACTAAACTGAGGGTAGAACTGTCTAATATATCTGCAGTCAAGGAAATGTTTTATATTTGTGCTGTTCAATACAGTAGCCACTAGTCATGTTTAGACACTGAGGACTTTGAATGGTGGTCAGTACAAATGGGCAACTGAATTTTAAATTTAAAAAAATTATATAAATTTAGATTTAAATGGTTACATGTAGCTAGTGACTACTGTGTTGGACAGTGCATTCTAGAGTGTATATCCAAGAGTGGAACTGCTGGGTCATAAGGCTTGTACATATTTAACTTTTGTAGCTATTATCTGTTTTATAGAGTGATTTTAACAATTTACTCCACAGGCAGTTCATATGATTTACTGTTTTTCTACATTTCCAAACTCTTGGCATTGTCAGATTGTTTAATTTTAGCTATTCTTGTGGGTGTGCAGTGGTCTCTCATTGTTTTTTAAAATGAGATTTCCATATTATTCATGATGTGGTATACCTTTGTATATGCATATGGCTATTTGAATTTCTCTTAGGAGAAGTATCAGTTTAAATCTTTGGCTTATATGCTACTGTGTTATCTGTCATGTTCTTATCGATTTATTGGTGTTCTTTATGAATTATATATTCCAAATACAAGTTCTTTGTTGATTATATATTTTGCAAATATCCACCCACAGAAAGGTTTACACAATGCTGATATCCAAATCTGATTCCAGATCAATTAAATCAAAATTTCTGTGGGTAGAGTCAAGACACTTTAAAAAGTGTCCCAGGTGATATTAATCTGACTATGTGAGAGGAATAGATTAGAGTTTAGTGTAAGAAATGATGTGTTAACTATCAAATCGATCTCTCTGGAGCAGTTATGTTAATGGATATGTGGACCATCTCTGGAGTCACATGGTCTGAGTTTGCACCCAGGCTCTGATGGACTTTAGACTTAACTTACTTCAGTTTTTTTTTCATTTATAAAATTGAGTAATGATATCTACCAGATACCACCCTTATGACACCACTTTTATGGCAGAAAGTGAAGAAGAACTAGAAAGCCTCTTGATGAAAGTGAAAAAGAAGAGTTAAAAAGTTGGCTTAAATCTCAACATTCATAAAACTAAGATTATGGCATCTTGTCCCATCACTTCATGGCAAATAGATGGGGAAACAGTGGAAAGTGTCAGACTTTATTTGGGGGGACTCCAAAATCACTGCAGATGGTGACTGCAGCCATGAAATTAAAAGATGCTTACTCTTTGGAAGGAAAGCTATTACCAACCTAGACAACATGTTAAAAAGCAGAGACATTACTTTGCCAAACAAAGTCTGCCTGGTCAAGGCTATGGTTTTTCCAGTAGTCATGTATGGATATGAGAGTTGGACTATAAAGAAAGCTGAGCAGTGAAGAATTCATGCTTTTGAACTGTGGTGTTGGAGAAGACTCTTGAGAGTCTCTTGGACTGCAAGGAGATCCAACCAGTCCATCCTAAAGGAAATCAGCCTTGAATATTCATTGGAAGGACTGATGTTGAAGCTGAAACTCTAATACTTTCACCTCATGGGAAGAGCTGACTCATTTGAAAAGACCCTGATGCTGGGAAAGATTGAAGGTGGGAGGAGAAGGAGACGACAGAGGATGAGATGGTTAGATGGCATCACTGACTCAATGGACATGAGTTTGAGTAAACTCTAGGAATTGGTGATGGACAGGAAGGCCTGGTGTGCTGCAGTCCATGGGGTCTCAAAGAGTCAGACATGACTGAACTGAATTGAACTGATCTACCAGATAATCCTTATGAATTCTAAATAAACAATTATATGTACTGTGTATGACACATAGCAAGTGCTCCATAAGTATTCATCATAGTCATCATTATCACCAAAGATTAAATTAACTGCCTTAGAGAAAGTAACAAGAGCCAGTATTTTCCTCAATGGGACAAAATCAGTAATCTTTCACTAAGACCAGAAACAAGGCAAGATTGATTTCCCTGTCTCTTTCCCTATTCAATATTATTCTAGAGGGATCAGCAAATACAACTAGAGAGAAGAAATTAAACAGAGGCATAAGTATTGATAAAGAAGAAGTAAAACTATTCTATTTGTTGACGGTATGATGGTACACTGAGAAAATCCTAAATAATTAATGATAACCAATGATTTTATTTAAACAATAAAATAATGTAGTAGTATAACAGATATAGTACTAAGGGGCAGGAATCAATATCTTTAATACCCACAGACAATAACGATTTAGAGTACCAGATATTAGAGAAAAACCTCATTTACAATTAAAAAATATTCAAATATTCAAGAATAAACCTAACTAAAACGTGTAAAGGTTATAGGAAGAACATTTTTAAATCTTTTATAGGAATGATACAAGTGTGAACTAGAACAAATGAAAAGGATAGGACAACTTAACATGATAACATTTTCTTTGGACCAACATAAACTTAACAATATCCTGATAAAGCTTTTTTAAAGGATGTAAACAAGTTGAAATCAAAGTTGTTATGGAAAAGCAAGCATACGAGAATAGCAAGAAAAATACTGAGAAAGAAAAAAATATAAAAGGAATGCGGAGGTCGGGACTACTAGACATTAAAATTTATTATAATCTAAAAGTCTCTCTAATTGAAACAGTGAGATGCCAGTGCATGAATAGACAAATAGTAAATAGAATAGAAAGACCTGAGGTAGACCCAAGTAAATATGGAAATTTAGTGTAAGATAAAGATAATGTCTCAAAACACTGTGGATAATATTTGAGTTTTAAATAAATGACTCCCTTTAGTAAATAATGAGTCAGTTCAGTTCAGTCGCTCAGTCATGTCTGACTCTGCGACCCCATGAATCGCAGCACGCCAGGCCTCCCTGTCCATCACCATCTCCCGGAGTTCACTCAGACTCACGTCCATCGAGTCAGTGATGCCATCCAGCCATCTCATCCTGGGTCGTCCCCTTCTCCTCCTGCCCCCAATCTCTCCCAGCATCAGAGTCTTTTCCAATGAGTCAACTCTTCACATGAGGTGGCCAAAGTACTGGAGCTTCAGCTTTAGCATCATTCCTTCCAAAGAAATCCCAGGGCTGATCTCCTTTAGAATGGACTGGTTGGATCTCCTTGCAGTCCAAGGGACCCTCAAGAGTCTTCTCCAACACCACAGTTCAAAAGCATCAATTCTTCAGTGCTCAGCCTTCTTCACAGTCCAACTCTCACATCCATATATGACCACAGGAAAAACCATAGCCTTGACTAGCTGGACCTTAGTCAGCAAAGTAATGTCTCTGCTTTTGAATATACTATCTAGGTTGCTCATAACTTTTCTTCCAAGGAGTAAGCGTCTAAAATATTCACATGTTATACCGAACACAAAAATAAATTCCAAACGGATTGGAGATAAAAATGTAAAAACTAAAACCATACAAGTAAGAAAACTCGAGTGAACTCCATTTAAAATTGGCTTTCTACTCTGGTCATCACAGTCATCATCAAAAAGTCTACAAACAACAAATGCTGAAGAGAGTGTAGAGAAGAAGAAACCCTCCTACACTGTTGGTGGGAATGTATACTGAAGCCGCTGTGTATAGCCATTATGGAGAATAGTATGGAGATCCCCTAAAAACTGAAAATAGGGTTACTGTTCAATCCTGCAATCCCACTCCTAGGCATATATCCAGATATAACTATAATTTGAAAATATGCACCCCAATGTTCACTGCAGCACTGTTCTCAATAGTAAAGACATGGAAGCAACTTAAATGTCCATTGACAGATAAATGAATAAAGATGTGAGATATACATGTGTATGTATATACACACACACACATATACATACATACAATGGAATATTACTTAGCTATAAAAAGAATGAAATTATGCTATTTATAGCAACATGGATGGACCTGGAGATTATCATACTAAATGAAGTAAGGCAGACAGAGAAAGACAAATAAAAATTACACAAATGAACTTATTTACAAAACAGAAATAGACACACAGACATAGAAATCACACTTATGGTTACCAAAGTGGAAAGTCAGGGAGGGATAAATTAGGAGGTTGGGATTAACATATTTATACTATATAAAACAGATAACCAACAAGCACCAACTGTATAGCATAGGGAATTATACTCAGCATACTCTGCTGCTGCTGCTGCTGCTGCTAAGTCGCTTCAGTCGTGTCCGACTCTGTGCGACCCCATAGACGGCAGCCCACCAGGCTCCCCGTCCCTGGGATTCTCCAGGCAAGAACACTGGAGTGGGTTGCCATTTCCTTCTCCAATGCATGAAAGCGAAAAGTGAAAGTGAAGTTGCTCAGTCGTGTCCGACTCTCAGCGACCCCATGGACTGCAGCCTACCAGGCTCCTCTGTCCATGGGGAAGAAAAGAATCTGAAAAAGAACGTATAACTGAACCACTGAGTTGTGCATCTGAAACTAACACAGCATTGTAAAACAACTATACTTCAACAAAATAAAATAAAAACTGACTTTCTAAATCCAGAGACAAGTAAATAAAAAATTGATATTTTTACTATAAAAATATTAAAAATCGTACATACTAAAGACAGAGTAAGTAAAGTTAAAAGACAAATGGAAAACTTGGGGAAATATTTACAACATATGTCACAAAGAACTAATATCCTCAATATGTAAGGAACCTTTAAAAATTAAAGGCTAAAGGGACAAAAATCCAATAGAAAAATGGGAAAAGATAAAAACAATTTACAAAAAACAAAAAAGATAAAGTGAAGTCGCTCAGTCGTGTCCGACTCTTGGCGACCCCGTGGACTGTAGCCTACCAGGCTCCTCTGTCCATGGGATTTTTCAGGCAATAGTGCTCGAGTGGATTGCCATTTCCTTCTCCAGGGGATCTTCCCAACCCAGGGATAGAACCCGGGTCTCCTACATTGTAGACAGATGCTTTACCATCTGAGCCACCAGGGAAAGGCTCTTAAATGAAAACAATTTAAACTCATTTACAATGATATATAAGTATAATTTGAAACAACCCTGAGATAGCATTTCTCTACTATCAGACTGGCAAGAACTAAAAAGCATGATAATATATTCTATTATTGAGGAGGTGGTGGAAAGGGTCTTCTGTTACACACTGCTGGTGGCAGTGCAAACTTGTATGACCATTTCTAACAAAATTACACTTAATTTTTGACCTAGAAATTCTAATTCTAGGCATTTATCCTAAAGATACGCTTCCAACAATATGAAAATGCATTTGCATAAGGTTATTCACTGCAATATTATTTTTAATTGCAAAGTATCAGAAATAATCTAAGGTGCATATAAGAGAGTAGTGGAATTAACTATAGTATATCTACACTATAGATTATTATGCAGTTATATAAAGAATGAGAAATATCTCTATGACTGATATATAGAAACTTCTAGGACATATTACTTAATGAAAAAAGCAAAGTATAAAAGAATATATTTAAGGAAGAAGAAGATGTAAAAAGATGTGCATGTATCTTCTCTTTGTACAAAGAGAAATACAGGCTGATTAAACTAGAAAGTATGATACTGATTATTCACAGGGATAGGTGGGAACAGGAGGTAAGAATGGGAAAATGAGAATAGGAAAAAGGAATGAGGACGGATGGTCTACCTTTTCAATAGTTCTGACTCTTGTTAACATGGTAATAATTTCACATGCTGCTGCTGCTGCTGTTTAGTTTCTAAGTCATATTGAACTCTTCGCGACCCCATGGACTATAGTCTGCCAGGCTCCTTTGTCTGTGGGATTTCCCAGGCAAGAATATGGGAGTGGGTTGCCATTTCCTCTTTCATGGGGTCATCCTGACCCAGGGATTGAGCCTTCATCTCTTATGTCTCCTGCATTGGCAGGCAGGATGTTTACTACTACTGAGTGACCGGGGAAACCCAGTAATTTCACATACTTAAACATAAAGTATCAAAATCAAAAAGAATGTGAGAGAAACTCAATATGTAATACAAAATGAAGGGAATGGAAATGAAAATAACTAACCTAACTAAAAGTGGACAACTGTGTCAACTCTAAGGTTTAAAATAAAAAAAAAATATACACAACTATTATATTCTAGTTAATGTTTTTTCCCACACTAGTATGGGTTAGGGGAGAAGGCAATGGCAACCAACTCCAGTACTCTTCCCTGGAAAATCCCACGGATGGAGGAGCCTGGTAGGCTGCAGTCCATGGGGTCGCAGAGTCGGACATGACTGAAGTGATTTAGCAGTAGCAGCAGCAGCAGTATGGGTTAGTAGTTCTTTCTCAAATATTTATTTATGCAGTTGGCTGTATTGGATCTTAGTTGTAGCACATAGGATCTTCGGTCTTCACTGCAGCATGCATTTTCTTTTAGTTGCAACATGGGGGTTCTTCAGTTGAGGCACGTCAACTCTCAGTTGTAGCATGTGGGATCTAGTTCCCTGACCAGTGATCAAACATGGACCCCCTGCGTTGGGAGCCCTGGACCTTAGGCACTGGACCACTAGGGTTAGCATTTCTAAAACTACTTTGTGTGTATATCAGGATAGAGCAGATAAGTAAATAAATCTGTGGAGAATGAGAACCAGTTTTCTCACTATCAGAAAAAGAAAAAGGAAGGGTTTGAATAAATGCTGGGATATTTGATTGGACTTGGAGCTGTCAGTTTAAACTCATAGTTTTAAATGATTTTTAAAGAGAAATTGATATAAAAAAAAATATATATATATACATACACACATGAGCATACATACATATATTAATGATCTGTCCAATGACAGAGTCTAGAAGCACGACATCTCAGTAACAATAACTAGTAACAATAAATAGAACCCAGATGTTGGTTTCTAAATCCCATTCTTTAACAGAAGGAACTAGAACTCCTCAGGAAAATGATTCTAGGAATGGGTCAGGAAAAATACAAGATGATACTGACTAATACCTTGTATTGTTAGAAAGTAAGGAAGTGCTAAAAAGAGATGAGAATGGCATGTTGAATGGATAAAGGCATCAACCTGAATACCTCAGAATAGCCCAATGGCCAAATGTAGGCTAACTGGAGTGATAAAATAAATAATAGTATTGCTAATAACATATAGATTAAAATAAGTATCTATGATCTCATCCTAACACAAATAACAGGAGAAGAGATCACTTTTTTCTTGCAGGATAATTCCAATAATAAATATAGAAGAATTTATAGAAATAGAAAATCACTTTCACATAATAATTGTTACAGGCAAGATTCATAAATTAATGCTAAAATTAGTGGGCAAAAGTATGATAGGAAACAGAATATTTGCATAGCATGGTATCAAAAATATCTCCCTACAAAATAGTTATAATTTACAAAGGGAAACACAGTAACTTTACATAGAGAGATCTGTCAGACACCACCAAGTGATCAAAGTTTATATCATTGTCATAGACATATCAATATCATGAACCTCTTGCTATGGTGTGCTGGGGAGGGCAAACAGCACTTCTGCTGTTTGTCAAAAATTTACAACTTCAATTTGATTAATAGAAAACATGTGTTAATTACAAACTCAAGGATATTCTAGAAACAAGCAAAATGAAACACACTGGCTGGTTGTCTTCGGAAGTGTCAAAGTCATCTGTAATAAGACACAGAAAGACTGCGGAATTGCTAGAGACTGAAGACTCTGAGGAGGCATGACAGTAACTGCAGTAATGAATTGAGGAACAGGTTCTGGACCAGAAAAGAGGACATAAACAGGACACTAGTAAAACTGAAATAAGGTCTACAAATTAGTTATTAATTCCCTAATAATTATATTATCATCATGTAACATGTTAACATTAATAGAAATGGATGAAGGATATATTAGAACTCTCATACTATTTTAAAAACTGTTTTGTAACTCTAAAGTGAGTTCATAATAAAAAGATTTTAAAATATAGTGTTTCCAGCTACTTGAGTTCAAATAAGGGATAACAATTGGAGCTGTAGAAGAGATCTAAGCCATAACTGGGCCGTTCCAACACAAAGCCTTGAAGGTTTAAACCATAGCATTTTTTGAGGATATTAACACAACCCTTAGCTTAAAAAGTGAATAAGATTCTACATAAGCTTTGACCCAATGCTAATCCTCTTGAATCCATAGAAATTGAATAGTTAGCTCAATTTTATTTCATTTCAGCAAATGGTACATGCTGTGAGGATCACAAAATGTGTTATGAAATATTCAAATTAGTTTACAATGAAATTTCCTTAGTTTCAACTTTCAAGACTTTAAATACTTGAGATCAAATTTACATTTGTGAACAAGTTTTTAAACCACACTCTAAACAGCCATTCTAAACTATACCAGATAATCACACAAATGGCTCAAACAATTTAAATCAGGTGAAAATTATACTCTTACGTGGAAAAAAGCAGATTTCAAAACAATATGTACACTACAATCCCATTTCTGTCAAAAGTGAAAATATATGCTTAGGAAAGAGCCTAAAGTTTTATATGATAAAATGTAAACAGTGATTAACTCTGGGTGGTTAAAAGTGAGTGTTTTTCTTCACTTAGCAGCAATCTCTAAACTTTTTCTACAATAATTATATTACCTTGTAATCATAAAACAAAAGCGATTATAAATGTTTTGAAAAAAGAAAGCAGTGTAACAATTTTCAGATCTCTGAACAGTGAGTGGAATTAACCACTCCAAACAAACAGATGTAGCTAAATATAAAAAAATCTATATTCCAAACACTCATTTTGTGTTCAGATGAGGCTACATGTTTGCCTTGAGGCTACAAACAGGAGGTTATATGTGAGTCTTCCCCTTATGTCACTTCTTTAAAAATGTCAAAAATTACTCAGAGAACAAGTTTAAGCATTTGCAATTATCAAGGTGACAGTGTCAGAGAAACACTAACATCTTATGCTTGATTTAAATTTTTAATAGTTTATTTTTTAAAATGAAAAGAGAAGATGCACTTTTTTAGGGAGAGGAAAGAGATATGTATACTGGGATATTCAAGTCTTATTTCACTTTAGGGGCATATATTAAGTGACAATGATTGATTTTGACCCATCCTCTTTTTTTTGCAGTGTATTTCTTTATTAGAGTTTTGATATTACATCACTCAAATGTTTTATCCCCACATTCTTTTTTTACTTTTAGAAAATTAATTAATTTATTTTAACTGAAGGGTAATTACTTTACAACATTGTGGTAGCTCTTGCTATACATTGATATGAATGACTTTGCCCCATTCTTTAAACTAATATCCATCTCTTGGTGATTAGATATTAAAGCTGTACTTAAATATTACAAAGAAGTACTTAACTTTGATTTGTAAAACTATTTTTAGATAGTTAAAACATTTTCTTTAAAATTAAAATTTCTTTGATTTCCCCAGTGAGTTTAAGTTAGTTCTTGCTGGTTTATTCTTCATTATTCCAAATGGATGGTATGGCTAATTCAAAAAGCAGTCACTTCCAGCACTTTCGAGGATTGTTTCAAAATCTATTTTTCTATATTCTACTGGCGTAGTAGAGGACCTTTCATGTTTTAAATGCTATGATGATATAGAATTATAAGTGGGACTAAGTGCATGATAACAGCATATCTTTGTTGCTAATTCATAGTAATAAATGAATTTCTAGGGCTCTAAGACAAATTAAAAGAAAAGAAAATGAAATCCATGGATAACCTGATGAGATTAGTATTAAGTGAAAGTGAAGTCGCTCAGTCACGTTTGACTCTTTGCGACCCTATGGACTGTATAGCCTACCAGGCTTCTCCGTCCATGGGATTTTCCAGGCAAGAGTACCAGAATGCATTGCCTTTTCCTTCTCCAGGGGATCTTCCTGACCTAGGGATCAAACCCAGGTCTCCCGCATTGTGGGCAGACGCTTTACCCTCTGAGCCACCAGGAAAGCCCAAAGTGATCTCCAGTAAGCTACCAAGTTATTTTAGAAGTACAATTTTCTTCATTCAAAGATGACAAAACTTTGAGGTTCTAGAAAATTGTTATTTCATTTGAGGGACAGTCAATACCATGACAACCACATTAAAACTTTGTAACTGAATACCTCTGATGTTTCCATTTTTTTTCCTGAACTTTAAAACAATAAACTGCTTAAGATTCAACCTACTAGGGGTTCAAAAAGAGGCAATTGTGTGGCTAAGTATAACACTGAAGTTTAGTCTTACAAACGCTCTCACCTCTGACAGCATTTTATTGGACAGCATTTAAACCTACTCAAGTCCTCCTACTACCATTTTCTTTATAACTTAACTTTGATCTGACACTCTCACGCCTACCAGAATTTCCAACAGGATATACTGAGAATTTGTTTACTTGCATAAATGCTAAAAAAAAAAAAGCAACATTTATTGTATTCTAAAAAAGAGGGGAGCGGGGTTGCTGCCCAGGTGGTGAAGTGATAAAGAATCCGCCTGCCAGTGCAGAGATGCAGGAGACATGGGTTTGATCCCTGGGTTGAGAAGATCCCTTGGAGTAGGAAATGGCAACCCATTCCAGTATTCTTGCCTGGAGAACCCCATGGACAGGGGAGCCTGGCGGGCAACAGTCCATCAGGTTGCAAAGAGTCAGCCACAACTGAATGATTGAGCACATTGTAAAAATACGGTAGGGACAGTTAAATACATTTTAAATCAAACCTGTGGTTTTTATATCCCCATAACAAAGAACATGGATAATTCAATAAACTGATAAATTGAACCTAAATATTAGAAAATACAATCATGGAAGATAAAAAGATAGTGTTTTCATAACTACTACGATATCTACCAAAGTTTAATGTATCACTATAATATATATAAGTTAAGTTGATTTCAGAGCAAAGAAAGAACTTGGAAGGAGAGAATGAAAAGGAAGTGCTTTTCAAGTCATTACCTTTTCCCATGAAACATCTGCCGGTGAAGAATAGGTTAAGAGTTAAAAGCAATCTTTGGTCAGAGGAAAAGCTTTTCAACCCTAAAACACATTTTGGTTATAATGTTAACCTTAAAGTCCATAGGTGATTTGCTAAGGAAAAGTCATACCAATAACATCAGCCTGTAGCTTAAGGGTTTCTTGCTGTTGTTTTAAAATTTATGATAGTATTTCATTTAATTTTAATTAGTCTCTTAAAATATAAATTTACCTTCCCTAAGCATTGTATTATCTATTTTACCACTAAATATTTTTAAAGGATCATTTAAAATCAGTTTCCTGAACTATTTGCTCTTCACAGATGTTACAATATTAATACTTAATAAGAAATCTTTGTAGTTGAAAGATACCTGGATTGATCAGCATTTTGTGCTTTCCATATATCATTTTGGTTTTTGATTTACAGAGGTTTGTAAGTTGCACATCACTATTCTCATAAGACAATATACTTAGATGTAAGCAGTGTCTGGTCCTTTTACATATTCCCCCAATTCTAGGAGAATGGATTATATTCTTCAAAAATATAACTAAAGGCTTTTAAATAACAGCTGTAAGTTCTGATAATTGAGGCAGCATTTCCCATTGTTTTGACCAAATAAATTAGAAAATGAAGTCATTTAAAGTAAGGTAGTATGGAAAAACACACAAGTCCCACCCAGATATGTTGCTATCTTTAGGAAACTCAAAACAAGCAAAACTAAGGAATATATTATGCTAGAAATACACTCAGTTGTGATAATACAGTAAAACCAAAAAGCATGAGCAAGAGTCAAGATAGCTGTAACCGATAAGAGGTAAGCATGAGGATGGGACAGAGGAATAGCACAGGGTACTATAGCTCCAAGTTACTGGGGTGAACATGGATGCACACTGACACATATACATACTCACTTCATCATGAATATTACTTAATTTTTAAGTGCAAGAAAACCAGGAGGTTTAGATTATTTAGGAGCAAATTGATGATGATATTATAGGGAGGCCCCTTTTAGCTGGGATACCACATTGTTTTTAAAATGTGTGTGTCCTGTCAGTGTGTCCACACTGACAGAACAATGTGTCCTATTAGTAATATACTTTTTATTATATTTGTCAATTTACAGTAAATATTTAGTGATTTTTTGAGATATCCAATCACTGAACACTATGTGTAATTATTTTTAATCATATGTTTTGTATGCTTTGTTTTATTATCCAACTTTTAAAACTAATGATATCAAAGTAAAACTAGTAATTTTAATTAATTAGAAGAATAAAGGAAACCTCAGATTATTCTGTTCATATTCATAATTGGTGCTTTATGGTCATATTTTTGATCAATGATTACATTATTACTAGTGGATATTTGAAGAATTGTATTTTTAATTTCAGAGACTATGGGCAAGTGGATTTTGATCTATACGGTCAGGTAGAAAAAGGTATCTTTTCCTAGTAAATCAATTGTGTGGAAAGCAAGGCAACTTTAATTATCATATACGAGCATTTAGAGGAAAGAATAATCTTATATCAATATCACACTATGATTTTAATTGAATAAGTACTCCTCACCATTATAGGCCGGCTGAAATCTAGGAAAGAATGAGATGAGCTTAAGGTACAAATTCTTCCATTAAAAACATTATATAAACATTCGTCAATCCTTAAAAAGATGGAACATTAAGCAGGGTTTTTGTAAAGGTTCACTTGGGTATATTCTGAAATAGATCTTTTTTTCCTTGCTGAGTATTAGAAGGACTAATTTCAGCAAGGTTGATAGGTGAGCTATCTAATACAGTTGCAATAGGACTATTTCTTCATCACTAGTTGTATAAACTATTGCCCCCAAGCCTCTTTCAGGGACTTGTGTAAAGTTTTCAGGTGAAGAAAAATAAGCCTGTAAGTTAATTAACTTGAAATAAGTTTCAAGGGTCTAGTCTGAATTTATACAGATTACATGAAGTTAGAATGCACTACTCTTCTCAAAAAGCATATTTAACTCTGCTAATCCCCAAATATATAGAATTTGAATGAAAGTATAGAACTAACTAAAAACACTTAGAAGTCCTTCAAAAGACACTTTGAAATAAATCTAATATTATGGAAATTAACTGAGGAAAGTGAATACTATCTTGAATGAAATAAACAACTGATAATTTTTTTGCATGCTGTCATGCTTGGTCTTATTTTTACTTTACAATAATAGCAATCTTTACTGTACCTGACGAGGGGTTCTTTCTGATTTACTCCTACACCATTCCCAGTCTGAAAGGTCTGGTTTCTGACTCTCTTCATGAGAAAGTCTTCTTTCTGGCCCTTCCAAAAAAGTGGTTTCATCATATTTAATATCACCTTCTGCTTTTTCAGAGAGTAGTGGATCAACACCTCTTTCATTGTGGGACTCCTCTTCAGCTTCTATAATGTCAGTGTTTGTGCATTTGTTGATGCTTGTTAGCGTGGAGCTGTCCAGAGAGGGTGTGGTGCTGATTTCCACTTTTATGGCACTGAAGATATGAGTGTCTCTCTGAGAGTCTTTTGTAGTTGCGCACTCATAATTCATGAGATTGTGACAGGCTGTAGAATTTTCATCATCATCATAGTAATCTTCATGTGCTATTTTATAAATTCCATAACTTTGCTGAAATGATAGATTGAATTCAAAGCATCTCCTCTTGGCTATGTAAAAGCAAAAACAAAAGTCCATGATTAGGAAGGTAGATGTAAACAGCATTTGAATATACAAAGTGAGTAAAAATAAGAAAGTGAGTTAAACCTGATTAGTATGAAATCTTAAAATGATCTTGTCAATTATACAAAGAAAATAGTCCTTACAAGTTCAAGCCATCATATCATTCTGGGCTTAACTGTTGTCACTTACACAATGAAAGCCTTGACATACATGCAGCTCCAGAATCCTGAAGTCTTTTAACAAATTTTATTTAAACCTTTAACTATAAATTTAAAAAGTGTCATATACTTTCAGTTTTAGGGTAGCTATATTGGTCTACCAATTGTGCATTTCTTATTTTAGGATAAAATACATAGTTTATAAATTTAATTTTACTAGATATTAACTAAGAAGCTCTTAATAGAGGCATCCCTGGTGGTCCAGTGGTTAAGAATCTGCCTTTCAGTGCAGGGGATGTGAGTTCTATCCCTGGTCTGGGAACTAAGACCCCACATGCATCAGGGTCACTAAACTTGCACACCACAAGTAGATTGTCCACGCTGCCACAACTACTACTGGACCCATGTGCCACAACTAGAGAAAGTCTGTGTGTTCAACAAAAGATCTACATGATACAGTGAGGTTCCCGAGTGCCACAACTATAAACGAATACAGCCAAATAAATAAATAAACATAACAGAAGCAATTTATCCTTAAAAAACTCAAAAAGGAAGCTTTTAATATTCTTTGAGCTATTCAGCTGACAATACCAACAATAGATATAACTGCTTTCAATATTTTAATGTATATCATTGCTGACATTTATGTTTATAAAAGAATACATTAAAAATTAGATAATGCTGAAATAGTTTTTAAATGTTTAAAAATAGCATGAATAATTTGAAATGAGTTGTAAAAATGTGCATATATTTATATTTCTGTGAAATGAAGCATTTTACAACATGTCTATACCTTATTAATTACAAGATGAGTTTGGCAGGAATGCATAAAACTTTCGATGGTTTTGAAATATGATGATATCCTATATACACTACTACTATTTGGTGAATACAGTATAAAGTTTTAGTAAAACAACAAATAAGAATGTGACGAAGTGATATAATTGTTTTGTGTGAATGTCATTAAATACTAGATAATTTTTGAGTATTAAGAATGAAGCTATATCAAGATGGTAGACAAAATATCATGTAATATTTTGGTTTTCATCTTTCAAATATCGCTCATTTCAAAACTTCTTTCTACTTGGATAGCTCTGTGTTTTATAGCACACACTTAGCACACATTGAGAGATCCTTGGGGGAAAAGTTTATTAGAAACTATAAACTTTCTATGAAAACAACAGGTAAAGTTTGATTTATTTCATAGTACATCCTTGTGTCATTCATATGCTGATTCTATTACTGAAACTGTCTCAGAACTGAAGATTTACAAACCAGTTTCACTGACTGAAAGATAGAATTTATAGTTATCATTCATTATTTGAGCCCAAAACACTCTTTGTTTGAACCAGGACACAAACAAAAATTTCTATTCAAAGAAAATAGAAAAGTAGAAACAGATGTTAACACTATCCACTGTCTCATTTACAGTACTACTTAAGTTTTTCTAATAATATAGTTCAGTAAAATTAAATTAGAATTTTTAGTTTGTTTTAATAGTGTGAAAGCTGAATAAAGGGATGTTTCAATTATTGATAGGTTTTCTTTTTCTCTAAAATAAGATACAAAGTGACAAGTGGTCAATTCAAGGATATTAAGCAAACAAAAACTGCCATAAAACCCCAATTTTATCATGTAAATTGCTATCTGTAGCTACATATCTTATTAGCTACACATCACAACTATGAAGTATAGAAAGCAAAAATGAGCGAGATTTTTAAAGAATTAGTTCAATGGACAATCTACCTGCATGTTATGAGGTGCAAGAGGCAGTCTGAGGTAGGCTTCAAGAAGGAAGTCTGATTGTGAAAGACACAGTGGGGAACTAGAACATTCCAGGGCCAGTTAGGCACATGGGTCATGTCATTTAACAAAACAACAACCCTATATAATAATAGGCAAATTGGTTCTATTTTGCATTTGAGAAAACTGAGGCTGATAAAGGAAACCTAAGATTACTTACTTAAAGAGATTTTAATTTAAACCTGACTCCAGAATTGGAGTTATTAGCCTCTATGGGAAATTGCTGTACTGCTAATCAGACCATTGAGAGAAATATGTTAATAAAAGCAGAATGTCTCCAATATGCTATCTTTAAGTTATCGGAAGTATGTTAATTATAAAATGTAACCAATAGAAATAGTTCTTGTTAGTTACTTTTCCTTAACACTAGAGGTAAATTCTGACTAACTAATAAAGATAATAGGGTATAACAATATAACAGGGTGGACAATAACTGACTGGTAACTTACAAGAAGCTTAAGGACCATCTGGATAGAGTCAGGATCTTTTGGAAATCAATACTACACTTATGAGAAATAAGTACACTGTTACATTTGTTCTGGGGCTTCCCAGGTGGCACAATGGTGAAGAATCCGTCTGCCAGTGCAGAAGACGCGAGTTCAATCCCTGGTGGGGAAGATCCCCTGGAGGTGGATATGGCAACCTATTCCAGTATTCTTGCCTGGAATATTCCACAGACAGAGGAGCCTGGTGGGCTTACAGTCTATGGGGTCACAAAGAATTAGACACAGCTGAGCACACACGCTCATTTGTTCTGAAAAGCAAAATCCTATTTAGGACGTGAATTAGCTCTAGTCTTCTGATTTTAATCACATCTTGCCAATGACAATTTTAGACATAAAATAAGTAATTTTATAAGTCAGCTTATAAATACAATTCTTCAGCGTAATATGCCACCAGATACTTTGACTTCATCAAAAAAAAGGAAGCTGAAAATCTGATTTTTATACTTAGAAAGTGTTTTACTTGAACTGTCTGTTTAATTTTAAAACAAAATGGGTGTGAAAGCCATATCCAACCCATATGTCTGCCACCTGAGACCTCTGTATTAAAACCATCTTGTTTTAAAACCACTTTTGTCTTGAGACAGTAGTAATACAGATTATTGTTGAAAACAGGAAAGAACTATTATCCCTGGAAACTTCATTTTCTGGTTGCACGTCTCTCAGTTTCCATATAGTGAAGCTGAGATGTAGTATCATGTTTATATCATATTTACGGTAAGTATGAATTAGGAAAAAATATGTTCCTTTTCTTGTTCCTGGAGTTTCCAACAAAAACCAAAACAACAGCAACAAAAAAACATTAAGGGGGGGGGACATTAATTTGTTAGGGAGAAAAAGCTTAACTGTGAAACTGGAGCCATCAAAGTACTATAACTATATAGAATCAAAGTACTATATCAAGTAACTGATCAAGCTCCTGCCCACCTGAGGATGAGCCATCTTTGGAGTTTCAAACTTGTGTGTCATCCTAGCAATAAGAAAATTTATGGTGGGTCAGACAGTGAAAATACACCATTCTTATAATTTCCTTGTGGCAGAGCCTGGGATCAAAAGAGAATGAAGCCATTTTAAATGAATGTTTGTCACGTTTTGTTTTTGAAGCCATGCTTCTCTAGGCTTACATTTCAACATCTTCCTTGAATTTTTACATCTCTCCCTGTATTGCCGTATACAAATAAAGGCAATGGAAATTTTAGAGGAAAAGTATTACTTTGAAAGGTGTGGTTCTAATTTCCAACATGAGATATTAACTTGATTATTGATTCTACCAGCCTGCTGTAGGTTCTTCCGTTTTGTGCAGTACCAGAGAGACTGCTTCCTAGACGATTTACAGTGATAGAAATGCTGTACTGCTTTGGTTTTGACTTTGATAGAGGTGTCCTTTAGTTCTGAAAAAGACTGCTCTAAATTCTTCTTGTCTCTCTTACAATTTTAAATATATAAAGTGGGATTGTTTCATTAATTTAGTGGCGAAATATTAATGCTTGATAGAATGGTAGAACTTTCAGGTCTGTAAATAATTTTTATATGTTCTGTGTTCTTCTGTGTTTTCTATCAAAAAGATTTATTATTCATTTTCTATGTCACTGTTGCTCTGGATATTAATCTCCAGAAGCACATACTTATTACAAGTTCTGTGGTTATTGTATTTTAAGGGCATAGACGAATTTGGCATCTATTGACAATAAAACTTTATGGCACCCTTAACACTAAAAATATCTTCAGGTTATTTGAAAATCATATAGACATTAAATGTCATGAATACATGGAAAATGAGCAGTTCATGACTATTGAATGTTATAAAATGGCCCTGTTGAAGAATTGATTACAGAGTATTCTTTAATAGCCTCCAGTTTTTATAGCCCTAATATAGTCTGAGATGGACTGTTTTCATTCACTCTCTCTTTGTTAAACAAAAATATACTTGCTTATTCTGAGCAAAGGACAATTAATGGAAGAGTTAATTCAGCATACACTAATGCGTTTATTAGTGTATTGAATTTATTAAATGTAGAACATCCCATCTTTTTTCTGGAATGACAAAAAAGATATCCTTTTCCTTCCTGACAGAGCAAAACATACAGGCCATTCCTGTCTTAGTGTAGGAACAATTACACTCTAGTGAGCTTTATAATTGATTCCATTCCTGTTAAAGATGCAGTTTTTAAAACATATTTTTTAAAAGTAACTAATGATGAGGTTTATACACGAACAACTCTGCCAACCTTTGTCCTTTCTTGAAATTATAGGTATTTGGGGGGGGATGTCATTTGTGTATATATCTGTATGTTTTCTAAAAGCAGAGGCATACACTTAAAATTTGTTTTGGAAATGTTTTTAGGTGTTCCTATTGCTTACTCTGAAAATTTTCCAACACCCTGGAAGAATACAATCTGCAAAATAATGGAAATGCTTTTCTTTACTGTTCTATTCAATAATAATAAACTTTAACATAATGAATTTTAACTTTTCAAAGATGCAGGCTTCTCCTACATAGACTTGGGAGGGGGATTTATTTTCTACTCAGAGCTAAGAGTTATGGTGGATATAACATCTAAAGTCCTTTGTTGATTTCATGCTGGGTTGAATGAATTCTCTCTCTTTTTTTAATCACCTAAAATAACCATTCAATGTACATGCAGTTCACAGAGTTGTTTTAAACCTGCCTCATTTAAAATTTACTCCAACACTGTGCTGATAATTGTTCAACATTTCTTCCTTTTATGTACCATTTAACTTGTCCTTGGATTCTTCATCACCTACTAAGGCAGCTTTCTCAATAGACCACCTTTCTGTTTTTGACCCTCTGCATATTGTTCTCAACTCTGCACTATCCAGGACTTACGTTTTTTCCCGTCCGATGTCACTGCATATGGGTTCTGCTTGCAGTTGATGATGCAGCCACAGGGCAAGTGTGTCCAATGTTTAGACAAGACAAACACTGGAGTTACAGTGGTGGCCAGGAGGGTTAGCATAAAGCTGAGCATCTCAAAGGGAAGGCTCTGAAACCCCGAGATGTGCTGGACCGCCATGTGGATCTGTAAAAGCAGAGAGCTTCAGACCTATCCCAGGAAAACGTTTTCCACTTTGCCAAGCCTTTTTCCCCCAACTATGCTGCCTCAGCTCCCTTCTCCAGGCCCCTTTCCTATCTGAGAGCTAGAAGCTCTGCTCCTGAGCTGGCATCATTGGTTTGGGGCTACCAGGATCCTTTGGGAGGAGGCCAGCTGCCCCAGACTGCACAGGCTTTTGAGGGTTTCCATTCTTGAGTGCCTGGTCTGTGCTGGCTGCCAGCTCAAGTTTCCGCCAGGAAAGCACAGTTCACCATATGAGAAAACGCTATCCCAGAAAACAGGCAAGCATCTGGGAAACCTGTACCTGGTACTCCAGATGTCCTTTGTCATATCCCTAGCCCTTCACCCCTGCCAGGCCATGCTGGTCACACTAGGGCACCACCTGCCCCCTCTCTCCTCTGGCTCTCTCTTGGAGGCGTGAACAAAAGCCTGTTTTGTCTACTCTCTGTTCTCTGTACTAGTGGTTATGCCTCTCCTCCCTTCCTGATGGGGATGGGCTGCGACCTTCTAGGGAGGAATGGAGCAAAGATAAGCGCAGGACAGAAGACTGGGGGAATAACAGAGGCATACGCTGTTTTCCTTCACTGTCTCCCTCCTTTTCTGAATACTCCCAGACACTGCTCGGAGAGAAAACACCCTTGACCATGACAGATCTGGGAAAACTAAGTCTCCCGCGCCTGAAAGCGCTCCCGGCCCTCCTCCCTAATTTTGAACCGAGAAGCACTTAGCAAAGGCTTCGCGGCTGCTAGTCCTACTCGTGAACTGCTTTCCTCCAAGCGCTTCTTTAAAACCAACCGAGACAGATTTGTAAGCGGACTAAACTGCTCATCTCTAGCTGACCCTCCAAACCAGGGGCGCTGGTCTCAACACGCACTCATACTGTCTGGCATACACATCCGCACACCGTGAGCAACCGCACTTTTACCATCATGGGCAGCCAAAGGGTGACTTTTATCAGCGCTAAGATCAAAGAAAAGCGCTTCTGCGCTACGCTCACGGTGAAGCTCCTGGTGCCAAAGAGAGTGCCCCGGTTCTCGCGCCTGCAGTCTCCAGCCACAGCGGCAGCACCGTGCCCCGGCTCCTGCCCTGGCCCTCCGCTCCTCACGGGTGGACCCGGTCCAAACACGGTGTCCGAGCTCGGGGAGCATTCTCCAGAGCACCGTGGGGCCGGACCTGGAGCATCATCTGGGGACAGGGAAAGCACTCTCCCTCCAGTTGCAGGGGTCCCTGGAGTGGAAGCGCCGCGGGAAATTTCCTGGTAGTTGGCGTGAAGTCTCGGCGGCTGCTCGGAACACAGCAACTGGTGAGTGAGCGGGACCGAGAGGCCGGCTAGTAGCCCGAAAGCCGAAGTGTACACAGCGAAGAGGAGCAGCACGTAGGAGCTGGAGCAGTCGGCCAGACAGCCCCAAGGCGTGCGCACGAAGGCGCCCCAGCCGCACAGAGGGAGCGCAGAGAGCCCCAGACTGGCTGCCCACACGGTCAGCGCCACGCCGAGCACCTGGCCAGATCTTCTGGAGGTTGCCTGGCTCCCCGCAGCCCTGTGCATCGTGTAAAAGTTGTAGGAGACTAAGAGAGTCGCCTTCAAGTTGCTCGAGAGGCCCTGGCATAAATAAAGTAAGGCAGAGATGGTGCACAGAGACTGGAAGTAGTCAGAGACCCCGTTTGGCCACTGCAGAAACATGAAGATGGTCACCGACAAGACGCTCATGAGATCATCCCCAGACCAGGAAGCCACAAGCATGGACACAACAGTTCTGTTCCGCATTTTCAGCAGAGAAACTAGTGAATAAATGCTGCCTGCCAGGGCTGCCAGAGTCATTAGGCATGTCAGGCAAAAAAGATAGATATTCACGGTTCCTGGCGGATTTAAAGGGTCTGTCGAATTATGGTTTCCTTTCCACAGGTTAGAGTCATTTGTTGATAAGTTACTGAGAAACACAGACATTATTCTTGGTCAATGTTCAATTTCTTTTTCAGTAGGTCTGTAAATAGTCTCACAATTAATAAGCATGGCTCTCAGTTGCAAATCAGATCTCATTTTCTCCTACCAAGTTTCCCTCAAGATGTTCCACGGTCATTCCTGCAGAATACGGTCAGACAAGTCTCCGTTAGACCTGACTCAACTCATATTTGAAAAATGGGTTCCACTTAAAGCAGCAATAAGAAACTTTTCAACATTTCAATTAAAAAGCCAAAAACTCCCTCCTGAAACCAGCAAGTTTCAGGCATGAAAGCAAAAGCTCCTCAAGTAGACTGGAAAACAATGATGTCTGGATCCTTTTGGGTCCTTCTTGTGGAGCAAAGCAGCTTTGGCTTGAGGTAATCAAACTGTATTCACTTTTTAAGAGCAGTAAAATGATGCATTTGGTTCCAGAGCTGGATTCAAAGGCAGATTATCGGGTAGTTTTCAGCTCAGCCGGTTCACAGACAGGGAGACAGAGAGAAAATGAGAGAGAGAGTCACTGAGCACAGCTCCCCATCGGAACTGCTGTGTTCTTCAGTCAGCCTGTGATCCTCAGAGCTGCAGGAAGGAGGAGTCAGTCAGCTCTAAGCAGGAGAGAAGCAAGAACAAAAGGGAGGGGAGTTCTGTGTGTGAGCGAAATGATGTACATCTCCTCAGCTTGCCTTATTTGAAGCAAGAGACAATGTCTTTGCTAAGCCTACCCTTTTGGTTTTGACATATAAAACTAACCCAAATAGTTGCTCAGGCTTGATGTGAATGAAAAATAGCATCTTGTTTTCATTTCAGAGGTCCAAGCTACTCTGCTAAGGGGCTGCTTTTATTCTTCTCTAGACCTCTCTGATCTATAATCCACTGGAGGAAGAATATCATCAATGCTATTTTAAAGAAAATAGGAGGTACTGGCTTTGTTTGTTTTTAAAATATCTATTGTACTTAAGAATGTCATTATGGTCCTCACTACACTAAACAAGATTTTGGAGACTCTTCGGGTGGAGACATTCTGACTTTAGGCATGTAACTATTTTATGCCAATGTCATAAAGTAAGCAAGCTGCTATTTGAATAAATAACAATTTCTAGTTGTTAAAGTTAGATAACATTATATAGGACATAAAAGGGAGGTTACCTCACAAAAACATTGGGGTGTTTTGTACAATAAGTGAATTTCTGAACTCATTTTAAGAATCATCAGTTTTGAAAGATGTGGGGCTTAACAAAGAAGTAACAGCGATAGCTCTGGTCCAGTATTTCCCAGGATGTTCTAGGGTAGTATTCCTTCACAGCTCAGCCTCGTGACATGAGGCTGCCTTTTCACACTCAGTGCTGGAGTCTGAAGGAAGGCAGGGAAAGGGAAAGGACGAGGTTCATATGGTAATGATCTAAGTACATGGATGTGATAATAGAACTCTGATCATTCCTTTCATATTGAAGATAAGTGAAGCTACATTTTGAACCTGACTTTGTGCAAGTGAAAAGTGACTGTATTAGTCAATGCCGGCCATACCCTTCAATAGACACAGTAGACCCTTCACTAATCTTGACATACTGTTCAATTTCTCTTTCACTCAGGAAATGGAAACAAAAGCCACCTGTGACGGCTAGCTCAGCACTCTGATCCTTTCTACTGATAGCAATGGACCTTGCAGAGCATTGTGAGTAAAAAGGTTCTCAGTTAATTTTCAATGTGGTGTTTAACTTTGGTTTTGTAGTTGGGTTGGGTAATATGTATCACATTGCTAAAATGCCATAATTAGGAATAAATAATAAGTGTCACAATAACATTTGAGGCCTGCAGACATTCTCCCTATCATTACCATCATTTCTGGGTTTTCTATTAAAAGTAATTTTAGAAAAGGGATAGGATACCTAAGCATCATGTTGCCCTGGTCTCTACCATATGACAGAGGGGCAAGAGTGTTACTACATTTCCAAAGGCTAGTGGTGGAATTTTCAGCCAGTAGGGAGCTAGGAGAGAAATCTGGATTTCATTCCAGACTGTGCTATTGCTGATTGTATAACCTTGGGTAAACGTTCTTATACTTTCTCTGGTGTGTTTCCACATCTGTAAAATACAGGGCTTGACTGGATCATTTTTAGGCCCTTTCAAGTTCTGAATTTTGATGATATGGTTTTTAAATAGTTCAGGTTAACTTTGTCTTAATTTTCTTTTCTGCCGACTTCACAGTACTCAATATTGAACTGATGCTTGGGTTCTCCATGTTTTCTCTTTCCCTGTTATGATGACATGGATGCCCTTGCCAACATGAAGAATGTATCAGATTCAAGCAGTCTGGGATGTTAGGCCAACTGAAGGATCATAGCTGCCCTGGAGGGCTGTGAGAACCTATAGTAAGCTTTGTATGAGTAAGAAGTAAAGTTTATTGTGTAAGTCACTGTGTTTTAGGGAGGGTGTTATTGGACAGTAACCTAGCTCATCCTAATGCCATTAAGTACACGGTTGTCCCCACACACTTAGAAAGTGATGGGGCCAATTTTTAAAATTGTAGCCTGGCTTTACATTGTTAATCACAACACATACAGACATTTTCTAATTGCCCGCTTTTAGCACTGCATGATTGGGAACACTTCCAATGACTGTTGACAATTATAAAGTTTTGTTTGTTTTTCTTTCTCAGAAAGAATGTTTGATATATCTAATTTTTCAAAGTTTTAATTTATAAACAACCTTTGACTAAGCTTTATGTTTTATATATATATATATATACACACACACACATACACACATATATTGCAAGTGTGTTCAGTCGCTTAGTCGTGTCTGACTCTTTGTGACCCCATAGCTGTAGCCTGCCAGGCTCCTGTATTTTATATATATATAAAACATAAAGCTTGGGTTTGAAATCTGGGTTGGGAAGATCCCTTGGAGATATATATATATATAGTGAGTTTCTTGAAAGTTATAAGCCTTCCACTTACCATAATCTCCATTTCTTTGCAATATCCTCCTGCACTTAAAAAAGAAATCACTCTAAATGCCTTTCAGCTGACCAGGATAACATTTAGGAGGCTGAGGAAAAAGATTTCTCAGTTCTTGTGAGTGAGCCTTGTTCCTCTGTCTCAATTATGGCAAAGCTTATATCTCAATTATTTAAAATCCTGTTTCAAATTACTTAATAATGCAAATTGATAGTGATTTAAATTAAAATTATGATTATGGCAGAATAGTTTAAGTGAAGATGCATTTATTGTTCCAATGCTGTTTTGGTTACTTTAAAAATGTAGCACTACAGACTATAAAACAACCTAGGGAAAATTACATGGAAAACATTTCATTAGTCCCATAAACTAAAGATTTCATTTAGTTTATGAAGTCTTATATATGTTAATGTAGAACATTTATAGAGAGAAATAGATTTATTGTTAATGCTTGCTCTTTTTACTCAATCTGGGCAATGCTCTTGACCATGGTAGTTCTGAAGGTCCACCTTGCCATATAATAAAGATAATATTTGGAGGAGAATTTTAATATAGAGCTCTGTGAAGCACTGAGTGGATTGAGAATGACTGAATTTATCCAATAGAGTGAAAACATAAATAATATATAGTTATTCTAAACATAATTGTATGGGCTTCCCAGGTGGCACAGTTGGTAAAGAATCTGCCTGCCAATGAAGGATACACAAGAGATGTGGGTTTGATCCCTGAATCGGGAAGATCCCCTGGAAGAGAAAATGGCAACTCACTCTAATATCCTTGCCTGGAAAATTCCATGGTCAGAGAAGCCTGGTGGGCTATAGTCCATAGGTTCACAAAGAGTAGGATACAACTGAGTGCAGACACAGACATTCCAAATATAACTCTACAGTGTAAATGATCATTCATTCATTCGTTCAACATCTGTTTGGGCATCTAACGTTCAGACAATGTACGTTAATGGTTAACAGAACATTAGAGTTCCTGCCTTTAAGAAGCTTATGGTCCAGTCATTTTTCAAATTATCTTCTTCCTTAAATTCCTCTCAAAAACCTCTCATCCCAAGGGATTCCATACAGTAAATATTTAATGCTTAGGATGAGAATGTCCTTATGCACAACAAATTGACCAAGTGTTAAATTAGTAATGAAGTAATGCAGGAGGAGCCCTCATCTTATTTTCCCTAGGTCCGTTTGGGCTATTCATGCCTGCTCAGTTGTGTCTGCCAGGCTTCGGCTCCACTGTCCATGGGATTCTCCAGGCAGGAATACTGGAGAAAGTTGTCATTTCCTTCTCCAAGGGATCTTCCCAACCCAGGTTTCAAACCCACAACTCTTGTGTCTCCTTCATTGGCAGGCCGATTCTTTACCAGCTGAGCCACCAGGTCTACAAGGTTTCAATGAAATTATTTCAATATCTCAGTATCTTAGGAATAGAATTCTTTACCGTATGAGCCAATAAAGAATCTGCCTGCAATGTAGGAGACCTGGGTTCAGTCCCTGGGTTGGGAAGATCCCCTGGAGTAAGAAATAGCAAACCATTCCAGTATTCTTTCCTGGAGAATTCCATGGACAGAGGAGCCTGGCAGACTACAGTCCATGGGGTCACAAAGAGTCAGACACAACTGACTGGGCATGGCTACTGTCCATGGGGCTGGCAGGCTACCGTCCATGAGGTCTCAAAGAGTTGAATACAACTGAGCAACTAATACCCTGAGGACAGAATAATATCCTCAGCTAAGTACTAAAACTGTAAGTGACATATGAAGCAGCTATGATAGTATTGTTTAGCTTCTTTTCACTACAGACCTGGTAAAAACTCTTAAGTAGCTATGAGAATAGTTCTTGGTTCTGGTCTGGTCCAGATTTCTCTTCATCCTGCATGGCTTGTGTTATGCTGGATCCTTAATTTTTCTGTGATGCCCCCTCACCCCTGCCACCTCCACGTTGTTCCTGACCCACACCAATGTGTGCTGGGATCTGTGTGTTGTTTAGTTGCTCAGTTGTGTCTGACTCTTTTGCTTCCCCACAGTCTGTAGCCCTCCAGGCTCCTATGTCCATGGGATTCTCCAGGCAAGAATGCTGGAGTGGGTTGCCATTTCCTTCTCCAGAAGATCTTCCCAACCCAGGGATCGAACCCTGTCTCTTATGTCTCCTGCATCAGCAGGTGTGGTCTTTACCACTGAGCCACAGGGGAAGCCTTTTAAATAAAGTATTCCTTAGTGTTTCAGAAAGTTCTCAGTCTCTACATCTAATAAGGCTCAAGACTCATTTTAAGTACCAAAACTTCATCAACCATGTTCTCAGAGATGATTATTTTTCCTGATTCTTTACAAAATGCATCCTACTCCTTGCTCTAGGAGTGGCTTCTCCCTCAGTGCTATGGCCTTGCTCTCTAATCTGAGCACTTTGTCCTGTAGGAGTATCATCGTTTTGCCTTGAGGTGATATCTGGGGCATAATAATGGGAAATATGCTTTATCTCATGTCTTTTGGGAGGAAGAGTAATTTCCTTCTTGAGGTCCCAGTTTTCTTCACTAAGTAAAACCAATGACTATGAAAGGCTTCTCAGTTCATTTTAGGGGCTGGCAAGCTATGATTTGCTTTTAGAAGTGAAGTTTTACTGGAACATAGCCACACCCATTTGTTTAAATCTTTTTATGGTTATTTTCAAGGTACGAAAACAGCTGAACCCTAAGTAGTTGTGACAGAGACTGTGCCAAAAATATTTACTATCTAGCACTTCACACAAAAACATTTGTTGATCCTTGGCTCATCTAAAGCAGGAACATTTCAGTGCAAAGTAACTCCAATTAATAGAATGACTGGGTCATTTGTGAGATTTAGACAAATCCACATCTCATGTATTCTAACATATGCAACAATAGTATAAAATATATATTATATTATATAAGAAATTATATATCAGTTCAATTCAGTCACTCAGTTGTGTCTGACTCTTTGTGACCCCATGAATTACAGCACGCCAGGCTTCCCTGTCCATCACCAACTCCCGGAGTTCACTCAGACTCATGTCCATCGAGTCAGTGATGCCATCCAGCCATCTCATCCTCTGTCATCCCCTTCTCCTCCTGCCCCCAATCCCTCCCAGCATCAGAGTCTTTTCCAGTGAGTCAACTCTTCACATGAGGTGGCCAAAGTACTGGAGTTTCAGCTTTAGCATCATTCCTTCCAAAGAAATCCCAGGGCTGATCTCCTTTAGAATGGACTGGTTGGATCTCCTTGCAGTCCAAGGGACTCTCAAGAGTCTTCTCCAACACCACAGTTCAAACGCATCAATTCTTCACCACTCAGCCTTGTTCACAGTCCAACTCTCACATCCATTCATGACCACAGGAAAAAACCATAGCCTTGACTAGACGGATCTTTGTTGGCAAAGTAATGTCTCTGCTTTTGAATATGCTATCTAGGTTGGTCATAACTTTTCTTCCAAGGAGTAAGAGTCTTTTAATTTCATGGTTGCAATCACCATCTGTAGTGATTTTGGAGCCCCTCAAAATAAAGTCTGACACTGTTTCCACTGTTTCCCCATCTATTTGCCATGAAGTGATGGGACCAGATGCTATGATCTTCGTTTTCTGAATGTTGAGCTTTAGGCCAACTTTTTCACTCTCTACTTTCACTTTCATCAAGAGGCTTTTGAGTTCCTCTTCACTTTCTGCCATAAGGGTGGTGTCACCTGCATATCTGAGGTTATTGATATTTCTCCCGGCAATCTTGATTCCAGCTTGTGTTTCTTCCAGTCCAGGGTTTCTCATGATGTACTCTGCATAGAAGTTAAATAAGCAGGGTGACAATATACAGCCTTGACGTACTCCTTTTCCTCTCTGGAACCAGTCTGTTGTTCCATGTCCAATTCTAACTGCTGCTTCCTGACCTGCATACAGATTTCTCAAGAGGCAGGTTAGGTATAAATATATAATTAATATCAATAACAACAATAACAATGGCTAACACATTTTTGGTTCATATAATGTGCTGGACATTCTTTTAAGTTATCTGTACATATTAACTAATTTAATTTCACAATACTAGGATGGTGATAACAGTTTTAGACCCCTTTCTCTAAACAAAGGAACTGAGGCACAGTGAGTAAATAACCCACCTAAAATTACACTGCCTGCAAGTGGATTTGACCCAGGTTATTCAGAGACATAACAACGGCTTACCGAGGCCAAGTTGTATGTGGTTTATTTTTCTACCCTATTCTCTAGATTTGTTGCCTTTGCAAGCACCCTGTGAGGTTTAATAAATCAGAGGGATTGCTGGGGAAGACAACTTTCTGAAGCAATACAGATTTCTGAGGTCCTAACTCAGGAATAGAATGATACAGATGGCCTCCTGTTCTCCCTTTTCATTTAGTATCATTGAGCTCCAGGGGTTTTAAACAAATTATCTCAGTAGCTTTTAGTTAAGGAGAAGTAAAGTTTTATCCAAACTCTATAGTTGAGAAGTCAGAGCATACAAGCAAAATCACTTGTTGAAGATGCTGTAATTCAGTGACTGAGGTGGAAATTAAATGTACTTTCTTCCTTTTCTCATTCATCTCTACACCCAGGGGCAGCAGTGTCTCTGGGCTATGTAGTGAGAAATACCCCAGGGTTTGGGGTGCATTTGAAATGAAAAGGTTATGTATTTATGAAGCGTTTTAAAAATTTTGCATGACAGAGAGACACAGTAAAGGCTTAGAAATTGTAGTCCTGCAGAGGTGAAAAGTGATATTGATCCTCTGATCACTGTGGTGGAGAAGCTGGGCTCAACAACCAGAATGATTTCTAACTCTTATCAGGCTTGCTTTGAACTCTTACAACAAGCCACTTAATCTCACCTATGGCTCAGTTCCTCTATCTTCGTAAACAGAAAAATGATACCTATCCAGCAGAATTTTAAAAGCTCAGAAGAAAAGCATCATAAAAGTTTAGAATATATAATGATGAGTTTCCATGTACTTCTTTCTGTAACTGGCAGTTTTCTTCACAGTGAAATGCTACGCCAGCACCAGCTCTGTGTTCTCTAGTGAATTGAAGTCGCTCAGTTGTGTCCGACTCTTTGGGACCCCGCGGACTGTAGCCCACCAGGCTCCTCCATTTAGCTGCATAGATGAACTAGAATTTATTTATTTAATTTCTTATTAAAGAGCATGTAAGGATTTCCCCCCCCCCACCCCCGTTTTTTTTTGCTCTAAAACAATATTTAGTGAATATCCTTGTATACATGTCAAGGCAACTTTTCGCAAGTACATATACAAGGTAAATTCCTAAAGTTGAAATTGCTGGGCCAATTTTTTTTTGTGTCGGTTTTGACATATTTATAGCTATGTGCCTACCAAAAATTTGCACCAACAATGGTAGTATAAACTCAAATATATTAAGACTGCTTGTTTCTCCTACATTCTCACCAATACTGAACATTATGAAAGTTTAAAAGTTTTTTTGGTCAGTCTGCTAGGTTAAAAAATATTGATTTACAAAACTACAATGATATATCATTTCACACTGGTCAGAATGGCCATCATCAAAGAGTCAACAAATGATAAATGCTGGAGAGGGTGGGGAGGAAAGGGAACGCTCTTGCATTGTTGGTGGGAATGTAAATTGATACAGCCATGATGAAATACAGTATGGAGATTCCTTAAAAAACTAGGAATAAAACCACCATATGACCCAGCAATCTCACTCCTTGGCATATACCCTGAGGAAACCAAAACTGAAAAAGACACATGTATCCCATTTTTCACTGCAGCACTGTTTACAATAGCTAGAACATGGAAGCAGCCTAGATGTCCATCGACAGATGAATGGATAAAGAAGTTGAGATACATTTACACAATATGAATATTACTAAGCCATAAAAAGGAACACACTTGAGTCAATTCTCATGAGGTGGATGAACCTAGAGCCTATTATACAGAGTGAAGTAAGTCAGAAAGAGAAAGACAAATATTGTATACTAACACATATATACAGACTCTAGAAAAATGGTACTGAAGAATTTATTTGCAGGGCAGCAGTGGAGAATCTGCCTGCAGTGCAGGACACCTGGGTTCTATCCCTGGGTTGGGAAGATCCCCTGGAGAAGGAAGCTAAAAGTTCAAAATTGTCATTCTCTCCTTTTGTTCAAAATAAATTTTGTTGCTGAACAATTTCAGTTCAGTTCAGTTCAGTTCAGTTGCTCAGTCGTGTCTGACTCTTTGTGACCCCGTGAACTGCAGCACGCTAGGCCTCCCTGTCCATCACCAACTCCCGGAGTTCACCCAAACTCATGTCCATAGAGTCAGTGATGCCATCCAGCCATCTCAACCTCTGTCATCCCCTTCTCCTCCTGCCCCCAATCCCTCCCAGCGTTAGAGTCTTTTCCAATGAGTCATCTCTTCGCATGGCCAAAGTATTGGAACTTCAGCTTCAGCATCAGTCCTTCCAATGAACACCTAGGACTGATCTCCTTTAGGATGGACTGATTGGATCTCCTTGCAGTCCAAGGGACTCTCAAGAGTCTTCTCCAACACCACGCTTCAAAAGCATCAATTCTTCGGCGCTCAGATTTCTTCACAGTCCAACTCTTACATCCATACATGACCACTGGAAAAACCATAGCCTTGACTAGACAGACCTTTGTTGGCAAAGTAATATCTCTGCTTTTGAATATGCTATCTAGGTTGATCATAACTTTCCTTCCAAGGAGTAGGCATCTTTTAATTTCATGGCTGAACAATTTAGAGGTAATCAAATACTTGGTCAGTTGGAAGAAGCAGGGTCTAAGAAATAGTCTCTCAAGGGTACTTGTTAATCTTATTATGGTTTATTTTTAAAAAGAGTTTTTACTTTTTAGGCAAATTGATTGACATTTTCCTTTGTATCCCACAAAATATTTCACATCAAAAGTGTAAAATAAGTTATGTCATTTTTTATACTACTATGGAATCACGTATTGTATTTGAAATTTTTCTGCTAAATGCATTTTGGCACAGGGATTTAGAAAAGGATTTTTCTTGATTTTTATTTCCTAAGTCATTATCCATTTGCTTCAATGTAATTTTATATAGTCTATCTTTTCTCAACTGATTTGATATGACACCTTTAAGGTATAATCATTTCCCCTATGAACTGTGTCTATTTTAGTACAAATTATTTTCTGTTGATTACTTTTAATGAAATAATATATATATATTACAACTTTTGTTAGAATATAACATGTATACAGAAAAGTGTGCAAGTGATAAATACATCAACTTTCACAAAGCGAGCTCTTTGTGTTATAGCACCTAAATAAAGAAATACATGGCCAGAATGTTAGAAGCCCCCATGTGTCTCTTCTAGCTATGACTTACCACCTCTGCAACAGTGCATGCCAAGGATAACTAGTGTCCTGACTTCTAATCTGTAGTCAGATACTAGTTTTACTTGAAAAGAAAGTATGTGCTCCTTTGAGTCTAGCTTCCTTTGGTCAGCATCATATTTGCAAGATTCTTCCATGCTTTTTAATACAGTGGTTCTTTTTTTTTTTTTGATTTATCATGCTCCAAATTTATGAACAGCCTACAATTTATGTATCAGTTCCATCATAGATGAACATTTGTGTCATCAATTTGGGGGGATTAGAAAAAAATGATTGTAAATTTTATCCTTGCAAGCTTACAAGTTAATTTGCCGCAGTTTCCTAGCAGAATACAGGGGACTGCTGGTTTAGAAATATAGGACTTTATTATTTACAACAGCAGAAATCAGTATTTTCTTGTGCCAGTTTCCCAAGCCCAAATTCCCACAAGGTTACATGCAGAGGACGGTTACATGCAGAGGACTCAGTGACACGGCATACACAATGAAGGCTGTGTTATAGGAGAGAAACCCTGAACTAATTTAGGAACACAAATGCTGTATCATGAGAAGTATGCCTGTCCTTCTCTCTGGAGAGAGATACTATCCCTTACTCCTAAGGCTGTAGCCAAATCTGCCTTTTACTTTGGATACAAGCATCTCTAAAAAGAGAATATAGAAGCAGTCAGCATTTCTGCTTGTAAGACATGCAGAAATGCCAGATATGCACAGATAATTATCTCTCAGGAGAAACAGGACAAATAAGTCCACAATTATTGTTTAACATTTTGCCTGGGGTCCTAGCCACTGCTATGAAGAAAAAAAACAGAAGAGATTGGATAGGGTGGAACTTCAGAGAGAAAATTATCATTATGTGCAGATGCTATAATCATATACCTGGGTAGCAAAAGAACTCACAGACAAATGATTACAACTAAAAAGAGAATTCAATTGCTGGTCAAAGGATCAATTTTTAAAATCAACAGCAGTAAAAACTAACTAGAAAGTGTAATAAAATATATATTTTTTCATAATTTAAATCCTTGAAGTGATAAAAATCATGACCTAGCTGAGGAACTATTTTAATCATAAACACTCAACCCCTATTTACAGAAAACTTAAAAACATTAATAAAAGATCATGGAAGATGATCTAAACAAATGGAGAGGTATTCCATGATTCTGGATAAAATATTTACCATTAAAATGATGTAAATTTGTTCTAAATTTATATTTTCAATATTTTCTTGTTGTTTAGTCACTAAGTGGTGTCCAGCTCTTTGCAACTCCATGGACTGTAGCCCATCAGGCTCCTCTGTCCATGAGATTTCCCAGGCAAGAATACTGGAATGAGTTGACATTTCCTTCTCCAACATATTCAACATAATCCGAATTAAATTTCTAGTTGAATTTCTTTTTTTTTAAGATGCTTAAGTAATTTTTATTTTTATTTATTTTATTATTTTTAAATTTTTTAAAATATAAAATTATTTATTTTAATTGGATTTCTTGAAAAATTCGATAAACTTAAACTTATTTGGAAGGATAGAGGTCCATGAAGAGCTAAGTCAGTGTTATAAAAAGCAGTAATTCATTCATGCAGTGAAGCCATTGTTCTAAAAACAGTGTAATATTAGTACAAAAACATATAAACTGCTAGTACAACAGAACAAAGCGTTTGAAGATAGGCCTATACATTTATATAACAACATATTACAAGCACTTCCCCATGAAATATAATCACCTAACTTTATGGATAAAAATAAAAATTGATCTTGATCCTGTATATACAGATAATCATAAGTGGATCAAACACTTAAACATAAAAGGCAAACTATTACGTTCTTTTTAAGCCAGGGTAGTGAAGGTCTTATTAATTAAAACTGAAAACTTACAAATCATAAGGAAAAAATGTTGATGCAACTTTTTACTTCAAAATTAAGAATGAAGAATTTCTGCTAAAAAAACGAATACCATGGACATGGTTTCTGGAGAGACAATGAAAGGAAATTTTTGCAATTGCTAAAACCTGAGAAAAACAAAAGATGATTAAAATCAATTAACGGGGAGAGCTCCATCTCTAACTGGCTTATTTCATTTAACATAATATCCTTAAAGTTTATCCACATTGGCCCATATTACACAATTTCCTTCTTTTTAAAGGCTGAACAATATTCCCAAGTGGCGCTAGTAGTAAAGAACTCAGCTGCCAATGCGGCAAACATAATAGATATAGGTTCAATCCTTGGGAAGATCCCCTGTAAGAGGTAATGGCAACCCACTCCAGTATTCTTGCCTGGAGAATTCCAAAGACAGAGGAGCCTGGGAGGCTGCAGTGCATAGGGTTGCAAAGAGTCAGACATGACTGAATCAACTTAGCATGCACACATATACTGTATTTTCTTTATCTACTCATCTATCAACAAGCATTTTGTTGTTTCTACATCTTGGCTATTGTGAATAGTGTGTTAATGAGCATGAAAGTGCTAATATTTCTTTGAAATAGCTAACAATGCTGAATTGCATATTTGAAGAAATTTCAGAGGGTAGATAGACCTCATGATGTGTTCTTGCTACAATAGTTTTAAGTCAACATTCAGAAGACAACCATCCCCTAAGAAAAATGGGCAAGGGGTATGAGTTGGCAATTTATCAAAGATGAAGAGATGCAAAAAATAGAGAAATTCAATTTTAAAAAGTGATGAGATGCCATTTTGCACCGAGTGAACCGACAAAAATAAGAAAGCTGGATGATGCCAGTGTTTAGCAGAACTATGAAAATAGAGTCTCATTTTTGCGTTGCTGGTGGGAGTGTAGACTGGTGCAACCATTCTGAGAAAGCACTCTCCAGAGAGATTAAGGAAATTCATCCTATAATCTGATATTTGCATGAAGTTTTCATCCATACTCATGTGGACATGCCACAGTGTGTTCATTGTAGTCTTAGCAGTGTGGTAAGTTGGTGGTAACCTGGGTGCCCATAGCTGGAAGAGAAGATAGGCAAAATGGGGTGGGTACACACAAGCAGCCATGAGAAGAACTGGTGTTGCATGCAGGGCAGCATGGATGGATCTTAGAAACTTGTGTTTTTAAAACAGCACTAAGTAAAAGAAGGGAAATGTATGGTACAATACTATTTACATGTGTTAGAAAGAAATGCACATAAAACATCGACTCACATTTTGTAAAGACATTTTACAAATAAAAGTGTCAACAGTAAAGACAATAGGTTAGATCCCCAAGGGGTAAGGGAAATGGGAATGGGGTATAAAAGAGAAAAAATAAAAATCTATTTCATGGGAGTTTTCAAGTATATCTGCATAGAGTTGAGCAAATAATTCTTAAAATTTACCTGTGTCTTGGCTGCCTCCATCGAAGTTCTATTTGGACTATCTGTGTTTTGGCATTTATCTTCCTTGGTTTGATTATAATGGTTTTTCCAGTGGTCATGTGAAAGTTGGACTGTGAAGAAAGCTGAGAGCTGAAGAATTGATGGTTTTGAACTGTGGTATTGGAGAAGACTCTTGAGAGTCCCTTGGACGGCAAGGAGATCCAACCAGTCCATCCTAAAGGATATTAGTCCTGGGTGTTCTTTGGAAGGACTGATGCTAAAGCTGAAACTTCAGTACTTTGGCCACCTCATGGGAAGAGTTGACTCATTGGAAAAGACCCTGATGCTGGGAGGGATTGAGGGCAGGAGGAGAAGGGGACGACAGAGGATGAGATGGCTGGATGGCATCACCGACTCAATGGACGTGAGTCTGAGTGAACTCCAGGAGCTGGTGATGGACAGGGAGGCCTGGCGTGCTGCAATTCATGGGGTTGCAAAGAGTCAGACACGACTGAGCGACTGAACTGAAATGAACTGAACTGAACTGAATATATTTTGTTGCTTTAGTTATATTTATCAGCTCACTGTTTCTCTTCTTTTTAATTTGCTGAATTTAAAAAATCAACTTATTTTTATTTTTTAACTTCTTAGATTGCATAAAAGTGTTAGTCGCTCAATCATGTCTGAATCTTTGGGACCACATGGACTATAGCCTGCCAAGCTCCTTTTTCCATGGAATTCTCCAGGCAAGAATACTGGGGTGGGTTTGCCATTCCTTTCTCCAAGGGATCTTACTGACCCAGGGATCGAACCCAGATCTCCCGCATTACAGACAGATTTTTTTTACTAGCTGAGCCACCAGGGGAGCCCCACTGCATAATTATAGTTAATACTATTTATTCTTATTTAGTAATATGAATGCTTGAGGATATACATAGTTGGTGATGGACAGGGAGGCCTGGCATGCTGAGATTCATGGGGTTGCAAAGAGTCGGACACGACTGAGCGACTGAAGTGAATTGAACTGAACTGAAATATATATATTATTTTTTAAAAATCTGTTTTCTATTATAGCTAAACCCCATAAATCCTAATTTGGAGTCAGAATGGAAGTATTTGTCTAGAACCAGATGGTGTTTTCTAATTGTGACTATATTGTTGCCAATGGGAGAATAATTCAGGAGTAAAGTAGCATTTTTCTTGTGCTCAAGAGAATCTTGCTTTTGGATTTGTAACTGTGTGGATGTGTTTATTTCACTGAATGACTGACCATCAAGTTAGAATCTCACTCTAATCTCAATGGCAAATCCTTCCAATTACAATATGACTTGCATGCTGCTTGATATAACTTTCTGTTTGGGGTTTTGATTTTTCCTTACGCTTTTCTCTCTGGTATGGTGAACACTGAGGTCTTCTTAGATGCCTTATTACAAAAGAGAAGATTTACATGGAATAAGCAACAGAGGAGAGGTAGATGAAGGAGAATATAGGGGTTCATATTACTTTCATTATCATTATTTTTTAAATCACATGTAATTTGGACTGTTTTTCACTTTGATCCAGAATTGTTTGAAAGAATTTTCATTTTAATTTCCAGGTAGGTGAATTAAAATTTTTTAAATTCTTTCTAGTTTTTATTACATTGGATGTGAGAAAATGGCCAACATTATTTCTAAATTTTGGAATGTTTAGGTTTCCTTAGTGGTATAATGTTTGGTTCACTTCAATGACAGATTTTGAATATTTAAAGAGAAGACATATTCTCTGTTTCAAAATATACAATTTAACAGATTTTTGTATAACTCTGTACTGGACTACAGTATTAAAAGATAAACTAAAGCATATTAACATTTTTTTAAGAATTCATTTGAGTGAGAATTGATTGGAATTTGGCAGCCTCAAACCAGAAGTGTTTAGGAGTGCTTCACCAACAGGAGCTGGGAGAATTACTAATATAGAGAAAGGTGCAGAAGCAAAGAAAGAAAATTATTGGTTGTCTATAGCATAAAGCCTGGTTGGCTGTTTGTGATTGGTTGTCCTTAGGTTTCAATTTTGTAAGCTTGAGGCATTTACAGGTTTAATTTTGGTTTGCTTACGTATGCTGCTATAGCATGGAACCTCCTATAGCTAATGGACTCCTTGTTTAACAATAGAGGCATGAGAAACTAGGTATAGGGAGTCTGAGAAAGAAATATTTTTTATGACTTTGATGATAGAAATTATAATAGCTTGCATTTATTTGAATACAAGCTGGAGTGTCTTCCAGGTGCTTTACTTATGATACTTACCTCTGAACATTTGTGACGTTTTCATATAGAAGTGGGATTATTCTTTGGTTCTTATGGAGAACTGGAACTAAGCTATGAAATTAGCTGTAGAAAGAGCAGATGTAAAGTGAATATATGAATTTTTAAAAGAATCCATGGGAACTCTCTGAAATTTAGGTGAAGATCTCCTAAAGTAGTGAGATTCCTCATTATGGGAGGTCTCCAAAGAGAATTTGGGTTTCTAGTGGCTTGAGATATTTTAGAGATAATTCAGAATTTCAGTTTCAAGTTATATAGGTGACATAGAAAGACTCTCCAATTCTGAAAAATACTGTTCTAGAATTCATTTTTTGGATCTCACTAAAGACAGTAAGGCATCTTTCAGTTTAGTTCAGTCATTCAGTTGTGTCCAGTGCTTTGCGACCCTGTGAACTGCAGCATGGCAGGCTTCCAATCACCAACTCCCAGAGCTTACTCAAATTCATGTCCATCGAGAGGGTGATGCCATTCAAGCATCTCATCCTCTGTTGTCTCCTTTTCTTCCCACCTTCAATTTTTCCCAGCATCAGGGTCTTTCCCATTGAGTCAGTTCTTTGCATCAGGTGGGCAAAGTACTGGAGTTTCACCTTCAGCATCAGACCTTCCATTGAATATTCAGGACTGACATCCTTTAGGATGCACTGGTTGGATCTCCTCACAGTCAAAGGAATTCAAGAGTCTTCTCTAACACCACAGTTCAAAAGCATCAGTTCTTAGGCACTTAGCTTTCTTTATGGCGCAACTCTCACATCCATACATGACTGCTGAAAAAAAAAAAAACGACTAGACAGACCTTTGTTGGCAAAGTAATGTCTCTGCTTTTTAATACGCTGTCTAAGTTGGTCATAGTTTTTCTTCCAAGGAGCAAGCATCTTTTAATTCCATGGCTGCAGTCACCATCTGCAATGATTTTGGAGACCAAAAAAAAAAAAAAAAAAAAAAAAGTCTCTCATTCTTTCCATTGTTTCCCCATTTATTTGTCATGAAGTGATGGGACCAGATGGCATGATCTTAGTTTTCTGAATGTTGAGTTTTAAGCCAACTTTTTCACTCTCCTCTTCCACTCTCATCAAGAGGCTCTTTAGTTCTTCCTTGCTTTCTGTTGTAAGGGTGGTGTCATCTGCATATCTGAGGTTATTGATATTTCTCCCAGCAAAATTGATTCCAGCTTATGCTTCCTCCAGCCTAGCATTTTGCATAATGTACTCTGCCTATAAGTTTAATAAGCAGGGTGACAATATACAGCCTTGACATACTCCTTTCCAGATCTGGAATCAGTCTATTGTTCCATGTCCAGTACTAACTGATGCTTCTTGACCTGCATACAGATTCTCAGGAGGCAGGTCAGGTGGTCTGGTATTCCCATCTCTTTCAGAATTTTCCAGTTTGTTGTGATCCACACAAGCAAAGGCTTTGGCATAGTCAATAAAGCAGAAGTAGATGTTTTTCTGGAACTCTCTTGCTTTTCTGATGATCCAACAGATGTTGGCAATTTGATCTCTGGTTCCTCTGCCTTTCCTAAATCCAGCTTGAACATCTGGAAGTTCACGGTTCATGTACTATTGAAATCTGGCTCAGAGGATTTTGAGCATTACTTTACTAGCATGTGAGATGAATGCAATCGTGTGGTAGTTTGAACATTCTTTGGCATTGCCTTTCTTTGGGATTGGAATGAAAACTGACCTTTTCCAATCCTGTGACCACTGCTGAGTTTTCCAAATTTGCTGGCATACTAAATGCAGCACTTTCACAGCATCATCTTTTAGGATTTGAAATAGCTCAACTGGAATTCCATCTTTAGAAATAAAATATAGGCTTTTACCAAAAACAAAATAAAAATACAACCTATGGACTGGGAGAAAATATCTGCAAATGATGTGCACACAAGGGCTTTTGCCAAAATATACAAACTGTTCATACAGCTCAGTGATAGAAAAACAATCCAATTGAAAAGCGGCCAGACGACCTAAATAAGCATTTCCTCAAAGAAGAAATATATATGGCCAATAGACACATGATGCTCATCACTGCTAATTAATAGAATTCTCTATTAATTTAACAAATAGACAAACCAAAACTACAATGAGCTATACCTACCTCACACCAGTTAGAATGGCCACCATTAAAAAGTCTACAAATAACAAATGCTGGACAGGATGTGGAGAAAAGGGATCCCTTTTACACTGTTGGTGGGAGTGTAAATTGGTGCAGATACTATGAAGAAGCAGATACTATGGATGTTCCTCAGAAAACTAAAAATATGATCCAGCAATCCCATTCCTGGGCATATATTCAGACAAAAGTATAATTCAAAATGATCCACGCTCCTCTATGTTATAGCAGCACTCTTTATTAATATAATAACCAAGACATAGAAGCAATCTAAATGTCCATTGACAGATGAATGGGTAAAAAAGATGTGGTGTACATATTTATACATATAAAATCAAATATTACTCAGCCAGGAAAAGGAATGATGATATCTGCAGCCACATAGAGATTATCATACAAAGTGAAGTAAGTCAGAAAGACAAAGACAAGTGCCATGTGATATCACTTGTATGTGTAACCTAAAATACAACACAGATGAACATATCTACAAAACCAGAAATAGACTCACAGATATAGAGAACAAACTTGTGGTTGCCAAGGAGAGGTGGGGGGAGTTGGAAGGAGGAAAGACTGGGCATTTGGGATTAACAGATGCAAACTATTATATATAGGATGGATAAATAACAAGGTCCTACTGAATAGCACAGGGAACTATATTCAATATCTTGTGATAAACCACAATGGAAAAGAGTATGAAAAAGTATATATATATATGTATAAGTGAATCACTTTGTACAGCAGAAATTAACATAATATAGTATATCAGCTATACTTATATAAAATTTAAATGGGCTCTCAATTGAGGTGTTGATGTTATCAGTAGATTTAAACTTATTTAAGATTTAGGGACACAAAGTAATAAATTTTCAGGTTGGTTAATATTTGACTAATATAAACCAATAAAACACACTTGTCTCTCTTAAATACTTTCTCAGAAGGGAGTTTTACCATACTGTTAACAGAGCCAATAGCAAACACACCTTGCTTTAGTTTATTGAGAAGACAACACACATTGAACTATAAGATGTTATTTTTATAGTTCCACTTGTCCATCATTAAATACACGCAAGGTGTAAAACTTCTAACTCTAGGTTCTCTCTCTTTCTCTGTTTCTCTCTCTCTTTTTGTTTTTCGTGTAGCTCTTCCAAACACAGGATTCCCTTTCAGGAACTTGTGGAAGTATGAAAGATATCGAGGCAAAATACAACTAGGAGTTTTTATTTTTTCATAAAGATTACAGAAATGGTTTCATCTTTTATTACACGCCAGCACCTTAAATGATCATGCATCTCAGTATTTTTCTCTTTCTAAAGCGATTTGCAGGTTACTAAGCAATTTCACCTACATTGTGACCTTGTTTACCCTTAATAATCTATAGTTGATTTAACAAAGAGTTACCAGTGTTCACTATCATTTGCCTTTTGCATAGGAAAGCAGAAATGTAACACTTGCAATTGCTGCATTTCAAAAATTTTAGCATGTACATGACAGTAATTTACCACAGCATATAATTTCCTCCACAGAATTTCTTTCTGGTTAGGAACTATTGGGAGCTTTGGTTCTCTGCATTTTAATCACCTTTGTGAGCATTTGACTGTCCTTCAGAGGAGATTTTTAATAAGGAACAGTGTTTTTATGATTGCAAATAAATAACAATAAAACTGTTGTAGAGTTTGAGGTGCTGTGTGTTCAGCTAGATTTACTCACTAGCTTAATGTCGCACTCTTATGTGAGAGACTTGTCATGTACAACTGGGCAAAACTATTGATAAATTGATATGTGGCATGAGCCTTCTGGATTGCTTAGATGTACCCAATGCGATCAATGTTGCATTGAGAATGACAAGCTCCACTTATACGTCAAAGCAAGAACTGAATTACAGTAGCTGGGAACTACTTCATGTTTGGACTATTTGTCTGAAGTTGGTGTTGACGAGAGCATGGTATTTTGTGGGGCTTTAGAGATCCCCAAAACAAAAAAGATTCCTTATAGAGTTAGCAGAGCAAAGACGTGGTTTCTACTTTAACTCTGTGGTTCTGAGGCTTTGCCTTTTATGACTTCAATAGTGGTTGAGCCGTGAGTAATTTTTCAAGGAGACTCTGGAGGTTTGCCTGTATTTTGGAGGTATGGCTTGAGTGCTTTAGAATTCAATAAAGTATTTCTCTGAAGCTATGAAGTGCCCTAGTATGGTGAACTCTTCTGCCAACTGAGACTTCATTTAACAATAATAAGAGATAGCACTTTGGGGGCATAATAGGTTTTGAGGTAGAAATCTCAAATAACTTATGTCTTGCTGCAAAGAGTTAGATTGATTGCCTAGAGGCACTGAGCCTTTCTGAACCAAGTAAATAGATAAGACGGTTTCCACTATTTAAGCCTGGAGTTTGACACAAATCCCGAGGTATGTTACACACAACTTGTATTGAAACATAAAAGTGATAGAATTTTGACTCATTCTTATCTACATGCCTCAGAGTTAGTGGCTCTGTTTTGTTTTATTTTTGTAAGCCTAAAAGAGCAACTGTAACACAGATAAAGGGTATAGCCTTTTAAGTTTTATTAATAAATTGTTCAAGAACTAAATACATATTATAATATTTTCAAAGACTCTTTAGAGACTGTTATGAATTTCATAGCATATTGCTTTTATAGACATGATGGATGACTCAAAGTTAAAAATAAATTTGGTCTAGTGTATTAAGCTCTATACTTTGGTAATTATTCTAAGCTGGGTGTCAGTCCATATCATCATTACAAATGGAAGTCTAAAACACAGAATGAATTTTAGGAGGAAATAGTATTATTGCCCACAGGAAAGAGATATAGAGTCCCTGCAATACCTCCATGAATTAGAAGAAAGCATTTTATTTTTCCTTGAAGAGCTTAAATTTTCAGTCAGCTGTTAGAATCAAAGAACTACAGGACTATAAAGAACCTTTTGAATCATTAATCAATGCCTTATTTTGGAGAGGAGGAAACTGAGACTTAGAGAGGCTAGGTGACTCATCCAAGGTCAGGAGCTTGCTAATAGCAAAGTTGGCCCTGATTCCAAGTCCATCAAGTCTCAAATAATGCTTTAATTTCTTTGTCAGAATTTCTGAGTTTATAAAACTGTGCTATTCTTCTGCTATGCTAATGAAAACTGCTTCTGAATGATTTTCTGATTGTCTTAATCTTTTTTCCCCATCCACTCCAAATGTTAGCCCTAGGCCCATTTCCCTGCTTCTGCCCCTCCCAGAATCTCTGATAGATTGTTCCGCAGGCCCAGACCCACCTGATTTTTTGGCTAGAGCTGAATGAGGTAAGGTATGGAGAGTGGTTCTCTTTATCTTCTACCTTTGTCTTTGGACACTTTGGCTTCAATCACCATGCCCAAGTGGTTATATCCTCTTGGAAGATACCATATGAGATCTTATTTTCTACATAGAGTAAAAATTAATGACTGAAGTGAATAATCCATTTTTAGTTCCTTTATTCAATGAATATTTATTAATTAACATCGGCTAAGCTTTGTGATAGAAAGTGGGAATATAAGGTGAGTAAGCCATGACGCTGTCTGTAACGATTTGGCAGTCTAGTTACAGGAGTTACAATGTTGAATGTGTTTCCTGGAGACACAAATGAGGCTCACCTGATGCAAATTACCTCTCTTGTACTATGAAGCCCTTGAATCGCCTCTTGGTTTATATACCAAATGGTCCAAGCTAATTAAAAAAAATGACTTAATAGTATTTACATGGCACTTACCATGTGCCAGGCATTGTTCTAAAAGCTTTATGATTATTAATGCTTTATTTTTAATTTAATTTTACTTTTAACTGGAGGATAATAATTTTACAATATTTTGTTGGTTTTTACCATATATCAACATGAAACAGCCATAGGTATATATATGTCCCTTTCCTCTTGAACCTCCCTCCCACCTCCCACTCCATCCCAACCCTCTAGGTTGTCACAGAGCACCCAGGTTTGAGCTCCCTGAGTCAAACAGCAAATTTCCACTGGCTATCTATTTTACATATGGTAATGTATATATTTCAATGCTATTCTCGCAAATCATCCCACCCTCTCCTTCCCTCACTATATCCAAAAGTCTGTTCTTTACATCTGAGTCTCTTTTGCTGCCCTGCAAATAGGTTCATCAGTACCATCTTTCTATATTCCATATATATGCATTAATATGATATTTGCTTTTCTCTTTCTCACTTACTTCATTCTGTATAATAGGCTTTAGGTTTATCCATCTCACTAGAACTGACTCAAATGCATTCCTTGTTATGTCTGAGTAATATTCCATTGTGTATATATACACCACATCTTCTTTATCCATTTATCTGTTGATGGACATCTAGGTTGTTTCATGTCCGAGGTGCTGTAAATAGTGCTATGATGAACATCAGGGTGCATGTGTCTTTTCATATGGTAGCTTTATTTCTAGTTTTTTTAAGGAATCCCCATATTGTTCTCCATAGTGGCTGTATCAATTTACATCCCCACCAATAGTGCAAGAGAGTTTCCTTTCTCCACACCCTCTCCAGCATTTATTATTTGTAGACTGCCTTATTTTAAAAATAATTTTGTTTATTTATTCGGGCTATGCTGGGTCTTTGTTGCTGTGCGGGCTTTTCTCTAGTTGCAGCACATGGGTTTCTCATTGCAGTGACTTCTCTTGTTGTGGAACACAGACTCTAGAATACATGGGTTACAGTAGTTGCAGCACATGGGCTCAGAGTTGCGGCTCCTGGGATCTCGAGCACAGCCTCAATGGTTGTGTTGCACAGGTTTGTTGCTCCATGGCCTGTGGAATATTCCTGGATCAAGGATTGAACCCATGTCTTCTGCACTGGCAGGTGGATTCTTTACCACTAAGCCACCAGGAAGGCTCTATTAATGCTTTAAATCCTTGGTCAATACTAACAGGTTCTATTGTTGCTGCTGCTATTGCTGCTAAGTCACTTCAGTCGTGTCCAACTCTGCGCAACCCTATAGATGGCAGACCACCAGGCTCCCTCGTCCCTGGGATTCTCCAGGCAAGAACACTGGAGTGGGTTGCCATTTCCTTCTCCAATGCATGAAAGTGAAAAGTGAAAGTGAAGTTGCTCAGTCGTGTCTGACTCAGCCACCCCATGGACCGCAGCCCATCAGGCTCCTCCATCCGTGGGATTTTCCAGGCCAGAGTACTGGAGTGGGGTGCCATTGCCTTCTCCGGGTTCTGTTATTATTCCCACTTAAAAATGGAGAAACTGAGGGACAGAGAATTTAAGTTGGCTAAACCCCCAGAGTTAGCAAATGGTAAAGCAGGGATTTGAATCATATGTACTTACGCACTACATTAAGGACCAATTGTTGACTAAATGAAGAGGGAGCACTGATGAGTTCCATATTTAGCAATAAAAGGAAAAGGAGAGTAAAAGGACATTAAAGTTTTGGAGATTAGTTGGCAAAAGATTCAGAGAATGAAAAGGGTTTGATTGAGAACTTTTGAAGTTTTGATACCCTTGTAATGTGCCCATGTTTTGATACTGCTGTTTCTTTTTCATCTGTTGGCCTAGAGTAAAGGCTTCCCTCATAGCTCAGTTGGTAAAGAATCCACCTGGAATGCAGGAGATCCCCGTTTGATTCCTGGGTCAGGAAGATCCACTGGAGAAGGGATAGGCTACCCACTCCAGTATTCTTGGGTGTCCCTTGTGGTTCAGCTGGTAAAGAATCTGCCTGCAATGTGGGAGACCTGGGTTTGATCCCTGGGTTAGGAAGATACCCTGGAGAAGGGAAAGGCTACCCACTCCAGTATTCTGGCCTGGAGAATTCCATGGACTGTATAGTCCATGGGGTCCCAAAGAATTGGTCATGACTAAAGAAAGCTAGTTAAATAAGGTCTTGTGTGCTTATCTCGAGATTCAATATCAAATTTTCTCTTAAACCTTCCCTCTTGCCTTGGCATTAACACTATCTACCCAGCCTCCCAGCCAGAACCAGCAGTCTACCACAAGTACACATACTGAAATCACCTGGGAGAACTTTAAAAAATCCTGATGTGTAAGAAAAGATGCTCCTCATTGCTAATTATTGCAAATCAAATGCAATGAAAATGCAAATCAAAACTACAATGAGGTACCACTGAATGGCCACTTTTAAAAAAGTCTACAAATAACAAATGCCAGAGAGGATATGGAGAAAAGGCAACCCTCCTACACTGTTGGTAGGAATGCAAATTAGTGAAGCCACTATAGAAAACGGTATGGAGGTTCCTCAAAAAACTAAAAATAGAATCATCATATGATCCAGCAACCAAATTCAAGAAGGTATGTTCATAGCACCCCTATTACAATAGCCAAGATATAGAAGCAACTTAAGTGTCCATTGACAGATGAATGGATAAACAAGAATTGCTCCATATATACAACGGAATACTACTCAGTTACAAAAAGAATGAAATAATACCATTTGCGGCAACAAGGATGCAACTAGAAATTATCACACTAAGTAAAGAAAGTCAGAAAGAAAAAGACAAATAAAAGATCTCTTACATGTGGAATCTAAAATAGGTTCACAAATGAACCTATTGATGAAACAGAAACCAAATCATGGACATAGAGAACAGACTGTTTTCAAGAGGAGGGATGAGGAAGGGATGGAGTAGGATGCTGGTGTTAGCAGATGTAAATATATATATATATATATATATATACAGAATGGATAACGGAAAAGGCTATGGTACCTCACTCTACTACTCTTGCCTGGAAAATCCCATGGACAGAGGAGCCTGGTGGGCTGCAGTCCATGGGGTCGCAAAGAGTTGGACACGACTAAGCGACTTCCCTTTCACTTTTTACTTTCATGCATTGGAGAAGGAAATGGCAACCCACTCCAGTGTTCTTGCCTGGAGAATCCCATCTATGGGGTCACACAGAATCGGACATGACTGAAGTGACTTAGCAGCAGCAGCAGAATGGATAAACAATAAGGTCTCACTGCACAGCACAGAGAACTATATTCAATATCCTACGATAAACCATAACAGAAAAGAATTCAAAAAAATGTATATATATATATATATGTGTGTGTGTGTGTGTGTGTTTGTGTGTGTATAACTGACAACTTCCTATTCCATTCCTCTTCTAGGTCTTATTGTTTAAGCTACCTTTACTCTTTAACTTTTTGTGCCCCAGAGGAAATAGCAGGAGGACAATGAACAGCTCTCAGTGAAAATCTGGCCTACTCATATTGCTTCCTGAGGCTTCCTAGGAAAGTCCGAAGGACCCCTGCACCAGGATCTCATGACCTAGATGTGAAGATTATTTGTGGACCCATCCATAGTCATTTGGGGCAAATGGTTTGCAAACAGCAGTATTTGGCTGTAACCTGAGTTGGGGCCCTTGAATTTAGTGGATGTCCCATGGCAAAATTGAGAGATAGCTGTCTTCTGAGACCCACCATAGAAGCTGTGTGTCCTGAAGAAAAAAATCATGTAGGTGTATGTCCATGGACTTAAGATCTAAGAAGGCCTAGGGTGGGAACCATATTGTGTACAGAAACAGTGCCTGGGTTAATAGGGACTGGGGGAGATTGCAGCAATGTAAAATGGATAAGCCCCTTCCAAACAGGCATGTGTTCCAGTAACTGGCTAAATGGGAAGAGAGTGTATAGCATTAAGGACCTACAGTTCAGTCCATGAAAATCTGAGTGCATCCCCTTTAAGAAACCTGAAAGCCACAAGGCTTCTCTTGTAGCTCAGTTGATAAAGAATCTGCCTGCAATGCAGGAGAACCAGGTTTGTTTCCTGGGTTGGGAAGATCCTCTGGAGAAGGAAATGGCAACCCACTTCAGTATTCTTTGCTGGAGAATCCCCATGGACAGAGGAGCTTAGCGGGCTACAGTCCATGCGGTTGCAAGAGTTAGACTCGGCTTAGTGACTAAATCACCACCAGTAATATATAAATCCTGACGTCTAGGTTACAGTTTGCCAGTGAAACGAGAATTTCTGGGATGGGAATTTTCTTTTTCTAAGATCCCTGTGCAATTTGCAGCTGATTTGAGAACCAACTGTAGCTGAAAGTGCCTTTCAAACTGTAGCATGCATCAGAATTGCCCAGAAAGCTTCTTAAACATGGATTGTTGGGCCCTGATCCCAGAGTTTATTATTCAGAAGGTCTGGAGTGAGGCTAAAGAATATATATTTCTTAAAAAGTTCCCAGGGGCTGCTACTGCTGCTGTCCTAGGTATCCTGCTATAAGAACCATTGACTTAACTTCTTTTCTTATTCCATTTCCCTCTTTTTGCTCACTCACAAAGTCTTCTGAATCCTACCTTCTAAATATCCTCACATATAATTTTCTCATCTATTTACCCATCTCTTAATTCTTCCCTCTTGAAATATCTTTCTTCTTGTGTTCCTGTTTCAGCCTCACTCACTCTGATCTATTTTCACATTGTTGCCAGAGTAATCTTTCTAAAAATATGTGTATTATATGTCCGTATCTCTACAAATTTGAATTATTAATCTGGAATATATAATCTAATGACTCTTTTTATAGTCTCCTATCTGTTCTACAACTTTCCTTAGTCCCAGCCCTCAAGAAAACCTTAGCACTTCTTTTCCATCCTGCACAGCACTGAGTTTTTGCCTCTGCCATGGCATTCATTTGATATACCATCATTCTGTAGACAGAGGTCTTCTCTTTGCGTTCAGTTCAGTCGTTCAGTCGTGTCCGACTCTTTGCGACCCCATGAATCGCAGCACGCCAGGCCTCCCTGTCCATCACCAACTCCCAGAGTTCACTCAGTCCATCGAGTCAGTGATGCCACCCAGCCATCTCATCCTCTGTCGTCCCCTTCTCCTCCTGCCCCCAAGGAGGTCTTCTCTTTAGTGTGCACTAGAGGAGGGGATGGTATTTTACCTTATCCATCATTGTATGTCAAAGATTTAGGACAGTTCTTAGAGAAAGGAAGAATCTGATATATATATGCTGCCTCACTGTGTTGTATCTTTCAAATAATTTCCATGCCCCCCACCCCGCCAAGTTCCTCCTATATCTTTTGAACAATTTTTTAGTGAGGCCTTCAGTAAACAAGTTTAATTTCACCATTACTAGTGTAATGATTGCTGTAGTGATGTTTTCTGATATAGACTGACTTCTGTAAGAAATTAAGCACTTTTGAAATCTTAACCATGTAAAAAAGTCAACATTTTTTTCCAAATCAGATTAGAAGCCATCACACGAACAAAATTTCAAATATTGAGGCTTTTTTTTCTTCCATTGTAGTCAGACACTTTTTAAATGTGCATGGCAGAGTAAATTGTAGTCTTTCAGTAATGGATTTATAATCTTAGGCATTTTGTTCAAAAACTTATCCTATAATTTTGACAGTGAAATTTTCCTCAGTTGATATAAACTGTGAGAAATTGATACATTCTCAAATTGACATTAGAAAGCAGATAATGATGTATATTTTTAGGAACTCAAAACTTTAAATTGTTGTGTGATCTGACTAAAAATTAATCACCATTACATATACTCTAAATCTTTGTATAAAAATTTAGTTTGGATTTAGGATGTAACTTACATGTTACCAGTGTTACCCTATTAGTACTCAATCCTTAGTTTATATGAAGTCAAGTATTAGGCTTAAAACAGAAGTTTCCTGTTTTCTCCAAAGGGTGGATATTTGTTTCTTTGCTACTCAGGCTCTGTTCTTTCACCTGTGTTGGAACATTCCAATTTTCCTGTTTCTTTTGAGGAACAGCTTCTCCTCTATTTTGTTCAGAGATGATGCTTCTGGCATAATCTCAATTTACCACATTTCCAGGAAGATTCTACTTTGTCTTTTCAGCAGCACTCACTTTGGATACCACAATGATCAAACATATAATAACCACTATTTATTAGTTTCCCTGGTGGCTTAGACGGTAAAGAATCTGCCTGGAATGCAGAAGATGTGGGTTTGATCCCTGGGTTAGGAAGATCCCCTGGAGAAGGGAACAGCAACCCACTCCAACATTCTTGCCTTGAAATGCTGTGGACAGGGGAGCCTTGTAGACTCCAGCCCATGGGATTACAGAGTTGGGCATGACTGAGTGACTAACACTTCTTCCTTTTCACTTTCATTATTTATTGAACAAACTTGATGTGCAGGAAAATGGATAGGCACTTTTTGTGTGTTATTTGTGATTTTTTATGTGTTATTTGTGATCCATATCAAACTGTAAGGAGGCATTATAGCAACATTCATTCCTTTTGATAACTTTTAACATATTTAGAATTGTGATTCTAACAACAAAATTCATCCAAAAAGAGTGCCATCAAGTTCAATAATTTTAAAAAATTTTATAGAAAGTTTTATGTTTAAAGTAGAGAAAATATAATAACTAGTCCCCATCATCTACCTTTAACAAAGATCAACTCACGGTCAAACTTCTTTGATCTATGTTCCTCCAGTTCTTTCCGGATTCTTTTGAAAGAAATTCCAAATATCGTGTCTTTCCACCTGTAAATACTTCGGTATATATCCCTTAAAGATAAATAGTGCTCTTTAAAACATAAACTTAATATTATTATCACACCTAAAAATACTAGGAGCAAGTCCTATTTCATCTAGTTTATAGACTGTATTTATGTTTTTCCAATTGCCCAGTCTCTCTCTCTTTCCCCCAAATCTGTCTCTCTCACCCCTTTTCTTTCTTTTTAGCACATTGTTTAATCAGGATCCAAATAAGATTAGGTTAGCATTTAGATTCAGAGAAGGCAATGGCACCCCACTCCAGTACTCTTGCCTGGAAAATCCCATGGATGGAGGAGCCTGGTAGGCTGCAGTCCATGGGGTTGCAAAGAGTCAGACAGACTGAGCGACTTCCCTATCACTTTTCACTTTCATGCATTGGAGAAGGAAATGGCAACCCACTCCAGTGTTCTTGCCTGGAGAATCCCAGGGACGGGGGAGCCTGGTGGGCTGCCGTCTATGGGGTCGCACAGAGTCGGACACGACTGAAGCGACTTAGCAGCAGTAGCAGCAGCAGTAGCATTTAGATTAGATTAGACTCTTAAGTATCTCTTAATGTATAGATTCTCCTTCAATCTTTTCTTCTTTTTTTGAAATTTATTTGTTGAAAAAATGCATTTTTGTCCTGTATACCTTTTCCACAGGCTGGATTTTGCAGATCAGATTGCTTCCCATGCTGCCAGTGTTAAGTTCCTCTGTCCTCTGTGAGATGGAAGTTAGATTGAGAGGTGTGATAAGATTTTTATTGCATAGTTGATGCATACTTCCATCCTGAGACATATAATGTCTAGTTGTGATGCTATGAGCCATGTATGATCACTCCCCAGATCCATTAATTCATCAGAGGTTGAGGAATTCCACCAACTCATTCTCATTTATGAGCTCCCTCATCAACTATTGAGTTATCTTGAGGTACAGTATGGTTTAACAGAACAAAAGATTTTTAATTCTATTCCTTTTTTACCAGTTTCCAAAATAATGAGTTGAAACCCTAAGACCCTTCTAGGGAGGAGAAGGATCTTAGGATTTTATTAGTATTTAAAAATATTAAATATTTTATTTAATATTATTATTTAAAATAATAAATATTATTTAAGATAATAAGTAATATTATTTATTTTAAAAATATTAAGTATCCTAATTTTCTAACTAGTTATTATTATTTAAAAATATTATTATGAATTTATGTGTATAAAGTATATTTTTTTCTATTAGTTGCAGTTTTCTTTATTTATACTCAAATATTCTCATCTTTGGCTAGTGAGAGCTTCTTAAAGTTGACCCTTGAGTTCTTTTGATACAACTCCAGTAACTCCATAGTTTCCTAGCATATTGGTATGACAAGAAATAATATTCTAGAGTCTTCTTGTATGTTTTTGCCCTGGGTCTGGCAATGAATTGCTTTTTAGTAAAGGTAAGTTTTATTGTCAGCTTGAAGTGACTACAGAAAGTCGTTTAGTAGATCATCCTGCAAGGACAAGTTCTCAGAGAACATTTGATGAAGGCAGGACTGAAAGCTCTCTTTTAAACTAATATTTGCCAAAGTCAGCTATTGAGGGGATGATGGTGTCTCCTATTTGTATCTTTGGACTAATTTGACACCTTTAAGGGCTTCATATTCATGTCCATAAATAAGACCACAGACAGCTGAAAAACTAGTCTGTGGCTCTACTTACAGGGTCTTTATCAGGCTCATCTTATCAGTCGTCTTTGTATATTTACCACTATTTACAGACCTAGTGCCTTGGAACAATTTTCATCTCTGTGCTTGGCCCCTTTGGGATTGATTGTCTCTGAGGGCAGTTTTATCAGCTCTCGAGCTGCCCTCCTCCGTGGAAACTTGCCTCTACCTCTGCCTAGGCTTCTTACTGCACTTGGTAGGTTTGAGCCCGTCTTACTTGTCATTTAAGCTGCTCTCCCAAAACCCTAACCTGGAAAGACCTCTGTTCTCTTTTATTTTTTTTTAAATTTTTTTATTTTTACTTTATTTTACTTTACAATACTGTATTGGTTTTGCCATACATTGACATGAATCCACCACGGGTGTATACAAGCTCCCAATCCTGTATCCCCCTCCCACCCCATATCATCTCTCTGGATCATCCCCATGCACCAGCCCCAAGCATCCTGTATCCTGTATCTAACATAGACTGGCACTTCGTTTCTTACATGATAGTATACATGTTTCAATGCCATTCTCCCAAATCATCCCACCCTCTCCCTCCCCCTCAGAGTCCAAAAGTCCATTCTATATATCTGTGTCTCTTTTGCTGTCTCACATACAGGGTCATCATTACCATCTTTCTAAATTCCGTATATATGTGTCAGTATACTGTATTGGTGTTTTTCTTTCTGGCTTACTTCACTCTGTATAATCGGCTCCAGTTTCATCCATCTCATTACAACTGATTCAAATGTATTCTTTCTAACGGCTGAGTAATACTCCATTGTGTATATGTACCACATCTTTCTTATCCATTCATCTGCTGATGGACATCTAGGTTGTTTCCATGTCCTGGCTATTATAAACAGTGCTGCAATGAACATTGGGGTACATTTATCTCTTTCAATTCTGGTTTCTTCGGTGTGTATGCCCAGCAGTGGGATTGCTGGGTCATAAGGCAGCTCTATAGAGGAGTTTGAACTTTTGTCAACACTATGGAATAATAGTGAAGTCAACTGAAAAAGTGACTATCACATGATTTTGCTAGTGTGTGTGTGTGAGAGAAAGAGAGAAAGAGAGAGAGAGAGAGAGAGAGAGAGACAGACAGACAGACAGACAGAGACAGAGAGAGAGAGAAAGGAAACATATCAACTTGAACTAAAAACCTGTAATTGGGTATTTTTAAAGACTAATTTTAACATAGAAAAAGAGAAGGTTCCCGCCATCCCCTGAAATTTAAAAACCTCTGATTTATCTACCAGTTTTAAAGAAGAGGTACTATATCTTACCAAATATACTGTTGAGATTTTATACTGTATTCCACTGTTAGCTTACTTTACTGTACACAAGGATGAACAAAAATTTATCATTACCTCACCTTAGATGAAAGTAAAACATCTGTGGAATCATTTCCTAAGTATGACTGACCCTTGAAAAACATGGGTTTGAATTGTGTGGGTCTACTTATATGTGGATTTTATTTCAATAAATATGATGGAAAAAAAATTTGGAGACCTTTGAGAATTTGAGAATACTTGCTGATAAACTGTATAGCCTTGAAATGTTGAAAAAAATTAAGAAAAAATTATGATAGGAATGCATAAAATCTAAGTAGATGCTATTCTATCATTTACCACCATAAAATATGTACAAATCTATTATAGACTATTAAACTTTATAAAAACTTATGCACACACATTATACATGGTAGATTCACAGTTGAAGGAAATGTAAACAAACGTAAAGATGAAGTACTGATTCTTTACCATCTGAGCCACTAGGGAAGTCCAAATAATGGAGTGGGGGAACTTATCCCTTCTCCAGGGGATCGTCCTGACCCAGGAATTGAACCAGGGTCTCCTGCATTGCAGGCAGATGTTTTTACCAGCTGAGCTACCAGGGAAGCCCAAATCTTAACTACATAAAGTTAAATAGTACATGTTGTCCTACTGTAATAATTCTGTAGCCACCTCCTGTTGCTATTGCAGAGAACTCAAGTGTTGCGAGTATTTTCTTGAGACACTTTGTAACTCTAATCATCTCCACATGAACAGCTCATCTCTCCAGGAAACTGCATATTGCAATAAAAACCGTACTCTTGAGATTCGTGTGTGGTTTTCATAGTGTTTAGTGCAATACCATAACCTTGAATAACACCATGGTGCCCCAGTGATGCTAGAAGTGCTCCCAAGAAACAGAGAAAACTCATGGCATAACAAGAAAAAGTTTAATTGTTTAATATGTACTGTAGATTGAGGTCTGCAATGATGGTTGCCTACCATTCCAAGATAGATGAATCCAGCAAAAGGACACCCCCCCCAAAAAAAAAAGGAAATTCCTCCATGAAACTGTCACTCTGTCACTGCAGCCAGGACAGAAGGCATGAAAACCTTGTACTTTTCATGAAATAGCTTTTTATCTCTTATTGAAAATGCAGCTCTTATGTGGGTTCAGGTTTGCTCTAAAAAGTCACATCTGTAGACTCTAATATGATTCAAGAAAAAGCAAAGTCATTATATGACAGCTTAAAACAAAAAGAAGGTGAAGGATCTAAAACTGGAGAATTTAATGCAAGTGTAGAATGGTCTGATCATTTCATAAAGTGGTTTGGCTTTAAAAATGTCAAGATGGCAGAAGAAGTAGCTTCTGCTCACCAAGAGGCAGCAGACGAGTTCCCAGACACCATTAAGAAAATTACTAAGCTTATGATCAAGACTACCTTTATCTACAAAGCCACAAACTCCTGGGTCTTGAAAGAAAAAGATAAATACCAGATGCCAGTCTTTTGGTTGTACAATAAGAAGCCCTGAACAATGAGATCAGATTTTCTGGATTTATTCCACTGATTCTTTGTCCCTGAACTTAGGATGTATCTCACACATATAGGGCTGCCTTTTAATGTTCTTTCACTATTGTACAATGTTTCTGGCCACCCTGAATCCCATGAGTTCAACACCAAAGGCATCAAAGTGGTCTCCTTGCCCCCAAACATAATGTTTCCAATTTAGCCTGTAAATCAAGGACCTTTAAGGCTCATTACACATGGTACTCTATGGAAAAGATCGTCAGTGCAATGGAAGAGAACTTCAACAGAGAGAACACCATGAAAGCTTGGAAAAATCACACCATTGAGGATATCATTTTTGTAATAGAAAATGTCATGAAAGCCACCCAGCCTAAAACAATAAATTCCTGCTGGAAAAATGTGTCCAGCTGTTGTGCATGACTTCACAGGATTTATTACAGAGCCAAACAAGGGAATCATGAAAAAGATTATGGATATGGGGGAAAAAGATGAGGGTGAAAGGTTTCGAGATGTGGCTCTTGAAGTTAATAGACACCACACCAGAGAAATGCACAGAAGCCCATGTGATTGAGATGAGTACTTCTGAACCAGTGCCACATGATAAGAAAGAAGACATAGAAGAAGCAGTGCCAGAAAACAAATCGATGTTAGGCAATCTGGCAGAAGGGTTTTGATTATTCAAGACTATTTTTGACTTCTTTTATGACACAGAGCCTTCTGTGATATAGGCACTGAAACTAAAGGAAATGGTGGAAAAAGAATTGGTACCATACAGAAACATTTTCAGAGAAATGGAAAAGCAAAATGTTCAGATGGAAGTTACTAAGGACACTGAGTATATCTGTCTCTCCTGCCTTCCCTTCCACTCCCTCTGTCTCTTCTGCTTCTGCCACCTTGGAGACAGCAGGACCAGCCTTTCCTTGTCCTCTTCCTCCTCAGCCTACTCAGTGTGAAGACAACAAGGATGAAGGCCTTCATGATGATCCAGTTTCCCTGAATGAATAGAAAGTAATCATCATGCAGTATAGTTAGTCAACTTGCCTGTTGTGTATGTCTGTGGGTGTGAAAATGTAATACTATATGGCAAGAACTATATGAGATGTTTGTCACTATCATCGTCGCCTAAATACTCACCATGTAGAACGTTGTGTGCAAGACTTGTATTGAAGTGGACAGCCTATCCCTACACAGGTGTTGCTGCTGCTGCTGCTAAGTCACTGCAGTCGTGTCCGACTCTATGCGACCCTATAGACGGCAGCCCATCAGGCTCCATCGTCCCTGGGATTCTCCAGGCAAGAACATTGGAGTGGGTTGTCATTTCCTTCTCCAATGCATGAAAGTGAAAAGTGAAAGGGAAGTCGCTCAGTCGTGTCCGACTCTTCGAGACCCCACGGACTGCAGCCTTCCAGGCTCCTCCATCCATGGGATTTTCCAGGCAAGAGTACTGGAGTGGGTTGCCATTGCTTTGGGGAATGGTATTTAATACAAACTTGGTAATGTGTTAGTTTTTTTTTTTTTACTGTTTTATAATTTTACTTTCAAAGAATTACATTACTGTAGAGCATGCCCCTCTCTCATAATGAGAGAAACTGTGTATTAACCTATCATCACAAGTAAGTGGTTTTTAAAAAATATAATAATGTTTCCAATATTGTCTTATAAATATGAATGTAATATTGTATACCATAACATTTTTATAACAATTTATCTGTTAGTGTATAAGGTAGGCTGCTGTGAAGCAATCCTATCGATTATACCAGGCTACCATAAAGCCATCGTATTGCTGTTTCTTCATTATCAATGCATGAACTGTTGCATTTGTAAATAAATATGATTTTCTTTATCATACCACATTTTCATTTCTAATATCTAGTGTTAGTAATATGTATAACATCTACAGTGTTTTAGTATTTCAACATTCAATACATTCAATGTTGATGTAGGTACTGACAGATGATATAAACAGATGACATAAAACATGATTTCCATAAATACAGTACAGTGCTATAAATGTATTTTTTTCTTATGATTTGCATAATAACATTTTTTCTAGCTTACTTTATTGTAAGAAAATACATTATAGAGTACATAATAGAGCATGCCCAATACTAACAATAGAGTATGTGTTAACTTATTATTTATATTATCAGCAGGGCTTTCAGTCAATAGTAGGTTATTAGTAGCTACGTTTCTGGGGAGTCAAAAGTCATGTGCAAATTTTCAACTGTGCAGGAGTCAGCACCCCTCACCCCTGCATTATTCAAGGGTCAGCTGTGTATTTTTTTTCATTTATTATGGATTCTATATCTCTTAAGTGAACTTGGTTGCCTAAAAATATTAAGAAGTCACATGATCAGTTGTGTAAGACATCTCAAATTTATGATTAATTCTCAATAATAGAATCTATACGAAATAGGGTAAATATACAAAGAAATGGTAATAGAATCTGAGAAGAGACATTGAGAAAAGGAATGATAAGAAGACTCACAAATCATGCAGTTGTTCTGTCAGTGCCTCAGATTCTAAAGGTAGATTCAAAAACAACAACACTGTCAATCATGTAATGATTATTTACTATCTGTCAGTCATTACTAACTTCCTTTCTCACTTGCTGCATTCAGTTTTCACATTGACCCAGAAGTTAGTAGATACTCGCCCATTATACAGGTAAGAATAGAATGTCAGAGAGATTAATTACTATATGCTGAATTGCTTAGTGATTTAGTAGTGAAGCAAAGCTTAAAAACATATCTATTTGATTAGAAGGCTCATGATCACATCACAGCACCTTGAAATTACTGTAAGAGGGTAAAATTGTACTTATTTTTAATGAGCTAACCGCATCTCCTATTCCTTTTTTGTTTATGATGCATTAAAATAAAATGTAATGTCTGCTATTTATCTCACTATTTGTTAGATACTAGTATAACATGACTAATCCTCAAAATAAATGACTTCTTTTTCACTCCAATGTGTGTTGCTAGTAAAGAAAACATTCATTTTAATATTATCTGCACTTGCTTGAAGCATTAACTAAATTAACACAGTCACACTTATCTTATGAATGTTTTCAAATCACAATGAATAATGTACTTTTCAAATATAATGCAGCAAGCTATAAAATAGGGCATAATTATGTTGAGTGAGTTATGGTGTTTCAAATCAGGATCTGCTATAGTGGTAAATAGTAAGAGGGAATGAAGCCATGTATCAAAGCCACTTATCCTTTATAATCTGGTGAAAGAATAATGTGAGGTCTCTAAATTACCTTTGGAGAAGAATATGTATTATCTTTGGTGATCCATCAAAGAGAACACATTAACATAGAGAAAGAAGTTATAATAAATTTGAAAATTTTAAAATAGAGATTTCCCCCTTTATATGCTAGGAATCTTAAATTTGACTCGTTGAGAAAATATTGGTCAGGGATCACCAACATATATTCTAATAGTAAAGCTAAAGACAGTTTTACGTGATAATACAGTATCTCACTGCTGTTGAATAAATGATTTTTTCTGGGAAAAATTTAGTTAAATATGATTTTAAAAGACAGTTGATTACTGCTATAAAGTACTAAAATATTAGAAAATATTCTGTTTTTTAAAACAATTGTTTTTAATAGTAATCAAAAGCTTTAGTTGAAAACCATTGTTTTGATGTTATTTTATAATATTAGGAGGTTTTGCTCCACCAATGATATTAAGTTCAAATGATAAAAGACCTTTGATCCTCTAAAAAGTGTATTGACACATAGTAATGATGGAGAAACAGTGGAAACAGTGTCAGACTTTATTTTGGGGGGCTCCAAAATCACTGCAGATGGTGACTGCAGCCATGAAATTAAAAGATGCTTACTCCTTGGAGTCTTCCCTGGTGGCTCAGAGGTTAAAGCGTCTGCCTGGAATGTGGATTGACCTGGGTTCAATCCCTGGGTTGGGAAGATCCTCTGGAGAAGTAAATGGCAACCCACTCTAGTACTCTTGCCTGGAGAATTCCATGGACTGAGCAGCCCAGTAGGCTACAGTCCATGGAGTCGCAAAGAGTCGGACACAACTGAGCAACTTCACTACTCCTTGGAAGGAAAGTTATGACCAACCAAGATAGCATATTCAAAAGCAGAGATATTACTTTGCCCACGAAGGTCCGTCTAGTCAAGGCTATGGTTTTTCCAGTGGTCATGTATGGATGTAAGAGTTGGACTGTGAAGAAATCTGAGTGCCGAAGAATTGATGCTTTTGAACTGTGGTGTTGGAGAAGACTCTTGTGAGTCCCTTGGACTGCAAGGAGATCCAACCAGTCCATCTTAAAGGAGACCAGTCCTGGGTGTTCATTGGAAGGACTGATGCTGAGGCTGAAACTCCAGTACTTTGGCCACCTCATGCAAAGAGTTGACTCACTGGAAAAGACCCTGATGCTGGGAGGGATTGGGGGCAGGAGAAGACAGGGTCGACAGAGAATGAGATGGCTGGATGGCATCACTGACTCAACGGACATGAGTTTGGGTGAACTCTGCGAGTTGGTGATAGACAAGGAAGCCTGGTGTGTTGTGAGTCATGGGGTCGCAAAGAGTCGGACACTACTGAGCTACTGAACTGAACTGAACTGAATGGTCCTTTAAATGGCAATAATAAAAAGGCTTTTAATTTAAAAAGCATTCAATTGACTCCTTGGAATTATTCTTTCTTCTAAAATGTGGCCACCCAGAAGCCCCCTAAATTAAAAAAAAAAACAAGCACCCTTACCAATTATCATAGTTTGAATGTTTATGTCTTCCCAAGATAGTATGGTAAAATCCTACCCCAAGTGTGATGGTATTAGAAGGTGGGGTCTTTGGAAAGTGATAAGGTTATGAGGGTGGAACCCTCATGAATGAGATTAGTGCCCTTATAAAAGAGACCCTGGAAAAGGGCTCTCACCAGAACCTGATCATGCTGACTGCATGACTTTAGACTTCCATCCTCCAGAATTGTGAAAAAATAAGTTCCTGTTGCTGATGATGCACTCAGTTTATGCAATTATGTTCTGGCAGCCTAAGCTAAGAAACCAACTGTATTACAGGTGACTCTTGAGCAAAATGGGTTTGAACTGTACAGATACACTTATACATAGATTTTTTTCAGTATAAATACTATAGCACTACACAATCTGTAGTTGGTTGATTCTGGGGATGCAGGATTGTGGTACAGAGGGCAGACTGTAAAGTGATGTTTGGATTTTCAGCTGAGCAAGGTACTAGCTTGTTAATCTCCTAACCGCTGCATTGTTTAAAGGTCAACTGCATTTTCCTAAAGCTGCCATAACAAATTACCACAATCCTAGTGGTTTAAAGCAACAGAAACTTATTCTCATAGTTCTGGAGGCTAGAAATATAAAATCAAAATGTAGACTGGGTTGTGTTCCTCTTGAGTGCTCTAGGGGAGACTCTTTCCTTGCCTTTTCCAGACTCTGGTGGCTCCAGGCATCTCTACAGTATGGCTGCATCACTTCAGTCTCAGCCTCTGTCTTTACACAGATGTCTCCTCTTCTCCTTGTGTGTCTCTCTTTTATTTCCTATAAAAATGGCTTTAAGTGGATTTAAGGCTCACCTGGATAACACTGGATGATCTCATCTCCAGATTCTTCATTACATCCACAAAGGCCCTTTCTTCAAATTAGGTCACATTCACAGATTCCAAGCATTAGGATGCGGATATATTATTTGGAAAGGTGCCATTTAGCCACCATACCAACATTACCCAAATCATGTGGGTCGCCATCTGTGTGGTGGCTAAATGCAGAGGCTTGGATTGCGTCTGTGTGAATCTGACTCTTGGAGCCTCAGCTTTCTCATCCACAAAATGGGAAATATGATGGCACGTAATTTTGTGAGGAAACAATGAGAACATCTATATAGAATACTGAGGCCTGGTATATTGTAACTAATCGAAGTTAATTTTATTCCATTATTATAATTTATGGTACCATTTTGCATAGGTAATTTCCGAAATGCTAACCCATTGCTTTTCTAATGCCCCTCTAATGGGATTTCTTTGAAGAAAAACTGATAATATTAGCCAGACATCCTGGAACCTGAAGTCAAATGGGCCTTAGGAAGCATCAAGACAAACAAAGCTAGTGGAGGTGATGGAATTCCAATTGAGCTATTTCAAATCCTGAAAGATGATGCTGTGAAAGTGCTGCACTCAGTATGCCAGCAAATTTGGAAAACTCAGCAGTGGCCACAGGACTGGAAAAGGTCAGTTTTCATTCTAATTCCAAAGAAAGGCAATGCCAAAGAATGCTCAAACTACCGCACAATTGTATTCATCTTACACATTAGTAAAGTAATGCTTAAAATTCTTCAAGCCAGGCTTCAGCAATACATGAACCGTGAACTTCCAGATTTTCAAGCTGGTTTTAGAAAAGGCAGAGGAACCAGAGATCAAATTGCCAACATTTGATGGATCATTGAAAAAGCAAGAGAGTTCAGAAAAACATCTATTTCTGCTTTATTGACTATGCCAAAACCTTTGACTGTGTGGATCACGATAAACTATGGAAAATTCTGACAGAGATGGGGATACCAGACCACCTGACTTGCCTCTTGGAAACCTGTATGCAGATCAGGAAGCAACAGTTAGAACTGGACAAGGAACAACAGACTGGTTCCAAATAGGAAAAGGAGTCCATCAAGGCTGTATATTGTCACCCTGCTTATTTAACTTATATGCCAAGTACATCAAGAGAAATGCTGGGCTGGAGGAAGCACAGGCTGGAATCAAGATTGCTGGGAGAAATATCAATAACTTCAAATATGCAGATGACACCACCCTTATGGCAGAAAGTGAAGAAGAACATCATTCATTCTTGATGTAAGTGAAAGAGGAGAGTGAAAAATTTGGCTTAAAGCTCAACATTCAGAAAACTAAGGTCATGGCATCTGGTCCCATCACTTCGTGGCAAGTAGATGGGGAAACAGTGGAAACAGTGTCAGACTTTATTTTGGGGGGCTCCAAAATCACTGCAGATGGTGATTGCAGCCATGAAATCAAAAGACGACTACTCCTTGGAAGGAAAGTTATGACCAACCTAGACAGCATATTTAAAAGCAGAGACATTGCTTTGTCAACAAAGATCTGTCTAGTCAAGGCTATGGTTTTCCCGTGGTCATGTATGGATGTGAGAGTTGGACTATAAAGAAAGCTGAGTGCCAAAAAATTGATGCTTTTGAACTGTGGTGTTGGAGAAGACTCTTGAGAGTCCCTTGGACTGCAAGGAAATCCAACCAGTCCATCCTAAAGGAGATCAGTCCTGACTATTCATTGGAAGGGCTGATGTTAAAAGCTGAAACTCCAATATTTGGCCACCTCATGGGAAGAGCTGACTCATTGGAAAAGACCCTGAGGCTGGGAGGGATTGTGGGCAGGAGGAAAAGGGGACGACAGAGGATGAGATGGCTGGATGGCATCACCGACTCAATGGACATGAGTTTGGGTGAACTCCAGGAGTTGGTGATGGACAGGGAGGCCTGGCGTGCTGTGGTTCATGGGGTCACAGAGTCGGACACAACTGAGAGGCTGAACTGAACTGAACTGAACTGTGGCTGCCAGGCCTCAATTCTGATGGGATTTCTCTGTGTTTTAGTGCCAGTCCTCATTCTTGATGAGAATGGGCAAGGGCTTAGCTGGCCAGGGAATGAAACTTAAATGTTTCCTTTAAAAAGTTAATGGATCTAAATTTCCCCGAATCCATTCATGAAAAAGTTTTAAAAACTATGGTCATGTCCATTATGTAGAGGAACCTACAGGGCATATAGACTGATGTTATCCTTTCCACCTTTTCCCCTATAAAACCAGATGATATATAGGCAACTTAGACCAAAATCTTGTTGTTCTAGTGTGTGAAGTGTTTGTAACAACTTCTTCTTCTCCCATGGGTAAGATCTCTGACACCCCATAAAGTCCTGTAGTAACCTCCTATATCCCAGGGTATCACGCCCAGCTCCGCCTTCCACTTTCCATTATCCGTATGCCTGCTCTGCTTTACAGTTCCAGTTTCTCTTCTGATTATCACCATTATTTGTAGTAGACAGTCTTTCTGATTCTGGTTTTGTCCTAGTCTCTCTTCCAGTTTTCCCTCCTTTGTTCTATGTTCTACAGCTCTTGGACCAGCACTGTTCTACTCCATCCCAAGCCCTGTCGCCTAGAACCTTGGCTCTGTTAAATTATACCAGACCCTTGCCTGTCTAGAGACAGGGAGTCAATAAGTGCCTGGAATCTTGAGCATTCCAGTCTAGTTTTCCCAGAGAATTTGGAAATCATGTTTGTTTTTGTGCAGAGAGACCCAAGGTTCTGTGAACAGGGTCTTCAAGATCTATGTAGTCTCCCACTCTAGGAGAAAATGAGGTGACCCTGGAATGCCAGATACCTTCAACTGATGGCAGCAAGACTATAATAAATTTCATAAATGTCTCAAGTTAACTCAGAGACACTTTTGAGGGTTGGGTTGGAACTACATAAGCCTCTTGATATGGTGAAAGAAAGTATAGATGGATATATCTGAAGATCAGGCTTTCAAGAGCTGAGGAATTATCCAAAGACAATGCCCTTCCCTAGAGTTGTTTCTTTCTCCCAAAACTTAGATGACTTACTTTTTTTTTTTTTTTAATCCATGCAATTCCTCTGACTGTGCCCTCTTGCATCCAAAGGTACTCATGGCTTAGAGGTACACTTTAGGGAATTTTCCAGTCCAACAGAAGCTAGCTTCTGTGGGATATGAAACTATGCCACTTAAGGTAATACCAATGTCACAGTTAGGAACTCTGTAGACTCAGTCTAAATTACCAATCCCAATTTCTAAACTGGAAGATTCTTTTGGAATACATTTCTTCCTTCTTATGTTTCTTAGTTTGTTAGGTGGGAAATACTAAATAGATGGTTCTGATTCTCCTCCAGGGAATTTTCCTGACTCAGGGATCAAACCAGAGTCTCCTGCATTGCAGACAGATTCTTTACCACCTGAGCCATGAAGGAAGCCCATGAAAAGTCACAGAAACAATTAAATGATAAAACATGATTTTGTGCTCTAAGATATCAGAGAAGGAAGTGATCGCTTCAGGCTGGTGGTAAATAGTTCCATGAATGAGGCAGATTCAAGCTAGAATGTGAAGAATGTTGAGGGTTTGCACATATGAAAAATATTGGATGTGGTATATTCAGAAAGAATCACATTGTAATTGGAATAAAGGGAAGAGGATGATGTAGGGAAATAGATGTGGGTGGAAAACAGTTGGAAACTTTCAATAGTTTATTTTAATGGCAAACTTTGAACTATGCTCATGTGGATTTGAACACTTATGCTGAATCTATCTGAATACACCTAGATACTGGTAAAAAAAAAAAAATATATATATATATATATATATAAGTGCTTTGTTTCCCAAAGTGTGTTCCCCTAGGATTTAGCAAATAAAACAACACACACACACATACACACTTTGGAAAATGCTGGTGAAACAGATTTCTTTGCTACAGGAATGCTCTGAGCCTTCATATGTGCTATGCTTAGTTGTTCAATCATGTCTGACTCTTTGTGACTCTATGGACTGTAGCCTGCCAGGCTCCTCTGTCCATGGGGATTCTCCAGACAAGATTGCTGGAGTGGGTTGCCATTCCTTTCTCCAGGGGATTTTTCCAACCCAGGGATTGAACCCAGGTCTCCCTCATTGCGGGCAGATTCTTTACCATCTGAGGCACCTTCGTGTAGTGAATGCACGTTCATGTTGTGAATCTGCAAGAAGAGGATTTGATATGCAGGGCTTCTGAAAATCATCTGACCATGGAATCTTTTTGATATGAGATACCAGTTATCTTATATCAGTGTTTTGTGGAATACTATTTGAACAATGTTTTAGTAGTATATAAATACGCCACATTACATTACAGAATTACACGGTTACTACAGAGGATAGCTCTAGAGTCAGACGCCTCTGGATAGTATTCTGGATTTACTGCTTAGTTAACATGTGATCTTGAGCAAACTGCTTAATCTTTTGAAAGTCAGTTTCTTCACATATAAAATGGATACAATAATTCTGGTAGTCCCTATATTGTATTATAGGGTTGTTAGAATTAAGTAAGGTAGTGTAAGTAAAGTGCTTAGCCTGGTACCTGGCACATTGCAACTGCCAGTAGATTGTTGTTGTTCTGTTGCCAAGTCGTGTCCAACTCTTTGCAACCCCATGGACTGCAGCACACCAGGCCTTTCTGTCCCTGGAATTTGCCCAGGTTCCTGTCCGTTGAACTGGTGATGCTATCCAGTCACCTCATCCTCTGTCACCCACTTCTCCTCCTGCCCTCGATCTTCTGTTGCATCAGGATCTTTTCTAATGAGTCAGCTCTTCACATCAGGTGGCCAAAGTACTGGAGCCTCAGCGTCAGCATTAGTGCTTACAGTGATTATTCAGGGTTGATTTCCTTTAGGATTGACTGGTTTGATCTCTTTGCTGTCCAAAGGACTCTTAAGAGTCTTCTCCAGCACCACATTTTAAAGGTATCAATTCTTTAACACTCTGTCTTATTGATGGTCCAACTCTAGTAGATACTGTCTTTATTAAAATCCTATTATGACCACAGCTTGCATTTACTTTATCACAATCAATGTTTGTCATTATCCCTTTATTTTCTTGCCTTGTGCTGTGACTTTCAAAAACCTAGAAAATACACCCTGGCTTATTAGGTACCAATATAGATTACTGTATGCAAAATCAATCTTTTTGTTAAATAGGATAATTTTTATCCTATAATTTCAAAATATGTTTCAGTAAATTTTTGAAATATTTCTCATAATTGTGCTATAGTAGCTGAAGCGATTTAACAGTAGCAGCAGCAGCTGAACTTATTATTGTAGTCTTCTGAGATCAATGAGACAAAAATTAGGAATTTCTACCTTCATGAAAAGGTAACAAGAACATTTCTTAAATATGTTCCCTGAAATTTATCATTGTAAAATCACAGACAACTATACATTTCCAGAAGAGCTTGGAAAAAATATCTTCTTATTTATATAGTCAGTGTTAGAATCCTAGGAAACAAAGGATTCGTGGGAAAATGTCTTTTCAGAGGCCTGTTACATAGGCCTCTAAGAATTGAACATAAACTTATCCTTGCACAGATTTTAATACTGATATCAATGATGGAGCATAATTGTTAATATTTTTATTTTACAATTCTTTTAATGCTCTCATTTGATAATAGTGTATCTTTGCTTTGGTAACCCTCGATATGGAAGTTGTACCTCAATTTATTCTGTAAATCTGTGCATATAAGGAATGCATAAGCTCTGAATGTAGCAAAAATCTGTGTAGGCTACAGCCTTAAGTATCTATTATGGTTAAAATTAAAAGGAAATGCAAATCAATACTTAGCAGAAGAGACCACTATCATCCCTCAAACCTAGATGGCCTTAAATGAAAAATAAAGAGCAATTAAAACATAGTTAAAGAATTACAGGTGACTTATATTTTAGTATTTACAAATAGCTGAAACCTAAATAGAATTTACTTTTTTTGGTTGTTGTTCACCTTTTTTTTTCTTTGTCCTCTATATGACATCGGTGTTTCTCAATTTGAGAATATTATTTTCTTTGGAGTCACAATAGCAACAAACTGCGTCAGGAAGGAAAATGCCTGCCAAAGCCCATCTATTAATCCTGTCTTTGGCAGACCCTTAGACCTCTCTGAAACTAAGTTACTCATCTGCAAAACAGGTCAAAAAATGTCAACCATATATTTCTTCAGCATTATTATGAGGACTAAAAAAAAAATGTATGTGAAACAGATGTGAAAACTGTAAATCACAGTATAAATGTTAAGGATTATTGTGGATCATAAACCATTTACATTGTTCTTGGCCCCAGATATTTCTTTGTAAGCCTGGCTTCTTCTCATCATTTAGGTTTTAATTTAAATGTCACATTCTCAGAGAGTGTTTCCTGAGCAGTTAATCTCAAGAAGAAATCTACAAACTCTACTAGTCACTTGTTCTTTTCTTGTTTTTTGTTTTTTTTTTAAGACGTCTTTCTGTTATGTTTGCTCATTTATTTATTTTTATTTTTATTTTTGATTGTGCTGGGTCTTTGTTGCTGAGCACAGACTTTCTCTATTTGCAGTGAGTGGGGGGTACTCTTTGTTGCCATGTATGGGCTTATTGTGGCGGCTTCTCTATTGTAGAGCATGTGCTCTAGGTGCTCGGCCTCAGGAGTTGTGGCACATGGGCCTTGGCTGCCCCGTGGCATATGGAATCTTCCCAGACCAGGGATCAAACCCCATTTTCCTTGCATTGGCAGGCAGATTCTTATCCACCAGGGATTTCTCCACTCCTTGTCCCTTTCCTACTTACTTATAACTATCTGCAATCAGCCTATTTATTGTTTAGGTATTGTTGTCTGCATCCCTAACCTGTAAGGGGATCTCTACCTGGCAGGGACTTTGGTCTGTGACACTTACTGCAGACCTGCAGGCTGCTTTCCACTCAGTGTGTCTGAGATGGTGTACAATCAAGAGATGCGTTCTCCACAATCGCTTCTGTCTCCATGCACATCTCTTCTAATGGATTTAGGTCTTAGACGTGTGTCAAGCTGAATATTTTCGTGTAACTTTAACTTTCCATGTACTTGGTAACAAAAGGTTTCAGAAGCAATTTGTTTATCCTTCTAACCCAATGATAAATTCTTTTCTAAAGAGAATTGATTTCTCTGTGGGATCATTTTCACCTCAGATGAAGTCACTTTGTTCAAAATGCTGCACAGAATTTATCTCTGGAGAACCAGAAGAGAGATTTATTTTTTTGATTCACCCTGTTACAGTGGCTAAGATTGTATAGCCTACTCTCTTGGTATTCCTGTCTCCAGGGCCAGCCTGGAATTATGATCGTAAAGCTGCCTCAAAAAAACGGCACAATTGTACTTCACAAGTTGGTTAGAAGGCTAGACCATTTATTCCTATCAAATAAAGAATCCCAGTTTATGTGATTGGAGAAGTAAATTATCTATAGCTTATAAAACTAATGAATAAGCCCCCAAATCTTCATGATCACTTGTAAAGAGTCTTACCCATCCAGCCTCCTGGCTTGGCTCTTCTCATCACTCTCTCAGCTCTAGCTACACTGGCCTCCTTGCCATTCCTATAATCATCTAAGGTCTCCCTTCCCTTACGTATCTACAATATGCTTCCACATAGTCAGGTGTTTGCTCAGATGGCACATTAGTAGCATTGTTTTCCTGTCTATCCTATTTAAAATCATAAAGCCCCCACTAAAGTCCTTATTGCCTTCCTGGCTTCCTCATTTTCTTTTTTCTTTTTTCCCATAGCACTTATCACTATCTGATGTATGTCCTACCTTATTTATTTAACTATTCATTGTCTGTTTCCTCTTGCCATAATCTAAGTTCTACAAATGCAGGTATTTTTGTATTTTCATTGCTTTGTACTGTCTGGCACATGGTGAGCAGTTAATAAATATTTATTGAATTAATTAATGAAATAAAGAAGAAATAAATATGCAAAATAGCAGCATAATTTGAATAAAGTTCAAAGAGTTCATTAAAGTTGATTATAGGCAGTTCTCCAACACCTGAAGTTGATTGCTAATTAGATTGCTGCAAGGAACAGAAAATGCAGGATTATTCCAAGATACAGGCTTTTAGATCAAAGGATTTGGGGAAAGTAAGTTCAGGAAGAAAAGAATTGGAATGTCATTCTGACCAATGTTCAGGTACACCTGCTCACCTAGTTTCATGATTCTTGAACTTCATGGTACATTAGAGTTACTTGGGGTGCTTATTAAAAACATAGCTTTCTGGGCTCCACTCCATTTTGGATCTAGTAAGTCTGTGTGGGGCCTGCAATTTTGCACTTCTAAACAGTTCCCATGTGATTCTAATGTAATTTTATATCTAGTAGTATAAAACCTGCTGTGTTGACCTCAGGGCATTCTAGGGCTAGAGACTTGATCCCTTCCACTCAGCTTCCATATTCCTGTTTGATCTTATTCCGATATCAGTTCTCATTTTTATCTCAAACCCTTGAAGCCATGGACTTCATAGAATCTAGTACTTCATGACTTCTGCTTTTTGTTTTTTCTCTCTAGGACCCTCTGCAGTTGTACCTGCCAACTGTGCCTGTGTCTATAAAGTCCTCGGGGAGGACCTTCCCTGGTAGTTCAGCGGCTAAGACTCTGAGCTCCCAATGCAGGGGGCCTGCAGCCAATCTCTGGTCAGGGCACTAGATACTATATGGCAGAGTAAAGTTCACATGTCCAATCTAAAAGGTCCTGCATGTTGCAACTAAGATCCAGTGCAGCCAAATGAATAAATAAATACTTTTTAAAAGTCCTGGGGGGAGTTAATGGTTTGGTTGGATATTCCAGTCACTGTTCGGTACCGAGAGCCTCTGCAGGGCACAGCTCTTATATTAGACATTTTACTTGCCACTTTGGTCATGCAAAGATCCTGGAATAGCAAGGTCATGTGGAATAAAACACAATCGCCTATGTATAAGGTATTTTGTCTATTTTTGTTCAGAAGGGGTCTGTGGAAATGAAGGCACTTGAGGGTTTTTACAAGCGGGCTCTGCACAAGATCCCCTGGAGAAGGGAAAGGCTACCTACTCCAGTATTCTGGCCTGGAGAATTCCATGGACTGTATAGTCCATGGGGTCACAAAGAATGTCGTGTCACAAAGAGTGTCCGTTCACAAAGAGTTGGACACAACTGAGTGACTTTCACTTCTGCACATAATAGATAACTTGTAAAGAGGATCTGCTTCAAGGTGATTAGGGGTATTTTGAAATAGTGCAGGAGAAATTACCTGTATTTTATTGCCAAGTCAGCCATAAACTAGCGTAATAATACTAGACAATATATTTTTTTGTTTATCTCTGGCCGTCATTTTCTTCAGTGATAAAGTGAGGGAATTTGACAAGATGAGCTGCACACTCCTTTCTGTATACAGTATTCAGTGATTTGATTAATCTGATTCGTTATTGTTCATATGTAGGTACATGACTGAACATGATCATGTTAGTCGCTCAGTCCTGTCCAGCTCTTTGCGACCCCATGGACTGTAGCCTGCCAGGCTCCTCTGATCATGGAATTCTCCAGTCAAGAACACTGGAGTGGGCTGCCATTTCCTTCTTCAGAGAGGTACATGATTAGGTCAGCCTTAATCTCCAGGTTGCTATGATTCAATCCATTATGGTTGAATACTATATCCTATTTTCTCCTGTTCTTCCTAAAAGAAGGAATACAGAACAAACACTTACTTTTAAATTCTGGTTCTGCCACTTACTAGCTTTGTGCTTTGGGAAAATTACTTGGTTTGAGCTTCAGTTTTCTCATCCATAAAATTAGGATTATGATAATTTTCTTATAGCAGGCTACCCGGCTACCTCAGTTGGTGAAGAAACCATCTATGATGCAGGAGTCTGCCTGCAGTGCAGGAGACCTGGGTTTGATTCCAAGGTCTGGAAGATCTCCTGGAGAAGGAAATGGCAGCCCACTCCAGTATTCTTGCCTGGAAAATCCCATGGATAGATGGACCTGGCAGGCTACAGTCCATGGGGTTACAAGAGTTGGACATGACTTAGCAAGTAAACTACCTTATAGCTTTGTTGAATTAAATGAGTTATTACATGTAAAACTATTTGTACTAGTTGGGGATGAAATTATTTAACATATGTGAAAGTATTTAGTAAGGTATCAGCACACAGAAAACACTATATTAAGTGTTATTAAAATATTAAAAAAATTTTTTTCATCTGTATAAATTTTGTCTGCTTTAATATACATGAGGAAGCACAAGCTGGAATCAAGATTGTCGGGAGAAATATCAATAACCTCAGATATGCAGATGACGCCACCCTTATGGCAGAGAGTGAAGAATTAAAGAGCCTCTTGATGCAAGCGAAAGAGGAGAGTGAAAAAGTTGGCTTAAAGCTCAACATTCAGAAAACGAAGATCATGGCATCTGGTCCCATAACTTCATGGCAAATAGATGGGAAAACAGTGGCTGAGTTTATTTTGGGGGGGTTCCAAAATCACTTCAGATGGTGATTGCAGCCATGAAATTAAAAGACACTTACTCCTTGGAAGGAAAGTTATGACCAACTTAGACAGCATATCAAAAAGCAGAGACATTACTTTGCCAACAAAGGTCTGTCTAGTCAAGGCTATGGTTTTTCCAGTAGTTGTGTATGGATGTGAGAGTTGGACTATAAAGAAAGCTGAGTGCCAAAGATGCTTTTGAACTGTGGTGTTGGAGACAACTCTTGAGAGTTCCTTGGACTGTAAGAAGATCCAACCAGTCCATCCTAAAAATCAGTCCTCGGTGTTCATTGGAAGGACTGATGTTGAAGCTGAAACTCCAATACTTTGGCCACTTGATGCAAAGAGCTGACTCATTTGAAAAGACCCTGATGCTGGGAAATATTGAGGGCAGGAGGAGAAGGGGATGACAGAGGATGAGATGGTTGGATGGCATAACTGACTCAATGGATATGGGTTTGAGTGGACTCCAGCAGTTGGTGATGGATAGGGAGGCCTGTTGTGCTGTGGTTCATGGGGTCACAGAGTTGGACACTACTGAGGGACTGAACTGAACTGAACTGAATGTACATGACTATACTGGGCATGATATTTTTACTCAGAATAGTGGTTAGAATATGAAGTTGTTAGAAATTTCAATGATAAAATGCTATTGTAATGAGTATACTTCGAAGTGTTTTAGAAATACAAGGTTCTTTTAAAATGTATTTCTGGAAGCAAAGAGGCATGTGGCATTCTGTAAAAGATAAAATTCTAAAAATATAAAATATATGAATCTTTGCCAAAGACTAGAGGGAAGGGGATGGGACTGACGACAAATAGGCACAAGGGAGCTTCTGGGGGTGATGCCAATATTCTCTGTCCTAACTGTGGTGGTGGTTATGTGACTGAATATGCTTGTCAAAACACATATACAAGAGGAGTCAATTTTACTGCATTTATATTGTAGCTAAATAAACAACTTTATTAAAAGAAATTTCTTGGTGTAATCTTTTAATCTGGGAGATCTTATAGAATTTGCAGTTGTGTTCTAATCTTGCAAATTGATTTCCTAAACTTACATTTTTATTTCAAGTACTTGAAATATAGCATAAAATGTCAGTAGAGAGACTTCCACAGCTGCTGCCATCATTGCAGCACCTGCTCTCCTCACGTGTGGTTAGTCGGTCTATAGAGTTTTCTCATTAAATAGCTCCTCATGCATCTTTGCATTAAATGCCGTCTGTACTGTACTCTGTTTTCATATCCTCCTACTCATTTCTCCTGGGGTGCCTTAGGCTTTCCTTCACCCAGAAAATTGGACTAAGCATGCCTATGTGATATTTGTTGATGCTATTTTGAGAGGTCTATTTTGATATTGTTGGTGTCTGGGAAAAAATGGCTGTTTTGAATGTCTCATACACATTAACCTAAATAAATGTATTTATCTTGTAGGTCATCCTTATCTCAAAATCATATTAAATTAACTCTTAATAAGCTTTTGGTGATTATAAACGGATGTCAAATTTTATCACATCTTTTTGTCCTGCATCTGCTGAAATCCCATGCTTTTTCTTCTTCATTTTGTTAATGTGGTAAATTATGCTAATTGATTTTCAAGGGTAAAAGCAAACCTTGCTTTCCTGGAATAAATCTTGATTATTATATTTTATTCATTTTATATCTGTGGAATATGATTTGCTAATTAACATCTTGTTTAGGATTTTTCTCTCTATTTTATAAGAAGGATTGGATTGGATTTTCTTTTCCTGTGGTTTCCTGATCAGGTTTTGACATCAAGACTTTGACAGCTTCACAAAACAACTTGGGCAATATTCATTATTCTCCTAAATTCTAAGGGTTTTTGTAATAATGGGGACAACTCTTCCTTAAATGCTTGGAAAATTTTTACCAAGGGACACTATCTTGGCCTGGAGTTTCCTTTTAGGCAAGGTTTTAGTTATGGGGTTTAATTTTTATAATAGTCAAAGGACTATCATATTAATTTCTCATCTGTTCATGTTGTTAAATGTTCTTTACTAGAATTTTTTCCACATTACTTCAGCCTGTAACTTGTTTTTATATGTTTTCAATAGCTGTAGGATCTATAGTGATGTTTCTTGGTTTATATGTTTTGCCTCATACTTTTCTGATCTTTATTCCAAGAGTTTTACAAGTTTATTATTCTTCAAAGAATCAATCTGTGACTTCATTTATTTCTTCTAACATATATTCATTTATTTCATTAATTCCTACTCTTTATTTTCTTTGGATACTTTTTACTTTTTCTTTTTTTTTTAAAATGGATGCTTATTTCATTCATTTTCAACACTTCTTTTGAAATTTATGTATTTAATTTTAAAGGCTATAAATTTCCTTCTATGCCTTTTAATCTTTACCACAAACATGATAATGTTTAATCCTTTGTGGTAATTTTAATTCAAATAAAAAACTTTTCTAATTTTTAAAAATTAGTTATTTGACACATTTCAGGTCAGCTCAGTCGCTCAGTCGTGTCCAACTTTTTGCAACCCCATGAACCACAGCATGCCAGACCTCCCTGTCCATCACTAACTCCCGGAGTCCACCCAAATCCATGTCCATTGAGTCAGTGATGCCATCCAACCATCTCATCCTCTGTTGTCCCTTTATCTTCCTGCCCTCAATCTTTCCCAGTATCAGGGTCTTTTCAAATGAGTCAGCTCTTTGCATCAGGTGGCCAAAGTATTGGAGTTTCAGCTTCAAAATCACACTTATCAATGAACACCCAGGACTGATCTCCTTTAGGATGGACTGGTTGGATCTCCTTGCAGTCCAAGGGACTCTCCAGAGTCTTGTCCAACACTACAGTTCAAAAGCATCAATTTTTTGGCACTCAGCTTTCTTTATAGTCCAACTCTCACAGCCATACATGACCATAGGAAAAACCATAGCCTTGACTAGACAGAACTTTGTTGGCAAAGTAATGTCTCTGCTTTTTAATATGGTGTCTTATTGGATATTTAATGAAAATTAATGAAATAAGCATCCATTTTAAAAAATAAGAAAAAGTAAAAAACATCCAAAGTTACGTTGGTCATAACTTTGTTCCAAGGAGTAAGCGTCTTTTAATTTCATGGCTGCAATCACCACCTGCAGTGATTTGGGGGCCCAAAAAAATAAAGTCTGATACTGTTTCCACTGTTTCCCATCTATTTCCCATGAAGTGATGGGACCGGATGCCATGATCTTAGTTTTCTGAATGTTGAGCTTTAAGCCAACTTTTTCACTCTCCTCTTTCACTTTCATCAAGAGGCTTTTGAGTTCCTCTTCACTTTCTGCCATAAGGGTGGTGTCATTTGCATATCCGAGGTTATTGATATTTCTCCTGGAAATCTTGATTCCAGTTTGTGCTTCATCCAGCCCAGCATTTCTCATGATGTACTCTGCATAGAAGTTAAATAAGCAGGGTGACAATATACAGCCTTGACATACTCCTTTTCCTATTTGGAACCAGTCTGTTGTTCCATGTCCAGTTCTAACTGTTCCTTCCTGACCTGCATACAGATTTCTCAAGAGGCAGGTCAGGTGGTCTGTATTCCCATCTCTTTCAGAATTTTCCACAGTTTATTGTGATCCACACAGTCAAAGGCTTTGGCATAGTCAATAAAACAGAAATAGATGTTTTGTTCTGGAATTCTCTTGCTTTTTCAATGATCCAGTGGATGTTGGCAATTTGATCTCTGGTTCCTCTGCCTTTTCTAAAACCAGCTTGAATATCTGGAACTTCACGGTTCACGTATTGCTGAAGCCTGGCTTGGAGAATTGACACAGTTAGTATTTTTTAATTTTTAAATAGAGAGATATTATCTGGCTATCTTATTATTGATTTCCAGTTTAACTGGATTTAATCACTGAAATTTGTTTTTTGGCAAATTGGTCAATTTTTCTACAAGTTGGAAGCTTTATCTGAGGTTTTAATTCTGGTATCCACCAACTTCCAAGAGTCCAAAGATAGAGTTCAGGCTTGTGAACTTGAATAGGCAAAAACTGCATCCTTATTGTTATTAATCTTTGATTGAGATTCAGTACTTACTTCAATAATGAAGGTAATCAATAAGTCAGAGTTGGCTACTAATATAGATAATTTCAAAACACATAAGTATTGGAAATATCTTAAAATATAATTTTCTCCTTTCATTACATTAAAATATGGTAGTTGCTAAGCCACATGCTAGAATGTCTTATATAATGTATTAATAAAGAAGCACATATAATACTATAACACGTTTTTAAACATTCTGATAGTTAAATTTTAATATAATTTTTTATATTTCTAGACATTTTATTTTATGCATTTAAGAACATTGTCCTGAAAAGAGTCCATAGGTTTCACCAGACTGCTAAAAGTTCTTACAACACACACACAAAAGGTTAAGAATATATGTTGTAACCGGAGGGAAAGTAGAGTATATGGGAACAGAAGTAGCAAGTTTAGTAGATATGGTACTGAGATTGTAGAAGCACTTTTGCTATTGCTTCTAACCTTCTGAGTGATAAAGGAAATAAAATCATCAGGAGAGAGTGAGAAAGGAAGGAGGAGATAATGGAAATTTGAGTATAAGAAAGAAGGTGTGAATTAGTTTTCTAAGAGAAGAAGAAAGTTAATTTACTAGGAGAATGCAACTAGACTGCAGAACAGTGCCAGGTGTCCACATGTATTTTCAAACTTAAAGGAACACCACATTTCTGTTTCTTTCTCCTGCTCTGTTCAGCTGCAGAATGAGTGAAGAGTTGCATTAACCAGAGTTAGGATTTTCAAAAGAGTAAGGTTAACAAAGAGGAGCAAGGGAATGAATGATCTATACAGAAGGATGATGCTAGAGATGGAGTCCCATTACCTAACACGATGAAAAAGGAAATGAGAACATGAGGCCTTTATCATCAGGTAGCAAGGTCAATGAATAGGAGGTTTCCATGAGGTGGATGGATTTGTAGAGTTAGGGACCCCACAATAAATAAACTGGAGAGAGGGGAGATGGACTACAGAGAGAGAAAAATATTCTAAAACACACTAATGGAAATTATACCTTAAGGGAGTGAGAAGCAAGTGAATATTACAGGGAGATTTATAAGCTTCAGTTCAGTTCAGTAGATCAGCTGTGTCCTACTCTTTGGGACCTCATGGACTACAGCATGCCAGGCTTCCCTGTCCATCACCAACTCCTGCAGCCTACTCAGTCTCATGTCCATCGAGTTGGTTATGCCATCCAACAATCTCATTCTCTGTCGTCCCCTTCTCCTCCCACCTTCAATCTTTCCCAGCATCAGGGTCTTTTCCAACGAGTCAGTTATTTGCATTAGGTGGCTAAAGCATTGGAGCTTCAGCTTCAGCATCAGTACATGCAATGAATACTCAGGACTGATTTCTTTTAGGATGGACTGGTTGGAACTCCTTGCAGTACAAGGGACTCTCAAGAGTCCAACACCACAGTTCAAAAGCATCAATTCTTTGGCACTCAGTTTTCTCGATTGTCCAACTCTCAAATCCATATGTAACTACTGGAGAACCACAGCTTTGAGTAGATGGACCTTTGCTGGCAAAATAATGCCTCTGCTTTTTAATATGCTGTCTAGGTTGGTCATAGCTTTTCATTCAAGGAGCAAGTCTCTTTTAATTTCATGGCTGCAGTCACCATCTGTAAAAATTTTGGAGCCCCCCAAAATAAAGTCTATCATTGTTTTCATTGTTTTAGCATCCATTTGCCATGACGTAATGGGACCGGATGCCATGATCTTCATTTTCTGAATGTTGAGTTGTAAGCCAAATTTTTCACTCTACTCTTTCACTTTCATCAAGAGGATTTTTAGTTCCTCTTCACTTTCTGCCATAAGGGTGGTGTCATCTGCATATCTGAGGTGTCATTTGCATATCTCCCAGCAATCTTGATTCCAGCTTGTGCTTCATCCAGCCCAGCATTTCGCATGAAGTACTCTGCATAGAAGTTAAATAAGCAGGGTGACAATAAACAGCCTTGACATACTCCTTTTCTGATTTGGAAGCAGTCTGTTGTTCCATGTCCAGTTCTAACTGTCGCTTCTTGACCTGCATACAGATTTCTCAGGAGGCAGGTCAGGTGGTCTGGTATTCCCATCTCTTTCAGAATTTTCCATGCTTTGTTGTGATCCACACAGTCAAAGAATTTGGTGTAGTCAATAAAGCAGAAGTAGATGTTTTTCTGGAACTCTCTTGCTTTTTCAGTGATCCAGTGGATGTTGGCAATTTGATCTCTGGTTCCTCTGCCTTTCTAAATCCAGCTTGAACATCTGGAAGATCAATGTTCTTGAACTGTTGAACCCTGGCTTGGAGAATTTTAAGCATTACTTTGCTAGCATGTGAGATGAGGGCAATTGTGTCTGAACATTCTTTGGCATTGCCTTTCTTTGGGATTGGAATGAAAACTGACCATTTCCAGTCCTGTGGCCACTGCTGAGTTTTCCAAATTTGCTGGCATATTGAATGTAGCATGCTAACAGCATCATTTTTTAGGATTTGAAATAACTCAACTGGAATTCCATCACCTCCATTAATTTTTGTTCATAGTGAGGCTTTCTAAGGCCCATTTGACTTCAAATTCAATGATATCTGGCTCTAGCTGAGTGATCACACCATCATGGTTATCTGTGTCATTAAGATCTTTTTGGTATAGTTCTTTTGTATTTTCTTGTCACCCATCTTTACATGAAATTTTCCCTTTGTACCTCTGATTTTCTTGAAGAGATTGCCGATCTTTCCCATTCTATTGATTTCCTCTATTTCTTTGCATTGATAACTGAGGAAGGCTTTTGTATCTCTCCTTGCTCTTCCTTGGAACTCTGCATTCAAATGGGTATATCTTTCCTTTCTCCTTTGCTTTTTGCTTCTGTTCTTTTCTCAGCTATTTGTAAGGCCTCCTCAGACAACCATTTTGCCTTTTGCATTTCTTTTTCCTGGGGATAGTCTTGATCACTGCCTCCTGTAGAATATCACGAACTTCCATCCATAGTTCTTCAGGTATTCTGTCTATCAGATCTAATCTTTTGAATTTATTTGTCACTTCCACTCTATAATCATGAAGGATTTGATTTAGGTCCATACCTGAATGGTCTAGTGGTTTTCCCTACTTTCTTCAATTTAAGTCTGAATTTGGCAATAAGGAATTCATGATCTGAGCCAGTCAGCTCCTGATCTTGTTTTTGCTGACTGTATAGAGTTTCTCCATCTTTGGCTGCAAAGAATATAAAAATTTATAACTTACAACTCTAAAATATTGACATTGAAATCATGCCCTCTTTTCTCTCCTTCCTGGACTTCCATGTGTAACATACCACACACACTCTAATCATATTCTCTGCTTCTGATTCCTTCTGAAGACAGAAAGTTGGGTTTGCACTCAGTATGCAAGAGATACATGCCGTTAGGAGTAGCAATCATGCCAACGAGTAAGACAATGGCTGGGAATTAACATATACTGTGTGTTTGTTATGCAGTCTGCATGATTAGGCACCTTTTTTGTGTCTGTTACATGAAATCTTAAAAAATAAACTGAAACTTGATGTATTAAATGGAAGCTATAAGAGAGAACTTAGCAAGATTAATGTACTATAGGTAGCACCTAGTAGAAATAGAATTTTTAAAAAGGTTAGACTGTAAGTTATGTATTTTTTCACACTCTAACCCTGGCTAGGAGTCTTATTATTTTACCACCTTTTGTAGGATATGTTTGTACACAAGCCTAACTATGGTCATTGTTGATGACTCCCTGAAAAAATCCATTCATATTGCTAAATTACATGAAAACATGAATTTATTTTAATTTTGCCATAGTTCATTAAATCAGCTGACACTTAATTTTCTTTTTTTCCCCTGTGTTTTTATTTCCCCTGAACCAGCAATCTTAGTTTTAAGCAATTTTGAGACCATCTAAATAAAATGTTCTCTTACATTGTAAATCCATGACTGTTGTGATTCAGTTGCTCAGTTGCATCAGTTTGTGACCCCATGGACTGCAGCATGCCAGACCTCCCTCTCTTTCATCATTTCCTGAGCTTGCTCAAACTCATGGCCATTGAGTTGGTGAAATCAACTATACTTCAATAAAATAAAAAAAAAAGTATTCCCCCAATCGGGGGAATATTGGAAGTTGTGCCTTTCTTTACCTCTCTGCCATTAAATCATTCTCAGTGGTATAATTTCTATAAAGTGTGTGTTAGCAATTTGAAAACAAATTGACAAATTAAAAATTTGTTTTAACAAATAGAATAGATTGACTGCTATTTCTCTAGCAAAAAATCGGGTTATTTGGGACCAATAAAGAATTGCAGTTTGGGGTCTGCAACTATGGCAAGCCACTTGCAAATCCATCCACAGCAAGGGGAGAACGCTTTTAAAAAGAGGAAAGCAAAGTTGGGAGGGCTATGGTAAATGCAAAGTCCCTTTGGAGGTATTGAGTGTTTGAAGTATGGCTGCTTTTTATTGGCTGAGTTGTGATGGTCTTTCATTGGCTGAGCTCTTGTCAAGCAAGAAGAGGGAGATGGGATTTGCTTTTATCATGGGCTGTGACAGCTCCTTCTTCTGGCCTCCTGACTCTAAAGTTGCACAGTCGTATCTGACTCCTAGTGACCTCATGGGATTCTCCAGGCAAGAACACTGGAGTGGGTAGCCTATGCCTTCTCCAGTGGATTCTCCTGACCCAGGAATCGAATCAGGGTCTCCTGCATTGTCGGCGGATTCTTTACCAGCTGAGCTATCAGGGAAGCCCATAGTTTAATTTAGATTTATTTTTATTAACTTTTATCTGGCTTAAAACTCAACATTCAAAAAACTAAGATTATGGCATCTGGTCCCATCTCTTCATGGCAGATAGATAGGGGAAAAGTGGAAACAGTGACAGATTTTATTCTCTTGGGCTCCAAAATCACTGTAGATGGGGACTGCAGCCATGAAATTAAAAGATGCTTGGTCCTTGGAAGGAAAGCTATAGAAAACATAGTATGGCAGCATACTACAAAGCAGAGATATCATTTTGTTGACAAACATCCATATAGTCAAAGCTGTGGATTTTCCATAGATTTGTGAGAGTTGGGCCATAAGGAAGCTGAGGACTGAATTATTGATGCTTTTGAATTGTGGTGCTGGAGTACTCTTGAGAGTCCCTTGAGCTACAAGATCAAACCAGTCAACACTACAGGAAATCAACCCTGAATATTCATTGAAAGGACTGATGCTGAAACTGAAGCTCCGATACTTTGGCCACCTGATGCGAAGAGCCAATTCAATGGAAAAGACCCTGATGCTGGGAAAGATTGAAGATGGGAGGAGAGGGGACCAACAGAGGATGAGATGGTTGGATGGCATCACCGACTCGATGGACATGAGGTTGAGTAGGCTCTGGGAGTTGGTGATGGACAGGGAAGCCTCGTGTGCTGCAGTACATGGGGTTGGAAAGAGTCAGACATGACTTAGGAACTGAACAATGAACAACAAGAAGTCATTTTTATACAGTGCAAAATGCCCAACTTCTTATTAAATCCTTGGAGGGAAAATCAAGTTATTTGTTTAATAGTGTTATATCTGTATGTTGATAGTGACTAGACTTTTAAACTATCATTGGGTTGGTTTTGTCCTGTCTAGATTTAACCCATATATTATGAAGATAAAGTAGCTTAGTATAAAACTGCTGGTTCAGTTGAACATATTCATTCATTCATCTGTGCATCCACTCACCCCTTTATTCATTCATGCATACAGTGTTTCGGAAACTTTTACTGAATTCATACCAGGCACTGTGGTAGGCAGTATGGATACAATGCAGGTCAGACTCAATTTTGTCCTTCAGTAGTATACTATACATTTCATGACAGACAAAGGCAGCAAAGACAACCAAAGTGAAAGGGACCTCTGTGTAATAACAGGCAACATTGAACTTGGAAGACATCTCTCACTGCAGAACATTCTGATTCTTATGTATTGAAAGTATATTGTATGAGAAACAGTGCTATTTCTAAAGTTGCCTTCAGCCATGGAGAGTCCTTAAGAATCATCGAAGTGAGGTGAAGTAGCTGTCGTGTCTGACTCTTTGCGATCCCATGGATTGTAGCCTACCAGGCTCCTCTGTCCATGGGATTCTCCAGGCAAGAATACTGGAGTGGGTTGCCATTTCCTTCTCCAGGGGATCTTCCTGACCCAGGGATTGAACCATGTCTCCTGCATTGCAGGCAGACGGTTTACTGTCTGAGCTACCAGGGAAATCCCTAAGAATCACTAGGGGATTTAAAGAATAAAAAGTGATGGGGGTCCACTCCTATATATTTTCTTTCTGTGGTTCTAGGGTGCAGATGTTCTTTCTATTCCTTGGTGGCCATAGGAAAAGACCCTCTGGGCTGCCAGTTGGAGGTGGCTTGCTTATTAGAAGACAGTCCCATGCAAGGGTGTGGGATTCAGTGAGCAGAGTACAGGATGGATTTCATCTCCCTTTATCTCCTTGATCATCACCTGTGCAGAGTCCAAAACAGCAGAACTGGGACTTGGTATCTGAAAATTCCCTCCTTCTATCACTGTTACCAGTGCTATCATACTAAATTCTCCTTTCCGTTGAATGCTGGCTACAGGCTTCTATATCTCCAATCATTGTGTATATTTGTATTGGGATACTAGAACTTCTGAGTTATTTTTTCTATCGGATATGTTCTAATGATGTACGGAATTGGCTACCGTCCATTATCTATGTCTATATGATACCCTATATGATACTCCCTATGTATATAAAGTAAATATACTATCTACTTGCTGAGGTTGCTACTACTGCTAAGTCACTTCAGTCGTGTCCAACTCTGTGCGACCCCATAGACAGCAGCCCACCAGACTCCCCCGTCCCTGGGATTCTCCAGGCAAGAACACTGGAGTGGGTTGCGATTTCCTTCTCCAATGCATGAAAGTGAAAAGTGAAAAGTGAAAGTGAATCACTCAGTTGTGTCTGACTCTTAGCGACCCCATGGACTGCAGCCTACCAGGCTCCTCCATCCATGGGATTTTCCAGACAAGAGTACTGGAGTGGGTTTGCCATTGCCTTCTCCGATTATCTGTTTATAAACCATTTATGCATTTCTAAGTTTCATATTTATCTAAAGTTTCCATGATTAATTAATAGCTTTACTCTTAATGCTAATCATTATGAAGTTGGAAAATTTGTTGCCTATTCTGAATTGACCAATATTTACTGAGGTTTGCTTGAATAATATTCTGTGATCACAAACATGAAGGTATGCAAAAATGACTCTACTGGCAAAATTAGCGCCCAGGGCTAGAAAAGCTTATGATGAGAAACTTCAAAACATCTTTGTATTTTTGGAATTTGCCAAGCTATTTCTAAGAGGAATGGTATAAATTTGCCAAATCTTAGAAACAATGTCAGAAATAGCAAAATAGAATTGATCACAGAGATAGTATCTAGGGCACAGGATAAAAATACCTTTGAGTTCTCAGGGGAAAAAAAAAATCAAAGATAATTGCTTTTTAGATACTTTGGCTATTCTGAAGTTCTCTGTCCAAGACAAAGGTAATGATTTTTGAAAGTAAAAGCAACAACTCAAAATAGCTTTCTTTTAAGAAGATCTAAATGTAATTGTAATCAGGAAATATAGATTTTATACTTTAAAAAGTGATATCAGAGTTCTAAAGAAAAAGAACAAAGGAGAGAAGAAAATGTAGAAAGCAGTTAAATAACCATGATGAAAGTTATTAAGAGACTCTCAGGTCATAATTAAAAATGAATCTATATCTGAAGTAAATCCTAAGGTTTGAACATCAAACTAAATAACTATAAATACATATTATTTTTCTTGAAAGCTTCAGACTGGTTATCATTTTTTTACTTTATATAATCTTGATGAGCATTTTCTGGTGATAACTGGAAGATACGGAAGATACTCATATTATGGGTCCTATTCACCAATTAAAATTTAATTTTTTAATGTCAAATACCATGAGCAGTATATTTATATAATGCTACATACCATTCTTTTACTTTCCTATTCATATATATATACATATATATATATGTATATATATATATACACACACTTACTTGTAGCTTAAAATCTTTTATTAGTTGATTTTTCTTTTTCTAGCCCTACTGCCCACAAAATGTGGGACATATATCTAATAGATATGGGGGAACAATTTCAATATTGTTTAATACAGTCAGATACATATTGTTAAATTTATGAATGTAATTTAATTTGTCTGACTTTCTAAGACTCCCATATGAATAAATTCCCATATCAGAAAACAAAAAGCTTTTTTGTTTTGGTTTGGTTATTTACATAAGAATTTTACTTTTATTTAATTTTTTAAATTAAAATTTATATTATATATATTTTTTCAAAGGGATTAAAATATTAAAGTAAGTTGATATTGTTTCTGTAGGAAATTTTTCATATAAGAAAAAAACAAGAGTCATACTTTCTATTCAAATGATTAGGATTTCTGCTTAAAAATAGAATTGTCCCCAGATTAATAGTGAGATTACGAAGAATGAGCTGGGTTTATCATGCAATAGGAGTGTTTTCTTATGAAGGCTGGCAAATGAAAAAGTGTCTATTTGAAGAGATTTAAACTTCGAGGCCAATTTGAAAAGCAGTCATTATTCTTTTTGAGAATATTATTGATTGTTTACTACATGCCAGGTTGTAGGAGTATCACCATGAAGCAGGATAGCACCAATGGGGAAGTCCTTGCTTACTGAAATTGTTCGCAAATGTCAGATGATGAATTATCTCAAAACTAGAGTCACAGAAGATTCATAGTTTCATTATAAAAATTATTTAAATATTCAAAATAACAAAATAGATGTTTTTCCTCCTAAGATCAGTTACATTTTTATAGTAGGTTTTTATAAAACCATTTTATTTAAAAGTAAAACAGATATGGAAAATCTCTATGAATAGATCGCTTATTCATGTATTAAAGGTGAACACACATGGGATCACTAGGAGGCTCTGAAGTAGAACTCCGCTAGCTTCTTTGTATATGTTCAGTTCAGTTCAGTTCAGTTGCTCAGTCGTGTCCGACTCTTTGCGACCCCATGAATTGCAGCACGCCAGGCCTCTCTGTCCATCACCAACTCCTGGAGTTCACTCAGACTCCCGTCCATCGAGTCAGTGATGCCGTCCAGCCATCTCATCCCCTGTCGTCCCCTTCTTCTCCTGCCGCCAATCCCTCCCAGCATCAGAGACTTTTACAATGAGTCAGCTCTTCACATGAGGTGGCCAAAATACTGGAGTTTCAGCTTTAGCATCCTCATTCCTTCCAAAGAACACCCAGGGCTGATCTCCTTCAGAATGGACTGGTTAGATCTCCTTGCAGTACAAGGGACTCTCAAGAGTCTTCTCTAACACCACAGTACAAAAGCATTAATTCTTTGGCACTAAGCTTTCTTCACAGTCCAACTCTCACATCCATACATGACCACTGGAAAAACCATAGCCTTGACTAGACAGACTTTGTTGGCAAAGTCATGTCTCTGCTTTTGAATATGCTATCTAGGTTGGTCATAACTTTCCCTCCAAGGAGTAATCATCTTTTAATTTCGTGGCTGCAATCACCATCTGCAGTGATTTTGGAGCCCAGAAAAATTAAGTCTAACACTGTTTCTACCGTTTCCCCATCTATTTCCCATGAAGTGATGGGACCAGATGCCATGATAAGACTCTTAGTTTTCTGAATGTTGAGCTTTAAGCCATCTTTTTCACTTTCTTCCACTTTCATCAAGAGGCTTTTAGTTCCTCCTCACTTTCTGCCATAAGGGTGGTGTCATCTGCATATCTGAGGTTATTGATATTTCTCCTGGCAATCTTAAGTCCAGCTTGTGCTTCCTCCAGCCCACTGTTTCTCACGATGTACTCTGCGTAGAAGTTAAATAAGCAGGGTGACAATATACAGCCTTGAAGTACTCCTTTTCCTATTTGGAACCAGTCTGTTGCTCCATGTCCAGTTCTCACTGTTGCTTCCTGACCTGCATACAGGTTTCTCAAGAGGCAGGTTAGGCAGTCTGCTATTCCCATGTCTTTCAGAATTTTCCACAGTTTATTGTGATCCGCACAGTCAAAGGCTTTGGCATAATCAATAAAGCAGAAATAGATGTTTTTCTAGAACTCTCTTGCTTTTTCCATGATCCAGCATATGTTGGCAGTTTGATCTTTGGTTCCTCTGCCTTTTCTAAAAGCAGCTTGAACATCTGGAAGTTCACGGTTCATGTATTGCTGAAGCCTGGCTTGGAGAATTTTGACCATTACTTTACTAGCGTGTGAGATGAGTGCAATTGTGCGGTAGTTTGACATTCTTGGCAATGCCTTTCTTTGGGATTGGAATGAAAACTGACCTTTTCCAGTCCTGTGGCCACTGCTGAGTTTTCCAAATTTGCTGGCATATCGAGTGCAGCACTTTCACAGCATCATCTTTCAGGATTTAAAATAGCTCAACTGGAATTCCATCACCTCCACTAGCTTTGTTCGTCATGATGCTTCCTAAGGCCCACTTGACTTCACATTCATGTATGTACTACCCCCAAATTAATCACTATCTTGACTCATAATCACTCCTTTTTAATTATAGTTTTATCACCCAAGTGGGAATCCCTAGAAAATATAGTTCAGTCTTTCTATTTAAATTTTTTGAAATGTTTCTGAAGTCTTTTTTAATTTACAGTTTTCCCCTTTAATTTCCCCCTCCTCCCACCCACTCCTTCCTTTACACTGTATCTATTGAAAGACCTAGACATTTGACTAGTGCAGTTTCCTACTGTCTGGATTTGGTTGATTGCATTTTCATGGTGAATGTCATTATGTACTTCTGTCCTTTGTAAATTGGTAACTGGAACATGGAGTTTAATCCACTAATTAAATTCAGATTGGATGTCTTTAGCAATAAACTCTACCTAGGTCGTGATGTGTGCCTTATGAGAAGGCATATAGCGTCTGCTTCTCTCTCTTTTGTGATGTTAAAAGATGTTAATACCCAAAGATCTTCAAGTTGTTCCTTTTGGCATGACCCTAGAAGTCTTTTTATAGCTTTATCACTATATGGTTGGACAAGCTTTTTATTTTATTTTATTTTAAATTTTCTTTTATTATTATTTTTACTTTACAATATTGTATTGGTTTTGCCATACATCAACATGAATCTGCCACAGGTATACACATGTTCCCAATCCTGAACCCGCCTCCCACCTCCCTCCCCATACCATCCCTCTGGGTCATCCCAGTGCACCAGCCCCAAGCATCCTGTATCCTGCATCGAACCTAGACTGGAGATTCATTTCTTATATGATACTGTGCATGTTTCAGTGCCATTCTCCCAAATCATCCCACCCGCTCCCTCTCCCACAGAGTCCAAAAGACTGTTCTATACATCTGTGTCTCTTTTGCTGTCTCGCATACAGGGTCATCATTACCATCTTTCTAAATTCCATATATATGTGTTAGTATACTGTATTGGTGTTTTTCTTTCTGGCTTACTTCACTCTGTATAATTGGCTCCAGTTTCATCCACCTCATTAGAATGGATTCAAATGCATTCTTTTTAATGGCTGAGTAATACTCCATTGTGTATATGTACCACAGCTTTCTTATCCATTCATCTGCTGATGGACATCTAGGTTGCTTCCATGTTGGCTATTGTAAACAGTGCTGCGATGAACATTGGGGTACACATGTCTCTTTCAGTTCTAGTTTCCTCGGTGTGTATGCCCAGCAGTGGGATTGCTGGGTCATAAGGTAGTTCTATTTCCAGTTTTTTTAAGGAATCTCCGCACTGTTCTCCATAGTGGCTGTACTAGTTTGCATTCCCACCAACAGTGTAGGAGGGTTCCCTTTTCTCCACACCCTCTCCAGCATTTATTGCTTGTAGACTTTTGGATAGCAGGCATTCTGACTGGCACGAAATGGTACCTCATCGTGGTTTTGAGTGGACAAGCTTTTTGGCTTCATCGTGTACATTTCCTGCCATAGGCCTGAATCAGTTGTTTTTATAGGAAACTCTGTTTCTCTTTACCAGAGAATGGCATTTGAAGACTACAATCTGGGTACTAGGAATGCTCATTGATACTGCTTCTGGACTCCTTAGCAAACAGAAAATATACATCATTTTTAATATGAATACCTCACGATTTCATACTTATATTTGCAATTCAAATTCAGGTCTACAAGCTTTTCACATAACCTCATCCATATTATTTGTATCCCCAGTTTCAAACGCAAAAGAGATAGTAAAATTAGAGCAGCTTATTAAACTTTTTTATCCCACGTCATACACACATCTGTTGTAGAATGACAATATTAATTCTCTCATGACCATTATAATTAAAAAGATAGTTAAAATATTTTTTGCATATATTTGCCTTACTCCATTTTTTATAGCTATACTGTATCAACCTTGCCTCAACTTACCACCATAACATACAGTACACTAACTCTTGTTTAATCATTGTTCTAAAAGTGACTACATATTATACATGTTTAATTATCTCTAGTCATTTTGGTTACTCATTCTCTAGTAAGTTCGTTAGGAAAGACTCATGAGGACAATATTTCCTGCATTTAAACATTCATAATAGTTTGTATTTCAAATTCTTGGCTCACTTTCTTGAATGTCTTCCATTTTATTATAAAAGAGAGCATGATTGTGACTCTTGAAAAGTCTATTAATATCTATGCTTTCTTTCTTTTTCTTTCTTTCTTTTTTTTTTTTGCCTAGCAGGTCAAAGGATTTTTTTCATTTTATTTAAAATCCAACAGTTTTAATAAAATATGAGTTGGCAATTCTAAATTGATAATCGGAAGTACATGGACTGGTCTTTTAATATATAGATTCAAAATTTTTTAAAGCTTTTTTTGACTTACAGAGTTTCAGTATTTGTTTTGTTCCCTTACTTTGTATTTTTCTTCTTCAAGAATTCCTTTTATTCATACATTGGATTTTTTTAACCCATCTTAAATATTTATCACTTCATTTCAATTTTTTTTCTTTTCCATTATTTCTACTTCAACTTAAATATTTTTTCTTCCTTTTCACCATGTATTTCTCTTAAAGAGATTTTCTCATCATCTCTGGTATTTACTTTGTGTTCTGGTTCAGTCTTCATTTTCTTTTAAATCTTCTCCCTGCCCCTCTTGAACTGCTATTTAACCTCTAAGGTTTTCTAACACTGATTTACATTATTCTTTTATTGTTTATATATAATTTTCTTACTGTCTTTTAGCTCTATCTAGAGTAGTTGCTTATCCTCTTGGTCTATTCTATGAGTATCTTCTCAGCATTTAAAAATTACCCATAAGATATTATCTTGCTCCTTATTTTATTTTTTTGTATATAATAGATTTCTATGGGAACTGATCTCACTACCTAATCTTTGCATCATTTTCACGTGAAATTTGTTTTCCCTTAATTTTTGAAGGAGGCTTTGCCTAGACAGCTTTTCTCCTTTCACAGTGATCTCTCATTTCTTGCTTTATTTTTTTTTGTAATTTTCAAAATGATGGCAACATATTTTCTCAGATTTCCCTCTCTCTTTTCTTTCCTGACATTTGTCTGGACCTTCTGTTTCCATTCTCTCTGTTTCACATGTCCCGCTTGCTTTTGAGCCTACTCCCAGCAGTTACTCCTCAGTGTGGGCTGTCTCCTGAAAAAGAACCATGGCAAATTGGTTTCAAGAGTGCATGGAGGACTTCCTTAATGGTGCAGTGAATAAAAAGCTGCCTGCCAAATGCAGGGGACATGGGTTTGATCCCTGGTCCGGGAAGATTCCACATGCCGTGGAGTGGCTAAGCCTGTGTGCCACTACTTCTGAGCTTGCGCTCTAGAGCGTGCAAGCCGCAACTACTGAGCCTGTGCGCCACAACTACTGAAGCTCTTCTTGGCAGGAGGAGAAGTTACTGCAAGGAGAAGTCTGCACACTGCGACAGAGCAGCCCTTGCTCACCAAAACTAGAGAAAGCCTGTGCAGCAACAAAGACTCAATGCAAACAAAATTAAACAAATTCATAAAAACTGAAAAGAAAAGAGGGAATGGAGTCTCTGTGGAGAAAGTCAAACAGAAAAGGAGAAATATCATACGGCATCCCTTATATGTCGACTCTAAAAAAAAATGATACAAATGAACTCCTTTACAAGACAGAAACAGACTCACAGACTTAGCACATTTATGGTTGCTAGGGGAAGAATGGGGGGAAGGAGTAGTTAGGAAGTTTGAGATCGATATGTACACACTGCTATATTTAAAATGGATAATCAATTGGCCCTATTATATTGCACAGCGAACTCTGCTCAATGTTATGTGGTAACCTGGGTAAGAGAGGAGAATGGATATATATATATATAGCTAAGTCCCCTTGCTGTGCACCTGAAACTATCACAACATTGTTAATCTGCTGTACTCTAATATAAAATAAAAAGTTTTTTTTTATTTTTTAAAGAGTAGATGGAGTCTTAGGGCTGGCTAGACTTCAACTGTTTTGGCTCTCCTCATGGACTCCTTCCATTTATCCAATATTGAATTGAGCAAAACCTCTCTCAATTTTAACTGTTGCTTCCAAATTAGTCTGATGTGCTTTCCAGTGATTAGCTGTTGGCTCTTTTGGGGTTTTCCTATTCTCCATCAGAGTCACCGTGTTTTGTTTTGTTTTGTTTTCCTTCTACTTTCTCCTGCTCAAATGCTAATAACATCAAGCATTACAGGGAAAAACCCAAATGAACTTTTTGGCCAACCCAATATTTTGAGGTTCTTGAAGGTAGTCTATCACTGAATGTTGTTCAAGGTTTACTTTGTGTGGCTGTCCTGTTTTTATGTTGGAGTTCAATGCTTGTTGCTGCTACCATCTTCCCAGAATTCTTTTATGCTAGATTTTGGTATAGATGATTTGTGCATGTGTGCTAAATTGCTTCAGTCATGTCCAGCTCTTCATGACATGGACTATAGCCCTGCCAGTCTCCTCTGTGAGATTCTCTAGGCCAGAATACTGGAGTGGGTTACCATGCCCTCCTCTAGGGGATCTTCCCAACCCAGGGATTGAACCCATGTCTTTTATGTTTCCTTCTTTGACAGGTGGGTTCTTTACTACTAGCAAATAGATAATTTGTAGCAGGTATCATATTTTAATAAATATGTATGGGATAAAATTAAGATTGAGAAGATTCTATCCATTATTTATTAGTAATAGCATTTTGAAACCTTGGGAAAAATGAATTTCACTTGATTTCTATCAGCAAGCAACTTTTGATACTGGATACTGGTCTCAGAAAACTTTTGTGGTACTGAGACAGTAACACAAAGAGAATGGCTACCGAAAATAGAATAATACATTAAAATTTCCATGATAAATAATCTATGCATAGTCATAAAATAGACTCCATTTGTCATGCAAATATCATTGTACAATGATTTGATTATCTGATGAGGACCTAGTTCTGAATGCTTACTACTTTTGAAATAAATATCTATTTCTACTGTAGTTGTGGAACACTTTTAAGGAAAAGGTAGAAAAAAAATTATTTCAAGGGGGTTCTTTTTAAAAATAAAATCTCAGTCAAGACAGCAAGCTTTGAGAAATTGAAATTGCCTTGCTGGATGAGTGGACTGAATAGCTTGGAAGGCAGCATCATTTCAGTCAGGTCATCAGAACATCATTTAGAAAAATCACTGATAATACTACTAGGGATATTATCCCTGTGACTCGTAAGAGTTAATGTAGCTTCCAAGGAACAGAGACAGAGAACAATAAGCAATAGTTTTAAAACATAAGATCTTGCTTCAGTCCTTTTGTCACCATTTGCAACTTATGTAATCTTGGACAAGTCATTTAGTTTCTTAAAGCCTTGAATTTTTCACCTGTAAAATGTATATTCTATGTAATTGGTGACAAAATAAAGAAACTTGAGATACTTTTAAATAACTATATATGTTATTATCATGAAAAAACAATTTTATTTCCAGAGAGTATCTTATATACATTAAAATGGCATCTCTTCCTTAGTTTCCTGTCTTCAGTAGGTTCACAGCACCTATCCAGTTGCCCAAGTCAGAAGTCCTGATCATTCTCTGTCCTACCTGCTGACATCCAACCAATCATCAGAGCCTACAAAGTCTACTTGTTAAATATCTTTCAAATCGATCCAATTTTCACTACACTTATCACTACTACTTTAGTTCAGGTCATCATTGTCTTTGGTCTGAATTATGGCTAGAGCATCCTATGTGTTTCCTTGCCTACAGTCTTACATTTTTCAAGAGTAGTCTCCGTGGGGCCAACACTTGTTCAAAAGTGCAAAAGATAATAGACACTTTATTCTGAAAGTCCCCTTAATGAATCATATTTGGACAGGTGTCCAACTCTTTAACCTGATTTGTAAGCCCCTCACCTTTCCAGCCCCATTGGTTACCAGACTTAGTCCTTGCCCATTACTGTGTAGCCCATCAGAACCAGCTTCAGTTCCACGAAGGTGCTGTACTTTCCTTTGCCTCTGCAACAATGTCCTTGCCTGGAATATATTTTTAGCTCCTCCATGTTTCACAAAGCCAATTGCTAGCCTTCCTTGAATACCAAAGACTGGGTTGGCTGTCCCTCCTACATATTCCTCTACAACTTAATTTGTCTTTATTTTGCATTACAGTTTCCTGTTTAGTGATCTGCCTTCCACCTTTGCAATCTCCAAGAGGTCAAAGACTATGAAATTTTAACTTTTGTATCCCTTTGCCTCACAACAATATTTGTTAGATGAATGATTCACCATTTTCTTAGCAGAAAACTTATGTTCTGTAGCCATAATAGTGAGCTTGCCATTGTCTATGCAGGCTTGGTTAGGAGATTATTCTGAATTAAACCACAAAAACAGCTCCAGTTTTGAAGGATAGAAGGATATTTTCCCCACTCATACATAGATGTTCAAATTGTATTCTAATATTTTAAGAAAATCTTATATGTAAATAATGATCTTCCTAGTAATTATTTTTTCTTTTCTAGGTATTAGGTGGAATCTATATGCATTAATATATAAGCCTCATAGCTCTCTGTGGTGTTTGTTGTCTTTCTTTCAGATGCATGACTGAAACTCTTGAAAACACATAGCCATCCATGAATTAGTCTCTTGTGTCCCATTGTTACTAAACAACTATCAATCATCATTATATTGGTCTCAATGGCATACCAAAGAGAAATCAAATGTTTCAAGTAGAAATCAATGTGAGCTCTTGATACCTCTAAGATGGAAAAACTCCCAAAAGTCAAAAATAAAAATCAAAATACTAGAGGGGGAAAATATAAATTGAAGTAATTATTTTTTTATTTTTATTTTTAATTGAAGGATGATTATTTTGTAATATTGTGTTGGTTTCTACCATATACTAATCAGCTATAAGTATACATATGTCCCTCCCTCTTAAACCTCCTTCCTTTCCCCCTGCCACATCCTACACCTCTAGATTGTTACAGAGTATTAGGTTGACTTCCCTGTTTTATACAACTTCTCACTAGCTATCTATTTTACATACCATAATGTATATGTTTCAAAGCTACTCTCTCAATTTGTCCCACCTGCTCCTTCCCCACACTGCATCTACCAGTCTCTTCTCTGTGTCTGTGTCTCTATTCCTGCCCTGCAAATAGGTTCATCAGTAACATTTTCTAGGTTCCATATATATGTTATTATATGATATTTGTTTCTATCTTTCTGTCTTAACTCTGTATAGCAGGCTCTAGATTCATCCATCTCATTAGAACTGACTCAAATTCATTCTTTTTTATGGCTGAGTAATATTGCATTATATATATGTGCCACAATTTCTTTATCCATTAATCTGTTGATGGACACCTACATTGCTTCTATGTCCTAGCTATTGTAAATAATGCTACATTGAACATTGGGGTACATGTGTCTTTTGGAACTATGGTTTTTTCAGGGTATATGCCCAGTAGTGGTATTGTTTGTGTCATATGGTAGTTTTATTCCTAATTTTTAAAAACATTTCAACACTATTCTCCATAATGGCTGTACCAATTTGCATTCTCACCAACTGTGTAAAAGAGTTCCCTTTTTTCCACATCCTCTCCAGCATTTATTAGTTGTAGAATTTTTGATGATGGCCATTTGATTGGTGTGAATGAGGTGATACCACATTGTAGTTTTGATTTTCATTGCTCTGATAATAAGTGATATTGAACATTTTTCATGTGCTTTTTGGAAATAGGTATGTCTTCTTTGGAGAAGTTTCTGTTTAGGTCTTCTGCCTATTTTTTTTTATTGGATTGTTTGTTTTTCTGATATTGAGCTGCATGAGCTGCTTTTTATTCAAAACCTCTGTGCTGGTCCTCTGAAAGGGAAAGCTACTATTCATAAGGAAAAATTTCATTGGTTATAACAGGGTCATGTTTTAGACTTCCCCCCATTTTCTACATTCCCAAATATTCCCTTTCAGGAATATAGAGATATGCCTGATTGGAAGAAAGACCATCTAATGGGCTCACTCCTATTGTGCAGCCCTTAATACAGATAGTGTTTCTCTGTTTCACAATATTTCTTTCCACCACAGGGTTATCTGAAAACATAGGGAGTAAAAAGAGCTTATCACTGTTTATATTGCCAGAGAGGTCTCTCAACTCACACTGAGAATGTAATGGATATTTTTGGTACTCAAACTTCAAAGAGACTTAGAACACAGATCATCTAAGCATGTTGATTTCAGGTTCATCCTTGTATGTATGAGATTGTATAGGTGTATTGTTTCAGTAGGGCTATCATCAAATGAACACCAGTTTGACAAGAAAATCAATATCATATTCAAAGCAAGAGCAGTATATTGATATTGGCATTTAAAAATTATCAATGTTTATATTGATTTAAAATTGAATGTCAAGGAAGGACCCAGGAGGTTCACAGGTGTAAAGAGAACTGATTTGAAAGTTAGGAGTTTTACTCCTAGAGGAGAACATAGGCAAAACACTCTCAGACATAAATCACAGCAGGATCCTCTATGATCCACCTCCCAGAATTCTGGAAATAAAAGCAAAAAGAAACAAATGGGATCTAATTAAAATTAAAAGCTTCTGCACAACAAAGGAAAATATAAGCAAGGTGAAAAGACAGCCTTCTGAATGGGAGAAAATCATAGCAAATGAAGCAACTGACAAACAACTAATCTCAAAAATATACAAGCAACTTCTGCAGCTCAACTCCAGAAAAATAAACGACCCAATCAAAAAATGGGCCAAAGAACTAAATAGACATTTCTCCAAAGAAGACATACGGATGGCTAACAAACACATGAAAAGATGCTCAACATCACTCATTATTAGAGAAATGCAAATCAAAACCACAATGAGGTACCACTTCACACCAGTCAGAATGGCTGCGATCCAAAAATCTGCAAGCAATAAATGCTGGAGACGGTGTGGAGAAAAGGGAACCCTCCTACACTGTTGGTGGGAATGCAAACTAGTACAGCCACTATGGAGAACAGTGTGGAGATTCCTTAAAAATTGCAAATAGAACTACCTTATGACCCAGCAATCCCACTTCTGGGCATACACACCGAGAAACCAGAATTGAAAGAGACACATGTACCCCAATGTTCATCGCAGCACTGTTTATAATAGCCAGGACATGGAAACAACCTAGATGTCCATCAGCAGATGAATGGATAAGAAAGCTTTGGTACATATACACAATGGAGTATTACTCAGCAGTTAAAAAGAATTCATTTGAATCAGTTCTGATGAGATGGATGAAACTGGAGCCGATTATACAGAGTGAAGTAAGCCAGAAAGAAAAACACCAATACAGTATACTAACACATATATATGGAATTTAGGAAGATGGCAATGACGACCCTGTATGCAAGACAGGGAAAGAGACACAGATGTGTATAACGGACTTTTGGACTCAGAGGGAGAGGAGAGGGTGGGATGATTTGGGAGAATGACATTCTAACATGTATACTATCATGTGAATTGAATCGCCAGTCTATGTCTGACGCAGGATGCAGCATGCTTGGGGCTGGTGCATGGGGATGACCCAGAGAGATGTTGTGGGGAGGGAGGTGGGAGGGGGGTTCATGTTTGGGAATGCATGTAAGAATTAAAGATTTTAAAATTTAAAAAAAAAAAAAAAAAGAAAAATGTTTAAAAGAGTGCCTGATACTCAATAAACATTTGTCAAACCAAAAAAAAAAAAAAAAAAAAAAAGAAAGTTAGGAGTTTTAGATAATTAGTCAAATATCTGCTAGCTGTGTGACTCCTCCAAAAACTCGTGAATACATGATTCAATTTCCTTTTTGAAGTTTTATATGTAGAAGGAGGTCAAATGAAATTTAAAAAGGCAATGAATATTAAAGGTTTTAATGTTAAAAAATTAATATTAGACATTAAGAAATGAAAGTGAAAGTCACTCAGTCGTGTCTGACTCTTTGCAACTCCATGTATACAGTCCATGGAATTCTCTAGGCCAGAATACTGGAGTGGGTAGCCTTTCCCTTCTCCAGGGGATCTTCCCAACCCAGGAGTCAAACTGGGGTCTCCTGCATTGTAGGCAGATTCTTTACCAACTGAGCTATGAGGGAAGCCCAATATTAGACATTAGAAGTACTTATTTGGTGCAGCTGAAGCACTGACAGAATAGTGGAGAGTTGGACTCCTGTTCCATTATGGGGTAACACCCTTAGTAAAACTCTAGTCAACCAGGCACCTGAGGGCCTTATCTCTTCCTACTGAATCCACTTTGCCATCCTCGTATCACCCAAGGCATAATGTTGAGATATTACCACAACCCTGACCCTAGGAAGCTTTCAACAAATTACTACAGCTCCTTGGCCCCTCAGGGAAAATTCTTAGGCGTATATTTTATACTGATTGAATTTCTTGAAAAGATTAACCTCCAATTGCCTCTCTTCCCTTTCTTACTTCCCTTCTCCCTTTCCAATACATTCTGCATCTCTCAAGTAAACAATTTTTGCATTTGAATTCTTGTTTCAAGATTTTTTTAGGAGAACCAAAATTAAGAAAATAAAATTGTACATTTATATTTCCAGTTATATCATCAGTGATGCTTCTGAAGTCTTCCTTTGCACTGTGAAGGGGAAGGAGACTCCTGCATTTAGATCACTATGGAAGGGTGCAGCTGAGGTGGTGGGAATATATTCTTTTATGCTGATTTCTTTATATTTGCTTTTACAAGTAAGGCTATAAAGGATACTCTTGTGTATTTATTAAAAAATTGTAAGTTTGCAAAAGAGAAAAAAATGGGTGGTAGGAGAATCTAATTTTTTAAATTCAGTGCTAGAGAAAACTCTCCATCTGTCATTTTTTTTTCTAGTCTTAAATAATTTTTTTAATGTACATGTCTTGAGTGTTGTATTTTCCCTGTATCCTAGAAGGGGCACGCTGTGTAATAATTGGCTTAAACAAGTAGAGATATCCCCAGTTTGGATGATAAAAAACAAACAAAACAAAACACTGAATTACTCAGAAAGGCAGGTTCTCTCTCTTAGTTCATCCTTTTAAAATGTCTTGAGCTGTATCTGGAGTCTTGGTTGGCATTAAGACACAGTTTTGAACTGATACCTCTAAAGAGTCCCTGCAGTAAAGTCGGTGGCATAGTCTTTGATGATTCTCTGAGTTCAGAATGTGGTACCCTTCGTGGACAAGAGGAACATCCTACTGAGCCTCCTGTAACAGCTCTCTGTGTTATGTCTTCTCCAGCTTCAAGGTGAAAGGCTCTCAGAAATATATAGGGATGTGGGAGGAGATTGTTGGGAGAAGGACAGCAATCTTGAGACAAGGATGAGCAAGGACATCTGAGGAATGGAAATACAAGTAAGTGATGGGGCAGCCTATCCTGAGGTAGGTGTAGAACAGCTTTTGTCATCTGGACAGAGAAGAACCAGCTTCTAGCCATCTGTGGAGAGGAGACTAGTGGAGCCTGGGTCTTGAATGGTAAGTACTTCACTGGCCAACAAGGTAGAGAGGTAAAGGGAGAGGAGGAGGACTTTATGTAGACAAGATGGAATATGCAAAGGCGTAGAGGCTTAAAATGGTTCATGTATTTACTTTGGTGAAACTGTTTCCACAGTCTTTGTTTAATGCCATTGAACACTTACAGCACTGTGTATTTTAATTTTTAGTTAATAAGTTGAAAAATAATTCTGATACCAATTGTGTGACAGGACTTATGACTATTCCTTAAAAATTTGAGATGTAAAATATCCACATCATTAAAATGACTGGACTTGAAACCTGCCATCTGATGGCTGTTTAAGCCATGGCTTCTTGGCCAGCTTTTCTGACCTTTAACAAGACTTGTGGTGATGTCAGTGCTTGTCATCTTCATCATCACTCATCTCCTCTTCCTGTGGGCTATCCATACTCTGGCTGTCAAGACAGGACAGCTGTCTGGTAACATTAGGATGGCTTTCTTTCTGTTCTGAATGAGGAGGAATTGCCCTATTTTAAATGACTCATCACCTTCTACAGTGTTCCTACTGAAAAAGATAACCTTAAATTCCATAAGCATTTTGATTTGGATCATATTTAAAGTATTGCTTGACAACAGGTTATCTTTTTTAGTTGTTTTTTCTTTTGTTTTTCCAGAGAGACATTAAGAGTCACATTTTCCAACCAGCTGGCACTCTGGGTGTTAGGTCTTAAGGACACATTAGTAAATCTTCCAGTTCTCTGGAGCCCTTCAAGCAAGTATCCATCTGTCAAGAATTCCAAAAGAATTCTCACTCCACATTTGAAAATTCTTCTGTGAGAAAATGTCATCTTGCTTCCTGACTTCCTAAATCAAGATTATATTTTAATTTCTACTTTACATAGGTCTATCTCTCCTTTAAGTTGGAAATAACTTAAATATCCAACAGGAGAGAAAATACTAAATTATAACATGTGGCTCAATTATACAATGGAAACAACTTGAAAAATTTCTAAGTGAAAACTTATGTGTTAATTACTATGTTAGGTAAAACTTTATTTACAGTGGTACAATTATTGATTATTTTTAGATTAACAGAAAACGCCTATAATTGAAAAACAAAGAATACATTTTATATCTAGCATAAGAATCATCAAAGAGAGTTGTAATTGACTGCTTAGGTGGGGCAAGAAATGGCGTGGAGAGAGTTTTTCCCCATAGAAGGCTTGTAAAACTGACTGTAAATTATATACATTCTTTATACAAATTAAAAGAGGGCTATAAATAGATCTGGAAATCCAGAAGAAAACATTTTAAAAAGTATGTATTTGGTTTTAAATCACAATTATATAAGAATTTTTGGGCTTCCCTGTTGGCTCAGACAGTAAAGACTCTGCTTGCAAAGTGGAAGACCCAAGTTCAATCCCTGGTTTTGGAAGATCCCTTGTAGAATGACTACCCACTCCAATATTCATGCTGGAGAATTACATAGACAGAGGAGCCTGGTGGCCTATCGTCCACGGGGTCACAAAGAAGTGGACACAATTGAATGGCGAACACTTTCACTTTCATGTAAGAATTTAGCTCTACTGAATTTGAAAAGAGTTGGTTGCTAGGTGGTAACAATAATTAGTCTCTTTCAAAGATTAATATAAGAAAGTAGGAAAATATATGTCTTAACTGTTTTGGTTTAATACTTATATTGATGTCATGCATAATGACTTTTATGTAGTTGTTTATACTATTCCATCTACAGGAGTAAAGCTTCATCCCTATACATTGAATTTAAGGTTATAACTGGGGTCTGTTTGATTCATACCGGGTCCTGCAAAACTTGGGGAGAAAAGCAGAAACAGTCCTTGTCATCCTTAGCATTTAAATCCTGGGGGAAAAACTAGGTCAGAACCATGAAATATTGCTAAGGATCTGGCTAAAAGAATGCGTCCGAAATGGATTTCCGCTATAAGGCTTCTAAAATGAGGAGCTAAAACAAGAATTCAAGGAGGATCAGAATTGGAAAGTTAGAGAATAAAAGAGCAAACAAGGGTCTGGTCAATTCCACCTAGACATTAGAGTCGTTATTGCCATATTCTCTGGGTAGCTGTGTTCTGTTTAAAGAGTTCTAGACAAGAAGGGATTTCTAATTTTCCCCAAGCTTCCATTTTGAATTTACCTCCAGAAAACTTGAGTTTCAGTTTTTGTGGGCAGAGAGTAAGTTCTGAGGAACTGCTGTCCAATAACATTCCCACTGAACCATATCCTAGTAAAGTTCTTGGTATTTCTAGGGGGGTTCTTGGTATTGCCATATGTCTCTTCAATACTAGAATCGTTTCATGTTCCTTATTTTGGAAGGTCTTGTACTATAGAGTGGGACCAGATGAGTAATTGCCATGGAAGAAGCCAGCTGAAGTTGACATGTCATCTTGATAGGCCTGGGGTAATGAGTCTGCCATGTTCCGTATGGATGGGTGATATGCTTTTATCAGGAGGAAAGACAGATATTGTTTCCTCTTGGATATTCTCCTTCTGGATGTGCTAGAATGTGCTTCTAAGTCTCTTTACAGAGGGAAAAATTCCTTAATTCTGTTACAAAACAGCTGATTAGTCTATGTTTTGGGGAAAAAATGGTCAAAAAAGGAAATATGGAAATAACTATGATAAAAGATGTAAATACAGAATTTACATCCCACAGTGATTTGGGAGGTAGGTCAATTGCATTTTATGGGAAAGCAGTATAAGGGAAGAAATATTTGTTGTTCTGATGACATGCTTAGGTTGGCCATCCATATTTGAAGGATGAGCAACATATAGAGCGTTGCAAAAGTAGGGAGCTTAAAAATGGTAACCCCATAAAGCCAAGATGCAAACTGTGGGCCAGGCAAAAGGCCAGGTAATTGGATAGCCTACTGAACAAAGACCTTAACAGAGGGCAATGACTGGTGTGAGTGGGTCTAAATAATGCCTTTAGGAATGGTTCTGATGAGTTTAGATTGTAGATAAAAATGTTTCGGTTAATTGGAGAAAGAACTGATAGAACTGCTGACTGACACTGGAATTTGATGCCAAGGAAATTGATCAAATATCCATCCATAAATATTCTATACTACTAATAATGAGTTAGCAGGTGTTGATTAATTGTTATGTAATAAGCACTATGATTAAATATCTTAGGTGCAACCAGGTAAGGATCAGTATTATCCCCACTTTTACAAATGAATAAGCTCAGGCACAGAGACATTAGTATATGGTTATTCAGTAAGTAGTAAAGTTGTATATAAGGAGTTTTGTAGGCCAAAGAAGGAAGAGAAAATGATTTGGCGGAGGCCTGACTGGACTGGGCTAGGGGAGTTTTAACTGGCATTCATGTTTCACACACTTAACAAGTAATAAATAAATGACCACTTATTTCCTTTTCCATCAGTATGCACAGTTAAACTACTGTGTATTTTGTTCATGTGTATTTCCATTTGCCTTTCTGCCATGCCCCCCTTTAAAATATTAAACAGATGAACAAAAATTATGTTTTACTTTTAAACAGCTCTTTCTTTCTTCCAGCTGTTTGTGTCAGTGCTAGCTCTCATTAATAAAGCTAGATGGATTAGTTAAATGCTAATGTCAAATGGTAAGTGCTAGGCACTTTTTCCCTTGTGAGATACTGAAATATGAAGTCTGGGCCAGTAGCAATGACTGATGTTGTTCTTGGAGGAGTTAAGACCTCTGAAAATTGTGGGAATGATTAATGGTTACTTCATCTTCTGTTTATACGGCAGAGTTTGCACTTCATTATTCTTGGCTTTGTAGATATAGGCTATATTTAACCAGGCTCTTTCAATTTAAAAAATTATACTATTATGATATGTACATTATTCTTTCACTAATTCATGTTGCCTATTGTGTGCAAGGTGCTACACAAGGCTCTGGGCATAAAGACTGAATAAGTTGATACAATCCTTATATTTTCAAATGAATGTGAGTTTGGAAGCTATATTTAACCAGACTCTTTCAATTTTTAAAATGATACTGATATCATTTTATAAATATCTATTTGATTATTGTAATGATAACTGTCAAGGGATGATGCAGATTTATGAGATATCAGGGACGCTGATTATATGAAGATTTGGGAAGGGAGGTGAGGGCCAGATCATGAAAAGTTTTGTAGACTTTCAGTCAATCTTATGTGGAGAGCAATGAAAAGTCATAAAGTAGTCATTTAAAAATAAACACCTATAACTAGAGACCACTGGAATAGTGAAATCATCAGATTGTAGAGTCTTGTCTTAGTGTGCTGGTCTTTGAAACCACAAGTTAGAAAGTTAAGTATGTGTCAGAACAGCTTGGTCATTGATAAATTACTACAATATCAGAATTAGAAAGAAAAATACATTTGATAGAAGGAACAAATTTTGACTTGATGTGTTAAATTCCATATAACCTTAGAGTATTCATAGGAACCCTTTACAGGTAATCCAGGCCTGGTATCCTAGCTAGAAATATAGAATTGGGAGCCATTCAAAGGACTTCTGTACACAGTTTACACACCTGACTCAGTCTAAGGAAGGTAAAAATCTTTCAGACTTGAACAAAAGTGGCTTATATTCACAATCTAGACATCTATAGAACTTTCTAGAAAATCTGTCTCTTTTGCATTAACATGGGTACTCTGAGATATAGTAGAAGGTCTGACCCATAAAACTAATTTAAACTGGAAATTGTATGAACTCTTGAGAAATGAAGGTAAAGGAAAACAACTAGAAGATCAATAAAAGTGAGTTGGAGGAATATAAGGAATAGAACAAGGTGGCACAGAAGCAATTGAAGCAAACACAAGATGACCATGTCAAGGAGAGAGAGACCAATGGTCCCAAACATACCAAAAATGTTCAACAGGTGTTGAGATTGGAAAACAATTATTGAAATTAATTATGGAGATGTTAATTAGGGAATTTAAGGAAAGTTTAGAATAGAACTCAGACTTATTTCACATGTATGAAATAAAGTGAACCCCTTCTAAGTTCCAGGCATGAGCTGATATGAGAGTCTGTTTAGTGAGGGCCTGATAAAGACATTCAAGGAGTTTAGCCAAGAGAAAAAGATGGTAGGGGTTGGAGGAAGCCCCTCTCATGAACATTCATTCAAGAAAAGTAAAATCTAGTTACCTTTAAGACAGAAGTAAGAAAATCAGTGTATAGGGAGAAGTAAAGAATAATAAGGATATTAGGAAGTAAAGGAAAAAATACAGAGATATGTAGGGACTTCAGAGATTTGAGAAGGAACAGGAGATAGTTATAAAATTAGAAAGATGTTGAAGAGGCGATATATAAATTTTCTATCATAGAAATTAGATTAATTGATCAACTTTTATGTCTCACAAATATATTTTATAAACTAGCTTAAAATACTTTATTTTTTAACTTCTAGCATGAATTTGAACATGGATTAACTACTAGATTAAAAAATTAAATTAAAATTTACTAGATTAAGGCTTGGTTGATAAGCCTAGGGCAGAGAACATAGAAACTGAAGCATTTAGTTAAATATTTTGAGTTTTTATTTCTGGTGTTACCTCTTACTTCCCCCTTAATAGTTTTAGCTTGGATGAAAAGACTATCAATAGATGAAGTAATTACTGGGAAATAAATTCTGAAAAATCAATTTTATGAATAAGTAAACTATACTTGATATACATTTCTCATAGTTAAACTTATTGATTTGCTTTTCAAATATTTAAAATGTTTTGTATGATAAATCTAGAGCAGTAGAAATATTGGTGTTTCCATATGCTAGCAACAAACATTTGGAAAGTGGAACTTTAAAATAGTGTGCTTTATAATAGTATCAAAACCATGTCATACTTATGAATAAATTTAATAAAAGTGTGCACAACTTCTACATGGTAGGCTAAAATATTTCTAGAAGAAATTTCAAGAAACTTAAATAAATGGAAGATTATACCATTTTTATGGATGGTTAAGATCCAAATTCTCTGAAATTGATCTAGAGATTCAGTGCAACCTCACTTAAAATAGCAGTGGGCTTTTTTTTTTTTTTTTTAAGGGGAAGGTGGATACCACCAAGATGTTTCTAAAATTTATTTTGAAATATAAGAATCTATATTTTAAACAAAACAATATTGAAAATAAGAAACAAGATTGAAGGACTTACAGTACGTGATTTTGAGACTTACTATATAGCTATGGTAATGAACACAGTGATATTAGTACAAGGACAAAAAAATCAATGGAACAGAATAAAATTCAGAAACAGACTCACTTTTTATGGTCAATAGATTTTTAACAAAGGTATTAAGCATGTTAGTGAAGAAAGGAAATTTTTTTCAACAACTGGTTTTGGGACAACTAGATAAATGCATGAAAAATAATTAACCTTGATTATTACCTTGTATCATTCACTAACGTTATTTTGAGATAAATCATAGACTCAAACAATGGCTAATGCTATAAGTATTCTGGAATAAAATGGATAAATAGGACTTAACAAAAATTTAAAACTCTGCTTTTTAAAAGACACCATAGAGAAAAATAAAAGATAAGCATTGGCTGAGCAGCAATACTTGCAACACATATATCAGGCAAAGCACTGGAGTTCAGTAAATATAAAGGAATCCTACAAATCAATATTAAGAAGACAATCAACCCAACTAAAATGGGAAAAAGATTGAATAGAAACTTCACAAAAGAAGATATATGATTAGCTAATAAGCACATGAAACACTGCTCAGTATCATTATTCATAAGAGAAATGCAAATTAAACTACAATGAGGTTATCATTCTGCCCCTGCTAGAAGCAGTTGGTGAACATGGGAAGGAACTGAAACATGTGATTCAGAATATAAAATGATAATATTTCTCTGGAAAACTGCATGTCAATTCCTACTCTATGACTCTATGACTCCTATTCTCAGGTATTTACCCAAAAGAAATGGGAATATATGTCCAAAAAAAAAAAAGGGGGGGGGACATGTAAAAAATGTCCATAGCAACTTTATCCATTACAAGAACTGGAAGTAACCTAAGCGTCCATCAACAACAAATTGTGGTGTATTCATACAATGGAATACAAAAAGAATGAACCTGATACATGGCACAATATAGATGAAACTTAAAAACACTGAGTGAAGGAGGCAAAAGACTGCAAACTATAACTGCATTCATGTAAAGTTAAAGAATGAAACGCTAGGTCCATGAGTCAAGGTAAACTGGAAGTGGTCAAACAGGAGATGGCAAGAGTGAACATAGACATTTTAGGAATCAGTGAACGAAAATGGACAGGAATGGGCAAATTTAAGTCAGACGACCATTATATCTCCTACTGTGGGCAAGAATCCCTTAGAAGAAATGGAGTAGACCTCATAGTCAGCAAAGCATCCAAAATGCAGTACTTGGGTGTGCAATCTCAAAAATGACAGAATGATCCCAGTTCATTTCCAAGGTAAATCATTCAGTACTACAGTAATCCAAGAATATGCCCCAACCAGTAATGCTGAAGAAGCTGAGATTGAATGATTGCTTCCCTGGTGGCTCAGATGGTAAAGCATCTGCCTGCAGTGCGAGAGACCTGGGTTTGATCCCTGGGTCGGGAAGATCCCCTGGAGAAGGAATGGCAACCCACTCCAGTACTCTTGCCTGGAGAATTCCATGGACAGAGGAGCCTAGTAGGCTAGAGTCCATGCGGTCGCAAAGAGTCGGACACGACTGAGCAACTTCACTTTCACTTTCATGAAGGCCTACAAGATCCTCTAGAACTAACACGCAAAAAAGATGCCCTTTTTATCATAGGGGTCTGGAATGCAAAAGTAGAAAGTCAAGAAATACCTGAATAATAAGCAAGTTTGGCCTTGGAATACAACATGAAGCAGGGCAAAGGCTAACAGAGTTTTGCCAAGAGAACATGCTGGTCATAGCAAACATCCTCTTCCAACAACACAAGAGACAACTCTACATATGGACATCACCAGACTGTCAATGCTGAAATCAGATTGATTATATTCTTTGCAGCCAAAGATGAAGAAGTTCTATACAGTCCTGGGACTGACTGTGGCTCAGATCATGAAATTCTTATTGTAAAACTCAGACTTAAATTGAAGAAAGTAGGGAAAATCAATAAGTCATTCCATTATGACCTAAATTAAATCCCTTATGATTATATGGTGGAAGTGGCAAATAGATTCAAAGGATTAGATCTGATAGACAGAGTACCTAAAGAACTATGGATGAAGGTTCGTGATATTGTACAGGAGGCAGTGATCAAAACTGTCCCGGGAAAAAGAAATGCAAAAAGGCAAAATAGTTGTCCAAAGAGGTCTTACAAATAGCTGCGAAGAGAACCAAAAGGTAAGGGAGAAAAGGAAAAATGTATATCCATCTGAATGGAGAGTTCCAAAGAATAGCAAGGAGAGGTAAGAAAGCCTTCCTAAGTGAACAATGCAAAGAAATAGAGAAAAACAATAGAATGGAAAAAACTAGAGATCTCTTCAAAAAAACTGAGATACCAAGGGAACATTTCATGCAAAATTAGGCATAGTAAAGGACAGAAATGGTATGGACCTAACAGAAGCAGAAGATATTAGAAGAGGTGGTAAGAACTCACAGAAGAACTGTATATAAAAAAACTTAATGACCTGAATAACCATGATGGTGTGATCACTCACCTAGAGCCAGACATCCTGGAATGTGAAGTCAAGTGGGCCTTAGGAAGTATCACCATGAGCAAAGCTAGTGGAAGTGATGGAATTCCAGTTGAATTATTTCAAAGCCAAAAAATGGTGCTGTTAAAGTGCTGCACTCAGTATGCTAGCAAATTTGGAAAGCTCAATTGTGGCCAGAGGACTGGAAAAGGTCAGTTTTCATTCCAATACCAAAGAATGTTCAAACCAGTGTACAATTGCACTCATTTCACATGCTAGCAAGGTCATGCTCAAAATCCTCCAGGCTAGGCTTCAACAGTACGTGAACCATGAACTTCCAGATGTTCAAGCTGGTTTTAGAATCAAATTGCCAACATCTACTGGATCATAGAAAAAGCAAGAAAATTCCAGAAAAACATCTACTTCTGCTTCATTGATTATGCTAAAGGCTTTGATTGTGTAGATCACAACAAACTGTGAAAAATTCTTAAAGAGATGGAAATATCAGACCACCTTACCTGACTTCTGCAAAACCTGTAAGCAGATCAGAAAGAAACAGTTAGAACTGAACATGGAACAACAGACTGGTTCAAAATTGGGAAAGGAGTGTGTCAAGGCTGTATTTGTCACCCTGCTTATTTAACTTATATGCAGAGTACATCACAAGAAATATGGGCTAGATGAATCACAAGCTGCAATCAAGAATGCCAGGAGAATTATAAATAATCTCAGATACGCAGATGACACCACCCTTATGGCAGAAAGTGAAGAAGAACTAAAAAGCCTCTTGATGAAAGCGAAAGAAGAGAGTGAAAAGCCTGGCTTAAAACTCAACATTCTAAAAGTGAAGTTCATGGCATCCAGTCCCAGCACTTCATGGCAAACAGATGGGGAAACAATGGAAATAGGGACAGATTTTATTTTCTTTGGCTCCAAAATCACTACAGATGGTGACTACAGCCATGAAATTAAAAGACGCTTGCTCTTTGGAAGAAAAGTTATGACAAATCTAGATAGTGTATTAAAAAGCAGAGACTTTGCTGACAAAGGGCTGTATAGGCAAAGCTATGCTTTTTCCAGTAGTCATGTATGGATGTGACAGTGGGACCATAAAGAAGGCTGAGGGCCAAAGAAATGATGCTTCTGAACTGTGGTGTTGGAGAAGACTCTTTAGTGTCCCTTGGACAACAAAGAGATAAGACCAGTCAATCCTAAAGGAAATCAACCCTTAACATTCATTGGAAGGACTGATGCTGAAGCTGAAGTTCCAATATTTTGGCCCCTTGATGGGAAGAGCTGACTCGTTAGAAAAGACCCTGATGCTGGGAAAGATTGATGGCAGGAGGAGAAGGGGAAAACAGGATGAGATGGTTGGATGGCACCACTGATTCAATGGACATGAGTTTGAGAAAGCTACAGGAGATGGTGAAGGACAGGCCTGGCCTGTTGCAGTGCATGGGGTCGCAAGTAGTCAGACATGACTGAGCGACTGAACAAGGAACAATGAACAACAAAGTTAAGGTATGCTGCTGCTGCTGCTAAGTCACTTCAGTCGTGTCCAACTCTGTGGCGACCCCATAGACGGCCTCCTACCAGGCTCCTCTGTCCCTGGGATTCTCCAGGCAAGAACACCGGAGTGGGTTGCCATTTCCTTCTCCAGTGCATGAAAATGAAAAGTGAAAGTGAATTCGCTCAGTCGTGTCTGACTCTTGGCGACCCCATGGACTGCAGCCTACCAGGCTCCTCCATCCATGGGATTTTCCAGGCAAGAGTACTGGAGTGGGGTGCCATTGCCTTCTCCGAAGTTAAGGTATAGGTAAAACAAATCTATGGTGATAGAAATCAAAACAATGGTTGCCTGTGGCAGGGTGTTATCAAAACTACAACGTAGATAGCAAAATAAAGTAGTTGCTTCTGTGAAAAACAACAGTTAATCAAGTTGTTAGGCTCTGTAGATTAGGTCATTGTTTCACTGTGAGGCTGTGTGATAGTCCATAATAACTCTATAACGGTGAGATATAGGTTAAGAGTGCAAGCTCAGGAGTCAGACTGCCTGGATTTGAAACTGACTCTGGTACTGGATGCTTGGCAAATATTTAACACCTCTGAGACTCCTCCCTGGATGTGTGGCTCAGAAACTGGTGGTTTGAGATTCTCATTAAATATGTCATCCTATTAAAATATGTCATCCTGTTAAAGAAAGTTACAGATTTAGCCTGAAAATTACTTGACCCATGTGCTCCCTGCTCTTACCACAACTGAAGGCAATGAGTCCTGGACGAGGGTTGCAGTTTGTTGGAGGTTGCATCCTTGGCCAGAGAAGTCATCTACTCCTTGCAGAGGGCCCGCCTGTATGTAGCACCATAATTCAGCACCATAACTCCAGAAGACTCTGGGTACCCCTGCTTCTTAACAAACCTGAGCTCTACATTCAGGAGACAGTTCTCTTACTGTCTGCTTCTGTTCTGTCCATGGCCAATGTATTTTTAAGGAGAGACACCATTTTTTTTTAATTCCCCAGCCAGAGATCGAACCAGGGTTCCTGGCATTGAGAACACTGAGTTCTAACCACTGGACCACCAGGGAATTCCCCAGAGAAATGTATTTTTAAGTTAAAGCATTTATCTCTATTGATCTTTGTTGGAGGGTGTTTTTGTACTGATGGAAGTAAGATGTGCTTCTTAAGATTTTAATATAAATATAAAATACTATCAATATTGTTAATATTATTACAGAGAAAGATAATCTCTCTTAAAGCTAAGATTTATGGACTACCACATGTAAAGTTTATCAAGAAAGTCAATTGGTATAAGGGTTTGGTGGTCTGGTACTTGAACAGGTTCCGTCAACACTAGTTCTTCCCTCATGGTCAAATCATTTACTTTTTGAGCCTAAATGTTCTCATTTATGATTATTGGCTTCAGTCAGATAATCTCTAATGCGCTTTTTACTCCAAGACTGCAAGTTCATATTGTATCATAGATGTTGTGATCTGGCAGCCCAAAGACATACTTTGATTTACCAGTGCCATTTCTTAAAAAATTTTTTTAATTAAATTAATAAACTTTATCTTTTAGAGCAGTTTTAGTCACCACAAAACTGAGTGGAAACTAAAGAGAGATCTCATATACCCTCTGTTTTGCCTCCCCAAACCTTTCCAACTATCAATATCTTGCATCACAGTGGTACATTTGTTGCAACTTATGAATCTACACTGATATATCATTATCTAAAGTCTATAGTTTACATTACGGCTCAGTCTCAGCATTGTGCATTCTATACATTTTGAAATTGTGTTATGACATATATCCATCTTTATAGTTTCATACAGAACAGTTCCCCACACTAAAAATCCTCTGAGTTCTTCCTCTTGTCAGCCCTACCCTGCCCTGCCACTCAACCTCTATAATCCAGGGCAAATGTTAATCCTTTTTACTGTCTCCAGTTTTGCCTCTTCCAGAATGTCATATGGTTGGAATCATACAGTATATAGCCTTTTCAAACTACTTCTTTCACTTAGTAATATGCATTTAAGTTTTCTCCAAGTCTTTTCATGACTTGAGAGCTCATTTCTTTTTTTTGTATTGAATAATATTCATTGCCTGGATGTACCACACTATCTATTTACCTACTGAACAACATCTTGGTTGCTTCCAAGTTTTGGCAATTATTAAGGAAGCTTCTATAAATTACCATAAACATTTTGTGTAGGTTTTTGTGTGGATATATATTTTCAAATCATTTGGATAATATCAAGGGCAGAACTATTGGACTGTGTCATAAGACACTGCAAGCTGTCTTTCAAAATGGCTGTACCATTTTGTATTCACACCAGCAATGAATGACAATTTTGTTGCTCTACATCCTCATCAGCATTTGGTATTGCCAGTTTTTTGCATTTTGGCCATTCTAATAATATCTCCAGGAGACAGTGAGGACAGGGAAGCCTGGCGTGCTGCAGTACATGGGGTTGCAAGGAGTTAGACATGACTTAGTGACTGAACACACACACAGAGTAAATGTGCAGTGGTATGTCATTGTTTTAACTTCCAATTCCCTAACTACTGCACAATTGCACTCATCTCACATGCTAGTAAAGTAATGCTCAAAATTCTCCAAGCCAGGCTTCACCAATACGTGAACCGTCAACTTCCAGATGTTCAAGCTGGTTTTAGAAAAGGCAGAGGAACCAGAGATCAAATTGCCAACATCCGCTGGATCATGGAAAAAACAAGAGAGTTCCAAAAAAACATCTATTTCTGCTTTATTGACTATGCCAAAGCCTTTGACTGTGTGGATCACAATAAACTGTGGAAAATTCGACATGGGAATACCAGACCACCTGACCTGCCTCTTGAGAAACCTCTCTGCAGGTCAGGAAGCAACAGTTAGAACTGGACATGGAACAACAGACTGGTTCCAAAGAGGAAAGGGAGTACATTGAGGCTGTATATTGTCACCCTGCTTATTTAACTTCTATGCAGAGTATATCATGAGAAACGCTGGGCTGGAAGAAGCACAAGCTGGACTTAAGATTGCCGGGAGAAACATCAATAACCTCAGATAAGCAGATGACACCACCGTTATGGCAGAAAGTGAAGAGGAACTAAAAAGCCTCTTGATGAAAGTGAAAGAGGAGAGTGAAAAAGATGGCTTAAAGCTCAACATTCAGAAAACAAAGATCATGGCATCTGGTCCCATCACTTCATGGGAAATAGATGGGGAAACAGTGTCAGACTTTATTTTATGGGGCTCCAAAATCACTGCAGATGGTGACTGCAGCCATGAAATTAAAAGATGCTTACTCCTTGGAAGAAAAGTTATGAGCAACCTAGATAGCATATTCAAAAGCAGAGACATTACTTTGCCAACAAAGATCCGTCTAGTCAAGGCTATGGTTTTTCCAGTAGTCATGTATGGATGTGAGAGTTGGACTGTGAGGAAAGCTGAGCACCGAAGAATTGATGCTTTTGAACTGTGGTGTTGGAGAAGACTCTTGAGAGTCCCTTGGACTGCAAGGAGATCCAACCAGTTCATTCTAAAGGAGATCAGCCCTGGGATTTCTTTGGAAGGAATGATGCTGAAGCTGAAACTCCAGTACTTTGACCACCTCGTGGGAAGAGCTGACTCACTGGAAAAGACTCTGATGCTGGGAGGGATTGGGGGCAGGAGGAGAAGGGGACAACAGAGGATGAGATGGCTGGATGGCATCACAGACTCGATGGATACGAGTCTGAGTGAACTCCGGGATTTGGTGATGGACAGGGAGGCCTGGTGTGCTGCAATTCATGGGGTCGCAAAGAATCGGACACGACTGAGCGACTGAACTGAACTGAACTGAATGTTGAACATCTTCTATGCTTATTTTGGATCTATATGTTCTTCAGTGAAGTATCTGTTCAGGTCTTTTGCTCATTTTTTAATTGGGTTGTTAATTTTCATTTTGGAAAATACTCTTATCGGATATTTCTTTTGAAAATACTTTCAATTTGTGGCTTAGTGACTGATTATCTTGGTATTTTCTTTCATAAAACAAGTTTTTGATTTTAATGAAGCCAAATTTACCAATTATTCTTTTTTTTTTTTTTTTTTTTAGTTTTTATTTTTTAAATTTTAAAATCTTTAAATCTTACATGCATTCCCAAACATGAACCTCCCTCCCACCTCCCTCCCCATAACATCTTTCTGGGTCATCCCCATGCACCAGCCCCAAGCATGCTGCATCCTGCGTCAGACATAGACTGGCGATTCAATTCACATGATAGTATACATGTTAGAATGTCATTCTCCCAATGTTTTTGGCTGTGCTGCGTCTTCACTGCTGCACTGTTTAACTGTGGCAAGCTGGGGCTACTCTTTAGTTCTGCTGAGTGAGCTTCTCAGTGCAGAAACCTCCCCTGTTATGGAGAATGGGCTCTAGGGTGCCTGGCTTCAATCGCTGCAGCATGTGAGCTCAGCAGTTGCGGCCCCCAGGCTCTAGAGCACAGGCTCAATAGTTGCAATGCATGGGGTTAAGTTGCTCTGCAGCATGTAGGACCTTCCTGGATCAGGGACTGAACCCATGTCTCCTGCACGGGCAGGTGGATTCTTTACCACTGAGCCAACAAAGAAGCCCTCAATTATTTATTTTTTTGTGTAGTATCTTTCTGTTGCATCTAAAAAGCCATACCCAAGGTCAGTGGGTTCTCTCCTTTGTTATCTTGAAAGTGAAAGTATTCGTCACTCAGTCATGTCCAACTCTTTGCCACTCCATTGATTGTAGCACACCGGGCTCCTCTGTCCATGGAATTCTCCAGGCAAGAATACTGGAGTTGGTTGCCATTTTCTTCTCCAGAGGATCTTCCTGACCCAGGGATTGAACCTGGTCTCCTGCATTGCAGGTAGATCTGAGCCATCAGGGAAGCCCATGTTATCTTATAGGGACTTTATAGTTCTATGTTTCATGGTCCATTTTTAATTACTTCATTTTGAACAATCAGTTTTTGTGAAGGCATAAAGTCTGTATCTAGATTTATATTTTTGGATACAAATGGAAAATTCTAGTTGTTTCTGAACTGTTTGTTAAAAGGCTTTCCTTTAAATATTTTTTTTTCAGCTTTCTTGAGATATAATTGAGAACTAATGAGTATGAAAAAGGTATAAAATATAATGATTTGAGATTTGTATATATTGTGAAATGATAACCACAAAAAGGTTATTAACACATTCATCACCTCACATATTTTTTTGTGGTGAGAACCTTTAAGATTTAATCTTAGCAACTTTGAAGTGTACTATAATATTGTTAACCATAGTCACCTACTTTATATTTGACCCCCATAACTTATTCATCTTATAACTGGAAATTTGTTCCCTTTGAACAGCATCTTCCCATTTTCCCCAACCTAAGCATGTGGCAACCCCGAATCTACTCACTGTTTCCAAGAGTTAATTTTGTATAAATTCCATATACACTTGAGATCATACAGCATTTGTCTTTCTCTGCAAGACTTAATTCAGTTAGCATAATGCTCTTAAGTTTCATCCATGTTGTAGCAAATTGCAGGATTTCCTAGTTATCTCAATTACCAGATCCGCTGTCTTGGTATCAGAGTAACTGTGTTCAAGTAGCTCTTATTTTACTTAATAATAGCCCTATCATGCAAGAGTAGTGACGCTGGCAACTCAGATAGGCCAGAGAAGCCATAAAGTGCTTCCTTTGAGTGAAAAGCTGAAAGTTCTCAATTTAATAGGGAAAGAAAAAAAATTACATGCTGAGGTTGCTAAGATCTATTGTAAGAATGAATCTTCTATTGGTGAAACTGTGAAAAAGAAATTTATGCTAGTTTTGCTGTGATATCTCAAACTGCAGAAGTTACAGCCACAGTGAGTGATAATTGTTTAGTTACGATATATAAGAAATTAAATGATATTTGAGAGAGAGGGAAAGAAAGATCACATTTACATAACTTTTATTATAGTATATTGTTCTATTTTATTATTGTTAATCTTGTGTGCTACCTAATTTTTAACTTAAACGTTATCACATGTATGTATATATAGAAAAAAAACATAATATACATAGGGTTCAGTGCTATGGGCAGTTTTAGGCATCCACTGAGGATCTTGAAACATAATCCCTGGAGATAAGGGGGGACTATTATACACACACACATGCATGCACACACACACACACACACACATTTTCTTTATCCAGTCATACACTATAGGATATAAGTTGTTTCCATGTCTGAACTATTGTGAATCATGCTCCAATGAACCTGGAGGTGCCAATATCTCTTCAAATAATGATTTCATTTCCTTCAAATATATTTCCAGAGGTGGAATTGCTGGATTGTATGGTGGTTCCTTTAAATATTTTAAAACTAGTTCCTGGGTGTTTCCTTCCTGTGTAAGGCTGGTTAACAATCAAGATGGTTGATGCTAAAACCTTTTCTCGTCTCTTGAGTCAGAATGAAGTTGTTGGTTTAATTTTCCGTTTGACAGTATTTGGTGCAGTAAATGGATGGTAGATGCAATTCATCCAACCAGAAAGCAAAAAGTAGAAGCCCAGAAACAGGCAAAAAATTAATGAAACAAATTGGTGTGAAAAATGTGAAGCTTTCAGAATATGAAATGAGTATTGCTGCTCATCTAGTAGACCCTCTTAACAAGCATGCTACTTGGAGTGATAGCACAGGTTTGGATGATGTCATTACAGATCTGAAAGATACAGTCATCTCACCTATCAAAAAGAAGCATTTGTTTGAAAATTCCAGGCTTCTACAGCCTCAAAAAGATGTGCTTCTCTATGGGCCTCCAGGCTGTGGTAAAACGTTGATTGCCAAGGCCACAGCCAAAGAAGCAGGCTGTCGATTTATTAACCTTCATCCTTCAACACTGACGGATAAGTGGTATAGAGAATCTCAGAAACTGGCTGCTGCTGTTTTCTCCCTTGCCATAAAACTACAGCCTTCCACCATCTTTATAGATGAAATAGACTCCTTTCTAGGAAACCGTTCCAGTTCTGACCATGAAGCTACAGCTATGATGAAAGCTCAGTTTATGAGTCTCTGGGATGGACTGGATACTGATCATAGCTGCCAGGTCATAGTGATGGGAGCTACTAATCATTCTCAGGATCTGGATTCAGCTATAATGAGGAGAATGCCCACAAGATTCCATATCAACCAGCCTGCTCTGAAACAAAGAGAAGCAATCCTGAAACTCATCTTGAAAAATGAAAATGTGGATAGGCATGTGGACCTGCTAGAAGTTGCCCAGGAAACTGATGGGTTTACAGGCAGTGACCTAAAAGAAATGTGTCGAGATGCTGCCCTCCTCTGTGTCAGAGAATATGTTAATTCTACATCGGAAGAAAGCCATGATGAAGACGAAGTTCGACCTGTGCAACAACAGGACCTGCATCGGGCAATTGAAAAGATGAAGTCAAAGGTTGCAGCATTTCAGAATTTTTAACACACATTTGTTTAGATTAAGAGTAAAGATCATTTGTACAGTTCAACATGATCTAGTTTGGTGTGCCCTCTTATCATTAGTGGAAATAACTGAAGGAGGAATGTTCTTTTTTTTTTTTTTTTTTTTTTTTACTTTACAATACTGTATTGGTTTTGCCATACATTGACATGAATCAGCCACAGGTATACATGAGTTCCCAACCCTGAACCCCCCTCCCACCACCCTTCCCATATCATCTCTCTGGGTCTTTCAACAGTGAGAGAGTTTTATGTTCATGACACTGGTTTTATACTCTGAATTCTAAGTTACTGAGACATAGTTGTTATATAAATGGTATTCAGTTCAGTTCAGTCGCTCAGTCATGTCCGACTCTTTGCGACCCCATGAATCGCAGCACGCCAGACCTCCCTGTCCATCACCAACTCCCGGAATTCACTCAGACTCATGTCCATAGAGTCCGTGATGCCATCCAGCCATCTCATCCTCTGTCGTCCCCTTCTCCTCCTGCCCCCAATCCCTCCCAGCATCAGAGTCTTTTCCAGTGAGTCAACTCTTCGCATGAGGTGGCCAAAGAACTGGAGCTTCAGCTTTAGCATCATTCCTTCCAAGGTGTTACTACTTGTGAAAAATCATGAGGAGGAACAGTTTAATCAGCCTGACTGTGGGTGCTTGTGTTTGACCTCTTTAGCCATATGTTGCAGCCTTATAGCATCTAAGCTGGTCTTAAGGTAACAAATAATTTATTGAGTCAGTGAGAATTGGAGATGTGGTTAAGTGCTGGTTTCTAGATATGTGAGAGTATGTATGTGTGTGTGTGTGTGTATTAAATGTATATATTCACACATTTTATATTAACATTCTGTAGATAGGTTTGAATACAGAAACTATTTTTTAATCCCAACTACTGAATCAAAAAGTACCAAATAGCATATAGCAAAACTAAGATTAATGGTTGTGTCTAAAACGTACAATGATTCAGCCATTTCTAGTTGTCTCTTATTTCAGGGTTTTTTTGTTTGTTTGTTTGTTTGTTTTTTTAAGTTGAGTGTTTCTCTGGAGCTGAATAGTTGAAGTCAGTGACATCAGAAATTTAGATGTGGCTCAATTACGGTTGTCAGGATAATTAAATAAAAATGTTTGTTCAGTGATCAGCACTGAATGGTTGTCAGGCCATCAACACCTGTTTCACCTCTTGCTGCAAGCATGCTGAGTAGAGACATTTTTTTACTGGTATATGTAAAGGTGGGCTGAAAGCCTTGCAAAAGAATAACTTTGAAAAACCTCAGTGCCATTCAGCCCATGTACGTTACTTTTCCTTTCTTCGTTTAATGTAATAGTTCTGTTGTAACCGTGGGTTTTCAATATTTTAAAAATATATGTTCCTTAATTATGTCTAATATAATTTGGTCATCAAAAACGAAATGATAGTTTAAAACTGGCTGTTACTAAATGTGCTAAAAATACCCATTTTGTGATCCTGACTTTTTGCTTTCTTAGCATATTATAAATTATGCCCTACTTCGTACGGATACACACATCAAAATCCCCCTACTGTATCTGTAGTTGTTTGATGCTATGTGCACAAAAGATGACAGGTTTTGTCCAAAATGTCACTAACCAGAATTCTATTATAGGCACTTAAAACAGAAGCATGAGGAAAATGGCACGATACAATCTTGAGGTGCCTTCTGACTTTTTGTTTTTATTGTATTTCTTTGAAAACTCTGTTGTTTATTTATGAGTTATTAATTAACTTCTTTGATAATAAGTCTCTCACAAGAACCCACTGGATAGTTTGTTCATCATTTGTTCTTTGAATGGTGGGTGGGGCAGAGGTTCAAGTTTTGAAAAATTGTGAAGATGATTGAAAAATTGATGCAAAACACAAGATACCAAAAATAAAATATTTCATCTCCATTTGAATAAGTATTATACAATTATTTTATAAATATGCAATAAAGAGGTCCCTCTTAATTGAAAAAAGTAAAAAAAAAAAAAAACTAGTTCCTGGCCATTAAAAAATCAGGAGATTTTATGTAAAAACCTGATGTTTATCCTTCCTTAAAAAAATGAAAAGAACTGGGAATGCAGGGTCAACATGGCTACCTGACAGTTATAGACAGGCACTGAGTGGTTTCTACCTCCTATGGCTAGGTCATATGTTCCACTGTCTCCCATTTCCTATTGCATTATATGTATTTCAGTGTATTAACTTGTTTGTGTTACTTTCTGATCTCTATAAGCAATTGAGTTTGGGCTATGAGTTCTCTAACTTTAGTATGTGTAAGAACCACTAATGGAGATGAAAACTCTTGAGCACTTTCCCTAGAGATTCTGATTCAGGCATCTGGTTGAGCCAAATAATCTGTGCATTCCAGAAGCAGCATCACAGATGATGTATACAACAGATAATATGGGCTAGACTTCAACAGGCATTGCTTTAGGCTATTATACATAACTGAAGGGCTTCCCAGGTGGTGCTAGTGGTAAAGAACCTGTCTGCCAATGCAGGAGATGCACGTTTGATCTCTGAGTTTGGAAGACCTCCTGGAGAAAGGCACAGCAACCCACTGCAATATTCTTGCATGGAGAATCCTTTGGGCAGAGGAGCTGGCAGGCTGCAGTCCATAAGGTTGAAAAGAGCTGGACATGACTGAAGTGACTTAGCACACTTGCATGCACTTAATTGAGACAGAAGGGGAAGGAGCAGGACAGAAACGCTTGATTATGAAGAGGGGGCTTAGCTCTTGGGACGCAATAAAGGTTGGCTAGAATTAGGTGAAACCAAGGTAGATTTGAAAACATTCCAGTCTTCGACCTTTGGCCCATTATACCATCACTATAGGGCTTCCCAGGTGGTGCTAGTGGTAAAGAACCTGCCTGCCAATTCAGGAGATGCAGGTTCGATCCCTGACTCAGGAAGATTCCCTGGAGGAGGAAATGACAACCCACTTCAGTATTCTTGCCTGAAGAATCCCATGGACAGAGGAGCCTGGTGGGCTACAGTCCATGTGGTTGCAAAGAGCCAGACATGACTGGAGCAATTTAGCATTCATGCAGGCACCTGCATGGTAACAGTAAAAATCACTCCCCCTACACCATGACAGTTTTGAGGGGGCATAAGGCCAAAAAGGGACTTCCCTGGCAATCCAGTGGTTAGAATTTGGCGGTTTCACTGTCGTGGGCCCAGATCAACCCTTGGTTGGGAACTAAGATCCCATAAGCAGCATGGTGTGACCAAAAAAAAAAAAGGCAAAAAAGTGGGCAGTGGCTCAACTCTGGGAAATTCCTCACCCTACCCCGAAATAGCAAGAATATTCCCCCACTCCTTAGCCTATGAAATTTCTTAACTCTTAAGTACCTACAACTCCATGCTTTGGGGTTGCTGTCATTTTCTGAGACCATCCACGTTCTGCCTGTGGAAGGTGTCTAACTAAACTCACTTTCCTTTACTCTGGCTCATCTGGAATTCTTTTGTGTGCTAAACCAAGACTCTTGTGGGTTCCAGGATGTGATATCTCCCTCTCCAGCAATGCAATTATCATCAGACCACCTTCACGTTAAAACGTTTATTTCCAATCTTCAGACCACCACTATTTTAATAAACAGGAAGTCGCTTGCTGCCTTACCTGTGGGTTGTCTTTCAGTCAACGATGGTTAACCTGGAATTGTTACGGAGCCTTTCAAATCCGGCTCCAACAAAGGCCCTCTCCTCAGTGTCGCTGGAGCCTAGCGATCGAGACCGAGTTCAGTTCAGAAGCAGAGGAAAGCTTCCCTCTTTGAGCAAAGATAAACAAGTGTGAGCTGGGGCTCTGGAGCACAGGCTCTCCTAGAACGCCCTGGGCTTCCCGAGAGGGCGGAGAGGCGGGGTTCTCCTGCGCAGGGCACGGCTGTACTGCTCACGCTCCACATCGCAGAACAGGCGCAGCATGCTGCTGCACACGACCCGCTGCAGCAGCCATTTTGAATTGCGTGTCGTAAGCAGCGCTTCTGCCCTCGGACTGCCAAGCTGAGGTGTCGGACTCAGAGACTCAGTTCTTGTTGTTCAGTTGCTCAGTGGTGTCCGACTCTGTCCTGGGAATAGATTCTGTCCTGGAAACTAATCTGACATGTTAGGTGCCAGGCTTCTGAAAGCAGTGAAACTAGAGGGAGCATGAAAGAGAAGGTTAGACATTATTACTAGATTCCCTCATTTTCCCCCTGAGAGCCCGCTGGGCTTTGCCGGTGAGAGGATCTTTCCTTTAAAGAGTTCCACGTTGTGTATGTGGGAATTTGGCAGACATCACTGAATTTTGTTTGAGAGCAGCAATGTACCCAGCTAAAATTCTACATTTCTCAGCATCTCCTACGGCCAGAAGCGCACATGTGACCCAAATTCTGACGAGTGGGCTGTAAGCAGAAGTTACTGGATTGAAGCAGCTGGGAATATCCTGTAAGACTCAACTAGACTCAGAGTGACTGGGCTGGCAAAAGTTTTTGCCCTTTTTCTTTCTTCCTTTCCTTGCTTGAAGTACAGATTCAGTTTTGGAGATGGAGCATCCACCTTCCTAGAGGTGGCTGCACAGAAACGGAGAAGGACCTCAGGTCTGCTTGTGTTGTTGAATTGTTATTGCGGATTGCTTTACTCTGGGAAAAAATCATCCCCTGCTTGGCTCCATATTGGTCTGGCTTTCTTGTATTTTTAATAGCCCAATTCTACCTTAACTGATACAATGTAAAACCATTTTCCCTCTGTCCTCTTTTATCCTGTTTTCAAAGTGGTTCACAATCCTCACAATAAAGAGGAACTCATTTTCTATCCTGTATTCATTAGGACATCAGATTGAAATTCACCAAACAGGTTAATCATTTTATTATTTTTTTAACAGTTAATTTATTTGAGGAGGAATGAGACTTTGACTCATTTGACTTCCAGTGTCTGAAGTACCAAAACAGCAAAGAGACTTCCTCACAGTAAGTACAGAAAATAATAATGATTTACTCATATTTATATCATACTTTGTGTTTTTCAAGATACTTTCAGACTGATAAAAACATGAGCCCATGCTTTGGTGACAATATTCAGGTGAATTGTGCTGCCCAGCAGTATTTCTTATTTTTAAAAAATGTCACTAGTCAATATGTTCTGCTAGAAAAAAAGTCAAAATATTTCATAGTGTCAAGGATAGAAGGGGCAGTAAAGGTCCTCTACTGTCTAGACTGCTGACTTGCTATAAAATTTGGTTACAACCAAGTGTACTTTTGACCAAAAGGATCAAGAGTCAAGATGAACATTAGTAAAAGGTCATGGGGCTTGGAGAGGGGTGCAGGGAGCAGAATCAATTCCTTTCAAGAGAACACAGGAATTTCAGAGTGGATGAATCCAGAGAGGAAAGGAGAGGACATATATCAAGCCCATAACCAAATCCTGCCTGAAGAGCCTTGATAATGAAAATAGAAAGGGAGATTTCAGCACCAGCTGGGAAGTTTGACTTCTCTCTTCCCTGTTCAATTCTACTTAGTCTTTGAGAGGCTTTGCCTCACCTTAGAATATCAGATGGCTCAAAGCTCTGGCTGGGGTTAGCGGTCACCTGAGAAGACTCTTAACAAAGAGTGCATGACAGCTCCCATTCTGCCCATGCTGTTGGACTGACTTTTTTATGATTATTTCCTTGTTAGTTACGTAAGTGCCTAAGGATCTCAGTGTTTCAGAACATTGCAGCTAGAAGGGACTTTCTGCATTCTGTACATTAGAAGGCATTTTGTGGAAAAAAAAAAAAGTTATATCATCAAGTAACTTAACTATCATACTGTTTATACTGTTCAATTATAGGATACTGAAACAGGAACTCCCCAGGTCAGTAGGGGCCCAATATGCTACTGGATATCAGTGGAGAAATAACTCCAGAAAGAATGAAGGGATGGAGCCAAAGCAGAAACAATACCCAGTTGTGGATATGAGTAGTGATAAAAGCAAGGTCCGATGCTGTAAAGAGCAATATTGCATAGGAACCTGGAATGGCAGGTCCCTGAATCAAGGCAAATTGGAAGTGGTCAAACAGGAGATGACAAGAGTGAATGTCAACATTATAGGAATCAGCGAACTAAAATGGACTGGAATGGGTGAATTTAACTCAGATGACCATTATATCTACTACTGTGGGCAGGCATCACTCAGAAGAAATGGAGTAGCCATCATGGTCAACAAAAGAGTCCAAAATGCAGTACTTGGATGCAATCTCAAAAGCAACAGAATGATCTCTGATTATTTCCAAGACAAACCATTCAATATCACAGTAATCCAAGTCTATGCCCCAACAGTAATGCTGAAGAAGCTGAAGTTGGATGGTTCTATGAAGACCTACAAGACCTTTTAGAACTAACACCCAAAAAAGATGTCCTTTCCATTATAGGAGACTGGAATGCAAAAGTAGGAAGTCAAGAAACACCTGGAGTAACAGGCAAATTTGGCCTTGGAATACAGAATGAAGCAGGGCAAAGACTAATAGAGTTCTGCCAAGAGAACGCAATTGTCATAGCAAACACCCTCTTCCAACAACACAGGAGAATACTGTACCCATGGACATCGCCAGATGGTCAACATGGATATCAGATTGATTATATTCTTTGCAGCCAAAGATGGAGAAGCTCTATACAGTCAGCAAAAACAAGACCTGGAGCTGACTGTCGCTCAGATCATGAACTCCTTATTGCCAAATTCGTACTTAAATTGAAGAAAGTAGGGAAAACCACTAGACCATTCAGGTATGACCTAAATCAAATCCCTTATGATTATACAGTGGAAGTGAGAAATAGATTTAAGGGACTAGATCTGATAGATAGAGTACCTGAAGAACTATGGAATGAGGTTCATGATATTGTACAGGAGACAGGGATCAAGACCATCCCCATGGAAAAGAAATGCAAAAAAGCAAAATGGCTGTCTGGGGAGGCCTTACAAATAGCTGTGAAAAGAAGAGAAGCAAAAAGCAAAGGAGAAAAGGAAAGATATAACCATCTGAATGCAGAGTTTCAAAGAATAGCAAGAAGAGATAAGAAAGTCTTCCTCAATGATCAATGCAAAAAATAGAGGCAAAGAACAGAATGGGGAAGACTAGAGATCTCTTCAAGAAAATTAGAGATACCAAGGGAACATTTCATGCAAAGATGGGCTCGATAAAGGACGGAAATGGTATGGACCTAACAGAAGCAGAAGATATTAAGAAGAGGTGGCAAGAATCCACAAAAGAACTGTACAAAAGAGATCTTCACAACCCAGATAATCACAATGGTATGATCACTCATCTAGAGCCAGACATCCTGGAATGTGAAGTCAAGTGGGCCTTAGAAAGCATCACTACGAACAAAGCTAGTGGAAGTGATGGAATTCCAGTTAAGCTATTTCAAATCCTGAAAAATGATGCTGTGAAAGTGCTGCACTCAATATGCCAGCAAATTTGGAAAACTCATCAGTGGCCACAGGACTGGAAAATGTCAGTTTTCATTCTAATCCCAAAGAAAGGCAATGCCAAAGAATGCTCAAACTACCACACAATTGCACTCATCTCACACGCTAGTAAAGTAGTGCTTAAAATTCTCCAAGCCAGGCTTCACCAATATGTGAACTGTGAACTTCCAGATGTTCAAGCTGGTTCAGAAAAGGCAGAGGAACCAGAGATCAAATTGCCAACATCCGCTGGATCATGGAAAAAACAAGAGAGTTCCAGAAAAACATCTATTTCTGCTTTCTTGACTATGCCAAAGCCTTTGACTGTGTGGATCACAATAAAATGTGGAAAATTCTGAAAGAGATGGGAATACCAGACCACCTGACTTGCCTCTTGAGAAACCTATATGCAGGTCAGGAAGCAACAGCTAGAACTGGACATGGAACAACAAACTGGTTCCAAATAGGAAAAGGAGTATGTCAAGGATGAATATTATCACCCTGCTTATTTAACTTATATGCAGAGTATATCATGAGAAACACTGGGCTGGAAGAAACACAAGCTGGAGTGAAGATTGCTGGGAGAAATATCAATAACCTCAGATATGCAGATGACACCACCCTTATGGCAGAAAGTGAAGAGGAACTCAAAAGCCTCTTGATGAAAGTGAAAGAGGAAAGTGAAAAAGTTAGCTTAAAGCTCAACATTCAGAAAACAAAGATCATGGCATCTGGTCCCATCACTTCATGGGAAATAGATGGGGAAACAGTGGAAACAGTGTCAGACTTTATTTTTTTGGGCTCCAAAATCACTGAAGATGGTGACTGCAGCCATGAAATTAAGAGACGCTTACTCCTTGGAAGAAAAGTTATGACCAACCTAGATAGCATATTCAAAAGCAGAGACATTACTTTGCCAACCAAGGCCCGTCTAGTGAAGGCTATGGTTTTCCAGTGGTCATGTATGGATGTGAGAGTTGGATTGGAAGAAAGGTGAGCCCCGAAGAATTGATTGTTTTGAACTGTGGTGTTGGAGAAGACTCCTGAGGGTCCCTTGGACTGCAAGGAAATCCAACCAGTCCATTCTAAAGTAGATCGTCCCTGGGATTTCTTTGGAAGGAATGATGCTAAAGCTGAGACTCCCATACTTTGGCCACCTCATGCAAAGAGTTGACTCATTGGAAAAGACTCTGATGCTGGGAGGGATTGGGGGCAGGAGGAGAAGGGAACGACAGAGGATGAGATGGCTGGACGGCATCACCAACTCGATGGACGTGAGTCTGTGTGAACTCTGGGAGTTGGTGATAGACAGGGAGGCCTGGCGTGCTGCGATTTGTGGTGTCACAAAGAGTCGGATTCGACTGGGTGACTGAACTGAACTGAACTGAACTGAACTATCATAGCCAGGTAAACTTCTTAGCATAGGACTTTTTGTAGCTTTCAATATGTTTATATGCATTATGAATTTCCAAGAGGGGAGATATAGCATATAGGAATTCTCAGAATTGCTTGATCATAGCTCTTATTTATTATTATCATTTACAAATTATTTCATAGGACCGGTATATCATAGAGCACACTTTGGAAATACTGATCTGATAGAATTCATTTAGTATACTCTGTGGTCTGTGTCAAATCATTTTGACTTTGTATGAAATAATGTGAAAACTAGCTTTAACCACCAGAACATGGATTTCTCTTAGAGTGCATACAGATTTTGGGGGCATAGAAAGAAAGACCCTCACGAATACTGGTGTTTTAGCAGGATCTTAAACAACTAAATAAAAATGGTTAATATGTTAGGCATGACAAAGCAAGGGGGATCTGTTTTTCTCTTGAGACGTATAGAGACTCTGGTGAGAAAGGGAGCAGTGAAACATATGAGGAAAGAAACCAGACGAGGTGAAGAGCCACCAAAATTTCATAGAAGTAGCTACTAAAGGGTGGTAGGCTGCCTAGTATGTACTTTGAAATTATTCCTGCTGCTATAATTTATACCTCCTCTGTCATTCTCAAATCTTTAGGCAATTTTTCAATATCCACAAGTGTTGTGCTAAGGAATTTTTGGTGGAAATCAGTAAAAGGTCTAGATTTCATGTCTGAATCAAAGCAGTGAGGAATGGCAATAGTATGTGTGAAGGCAGAAATTAAGCATCGAGAAGACTATGAGAATACAATAACTCTGGGAATTTGCTGGTCTCTCTGGAGCAAAAAATTGGAGGTTTGGGTAAATCTTATCTGGAACTCAGTGGGAAGAAGGATCTTAGTTGGCATCTAAACATATATACACACACGTTACCATCACCCAGGCTAGCGGTAATGGTGACCATGGATAAGATGCATTGCTGCCAAGAATAATAAAATAATAAGAGAAATAATCTGTAATAGTGACTGACTAGCTGGTCACCAAAACCATCTCTTGTTTGTCCTGCATGCCACCTCAACTACATGTTCTAGCTTGTCTTGGAGTTGAGCATGACCTCAGACTATGACTGAGTTCTCATCAATGATATATAAGCTGAAAGGTATGTGCCACGTCTAGACTGTGCCCTTAGAAATCTTTACTATGAAATTCTACATGCTCTTTCCTCTTTGACTAATTTGATATAACCAAGTACTGTGACACTGAAAACTGAATGTGAAAGATGGAAAAATCACAAAGAAGAAAAAGCCAGGACCTTCCAATCACCCGTTAGAGGAACACTGCACACATATCATGACAGCCGTGTGAACTTGACTTGAGCAAGTGTACTGGTTATTGGTTGAGTACCTCTCACCTCTAAATTCACGTATATATTACTCTATGAAAATGGATTTGGGCGCCTTATCTATTTTTCCATTGTTGTCTACCATTAAGGCTTTGCAAGCAGATGATGGAGAGATACTGAATGAGGAAAGGGCTGTGTTTTCCGGTTCCAGTGTGTGCTCACTCAGCAGTCTTCTGTGCATTTGCAGCTTCCTACTGATGCACAATGGTCAGCAGCACCAGTAACCGCCAGCAGCGCCCCCTGTGGTTTTAGAGTAGATTGCCTCTGGGGAGACATCTTGAAAATAGCTTTTTCTGGCACCCTCAAGAGCAGATTTCTGCACAGTTTTGATAACACTGTACCATAGTGACTTCTCTGCCATTCAGTGAGGTGTGACCATGCCATCTCCAGTGAGGTCAAGATCTCAGTCCTAGGAGAAGGAGCCTCTTCTTTGGGTGCTATACCTCAGTGCTAAAATCACTGGCTGCTCCTCCTATATTCTACTTCTATATTCTTTAGTGTTCTTTTTACTTCCTACTAGACAATCACGTGTTACTCAAATTATCTGTTACAGTTAATAATTCTTTATGTTAAGCTTTCCACCTTCACATCGCTGTGTGTTTTTTCTCTCTTGATTAGAAGTAGACTGTTACAGTAAGAAACAAACTAAGATTTGAGCCATTAGGTTCTTTTGGGTTTAGTTATTATTACAGTTTCTAGTGTTTCCTTAACTAGTACATTAAAAATTTAACAAAAATGATCTTTAAAAGCATTTATTCTAAAACAAGTTAGAGCCATTTGTTTAAAATCATTTTGTGAACAAGGCAAGTTTCTTTGTAAAAAATTCATACTACATATGCATTTAAATGATACACTGTGCTTTTAAAGAATTCCATTTTTTAAGGGAAAAAGGATTGTTAACACATTTATTCAGAGCTAGAGCACTCAATATCACTTCTTTTAGTAGTCTCTCATCTTTTTGAATAACTCCAGAAATACTTTTACTTAATGCCTTCAGAGTTTTAGACTATGAAAGAAAGAGTTATATTTTGGGGAGTACATTTGATACTGAGATTAATTCATTTTGATAAGTATAGAATTTTAGATTTATTCACAAAAAATTTGTGAATTCTTTGGACAGATATATAATATTTAGAGGCAGATGTTTGCTTTATTTTCCTCATTCTTGTGAAAATATGATTGCATATTTTTGCCCTCAGAGGAAGAATATTTCACATTTTATTTCCTCTGCAAATAAAATAACGATGATTCTGTAGTGACTGATTATAGTAATAAATGTACCTACTTGATTATAGTGTATAAATTTATCTACTTAAATTTTCTCACTCTAAGACTAGTAAAATTTCTCTTTATCACAACAGTTTTCACAGATCTGTCAAATATTTTGTGTTAACAAAAGATTAAAGCTTCTTGATATTAAACCCAGAATATATTTCAAAAATTTAAGTCTGTATGAGTATCTTTCTAAGCCAAAAAATCATATAAATTAACTCAAATGGCTCTAAGTATAATTTTTTTCTTAAACTATGTAAGCAATTTTTCTACTATGAAGTATGGATATTGATATTTAGGTTCCAGTAATGCATAGATGTATTATATATTTAAATTCACTTTTACCAAAAACAGTAATTAAATTTAGGAAATTGATTATATGACTTACATTTATACTCTTATATCGATCAATATTATTCTAACATTTCCATAACTGATTTATCTAACTTCATAATAGAAACAGAAGTTTCTAATTTTAATAAGAATATTTCAGAGTTTATAAACAAGGACAATGGATCAATTAAAAAACTAATGATTATAGTTGATTAGGCTTTTATTTAGTATATAAGTTGCATACTACTTAATTATTAAATGGTACAGAAATCTAGATTTACTAGATTTATTAGAATGGGTATTAACTAAGATTTCTTTTTTAAAATATAAATTTATTTATTTTAATTGGAGGTTAATTACTTTACAATATTGTATTGGTTTTGCCACACATCAACATGAATCCGCCACTGGTATACACGTGTTCCCTATCCTGAACCCCCCTCCCTCCTGAATATGATCTATTATTTATCAGCCCATTTGCCCAAAGCAGTAGCCATATTATTTTGATGTCTTACTCCATATTCAAAATTTAAGTTTACAGCCTCAATATATGCACTTACTAAAATTATATATAGTAGAAATATGCCAGTTATTGTTTAATGTCCCAAACTATGGCATGTTCTTAGATTCATGTTCATGTTCAAGTATAGTGGACATATATTTGTATTCTAAGCAGTATTTTTTTTTACAGTTTTTTGATACTGGCATACTTCTTATCAGACATGATTAAATTGTGTTTATTTCCCTTTTTTAACTTCAAATGTTACTGATGACATCATAACTCATGCTGGAAGTGGGAAGTTTCAGCTCATCTTGCTTCTTTCTTGTGCTTGCATTGTTAGTGTCATACAAAATCTGCCGTTTCTTTCTATGCCACTTAATCGTGAGAGTAGTTTAATATAATCCAGGAATTCAGACACGTATTTGGGTGCATATAAAATGGTATAAGTCGCATCCACATGAAGGAATGAAGAAGCTGCTGGGTGTTATGAAATTCTCCTCCAGGGTACCTAGCATACTGAACTGAAACACAACCATCTGAAATAGTTTAGTGAGGACCCTCCCTCCCAATTTCCCCTCCCACCTGCTCTTCTCTCCTTCCCTCTTCTCATTTCTTTATTAAAGTACCTAATTTTTAAAGGATTTAATTTGATAGAAACTTAGAATAGATGATGAGTATTCAGTCCAGTTCAGTCACTCGGTCATATCTGACTCTTTGCAACCCCATGGACTGCAGCACGCCAGGCCTCCCTGTCCATCACCAATTCCTGAAGTTTACTCAAACTCATGCCCATTGAGTCTATGATGGCATCCAACCATCTCATCCTCTGTCGTCCCCTTCTCTTCCTGCCTTCAATCTTTCCCAGCGTCAGAGTTTTTTCAAATTAGTCAGCTCTTCACATCAGGTGGCCAAAGTATTGGAGTTTCAACTTCAACAGTCCTTCCAATGAACACCCAGGACTGATCTCCATTAGGATGTACTGATTGGATCTCCTTGCAGTCCAAGGAACTCTCAAGAGTCTTCACCAACACCACAGTTCAAAAGCAGCAGTTCTTTGGTGGTCAGTATTCTTTACAGTCCAACCCTCACATCCATACATGACTACTAGAAAAACCAAAGCTTTGACTAGACAGACCTTTGTTGGCAAAATAATGTCCCTCCTTTTTAATATGCTGTCTTGGTTGGTCATAGCTTTTCTTCCAAGGAGTAAGTGTCTTTTAATTTCATGGCTGCAGTCACCATCTGCATTGATTTTGGAGCCCCCCAAAATAGTCTGTCACTGTTTCCATGGTTGGCCCATCTATTTGCCATGAAGTGATGGGACCAGATGCCATGATCTTCATTTTCTGAATGTTGAGCTTTAAGCCAACTTTTTCACTCTCCTCTTTCACTTTCATCAAGAGGCTCTTTAGTTCTTCTTCACTTTCTGCCATAAGGGTGGTGTCATCTGCATATCTGAGGTTATTGATTTCTCCTGGCAATCTTGATTTCACGTGTGCCTCATCCAACCCAGCATTTCTCATGATGTACTCTACATATAAGTTAAATAAGCAGGGTGACAATATACAGCCATGATGTACTCCTTTTCCTATTTGGGACCAGTCTGTTTTTCCATGTCCAGTTCTAACTGTTGCTTCCTGACCTGCATACAGATGTCTCAAGAGGCATGTCAATGGTCTGGTATTCACATCACTTTAAGAACTTCCCACAGTTTGTGGTGATCCACACTGTCAAAGGCTTTCGCACAGTTAATAAATCAGAAGTAGATGTTGAAATGGAACTCTCTTGCTTTTTCAGTGAGCCAATGGATGTTGGCAATTTGATCTCTGGTTCCTCTGCCTTTTCTAAGTCCAGCTTGAATATCTGGAAGTTCATGGTTCATGTACTGTTGAAGCCTGGCTTGGAGAATTTTGAGCATTACTTTACTAGTGTGTGAGATGAGTGCAATTGTGCAGTAGTTTGAACATTCTTTGGCATTGCCTTTCTTTGGGATTGGAATGAAAACTAACCTTTTCAGTCCTGTGGCCACTGCTGAGTTTTCCAAATTTGCTGACATATTGAGTGCAGCACTTTCACAGCATCATTTTCCAGGGTTTGAAATAGCTCAACTGGATTTCTATCACCTCCACTAGCTTTGTTTGTAGTGATGCTCTCTAAGGCCCACTTGACTTCACATTCCAGGATGTCTGGCTCTAGGGGAGTGATCATGCCATCATGATTATCTGGGTCATGAAGATCTTTCTTCTTATAGTTCTTCTGTGTATTCTTGCCACTTCTCCTAATATCTTCTGCTTCTGTTAGGTCCATACTGTTTCTGTCCTTTATTGAGCCCATCTTTGCATGGAATGTTCCCTTGGTATCTCTAATTTTCTTAAGGAGATCTCTAGTACTTCCTATTCTATTGTTTTCCTCTATTTCTTTGCGCTGATCTCTGTGGAAGGCTTTCTATCTCTCCTTGCTATTCTTTGGAACTCTGCATTCAAATGGGTATATCTTTCCTTTTTCCTTTGCCTTTCACTTCTCTTCTTTTCACAGCTATTTTTAAGACCTTCTCAGACAGCCATTTTGCTTTTTTACACTTCTTTTTCTTGGGGATGGTCTTGATCATTGCCTCCTTTACAATGTCACAAACATCTGTCCATAGTTCATCAGGCACTCTATCAGATTTAATCCCTTAATCTATTTCTCACTTCCACTGTATAATTGTAAGGGATTTGATTTAGATCATACGTGAATAGTCTAGTGGTTTTCCCTGCTTTCTTCAATTTCAGTCTGAATTTGGCAATAAGGAGTTGATTATCTGAACCACAGTCAGCTCCTGGTCTTGTTTTTGTTGACTGTATAGAGCTTCTCCATCTTTGGCTGCAAAGAATATAATCAGTCTGATTTCTGTATTGACCATCTGTTGACTTCCATGGGTAAAGTCTTCTCTTGTGTTGTTGGAAGAGGGTGTTTGCCTTGACCCATGCGTTCTCTTGACAAAACTCTGTTAGCCGTTGCCCTGTTTCATTCTGCACTCCAAGGCCAGATTTGCCTGTTACTTCAGGTATTCTTTCACTTCCTCCTTTTGCATTCTGGTCCCCTATAATGAAAAGGACATCTTTTTCAGGTGTTAGTTCTAGAAGGTCTTGTAGGTCTTCATAGAACTGTTCAACTTCAGCTTCTTCAGCATTACTGGTCAGGGATACACTTGGATTACCATGATATTGAATGGTTTATCTTAGAAATGAACAGAGATCATTCTGTTGTTTTTGAGATTGCATCCAACTACTGCATTTTGGACTCTTCTGTTGACTATGATGGCTACTCCATTTCTTTTAAGGGGTTCTTGCCCACAGTAGTAGATATAATGGTCATCTGAGTTAAATTCACCCTTTCCTGTCTATTTTAGTTAACTGATTCCTAGAATGTCGATGTTCACCCTTGCCATCTCTTGTTTGACCACTTCCAATTTGCCTTGATTCATGGACCTAACATTCCAGGTTCCTATGCAACATTGCTCTTACAGCATCAGAGTATTAAGACATCATTTTTTCCCAAAGTGTTTTAAGATATGCAAAACATAAAAATTATTATCTTAAACATTTTAAGAGTATGTTTTAGTGGCATTCAGTACATTCATGTTGTGTGCAGCCATCACTACCATCTGTCTCCAGAATCTTTTTCATCTTGCAAAGGTGTGTGCCAGTCTAACTGTCTATTCTCACTACCTTCAGGCCCTGGTCACCACCCGTTTACTTTGTGTATCTGTGAATTTGACTACTCTAGATATACCTTCTGTAAGTGAAATCATACAGTATTTATTTTGTTTCACTTAGTATAATGTTCTCAAGGTTCATCCATGTTGTAGCATATGTCAAAATTCTCTTCCTCTTTAAGGCCAAAGAATATTCTATTGCATCTATGTATTACTTTTTGTTTATCTGTCATCCATCTGTGCACACTTGGGTTGCTTCTGCCTTTTGAGTGTTGTGAATAATGTTGCTATGAAAATGATCATATAAATATTTCTTTGAGTTCCTTTTTAGTTCTTTGGAGCATATACTCAGAAGTAGAATTGCTGGATGATACAGTAATTATATTTTTAACATTTTTATGAACTAAAACATCACATTTCAACTAGAAAGTTAATGTAGGGTTCATCTGGGTCAGTAAATGTTTGCTAATTCCTTTAGGAAACATTTAAAAGATTCGAAGCAAATGACTATCTAATTGTTAAACTTAGAGGTGAAAGGCATTTTCTATACCTTCTCCAGAATAGGACATTATCAACTTCACATTCTAATGTTACATCTCTTTGAAGAACTCTTCTCACTGCTCTATAGTGTTAATTCACTAAGGTATAAACATATGAAAGAATTGAAGTTTTCTGCTTATTTCTTTGTCAATAACACCTTGCCAACCATTCTTTAACAGTTCAATCTGGGGCATTTAAACTTTGACCATTCACCTTGAGATTCATTCTCAACCAAGACCATGGAACCAATGGTACTACTGGTTAGGTGTGCATCAAGTAATACCTGCTTAGTAGTTGGCTCAATATCAAGTTAGCCATTTTATTCCTATTAAATGTTTATGAGACTAGCATAGTGGGTTTCAGTTTTTGATTATTCAAACTCATGAATAGAATAGGCTTGCTCAGCAAAAAACTTACTAATTTTAAGGAAGTATAGAGTCCAAAATCATGCATAAAGCAGCAACATGCAAGTTGCAGACTCTCAGTTGCAGCTTCATTGTCCCAGTTACTATGTGGGATGTGTTTTAGTTATTAGGGTTGACAACTGGCAGATATTTGGTTTGCATCAACACAGGACAACTTCAAGGTCTAGGATCTTTTCAACATAAATACTTTGTAAGTACTCTAGCATCTGAAGGAATGTGGGTTTAGCTTTCATTCATTAGTTTAGCTGTGGTCCATATTTTACCAGGCTACACAATGAACAGTCCTGACAGCCACGTTCAGTATGCTCAGGGACATGTTTCCAATGGACATTGAAATATCCATTGGAATTACTGGATATAACTGCAGCTGGTTTTGAAAAAAAGTTTAAGGGTAAAGCTTTACTTAAGCGTGCCTATGTCTGGAAAAGAGTCTAGTCCAATGGTTAACCCATTCTTTACTGGGTATTATACCAAGGAGATGGACTTGTGACTTTTTCTTTGACAAAACTTCTTTCATGTTTAGTAATTCCAGTCGCTTTACTCTGATTGATGTTCATGCCTTTCCAACCTGAATTAAATTCCTAGAAAAATGGAACTATGTTTTCACCAATTTTCCCAAACCCTGCATTCTGGTCTCTGAACTTCAGACTTGCACTAAGGGGTTTATGTCTTAACTGTATGGATGTGAGAGTTGGACCTTAAAGAAAGCTGAGAGCCAAGAATAGATGCTTTTGAACTGTGGTTTTGGAGAAGACTCTTGAGAGTCCCTTGGACTGCAAGAAGATTCAACCAGTCCATCCTAAAGGAGACCAGTCCTGGGTGTTCATTGGAAGGACTGATGTTGAAGCTGAAACTCCAATACTTTGGCCACCTGATGCAAAGAGTTGACTCATTCGAAAAGACTCTGATGCTGGAAAAGATTGAGGGAAGGAGGAGAAGGGGACAACAGAGGATGAGATGATTGGATGACATCACCGATTCAATGTACATGGGTTTGGGTAAACTTCGGAAGTTGGTGATGGACAGGGAGGCCTGGCGTGCTGCAGTTCATGGGGTTGCAAAGAGTCGTACACAACTGAGTGATTGAACTGAACTGTACCTACCTTACTACCTTCCCTCACTAAATCCATGCTTGTTCCAGGAGATCCTTGGTCAAAATTTCCTTTCTAGATGTAATTTCCCTGACACTCACCATACATTTGTTTTGAGGGGAGTCTTCGCTTCTCTGTCACACATGAATGATGCCCTTCCCATAGTTATTATTCTTTTCTTCCTTGCTGGTAAAACCCAATTTTATTTGTGTATATACTTTTCTTTCTGTGTCTCAAAGTTACAACATGAATAATTTTATGACTCTTAATGATGGTTTTCTGGCCAATGAGAGTGAAACTGGGAAATGTTTTTCTACTGACATCTAAACCAAGGATAAGCTAATAGGTATGATATCATTTAACTGTCACACATTAATACAGGTTAGATTCCTGGAATAATGTCAGGTGATGGGCTTATCTTTTCAATTATTGAGCCCTATGCATTTCAAGTTCTTTTTCAGAGCAGGGACCATATTTTATACCAAATTCCTAGCACACATAATTGAATGGGGCACTCAGTAAGTATTAACTGTATGAAAGAATATACTTTAAATGTTTCTAAAAACATCAGGCTGTTTTGCAGTTGAGTTCTTGAGCAATATGCAAAAAAATAAAATGAAATATTTACTCATTAAATAAAACTGGTCTGCATTAAGGAAATTATAGTAAATTAGTATCACCACTATGGAAAAGAGTATAGAGGTTTCTCAAAAAATTTAAAAAAATAGAACTACCATATGATCCAGAAATCCATTTTTGGATATTTATCCAAAGAAAATGAAAACACTAACTCAACACCTCTATGTTCACCTCAGTATTATTTGCAATAGCCAAGATATGGAAACAGCCTAAGGGTCCACTGATGGATGAGTAGATGAAGAGATTGTGGTATATATATTAAATGGAATATTATTTAACCAGAAAAAAGATGAAATCTTGCTATTTGCAATGGTATTAATGGACCGCTAGGGTATTATGCTAAGGGAAATAAATCAAACACAGAAAGATAGATACCATATTATCTTATATGTAGGATGCAGGGACCAGTCCAACAATGAACCTACCTGAGGAAGCAGTGCCACAAAATAATAAGGAAAAAGAAGACTCAGAAATAAAGTGGGGATCAAGCAGCTGATACCATTCTCAGGCAAAAGCCCAGATCTGAATCCTTGCATGCTTTTATTGTTAACATCTACTTCCTTGCACATGCTCTGGAGATATCTGTTCTTTACAATCTCGGATCTGGGATAAAGATATACAATGCACAGTCCTCAGTGTCAAACTTTCAGGCCTTTCATGACTTTGTTTAGTGCTTTGGCTAGTGACACCTTTTCTCAGCAATTCCCTCAAGGCTCTGGTTATAGGAACAGTCACTAATGGTTTTCCATCAGTCACATCAGTACTTCAATATCTTTTTTTTAAGATGTTTTTCCACCATGTGTTTTATACTGCTCCCAGCCCTTAGCCTGGGGGTGATGAGAAAGTCATTCTTACTTTTCAAAGAAGCCCTGTTAATTATAGTACAGGCCTGTGCATAGCATATTCCCTACAGTAGGATCTTAAATAAAAACAAACAAACAAAAACTCAAGCTTATAGATACAGAGAACAGATTAGTGGTTGCCAGAGATAGGGGGTTAGCACTGGGAAAAATGGGCAGAAGGGATAAAAAGAAAAAAACAGACTGACCTCTTTAAATAATTTTCTGCTGCCTGAGAGAAATTTTAGGTTAGCAAATAATATTTGGATTACTATTTTAGTGTATATTGTCAAAAATTGTACTTCTCTTTATTCTTCCTCCAATTTTCATGTTCCCTAATCAAATTTTGTCAAGGTTCAGTTCAGTTCAATTCAGTTGCTCAGTCATGTCTGACTCTTCGACCCCATGGACTGAAGCAAACCAGGCTTCCCTCTCAGTCACCAACTCCTGGAACTTGCTCAAACTCATGTCCATCAAGTCGGCGATGACATCTAACCATCTCATCCTCTGTCATCCCCTTTTCCTCCCACCTTCAAGCTTTTCCACCATCAGGGTCTTTTCCAAGAAGTGAGTTCTTTCTATCAGGTGTATTGGACAAAGTATTGGAATTTCAGCTTCACCATCAGTCCTTCCAAAGAATATTCAGGACTGATTTCCTTTAGGATGGACTGGTTGGATCTCCTTGCAGTCCAAGGGACTCTCAAAAGTCTTCTCCAACACCACAGTTCAAAAGCAGCAATTCTGCGGTGCTCAGTTTTCTTCAGAGTCCAACTCTCACATCCATACATGGCTACTGGAAAAGCCATAGCTTTGACTAGACAGACCTTTGTTGGCAAAATGATGTCTCTGCTTTTTAGTATGCTGTCTATGTTGGTCATAGCTTTTCTTCCAAGAGCAAGTGTCTTTTAATTTCATGGCTACAGTCACCATCTGCAGTGATTTTGGAGACCCCCACAAAAGTCTGTCACTGTTTATATTCTTTCCCCATCTACTTGCCATGAAGTGATGGGAACAGATGCCATGATCTTAGCTTTCTGCATTTTGTATTTTAAGCCAACTTTTTCACTCTCTTCTTTCACTTTCATCAAGAAGCTCTTTAGTTCTTCTTCAATTTCTGCCATAAGGGTGGTGTCATCTGCATATCTGAAGTTATTATTTCTCCTGGAAATCTTGATTCCAGCTTGTGCTTCATCTAGCCTGGCATTTTGCATGATGTACTCTGCCATGGAAATTAAATAAGCAGGCTGACAGTGTATAGCCTTGACATACTCCTTTCCTGATTTGGAACCAGTCTGTTGTTCTATGTCCTGTTCTAACTGCTGCTTCATGACTTGCATAGAGATGTCTCAAGAGGCATGTCCGGTAGTCTGGTATTCCCATCATTTTAAGAATTTTCCACAGTTTGTGGTGATCCACACAGTCAAAGGCTTTTGCACAGTCAATAAAGCAGAAGTAGATGTTGAAATGGAACTCTCTTGCTTTTTCAATGATCCAACAGATGTTAGCAATTTGATCTCTGGTTCCTCTGCCTTTTCTAAATCCAGCTTGAACATCTGGAATTTCATGGTTCATGTACTATTGAAGCCTGGCTTGGAGAATTTTGAGCATTACTTTACTAGCGTGTGAGATGAATGCAATTGTGCAGCACTTTGAACATTCTTCAGCATTGCCTTTCTTTGGGACTGGAATGAAAACTGACCTGTGGCCACTGCTGAGTTTTCCAAATTGCTGGCATATTGAGTGCAGCACATTAACAGCATCATCTCTTAGGATTTTAAATAGCTCAACCTGAATTCCATCACCTCCACTAGCTTTGTTCACAATGATGCTTTTTAAGGCCCACTTGACTTCACATTCCAGGATGTCTGGCCCTAGATGAGTGATCACACCATCATGGTTATTTGGTCATGAAGATCTTTTTTCTATAGTTCTTCTGTTATTCTTGCCACCTCTTCTTCATATCTTCTGCTTCTGTTAGGTCCATACCATTCCCATCATTTATGTACCACCTTTGCATGAAATGTTCCCTTCATATGTCTAATTCTTTTGAACAGATATCTAGTGTTTCTTATTCTACTGTTTTCCTCTGTTTCTTTGCATTGATCACTGAGGAAGGCTTTCTTATCTCTCCTTGCTATTCTTTGGAACTCTGCATTCAAATGAACATATCCTTTCCTTTTCTCCTTTGCCTTTTGCTTCTCTTCCAGTCACAGCTATTTTTAAGGACTTCTCAGACAACCATTTTGCCTTTTTACACTTCTTTTTCTTGGGGATGGTCTTGATCACTGCCAAGGTTAGGGAGGAGAAATATTAAAATTTGTTTACCAGATATTTTCTAAATTTTAAGTATAATTATATAAATACAAAAAGTTATATAAATACTACTTGCCACTCATTTTATAGCCTTGGAATTTGATAAACCAAGCACAAATATTCTTCAATATTGTTTACTTCTCATTATTCTCTTCTTGTTGTTGCTGTTTAGTCTCTATAGTTGTTTCTGACTCAGTTTCCAATGCCATGGACTGTAGCCTTCCAGGCTTCTCTATGGGATTCCCAGGCTAGAATACTGGAGTGGGTTGCCATTTCCTTCTCTAGTGGATCTTTCTGACAATGATTGACTCAATGTCTCCTGCATTGGCGGGTGGACTCTTTATCACTGAGCCACCAGGGAAGCCCCTGTCATTAGTCTAGCCACATCATAAATTATGTCAAATTTTAATTTTATATTAAAATTTATCATTATACTTGGAATAGAACTATCAAATTTCTAATTCCTGTTATACTTGTAAAGATCTTAGAATTGAGGTTTTGCTTTAAGTTACTCTTTTTATGACTCTTTTTTCCAAACATTGGCAAAAATTAATCTTAGTATAAATGCCTATTTTCTTTACCATACCAATAATATAATATATATATAGATTGCACTTTAAAATTCAACATAAGAAATTGTCATACCTTTTTATATTCTGTTAACTGAGAATAATTTCCCTAATATTGAATTCATATATTAAATTGACTTTTTCCTTACAGTTTAAGTAATGGATAGACATTGAATATTCTATTAAATTGCATGTTCCATTAAATTGAGGATTTTTTTTTTTTTTGCATGGACATATTGGCTATGGGAGGATTCACAAAGCAGTTTTCTAAAGAAATTGCATTCTGGGAGATTTCCAGTGGATCTGCCAATTGAGAAACTGCTTGTTACAAAAATGTGTGTAGTCATTAAAAGAATGTTGAATTATATTAAAGACTATGGAAAATAAACTGAGGTGAAAGGCTAAATCCAATGCACATAGGAAGGTTACTGGGTTTCTGTTCCAACTCAAGGCAGCCTGCCTGCAAGTGCACAGTCAGTGAGTTATATCATACTTTGCAGCTTGTACTTAGGGACATAGTTTCCTGGTCACTCTGGAAGAGAAGCATCCTTGAGAGCAAGTGCTTAATTCCAAGCTGAACCATCCCTCTACCTATATTTCTCTAACCATATATCCTCCAGCAAAACACTATCTCTCTAAATAAAACATATGTCATATGTTTTGTCAATCTATTTATCTGGGGAACTGAGACATGTGTTCATGCAGTTTTAGGCAGTATTGTGAATACTAGAATCCCCCTATGCAATTCTGTTACATTAATGACAAAACAGTATGCAAGTTAATCGCTTTCTGTTGAGCTAGCCTTGAATTACATGCAATATGTAAAATGTTGCCTGGCAGATGTGATTTCAGGAACCTGGGAAAAACCACTTTCCCAGAATAATAGCCCTATAGTTACAAAGATGCAACCACCTGTTCTCTGATATTTGTAATGTTTGGAAAGTATATATGGATAGCAATTAAACAACTAGATAATTAGGTATTTCAGAGTAATAATCTGCTTTAGTTTACAATAAATACAAATGGCAGAAGATCTAGAAACATGGCTCTTATGCTTTTGCGGGAGAACCTCTCTAGGGAATGACTAGGTAATAGAATATGCCCAAATCTCACTTTTCTAGATACTGGTAAAGTTGTTCTTCCTGGCAGTTGTGTTTTATTGAGGGCTGCCAACTTAAATGGGCTTCTCAGGTGATAAAGATTGCTTTTGGAGAGCTGCTCTGGGGAAGGAAACAGCACTAGGCATCTCTCAGAAGATGGTTAGATAGCATCACTGACTCAGTGGGCATCACTCTGAGCAAACTCTGGGATATACTGAAGGACAGGGAAGCCTGACATGTTGCAGTTCATGGGGTTGCAAAGAGTTGGACACAACTTGGCGAACAACAGCCTCTCAGGAAAGTGGGACCCAAACAGATGGAAAGGGAGGCAGGAAGGGCTTTAGGGAAGTTAATATAAAATTAAAACTTTGACTAAGAATCATACAACATTTTGTATATTTACAGAATTTTAAAACATGTTGACATTTTGTCATATTTATTACAGACCTTTTTTCAAATGATGACGGTTAAAGTTGAAATGCCATCATTTCCCTGTTAGAGTATGGCTTCCTCCTTTCTCTGGAGGTAGTCCTTGTGATGTCACGTGTATCCAGTCCACATTTTTATGTTTTCATTACATATATATGTCTGAAGCAAATATTTAGTCAATGTCTTATTTATTTTTTAAAAATTTTCATAAAGTGGTTTCATATACTTATGTACTTTTCTATAACTTGCTCTTTTCACTTCATATATTTTGAGCTGTATCCATTTTACTAGTGCATTATATTAATTTGTTTGAGTATATTGGTTGTTGGTTGTGAAGTTGCTCAGTCATGTCTGACTCTTGGCAATCCCATGGACTGTAGCCTACCAGGCTCCTCCGTCCATAGAATTTTCCAGGCAAGAGTACTGGAGTGACTTGCCATTTCCTTCTCCAGGGGATCTTCCCACCCAGGGATCGAACCCGGGTCTTCCACGTTGCAGGCAGACGCTTTAACATCTGAACCACCAGTTATTACAATCCAACCCTCTCACATAAAATTTAATTACTTACAAACCTTCACTATTTCAAGTATTGCTGCAGTGAAGATCTATGATCATGGCTCCTTATGCTCTTGCGGGAAAACCTCTGTATGGAGTTACTAGGTAATAGAATATGCCAAAATGCCACTTTTCTAGATACTGGTAAAGTTGTTATTCCTGGAAGCTGTGTATTATTGAGAGCTGCTAATTTAAATGGGCTTCCCAGTTGGTGCTAGTGATAAAGAATCTGCTTGCCAATGGAGGAGATACAAGAAATTCAGGTTCCATTGCTGGGTCAGGAAGATCCCCTGGAGTAGGAAATGGCAACCCACTCCACTATTCTCTCCTGTAAAATCTCATGGACAGAAGAGCCTGGTGGGCTACAGCCCATGGAATTGCAAAGAGCAGGACATGATTGAGCAGAGAGCCAAGTTAAATAGATACAAACATAAAGATGTGTTTTTATTCAAATCACTGCTTACAAGTATGCTCTTTTGAACCCCCTCGTGGAATTCCTTTTTTAATACTGCAGGTTTACCAATTTCTTTATTATTAAAAGTTTATTCAGATTTTTGACTTCTTAGTCAAAGTGAACAATGTTCTCTTTTGCTAGGAAATCATCCTTATCACAGGACTGGAAAAGGTCAGTTTTCATTCCAATCCCAAAGACAGGCAATGCCAAAGAATGCCCAAACTACCACACAATTGCACTCATCTCACACACTAGTAAAGTAATGCTCAAAATTCTCCAAGCCAGGCTTCAACAGTTCATGAACCATGAAATTCCAGATGTTCAAGCTGGATTTAAAAAAGGCAGAGGAACCAGAGATCAAATTGCCCACATCTGCTGGATCATCAAAAAAGCAAGAGAGTTCCAGAAAAACATCTACTTCTGCTTTATTGATTATGCCAAAGCCTTTGACTGTGTGGATCACAATAAACTGTGGAAAATTCTGAAAGAGATGGGAATACCAGACCACCTGACCTGCCTCTTGAGAAACCTGTATGTAGGTCAGGAAGCAACAATTAGAACTGGACATGGAACGACAGACTGGTCCAAATAGGAAAAGGAGTATGTCAAGGCTGTATATTGTCACCCTGCTTATTTAACTTCTATGCAGAGTACATCATGAGAAACGCTGGGCTGGAAGAGGCACAAGCTGGAATCAAGATTGCTGGGAGAAATATCAATAACCTCAGATATGCAGATGACACCACCCTTATGGCAGAAAGCGAAGAAGAACTAAAGAGCCTCTTGATGAAAGTGAAAGAGGTGAGTGAAAAAGTTGGCTTAAAGCTCAACATTCATAAAACTAAGATCATGGGTTCTGGTCCTGTCACTTCGTGGCAAATAGACGGGAAAACAGTGGCTGACTTTATTTTTGAGGGCTCCAAGTCACTGCAGATGGTCATTGCAGCCATGAAATTAAAAGGAGCTTACTCCTTGGAAGGGAAGTTATGACCAACGTAGATAGCATATTAAAAAGCAGAGACATTACTTTGTCAACAAAGGTCCATCTAGTCAGTTCAGTTCAGTTCAGTCGCTCAGTCATGTCTGACTCTTTGCGACCCCATGAATTGCAGCACGCCAGGCCTCCCTGTCCATCACCATCTCCCAGAGTTCACTCAGACTCACATCCGTCGAATCCATGATGCCATCCAGCCATCTCATCCTCAGTTGTCCCCTTCTCCTCCTGCCTCCAATCCCTCCCAGCATCAGTCTTTTCCAATGGGTCAGCTCTTCGCATGAGGTGGCCAAAGTACTGGAGTTTCAGCTTTAGCATCATTCCTTCCAAAGAAATCCCAGGGTTGATCTCCTTCAGAATGGACTGGTTGGATATCCTTGCAGTCTAAGGGACTCTCAAGAGTCTTCTCCAACACCACAGTTCAAAAGCATCAATTCTTTGGTGCTCAGTTTTCTTCACAGTCCAACTCTCACATCCATACATTACCACAGGAAAAACTATAGCCTTGACTAGACGGACATTAGTCGGCAAAGTAACGTCTCTGCTTTTGAATATACTATCTAGGTTGGTCATAACTTTTCTTCCAAGGAGTAAGTGTCTTTTAATTTCATGGCTGCAGTCACCATTGGCTGTGATTTTGGAGCCCCCCAAAATAAAGTCTGACACTGTTTCCACTGTTTCCCCATCTATTTCCCATGAAGTGATGGGACCAGATGCCATGATCTTCATTTTCTGAATGTTGAGCTTTAAGCCATCTTTTTCACTCTCCTCTTTCACTTTCATCAAGAGGCTTTTTAGTTCCCCTTCACTTTCTGCCATAAGGGTGGTGTCATCTGCATATCTGAGATTATTGATATTTCTCCTGGCAATCTTGATTCCAGCTTGTGTTTCTTCCAGTCCAGCGTTTCTCATGATGTACTCTGCATATAAGTTAAATAAGCAGGGTGAGGCTATGGTTTTTCCAATAGTCACATATGGATGTGAGAGTTGGACTCTAAGAAAGTTGAGCACCGAAGAATTGATGTTTTTGAACTGTGGTGTTGGAGAAAACTCTTGAGAATCCCTTGTACTGCAAGGAGATCCAACCAGTCCATCCTAAAGGAGATCAGTCCTGGGTGTTCATTGGTAGGACTGATGCTGAAGCTGAAACTCCAGTCCTTTGGCCATCTGATGCGAAGAGCTGACTCATTTGAAAAGACCCTGATGCTAGGAAAGATTGAAGGTGGGAGAAGGCGACAGAGGATGAGATGGTTGGATGGCATCACCGACTCAATGGACATGAGTTTGGGTAAACTCTGGGAGTTGGTGATGGACAGGGAAGCCTGGCGTGCTGCAGTTCGTGGAGTCGCAAAGAGTCGGACATGACTAGTGACTGAACTGATTTGAACATCTTTATCAAGAAGTTTATAAACTTATAGAGTTAACATACAATTTTTTAATTGAGATATATTGATGTGCACTATTTTGTTAGTTTTAGGTGTACTACATAATGATGTGACAGTTACATTCATTATGGAATGATCAACATAATAAGTTTACTAGCCTTTAGTCCCTGCGCAAAGTTATTACCATCTGTAATTGACCATATTCCTTATGCTGTATATTCATTCTTGCGACTTAATATATAGCTTAATCCCCTATAACTATTTCTGACCCAGCCACCCATCTTCTGTCAACTACCAATTTGTTCCCTGTATCTATGATGTGTTTTTGTTTTGTTTTGCTTTTTAGATTCTACATATGTGAAGTCATGTAGTATATATCTTTGTCTGACTTATTTTACATAGCATAGTATACTGTAGATCCAGTCATCTTGTCACAAATGACAAGATTTCACCTTTTTAAGTGGTGAGTTTTAAACCACTTCATATGTGTATGTGTGTGTGTGTGTGTGTATATATGTGGTGTATATATATATGTATATATATGTGTATATATCACACATCTTCTTTATCTATATATCTATTGCTAGACACTGAGGTTGCTCCCAGAAATTGGCTACTGTAAATAGTACTGCAGTGAAAATTGAAGTGCAAATATATTTTCAAATTAATATTTTTCTTTTCTTTTGGTAAATACCAGGAAGTGAAATTGCTGAATCGTATGGCAGTTCTATTTTTAACTTTCTGAGGAAACTCCACATTGTTTTGCATAATTATTGCACCAATTTACAATCCCACAAGTATGGCAGAGTCCCTTTTTTTCTGCATGCTTGCCAACACTTGTTATTTGCTGTCTTTTTGATGACAGACATTCAGACAAGGAAGAGATGATGTTTTGTTGTGGCCTTAATTTGCATTTTCCTGATATTGGTGATTTTGAGCATCTTTTAAAATGTCAGTTGGCTGTCTGTATGTTTTCCTTGGAAAAATGCCCATTCATGTTCTATCCTCATTTTTAAATCAGATTGTTTGTTTCTTTGATATTGGCTTGTGTGAGCATTCTGTATATTTTGGATATTAACCTCTGAACAAATATATCTTTTGCAGTTATCTTCTCCTATTCAGTAGGATGCCTTTTCGTTTTGTTGATGGTTTCCTTGACTAGGCAAAGCTTTCAAGTTTGACTAGAGTTTTGTGGTTTTGGGTCTCAGATTTAACTTATTCATTCATTTTGAGTTTCCTTTTGTATATGGTATGAAAAAGTTATCCAGTTTAGTTCTTTTGCGTGTAGCTGTCCAACTTGCCAGACATCATATATTGAAGAGGATTCTTTTCCCTATGAAATTAATGCCTCCTTTGTCATAGAAACATAGTGATTAGAGAAAGGATAAATTTGAAAAGAGAGGTGACAGACTCTGGGAAGAATTACAAGTGAACCAAAAATTATTTCATAAATGAAAACTAAGAATGAACACAAGAGTGAATAAGAGTGAATTCTTACTGAAGAATTATTACAGAAAAGTAAGGTACAAGACATATGGATATACAGCCACAGTGAAAATGCTAACATCACTGTTATTGGAGCCCCAGAAATGAATAGTGAGGAGGTAAGTTTTGAAAATACAGTGATTTTGCTGCTTTTGTCTTATGCTTATCTCCAAAAGTTTTGATCTTACTATCAAATCTCAATAAAAGCTTTGCTAGGTCCCATCACTTCATGGGAAATAGATGGGGAAACAGTGGAAACAGTGTCAGACTTTATTTTGGGGGGCTCCAAAATCACTGCAGATGATGACTGCAGCCATGAAATTAAAAGACGCTTGGAAGAAAAGTTTTGACCAACCTAGACAGCATATTGAAAAGCAGAGACATTACTTTGCCAACAAAGGTCCATCTAGTCAAGGCTATGGTTTTTCTAGTGGTCATGTATGGATGTGAGAGTTAGACTGTGAAGAAAGCTGAGCACTGAAGAATTGATGCTTTTGAACTGTGGTGTTGGAGAAGACTCTTGAGAGTCCCTTAGACTGCAAAGAGATCCAACCAGTCCATTCTAAAGGAGATCAGCCCTGGGATTTCTTTGGAAGGAATGATGCTAAAGCTGAAACTCCAGTACTTTGGCCACCTCATGCAAAGAGTTGACTCACTGGAAAAGACTCTGATGCTGGGAGGGATTGGGGTCAGGAGGAGAAGGGGACGACCGAGGATGAGTTGGCTGGATGGCATCACCGACTTGACGGATGTGAGTTTGAGTGAACTCTGGGAGATGGTGATGGACAGGGAGGCCTGGCATGTTGCGATTCATGGGGTCGCAAAGAGTCGGACATGACTGAGGGACTGAACTGAACTGAACTGAGAGGAAGTATTTTTGGTTGAAGGTTTAAGAGACAAGCAAATGTAGAAAGAGTGCAGAATCACCAGATGAGCTTTATAAGAAATGACCTAGCAATCCCACTTCTGGGCATACACACCGAGGAAACCAGAATTGAAAGAGACACATGTACCCCAATGTTCACTGCAGCACTGTTTATAATAGCCAGGACATGGAAACAACCTAGATGTCCATCAGCAGATGAATGGATAAGAAAGCTGTGGTACATATACACAATGGAGTATTACTCAGCCATCAAAAAGAATACATTTGAATCAGTTCTGATGAGATGGATGAAACTGGAGCTGATTATACAGAGTGAAGTAAGCCAGAAAGAAAAACACCAATACAGTATACTAACACATATATATGGAATTTAGAAAGATGGCAATGATGACCCTGTATGCAAGACAGCAAAACAGACAGATGTGTATAGCGGACTTTTGGACTCAGAGGGAGAGGGAGAGGGTGGGATGATTTGGGAGAATGGCATTGAAACATGTATACTATCATGTAAGAATTGAATCACCAGTCTATGTCCAATGCAGGATACAGCATGCTTGGGGCTGGTGCACGGGGATGACCCAGAGGGATGTTGTGGGGAGTGAGGTGGGAGGGAGGTTCATGTTTGGGAACACATGTACACCTGTGATGGATTCATGTCAATGTATGGCAAAACCAATACAGTATTGTAAAAGTAAAATAAAGTAAAAAAATAAAAAATAAAAAAATTAAAAAAGATTTATGCACAGAAGAATAAATATCTCAAATATACACACACATATATATACTTTCAGCAATAATTTACCAGACTCATATCCAAATACTTTTGTAGCTCTCAGGACATATTTAACTTTTTGAATATTAGTCATCAGTGGGAAAAAAAAAAGAAATGCTAAAGGGACTTCTCAATATGAAAAATAAAAGGCCAGAACTAGAAACAAGAAAATTATGAAAAGAAAAAATCTCAATGGTAAAGCAAATATATAGTAAAGGCAGTAAATTAACTGCATACAAAGCTAGTGGAAAAGTTAAAAGATGAAAGTAGTAAAATCACCTATATATTGCTGTAAGTAGTTAAGTGTTACACAAAACAAAAAGGTGTGAAATATGATATCAAAAACATTGATCATGGGAGAAGGGAAATAAAAATGCAGGGTTGTTGAAATGCATTTATATTAATCATTAACTTAAAATAATCACTCAATCAAGATTGCTGGGGGAAATATCAATAACTTCATATGTGCAGGTGACACCGCCCTAATGGCAGAAAATGAAGAAATAAAGAGCCTCTTGATGAAAGTGAAAGAGGAGAGTGAAAAAGCTGGCTTAAAACTCAACATTCAAAAAATGAAGATGATGGCATTTGGTCCCATTACTACATGGCAATAGTTGGGGAAATGATGGAAACAGTGAGAGACTTTATTTTTGGGGAGCTCCAAAATCATTGCAGATGGTCACTGCAGCCATGAAATTAAAACACACTTGCTCCTTGGAAGAAAAGCTATGACCAACCCTAGACAGCATACTAAAATGCAGAGACATTACTTTGCTGACAAAGGTCAGTCTAGTCAAAGCTATGGTTTCTCCAGTAGTCATGTATGAAAGTGAGAGTTGGACCATAAAGAAGACTGAGCATTGAAGAACTGATGCTTTTGAATTGTGATGTTGGAGAAGACTCTTGAGAGTCCCATGGACTGCAAGGAGATCCAACCAGTCCATCCCAAAGAAATCAGTCCTGAATATTCATTGAAAGTACTGATGTTGAAGTTGAAACTCCAATACTTTGACCACCTGATGTGAAGAACTGACTCATTTGAAAAGACTCTGATGCTGGGAAAGACTGAAGGTGTGAGGAGAAGGGGACGACAGAGAATGAGATGATTGGATGGCATCACCGACTTGATGGACGTGAGTTTGAGTAAGCTCCGGGAGTTGGTGATGGACAGGGAAGCCTGGGGTGCTGCAGTCCATGGCATTGCAAAGAGTCAGACATGACTAAGCGACTGAACTGAACAAAAATAATCATACACACACACAGCTATTTATAAGCCTCATCATAACCACAGATGAAAATCTGTTATAGATACTCACCCTAAAAAGAGGAAAGAATCCAAATATAACACTAAAGATAGTTATCATGAGGGAAAGGAACAAAAGAAGAAGAAAGAAACCAAAGCAAACTACAAAAACAACCCCAAATCAATTAAAATGACACTAAGTAAATACATATCAATAATTAAATGTATATAAAATAAAGGTTCCAATCAAAACACATATAGAGTGACTGAAACGATAAGCAAAAAATACAAAACCCACAGATATGCTGCCTATAAGAAATTCACTTCAGATCTAAAGATAAACACAGACTGATCATTGAAGCCTGGGAAAATGTATTCTATGCAAGTGGAAATCCAAAGAAAGTTGGAGTAGCAATACTTATAGCGAACAAAATAGACTTTAAAAGAATGACCGTAAGAGACAAAGAACATGTAGTTTTGATAAGTTATAAAAATTTCTTTATTCTCATTTTGAGATATTAGGCTGTAGATGTAAAGTTTTCATATTTTGTGGATATGTATGTAGAAACCTTGTTCCTTATTCTTTTTATTCTCATAACTGCTTTACCTTGATTATTTCATATTGCTTACTCTCTCATTTACTATTAGAAGGAAGAGTATTCAACATAGCACTTATAGCTTCATTCTGCTAGAGCAGAGGTTGACAAAATTTCATCTAAAAGGCCACATAGTAAATATATTGTGCTTTACTGGTTTCATAAGACCTTTCCTCATCTTCCTCCTCCTCCATCTTCACACTCTTACCTTGTAGGACTGTAGAGAAAAAAGAGTACACAGGATACATCTGCCCAATGTAGATTTCTTGTTAAATAGTTCTTCTGTCATTTTTGCTAAGTGATTAACATGCAACCTTATATTTTCATACATCTATGTCCTTTGTTTCCCTCCTATAGTATTACACTTATCTCTTTCTTTGTTCATATCTCCCTGTCTTGTCTCTTTGTCCACCTGACTTGTTCAATTTATATCCTACTAAAAGCAATTTTTCTATAATATAAGGTTTTCTATTGAAAAGAAGTTTTGATTTGTCATTGTCAAGAGTTTATAAGGCCTAGACTGTTCCAGCGCCACTATAGTATAGCCCATTATAATTTTCTTCACTCACTGTGATTTTAAAAAGTTTCCACTGAAACTCTTAGATTGATCCCTTGCAATTCCCAGAGGGTATTTATTCATGGTTTTAGGCTTCCTTGCTCAGAGTTAACAGAAGCCTGTGTGCTTTTTCTCTACTTCTTCCCACACAAATGCTGATACCACAAAAAGTTCAGTGGTTTTTATCACCTCCCTACACTTTGTGATTTGTGAAGATATCTTGTCACCTAGCTTTATTATAGATGTTATCTGTGGGTCTTTGTTTTTGCTTTCCTAGCTGCTCTCTTTGTTTTTATGATGGGTCTTGTGAGATTCATAAAACAAGCCTCTGCTGCCAAAATCTTCCACAATGCCTCCTCTCTGACTTGCTTTTTCAATAGAAAAATCTGGCTTTTGTGTGAAGAAGAAACAATAAGAAGAACAATAGGAGAAACTGCAAAAACACTGACAAGAGAGGATCAGTTCAGTTCAGTTCAGTCGCTCAGTCGTGTCCGAATCTTTGCCACCCCATGGGCTGCAGCACGCCAGGCCTCCCTGTCCATCACCAACTCCCAGAGTCCACTCAGACTCACATCCATCGAGTCAGTGATGCCATCCAGTCATCTCATCCTCTGTCGTCCCCTTCTCCTCAAGAGAGGATGGTGGCATGGAATGTGGTAGTTGAGGTGGAGGTAGTGAGTACTCCAGTTTGGGCATCTCTTTTGATGCTCTTATTATTTTTTTATTTAGGGTTACTCTCTCTCTTCCAGAAGCCATGTTTCTTTGGGAATTTGTTCTGTAATTCTTTTGACTAATGGCCTCTTGTAGAAATAATTTTTCTTTTTTGGTTTAGTACAGTGCAGGTCTGGCTGTGAGGGGTATTTTAAACTGTGGGCTTCCAGGGATGGTGGGACAAGGCTGAGTGGTTTGCATCCCTGTGGCCTTTTGTTTTAGGAGCTAAGCAGGCTGGCAGTTGCCTATTGAGGGACCTGACAGAGCCTCTTTGTTGTGTTCTCCAAACCTCAACTGCAGGATAAATTCAGTCCTCCCATTAACTCTTTATTGGCCTTTCTAAGGTCAGGAACCACCTATAACACTCTTAAGGGGCTGATGGCAACTTTGCCTTGGAAACTCTGAATAAGATCTTCCTAGTACATGTTGCTTTTCAATCTTTGTTCTTGGCCTGACACCTGAATAAGTTCCCACATTAGTTCCTTATGCAGAATGAGCTCAAAGGCTCAAACTGGTAGATCCCAGGAGATATTTGGCCAAGAAAGGCACATAGCTTAATGTTGAGAGTGGAGCGTGAAGGAACTCTAAATGTCACTATGCTCCCAGAAATTCCTCTTGAAAATGATCTTTCTATCTGCAAATAGCTTTAAAGTCATCAGACTCTGATTAATTTTATCTTGATATACATGCAAATTCAAAAGATTTAGTTAAAAGATTGACCTTATTGTGAGTGCTCAAATTCATGAATAAAACCATAAGATTATAAAAGAATAAGTGTAGTATATGGAAGTATATATGGAAAGAAAGTAGAACTTATGTTTAAATCTGAGTTCATTTCTTGAACTTTGACTTTATAAGAATATTTGAGATCATAAAGAAACATGTGATAGAGCTCCTATTCTCCAGGTGTTTACTGCCTATATAAAGAGATGACATTTATTAGGTTTAAAAACAAAAGGAAAGAGATGGGACTTCTCTGATGGTCCAGTACTTAAGACCCTGTGCTTCCGGTGCAGAGGGCCTGGGTTCTATTCCTGATTAGGGAACTAAGATCCCACATGCTGCATGGTATGGCACAAGAACAAATTTAAAAACCTTTTTAAAAAAAGAAATAGAAAATTTAAAAAAGTATCTCATTGAAGATAGTGCAAAGTGTCATATGTGTTTTTTAGAGAAACGCTATAGAAATTCAGAGGAAGGGCAGGTAGCCATAACTTTAACTTTAGAAATTGGGACATTCTTCATATTTTATGTTGATATGACTAACCAATGGTGAAATTTTATTATGCAAACATCTGTTTATCAAAACTATGGGCACTGGTGATTCAACAGTAAAGGCAACAATGTTCTTCCTTACCAGAGATTCATGATTTAGAAGGCTGTAATCAGGAGGATATGTGTCTTGCTTTTCTTTTAAGGCTTTATCATAGATTTAGTCTGTGACCATCAGCATACATATGGATATTAGTGGTCATGTTTAAGTTGTAATGAGGGAACAGAGCAACTAAACTGGTCATCATATAGTAACAAAAGAAACACAAAATAATATGTTTGGTATAGGGGCTTTGACTAATCTGTTAAAAAGAGTGTCCCAACAGCCATTGCTTCCATTGAAATCAGCAAATGCAAAAGCCCAGATTTGATAGTGATTCTTCAGTTAAGATTTGGAAAGTCAAGCATGTTAATATTAAAATGTAAAATTCTCAGTGTTTAGCAATATTAGGTATATAGAGAACTTCCACTCATTTGTTTTTATAGCAGATCTTGTCGTTAGAGAGTATGTGGGAAATGTGAAACAATACACTTTGAGTTAAAAGTCATGATTCATGCTTCAGTAGTACTTAGAAATTTTATTTAGATGCAGCCTGAATCATCTTTCAACTGAATCATTTTCTAAACTTATTTCAAGCAATTGACTTTCCAGAAACAATGCATTAGTCATTGTGATATTAAAATCATTAATAGTAATAAAATATTTGTACCTAGTACTCTGAACAATATATAATTGCATTATGAAGCTAGTTGACATGCATATATTTTGGCTGTTGATAAAAAATATAAAGACAAATATGTGGGGGTTTTCCTTTTATTTTTTTAAGAGAAGTGAATTCTGTCTTTTCATTCTGTTTAAGAATTCACTCTTATTCTCTTTCAGATGTGAATAAATATGACAAGAAAGGTCACTGAACTAATATTAAGCAGTGAAAGTGAAGCCAAAAGTGAAGTCACTCAGTCGTGTCCGACTCTTTGTGACCCGATGGACTGTAGCCTACCAGGCTCCTCTGTCCATAGGATATTCCAGGCAAGAGTACTGGAATGGGTTGCCATTTCCTTCTCCAGAAGATCTTCCCAACCCAGGGATGGAACCCAGGTCTCCCGCATTGTAGGCAGACTCTTTACCATCTGAGCCACCAGGGAAGTATATTAAGCAGTAGTGTATTAAATCCTAGAGAAAAGATGTACAAAAGAGAAATTTATTTCATTGTTTCCTTTCAATCATGAAAACAAAATACTGCTGCTTCTAAATAGATTAGTGAATCCTCAAATACGTTTTTCTGTAACTCAATTAGCTATTTTGAGGCCATTGTCCACGGTCTGTAAAAATCAAGAGCTGAAAACTCTAGATATTATTTTCAGTGAAGTAAAAATCTGTTCATTAATGTGGTCATTTGTCTTATCTGTGGTCTAATATAAAGGTACGGAATAAAATCTAGAAAAACCTATGACATTCCTCAATGTCTGAATGGCTGATTTTTTTTTTTGGCAAAATAATAAATACTTTCAAAATGACAAAACATTTTAAAAAATCCTATCAACTTGAAATTATTTGGTGACTCTCTGACAAAAGATCCTTTGCCACTTCACATTCATAATATCATAACTATAATATTAAGTATAATGTTGTCTTTCCCTTTCAACATTATACGTTTTATGAGTTTTTTATGTGCAAATTCGGAATACTAGACAAGAAAAAAAAAGACAAGAATTCACACCTTCTATTTCTACAATTGTTTCGTGGTTGCCATGGCTTTAAAAGAAATATTAAAGTATTCAAAATTCCTTCTGCCAGTGGTCTGTGGCTCTTTTAAGAAGCCAGTGTTGCCGTTTTAATGGAACCAGGAGCTTTCAGTGTCTATAGGAGCTTCGTTATTCCTGCCACAGCACATAGCAAATGAAGGTCATGTCTGAATTTGTTTACAGAATCCTATCTGCAGCAGATCAACTATTGAATATTTATACACAGACGTGTTGGGAACTCAGAAAAGATTTCTCTGGGGCTCACTTTAGAATTTGTGTTTTCTCCAATGTGCTCAATTTTAAAATCCCAATGTATAATGCATGGATATTTGCTACGGGAAGACCATTCTGACTGCCTTCTTTCTTGGGCCTCACTGGATTATAACTCCTGTGCCACTTGGATGCATGCCCATCCCCACTGACTCACCAGAAATCCTTCAGACAAGCAGCCCTGTCGCATTTATCTTTGTTACTTTCACAGCCTGGTCAGTGCCTGCATTATAGTGAGGGAAAGCATATCTATGGAATAAATCAATCCCTGGCTTAAATTCCGGAGGGACAACAAACAGATTAAAAAGAGGAGTAAGATACTCTTGTGTAATCATGTACTATATCAGCTTACTTGGATGTATCAATCATTGTCCTCCATTTGCTCTGACAGCTATTTTCATTCCCTTTATAGACTGCAGTTTTCTACCCATGTTCTAGAAACACAGAAGAATGAACTAGAGCTCCCAGGGGCTGGAAGTTTAGGCTGATAATCACAGTACTTTTATATTTATTTAAAAATGTGAAAATTCCTTTCTACTCTATGTGTTTATTATAGACATTGTATGTAATTATAAACATTAGCTAGTCCAGGCCTAGTTTTTGCATTTATCCTTTTTTAAAAACTTTTATTTTATATTGGAGTATAGCTGATTAACAATGTTGTGATAGTTTCAGATGCACAGCAGAGCAACTCCGCTATACATATACATGTATCCATTCTCCCCCAAACTTTCCTCCCATCCAGGCTGCTGCATAACATTGAGCAGAGTTCCATGTGCTATACATCAGGTCCTAGTTGGTTATCTATTTTAAACATAGCTGGGTGGGCAAGTCAATCCCAAACTTCCTAACTACCCTTTCCCTCTGTCCTTCCCCCTGGTAACCATACGTTCATTCTCTAAGTCTGTAAGTCTATTTTATAAATAATTTCACTTATATAATTTCTTTTTAGATTCCACATACAAGGGATATCATATGATATTTCTCTCTCTCTGTCTGACTTACTTTACTCAGAATGACAATCTCTAGGTACTTTCATGTCAATGCAAATGGCATTATTTATTCTTTTTCATGGCTGAATAATATTCCATTGTGTACACTACTATTCCATGTGTACATCTTCTTTATCCATTCCTCTGGTGATGGACATTTAGGTTGCTTCCATGTCTTGGCTATTGTAAATAGTGCCTCTATGAACACTGGGGTGCATGTATGTTTTTGAGTTATGGGGTTCTCTGTGTCCATGCCCAGGATTGGGACTGCTGGGTCATAGGCATTTTGATTTTTGTTTTTAATTTTATTTGCTTATTATTTTTGTTTGTGCTGGGCCTGTGTTGCTGCATGGACTTTTCTCTAGTTGTGGTGAGCCAGGGCTACTATTCATTGCAGTGTGCGGGTTTCCCATTGTGGTGACTTCTCTTGTGAAGTATCTGTGTTTCTAGGAAACACAGATTTCAGTAATTGTGGCATGCAGTCTCAGTAGTTGCAGCTCACGGGTTCTAGAGCTCAGGCTCAATAGTTGCACTGCACGGCCCTAGAGGCTCTGCTTCATGTGGGATTCTCCCGGACCAGATATCAAACCTATGTCTCCTACATTGGCGGGGGGATTCTCTACCACTCAGCCAGTAGGGAAGCCATATATTTTTTTTTTTTTTTAAGGAACCTCCATACTGTTCTCCATAGTGGCTATACCAGTTTACACGCCCATCAACAGGGTAGGTGGGTTCCCTTTTCTCCACACCCTCTCCAGCAAGTTTTCTTTTTTTGTTGTTGTTGTTGTCATTGTTACAAACTCTGACTGATAGATATGGCATTGAGATATCTCTCTTCAACAATCTGGAAACAAAGGTCAGCTTCCCATCGTGAGCATCTTGAATGCTTCCCCACACAACATGTCTATATCATTAGGCTTTTTCTGAGTTTGAATTTGTACTAAAATAAAATTTAGATGACAATAAATGAATTTAGATTTTTTAAAAATATAAATTTATTTATTTTAATTGGAGGTTAATTACTTTACAATATTGTATTGGTTTTACCATACATCAGCATGATACTGAATTTAGATTTCTTGATGGATCAATCAGTATCAGGAATATATTCTTATATAGAAACTATAAATATAGTAGAGGGAAAAACAGAGATATTATATTGCCATTTGTTAAATGAGTCCTTTGTTGTTTACTTTATTCATTCATCATATTTTCAGGCATCTAGGAGCTTATGACTCATTAGGAAAGACAGACATGAAAATGGTTTACCATGGCATAAGACAGAATATCTGTGCTGTGATAGGGGTGAGAATCTTAGTGTGGGTGTGCAGGAGGAGATGAACATAAAGACTGAGAATGGGGATGGCCTTATGGAGGGAGGCATGCATGCATGCAGCTAACTGAAGAGCTGGGGTTGAAAAGTTTGGGGTAAAAAAATCACCACCAATCTGTTAGTGAAGGTCTATCAAACAAGTTTATAGCAGCAAATAATGGATACAGAATTAGAAACAAGTGTCTACTATATGTGGGGCCTAATGGAATATTGCAGAGTTTGAGCAACCTTCAGCAGAGAAGTCCAAGATTTAGTTGTCTGGGCCACTTTTAAAGCAGCAGTTTTATTATACCATACCTCAATCTTGTATATTTAATTTTAAGAGGTACAGGCCTTGGCTGGAAGAAATCATGAACTAAGGCATTGTTACTGGCACAATCAGTAATGTTTCATCAAGATTTTGGAATAAGTTAACAGCTTGTTTTTATCTAATAGACGTTCCTTACTGATGCCATAGCTATGCCTGATTTTGTGGCCATGGCAAGAACCTCTCATCCTCATGACATTCAGAGGCAACAATACTACTAGACTGAGAAGGCAATGGCACCCTCTTCCAGTACTCTTGCCTGAAAAATCCCATGGATGGAAGAGCCTGGTGGGCTACAGTCCATGGGGTCCCTAAGAGTCAGACATGACTGAACGAATTAACTTTCACTTCACTTTCATGCATTAGAGAAGGAAATGGCAACCCACTCCAGTGTTCTTGCATGGAGAATCCCAGGGACAGGGGAGCCTGGTGGGCTGCCATCTATGGGGTTGCACAGAGTCAGACACGACTGAAACGACTTAGCAGCAGCAGCAGCAGTTCTGTCATTCTAGGTGGAACTTTAAGGAAACATTTTTGGCCATTTTTAAGGGAGGATAGGAGACTTATAATAACCAGAGATGGATAGAAGTAGAGTAGGCTGATTGGTAAAATAATAAAGAATGAATTAAATTTTAATAGGACTTTTTACAGATTTTTCAGAGGTTATAAAGAATTTTACATAGGGTCAGTATAAATGGATATTTTTATTTGACAAATAGTCAGGTGATTATTTCATAGTCATCCAGTTAGCAAGTAACATAGGCTGCCCATGAACTGGATCTTGCCCCCTCACCTCTTTTGTTGCAATTGTTTCTGTTGAGACAGGAGGGCTATCAGTCAGGGATGCTCTAGTATACGGGGGATTTATATCCTGGGTTGATTTAGATGCCATTTTATCCTTGAAATTTAAAGAATCTTTGATTCTGTGATAAAAGTTTAAAGTCAAGCAGAGGCTTGTGAGTTGTTCAGAAAAAGTTGATGGATCTGGAAAATGCTATGTCTGAAGAAGCAGTAGAACTCAGAGACTGACTATACAGAGTAAAGGAGGAAAACCAGAGAAACATAATTCAGGAATTTAACCTCATGTAAATTAGTTTAGGAGTGAATTAGAGATAATTCACATCTTAAACATCAATTAATGATTGAAATAGGGCCCAAAGCCCCCCTTGGCAAAACATTAAATAATAGAATTTATTTAAATCTCTCAGCAATGTCTCATTGAAACTCTTCCTCTTGATTCCAAGCTTCTGGAATGATATTTTTTCTATTGTCATTTATATGTACATACACATACACACATGCATACATATTTTGATAACTCTGTGCCAAATATATTCTGTCCTTGACATGTTGTAATTCTTTCATTCAAATATAGAAAGAAGTATTATAACTATTGTACCATAATCTCTGAGAAATTGTCTATTTTTGATTTTTCAGGGCTTGCTTCTGCAGCCTTCTCTAACCAGTGACTTCAAGGCAGCAGCTCCAAGGACAGTTGCCAGCTGTTATGTGAGTTTAGCACTACCCTGAAATGAATGAGTAAAATGCATGGTTTTAACCAATAAACATTGCGAATCTCAAGGGCTTCAGCCTTCTAAATCTCAGTTTACATGGCAACCATTTGAAGGAGAAGCTGTGGAAGAAAAACATATATAAATATTTGTATAGTAATTTAAACACTATTAATTATAAACTGTTAATGTTTTTTCTTCTTAGTCTCTCATTCCTCTACCTGTGTGCTTCCCATATGCTTTCTAATGCACTGTCATGGAATAACCAGTACTATGGAATGAATATTTGTGTCCTCTCCCAACCTCCCCTCACCACTTGCAATTCATATGGTGAGAGAACCTTGCCCGTTAAAGTGGTGGTATTATAGTGGAAGCTTCCCTGGTGGCTTAGTGGTGGAGAATCCACCTGCCAAGCAGGATACATGGATGTGATCCTTGAGTTGGGAAGATCCCCTGGAGAAGGAAATGGCAACCCACTCCAGTATTCTTGCTTGGGAAATCCCATGGATGGAGGAGCCTGATGGGCTACAGTCCACGAGGTTGCAAAAGAGTCGCAAACAGCGTAGCAACTAAACACAACAACGATTGCAGGTGGAGCCTTTGGGAAGTTGTTAGGTCATAAAATAAAGGTTGCTGCTGCTGCTAAGTTGCTTCAGTCGTGTCCAACTCTGTGCGACCCCACAGACGGCAGCCCACCAGGCTCCCCCGTCCCTGGGATTCTCCAGGCAAGAACACTGGAGTGGGTTGCCATTTCCTTCTCCAATGCATGAAAGTGAAAAGTGAAAGTGAAGGCGCTCAGTCACGCCCTCATAAATGGAATTAGCATTCTTTATAAAAGAGTTTCCACTGAACTCCTTTGACTCTTTTACCACATAATGTTACAGAGAGAGGTTGGTACTCTATAACAAGAGAGGCCCCTCCCTCAGCTGTATTGGCGACTTGATCTTGAACTTCCAGCTTCCAGTACTGTAAGAAATGAATTTCTGTTGCTGTTTTTTAACTTTAAATTCATTTATTTTAATTGAAAAATAATTGCTTTATGGTAGTGTGTTTGTTTCTGCCATGTATCAATATGAATCGACCACAGGTATACATACATATGTCCCCTCCCTGTTAAACCTCCTTTCCACCTCCCACCACATTCCACCCCTCTAGGTTGTCACAGAGCACTGGGTTTGAGCTATCTGTGTCATGCAGCAAATTTCCACTGGCTATCTAATTTTACATATGGTAATATATATGTTTCAATGACACTCCCTCAATTTGTCCCACCCTCCCCTTCCCCTACTGTGTTCATAAGTCTGTTCTGTATGTCTGCATCTCCATTGCTGCCCTGCAGATAGGTTCATCAATACCATCTTCTAGATTCCATGTATATGCTTTAATATACAATATTTGTTTTTCTCTTTCTGACTTATTTCACTCTGTATAATAGGCTCTATGTTCATCTGCCTCACCAGCACGGACTCAAATGCGTTCCTTTTTATGGCTGAGTAATATTCCATTGTGTATGTGTACCACACAGGTTCTTTTTCCATTTCTTTGTTAATGGACATCTAGGTTGCTTCCATGTCTTAGCTTTTGTAAATAGTGCTGTGATGAACGTTGGGGTACATGAGTCTTTTTCAACTATGGTTTCCTCAGGGTATATGCCCATTAGTGGGATTGTTGCATCATATGGTAGTTTTATTCCTATTTTTTTAAGGAATCTCCATGCTGTTTCCCACAGTGGCTGTATCAGTTTGCATTCCCAGCAACAGTGCAAGAGAGTTCCAAGTCACCTAGTCTGTGGTGTTTTGCTATAGCAATCTGGATGAACTAACACAACCAGTAATTATTAATTCTGGAAGCAGTAGGGATGGCAGAGGTGATAAAAATGCTACTGATGTGTAGTTTTCTTTTTATTAGAAATACAGATTTAAGGCATTTATAAAGCTAGTTTGTAGGAAAAATTAAATATATCCATATTGTCACTTATTTCTGGAGTTCTTGTAGAAAAAACTCTTATTGGTAAACCAACTTATCTTTTTGCTTTATTCCTAATAAAACTTTTTCACAATTCATTCAATCTGTGGCTGGAATGCTGGCAACCTAATCATAAAATAAAGCAAAATTTGCTTACCTTTCTTGTTTAAGTACCATCTCTGCTACTTTGCTGTTGGGCTCCTAAATATCCCCCAAGGTCTAAATAAAAGTTGAATAATGGGATACTAGCCTGAAAGCTTCTTCTGAAATTACCTGGAAAATCCATTGTGCTGGCAAATGCATCTGTCTGTATCTGTTTCTAAAGCAGCAAATCCAATTCTGGGCCTTCCAAATGAAAAACTCTATTTCTGGTGCTGACTGAGAACATCTCTGATAAAAGCTTACTTCCCGGGGATATCATATTGAATGCTAGATAACAATATCTACTAGATAACAGGTAAAATTATTTCCCCAACCTATTCATGCAAAGTTTTTGTTTTTTAAATTAAGTTTCCTAGGCCATTCACACCAAACTTGGTGATTCTGTATGGCAATTAGGACAGTGCCTTTAAAGGGTTATTCTTGTAAGGATAGTTGCAAGGAAAAAAAAAAAATCCAGTGATGTTCAACTGAATTTCTTTTATGTTGAGGTTGAAAAGCGAAACATAGGTTAACATGAAAAAGGGAACTAGTTGTGACTGACAAAGTGACTTGTCCCCAGTGGAAGGACTTGAATATGTTTTCGGCTTGTCCAGTATAGATTTTTTTTTTTTCCTTTAGAAATTTAGATTCAATTTTGTAGGTCATCACAAAAGGATAAATAAAATGTTAAAAAAAAAAGATCCTCTCTCTAATTTCCTGGAAAAAATTATTATCTTTTATCTACAAAGCATGAGTTTTCATTGAAAAGAGTTCTTTTCTCTACATTTCAACCCAAAAGAGTTCTTGCCTCTCTTTTATTAATTTGCCAACATGAGAAAGTTATTTCGCCCAAAATCTTTGTGACTAAGATCAATGACTATAGAATGAGAATTTAAATTAGTGAGAGAAACTTTCTTGTAAGTTGTCTTGAGGTCAAATCATTGTGCTGGGAAGCAAATACTTGAAATTATAATTTTACATGTGGTCTCAGTTCAGTTCAGTTCAGTTCAGTCACTCAGTCATGTCTGATTCTTTGCGACTGCGTGAATTGCAGTGCGCTAGGCCTCCCTGTCTATCACCAACTCATGGAGTTCACCCAAACTCATGTCCATCGAGTTAGCGATGCCATCCAGTCATCTCATTCTCTGTCGTCCCCTTCTCCTCTTGCCCCAAATCCCTCCCAGCATTAGAGTCTTTTCCAATGAGTCAACTCTTCACATGAGGTGACCAAAGTACTGGAGTTTCAGCTTCAGCATCAGTCCTTTCAATGAACACCCAGGACTGATCTCCTTTAGAATGGACAGGTTGGATCTCCTTGCAGTTCAAGGGACTCTCAAGAGTCTTCTCCAATACCACAGTTCAAAAGCATCAATGCTTCAACACTCAGCTTTCTTCACAGTCTGACTCTCACATCCATACATGGCACTGGAAACCATAGCCTTGACTAGACAGACCTTTGTTGGCAAAGTACTGTCTCTGCTTTTCAATATGCTGTCTAGTTTGGTCATAACTTTTCTTCCAAGGAGTAAGCATCTTTTAATTTCATGGCTGCAGTCACCATCTGCAGTGATTTTGGAGCCCCCCAAAATAAAGTCTGACACTGTTTCTACTGTTTCCCCATCTATTTCCCATGAAGTGATGGGACCAGATGCCATGATCTTCGTTTTCTGAATGTTGAGCTTTAAGCCAACTTTTTCACTCTCCGCTTTCACTTTCATCAAGAGGCTTTTAGTTCCTCTTCACTTTCTGCCATAAGGGTGGTGTCATCTGCATATCTGAGGTTATTGATATTTCTCCAGGCAATCTTGATTCCAGCCTGTGCTTCTTCCAGCCCAGTGTTCCTCATGATGTACTCTGCATAGAAGTTAAATAAGCAGCGTGACAATATATAGCCCTGATGTTCTCCTTTTCCTATTTGGAACCAGTCTGTTGTTCCATGTCCAGTTCTAACTGTTGCTTCCTGACCTGCATATAGGTTTCTCAAGAGGCAGGTCAGGTGGTCTGGTATTCCCATGTTTTTCAGAATTTTCCACAGTTTATTGTGATCCACACAGTCAAAGGCTTTGGCATAGTCAATAAAGCAGAAATAGATGTTTTTTTTGGAACTCTCCTGCTTTTTCGATGATCCAGCAGATGTTGGCAATTCGATCTGTGGTTCCTCTGCCTTTTCTAAAACCAGCTTGGACATCAGGAAGTTCACGGTTCATGTATTGCTGAAGCCTGGCTTGGAGAATTTTGAGCATTACTTTACTAGTGTGTGAGATGAGTGCAATTGTGCAGTAGTTTGAGCATTCTTTGGCATTGCCTTTCTTTGGGATTGGAATGAAAACTGACCTTTTCCAGTCCTGTGGCCACTGCTGAGTTTTTCATATTTGCTGGCTTATTGAGTGCAGCACAGCATCATCTTTCAGGATTTGATATAGCTCCACTGGAATTCCATCATGTGGTCTAGGGGGCTGAAATATTGAATTATCAATCTAGAAAAATGAGGACATTTTATTCTTTAGTGTATTATCTGAGTATAATGATGTAATAATTCAAAGCTATTTAAATGAAAGGGTCTGGAATTCCAGAAAAAGAGATGTGTTTAACGTGGGAGAACTTACATTCTGAAAGACTGGCTTTTGTGCCAAAAGAGGATTGACTTGGGGATTGAGATAGCAAACAGGTTAAAACAGAACAAAAATTCTGGTGGCTAAAAAGGTAACCTGTTCTTCTCTTTCACTCCCTTTCTTCTCTGTTTTTTTTTTTTTTTTCACTATTCCTGACTGCCCTACCTTAATCCACAAAAGGTAGAAATATTTGATGATGATTGTAAAGCATGTGCTCTTTAAGAAAAATATAGCCCACGTTCTTTCAACAAATCCTTTTTGAGAGTTTTACCAGTCAGAGTCCCAGTGGCAAAGAGATAACAGCCCAAAGGGCAGATGAAATAATGAAGTTTACAAAGAAGAGGTAGGGCTGAGGGAAGCCATCAAGAATAGTGAAAAACCAGGGGCTGGCTAGCAACAGCAGGAATCCACTATCATCTTTGATCTTGAAAGGACAAGGAAAAATAACTATTACTGGAATCTAGCTGGTGGCCATAGTTATGGGGGCTTAGCAGGAGCTGCTTCTGTTAGGTCTCTACCATTTCTGCCCTTTATCGAGCTCATCGTTGCATGAAATGTTCCCTTGGTATCTCTGATTTTCTTGAAGAGACCTCTAGTCTTTCCCATTCTGTTGTTTTCCTCTATTTCTTTGCATTGATCGCTGACGAAGGCTTTCTTATCTCTTCTTGCTATTCTTTGGAACTCTGCATTCAGATGCTTATATCTTTCCTTTTCTTCCTTTGCTTTTCGCTTCTCTTCTTTTCACAGCTATATGTAAGGCCTCCCCAGATAGCCATTTTGCTTTTTGCATTTCTTTTCCATGGGGATGGTCTTGATTCCTGTCTCCTGTACAATGTCATGAACCTCCGTCCATAGTTCGTCAGGCACTCTATCAGATCTAGTCCCTTAAATCTATTTCTCACTTCCACTGTATAATCATAGGGATTTGATTTAGGTCATACCTGAATGGTCTAGTGGTTTTCCCTACTTTCTTCAATTTCAGTCTGAATTTGGCAATAAGGAGTAGAAGATATTAGGAAGAGGTGGCAAGAATACGCAGAAGAACTGTACACAAAAGATCTTCAAGATCAAGATAATCATGATGGTGTGACCACTCACCTAGAGCCAGACATCCTGGAATGTGAAGTCAAGTGGGCCTTAGAAAGCATCACTATGAACAAAGCTAGTGGTGCTGATGGAATTTCAGTTGAGCTATTTCAAATCCTGAAAGATGATGCTGTCAAAGTGCTGCACTCAATATGCCAGCAAATTTGCAAAACTCAGCAGTGGCCACAGAAAAGGTCAGTTTTCATTCCAATCCCAAAGAAAGGCAATACAAAAGAATGCTCAAACTACTGCTCAATTGCACTCATCTCACACGCTAGTAAAGTAATGCTCAAAATTCTCCAAGCCGGGCTTCACCAATATGTGAACCGTGAACTTCCTGATGTCCAAGCTGGTTTTAGAAAAGGCAGAGGCACCAGTGATCAAATTGCCAACATCTGATGGATCATCGAAAAAGGAAGAGAGTTCCAGAGAAACATTTATTTTTTGCTTTATTAACTGTGCGAAAGCCTTTGACTGTGTGGATCACAATAAACTGTGGAGAATTCTAAAAGAGATGGGAATACAGACCACCTGACCTGCCTCTTGAGAAACCTAAATGCAGGTCAGGAAGCAACAGTTAGAACTGGACATGGAACAACAGATTGGTTCCAAATAGGAAAAGGAGAACATCAGGGCTGTATATTGTCACGTTGCTTATTTAACTTCTATGCAGAGTACATCATGAGAAACGCTGGGCTGGAAGAGGCACAAGCTGGAATCAAGATTGCTGGGAGAAATATCAATAACTTCAGATATGCAGATGACACCACCCTTATGGCAGAAAGTGAAGAGGAACTAAAAAGCTTCTTGATGAAAGTGAAAGTGGAGAGTGAAAAAGTTGGCTTAAAGCTCAACATTCAGAAAGCGAAGATCATGGTATCTTGTCCCATCACTTCATGGGAAATAAACAGGGAAACAGTGGAAACAGTGTCAGACTTTATGATTTTGGGCTCCAAAATCACTGTAGATGGTGACTGCAGCCATGAAATTAAAAGATGCTTACTCCTTGGAAGAAAAGTTATGACCAAACTAGATAGCATATTGAAAAGCAGAGACAGTACTTTGCCAACAAAGGTCTGTCTAGTCAAGGCTATGGTTTTCCTGTGGTCATGTATGGATGTAAGAGTTGGACTGTGAAGAAAGCTGAGTGTTGAAGCATTGATGCTTTTGAACTGTGGTATTGGAGAAGACTCTTGAGAGTCCCTTGAACTGCAAGGAGATCCAACCAGTCCATTCTAAAGTAGATCAACCCTGGGATTTCTTTGGAAGGAATGATGCTAAAGCTGAAACTCCAGTACTTTGGCCACCTCATGTGAAGAGTTGACTCATTGGAAAAGACTCTAATGCTGGGAGGGATTGAGGGCAGGAGGAGAAGGGGACAACAGGGGATGAGATTACTGGATGGCATCACTGACTCAATGGACGTGAGTCTGAGTGAACTCTGGGAGTTGGTGATGGACAGGGAGGCCTGGTGTGCTGCAATTCATGGGGTCGCAAAGAATCAGACACTACTGAGTGACTGAACTGAATTGAGCAGGATCTGAGGTCTCAGGTAAGGGAGAAAGCTCCTACCAAACTTGGACAAGCAGATGGAACACAGAGACTAAATGCCCTGATCTCTCTGTCTCCTTCTACCCTCTTTATCCTACTGGCATCTCCTGTTGACTGTATGCAACTAGAAATCAAAATGTAATAGAGCCTGGCTGAAGTCAATGCACAGAGCAATATAGAGAAAGCTGCAGAATTCATCTGGAAGGGCAAATAATATCTAGTTACATGAGTGTGCCAGACAATATGTTAAACTTAGCATCATTTTTTCTATTTAAAGAAGTAGATTAGGAAGTCATAGAGAGAATAGACTCTAGTTTCAGGAGAGAATTCACACATTTTCATGAATAGAGGTGTCTAAACTGTCTCCATGTCCTTAACTTCATTGCCCGTTCCATTTATTTTAAACGGGTGTGAACCTGCTTCACTCTGTCACTCTACCCTAGTCAGTCAGAATGACCAGTGGCTTCCATCTCACAAAACCTAACTGTCATTTCTTTATCTCTTATTGTTATCAGATACAACTGTCCATTGACATCTTCTTGGGACACCTGTCTTCCTTGTCTTTTGTGACACTTCATGTTTCTGGTTTTCTTCATACTTTAAGTCTCTGTTTCTTCTCATGCCTTTTGGCTAATGCCTCCCCCCATCTGATTTCTAAAGACGAAAGCAATCAGAGCCTAGTCTTTCATCTTCTTTCTTTCTCTTGGCGATATTTTCTGGATTGAGGCTATAAATATTCTATTTTATATCTGCATCAAAAAACTTTTTCCTGAGAACTCAAATGCTTTACAGCCATACTTGGATGTCTAATAGGCATCATATACACACAAAGTATATCTAATGTCGAACCCTTGATTTTTACTCTCCAAAACTGTATCATCCTCAGTTTCCTCATGTCATAAAAAATACGACCATTATTCAAGCCAAATTCTGAAGAATCATGTTTTCCACTTTCCTTTCCTCATCCATTGGCAAGTCCTGTAAATTCTACCTCTAAAATAGTTTTTGAATTTAGCTACTTCCCTCTGACTCCATTTACCATGCTCTAGTCCAAGTTGCCGTCCTTGTTCAGCTGAATGACTGCATTATCCTCTAATGGATCTCCCTGCTTCCACTTATTTTTTTGAAGTCCATGTTTTACATAACTGCCATTATGTAAAACATTACAGTGTTAAGCCCTGTTTTACATACAGCACAGTGCACATATGTTAATCCCTATCTCCTAATTTATCACTTCCCTCCACGTTTCCTGTTTGATTCTGATATCTGTAAGTCTGTTTCTGTTTTGTAAATAAAATAAGTTCATATTTATCATTTTTAAATTAGATTCTACAACTACTTAAGTTTACTATTATTTAATTTCTGAGAGCCTATTTCCTGTGTACTATGTAGCAGCTTTATATTTTCCTCTATTTTGTCTAGTTTACCCTTGAGTGCTATACTGATCTCTTTACCTATGGGAATAGTTTCAAACTATTCTGTATACTAAAACATTTATATGAATAGCTATTTTATCACTGAAATATATGCATAATTATAAATTTCTGCCTGATTTGTTATTCAAGTTTTGTCTAAAATATTAAAATCAATACACAATGTGATCCTAACAAAATTAAACAATAGACTCCCTCTTATTTGCATATAGGTCTTATTATTCTATATAGCATTTTCAGTGTGCGTCTCTAGATTTTCTGCCTGCTATATTCCCAAATCATTGTTGGATTAGCAATCTTTAGTATAAAATCTAAAGTGGGACATCCATTTCTAACATGAAAGTGAATTTCTAGTTTATATTTTTTAAAATTTTTATGTTCTCCCTTGAGATTACTCTAAGTAAAGCTGAGATGATATATGATCATAACTGGGAGTCACAGCTTCAGACTTTTCTGTTGTTGATGTTTGTGGAAGGTGAAATGTAAATTACTAATGCTATTCAAATTCAGATTCATTGCATTTTTGCTCTCTCTTTGTCTGACTGGGCCACCTACTCACTGGAGGCAAATTTTGTTTTAAGTCTTTGCATATTGGTCTTTACAAATCTGGAAGACTGTAAAGTAGTTGCTGGGTGAAATAGGTTATATTTGTACCTGTTCTTGCTTTAAGCATATAAAATCTTATATTTTTAACACTTTAAATTCAAATATAAAGTCAAATATCACCTCGAGGCAGAGACCAAATAAATCTATTTAAAAGCGTGTTTGAAAAGAATAAATAAAATTATTCATACAGACTTTGTGTAGTTCATAATTTTGGTGATTATAACACTGGATTTTTTTTTCACTTAGACCTTATTATTCTTTAGTTGTGATTATTCAATCTCTGAAATAAGTTTCCTTATACCATATTTTTTCAATAAAGAATAGACATGGAATATATTAAGAACTGTATAATCATTAGGGATTTGATTTAGGTCATACCTGAATGGTCTAGTGGTTTTCTCTACTTTGTTCAGTTTAAGGCTGAATTTGGCAATAAGGAGCTCATGATCTGAGCCAGAGTCAGCACCCGGTCTTGTTTTTGCTGACTGTATAGAGTTTCTCCATCTTTGGCTGCAAAGAGTATAATCAATCTGATTTCGGTGTTGACCACCTGGTGATGTCCATGGGTAGAATCTTCTCTTGTGTTGTTGGAAGAGGGTGTTTGCTATGACCAGTGTGTTCTCTTGGCAAAACTCTATTAGCTTTTGCCCTGCTTCATTCTGTATTGCAAGGCCAAATTTGCCTCTTACTCCAGGTGTTTCTTGACTTCCTACTTTTGCATTCCAGTCCCCTATAATGAAAACGACATCTATTTTCGGTGTTAGTTCTAATAGGTCTTCATAGAACCGTTCAACTTCAGCTTCTTCAGCGTTACTGGTTGGGGCATAGGCTTGGATTACTGTGATACTGAATGGTTTCCCTTGGAAATGAACAAAGATCATTCTGTCGTTTTTGAGATTGCATCCAAGTACTGCATTTCAGGCTCTTTTGTTGACCATGATGGCTACTCCACTTCTACTAAGGGATTCCTGCTTGCAGTAGTAGATATAATGGTCATCTGAGTTAAATTCATCCATTCCAGTCCATTTTAGTTCGGAGATTCCTAGAACGTCGACGTTCACTCTTGCCATCTCCTGTTTGAACACTTCCAATTTGCCTTGATTCATGGACCTGACATTCCACGTTCGTATGCAGTATTGCTCTTTATAGCATCAGACCTTGCTTGTATCACCAGTCACATCCACAACTGGAATGTGAAGTCAAGTGGGCCTTAGAAAGCATCACTATGAACAAGGCTAGTGGAGGTGATGGAATTCCAATTGAGCTATTTCAAATCCTGAAAGATGATGCTGTGAAAGTGCTGCACTCAATATGCCAGCAAATTTGCAAAACTCAGCAGTGGCCACAGGACTGGAAAAGGTCAGTTTTCATTCCAATCCCAAAGAAAGGCAATGCCAAAGAATGCTCAAACTACCACACAATTGCACTCATCTCACACGCTAGTAAAGTAATGCTCAAAATTCTCCAAGACAAGCTTCAACAATACATGAACTGTGAAATTCCAGATGTTCAAGCTACCTTTTAGAAAAGGCAGAGGAGGCAGAGATCAGATTGCCAACATCCGCTGGATCACCAAACAAGCAAGAAAGTTCCAGAAAAACATCTATTTCTGCTTTATGGACTATGCCAAAGCCTTTGAATGTGTGGATCACAATAAACTGTGGAAAATTCTGAAAGAGATGGGAATACAGACCACCTGACCTGCCTCTTGAGAAATCTGTATGCAGGTCAGGAAGGAATAGTTAGAACTGGACATGGAACAACAGACTGGTTCCAAATAAGAAAAGGAGTACATCAAGGCTGTATATTGTCACCCTGCTTATTTAATTTCTATGCAGAGTATATCATGAGAAATGCTGGGCTGGATGAAACACAAGCTGGAGTCAAGATTGCCTGGAGAAATATCAATAACCTCAGATATGCAGATGACACCACCCGTATGGCAGAAAGTGAAGAGGAACTAAAAGCCTCTTGATGAAAGTGAAAGAGGAGAGTGAAAAAGTTGGCTAAAAGCTCAACATTCAGAAAACAAAGATCATGGCGTCTGGTTCCATCACTTCATGGCAAATAGATGGGGAAACAGAGTCAGACTTTATTTTTGGGGGCTCCAAAATCACTGCAGATGGTGATTGCAGACATCAGATTAAGAGACGCTTACTCCTTGGAAGAAAAGTTATGACCAACTTAGATGGCATATTGAAAAGCAGAGACATTACATTGCCAACCAAGGTCTGTCTAGTCAAGGCTATTGTTTTTCCAGTTGTCATGTATGGATGTGAGAGTTGGACTGTGAATAAAGCTGAGCGCTGAAGAATTGACACTTTTGAACTGTGGTGTTGGAGAAGGCTCTTGAGAGTCCCTTGGACTGCAAGGAGATTCAAACAGTCCATCCTAAAGGAGTTCAGTCCTCGGTGTCCATTGGAAGGGCTGATGTTGAAGCTGAAACTCAATACTTTGGCCACCTCATGGGAAGAGTTGACTCATTGGAAAAGACTCTGATGCTGGGACCGACTGGGGGCAGGAGGAGAAGGGGACAGCAGAGGATGAAATGGCTGGATGGCATCACTATGAGTCTGAGTGAACTCCAGGAGTTGGTGATAGACAGGGAAGCCTAGAGTGCTGCAATTCATGGGGTTGCAAAGAGTCGGACACGACTGAGTGACTGAACTGAACTGATACTAAGAACAAAAATATACTTTCACAATTATAATCAGACATACAGTTAGCAAAGACTTGTTGAATTTTTATTATGTGCCAGGTGTTGGTGGAGGGTCTAGAAATGCAATAAATTTCTTCCTTTAAAGGGACTGAGAACAAGGGAAGAAAGATAGTTATGATAACATGTATTAAGGCCTCTACCAGAGATTTTCCTAAGGTTTGAATACAGCCTGCTAGTGTATCTGATTCAGCATCAGCACTCACAGTACTACACTGAAGCTGGCCCACAAAAAGCATATGGTGGTATGAAAAGTATATAGAGTGATGTATGTATGTGTGTGTATGCTCAATCATGTCTGACTCTTTCCAACCCTATGGACTATAGCCCAACAGGCTCCTTTGTCCATGGAATTTTCCAAGCAAGAATACTGGGTGGGTTACCATTTCCTACTCTAGGGAATCTTCCTGATCCTGGGATCAAATCCACATGTCTTGTGTCTCCTGCATTGGCAGGCGGATTCTTTACCACTGTGCCTGGGAAGCCCATATAGAGTGATACAGCTGTACAAAGAGTTGACCATTCATTCCTGAAAGATCTTATATAATGTTGGATTTCTTTCCCACTGAAGTTAAAACGTAGCCATGAAAGATGTTAACCTCAGAATGATGTGATCTGGTTTGTGAATTTGGATATCACTCTGTCAGAAGTTTAAGGACTGTTGAACAGGGAGTTAGGATATTGTGAGGCAATTCAATCAAGAGCTGACAATGGCTGAGTTCTATTTAGCTATAGGAATGGAACTTTGGGAGTAGATTTGAGAAGTATTGAGGAAATAGTTATGCTAGGATTTAGTGACTAATTGGTTATAGGGGAGTCAGGGCAAGAAAGAAGGAAAAGATGACATCTAGATTTCTCAGTTGGGCAACTGAGTAAATGATGAGCTGTATTCTACGAACAAAGCTAGTGGAGGTGATGGAATTCCAGTTGAGCTATTTCAAATCCTAAGAGATGATACTGTTAAAGTGCTGTACTCAGTATGCCAGTAAATTTGGAAAACTCAGAAGTGGCCACAGGATTGAAAAAGGTCAGTTTTCATTCCAATCTCAGAAAGGCAATGCCAAAGAATGTTCAAACTATTGCACAATTGCCCTCATCTCACACTCTAGCAAAATAATGCTCAGAATTCTCCAAGCCAGGCTTCAACAGTATGTGAACCGTGAAATTCCAGATGTTTAAGCTGGTTTTAGAAAATGCGGAGGAACCAGAGATCAAATTGCCAACATCTGTTGGATCATCAAAAAAGTGAGAGTTCCAGAACAACATCTGCTTCTGCTTTATTGACTACACCAAAGTCTTCGACTGTGTGGATCATCACAAACTTTGGAAAATTCTGAAAGAAATGGGAATACCAGACCAACTGATCTGCCTCTTGAGAAGTCTGTATGCAGGTCAAGAAACAGCAGTTAGAACTGGACATGGAACAACAGACTGGTTCCAAACTGAGAAAGGAGTATGTGAAGGCTGTATATTGTCATCCTGCTTATTTAACTTATATTGAGAATACATAATGTGAAATGCTGGACTGGATGAAGCACAAGTTGGAATCAAGATTGCCAGGAGAAATATCAGTAACCTCAGATATGCAGATGAGACCACCATTATGGCAGAAAGCAAAGAAGAACTAAAGACCCTCTTAAATGAAAGTAAAAGAGGAGAGTGAAAAAGCTGGCTTAAACCTCAACATTCAAAAAACTAAGATCTTGGTATCCATTCCCATCACTTCATGGCAAATTGATGGGGAAACAATGGAAACAGTGAGAGACTTTAGTTTTGGGGCCTCCAAAATCACTGCAGATGTTGACTGCAGCCATGAACTTAAAAGACGCTTTCTCCTTTGAAGAAAAGCTATGACCAACCAAGACAGCATATTAAAAAGCAGAGATGTTACTTTGTCAACAAAGGTCCATCTAGTCAAATCTATGGTTTTTCCAGTAGTCAGGTATGGATATGAGAGTTGGACTATAAAGAAAGTTGAGTGCTGAAGAATTGCTGCTTTTGAACTGTAGTGTTGGAGAAGACTCTTGAGAGTCCCTTGGACTGCAAGGAGATCCATCCAGTCAATCCTAAAGGAAATAAGTCCTGAATATTTATTGGAAGGACTGATGCTGGGGCTGAAACGCCAATACTTTGGCTGTCTGATGTGAACAACTGACTCATTTGAAAAGACCTTGATGCTGGGAAAGCTTGAAAGCTAGAGGAGAAGAGGATGACAGAGGATGAGATGATTGGATGGCATCGCCGACTCGATGGACATGAGTTTGAGTATGATCTGGGAGTTGGTGATGGACAGGGAAGCCTGGTGTGCTGCAGTCCATGGGGTCACAAAGAATCAGACATGACTGAGTGACTGAACTTAAGTGATTCTGAAACAACGAACACAAAAATACAGCAGATCAATATGGATGATGACAAATTCAGATTGAATATGCTGAATTTGAGATACCTGTTAAACATTCAGTGGAGGTGTTTAGTAGGATGTTGGGAGTATGGATTTGATAGTCCAAAAGAAATTTGAGGTAGAAGAATAGATTTTGGAGATATTGTGATCTATATTTTGGTGTTGGTTGAAATCATAAATGGGAATGAAATGGCCAAAGAAGGCAAGGTGAGTAAGAAGAAAAGGATGTTGAGAAGGAGGACTGGAAGATGCCAGTATTTATTTGGTTTGGTTAAGGAATAGATGTTTGAAAAACACACTGTAAAGGAGTCACTGAAGAGATAGAAAGAGTATTGTAAGTGATTTCATAGACTTTAATTGAGAACTGAAATTTATCCATTGAGTTGCTTATACTGGAGGTCATGGCCAGGCTGGTAATAGCAATTTCTTGGAGTAGTGGTTTTGGTCACTGAATAGAGTGGACCTCAGGGGTTGTGGAGAAGAAATAACTAGTAAAGAACTATTCTTTCAGAATGCCTGTGTGTACTAACATTTCCATGGAGGCTGAAAATCATTAATTTATAATGCTATCAAATTACAGGTTTAAAAATTTTTTTAAGTAGTCCTCAGTCTCCAAGTTTAGGAGTAGAGAAATGTGATAGGGAATTTGTGGCATACACTCATCAAAAAAGATGTCTGTAAGGAAGTTGAGGACATTGATATTTTAGATATTAAATGAAACTAATATTGGAATAAATGCCCCTGGCCCGGCCCCTCGGGTTAGACTAGGACAGCATGAAGCCACAATATTTGGGTTCCAGACCTATGCCTTAGATGGGAAAACTGTTCTTTAATTCTACATACAGCCTTTGGTAACTGCACAGATTCTCAGAATGTGATGAGCAGGTGCTCTTGGTATGTCAAGGACAGGCATACAGTTGATAGCATGAAGGATCCATGGTGTGCTTGCTGAATTAGAGTGTGTTCTTCTTCCTTACTCTTGTGTTTTATCCAGAGACTGCTCAATGTGCCTTAGGGATTTACTACCGCACTGTTAGATGGGAAGCCCCATCTGTTAGAACATAAACATCAAAGCAAGCATGTCAAATATCAGTGATGTGTACAAGAGGAGTCACTATCTATAAATTACAAGGCTTTGGGCCTTTTGTCACAACATAAAACTGAAATTTAGCAGCAGGCACAGATTTCAATTTATTAGCAGTTCTTTGAGAGAGGAAGAACAACCTACATGAGACGCATCAATAATCAAACAATGTATTCAGATTGATGAAAATAACCTACAGGAAGATAGGCAAGCAGCCAATACATAACTTAGAATGAGGAGGCATCCGAATAACTGAAGGTAGCTAGCAAGTGAATGCAGAAATGCCATTTCAGCAGGACTAAATTGATAGGATGGAAAAGATCTCTCTGCTATATGAGACAGATATGGCCAGACTTAGATTTGAGATAAGTATCTTCATTTTTTTTTCTTTAGAAAATTCTTTTTTCAATATTAACAAAAACCCTGATAACTTCTTTTACTTCAGAGTTCTGTTGTGACAAGCTTTATTATGGCTTTTTAAGCAACTCCAGGGAAAGGGAAAAGAGCATTCATTAGTGGTGAAAACATTTATGTATACAGTAGTATATAGTAAATCTAACAGAAAATGCACAGCAAATTGAAAACCAAGTGATTAAAAATAACTTTTATATATAATATTCTCTTTTGGGTACTGGGATAACTGTAGGAGTAATCTAGTACCTATAATTATCTTTTTTCAAGTTCATAAATTGTGGGTAACTTATTTGTCCATCCCTGCTGTTTAAAGCAAAATGTTGTCACCAAAGAGCAATACTAATTGTTACCAGTAAGTCTTGAATGGTAGAGATGAGAAATTTTATAGTACAGACTAAATTATCAAAGAATTATAGGACCATACAAAACATGTCAAAAATAGAAACTGAGAAAAAGAGTATAGCTGTAGGCTGCTACCTTATGTAAAGGATGTACATTTGGCATCTGCAGTCATTTGGAAAATAGCTAGAGATGAAGAGAAAACTAAAAGAAAATGCCTTAAGGAGACTAAATGGAAAACTCGAGTCACTACATTAAAGCTCATGTACTGTTAAAAGCAATACTCTATACATGATTAGGTATCTCTTTCTTAGCTTGCAGAAAAATTAGAAGTAGTAAATATAAAGTACAGATGTCTATTGAAGAAGTGTTAAATTTTGCTGAGAAAATAGAGAATAAGACATGGTTGGGAGCAAGTGATAGGAAAATTCACACACATCTAATCAATAAGAATAACTTGATATTAAAAGGAGGTCAAGCCCAATGTAATACCTATTGAGTACCACCCCATGTGGGATCTGAAACACAGCATTTGATGAAACCTAGATTTGGGCCCTGGCTTGACCACTTACTAGTAGTGTGATTTTTATGGGCAACAGGAGATTATGCATGCATCCTAATTTCCTATCCATAAAATGATGATGTACTGTGTTTAGTTGGTCAGTCATATCTGACCCTTTGTGACCCCATGGACTCTAGCCTACCAGGCTTCTCTGTCTATGGGAATTCTCCAGGCAAGAATACTGGAGTAAGTTGCCATACCCTCCTCCAGGGGATCTTCCCAACCCAGGGATCAAACCCAGGTCTCCTGAATTGTGGGCGGATTCTTTACCATCTGAGCCACCAGGGAAGCCCAAGAATACTGGAGTGGGTAGTCTCTCCTTTCTGTAGGGGAACTTCCCAACCCAGGAATCAAACTGGGGTCTCTGCAGATCTGCCTGCAGATTCTTTACCAGCTGAACTACCCGGGAAGCCCTAAAGTGATGATACTAATACTAAATTTTGTTGATTCCAAGGTGTTTACATTTTACCACCTCTGAAATGAAGGTGAGTATCATAGTTGATGATATCTTGCCACTCGAGTGAGCGAGGTAACTTTTGTGATACAGTCGTTATTGCATGCTATGCACAAACTTGGTTCTTGCTATCATGATTAGCCAACTACAACCCATCAATGATTCAGGCAATAGACCACTTAAGGACCACATAAAGAAGAAACATGCATTCTGGTTGTTTGTCTAAAAACTTTTATTGACATCTTCTAGTAAGATTAAGAAAACACCCACATCAATGCTTGCAAAATGGATGTCCATGCCTAGGAAGAAAATTCCAAAGACAGAAAGAAGGGTTGCTTTTATGACATGCTATAACATCCATGCTCCTGGTGGCACAAAGGACACATTGAGTGGAAAACAAGGGTGAGTTGAAATGTAATTCCAGAAGAGTCAACCCAATCAAGAAAATAATTGAAAAAAAAAATGCTTTAGCTGACCTAACTCTTACTGTCCTTTTAAAGTATGTACAGGAGTGATGTATGTGATAGAAATTTATGTATAAATAAAACCCTGCTTATTTAACTTCTATGCAATGCTGGGCTGGAAGAAGCACAAGCTGGAATCAAGATTGCTGGGAGAAATATCAGTAACCTCAGATATGCAGATGACACCACCCTTATGGCAGAAAGTGAAGAGGAACTAAAAAGCCTCTTGATGAAAGTGAGAGTAGAGAGTGGAAAAGCTGTCTTAAAGCTCAACATTCAGAAAACGAAGATCATGGCATCTGGTCCCATCACTTCATGGGAAATAGATGGGGAAACAGTGGAAACAGTGTCAGACTTTATTTTTGGGGGCTCCAAAATCACTGTAGATGGTGACTGCAGCCATGAAATTAAAAGACACTTACTCTTTGGAAGAAAAGTTATGACCAACCTAGATAGCATATTCAAAAGCAGAGACAGTACTTTGCCGACTAAGATCCGTCTAGTCAAGGCTATGGTTTTTCCTGTGGTCATGTATGGATGTGAGAGCTGGACTGAAGAAAGCTGAGTGCTGAAGAATTGATGCGTTTGAACTGTGGTGTTGGAGAAGACTCTTGAGAGTCCCTTGGACTGCAAGGAGATCCAACCAGTCCATTCTGAAGGAGATCAGCCCTGGGATTTCTTTGGAAAGAATGATGCTAAAGCTGAAACTCCAGTACTTTGGCCACCTCATGCAAAGAGTTGACTCACTGGAAAAGACTCTGATGCTGGGAGAGATTGGGGGCAGGAGGAGAAGGGGACGACAGAGGATGAGATGGCTGGATGTCATCACGGACTCGATGCATGTGAGTCTGAGTGAACTCTGGGAGTTGGTGATGGACAGGGAGGCCTGGTGTGCTGTGATTCATGGGGTCGCAAAGAGTCGGACACGACTGAGCGACTGAACTGACTGAACTGAAGTCTATAGAAGGACTTCCCAGGTGGCACAGTGTTAAAGAATCCACCTGCAAATGCAGGAGATGCAAGAGATGCAGGTTCAGTCTCTGAGTCAGGAAGATCCCCTAGAGTAGGAAATGGCAACCTGCTCCATTATTCGTGCCTGGAAAATTCCATGGATAGAGGAGCCTGACAGTCTATAGTCCATGGGGTCTCAAAGAATCGGACATGACTGAGCAACTAAGCACACACACACACACACACACAAGTATATAGAAACATTTTGAACAAAAATTTTAAGCAACAAATTATTAATTTAACTGTCACCTTTTTGTTTGTTTCTTAGCACTACGTGAACAGTAGTTTCTTAAAATCAGTGGCACTTATACTTAATAAAATATGGCATTTGTGAGAGTTGAAGAATTACAAGAAAAGCAAAATTGGTTTGCAAGACAGGAAAACAATGAAGACATTTGGTACAATTATGGTGAAAAGAGATGGTTAAAAGCTGGTTGAGGGAAAAGACATAAAACTAAGCTCTAAATTTAGGTACATCTATACTAAAACATCCAAAATTTATCCTGGACTTTTATTACATTGTTGTGTACCTTGCCAACTGCTGCTGATATACAAAAAGAAATAAAATATATTTGTATCTGTAGAATATATATTTATTTTCAGGAGTTCCATATGAAAGGAAATGTAAATCACCATTATGTTTTACCTTAAGTAAGATTGTGAAGTGAAGTGAAGCGAAGTGTAGTGAAGTGAAGTTGCTCAGTCGTGTCCGACTCTTTGCGACCCGGTGGACTGGAGCCCACCAGGCTCCTCCACCCATGGGATTCACCAGGCAAGAATACTGGAGTGGGTTGCCATTTCCTTCTCCAGGGGATCTTCCCAACCCAGGGATCGAACCCAGGTCTCCCACATTGCAGGCAGATGCTTTAACCTTTGAGCCACCAGGGAAGCCCAAGTAAGACTGTACGTTTGAATATTAATATTCACTTTCTCTACAAGTGCAATTGGGTTCACTCTGAAACTTTAAAAAATCAGTTTTGTTAAAATTAAATACCATCTATACTATAACACTTTGTAAATCACACAGCGTTTGCATTTTGGAAATAGCATATACAAAGACCTTTAATTCCTAATAGATATGTTTTTTGGTGAGTCTAGTTTACATTTATGATTATCAACAAATATACATCACAGTATATAAATTGCATCACTGATGCAACCAACTCAATGGACATGAGTTTGAATAAACTCCGTGGTTGGTGATGGACAGGGAAGCCTGGCATGCTGCGGTTCATGGGTCACAAAGAGTCATACACGACTGAGCGACTGAACTGAACTGAACTGATGCAATGGACATGAACTTGGGCGAACTTCAGGAGATCGTGAGGGACAAAGAGGCCTGGAGTGCTGCAGTCCATGGGGTCACAAAGAGTCGGACATGACTGGGTGACTGAACAATAGCAATATAAATATATACTATTTTGCAATCTGCTTGCTTCCCTGGTGGCTCAGATGGTAAAGCATCTGCCTGCAATGCCAGAGACCTGGGTTCGATCCTTGAGTCGGGAGGATCCCCTGGAGAAGGCAATGGCAATCCACTCCAGCACTCTTGCCTAAAGCCACATAGCAGTGAGAGATGGAGTTAGACCTTGAAGAGATCCTGGTTTTCTAACACTGTCCTATTTGGGCTTCCCTGGTGGCTCAGAGGTTAAAGCATCTGCCTGCAATGTGGGAGACCTGGGTTCGATCCCTGGGTTGGGAAGATCCCCTGGAGAAGGAAATGGCAACCCACTCTAGTATTCTTGCCTGGTGAATCCCATGGACGGAGGAGCCTGGTGGGCTACAGTCCACGGGGTCACAAAGAGTTGGATACGACTGAGTGACTTCACTTCACTTCACTTCACTTTATAAACATAATATTTCTTGGATATTGTGCACATCACTATGTATAGAGCTATCTATATGGCTTTGTGTTCTGTTACATGGATATGCCATAATTGATTTAACTAATGTTTTGCTAATAGATATAAAGATACCTGCTTGCTCTCATAAATGTTACAGTGAACAGTTCTTGCAGCTGCTTTTTTTGCACACACTTGTTTAATTTTTCCTTAGTGTAGATTTATACGTATAAAATTGGTACATCAAAAGGTACGTAGGCTTATTTTGTACTTGGGAATACAGAAAAAGTTTTTCTCCAGAAAGTGTATATAAAAAGTTGCTTACTTAACAGTATATTGTAGAAGCAGAAATAATTTCACAGACTGATTTTAGTTGAAAAATGGTAAGCTACAATGAACTTAGTATTAAAAGCTTGTGGATTTAGTGTGGAGTAGGTGAAATTGTCCTCCTTGGCTAGACAACCAGGAGATGATTAAACGTTTCTCATGGGTGGACTGTGAGCATTTTCGTCAGAACATATTTACGCTGTGGAGCTAGGCTGTGCCCTTCAGGAATATGTCATCTTGAACTCTGAATATTAGATGCTCTGGGCCTCCTAGGGTCCAGGGACTGCGTGAAATAAGAACATTGTTCTAGGAAAAAACAAGTGGGAAAAGATCTTATCAAATTTAAATAAATACAGGATTTGTCTGTCTCTTGTTCTGCTTATAGAACAGATTCATCCTGGATAGCTCATCCTGGGATATTTAGTACTTAACCAAAAAGGTTTTTCTAATGGTTCAAAAATCTGGCTTTTTAATCATAAAGAATAAGAATGCCCAAAGCTTATATAATATCATGACACTCTTTTAAAATCCTTAGGATATATATTTATTTTAGAAAATGAATGTGTTTAGTTGTAAAAGAATTTAACTTTGATGCATCACAATATGAATTGTGTAGGTGAGTTTTTTTGTCATTTGTTTTAATTTTTGCTTTAATATTCAGAAAACCACTGATCACTCCCAAATCTTATTTTCACCTGCACCTTGCTCAAAATAAACAGTGCTTCTGGCAAATTTAAGTGCAAACATGACTCAAAGCCTCCTTCTACAATATGAAAGCTTTTCTTTTTTGCCTACACCCTCATCAAATCTTGTTAATTATAGAGTAGTAGTTAAAAGTACAGCTCTAAAATCAGATTGCCTTGGTTCAGATATTGTTTAATCTTTCTGTCTCTCGTTAGTGTCTGAAAGATTCAAGGATAGCACTAGAATTCCTAAGAGGACTGCTGTCAAGAAGCAGACCTGTGCTTGGTGTGTAGAAAACACTCAGTACATGTCTGTTATCATTATTATTGGAGCTATCTGTGGTGGCTTTGCAGTGTGTCAGCTGAATTGAAAATAACACTGCCTAGAGTACGTCAAGGCTGTATATTGTCACCCTGCTTATTTAACTTATATGCAGAGTACATCATGAGAAAAGATGGGCTAGAAGAGGCACAGGCTGGAATCAAGATTGCCAGGAGAAATATCAATAACCTCAGATATGCAGATGACACCACCCTTATGGCAGAAAGTGAAGAGGAACTAAAAAGCCTCTTGATGAAAGTGAAAGAGGAGAGTGAAAAAGTTGGCTTAAAGCTCAACATTCAGAAAACGAAGATCATGGCATCTGGTCCCCTCACTTCATGGGAAATAGATGGGGAAACAGTGAGAAAATAGTGTCAGACTTTATTTTTTTGGCTCCAAAATCACTGCAAATGGTGACTGGAGCCATGAAATTAAAAGACTCTTACTCCTTGGAAGAAAAGTTATGACCAACCTAGATAGCATATTGAAAAGCAGAGACGTTACTTTGCCGACTAAGGTCCATCTAGTCAAGGCTATGGTTTTTCCTGTGGTCATGTATGGATGTGAGAGTCGGACTGTGAAGAAAACTGAGCACTGAAGAATTGATGCTTTTGAAGTGTGGTGTTGGAGAAGACTCTTGAGAGTCCCTTGGACTGAAAGGAGATCCAACCAGTCCATTCTGAAAGAGATCAGCCCTGGGATTTCTTTGGAAAGAATGATGCTAAAGCTGAAGCTCCAGTACTTTGTTCACCTCATGTGAAGAGTTGACTTATTGGAAAAGACTCTGATGCTGGGAGGGATTGAGGGCAGGAGGACAAGGGGACAACCGAGGATGAGATTAGTGGATGGCATCACTGACTCGATGGACGTAAGTCTGAGTGGACTCCAGGAGTTGGTGATGGACAGGGAGGCCTGGCGTGCTGAGATTCATGCGGTCGCAAAGAGTCGGACACGACTGAGCGACTGAACTGACTGACCTGAGAGTCCCCTTGCCTGCAAGGTATGGATTCTCTTGGCCGCAGAAGAAATCTGCAAGCCCTTTGAAAAGGGGGAGTGAAGTGGCAGGCCTGAGACAAAGGCTATTGCAGAGCATGCACATGGTCTCCACTCCACTGGCTCACCCTGTTGGAGCAGGGCTCCTGCCTTGCCTGTAGCCTTTCAGCTCTGGCTTCTTTCACTCCTGAGACCACTGCCAGGTGCGTGTTTAGCCCCATGAGGAAACGTGCTGACATTTCTTCTGTCACCCCATCATCAAAGTCAAAGTTTTGGAAGCAATGAAAACCTACCTGGGTTCTGTAATTGTAGAGAGAGCCGTGTATTCCTGCATATCCTCATGGATTCTAGTGTTCCTTGCTGTCACATCCATCTTCCTTCTGACTGCCAGCTCTGCTGACTGCAGAGCCAGAAACAGATTTACGGTAATTCACTCAGGCTGTCTAACCAGCTTGCGCAGTTATGGGTCCAATCCCTTGTTAATAAATTCCTTATAACTCTCAGAGATTCTGTTTCTTTGACCAAACCCAATACATTGTTCACATAATTTTGTTATTGTGATGGGTAAAAGTAAAAAACCCAAGACTCCTTTAGATTTAGTTTGCACTTCTTTATTATTAGAAACTTTTGGCCATTTTTTGGAGTGTTTACTGGTCATTAGCCTATTATGTATAATTTACCTGTTTGTGTTTTACAAATTTTCTTTTAAAAAATTTTATTGGCATATAATTGCTTTAAATTGTTGTATTAGCTTCTATTGTACAGCAAAGTGAATCATATACATATATCCACCCCCCCTTTTTTTTTGAGATCTCCTTTCCATTTAGGTTACCATAGAGCCTTGAGTAGAGTTCCCTGTGCTATATAATAGATTCTCATTAGTTATCTATTTTAGTCATAGTATCAAAAGTATATATATGTTAATATCAATCTCCTAATTCCTCCCACTTGCCCTCTACCCTTGGTGTCCATGCATTTGCTCTCTCTGTGTCTCTATTTCTATTTTGCAAATAAGTTCATCTGTATCATTTGTCTAAATTCCATAATAGGTGATATTATACCAAATGGCACAGTTTCATTTCTTTTTATGGCTGAGTAATATTCCATGGTATATATGTACCAAGCTTCTTTATCTAGTCCTCTGTTAGGGACATTTAGGTTGCTTCCATGTCCTGGCTATTGGAAATAGTTCTGCAAGGAACACTGGGGTATGTGTATCTTTTTGAATTATGATTTTCTCTGTGTACATGCCAGGAGTGGGATTGTGAGGTCATATGGTAGTTCTATACTTAGTCTTTTAAGGAACCTCCATACTCTTCTTCATAGTGCCTGTATCAATTTTCATTCCCACCAACAATTAACAGGGTTTCCTTTTCTCCACACCTTCTCCAGCATTTATTGTTTGTGGGTTTTTTTGATAGTGGCCATCCTCACCACTGTGAGTTAATACCTTATTGTAGTTTTGACTTACATTTCCCTGATAATTAGTGATGTTGAACATCTTTTCATGTGTTTGTTGACCATCTGTATGTCTCTATGGAGAAATGTCTATTTAGGTCCTCTCCCCATTTTTTGATTGGGTTGTTTTTTTCTGATATTGAGCTGCATGAGCTGCTTATATACTTTAGAGATTAATTCTTGTCAGATGCTTCATTTGCACATATTTTTACCCATTCGGAGGAGTGTGTTTTCATTTTGTTTGTGGTTTCCTTTGTTGTGCAAAAATTTTTGTTTAATTAGGTCCTATTTGTTTATTTTTGTTTCTGTTTTGTATCTGACCAATTTTCTATTAGATTGTTCCTTTTATATAGCTTAGTACATTATAAGTTCAGAATATCAGAACTTTGTAATATGTATTGTATATATTGTTTTTCTTTTAATCCTGTTAGTATTTTTTTTTTTTTTTGCGATATGGAGTTTAAATTCTTTGTGATTAAATTTATCATATTATTTGACTTTATAAATTCTAGCCTTAATATTGTGCCTTCTGCTCCAAATGGAGAAATATTTATATATATATATATTTTTTCCTACCAGTCTTATTGCAATATAATTGACATATAACTTTGCATTAGCTTAAGGTGTACAACATAATTATTAGACCTATGTATACACTGCGAAATGATTACTGCAGTAAATTTACATTGATCACCTTATTTCCTTTGCTCTGCAGAAGCTTTTTAGTTGATGCAATCTCACTTGCTTATTTTTGCTTTTCTTGTCTTTGCTTTTGGTGTCAAATCCAAAAATATCATTGCCAAGACTAATGTCTAGAAGTTTACCTCTTTATCTTTTCTTACAGGAGTTTTATTATTTCAGGTCTTATGTTCAAGTTTTTAATTTGTGTTGAGTTGATCTTTGTGTAAGTTCTAGTATAGGGGCCTAATTTCATTCTTTTACATTGTTATACAGTTTTCCCAGAACAATTTATTGAAGAGACAGTCCTTTTCCCATTGTATATTTTTCACCCTTTTGCGATAAATTATTGTCTGTATCTGTGTAGGTTAATTTTTGAGCTCTCAATTCTGTTCTGTTTATCTATGTGTCTGTTTTATGCCAATATAAAATGTTTGATTACTATAGCTTTGTAATACAGTTTGAAATCAAGAAATGGGATGCCTCCAGCTTTCATCTTCTTGCCCAAAATTGCTCTGGCTACTCAGGGTCTTTTGTGTTTCCATACAAATTTTGATTATTTATTCTATTTCTTTAAAAAAGTACCATTGGCATTTTGATAGGGATTGTATTGAATTTGTAATATATGTTTTCTAATTTGAAGAAAATTCATCACCAGACCTTTGATATGTGGATTATATTACTGTAGGAACTCATTATTTGGATAAAATGGTTACATATTTTTATTATTATGCATATTATTAGCTGGAGTCTGCTCATAATAAAGATATACAGTTCTGAAAATAATAGATGAAAACTATACAAGTAACTGCCAGCTTTGCAAAATTAGAACAGCAGGCTTAGTAATCATCTGAAAGAAATACTGAAAAAGAAATTTATTCTTGGTATTTATAGAGTCAAGGTTGGAAAAATATTGATAGTCATATAATCTAAGTTCTCATTCAAAACAGAAAGCTTCTGATTTTACTGTTAGTTTATTTTAACTTTATTTGGTAGAGGCTCTTCTGTAATTCTTATCTGTGGCATCTATATTTGCTATCTGACGTTCCACACAATATGTCTAATATTTTCTCTTTCACCTCATAGCTTTTAAATCTTTGAAGATAGTTTTGTAAGTTAAGTTATATTTTCCATACTTTCATTCATGTTCCTTTGTTAATTTAATCAACATATATTTGTTGAGCACTTGGTGTGTGCCAAGTAGCATTGTAGATACTGAGTAAACTATTGCGAAAAATATAGCCCTTGTCATCATAGAGCCTACATTCAAATAGTTTAAAATTCCTCATATTACATAACTTTTTACTCTTTATCACTTTACTGAGACTACCGTATTTGTCAGTTTTCTCTTTTAGTGCTTTGTCTAGAATAAACACAAGATGATATTAATATATAAACGATCTAACCAGTGTAGCTGTGGTCATGATCCATGTACTCTTTGTTCACATTTTTCCATTGAAATCAATTACATTTCAACAAGTAAACTCAAATGTAGTAGCATGATGGGCTTAAATTTTTAAACGGCAACATGAAAAAATATTGTCTCATAACAGTTCATATTGTATAAGAAGTTTGCATAGGAAAAAAATAATTTGAGGGATGTGTTACACTGCAGAACTTTCTGGAATACTTTTTAGCAAACCAATCTGTAACAGAGCTAGTGTCTACCTTCATGTACATACATAGAGCCTAGGACAGTTACTGGAGGGGACTTGTAAACTGGATGTCTTCTTACCTTATAGCTGACTTGCTTTCTGTCCATGTTGTATGTGTCATTTATATAGCATCATGTTGTTTGAAGTTGTAGCTTTGTATTAAAATAATTCACACAGATAGGATAGGAACCTGAGGTCTTAGCTATTAAAAATTAAAGTGATAATAATTGAGAACTTATGAATGTGATGTCTTCAGTGACTTGAGTATGAATGCTTATCAATCAATAAATAATGGGCAATTATGATAGGAATGGAATTTCCTATTCTGTATTCCAACTAAGGCTGCGATTATGTATTCAATTGCAAATTTTTTCTTATATTTTTCCTCTCATTATGATATTAAAATTAAATCTTAAATGTCATTAGTTTAGAATGAGTTAAAATGAGAAGGTCATTGGATAAGAATTTAAATGCCTGCTGCCTGTCTCTGAGGAGGAAGATAGAGGGCAGTTAACCATAATTGGCAGTTCACTGACTTAGGCAGTGGCTTTTTTGTAATATGAAACTTCCCTGGGAAACAACTGAAAGCTCTCACATGTCCACACAGATTCATGAAATGCTGATGGGATCTGCTTATATTTCCATAGAAATATAGTATAATAGAGCAAGCAGTTCTTAGTATTCCTTCAAGAGGCTATTTTTCATCTCTTGAGGCAGCAACTCTTTTAAATTTCATATGAAACAAGCAAAAAAATTTCCTCTATAAAGCTGAATAGGCAGTGGTTTTGTTCAACTATCCAGTTATATAAATGTCCATACCACACACATTTTATATTTTATGTGCCAAAATAAGTTATCCTGAAACCATTTGAGTTTGTTTTACAAGGAATAAAATTGCACATTCTCTTAGTAATAGACTTTTAGTAAGAATATATTGCTACTTTTTATATAATACTAGGATGATCATTTTACCATTTATTCCCCTTTCTTTATAATTGTTGTAAAATTATATTGTCTAATTGTTGATGTTTTAAATTTAAGGAGTTAATTTTTACAATGGCTTGCCTTGTTTATAAAGATGGTCATTTTCATTTATTCACCCATTGATTTATTTAATAATTATTTATTGAACACTTATGTGCCTAGAATAATGTTAGGCACCATGTATACAATGGAAAATTTCAAATAGGAATACATAGAACAGAAAAGTATGCAAGACTGTAGAATGCACTGGTAACAGATGGAGTAGTTAAGATCTGGAACTAAAGAGTTTAACAGAAGCCAGATCTTGAAGCTACAACTGAGAGTTTGTGCTTCATCTTGAGGGCAGTGGGGAACTTTTAAGGACTTAATCAAAAGATTGCCATGATTAGGTTGCTATTTTAGAAAGATCACTTTTGGCTACCATGCAGAGAATGGATCGCAAAGAAACTGGAAGTACAGCAACTAGTTAGGAGGCTGTTAAAATAATTCAAGCAAAGATGATGATGTTTACGGTAGGAAAAGGCAACTTGTAGATAAGTCTGCTCGTCAGAGTATGTGTACAGTTACAAGGGAAGAGAATCTGAAACTCTTAGCGAAATAACATTTTAAATTTGGGCTGATAAGAGAGAATGCAAAATGAAGACTAAAAAGAGTGGCTAGAGACGTGAGAGTAAAACTGGGAGCTTGTTTTGAGGGAGCTCAATTCTAAATGATGCACACATTACTTATGTGCCTGGAGGCAAGAGTTTTGATATTTATATTGGGCTTCCCTGATGGCTCAAACTGTAAAGAATCTGCCTGCAGTGTAGGAAATGTGGTTTCGATCCCCGGGTTGAAAAGATCCCCTGGAGAAGAGAATAAGTATCCATTCCAGTATTCTTGCCTGGAGAATTCCATAGACAAGGGTGCCTGGAGAGCTGTAGTCCATGGGGTCACATAGAGTCAGACATTTCTACTCTTTACATTCTCATTCATCAACTCAAATTTCAAATGCTGTTTTGCAAAGAATTTGTTTCTCTTCCCTACTAACTTTACATGTATTCTCTGATGAGTGAGTGAGTGAGTGAAGTCACTCAGTCATGTCTGACTCTTTGCGACCCAATGGACTGTAGCCTACAAGGCTCCTCTGTCCACGGAATTTTCCAGGCAAGAGTACTGGAGTGGGTTGCCATTTCCTTCTCCAGGGGATCTTCCTGACCCAGGGATCGAACCCAAGTCTCCCGCATTGCAGGCAGACGCTTTACCATATGAGCCACCAGGGAAGTCCCTTCTTCTCTGATGAACAAACTCATTTATAAATTGCCTCTTCCTACTGTAAACATCATCATCTTTGCTTAATATTTATATTAGGTGAAAATAAATGAATGGTTCCCTTTTTAAAACAAAGGCATAGCATCTAATAAATTATCACTACTCCTTTGTCAATTGTCAATAGGTGGATAGGTTTTTCAGGAAAGGGAATTGGAGAAAATCTAGCAAACCTCCTTGATGGGAGACTCTCTAAGAGACTTGTTGGGATTTGTCCGGGTAATGAAGCTAATCTATCAGCATCATTATGCTATTTCAGAGATTCAATGATGATAAATGTAAATGGGATAGTTCCAGAGACTCTCTATAGTTAATTACCATCTTCAAGTTAACTTCAGACATTTATTAACAACATTTAGATTCCGTTTGAGCAATCTATCACAATCCTTTTAAGTAGGAGGCTTCTAAATCCTAGCAGTTGTTTTCATTAGCTGCCAAATAAATATGACCGTGAACTCTGTGCAAGTCAGAGAAGCTAGCAGCACTTCTGCTTCCCCAAATGTTCCCTCAGCTTCAGGAAAAGCAACAAAATTCAAAATGGACTGCTTTTAATTCAGATCTTTATTTCAATGAGCATTTTAAATATCATCTTTACATTTTTCAACAACATCTAATCGGTACAATCAGATTGTGATTTTTACAGTATACGTATAATGAACTTCTTACAACAATCTTATGAGGTCAGCGTTGGCTGTATCTCCAGTTAACCACTGAAGGGCCAGAAGCTGCAAATTGTTCCCTTCACACATCTACAAGTGGCAGGACTGGGTTTCAAACTGGTATTCAAATGCTCTAGTCTTTGGTCATTGGACTTTTCTAATGGTTTAAAAATGTGCTTGTTTGTCTTTTGAATCCAGATTCCTGTCTATAAAAAGCTTGATATGTGACAGCTCCTATCCTCATTGCAGGGCTTCTGACGTGCCTTCTCAGATTCTTATAGCTCCATAAAGCTAATTTAAATCATGTGCCAGCAATGAGCCAGGCTCCTAGTTAGAGGAATTGACACTCTAATGGAGGGGAAGATGGACAGATGAAAAAAATTAATTTGATATTTGGATGATTATTTAGGAATGTTTATGCTTATTGGCTTCCCTGGTGGCTCAGAGGTTAAAGCGTCTGCCTACAATGCGGGAGACCTGGGTTCGATCCCTAGGTCGGGAAGATCCCCTGGAGAAGGAAATGGCAACCCACTCCAGTACTCTTGCCTGGAAAATCCCATGGACTGAGAAGCCTGGTAGGCTACAGTCCATGGGGTCTCAAAGAGTCAGACATGACTGAGCAACTTTCCTTTCCTTTCCTTATGCTTATTGGATACAGTTTAGTGTAGTATAGAAATTTTCTGAAAAATATTATACTTCTGCCATCACTTTTTAAAATAACATTTAATTTTGAAACGATTTTAGACCTAAAAAAGTTGCAAAAAATGGATCAGAAATTTCCTATATTCTCTCACCCATGTTAACATCTTACATAACCATAGTACATTAGTTGAAACCAGGAAGCTGATTACTATTAAGTAAACTATAGACTTCAGTTTTGCACCAGTTTTTCTCACCAACATCCTTTTTCTGTTCTGTAATCCAGACCCACATCCCACAGTGCATATACTTATTCAGTTTTGTCGCTTTCCTCCAATCTTTGACAGTTTTTCAGTCTTTCTATCTTTCATCATCTTGATATTACAGAAAGTACTGATCAGTTAATTTGTAGGATATCCCTCAGTTTGGGTTTGTGTAATGTTTCTCATGATTTGATTAATGTATTTTTGGCAAGAACACCACTGAAGTGATATTTTGTCCTTCTCAGTGAATCACATCAAGAATGAGTAATGCCATTGTGTCTTATGATGATATTGACTTTGTTTACTTAAGGTGGTCTGTCAAGTTTCTCCAACTCAAAGTTACTGCTCTCTCCTTTATAACAATAAATGTCTTGAGGGGAGGGACACCTTGAGACTATGTAAATATCCTATTTCTCCTGAAACTTTCATCTATTAATGTTAGCATCCATTGGTAGACATTTCTTGAAACAATATCACCTTATCCCTGTGTTGTGAAAGAGGAGAATGAAAAAAATGGCTTAAAGCTCAACATTCAGAAAATTAAGGTCATGGCATCCAGTCCCATCACTTCATGGCAAACAGATGGAGAAACAGTGGCAGACTTTATTTTGGGGGGCTCCAAAATCACGGCAGATGTTGACTACAGCCATGAAATAAAAAGATGCTTACTCCTTGGAAGAAAAGTTATAACCAACCTAGACAGCATATTAAAAAGCAGAGACATTACTTTGCCAACAAAGGTCCATCTAGTCAAGGCTATGGTTTTTCCAGTACTCATGTATGCATGTGAGAGTTGGACTCTATAAAGAGAGCTGAGTGCAGAAGAATTGATGCTTTTGAACTGTGGTGTTGGAGAAAACTCTTAAGAATTCCCTAGACTGCAAGGAGATCCAACCAGTCCATCCTAAAGGAGATCAGTCCTGGGTGTTCATTGGAAGGATTGATGTTGAAGCTGAAACTCCAATACTTTGGCCACCTGATGCGAAGAGCTGACTCATTTGAAAAGACCCCGATGCTGGGGAAGATTGCAGGCCAGAGGAGAAGGGGATGACAGAGGATGAGATGGTTGGATGGCATTACCAACTCAATGGATATGGGTTTGGGTAGACTCAGGGAGTTGGTGATAGACAGGGAGGCCTGGTGTGTTGCAGTTCATGGGGTTGCAAAGAGTCAGACATGACTGAGCAACTGAACTAAACTGAACTGATCCCTATGTCAGTTTCAGATAATTTTATATTGCTCCTCTACATTTATCAATCAGAATTCTTCTGTATGGAACAGTGGCTTTATTTATCCTGTTATTTATATTTATCACTATAGCTTCATGAGTATATGTTTTATGCTATAAGTTATCTAAAATCATTGCTATTTATTTTATTAACCATGTCTTTCTAGCTTTGGTTGTTGGGAGCTTTTTCAGGTTAACTTATGTGTCTTTTTGATATGCTCTCATTCCTTTCTTTTTAAACACTTTTTACTTCCTGAAACCACAAAATGCTTCAGGCTCATTTTTCATTTTTCCTCCTTCAATCTTGGAATCAACCCATTTTAAAGAACTCTGGTTTCCTTTTTGGAGAATGATATTTAAAAACCAGAATCTGAGTGGCAGGTGTATGTCATTGTTCCTAGGCCCTCTCAGTGGATAAAGCTTAGGAATAAATGTATATATGTACACATCTATATTTCTTTCTGTATCTATCCATTGAATAGACAAGCAAGCAAACACAAGTTTATATTGATACCTTGATCACTTGGTGGGCTGAAATTGATTATAAAGCTTTTGCAATTGAAGTCCAAGTTTTCCAGCTCTAAGAACACTAGTCCCTAAGTGAAGAATTTGTTTTGTTTCCAAATTTTCCAGAAACCAGCTGAATCACCTTGATTGCTCCTTTTCTGCCTCCTGATCCCGTAAAGGTGGAATAACAATGCCCACCCTACCTAAGCTTCCAGTTGATTGTAGGGATTTAATAATAGTCTTGATTTTGTCTCCATTTCTCTGTTGGTGTTGTTCTGTTTTCCTTCATGGCCAATCTTCTCCCTTGCCTCAAGTCTTCCTCCTTGGAAAGTACTTCTTCACACTGTAGTTAGAATGACCAATCAGAAATGAAAACTGGGTCTCATTGCTATTCTTATTTAAACTTTCACTCATATTTATCTGCTGAAAAGTAAGTTCTAAGGACATGACATGGCAGACAAGACCCTCTGTGGTCTGATACTTTCCTATGAGTCTCTTATTATTTTCTGTCCTCTTATTCTATGCTCTAATATTAGAAGGTTTTTTGATATCATCTTACCTTGCCAACAGAAGTTTTTCTTCCAACTCTTTACTTTTGTGATACTATTTGATCAGATTTGGATTGGGATTTTCTTGACAGTTTCTCCTAGCTAATTCTTCTGTAAATTTCAAGCATCAATCTGAGGTCATATGCCCATCCAGCTTGTCATGTACTTGGTACCTGATACTTGATCAATACTTGATGGGCTTCATGAGTTGTCTGCTTTTTCTGTTACTGCTTCCTTATTATTTCTGATGTCTTGGATTTCTGACCTCTGTAGTTTGTTTGCTACCACCATTATGCACCTAAAATTGCTCTTAATAAAGTACTAATCGCCAAATTCACAAGTGCTTTTTAGATCTTATCTAACAATATATTCACTGTGACTGCAATGCAAAGAGTCATAACAATGATGAATGATGGAAGTGGCTTAGTTGGGAGATCAGTACTGTGAAGAAAGGCTGGAGAGGTAAGCCAGGGCCACTTGTTATAAAAGTGAATAGGCCATGTTAAGGAAATCAATGGAGAGTCCTGCAAAAGTTTAAATAAGGAAGGCTATATTTTAGAAATATAATTATGAACAAATTTGTCAAGAGAGCATGTCAAAACGGATTAGGGCAATCCTGGAAGGAAGAGAAATTAGGCTGTTGCATAATTCTCAAATAATAACATGGTTTAAATGAACTATGGTAGCAGAAATATGGAGAAAAATGGAAGCCTTCAAAAGATATAGTAGATAGAATCACCGTGATTTGATGGTGAGTTGGAAGTGGAGGATGAATGGGAAGAAGTAATAATAGATTTTTAGTTTCCCATTAAATAATAGAGTAATATCTGCAATTGGGATTTAGGAGTAGGAATAGCTTTGAGAGAAGAAGATGATTTTATTTGGAAATATTGAATTCACACTGCCTGTGGAACTTCTTAGTTTCGTTGAGTTAGACAAGGCTGTGGCCCTAGTGTGATTAGATTGACTAGTTTCCTGTGATTATTGTGTCAGTGTGTCTGCCCTCTGATGCCCTCTGGCAACACCTACCGTCTTACTTGGGTTTCTCATACCTTGGACGTGGGGTATTTCTTCACGGCTGCTCCAGCAAAGCGCAGCCACTGCTCCTTACCTTGGATGAGAGGTATCTCCTCACCACCGCCCCTCCTGACCTTGAAAGTGGAATAGCTCCTCTAGGCCCTCTGGTGCCCATGCAGCCACTGCTCCTTGAACATGGGGTTGCTCCTCCTGGCCGCCACCCCTGGCCTCAGGCTTGAGGTAGCTCCTCCCGGCTGGTGCCTCTGGCCTCCTACATGGAGTAGCTCCTCTCTGCTATCCTGCGCTGTTGCAGCCTGGCACTCTCAGCTGCTGCCCCTGACCTCGGACGTGGGGTAACTCCTCTTGGCCACCACCCCTCGGGCATGGGGTCCACCCGGCTGCTGCCCCTGACCTCAGACATGGGGTAGCTCCTCTTGGCCGTGCTATGTGCGCCGGTTGCAGCCGCCCGCACTATATACTGGGCGGGTCATGGTGGAGAGGTCTGACAGAATGTGGTCCACTGGAGAAGGGAATAGCAAACCATTTCACTATTCTTGCCTTGAGAACCCCATAAACAGTATAAAAGGGCAAAATGATAGATTACTGAAAGAGGAACAACCCAGGTCAGTAGGTGCCCAATATGCTACAAAAGATCAGTGGAGAAATAACTCTAGAAAGAATGAAGGGATGGAGCCAAAGCAAAAATAATACCCAGCTGTGGATGTGACTAGTGAGAGAAGCAAGGTCCAATGCTGTAAAGAGCAATATTGCATAGGAACATGGGATCTCAGGTCCATGAATCAAGGCAAATTGGAAGTGGTCAAACAGGAGATGGCAAGAGTGAACGTCGACATTCTAGGAATCAGCGAACTAAAATGGACTGGAATGGGTGAATTTAACTCAGATGACCATTATATCTACTACTGCGGACAGGAATCCCTTAGAAGAAATGGAGTAGCCATTATGGTCAACAAAAGAGTCCGAAATGCAGTACTTGGATGCAATCTCAAAAACGACAGAATGATCTCTGTTCATTTCCAAGGGAAACCATTCAATATCAGAGTAATCCAAGTCTATGCCCCAACAGTAATGCTGAAGAAGCTGAAGTTGAATGGTTCTATGAAGACCTACAAGATCTTTTAAAACTAACACCCCCAAAACATGTCCTTTTCATTATAGGGGACTGGAATGCAAAGGTAAGAAGTAAAAACACCTGGAGTAACAGGCAAATTTGGCCTTGGAATGCGGAATGAAGCAGGGCAAAGACTAATACAATTTTGCCAAGAGATTGCACTTGTCATAGCAAACACCCTCTTCAAACAACACAAGAGAAGACTCTACACATGGACATCACCAGATGGTCAACATGGAAATCAGATTGATTATATTCTTTGCAGCCAAAGATGGAGAAGCTCTATACAGTCAACAAAAACAAGACCAGGAGCTGACTGTGGCTCAGATCATGAAGCCCTTATTACCAAATTCAGATTTAAATTGAAGAAAGTAGGAAAACCACTAGACCATTCAGGTATGACCTAAATCAAATCCCTTATGATTATACAGTGGAAGTGAGAAATAGATTTAAGGGACTAGATCTAATAGACAGACTGCCTGATGAACTATGGACTGAGTTCCATGACATTGTACAGGAGACAGGGATCAAGACCATCTCCATGGAAAAGAAATGCAAGAAAGCAAAATGGCTGTCTGGGGTGGGGTGGGGGTGCTTACAAATAGCTGCGAAAAGAAAAGAAGCGAAAAGCAAGGCGAAAAGGAAACATATTAGCATCTGAATGCAGAATTCCAAAGAATAGCAGGAAGAGATAAGAGAGCCTTCCTCAGCAATCAATGCAAAGAAATAGAGGAAAACAACAGAATGGAAAAGACTAGAGATCTTTTCAAGAAAATTAGAGATACCAAAGGAACTTTTCATGCAATGATGGGATCGAGAAAGGACAGAAATGGTATGAACCTAACAGAAGCAGAAAATATTAAGAAGAGGTGGCAAGAATACACAGAAGAACTGTACACAAAAGATCTTCAAGACCCAGATAATCACAATGGTGTGATCACTCACCCAGAGCCAGACATCCTGGAATGTGAAGTTAAGTGGGCCTTAGAAAGCATCACTACGAACAAAGCTAGTGGAGGTGATGGAAATCCAGTTGAACTATTTCAAATCCTGAAAGATGATGCTGTGAAAGTGCTGCACTCTATCAGGACTAGAAAAGGTCAGTTTTCATTCCAATCCCAAAGAAAGGCAATGCCAAAGAATGCTCAAACTACTGCACAATTGCACTCGTCTCACACACTAGTAAAGTAATGCTCAAAATTCTCCAAGCCAGGCTTCAGCAATACATGAACCGTGAACTTCCTGATGTTCAAGCTGTATTTAAAAAAGGCAGAGGAACCAGAGATCAAATTGCCAACATCCGCTGGATCATGGAAAAAGCAAGAGGATTGCAGAGAAACATCTTTTTCTGCTTTATTGACTATGCCAAAGCCTTTGACTGTGTGGATCACAATAAACTGGAAAATTCTGAAAGAGATGGGAATACAGACCACCTGACCTGCCTCTGAGAAACCTATATGCAGATCAGGAAGCAACAGTTAGAACTGGACATGGAACAACAGACTGGTTCCAAATAGGAAAAGGAGTACATCAAGGTTGTGTATTGTCACCCTGCTTATTTAACTTCTATGCAGAGTACATCATGAGAAACTCTGGGCTGGAAGAAGCACAAGCTGGAATGAAATATCAAATATCAATGCCGGGAGAAATATCAATAACCTCAGATATGCAGATGACACGACCCTTATGGCAGAAAGTGAAGAGGAACTAAAAAGCCTCTTGATGAAAGTGAAAGTGGAGAGTGAAATAGTGGGCTTAAAGCTCAACATTCAGAAAACGAAGATCATGCATGGCATCTGGTCCCATCACTTCATGGGAAATAGATGAGGAAACAGTGGAAACAGTGTCACTTTGTTTTTTTGACTCCAAAATCACTGCAGATGGTGACTGCAGCCATGAAATTAAAAGATGCTTACTCCTTGGAAGAAAAGTTATGACCCACCTAGACAGCATATTCAAAAGCAGACACATTACTTTTCCACCCAATGTCTGTCTAGTCAAGGCTATGGTTTTTCCAGTGGTCATGTATGGATGTGAGAGTTGGAGTATGAAGAAAGCTGAGCACCAAAAATCGATGCTTTTGAACTGTGGTGTTGGAGAAGACTCTTGAGAGTCCTTTGGACTGCAAGGAGATCCAACCAGTCCATTCTGAAGGAGATCAGCCCTGGGATTTCTTTGGAAGAAATGATGCTAAAGCTGAAACTCCAATACTTTGGCCACCTCATGCAAAGAGTTGACTCATTGGAAAAGACTCTGATGCTGGGAGGGATTGGGGGCAGGAGGAGAAGGGGACGACAGAGGATGAGATGGCTGGATGGCATCACGGACTCGATGGACGTGAATCTGAGTGAACTCTAGGAGTTGGTGATAACAGGGAGGCCTGGCGTGCTGCAATTCAAGTTTGCAAAGAGTCAGACACAACTGAGTAACTGAACTGATCTGAACTGTGAAACTGCTAAATGGAACTGTCCCCCTGGCAGCCTCATATGTGTCAAAAGCCTGAAATACACATGTGGGCAAGAGATGCAGCTTTTGAAGTCATTATTATATTGATGGTAAATGAATCCATGATTGTAGGTAAGGTATCCCAGGATGTCTGTAAAGTGAATAGTGATCAAATACCTTCCATTGTCTTTCCCTTTTCACCTTTGTGAATGGAACTACCATTCATCCATTAACCCAGCTGGAAACCTCGGTGTCATCTCAACTAGATCTTCTCTTTCTCCTGTCCAACTCATGCTTAAGTCACTCTCAGGCTATGTCCCCTTTATTCTGACCATCTCTGTCTTTCCTCGGCCTTTTAGAATTTCCATTATGGGCTAGTTATTATTATTATTACTGATCTTCAGGCTGTGAGCTTAACCTCTTTACACCATCTATGTTATACACTGTATATGCCCAGAGTATATACATTATTTATAAAAATTTTCATGAGTGAATGAGGGTATTTTTTAAAAGTATAAAGTGCTAAAGAAATAGAAAGTAATACACTTGAACGGAGGGTGAAATCTCAAATCTCTTTAGAAACATTGTTCTCTAATAATTTATAAGTGAGATTAAACAAAAATTAGTATTTATTTCCTTTGTGGGAACTTAAACCACCTATCACTGGTAGGAGGAAAACTATCTCTCAGAGTAATTTTCAAGAAACATAATTATTATGTGGGGTGTAATATGAGAAGCAATCTAGATAAGGGAATAAAAGTTGTCATCTTAAGGCAAGAGAAATAAAGGAAGAAAGTCAGAGAAGACCTATTAGAGTAATTTTGTATCTCACCTCAGATTTCTGACATTATCTTAAAGGTTCTAAGTCAAGGAGTTATGATGGTCAGCAGCCAGTTCATCTCTTCTTTAGCTCACAGCCACTAATATATGGTAGGGAGTCTGCTGTATACCACTTTACCACAAATCAGTACCTGTGATGACATACATGGTCATCTTTTGATAATATTAATGGCTCATGGCTTTAAGAGAATGGATTAAATAATAAATGTAAATATTTTTAGGTATTGAGGTGGTCAAAAAGTTCATCTGGGTTTTTCTGAAAAACCTGAAGAAATTTTTTTACCATCCCAATACTTAACATTATGCTTAGAGAAGGCCAAGGAATGAGGAGAAAAACTTTAAAATGGTATACCTAAATCTTTTAGAGACTTCGTTGAAAAACAGGACCAAGACAAAGAAAAGGGCAAAGAAAATATCTAAACTGATTTTATTTGAATATGGGCTTTTTTAGTGAGTGGCGAGCGGCGGCTGCACAGCACTGAAGCAGAGAGCAGCCAAAAGGAGATATCCCACATCCAAGGTTAGAAGCAGTGGCCATGAGGAGATACCCCATGTGCAAGGTCAGAGAAACTCCAGTGAAACAGTAGGTGCTGAGACAGGGCATCAGAGGGCAGACAGGCTAAAACCACAATCACAGAAAACTAACCAGTCTAATCACATGGGCCACAGACTTGTCTAACTCAATGAAACTAAGCCATGCCGTGTAGGGCCACCCAAGATAGACGGGTCATGGAGGTGAGTTCTGACAAAATGTGGTCCACTGGAGAAGGGATGGCAAACCACTTCAGCATTCTTGCCTTGAAAACCCCATGAAAAGCATGAAAAGGCAAAAACATAAGACGTTGAAACATGAACTCCTCAGGTCGGCAGGTGCCCAATATGCTACAAGAGATCAGTGGAGAAATAATTCCAGAAAGAATAAAGAGATGGAGCCAAAGCAAAAACTACACCCAGTTGTGGATGTGACTGGTGATAGCAGCAAGGTCTGATGCTGTAAAGAGCAATATTGCATAGGAACCTGGAATGTTAGGTCTATGAATCAAGGCAAATTGGAAGTGGTCAAACAGGAGATGGCAAGAGTGCATGTTGACATTTTAGGAATCAGTGAACTAAAATGGACTGGAATGTGTGAATTTAACTCAGATTACCATTATATCTACTACTGTAGACAAGAATCCCTTAGAAGAAATGGAGTAGCCATCATAGTCAACAAAAGAGTCTGATTACAGTACTCAGAGGCAATCTCAAAAATGACAGAATGAACTTTGTTCATTACCAAGGCAAACCATTCAGTATCGTGGTAATCCAAGTCTATGCCCCAACCAGTAATGCTGAAGAAGCTGAAGTTGGATGGTTCTATGAAGACATACAAGACCTTTTAGAACTAACACCCATAAAAGATGTCCTTTTCATTATAGGGGACTGGAATGCAAAAGTAGGAAGTCAAGAAACACCTGGAGTAACAGGCAAATTTGGCCTTGGAATACAGAATGAAGCAGGGCAAAGGCTCATAGAGTTTTGCCAAGAGAACGCACTGGTCATAGCAAACACCCTCTTCCAACAACACAAGAGAAGACTCTACACACGGACATCACCAGATGGTCAACACCGAAATCAGATTGATTCTATTCTGCTTTGCAGCCAAAGATGGAGAAGCTCTATATAAGTCAGCAAAAACAAAACCAGGAGCTGACTATGGCTCAGATCATGAACTCCTTATTGTCAAATTCAGACTAAAATTGAAGAAAGTAGGGAAAACCACTAGACCATTCAGGTATGACCTAAGTCAAATCCCTTATGATTACAAGGTGGAAGTGAGACAGATTTAAGGGACTAGATCTGATAGAGTGCCTGATGAACTATGGGTGGAGGTTTGTGATATTGTATAGGAGACAGGGATCAAGACCATTCCCGAGAAAAAGAAATGCAATAAAGCAAAATGGCTGTCTGAGGAGGCCTTACAAATAGCTGTGAAAGAGAAGTGAAAAGCAAAGGAGAAAAGGGAAGATATACCCACTGAATGCAGAATTTGAATGCAGAATTCCAAAGAATAGCAAGGAGAGATAAGAAAGCCGTCCTCAGTGATCAATGCAAAGAAGCAGAGGAAAACAATAGAATGGGAAAGACTAGAGATCTTTTCAAGAAAATTGGAGACACCAAGGAAACATTTCATGTAAAGATAGGCACAATGAAGGACAGAAATGATATGGACCTAAGAGAAGCAAAAGATATTAAGAAGAGGTGGCAAGAATACACAGAAGAACTATAGAAAAAATGGTCATCATGACCCAGATAACCACGATGGTGTGATCACTCACCTAGAGCCAGACATCCTGGTATGTGAAGTCAAGTGGGCCTTAGGAAGCATCATTACGAACAAAGCTAGTGGAGGTGATGGAATTCCAGTTGAGCTATTTCAAATCGTGAAAGATGATGCTGTGAAAGTGCTGCACTCAATATGCCAGCAATTTGGAAAACTCAGCAGTGGCCACAGGACTAGAAAAGCTCAGTTTTCATTCCAATCCCAAAGAAAGGCAACACCAAAGAATGCTCAAACTATCCACAATTGCAGTCATCTCACACACTAGCAAAAAATGCTCAAAATTCTCCAAGCAAGGCTTCAGCAATATGTGAACCGTGAACTTCCTGATGTTCAAGCTGGTTTTAGAAAAGGCAGAGGAACCAGAAATCATTTTGCCAACATCCACTGAATCATTGAAAAAGCAAGGGAGTTCCAAAAAAACATCTATTTCTGCTTTATTGATTATGCCAAAACCTTTGACTATGTGGATCACAATAAACTGTGGAAAATTCTAAAAGAGATGGGAATACCAGATCACCTGACGTGCCTCTTGAGAAATCTGTATGCAAGTCAAGAAGCAACAGTTAAAACTGGACATGAAACAGACTGGTTCCAAATAGGAAAATGAGTATATCAAGTCTATATATTGTCATCCTGCTTTTAACTTATGTGCCGAGTACATCATAAGAAACCCTGGGCTGGAAGAAGCACAAGCTGGAATCAAGATTGCTGGGAGAAATATTGGTAACCTCATATATGCAGATGACACCACCCTTATGGCAGAAAGTGAAGAACTAAAGAGCCTCTTGATGAAAGTGAAAGAGGAGAGTAAAAAAGCTCAACATTCAGAAAACTAAGGTCACATTTTAAGCATCTGATCCCATCACTTCCTGGCAAATAGATGGGGAAACAGTGGAAACAGTGTCAGACTTTATTTTGGGGGCTCCAAAATCACTGCTGATTGTGACTGCAGCCATGAAATTAAAAAACACTTGCTTCTTGGAAGGAAAGTTATGACCAACCCAGACAGCATATTAAAAAGCAGAGACATTACTTTGCCAACAAAGGTCCATTTAGTCAAGGCTATGGTTTTTCTAGTAGTCATGTATGGATGTGAGAGTTGGACTATAAAGAAGGCTGAGCATTGAAGAATTGATGCTTTTGAACTGTGGTGTTGGAAAAGACTCTTGAGAATCCCTTGAACTGCAAGGAGATCCAACCAGTCAATCCTAAAGGAGATCAGTCCGGGTGTTCATTGGAAGGACTGATGCTGAAGCTGAAACTCCAATACTTTGGCCACTTGATGCAAAGAACTCACTCATTTGAAAAGCCCCTGATGCTGGGAAAGATTGAAGGCAGGAGGAGAAGGAGACGACAGGATGAGATGGTTGTATGGCACCACCAACTCTTTGGACATGAGTTTGGGTAAACTCTGGGAGTTGGTGATCGACAGGGAAGCCTGGCGTGCTGCAGTCCATGGCATTGCAAAGAGTCAAACATGACTAAGTGACTGGACCGGAATGAACTGGACTGAAAATTTCTTAGCTAATTGAATAGCGTTTCATTTTTCTTGCTACTGTACTCTTTTTGTTTGTGTGTCCAACACGCAGAGACAATTTGTTGTTGTTGTTTTACTGAGAATCATTTTCATTCCATCAGAGAGAGAACATGGAAAATCAGTAGAATACAGACTTTTAATTTTGTCTCTGAATGGCAACTTTTCTTATAAATACATTGGGTTCTACAACTTAAGACTCAGCAACCACCACATTAGAGTAGTGAATTTGGAGTAAAGAATCATAATGGTTTCCATAAAAGTACTATTCATTCTCTCAATGAGTAGCCTATGTTTACTGAGAAATAAGTATGCATCAGATACTATTACTGATGGAGGAATACAGCAATGAACACAGCGATGAGTAAAGCAAAGTCCCTGCCCTTCAATATCTTGTATTCTACAGTGTGAGTTTGACAAAAAGGAAGTATACAAATACAGGTTATAATGCCAGATGGTGATAGATACCATGAGGAAAAGAAAGCTAGCTTCTTACATAGAGTGAAAGGGGAATTGTTTTTGGAATGGAGTCAGTGCAATTCCTAATGGAACACCTAAATTTAAAAAGTCTCTTAAGTATTTTAATCTACCTACATGGAGGGGATGTCAGTTTGTTGGTGGCACTGTATTTGGGAATCTATGTAAAAATGAGATAGCTTATAATGTGTATTCTAAGATAGCTGGTCCCTGATTTTTCAGAGACCTTGTGATTTTCCTTTTTGACCTAAACATATTATAAAACGAGATAAACTTATTCCTTGTATCTTGGAAAAGTTCTCAAAGAGTTCATGATAATTATATAAATTACTCATGCAGTTATGTCATTTTTATTAGTAGTAGCAAAAAGACTTTAGCCCAAGGATTAAAATGCTAAAAGCACCCTTAGGGAAAGAAGGGCTAAGGCAGGAAGGACAGTTGTCCCTGCATTGACAGTTCCAGAATGAGAGGAGGCTGAGTAGAGAATTCTGAATTCAGTATGCATATTCAGCTTGGCTACATTTTCCAGCGTGTTACATTCGTAATCATTTAAAAGCCACACTGAGGAAGTTTTAGGACTCAGTGAGAGTTGTCCAATTTTCTTTTTAATGGGATTATATCCTTCCACAGAGTATAGAGGCAGTGCTGTTTAATAGAAAGATAATGTGAGCCTGGACCTTATAAGTAATTTTAAGTTTTATAGTAGCCACATTAAAAAGGTAAAAAACAGATAAAATTAATTTTATAACATATTTTGTATAACCCAACATATACAACATATTAGCATTTCAGCTCAGAATCAATATAAAAATTATTGGGTATATTTTACAGTAACAGCACATAATTTAAATTAGCCACACTTCAAGCACTTAGTAACTACAAGTGGCTACCCTACTGGACGGCACATGGCTAGAAGTGTATAAGAAGCACAGCTGAGGTTGGTAAGTTTATCTTGTGCCCCACCCCTCGGTTGAATTTCTTTATTAGCTCTAATAATGTCTCTTATGGTTGATTCTTTGTGATATCCTACATATAGAAACAAGACATCTGTGAATAGAGATGATTTTACTTCTTCCATTTCAATATGGGTACATTTTATTTCTTTTTCTTGCCAAATTGCTCTATCTAGGACTTCAAAAATGATGTTGAATAGTAGTGGCAAAAGTGAGCATTCTTGACTTATTCCTGATCTAAGGGAGAAAACTTTCAGTCTTTCAACATTTAATATGATGTTATCTGTGGCAAAATCAAGCAATATAAAGGATTCTCACTAGTTTAAATTAGAAAGTGAAGTTTTTTGAATAATATTAGGCTAGCTCATGAAGCACAAAAGAAATGGATAATGAAGAATCAGGAAATACATTACCTTACAGACCATATCTGAACAATTGTCATTTAAAATGACTCAGTTCTAAAACTGTTCTGCTTCTGGGTCCCTTTATTATGAATATCATAGTCCTGAGAAAGAAAAAAGAATATGATTGGTTCAGTTCACATCAGGGGTCCACTGCTGGACCATTCAGATAAAGTAAGCTGAATGTAGGGTGATGTAGCAAGGCAGAGCTATTAGTTGTCCAGTCCTTCTTGCCTGGAACTGTTCTCAGAGAAGGAAGAATTACTGTGGGCTAACAATTTTCGGCCTCATAGAACAAGATCCATTGGAAATACTAACATAGAAACATAATGTTTGCATTAATAAATTCATACTTCAGGTTTTATTTACTATACCATTAGTGTTTGTCTCTTCATCTATGTTGTCAAGAGCACTAAAAATGGTGGCATTTTTTAACTGAAGTCTCTTAGCATTGACTTAATATACTTAGTATATTATATACTTAATATCCTCTGAAGGTGTTGAACTAGTTAATAATTGAGAGTAATTCAAGTGGAAACTCCATTTAAAAATAGATGTAAGAAGCCAAAGAACTGGCATAATTGTAAATAATAATAATAATAATAAGTTCAGGATATAACAAGTATAAAATTTGAAATACTATATAAATAATTCTAAAAGAAGAAATGTTTGAGATATTGGAGTAGATTCTTATTTCCTCCTTATCCTGCTAAATACTTTTAGTAATGATTATGCAGCTTGACATTATAGTTATATTTTGATTTATGTATTTATTTTACTCCACTAGCAATTAAGCTCTATACCAGTAAAGCCTGTTGGTTATTGCCATAACCTTTGTGCCTAGAACAGTGTCAGGCACTCAGCAGGAACTCAATAAGTGTTTATTAAATGACCTAAGTAGTGAAAGCAAACATTAAACTTGCTGACTACTTTCTTGTTGCCTGGACCAAATAAAAATGATGTATGGAGACTTAGATCTGAAAATGACTTTGGGAATTTTTACTTCATTTCTTTTTTAAATTCTACAACTGAAATTGGTGAGATCTGTGTAAATATATCCTTGACTTAGGAGACTACAGGAAAAGATAGAGTCAAATTCAGAAAGTCACTTATGATTGGATTTCCTTCAAGAATGCAGATATACTATGCTAATGTCAAGTGAATCATAAGACATCTATCTATTCATTGGCAAGAAAACTGTATAACCACTACTTCTCTGGCTACAACTCCCCACAAAGCACAATTTGCTCCCAAACCCTCTGAAGTTCTGGATATAAATGTAAAACATAAATATAAAATGTTCATTGAAAGTTAAAATTCATAGCATCTGAACTGTACTCAAGAAAGACTTCAAATATATATTGAAATGTTAAATATACACATCAGTATTTTATTTGTCTATATTTTATTCAATACAACATTATGCAAAACTTCTGAAAGATCAAGACATTAGCCTGAACATTGGGCCCACCTAAACAAACTGGGCTTATCTTCCCATTTCCTAATTTAGTTACATCTGCAAAATCCCTTTTACTAGGTAAGATAACGTATCCACAGGTTTTAGGGATTAGGATGTGGCCATTTTTGGGGGCTGGGGGGAATTATACTGTATATTTCACATTTCTACAGGACACAAGTCTACAAGTTAACCTCTTCCTCTAAAATTTTTTATATGGCTCAGTCAATAGAAAGTCTAGTCCAGTACTGGATTTAAGAACACTCAGTAATCTCTTTCGGAGAAGGAAATGGCAACCCACTCCAGGATTCTTGTCTGGAGAATCCTGTGGATGGGGGAGCCTGGTAGGCTTCTGTTCATAGGGTCTCACAGAGTTGGACACGACTGAAGCGACTTAGCATGCATGCATGCATTGGAGAAGGAAATGGAAACCCACTCCAATATTCTTGCCTGGAGAATCCCAGGGACAGAGGAGCCTAGTGGGCTGCCGTCTATGGGGTCGCACAGAGTCAGACACGACTGAAGCAACTAGCAGCAGCAGCAGTAATCTCTTTCATGTATTTCTGATTTTCAGATAATTTTATAGGCATTAGAATCTTTTTTTAAAAGGGGAAATCTGCACAAGTCACTGAAAACAACAAAAAAATGCATGTTTGGAGGATAAGACTATCAGAAGAGGAACTCTGGCTTTAATTTACTAAATAATTTTGTTAGATAATTTTGTTTGGAAGTTCTCATGGAATTCTGCTATGGAGATTTTGTAGCTGCCTTTGTTTCACTCAACTTCAAAAGAGTCAATAAATGAACAAAAACAGTGAGCAGTGCCTATACAATCCCATGTCCCACACCATCTAAAAAATTATCAGCATGTTACAAACAGAATGTTCATAACAATTGCTCAAAATCATAAAAGGAACAAATCATACCATATATTTTAAAAATGCTGTCTATTTTTGAAAGACTTTTTTAAAAAAGAGATTTATTTTTAGAGTTAAGAAGTTGTGATAAGAAGATCCACTATCAATTAAAGGATTCATAAATATTCAATGCTGGATGAAAATTTAGCAATTATTTTGGAAAACTACTATTCAATTTATAGAATATGTGACTTTATTTGTGACCTGAATATTGGCCTTGATTTATATAGTTTATTAACTAATTATTAGAAAATAAGCCATTTGGGCATTGAAACATATATAATATCATATATGAAACGAATTGCCAGTCCAGGTTCAATGCATGATACTGCATGCTTGGGGCTGGTGCACTGGGACGACCCAGAGGGATGGTACGGGAAGGGAGGAGGGAGGGGGGTTCAGGATGGGGAACACATGTATACCTGTGGCGGATTCATGTTGATGTATGGCAAAACCAATACAATATTGTAAAGTAATTAACCTCCAATTAAAATAAATAAATTTATATTAAAAAATTTTAAAAAAGAAAAGAAGCTATTTGTTAGAGGGAAATGCCTGTATTTCCACACATAAATATTTTTAAACTGAAATTAAGTTATGATGAACAATGGACATTGTATAGTGAAGTTTTTTGGATGATAACAATAAAAACCTCCCAGGGCAGCAATGTATCCTAGTACTTTGTATCTATATATGTTGATTTACTTCATTTGTTGTTAATTTCAGTCTTCTGGCTACTACTTCATGTTGTATCTACTTACTAATAATTTTCAGCTGATGCTTGTTCTAGTGATCCCAGGTCTGAGCTTTGCTGCTTTCTCTGATTCTACTGGAAATTAGAAGTAGACAGTGACCTTAGATTGGATCTAGGATAGGGAAATTAGTCTCTCTGTTTTTTTAATGATCTTCCACGTTCCAGTCTGCAGGACTGTGCCCAGTCTTTATGTGTGCTTCTAAAGATTTTGTTAATGCTGCTGAATATTGTTGTTTATTCACTCAGTCAGTTTCAACTCTTTTGCAACCCCATGGACTGTAGCCCACCAGGCTCCCCTCTCCATGGAATTTCCCAGACAAGAATACTGGAATGCGTTGCTATTTCCTTCTCTGGGGGATCTTCCTGACTCATGGATTGAATCCTGGTCTCCTGTATTGAAGGTGGACTTTTTACCACTGAGCCACTAGGGCTGAATATTAGATACTCTGAATCCCCCAGCATTCTTACAATAAGCAGTTTGTTAGCAGTGTAAATGTTTGAGAAGCCATGAAGTAAGCACACAGGGCACTGGGTTTGCAGGCATTTGTTCATTTCAGCTGATGAATATTTAATCCTATTGAGCACTTGGGAAAAATGCAAAAGCTTTGCTAAATATCCAATTTTAACAATTAGGGCTTCTTATACATTCTTGCTCTGAAAGTCTTTGAATTTATCTTGTTGAATGGCTAAGGAGGGAAAATAGGTTTTAAGTCTGTTGCTGGAAATTACTTGAGAGTTTTTTGAAGGGTGGTGAACAATAAGTCTAATTGCCCTTGTCTCTCTGTGGGAACAAGAGCCTCTTGGGTCTGCTACTGGTGACTGGCAAAAAGTGCTCTAATGTTCTTATTTTATTCCCAAGACTCTGACAGTGATGGTAATGGAGAGTCTTTGTTATGAACAGACTAAATGACGACTTTTTTAATCATCAAAATTCTTTCTCTTGCAAGAATTGTACAAATCCATTAGTCAAAATTACCAATATGGTGGAGATATAATGATAATGATATTTTATAGAGTGGAGGTTGGAGGGGAGTGCTTTCTCTCCTCCAAAATATCCTTGAGCAGTTACCCTATTCAACCACACGAATGTGTGTGCTGTAGTTTTGCCTTCTCTGTTTCACATTTCATTATTCTACACTCGCACGCTCTAGTCAAGTGATCATCATATTCCTGTCTTTTCAGTGGTACTCAGAATAATCTCACCCAGTTAGTCCTTTAGGTCATGATCTGTTCTCATTTAAAGAATAAAGAATGGTGATAAAGAAGTAAATGTTTTTCAATACTTTTAGGAAATGGGAAAACATCGAAAGAAAGTAAACAAGGGAATGGCAGCTTAGCTGATTTGAAACTTATCTGTTGCATTAAAATTCAGTCTGTTGTGTTGGAATAATTATTTCCATTCACTTATAAAAGGTAAGGGAAGATTAGGGAATAAATGAGAAAGCCCAGAGAACTGAAGAGATCCTGAAAGCACTGGCTGGATAAAAGAAGGTCCAGCTTGATCTTGTTCTGAGTCTGTACATTTGCATTCTACAACTTCTAAATCTTTTCTCAAAATGCTTAAGGAATAGAGGAAAGTGCTGGGGGGTCCAAATTTAAGAAAAGAAGGAAAACTAGATGCCTAGTTCAGAGTTGGTTCAGTTCAGTTCGTTGCTCAGTCATGTCTGATTCTATGCAACCACATGGATTGCAGCACACCAGGCTTCCCTGTCCATCACCAACTCCTGGAGTGCACTCAAACTCATGTCCATTGAAGTAGTGATACCATCCAACCATCTCATCCTCTATCATCCCCTTCTCCTCCCGCCTTCAATCTTTCACAGCACCAGGGTCTTTTTCAATGAGTCAGTTCTTCAAAACAGGTGGTCATAGTATTGGAGTTTCAGCTTCAGCATCAGTCCTTCCAATGAACATTCAGGACTGATTTCCTTTAGGATTGATTGGTTGGATCTCCTTGCAGCCCAAGGGACTCTCAAGAGTCTTCTCCAACACCACAGTTCAAAAGTATCAATTCTTCGGTGCTCAGCCTTTATAGTCCAAATCTCACATCCATACATGACCACTGGAAAAACTAAAACCTTAACTAGATGGACCTTTGTTGGCAAAGTAATGTCTCTCCTTTTTAATATGCTGTCTAAGTTGGTCATAACTTTCCTTCCTAGAAGCAAGCATCTTTTAATTTCATGGCTGCAATCACCATCTGCAGTGATTTTGGAGCCCACAAAAATAAAGTCTGACACAATTTCCACTGTTTCCCCATCTATTTCCCATGAAGTGATGGGACCAGATGCCATGATCTTCGTTTTCTGAATGTTGAGCTTTAAGCCAACTTTTTCACTCTCCTCTTTCACTTTCATCAAGAAGTTCTTTAGTTCTTCCTCACTTTCTGCCATAAGGGTGGTGTCATCTCCATATCTGAGGTTATTGATATTTCTTCCAGCAATCTTGATTCCAGCTTGTGCTTCTTCCAGCCCAGCATTTCTCATGACGTACTCTGCATAAAAGTTAAACAAGCGGGGTGATAATATACAGCCTTGAAGTACTCCTTTTCCTATTTGGAACCAGTCTGTTGTTCCATGTTCATTTCTAACTGTTGCTTCCTGACCTGCATACAGGTTTGTCAAGAGGCAGGTCAAGTGGTCTGGTATTCCCATCTCTTTCAGAATTTTCCAGACTTTATTGTGATCCACACTGTCAAAGGCTTTGGCATAATCAAAAAGCAGAAATAGATGTTTTTCTGGAACTCTCTTGCTTTTTTGATGATCCAGTAGATGTTGGCAATTTCACCTATTACTATCAGTAAATGGTAGCCCAAATTACTAAAAATAAGGATTCAAAGAATAAACACTAATGATTTTTTTTATAGCCAAGGGTATCCTGGGTGGTACATCTATATCATACTTTTTTATGGATGTCTCTTTTTTGTTGTTTCTCTTTATCTAATGTCTGTTCTTTATTTCTTTCTCTTTTCATTCTTAAATATTAAAAAAAACCTTTCCATTCTCATGAAAAATGTATTACCAGAGGATTTCAGAGACATCCACAAAATCTCTATGAAGCACACATATTCTTTTAATATATGCTTTAATTATTAAATCAACTAAGTCTCAGTTCATTAAATGTTCTTTGAAAATATACATAAGTTTACAACTATATGGATAATTGGATAAAGAATTAATAATGTGTAAGAAGAATTCAGTTTGATGGAATGTAGAACTGTAAAATAAAGGCATCAGACACTGGAGAATAAGAGAAGATAAAAGAAGCAAAGCTGTAAAGGTCAGAACAGACTGTGAGATGAAGTAATGATGGGTTATTGAGCCTGTGTAAATCTGCAGAGGAAAAGCTCTGGCTGTCTAGTGTGGGAGGCAATGTTTTCTGCTTCTGTCACTCAAAAGTAATGTAAATGTTTACATCATGACAAATGCTGAACTCATTTATATTTACTCACGTGATCTTCCCCTGTGTATTTCTATTTTGCACTTGTATTCTTTACAAAGAAAATAAAGAACTATGTTCTCTCTTTGCCATTCAATGTCTCTTCTGTCTCCCTTTACTAAAGGTAGGAATTTGGTTTTTCCAGCACTTTGGGGTGTACGTATATATAATCCTCATAGGGGGAGACCAGGGAACTGCAGGAGCAGTCAGGTTTTTGCCTTTGGCAGATAAAATGGCAGGGAGACACTCAGCAGTTACATTTCTGTCTCTGGGGAGCTGCAGCACATTCCAATCCGTTCTCTCTCCCTGTGTTTTGATTTTTAAATTGGAGATTTGAGGGCACAGAATAACAAGGATGTTAGGTTTTCCAACTCTACAGGGCTTTGGCCATCTGGTCCTTCATCATCTGGATAATTAATTCCAAAAAATGAGACTGAGAAGGATCCTTAAAAAAGTCACCTTTTAAATTTGCATATCACCTCTCTCTCATCTATTTCTCAGTTAATGTGAAGCTCTAGGCAAAACCATCTTTTAGCTACTTCAGTGGCAAGAAAGAAATGACTTTATAATATTTCTGCACTGTGGAAAGTCATTGTGTATGTGGTTTTTTTTCAGTTTTCAATTGAGAGTAGAATTCATTTACTTTTAGCATAAAGCAATACACTGAATTTTAAAACTTTTACGTTACTAGTTAATTGCTATATATGTATAGTTAAAAAAAAACTAGCATACCTCACATATCAAGAATGCTATATGATTTTAGGACACATGATCTTCATCTTTAAAGACAATTATCGCTCATAGTCCCTGAGGGCAATATCCACCAGTCACCCAATCAGAGTCATAAAGCCTTTCCTGATTCCCTGGTGGCTCAGAGGTTAAAGCATCTGCCCACAATGCAGGAGGCCTGGAGAAGGAAATGACAACCCACTCCAGTATTTTCGCCTGGAGAATCCCATGGATGGAGGAGCCTGGTGGGCTACAGTCCACAGGGTCACAAAGAGTCGGACACAACTGAGCGACTTCACTTTCACTTTCACTTTCACTTTGCAAATTTCAAAACATCGTGGCAGGATTATAATTAAACATAACAGTCATATTTACATCATGCAGTTTAACTGTAGTGACACACATAAGAATTTCTTTATCATGAAGTTGTTCCCCTGAGACCTTTATGTCCTCCTATCAATACAGAAAATAGCATTCAAAGGTGAGCACATTGTTAGCAGCACATTTCAATTTGAAAAATAATCCATCCAAAACTATGTAAATTTCCACCAAAGCATACAATCTAAAAACATCATGAAGTCATATGTAAATTACACTTGCTATCCCATTTAGTTGTTGAACATGAACAATTGCATTTTGGATGGAATTTCATTCAAAGAGCCCCAGTTGACAGACAGAAGTACTGGGCTTCCCTTGCTTGGGAGCCCTTTGTAGTTGTGTCTCCCATGTGCTGAGAAGCTGAGTCAGCGCTGAGGCCCATGCTTTTCTCTCCAGTTGATTTATGTGCTCATGAATACACACCATAAACAATGTAAAGGCAAAAACAATAAAAGTAGCTTTTTTTTTTCCTGCCTTCATACAGAAGCTGAAGCCATTTCAAAAGGAATCCAGCATATTTGATATGCACGGTTCCTCACCATTTCAGAGTCATAGCAATAAATATATTTTTCAATTCTGCATATCAAAAAGAATGATGTGGATTCTAGGCATACTGATACTGATGAAATTCACTAAGCAGTATTGTGACCAACACACATCTTAAATGTGAGTGATAATTAATTGATAATATTGCTGTAATTGTACATAATTAACAAGGCTTATTTAGTTTTTGAACATCAAATTTCATAGTATTTATATTTATTTTCTTGAATTTTTTATTGTTTGTTTTTTTTTTTTTTTTACTTTACAATATTGTATTGGTTTTGCCATACATCAACATGAATCCCCCACAGGAGTGCATATGTTCCCAATCCTGAACCCCCCTCCCACCTCCCCTCCCCATACCATCCCTCTGGGTCATCCCAGTCCACCAGCCCCAAGCATCCTGTATCCTGCATCAAACCTAGACTGGCGATTCGTTTCTTATATGATATTATATGTGTTTCAGTGCCATTCTCCCAAATCATCCCACCCTCTCCCTCTCCCTCTCCCACAGAGTCCAAAAGACTGTTCTATACATCTGTGTCTCTTTTGCTGTCTCGCATGCATGGTTATTGTTACCATCTTTCTAAATTCCATATATATGCGTTAGTATACTGTATTGGTGTTTTTCTTTCTGGCTTACTTCACTCTGTATAATCGGCTCCAGTTTCATCCACCTCATTAGAACTAATTCAAATGTATTCTTTTTAATGGCTGAGTAATACTCCACTGTGTATATGTACCACAGCTTTCTTATCCATTCATCTGCTGATGGACATCTAGGTTGTTTCCATGTCCTGGCTATTATAAACAGTGCTGCGATGAACATTGGGGTACACATGTCTCTTTCAAATCTGGTTTTCTTGGTGTGTATGCCCAGCAGTGGGATTGCTGGGTCATAGGCAGTTCTATTTCCAGTTTTTTAAGGAATCTCCGCACTGTTCTCCATAGTGGCTGTACTAGTTTGTCAGTGTAAGAGGGTTCCCTTTTCTCCACACCCTCTCCAGCATTTACTGCTTGTAGACTTTTGGATCACAGTCATTCTGACTGGCGTGAAATGATACCTCATTGTGGTTTTGATTTGCGTTTCCCTGATAATGAGTGATGTTGAGCATCTTTTCATGTATTTGTTAGCCATTTGTATGTCTTCTTTGGAGAAATGTCTATTTAGCTCTTCGGCCCATTTTTTTGATTGGGTCATTTATTTTTCTGGAATTGAGCTGCAGGAGTTGCTTGTATATTTTTGAGATTAGTTGTTTGTCAGTTGCTTCATTTGCTATTATTTTCCTCTCATTCTGAAGGCTGTCTTTTAACGTAGGTGGTGAACATGAAAAGAAAACAGAGAAAATACTCTTATGATTCCTCCTTTTTCTTTAACTTTCAATATCATGTTTGCTGCCCTCACCACTGCTAAATTGAGAATAAACTTATCAGGAGGGAAGGGAAAGTATTCTTCAAGTAAAAGTTATTTTTGTTTAAAATGATGCTCTATTTGAAAATGTATTTGACCCTAAAACTCATTAATTAAGCATAATATAAAAATGGATTAGCCATGGAAACCACTTTTCAAGTCTAAAGTTCATTTTTTAAAAAAAATCAAAATTGTACAAAATTATTGCAAAAATATTATATCTAGTAGCAGAACATGATTATAGTGAAAAAGTAAGACATATTGAAGAATAAGGATCAAGAATCTCCTAAAATATGTTTATCTACAAATGAAAGTGCAAGTCACTCAGTCATGTCCAACTCTTTGTGACCCCATGGACTATACAGTCCATGGAATTCTCCAGGCCAGAATACTGGAGTGTGTAGCCTTTCCCTCCTCCAGGGGATCTGCCCAACCTAGGGATTGAGCCCAGGTCTTTTGAACTGCAGGCAGATTCTTTACCAGCTGAGCCACAAGGGAAATGCTTATAGCCATATTAATTGAAATACTAATTATATACCAGCTAAATCTCAATTTTGTCTTAATAGATAAATACATGATTCAGCTGATTGATGTTTCAAAGCACTTTTAATAAAACACTGTTATTCTGCTGGCTATATCTAATTTTTTGTCATTTTCAAATAAGTTGATAAATATAAAAGAATTATTAGCATAAGAATATGAAACAGTCTTAATTGGACAGAAGATAAATTTATTTTATTAAATTTAGAGTGAAAAGTGGGAGAGAAGAATCATCTAACTAAGTCTTTCTCAATCTTTACTGTGTATACAGATCTCTGGGGATCTTGTTAAAGATTCTGATTCCATCTGGGATGGTCCTGAGATTCTGAATTTCTGACAGACTCCAGCTTATGTCAACACTTCCGGTCTCTGGACTGTGCTTTGAGTGTCAAGAGAATCAAAAAATTAAGATGTTTATGTAATAAACATCTAAAGAAGAACCATAATACAAATAGGTAAACACCAAAATCACTGCAGATGGTGACTGCAGCCATGAAATTAAAAGATGCTTACTCCTTGGAAGAAAAGTTATGACCAACCTAGATAGCATATTCAAAAGCAGAAACATTACTTTGCCAACAAAGGTCTGTCTAGTCAAGGCTATGGTTTTTCCAGTGGTCATGTATGGATGTGAGAGTTGGACTGTGAAGAAAGCTGAGCGCTGAAGAATTGATGCTTTTGAAGTGTGGTGTTGGAGAAGACTCTTGAGAGTCCCTTGGACTGCAAGGAGATCCAACCAGTCCATTCTGAAGGAGATCAACCCTGGGATTTCTTTGGAAAGAATGATGCTTAAGCTGAAACTCCAGTACTTTGGCCACTTCATGTGAAAAGTTGACTCATTGGAAAAGACTCTGATGCTGGGAGGAACACTGGGGGCAGGAGGAGAAGGGGATGACAGAGGATGAGATGGCTTGATGGCATCACTGACTCGATGGACTTGAGTCTGAGTGAACTCCCAGAGTTGGTGATGGACACGGAGGCCTGGTGTGCTGCGATTCATGGGGTCGCAAAGAGTCGGACACAACTGAGTGACTGAACTGAACTGAACTGAACTTGTTTTATAGTAACTAAGAGTAGTTTAGAAATTCTTCTGTTATGAAAACATTAAAAATTATTACCTAGGTAGTTATTTAGATCAATTTTGCATTGATTTCTCTCCTTAACAACTAGAATACTTTGTTCTTTATGAACACTGACAGTGAAGACAGAGCAAGTAGACACCTAGTGTGTTATATTAGGATTTTGGAGATCTGAATCTAATTCATATGTGTATTAATTATTGACTGAATAAATTGGTTGAATTATCTACAAAAGAAGGTTTTCTTCTACTTCAGACTAGAGGATATGATATAAAGCAATGGTTCTTAAACTGGAATGATTTTTGTCCCCCAAGGGACAATAGTCAATGTCTAAAGATGATCTTGGTAGTCACAACTTGGGTGGTGGGTGCTATGGGATACGGAGATTTGCTACCGGCACCTACTAGGTACAGACCGAGGATTCTGCTGAACATCCTCTAGTGCACAGGAAAGCAGCTCACAACAAATAATCATCAGCCAAAATATCAGTAGTACCAGAGGATAAGAGAGGTATGACTGTTTCTCCTGGAAACAGGAAAAGCTATTTGAGGATGTTCAGATATTTGAGGATGAAAGATGAACCTAAATGAAGTAACTAGTAAATAACTGTTGAGCAGCACTGTACATAAGGAAGTAGGAACAAGATAGTGGAAGACATCCACTTGCTGTACTACTGTCAGATCAATTTGTGGAAGAGACAAATTCCAGACAGCTCTGGAATAAAAGTGGACACGACTTAGTTTAGAAAAGACCAGTGGAAAGGTGGCAATCCTAAATGTAGCCAAAGCTTCTTGTATTAAAAGAAAAAAAAAAAAACTTCCTTGCAGTGCTGGTTACAATGGTGAAAAGGAGAATGCAATCTAAATGTGTAACAAGAGGGTGAATAGTTAAATAAATGGAATCCGCCCCCCCCCAAAAAAAAACTAGCAGGTAAAAGAAAACAAACTGGCAGATATAATAAAAAAGAAACAGACTCATAGATACAGAGAATAAACTAGTGGCTACCAGTGGGGAGAGGAGAAGGGGGAAGGTCATGATAGGAGTAGTGGGCTAAAATGTACTAATTGCTGTGTGTAAAATAAACTACAAGAATATATTGTACAACACAGGGAAAATAGCCAATGTGTAATAATAACTATAGATTGTGAATAGTATGCTGTCCACCTGAAACTTAAGCATCATCTGTATCTCAATAAAAAAGAGTTCCCTTTTCTCCCTTTTCATCATACCCTCTCCAGCATTTACTGTTTGTACATTTTTTGATGATGGCCATTCTGACTAGTGTGAGGTGGTATCTCATTGCAGTTTTTTTTTAATTTTTATTTTTACTTTACTTTACTTTACAATACTGTATTGGTTTTGCCATACATTCACATGAATCCACCACAGGTGTACATGCATGCCCAAACATGAACCCCCCTCCCACCTCCCTCCCCATAACATCTCTCTGGGTCATCCCCATGCACCAGCCCCAAGCATGCTGTATCCTGCATCGGACATATGTGCATCTCTCTAATAATGAGTGGCATTGAACATTTTTTCATGTGTTTATTAACCATCTGTATGGCTTCTTCTGAGAAATGTCTGTTTAGGTCTTCTGTCTATTTTTTTGATTGGGTTGTTTGTTTTTCTGATATTGAGCTGCATGAGCTGCTTGTATATTTTGGAGATTAATTTTTTGTCAGTTGTTTTGTTTGCAATTTTCTCCCATTCTGAGGGTTGTCTTTTCATCTTGTTTATAGTTTCTTTTGCTGTGCAAAAGCTTTTAAATTTAATTAGGTCCCATTTTTTAACTTTTGTTTTTAGTTCCATTACTTTAGGAGGTGGGTCAAAGAGGATCTTGCTGAGATTTATTAAGAGTGTTCTGCCTACATTTTCCTCTAAGAGTTTAAAGTTTAGACCTTACATTTAGATTTTAATCCATTTTGAGCTTATTTTTGTGTGTGGTGTTAGGAAGTGTTATAACTTCATTCTTTCATATGTGGACACAGCAGAGGAAGGAGAGGGTGGGACGAATTGAGAGTAGCATTGATATATATAGTATCATATATAAAATAGTTAGTGAGAAGGTGCTGTAACAACCCAGGGAGCTCAGGCCACTGCTCTGTGATAACCTAGAGGGGTGGGATGGGAGTGCAGTGGGAGGGAGGCCCAAGAGGAAAGGCAGATAAATATATATATATATATACACACACACACACACATTTATGGCTGATCATGTTTTGTGTGGCAGAAACCAACATAACATTGTAAAGCAATTTTCCTTCCATTAAAAGTAAAAATCATAAAAATGAACAAAACAAAGGACTACTGGAACAAAAGATTTATTTTTTCTACAAAGTAAAGATGCTTCTCATCTTCAAAACTGAAATTGTTAGCTTACTCGCTGCTGCTGCTAAGTTGCTTCAGTCGTGTCTGACTCTGTGCGACCCTATGGACAGCAGCCCACCAGGCTCCTCGGTCCACAGGATTCTCCAGATAAGAATACTGGAGTGGGTTGCCATTTCCTTCTCCAGCTTACTTGACAGGGCAGTTTTGGAAATAAGTTTTTATAGTTTTTTACTTGAAAGCAATTGAAGCCCCAACTTAATAAGCATGCAGTTACTGACTACAAGTGTCCATTAACACTCAAAGCATCTAATAATATTGCAGTTTGACTATACAGTCCATGGAATTCTCCATGCCAGAATACGGAGTGGGTATCCATTTCCTTCTCCAGAGGATCTTCCCAATCCAGGAATTGAACTCAGATCTCCCACATTGCAGGATTAACTTTTCAATTTAGTCAGAAAAACAAAGTGGCGTCCGACTATTTGTGATCCCAGGGACAGTAGCCTATCAGGCTCCTCTGTCCATGGGATTTCCCAAGTGAAAATAGTAAGTGGGTTGCCATTTCCTTCTCCAGGGGATCTTCCCAATCCAGGAATCAAACCCAGGTCTCCTGCATTACAGGCAGATTCTTCACTGTCTGAACATAGCAGGGAAGCCCTGTTTTACTCAGAGTAAAACCCAAATTCCTTAGAATGAACTCTGAAGCTCCCCACCATGGCACACCAACCCCGCGCTGTACCTGTCTGACTTTATCTCCAATTATAATCCCCCTTTCTATGCTATCTCTTTTCCAGCCTCACTGATTTCCTTGCTCTTCTGTCTGGAAACATCTAACCCTGATATCTATGTGGCTTACTCCCCCACCTCCATGAAATCTTGGCTTGAAAATCCTTGTAGACCTCCTCTGATCATTCTATTCAAAATTACAGCCCCCTTCTCTCCTACCCCACATTCTTACTCTCTTTCCCCACTTTTTAAACCATGTCCAGTTTTAACTGTTGCTTCCTGACCTGCATACAGATTTCTCAAGAGGCAGGTTAGGTGGTCTGGAATTCTCATCTCTTTCAGAATTCTCCACAGTTTATTGTGATCCACACAGTCAAAGGCTTTGGCATAGTCAATAAAGCAGAAATAGATGTTTTTCTGGAACTCTCTTGCTTTTTCCATGATCCAGCGGATGTTGGCAATTTAATCTCTGGTTCCTCTGCCTTTTCTAAAACCAGCTTGAACATCAGGGAGTTCACGGTTCATGTATTGCTGAAGTCTGGCTTGGAGAATTTTGAGCATTACTTTACTAGTGTGTGAGATGAGTGCAATTGTGCGGTAGTTTGAGCATTCTTTTGCATCGCCTTTCTTTGGAATTGGAATGAAAACTGACCTTTTCCAGTCCTGTGGCGACTGCTGAGTTTTCCAAATTTGCTGGCATATTGAGTGCAGCACTTTCACAGCATCATCTTTCAGGATTTGAAACACCTCAACTGGAATTCCATCACCTCCACTAGCTTTGTTCATAGTGATGCTTTCTAAGGCCCACTTGACTATGCAGAGTACATCATGAGAAACGCTGGACTGGAAGAGGCACAAGCTGGAATCAAGATTGCCGGGAGAAATATCAATAACCTCAGATATGCAGATGACACCATCCTTATGGCAGAACGTGAAGAGGAGCTAAAAAGCCTCTTGATGAAAGTGAAAGAGGAGAGCGAAAAAGTTGGCTTAAAGCTCAACATTCAGAAAACGAAGATCATGGCATCTGGTCCCATCACTTCATGGGAAATAGATGGGGAAACAGTAGAAACAGTGTCAGACTTTATTTTTTTTGGGCTCCAAAATCACTGCAGATGGTGACTGGAGCCATGAAATTAAAAGACGCTTACTCCTTGGAAGAAAAGTTACGACCAACCTAGATAGCATATTCAAAAGCAGAGACATTACTTTGCCGACTAAGGTCCATCTAGTCAAGGCTATGGCTTTTCCTGTGGTCATGTATGGATGTGAGAGCTGGACTGTGAAGGCTGAGCACCGAAGAATTGATGCTTTTGAACTGTGGTGCTGGAGAAGACTCTTGAGAGTCCCTTGGACTGCAAGGAGATCCAACCAGTCCATTCTGAAGGAGATCAGCCCTGGGATTTCTTTGGAAGGAATGACGCTAAAGCTGAAGCTCCAGTACTTTGGACACCTCATGCGAAGTGTTGACTCATTGGCAAAGACTCTGATGCTGGGAGGGATTGGGGGCAGGAGGAGAAGGGGACAACCGAGGATGAGATGGCTGGATGGTATCACTGACTCAATGGACGTGAGTCTGAGTGAAGACCGGGAGTTGGTGATGGACAGGGAGGCGTGGCATGCTGCGATTCATGGGGTCGCAAAGAGTCGGGCACAACTGAGTGACTGAACTGAACTGAACTGAACTTGTCATCTTTTAATGTTGTGAACTTTTAAAATTTATTTATTTTCTGTTTATTATTTGTTTTTAGCTGAAATCTAGAAAGAATATACTTTTGAAAAAAAAGTAACTTTTGGTATTTTCTTAAGTTTTTGTGTTCTCAAGTTTTGCTCAGTTTTGATAATCTGAGAAAAATTAGACTCTTTAATGTACCAGCTTGTAGCTCCAATAATAATCACTAATAATTGTTATAATATTCAAACAGCAAGTTATTTATTGCTTAAATTATACTTTTTTACTTACTATTTAAAGTGTCATATTGTGATACACAAACCATATATACAATACATTCTTACATTCCTGAAATAATCAATTGATTTTAGATTGGTTAATAGAATAATCACCAGACATATATTAAACTCTCCCAAACCCCTGTCTGTAGCTCAGTGACCTCTACTGAACACTAATGTTAGTCACTCAGTCATTTCCTACTCTTTGTAATCCCATGGCTGGAGCCCACCAGACTCCTCTGTCCATGGAATTCTCCAGGTAAGAATACTGGAGTGATTCTTTTATATACTGGATTCTTTTTTTTTAAAAAAGAAAGTGATTCTTTTTAATACTGGAGTGGAGCCATTCCCTTTTCCAGGGGATTTTCCTGACCCAGCGATGGACCCTAGGTCTCCTGCATTGCAGGCAGATTCTTTACCATCTGAGCCACCAGGGACGCCCCATTGAACACTAGATCTACATAAATGACAGCTTCCATTAAGCATCTTAATATATTGAACACTAGACCTATACATTAAGCTGTTTAATGGATGCTGTCGTTTGGAACCTCAGACTCCATACCAGAATCCTAACTACTTTATTTTTCCCCTTGCCACAATAAACTTCTTTCCATACTTTGAATAAAACATGGTCTTCTTGATCAGAGACCTTTGCCTGGAACACTCTCCTACTTATCCTGCAGGTCTCATCTTCAGTTCAGCCTGATTTTCCTAGACTTAGGTGGGCCACTGTTTCCGTAGTGTCCTTTTAGCATTCATTGCAGTTTACCTCACTATTTGTTGAATATAAGCTCTCGGCAAGAGCAAGTACTCCATGAGTCTGTGTCTAGTGCTTAACGTATTAGTGCATAGTAGGTGCTCATTATATATATATATATATATATTTGATCAGCTTAAAACAATGGAAAAATAGTAACACAAATGCAGTGAAACATATCTTCAGAAATATTTAACTTGTCAGATATGACAAGTTAAATATATACACTATGAGATTATATATAATGCGATTTCAGTTTTGTAAAATAAGAAATATGCAAATTTTTATACCAAAAAAGGTTAAAATATACCAAAATGTTTTGTTGGCAAAAAGACTATGGGATTAAAAAAAAAAAGCTATTCATTTTTCAAAGTGAATTAATATTGTTTACAATCAGAAATAAAAACTGTTCCAAAAGGGAAATCAATATTCTTTTCTGTATTGCTAAAAAAAAAAAAGATTAAAAAAGCATTATTTTACAATTCCTATTAGTTATTTTTGGTGGAAGGTTTTGACATTTTTATATTCTTTGTGACACATAAAACATTTTTCAAACTGGATCCAGCAATCCTAAACTAATATAGCATCTCCTATATTTGGAGAATTCTAGGTTTGGAGAACACCCATGAATACTAATGTAATTCTGTATTACATTATGTATTATACGTAATTCTCTGTGTAATGTAACTCCATCCTATCATCTATCTGGTTTTTTAAAAAGAACTGTTTCTCTCCTAAATAATTACTTCTGGAAATAGTCTTTTTTTTTTTTTTTAACCAGTTAGGACCTCAAAGATTTAGCAGTCTTTAACAGGCTAAAGAATGCAAGAATACAAAATTTTAAAGAATGTAAATTTCCTTATACTTTTGTAGAAAAGATGTGATACTATTAAAGAGCTACAGATCGCCATTAAATGTGAATTACTTCACAGGGGAATAATGCAAAAAATATATCCATTTTGCTACTTCATAGTTTAGTGAGTTTGGCTGGTCTATTAATATTCAGCCCTCTCATCTTTTTTACATCTTAATTGCATATTAAATATCATTCTGAAGTGAAAAATACAAACATTGTTCATTAAGATGAATTTTAACTTGTTTATTTAACATAAGCTTATACAGTTCCTTCAGATGCTTGCAAAATACTCTGAGAGTAAAAAGAACAATGAATGAAATATGGTCCCTGTCTTTGAGGTGCTCACAGTCTATCCAAGGAGAAATATTACAAAAATATATATGATAAACAGCGCAAAAAAAAAAAACATTAGAGAGAACAAAAGTACTTAAGGCTCAATAGGATCTCAGTAAAGGTCATTGAAGTCTGTATCTTTTACTTCTTTTCTGGTTCCAGCCATCATTTCTTAGCTTGTTTGGAGCGACAGCCCCCAGCTGGTCACCATGCTTCTATACCTGCCTTCCTGAAGTCTATCCTCAACACAATGGCCAGAAGTTACTTTCAAAAATATATTAGACAGTGTCTCTCTTTTGCTCAGAACTCTCCACTGGCTCCCCTTTTCTTTAAGAAAAACACCAAAGTCTTTCCAAGTCCCTTCTGTTTGACTTCCCCTTACCAACCCCAAATTGCCTCTTTATTTTCATCTCCTTTATGCTCCCCTTTGTTGAATCTCCTGTAGTCATGTTAATCATTTGATGTTTTTCAAGTCTACCAGTATATTTACATTTTGGGAACTTACACTTGCCTTCCCTCTGCTGGTAGCTCTTGAGCCAGCATGATTCCCTCCTTACTTCTTTTAAATCTTGATCACATGTTAACTTCTCTATGCTGCCTACCCTGGCCAGACCACCTAGAATTACAACTTGTGCATTCAAACACTCGCATTTCCCACATCCTGTCTTCATTTTTCTCATTTGTATTTCAATTAGCACTCTCTAACATGCTTATTTTCTCTCTCTGTCAGTCACAGATTATTTTATTCAGTAACATATTGAATACACTTAAAGAAGGATCTTGCATATATTAAATGTCAGTGACTGATGAAGTAATGACGGAATCTTGTTTTCATTCTAGTACAATCTTAGTTTTTTCAAATGCAGATTTTGTAATGATTCTTCTTGAATTCACTTGAAATTTTTCTGTATATTTTCTGTTAAAAATTGTGTCTTTTGTAACTAAATAAATTTTCAGCTAAAAGGAGAGGGAAAAGAATTTCTTTTTTAGGAAATGTTTTCAATCAATTCATACAGTCAGTAAAAGAAAAGCTGGTTTCTAGCTGAAAAATCCTGCCTAAGAGTTTGACAGTTATTTGTTGGTATAATTATATGTTACTACTAAAGCAATAAAATTTCATTTTTTAAAACTGGTGAATTCTTCAGACAAAATAATTTTGGACTAGCCTCAGCTAATTGTTCTGCATTCAAGATAATTACAATAATATTAAAAGAAATCATATAAAATGGAATGTTATAAAGCTGTAGTCTTCAGTTTCATAAACCTATGACATTCTAGAAATCTTTGATTGCTGATGGAAGCACTAATAAGAGACTTTAGTCTCACTAATAGCTAAAGCATGTTCTGTTGGAAAGACACATTGGAGACAAATTAATTACTTGAGGCAACTGGAGCACCATTATTTCAATACAACATTTCGGTGACCTTAAAAAATGGAAACAATGTACTAGTTGCCAAACTCAGTGACATTAAATGGTTTCTGCAATGCCTGGAAAAATTAATGAGTGCATAAGTGTTCAATAGTCGTATAAATTTGGTCCCTTCTGCAATTTTCAGTGTGCTGCCTCTACTAAACAACTGATGGAGTGGGAAACTTGAATTGACTTGCATATTTTGTGGGATGGGGATTGCCTTGAGCTCTTTACACTTTGGGCAGTTCCAAATTATATACAATGAAATGTATTTGCTAAGAAGTTGGGCAGAAATATAGTTTAGTTTCTAAGCATGAATATATGATCTTGAGCTTACAACAAGGAATCAGAATTCATTTTCAAGACAACCATAGTTCTTTCTCTCAGTGACACTTAAAATAGTTAACGTTGTTAAGGAAAAAAAAGACACGATGACAATAAAGATCTGTTTGGAATTTTGAAAGATCCAGGGCTCCTCCCACTCTTCCCTGGAGAAATTATCCAACTGCTAATATGCTTTGCAGAGGAATCTTCCAAAGTTCCTGAAGCCTAATTAGCTTTATTAAAAATACACTTCTAACTTGTTTTGAGTGGTGGGTTTACTGTGTGGAAAGTAATACAAACAATTATCAAATGAAAACAAGTAAATTTATCATCAAAGATGTTAGAATTAATCCAAAGAATAGATTAGTAATTTGGTCTTTCTTTTCAAATTGCTTAACAGGTGGGAGGTTTCAATTGGTGTCTTTTATGAACTCTTGGTTTGAAATGAAGAATGTGAGCTTCTTTCCACCCCCAATTATTTTATGTTCAATTTAATTTTCAGTTCTCAAAGATATTTCAAAGTGAGATACTGTTCTTTCCTTTCCTCTCTCAAAGTTTCATCAATTAGCATTTGACGTGTGTATGAAATGATAAGCATTAGCTAGGAACAAAGCAGGAAAGCAATTTGCCTTTTACAGCTATATATTTGAAAAATTAATTAATGCTTATAAATTCTCCCCAACTCCTTTTTTTCTTAAAAAAATGAGTTTTGTTCTGAAGTTGTGAGATTAAAGAGTAATTGCAGTGTAAACTGAAAATAGTGAATATGGAAAGGTTTGGCTGAATTGATTCAACTTAGCATTTGGCCTCCTGTTTCCATCGTTGCAAACTAAATGAACTCAGTTGGGCTGGAGATGAGATACTGTATGCAACATGCTATGAAATCTTTCAGATATTCTAAACTGGAAAGACCCTATACAGTAGGAAGATCCTGTCTGAAGAGACTGGGGATCAAATGCCAATTCTCCCACTTTTTGTACAGCATTGAATAAATAACTTATCTTTTCTGCATCTCAGTTTTCTTATTGTAGCATGGATGTGATGTAACATTTGAAATGACTGTAAGGATTATGGAATATCATTGCATGGTGCTTCCTAATATTAGGACTTCATCTTGATCTCTTCTTCTACATCATTTTGTCCTCCAGAGGACCAGTACTGACTGTTTGATGCAGAGATCAAGGACATATAACAGCTACTCTCTAGTGTAATTTTCAGATAAAGAGTATAGTGTTGGTGTCTGATAAACATGCGAGATGTGCAGTTTTTATATGGTTACAGCTTTGAAAACTATTTCTTTTGTTTCTATGGGATTATTCTTATATAAATCTGAGTTCATTTGAGGAAAGGTTTCAAAAAGCAACTGAGATATTTTGGGGTTGAAGGTATTCAAAGTTCTAAGTCAATCTTAAAAACAGAGTAATTTTCTTCCTTCAGATATCAGTGTGATGGGAAAGGTTGGTTGGATGACTTCGATGAATATGAAATAGCTTAAATGAAAATATGAGGAGAAAACACCACCACACATATGTATTCTAGTTTACTTACAAATGTTAGCATTCTCTAGCTTCATAAAGAATAAATCTCGCTCGAGATTCGATTTCCTTGTATGTGAACTGTGACTAGACTAGGGCCTCGGGGTCAGAGTCGCTTATGTCACACCCTCATTCTTTGCTGAGTGTACAGAGGAGTTTTCCAGAAACTGCGTGTTATAGGTTACTCTAGTAGAGTGAATGCAAAGCAGATAAAATCTGGCTCTCTCCTAGTAAGCTAGATGTGGAAGAAAATGACAAAAATGTAAAACAATGCCATGCTTCTCACTTCTTTTTTTTTTTTTTAAGAAAAACATCTATATTTTTTACAAAATTATGTTAACATACAAGTTTTGTGTTATGGGTTTTTGTTATTTGTAAATAAATAAAAGAATTCTTAAAATTAAAAAAAAGAATAAATCCTCTAAACTGAGAGTAAGTTAGCACAAAATCCAAGCAACCAATACCACCGCTTCATTAATATCATAATTCTCCCATTCTTCCTGTATGTTCAGAAGTCCTACCTACAATCCCAAAGTAAAGCAAACAAAAACAAAATACAAACTAACCTCCAGTGTAAGTAATGAAAAAAACCCAATATCAACATCAACTACAACAAAAAGCCAAGTCCAAACCATTGCTAGTAGATATTTAGAAATAATTGAGATCATTGACATCACCATGTTTCAGTAGCATGAAGACTCAGTTCATATGTAATTAGACAATATTAGGAGAAAATAGTAAGAATAAATCTCTAAACGCCAAAACTTTAATTTCTAAGACACTTCCACTATGACTTTAGTATACTACTGAAAGTTTTGATCGCTTAATATTTATTCTTTAACTGAAAATTGTGTTTATTGAGAACTGTTATTTAAAATTCTTCCATACCTCCTAATAAGTCAACTGACATTTTAAAGACTATCTTTATTCTTATAACAGCCTACAAAAAGAAGAAATCTAGTTGAACCAATGAGGAAATCTGGTTTCAGAGTTCAAGTTATGTAAATTAACGAATCAAGTTGCTAAATGGTAGGACCAGCTTCAAACCCTAATTTTAAACCTAGTGTTCATTTCATTCCACTATGGTTTCTTCCAATAATAACTACCTTGCTTACTATATAGGATTATTGTAAGCATCAAATAGAATAGTGTGTTTAATTTAAAGCATTTTATAAAACTGTGAAGTTCTGTGTATATATGTTAAATATTTATGTGATCTCTCTGTTTTAGGGAGATTTGATGAGAAACTAAGCCTCGTATTGTCTAATTGAAAGATTTGATTTTTAGGATCAGTTTGGAGGAGGTTTAAATATGGTCTCTCTAAGATGTTATTTTAAACCTTATATCACATTGGAAAGGGATTCATGGCTGTGCCTTTGTTATTTGCCTCGTTTACAACATAAGCCATGGCAGTTGATTTCCTCTTTGTGATTTATATCTCAGGCCTAAATTCTCAGAGCTCCCTTCTCTGAATACCCTATTTGATATGGTCTTTTGGTTTAGACTACTCCCTACCATATTCCCCAATTGCAACATTTTAATACCACGTTATTATTTAAATTACTGATCCTTGCTATTGTTTGCTTGCTTATTGTCTTCTTCTGGGGATATTGTCTTTTTTCACATCTTTAACCCTTGATATATAGTTATTATGTTGACTCAAATAGTAAAAACTCTGCATACAATGCAGGAAACCTGGGTTTAATCTCTGGGTCAGGGAGATCCCCTGGAAAAGGAAACCCACTCCAGTATTCTTGCCTGGAGAATTCCATGGACAGAGGAGCCTGGTGGGCTATAGTCCATGTGGTCGCAAAGAGTTGTACATGACTGAGGGACTAACACACAACACATATTTGTTGGAAGAACATTAGGCTATAGAGACTTCAGTTCCATTTTGAGGTTGGCCACCAACTAACTGTGTAATGTAGCAAGTTACTTAACTCTTGTGGACCTTAGAATTCTCATCTTTTAAAATAATAGCAAAACTATGGAATCCACAGAGTTTTCTGATACATTATTTTCTTAAAATAAGGAAATGAGAGAGTGTGACTAAGAAACCATTTAAATTCTTTTCAATTCTAAAATTTAATGTATCTAAGTTTTTGTGTATAGCTGACATTCAGTTTTTCTACATGTAATCACATAGAAATATGTGCAGATATGTATAAAACATATAGGATTTGGAACACTTATACATTATTTCTTTTCTTCTGCTGGCTAGTCATATTACTTATGACCTAGGCATTCTGTGACTATTATACCTCTATATTTGCTAAACAGTGCATTATTTTTAAGCTGCACAGTATGATATTTTTTAAAGTATTTTTTCTTAGAATTTTAGTTAGAACCTTGATTAGAATTATGATCAATGATTAACAATGTAAGTCATGACTTGGAGTCGATTCAGATAGTAATCATCCACTCCTCACAGTTTCTTTCAATCAGAATCATTTGCATATCACCCTTCCTTCCTTTTTCTTTTTTTCTAAAATAGCAAGTTAGGCTTCTGTAAGGATAACACTGTTGAAAGCTAATTTAAAATGTGAAGAACACAAGATTTTTGGTGATGACACTATTGATGAGATTGCTAAAATACATTTCATTACTGAGTTAAGGAATCATGCTCTAGAAGACCAGAAAGACCAGAGAGGAAACTCAGTGAATATAGTTTCATTCAATATTTATTTTCAAGTTTCCTTAGGATTTAGAATGTTATCAAATAGTTTTTAGAGTAAACTTAACTGTTTTTCCTATAGCTGTTGCAATTGTTTATCTAAAGTTCTTGGAGAGGTTAGTTGAGCAGCAAATTGTATTTTTGCTTTCAGTCATTTCCTAATTAAAATTTTTTTTTTACAATTTATGCCTCTTAAAATATACATTTTAAGTGTAAAAATTTAGAATAATCATAATTCTTGTTTCATCACAAGAAACAAGATTGTCTGTACCCTATGCTGTCCCAAATGATCTCAGACCTGCTTGTATCATAAATTTATGTAATTTCTCTACCCAACTACTCTGTTATCCTGATTTTTATCCTTACCATATATCTCAGTCTCATCCACTACCCTTAGTCTGTAAGCTATGTCTTGCTAAAATGAATGATCTTTTATATTTCTTTGGTTCCAAGCATCAGAAATTGATGCTAGTTAATCAGAATTCCCTAGAATTAATTAGATTTAAGAGAATTTAATGAAATTAAATAGAATTAACTGGAAGAATTAACTTTTAGTCAATTTGAAAAAAAATATTGTCTTGGATATGAGAGCTTAAGCAATGGAATAAGAGGTCAGGAATCAATCTTTAAAGGACAGGAACTAAAGAGCAATTGCAGAAACATGCTTTGTTGGAGGGGTTGGGGCAGAAATCACTCCAGAGCTTTCCAGTGTATTATTGATCTGAATCTTGAATCTTGTACCACCTTTCTCGGGGAAGAGAGAAAAAACATCTTAATGAAATGTCCCACCAGCCTGTATCCAATGGAAGAAAAGATCTGCTGATGCAAATTTAGGTTATTCCATAAAGGAGTTGAACACTGGGGTCAAAGGTAACACAAGTTCATACCAGAAATACTTTCTTCACTCCACACTTTGGAGCTAGCTATTTTAATACACATTTATAATCGCCAGCTGAATTTAACATTGCAATCTTTGACCTAGAGCTCAGATCCCCTTATTTCATGCCTATTCATGTTGAACTATATGTAGTTACCTATATTTAGATGTGATCTTAAACATTGAACATTTCACACGGTTTAACGAAATACAGTTGCATAACAAGCAGATTATATGCAGAGTATGTGGCTGGATGAAGCAACAGCTGGAGTCAGGGTTGCTGGGAGAAATACCAATAATCTCAGATATGCAGATGACACCACCCTTATGGCAGAAAGTGAAGAACTAAAGAGCCTCTTGATGAAAGTGAAAGAGAAATTTAGCTTAAAGCTCAACATTCAGAAAACTGAGATCATGGCATCCAACCCTTCACTTCATGGCAAATAGATGGGGAAACAGTGAAAACAGTGGCAGACTTTATTTTGGGGGGGCTCCAAAATTACTGCAGATGATGACGGCACGTTCGTCTAGTCAAGGCTATGGTTTTTCTAGTAGTCATGTATGGATATAAGAGTTGGACTGTAAAGAAAGCTGAGTGCCGAAAAGTTGATGCTTTTGAACTGTGGTATTGGAGAAGACTCTTGAGAGTCCCTTGGACTGCAAGGAGATCCAACCAGTCCATCCTAAAGGAGATCAGTCCTGGGTGTTCATTGGAAGGACTGATGCTGAACTCCAATACTTTTGCCACCTGATGCTAAGAGCTGACTCATTTGAAAAGACCCTGATGCTGGGAAAGATTGAGGGCAGGAGGAGAAGGGGACAACAGAGGATGAGATGCTGGATGGCATCACCGACTCAATGGATATGAACGTGGGTGGACTCTGGGAGTTGGTGATGAACAGGGAGGCCTGGCGTGGTGCAGTCCATGGGGTCACAAAGTGTCGGACACTACTGAGCAACTGAACTGAAATGAACTGAACTGAAGGAGCAGAGGTGACTCCCGCAAAAAGGGTTTCCTCTTTGTAGTTACTACAAGAACTGATTGTTATTTTTTTAAAAATATTTGAATTTGTAAATTCTATAGTTAGTCTTTCCAATATACACAGGAAACAACCTCAAATAGTTTTCTAACAGGTAATAAAATAGCATGAGTTAATAGACAGAAAGATTTGGCTGTTAGTGCTCATAATATTAAATTTTACAATGTGTGTGATATCAGGGAATTTGCTTAACTTCTCTGAGACTTGATTTCTTTATCTATTAAATGGGGACAGCTATTGTTTCTTGTTTTGCACCTTCTTGCTTATTGAATGGAGGATATGCATGTTTTTGTTTTTCTTTTATAAATTTTCTTTTTCTTTTTTTTAAACATCAAACCTTTTCTATTGGGGTATAGCTGATTAACAATGTTTTGATAGTTTTGGGTGAACAGTGAAGGGACCCAGTTATACACATACATGTATCCATTCTGCCCCAAACATCCCTCCCATCCAGGCTGGCACATAACACTGAGCAGTGTTCCTTGTACTATACAGTATGTTCTTGTCAGTTATCCATTTTAAATAAAGCAATGTGTACATGACCTTCCCGAAGTCCTTAACTATCCCTTCCCACCAGCAATCATGAGTTTGTTTTCTAAATCAATAAGTCTCTGATTTGTACTTAAGTTTATTTGTATCATTTCTTTTTAGATTCCACACATAAGAGATGTCATATATTTCTCCTTCTCTGTCTGACTTATTTCACTCAGTATGACACTGTCTAGGTCCATCCGATGAATGCAAAGAAATAGAGGAAAACAATAGAATGGAAAGAATAGAGATCTCGTCAAGAATATTAGAGATACCAAGGGAACATTTGCTGACAGAATGTGGCCCACTGGAGAATGGAATGGCAAACCACTTCAGTATTCTTGCCTTGAGAACCCCATGAACAGTATGAAAAGGCAAAATGAGAGGATACTGAAAGAGGAACTCCCCAGGTCGGTAGGTGCCCTATATGCTAGTGGAGATCAGTGGAGAAATAACTCCAGAAAGAATGAAGGGATGGAGCCAAAGCAAAAACAATACCCAGTTGTGGATGTGAATGGTGATAGAAGCAAGATTCAATGCTGTAAAGAACAATATTGCATAGGAACCTGGAATGTCAGGTCCATGAATCAAGGCAAATTGGAAGTGGTCAAACAGGAGATGGCAAGAGTGAATGTCGACATTCTAGGAATCAGCAAACTAAAATGGACTGGAATGGGTGAGTTTAACTCTGATGACCATTATATCTACTACAGTGGGCAGGAATCCCTTAGAGGAAATGGAGTAGCCATCATGGTCAACAAAAGAGTCGAAATGCAGTACTTGGATGCAATCTCAAAAACGACAGAATGATCTCTGTTCGTTTCCAAGGCAAACCATGCAATATCACAGCAATCCAAGTCTATGCCCCAACCAGTAATGCTGAAGAAGCTGAAGTTGAATGGTTCTATGAAGACCTACAAGACCTTTTAGAACTAACATCCAAGAAAGATGTCCTTTTCATTATAGGGGAGTGGAATGCAAAGTAGGAAGTCAAGAAACACCTGGAGTAACAGGCAAATTTGGCCTTGGAATACAGAATGGAGCAGGGCAAAGGCTAATAGAGTTTTGCCAAGAGAATGCACTGGTCATAGCAAACACCCTCTTCCAACAGCACAAGGGAAGACTCTACACATGGACACCACCAGATGGTCAACACCGAAATCAGATTGATTCTATTCTTTGCAGCCAAAGATGGAGAAGCTCTATACAGTCAGCAAAAATAAGACTGGGATATGACTGTGGCTCAGATCATAAGCTCATTATTGCCAAATTCAGACTTAAATTGAAGAAAGTAGGGATAACAATGAGACAATTCAGGTATGAACTAAATCAAAGCCCTTATATAAGCTTATACAGTGGAAGTGAGAAATAGATTTAAGGGCCTAGATCTGATAGATAGAGTGCCTGATGAACTCTAGACTGAGGTTTGTGACATTGTACAGGAGACAGGGACCAAGGCCATTCCATGGAAAAGAAATGCAGGAAGGCAAAATGGCTGTCTGGGGAGGCCTTACAAATAGCTGTGCAAAGAAGAGAATCGAAAAGCAAGGAGAAAAGGAAAGATATAAGCATCTGAATGCAGAGTTCCAAAGAATAGCAAGAAGAGATAAGAAAGCCTTCCTCAGCGATCAATGAAAAGAAATAGAGGAAAACAACAGAATGGGAAAGACTAGAGATCTCAAGATAATTAGAGATACCAAGGGAATGTTTCATGCAAAGATGTGCTCAATAAAGGACAGAAATGGTATGGACCTAACCGAAGCAGAAGATATTAAGAAAAGGTGGCAAGAATACATGGAAGAACTGTACAAAAGAGATCTTCACGACCAAGATAATCATGATGGTGTGATCACTCACCTACAGCCAGACATTCTGGAATGTGAAGTCAAGTGGGCCTTAGAAAGCATCACTATGAACAAAGCTAGTGGAGGTGATGGAAATCCAGTTGAACTATTTCAAATCCTGGAAGATGATGCTGTGAAAGTGCTGCACTCAATATGCCAGCAAATTTGGAAAGCTCAGCAGTGGCCACAGGACTGGAAAAGGTCAGTTTTCATTCTAATCCTAAAGAAAGGCAATGCCAAAGAATGCTCAAACTACTGCACAATTGCACTCATCTCACACACTAGTAAAGTAATGCTCAAAATTCTCCAAGCCAGGCTTCAGCAATACATGAACCGTGAACTCCCTGATGTTCAAGCTGGATTTTGAAAAGACAGAGGAACCAGAGATCAAATTGCCAACATCCGCTGGATCATGGAAAAAACAAGAGAGTTCCAGAAAAACATCTATTTCTGCTTTATGGACTATGCCAAAGCCTTTGACTATGTGGATCACAATAAACTGTGGAAAATTCTGAAAGAGATGGGAATACCAGACCACCTAACCTGTCTCTTGAGAAACCTATATGCAGGTCAGGAAGCAACTGTTAGAACTGGATGTAGAACAACAGATTGGTTCCAAATAGGAAAAGGAGAATGCCAAGGCCTTATACTGTCACCCTGCTTTTTTAACTTCTATGCAGAGTACATCATGAGAAACGCTTGGTTGAAAGAAGCACAAGGTGGAATCAAGATTGCCGGGAGAAATATCAATAACCTCAGATATGCAAATTGAAGGACCTAAGCTACTCCATTTTGTTAACAGAAAAACTCCATTTTGTAAGGTTCCAGGAAAAGAGCCTTTGGAAATCCCCTGACCTCACCCCACCACCCTCGAGCCAATCGGACCCAAGGCCAAAATCTCCTGACTTAACGTAGTCTACCTACGTAATGGGAACCAATCAGAACCTGTGGCCAGCCCAGGAAATGGGAACCAACCAGAAACCAACATCTAACCCTTCCACAGAAGGTAACCAATTAGATATCTCCCAACCCGGAAACTCCCGTTTTTCAAATTTCTCGCGTGAGAATACCCTATATAAGCAATGTAACCCAGAACTCAGGGCTCCTCCCTATAGCCGCTGCGTTGGTATCGGTGGGAGCCCCAGCTCGAGCTTGGTAATAAAAACTCTCTTGCTTTTGCATTGGATATCAGCTCCCTGGTGGTCACTGGGAGATTTCACGACTTGGGCACAACACAGATGACACCATCCTTATGGCAGAAAGTGAAGAGGAACTAAAAAGCCTCTTGATGAAAGTGAAAGAGGAGAATGAAAATGTTGGCTTAAAGCTCAACATTCAGAAAACAAAGATCATGGCATCTGGTCCCATCACTTCATGGGAAATAGATGGGGAAACAGTGGAAACAGTGTCAGACCTTATTTTGGTGGGCTCCAAAATCATTGCAGATGGTGATTGCAACCATGAAGTTAAAAGACGCTTGCTCTTTGGAAAGAAAGTTGTGACCAACCTCGATAGCATATTCAAAAACAGAGACATTATTTTGCCAACAAAGGTCCATCTAGTCAAGGCTATGGTTTTTCTAGTACTCATGTATGGATGTTAGTTGAACTGTGAAGAAACCTGAATGTTGAAGAATTGATGCTTTTGAACTGTGATGTCGGAGAAGACTCTTGAGATTTCCTTGGACTGCAAGGAGATCCAAGCAGTCCATCGTAAAGGAGATTGGTCCTGAGTGTTCATTGGAAGGACTGATGTTAAAGCTGAAACTCCAATACTTTGACCACATGATGCGAAGAGCTGTCTCATTTGCAAAGACCTTGCAGCTGGGGAAGATTGAGGGCAGGAGGAGAAGGGGACGACAGAGGATGAGATGGTTGGATGTCATCACTGACTCAATGGACATGAGTTTTGGTAGTCTCTTGGAGTTGGTGATGGACAGGGAGGCCTGGTGTGCTGCAGTTCATGGGGTCACAAAGAGTTGAACATGACTGAGTGACTGAACTGAACTGAGGTCCATCCATGTGGCTGCAAATGGTATTATTTCATTCATTGTAATGTCTGAGTAATATTCCATTTTGCTTATTTACTCTATCCATTCCTTCTTTATCCATTACATACCACACCTTTACCCATTTCCCTGTCAATGGACATTTAGGTTGTTTCCACGTCCTGGCTGTCGTAAACAGTGCTTCAATGAACATTGGGGTGCATGTATCTTTTCAGGCCATTTTTCTCTGGATATATGCCCAGGAATGGGATTGCAGGGTCATATGGTAGCTTTATTTTTATTTTTTAAGGAATATCCACACTGTTCTCCATAGTGGTTGAACCAATTTACATGCCACCATAGTGCAGGAGGGTTCCCTTCTCTCCACACCCTTTCCAGCATTTGCATTTATAATGCTTAGCATAAAGCCTGGCACCAAGAAAGCATGGAATTAATGTTAGTTGTTGCCATTGAGTAGTGACACTTATAACTGCCACAATTCACAAATTCCCATATTAAAGCTTCAATCAGCTCAGGTAATCTAAGATAGAAAATAGAATTTATTTGGGGGAGCATTCTCTTTTCTTCAGGTCAGTGCATTTTGGTTGAAACTATAAACTACAAACACTGCTTTGGAGAATTCTCCTTCAGACTGAGAATTTAAATATGTTTAACAAGAAGAATGGTTCTATTCACATGTAAGTACTCTTGCAAATTTAGGGAAATATGTACACCTGCGTGAAACATTTTAGCAGCAATGTTTTTCTAGTTGAAATTTTATAAGGGACCAGCTCTGAAAATTATTGATTGTGCTTGGAGGTGGGTCTGTGCTCTGTTCAAGTAATGGCCTTAGGAGATGAGGGCCAGAGACCCCATTACTTTATTAATCCCATACATCTTTCATTTTTCCTCACATGTGAAATATTTATTCTTGTCTTTGCTTCAAAAAATTGCTTCAACAATTCTTAACTGTAACATAGGAATAACATGATCATGTATAATTCACAAAATAATGATTGTAAAATCATTATCTCATTGCAATAAGGCAATGAATGTAGTGGCATTTTTGCACCATAAATCACTTTATACAACTAAGGTACTATTATTATTTTAATTATATTTGTACTGTTTAGGTCAAAGACAATATAGAGTAGTAAAAAGCATGAATTCCAGCGCCACACTGCTTGAATTCAACTCTGTAACCTTGGGCAAGTAACTGGAACTTTAAGTGGCTTATTTTCCTCACCTAAAAATTGAGTATAATAATAATGCCTTTCTCATGTGATTGTTTCTAGAATTACATGAGTTCATATATGAAAAGCAGTAAGAAAAATGGCTGGTACAAAATAAATAACATAAAATAATAATAAATTACATTTAAGTCTTATAGCTCAAATCACACTGGTATGCCTTATTTATAAGTTGTCCTGTAATCATGCTGTTGAGTGAATTATTCATATCTTTGTGTCTTATTTTTGCATCTGAATTATGTGGTCCTTTGGGGGTAGGATGTGTTGTCTGTACTTTGTTATGTCCCAAAGGGACTAATTCTCACATGAATTAGATCCCTCTTCTAGTCTTTTCCATTTACATATTTGTTCCTATCAGTCATTTTGTATTTTGGCAGAAGAGGATGGAGAGCTGCTGGATTACATTAAAAGTACTTTTGGTATCAATTCCCAATTCAGTTTCTTTGCATAGAGAATAATAGCTAGGGATGGTGGGCCAATATGAAAAGGTACTCAAATTTGGTTCTATTAGGACTAAGTTGGCTATTACTTTCACAGATGAGATTACTAGAACATTTTTTTTAAAGTCCATACCTCAAACTGTCACTGTGAGGAAGACTCAGTTCATGGCAAAAACAAACAAGGCATACAGTCTGTCTGTCTCTCTCTCTCACACACAAACATGTGTACACACACACACATAACCAAGGACAATAAGATATAACTGGATTATCACAAATTATTCCCAAACAATTACCCCAAAATCTGGCCTGAAGATTTTGTCATTAATGAGGTACATCATCAAACTGGAAATTTGTATATTAATATTTTTAGTTTATTTAATAACAATTAAATGTTTAGATTTATGACAAGTTGGCCTCCATTTTTACTCTTTTATTGTGTTAAAATGGTTTAATTCTTTAATTACAGATAAATGGATTATGCTTAATGTAGATATAATTTGTAGGGAACTGATTTTAGGAAGAAATGTCATGTTATTACATCTGTATTTTGGAGTTTCATAAGTATTAATGGTTCTTTTTACAATGAGTTCATTCATCTAACAAATATTTATTGAGTTCCAACCATGTCCAGGCATTCTTATAGGTACTGAAGTCACAGCAGTAAACAGAATAGATGAAAAAGTCTTTGCTTTGTAGGTGCTTGTGTTCTGGTGGGGAAGAAGATAATCAATAAAAGACAGGTAACTATATTATGAGATCATTTAGCAATAAGCACTGTGGAGAAAAATTAGGCAGTTAAAGAGAATATAGTGCTGACAGTGGGTATTGCTGGTTTATATTGTAGCCAGGGCAGACCTTCATGGGAAGATGTCATTTGAGCAGAAGCCTGAAGGAAATGAGGGAAAACTGCAGATACCTGGGCAAAGAGCATTCCAGAAAGAGTTAATGGTGAGGTCAAAGGTCCTGAGATAAGAGGTGTATTTAAAGGCACAAGTCGCTGGAGAAGAGTAGGTAAGGGGGAGGTAGGTAGGAATTGTGGTCAGAAAGGGGTTGTGAGCAATAAGGCTCTGATGGCTTGGTTGTCACTGTTGTTCAGTCACTACCTTGTGTCCAACTCTTTGCGACCCCGCTGACCACAGCATGCCACCTTTCCCTGTCCTTCACTGTCTCCTGGAGTTTGCCCAAACTCTGATGCCATCCAACCACCTCCTCCTCTGCCCTCAACCTTTCCTAGCATCAAGGTCTTTTCCAATGAGTCAGCTCTTCACATCAGGTGGCCAAAGTATTGGAGCTTCTCCTTCAGCATCAGTCCTTCCAATGAATATTCAGGGTTGATTTCCTCTAAGATTGACTGGTATGATCTCCTTGCTGTCCAAGGGACTCTCAGGAGTCTTCCCCAGCACCACAATTTGAAAGCATCAATTTCTAGGCACTCAGCCTTCTTTATAGTCCAGCTCTCTGAGGGGTATCGTCTCCATATCTGAGGTTGTTAACATTTCTATGTTGATAGCCTTGGTAGGGCATTCTGAAGATTTTGGCCTTTATTCCAATTCCAAGTGAGATGAGATGCTACTGGTGTTTTGAGCAGAGGAGTGCCAAGATCCGACTCAGGTTTAAACAATATTTCTGGCTAATATTGCATACATTGAAAGAGGCGAAATCTGCAGGCTGAACAATCTGAATGGTGGAGTTGGGCAGGGATTCAATCTGGAAACATTCTCCAAACAAGAATCATCATTTTTAAACAAGCGTTAAGAATAAGCAAGATCTTTCTTAAAGAGCAAACATTTAGAATTAGAGTATGAGCTATGGCTTCTCAGGTTATTTCGTATTACACCAACATCCTTATCAAAAATAATATTTTCCCTTAAGGAGAGAAGATGCTAGATGTAAAAGTTCTGAAATAAAGGTTCCTGATGTTCTAAAACACAGTAATAATATACCAAATCAAATAAATTATCACATTTAATTTTTCTGATGAAACAACAAACTGTCTATACTCTAGGCTTTTAGAGAATGGATATGTTCTATCATATAAGCCAAGAAATAAAATATTAATGAAAACAGTTTATGGATTTTGTAAAAACATAATTGTGAATTTGGGACAGATTTAAATGCAAAATGAAAATGACTGTTCTGTGGTCTTTATAATGTCAATATCACAATATAAAAAAGATTCAAATCAATAAAGAGTGAGTCACTGGTAGTTGTACATATAACTTTGGTTTACTTTGCTGGTGAAACTGATTCAATATGAAAGACATCACCAAAATCACCTTTTCCTTCCCATTCTCATCCCAACCCTTCCTTTTTGGATCTTGAGAATAAATATTTCTGATATTTGGTGCTGACATATTCATTTACCATATGTCATAAAAACTGCAGTCTCTTGAGCAGATTTCAATTTCTCTAGTATGATCTAGAGACTGTGGCTCATTGATTCTAAGTTGTTGTCCATTATGTGTAAAAACTGTGATGATATTTAAGAGAATAATGTACTAAATAAACAGAAGTCCTAATTACATGCCCTGTATATTGGATACTGACCTGTAATTCTTTAGGTATATATCTGCTTAGCTAAGCAAGCAGATTACCATTTGTCTTGAAAATATAGAATGATATTAGATGCATACTCTTTCTCATATTTAATAGCATTTAATTGTTTCCTATTGTGCATCCATGAGCCAAGAAATAAACTTTTATTAAATTTTCTACTGTCAGGCACAATGCCGGGTGCTTAAGAGGAAAAAAAAAGAGGATCCAAAGGTTTTGCTCTTAGGGTTATTGTATAATATGGAGGAAATATTTTTCTGATAAGATTTTAGGTTTTTCTCTTTCCTATTTCTAAATGATAAACATGTTTATCATTTAGAAACTGTTGAAGAATTAAATATAATTAGTGTTAATAAGAACCCACTTTTGCTCAGAGCCATGCTAGGTGCTAGTTATAAAGACAGGAGATTCCTGTTCTCATGAAGGTTACCAAGACTGGATAGAGAACCGCACTGTAGTTTGCAAGTAGCTGGCCTGATTCTACTGTAAGAGCTCAGAAAGAGGTGGGATCGTAATGGCCTTGGTTTGGTCAGGAGTCATGAAGACATGGTTCTGAAACTACGGCTTGAGGTATGGGAAGTATGTATAATGCAGAAAAAGTGTTTCAGAAATTCAGTCTATTGAGAATAAAAAACTATGGTTTACACAAGGATGTAGTAAAAATTGATGGGGTTATGTAAGCCCTAAAATGAGTAATAAGTGGCTTGATATTGCTCCTACACCCTCCCAACCCCCAAGTCTGGGAGTGAACTGATTGCTGAATGATACTTTTCTGGTACCAAATCAATATAGTTATTTTGGCATCAGGAGTCACTGCAGAAGTTTTCACTCTTAGTTTTGTCATTTTCTTGTGACTTAAAAATATGGAGCACAAGTTATCCTGACTGCTTTTCATTTAATAACACTTTGTAGAAGCACTTTGCCCCAAGCTACTGCTAAGTTACAGAACATAGTCCCAGACGACCCACTTCTGGCAGAAACTGGAGAGAAGCCAAGAGAAAAATCAATTATAATTATTCTGAAGTGAAGGTTCACAGTGTTCTGTTCACATTTTTTATCTATGAGCTCCCTGAGAACATTGACAATGTCTTACTCACCTTTGATTCTCCTGGTGCCCAGCACTATGTCCAGCAAATAATATGACATAAATATTTGCTAAATAAATGCATAATAAAGTAACTTTCAACATATGTCAGGAAATCCAAACATTTGTTGTTTTACTCCCTGATTATATCTGATATTTTCCTCCCATGTAGTTCAAAGTGTATGAATGTATGAAATCTACAGACTTTTTTCTTTTTTTTTTTTTAATTGGAGGATAATTGCTTTACAATGTATTGGTTTCTGCTCTACAACAATGTGAATCAGTCATAATTATATATGTGTGTGTGTATGTGTGTAGATATATATACATAGATATATCGCCTCCCACCCTCCCCCTCCCATCCCACCTCTTTTGTGTGTTCAACAAAGTAAATGCTGAAATAAAAGATTGGTTTAAAATTTCATATTTCTTCCCTGCATGCACTGAAATATACTAAGGTGGCTGGATGTTCTGTAAACAGATTCATTCTCTCAGGGAAGTTGCTAAAAGAGACAAAACTTTGCCTGAAGTTTTCCTTTAGAATATCTTGGAACGTCTTTTGGAAGTGACCTTTGAAGTCATGAAGTTAGAACATTCACTCAAACAGCAAAGAGAGAACTCCACCACAGAGCCCTTAGGTTCTGACAGACACATAGCTTTCTAGCTTCAAGAAGCATCCAGGGCTGCTGCTTTAAGGTGGCTATCTTTGTTGTTTATGAGAGTAGCTGTCTTCTCAGAGGTTATGCCTACACCTCCCTCAAGAAGAATTTCGGTCACAAAATTATCTTTTTTGTACAAGAATGCCAACTGGTCAGAGTCAGGAAATAACATATTTTAGTAAGCAGAAGTCCATATGGGGATTTCTAATGTTTCAAAAAATGGAATATATAAAATACACTTTAAGCTTAAACTATGTAAAAGCAATTTACCCCTCTGATGACTGAGAAAAATTTTCAGGTTTCTGCATTCCTTCAGGATCCTGAAACATCTAATTCATTATCATTTTACTTATGCATGCTTAAAGTGCAGGTGCTTACACTGAATCCATAATAATTCTGTGAGGCAACCGCAAAAAAATATTATTTTAAAAAATAATTGCCATAAGCTATTGACATTTTCCTCTAGAAATATGTAACTGCTTAACCTTTACCATATTAGTTGAGATAATATACATTCCTAGTTGACAGATTATTGAATAAGTCTGGATGTTAAAAGAAAGACCATATTTCTATTTCTTCCATGCTTCCTGCCCTCTACTCAAAAACCATGCAAAGACTTGAGGATATATTATAGAGAAAAAGTCATATAGAAAGATTATGTCTGAACAGTGAGAAAAATGAACAGTGAGTGCAGTTTAGAAAGGAAAGTAACATCTGCAAAAAGAGCTTGCCCACGTGGGGTGACCATAGAAAAAACAGTAACTGAAAGCACAGCTACTCAATAGAGCATGTTGTTTCAAAAATAGTACTTTCCGCTGATTTTTTGTTGGATAATGAGAATGAGCTTGCTCTCAGCAGAAATGTATAGATAGTGATTCTTTTCACCTAGATTAAGGGAAGGTCTTTCCTGAGAGAGTTTGCATGTGTTTTGCCTGGAGTTCTATGATCAGCATTGGTCCTAGAATGTAACTTGTATTAGACCCTCTACTAGTTAAACTTCAGTGACTAGTTGAGTGCTGTAAATACGAACCTAGGCCTGTGAAGTTTCATTCTTCTGTTGTTTTCCTTTGATCCCTGGATTTTTTTTTCTTTTTATAAGTTCACCTATGCAATTAAAAGCATATTTATTATATTTTATTCACTATGTTTATTTACCTTGTCTATATTTTTTCTGGAAAGGAACATTAATGCTTTTTATTTGATATATACATGTTTCAGTATGCTTTATCATTTTATTTTGGGGCCTTATCTTCTCATTTGTAATGTAAAATTTTCAGATATTGAAAAAACATTCTGAATTCTACTAAGCCCTTAGTTTTATATATGAGTTGTTTCTTGTGCTCCTCTGAAGTTTACAAATCCATTTATGTTCAACTTGCTACAGTATATGCATTTTTTACTGTTAGTAAATATCTTAATAAATGCTTTAGACATGCTTTCCATGGACATATATTATTCTGTTCACTATGGTTTGGTCATGTATTTTCTTAAAGGTCCTAGATTTCATATGCCTTCTGATGGATTTACTATATGAACATTGGTAAACTCAGTGGGTAAAAATTTCCAGGTTCCCCTCAAAAGTCACATCTCTAAGTCTGTGGGAAAGTAAGGAAAGTCATTTGATGGCATATACCATGATGACAGCTATCTATAGGGAAGTGTCCTAGGAGTAACTCATCCTTCAGTTTTATTTGGAATGAACTCACAGGAAAGATATGATACTAGACTGAAAAAGGATTAATTTTCATCTCTGAGAAATGAACTAAGATTAGTTCATTACTCATAATAACAAGTAATAAAAGTATCTTAGATTGAAAAGTGGAGAAGGCAATGGCACCCCACTCTAGTACTCTTGCCTGGAAAATCCTATGGACAGAGCAGCCTGGAAGGCTGCAGTTCATGGAGTCTCTGAGGGTCGGACACGACTGAGTGGCTTCGCTTTCAGTTTTCACTTTCATGCATTGGAGAAGGAAATGGCAACCCACTCCAGTGTTCTTGCCTGGAGAATCCCAGGGACAGGGGAGCCTGGTGGGCTGCCGTCTATGGGGTCGCACAGAGTCGGACACAACTGAGTGACTTAGCAGCAGCAGCAGCAGCAGATTGAAAAGTGATGATGATTTGATTGAATAATGGATCCAAAAAATGGAGACCAGAGAGGGTTTATCTGGCATGCTGTAGAAGAAAGGATGCTCTAACAGAATGATATTATATCTGCTTTTACCAGAGGCAAGGACTTTAGTCTGTTAAAACATGATTGGAATAACTAGTCCCTTATATATCTTGGGGCTTCCCTGGTATCTCAGATGGTAAAGAATCCACCTGCAATGCAGGAGACCCACATTTGATCCCTGGATAGAGAAGATCCCCTGAAGAAGGGGATGGCTATCCACTCCAGTGTTCTTGCCTGGAGAATTCCATGGGTAGAAGAACCTGGGGGTTATAGTCCTTGGGGTTGCAAAGAGTCAGACCCAACTGAGTGACTATGACTTTCACTTCTTTCAGTTTTATATATCTATGATTTTCAAAGGTGATGTGACCAAATATATCCTCTAAATTAAAAAATGTACTCCCCTATTTATTTATATATGTAACACATATGTGTGTAAACTAAACATTCTATATATACACAAATGAATTTGTCCTTATTGTTGCAGAGTCTCCATTAGGCCTCAGAGAATATTGAGGTGTGAACACCATTTATCTTTAATAGAAATGACTTGTTTTATGAGATCTTAGGTCTGCTTTTCTCTTTTGAATGGGAGTTAGCTGTTTATGTCTCTTTTCTGTGTTAGCTGTGGTTTCTTGCTTCTGGCATTGTGACTCCTTTTAACAATCCCCTTTGCTTTTAATTTGCTATTTATAATCACCTGTGGCTTGTTTCAAACCAGGTAATCCCAATTAAAATGTGTTCAAAATCTGAAAACAGGTTTGAATGAATAATTTTATTTTTTCCTGAAATTGTTAAGATTGATTCAATTTGCCAGCTTTGTAACCTCAATGGTAAATTTGCCACACTGAGGTCCAGACTCTAAATGACAGGGCTGTAAAACCCAGGCTGAAATTTCCTCTTGTCTTGCTCATTATGTTACTTTTTATGGCATTTGTTTTAAATTCAACAACAGTTTGAGAAACAATCAAAGACTACAATAAACCCAAAACAATCAAGATGACAGTTTTGCTGAATAAATATGCTGTGTCTGCATCAATCATGATGAACAATGTAAACCTGGCATCATTCATCCTGTTTCACTATTTGGCAAAGAGTTGGTAAGTTTTAAAAATTTTCTTAGATTTTATGACAGTTTTGCTGATGTGGGGATACAAAAACTGCAAGCCTATGTGTTGAAAATAAAACCTTTTGAAATTTGAAGTGTGCAGTATTGAGATAGTTATAATTCCTGAAGTTTGTTCATAAACATTTATTTTTTTATTATCTTGGAGGCCCACATTTTAATTTTTAATTTAAATCTAAGTATATTCAATGCTTTGAATTCAGTTCTGGGTTTAACTAATGAAAGAAGTGAGAGTTGAGTACTGTGTTTCCCAGGCTTGGCTGCACATTAGAATGACCTAATGAGCTTTTAAAACTCTTAATACCACAGACCAGTTAAATCAGAGTATTCTGGGATATGAAGCAGGCGAAAGTGCTTTCTAAAGTGCACTAATTGATTTCATCATGAAACCAGAGAACTGTGGCTTCGTGATAAAGCCTTGTAGGATTAGTGCCATCACAGGGCCTGACAGGTGCCATTGTAAACACACCAGCTAGGCCATTCTGGGCTGTCAGTATGTTCTTCTTTATTCATGTCAATGTATGGCAAAACCAATACAGTATTGTAAAGTAAAATAAAGTAAAAATAAAAATTAAAAAAAATATAAATATAAATATAATTTTATTTATTTAATTTATTTATTTGGCTGAGCCAGGTCTTGTTGCTGGGTTTTCTCTAGTTACAGTTCCTTGCCGTGTGTGAGCTTCTCATTGTGGTGGATTCTCTTGTTGCGGAGCATGGGCTTTGAGCACGCAGGCTTCAGTAGTTATGGCGCGTGGGCTCAGTTGTTCCATAGTATGTAGAATCTTCCCGGACCAGGGATTGGACCTGTGTCCCCTGCACTGGCAGGCAGATTCTGATCCACTGTACCACCAGGGAAGTCCTTTAGTATATTCTTGTTTAACTCCTCATATAATATTGTGGACGTCTGTTCTAAAACCTTAGTATACTGTCTGTATCGTATCATTTCACCCTTTATGTTTTCACTCTTGGCAGATGATTAAACTTCCTACCCCCGCCTCAAAAAAAGGCAGTCACCTGGGATGAAATTGCTTGATTTTTCCTCATTACCTCTCACCTCCTGGATCGCTGCTTCTTTCTCAGTTACCACCTTGACTGCATCTCTTTGTCTTCTAGGACTTTGCTCAGATTGACCCCCCATCCTTTTGTCTCCACTCCTGTTTTGATGTGCTGTTCCTTGGCCAGCCTTCCTGTCAAGCTGCCCCCCCGCCCCGACCAATTCTCTCATTCTCTTCTCCTCCAGACCACTCGAACGTCTAATCTGTAGTCAACATCTCAGCATCCTCAAAATGAACACTAGTCAGGTTTCTACTCTCACGCTCTACCAATAAGACGCTCCTAAAAGTCATCATCAATGGCTTCCAATGGTCAGTTCCAATAATCTCTTTCACTCTTCTCACTAGACCTCTCTCTTTTGCAGAAACTCTTGACCTCTCTACCTCTCCGTTGCTTTTTACATACTCTCGATCCCTAGCTGCCACCATCCCTCTTCTCAATCAACTTCTTTTTCTCTGGCTGTATCTCAAGTATTTTTATGCTATGGGGTTCTACTCTCAGCTAATTTCTAGTCTCTTTCTGCATGCTCTCCTTGAGTAATTCTGGCTAATCTTTTGTCTTTGGTTAATATGTACATGTTGTTGGCTGATAACCCAACCTCTTTCCTATGTGTTGGGCTTTTTATATTCACCTACAGACATTGCAAAAATCTCAAAAATCTGTACACCATGAACCAACCACTGCCACCTCTGTGAAACGAAATCTCAAACAAACAAAATAAAGTAAAACAAACAAAGAAATGCAACCAAAGAGATGCCTTCCTTCTCTCTCTTATTTGTGTCATAATTTCCCCCGTCACCTAATCCCCAAACTGCTGCATTTCCAGTAAGTGAGATGTTCTAACACTTTAATGGTCTTTTATTTATTTATATATTTAAAAAATTATGTATTTACTTATTTAGTAGTGGCTGCACTGAGTCTTTGTTGCTGCACAAGGGTTTTTCTCTAGTTGTGGTGTGTAGGTTTTTCATTGTGGTGGTTTCTCTCGTTGTGGAGCATGGCCTGCCTCTAGGCATGATGGCTTCAGTAGTTGTGGCATGCAGTCTCAGACGCCTTATGGCATGTGGGATCTTCCCAGACCAGGGATCATATTCAAGTCCCCTTCATTGGCAGGCAGATAACCACTGGACCACCAGGAAAGCCCCATTAATCATCGTTTAAATCCATCTCTTTCTCTGTACTCTAATGCCTGAGCTAAAAAGGAACTCATCTTCTCCCACACAAATTATTAAGGTCTCTTTTTACAGTGCCACCAGAATGATTTAAAAAATAGAAAGACAAATTTTATGTATTATGTTTTTGCCTGAAAATTGTCAGTGGCTCTCTGTTGCTTTCTAAGCTTCATCATACTCTTTCCAGCAGCACTGACCCTTCATTTCTCATGCATTCTACCTGTCCTTTGTAAGCTTCTTGCTGGGAGAGCCCTCAGCCCCCCGCCCCCACCTCATACTCTAATCATCCCCAGGCCCCTCTCTTGGTTCAACAGTGCACTGACCCCTCGGGCAGCCCTCTCTGCTACTGCTTCTTAGCTCTTCTTCTGTGAAGTTTCCCCTGCCCCACAGTCATTCTCCTTCTATTTCTGCCTATATTATGGAGTTAGTCACTTCCTAATTTGGGTTCATGCCAACAGGATAATAGAATTCATTACATTGTTTTGTAATTATTTTATCTTAAATTTCACTTGTGAGAATAAGTGTGTTTTCCTTGTATTGATTAAACCACAGATAATGAGAAACTCTACTTTGATTACTAACCCCAATTCTAATCTCTTTCAAAAAAGTAATCTTGCTTATTTTTCTAATATGTAAGTTTGTAGATAATTGACATAATTTGCATATATGCATAAAAATAGAGTTAATTTTAAAAGCTTTCTTGAAATCTAATTGATTTAAGATAAATTATATATATTTAAAATATTTGATTAATTTTAACATCTATGCATATCTGTAAAACTGTCCAAGTTTCCTCCTGTCACTTTCTAATTGCTCTCTCCCAACATTTTATGACCCCCAATAGCCAGTCAACTACTGTGTTGTTTTCTGTTGTTGGGTGCATTCAGACTAAGTCGCTTCAGTCGTGTTGGACTCTTTGTGACCCTACAGACTGTAGCCAGACAGGCTGCTTTGTCCGTGGGATTCTCCAGGCCAGACTACTGGGGTGGGTTGCCATGCCCTCCTCCAGGGGATCTTCGTGACCCAGGGGGTTGAACCCATGCCTCTGATGTCTCCTACATTGGCAGACAGATTCTTCACTACTAGTGCCACCTGGGAATACCCTTTCTGTCATTATATTTACATTTTCTAAAATTTTATATGAATGGGCTCATACAATATGTAGTATTTTCTTTTCTAGCTACTTTTACTCAGCAAAATTATTTTGAGATTCATCCATATTGTTGTATTCTTTTTTATTGCTGAGTAACAGTCCATCAGCCCTGGGATTTCTTTGGAAGGAATGATGCTAAAGCTGAAACAACAGTACTTTGGCCACCTCACGTGAAGAGTTGACTCATTGGAAAAGACTCTGATGCTGGAAGGGATTGGGGGCAGGAGGAGAAGGGGACGACCGAGGATGAGATGGCTGGATGGCATCACTGACTCGATGGACATGAGTCTGAGTGAACTCCAGGAGTTGGTGATGGACAGGGAGGCCTGGCGTGCTGCGATTCACGGGATCGCAAAGAATTGGACACGACTGAGTGACTGAACTGAACTGAACTGAACTGAATAGTCCATCATATAGATGTTTATCTATTAATATGTTAATGGACATTGGATTACCTTTGGCTTCAGCGATTACAAACAAAGCTGCTGTGAATATTTGTGTACAAGTGTGTAGGAGCACATGTTTTATTTCTCCTGGATAAATACCAAGGACTAGAATGGCTGGGTCAAGTGGTCATGCCAGTCTTTTAAAGCATATTTTACATATAATCTCCAGACTTTTTAGTTGTTGAGTGAAAGGAATATGTAAATTACATGTACTACATTTTTCTGGGTGTGGAAGTTGAACCCTAAGTTCAGTTTATATATCTGTGGTATTATAGAAAGATACTTGGTCTTTGTCTGTGGTTCTTGGTACAGACATCCTAAAACCTTGAATTTATTGAGTAAATAAGAGTGGAGGAAGTGCCTTCTGTGCTGAAGAGATGACTACTGGTGAGTCCATAAGTAGTTGTCAGATGGGAGCTGGTTGCCAGAAAATCCAAGACTTAACTAGAAGCCTTTAACTTTCAATCTCATCCTTCCCCCCACTATCTGAAGAGGGAAGACAGAGAAGATTGCTAGGGATCGATCATGCCTACATGACGAATCCTCCATAGAAAACACTAAAAGTGATTCAGAGGGTCCCTGGGCTGGTGAATCCTTTGAGAAGCTGAACGGGTGGTCACTTAAAGAGGATGGGACAATTCAGTGCCCTCCCTCCACACCTTGCCCTGTGCATCTCTTCCATGTCGCTGCTCCTGACTTGTATGCTTTATAACAAACCAATAGAGGTAAAGAAGTATTTTCTCGAGTTCTGTGAGTCATTCTGGTGAATTACTGAACTAAAGTGGAACCTCTGTAGTCAGCTGGGGAGAAATATGAGTAGCTGGGTACTTCATTTGCGGCTGGCATCTGAGCTGGGAGCAGACCTATGAAACTAAAAACTTAATGTATGGAAAGAAAGTGTTAGTCGCTCACTTGTGTCTGACTCTTTGCAACCCCATGAACTATAGCCCACCAGGTTTCTTGGTCCATGGAATTCTCTAAGCAAGAATACTGGAGTGGGTAGCCATTCTCTTCTCCAGGGGATCTTCCTCACCCAGGGATTGAACCAGGGTCTCCTGCACTGCAGGGGATTCCTTACTGTCTGAGCCACCAGGGAAGCCCCTAAATGTATGGGGTCTGATTTAGCTCCAGGTAGTTAGTCTTATGGAGTGGCTCATTGGTGAAGAATCCACTTGTAATGCAGGAGACGTGGGTTCAATCCCTGGGTTGGAGAGATCCCCTGGAGAAAGAAATGGCAACCTACTCCAGTGTTCTTTCCTGGGAAATCCCAGGGACAAAAGAGCCTGGCAGGCTATAGTCCATGGAGTCACAAAAGAATCGGACTTGACTTAATGACTAAACAACAACAACGTTAGTCTTCTGTGAATTATTAGTCAGCCATAGAAAGAAAAGAAACTGGATCATTTGTAGAGTCATAGATGGGCCTAGAGTCTGTCGTACAGAGGGAAGTAAGTCAGAAAGAGAAAAACAAATATTGTATATTAATGCGCATATGTGGAATCTAGAAAAATGATACTGAGGAACCTATTTGCAGGGCAGGAATAGAGATGCAGGTGTAGAGAATGGACATGTTACCATGGGGTGGGGGTGGGGTTAATTGGAGATAGGGATTGACGTATAATATACATACTGCCATGTGTAAAATTGTAACTAGTGGTAACCTGCTATGAAGCACAGGGTGCTCAGTTCAGTGCTCTGTGATTACCTAGGAGACTGGGGTGGGGGGTGGGGGTGGGAGGGAGGCCCAAGAGGGAGGAAATATATGCATTTGTTGTTGCTCAGTTTCTTTGAGACCCATGGACTGTAGCACACCAGGCTTCCCTGCCCTCCGCCATATCCTGGAGCTTGCTTAAACGATGTCCATTGAGTTGATGATGCCATCCAAACATCTCATTCTTTGTCGTCCCCTTGTCATCATGCCTTCAATCTTTCCCAGCATTAGGATCTTTTCTAATGAGTCAGCTCTTCACATCAAGTGGCCAAAGTATTGGAATTTCAACTTCAGCATCAGTCCTTCCTATGAATATTCAAGATTGATTTCCTTTAGGATTGACTGACTTGATCTCCTTATAGTCCAAGGAACTGTCAAGAGTCTTCTCCAAAACCACAGCTCAAAAGCATCAGTTCTTCAGCATTCAGCCTTCTTTATAGTCCAGCTCTCACATCCATACAAGACTACTGGAGAAACCATAGCTTCGACTAGACAGACGTTTGTTGGCAAAGTAATGTCTCTGCTTTTTAATACGCTGTCTAGGTTTGTCATAGCTTTTCTTCGAAGGAGTAAGCGTCTTTTAATTTCATGGCTGCAGTCACCATCTGTGGTGATTTTGGAGCCCAAGAAAATAAAGTCTTTCGCTGTTTCCACCCTTTCCCCATCTGTTTGCCATGAAGTGATGGGAGCAGATGCCATGATCTTAGTTTTTTGATTTTTCAGATAAGGCAACTTTTTCACTCTCCTCTTTCTCCTTCATCAAGAAGCTCTTTTATACATATAGTTAATTTGGTTCATTGTACAACAGAAACTAACACAACATTGTCAAGCAACTATACCCCATTATAAAAGGACAGAATTAAATTGTTGGATACCACTTGGTGTTAGACAATCAGAGAATTGATTGGTATTAGGAGGAAAGCCCCCGCAATATCTCTTTAGCTCTGTGGGATTGTCCAAATATCTACTGAAAGCTCTGATTCTTAGCTGGAGTTCCTCTGCTTGGTTTCTTAGTCCCATGTTTACGCCTAGAATTGGCAAATGCGTTAAGAGAAAAAGTGGCTCACTGAATGTCAGTTCATTTCTCTGGAGATGCCCTTTTTCCTTCTGATCTGAGCCTCCCTCATACTGGATCTCTTCTTATCTTCTTTTTTCCCAACAGATATGGATTTTTGTTGTTTGTTTTACATCTAGATATATAGTACAAATATTAGTCTGCTTCAACCTATTCCATCAGAGCCAAAAGTAGAAAACATTATAGCGAAGTGTCATCTTGTTTTATTAAATAAAAATACTCGCTAATCTGGTTATTTTTATATAGAAGAATTCTACCAGATGCTACCAATGCAGCAATTTCTTAAGTAGACCCAATTCTTCCTTTATAGAACCTCATGTAGGAGCAGCAGCTGTTAAATAATGACATGGATAAGTGCAGAGTTATAAACTCTGATACATGATAAGACAATATAATAGTTAAAATGATGAATTTTTTCTATAAGCAGGTCTCTGCTTTAATGTCATGTTATAGGTGTGGCCTTCCTTGCCCATCTTACATCCAGCATATCTTAGCCTCCTTACTCTGTGTCCCCTCCAATCATTTGATAGATTGCTCTATTTTTTAAATTGGATAAATTGATATATAGTTGTTTTTTTTAATTTTTAATTTTTTGACCTCCTCTGTCCCCTCCATTCCTCCAAAGCCCCAGTGGGCTGAAGTATAGTTGATTTACAATGTGGTGTCAGTTTCAGGTGTAGAGCCCAGTGATTCAGATATATATATAAATATGCATATATATACACACACACATATATATGTATATCTTTTTCAGTTAAATAATATATTTATATTCCTTTTCAGAGTCTTTTTCCTTATTGGTTATTGCAAAATTCTGAATATAGTTGTGGTATGCAGGAGGCCCTTATTGGTTACCTATTTTAGATATTGTAGTGTGTATACGTTAATCCCATCTGATTAACTAATTTATCACCCCTCTTCCCCTTTAGGAACCATAAATTTGTCTTTTATGTCTGTGAATTATTCAGTTCAGTTCAGTTCAGTCGCTCAGTCGTGTCCGACTCTTTGCAACCCAATGAATCACAGCACGCCAAGCCTCCCTGTCCATCACCAACTCCTGGAGTTCACTCAAACTCGTGTCCATCAAGTCAGTGATGCCATCCAGCCATCTCACCCTCTGCTGTCCCCTTCTCCTCCTGCCCTCAATCCTTCCCAGCATCAGAGTCTTTTCCAATGAGACAACTCTTTGCATGAGGAGGCCAAAGTACTGGAGTTTCAGCTTCAGCATCAGTTCTTCCAATGGACACCCAGGACTGAACACCTTTAGGATGGACTGTTTGAATCTCCTTGCAGTCCAAAGGACTCTAAAGAGTGTTCTCCAACAACACAGTTCAAAAGCATCAATTCTTCGGTGCTCAGCTCTCTTCAGTCCAACTCTTACATCCATACATGGCTACTGAAAAACCATAGCCTTGACTGGACGGACCTTTGTTGGCAAAGTAATACCTCTGCTTTTCAATATGCTGTCTAGGTTGGTCACAACTTTCCTTCCAAGGAGTAAATGTCTTTTAATTTCATGGCTGCAGTCACCATCTGCAGTGATTTTGGAGCCCACAAAAAATAAAGTCTGACACTGTTTCCACTGTTTCCCCATCTATTTCCCATGAAGTGATGGGACCAGATGCCATGATCTTCGTTTTCTGAATGATGAGCTTTAAGCCAACTTTTTCACTCTCCTCTTTCACTTTTATCAAGAGGCTTTTTAGTTCCTCTTCACTTTCTGCCATAAGGGTGGTGTCATCTGCATATCTGAGGTTATTGATATTTCTCCCAGCCATCTTGATTCCAGCTTGTGCTTCTTCCAGCCCAGAGTTTCTCATGATGTACTCTGCATAGAAGTTAAATAAGCAGGGTGACAATATACAGCCTTGATGTACTCCTTTTCCTATTTGGAACCAGTCTGTTTTCCATGTCCAGTTCTAACTGTTGCTTCTTGACCTGCATATAGGTTTCTCAAGAGCCAGGTCAGGTGGTCTGGTATTCCCATCTCTTGAAGAATTTTCCACATTTTATTGTGAACCACACAGTCAAAGGCCTTGGCATAGTCAGTAAAGCAGAATAAATATTTTTCTGGAACTCTCTTCCTTTTTCCATGATCAAGTGGATGTTGGCAATTTGATCTCTGGTTCCTCTCCTTTTTCTAAAACCAGCTTGAACATCAGGAAGTTCACGGTTCACATATTACTGAAGCCTGGCTTGGAGAATTTTGAGCATTACTTTACTAGTGTGTGAGATGAGTGCAATTTGAGCATTCTTTGACATTGCCTTTCTTTGGGATTGGAATGAAAACTGACCTTTTCCAGTCCTGTGGCCACTGCTGAGTTTTGCAAATTTGCTGGCATATTGAGTGCAGCACTTTCACAGCATCATCTTCCAGGATTTGAAATAGCTCTACTGGAATTCCATCACCTCCACTAGCTTTGTTCGTAGTGATGCTTTCTGAGGCCCACTTGACTTCACATTCCAGGATGCAATGGCTCTAGGTGAGTGATCATACCATCATGATTATCTTGGTCATGAAGCTCTTTTTTGTACAGTTCTGTGTATTCTTGCCACCTTTTCTTAATATCTTCTGCTTCTGTTAGGTCCATACCATTTCTGTCCTTTATCGAGCCCATCTTTGCATGAAATGTTCCCTTGGTATCTCTAATTTTCTTGAAGAGATCTCTAGTCTTTCCCATTCTGTTGTTTTCCTCTATTTCTTTGCATTGATCGCTGAGGAAGGCTTTCTTATCTCTCCTTGCTATTCCTTGGAACTCTGCATTCAGATGCTTATATCTTTCCTTTTCTCCATTGCTCTTCACTTCTCTTCTTTTCACAGCTATTTGTAAGGCCTCCTCAGACAGCCATTTTGCTTTTTTGCATTTCTTTTCCGTGGAATGGCCTTGGTCCCTGTCTCCTGTACAATGTCACAAACCTCAATCAATAGTTCATCAGGCACTCTGTCTATCAGATCTAGTCCCTTAAATCTATTTCTCACTTCCACTGTATAATCATAAGGAATTTGATTTAGGTCATACCTGAATTGTCTAATGGTTATCCCTACTTTCTTCAATTTAAGTCTGAATTTGGCAATAAGGAGTTCATGATCTGAGCCACAGTCATATCCTGGTCTTATTTTTGCTGACTGTATAGAGCTTCTCCATCTTTGGCTGCAAAGGATATAATCAATTTGGTGATGTCCATGTGTAGAGTCTTCCCTTGTGCTGTTGGAAGAGGGTGTTTGCTATGACCAGTGCATTCTCTTGGCAAAACTCTATTAGCCTTTGCCCTGCTCCATTCTGTATTCCAAGGCCAAATTTGCCTGTTACTCCAGGTGTTTCTTGACTTCCTACTTTGCATTCCACTCCCCTATAATGAAAAGGACATCTTTCTTGGATGTTAGTTCTAAAAGGTCTTGTAGGTCTTCATAGAACCATTCAACTTCAGCTTCTTCAGCATTACTGGTTGGGGCATAGACTTGGATTACTGTGATATTGATTGGTTTGCCTTGGAAATGAACAGAGATCATTCTGTCGTTTTTGAGATTGCATCCAAGTACTGCATTTCGACTCTTTTGTTGACCATGATGGCTAGTCCATTTCCTCTAAGGGATTCCTGCCCACTGTAGTAGGTATAATGGTCATCAGAGTTAAACTCACCCATTCCAGTCATTTTAGTTCGCCTATTCCTAGAATGTCAAGGTTCACTCTTGCCATCTCCTGTTTGACCACTTCCAATTTGCCTTGATTCATGGACCTGACATTCCAGGTTCTTATGCAATATTTCTCTTTATAGCATCAGAACTTGCTTCTGTCACCTGTCACATCCACAACTGGGTATTGTTTTTGCTTTGGCCCCATCCCTTCATTCTTTCTGGAGTTATTTCTCCACTGATCTCCAGTAGCATATTGGGCACCTCTCTCGGTATCCTATCATTTTGCCTTTTCATACTGTTCATGACGTTCTCAAGGCAAGAATACTGAAGTGGTTTGCCATTCCTTTCTCCAGTGAACCACATTCTGTCAGACCTCTCCACCATGACCCGTCCGTTTTGGGTGGCCCCACATGGCATGGCTTAGTTTCATTGAGTTAGACAAGGCTGTGGTCCATGTGATCAGATTGGCTAGTTTTCTGTGAGTATGGTTTCAGTGTGTCTGCCCTCTGATGCCCTCTTGCAACACCTACCATCTTACTTGGGTTTCTCTTACCTTGGACGAGGGGTATCTCCTCACAGGGCCACCCCTCCTGACCTTGAACTTGGAGTAGCTCCTCTCGGCCCTCTTGTGCCCGTGCAGCTGCTGCTCCTTGGACGTGGTGTTGCTCCTCTTGGTCGCCTCCACTGACCTCGGGCCTATTACTGTTTCATAAATAAGTTCACTTGTGTCTCTTTTTTTTCCGAGTACACATATAACCAAGATCATATGATATTTGTCTTTGGTTACTTCACCTTAGTATGATAATCTCTTGATCCATCCATGTTGCTGCAAATGGCATTGTTGTTGTTCAGTGACCCAGTCATGTCCTACTCATTGCAACCCCCTGGATTGCAGCACACCAGGCCTCCCTGTCCCTCACCATCTCCTGGAATTTGCCCAAGTTCATGTTCTTTGAATTTGTGATGCTGTCCAGCCATCTCATCCTCTGATGCCCTCTTCTCCTTCTGCCCTCAATCTTTCCCAGCATCAGGGACTTTGCCAATGAGTCATCTGTTTGCATCAGATGACCAAAATATTAGAGCTCAGTTTCAGCATCAGTCCATCCAGTGAATATTCAGGGTTGATCTCCCTTAAGATTGACTAGTTTGATCTCCTTGCTGTCCAAGGAACTTTCAGAAGTCTTCTCTAGCACCACAGTTTGAAAGCATTAGTTCTTTGGCATTCTGCCTTCTTTATGGTCTTGTAACCACTGGGAAGATGATAGCCTTGAATATACGGACCTTTGTCAGCAGAGTAATGTTTCTGCTTTTCAGCAGACTGTCTAGGCTTGTCATCACTTTCCTGCCAAGAAGCAATTGTCTTCTGATTTCATGACTGCAGTCCCTGTCTGTAGTGATTTTGGAGCCCAATAAAGGAATCTGTCACTGCTTCCCCCTTTTCCCATTCTAGTTACCATGCAGTAATGGGGCTGGATGCCATGATCTTACTTTTTTTTTTCTTTGATATTTACTCTTTAGCTAGCTCTTTCACTTTCCTCCTTAACCCTCATCAAGAGGCTTAGAGTGTCATCCACGTATCTGAGGTTGTTAATGTTTCTCCTGCCTATCTTGATTCCAGCTTGTAACTCATCCAGCCCAGCATTTCTCATGATGTGTTCAGTTAAACAAACAGGGTGACAGCAGAAAGCAGTCATACCTTTCTCAATCTTGAACCAATCAGTTGTTCCATACAGGGTTCTAACTGTTGTTTCTTGACACACATACAGGTTTTTCAGGATACAAGTAGATGGTATTACCATCTCTCCAAGTGCTTTCCATAGTTTCTCATGATCCACAAAGTCAAAGACTTTAGCATTGCTAATGAAACAGACAGATTTTTTTAAAAAAAATTCCCTTGCTTTCTCTATAATTCAGCGAATGTTGGCAATTTGATGTCTAGTTAAATGGCAACCCACTCCAGTACTCTTGCCTGGAAAATCCCATGGATGGAGGAGCGTGGTAGGCTACAGTCCATGGGGTCACAAAGAGTTGGACATGACTGAGCGACTTCACTTTTCACTTCACTTTTTCTCTTCCTTTTCTAAACCCAGCTTGGACATCTGGAAGTTCTTGGTTTGTATAGTGCTGAAGTCTAGTATATTTAAGCATGACCTTACTAGCATGGGAGATGAGTGTGATTGTCTGATGGTTAGCACATTCTTTAGTATTGCCCTTCTTTGGAATTGGGATGAGGATTTCCCTTTTCCAGTCCTGTGGCCACTGCTGGGTCTTCCAGATTTGCAGACATAATGAATGCAAAATCTTGATGGCATCACCCTTTAGGGATCTGAATAGTTCTGCTGGAATTTCATCAAATGCACTAGCCTTATTAACAGCAGTGCTTCTTAAGGCCCACTTGACTTCACACTGCAGAATGTTTGGCCCTAGGTGACTAACCACACCATCATAGTAATCCAGTTCATTAAGATCTTTTTTATATAGTTCTTCCATGTATTCTTTCCATCTCATCTTGATCTCTTCAGCATCTACTAGGTATTTATCATTTGTATTTTATTGTGCCTATCTTTGGGCAGAATGCTCCCTTGATGTTTCTAATTTTCCTGAAGATAATGCAAATGGCATTTTCTCATTGTTTTTCATGAGACCTCCCTCAATGGGAAAAAATCTATTCATGTTTTTTCACCGATGTACCTATATCTTTCTGTGCATGGTAGATGCTGAATTTTTAAAAAAATTTAAATGTATGACTTTCTACTACATGTGGTTCACTTTGGTAAAAATTTTTTGTGCATTTAATTTTTGCTTACCCTTTGTAAGGGGTTAAATGTTGGCCAACCATAGACATCAAGTTCTAATCCCTGGAACCTGTTAAGTGTTAATTTATAAGGGAAAGGGGCCTTTGAAAGTGTCATTAAATTAAGGATTTTGAAATGGGAATATTATTCTGGATTATCCCAGTGGACCCTAGATCCAATCACAAGGTCCTTAGGAGAGAGGCAAAGAGAGATCATGTGTCAAATCTGAGATTACAGAAAAGGAGAAGGAAGTGTGACCATGTAGGTAGAAGTTGGAGTGATGTGGCCACAAGTCACAAATGCTGGCAGCTACGAGGAGAGAGTAAAGGAATGGGTTATCTCCTAGTCCCTAGAGGGAAAATGGCCCTGTCAACACCTCAGTTTTTAACCCATGAAACTGATTTTAGACTAATGGCCACCAGAATTAGGAGAGAATAAGTTTCTGCTTTACAAGTAATTAAGTAAGTTTGTTTATATGATTTCCCAGTCCTAAAACAAATTAGAAACAAAAAACAATTGGGAAGAACATCTAAGCCAAAGATAGATGTATACACTGGGCAGTGAAATGAGATGTTCTGGCAATAAAAGAGGAGACCAAACAAAATTCATTGTCTTCAGAGTCACTATACTACAGCAATTCCTAGTTGATGTTCCTAACTCAGAGGGATAGACATAAGTATGATTATACTATGTATAATATGTATATTTCATTTTATAAATGCTTCTATCAAATATGGCTGAAATTAAAGCAGTTTTTACTTGAAAAGCTTAACTTTCAGTTACTTTAGAATTTCACTTTTGCCGAGCTTAGTTCTCCAGGAAGCATTTACCTAGAAAAAAATATTTTTATATGTAACAAATATTTTATATGTAACCACCCTTTGAGAGTTTTAAAAGCCAAGGACTCCATATGATTCAGTTGAATTGGGTATTGTTCCAATAAGTGTTGAATTTAAGTAAAGGTAATAGATTTTATACCATCACAGGGCCCTCATTGCTAGGAAAAGATGAACTTGTATCATCGGAAGTAATTTTTAGGCTTTTTCCCTACTAGGAATTTAATAAATTATTGTTAAATACACAAATATGCAATCCTACTGAAATTTTCTGTGGATATAACATTGAGCCACTGAAGGTTAGCTATGAAAGATTTTGGGTAGCTTAGTTTCCTACTGCTTAAAATAATTCAGAAGTATATCCTAATAACAGTAGGAGCTACAAAAATTCAATTCTTTTGCCACTTGCAACAGCCCATGTAACAAAAGAGATGCTTACTCCATTTTCAGCCCCAGGTAATACCATTCAGAACAAATTGTGGTAATACTACATTTCATATCTCTACTGGTTTAGGAATTCAGATTTAAGCTAACCATTATATAACATTCCTTTGGTGACTGTTAGTGGTCCAAGATTGGGACAAGATCTTATTTGTCCAGTCAAACTGAAGAAAAATTTTATTATTTGGTTGAAAGATAGGGTCTCCATCTTTCCTGATGGATATGAATAAAGGAGCACCAACTGCCAGAAGCCATCATCTGATGAAGAAGGAAGTGTGTCAAAGTCAATACACAGAGGAAGAAGGAGCTCAGTGGATTTCAGAGATATTACGTTTTGGCCTATGTGCACATAAAACAACCACTTCCCCCTACCTCTGGACTTTCTGACAGTGAGAACATACCTTTTATTATTGTTTAAACCAAAATCATTCTCATATAAATAATGTAGGTGAAGATGTAGAGACAATATATTTAAACATTTTTTCAAGGTGACTAGCTATGGAGTACAATACAGAGAAAATGTGGGTGGTTGAATGCTAAATGGAAGAAGAAAATGTTAGATGAAGCATAGAAAATCTTTACTGAGAAAGTTCCATGAGCTGATGAGATGAGTGATATCCAAATTACATGGGCATAGGAAAGATGATTCCTCAATTATAGCAAGTGAGTAAAAGCATAGACAGAGATGCAGGAGGCTAGACATATTAGAGAAATCTTTATTAAATACCTTCTATTTTTTCAGCAAAGTTAGATAGCATGTCTGCTGGAAGATTGAGCTGGCATGGAAAGTGTATTTTAGGAGCTGAAGAAGTCATGAAACAGTAATTAAGTTGCATTAATGTCACCAATTCTTCACTGCTTCATATAGTCACACTCTTTGTCCTGTAACATTGCAGTTATTCCCACAGAACAGGCAGGTAATATATCTATCTACTTTCTGACTTTGGGTATAACTGTATGACTTTCTTTCACCAATAGAATAAGTTGGATGTGACTTTATGCCAGTTTTTAGTTTATATCCTAAAAGGTCTTGCACAGTGACCCTGGATCTCTTATTTTGCTGCTAATGCCTTAAGAACATGTCTAGGATGGCTTGCTCATTCTAGGAGGAATATGAGACCAATGTGGGGGAGAGCTGCCACAACTGAACCACTGCAGATGGGTCTGGCCTATATTAGACATCTGATTTGTAGATTTTGCATTTCTTTTTAGCTCCTGCTGCTGCTGCTGCTGCTGCTACATCGCTTCAGTCATGTCAGACTCTGTGAGACCACACACACAGCAGCCCACCAGGCTCCCCCGTCCCTGGGATTCTCCAGGCAAGAACACTGGAGTGGGTTGCCATTTCCTTCTTCAATGCATGAAAATGAAAAGTGAAAGTGAAGTCGCTCAGTCGTGTCCGACTCTTTGCGACCCCGTGGACTGCAGCCTACCAGGCTCCTCTGTCCATGGGATTTTTCAGGCAAGAGTACTGGAGTGGGGTGCCATTGCCTTCTCCGTCTTTTAGCTAATAACAGGTAATTGATATACTGAGAAAGTAACTTTTTAAGGGAACTTAATGTTAAGTATTAGGACTATTTTAAGGTTCAGTTAAGACTGGAGATTATAAATTAATAGTGATATTAACCTATCCTGTTAGGGATTTTCCTCCTGTAGAGTGGAGCTTCAAGTTATAAGAATACGGAAGGCAGATGAATGAGTTGGAAAATAACAAGAAAAGGTGGCTGATGGATATTGAGAAATTGGCATTAGAAATAGTATAGTCATGGGTATACTTACTACAATAAACTAGTGAGTATAACAAAAAATAAGTAGACTCAGACATAAAGAACAAACTAGTGGCTACCAGTGGGGAGAGGGGAGGGAGAGGGACAAAATAGGGGCAGGAGATTAAGAAGTATGGACTATTAGGTGTACAAAAACTATAAGGATATTATCTACAATGAAGGAAATATAACCAATATTTTATAATAATGATAAATGGAGTATATCCTTTAATATTGTGAATCACAATATTGTATACCTACAAGTTACATAACATTTTATAGCAACAATATTTCAATTAAAAATAATAAATAAATTAGAAAAAAGAAAGTTGTGATTAGAAAAAGGAAACATTTGAATAAGTGATAATGAATATAAACAGTTAAAAGTTATGACTACAGAAGAAGGTAGCTAATGTAGAAAAGAAGACCAAGGGATGAAAACATATAGGAATTGAGAGATTAGAACAGCTAATCTGTGGGACTGTCAAGTCACTCAGGATGCTGCCGTCAGAAGCTGCAGTAGACGAGACTCACTTTGGAGGAGTGCATTGGAGATTCTTCTGAATTTTTGTAGTTCCTAGTGCTATTTTGATACATTTCTGAATTATTTTAAGCAGCATAAATCTATGCTACCCAAAATCTTTCATATCTAACAAGTGGCTCAATGTTATATCCACAGAAAATTCCAGTAGTTTTGGGTATTTGTATATTTAACAATAATTTATTAAATTAATTTATTAAAAAAGCTTAAAAATTACTTCTGATGATACAAGTTCATCTTTTTCTAGCAATGGAGGGCCTTGTGATGGTATAAAATCTATTACCTTCACTTAGTAATTCAACACTTGAAGAATACCCAACTCAACAGTCTACTGAATCATATGGAGTCCTTGGCTTTTAAAACTCTGCAAGGGTGACTTTTAAAGGCTTTGGTTACAGATAAAAATATTTTTTTCTAGGTAAATGCTTCCTGGAGAACTAAGCTCTGCAAAAGTGAAATTCTAAAGTAACTGAAAGTTAAGCATTTCAAGTAAAAACTGCTTTAATTTCAGCCATATTTGATAGAAGCATTTATAAAAGGAAATATACATATTATACATAGTATAAACATACTTATATCTATCCCTCAGAGTTAAGAACATCAATTAGGTAATTGCTGTAGTATAGTGACTCTGAAGACAACTGGATGAATTTTGTTTGGTCTCCTCTTTTATTGTCAGAACATCTCATTTCGCACAGTGTACACATCTATCTTTGGCCGTCCTCCTTTTCTTCCTAACTGGTTTTTGTTTCTAATTTGTTTCAGGACTGGGAAATCATGTAGCTAAACTTATTTAATTACATGTAAAGTAGAAATAGTAGTCTTTAAATAAGTACCTGAAAGAATTTAATCTTATGAGATTTGTTAGAAATATTTTTCCTCTTTATGGACTTTTAAATTTATTTGCTGGTTCTGAACACTTTAAATTTCTGTTCAATGATTTCAAGATCAGCAAGTTGTTACTGTACTTTCTATAAAAACTTTGATTTAAACTTTTTTTGTCATGTGGACTCAAGATGAATAGAATTACTATTAATATTAACCAATTCAAATCTTTATATCTTAGCCTATTTTATAGACTATGAAACTTGAAATAGTTATGAAACAAACTATTTCAAAGCTGAAGAAGGCCTTAGGGAACATTATTCCAAGGGAGATTTTTTTATCTTACTGTAAAAAATAATTTTTGAAAGAGTCATCTAAAAAGGATATTGAATATCTTGCTCTAAGAACGAGGGATATTAAAAAGTGTGATATGAATCTCACTCAATCTGGTTGTCTTGATTCTGGTTGACTAGAAATTGAATCTGGAGTTTCCTAATATTAAAACTAAGTATAGTTTTTATACTGCATTTATTTAAACTTATCTTCATAATCTTCAATAAACTGTCTTAAAGTATCATGACAATGAGTAACCAAAGAAAAAAGACACCCTCAACTCATATATGAATATACTCGAAACTGTTTAATTTCAAGCAAGGTTAAGAATCTACAAAGGGGTCGTTAAGTACTTGATATTAGTGACAGAAATATTGTTCCTAAATTTAGAAGAGATAGTCACACTCATCAAAAATAAGCCTGTTTTATGTTTTAATGTAGGAAGTAGTTTTAACATAGTAATATAGAAGATGAACTACTGAACTTAGAGGAAGAAATAACCCCAGTGATGGTACAATTACACTGTTAGTGAGCTTTGAAATCATTTAATCTTCTTCGGAGAAACTGAATCTTAAAAAATTTGAGTACATTTTCCATGGTCCATGGAAAGTATTTTCTTTCTTTCTTTCTTTCTTTAGTCCTCACATATCTATTGTATATCTAGTGTTCCAGGAAAAATATAAGGCTCTTGGACTATACCATTTAAAAAAAGACTTCTAAGATGTTCATAATCTACTGGCAAGAATGAGACTACTATCCAACATCAGAACTAGACTTCTGAGGCTTGTTCTTGGTTTCTTTCCAATATATTTTGTCAGACTTCATTTGCTGGTATCAAATACTTCAGAAAACCCTGATTCTATTCTGAGTACTCTAACTTTGGATAAATTATTTTCAGGTCCTTAGGACCTATTTCCCATTTTTAACCTAAAAATAAGCTGCTCGGTCTTTTTCTGGACTACTTTAACAATAATAATATAATAAGTGTGAAACAATTTTTGAATTGTGCGTATAGAGTAACTGGAAATAGAACAAAAGTTGAAAGATTTATATAAGTTCGCTCAGATAGCAGGATTTCCAGATTTCCTGACCACTCTGTCAGGAAGCTATTGTTCTTACTCTATTGCTATTGTCCTTCTGTACAAGCAATGGCTTCTGAACTTATTAAATAAAATGTTAGTGTATTGCTCAGGAATCACTAGAGAAATATAACCAATAAGATGTGTATATGTAGAAAGATTTATCTTATATAATTGGCTCACATGCCTACAGAGGCTTTGACAGTCCAGAATCTACCAGGGGAGGTGGCTGGCAGGCTGGATACTCAGGATAAAGTGGCAATTTGAATCCAAATGCAGTATACCATAGAACCATAAACATCCTGTGTTGAAGATAAATTCTGAAGGCCGTCTTATTAAGAATTTTCTCTTTCCTGGGGAGGTCAGCCTTTTATTCTGTTCAGATCTTCAGCTGATTAGATGAGCCCCAATCCCCCACATTATGGAAAGCAATCTGCTGTACTCAGAGTTCCTAATTTAAACATAATTCTCATCCCCAAATGTCCACAAAGAAACGTCCCAGAATAGTTTTTGACCATATATCTGGGCACTGTGGTCTAGGCAAATTGACAAAAAAAATCAACCATGGTTATAAACATGAATTAATCAGTCATCAATACATGTTTATAATCTAGATTCTGGTCTAACTTACTTTGGAATATATAAAGGAGAAATTACATTTTCCATCCAGGTCAGTTTTTCACACCAAAATTAATATTTTTAATAAATGATTTATAATATGTTTTGTGAGTATGATATTCTAATAGTTCATCTTGGACCCTGAATTTAATTAGAATTTTATTTAAAATAAGAAAACAAGGCTTCCCTGATGGTTCAGCAGTAAAGAATCTAATTTCCAATGCAGGTGACACAGATTTGATCCCTGGGTCAGGAAGATCTCCTGGAGTAGGAAATAGCAACCCATTCCAGTATTCTTGCCTGGGAAATCCCACATACAGAGGAGTCTGGCTGGCTACAGTCCATGGGTTTGCAAAGAGCCAGACATAACTTAGTGACTAAACAAAGACAATAACAACAAATAAGGAAACAAGCACATAATCATTCAAAAATATTCATTTAAGCAATAAATTAATTTAATGCTTCTAGTATTAGGTGCCTTCTCAAGCATTACTCCACATTATGAATTCAAGTTAAAGTCGTTAAAAAGATTTTGTTTTCTAAAAGTGAAAGTTGTACAATTCAAGATTCCGTATATCCTAAATTCCTATTTATTTCTCTTTGCTCACCAATTATATTTCTTTTCATTAATATTTCCCAAACTTTTAAATGTATTTGATTTAAAATCTACTAATAAACCAGCTTCCCTGGTGGCTCAGATGGTAAAGAATCTGCCTGCCAGTGCAGGAGACAAGGGCTCGATCCCTGGGTTGGGAAGATCTCCTGGAGAAGGAAATGGCAACCCACTCCAGTATTTTTGCCTGGAGAATCCTACAGATGGAGGAGCCTGGTAGGCTACAGTCCATGGGGTCACAAAGAGTCGGACACAACTGAGCAGCTTCACTTTCACTTTTCTTCTTTCAATAAACCAGCTAACCAACAAATACCAACCATGCACAAGCTACTTGACCAAGCAATTAAAAGTCTTGAAATATGCCTCTGATGTATGCTTCTATCTGAGGGAATAAATGAGACTTCAGTCCTCAGAGGAACACTTCTCGTTATCTTGGATCAAATAATCTTTTACTAAAAAGAAAGGGCAGAAAATACCATCTGCCTTAAGTAAATAACTTTAAGGGTGGTTTAAAATTTTTTCAAAAGAACAAAGCTATGAAGTGCTATGCATAATATATGCTAATTTGTATGATGCAATATTAATAAAGTACAAACATTTTAATGTCTGAAATCAGGCCAGTTCCCTGAGCTTTGAAGAGTGATAATTATTTAGTTTTAAATTTATCTAATTTTATTTAAAATGATAGTGCTATAAGCACAATGACTTTGCTTGATATTAGAACAAGCTCAAGGCCAAGGAGTTTTTGTTATGGTTACTTTACTCACTAGATACCTGACTCTCTTATATTTTTACTTTTTCTAGACCTCAGAGCAGAATGAGTTTTCCAGCTGTAAACTGGGGATAAAGCTGAATACCTTAAGGAAAGCAAAATACTCATTCAACACACCAAGAATTCTAAGCCAGTCAAATTCAAGATGTATATACTGAATAGTTTGCTTTAGAAATGAACCAAGATCATTCTGTCATTTTTGAGACTGCAACCAAGTCTGCACTTTGGACTCTTATTGACTGAGGGCTACTCCATTTCTTCTATGGAATTCTTGCCCACAGTAGTAGATATAATGGTCATCTGAATTGAATTGCAGCCATTGGATTGTTGATAAGTGGCCAGCTGTGGGATGGCTTGCTCCTCTCACACCAACAAGTTGGAGGACCTAGTGTATGGGTGTCTGTGGTATGACAAGGGCAGCCATTGATTTGGGACATGCTTTAATTCTGGTTTCCATGAGAAACTTAAACTCCAACTCCCTGTTCCTCCAACTTTGCCTCAGGGTAAAGGGAAGAAGTTTGGGGGCTTCTCTGGTGGCTCAGATGGTAAAGAGTCTGCCTGCAATGCAGGATACCCGGGTTCATTCCCTGGGTCAGGAAGATCCCCTGGAGAAGGAAATGACAACTTACTCCAGTATTCTTGCCTGGATAATTCCATGGACAGAGGAGACTGGTGGGCTACAGTCCATGCGATCACAGAAAGTCAGACTCGACTGGCAACTAACACTTTCTTCTTTAATTCTGGTTTCCATGAAAAACTTAAAACTCCAATTCCCTGCTCCTCCAACTTTGCCTCAGGGGTAAGGGAGGAAGTCTGAGGACAATAGTCATCACTGTGACATTCACCACTTTTTATGATCCTGCCCGTGCTCCAGTTGAACAGGGACACATTTGCAGTACTCACTCCATAAGCTCCAGCTGAACTGTAATACTCTTTCCTCTGTTGTGGATGACTCCACTTTGGCGGTGTATGAAGAGAGATGAGCAATCAGGAAATGTGCCAGAGTCCTAGATTCCCCAATGCTGTCTCAAACTTCTCATTCTGTCTCTGGCTGTGATCAACTTTTTTAGTTCCTGGAAACCACGGGACTCTCTTTTACAACATGGCTTCTATAGATGCTCCACCATCTGTCTCAACTTTCTTTCTTAAAGTCACTTTATTTCCCCTTCTTAATTCCTACTTATCCTTTAATTTCTAATGTAAAAACTACTTACTGGGGCAAGATATCCTCTCTTTTTTTTCATGTGGTTTTGCAGGAACTCAAGCACCATTTCTTACAGACCTTATCTACATAACAATTTTATTATCTTTGTGATTTACAAAGATCTGTCTCCTGCACTTACCCTTGACATTAGCAATTGAGAATCCCCAGCAGCAGAAAGGGGCTTCTCTAGTGGCCCATATGGTAAAGAATCTGCCTGCAATGCAGGAGATCCAGGTTTGATTTTTGTGTCAGGAAGATCCCCTGGAGAAGAGAAAAGGAACCCACTCCAGTATTCTTGCTTGGAGAATTCCATTGTCAGAGGATTCCATGTATAGAGAATTCTATGGACAGAGGTCTACAGTTCATAGCATCTCAAAGAACTGAACACGACTGAGCAAGTGATTAACACTTTCACTTTCACTTTCAATAAGGAAAAGGATATCAGTTCTCAGCCTTATGCAGACTTCCAGAGAATAGCAAGTTCAGTTCGGTCGCTCAGTCATGTCCGACTCTTAGTGACCCCATGAATCGCAGCACGCCAGGCCTCGCTGTCCATCACCAACTCCCAGAGTTCACTCAGACTCACGTTCATTGAATCAGTGATGCCATCCAGCCATCTCATCCTCTGTCGTCCCCTTCTCCTCCTTCCCCCAATCCCTCCCAGCATCAGAGTCTTTTCCAATGAGTCAACTCTTTGCATGAGGTGGCGAAAGTACTGGAGTTTCAGCTTTAGCATCATTCATGTCTTCAAGAAAATTAGAGATACCAAGGGAATATTCATGCAAAGATGGGCACAATAAAGGACAGAAACAGGATGGACCTAACAGAAGCAGAAGATATTAAGAAGAGGTGGCAAGAATACACAGAACTGTACAAAAAAAGATCTCATGACCCAAATAACCACGATAGTGTGATCACTCACCTAGAGACAGACATCCTGGAATGTGAAGTCAAGTGGGCCTTAGGAAGCATCACTATGAACAATGTTAGTGGAAGTGAGGGAATTCCAGCTGAGCTATTTAAAATCCTAAAAGATGATGCTATTAAAATGCTTCACTCAATATCTCAGCAAATTTGGAAAACTCAACAATGGACACAGGACTAGAAAAGGTCAATTTTCATTCCAAACCCAAAGAAGGGCAATGTCAAAGAATGTTCAGACTACTATACAATTGTGCTCATTTCTCATGCTAGCAAAGAAATGCACAAAATCCTTCAAGCTAGGCTTCAGCAGTACATGAACTGAGAACTTCTAGATGTTCAAGCTGGATTTAGAAATGGCAGAGGAACCAGAGATCAAATCATTAACATTTGTTGGATCATGGAGAAAGCAAGGGAATTCCAGAAAAACATCTGCCTCTGCTTCAATGACTACACTTAAGCTTTTGACTGTGTGGATCATAAAAAACTGTGAAAAATTCTGAAAGACATGGGAGTACCAGACCACCTTACCTGTCTCCTGAGAAACCTGTATGTGGGTCAAGAAGCAACAATTAGAACTGGACATGCAACAACTGACATGGTTCCAAATTGGGTAAGGAGTACAAGACTGTATATTGTCACCCTGTTTATTTAACTTCTAATCAGAGTACTTTATGTGAAATGCCAGGCTGGATGCATCACAAGCTGGAATCAAGATTGCTGGGGAAAATATCAACAACTTCATATACGCAGATGATACTATTCCAATGGCAAAAGTGAAGAGGAACTAATGTGCCTCTTGATAAGGGTGAAAGAAGAGAGTGAAAAAGCTGGCTTGAAACTCAGCATTAAAAAAAACTAAGATCATGGCATCCAGTCCCATCACTTAATGGCAAATAGAAAGGGAAAAAGTGGAAGCAGTGACAGATTTTATTTTCTTGGGCTCCAAAATCACTGCAGATGGTGACTGCTCCATGAAATTAAAAGACACTTGTTCCTTGGAAGGAAAGCTATGACAAACCTAGACAGCATATTAAAAAGCAGAGACATCCCTTTGCCAACAAAATTCCATATAGTCAGTGCTGTGGTTTTTCCAGTAATCATGTATGGATGTGAGAGTTGAACCATAAAGAAGACTGAGTGCTAAAATACTGATGCTTTTGAATTGTGGTGCTGGAGAAGACTTTTGAGAATCCCTTGGACTGGAAGTAGAGCAAACTAGTCAGTCCTAAAGGAAATCAACCCTGAATATTCATTGCAAGGTTTTTTTCATTTTTCAGAATATTCATGATTCTGAAACTGAAGCTCCAATCCTTTGACCACCTAATGTGAAGAATCAACTTATTTGAAAAGACCTTTATGCTGGGAAAGATGTAAGGCAAAAAGAGAAGGGGACAGCAGAGAATGAAATGGTTAGATAGCATCACTGACTCAATAGACATGAATTTGAGCAAACTCTGGGAGAGAGTGGAGGACAGGGAAGCCTGGCTTGCTGCATCCATGGGGTCACAAGGAGTCAGATATGACTTAACTGAACAAAAATAGCATCCAGTATTATGAATACATATATTTGCATATTCATAAAAATAAACTACCTTCCTGTTTGCTCATCATTGATTCAAAATTTTCCATGAAACATGCTACATATAATTTTGAGGGCTCGGACACAGAGTGAATAAATAAATGAATATTAGCTTAAAGGGGTTTTCACTAAAAAGGAAGTTTATTAGCAGCTTTATTAACATAAAACTTAGGTTTATATGCAAAAGCATGTAGATCAAGTTTATCACAGTCAGGGAGCTGTTTCTTTTTCCTCAGGACGAAATACAACTGCAAGGAAATCTGTCCTTGCAGTTCTGATGAATTATGTTTTGGTGATAGATAAGAACAGAAAAATAACAATGAGTTGTTTTAGTAAAAAAAAAAAACAAAACTCAATTCTGTATACTTTTTAAACATAAAAAAGTGTCTTTGTTTACAGTTTTCATTTTAACTTTTATTTTTACTTTAAGACAGCCTTGATGTTTGAAACAATGTCAAGTTTTAAAAACGATGAAGTCAGAATCTGCCAACATGGAGATATTTGAATAATGAATCATAGAATTAAGCCTGAGTTTATTATGAATCTATTGCAAGACTTTGTAAAAAATTAAATCTCTAAATGGACTGCCTATACTAAATTAAAAAAAAAACTTCCAAATCTCTTAATTACTAAATTCATATTCAAACTATCTTAAACAAACACATTTGTCATCCTATTGCCCTATACCCACTGTAAACAGTGACAGTGTTAAATACCCATAAATCTATGTTCATTCTGAACTCATTAAATTTGGGAACACTACCATTTCATCTTAACCCTGCCCTGAGTGCAGAGAATTGCAACAAGATGGCAGAGCCCTGGCTTTGCACTCAGAAAGCTATCACTCTCCTCCCGTCAAGTATATGTTCTAAAAATCATATTAAACTATCCTTGGCTATTTCTTTTCTAACAATTAATTTTGTTCTTTTCTAGTGTTTTGGTAATTTTCTAGTGTTTGGTGATTTTCAGTAACTTGATTAAACCAGTATTTTTTAAGCATCTACTACTACCACAAGATATTGGCTTTTATTGGAGTAATATGGATTAATACTAGACATTATGAGGATGAGTTCAACTGAAAGCAACCTCTAAATATCAAGAAACTGAATATATGAACAGATAAGTAGAGGGTTTTAACTTTACAGTACTCACCTAGTAGATATATATGGCAGCTATCTTTTTAATTTCTGCCTTTCTTCCTCATAACTCCTTAGAATTGAGAGATAAAAAATGGTATCTAACTGGGAAATATGGTCCTTGCCCCTGGTGAAGCCCAGGTCCTTTAAACTCTATCTCCTTTGGCTCTATCTGCCTAACACACACACATACATACCCAAATAAAATAGTGACCTTGAGAAATCAAAAACAATAAAATTTGGAGCAAGTAAAAGCCATCATAATTTCTTGAGCATAAGAGTAATATTTTTAAGTGTTTCAGTGAAAGCTGCATTGTGCTTCTCAGATTAATTTACCAACTTTAGGCAGAGTTTATTGATGTCCTGCTACATAGTGGGGAGAAATAGAAACAGGGAGATTTATCAGGAAGCAAATGTAGTGAACCAGGCATAAGTGAATAAAGGTCTTTTTTGACTGATATGATATAGATTAGTGGGAGACAGGAAGAGGGAGAGATATTTCCAAGTTTGTGAGAAAAGAATGGGAGGCCACGTGTGGGGTAGAGGATAAAAAGATACCAATTTTTGGCATGTTAGTTTATGACAGTGCTGACCTATCTGAGTGAAGATGCTGCGTGGGCAGCTGGAGATGAATGATTGAAACTCGGGAGAGGGAAAGCAGGAAAATGTGAATTTGAAATATAGAGCTGTGGGATATTTTATATTAATTTTAGCACCTTATTCAGTTAAAGGCCTCACTGCCTTTTTTTTTTTTTCTTCTTACCTTTCTTTCCATCATCAACTAGATAGAATGTATTGAAAGTTTCTTCATTTTGGTACTAAGTATACCTTGATTGAACTATCACAATGCCTTGTAAATTTGTCTCTTCAATTTGTTCTTAACCTTGCTCCAGCACATCATGTATGACTTTACAAGCCTTGCTTTTCTAAACAATTCTAAACAAATAATGTTTGGGGCTTCCTATTGCATACAAAATACAAGCTAGACTTCTTTCAGCCTGATTTTTCAGCTCCAAACTATTTCTTACAACCTAATTTTTTTGTATTGTTGTCCTCCATGAAACCCATGCTGTATCAAACCCATGCTGTATCTAACCCATGCTGCATCACTGATCATCACACATACTTGATGCTTTCCCATCTGTGTGCTGCTTACGCTGATCCTGAATGTCTAAAGTCAGCGTGCCTAAATCTTAAGCATAAAGCAACTGTTGATTCTGCCATTATTTCCCCAACTGAAGATCCCTTTCTCAATTACCTAGTCATTTTACGGTATCATGCCACTAATCTCATTTTTTCTTGAATTAAATTTATTTGATAATCTTCCTAATTTCCCTAAAAATATCTTAAGTTACTTGAAGATAAGAACTGTTTCAGAAATAAGTTTTAAATTTTTGGTACTCACTATTGCTTTTGTATATAGCAGTGAAGTGAAGTGAGCTTGCTCAGTCGTGCCCAACTCTTTGCGACCCCATGGACTGTAGCCCACCAGGCTCTTCCATCCATGGGATTCTCCAAGCAAGAATACTGGAGTGGGTTGCCATTTCCTTCTCCAGGGGAACTTCCCGACCCGGGGATTGAACCCGGGTCTCAGGCATTGCAGGCAGGCGCTTTACCCTCTGAGCCACCAGGGTACTCAATAGTTATTAAAGTAAACTTGCTTTCTCGTAGTTTCATTAGATTTTCAACTTTTTAGTTAGCATTATTTGGTTGCAAGCAAGGGGAAAGAGCTCTGCTGAACTTATGCCCAAAATGACTTTATTAAAAGCCTGTGATGTTGAAGGGTTAATAGGGTAGCAGAGATGTGCCTGCAAATGGGTCTCTCTGCTCAGGCTGAGCGTCCTTGCATACGAGGCGTTCTGCCAAAGAGTCTGGACACAGCCTTGAGTTTAATGGTCCCTTGCAAACGAGGGAGCATTCCCTTCTTGAGATAAGAAGGAGATGAGGGCTTTGGGCAGACTCTTCAGTAGACAGAGATTTCACTCCCCTTTGCTATACGATTACATGTATGCACCTGCACTGTACTGAAAAGGCTTATTCTTACAGTCTGGAATTCTGCCTAAGGAGGGCTTTATAATAATAAACAGCAATTAGTTTGCCCAGTTGTTCCTCTGGCCAGAGTGGTGTCCTGTCTGTCTTTTGTATGTCTTGTATATTTTATGTCATTTCACTCATAATCTCCAGAAATCTCCTACATCTGGCACCCAACGTGGGGCTCGAGTGAAACCGAAAGAGGTAAGAAATCCCAGGGGGATTTTAGATCCATAGCAGGGGAGCTTTTGGAAACATGGGGAATTCCTCACCCTAGTGGAAAAAATTGCTAGGTGAATTCTTGTACATAATCATGGGGAATTCTTCACCCTAGCAGATGGGAACTTTCAAAAGTTCATGGTTCAAAAAACCATGGGGAAATCCTGTTAGGAAGAAATAAATGTTCATTACGGGCACAATATGTGAATTTATATATTGAATCATGTTATAGAATTTATGTAATGCTATAACACAGGCTTTGACTTTGCTATCTACTGATAATGAGACTAAATCTAATGCTTTAATGAAGGGAGAGGCAATTTATGAGGATATGCCAAATGTTGGTGGAATTTCTGCATTGCCTGAAAGTAAGGATACAAATAAGCCTCCTTCTGGAAATGGTGAAACATCTGATAGTTCAGAATCAGATTCGGAGGCTTCTTCGGTTTTGTCAGAGGAGGGCAAAGAGATGAAAGAAATGACCCATCTATTCCGGGAATGGTGGAAATCCCGTAAGGAGGAGAAAAAAGCTACACCTTCTGCTCCTGCTTGTGCTTCTCTTCTCCCCACTGCAGTTGATCGGCCCGATGCGGGCAGGGGACATTGTCGGTTCTCCTTTCCTTTTCTATGCTTCATGATGATGACTTGCTGCTCCCCTTGGTGGGTTTATCGACCCTCAACAATTGTTTCCCATCCAGAGACAGCAGGATGGCAATGTGATGAATGTTCAATATGCTCCTTTGGAATATAAATTTTTTAAAGATCTTAAAGCTGCAGTAGAGCAGTACGGTCCTCAATCTCCCTTTGTTTTGGCTATGTTGGAATCATTGGGAAAAGGCAAATTAATCATTCTGTTAGATTGGGAATCTATTGCCCAAGCTATCTTGGAGGGCTCTCAATGGTTGCAACTTCGTAGCTGGTGGGAAGAAGAAGCTAGAAAGCAGGCTCAGATTAATGAGGGACAGAATCCCCCTGGTCCTCTCAAGGACAAGCTAATGGGAGAAAGCCCTTATCGGGCTTTAAGAGAACAGGCTCAGTACTCTGATCAGGACTTACAACAAGTTCGCCAGGTCTTTTTACGAGCATGGCGCCATGTGGTGCCTACTGGCCAAGCCCAGCCCTCCTTTGTTAAAACAATGCAAGGCCCTAATGAGCCATATACTGATTTTCTAGCAAGATTGAGGGTAGCTATGGAACGGGCAATAGGGAGGGATGAAATTTCAGAGATATTATTACAAACTTTAGCATTTGAAAATGCAAATCCTAAATGCAAGCGTATACTGGGACCTTTAAAGGGACAAGGTGCATCTATAGCTGAATATATCAGAGCCTGCTCGGGAGTAGGAGGAACTGAGCATCAGGCTAATGTCTTTGCTACAGCCTTGGCCAAGGTTATGAGACCACCAAAGGGAGGTAACTGCTTTCATTGTGGAAAACCTGGTCATATGAAAAAAGAGTGTCAGAAATTAAAAGCTGATCAAGGTGCAATTCCTAAAGACAGATCTCTTGCTGGGAAGAATAAGACTCCTCCTGGACTTTGTCGTAGGTGTGGGAAGGGGTTTCATTGGACTAATGAATGCAGATCTAAAACAGATAAAATGGGCAACCCGATACCAGGAAACTATCCTGTGGGCCTGAGTCCTTGGGGCCCAGGAACAATACAGGGGACTTCTCCTCCTTGCCCTCCTCCCATTCCATTTGCCCCAACCCTGTTCCCTCCCAACAACCATTACAAGTCGATGCCCCGTTAAAAGGACCTCAGATGATGATTTCGGACTTACAGTCCGCTACTTCAGGGAGTGCTGCTGCTGATTTGCCACTAGCTGATAATGTTCTTTTTTGTCACCAGGGGGAGGCATTTATAAATTAAAAACAAATGTATTTGGACCACTGCCTAAAGACACTTTTGGCTTGATATTAGGCCGTAGCAGCGTGGCTTTGAGAGATTTAACCATATTTTCTGGGGTAATAGACTCTGACTATGTTGGGGAAATTTTAATTATGGTCTCTACTTCTACCACACTTTCATTGTTAGCTGGGGAGTGTATTGCTCAAATACTTCTCCTATCTTATCACCCCTTTTTGGCTCTTCCAAATGAACGAACAGGAGGATTTAGAAGTACTGGGCAATATATATTTTGGGAAATGCTTATCAAAGATTCTCGCCCTGTTCTCTCCTTGATTATACAAGGAAACAACTTTGAGAGACTAGTAGATACAGGGGCAGATATTTCAGTCATTTCTTCTCAACAATGGCCCTGAGATTGAAACAAACAAACAAACAAACCCCTTTAATGCTGATGGGATTGGGCTCCATTGCAGATGTCTAAAAGAGTACCCATCCCTTGCAATGTCAATTCCATAATAAAAGATCAGTGTTTGTTACCTTTTATATTGTAAATATACCTATTAATATATAGGAGAGAGATCCTCTCTCTCCTTTGGGGGCTTCTGTAACCATTCCATCAAAAAACTAGTAGCCACTGCTCGAATTCCTCAAGCACTCCCATTAAAATGGTTAACTAATACTCCAAAATGGGTTGAGCAATGGCCATTACCACAAATAAAGCTCAAGGTGTTAGAACAATTAGCACAAAAACAACTCCAACTTGGTCATATAGAGCTCTCTACCTCTCCCTAAAATTCTCCTGTTTTTGTTATTTAAAAAAAAATCTAAAAAATAAAACATGTTAACTGATTTACAAAAAGTTAATAAATGTATTAAACCTATGGGAGCATTGCAATTGGGACTCCCCTCTCCAGCACTTATTCCTCAGAATTGGTCCTTAATGGTGCTATATCTTAAAGACTGTTTTTTTTTTACCATTCCTCTACAATTGCAAGATAGAGATAAATTTGCTTTTACAGTTCCTGTTCTTAATCATGCTCAGCCTGTTAAGCATTATCAATGGACAGTTTTACCACAAAAAATGATAAATAGTCCTACCTTATGCCAAAAACTCTTAGCTCGCTCTTTACAATCCCTTCTTCAAAAATACCCCAATTATATTCTATATCATTATATAAATGATCTCCTATTGGCAGCTCCTAGTATTGTCAAACGTGATAAATTCTTTTTAAAAGTACAAGAGGCTTTGAGACTATACAATTTACAAATAGCCCCCCCAAAAATTCAAAAAGACTTTCCTATTTCATATCTAGAGACAATATTAAAACAACATAAAATTAGGCCCCAAAAGTTGCAAATTAAAAGAGACCATCTCAAAACCTTAAATGATTTTCAAAAGTTATTGGTAGATATTAATTGGCTACGCCTGGTACTTGGGATTCCTACTTATCAATTATGACATTTGTTTTCTACTTTAAAAGGAAATACAACTCTGGATAGCCCCCGGACCTTAACCCCATTGACTTTACAGAAACTTCAATTTGTTGAGCAACGACTAAATGATGGCTTTTTGACTTACTTACATGCGTCTCAACCTATTTCTTTTATCATATTTCATACCCCTTATTCCCCATCTGGTGTAATTGCTCAAAAAAAAAGGATTAATAAAATGGGTTTTCTTACCTAACAGTTTTTCCAAAATATTGACTATATATATAGATAAATTAGCCTTCCTTATACTAAAAGGTCGCCATAGTATTTTACAATTATCAAGATGTAAACCACACCAGATTGTTACACAGTTAACAACTGCTCAAATATCTTGATGTTTACAATTTAATAAAAACTGACAAATTTCTCTTGCCTCATATCCTGGTTCATTTTCTAATCATTATCCATCATCTAAATTGATTGATTTTTCTCCGGACTAACACTATGATATCTCATTCCTCAATTTCAGATGTTCCAGTTAAGGGACCCACTACTTTTACAGATGCAAATAAAAATACTGCTAGATATTGGACCCTGGAAAATTCCAAGGTTCTCCCCAACTCATTTTCTTCTGTAGAGCCCACTGAATTGTGGGCTATCTATCTAGTTTTGCAAGATTTTTCCCAACTTCCTATTAACATTGTTTCAGATTCTCGATATGTTGTTCCCTCCCCATGTCTCCCTTCCATTGACTCTTAAAACAGTTATTGATAAATTGTTTTACCAAGTACAACAATTGCTTTTGCAGCATTTAGAGTTAATTTTCTTTACTCACAACCGTGCACATTCTGCCCTTCCTGGACCCTTATCATTTGGAAATGTTACAATTGATGCCTTGCTTTATCCTATAGAAGCAGCAAAGCAAGAACATCTCTTACAAAATACCAACTCCAAAGGGTTACAAAAATCTCACACTATTACTCGAAAACAAGCTCAAAATATTGTTCGTTCTTGTTCCATATGTGCACCCTTTGCTTTGCTGTTTATCCCACCAGGTGTCAACGTAAGAGGACAACAAGCAAATCAGATATGGCAAATGAATGTAATTTACATTTCTTCTTTCGGACAACAAAAATGTGTGCATCATACTATAGACACTTGCACACATTTTCTTTTTTATTTTTATTTTTTTTATTTTTTTATTTTTTTTTTAGTTTTTTATTTTTTAAATTTTAAAATCTTTAATTCTTACATGCATTCCCAAACATGAACCCCCCTCCCACCTCCCTCCCCATAACATCTTTCTGGGTCATCCCCATGCACCAGCCCCAAGCATGCTGCATCCTGCGTCAGACATAGACTGGCGATTCAATTCACATGATAGTATACATGTTAGAATGTCATTCTCCCAAATCATCCCCCCCTCTCCCTCTCCCTCTGAGTCCAAAAGTCCGTTATACACATCTGTGTCTCTTTCCCTGTCTTGCATACAGGGTCGTCATTGCCATCTTCCTAAATTCCATATATATGTGTTAGTATACTGTATTGGTGTTTTTCTTTCTGGCTGACTTCACTCTGTATAATTGGCTCCAGTTTCATCCATCTCATCAGAACTGATTCAAATGAATTCTTTTTAACGGCTGAGTAATACTCCATTGTGTATATGTACCACAGCTTTCTTATCCATTCATCTGCTGATGGACATCTAGGTTGTTTCCATGTCCTGGCTATTATAAACAGTTGCACACATTTTCAATGGGCCACTGCATTACATTCTGAAAAGGCTGACGCTGTTATTACTCATTTGTTATCTTGTTTTGCAGTTATGGGATTACCAATTAAAATGAAAACTGATAATGCACCTGCTTACCAATCTGCAAATTTAGCTCACTTTTTATCTCAATACCATATAACTCATACTTTTGGTATTCCTTATAATAGTCAAGGGCAAGCTATCATTGAAAGAGCTAATCGTACCTTGTGTGATTATCTTGAAAAAATAACAAAGGGGGAACAAGAGAGATTTATGAAACCTAAAGACATTCTGAATAAAACCTTACTTACCCTAAATTTTTTGAATGTTTGGAGCGAGGGAAATCTATCAGCAGCAGAGTTGCATTTTCAAGGGAAAGAAGAGGATAAGAAGATCTTGAATACGCCTATTTGGTATAAAGATAAAGAGAAAGGTTGGATCCCAGCATCCTTAATATATTTGGGACGAGGGTATGCTTTCATTTCTGTTGATAATTACAGGTTTTGGACCCCAGCAAGATTGATCAAAATCAACAATGGCTGATCCCCTTGTTCAAAAATTCGAAGAGCTTACTATGCAGAGAAGCCTTACATCCCGTACAAGGGAAGCAACACCTCCTACATGGAGTCAAATGAAGAGGTTGACCCAGGAAGCAGAGAAGACATTAGTGAAGGCGGGGCAACCTCTGAATCCTACCAATCTTTTGCTTGCCATGATGGTGGTGGTGACATGTCAGGTAATTGGTATATTGGCAAGTAATCATACCTATTGGGCATATATACCTAATCCCCCATTAGTAAGAGCAGTTTCCTGGGGGGAACCAGAAGTGCAGGTATGTACTAATGAGACTGGCTTCTTTCCCCCACCAGTTTGCGGGGGAATAGAACAACTATCTCATCATAAACAACAATATAATATTAGTAATTTGACCATTGCAGTGGAAGGTATTCCTTTATATATAGGGGGACACCCCTTTTTGTCTGTCCACTAAGGAACATTCTCATCATTCTTATAATACATGGGGGGTAAAGTATAATAATTACCATTTTGCTACTTTTACTGTGCTTGTTTCCACCAGGGGATTTAGCACCTCAACAGAACTGATAGATATTCATAATGGAAAACACATGTCGCTATGTCCTGTTAACTTTTTGTTCCTTCTCTAGAATCTTTGGAGTGGGAACGTTGCCGAGGTCATCGACCCTTTAAAGTCATGAATTATTCTGGGGCCATCATTGTAGACTGGAGTCCAGATCATGGGCAATTTTTAGAAAAATGGTCAAATAAACCTTTTAGGTGGCATCATGCAAATAGCACTTTGATGGGCAATGGTAACAAAACAGTTAAATGGCAGCAATTTGCACTTGTCCCTCCTCAATTACAATTGCAAGGATATCCGCACATTCAAGGAGATATTTGGAAACTATGGGCGGTTTCTGGTAATCTCACTATCTGGTCAGGAAATTATACTTTGGACAGTGGTGACTCTTCGGGCCCATTCTATGTTAATTTACATGTTAATAAATCTTATTCCGCAATGGCATGTGTAAAATATCCTTTTGCATTGTTATATGGGAATTGGACCTAGAATGATACTGTGGGGTGTATGTCATGTGACTATTGTAATTTAACTCAATGTGTAAATGTCTTGGTGGGGAAAATTTGAAAGACAAGCCTTTAACTCCAATTTCTCGCTAGTAATTGTTAAAGCTCAGACAGAAGAATGGTTGCCTATAAATCTGACTCGGCCGTGGTCAGATTCTTTTGCTGCTTCTCATTTAGTAACCGCTGTACAGACTTTGCTACACCGATCTCGACGTATGCTTGGTGTGGTCACTGCTTCGATTTTAGCAGTCACATCAGTAACTGCAACAGCAGCTGTAGCAGGCCTTGCATTGCACCAAGGAATTCAAACAGCTGATTTTGTTCGGGACTGGCAAAAAGACTCATTTGTTATGTCAACAACAGTGAGATTTGGATGCCCAACTTGCTACCGACGTGCTCAATCTTCAACCGTTTCCTGGCCTGGAGATCAATTGGCTGTTTTATCTACACGAAGTGTGTTGAAATGTGATTGGAATTCTTCTGTTTTGTATAACACCTGTACCGTTTAACATGAGCCCTTCAAGAGATTATCCGAGACATATAAATAAAAAGAGTTCTAGATGCCCATCATCTAGAGAGATTCCGCTTAGCCCCCAAGAGGTGGCTGGATAGCCAATGATGGGTAAGACCCTCAGAGGAAGGCAACCTAAGACAGGCACAGCCGCAAGAGGGGCTGGCGAGGCTGGAGGTTGGCCACCTACAGCTTTATGCCTTGCTCTACAAAACATCAATACAAATGTCTCGAGGGCTTAAATAAAATAGAAAAGGGGGAGATGAAGGGTTAATAGGGTAGCAGAGATGTGCCTGCAAATGGGTCTCTCTGCTCAGGCTGAGCGTCCTTGCATACGAGGCGTTCTGCCAAAGAGTCTGGACACAGCCTTGAGTTTAATGGTCCCTTGCAAACGAGGGAGCATTCCCTTCTTGAGATAAGAAGGAGATGAGGGCTTTGGGCAGACTCTTCAGTAGACAGAGATTTCACTCCCCTTTGCTATACGATTACATGTATGCACCTGCACTGTACTGAAAAGGCTTATTCTTACAGTCTGGAATTCTGCCTAAGGAGGGCTTTATAATAATAAACAGCAATTAGCTTGCCCAGTTGTTCCTCTGGCCAGAGTGGTGTCCTGTCTTTTGTATGTCTTGTATATTTTATGTCATTTCACTTGTAATCTCCAGAAATCTCCTACAGATGTAGCTCAAAATAGTAAAGAAAAAGTTGAAGAAACATCACTCAGAAAGCAAAGAAAGCAGAGTGTCCCCCAGGGGTACTGGGGGCAGGAATTAAGGGGAAAACTTCTTAATGTGTTAACATTGACGCGAAATCAGCTCCTATAGTTTTGGTGTCTCAACATCATTCTGGTCAAAGTTGAAATTCCCTAAAGAACTCTGATTGGCTTAGACTGAGCCAATGGCCATGAGCAGGTGAGATTCCTTGGCTGATGGTCCTAACAAGACTTCATGAAATGAAGACAATTATTTTCCAAAGAGAAATCACAAGCAATAGATAGATACCCAGCAGATAAGAACAACAGACTCTAATACATCCATCCAATAAAACCTCATGCATTAATGAAACATTCATGCATCTACTCAACCAACCAAAATTTATTGGGTACATGTTCTACCAGGCAATGTGCTAACTGCTATAGATAAAAATATGAATTAGATGTCATCTATCTTTAGAGGGTTTATAGTACAGTATGCTTCTGTTACTTCCTAATTCATTTAATTAAAATCTCACGTGCTAGTAATGTTCAAAATTCTCCAAGCCAGGCTTCAGCAATACATGAACTGTGAACTTCCTGATGTTCAAGCTGGTTTTAGAAAAGATGGAGGAACCAGGGATCAAATTGCCAACATCTGCTGGATCATGGAAAAAGCAAGAGAGTTTTAGAAAAACGTCTATTTCTGCTTTATTGACTATGCCAAAGCCTTTGACAGTGTGGATCTTAAGAAACTGGAAAATTCTGAAAGAGATGGGAATACCAGACTACCTGACCTGCCTCTTGAGAAACCTATATGCAGGTCAGGAAGCAACACTTAGAACTGGGCATGGAACACCAGACTGGTTCCAAATAGGAAAAGGAGTACGTCAAGGCTGTATATTGTCACCCTGCTTATTTAACTTCTATGCAGAGTACATCATGAGAAACGCTGGGCTGAATAAGCACAAGCTGGAATCAAGATTGCTGGGAGAAATATCAATAACCTCAGATATGCAGATGACACCACCCTTATGGCAGAAAGTGAAGAGGAACTCAAAAGCCTCTTGATGAAAGTGAAAGAGGAGAGTGAAAAAGTTGGCTTAAAGCTCAACGTTCAGAAAATGAAGATCATGGCATCTGGTCCCATCACTTCATGGGAAATAGATGGGGAAACAGTGGAAACAGTGTCAGACTTTTTTGAGGGGGTGCTCCAAAATCACTGCAGATGGTGACTGCAGCCATGAAATTAAAAGACACTTACTCCTTGGAAGAAAAGTTATGACCAACCTAGATAGCATATTCAAAAAGCAGAGACATTACTTTGCCAACAAATGTCCATCTGGTCAAGGCTATGGTTTTTCCAGTAGTCATGTATGGATGTGAGAGTTGGACTGTGAAGAAAACTGAGCACTGAAGAATTTCTGCTTTGAACTGTGGCATTGGAGAAGATTCTTGAGAGTCCCTTGGACTGCAAGGAGATCCAACTAGTCCATTCTGAAGGAGATCAGCCCTGGGATTTCTTTGGAAGGAATGATGCTAAAGCTGAAACTCCAGTACTTTGGCCACTTCATGCGAAGAGTTGACTCATTGGAAAAGACTCTGATGCTGGGAGGGATTGGGGGCAGGAGGAGAAGGGGACGACCAAGGATGAGATGTCTGATGGCATCACCGACTCGATGGACGTGGGTTTGGGTGAACTCCGGGAGTTGGTGATGGACAGGGAGGCCTAGCGTGCTGCAATTCATGGGGTCGCAAAGAGTCGGACATGACTGAGTGACTGAACTGAATTGTGCATATCTCTTGAGAGCTTTTCATTGCATCGTGCCTCATTCATATTCTATGTGACTTCAGCCATAGCTTTATGACTTATCTTGCATCCTGGTCTCTTAGTTAATTCCTCAGCAGTAATAAATGTGGTAAGAGACCAAAATCGGCAATGTCTGTAGGAAAAGATAATCTAGAGGATTGGAGGATTTGGTAGAAATTTAAGTTTTATTTAAAGTGTGATTGGGAGCAGTTAAGAGAATACGTAATTCTCTTAATAATCAGAGCAGATCGTTCTAGTTTCTATGTGGAGGCTGCATTATGAGAGCAGGGAGACAAGAGTAAGAGCAGTACACCTGTTAGCAGGTGTCCCGGTGGTCTACTGTACATAGGTGAGTGTTTCAGCAGAGGATAGGTGAAAAGTGGAAGGCTCAGAAAATACCTCAGTTGTGGATCTAACAAGACTTGCTTATGGAGTAGACATGGTGATAATGGAGGAATCAAGGCTGATCTCGAGGTATACAAAGGTTCCTAAGATCCTTATTTTTCTGTTCAGTTTACTTTCAATATGCCAATTCTTCTATCTCATCTTGATCATAGATCCATTGACCCTTTTATTATTTCTCTATCTGTACTATCCAGCATTCACTTAAAGCTTAGGTCAATGGTTCACTATTTCTATTAATATCACTTTTATGAACATCTCAAACCCCTTACCTCAATTTTCTCCTATTGTACTTGTCTGGTAAAGTGTTCACAAAACTGCCCACACTTTATACTTTGACTGGACTTTGGAAATTTCACATAACCTACAGAAACAATGCCTGCCAACTCTCCCATCTTTGGAGAAAGTTCCACCGGATCTTTGTCCCTCTGGTAAATGCTGTAAAATTAGTCAATGAGTCTCTTCATATGGTTCAGGTACTTTTCAAGCTGCTGCTCTGTGCTGGGTACTCAGAATGATAGAGTTTTTACATAAATCCTTCAAGAGCAGCATCTCAGTTTCTCAGTCTTTAAGCTCTTCCTGAAGTAAGTCCCACTGTTTTTTAAAACCAAATATTATGGGGACTCATCTTCCCAGTGCAGCTCCCCAGGCAAGGGAGCCCAGTGTGAGGCTTGGAAACCTTGCTCCTAGAGAGAACCCCTGCTAAGTCACTTCAGTCGTGTCCGACTCTGTGCGACCCCATAGACGGCAGCCCACCAGGCTCCCCCGTCCCTGGGATTCTCCAGGCAAGAACACTGGAGTGGGTTGCCATTTCCTTCTCCAACGCATGGAAGTGAAAAGTGAAAGTGAAGTCGTTCAGTCGTGTCCGACCCTCAGCGACCCCATAGACTGCAGCCTACCAGGCTCCTCCATCCATGGGATTTTCCAGGCAAGAGTACTGGAGTGGGGTGCCATTCTGCTTCTGGGTTCCCACATCAAGGGTGTGGGCTCTGACTAGACCAGGTCCCTGACCCTCTTACCTGTCTAAATGTGGCCTTTTCTTTATATCCTTAGTTGGAGAAAGATCTTTTCTGTTAGTCTCCACGTTATTCCCAGAGAGAGTTGTTCTTTGTGTAATTGTAGGTTTGCTGCTCAGGATCCTCCTACTCTACCTTTCTGAATTGGCCACACTTTATTTTCCTGGGGCTTCTACTGTTTCCCTGGCTGCTTGTTCTTTTCCCTTTCTTTTTTTTTTTTTTTCTTTTCTCTTTCTTTCCCTCCTTGCTGTCTCTCCCTCCCTACTTTTCTCAGTCCTGACTTCCCTCCACCCATCCCTCCCTCCTTCCCAATAGGCCCTCTCCCTTATTTGTTTCTTTTTTTATTCTGTGAGTTCCTGTGTTGCTCTCCTTTCACATTTCTCTTCTAAGCTTTGTTCGCTTTTGATAATAGGTGAATCTTTAGTTTTTCTGTCTGGATCCATGGAGATTCTTTAGAGAGAATTCTTCCAGTAATCTGCTGCTGAGGCTGTGTGTGTGTGTGTGTGTGTGTGTGTGTGTGTGTGTGTGTTGGTAATAAGCTTAGTTGCCTGTGCTCTTTGAGTCAAACAAGGAAGGGAGCTGGAAGGAGTAGGGAATAGGACCTACTGTTCAACCTGCAGCTATTCAATTAATCCCCCTAGTCTTATTCTGGTTCCTCACCATTTCCCTCTGCCAGTCCTGATATGTGCCAAGCCACATCCTCTTTTGTTCAATTTGTCTCAGGAATAAATCTTTTACCTCTTTTGGGGTGAGGGGAAAGAAGTGTCTTCTAACTACTTTGGTTGAAGCGAGGTTTCTAATAACCTTTAAAAAGAGAGTGTCTCAGCAAAAAAAAATTTTTTTTCATGTCTCAGCAATATTTTTTAAAATGACATCAGCTTTATAGTTGAAGTCATTCATTAGAAAGATATTAAATTTTAGAAAGTTGGAAAAACAAAATATTATCTTATAAACTAATTAGTGACTATGTAAAAGAGAAGGCTGGGAGTCTTTTTTATTTAATTGCTTGATGTCTGGAGTAGTTGCCAAAGATGTTGCCATATTATTATGAAGTTATTTTAGCTCAGAATACATGAAGTTCATTGCCAATACTGTATATCAAATAATTTGGCTTACATATTAACCTTAACAAAACTGCCCTTAAAACCAGCCATGGCTTCAAATTATGGCTTCAGAGACTATATTTTTACAGTATTTATGTGAGTGACCTAAAGAATTTGCTTAAGGTTTGCATTTCCAGTTTCTACACTTAGCAGCTGCTGTTTCCACTACCTTCTCCCATGTTTGCTTTCCTCTCCTTTCCTTATTACCTACAGAAAAGTAAACTGCCTTTTATTAAAAATTGTACTTTTCAGAAGGTTGCCCAGTTGAGGGCCATTAGTAACACCACACAGTGAGACTTCAGTCTTTTTTCATATGAACAGACCTATGTACCTTGGAGTTCTTGTAAATGTTGCCTATTTGTCTTTCATGTTTGATCAATGGAAGATATCCCAAAGGCTGCTAGTTAATGTAGGATAAGTGTCCTTAGTCAAAGCACAATTGTATTTAAAGAACTGGAAAGAAAAATAGAGTTTATACTCAATGAATTCAAAGCTACAGAAAGATATTGTTTTAAGGTATAATGCTTGATTTTTAAATAAGGAAATAGATCTTGTAATTGTGGATTTTTAAAACTGAGGTAAAATTGGTATTTGAAATTATATTAGTTTCAGGTGTACAACATACTAAGTGATTGCCATAGTAAGTCACTATCGTCTGTCATGATACAATTAACTCCTTTCACCTCTTTTCCCCACCTCCATCTCCTTCCTCTGTGATAATCACCAATCCATTTGCTGTATCTGGGTTTTGCTTTGTTTGTTTGTTGTTTCATAGATTTCACATGTTAAGTAAAATCATATAGTATTTGGCCTTCTCTACCTGACTTATTTCACTTAGCATAATACCATCAAAACTTATCCATGTTGTCACAGCCTGGCAGGCTGCAGTCCATGGGTTGGCTAAGAGTCGGGCACGACTGAACGACTTCACTTTCACTTTTCACTTCCATGAGTTGGAGAAGGAAGTGGCAACCCACTCCAGTGTTCTTGCCTGGAGAATCCCAGGGACGGGGGAGCCTGGTGGGCTGGCATCTGTGGGGTCGCACAGAGTCGGACACGACTGAAGTGACTTAGCAGCAGCAGCAGCAACATGGTGGTTCTAGTTTTAATTTAAAAAAACAAACAACAAAAAAAAAAACAACTCCACACTGTTTTCCATAGTGACTGCACCAATTTCCATCTCCTTGTTGTGGGTTTTTTTTTTAATGTAAACTGCAGTCTCAATAAATTGTGAAATCCTTTTGCCATCCTTCTCCTGCACATGTCCTTCTCCTCATCTATTCAATGTTATGCCCAGAGTCCGAGTCCCCAAAACTGAGAGAATAAGACGTCCACAGCAATGCAAAAGTATGAAGGGGTTTTACTTCTAGCTCAAGCTAGGGCTCCCGCCACATCCAACTCAGTGGAGTGGAGCAAGGAGCCCTGAGCCCGGATTTACAGCAGTATTTAGAGGTTTTAGAACAGAGGGTTGGCAAGGGCTGATTGGCTGCAGGAGTTTCCTAGTACTTACTAATTGGCTAATCTTTATTGGCTGCAGGGGTTTCCTGGTATTTACTAATTGCCTATTGGCTGCAGGGTGATGTCTTTTACGTCCTGATAAACTCAAACCAGGTTACAGGGAGTATGCTGATTAGACAAGTCCTGGCATCCGTGGGGATGACCTCACTGGGCAATGACTCAGCCTTTCTCCTGAGTCCTACCTTAGTCCCTGAAGCCTATCATGGCGTTTGTTAGGTCCCAACATTCACATTGGTGTGAGAGTTGGTTATGTTTCAGTTAGTTAGGTATTCATTTGAGCAGCAATGTCTATATATCAATTCAACTTAAGTTCAGATCAAGTTACGAGTGACTGCTCTGCTCCAGGCTAGGTGCATGAGGTAATGAGTGGTGGTTTAGGCACATGAAGTCCCTGCTATAACTTTGTAGATCAGGAGGTATAGACAAAGAGGTAAGCTAAGAAATTAGCATGTTCATCATGGATGGTGGTAAATGCTAACTATGGAATAGGGTATCAGATGGAATCTACTTTGTACTGGAGGGTTGGGTGATGTTTTCTGTCAAGCTGACAATTGAGCTGAAACTTGAAGAATAATAAAAAGTCAAACAAAGAATCAGAGAGAGAGGATTCTAAGGCAAAGCAAACAACAAATTCAACCTTCCCTTAGAGGGTAAAAGTTTCGAAGAATCAAAACAAAAATGAAGGCCAAGAGGTCAGAAACATCACAAACAAAAAGGGAAAGGAGATGAGATTAGAGAGAAATGGGGCCCAGCCCTTCAGGACCCCACAAGTGATGGCAAGGGACTGCGTTTCATTTTAGAAGCGATAATTATTGGTGTATTCACATTAATTCATTCAACCTAATTAGCATATTAGAGAAAAGCTAATATAAACATAAATAGTCTTGATGGAAAAGAGGTAATTAAGATTAAAAAAACCTACTAAAATAATTGAGCTAGCATTTCTGAAAGTTGTGTGAAGATATATTGCAACAATAAACCAAGAGAGGACATTCAGCATAGTAGTTAAAAGCATAGGCATTAGAGCCAGCTCTATTCTTGGATAAGAAATTTAATTTTGTGTTTCCATTTCCTAACCTGTGCAATAGGTTGATAATGGAACTATTTTTTCAGAATTGTGATGAGGATGAGTTATTATACATAAAACATTAAAATAGGCCTGAAACATAGTTCTGTACAACTTGTTAATATTATAATAGCTCTGTAAAAGTTATGATCCTGTAACAAAAAATAAATCTGAATTTAAAATATGATTGCTGAATTTTAAAAATAGTGAATGAGTTGAATAAAATAATAGAGCTTAAAACTTGATTTGGAAGATAAATAGGGAAATTTGCTTAAGATGTAGACACAAAATAGAGAGACTGAAAATACAAGAAGTCACACAACATGAGGCAATTAATTCAGATGTTCTTCAGTGTATAATAGTTAAGGAGGTCCAGAGGCTGATAGCAAGAAAAATGGAAGAGAGATAACACTTTAGATAAAGGGGAATAAAAGAGAAGTAGTATGTAGATAGAAATGTCTACTAAATGACAGGCAGGACATATGACTAGCCTTGATGGATCTTGGAAATTTTATAACACCATGTATAAAAGGGAAAAAACCTGAATGCATTCAGAGATTAAATGGACATTCACTGTGAAGGACAGAAAACCAAAGGGCATCAGACCTTCCATTCAATTACAAACTTTCAAATATTTGGGCAAGTTAATATTTTAAACTGTGAAAGCTCAAAGCTAATTATAATTCACCTTGCATGAAAAAATAATCTGTATGAAGATATTTCTATAAAATGAAACAGGAATACCAAAAAATAATAGTTAATATAAAATGCAAATTCTAGATGATTATTATATAAAATGTTTTGAGAAAGCTGATCAAAAATAGCCAAAATGGATTACTTCACTTTCTAACCCTTGGAATTTTTGCCTTTAAGTAGAAAGGGTTTATTGAATTAAGGTTACAATTATTGCTTCTTTTGTCCTATTTTTACTGCTTGATTCTTGAGTGAATAAAATTTATATAACTATAGATGTGAAATGCTCTTATATGTGTCCAATTTATAGAAGCAAATTCTAGATAAAATAAGTATGACTAATTAAATTGTTGAGGAACAGGATGTAAAGATGTTTATAACATAAAGATAACTACATAACCAAAATATATATCTGGAGGTGGAGATGGAATGGAGGGAGTAGTACAAAAATACTAAATTTCTCATCTTTTATATCAAAGAATTAAGAAGTATTTTTAAAGTTAATAAAAATAAAATTGAAATATGTATTCATATCAAAGTAATTGTCTTATAACTACCAGCTTATTATTTAAACAAAAAACCTTAAGTATGATCATATCTTGGTAATAAGGTTGCAGAGTAATAGGTTTTTTATTTAGACATTCTGTCTTTAGTACACAGAAGTATTTGTACACAGTATTCATTATCATAGCAATTTTTGAGAGTAAATGCTCTCAGGGGTAACTTTAATTTGCAAAACTGTTTTAATATTGAGAGGACATAATTATAAGTAGATCAAGTATATAATATGTAGAGCATCATATGAAGAAAAACTATGCAGCCTTAGTAAAGAATCAGATAAGTCACAGGGACATTTAAGAAAGCATGCCCTGGATGTAATTCTGAATGAAAAAATGAAAAGAAAACCACCAAAAAACTGCAAAGTACAGTTGCCTTTGTGTATAGAAAATGACGTATGTAGAAATGTCTGTTAATAGGAAGATCTTAAAAAACTTAGATTCATACTTCACTCTCCCCAAAAAGGAATAAATTACTGATACATGTGGCAACAAGTGGTAGAAAATCAAAAGCATTATATTGAACAAAGGGAATAATACCAGAAAGCATATAAAGTTTAAGAAAAGGCAAAACCATCTATGATATTTGAAATCTAAGCATTAATTACTTCTGGGGTGATGAAGAGGGGCCATTAGAATTGACTAGAAAGGAGCAAGTGGGAAATTTCTGGGGTGATAAGTATATTCTATATCCTCATTGGGGTGGTGATTACTCAGGAGTGTGCATTTGTTAAAATTCATTAAATTGTACACTAAAATGTATGCATTCTATTTTATGTAAACTATAGCCCAATTTACAAAAATTATATGAGTGTACAGATCTATGTATATTTGTACAAATATGATTGCATATTCATACGATAGTGCTGGAAAAAGACTGCATATCAAGATGTTTAGATTGAGGGAGTATTCAAGGAAAGGATTTACATTCTATATTGATTTTAGTTTTTATGAGCATTGTAGTTTAGTTGCTAAGTCATGTCCAACTCTTGCAACCCCATAGACTGTAGCCCATCAGCCTTGCCAGGGATTTTCTGGACAAGAATATCTGAGTGGGTTGCCATTTGTTTCTCCAAGGGGTTCTTCCCAACTCAGGGATTAAACCTGGGTCTCCTGCATTGCAGATGGATTCTTTACCCACTGAGCCACCAGGGAAGCCCATTTTAATGAGCATATTACTCTTATGAATAAAATCAAAAGATAAATTTGAAATGCAGTTTGATTTCTAAAAGGCACTGACTTTCAATGTTTTAAGACAGAACTGCTCTCCATTGATGCTGCCCTTCTGCCTCCCAGCTCTAGCATAGATGTATTTTCTGGGGAACTGTCGCTTGACTTTGTTCTCCCCCAACCACACCAGGGCCTGGGGAAATTGTGAAGGATAGAGCAGCTACGGGGCTGACTGTAGGTTGTTCAGAAACTGAGCTCACTGGAAAGAAAACAGAGGATAGCAAGTGTGTAAGAAAATCATTTTGAGTTTCAGCAGAAATATATAAAAGGCCAAACACAGAAAGGAAAATGTATTCTGTAAGATCTCCATATACAGGGTTTTCTGCCTGTGTCTGCAGCAACCTTCATGGATATAAGAGTAGCTTGGAAAAATGCATATTGGGTATACATGCAAGGTAAGCTATCTTTGCAGGAGAATCAAGACCAAAAACCTGAATGCGACCATGAGGCACGCGGTCAGTAAGTGTTGTTAGCTCTTTTAAAGAAGCCAAACGCAAAGGCCTTTTAATGATTGCTTTGCTCCAAGCCCTCCTGCTGCCACCAGCTTTTAACTCAGTATTCCCTTGGGTTATTTTCCTTTTTCATGCTTCCATTTAATATGAAACATCTGCAGCACCAGAATTCAATTGCTAGCCCATGCTAACAAGACTTCACTTACCTGTCCTGATATTTTGACCTTCTGACACTTATAAATCCCTAGAGTTTCTAAACTTGGGCAATTAGTGCCTGGAATTTCTAACTTTGACAATGCCTTGAAGAGGGCAGAGGAAAACTGGCTTTTCATAAGAGAATGAACTTGCATGCTAACTCCCTTATTAAATTATTGTTTTGACAGCCACTGGGTCTAGGTTTTGTTGTTTTTGTGACTGATGATTGATTTGATTTGTTTGAGCCATAGAAATTATAACTTTTAATTTTTAGTAAACTAAAACAGATTCAATTTTTCTGTAATCCATAGATGATAGATTTCTTAAATGTAGATTAGAGGTTATACTGAACTATAAGTTTCCATAATATATATTACTGAAGAAATAACTATGCATTGCTTTTTGAGCAAGATAGTGGACTTTTGTATATTTTTGTTCAATATTTGTCCTATTTTGCAAAGTATTCTGAGGTATTCCCAGAGAGGAGAAAACCCTTTTAAGAGCTGCAGTTTTTATATATGATTAGCCTAGAGGCAGAGTAAATGATGTGCTATTTTTAAACCTTTGTTTATCTGTGCAAATAATGGATATAGCCTATTATTAATTTATCAGTGAAAATGAAGAGCAAAGACCCCAAGATGACAGACACAACTAGAGGAAGCCTAAATCTTGAGTCATCTTTCAAAGTAAATCATTAGAAAGTCCTCTTGACCCACATATACTTTGTAAAAGCAGGAGACAGACTCTTAACTGAGTTAAGAAACTACAATTTTTTTTTGGAGGGGGTGTGGTTAATTTGCTTATTTAGCACAGCTTATACCAAGACTGTCTCACCTTAGTCATGACTGATTTCAGCAGTTTCTTAAAAGGTAATGTATTTTTGTGGTCAGATAGAATCAAATGTTGTCCAGAGTTTTTAAACATAGCCTGAAGTTTTAGAATTATTCCTGGAGTCATAGTTTGACTCCAAAGTTTTAGAAACACTTTATCTTAATAAGCTAATATGATACATATTTTTCTTGAGTCATTAAAAATATCTTAGTTGGACTGTATTCAAGAAGTAAGGGAAATTTTCTTTGATATTTTTGGGTATATGTGGGCCACAAGGCTGTATTCCATAAAAGAAGGAAGAAAAGAGTCAGGGGAGAACAAAAAAAGAGGGTGACAGATAAGAAAGAGAAGAAAGGAAATTTTATTGAACCTACTTTAAAAACTCACACTGACTGTGAGGTAGGGAGGTGAGATCAGTCAGTTAAATAAGATGATTCAAATTATTGTGATATGCTTTTTAGTAATATAGGCTATATGTACTTTAAAAATCATTTTGTAGAGGTACCATGGTGATGCTGGTGATTTAGTTGCTAAGTGCATATTATCCAGCAATCCCACTCCTGGGTTTATATCTGGAAAAGATGAAAACTCAGTTTGAAAGATACATGCACACCAGTGTCCACTGCACCACTATTTATTTGCCAAGACAAAGAAGCAACCTAAATTCCACCAAGAGGTGAATGGATAGAGAAGACTGGTATATGTCTGTATGTGTATATGATATATATGCATATATATATACGTGTGTGTGTGTGTGTGTGTGCGCGCGCGCGCACGCGCTCAGTTGCTTCAGTCATGTCCGACTGTTTGTTACCCTGTGAACTGCAGCCCACCAGGCTCCTCTGTCCATGGGATTCTCTAGGCAAGAATGCTGGAGTGGGTTACTATACATTTGATATGTGTATATATATATAGAAAATATATGTTACATATATTTATAATGGAATATTACTCAACCATTAAAAAGAGTGAAATAATGTCATTTTCAGCAACATATATGGACCTAGAGATTATCATATTGAGTGAAGTCAGCCAGACAGAGAATGACTAATATCATATGAAATCACTTATATGTGGAATCTAAAAAAAATGATACAAATGAACTTAAAATTTACAAAACAGAAACAGACTCACAGACAAAAGCTAACGGTTACCAAAGGGAAACGGTATGGGAGGAAGGGATAAATTAGGAGTTTATATCACTCTGGTATTCATCTGAAACTAACACAACATTGTAGGTCAAAAGTAAAAGTGTTAGTCGCTCAGTTGTATCCCACTCTGAGACCCCATGGACTGTAGCCTGACAGACGTCTCTGTCCATAGAATTTTCCAGGCAAGAATACTGGAGTGGTTTGCCATTTTCTTCTCCAGGGGATCATCCTGACCCAGGGATTGAACCTGGATCGCCCACATTGTAGGTAGATTCTTTACCATATGAGCCATCAGGGAAACCCATTGTAAATCAAACTATATTTCAATTAAAAATTATTATCAAAATTGATCACAATATGATATACAATGAAAATATTAAATCTTCTCTACTTTTGTTTGTTGCAAAAGTGACATAAATATAGTTTCTTAAAAATTTTAAAGGAATTAATAAATAAACAGTGATATTAGGTCAAGCTTCTCCTTGGTAAATTTAATTATTATTTGAAATTTCATAGGCTGCATATATTAATGTGAATAAACCAATGACTATTGCCCTCATTAAATTTCAGAACCCCCTTCCATGCCTATAGGATCCTTTATGTCTGGTCACTGTTTCCCTGCAGTCTTAACTCCTCCTCTTCTCATTTGCTATACTTCTGCAATATGGACTTTCATTTTTACTCATTGATTCTCCTAAGCTCTTGCCTTCTTCAGGAATGTAATATTGCTGTGATATTTTTATCTCATTGGAAGCAAGGTTATGTTGCCCTCCTAAAAGCAGTTGTAGTTTTCTCTCTGTTCCTATTATTTGGCAGATTTTGAATAATACTAGTGTTGTTCTTTTCTTGTTTGGAAGAATTCATCAGTCAAATTTCCTAGATTTTTCTTTGTTGGAAAATGTATAACGAATTCAAATTGTTTAAAAGGTATTTAATATTCAAGTTTTCTACTTCTTTTCTTGTAAATTTTGGAGAGTTGTATATTTTTAGGAATTTATCCATTTGATCCAAATCATCAGATACAGTTTTATCTTTTTAACAAGTAGAAATATATACATTATCAACCAAGTGGAATTTATGCCAGCTATGTAAATCTGATTCAACATTTGAAAATTAATTAAAGTAATCCATTTCATCAACAGGCTAAAAAAGAAAAATCATATGATCATATCAATAGATGTAGGAAAAAAAAGCTGACAAAATGTAAAACTCATTAATGATAAAAATTCTCAAAACCCTAGAAATAGAGGGTAATATTGTCAACTTGATAAAGAACAGCTACCAGAAACAAACAAACAAGCAAACAAACCCTTATACCTGACATCATACTTCATGGTGCTAACATCAAAGCTTTCCCACTAAAATCATGTATAAGACAACGATGTTCCCTCCCATCACGCCTTTTCAGCTTTGTACTGGATGTCCTCACTAATGCAATAAGACAGGAAAAGGAAATGAAAGATATGAAGATAGAGAAGAAAGAAATAAAATTGTCTTTGTTCACAGGTGATATGACTGTCTAGGCAGACAATCTGAAAGAATCATCAAAACAACTCCTGGCCTTTGGGAGGTGATTAGTCATGACTGCGGAGCCCCCATGAATGGTACTGGTGCCCTTGTACAGAGATCCCCAAGGCGCACTTGTCCCTCCTGTCATGTGAGGACACAGAGAGAAAAAAGAGACCTTTATGAACCAGAAAGCATGCCCTGCGACACTGAATCTGCTGATGCACTCAACTTGGATGCTCTAGCCCTCAGAACAATGATAAGTAAAATTTTGTTGTTTATAAACAACAATATAGACAACAATTTATAATTAATATAAACAACTGGCTGTTTATATATGTGATTTAGGATAATCTGTTTTATAGCAGCCTGAACTGACTAGGATGTAGGATATTATAGATCATTTCCTATACTGTATATTTATCCTTACTAAAAGTAAGGGAACAAGCTGATACTTAAAATGCTAAACAGAAACTATTTATATAGGTGCTATAGATAATAGTGTGGTTGAAACAAAAATAAGAATATATGTCACATTTTTCACAATCAGAAAGGCAGTGAAGTGGGAACAAGGAGGATAAAGAATGGGGAGTGGGGAGTCTGGGCCTCATCTACTTTAATTTTATTTTTTTAATTTCACCCTGTGATATTATCAACTCAGAATATTAATTTAAGATCTAATAAAGAGACAGGGAGGGAGAAAGGGAGGAAGAGAGAAAGGGAGAAAGGAATAAAGAATAAAGGGGACAATTATAACATGAATAAATTAAATGTCTCTAATGTGGGAAATGGTAGGAAAAAGAGAGACCTTTATGTATACTGTTAAAGTTACTTTCAGTATCAAATTCCCCTTTTTGTGACTAATTACATTTCAGATAAATTACATCAGTTCAGTTCAGTTCAGTCGCTCAGTCGTGTCTGACTCTTTGCGACCCCATGAATTGCAGCACGCCAGGCCTCCCTGTCCATCACCAACTCCTGGAGTTCACACAAACTCATGTCCATTGAGTCAGTGATGCCATCCAGCCATCTCATCCTCGGTTGTCCCCTTCTCTTCCTGCCCCCAATCCCTCCCAGCATCAGAGTCTTTTCCAATGAGTCAACTATTCTCATGAGGTGGCCAAAGTACTGGAGTTTCAGCTTTAGCATCAGTCCTTCCAAAGAAATCCCAGGACTGATCTCCTTCAGAATGGACTGGTTGGATCTCCTTGCAGGCCAAGGGATTTGTAAGAGTCTTCTCCAACACCACAGTTCAAAAGCATCAATTCTTTGGTGCTCAGCTTTGGTGTTGTTTCTTCACAGTCCAACTCTCACATCCATACATGACCACTGGAAAAACCATAGCCTGACCAGACGGACCTTTGTTGGCAAAGTAATGTCTCTGCTTTTGAATGTGCTATCCAGGTTGGTCATAACTTTCCTTCCAAGGAGTAGATGTCTTTTAATTTCATGGCTGCAGTCACCATCTGCAGTGATTTTGGAGCCCACAAAATATAAAGTCTGACACTGTTTCCACTGTTTCCCCATCTATTTTCCATGAAGTGATGGGACCAGATGCCATGATCTTCATTTTCTGAATGATGAGCTTTAAGCCACCCTTTTCACTTTCCTCTTTCACTTTCATCAAGAGGCTTTTTAGTTCCTCTTCACTTTCTGCCATAAGGGTGGTGTCATCTGCATATCTGAGGTTATTGATATTTCTCCCGGCAATCTTCATTCCAGCTTGTGCTTCTTCCAGCCCAGTGTTTCTCATGATGTACTCTGTATATAAGTTAAATAAGCAGGGTGACAGTATACAGCCTTGACATACTCCTTTTCCTATTTGGAACCAGTCTGTTGTTCCATGTCCAGTTCTAACTGTTGCTTCCTGACCTGCATATAGGTTTCTCAAGAGGCAGGTCAGGTGGTCTGTATTCCCATCTCTTTCAGAATTTTCCACAGTTTATTACGATCCACACAGTCAAAGACTTTGGCATAGTCAATAAAGCAGAAATAGGTATTTTTCTGAAACTCTCTTGCTTTTTCGATGATCCAGCAGATGTTGGCAATTTGATCTCTGGTTCCTCTGCCTTTTCTTAAAACAGCTTGAACATCTGGAAGTTCACAGTTGGTGTATTGTTGAAGCCTGGCTTGGAGAACTTTGAGCATTACTTTCCTAGCGTGTGAGATGAGTGCAGTTGTGCAATAGTTTGAGTATTCTTTGGGATTGGAATGAAAACTGACCTTTTCCAGTCCTGTGGCTACTGCTGAGTTCTCCAAAATTACATCAGCTGATCTATTATAAATGCATCTACCATCTGACAGAAAATGAAAAAAAAAAGTTATTCTTGTCCAGAATGGAAAAGTTAGGCCCACAATGTAAATATATCTATTTATTGAGTGACTTTATATAGAACTGTATACCAATAATTGTAATGTATACATAAATTCACTCAAATTATATTATTAACCTTTGTTCTTGAATATAGGGACTAATATTTAAGACAATATCCTTAAAACTAACTCTTTTCTTTGAGTGTACTTCTTTTGTTTTTTCATATTATAAAACTCAAAGACTCAGTATGCAAATCCAACTATAAATCCCCTTCTGAGCAAATAAAACATGTTTGGCAACCCAGAAGTTGCCTGAAATCCAGGGACCTGAAGAGGCCTCTTTGACATTTTTTCCAGTCATACAGTAGCCCTGAAATCTAATTCTTTCCTCTTTTTCTCCTTACAGAAAGAAAGAAGGAACAGCTTTTTTTTTTTTAAGAATTCAAATTTTTAGTATTATTTAATAGCCAATGTGGTGTCAGTGATGCTAACATATGACTGCCTTTATAAACGAAAGAAAAGTGGAATATAAATTTGTTTCTATTCCAAATACATGTTCAGTGCTATGCCAGTAAATCTTTAAAAAGACTCTGTTGAGGTTAGAGATGAGGGGAGCCAGTTTCTGAGCCTGCTGATTTCTGTAGTGTAAGTATTGCCATCATGCCTGATTCCAAATTGCCAATGCTCTGTTCACAGGGGGATCTGTCCTCTTCACCATTCCTGTCCCTTTCTGCTCACAGCCATGACTTCAGTGCAGACACTGGTATTTCTCACTCCACTCCAAATTCAGTTTCTCAACCCCTCATCTGTTCTCAATAATGTAGCCAGAAATATCTTTCTAAGATGCAAAGTTTCTGAATTAATCTGCTTCAGTGTCTTTAGACAAAGCCTGAAGTCCCACTAGAGCCTCAGATGGTCCTTTTTGATTTGGCCTGTACAAGCTTCACCGAGCTATACTAGTTGTCTTAGATTTTCTTGAAAGTTTCCTCTCATGTTTCTATGTTTGTGTACTATTTAATTTTTCCATTGCTAGCACCTTTCTTATGGCTATTTCATATCCCCCAAACTTCTGTCCCTCTCATCATGGGGAGTTCAGTCTTGTTCTGTTGGAGTACTTGCCTTTTAAACTTTTCCAGAGTATGGTATTTGAACACACTTGTGTGATTGCTCCCAAGTATGCAGTTATATGTATGCATGTTTATCTCCTCAGTGGACCATGATCTCTTAGGGGAAGAGACCACATTTATTTTCCAGTTGTAACGGAACATAATTGAAGTATTAATGTCATGTTTTATGACATGAAATATGTTATCAATATTGAGAATATGTCTTTATTGTTATTTCCTGGCAGAATGAAGGTAGTGGGATTAAGTACAAAAGAAATGTTTCAGAATATTTAAAATTTGGTTATTTTGCATCAACTTATGCCTTTCTTGTTAATTCCTTTGGGAAATAAAAAAGTGAAAGCACACATTAGATTTAAAGATGATCCTAAGTTAAGAATAATAGATGTCGTCCTAAGACTTATGCTTACAGTTCAAAATAACCTCAATAAAGAGGAATCATCAAAAATAAAGTTGTTGGAGAAACTAGTTTAGTGAGTCATACTTAGAGGAAGAAAAGGAATTGCACAAACGGAATGAGGAGATAGAGAAATCACAATATATATACCTAAAAATACAGCATTTTAAAAAGTAAACATAGCATTGCACAAATAAGAATAGTACTTAATAATCAGTCATGTTTTAAATAATTCAGCAAATATTTCTTGGCAGAATACTCTATGCAAAGTACCAACTGGATACTGTTTATTTTTGAGTTGATACTGAGAAATAAGTGTGTCTGTGTCATCTACTTTTATAGAATGTGCTACAATCCTTTAAGTAATACTTCAAGATGTTCAGAAATGAGGAAAGAGGAATAACAACTGGTCACATGTTCACTTTAGTTTTGCGTCCAAATTTGGACTCAATATCTTTAAAATGGACATAAAGAAATGTCAAAAGAAGTCAAATGGAATTAAATCATTCATTTAAACGTTAAAGAAATTACCTTTCAAAAATAAACAAAAAAGAATTGGTATTATTTAACTGATTCTAGTGGGTGCACAAATATTAAAACTATATATGTTTCAGACTCCAGAAAAAGTTCAATATTTAAAAGTTAATACCTGTGTATTTAATATAGCACATAAACCAACTCTATCCTCTAGAAGGGCAGGACTCCAATCAAATGAATCAACATTTCTGCAGTCAAACCTATGAATAGTATCATCTGGAAAGATGAGGAAAGACTACAGGTAGCTTCATGTCAGTGCCAGGCTAGACTTTGCCATCGAATGAGTTATCAATAAAATATCAGTTTTCATAACATTTTGGATTTCAGACTTCGCCTTGTTGATTATAGAGTTAACTAAAAAATATGCACAACTTGAGAGTTGCAAGTTAGGTTTCATCTGGGGCAAAATGAGGACTGCAGCCTGGGAGACAGCACCTCAGTTAGTTCTGAGAGACTGCTCCAAGGAGGCAGGAGGGGGAAGTCAGGCTGTATAGTTTGTAACAAATGGGGAATGCAGTCAGAACATCAAAGATCAGATATCAGGTTAAGGAAATTAGCATACTATGTATGGGAAGATGCAAGCCTCTGGGCTCACTGAATTCATTCCTTTCATTGCACCTCAGCTCAGTTCAGTTGTTATTCAGTTGTGTCTGACTCTTTGTGACCCCATGGACTGCAGCATGCCAGGCCTCCCTGTCCATCACCAACTCCCGGAGTTTACTCAAACACATATCCGTTGATTTGGTGATGCCATCCAACAATTTCATCCCCTGTTGTCCCCTTTTCCTCCCACTTTCAATCTTTCCCAGCATCAGATTCTTTTCAAATGAGTCAGCTCTTCACATCAGGTGGCCAAAGTATTGGAGTTTCAGCATCAGTCCTTAAAATGAATATTCAGGACCAATTTCCTTTAGTATTGATTGGCTGGATCTCCTTACAGTCCAAGGGACTCTCAGGAGTCTTCTCCAACACCACAGTTCAAAAGCATCAATTTTTTGGTGCTCAGCTTTCTTTATAGTCCAACTCTCAAATCCACGCATGACTACTGAAAAAGCCATAGCCTTGACTAGACAGAACTTTGTTGTCGAAGTAATGTCTCTGCTTTTTAATACGATGTCTAGTTGGTCATAACATTCCTTCCAAGGAGTAAATGTCTTTTAATTTCATGGCTGCAGTCACCATCTGCAGTGATTTTGGATCCCCTCAAAATCAGCCACTGTTTCCACTGTTTACCTATCAATTTGCCATAGAGTGATGGGACCAGATGCCATGATCTTAGTTTTCTGAATGTTGAGCTTTAAGCCACCCTTTTCACTTTCCTCTTTCATCAAGAGGCTCTTTTGTTCTTCTTCACTTTCTGCCATAATGGTGGTGTCATCTGCATATCTAGGTTATTGATATTTCTCCCAGCAATCTTGATTCCAGCTTGTGCTTCATCCAGCCCAGGGTGTCTCATGATGTACTCTGAATATAAGTTAAATAAGCAGGCTGACAATACTCAGCCTTGACGTACTCCTTTTCCTAGTTGGAACCAGTCTAGAACTAGAACTAGTCTAGTTCTAACTGTTGCTTCCTGACCTGCATACAAATTTCTCAAGAGGCAGGTCAGGTGGTCTGGTATTCCTATCTCTTTCAGAACTTTCCAGTTTATGTGATCTACACAGTCAAAGGCTTTGGCATAGTCAATAAAGCAGAAATAGATATTTTTTCTGAAACTCTCTTATTTTTTCCATGATCCAGCGGATGTTGGCAATTTGATCTCTGGTTCCTCTGCCTTTTCTAAAACCAGCTTGAACATCAGGGAGTTCACAGTTCATGTATTGCTGAAGCCTGGCTTGGAGAATTTTGAGCACTACTTTACTAGCATGTGAGATGAGTGCAATTGTGCGGTAGTTTGAGCATTCTTTGGCATTGCCTTTCTTTGGGATTGTAATGAAAACTGACCTTTTCCAGTCCTGTGGCCACTGCTGAGTTTTCCAAATTTGCAGGCTTATTGAGTGTAGCACTTTCACAGTATCATCTTTTAGAATTTGGAATAGCTCAACTGGAATTCCATCATCTCCATTAGCTTTGTTTGTAGTGATGCTTTCTAAGGCCCAGTTAACTTGGCATTCCAGGATGGGCCCAAATCTTGTTTCCTTGTTCAACTTAAGGAGTGGCAGATGGCTGCTTCTTGCCTTCCCCCAGCTCATCAGCAATCACCATGGAGGGTGGCATAAGCTGTTGGATCACAATTTTGGGAACCCTCATTCATATTTGGAGGCCAAATTGTCTGATGACTTTGACATTTCTCTTTATTGATATGGCAGGAGATATTTTCATTTCACAATAGTGTCAGAGACTTGACTTAAGGTAAGTTTTAAGAACTGAAAACTTTAAGAAGGTTAACTAATACTAGTTTGTAAAGGGTGTATTTTCTGAGAGACTTTCTTAATTTTCATGTTTTTCATTCAATATTAAACAAACATGGCAAAGAGGAGATATCATCTTCCAAGATCTTATCTTCTCACAGTTACTTTTCATTTTTCCTGTATGACTTCATTTCTTCACTCTCACCTAGAATGGTTTTTTCCACCTTGTTCTGCTCAATGATGCCTCAATCCTTGAAAATTCTCCATCTGATAAAAGTGAAGTCGCTCAGTCGTGTCCAGCTCTTTGCGACCCCATGGACTGTAGCCCACTAGGCTCCTCCATCCGCCCCCAAATCAGCTCCCTTGAATTTAGACATGCAAACCTTTCAGAATCTATATTGCTCTTTTTCTTCCTATTTCATCTAGCTTCATCCTGGACTTCAGTGCATTATGCTGTGTCTTCATATAGATACAATAACTCCTTTTTCATCTATGGCCTTGGGTTTTACATTGTGACAGGTAAAGCAAATTAGATGTGTTTCAGGACGGAGGAATATTTTAAGTTGAGATTTTTTTGGATACAATAGAACATACTTTTGCATATCCATTTCATAACCCAAATCTTAAATGTTTAATGCACTTTTAAACTTTAAGATTTGATCAGACTTCCAAATCACAAAAGTTAAAATTCACCTGAAAAATTATATTTCATTTTTCTTCAGGTTCAGTAAAAGTTTTCTGAAAATCTAAACATGCAAATAAATGAAATTGTTTTCATGCAACCTTTAAAATATACCTTATGTTAGAATGTTATATTCTACATTATAGATGTATTCTTATATACAAGCTATATGTAGCATGTAAAATAATAGCAGTGACTGTTGTTTTGTCACATTTCTTTACAGAAAAATCAAGTTGTCAATTGTACTTACTCAAGTGAGAAACAGACTGAAAAGTGTTTCTATTAATTGAATAGATTCACAAAATTTGCATCAACCACATGAGAAGATTTTTAATTTATATACTCTAATAAATATTCTATGCCCATTGCTTAACTCCCATCACATTTCATTCTTTACAATATATTCCAAATATTTTTGACCTAATTAATATCTAGAATACATGGTATAGAATTTACCTACCATTGTTTTTTGTCTTTTCCCTCCTTCTCTCCCTTGCTGAAGCAGCTTCCGTTTTTGTGATCCAAAGGAAAAAGTTCAGTGTTAACCATAGAAGCCATTTTTTGCCTCTCTTACAAAAAAATTGGAGTGTTCTAACATTTCTCTAAGAATTCAGATCCCTATCACTGATGTTTTCAAACATATTTTTTTACTTTCTGTGATTTTTCTTACAGATAATTTTGTGCTTTTTATTAAGCATTTGAACTATTTTTTTGCAAACAGATGAATGATAAGATTTTCAAGTGTGCCAAATTAGAGGCAAATGATCCAAACCCATGGTGGAAAAGGCATATTGATGTTGTTTCATTTAACTGAAAATAATGGATGTTTTCCAAAGGATATATATGGAGCTTGCAGAGCCAGTTTTTAATTGTGTTTGTGAAAGATTCAGGAAGTAGAAGTTATATGAACAATTCACAATTGTGCGTCTTAAAACACTTTCTCACTAAAAGAAAAGGGTTGGGTATTTTGTGACAACTGTAAACATCAGCAAAATGTATATACAAAAAGAAATTGACATAAGTGTGAAATTCAAGATGCTTTCTAGGAAGTAGTTGTCTGAAGGAGCAGAATACTGTGTTTTTTTGTGTGTGAAATTTTTGTCATGTCCCTGCTTATTTAACTTGTATGCAAGGTATATCACGCAAAATGCCAGGCTGGATGAAGCACAAACTGGAATCAACTGCTGGGAGAAATATCAGTAACCTCAGATACACAGATGACGCCAACCTTATGACAGAAAGTGAAGAGGAACTAAAGAGCCTCTTGAAAGTGAAAGAGGAGGTTGAAAAAATTGCCTTTGAAACTCAACATTGAAAAAACTAAGATCATGGCATCTGGTCCCATCACTTCATGGCAAATAGATGGGGAAACAGTGGAATCAGTGAGAGACTTTATTTTCTTGGCCTCCAAAATCACTGCTGATGGTGACTGTAGACATGAAATTAAAAGACGCTTGCTCCTTAGAAGAAAAATTACGACAAACCTAGACAGCATATTAAAAAGCAGAGGCATTTCTTTGCTGACAAATGTCTGTCTAGTAAAAGCTATGGTTTTGCAGTAGTCATGTATGGATGTGAGAGCTGGATTATAAAGAAAGCACCTAAGAATTAATAAAGAGCACCTAAGAATTGATACTTTTGAACTGGGGTTTTGAAGAAGACTCTTGAGAGTCCCTTGGACTACAAGGAGACCCAACCAGTCCATCCTAAAGGAAATCACTCCTGAATATTCATTTTAAGGACTGATGTTGAAGCTGAAACTCCAATACTTTGGCCACCTGAGAACTGGCTGATGATGATAAAGAAAAGACCCTGATGCTGGGAAAGATTGAAGGCAGAAGGAGAAGGGGACGGCAGAGGATGAGATGGTTGGATGGCATCACTGACTCGATGGATGTGAGTTTGAGCAAGCTCCGGGAGTTGGTAATGCACAGGGCAGCCTAGCTTGCTGCAGTCCATGGGGTCTCAAAGAGTTGGACACAACTGAGTGACTGAACTGACTGAGGCTAAATGGTTATTTTTAGATTTTTCCCAACAATAGGAAGTTGAAAACTTTATTCATTTACTAGACCAACCTAGATAGCATATTGAAAAGCAGAGACGTTACTTTGCCAATAAAGGTCCGTCTAGTCAAGGCTATGGTTTTTCCTGTGGTCATTTATGGATGCGAGAGTTGGACTGTGAAGAAAGCTGAAGTGGTGACGAATTGATGATTTTGAACTGTGGTTATGGAGAAGACTCTTACAAATCCCTTGGCCTGCAAGGTGATCCAACCAGTCCATTCTAAAGGAGATCAGCCCTGGGTGTTCTTTGGAAGGAATGATGCTAAAGCTGAAACTCCAATACTTTGTCCACCTCATGCGAAGAGTTGACTCATTGGAAAAGACTCTGATGCTGGGAGGGATTGGGGGCAGGAGGAAAAGGGACAACAGAGGATGAGATGGCTGGATGGCATCACAGACTCGATGGACATGAGTCTGAGTGAACTCCAGGAGATGGTGATGGACAGGCGTGCTGCAATTCATGGGGTCGCAAAGAGTCAGACATGACTGAGAGACTGAGCTGAACTGAGCCCAGTCTTATACTCACCAAATCCTTTTGATTCTTGGATAGATCTAAAGATTTCAAAATTTTCAGATTTTTTTCTAGCATTGTTGGAAGGCATTAAAATAGGGAGAGTATTTACTCATATTCAAACATCCCAATCACCTGTTACAGAAAAATGGGCATTTTCCTCTCTTCAACTGACCTATTCATGTATAGTAATGGAAAAATCCAGTGTTAGAACAATTTTAAAGTCTTATATTGTGGCCATGATCATGGTTATGGCAGAAAAGAATGTTTTATTTGAAATTTATTGAAGTAGGGAATTCCAAGACTGGGAAGATCTGTTTCCAATTGCAGTTATCTATGAATAACAAGAGATAAATGAAGGTGGTGGTAATAGAGTTATAAATGAGGCATGTATATGAAGAATATTTTACAGGAACCTGAAGGACATGGTCTTTATTGGATATGAAGAGTGGAAAGAAAATGAATTAAATATGATACTTAGTTCAGTCCTGGTCTGAATACACTCTTTATTACTTTCCCCCTTGCTCACTCAGACCCAGCCATAGAGACTCCTTGCCATCATAGGAAACCATCAGGTACACTCCTGCATCAGTGCTTTTGAACTTGCTATAACCATCTTAGCTTCCCCTGGAAGTTTCCACAGCTTGTTCCTTCTCTCAGTCAGGTATTTGGTCAAAGGTCATCTTCTCAATGAGGACTTCCACAACTCTCCCATTTAATACACAGCCATCTCCTAACCCCCAACATAATAGTGATCAGAAACATGATTAAGTCATCACAGGTACAGGAGATTCAGGAGAATAAAGGGATAAGTTTAAACACATTAAAATAAAAATGTTCCGAAGGCAGTTAGAAAAACAAATCTGTAGCATAGGAAAGGTTTAAAATTTGATTGTATAATTTTAGGAGTCCTCTAAATAAATGCAGTGTGTATATCAGAATTTCTGCTTCAAGGAAGGATGAAGTATTTGTCACAACTAGAAAAACCAGGCAAATTATGAAAAAAAAATTAAGGTTTCAAAGAGCTGCTTAAGCAGAAATATTTAGAAGGACTTGAATTCCAAAGAAATCAGAGGTAAATTCAGAGGTAGATTGAGGATGTATGGCTTCCTTTTTTTTTCCCTCTGGAGATTTTTGTTGATTCTAGGTATAAATATAAGGCTAAGAATATGAGTGTGAAGAGACAGAGAGCTGCTGCTAAGGCACATACAAGCAATCATAGTTTTGGAAATTATGTGGGTTAGAATGACAAAGTTGGAAATCCAAGCACACAACTCATTTCATCTCAAGACTTTGCTATATTCTGAAGATGTATAGAGCAAGAACTTGAAATAGCTCTGAAAAGCAGAGTGGAATTTCCAATTGCTTAGTGTTAAAGAGACAAGGGCACTAAATTCTCAGTTAGAAGTCTACTGAAGGCAACCGTAGGAACAGATACAAACCACAGGTAAACTGACTCTTACCAAAACCGGACCTCAGCCTGACTTTAGTTGATGATTGGATAAAGAAGATCATTTCTCAAAAATTAAGACTTTATTTTATAGCAATTTTAGGTTCATAGCAATACAGAGAAGACACAGAGATGACACAGAGATTTCCCTTACAACCTCTACCTCTCTTCCATTATCAACATTCCTTACCATAGTGGTATGTTTGTTAAAACTGATGAGTCTACATTGACACATCATAATCACACATAGTACGTAGTTTGCACAATGGTTCACTCTTGGAGTTGTACATTCTATGAGTTTGGCCAAGTATAATAACAATGACATGTTATCCATCATTATGATATTTTCAATGCCCTGAAAATCATTTATGCTCTGCCTGTTTATTCCTCCCCTACCTCATACGCTAGTAATTACTGATCATTTAGCTGTCTTCGAGTTTGCCTATGTGCCATTCAGAATGGCATATAGTTAGAATCATACACTAAGCAAACTTTTCAGATTGGCTTCCTTCACTTAGTAATATGTCCTTAATGTCTTATCATGGCTTGATAGATCATTTCTTTTTAGCACTGAATAATATCCCATTGCCTGGATATACCAGTTTGTTTATCTATTTACCTACAGAAAGACATTTGATTTACTACCAAGAATTATGACTAAAGCTACTGTAAACATCCATGAGCAGGTTTTGATGTGGACCTAAGTTTTCAGCCCAGTTGGGTAAATACCAAGGAATATGATTGCTGGATTATGTGGTAAGAGTGTTTAGTTTTTTAAGACACTATCAAACTGTCTTCCAAAGTGGCTGAATCATTTTGTATTCCCACCAGCGATGAGAGTTGCTATTGCTTTCTACCTTCATGAACATTTAGTGTTGTCAGTGCTTTGGATATTGGCTACTCTAATGGATATGTAGTGGTATCTCATTGCTGTTTTAATTTGCATTTCCCATGAACACATAACATTTACGATCTATATATCTTCTTTGATGAGATGTCTGTTCAGATCTTTGGCCCATTATTCAGCCAGGTTGCTTGTTTTCTTATTGTTGAGTTTTAAGAGTTCTTTGCATATTTTGTATATCATCTTTTATCAGCTGTGATTTTTGCAAACACTTTCTCCCAATCTGTGGCTTGTCTTCTTATTCTCTTGACTTTGTTTTTTTTTTTTTTTTTTCAGAGCAGAGTTTTAATTTTAATGAGTCAAGCTTATCAACTCTTTCTTGCTATTTGTGTCTTTAGTGTTGTATCTAAAAAGTCACTGCCATACCTAAGGTCATCTAGGTTTTCTCCTGTTATTGTCTGCAGTTCATAGTTTTATGTTTGATGTTTAGGTCTATGCTCCATTTGAGTTAATTTTTGAAAGGTATAAGTCTTGTGTCTAGATTAATTTTTTTTCGGGTGGGTGTCTAATTGTTCCAATACCATTTGTTGAAAAAAAAAAAAAACAACTTTGCCGCATTGTATTGCCTTAGCTCCTTTGTTAAAGATCAATTCACTATATTTGTGTGAGTCTATTTCTGGGCTCTCTATTCTGCTCCATTGATCTATGTTTTCTATTCTTTCACCAACATCCACTGTCTTGATTTCATACCTTTATAGCAACTCTTGAAGTCACATAGTATCAGTCCTCCAACTTTGTTCTTCTCCTTCAATATTATGTTGACTGTTCTAGGTCTTTTGTCTCTCCAAATAATATTGAGAATCAGTTTGTCAAAATCCACAGAATAACTTGTTAGGATTTTGATTGAGATTGCGTTGAATCTATAAATCAAGTTGGAAGTACAGACATTTTGACAATATTGAAACTTCCTCTCCAAAAGCTTGGACTATCTCTCATTTATTTAGTTCTTTGATTTCATTTATCAGAATTTTGTAGTTTCCCTCGTACGGATCTTATACACATTTGGTTAGATTTGAGAGGGGGTGTTATTTAAATAGAATATGGTTTTAATTTCAAGTCCCATTTGTTCATTGCTAGTATACAGGAAAACAACTGACTTTTGTATATTAACCTTATATCTTGCCTGCTTGTGCTAGTCTCTTATATTTCACAGCTACCCAGTCTAATAACCTATAAAGTTTTTTCCCCCACTGGTTTCATGTTAATAAACATACCAGCAACATTTTAATAAAAGATACTTTCACTTAGTCCAGTGATATTAATACATTTTTTTCCATTCTTCAATTTTATAAATAATGTTGATGTAAAAGCAGAGACATTACTTTGTCAACAAAGGTCCATCTTGTCAAGCCTATGGTTTTTCCAGTGGTCATGTATAGATGTGAGAGTTGGACTGTGAAGAAAGCTGAGTGCCAAAGAATGGATGCTTTTGAACTGTGGTGTTGGGGAAGACTCTTGAGAGTCCCTTGGACTGCAAGGAGATCCAATCAGTCCATTCTAAAGGAGATCAGTCCTGGGTGTTCTTTGGAAGGAATGATGCTAAAGCTGAAACTCCAGTACTTTAGCCACCTCATGAGAAGAGTTGACTCATTGGAAAAGACTCTGATGCTGGGAAGGATTGGGGGCAGGAGGAGAAGGTGATGACAGAGGATGAGATGGCTGGATGGCATCATCAGCTTGATGGATGTGAGTCTGAGTGAACTCCGAGAGTTGGTGATGGACAGGGAGCCCTGGCATGCTGCGCTTCATGGGTTTGCAGAGTCGGACACAACTGAACAACTGAACTGAACTGAAATGAATGTTTACATAATAGATATGGTCTGTTTCCTAACTTAGTTCTTGGCTCTATTTCTTTTCCAACTTGTATTTTTCTCATTTATGCTTTTTATCTTTGTTATCTACCATAAGTTCTTTGTTTTTGGACAGAGATGGCACATGGATAAATTGTAAAAGAAAATACTTCAAGTAGAGAAGTGTTGTTGGTGACATTTCATTTGAAATCTTTTTTTCTGGAACAATATGGGTACAAGTAAACAAGTTAGACAATCCAAATAGAGAAATGTTAGAGCTGACATTCCATCTGGGATAATAGCCACTTGAGTGGCTTCAGGGTCACTTATTTTCATGAAATAGAAATAATATTAGTTTTCTCCCCTGATTTGCTGAGTGGGTGTTCATTTTCTCCTCTCCTCTCACTTTGCCTTTGAAAATGTACTCTGTTTTAAAAGTTCATGTGCACAGATAGGAGATCATGTTTCATAAGTTTTTGTTTGGTTTGATTATGACTCAAAATTATATACCTGTTGTATTGTATTCAACTGTCAACCTTTCAGAGAGAAATAAAGAAACCCGCCCTCATATTTCTGAAATGTCAAAATGGACATTATTAATTGAAAAATATAGGTTTTAAAGTACACACAGTATGACATTGTTTTGTTGAAGAAATACAAAATTCTTGGTAAATTTGTGTTTCATAAAATAAGATCTGGAAATACATATACTACAGTATTAACAATAGAGCTCTCTGGGCAGTGAGAGTGTTTTCTCATTTATCTTTCAAGCTTTGTTATAACATATGTAACTGATCATTCTTTGAACTCATGTGTCAGGGACAAAATTCTCACCGCTCCCAAGTAGATGATATTATTCTGATATCCTAGGTTTCCTATTTATTTATTTTTTAAATTGTTGTCCAGTCACTAAATCATATCCAACTCTTTGCAACCCAATGGACTGCAGCATACCAGACTTCCTTACCCTCATTATCTCCCAGAGTTGAAATAATTTTATTCATTTTTAAGCTGTGCTGGATCTTTGTGGCCGTGCAGACTTTTTTCTAGTTGCAGCAAGCAGAGGCTACTCTCTGGTTGGGGTGTGCAGACTTCTCTTTGAAGTGGCTTCTCTTGTCACTGAGCATGGGCTCTAGGGAAAGTGGGCTTCAGTAGTTGTGGGGGGAGGGCTCAGTGGTTGCAGTGTCCAGTCTCTAGAGCACAGGCTCAATAGTTGCAGCCTACAGGCTTAGTTGACCCATAGCATGTGAAATCTTCCCACACCGGGGATCTAACCCATGTCTCCTATGTTGGCAGGCTGACTCTTTAACCACTGAGCCATTAGGGAAGTCCCTGGGACTCCTATTCAAACATTATTACAGAAATCCATTTCACTAGAAAAGTTAATACAGTCATTCAGCCAGTCACTGTGCTTGGTGCTGGAATATAATAGAAGACAGAATCCATATAGACACAGGTTAGTGGAACAGAAAGATAGAAATATAAATTAAGGATTACACTTACCACAGCGTGTAATGATTTTACTTATATGCCTGTCTGTTACTCTCTGTGTCTTCCACATAAATCTTAAAACCTTAGTTGGCAGGTTTACCTTGGTCTTCCCAGTGACTGGAGTAATGTCTGACATGTGGCAGGCAATGAACACATGAGCTAAGTAAATAGATTGATCAAATACACACTAATTAGAGCTATTAAGTAAACAAGTAGGGTGACATAGAGACAAATGGGAGATCAACTTTAGCTTGGGTGTTCAGGTAAAGGCCTCACTGAGGAGCTTATATATTAGCCAACACCTGATAGAATAGAAGAAAACAAAACAGATAATCAAAGAATAAGGATGCTGCTTTTTTTTCTTCTTGTTTTTGTAAACTTTGTTTCATGCCCTTGTGTTTTGGAAAGTAAAATTCGAATACTCTGTAGTCTGGATAGCATACCTCAGGAAAGTGTCTTCATTGTATCTCCTCTATGGAGAGTTGTTTGAAAGAAAAAGTGGCATATAATCTGTACTCTTTTAAGGCAGTATACAAAAAGGACATACTTTAGGTATGTTTCCCCTCAGGCTTCTGAAATAATTTTTGAAAGAAAACGTACTTGTTTTTTATTTTTTGGTTTGGTATATTAACAAAATAAAATGAACTATAGATCAATTGCATTTTATCTCCTTATAAATATTTTATTAATAATCACATGAAATGAGTTAGCAAATTAAAAAACTTTGAAACCACTGTGTGTGTACGTGGATGCAGACACAAGAGAGAAAGAGGGGAGGAAGCAAGGAAGGAAAGGGTGGGGAGGAAAAGTGGGAGGAAGGAGAGTGAAAGGGAGAGAAAAAAAAAGCAAAAAAAAAAACAACAAGAAAGATAGAGAAAAATGACACTAATTCTGACCAGAGGGGCAAAAAGAATAGATCCTGTGCTGGTCTAGCTTTGTCTTTTTCATGTCATCCCATGTGCTTCTAAGTACCCTGAAGGCAGGCGGCATAACTGAGTGAAGCAGCCATCATGGCTGATTACGCATTGAACAAGTCCAAGGAGCTCCATTTACATTTCTAGTTGTAGATTTTCTGGATGACGGTAGTAAATTATTTTAAGAAAGGTCAACCCTGTCTAATTTCCCCAAAGGAATCATTTGAACTAGTTGCAGGGTAGAAACTAGTTGTAGAGTAGGTATCCTTTCTATGGGGCAGAGGCTCCTCCATGTCAATCAATTGTTTTAGTGCAAAAATATCATTCTATGATTAGAGAACATGGATTGATTTCAAAAGAAGCTAGGAATACAGCATTTTATGTGATTTCTAATTTTTAAATACTGTTCAATTAAGCACTTAAGTAGTCATGCCTGTGTAAGCATGGATATAGTCCATGAGCCACTGGTTGCAGACCTCTGCCCATGACCTTCACAAAGCTTTCAGCCTGGATAGGTGCATTTTGCTTCAGGCATCTCTGCAATAGATTCTTCTGAGAAACTTTGATCTAAGCTCACCGTTAAGGCTGTTTTCTCTGTAGAGTTACTATTTGTTCTGGTTCGTTCATTTCCCTATTCTGTCATGTTTGAATGCCCTTCTGGAATGGAATAATTTTCTCTCCCTATCTACCCAGCATGATGTATGTCAAATCCTGAGCCTTTATTATATGGCTCTTCCTTTATTCCCTCCATACTAGCTTCATGAGCTACTGTTGAACAATTGCAGGCACAACTTTATGCAAAATTCACTAAAATGATATGAGCCAGGAAACAGTTGTAATTTTTAATTTGACAATGTGGCAATTTTTAAAAAAATGTGGTTTCTTCAAACCATCAAATATTGTATAGGTTGTGACATTTTATCAATAGTCAACTGTATTTAGGTTATGACTGCTCTAAGATCTAGGAGTGAAAAATTAGGACCTTTTCTTTTAGGGTAAAAATTTGAATGAAAATTTAATAAGGACCTTGTTATTCCATTCAGTGTTATAAACTCCACATGATATTCAGAAAACTGGCTACACTGTTGGTTATTTGGAATCCCTTGTATGGTTCATAACTTTTCCATTATATCTTTTTTATTGTTTATAATACTAAATATAAGCTTCAAGTCAACTATTTCTTGTACCAGTTTAGTGAAAAGGTAGCAGTATAATTACAGATTAACATGCTGTGCACAGAATACAAAATTTGCTGTTCAGATCAGTCTTCAATTATTTATTCCCCTAGAATGAAGCTAGATTGAAGTAGACGTTGAACAACAGAGGGAATATTTTAAACAAGATTTAGAAGAGTCTACCAATTGTAGTAAAAAACATAACAGTGGGCTAATAGCTGTGTATTTCTTATAAATACAGAATATTTTAATACTTTTGTTTTTTGAGGGTTTTTAAATACTTCTAAACTAAAAGGAATTCTACAAATCTATAATTGTGACTTTTTTTTTTTAGTTTCCTCAGATTTTTAAGGTTTTCATGGTGGCTCAAATGATAAAGAATCTGCATGCAGTGCAGGAGATCCAGGTTCCATCCCTGGGTCAGGAAGATCCCTTGGAGAAGGGAATGGCTGCTCACTCCAGAATTCTTGCCCGAAGAATTCCATGAACAGAGGAGCCTTGTGGGCTACAAGTCCATAGGGTCACAGAGTCAGACACGACTGAGTGGCTTTTTTTTCAGATTTTTAAAGACTCTCCAAATACCAAATTTGACTGTAGAAATTTATATGATACTCTACCATTAATCCATTCACTCAAATGTACATGTTTGCTTAGAGATTATTCATAATGTAAGTTGAAATAAATTTCTTGGAAGACCAAATAATCAACTAGACCTCACCAAAAAATTGAATAAAGCATTCCTCATGCAAATGACTCCCAATGTGTGTGGAACAGTATGTGTGTAGCTCTCCAGAAATATTTTACATACATGTATATGTGGTCATCTGAGTATATGTATGCGTTTAAGGAAAACAAATTGTATCCTACAGTAGCCATTCTTTTGAACCTAGCTTTTCAGTTAATAATATTAAGACCTTTTTCTATATTGTCTTGTATATCTATTTTGTTCTGTTAAATTCTACATTATGCTTCATCAGTCAGTTCAGTTCAGTTCAGTCGCTCAGTCGTGTTTGACTCTTTGCGACCCCATGAATTGCAGCACACCAGGCCTCCTTGTCCATCACCATCTCCCAGAGTTCACTCAGACTCACACCCATCGAGTCCGTGATGCCATCCAGCCATCTCATCCTCTGTCGTCCCCTTTTCCTCCTGCCCCCAATCCCTCCCAGCATCAGAGTCTTTTCCAATGAGTCAACTCTTCGCATGAGGTGGCCAGTGTACTGGAGTTTCAGCTTTAGCATCATTCCTTCCAAAGAAATCCCAGGGTTGATCTCCTTCAGAATGGACTGGTTTGATCTCCCTGCAGCCCAAGGGACTCTCAAGAGTCTTCTCCAACACCACAGTTCAAAAGCATCAATTCTTCAGCACTCAGCCTTCTTCATAGTCCAACTCTCACATCCATACATGACTACTGGAAAAACCGTAGCCTTGACTAGACAGACCTTAGTCGGCAAAGTAATGCCTCTGCTTTTGAATATACTATCTAGGTTGATCATAACTTTTCTTCCAAGGAGTAAGCGTCTTTTAATTTCATGGCTCCAGTCACCATCTCCAGTGATTTTGGAGCCCACAAAAAATAAAGTCTGACACTGTTTGCCCTGTTTCCCCATCTATTTCCCATGAAATGATGGGACCAGATGCCATGATCTTCATTTTCTGAATGTTGAGCTTTAAACCAACTTTTTCACTCTCCTCTTTCACTTTCATCAAGAGGCACTTTCATCAAGAGCACCTCTTCACTTTCTGCCATAGGGGTGGTGTCATCTGCATATCTGAGGTTATTGATATTTCTCCCGGCAATCTTGATTCCAGCTTGTGCCTCTTCCAGTCCAGCGTTTCTCATGATGTACTCTGCATATAAGTTAAATAAGCAGGGTGACAATATACAGCCTTGACGTACACCTTTTCCTATTGGAACCAGTCTGTTGTTCCATGTCCAGTTCTAACTCTTGCTTGTTTCCTGACCTGCATGTAGGTTTCTCAAGAGGCAGGTCAGGTGGTCTGGTATTCCCGTCTCCTTCAGAATTTTCCACAGTTTATTGTGATCCACATAGTCAAAGGCTTTGACATAGTCAATAAAGCAGAAATAGGGGAAAAAAACCATAATAGATAGTACAGTATTAAAACGTTTTTGTTATTTGCTACGTCATGTTCTAATCTTTTGTGACTCTGTGGATTGTAGTCTGTCAGGCTCCTCTGCCCATGGGATTCCCCAGGTAAGAATATGGGAGTGGGTTGCCATTTTCTCCTCCAGGGGATCATCCCGACTTAGGGATCAAACCTGAGTCTCCTGCATTACAAACAGATTCTTTGATACTGAGCCACCAGGATAGTGATAAATTCACCAGTGAAAAATGAGTAAGTAAAGTGGAACAAGGGATTCAAGGCATGAGTTTGAACTCTCTTAAATATCACAGTCAGGGAGGGCTTCAGAGAGAAGGTGACATTGCATGAAAGACCTGAGGAGGTGAAGGAGAAATCCATGTGACATCTGGAGCAAGGACATCCGCACCAAAGAGGGGCAGGCACAAAGACCCTGAGGAAATATGGCTTTCAAATGTCAGGTGGGTGAAACTGAGCAAGTGAGGGGAGCCTTGTAGGACACAAGATAATGAGAGGCCAAATCAAACAGGATGCTTTAAGATATTGCGAGCCATTGTAAGCAACCTTGGCTTTCACTCTGAGTTTGGTAGAAAGCTCTCTGAGGGTTTTGAGAGAGAAGTGACCTATAACTTTGAATCCAGCAGTATCACTTCAGTTGCTGTATTGAGACTTGACTATTGGAGGGGAGACAGTTTGGGAAGCAAGTGCAAGGAAGTCTTGTGAAAGGTAACTTCAGTTATTCAGGGTGGAGACTCTGGTGCTTTGGACCCAAGAGATAGGAGTCAGGGTAGTGATAAGTGGTCAGATTTTGAATATAATTTCAATATGAGACTGAGAAGATTTAACAGATTGGATATGAAGGAAGGGATGAAAATGTGGATAAATTGGAAGTTTAGTAAGAGCTTGTTGTGTAAAAAGGAAATTGACTTATTGTCAGTCATTTGTATTTCAAATATTTTCCCGACTGTTTCTGTTGAGTTTGATTCTGGTAGCTTTCCCATGAAGAGCACCTTAATATATAAAACAAAACATATCTTTCATTTCTTTTATATTTTCTAGGCTTTGTTTATTTTTTAAAACACTGACCCTACTCTAAGAATTAAAAATAAAATTGCTTATATTTTTTCTGGTATTTTTATGATTCCATTTTAGGCTTTAAATTGAGATATTTGGAATTCCTTTTGATGCTATTTCCTACTATGTTGGTTGCTTGGGCTTCTAAGCAGTGTTCATTTTCCGATTGCTCTTGAAGTTTAATTTCTATGTAATGGCAGTGGGTTCATCATGACAACATTGTGCAGCGATAGATACCTTCCCATATAAGACTCAATGAAGTTCTCCTAGGTGTCTTCAAACAGCAAAGCCTCACACTGTAGAAGTCCTTTCTTTGAAGATTCAATCCAGTTACCACCTCATTCTCGCAATGTTCTAGTTTTTGTCATTTTTTTCTTTCTTTTTTTTTTCCATATGACTTCACATTTACCCTTATTAATTCAATAATGTATTGCTAAACATTTTGTTCTTTGGTGCTAATCACCTCCTTTGGACTGAATCTTTTGATAATGATGACACCTAATGTAGATGTCTTTATATGGCAATATTCAGTATTTATTGTTAAATGATCTCCCCCTTCAAGAAGAATAACTTTTAAACTAACAGGCTAGTAATTAGCAGGTTTGCTATTGTCATGCTAGGGCTTCCCAGGTGGCTCAGTGGTAAAAAAAAATCTGCCTGCAATGCAGGGGACACAGGTTCAATCCCTGGGTCGGGAAGATCCCCTGGAGAATGAAATGGCAATTACTCTAGTATTCTTGCCTGGGAATTCCCATGGACAGAAGAGCCAGGCAGGGTTGCAAAAGTCCATGGGGTTGCAAACTAGCTGGACACAACTTAGCAACTGAACATGCATTCACATTGTGATGCTGAGGTAATGAGAATTTTATTCATGGATTCATTAGATATATACTGAATGTCTAACAAGAATAGAAACACTGCTAGACTCTGGGGGAATAATTTTGAGCAGGATAGATAAGAGTCACCACAATTGTAATACATGTAGACCAGCAGTTATGATTATTTACTGACATTTATATTTAAATATAACAGTTCATCCCATAATGATGCTTTTTAAAAAAACAGTTAATACCACTATAAAAAAAACTTAGGAATCATTTTCTCTTCCTCCCCTTTATCTCCTCTGTATGTGTATGTGCGCACGTGTGTGTGTGTGTGCACAGTCACGTCCGACTCTTTGTGACCCTTTGTGACCCTGGCAGGACTGAGGCCTGCCCTTTGTGACCCTGCCAGGTTCCTCTGTCCATGAAATTTTCCAAGCAACAATACTAGCAGATTGACATTTTCTATACCAGGGGAATCTTTCCAACCCAGGAATTGAAGCTATATCTCTTGCATCTCCTGCATTTGCCAGGGGATTCTTTACCACTGCACCACCTGGGAATATTAATTAAGGACTCTCTTTCCTGAGGCCATGAGTCCCATCAACCTGGGACAAAAAGGAGAGGGAATGGTAGGAAAACTTTGCAATCCCTTATAAGGAATAGAAGAAAGATAGTCAAAGCAAATAAACATAATCATGCTTCTGAGTTATGCTATATGTGGCAGGCAAAATCAGGAAAACCTTTTTTGATTGTCTCATAGACTAATGGTTCTGAGTGGGGAAGGGAGCAACTTGCCCCTCAGGGGACACTTGATAATGGCTATAGACATCTTTGGTTGTTACATCAGGGCCTGGGGTAGTGGGTACTTGCTACCAGCATTTAGTAGGTAGAGGCACAGGGAGAAGCTACGTGCAACAGAGATCTATCTGGCCCCAAATTTCAATAGTGCCAATGCTGAGAAACTGCCCTAGATAAACATTCTATGAGATAAATTCTGATTATCATGAATTGGCAAATAAAAGCCTCCAACTATTAATACTAGTTTATCTAACATATTTATCTCTATGATATTAAAGTCAAAATATTGATGCAGACTTAATAGAGACTCAATTCTGAAATTGCATCATCATAAAATTAAATTTGAGATAAAGCCCAAGGTCACAAGCGAAAAAGAAAAAGGTACATTTGGAACACATCTCAAGATTTTTGGACTATACAGACAAATGTCAGTGTCATATAAGCCGTATTTACTTGTGTTGTACTATTGCAGTCTATCCATGTAAGCAGAGCTTCATGGAAACTAAATTACAATTAGAAAAGAAGTTCATGAGTATAGAATCAAACTGCAAAAGGTTTATTACTTATCTGAATGCTTAATGTGCATATTTCTGTAAAATACCTATTAAGTAAATCATTTTATTTACCCTCAAGTCACAGTTGTTTTAGCTATTAGCATAGATGTTAAACATATTCCAAATGAATGACTATAAATAAGCAGTTGCAAAAGGAAACATTAGATAAGATATATAACAAAACATTCTACATCATTTAGGATGATTTTTTAAAAATTTTTTAATTGGAGGAAAATTGCCTTTCGATGTTGTATTGGTTTCTGTTGTACAATGGGAATCAGTCCTAATTATATATATGAAAGTGAAGTTGCTCAGTCATGTCCAACTTTTTGCGACCCCATGGAATGTAGCCTACCAGGCTCCTCTCTCCATGGGATTCTTCAGGAGAATACTGGAGTGGATTGCCATTTCCTTCTCCAATTATATATATATGTGTGCGTGTATATATATATATATATATATATATATATATATATATCTTTCTCCTCTTGAGCCTCTCTCCCCATCCCACCCCTCTGGGTCATCACAGAGCACCAGGTGGGCTTCCTGGGTTATACAGTAGCTTCCCACTAGCTATCTGTTTTACACATGATAGTGTATATGTGTTAACGCTACTTTCTCAATTCAACCCACCCTCTCCTTCCCCCACCGTGTTCACAGGTCCAAAGTGGTTAATCTCAAAATGTCATGGACAATTAGTGGGTTTGTTTTCTCGCATAAAAGAAGCCAAGAAATGATTTAGGTCAAGGACCCAGAGTCCTTCAATCTTTCTGCTTCACTGTTCTCTACCGTTGGCTCCTGTCCTGAGGCTTGTCTTTTCAAGGTCAAGAGCACCAATACAAAAACACGGCTCTCATATAACAATATAAAGAATCAGAAGGAGAATTTATTTTTTGGTGTCCCTTTTAAAATGAAAGAAAATCTCTTCCTAGTATTATAAAATAGGAAATTTCCTCTAGTCTCATCAAGCAATTAAGTCATATGCCTATTTCTAGGCCAGTCTTTTTTAAGGTAATGAAATTGTCATGATTGTTCTATATCAGTGGTTCTCAAAGGTTTAGTCTTCAGACTCCTTTGTTGTTGCTGTTGTTTAGTCACTAAAATTGTATCTGAGTCTTCTGTGACCCCATGGACTGTAATCCAGGCTCCACTGTCCATAGGATTTCCCAGGCAAGAATACAAGAGTGGATTGCTATTTCCTTCTCCAGGGGATCTTCCTAACCCAGGGATCAAACCTGCATTTCCTGCATTGACAGGTGGATTCTTTACCACTGAAACACTAGGGAAGCCCTCAGACTCCTTTACCTCCTCTTAAATTCTTTGTTAATGTGGTTTATCTATCAACATTTACCATATTCGAATTTAAAAGAAGTTTTAAAATATTTATTTACTAATTGCTGTCAAAATAATAGTAAATCCATTACATATTAAGATAGATAACATATTAAAAACTATATTATTAAAAACCTGTATATTAAAAACTATATTTTAAAATATATTTAATGAGGACCATAGGATTTTATTCACTTTTGTAAATCTCTTTAATATACGGTTTAATAAAAAATATCTAAATTCTCATGTCTGTTCCAGTGTTCAACTTCTGTAATATGTTTTGATAGAAGGATATAAAGAAAATCTATCTTCACAGACATATGTAGCTAGAAAGGGTGGGTACTTGAATAGCTTTTTCAGATAATTATAGCTATTGTTTTTACATACAACAAAATAAGTTGCAGTATCTTAGAGGTTATTTGTAATGTGGAATCTGAGGCTTTATCAATTAATTTCCTTACATTAAAATCTATTTGTGTATTTTGTGCTTTGAATGTATATTTTACACATGTGTGATTTTTTAGCCTGTCAAATTGGTCATTTATAAATTATTTGCTCTCCGGTTATAAGGTCTTCTTATGTTGATGTATTTCCCTATACAATATCAAAATATCTTGTCATCACATTTTTAGTATTACCACTGATCTCATCATATTGGGAAGCTGTGCATGCTCACAACAGAGGCTATGCTTTCCAAAATTTGAATTTTCACTTGAAAATTCAAAATTTATAATGGAAAAATAGTAACAACTAATTTCCTTGAAATGAGAGACCCAGTTGATTTATTATTGAGAAAATATCTGCAAAATACCAATGTCTGGAAACCATAGTTTGTTTGTGAATCATCTTTCAAGTAAAATGCTGTTCCGTGAAAAAGGTGATTAATTCAACACTCCATTCAGTCATACAAATGCTTTTCCTTGAACCAATCATTGTGCAGAAGTGCTTTATGTTTGTAACAGTAAACTTATTACATGCCAATGGTTTATTTTGTCACAAAGAATGTTAAAAACCAGGAATTCAAGAATCAAACTTTAGTAAAATCAATCATTTGAACTACATCATATAGGAAAGTGAAAGAGGAGAGTGAAAAAGCTGGCTTAAAACTCAACATTCAGAAAATGAAGATTATGCCATCCAGTCCCATCACTTCATGGCAAACAGATGGGGAAACAATGGAAACAGTGACAGACTTTATTTTCTTGGGGCTCCAAAATCATTGCAGATGGTGACTGCAGCCCTGAAATTAAAAGATGCTTACTCCTTAAAGAAAAGCTATGACCAACCTAGACAGCATATTAAAAAGCAGAAGCATTACTTTGCTGACAAACATCCATCTAGTCAAAGCTGTGGTTTTTCTGGTAGTCATGTATTTATGTGAGTGTTGAACTATAAAGAAAGCCGAGCACCAAAGAATTGATGCTTTTGAACTGTGATGTTGGAGTCCCTTAGGCTGCAAGATCAAACCAGTCAATTCTAAAGGCAATTGGTCCTGAATATTCATTTTAAGGACTGATGCTGAAGCTGAAACTCCAATACTTTGGCTGCCTGATGCAAAGAACTGACTCATTGGAAAAGACCCTGATGCTGGGAAAGGTTGAAAGCAGGAGAAGAGATGAAGAGGATGAGACGGTTGGATGGCATCACCGATTCAATGGACATGAGTCTGAGAAAGCTCTGGGAATTGGTGATGGACAGGGAAGCCTGGCGTGCTGCAGTCCATGGGGTTGCAAAGAGTCTGACATGACTGAACGGCTGAACTGAACTTATATAGGAAATTCTCAAGTGAAACTGGATTTTCTTTTTTATTTGTCTTTAAATATAATTTTATTCATGTATTTATTTATTTTTACTGTGCTGTCTTTGTTGCCATGCGGGCTTTTCTCTAGACGGGGAAAGCAAGGCTACTCTCTAGCTGCGGTGTGCAGGCTTCCCATTGAGATGGCTTCTCTTGCTGCAGTGCACGGGCTTCAGTAGTTGCCTCCCATGGGCTCAATAGTGGTGATTCCCAAGCTCTAGAGCACAGGCTCAGCAGTTGTGACACATGGGCTTAGATGCTCCATGGCAGGTGGATCAGGGATCAAACCTGTGTCTCCTGCATTGGCGAGCGAATTCTTTACCACTGGACTACCATGGAAGCTCTCTTTTCTTTTTTTTACTACCTGAATCTTTAGTGCTGAACAATAAAATGGTTTCTGGCACAGTGTGGGCCATTGCCTTGCTTTGTGCTGAGGATCTAGCAGTTTTTAAAACCACCACTGCTTTTGCACCATCAATTCATATGTCAACATAGTGAAAAAGGTAATAAGTGTGTTAGTACTTTTATGAAAATAATTTTGATGTTTTCAAAGAATTCTCATGATATTGATATCTGTAACACTGGATATGGCAACATCACCTTGGAGACTACTGCTCTAAATTAATTGAGATTCACCCTTAGGATCTAACCCTTCATCCAGTACCTGAACAAACCTGTAATTCTATTAGCAGGAAGTATGACATGATTGATGTGTGGGCCACTCATGTTCCATGTTGTAGTTTCACAATAGATTGAAAAATGGCCTAGTTTATCAAGTGAAACTATTTCCTGTCAGATGAAGTCAGTCCTTGAATGTGTCTATGAAGGTATGTGATAAAGTAGATGAATATAAAAGCGTAATTTGAGAAGAGAAAACATATATAATATAAAGTACATTTTACATTCTGTTATATTTTTAGTATTCCTGACTTTATTATTTACTGTTGATTTAGGTAAATTAGTTATCCTCTTGTGGTCTCAGGTTCATATCTTATAACCTGTTCTACTAGATAATTTGGGCTAAGCACACAGGTTGGTTTGTTTTCCTAGCAAGAGAATAAGTTAGAATAACCACTCTAACTTAGTGGTTAGAGTAATTATGCTTAAGCTGAAAAATTGGAAGAAATATTTCTCTGACATCATTGGGAGGTATAATGGGGCCACCATTAGTTACTCTTGACATGCATTCTCTTTGAATTGATCAAAACTTTACCTTCTATTGTGTGCTAATTTTGCATTCACCTGATGTGAGTGTAAAAATATATTAAACTCCTAGATGATTTGCATAATGATTTTTTTTTGGCAGTGTGTTTAGGGAGAGACTTTTGCCTTTAGTTTTATTTGAAATACGTGGTTCAATTTGGTTTTTACTGAGAAGAGATGATGTTTCTGCAAGAGAACAACAGATGACCTTTAAAAATATAATGACAGAGGGACTATATATACTCAATGAAATTTGCATAATTTAATATTCAGAGATGATTTCAAAGGAGAACTCCTAAATCTTCAAATATCTTCAGTTTGCTTCTAAGAGCCCAGAGATGAAGCATTGGGAAGTATATCCCAAACAAAATAATAAGAGGAAATTTTTACTTATTAACCTTTATAGACTCTAGTAAACTGTCCAGCCTTTTCTCTATTCCTTGTATCTGATCAGATTTGTCTCATCCTCTAAAATGCTGATTTGAATCTCTTCTGTTTCCTCTAACACTTCCAGGTCTCAGGAATTTAATTCTATTCTGTATGCCTATAATCTGTGCCAAATATTTTAACTATTAATTCCATTGACTTGTTGTCTCATGACTTAAAAAAAAATTTTTTTTTTTTGGCTGTACTGGGCCTTTGTTGCTTTATGTGGGCTTTCTCTAGTTATGGTGAGCAAGGGCTGCTCTTCATTGTGGTGCACAGGCTACTCATTGTGTGGCTTGTCTTGTTGTGGAGTGCAGGCTTTAGGAACATGGGTTTCTGTAGTTGCAGCTCATGGGTTCTAGAACGTGAGCTTCAGTAGTTGTGGTGTACAGGCTTAGTTGCTCTGTAGCATGGACCAGGGATCGAACCTGTATCCCCTGCTCTGGCAGGTAGATTCTTATCCACAGTACCACCAGAGAAGTCCTCATGACTTTTAATATTGTCACCTGGATGAGATAAAAAATGTATGGTCAGAAATCATGATGTATGGTTCTTTCATACACATTGCTTAACACAATGATGAGTACATTGTTAGTAGTTAGTAAATATTTATTGCTCATTTTTTAGCTCTATATTATGGAAGAATTCAAAATAATGTAAGGGACCCATGAATTTATCACCAGTTTTAATAATCAACTTATGACCAATTTTTTTCATCTTTATCCCTGCACATACCCTATCCCTGAATCATTTTTAATCATATGCCTCACATCTTATCATTTTCAGTATGTATCTCTCAACATAAGAATAGTTTTAAAGACCTAGGTCACTATAAGATAATTACACAGGCATACCTTGTTTTATTGCACTTCACTTTATTCAGCTTTGCTAATATTGTGTTGTTGTTTTTTTTTAAATTGATAGTTTGTGGCAATTCTGCATCAAGTAATTATATTGGTGACACTGTCCCAACAGCATTTGCTCACTTATGTCTCTGGGGAACATTTTAGTAATTCTTGCAATATTTCAAAATGTTCATTATTGTTATATTTATTATGGTGATCTGTGATCAGTGATCTTTGATTTTTTAAAAATTGTTTTGGCATTTTTTTAAGCAATAAAGTATTTTTAAGGAAGGTGCATACATTAGATATACTCCTTTTGTTTATACTGCTTTTGTACAGTTTTTCAGATATACTGCTATTGTTTCTTTTATATATATGCTGTTATTGTACAGTTAGTTAGTAGACTAGAGTATAGCATAAACGTAACTTAAATATGCACTGAATAATTCATGTAACTAATAATTCATGTAACTAACTTAATTGCAATAGTTTAACTAACTTTATTGCAGTGGTCTGAAATCAAACCTGCATCATCTCTAATGTACAGTATTTTATTAGTGTTAAAAAGTATCCTTGATTGTCTCATTTTGTTTTGTAGCTTGTTAGGATGTACATAAGATTCAAAATTCCAATTGACATGGGGCTCTTAAGTCTCCAATAATCTTTGGTTATCCTCCCCACATTCTTGTTTTGTTTTTTGTTCTGTGATTTATTTGTTGAAAAAAAGAAATGATCTGTCCAGTGGGATTTCCAACACTTGATTTTTGTTGAATGTATGCCTGTGATGTCATTTAATAAGTTTCTCTTTACAGTTCCCAAAATGTAAATATGATACTGACTCAAGGACAGATTATGAGAGTAAACAAATAGCAAGTAATGCAGTTGAACTAGTATTTGACTGGTGAATTCTACCAAACATTTAGAGAAGTATCATTACTAATCTTTCACAAACTCTTTCAAAGAGTTTCAAAGTGGAGGGAATACTTCCCAACTCATTCTCTAAGTTCACAATTTGCCTGATATCAAAATTAGAGAAAAAGAAAAGTACAGAACAGTATATCTCATAAATATAGTTGCAAAAATCCTCAATATACTAGCAAACCAACCAAGCAAGATACAAAAAGAATTATGTACTATGGCCCAGGAACACAGGGTTGGATTACCATTTCAAAACTGTTTAATGTAATATACCTTATTAATAAAGAACAAAACTGCATGGCCATCTGAGTAGCTGCAGGAAAAAAACACTTGACAAAATGTAACACTTTCATAATAACAGTATTCAACAAACTAAAAAATGTGGGTACTTCATCTACTAAAAGATAGCTATAAAAAATAGCTAGCTTGACACTGAATGGTAAAAGAGTAAAGACAACAATCAGAAACAGGTTAGCAAATCAAGAAGAAGACAAGAATATCTATTTTTGCCACTTCTGTTTAACATTATACTAGAGATTATAGCCAAGGCAATTAAGAAAAAAAAAAGAAAAGAAATAAAAGGTATCCAGACTCGAAAGAAAAGAGTAAAAATATCTCTATTCACAGAAGGCCTGATCTTACATAGAGAAAATCCTGAGTCAAAGAAAGATCATAATGAATAAGCTATTTCAATAAGGTTGTAGAATACAAGGTCACTATACAAATATCAATTGTACACTACACAACTGCATTAAAAAATCTGACACTATTCTCAATGTTGAAAAACTGAAAGAATTTCCTCTAAGATCAGGAACAAGACAAGGGTGCCCATTCTCACCACTATTATTCAACATAGTTCTGGAAGTCCAAGCCATGGCAATCAAAGAGAAAAAAAAGAAGTGACTCTAGATTGGGAAATAAGAAGCATAGCTTTCATTGTTTGCAGATAACATGATACTATACCTAGAGAGCCCTAAAAATGCAATCAGAAAATTATTAGAGCTAATCAATGAACTTACTAAAGTCGCAGGATACAAAATCAATACACAGAAATCCCTTTCATTTATATACACTAACAAAGAAAAATCAGAAAGAAAATTAAGTAAACAATCCCATTGCAAAATAAAGAATAAAATACCTAGGAATAAACCTACGTAAGGAGACAAAAGTCAATCCTAAAGGAAATCAGTCCTGAATATTCATTGAAAGGACAGATGCTAAAGCTGAAACTCCAATACTTTGGCCACTTGATGTGAAGAACTGACTCATTGGAAAAGACCTTGATTCTGGGAAAGATTGAAGGCAGGAAGAGAAGGGGACAACAGAGCATGAGATGGTTGGATGGCATCACTGACTTGATGGACATGAGTCTAAGCAAGCTCTGGGAGTTGGTGATGGACGAGGAACCCTGGTGTGCTTCAGTCCATGGGGTTGCAAAGAGTTGGACATGACTGAGTGATTGAACTGAAGGAGACAAAAGACCTGGATGCAGAAAACTATAAGATACCAATGAAAGAAATCAAAGATCACATGAACAGATGGAAATATATATCATGTTCTTGGATTGGAAGAATCAATATTGTCAAAATGACTAGACTACCCAAAGCAGTCTACAGATTCAATGCAATTCCTATCAAATTACGAATGACATTTTTCACAGAACTAGGACAACAAATTAACAAGATTTTGTAATGGAAACAAAAAAGTTCCCAAATAGCCAAAACAATCTTGAGAAAGAAAATCAGAGCTGGAGGAAGCAACCTTTCTGACTTCAGACTATACTACAAAGCAACAGTAATCAAAACAGGATAGTACTGGCACACACAAAAAAAGTATAGATCAATAGAACAAGACAGAAACCCAAAAATAAACCCATGCACCTATGGGCACCTTATCTTTGACAAAGTAAGCAATAATATATGATGGAGAAAGGATAGTCTCTTCAATAAGTGGTGCTGGAAAAACTGGACAGCTACATGTAAAAGAATGAAACTGGAACACTTTCTAACACCATATACAAAAACAAACTCAAAATGGATTAAAGGGCTAAATTAAGGCCAGAAGCTGTAAAACTCTTAAAGGAAAACATAGTCAGAACACTCTTTGGTGTAAATTGCAGCAAGATTATTTTTGATCCACCTCCTAGAGTAATGGAAGTAAGAACAAAAAATTTAAAGATTGAACCTAATTAAACTTAAAAGCTTTTGTACAGCAAAGTAAACTATAAACAAGATGAAGAGAGAACCCTCAGAATTAGAGAAGATAGTTGAAAATGAAACAAGTGACAGAGGATTAATCTCCAAAATATATAAGCACCTGATGCAGCTCAATATCAGAAAAACAAATAAGCCAATCAAAAAATGGGCAGAAGATGTAAATAGACATTTCTCCAAAGAACACATACAGATGTCCAATAAACATATGAAAATTTTTTCAATATCACTCATTATTAGGGAAATGCAAATCAAAACTAATGAGATACCACCTCACATTAGTCAGATGGCCATCATCGAAAAACCTACAAACAGTAAATGCTGGAGAGGATGTGGAGAAAGGGAACCGTCTTGCACCACTGGTGAAAATGTAAATTGATACAGCCACTATGGAGGACAGTATGGAGATTGCTTAAAAAACTAGAAGTAAAACTATCATATGACTCAGGAATCTCACTCCTGGACATGTACATGGAAAAAAACATAATTAAAAAGACACATGTACCCCAGTGTTCATAGCAGTGCTATCTACAATAGCCAGGATAAGGAAGCAACCTAGATGTCCATCGACAGATGAATGGATAAAGAAGTTGTGGTACATCTATACAATGGAATATTGTTGGTGGTGTTTAATTGCTAAGTCATGTCTGACTCTTTTTTGACACTATGCATTATAGCTTGCCAGGGTCCTCTGTGGGATTTGCCAGGCAAAAATACTGGAGTGGGTTGCCATTTCCTTATCCAGGGTATATTCCAGACCCAGGGATTGAACCCACATCTCCTACATTGGCAGGTCAATTCTTTACCACTGAGCCTCCTGGGAAGCCCAACGGAATATTACTTAGCCATAGAAAGGAATGAATTTGAGTCAGTTGAACTGAGGTGGATGAACCTAGAGCCTGTTATACAGAATGAAATGTCAGAAAGAGAAAAGCAAATATTGTATTATTAACACAAATATGTGTAATCTAGAAAAATGGTACTGATGAACCTATTTGGATGGCAGAAATAGACATGCAGACATAGAGAACAGCTTTGTGGACACAGCAGGAGAAAGAGAGGGTAGGATCAATTGAGAAAGTAACACTGAAACATGTACATTACCATGTATAACTAAAGGGAAGTTGCTGTATAACACAGGAAGCTCAAACCAGTGCTCTGTGACTACCTAGAGGGGTGGGATAAGGTGGAGAGTGGGAGGGAGGCTCAAGACGGAGGGCACATATGTATATTTATGGCTGATTCACCTTGTATCACTGAAAGCAACACAACATTGTAAAGCAATTGTCCTCTAAATAAAAACTTTATAAAAAACATATAAAAAATGAAATGAAAATGAATTTATGAAAGTATCCCATTTCTAATACCAAAAAAAAAAAAAAGAATAAAATAGGAATCAACTTAAGTGCAAGGCTTGTATGGTAAAAACTACAAAATACTGAATAAAATTTAGGAAGATCTAAACAAATAGACTAGACATGGAACAACAGACTGGTTCCAAATAGGAAAAGGAGTACATCAAGGCTGTATATTGTCACCCTGCTTACTTAGATGCAGAGTACATCATGAGAAACACTGGGCTGAATAAGCACAAGCTGGAATCAAGATCGCTGGGAAAATATCAATAACCTCAGATATGCAGATAACACCACCTTTATGGCAGAAAGTGAAGAGGAACTAAACAGCCTCTTGATGAAAGTGAAAGAGGAGAGTGAAAAAGTTGGCTTAAAGCTCAGCATTCAGAAAACGAAGATCATGGCATCTGGTCCCATCACTTCATGGGAAATAGATGGGGAAACAGGGCAAACAGTGTTGGACTTTATTTTTCTGGGCTCCAAAATCACTGCAAATGGTGACTACAGCCATGAAATTAAAAGACGCATGCTCTTTGGAAGGAAAGTTATGACGAACCTAGACATATTAAAAAGCAGAGACATTACTTTGCCAACAAAGGTCTGTCTAGTCCAAGGCTATGGTTTTTCCTGTGGTCATGTATGAATGTGAGAGTTGGACTGTGAAGAAAGCTGAGCGCCAAATAATTGATGCTTTTGAACTGCAGTGTTGGAAAAAACTCTTCAGAGTCCCTTGGCCTGCAAGGAGATCCAACCAGTCCATTCTGAAGGAGATCAGCCCTGGGATTTCTTTGGAGGGAATGATGCTGAAGCTGAAACTCCAGTACTTTAGCCACCTCATGCAAAGAGTTGACTCATTGGAAAAGACTCTGATGCTGGGAGGGATTGGGGGCAGGAGGAGAAGGGGATGACAGAGGATGAGATGGCTGGATGATATCATCAACTCGATGGACAGGAGTTTGAGTAAACTCCAGGAGTTGGTGATGGACAAGGAGGCCTGGAGTACTACGATTCATGGGGTTGCAAGGTCAGACATGACTGAGCGACTGAACTGAAACAAATAGAAGAACATCTCTTGGATGTGGAATGGTAGATTTATTATTACTAGTATGACAGTGGTCCCCAAACTGACCTACAGCTTTAATGCAATCCCTATGAAAGCTATAGCTTGTTATTTCACTTCTGCATAAATGAAAATTTGATTTTAGAACTCATATGTAAGTACAAGAGACCCAGAATACCCGAAGTAATCTTAAAAGAATCATAAAATTAAAGAACACAGTTCCTGATTTCAAACCTTAATACAAAACTACCTTTATCAGGAAAGGGTGGAATGAGCATAAGCATAGTACATCGGTGGAGTACAATTGAGGGTCTAGACAAAAGTCCATAGATTTACTGTCATTTGATTTCCAACAAGGAGTCCCAGACCATTCAATGGGGAAAACATATGTGTTTTTTTTTGTTGTTGTTGTTGTTTGTTTGTTTGAAAAATGGGACTGAAACATTTGAAAATCAAATCATTTCAAAATAATGAAGTTGGAACTATTTCTAACTATACACAAAAATTAACTCAAAATGGATCATATAGTTAAATATGAGGTAAAACTATAAAACTCTTAGAAGAAAGCATAGAAGTATATCTTCATTATCTTGGGTTAAGCAATGTTTTTTTGCTTTTTGTTTTTTTTTTTTTCTCAAAAGCAAAGCAACAAAATAAATAATTGAGTCAATTAGATGTCATCAACAAATTTACAAAATCTTTGTATACTGCAAATGATATCATCAAGAAAATACATGCCCCAGAATGGGATAAAAATGTTTCAAACCATAGATCTATCTGATAAGGGACTTTCTTTCCCAAAGTTTAAAAATTTTTGCAACTCAATATTAGAAAGATAAATAATCGAATTTTTTTAAATGAGCAAAGGATCTGAATAGACATATCCCTAGTGGTAAAGAGCTCACCTGCCGATACAGACATAAGACATGCAAGTTTGAGCCCTGGGTCGGGAAGATCTCCGGGAGGAGGAAATGGCAACCCATCCAAGTATTCTTGCCTGGAGAATCCCAGAGACAGAGGAGCCTGGAAAGCTATAGTCCATAGGGTCATAAAGAGTCAGACACAATTGAAGCAAATTAACATAACATAACAAATGATCAATAAATACATGAAAATATTTTCAACATCATTATTAGGGAAAAGTAAATCTAAACCTTGTGATACCTGCACTTCACATTCATTAGGCTGTCTATAACACGAAAGAACAGCAATAACAAACCTTGGTGAGGCCATAGAAAATTGGAAGAAAATTTACACTTTTATCATTCACTGCTGATGAGAATGTAAAATGGTACAGCCAATTTTCCAAACAGTTTGGCAGTTTCTCAAAATGTTAAATACAGAGTTATACGTAGCTCAAAATTCCAATCTTGTGTGTATGTATAATCATAAATGGAAGTGAGAAATAGATTTAAGGAACTAGATCTGGTAGATATAGTGCCTGATAAACTATGGATGGAGGTTCGTGACACTGTACAGGAGACAGGGATCAAGACCATCCCCATGGAAAAGAAATGCAAAAAGGTAAAATGGCTGCCTGGGGAGGCCTTACAAATAGCTGTGAAAAGAAGAGAAGCAAAAAGCAAAGGAGAAAGGGAAAGATATAAGCATCTGAATGCAGAGTTCCAAAGACTAGCAAGGAGAAATAAGAAAGCCTTCCTCAAAGATCAATGCAAAGAAATAGAGGAAAACAACAGAATGGGAAAGACTAGAGATTTTATCAAGAAAATTAGAGATACCAAGGAAACATTTCATGTAAAGATGGGCTTGATAAAGGACAGAAATGGTATGGACCTAACAGAAGCAGATGATATTAAGAAGAGGTGGCAAGAATCCACAAAAGAACTGTACAAAAGAGATCTTCAAGACCCAGATAATCACGATGGTATGATCACTCACCTAGAGCCAGACATCCTGGAATGCGAAGTCAAGTGGACCTCAGAAAGAAAGCATCACTACGAAAAAAGCTAGTGGAGGTGATAGAATTCCAGTTGAGCTATTTCAAATCCTGAAAGATGATGCTGTGAAAGTGCTGCACTCAGTATGCCAGCAAATTTGGAAAACTCAGCAGTGGCCACAGGACTGGAAAAGGTCAGTTTTCATTCCAATCCCAAAGAAAGGCAATGCCAAAGAATGCTCAAACTACCACACAATTGCACTCATCTCACATGCTAGTAAGGTAATGCTCAAAATTCTCCAAGCCAGGCTTCAGCAACACGTGATCCATGAACTTCCAGATGTTCAAGCTGATTTTAGAAAAGGCAGAGGAACCAGAGATCAAACTGCCAACATCCGCTGGATCATTGAAAAAGCAAGAGAGTTCCAGAAAAACATCTATTTCTGCTTTATTGACTATGCCAAAGCCTTTGACTGTGTGGATCACAATAAACTGTGGAAAATTCTGAAAGAGATGGGAATACCAGACTACCTGACCTGCCTCTTGAGAAACCTATATGCAGGTCGGGGAGCAACAGTTAGACCTAGACATGGAACAATAGACTGGTTCCAAATAGGAAAAGGAGTACATCAAGGCTGTACATTGTCACCCTGCTTATTTAAATTCTATGTAGAGTACATTATGAGAAACACTGGCTGGAAGAAACACAAGCTGGAATCAAGATTGCCGGAGAAATATCAATAACCTCAGATATGCAGATGACACCACCCTTATGGCAGAAAGTGAAGAGGAACTCAAAAGCCTCTTGATGAAAGTGAAAGAGGAGAGTGAAAAAGTTGGCTTAAAGCTCAACATTCAGAAAATGAAGATCATGGCATCTGGTCCCATCACTTCATAGGAAATAGATGGGGAAACAGTGGAAACAGTGTCAGACTTTATTTTGGGGGCTCCAAAATCACTGCATATGGAGATTGCAGCCATGAAATTAAAAGACGCTTACTCCTTGGAAGGAAAGTTATGACCAACCTAGATAGTACATTCAAAAGCAGAGATATTACTTTGCCAACAAAGGTCCATCTAGTCAAGGCTATGGTTTTTCCAGTAGTCATGTGTGGATGTGAGAGTTGGACTGTGAAGAAAGCTGAGTGCCAAAGAATTGATGCTTTTGAACTGTGGTGTTGGAGAAGACTCTTGAGAGTCCCTTGGGCTTTGAGGAGATCCAACCAGTCCATCCTGAAGGAGATCAGCCCTAGGTGTTCTTTGAAAGAAGTGATGCTAAAGCTGAAACTCCAGTACATTGGCCACCTCTTGTGAAGAGCTGACTCATTGGAAAAGACTCTGATGCTGGGAGGGATTGGGGGCAGGAGGAGAAGGGGATGACAGAGGATGAGATGGCTGGATGGCATCACCGACTCAATGGACATGAGTTTGGGTAAACTCCAGGAGTTGGTAATGAACAGGGAAGCCTGGCATGCTGTGATTCATGGGGTTGCAGAGTCAGACACAACTGGGCAACTGAACTGAATTGAACTGAACTGAAGTATGTGAGTGTGTATATATATATGAAAAATACAAAGTATATTTTGTAATTATAAGTATTTACAAAATCTCATATGTGAATTTTCAAGCAGCAGCTGCAGCAGCCCCAGCAGCAGTGCTCTTCATAATAGCCAAAAATGAAAACAATTCAAATGTTCAAGAAGTGATGAATGGATAGCAAATATGATATAAACCTCTCCAAAATTTAAAAAATGAACTACTGATACATGGTGTGGCATGGATGAATTTTGAAAGCAGTATGCTAAGTGAAAGAGGCCCATTACAAAAGACCACCTAGTAGATAATGTCATGAAAATGTCTAGAAGAGGCAAATCTATAGAGACTGGAAACTAAATTAGTGGTTGTCTGGTCTCCTGGGTTTGGGGATGAGTTGGGAAATAGTAACTGAATGCTAATGAGTACAAGGTTACCTTTAGGGGAAAGAAAATGTTCTACAGTTAGAATGTAGTGATTCTTGCTCAACTCTGTGAATATTCTATAAAACAACAAGTTATAAACTTTAAATGGATGAATTTCATGGTATATAAATTGTATATCCAAAAAGGTAATTAATTTCCTGGGATAGACCTATGTGCGTTTAGGTCTATTTTTGCATTTTCTGCTCTTTTTTGTTGGTCTAGTTAATCCTAAGTACTCTACTGTTTTAACTGTAGAAATTTTGTAGTGTTTTTGATGCTGGTATGGCTAGTTGGCTCACATTGTATGTGTTATTTAGGGATTTCCTTGCTATTCTTGATTGTTTACTTTCTTTTAAATTTTATAATCAATTTGTCTAGTTCAAGAAGTACACACTAGTGTCATTTCTATTGATACTGTGTTAAATTTGTGGCTTATTCTGGAGAGTTAAGAAGCAGATCTATAAATCTTTAGTTAATTTTAGGCAGTTGATATATAATGAGGAGCATGTTTAATGTAGCACAGTGGAAAGCAGAGAGAATATTGGGGAACTTTAGAATCAAATTTCTACTTGCCCCCTAACTAGATGTGCAAACTTAGCCAAATTGGTTAATTTCTCTATGCTTGAGTTTTCTTATCTGGAAAACAGAGATAATAGTACTGCAGATACAGGCTGTTTGGGAAATTAAACCTCCACAAGTGTGTGGGGTTTTCTTGTTCTTTTTCTTTTTTTTTCCCTTCTGCTGCACTCTTAGTGCCTAATATAGTCCTGGTCCATAGTATAATCTGAATACATATCTGCTAAATAAATACATGATATATCTGTTAACATTGTTTTATGTAACTAATCAAAAGTTAGTTCCTGTTTTTCTTTTTTTAGAAACAATGCCAGCATCAAATTTATCATTATAATATTAAATCACTTTCTTTGGTTTTTATGTTATTGAAATATTTTATATAAAGGCCATGAACATTTTCTTCTGTGAAATAATTAACAATGAAATTTTGATGTGGTCAGATGTGAATTCCTAAACTTTATATGTTCATTTCATATTTTCTTTAGTTTTATATCTGCAGTAGCACTAAGTGACTGCTTACTGGAAGCAACTCATATAAATAATAAATCAAGAGACGACTTGATTTATTGAAAAGAAAGAGCAGTAAGTCATACCCATATCATCCATATGCATTTTAACAATGCATAGAATTTGCAGTTGAAATAAAATACTCTGATCAGACATTTTTATCAGTTTGATTTGTTCATGAGTGAAGTTATATTTATTATTAAACAGTAAACTTTCTACAGTAAGTTACTGCAAATAAAAACAATGCAAACCTGTCAAAATACTAATCCCAGAGAATTGATAGCAAGATTAGAATAAGAAAATAACTAATGCACCTGTGAGTAAGATTCCCAGCAGTAGCTGGGAAATAGCAGTAGCAAAACAGTAGCAAAACAGCTTTTATTGCTGAATCTCTCTCAGCAGTAAAATCTCTCTCAGCAATATATTCTTACCATTTTCTCTCTATAAATATATGTTTAAATTTTAAATATACATTGAGAGAGAATATGGAATATTATAAATGTTATATATATGTATGTATGTATGTATATATATATGTGTGTGTATATATATATATATGTATGTAGAAAGAGACAGACAGACACAGAAAGAAAGAGAGATTGTTAAATTACAGTGAACCCAGTTCCATCCTTGTGTAGGTAGGTCCTGGGTAGAGAAATGCATGCTGATTTACTTATAGAAGTTTGATTTCTGACAATGATTGGAGAATATCTAGCATCCTTAATAATCCTAGAAGTTTGTGTCAGTATGTGTATATTTATGGAAACAAGCTTATTTTCCTTTAATTAACTGGGACAGTTCTCCTAATGATGTCATGGAAAGATATCTGAGCTAGTTATAAATGCAGTTATTTTTTTTCTTCAATACATCCAAGTTGTTTATACAGTAGTCAGCACTATCTGGTCTGAAGATAGGTTTCCCAGATGGCTTTGACACTTCCAGCAAAAACATTTTCCCTCCAGATTTTTATCTTTTCATCCTCTTTTTTTTTTTTTGAGTTTTTGTTATTATGACACATACATGTAACTAGATGCATATCTCTGTCAATATTTAATTATGGTAGAGAAGAAGGCGTAAACTTTGAGATCAAGAAAATTCAGATTCAAGTTTGCTTCTATCATTTATTAACAGAGAAATCATTTAATTTCCCTGGACCTCAGTTTCCTCATGGGCAAACCAGCAGGCAGTTTCTTCAAATGCAAATCAATAGCTGGTAACCTCTTTGTTAACCAAGTTAATACTTTCTGAATGCCTAACACTGCCAGACAGAGTAAATACTCAATGCAAAGTTGTTATTTTCATTTTCACTATTACATCTCTATTTGTCATTTAATCTAAGTGACTAGATTCCATTGAATGATGGACATATAGATAGTCCAGCTGCTGTCTATCGCTCTTTTGGGAAGTTGTTTGGAAGGGAGGATGACAAGGCTTCTTGCTGTCAAGAAGTCATCATGTCTTGCACATTGCTAGATCCACTCATTAATTTTTAGGCTTCACTCTATAAGACAGCATACAGTTGATCTCTTCTCCTTTAAACATTTTCTGCACATGCCTTCCAGGAGACTAATTTGACCATCTGTCTAGGTGCCCTGTCTCAGACTCCTTTCCCTGTTGCTTTTGAGCAACTTAACACCGAAATTTTACAACCCCTCAAGGCTTAGTTTTTTGACTTCCCTTTTTTGGCTTACACCCTTTCCTATGGGATCCTCTTCAGTTTCATAACTTTAAATACCATTTTATGCTGATCACTTCCCCTATTAGGTTTCAACCCAGACCTCACTCAGCCTCAGCCTCAGACATAAATATCCAACTGCTTATTTATCTCATTATTTATGTTCATAAAATGAGTTTGGTGATACCATTGTATCTACTTTCTGAATCATTATTTAATGGTAAAAATAAATGTTATTAGAAAACTCCAAAGAGAAAGCAAAAATGAAGCTATGTTTACCTTGTATTATTTTTAGTGCCTGGAACATATTATTTATACAATATAGTAACTATATTTTGTGATTCAAAACTAGACAACTAGTCTAGTAACATTTTTTCCGATAGCTTTATATTAAGACATACTATAGACATGAAATTATAAATTTTTAGGCATAATTTACTGGCAAAGATGCTATTTTTGGACATAGTTGGTATACAAACCACATTAGCATGTTTCTTGTTATTACATTTATTTCCTTTATTTCCTTTTGCTAGTTCACTAGAATGTGAATGAGTAAGGTTTTCTAATTAAAAGTTGTGAATGTCAGGTTAAGTAAGAACAAAATAAAAATAAAAGAATTCGCATTTGGATGGACTATACAAGTGATTCAAAGAAAACAAATGACACACAGAAGCTTTAAAAAATGTTATATGGTAGCAGAAAGAAGGTAGGATGGCAAACAGCACCCGCTGCAGAGGAACTTCTCAACAATCAGGCAGACATGAGGAGCCATTACATGGATGAGAGTCAGTGGTTGCTTATAAACTGCACTACTTGCTTAATGAACTCAAAAGAATCCACATGGAGAAATGGAAATTATGCATGACCTTGACGATAGGAGTTTCTCTTCACCAAGGCTAACTTGAGTAACATGTGCACAGAATATCTAATCTGTCAACAGTAGAGTCTACTATTGAGCCTACAGTGTGGTACCCTTGCCCCAGGAGTACCAGCCAGTTGTCTGATATAGGTTGATGGCACTATACACCTATTTCAAGGAGAGGTGAAATTGTTCTTGGCAATTTGGCTCCCCTGGAACAGATATTTATTCTAGGTACAGATTTGCTTTTCCAGCTTGTCATGCTCTTGCCATCAGTAGGATATTGACATTGATACAGTCAAGGTACAGAATATCTCATCAGCACAAGGATCCCTCCTGTTGCCCTTTTATAGCCACACCCATCTCTCTTTCATACTCCCATCCTTGACTCCAGGTAATCACTCACCTCTTCTCCATTTCTATAACTTTATTTCAAAAATGTAATGAAATAAAATATCATATGACCTTTGGGATTAGCTCTTTCCACTCAGTATAATTCCCAGGCATTTTATCCATGTTGCATGTATCAATAATTCTTTCCTTTTTGTTGCTGTGTAAGACTGTGGTATGAATGCATCGCAGTCTGTTTCAACATTTGCCTATTGAAAGACATGTGGATTGCTTCCAGTTTGGAACTATGAATTTTCCTGTATACACTATGTGAATTTAAGTTTTCATTTCTCTGGGATAAATGCTCAAGAGTGTAATTGTTAGGTCATGTGGAAATTGAATGTTTAATTTTATAGGAAACTGCCAGCTCTTTTCCATTATGGCTGAATCATTTTCCACTCCACCAGGAAAATTATGGCCTAGTTTCTCTCCATTCTCCTCAGTATCTAGTTTTATCACTGCTTTTTATATTAGCCATTCTGATAGATGTATAGCGATATCTCATTGAGGTTTATTTTGTATTAGTTATTTTTCTAACAGCTAATTGTGTTGAGTATATTTTCATGTACCTACTTATTATTTGCATATTCTCTTGAGTGAAATAGCTATTCATGTTTTTTGTCCATTTTCTAATTGGTTTGTTTCTTTTTTAAATTGCTGTGTTTTGAGAGTTCTAAATAATAGTCCTTTGTCAGACATGTGGTTTGAAAATATTTTCTCCAGAATAAAATTTTGTTTTTATACCTTCTATAGAATGTTTCACAAATAAAATATTTTTCATTTTGATTAAGTCCAATGATCACTTTTTCCTTTCACGGTTCATGCTTTTGCTATCAAGTCCACAAACTCTTTGTTTAGACCTAGATCCCAAAGGTTTTCCCCCTGTGTTATTTTTTCTAAAACTTTATAGTTTTCCTTGTACATTTAACCTGTAATCTATTTTTTGTAATTTTTGTAAAAGATATAATGTTTAGGTTGAGGTTAACTCTGTGTGTGTGTGTGTGTGTGTGTGTGTGCACGCCTATGTATGTCCAATTGTTCCATATCATTTGTTGAAAAGTATGTTCTTCTTCCATTGAATTGCTTTGGCACTCTTGTCAGAAATCAGTTGGCTATATGTGTGCAGGTCTGTTTCTGGATTCTTTATTCTGTTTCATTTACCTATGCATCTATCCTTCTATCCATACTACACTGCTTTGATTACCATAACTATATAGTAGGCATTTATTCTATTTTTCTAATTTGTTTTCTTCTACTTTATGGCCTGTACATATAAATTTTATAATAATCCATAGATTTTAAATGCCTTAATTGTCACAGAGTGTTCTACACTTTAAAAAAGTATTTCCTGTCTTACCATTTACCTTGTCATACAGCAATAAATGGTCTGATGGCATGAGGAAATGCCCTCTTAAAGGCTTAAGTATGGAGTCAGTTGGATAACATCTTTGAGGATGGGGTCCTTTCCTATAAGATGCAATATGTACTTTCAGCTGTTACCAGTATGCGGTGTTTCTTAGCCAAAAATCATGGATGTAGAACCAAGGGTAGAAATGATCATGACTTCTCTCATTATCATTATCATCAATGAGTCTCTTACAGAATTTCTGCTTCTAGTCCTACTACTTTGGACTCTGTTGATTGAATGGTATTGTTAACAGTTAATATAGGATTTCATGAGGAAGCACCGAACTAGATGTTGAGACAACTATCTGGCCATTTGGAGTTTCTAGTCCCTCTTTACCAGCAGGCAAAGAAGGAGTTTATTGTATTAGCAGGGGATCTTGAATCTGATGATCAGCAAGAAATAGTGTTTGTGTTTCACAGTGAAAATTAAATCTAGTTCTAGAAACTAGCATTACAGGAGTGCCTTTTAGTACTTCTATACCCAACTGAGTGAGAATTATAACAATACAATTAAGAGCTAAGTTCCTTTAGCAATGAAGGTATGAGTCATAAAGAGACAGGTCCACCTGGAGGCTGGCAGAGAGAAAAGAGAACATTGAATCAATATTAAGAGACAAGGTTATAGCTACCACCTGCAACCTTCAAATGCAAAAATGAAGATTACAGTAGCTATCATATGTTTCTCTTGCTTTATTATAATGATATTTATACCTATTAACTAATCTTTCCCAAATTAAATTTACTGATAGTTGTGAATCTATAATATTTAGTTGAAAAATATCAAAGAAGGAGTGTGGCTTTACTGGAAAAAGAATGAGCATTACTTCAAAATGAAAATGGAGACTTAATGGGATTTGGGGTCTTCTCTTTTTTAATAGATGGTGAGGGTGTCTTACATAAGAAATAATTGCATTCAGTTCAGTTCAGTTCAGTCGCTCAGTCGTGTCTGACTCTTTGCGACCCCATGAATTGCAGCACGCCAGGCCTCCCTGTCCTTCACCAACTCCCGGAGTTCACTCAGACTCGCGTCCATAGTCAGTGAGGCCATCCAGCCATCTCATTCTCTGCCATCCCCTTCTCCTCCTGCCCTCAATCCCTCCCAGCATCAGAGTCTTTTCCAATGAGTCAACTCTTCGCATGAGGTGGCCAAATTAATGGAGTTTCAGCTTTAGCATCATTCTTTCCAAAGAAATCCCAGGGCTGATCTCCTTTAGAATGGACTGGTTGGATCTCCTTGCAGTCCAAGGGACTCTCAGGAATCTTCTCCAACACCACAGTTCAAAAGCATCAATTCTTCAGTGCTCAGCCTTCTTCACAGTCCAACTCTCACATCTATACACGACCTCAGGAAAAACCATAGCCTTGACTAGACGGACCTTGGTCAGCAAAGTAATGTCTCTGCTTTTGAATATGCTATCTAGGTTGGTCATAACTTTTCTTCTTACAAGGAGTAAGTGTCTTTTAATTTCATGGCTGCGGTCACCATCAGCAGTGATTTTGGAGCCCCCCAAAATAAAGTCTGACACTGTTTCCACTGTTTCTCCATCTATTTCCCATGAAGTAATGGGACCGGATGCCATGATCTTCGTTTTCTGAATGTTGAGCTTTAAGAAACATGTTGTTTCTGTTTCAGTTTGCAAGTTTAAATATGGATGAAGGGTGTGTAAACACAGAATAGCTATCAATGAACTGTCATTTATTTTGGGCCCTTTCTTTTATTTGTTTATCTATCCATCCAACCTAAGAGGGCCTCTCCAATTAGTGAAATATAAAGAAACAAAGGCAAAGTTACAGCATCTTGACCTTGTTTCCTACCTATCCATCTTGATAAAACCTACCTGCTCATGACCTTGCCACAGATGCATTGCAGTCCATCCAAGCGCTCCCCAGGACCTGATGTCCAGGAAGTAGCTCAATGTCCTGCATCCCCACTTGGTAGCATTTGGAGTGACACCTATATAACTCTGAGCCAGTCTGTGGGAGGGTGGGGCTGGGACAATTCCTAGTGAAAGTCTTCAGGTTTGCAGCTGAAATGAAATCTGGTTAAAAAGGTTTTTCAGAGGACTCTATCTATTTAGGGAACTAAGTTCAATATATTCTTTAATTACCAGTGACTTGGTATCTAATTTTTATCTGATACCCTCTGGTGAGCACTAACTGTAAGCAGTTAGAGAAATGACGCTGGTATAGTTGATAAGTAACTGGCAAATCTTATAGGCAGGTGCTATATGATAACACAGTCAGATACAGATGGGTAACATTCTAACCTTTCTTTACCTGGTGACCTTTCCCGTTTGAGCTCATAGATGGTAGCCTCCACTTCCTGAAAAGAGTACAAAACCAGAGACTAAAGGAAGCCACATTATTGGCCTATAAAATCAAATGAATAGTCCAGGAAAGATGTGAATTGAGGTGGGATCTGGCAGAGCCAAGATTTTATTTGTCCTTCAAATATGTAAGAATCCTTTTTGTGAGAGGTTGCAGAAATTAGTATTTTTAATTCAGCAAAAGCAGAAGTTATTTTACTGTTGTTGAGATTGGAAGGCTGGTGACTGTTAAGTCTTATGAATAGGCTTCTCAAATTGATAGACTAACTTTCCATTATAAAGAGCAATGCCATCATTTAAAAAGAGGTTTGCGTAATGATTCATATATTTTAAAGCATATATATCATTCAACATAAATTTTTATTTCATGGATGGCTTACTACAATGATTCAATTTCTCCAATGAAAAGGAACTTTTTAAAAACACTAATGTTAAATATTAATATTATATATAATAGATATGAATTTGAGCAAACTCCAGGAGATGGTGAAGGACAGGGACACCTGGAGTGCCACAGTCCATGGGGTTGCAAAGAGGCGGATATGACTTAGCAGCTGAACAATGACAACATTTATGTGTGTGTGTGTGTGTATGTATATATATATATATATATATATATGAATTAACTTTTTTAGAGAAGAAAGTTACTTTTCCTTTTATAAATCAAATATTATTATTTTTGCTATCACAATTATTAGTATTCTTCTGAGTTTCCTTGCCACTTCAAGAGAGCATGAGGTGGTAAGAGAGTTCAATCTTTCCTTGAAAAGAACCTTTTTTGAGAAAACACATGGTGAATTTAACAAAATAAGGCAATAATTAAAGCAACAATTGCATTTTTGCAAGTAATTTGTAGAGCAGATAGAACAGAAGTTTCACTTCAGATGCCATTTCTACTTGAAAGTAGTTTTGGCAAGTTGGTTTTATTCAGCTTCTATTTTTTAAATAAAATTATGCATATGTTTTATTATGTTGTTTTAACTCATTAACTAAAGAACACCTTCTTGGAGTTTTTTTTTTTTCCTTCAAAGAATATACAATTCTAGAATGCCTAGAGGCTCAGATCCCTCATTATTATTTTGTCTACAGATTTTTAACTGAAAGGATTTTCTTGCAGAGAATATCAAACAGCAAAGTTTCTGGAGGAGGAAATTTTGCCTGGAAAGCAGCTCATGGTTGCCAGAAACCACATTCGTACCCACAATGTGGACTCAGTCTGTTATTCCAAGAGTACAGTCCTTTAAGACCATAATTTATTTTACCAAGGAAGTTTTTATTTTTAACTTTAACTCATATTAAAGCCTCACTCTGCAATAGAAAGACAACTCTAATGATGGGCAAAATCTCATATCTGCCCTTGGATCATTTCAGTAGAAAATGTAAGCACATGCAGTACACTAGCTCTTGATCAGTCTGCCCACAAATGAGGCTCTTCTCCATTTTTTTCAATCATCTGGAGACATAAATTGCACATAATAGTACACAGAGAGAAGATAAGCTGAGTTAGATCCATTTTTACCCATAAAGGAAGGTTATTTATAAAATGGTGGCTCATGTGGAAGAATAAATGATTTTTATTAAAAAGAAGGAAATTGCGTGGTTCTAAAAAAATCTTAAAATAAATAATTCTAACAATGGAGGAAGCAAAATCACCCCTTGGCAAATCTTGATAGATTATTTATGCTTTTGGAATAGAGTCATCCAGGCATGTGACCATCCTTGATTAATAATGAATGTGGTTTCAGGACAATCACAGCACTGTATTGTGTTACAAAGCCAGCACTAATCATCTGGAATAGAAGCAGCAAATGTGATTACAATCAGGAGAGTTCAGCAAATGATTGCTCATCAGAGGAAAGTGTATAATATAACCATAATTCTATAAATTGGCTTCATGTAGTAAAACCTGAAATGCAACCAGACTAGTTTCTGCTCAGTTAGTTTGGCCATAATCTTAATGTCATCCTCTCAAAGAGGTCACCATGTTGGAAGGGCTTCAAATGGGGCCAGGGACTGAGGGAATGAGGAGGTGAACTCAGTAGAATCAGGGTAAGCATGAGCTGATATTTTAACCTGTGTTGGATTGCATTCCTCTCCTCTTTGTTCCCCTGAAGAGTGCTGCCTTGCTCTGTAATATCCTGCATCTTTTATCCGTGGTTTTATCAGAGTTTGGTTTTGTAGTCACCTTCTCTTCTGCTCACATGGACACTTTATATGCATTAGCACCATCTCTCATATCTTGTGTCCTCTGCAGGTTCTTTGTAGCAGAAGTATGTTTAGATAGTCAGAACTGGTGTTCTTGATATTCCTGCTTGAACTCTGTGACCTTGGTGGATCCCCATCTGCTCATGCATGTCAAGTTGCAGAGGAGTAGGGGCATCTATCCTGCTATCTCTTGCACCAAGAGTTCAATTGCACCTTGATGTGAAAGGTAGAGTATGCGCAGATGTTAGTCAGTTCATATTAAGATACACAAGTTCTGTGGTGAGACTCTTGAGAACAAAAGAGCACTGACCTTTAGCGCAATGTTGAAATTTCAGGTTCTCTAGTCCCATCTTTTCTTACAATGGCCCTTTAACCATTATGGATAGAGGTTGTTCTTATCACAGAATACAATGCAACTAACAGGGAATTGTAAAAGCTATTTCTTTATGAGCAAATCTAACATGTTAACTTTTGTAAGAATTTATTCCTAAGAGCTTATCTTGAGATATTATATGACCTGATAATGCTTTTGTGTACAAAACCCCCAAAGTTAGAATAACTATTTTTACCAATTTCCTAACTCAAGCTGAGTGTCATATCTTACTTGATTTGAAATGTGCTCACAAGGAAGTTGAAATAAGCTGGATGCAAAGTGGAAAATACATCATTTTCCTTCCGAAATAGTTTATGGAAAAGCCATAGACAATAAGAAACAGGCCTAAGCCTACTCACTGAATTGTGAGTCCCTCCTTCAGGCCTACATTTTCTTGTGTTTTCCTGAAGACATTCATATGAGGTTGTTGGAAGGTCTGTGTATTCCTCCGCATGTTCCTGACTCATCCAGCGTCTGCATCCTCTTGGAAAAATGTGAAAAACCATTCATTGCTCTCAACATGCTTTTTCTTAATGCATCATTTCAGATAGCAATAATACTTTATAAATGTGTTTTGATTCTAATGTTTCTTCATAGAAGATGTAACATATTAGGAGTAAAAAGATCTAAGTTCTAAAATATTCCTGTTATTCATCTATTTGGTAAATAAGATTTTCATGTATCAGTTTTGTGTAGGGGGAATGAAACTTTATTTTCAGATAATTATGTGTGTGAGAGTATGCACATGTGTGGAAATGTCTCATATTTTCAGTGCCAAAATGTTCAAATGTCATCTATTTTAGTGGTGCAATTTTAAAGGGATTGATGCTACATATATAAACCAGAGTAGATTTATTTGGATATTCATTAGTGTATTTCTTCTACAGTTTTAATTTCTCTATACATAAAAAACCTTATAATCCACAATAATCAAAATTTAAATTAAATCTATACTGAAATTATGTGATCCATATGTTATTTCAAATAGCTGTGTTGCTACGTGCATTCTCCATCATGTCTGACTCTTTGCCAATGGACCGTAGCCCACCAGGCCCCTAGTGGCCAAAAAATTTTATTCAGTTCTCTTAGTAGCTGTGATCAAGAAATCAATAAAAATGTTTCTCTGTCTATAAAGTGTATCCTCCTTTGCAAAAAACTTGGCCTTACTATTAACTTTCAAATAAGTTTGACATTTTTTTCCTTCTGAAAAGAGAGCCTCATATCTATGAATAATAAGATTTGCCTTAAGTTTCAGACCTAGGTTCTGTCTAGCTTGGCATCAAACTCCTTCAGGAATATTCCCTGGAAGTACAGTTCTAAGTATAAAATGTGGGATCAGGAGTAGGCTTCATAGTTGTTTTTTTAAAATTTGTTTTTAATTGGGGGAAAATTGCTTTACAATGTTGTGTTGGTTTCTGCTGTACAGCAATGCAAATCTACCATAATTATACATACGTCCCCTCCCTGGTAAGGCTCCCTCCCCTCTCCCCTATCCCACTCCCTAGGTCATCACAGAGCTCCAGGCTGGGCTCCTGTGTTATGGTTAAGAATCTGCTTGCCAATGCAGGAGACAAGGGTTTGATCCCTTGGTCCAGAAGATCTCCTAGGAAAGGAAATGCAACTTCCTAAGTTTTAATCCTAGTTCTGCTAACTGCTAGAAATGTGACCGTGGGAGAGTTACTAACCTCTGTGCTTCCATTTCTTCTTGTAAATGGAGATAATAATACTGTTTACCACCAATATTTATTGTGAGGATGGATTGACCTAACCCTGGTGAAAAGTAGTTCCTGACATTTATTAAGCATTCACTAATATCAAGTGTAAATATCATACACAATGGTCCAGTTTGGTTCTGAGTATCCTTTCTTCGGCAACAAACTTCAATGCTCTCATCTATGGATGCGTAAAAATCTTTTTGAAATAGTGTCCATTTCCCTCTGCAAAATCAGTAAAAAGAATGAATGTCTCAGTTTTACTATGCTCAACTTTTTATTTATAGGGCCTTCCAAACCATATCTTTATTCTTTTAGGCTTTGTTGCTCTGGCTGGCATATTTGAGCTAGAAAGACTATATGATAGGCTTTGAAAAGAATCCCATAGCCCCCTTTTAAATCAAGGTCCCTTCATATTTGTTTTTACAATACAATGTAATTAAATGGGGTAATTCTGCTAAATCTAGGAGAGAGATTTTTTTAACAAATAAAATACTGAAGCTTGTGATTGCAACTAATAGATTATCCACTGTAAATGTAAGATCTTCATTGCGTAATTTTTGCTGTTTTATAAGAAACAATTTCCATATTAGAAAATTTCTTTTAAAAGAGACTTTCAAAGAGGGAAAATCTAGTAATTTAGGCTTTAAGCACCACAGAGAAGTGCTTCTTGAAATTCAAGGAGAGAATCAATAACATTTTCTTAGACTGTACATGGTTCTGGTTACCATGGACATGCCAATTCAAGGTTATCTAAAGGCACACAGCATGAAAAATCTACACAATGCAGTGAAGTATATAAATGATTCCAGAGTACTGTGTAAATCTTTAGTGGAGGCTTATTATAATGTTTGACTGTTTATGATCTTCATCAGAATAATTGTATGTACATATATACGTATTGAATATATATGTATATATGAAGATAGCTTCTATATTTTTGTTAAGATTGTTGTCTCAGTGAAAAATCATGAAAACTCCTGAATTCTGTAAAAATCTTCAATTCATTTAAAGATGGATGAGAACTAGGTTAAGGGCTAGTGCTATCATAATCATGGCATTAAATTCTATGTGAATTAACTTATTTTTATTCATTTTATTAACATAAATACATATTGAGTAACTAGCAGGTGGTAAGCATCTTTTAAATATTAATAAGACATATTACATGATTTTCAGAAGCTGATTGAGTGGAAGAAAAGAATGTATGAATTATAACTGATGTGATGGGATAGGGTGAAAGTTATTAAGAGAGATCTATACAAAGAACCAGGAAGCAGGAAGGATGACTTGATTGGCTGAGGGTGGGGAGAGAGAAGTGATCGGACATGCAGACTTTCCAGAGGAAGTACCATTTGATCTGGACGTTGGTGGCTTTGAAATAAGAAAAGAGGGATAAAGAGTTCTCAAGGACAGAAGTCAATCAAGACAAGTTCATGACATACCAACACTGAGATACAGTAAGTATGTTGATGTGACCAGAGTAGGTCACATCAAAGCAGAAAAATAAGTTAGTTAGGGCTCTAGACTCTAAGGAGTTTTTGTGCCACACTAAGAGTATGGTTTTGGAAGCTAGTGGATAGAAGCTAGTGGATATTTAAGGAGAGGAACTACTTAGACATATATGTTTTAGAAAAGTAAGAAGAATATGGATAGATTAAAAAATATAAAGAAACTGGAAGCAGGCAAATTAGTCAGGAGTGACATGTTCAGGTGAGTGATGGTTAAAGCTGGAGTTAGGCACTGTTAGTGTTAGTGGAAAGGAAAAGAAATTACAGAGCTTTCTTTGTGACCAACTGAATATGTATGAGTGGCAAGAAGAAAGACAGTCGACAATGGTTTCCAAAACCGTAGAGATACAATGTTTTTATTAGTAAATTCTGTCCCAGAAAGTTTTATGAATAATTGGAAAAAAATTAGTGACAAAATTTTATTGGGTATGGAAATAATTCAAGCAAAACAGAAATTATCTAACTTCCAATTTTCACCGAGTATATTTGGTAAAAAAGAAAAAAGAGAAGGCGAGGGTGGGATGATTTGAGAGAATAGCATTGAAACATGTATATTACCATATGTGAAACAGATCGCCAATCCAGGTTCAACGCATGAGACAGGGTCCTCAGGGCTGGTGCCCTGGGATGACCCTGAGGGATGGGATGAGGAGGGAGGGGGGATTGGGGTTTGGGATGGGGGACACATATATACTCATGGCCGATTCATATCAGTGTATGGCAAAAACCACTACAGTACTGTAAAGTAATCAGGCTCCAATTAAAATTAATTAATTAATTAAAAAAAAGAACGGCAACACAAAAGTTCATCCTTGTTTAAATAACTGCAACTTTCAGAGCAACATAGAGTCTGAGTACAGAATGGTCATGATATTGTTGACTTTGAAGATAGTCACTTAGATACTCCTGCACAGGCATGCATGCATGCCTGTGAGCTCAGTTGCTCAGTTTTGTCCGACTCGTTGTGACTCGTGGACTGTAGCCCACCTGGCTCTTCTGCCATTGGAATTTTCCAGGCAACAATACTAGAGTGGGTTGCCATTTCCTCCGACAGGGGACTTTCCTGACCCAGGGATTGAACCCACATCTCCTGTGTCTCTTGAATTGATAGGCAGATTCTTTACCACTGCACCATCTGGCAAGTCAGATATGCCTGTAGGGGGCTCAAATAAAAGGTGAAGTGTACCATCAACCAGGGTTCCCCAGGTGGAGCAGTGGTAAAGAATCCACCTGCCAATCAGAAGATGCAGGAGATGTGGGTTTGATCCTTGGGTCAGGAATATCACCTGGAATAGGATATGGCAACCCACTGCAATATTCTTTCCTGGCAGATCCTGTGGACAGAGGAGCCTGACAGACTACAGTCCATGGGGTCAAAAAGAGTTGGACATGACTGAATGACTGAACACATACATACTACGAAGAATCAGAGTTTTAAAAGAAGTAGTTCCATAGGATAAAATGAGGAAATGTGGTTGGTAGTATACTGTAAATGAAAAACTATAAACTAGAAAGAATGGAGGTGGAAAAGCCCCATGATTCCACTACATAACGTAGTAGAAAATTCATACTAAAGAGAAGGTTTATGAATGTCATAAATGAGAAACTTTAGCTGAAAATAAAAACTTGTTTCACTCTTTTAAAAAATTCACGGTCAGGAGATATCTTCCAAATATGACATCACTCTCTAAACTATTGCCAATGCCCTGATTCTATTTTCCTAATCATAAACTGGAATCAAGATTGCCAGGAGAAATATCAATAACCTCAGATATGCAGATGACACCACCCTTATGGCAGAAAGTGAAGAGGAACTCAAAAGCCTCTTGATGAAAGTGAAAGAGGAGAGTGAAAAAGTTAGCTTAAAGCTCAACATTCAGAAAGTCAAGATCATGGCATCTGGTCCCATCACTTCATGGCAAATAGATGGGGAAATGGTGGAAACAGTGTCAGACTTTATTTTTGGGGGCTCCAAAATCACTGCAGATGGTGACTGGAGCCATGAAATTAAAAGACGCTTACTCCTTGGAAGGAAAGTTATGACCAACCTAGATAGCATATTCAAAAGGAGAGACATTACTTTGCCAACCAAGGTCCGTCTAGTCAAGGCTATGGTTTTTCCAGTAGTCATGTATGGATGTGAGAGTTGGACTGTGAAGAAAGCTGAGCACCGAAGAATTGGTGCTTTGGAACTGTGGTGTTGGAGAAGACTCTTGAGAGTCCTTTGGACGACAAGGAGATCCAACCAGTCCATTGTAAAGGAGATCAGTCCTGGGTGTCCTTTGGAAGGAATGATGCTAAAGCTGAAACTCCAATACTTTGGCCATCTGATGCGAAGAGTTGACTCATTGGAAAAGACTCTCATGCTGGGAAGGATCGGGGGCAGGAGGAGAAGGGGACGACAGAGGATGAGATGGCTGGATGGCATCACTGACTCGATGGATGTGAGTTTGAGTGAACTCCAGGAGTTGGTGATGGACAGGGAGGCCTGGTGTGCTGCAATTCATGGGGTCACAAAGAGTCAGACATGACTGAGCGACTGAACTGAACTGACTGAAGGCTTTCATTAGAGCCATTTTTCTATAAGTCCCATCTCATCGCAATTTCTGTGTTGAGCCGATCATGGGTGAAGAATTCTTATCCACCTCAATCTTCTATCTCCAATCAGGTGAGGTTTAGCACTTTGTAACAGAGTGGCAGGGCTTCCCTTGTGGCTCAGATGGTAAAGAATCTGCCTGCAATGAACAAGACCTGGTTCAATCCCTGGGCTGGGAAGATGCCCTGAAGAAGAGAATGGCTATGCAGTCCAATGTTCTTGCCTGGAGTATCCCATGGAGAGAGGAGCCTGGTGGGCTACAGTCCGTAGGATTGCAAAGAGTCAGACATGACTGAGTGACTAACACTTTCAGTTTTAAACTTCAGCTTCAGCTTCCCTCTTTGGACTTTCCTGGTGCCTCAGACAGTAAAGAATCTGCATTCAATGCAAGAGATACGAGTTCAATCCTTGGGTTGGGAAGATCCCATGGGAAGGGAATGGCTACCCACTCCAATATTCTTGCCTGGAGAATTCTATGGACAGAGGAGCCTGGTGGTCTAGAGTTGGGTTGCAAAGAGTTAGACACGACTGAGGGACTAACACTTTCACTTTCAACAAAGTAGCATGAATGTCTCAGAGTAGACCACCCAGACTTCTCTGCTGATTATATTCAGTACTAGGAGCCTCAGTGATGATTACTGTTCTGCTTCCTGAACTGCAGCTCCTCCTGCATCTTAAGTCTTAAGTCTCAGATGTGAACTTCTTATCTCATTCCTGTCCCCATATTTTTGTCATTCTCTTTTCTTTACACTGCAGCTCACCTTCTCTACAGCCTGACACCATGTCCCTAAACCCAGTTTTGGTACCTGAAACTCTAATTTCCTGTGGATAGACACTAGGCAATGACTAGTAGCTTCTGCCCCAAGATTACCCCAACCTAGATTCTGTCCATCTGCTAGGATCCCTAACCCCTCTACTAGGTTCCAACTACTTTCTTCAGTTGTGCTCAACATTTGTGCGCTCTCTTCACCATGCCTTGTCTCTCCCAGCACTCTACCATTTTAAGGTGTGCACCCAGTGCCTGACCATTTGATCAGGAATAGGATCCAGTCCTGGTCCTGCTTCTCTCACTCTCTGTACTTCCTTGGTTTGTGATAATGAGACTTTAGGTTTTATTCCACAGTCAGAAAGAAAAGAGGCAAAGAGTAAGGAGAGAGAAAGAGAAAGAAAAAGAGAGAGAGAGTAGGCAAGCTGCTTTTAATAAATTATGAGCATATAATCACCCTTCTCCTACTCTGAAGCCCCAGACCTACATTGACAGATGCCAGAGGCCCCCCAAATTAACTTTTTGGCTTTAATCAGGACTCAGAAGGAGCTATAGGAGCTGAATAGGGAACTTTTGTGAGCCTGGCCACCGCAGTTAATGGATATGGCATGAAACCCTGGTCCCTTATCCATGGCATGGTAAGAAGTGTGAGCAGCAGTGTGTTTCCATGCAAAAGTACTAGGAGGCCATCTTCTGAATACAACCCTGGTTCTGTTTCACATGGACTAATTCTTTCTTCTCCTTTCTGTTGATACATCTTCAAATGTTGTTTCAAGTCTAGCAAGGAGAAAGTGAAAGGGGGCGGTTGGCAGTGAAAATAGATGACACCCACCAATCTCTCAAAGGAATGAGGACTTGATAGGTCAATATTGACATAGTTAATTGGTAAAGAGATAATTTGCATGGATTTGATATGCTCTTAAATAAAGAGGACTAGGGGCCCTTTGGAGAGCATTTTGCCTGCTCCTTTCTTCAACTAACATAACTCTATGTGATAAGTCTGCTAATAGAGGGTTCTCTTGGATTAATCTTGATCTAAATGTAAAGAATTATAATACTAGCAAAGTGGAAGTTTCTATTCACTCTTTAAAAATTAGTTTTTTAGTTTTTCAGAGGAGTCAAGATTTTATTCTACATTTTTTAAATTTTTTTTATACTTTACAGTACTGTATTGGTTTTGCCATACATTGACATGGATCCACCACGGGTGTAAAAACAACAATAACAAAAAAATTAGTTTTCAGTTATACAATAAAACATGAATATGTGAAAAACTATAACAGAGATAAGGTTAAAATATCATTTAATCATCTCTATCCTATTTGCTTTTAAAACTATGAAATTTATTTCTTTGAGTTTTCTCTTCACAATTTTTATCCATTTGGTACATTATACAAAGTGGTTCTCAGGGACCTCTAGAGAATTAATTTTTGTCCTTTCAACATGAATTTAACTTTACTTTAGGTAGTCTGATTCTATTTGTTTTGTAATCCTTCTTGGTAGTTTGCTTGTATTGCAACTCTGGGAGAAAATGTCAGAAAGGCAGAAAGAAATTATATGACAGCTCACAGCTGGATATTAGTTGAGCTTCTCTCCAGAAATGAAGGAATGCATGTATATGAGCCCTTACTCAGAACGGTATACAGGGACATTTTTTAGCTGATGAAAGGCTCAACTTGACTAATGTTTTATTTTCCTAGAACTGCCTTAACAAGGTGCCACTATCTAGATGGCTTAAAACAACAGAAACTTACTGTCTCACAATTCTGGAGGCTAGAAGTCCAAAATCAAGGGGTGGGCAGGGCTACTCTCACTCTAAAACCTGTAGAGGAGGACTGTCTTGCCTCTTAGTCTCTGGTGGTTTGCTTGGCAACATTTAGAATTCCCTTGCTTGTAGATTTATCACTTCAACCCTCTGTCTTCACACTGTGTTCTCTGTGTGTCTCTTTACTTTGTCTTCCCTCTGTGAATGTCTGGTTTGTGTCCAAGTTTTCCCTTTTTACAGGGCCATGAGCCATGTTGGATTAGGCTGCACTTTAATGACTTTTTAACTTGACAGCATCTTCAAAGACCCTATTTCCAAAAGAGGTGACACTTTGAGGTACTTGAGATTAGGACTTCAGCATAATTTTTTATGGGGAATACAATTCAACCCATCACAACAGTAAGACAAAAATGACAATTCAATAGGTTATCAAAAAATAAAGTGTTCTTTTCTAAAAAGAGAAATTGAGGGCAAGTGGGTTTTCAGTTGTTGTTGTTCAGTTGCTCAGTCATGTCCAACTCTTTGCGACCCCATGGACTGCAGTATGCCAGACCTCCCTGTCCTGTACCATCTCCTGGAGCCTGCTCAAACCATGTCCACTGAGTCAGAGATACCATCCAACCATCTCGTCTCTATTGTCCCTTCTCCTGCTGCCTCCAGTCTTTCCCAGCATCAGGGTCTTTTTCAATGAAAAGACTCTTCACGTCAGGTTGCCAAAATATTGGAGCTTCAGCTTCAGCATCAGTCCTTCCAATGAAAATTCAGAGTTGATTTCTTTTAGGTTTGACTGGTTTGATCTCCTTGCAGTCCAAGGGACTCTCAAAAGTGTTCTCCAAAACCACAGTTTGAAAGCATTAATTCTTCAGCACTCAGCGTTCTTTATGGTCCAACTCTCGCATCCATACATGACTACTGGAAAAACCATAGCTTTGACTATATGGACCTTTGTTGGCAAAGGTCTCTGTTCTTTAATATGCTGTCTAGGTTTGTCATAACTTTTCTTCCATGGGCAAGCATCTTTTCATTTTCAGTTTTTTAATTTTTCAGTTTAATTTTAAGTTTTCAGTTTGTAACAAATAGTTGTTTTCCAAAGGAAGGCATTAATTACATTAAATGCAGATGAAGTTAATTCGAATTTTAATGGAATTCTGGTTTTTTGAAATACTACACTTAGCATTAAAAAATTGGTACCTCAAAAGATTCAATACATTACAGAAAGTGGAAAACCATTAAACTAATCTCTCGTTTACAATGCCTTATAACTCATGATTATTATGAAGAGTTATTATTCCACTACTCAGTTAAGACTAACTTGTCAATTTTTCAAATATACCTTTGCTTTATGGAATGTTCCTTTACTTCCTCCTGAAAAACTAACTCAACCTAAATGATGTTATTTCTATGTCAGAAGTTTGTAGTAAGTTAGGAAATACATAACTTCATCTATTAACTGATTTCAGACAAATTTGTGTTTTGGCACATGGGAAATAGATGGGGAAACAGTGAAAACTGTCAGAATTTATTTTGCGGGGCTGCAAAATCACTGCAGATGGCGATTGCAGCCATGAAATTAAAAGACGCTTACTCCTTGCAAGGAAAGTTATGATCAACCTAGATAGCATATTCAAAAGCAGAGACATTACCTTGCCAACAAAGGTCTGTCTAGTCAAGGCTATGGTTTTTCCAATGGTCATGTATGGATGTGAGAGTTGGACTGTGAAGAAGGCTGAGCGCCAAAGAATTGATGCTTCTGAACTGTGGTGTTAGAAAAGACTCTTGAGAGTCCCTTGGACTGCAAGGAGATCCAACCAGTCCATTCTGAAGGAGATCAGTCTTGGGTGTTCATTGGAAGGACTGATGCTGAAGCTGAAACTCCAATACTTTGGCCACCTCATGCAAACAGTTGACTCATTGGAAAAGACCCCGATGCTGGAAAGGATTGGGGCAGGAGGAGAAGGGGACAACACAGATGAGATGACTGGATGGCATCACCACCTCGATGGACATCCGTGTGGGTAAACTCCAGGAATTGGTGATGGATGGACAGGGAAGCCTGGCGTGCTGCGATTCATGGGGTCGCAGAGTCGGACCCAACTGAGCAACTGAACTGAACTGAACTGGACATCAAGATAGATGCAATTATAAAAGCCTCTATGGGAGAGATACAGATATGAATGATTCAGTGCATTGTCAGTAAGTCCATTTTATCAGCTGGTGATATGGCATAGTACCCAGTATAATGGCTAACTTCGAGTTTGTATGAAGCAATCCTGATACACAAGCATTCACTGTGGACCCCATCAACTTGACACATTTTTCAGCAATGCTTTGTTCATTCTCCCTATCCAAGGAGCTTGGTCATCCTGAATCTACAAACTGATATTTTACTGGCTTCTAGTTTACAGGAACCATATTGCAAATATGTTCTCTGTTCACAAGCACCTGGGGTTTTCACATCTTGCCATACCACATGCCTAAATCCAAAATTCTAGTGCTTATCAAACCTATTCCAGATTTCTCACTATGAATCCAAGCCAGTCTTATAATAGAAACTCTGAGTTTTTATTATGTGAAGCCTTTACTACTGGCCAAATCTGGAATTATGTTTCATTTTCCTTAAACCCTTAAACCCTCTGCTGTCTTAGAATTCTTGTATTTCCTTTGAGACATCAGGACCATCCCCTTAGAGCCCTCTTTATACCCTGAATACTCACTATGTATTGAGTCAGCACAATTCAGGGCCTCACTGTACTGAAACATCAGTTCTGTGGGAAGATGTGTGCTAAGTTCCACACAGGCAACTTACCAATGGATTTAGAATCACAATCCATGGTTATGTTTAGATTTTTGAGGCTTGACTGCAATGGCATTCAATATGAAAAGATTGAAACATTATTATATAAACAAAGCATAGCAATCAAATAAACTCTAAGTTCAACTATCACATTTGTTTTAATTATATTTTCTTTTATGGTACCTGGAAATAATTGGCAAGCAGCTAATCTAAATTACTAAAAGATTACTAAAAAGCTTTTACTTTGCCAAATAGTTTGTTCATATAATCTTGCAGAAAAGAAGAGAACTAAAAAAAGGGGTGCTCTTCTGAAGTATCTCCAAAGATTCTTAGAGGCTCTTTTCCCTTTCAAAGTCTATGTCTTTAAGCCATACCACTAAGGGTGTTCCACTTGAGTAAGGCCTTCTTGGGAAGGAAAAGAGAAGCAAAAACCATGGCGTTCAGATACCTTCTTCAGTTAAGGGTAAGCTGGGCAGTGGGAGACTGCAGGACATAAAGCTGTTTTGCTGTCCTGAGAAGAAGGCTTGAGTATTCATCCCAAGGCTATGCACTTGGACACAGCCACTTTCCCTTCACAGGGTAAACACCTTTTTTTTACCGAGTACTCTTGAGAGCCATTTTCATACAATAAACTACTTTATTCATCCTTCTTTCTTAACTGAGTTAAGATGCACTACAGAAATTGTAGTTTTGGTGATGCATGGGTATGAAGTGTGAGATAGATTACAGATAAAAGAATAGTTTTGGAGTACTGGCCATTTCAAGAGCAGTCAAGATGGGCTGAGGTCCCCAGTCGCAAAAACTGGAGATATAAGTGGGTCACATAAGGTACTGGTTCCAAGAGAAAGAGTGAGGGTCAGCTTAAGAATCATGCAATTTTCGTTGGTTTACACCCTTCAGGTGTGAATTTGGTGCCATTGCTCTTTAAGGTGAGGCAGAGGAAGGTCTGATCAGTCTGAGAAGGGGTGTTTCCTACCCTTTACTGCGAGGCCTGAAGCCTGTAACTAAAAGAGCTGTCCTCATGCCCTTGTTTTGCATTTCCAATTTCTCGATGTCCATCATACTAGAGTTCCCTATCTCTCTGACATTGCCCTTTTATGAAGTGCACAGAACTAGGAGAGCATTTTGTAGGAAAAGACTTGTGGGTGCTGAAAGGGAGAATGTAGGACTGTTTATCTTGTAGAGCCCTACAAGCTGCTTGCACCTTAGGTGGGTGACGGTACACGTTGCTCAATTTAGTCAACTAGAGTTAAGCAGAATGATAAGAAAAATTATGCCTTGGCAGAAATTCATATGTGCAAGGAAAAACAAAACAAAATATGTTTTTGTTTTCATTTTTTTAAGTCTACAATTTAATTCTAAGGCATTATTTCCCTGAGCTGATAAAATGTTCAGTTGTAGGCTTTCTAGTCTCAGGATCTCACATAGGACCAAAACACTTGGGGAGATCCTACCAGGCACTGATATATATTCTCTACACATTTTATTACCAAGATACCTTCTGTCCAGCCTGCAAGTTCCCTTCAGATTTCATATTTTCAATGCTTCTGAGCTATATATAGAACATAAAACTAAATAGCAATATAAATAATTCTTCTACATTTAAAAAAAAGTTTGAGGTCTTAACATTTACTACCCAGTGTAGTATTCAAAATATTATCTTAGGCTGTTTCTATAGATTCCAATACAGTTGATTGGAAAAAAAATTCTTTTATTACAGTTGTTAGTTTCTTACTGATATTACTGGCAATCTTTCTAGATGGATATGTCACAAATTTGGTTGTGCTTATATTTGATTAAAGCCTCTTAAATACTAGGAAATATTTCCTATTTATTTATCCTTTAATCTTTAGTTTAATAATGTGATATTGAGTTGAAGTAACCTGACATGGGCCTCAGAGAAAAGTAGATGTGACTTAGCCTGGTAGAAACTGCACCTGACCACACCAATCCATGTATTAAAGGGACAGTACACTTACAGCTGAAGATCTTGTGATAGAGCCTGAACCTTACATTCCTCAAATGTAAGTATCTATATTTATTTTGCATTTCTCTGGAAAATGTGTCTATAGGTTCCCTGAATACCTCACAATTTCTGTGGAAGTTCTATATAATTATAATCTCTTTCAGAGGGGCCCTTGTACTTAGTAAATTATCATGCTTATGTTACTCAGCACTTTTGAATGTTAAGTTCAAATGAATTTAGTATCATAAAGTGATGCTTATAAAGCTGATGATGAAACTGGATGAAGCAGCATTCTTTTTCCTAGCAGAACCTAGATGTCTGAAAATCTGACTTGCAGTTCTTATAGTTATTGATATGAATTCTTTAGGATTCTGAGGTGATTTAGTGTTTTTGTCTAGAAATTAGGAATCGTAGATTTTTTTTTCATCTCTTTAAATCATAAAAATGAATTGTGATACATAAAGTTATTTAAATCCTGTGAAAGAAGTTTTTGACTACAAAGCACTCAAGGACTCAGAATCACACCTCAGTTGTTTAGTTTTATTTCAAGGAAGAACTGGGTTGTTAAATGTGATTTTGTCCACATTCTCCATTCACTGGCTCAAGAGGATGCTGCCTGAAACAGATGTATAACAGTTTAGTAGAAGTGTTAAGAGCTGGCTGGAAGGGAATTTTAAAATGCAGAGGGTAATTTAACAAAATTGAAATCTTTTATAATAGCACTGCAAAGATTAAAATAATTATAGCACAAGATAGTTCTGTCACACTTCATCATTCTGTTCTTAACATCTGGAGATATTATGAGGCAGATTCAGTATTCGACTATAATTTCTACCAGCAGCAAGTGCTATTATTTCTTTCAGTCGACCATGCAAGGTAAAGCTTGTTCAAGCACATTGTCATTCTCTAGTGTATGATTTCTTCCAGCTATTTTAGAGCAGGTAATTTAATGGTGCTCTAGCACTCTCCTGTGACCAGCTGAGCATAACACCTTCAGGTACTCTATATTTTACTCATAGAAGTGGACTTAATGATATTAATTTGACAAGGAATCTAAAATTCTCTATAATCTGTCTCCTCTTTACTCATGCTTCCTTATGCATACACACCCACATCTGACTGAGGTATAAAGTGTTTCCTAGTTGAAAGCAAAATATTTCCCTTTTATACAACACTGAAGTAACAATTTCTGCATTGTTGGTCATTAAACCAGTGAGTCTTTAGGGGAATACCAGGAAAAATGAAAGAAATCCTTCTAAAACTTTTAGTCAAAATATTTGAAATGTATATTAGCACTTGTCATAGTAAAACTGTTGTTAAATTGCATTAAGTGTATTGAAGAATCCACTATACTTGTGACTGGCTTATTTTAGAATGACTTATTGGAATTAAAAGACACAGAAAACAATGACTGATTGTTCCCAGAGTATTAAAATATGAAGTTTTAGGTTTTAAGAAATTACTGAATATTCTTAGGGATTTCATGAATGCTCAAGAACTGAAATATGTTTTTAATACATTACAAATAATGTTCATTACAAATGACATTGCGTTGAGAACAATGGCTTAGATTAATGTCTGCCTCAAAATTTCATCTACCTTATCTAGAAAACCTGAAAATATTATCAACTGAAGCATAGTTGATATATAAGTATACAATATAGTGATTCACAATTTTTAAAGGTTATACTCCATTTATAGTTATCATAAAATATTTGCTGTATGCCTCATGTTGTACAATATATCCTTGTGGCTTATTTAATAGTTAATAATTTGTACCTCTTAACCTCCTACCCTTATATTGCCCCTACCCTTTTCCCTCCCCCTGTTAACCACTAGTTTATAAGTCCGTGAGTCTGCTGCTATTTTGTTCTAGTTCTTATATTTTTTAGATTTTACATATAGATGATATTATACAGTATTTGTCTTCTCTATTTAAAAACTATTTAGTCATGAAGTCATTCTTTGTCTCTTGTTTCTTAAGTAGAAGTGGGAATGCCAAAAAGAGGGAAAAAATGGATGTCTGTGCTTATTTTATTTGGATCCTTATAAGAATTTATGAAAAATAGTTATTGTTGATACTGTATTTATTAAATGAGCCTGTCAAGTGATTTCTTGGTGAAACCATCAATGTGTTTAGAAAGAATAAAAGACAGAAACCTTTTCTTTCCCATTTCTGTCCACACCTCCCAACTATCTCTCATTATTTTATATCTAAGCTGACTTCTTTTGCTTTTAGGATATCCCTCTCTCATGTGTCTTTTCTTCAATTCCTCCTTTATCACATTACCTCCATTGTGTCACTTAGCACCCAAACATCTGCAACACGTGCTTATGACCTAAAGGATAGAAATGGAAACATCTTAGATATTTGAGATTTACAGCTAACTTCTCAATATTATCTGTCATGACCATCCTTCCCAAATTCTCCAACCCATCCGGACTAGCTGTTTGCCCAACTCCATAGCTTCTGCTGAGTCACATGATATTACTCAGAGACTCATCTCACCTGGAATGCCTCCTCTATGCTCACCTCATCCTAGCTACACCTTATCCTTCTTTTTCAGGCTGACCAGATTCTCTCCTCTTCTACAAAGTGTTCCTTTTACAGTTCAATCTAGAGTGATTTTTCAACAGTGAAATCTTAGCACTACCAGTCTATTTTCCTCTTAAAGCAATCGACTATATTCTGTACTGTGATGTTTAATAGAGTGGGGGATTTTATTCACCTGAATTTAAGAAAAGCTGTTTTTTAATGATAAGCAGCCAGAGCAGGGAACCGAAAGAACATCCCTAGGGCTCTCCAGTGGGAAACGTCATGTGCTGTGAGCGTGAGAAGAGGAGCAAAGAACTCAGGTGGAAAAGGAGAAATGGATGGAGGAAAATACAATGGTGAGGAGACTTTGTGGGTGGTGATAGAAGAGCTGCCATGCAGTGAAATCCTAGAGTGAATCTGAAATATCAGAATAAGATATTTAGGAAATTTTATAATGTACTATATTATCTAATCATTTGTGCTATTTCTACAAGAAAATCTCCTGAAAGAACAGCACTGCTTTTCAAGGCTATCAAAATGAGATGTGTTTTCTAATGCACTGAGACAAGGTACAAGGAGATACAGGTTTATAAGGCTTATAAAGTTTGTAAATAATTCTTGCATTTTTTTACTTGCATGCATGTTTAATTCTTTTTAGGGATTATGATGTCTTCTTTATACTTATGAGAAGAGGTAATGCATTTTGCTGCTTTATAAAATTAATTCTGCAAAACAGGACTAATCACATGATAAATGCTTCTAGAAATTTTTTTTAATAAAAGATTTCTCAAAGTCAAAGTTACCTAAGAAATATAGTTACAATGTGCAAAATTGTAGACATATTTAATGAGGCAAGGAGATGTCAACCTACCAGTTTTAATTAAGGATTGTTTTGTTTTTTCTGGATTTGGACTCTTAAGGGACATCTTAGCTAGAATACACAGACAAATTTTTAATTCATGGCAAGAAAGAGTAAGGATTGCTTAATCTGCTACTTTAGAATAAAAGTAAAAAGAAAGATAGGCAGCAGTTGATAGCTAACTTCAATTCTTTCGAGTTTTTATGGCATTTTTACTTTAGTTCTTTCATTCAAATATCAATGCTATTGGAATCTATTCTGGGCTTATTTGTGCCTAGGATGAAAGAACATTCCCCCAAAATGCAACTAGAGCATCAAGACCCATTTTACTTCTAAAAGCCAGACAGCGGAAAACAGTGGATAGTTTCTTATGGTGGGTAATTTTATGTAAGAAAAGTTAAAATCTTTCCATCTTCTCTTGTTAATGGAACAGTGAATCATGGTCTGAGCGTCTGAGGAATAGAAAGGAGTGGGAGGCACCAGAATCTATTCCTAGACCTACCCCAATTCATACAGTATATTTGGACAAATTTCTAAATGCCTCTGGTGTTTTGGCATCATTAGAGCGCTGATTTTTAAATTCATTCATTCAATCTTGCAACATTAGTGAGTAACCATAAGGTGCCCACACACAAGGATCTAAAGGCATATTTTCTAGAAATCCATGGTCTTGAAAGAGATAAATATATAAACAAATCATTGCAGTTGATTGTGACTAGGAATGTATCATAGATGCTCCAGGTACAGAGGTGGAACAAAGGAATATGTGGGGCAGGAAGGATCAGGGAAGTGTTCCAAGAGGAGGAAACACTTGAACGTGCTTGAATTCTATGTGGGAGTTTACTAGGAAGGGTTGAGAGAACAGGGCTTCAAGTACAAGGAACAGTATGTTCAAACTCTGGAAACATGAAAGGATATTTTTGAGAGGGAGTGCTGTAAATAATGTGATAAAGTACATTGCGGGGCAGTGGGCAATGGAGGACAATATTGGAGAGGAAAATAGCCAAATACTGGAGGATCTTACATACTATGCAAAGAGCTTGTTTGAATGATTTAATCAGGATATTAATATCATCTTATTTTTATTTTTCAGAAAGGTTACTTTTTTGGTCATGTGAAAAATAGACTATAAGATATTGAGACTAAAATTAGGTAATTTAGAAGAAACTTTCAATAATTCAAGCAGATAATGATGAAAACTTACACCAAAACAATGGGAATGAAAAAGATGGAGCAGATCTTAATGGTGCTGAGAAAGCAAAATGAACAGGAAATCTATGGAACCAATAGAAATGGGAGGAATGAGAGGAAGGGATTCACCTGGAAACCTCTGAGATTTCTTGTTCAGTTGGCAGGTACTGGCTCATTTCATTAACTTATTATTGGGAGAAAAAACAGTGGATTAATATTGTGTTTCTTTAATTTCAGGTGATAAGCAAAATCTCAGGAAATTTCACTTTGTCTTTGTCAGTGGAGTTTTCTAAAGGTTAACTCACTTTTTCGTGTCTAAAAGTGATTCCAATGAACTCTCACAAGTTTAAGGATATTACCTTTCTAAAACTTTCTGCTCACTTTTCCCTCTTTAAATGTTGGTGTCATGGCAGGGAACTTTGTGATGGTCCAGTGTTACTGCTGGAAAGTTTGGAGAGTGACAATTATAAAAAACGTCATAGGCAGACACCCTGGACTTTCACATTACCATTAATTGCTATAAGTTTTTTAAAAGCAGTCTTATTTTTAATATGCTAAAATGAGCATTTAGGCACTATTTGCCATGAACATGCTAACATTTATAAAAACCCTTTCCAATTGTAGACAGGTTCACCATTTTCAAAATAAAAAGGCATGTGATTGCCCTTTGAATCGGAGAAGGCGATGGCACCCCACTCCAGTACTCTTGCCTGGAAAATCCCATGGCCAGAGGAGCCTGGTAGGCTGCAGTCCATGGGGTCGCGAAGAGTCAGACAGGACTGAGCGACTTCACTTTCACTTTTCACTTTCATGCATTGGAGAGGGAAATGGCAACCCACTCCAGTGTTCTTGCCTGGAGAATCCCAGGGACAGGGGAGCCTAGTGGGCTGCCATCTATAGGGTCACACAGAGTCAGACACGAAGTGACTTAGCAGCAGCAGCAGCCTGTTGAATTGTTCATATTTCACTCCCCATCTACTAAAAAAATCAATTAAAAAGACCTGTGCAAAGCCTCTGTGATGAGAAGAAGAAAGGAAGAGAAGAATGGAGGAAGAGAAATAAAGAAAGCTATAAGAATTGATGGGAACGTTATATTAAAATATACAGCTATTTTTTTTTCCTGAAGATCTTCCCATTTATTATTTATTCACTGGAATGAAAGTTCTGATTTAACATTTCTTCTTTGAATGCCTTTTGTCACTAATCAAGCTGACTTGAGTTGATTGCCCCAAATAAAGTATAATTCATCAATTTGGAATTAATTGTGAAAAGGCATGAGATGCTATGAAACAGTTCCCTTCTTTAATATAACTGAAAAAAAGCAAATCACAGATAAATCAATCCACAATAGGCTGCCCAAAAGTCCTAAGGGCAATCTATCTATATACTCCAGTGTGTAGTACATATACTAAATTTTTAAAAAGTAACATCAGAAATAGTTTTTTTAAGACAAAATAAAGCTAAAAATAAGTATCTATTTAAGACATACTTATTTTTAGCTTTATTTTGTCAGAAAGAATATCCTTCTTTGTGTTTTCCAATTCAGCATTCTTTAAAAAAAAAAAAATCACCTTTCCTATTTCTGCATCATTACATCAGCTTTCAAATGCAATCAAGTTTCCATTACTTAAGCCTGGTTAGCAAACTCTCATACTCCTGTTCTTCTCCGTTCACTCACTTTTCCATGACACCTCTCATGAACACTGCTATCGTTTGATGAAACAGGAGAGAAACACAAAGTGGTAAACAGTCTAAACTGCAGTTTTAACTATCTTGGCAAAACATTCAGTGTGGAAGACTTTGAAACTAATGATTAAGTTTAAAAACCAAAGTAACTTGTCTTCAATAAGAACTTCAGTTATATTTTGTACCATATACCATCAGCATAAATAATTAAGATTTGGCATTAGATTCAGTATGAAGTAGAAAAGCATAATTTTAATAGGAGACTATCCATTCAATAGAAGTTATTGCCCTTTAACTTATTTCTCCTTTCTAACATATCACGTAAATGTAAATTCATTATGAAAATTATACCCTGGGCAAATACTGCAACTATTTAAAAATTTAGTAAATTATTCAATTAATATTTATTTATTCTCTCTATTCTCTTTCTCTTTAGTTCTTTTCTTCCTGCCTGCCTTTTTTTTTAATAAGAAAAGGAGATGATTTTTCAAAGTTTCCCTTATTTTCAGTGGATAAGGTTTAATCCATTTAAGAACGCAGTAAAATTCTACTTGTTATCATGAACAATGCTTTTGGAAAAATTTCCAAAAGCTAATCTAGAACTATGATATTTTGGTGGGTTTGATTGAATATAAATATATTGAGGCTTAGAGTTTCTGTAGCAATATACTCTGTATTTTAAATGGATTGTAATATCAGAAGTTTTAACGTATAATTTAATTTTTTACCACTTGTTTTTATTCAGTGCAACCAAGAAGAGTTTTTTCCTTTATTAGCTTATTACTGAAATTCTTTTGAACTTCTCTTCCCTGGATTTCCCTGGTGGCTCAGAGGGTAAAGTTCTGCCTATAGTGCAGGAGACCTGGGTTCGATCCCTGGGTCAGGAAGATCCTCTGGAGAAGGAAATGGAAACCCATTCCAGCACTCTTGCCTGGAAAATCCCGTGGACGGAGGAGCATAGTAGGCTATAGTCCATGGGGTCGCAGAGAGTCGGACATGACTGACCACTTCACTTCACTTCAAGGAGCATAATTTCTCTGAATATTTTGTAGTATATTATAGTTAAATATAATATGTTTTATGTGTTATATATGTCTATTGTGTATTATCTAAAATGACTTTTTTCTGAAGTTAAAATAATCAGTTCAAATGAAATAAAACTAAATGGCACAAGTGATAAAGAACATATGGTATTAGCTAATACATTATTATCAAGTGAAGGAAAAGTGATAAAGATATTTTCTTCTCTCAGAAAAGATTAATGAGAAAATGAGGTTACCCTGATGAAAGGATTTGAGTTTTTCCCACACCTTTTTGAAAACCATGATTAAACATTTTAAAATCATTTCTATCTGCCTATGTAATGTGTAAAAAGAAACTAATTAGATTAGATATACAAAATAGTATCATTAAGACATCACTGTCCTATTCATATAATTGAAGTTGTATGAATATGTTTATGATATGACTATTTCAAAACATTTTAACACTATCATGATAAAATTCTGTTTAAACTTGAAATCTGGCAAATTCGAGTTGGAAAGAGGACTACAAAAAAAAGAAAACTGTAAGAAAACTTTAAAAATGTGATAGTTCCTCATATAGGTTGAAAAGAAGACTGTAACATTGAATTCCAATAGGAAAAGCATACCATTGCAGTAAGACCTGCATACTTCACATTGTATTTAAAAAGTGCTGGGCCAGGCAGCAAAACAGGTAGATTCAATCTTTAATTAAAGTTGCTGTGGGCCTTACTCTCTTCATTATAAAATACAAGGTTGTATAAAGTGATCTTAAATTCTTCCAACTAAAATATTTTGGATTCTTTTTCACAATGCTTAGGGATAATAAAAACCATAAAATAAAAATTTAGGAAAGGAAACTATCCCCTTTTTCTCTAAGACTTGACTGAAATTAAAAGGAAAAAATGCAAAAAGCAGCGAATCTCTGGCATCAATAGAAACTTAGAGCATCTACATGCCACAGACATTTAGTATATCTGTCATATATAGTGCAGATGGGACCAGACAGTTGGGGTTAAGAAAGTAGTATATGTCCTGGGGAGTTAGAGAGGGGATTTTCACTGAAAATATGTGACTTTCCTAATTTGTGTGATAAGGGATGGGGATAAGTGCAGACCAAAAGATAGATGAGAAATACTAAACCTCCCCCACTCCGAAAGAGCTACACAAAGCAAACAAAAACCTTGTGGGTGGCAAGTTTCTCTCTCAACCTCTTCTCACTGAGAAGTATAAGGGACTCTCTCTGATACAGAAGGCATTACTGTCTATCTCAGGTTGCTCAGTGGTAAAGAAACTTCCTGCTAATGCATGAGACATGGATTCAATCCCTGGGTTGGGAACATCCTCTGTAGAAGGAAATGGCAAGTTAGTTCAGTTCAGTCGCTCAGTTGTGTCCGACTCTTTGCGACCCCATGAATCGCAACACGCCAGGCCTCCCTGTCTATCACCATCTCCCAGAGTTCACTCAGACTCACGTCCATCGAGTCCATGATGCCATCCAGCCATCTCATCCTCGGTCGTCCCCTTCTTCTCCTGCCCCCAATCCCTCCCAGCATCAAAGTCTTTTCCAATGAGTCAACTCTTCTCATGAGGTGGCCAAAGTACTGGAGTTTCAGCTTTAGCATCATTCCTTCAAAAGAAATCCCAGGTTTGATCTCCTTCAGATTGGACTGATTGGATCTCCTTGCAGTCCAAGGGATTCTCAAGAGTCTTCTCCAACACCACAGTTCAAAAGCATCAATTCTTCGGTGCTCAGCCTTCTTCACAGTCCAACTGTCACATCCACACATGACCACAGGAAAAACCATAACCTTGACTAGACGGACCTTAGTCGGCAAAGTAATGTCTCTGCTTTTGAATATACTATCTAGGATGGTCATAACTTTTCCTCCAAGGAGTAAGAGTCTTTTAATTTCATGGCTGCAATCACCATCTGCAGTGATTTTGGAGCCCCAAAAAATAAAGTCTGACACTGTTTCCACTGTTTCCCCATCTATTTCCCATGGAGTGATGGGACCGGATGCCATGATCTTAGTTTTCTGAATGTTGAGCTTTAAGCTAACTTTTTCACTCTCCTCTTTCACTTTCATCAAGAGGCTTTTTAGTTCCTCTTCACTTTCTGCCATAAAGGTGGTGTCATCTGCGTATCTGAGGTTATTGATATTTCTCGCAGCAATCTTGATTCCAGCTTGTGTTTCTTCCAGTCCAGGGTTTCTCATGATGTACTCTGCATATAAGTTAAATAAGCAGGGTGACAATATACAGCCTTGACGTACTCCTTTTCCTATTTGGAACCAATCTGTTGTTCCATGTCCAGTTCTAACTGTTGCTTCCTGACCTGCATACAGACAAACCACTCCCATATTCTTTCCTGGGGAATCTCACTGACAGAGGAACCCGGCAGGCTATAGTCCATGAGGTCACAAAGAATCGGACATGACTGGACTGAGCATGCACACACACATCACAGAAGGTGAGTTAGGGCAAGGCCACTCCCTGCATGCAGCAGAGAAACCAACCAAACAGAAAGTGGCCTTCACTGTATTCAAGGGGAAGAAAACTCAGCATAACTTAAGACCTTGTTTTCCTCCTTACCACCCATAGGCATTTGAATTACGGCACTGATACCAGAAAATTACAGGAAGTTACATAAAATCAGAGAGAACTGTAAGACCTTACAGGAAAACTATCCCACAACACTTGGGGGGAAATTTTCTGACCCAGCATGATCTCTCCTCAAACATAGTGAGAAAACTGGTGTGCCAGAGTTGGCTTACACTGGCTGCCCCTTTCTTCTTTTGTCTTCAATCTTTCTTAGCATCAGGGTCTTTTCCAATGTGTTGGCTCTTCACATCAGGTGGTCAAAAGTATTGGAGCTTCAGCATCAGTCCTTCCAGTGAATATTCAGGGTTGATTTCCTTTAGGATTGACAGGTTTGATCTCCTTGTAGTCCAAGAGACTCTCAAGAGTCTTCCCCAGCACCACAGTTTGAAAGCAGCAATTCTTTGCTACTCAGTCTTCTTAGGGTCCAACTCTTACATCTGTACATAATCATTGGAAAACCCATAGCTTTGACTATATGGACCTTTACTGGCAAAGTGGTGTCTCTGCTTCTTATTATGCTGTCTAGGTTTGTCACAGCTTTCCTTCCAAGTCCTTCCTTCCAAGGACCAGGCATCTTTTAATTTCTTGGCTGCAGTCACCATCTGCCATAATACTGAAGCTCAAGAAAATAAAGTCTGCCACTGCTTTCACTTTTTCCCCTTCTATTTGCCATGAAGTGATGGGACTGGATACCATAATCTTAGTTTTTTGAACTTTGAGTTTCAAGCCAGCTTTTTCATTCTCTTCTTTCACCCTCATCAAGAGGTTCTTTACTTATTCTTCACTTCCTGCCATTAGAGTTGTATCATCTGCATATCTGAAGTTGTTGATATTTCTTCCAGTGATCTCGATTCCAGCTGTGATTCATCCAGCCCAGCATTTCACATGATGTACCCCACAGAGAAGTTAAATAAGCAGGGTGACAATATACAGCCTTGTATTACTCTTTTCCCAATTTTGAACCAATCAATTGTTCCATGTCTGGTTCTAATTGTTGCTTCTTGACCTGCACGCAGATTTCTCAGGAGGCAGGAAAGGTGGTCTGGTATTCCCATCTCTTGAAGAATTTTCCACAGTTTATTGGGATCCAGAGTCAAAGGCTTTAGTGTAGTCAATGAAGCAAAATAAATGTTTTTCTAGAATTCTCTTACTTTTTCTATGATCCAGTGGATGTTGGCAATTTGATATCTGGTTCCTCTGCCTTTTCTAAATCTAGCTTGTGTATCTGCAGGTTCTTGGTTCATGTACTGCTGAAGCCTAGCTTGAAGGATTTTGAGAACAACTTTACTAGCATGTGAAATGGGCACAGTTATATGGTAAGTTGAACATTCTTTGGCATTGCCCTTCTTTGGGACTGGAATGAAAACTGACCTTTTACAGCCTTATGGCCAAGACTGAGTTTTCCGAATTTGTTGGCATGCTGAGTGCAGCACATTAACAACATCATCTTTTAGGATTTTAAATAGCTCAGCTATACTTCTACATCTTGAATTAATAAGAATTTCTCCTCAAAAGAGCCATCAGTTCAGTTCAGTTCAGTCACTCAGTCATGTCCGACTCTTTGTGACCCCATGAGCTGCAGCACCCAAAGCCTCCCTGTCCAACACCAACTCCCGGAGCCCACCCAAACCCATGTCCATTGAGTCGGTGATGCCATCCAACCATCTCATCCTCTATTTCCCCTTCTCCTCCTGCCCTCAATCTTACCCAGCATCAGGGTCTTTTCCAATGAGTCAACTCTTCACATGAGGTGGCCAAAGTACTGGAGTTTCAGCTTCAACATCAGTCCTTCCAGTGAACACCCAGGGCTGATCTCCTTTAGGATGGACTGGTTGGATCTCCTTGCAGTCCAAGGGACTCTCAAGAGTCTTCTTCAACACCACAGTTCAACAGCATCAATTCTTCACCACTCAGCTTTCTTTATAGTCAAACTCTCACATCCATACATGACTACTGGAAAAACCATAGCCTTGTCTAGTCAGACCTTTGTTGTCAAAGTAATGTCTCTGCTTTTTAATATGCTATCTAAGTTGATCATAACTTTCCTTCCAAGGAGTAAGCATCTTTTAATTTCATGTCTGCAATCACCATCTGCAGTGATTTTGGAGCCCCCCAAAATAAAGTCTCTCACTGTTTCTACTGTTTCCCCATCTATTTCCCATGAAGTGATGGAACCAGATGCCATGAATAAACTATTTGAAATGATTTTGATGATAGTTATAAAATGAGCATCTTCAACCATAATTCAATGTCTCAAACATAGATTGAGTCCCCAATGTTGCCCTCAATTCTTTCCTTTTTTCCTTGGTCATTTTCCCCTCCTTTTTATCTGCACTTGCTATGTAAAGGTTCTCCATTTAACCTTCCTCTTAACACACATTTACATGTTTATCAGAGTTTGAGAAAATGACATAACAGCCTAAATAACTGAGAAAGAGAATCCATTATCAGAATCTGAACTCTGCTCCTACCTCTGCTGCTACGACCTGGCCCACCATCTCTCACCAGGAGCATTGAAAGTGCTCCTGTTTTCGATCCCTGAGGTCCATTATCAACACACCAGCCAGAATGATCCTTCTGAAGCCTTACATTCATCCTGTGACAACTCCAGTAATTATAATGCCCATTTGATCTGGTGCCCTCACCCTCATTACCTCTCTGAGGGCATCGCCACCATTTTTTCCCTCACAAACTCCACACTGGTCTCATTTTTTCCACCAATTAGCCAAGAATATTCACATCTTAGGGCCTGTACACTCCTTGTTCTTCATCCTGGATTTCCCTTTCTCTTGGAAACTTCATAAGTTTCTCGCTTCTTTCATTTATGTCTGTACACAACTGTTCCACTCCAAAGAAGCCATTCATGACCCCATTTCAAATTCTAAGTCCATCCATTTCTTTCGCTTATTTTCTCCTGAGCACTTATGCCATGTAACACAGTATGTATTTTTCTCATGTATTTTTCTTAATATCTGTCTCACCTTATTAGTTTGCAAACTCAGAGTACAAAAAGTATTTTTGTTTCCTGATATATCCCCCAGCTCTTAACATACAGTAAGTCTTAAAAACATTTGTGGAATGAATAGTCAACCATTATCACACTTACAAACTAGTATAATTCCTGGTAATCCTTTTAATCTTGCATTTTAGCACTCCTGTCTAACTCTGAGTCCTCCTCCAAAGCCTGGACCCACACATCCCCAATTTTCCAGTGATTTCCAGTGAGCCATCCTCTACCTCTCTTTTACCTTAAACTTTTCCATTAGATCCATTTCATCAGGAATTAAAATATTCAGAACATTTCAGTCCTTAAAAAGGACTCTTCCCTACTCTGACCCTCTTGCTCTCCATCCCTACCATCCTTTCATTAGTTGGGTTGCTATGGTATGGTTGTCACCTGAATATGTAGTTTCCAAAGAGTGATACTCCCCTTTATTTCGTTTCTTCTACTAGAGCCAGAATGTTTCTCTTAAGGCATATATTTGAACATAGTTTACCCTACATTAAACACATCAGTGATTCTCCTTTCAAAATTAAGAAATAAAGAGCTGAGATCTCTTTGTCTTTTTGTCGTTGTTGCTCAGTCACTCAGTTGTGTCTACCTCTTTGTGACCCCATGGACTGTAGTACACCAGGCTTCCTTGTCCTTCACTATCTCCCAGAATTAAATTCATGTCCATTGAGTCGGTGATACGATCCAACCATCTCATCTTCTGTTGTCCCTTTCTCTTCCTGCCTTCAAGCCCTTTGTCTAGTATACTCTTATTGTTGCCTTACTGAGCTCTGTAACCACCAGCTTTTAGGTCTATAATCTCCCTAGTATTCCAGACTCAGTCTCATCTCTTGATCATTACAGTTACTGATTACCCAAGCCTCCAACCTTTTAGCCATCCTTCAGCTTTCAATTTAGATGTCTCCTCCTTAGAAACCTCCTCCAGTCCTCCCCCATCCAAGACTGTCCTCCCCTAGTATCCTGTGCTTACTAATTATGGGTAAAATCACAACCTATTAAAATAAATTAGGGCAGAGTAGAATCCTACAGTATTTAATTTATATGAATTAAGCATTTTGTCACTAAAAAGGCAAGCAAGCATGTGAATAAACAGTCATCACCCCTCCTCCAACAACACTAGACTTCCCAAAAAGGATATTATAATCTGTACAATCTGTTTTTTGATTAAAAAACAGCTACTTTATCTGGTATGTAATTGATCTATTTCAATGCTAAGGAAAGGCAAAACAAACAATTAGGCTGAGAGTTGGTACGAGATAAGCACAATGATAAATATGCTTTGTAGATGAATTAAGTGGTGTTCAAAGAGCTCTATCCAATCCTCCTCATCCTCCCACTTTCTTGCTAATAGAATTACGCAGTTACTGGAAAGTTGTGTGTTTCATGCCTGCCTTCCTAACATTAGGCATCAATTTTGGTCTGAGCCAACTGTGATAATTCCCTTCTTCAAAGTGATTGGTTTCAGCCTGGATGTCTCACTTGGATGTCTTCACCCAGTCCTCACCAGTGACATGTAAAGGAAATCTATCTACTAGGGACATTGTGGAACTGTCTCTATCTGTGACAACAGATAATGCCTGGAATTGCTATAGCAAACTTGTGAACAAGGGCATGTTGCTGACAGAATAGAAAGATAGAAGGAGCTTGGTCCTGGATGATGTCAATGTGCTGTAAAATTGTCTAGTCTTGGATCTACTTTTCTTCTGGAATTTTTGATTTATGAAATAAAAAAGCCTCTTTATTATTTACACTACTTTAGTCAGGTCATTTGCCAATTTGCATCTGAGAATGTTCCATCTGATTCAAAAAAGATTTTTTTTAAACTTTTTAAAAATAAATGTTTTCACACTTACAAAACATTTTCATAAATCGTCTAGAAAAATTGCCATATAACTTCACTCAGATTCAAATATTAACATGTTACCACACTTCCTTTCTCATTCTCTCTCTGCTCTCTGTACATATGCATGTGTGTGCATATATCCTTACATACATATGTGAAAAAAATTTCTCTGTCCTCTTGAGGGTAAATTGTACAGACTGTGCCTCTTCTCCTATAAATAAGAGTATCTTGTAAATAACCTTTATGAAAATGTCCAAAATCAGGAAATAATTATTGATACAGTCCTATTATTTAATCTACAGGCATTCAGTTTTCATGACTTTTTTGTAAATGTTTTTATTAGAAAAGTAAACGAATAATTTTATGATCCAAGATCCAATCCAGGATCACAAATGCCCATGTGTCTTTAGTCTCCTTCACTCTGAAACAGTTTCTCAGTCTGTCTTTCATATTAGCACCTTTAAAGAATGAAAGGCAAGATTTTGTAGAATATTTTTTAATTTGAGCTTGTCTAAAGGGATGGGAATACCAGACCACCTGACCTGCCTCTTGAGAAATCGATATGCACGTCAGGAGGCAACAGTTAGAACTGGACATGGAACAAAAGACTGGCTCCAAATAGGAAAGGGAGTAGGTCAAGGCTATATATTGTCACCCTGCTTATTTAACTTCTATGCAGAGTACATCACGAGAAACACTGGGCTGGAAGAAGCACAAGCTGGAATCAAGATTGCAGGGAGAAATATCATAACCTCAGATATGCAGATGACACCACCCTTATGGCAGAAAGTGAAGAGTAACTAAAAGCCTCTTGATGAAAGTGAAAGAGGAGAGTGAAAAAGTTAGCTTAAAGCTCAACATTCAGAAAACGAAGATCATAGCATCTGGTCCCATCACTTCATAGGAAATAGATGGGGAAACAGTGGAAACAGTGTCAGACTTTATTTTGGGGGGGCTCCAAAATCACTGCAGATAGTGACCAGAGCCATGAAATTAAAAGACACTTACTCCTTGGAGGAAAAGTTATGACCAACCTAAACAGAATATTCAAAAGCAGAGACATTACTTTGCCGACTAAGGTCCGTCTAGTCAAGGCTATGGTTTTTCCTGTGGTCATGTATGGATGTGAGAGTTGGACTGTGAAGAAGGCTGAGCGCCGAAGAACTGATGCTTTTGAACTGTGATGTTGGAGAAGACTCTTGAGAGTCCCTTGGACTGCAAGGACATCCAAACAGTCTGTTCTGAAAGAGATCAGTCCTGGGATTTCTTTGGAGGGAATGATGCTAAAGCTGAAACTCCAGTACTTTGGCCACCTCATGAGAAGAGTTGATTCATTGGAAAACACTTTGATGCTGGGAGAGATTGTGGGCAGGAGGAGAAGGTGACAACAGATGATGAGATGGCTGGATGGCATCACTGACTCAATGGACGTGAGTCTGAGTGAACTCCAGGAGTTGGTGTTGGACAGGGAGGCCTGGAGTGCTGCGATTCATGGAATCACAAAGAGTCAGACACGACTGAGCTACTGAACTGAACTGAACTGAATATTTCCTTATGATTAAATTCAGGCTGTAAATTTTTGGCAAGAATACTAGAGAAACAATATAACGTCCTTCTGCGTACATCCTGTCAGGTTATATTGAGATTCATGATATCTGTCTCATTTCTGCTAATGATGATGTTGGTCATTCAGATAAGAGGTGTCTCCTAAGTTGCTCTGCTGTAGTTGCTTTTTCTATCTGTAATTGTTAATTTATGAAGAGATACTTGAAAACCATGTAAATATCCTGTTTATCAAACTTCCTGTTACTAGTTTAGCATGCAATGATTATTCTTACTTAATCAATTACACTGTTTGAGAAATGATGATTTTCTAATTCTATCATTACTTTTGCATTTATTAGTTGGCATTCCACTGTCTGGGCTTCCCTGGTAGCTCAGCTGGTAAAGAGTCCGCCTGCAATGCAGGAGACCCCGGTTTGATTCCTGGGATGCAAAGATTCCCTGGAGAAGGGATAGGCTACCCACTCCCATATTCTTGGGCTTCCCTGGAGGCTCAGGTGGAGCCACCACCTGAGGGGACTGACTGCAGGAAGTCCCTGGGGTCGCAAAGAGTCGGATACAACTGAGTGACTAAGCACAACAGCACATTTTACTAAGATGTTTTCTTTTCCAAAATTACATATTTATTTGTTATATTTGTATGAACTCATAGATTCAAATATTATAAATGGTTATAATTTTTATAATCATCATTTTGCTCAACTTTGTCTCATACTTGTCAGCGGGAACCCGTTTAAGGTGCCACCTTGGTCCTTTGACGTGTTGACATTTTTTTAAATTATTACCTTATTCCTCACTTTCTGGCACAGAAAGATGTTTCAGGTTGATTTTGTTTTATCAGCCTCACCCTGCACTCATCCATTTTCCCAAGGAGTGGCTCCTTTCAGTGAAGCAAGTTATTTAGAAACCAAGATGTAGGCATTAAGCAATCTCATTACTACTGAAGTGTCATTGCATCCAGGTCCTTTCAGAAAAGGATAGGAAACACACACACTCACCCTTCCTCTCTGTATGTATATACACATACATATATATCTATATAAACATATGTATAAAACCACCCATATATAGTAGAAGCCTTGAGTTCACTCTGATAATTCAAATTCTAAATCAACACTAAAGAGTTTATTCCAGCCTTCCCTCTTTCATCTGACAGTAAGAAGCCTTGACCTCTTTACACACAATATATTTATTTACTCAACATCACATTATATATTTTTTCTTGTTCAGTTGCTCAGTCTTGTCCAGGTCTTTGTGACCTCATGGACTGCAGCATGCCAGGCTTCCCTGTCCTTCACTATCTCCTGGGGCTTGCTCAAACTCATGTCCATCGAGTCAGTGATGCCATCAAACCATCTCATCCTCTGTTGTCCTCTTCTCCTCCTGACTTCAATCTTTCCCAAAATCAGTCTTTTCCAATGAGTTGGCTTTTCACATCAGGTGGCAAAAAATTTGGAGCTTCAGTATCAGTCCTTCCAATGAATATTCAGGGCTGATTTCCTTTAGGATTGACTGGTTTGATTTCCTTGCAGTCCAAGGGACTCTGAAGAGTCTTCTCCAACACCACAGTTTGAAAACATCAATTCTTCGATGCTCAACCTCCTTTATGGTCCAACTCCCACATCTGTACATGACTACTGGAAAAACCACTGGTTTGACTAGACAGACCTTTGTTGGCAAAGTGATGTCTCTGCTTTATAATGTACTGTCTAGATTTTATTAAGGAATTGTTAACTTGTAACACTGTGAAAAGCAAACCTAGTAACTAGAATTCAATATTGGGTTACAGTTCTTTTTATCTTTAAGTGGAAGTTATATAACCAGATTACTGTTTCCGAATGTTACTCATGTTAACTCCTTCCCTACCTTCCCCTCTTCAAGACGGTTATGGTATTCATTTGCAATAGAGCTAGGCTTACTTGTTCTCCTTACATTCTATATTTTGGTTTTTCTCCTTTTCTTATTTTTAAATTTGGGGGGTTTAGAGTGTAGCATGTACCAGATTTCTTTAAAAAAAAATCTATGCACAAAGTTATACTCAGAGAACTGTCAGTAAACCATCCCTCCTACCCTGTTCTTTCCTCTCATCCTTTTTACTCTTTCTCACTTATATCCTATAGGCTGCCATTCTTGTTAGTTTCTTGACTATGCTTCATATGTTTCTTTTTTCCCAATAAGCAGATGAGTGTATACTCTTATTTCTCAATCTTCCTTGTACAAAAGTAGCAACTATAGATACTCTTCACTTGTGAGGTTTTTCCTTTACTTAATATTTCTGGAAATCACTCTAACTCAGTTAAGAGAGACCTTCTTCATTCTTTTTTATAGTTACATAGATGCCATTACATGGATATGTCGTGGTTCATTCAGTAGGACTCTGATGTATGGCACTTAAATTCTATTTAATATTATGTCATTGTAAATAAGTGTTACACTGCTAAATTAAAAATAAATTACCAACAAGGACCTACTGTATAGATCAGGAAACTCTACTCAGTGTTATGTGACAGCCTGGATGGGAGGGGAGTTTGGGGGAGAATGGATACATGTATATTTATGGCTGAGTCTCTTCACTGTTCACCTGAAACTATCACAACATTGTTAACCAGCTATCAGTTCAGTTCAGTTCAGTCGCTCAGTCGTGTATGGCTCTGCAACCCCAAGAATCTCAGCATCCCAGTCTTCCCTGTCCATCACCAACTCCTGGAGTTTACCCAAACTCATGTCCATTGAGTCGGTGATGTCACCAAACCATCTCATCCTCTGTCATCCCCTCTCCTCCTACCCCCAATCCCTCTCAGCATCAGGGTCTTTTCCAATGAGTCAACTCTTCGCATGAGGTGGCCAAAGTATAGGAGTTTCAGCTTCAGCATCAGTCCTTCCAAAGAACACCCAGGACTGATCACCTTTAGGATGGAATGGTTGGATCTTCTTACAGTTCAAGGGACTTCTTCAGCGTTCAGCTTTCTTCACAGTCTGACTCTCACATCCATACATGACTACTGGAAAAACCATAGCCTTGACTAGACAGACCTTTGTTGGCAAAGTAGACTCTGCTTCTCAATATGCTGTTTAGGTTGGTCATAACTTTCCTTGCAAGAAGTAAGCACCTTTTAATTTCATGGCTGCAGTCACCATCTACAGTGATTTTGGAGCCCCCCAAAATAAAGTCTAACACTGTTTCTGCTGTTTCCCCATCGATTTGCCATGAAGTGATGGGACCAGATGCCATGATCTTCGTTTTCTGAATGTTGAGCTTTAAGCTAACTTTTCACTCTCCTCTTTCACATTCATCAAGAAGCTCTTTAGTTCCTCTTCACTTTCTGCCGTAAGGGTGGTGTCATCTGCATATCTGAGGTTACTGATATTTCTCCCAGCAATCTTGATTCCAGCTTGTGTTTCTTCCAGCCCAGCATTTCTCATGATGTACTCTGCATATAAGTTAAATAAGCAGGATGGCAATATACAGACTTGACCTACTCCCTTTCCTATTTGGAACCAGTTTGTTGTTTCCACGTCCAGTTCTAATTGTTGCTTCCTGACATGTGTATTGGTTTCTCAAGAGGCAGGTCAGGTGGTCTGGTATTTCCATCTCTTTCAGAATTTTGCAGACTTTATTGTGATCCACACAGTCAAAGGCTTTGGCATAGTCAATAAAGCAGAAATAGATGTTTTTCTGGAACTCTTGCTCTTTTGATGATCCAATGGATGTTGGCAATTTGATCTCTGGTTCCCCTGCTTTTTCTAAATCCAGCTTGAACATCTGGAAGTTCACAGTTCATGTATTGCTGAAGCCTGGCTTGGTGAATCTTGAGCATTACTTTGCTAGCATGTGAGATGAGTACAATTGTGCAATAGTTTGAGCATTCTTTGGCATTGCCTTTCTTTGGGATTGGAATGAAAACTGACCTTTTCCAGTCCTGTGGCCACTGCTGAGTTTTCCAAATTTGCTGGCATATTGAGTGCCCCACTTTCACAGCATCATCTATCAGAATTTGAAATAGCTCCACTGGAATCCATTACCTCCACTAGCTTTGTTCACAGTGATGCTTTCTAAGGCCCACTTGACTTCACATTCCAGGATGTCTCTCTGGCTCTAGGTGAGTGATCACACCATTGTGATTATGTGGGTCTTGAAGACCTTTTTTGTACAGTTCTTCTGTGTATTCTTGCCACCTCTTCTTAATATCTTCTGCTTCTGTTAGGTCCAAACCATTTCTGTCTTTATCAAGCCCATCAAGCCCATCCTGCATGAGATGTTCCCTTGGTATCTCTAATTTTCTTGAAGAGATCTCTAGACTTTCCCATTCTGTTGTTTTCCTCTATTTCTCTACATTGATCGCTGAGGAAGGTTTTCTTATCTCTCCTTGCTATTCTTTGGAACTCTGCATTCAAATCAGAATATCTTGCCTTTTCTCCTTTGCTTTTCACTTCTCTTCTTTTCACAACTATCTGTAAGGCCTCTTCAGGCAGCCATTTTGCTTTTTGCATTTCTTTTCCATGGGGATGGTCTTTATCCCCGTCTCCTGTACAATGTCACAAACCTCCATCCATAGTTCATCAGGCACTCTATCTATCAGATCTAGTCCCTTAAATCTATTTCTCACTTCCACTGTATAATCATAAGGGATTTGATTTAGGTCATACCTGAATGGTCTAGTGGTTTCCCCTACTTTCTTCAATTTAAGTCTGAATTTGGCAATAAGGAGTTCATGATCTGAGCCACAGCCAGCTCCTGGTCTTGTTTTTGCTGACCGTTTAGAGCTTCTCCATCTTTGGCTGCAAAGAATAGAATCAATCTGATTTCTATGTTGACCATCTGGTGATGTCCATGTGTAGAGTCTTCTCTTGTGTTGTTGGAAGAGGGTGTTTGCTATGACCAGTTGTTCTCCTTTGCAAAACTCTATTAGCCTTCACCCTGCTTCATTCCGTACTCCACGGTCAAATTTGCCTGTTTTCCAGGTGTTTCTTGTCTTCCTACTTTTGCATTCCAGTCCCCTATAGTGAAAAGGACATCTTATTTGGGTGTTAGTTCTAAAAGGTCTTGTAGGTCTTCATAGAACCATTCAACTTCAGCTTCTTCAGCATTACTGGTTGGGGCATAAACTTAGAGTACCATGATATTGAATGGTTTGTCTTGGAAATGAACAGATACAATTCTGTCATTTTTGAGATTGCATCCAAGTACTGCATTTCAGACTTTTTTGTTGACCGATGGCTACTCCATTTCTTCTAAGGGATTTCTGCCCACAATAGTAGATATGAGTCATATGAGTTAAATTCACCTATTCCAGTGCATTTTAGTTCGCTGATTCCTAGAATGTCGATGTTCACTCTTGCCATCTCCTGTTTGACCACTTGCAATTTGCCTTGATTCATGGACCTGATATTCCAGGTTCCTATGCAATACTGCTGTTTACAGCATCGGACCTTGCTTCTATCACCAGTCACATCCACAACTGGGTATTGTTTTTGCCTTGGCTCCATCCCTTCATTCTTTCTGGAGTTATTTCTCCACTGATCTTCAGTAGCATATTGGGCACTTACTGACCTGCGGAGTTCCTCTTTCAGTATTCTATCATTTTGCCTTTTCATACTGTTCATGGGGTTCTCAAGGCAAGAATACCAAAGTGGTTTGCCATTCCCTTCTCCAGTGGACCACATTCTGTCAGACCTCTCCACCATGACCCATCTGTCTTGGGTTTAAGGTCAGGAGGGGCGACCTTGTCCATGGTAAAGAGCAGCGGCTGCGCTTCGCTGGAGCAGCCGTGAAGAGATACCTCATGTCCAAGGTAAGAGAAACCCTAGTAAGACAGTAGGTGTTGTGGGAGGGCATCAAAGGGCAGACACACTGAAACGATAATCACAGAAAACTAGCCAATCTGATCTCACGGACCACAGCCTTGTCTAACTCAGTGAAACTAAGCCATACCGTGTGGGGCCACCCAAGACGGACAGGTTAATGAGCTATACTCTAATACAAAATAAAGAGTTTCAAACAAACAATGCTACAATGGTTAACTACACATATATATATGTGTGTGTGTGTGTGTGTGTGTGTGTGTGTGTGTGTGTGTGTGTTTACTGTAGAAGTGTGTATCCTTAGGGTAAATTCCAGCAGTTTCTGGATAAAAATATAAATGCATATGGAATTGTGTTAGATATTGTCAAATTCGCTTCCAAAATGTTTGTATCTGTTTATTTCCGCCAGAAGTTAATGAGAGTACCTACATCCTCACAAACATAACGCATTATCCTACATTTTCATTTTTGCAAGTGTGTTAGGTAAAAATGGTAGGTCAAACAATGCATCTTTATTTTACATTTTTCTAAGTATTAGTGATGTTGATTATCTTTTCATATGTTTAAGGGCCATTATTGTTATCTGTGTGAAGTTTTTATTCATGTTTCTAGCCACTTTTTATTAACATTTTTTTAAAAGTATGCAAATATACAAAAAGCATATATTATAAAATATATTTTAAGCAAACCAAATCTCTTCATTTTAAACACTAATTTGAAATCATAACTTTTACAGAAACTGCCATGGCTTATTTATCTCCTATAAAATTGCATGTAGAATTCCAGTAAGCATTTTCATAGTTAGATTTTTTTCTTGATTTTTTAAAAATGTTTTATATCTCTTTCTTTTTCCATTATTAAAACTCAGGAAATTTGTACTCCTTTGTAGCTTTTCTTTCGCTCCACTTTCTACCATCCTAACTTTCTATTTTCTATACTTACACATTTTCTCTTTTATGTATTAATTTGTAAAATTCCTCTTCTTGCATTCTTTACTCACAGCTACACACAAAAGTACACCAGGTATGCCAACAGAAAAAATATTTTGAAAGTTAGTAGTAAATATTACTGGCCTGCCTTTCAAACATCTTACTGTTGCCTGAGTTGGTCTTAAAGGTATCAGAGATATGACTACTTCAAAACTATGTCTGTTGGCTTTTTAAATATACATTTTCTTGCTTCATGACATATTTCAGTTCTTATTTGAGAAAATGCAGTCTTAACAGCAAAGGTTCAGGGCTAAGCAAACTACCATCCAGAGCTCAAATCCCGCTCACCACTTGTGTTTCCTCTTTTTTATTAGATACAAACTAAAATTGAAATAACTCTAATATTTTATGATGTGAAAGTTATATACAATTCAATTTTCAGTGTCTATAAACATTTATTAAGACTGTAGAAAATATCCTAATTGAAAATATGCATTGTCTCTGTACTGCACGTCCTTTTGAGTTATCAGACTCTGGGCTTTCATTTTCTTTGAGTTATTTTTCCACTCTTTGTAAGTTGCAGATGACTGACAGAGATGCAAACTTGTCTTGTCCAATACAGTTTTTATTGACTTCTTATACTTCATGAAAAAAAAGAAGTTTTGTTTTTATTTGTAATTTGATTCATATACTCCTTATACAATGCTGTTTCTTGCTTTTCCTTTGAACTATTTGTAGTCCCCTATATATGTAGAATAAAATCTTTAAATGTGTTCATTCTTATATCTTTGTTAAGAGTCATGAGTTTACCTTTTTCTGGACATTATCTTTTTACAGAACACAGCTACCTTCATTTATCTCTGTGTTTCTCTGGTTACTTTCATGCTACAATAGCAGATCTGAATAGTTGCAGCGGAGACCATATGGTCTGTAAAGCTGAAAATATTTACTATTTGTCCCTTTTCTTTTTATGCAGAAAAAGTTACCAACTGCTGGTCTATATCATTCCAACCATAGTCAAACTGCAGGGGTCCCGGTGAGGAGTCCATTTTGCAACAGCTGTCTGATGTTTTACTTTGCTGAAGTTACACACTTAGTTTTTGTCCTCAGCAATATCAAGTAAAGCAACTAGATGGTAAAAATGCACATTAAAATGACTATGTCTAGGTACAGAAATTAGTACTTTAAAAATTCATTTCTTTAGATCAAATCATAAACTTCTTAAATGGATTTTTCTAAACTGTAAACTAGCTCCTATTAAATGTAAGAGTCCATTCAGTTGTCCAGGCCTGCCTTTTCCAGGAGCAAAGAGCATAAGTTGAATTGGAAAACACCAAGATCATTCCCTATATTACCATGTTTTTGAAATAGTATTAAATTGAGAAAGATTTTTTAAAATGACTTATTAAGTTGTTAGAATTTTTATCTTCTTTTCAATGAAAGATGATCTCTTCACATGTATTTTTTAGATTTGATTCTAGAAAGTTTTATGCTCTTAGTCAAGAAGGCCTCTTGCTTTTTTTGGTGAAAGCATGATTGTCACCACTAGAGAGAGCTGGTTCTACATAAAATTATAGTAGGGCTGTAGAAAAAGATGCTGCTGCTGCTGCTGCTGCTGCTAAGTCGCTTCTGTCGTGTCCGACTTTGTGCGACCCCTTAGATGGAAGCCCACCAGGCTCCCCCGCCCCTGGGATTCTCCAGGCAAGAACATTGGAGTGGGTTGCCATTTCCGTCTCCAATGCATGAAAGTGAAAAGTGAAAGGGAAGTCACTCAGTCGTGTCTGACTCTTAGAGACCCCATGGAGGATCCTGTTATTCATGTTTTAAAAAAAAAAAAACAAACTTTCAAATCTCATTTTCTGCCAATAACTCATAGCTTCATAGTAATTTCTTTACTTTATGAACTGAAAGTTTTCCCTAAAGTACTGTCATTTCTGTTCCCAAAAGAATCCTTCATACTCTGAATTGGATAATGGAATAAATATTTTTGTGGGGTATTATTAATTTTGTGTGGTGGTATTGATCATGGCATTTTAATTACTCTGTTAATTTTATTTAGTTTTTATTTTGGACTGTGCTGGGTTTTCGCTGCTCTGTGGGCTTTCCTCTAGTTGCAGTGGGTGCGGGCTACTCTCCAGCTGTGGTGCACGGGCTTGTTTCCGTGGCTTCGGTTGTGAAGCATGGGCTCTGGGGTTTTCAGTCTTCAGTAGCTGCACCACGTGGGCTCAATAGCTGTGGTTCCCAGGCTGTCGAGGAAAGGCTCAATAGTTGTGGCACACATGCTTCGTTGCTCTGCGCCATGTGGAATCTTCCCAGATCAGAGATCAAATCCATGTCTCTTGCATTGGCAGGTGGATTCCTTACCACTGAGTCACTGGGGAGCCCTTAATTATTCTTTAAATTTATCTTTTCATTCAAACAATTCTGTCATTGTTCAGTTTGAAAAATATGCCAAGCAGATTTTCAGAATACAAAACAAGATTAAGGCTAAATTGCCTGTCTTTAAACTTTTTTTATTGTAGTAGAGTTGATTTACAGTGTTGTATTAGTTTCAGGTTAAGTGATTTAGTGATACATATGTGGACTGAAAATATAGTCACAACCTGAAAGTTGAGTTATTTTATTTAGTGGGAAGGTTTAGGACTCCAAACCCGGGAGGCAGCCTCTCAGTTACTCTGAGAAAACTGCTCTAAGGAGGCAGGGGGTGAGTCAGGCTATATACAAGCTTGCAGCAAAGGAAGCAGGCAGTTTGAACATCAAAGATCAGGTGTCAATTTAAGGAATTTAGCATACTATGTACAGAAGATGCAAGACTTTGGGCTCACTGAATTCATTCCTTTCATATGCACCTCAGCTATCTGCAGTCCATCCTGTTTCCTTTCTCACCTTGCTGCATAGGGGTGGGTGGCAGCAGCCGCTGGATGACAGTTTTGGGAGCCCTCATTCGCATGTGGAGGCGAGAAATTGCCAATGGCTGCTATATTTCTTGATGACTAATATGGCAGGAGCTATTTTCATTTTACACATACATACACATTTTTTTTCAAATTCTTCTTTCTCTATTATAGGTTATTACAAGATATTGAATATAGTTCATTATATTATATAGTAGGTCCATGTTGGTTATCTGTTTTATGTATAGTGGTGTGTATATGTTAATATCAGACTCTTAATTTATTTCTCTCCTCTTCTCCCCTTTGGTAATCATAATTTTACTATGTCTGTGAGTCTGTTTCTGTTTCATAAATAAATTCATTTGTATCATTTTTTAGATTCCACACTGAAGTAGTATGATATTTGTCTTTCTTTGTCTTACTTCACTTGGTATGATAATCACTTGATATGATAATCTCTAGGTCCATCCATGTGGCCAAAAATGACATTATTTCATTCTTTTTTTTAATGGCTGATTAGTACTCCATTGTGTGTGTGTACCACATTTCTCTATCCATTCATCTGCCCGTTGGCATTTAGGTTGCTTCCATATTTTGGCTGTTGTAAATAATGCTGCTATGAACACTGGGGTATGTGTGTCTTTCTGAATTAGAGTTTTTGTCTTTTCTGGACATATGCCCAGGAGTACGATTGCTGGATCATATGGTAGTTCCATTTTTAGTTTTTTAAGGAACCTCTGTACTATCCTCCCCAGTGGTCGTACCAATTTACATTCCTACCAACAGTACGGTTTTCCTTGTCTCCACATCCTCTCCAGCATTTATTATTTGTAGACATTTTGAAGATGACCATTCTGACTAGGGTGAGGTGATACCTCACTGTAGTTTTGATTTGCATTTCTCCAATAATTAGCGATACTGAGTATTTCTTCATGTGCCTACTGGTCATCGGTATGCCTTCTTTGGAGAAAGCTCTGTTTTGGTTTTCTGCCCATTGTTTGACTTAGTTGTTTATTATTATTATTATTTTTTAATTGATCTGTATGAGCAGTTTGTGTATTTTGGAAATATTTTCTTCCATTCCATAGGTTGTCTTTTCACTTTGTTGATGGTTAAATTGCCTGTTTATTTAATGATGCAAATAACATTCCTATTGTTCTGAAATGTCTAATTTTCAGTGAATGTAAATTAAAATAGAAGCATTTAAGCTTAGGCAGCCATTATTATTTAGAGCTGGAAGAAACTGAACTAAGTGCTCTGTTTTTTCCAGATTGTAAACTTGATGAACACAAGTTACATGTTTTAAACAACTTTGCATTATAGGCACAAGATAAGTATCTACTTATTTAAAGCGGGAATTACAAATATGGCCTGTAGGTCACTGGCTGTCTGTTTTGTAAATAAAGTTTACAAATAAAGTTTATTGAAACACAGCCACATTTAATGATCTCAGTATTGCCTGTGGTGCTTTCACACTGCAACTGCATAATTAAGTATCTATGACAGAGATATTATACCTTGCAAAGACTAAAGTGTTTACAGTTTCTCTAAGGAAAAAGTTTCTAGATTTCTACTTTAAAGCATGTTAACTTAAAAATATGTGTTGAATGAATAAATAAATGAATGTTGGAGCAAATGGAATTATACCCATTAGAGTGAGGCAGAAAGGTAATATGAAATATTAGTAAAATTTTAGCACTAATATTATATGTATAATATATATTAGAGAATCTGACACTCTTTGAGCCAAATTTATAACTATTGTTTCTATCATATTGATATATATGAAAAATACCTATTTTTTAATGTGTCCTAATAATATGATCAGTTCTGCTAAGCTAAGTTGCTTCAGTCGTGTCCGACTGTGTACGACCCCATAGACGGCAGCCCACCAGGCTCCCCTGTCCCTGGGATTCTCCAGGCAAGAACACTGGAGTGGGTTGCCATTTCCTTCTCCAGTTCAGTTCAGTATTACATAATGTCTTTTCCCTCAAAGGATAAATGTAATTTTTTATATCATTTCATGAACTATTATTGACCAATAGTTTTGGCTAATAGGAGATATGACAGAGAAGTTACTAAATTCACAGTGTTGCCTTCAGAATGTTTATTTGGAACAAAACCTGCTAAATTTCACTAAGAGTTGAGCTAATTGGTCTCTCTGTAATTTCTCTGGTGCATAGATATCAATGTTTATAAATTCTTTATGAATCACTTTTCATGTGGAGCAAACCCTTAATTTAGAAATAGAATTTAAATTGGTAAAATGTGTTTGATTAGCTGAATGGCATTTTAGTAGGTAAAGTTATCTCAGGCAGCAAAGAATTAGGTTTTGTTCTGACCAATTTAAACACACACGGTCTCCCTTGCTGACTTCTGACTTATGTGACTGACATAATTTTTTTTTAATTCTAGGTATTATAAACCTCCTTTGATAGTATTTTTGGGACTACTAAACAGAGATTTCTTAAATCTACTATAACTGTTCACCTTAAGTTTTAAAATCATAAAATCATCTTGTCAGTATCTGTGCAGCTGCTTTGGATCAGCTCAAGAAAATTTAAAATATTGCTAAATTACACAATTGTTCCTTAGTTTCTCATTAATTATAATTAGACCTATCAATATGAAATGGAAGAAAGTGTAAGGTTTTAAAACCTTTGTTTTGGTTTACGATGGAAACCAAAAAAAAAAAAAAAACAAAACAACTGACAGTGCCTTTTCTCTCTTGCATTCTGGTCTTGGTAATCAGTGGTAGACAATATGTATCTGTTGTTGTGTCTGTTAGGAAAAATATGAACAGCTATTATAAATCACAATTAATTGTTCAATAGGTTTTCTTTACGGAACTTGTTGATTTGAATCACAGTGAGTTTTAAGTAACTTGATAAACACTTGTCAGAATTTTTGAGTGTCAAAAAAGTGCTGAAATGTACAACTTGGAAGAATGGTTTTCCTTAATGTGGTCCTGAATGGTGCCATCCTTTAGGCTCTCAAGGTACTTTAATGAAGAAGGGATGTAGAGAGAATTGAGGTCAAAAGGGATGTTAGCAAAAGTTGACAAGATGCAATTCTTGGAGCTCAGGGTAGCTAAATACCACCAACTCTTCCAGACTTCTTTTCAAATATTTTGGATTCCACAAAGACGAAAGATTTTGGCCAAACTCTTTTTTTCTCTTACTCCATTTAAAACCCTGAATATGTACTTTTGAAGGAAATTTGAAACAAGACTTCTGAATAGCACCTACGTAAGCAATCCAAAGTGGAATTTTCCTTAGATTATATGCACATCTCTCAGCCCTGAGAACTGGTAACTGGGAAGTAGATTACTGTACTTTTAGTCTCAATTCTGGTTGGAAGATACTGAGGCTTAGGAGACCCAACCAAGTTTACGTCCAGCTTTTTATAACCTGACTGTTATAACCTGTCCATGATTGAACTTCTGTGGAAATCTGTAAAATCTTGGAAATATTTTTATATTATCTTTATCTGTTTATTTTGCTGGTATAACATCCATGATTTAATCAGGCTCTCAAAGTCTGTGAAACTAAAAATGTTGAAAGTGATACATAAGATAAATTGTTTTACAGAAAAGGTTAATTGTTCCACTTAATTTTCACTACAATTCTATGGATTGACTAAGTATCACAGTGGAAAGTTAAGACAGAGTCTGAAAACAGACTGCCAGAATTCCAGTCCCAGCTCTACTGATCATTGACTACATGTCCTAACTTCCTGTACTTCAGTTTCCTCATCTGCAAAGTGAAAAGTAACCCTCATAGGATTGTGAGAGAAAAATGAGTTAATATATATAAAGTGCCTAGTCATGGCTATATAATAAATATATATATAAACTGACCTAAAGAAGCTGATATATATGTGTATATTTGTCATTCCCATCTCTGTGGAAAATTCTTAAAGAGGTAGCAATACCAGACCACTTTACCTGCCTCTTGTGAAACCTGTATGCAGGTCAAGAAACAACAGTTAGAACAAGACATGGAACAATGGGAAAGGACTATGTCAAAGCAGTATATTGTCAGCCTGCTTATTTAACTTGTATGCAGAGTACATTATGCAAAGTGCCAGACTGGATGAAACACAAGCTGGAATCAAGATTGCAGGGAGAAATACAATAACTTCAGATATGCGGATGACCCCACCCTTATGGCAGAAAATGAAGAGGAACTGAAGAGCCTCTTGATCAAGGTGAAAGAGGAGAATTAAAAAAAAGAATGAAAGAGCTAGCTTAAAATTCAACATTCAAAAAACTCATGGCATCTGGTCCCATCACTTCATGGAAAATAGACAGGGAAACAATGGAGACAGTGACAGACTTTATTTTCTTGGGCTCCAAAATTACTGCAGACGGTGACTGCAGCCATGAAATTCAAATGCTAGCTCCTTGGAAAAAAGCTGTGAGAAACTTAGAGAGAGTGTATTAAAAAGCAGAGACCATTACTTTGCTGACAAATGTCCGTATCATCAAAGCTACGGTTTTTCTAGTAGTCATGTATGGATGTGAGAGTTGGACCATAACAAAGGCTAAGAGCCAAAGAATTGATACTTTTGAACTGTGTTGGAGAAGACTCCTGAGAGTCCCTTGGACTGCAAGGAAATCATACCAGTCAATCCTAAAGGAAATCAATCCTGAATATTCATTGGAAGGACTGATGCTGAAGCTTCAGTACTTTTGGGCCACGTGATGTGAAGAGCTGACTCATTGGAAAAGATTCTAATGCCAGGAAAGATTGAAAGCAGTAGGAAAAGGGGATGACAGAGGACGAGATGGTTGGATGGCATCACTGATTTGATGGACATGAGTTTGAGCAAGCTCCAGGAGATGGTGAAGGACAAGGAAGCCCTGTGCGCTGAAGTCTATGGGGTCACAAAGAGTGAAACAGGACTAAGTGACTGAAAAACAACAACAATGTATCATGTAGCAGGCTAGCCTTATTGTTTATATATAAACATATATGTGAAAATATGAAACAATTTAAAGAACCTTGATATTAGCAAATGGATAAAGAAGATGTGATACACACACACACACACACACACACACACACACACACACACACAGTGGAATACTATTCAGCCATAAAAAATGAAACAGTACCATTTGCAGCAACATGGATGGACCTAGGGATGACCAAACTAAGTGAAGTAAGTCACACAAAGAAAAACAAATATATGATATCACTTATATGTGGAATCTAAAAACAAAATGATACAAGTCAATTTATTTATAAAACAGACTCACAGACATAGAAAATAAATAGTTACCAAAGGCGAAAAGGGGTTGAGTTCAGTTCAGTTCAGTCGCTGTCATCCGACTCTTTACAACCCCATGAATCGCAGCATGCCAGTCCTCTCTGTCCATCACCAACTCCCGGAGTTCACTCAAACTCATGTTCATTGAGTCAGTGATGTCATCCAGCCATCTCATCCTCTGTAGTCCCCTTCTCCTCCTGCCCCCAATCCCTCCCAGCATCAGAGTCTTTTCCAATGAGTCAACTCTTCGCATGAGGTGGCCAAAGTACTGGAGTTTCAGCTTTAGCATCATTCCTTCCAAAGAAATCCCAGGGCTGATCTCCTTCAGAATGGACTGGTTGGATCTCCTTGCAGTCCAAGGGACTCTCAAGAGTCTTTTCCAACACCACAGTTCAAAGGCATCAATTCTTCAGCGCTCAGCCTTCTTCGAAGTCCAACTCTCACATCCATACATGATCACAGGAAAAGCCATAGCCTTGACTAGACGGACCTTAGTCGGCAAAGTAATGTCTCTGCTTTTGAATATGCTGTCTAGGTTAGTCATAACTTTTCTTCCAAGGAGCAAGCACCTTTTAATTTCATGGCTGCAGTCACCATCTGCAGTGATTTTGGAGCCCCAAAAATAAAGTCTGATACTGTTTCCACTGTTTCTCCATCTATTTCCCATGGAGAGATGGGACCAGATGCCATGATCTTCATTTTCTGAATGTTGAGCTTTAAGCCAACTTTTTCACTCTCCACTTTCACTTTCAACAAGAGGCATTTTAGTTCCTCTTCACTTTCTGCCATAAGGGTGGTGTCATCTGCATATCTGAGGTTATTGATATTTCTCCTGGCAATCTTAATTCCAGCTTGTGCTTCTTCCAGTCCAGCGTTTCTCATGATGTACTCTGCATAGAAGTTAAATAAGCAGGGTGACAATATACAGCCTTGATGTACTCCTTTTCCTATTTGGAACCAGACTGTTGTTCCATTTCCAGTTCTAACTGTTGCTTCCCAAACTGCATATAGGTTTCTCAAGAGGCAGATTAGGTGGTCTGGTATTCCCATCTGTTTCAGAATTTTCCACAGTTTATTGTGATCCATACAGTCAAAGGCTTTGGCATAGTCAATAAAGCAGAAATAGATGTTTTTCTGGAACTCTCTTGCTTTTTCGATGATCCAGCGGGTTTTGGCAATTTGATCTCTGGTTCTTCTGCCTTTTCTAAAACCAGCTTGAACATCAGGAAGTTCACGGTTCACATATTGCTGAAGCCTGGCTTGGTGAATTTTGAGCATTACTTTCCTAGCGTGTGAGATGAGTGCAATTGTGCAGTAGTTTGAGCATTCTTTGGCATTGCCTTTCTTTGAGATTGGAATGAAAACTGACCTTTTCCAGTCCTGTGGCCACTGCTGAGTTTTCCAAATTTGCTGGCAAATTGAGTGCAGCACTTTCACAGCACCATCTATCAGGAGTTGAAATAGCTCTACTGGAATTCCATCACCTCCACTAGCTTTGTTTGTAATGATGCTTTTTAAGGCCCATTTAACTTCACATTCCAGGATGTCTGGCTCTAGATGAGTGATCACATCATCGTGATTATCCGGGTCATGAAGATCCTTTTTGTACAGTTCTGTTTATTCTTGCAACCTCTTCTTAATATCTTCTGCTTCTGTTAGGTCCAAACAATTTCTGTCCTTTATCGAGCCCATCTTTGCATGAAATGTTCCCTTGGTATCTCTAATTTTCTTGAAGAGATCTCTAGTCTTTCCCATTCTGTTCTTTTCCTCTATTTCTTTGCATTGATTGCTGAAGAAGGCTTTCTTATCTCTCCTTGCTATTCTGTAGAACTCTGCATTCAGATGCATATATCTTTCCTTTTCTCCTTTACTTTTGCTTCTCTTCTTTTCACAGCTATTTGTAAGGCCTCCCTAGACAGTCATTTTGCTTTTTTGCATTTCTTTTCCATGGGGATGGTCTTGATCCCTGTCTCCTGTACAATGTCACGAACCTCATTCCATAGTTCATCAGGCACTCTATCTATCAGATCTAGGCCTTTAAATCTATTTCTCACTTCCACTGTATAATCATAAGGGATTTAGGGAGTGGATTTTTTTTCCAGGACTGCCAGAAACATTATGTAGTAGCAAACATTCCATTGGTGAAGTCATTTTCAAGTCTTGATTCTCCAATTGCTTGCGGTGTGATCTAGAGATATTTATTTTGTCTCTGAGCTTCCTTTTCTTTTGAGCTATAAAACTGGAAAGTAACATCTACGTCAAGGGTTGATATAAGGATGAAATGAAATAGTATACAAAAAAGATGCTGTCATAGAGCAGCTGCTCAGTAAAAGATAAATTCTTTCATTAAATGGTAACTAAAAATTTACTGTACAAATATCATCTGTTACATTTTTTAGTGTTTTTAAAGAGTCCATGGAATTCTCCAAGCCAGAATACTGGAGTAGGTAGCCTTTCCCTATTCCAGGGGATCTTCCCAATTCAGGGATCAAATCCAGGTCTCCCATATTGCAGGCGGATTCTTTATCAGCTGAGCCACAAGGGAAGCCCAAGAATACTGGCGTGGATAGCTTCTCCCTTCTCCAGGGCATCTTCCTGACCCAGGAATCAAACTGGTGTCTCCTGCATATCAAGCAGATTGTTTACCAGCTGAGATATCAGGGAAGCCCTTTAAAGAGTTTACACAAAGAGATTTTACATACATCATTGTGTTTGTTCCTCATGATGATCATGTTAAAATAATAATATGATCCTTGTATTTAGACAGTGAAACTGTTGCAATGATTAAATGGTTTGCCCTTAACCACACAGCTAGCATTAGATCTGGAACTGAAATAGATTTCTTTTGATGTGAAATAGTTTTTCCTTTCATACTGTTGATCGGGTTCACAAGGCAAGAATACTGAAGTGGTTTGCCATTCCCTTCTCCAGTGGATCACTTTTTGTTAGAACTCTTCACCATCACCCGTCCGTCTTTGGTGGCCCTACATGGCATGGCTCATAGTTCACTGAGTTAGACAAGGCTGTGGTCCATGTAATGAGATTGGTTAGTTTCCTATGATTGTGATTTTCAGTCTGTCTGCCCTCTGATGGAGAAGGATAAGAGGCTCAGGGAAGCTCCCTGATGGGAGAGACTTACTGAGGGGGAAACTGGGTCTAATTCTGATGGACGGGGCTGTGCGGTAAATCTTTAATCCAATTTTCTGTTGATGGGAGGAGAAGGGTTCCCTCCCTATTATTTACCTGGGGCCAAGCAATGAACCATGAACTTCCTGATGTTCAAGCTGGTTTTAGAAAAGGCAGAGGAACCAGATATCAAATTGCCAACACCCACTGGATCATCGAAAAAGCAAGAGAGTTTCAGAAAAACATCTATTTCTCCTTTATTGACTATGCCAAAGCCTTTGACTGTGTGGATCACAATAAACTGTTGAAAATTCTGAGAGAGCTGGAAATACCAGACCACCTGACCTGCCTCTTGAGAAATCTGCATGTAGGTCAGGAAGCAACAGTTAGAACTGGACATGGAACAACAGACTGGTTCCAAATAGGAAAAGGAGTACATCAAGGCTGTCTATTGTCACCCTGCTTCAGTTCAGCTCAGTTCAGTCACTCAGTCATGTCTGACTCTTTGCGACCCCATGAATCGCAGCACGTCAGGCCTCCCTGTCCATCACCAGCTCCGGGGTTCACTCAGACTCACGTCCATCGAGTCCGTGATGTCATCCAGCCATCTCATCCTCTGTCATCCCCTTCTCCTCCGGCCCTCAATCCCTCCCAGCATCAGAGTCTTTTCCAATGAGTCAACTCTTCGCATGAGGTGGCCAAAGTACTGGAGCTTCTGCTTCAGCATCATTCCCTCCAAAGAAATCCCAGGGTTGATCTCCTTCAGAATGGACTGGTTGGATCTCCTTGCAGTCCAAGGGACTCTCAAGAGTCTTCTCCAACACCACAGTTCAAAAGCATCAATTCTTCGGCGCTCAGCCTTCTTCACAGTCCAACTCTCACATCCATACATGACCGCTGGAAAAACCATAGCCTTGACTAGACGGACCTTAGTCGGCAAAGTAATGTCTCTGCTTTTGAATATACTTCTAGGTTGGTCATCACTTTTTTTCCAAGGAGTAAGCATCTTTCAATTTCATGGCTGCAATCACCATCTGCTGTGATTTTGGAGCCCCCAAGAAATAAAGTCTGACACTGTTTCTGCTGTTTCCCCATCTATTTGCCATGAAGTGATGGGACCAGATGCCATGATCTTCATTTTCTGAATGTTGAGCTTTATGCCAACTTTTTCACTCTCCTCTTTTACTTTTATCAAGAGGCTTTTTAGATCCTCTTCACTTTCTGCCATAAGGGTGGTGTCATCTGCATATCTGAGGTTATTGATATTCCTCCTGGCAATTTTGATTCCAGCTTGTGTTTCTTCCAGTCCAGCGTTTCTCATGATGTACTCTGCATAGAAGTTAAATAAGCAGGGTGACAATATACAGCCTTGATGTACTCCTTTTCCTATTTGGAACCAGTCTGTTGTTCCATGTCCAGTTCTAACTGCTGCTTCCTGACCTGCATACAGATTTCTCAAGAGGCAGGTTAGGTGGTCTGGTATCCCCATCTCTTTCAGAATTTTCCACAGTTTATTGTGATCCACACAGTCAAAGGCTTTGGCATAGTCAATAAAGCAGAAATAGATGTTTTTCTGGAACTCTTGCTTTTTCCATGATCCAGCGGATGTTGGCAATTTTAAACTTATATGCAGAGTACATCATGAGAAACGCTGGACTGGAAGAAACACAAGCAAGAGTCAAGATTGCCAGGAGAAATCTCAATCACCTCAGAAATGCAGATGACACCACCCTTATGGCAGAAAGTGAAGAGGAACTGAAAAGCCTCTTGATGAAAGTGAAAGAAGAGAGTGAAAAAGTTGGCTTAAAGCTCAACATTGGCATCCAGTCCCATCACTTCATGGGAAATTGATGGCAAAACATTGGAAAGTGTCAGACCTTCTTTTTGGGGGCTCCAAAATCAGTGCAGATGGTGACTGCAGCCATGAAATTAAAAGACACTTACTCCTTAGAAAAACAGTTATGACCAACCGAGATAGCATATTCAAAATCAGAGACATTACTTTGCCGACTAAGGTCTGGCTAGTCAAGGCTATGGTTTTCCAGTAGTCATGTATGGATGTGAGAGTTGGACTGTGAAGAAGGCTGAGCGCCGAAGAATTGATGCTTTTGAACTGTGGTGTTGGAGAAGACTCTTGAGAGTCCCTTGGACTGCAAGGAGATCCAACCAGTCCATTCTGAATGAGATCAGCCCTGGGATTTCTTTGGAAGGAATGATGCTAAAGCTGAAACTCCAGTACTTTGGCCACCTCATGGGAAGTGTTGACTCATTGGAAAAGACTCTGATGCTGGGAGGGATTGAGGGCAGGAGGAGAAGGGGACGACAGAGGATGAGATGGCTGGATGGCATCACTGACTCGATGGACGTGAGTCTGAGTGAATTCCGGGAGTTGGTGATGGACAGGAAGGCCTGGTGTGCTGTGATTCATGGGATAGCAAAGATTTGGACACGTTGAGCAACTGAACTGAAACTATGGTGGAGGTAATGAAGATAATGACGACCTCATCAAAAGATCATGCACTTCCACACTCAGTGCCCCCAACCCTGGAGCAGGCCTCCACCAACCCATGCCTCTGCTGGAGACTCCTGGACACTCACAGGCAAGTCTGGGTCAGTCTCTGTGGGGTCACTTCTGCTTTCTCCTGGGTCAGCAGTGAGAGGCAGAGAGGAGATACTCCACGTCCAAGGTCAGAGAAACCCCAGTAAGATGGTAGGTGCTGGAGCAGCTGTGCAGAGATGCTCCGCATCCAAGGGCAAAGGAGAAGCCCCAGCAAGATGGTAGGAGGAACGAATTTGGTTTTAGAATCAAACCCCATTTCCACCAGAGACACTAAGAGGGTTCAGACAAACCTCGTGCACACCAGGACCCAGGGACACCATAGAGACTAAGACAAAATTGTATTTGAGTGCCTCCTGTGGAGGCACGGGTCAACAGTGGTCTGCTGCAGGGATAGGGGCTCTGGGAGCAGTCGACTTGGGTATGGCATAAGCCCTCTTGGAGGAGGTCACCATTACCCCACCATAGAGCTGCCAGAACTTACACAGGACTGGGAAGCAGAAACTGTGGAAAATTCTGAAAGAGATAGGAATATCAGACCACCTGACATGCCTCTTGAGGAATCTATATGCTAAGGTCAGGAAGCAACAGTTAGAACTGGACATGGAACAACAGACTGGCTCCAAATAGGAAAAGGAGTACGTCAAGGCTGTATATTGTCACCCTGTTTATTTAACTTCTATGCAGAGTACATTATGAGAAACGCTCGGCTGGATGAAGCACAAGCTGGAATCAAGATTTCTGGGAGAAATATCAGTAACCTCAGATATGCAGATGACACCACACTTATGGCAAAAAGCGAAGAAAAACTAAAGAGCCTCTTGAGGAAAGTGAGAGAAGAGAGTGAAAAAGTTGGCTTAAAGCTCAACACTCTGAAAATTAAGATCATGGAATCTGGTCCCATCACTTCATGACAAATTGATGGGGAAACAGTAAAAACAGTGGCAGACTTTATTTTCTTGGGCTCCAAAATCACTGAAGATGGTGACTGAAGCCATGAAATTAAAAGACATTTACTCCCTGGAAGAAAAGTTATGACCAACCTAGACAGCACATTAAAAAACAGAGCCATTACTTTGCCAACAAAGGTCCATCTAGTCAAGGCTATGGTTGTTCCAGTGGTCATGTATGGATGTGAGATGAGAGTTGGACTATAAAGAAAGCTGAGTGCTGAAGAATTGATGCTTTTAAACTGGTGTGTTGGAGAATACTCTTGAGAGTCCCTTGCACTGCAAGGAGATCCAACCAGTCCATCCTAAAGGAGATCAGTCCTGGGTGTTCATTGAAAGGACTAATGTTGAAGCTGAAGCTCCAATACTTTGGCCACCTGATGCAAAGAACTGACTCATTGGACCCTGATGCTGGGAAAGATTGAAGGTGGGAAGAGAAGGGGATGACAGAGGATGAGATGGTTGGATGGCATCACCAACTCAATGGACATGAGTTTGGGTAAACTCCTGCAACTGGTGTTGGACAGGGAGGCCTGGTGTGCTGCAGTCCATGGGGTCACAAAGAGTCGGACACGACTGAGCAACTAAACTGAACTGAACTTAGTTTTTCCTTTCAACTATATGTCACTGGCATTTAAGAGACTTTCAAAGGATTTGATAGTCATTTTAAACCCAGTTTTTTCCTTATTTCACTTAACATTCATATTTCTTAGTTCCCTCATCTGTTAAATAAAAGAACAGAGCTAGATATTCTTTTTCAGGTTTTAAATTGCTTAGGTATATAGTTCTAATACCAAACGATTTAACAGTCTCTCAATTTCCATAGCATCTAAAATATTAAAGCTGATTTCTGTTTTTCTTACTTAGCATGAAGAATTATTCATGATTAGTTATTTCTTTAACCATGTATCAATATTATTGCTTAAGTTGTTTTTCCCTAAGAATAACTAACTGAACCTCAAAATGACAGTGTAAGAATGTGTAATCATGTGGTTCAGTTCAGTTCAGTCACTCAGTCATGTCCAACTCTTTGTGACCCCATGAATCACAGCACGCCAGGCCTCCCTATCTATCACCAACACCCAGAGTTCACTCAAACTCATGTCCATCGAGTCGGTGATGCCATCCAGCCATCTCATTCTCTGTCGTCCCCTTTTCCTCCTGCCCCCAATCCCTCCCAGCATCAGAGTCTTTTCCAATGAGTCAACTCTTCGCATGAGGTGGCCAAAGTATTGGAGTTTCAGCTTCAGCTTCAGTCCTTCCAATGAACACCCAGGACTGATCTCCTTTAGGATGGACTGGTTGGATCTCCTTGCAGTCCAAGGGACTCTCAAGAGTCTTCTCCAACACCACAGTTCAAAAGCATCCATTCTTCAGTGCTCAGCTTTATGATATTAAAGCAATTTGTGAAAATTTCCCAAAAGTTTACTTTCTAGTCTTTAAATTTTTGGTCTCAATTAAAAATAAAGAACTAAAAATTAGAACTGCCAGAATGTAATGTTATCTTAAGTTACTGTATGTACTTATTTACCAGTAAAATTTTTATGCTTACTGCATTCTCTCCAACTGATAATCGCTCCCTGCTGTTTCCAAGAATTAATGGGAATAAAACATGAAGTATTACCTTTTACACCCAAATGACTTTGGCTTCTCTGTTTACATATAGCCTTTCAAAATAAGAAGAAGAGAAGTATATTTCAAAACAAACACTGAACTATGAGTGTTCTCTTCCTTTTCTTAGTTAATTGCATTGCCATTTATCTGTAAGTTAGAAAACAGCTTATTCTGAATTTTCCCGCAAACTCACCTGTGCCTAAACATTCCCCTATTAATCTGCCACTAAAACATTCCTTAAATGTGATGGATTCTCTGTACTACCAACACTGTATCTCTTCTTAGACTATCAAAATTTGTTTCTATCATGTCTTCTTACCCCCAGGCTCTTTCATACTCTTCTTTTTCCAAGTGATCTTCCTATAATGCACAAATGAATCATTTCCCTCCATTGCCTAGGATCCTTCATTGTTTTTTCCTCTGGACCATTGCCTTCTAGATAATGACCAAACCTCTCAGCAGGTAGTTTCTTCATGATTTGATTTTAGGACCCTTCTCTTTAGTCTTCTATCTAGACCTCACTAACTACCTTATACATGTACCATACAAATTATTCTCAGGGATACATGTATTTGCATGTTTTCCTTGGTCCATATTTCTGTAAACCTCTCCCTGACTGCCTCCCAATATGGAGAAACCATGCTCATCTTATCAATAGCAACTCAAGTATTAGTTACACTGGGAAGATTCCCTCAACTCTTCCCTCTACCAATGCAGAATTATGTCTCTTATTTCTGTGATACCATAGGTTTTGGACAATGTCTTTTACAGAATTTCTACTGCATTTAGTTAATTACTTGTCTGTCTATATTTCTCGTTAGATCATGAGATCTTGAACCTGTGTCTGATTTATCTTATACCTCACAGGCAACATTAGGCCTAATACATACTAGGTCATTAAAGGAGACATATATTAAATGAATGACAAATGCAAAATTTTAGTATTGATCCCACAGTTTATTGATTATGCTCTTCACTGGTCCCTAAATCAAGGCACGTCAACAATGTTGATGGCTTAAAATAGTTGGCATGACAGAGATGATGGTGGAAGCATTAATTAACAATATGGGCTACAAACTGACAAAGCTTATATACATGACACACAGCCAACTAAATGCTTTAGATAGTAAGTGCTATAAATTCAGAGGCAAAGACTAGTGAACTTGAGTGATTTGGTAAAGGTTCTTGAAGGAATAATTCAAGTTGAAACTTGAAGAATATGTAGGATTTAATTAGCTAAATAAGAAGAGAGAGAGGAGTGGGAAAAGGGGGTGAAATATGATGAAAGGTGTGGAAATAGAAGAAAGTAAAGTAAATTCATAAAGCAATGAGTTGACAAATTATGCTAGACTGAAAAATTAGGATGGCCACACAGTACATGGTTCTACGTGCCATGCTGAGAATAATAGATCATATCTGGAAAGCAAGGATAAGTCATGACAATGCATGTAGGTAGGGATTATCATAGTATGAGTTGTGCTGTTAAAAAAATCTCTGGGTCATGATACCACTGGAAAACTTGGTTGTGCATTTCAGAACCTGCCCTAAGATGAAGTCAGTGAAAAGTTATAAAGAATACTATGAAACCGGCACAGTTAGAGGCTTCCCTCATGGTCAGGTGGCTTAGATTCCACTCTCCCAATGCAGGAGGCCTGGGTTCAATCCCTGGTCAGGGAACTAGATCCCACATGCTGCAACTAAAGATCTCATGTGCCACAACTAAGAAAAATCCCACATGCCACAGCTAAGGTGAAAGTGAAAGTGAAAGTGAAGTCGTGTCTGACTCTTTGCAACCCCATGGACTGTAGCCTACCAGGCTTCTCCATCCATGGGATTTTCCAGGCAAGAGTACTGGAGTGGGTTGCTATTTCCTTCTCTAGAGGATCTTCCTGACCCAGGGATTGAACCCAGGTCTCCTGCATTGTAAGCAGATGCTTTAACATCTGAGCCACCAGGGAAGTCAGCCAAATAAACAAAATTAAATTAAAAAGAAAAAGAAACTGACAGAGTTAGTGTCCAATAAGACCTGGGGCTATTGGTTAAAGAAAAGAATAGAAACAACTCAAGTTCAAACTAGGAAAATCAAGCAATAGCGGTAATGTTAATAATAGCTAGTACATATTGAGAACAACCGTGTATTATATGTTTGATGGATATTGTTTTCACCCTTCAAAAAAACTTCGAGTGTTGCAGTACTACTTTTAACTGATGAAAAGAGTGACATTCAGGGACACTAAGTAACTCGCCTTGACTTAGAACCCTGATGTGTATTGTTTTAGTTCCTATGGAAGATCCTGCAACTTGAACATCTTTCCAGGAACAAAAAATTCAAAAACAAAACCAAAAACATCTAAACAAAACAAAACAAAACACTAAAGTTGAGATGATCTAGAACTTCCAGGATCACCAGGAAGCAGGATATGGTGGCCAGACTTCTTGTCTCACTTGGTGTTTGGATTAACCCTCCAACTACCAGTTTAGTTTTCACTTTCTGGCCACTCCTGATGCAGCACATTCTATTACTTACCAGCCTTTCTACTGGTAAAAGTCAAAATATTAAGTCACTCAGTTGTGTCTGACTCTTTGCTACCCAGTGGACTGTAGCCCACCAGGCTCCTCTGTCCATGGAAGAGGCAAGAATACTGGAGTGGGTAGCCATTCCCTTCTCCAGGGGAATCTTCTCAACCCAGGGATCGAACGAGGTCTCCTGCATTTCAGGTGGATTCTTTACCATCTGAGCCACCAGGGAAGCCTTATCTTCTGGAAACAACATTCAAAATACAATGGAAGCCAAATGAAGCAACCAATTCATAAAAATAATGAATTTCATTGTTAAATGTAAACCATCAATGCAAATGCCAGGCAGAAATATTCGTCCCAGTACTAGAAATGTAGACCAAAATTTCAGGAGGCAGACTAAGGCTATAAAATACAGCCTCTAATCTAGAGGAATTTATTGAGAAGATTGGAGTAAATGGGAGCTCAAAGGGATTAAATAGAGCAGGATGGAAAACTGAAACCAGAGTAATGAGTATCATTGGGGGACAGCTTAGGAAAGAAAAGCCACCTATAGAAAAGAATCTGGAGTGTGAAGTGATACAGAAACTACAGGAGATGTCTTCAATGATAGAGTAGTCAAGAGTGTCAATTATTACAAAAAGGTCAAGGAGGATATGCATTAAGAAATGAAGTAACCTGTAAATAAAGAAATAATAGGCAATTAGGAAATAATAGACTTGAACAGAGTGCCTACATGTTGGTATCCTCTTAATCACCCACTATGGAGTTTATTGGGTTAAATGGAAAATTATTTCTAGACTTAAACTCTAAACTGGAAAAGAATCAGCACAAGTCAAGTCAACTTTTTGCCACTATAAACCACCATTGGGCCAAAGAAAACACTGAGATAAATGATGCTTGCATTTGGACTTTGTATGCCAATTCCTTTCTGCAAATGAGTGCCCTTCCTTCTGTGACTGCCTCTTTGGAAAGCTTTGTCCATTCCAAAGACTGTATGTCAGTTCCCTCCTTCATCATTCTTTTATTCTTCTATCCACTCAGTTATTCATTAGATGAGTAAATAAACATTTATGACTTGTCATCTCTGCCTGTTGCTTTTAATAATTCAATGAAAATATTTATGTTATTGAAATTCTCTGATCTCTGCCAAAAACAGTAGGAGCAAAAAGCCTGAACATTCTTTGATGAGCTGTAACAATATTGTGTTTTTTTCCCCTATAATGTAGATTAAAAATAATAGAGTGGAAGGAAGCTAAGAAAATCCAGGGGAAAAAGTCTTTTCCAACAGAGTTTATTTTCAGAAAACATTTATGGCTTTATCAGAGCCAAAATTATTTTGTTGGCCAAAATTATTATGTTGATACTTGTTTTTGAGGTCAACAGCCTCCCTTTTCTAGAATTTAATTTAGTCGATAGCACTGAAATGCTTTCCTATTCTTTTGCCTCCTATCAAAATCTCTAGAAAATGGCCACGTTAGTTATCAATACCTTATTTTAACTGGAAGTCAATAAGAATATTTGCATTTTAAACCTTCATTGAGTAAATAGACTTTGTCTCTTTTAAGAGATTTAAGAGTCCTCAAGGAGATAGGGAGAGAGCTATTTTCAAAGAAGGGATCCCAGAGCTGAAAGCCAGAGCCACAAGAAAGCCACACCTTCTCACTACCTACCACTGCTGTCCTGAACTATAACACAGTGGTGCTTGTAAAGCTGCTCCTCGCTCGCAGAAATGGTATAATGTAAAGAAGTTACTCTCAGGGAAAACCAGAATAATAATATAATCCTTTTGTATGTCCTTCAAGGGCTCCCTTTTTAAAAATCACCCATTTTGAATTATGTATAGTGATCTCAGTATACTGACTTATTTTCTCTCAACTTTCACATCTGAGTGTTATTTCTTTTTAAGATGATACTGTAATCAAGCATTTTTAAAAAGCATCTCATAACTTTTTATTTGATGATGACTGTATTTATTATAAACATGGCTGTTAACCATGAAAGCTCTTTATATGGAAGTCATCAAAGCCTGTTTTGGGCAAAGCCAATCTGAACCATGTGTCACTGTAACTTTTCACTTACAGTTACAATATCATATTGTATATTCAAATGTTGCTAAGAGAGTAGATCTTAAAAGTTTTCATAAATTGTTATTACTAGATACTGGAGATCCATGTCTTCATATTAAAAATGTATTCTGCTGTTGTATTGTGCTCACTGAGTCATGTCTGACTCTTTGCGACCCCATGTAGCCCACCCGGCTCCTCTGTCCGTGAGATTTTCCAGGCAAGAATCTTGGAGTGGGTTGTCATTTCCTACTCCAGATGATCTTTCTGACCCAGTGATAGAATCCACATCTCCGGTATCTCCTGCATTGGTGGCAGATTCTTTACCACTGAGCCACCTGGTGAGCCCCCAAAATGTATTCTAGTGGTATTCATCTTCCTCAAAACATATGGTTTATTTAGCTATAATACAAAAATTAACAAATATGATGAGTTCTTTGAAATATTACCCTTAGTCTACAATGAGTTACATTTTATTCATTTTCCCATGTGTTAATCTAAGAAGTAATTGAGGTCAAATGTCGAGCATTCTAGAACCAACCTCTACCAGTCTCCCACAATTATTTTGCTCTCTGCTTTATTGTCTGGAGTTGCCACACAAAAGGAATACATACAAACCTTGATGAAATCCTGGAGATTAACTTATTTATTCTTTTAGTCAACAAATTGTTTCCTAAAAGAGTACTTTGGTATGATGAATGTTAGACAGTGATGTGCCTGCTTTCATAAAACTTAGAGCTGGCAGAGCTGAAACAAAAAAAAAACAAATAGTTAAAATCTCTTAAGCACTAGCAGCTCAGTGGTAAAGAATCTGACTGCAATGCAGGAGACCCAGGTTCAATCTCTGAGTCAGGAAGATTTCCTGGAAAAGGATATGGCTACCCACTCCAAAATTCTTGGGGATTCCCTGGTGGCTCACCTGGAGGCTCAGATGGTAAAGAATTTACCTGCAGTGTGAGAGACCTGGGTTAAATCCCTGAGTGTGGGAGATCTCCTGGAGAAGGGAATGGCTATCCACTCCAGGATTCTTGCCTGGAGAATTCGAAGGACAGAGGAGCCTGGTTGGCTACAGTCCACAGGGTCACAAAGACTTGGACACAACTGAGCAACTTCACTTTCACTTTCTTTTCATTAAGCACTTACTATATGGAAGGGAGCACATTCAATATCACAGTAATCCAAGACTCCAACCAGTAACACTGAAGAAGCTGAAGTTGAATGGTTCTGTGAAGACCTACAAGACCTATTAGAACTAACACCCAAAAAAGATGTCCTTTTCATTATAGGGGTCTGGAATGCAAAAGTAGGAAGTCAAGAAACACCTGGGGTAACAGGCAAATTTGGCCTGGAATGCGGAATGAAGCAGGGCAAAGACTATAATAGAGTTTTGCCAAGAAAATGCACTGGTCATAGCAAACACCCTCTTCCAACAACACAAGAGAAGACTCTACACATGGACATCACCAGATGGTCAACACTGAAATCAGATTGATTATATTCTTTGCAGCCAAAGATGGAGAAGCTCTATACAGTCAGCAAAAACAAGACCAGGAGCTGACTGTGGCTCAGATCATGAACTCCTTATTGCCAAATTCAGACTCAAATTGAAGAAAGTAGGGAAAACCACTAGACCATAAAGTATGACCTAAATCAAATCCCTTATGATTATACAGTAGAAGTGAGAAATATATTTAAGAGACTAGATCTGATAGATAGAGTGCCTGATGAACTATGGACGGAGGTTTGTGACATTGTACAGGAGACAGGGATCAAGACCATCCCCATGGAAAAGAAATGTGAAAAAGCAAAATGGCTGTCTGGGGAGGCCTTAAAAATAGCTGTGAAAAGAAGACAAGTGAAAAGCAAAGGAGAAAAGGAAAGCTATAAGCATCTGAATGCAGAGTTCCAAAGAATAGCAAGAAGAGATAAGAAAGCCTTCTTCAGCAATCAATGCAAAGAAATAGAGGAAAAGAACACAATGGGACAGACTAAAGATCTCTTCAAGAAAATTAGAGATACCAAAGGAACATTTCATGCAAAGATGGGCTCAATAAAGGACAAAAATGGTATAGACCTAACAGAAGCAGAAGATATTAAGAAAAGGTGGCAAGAATACACAGAAGAACTATACAAAAAAGATCTTCATGACCCAGATAATCACAATGGTGTGATCACTCACCTAGAGCCAGACATCCTGGAATGCAGAGTCAAGTGGGCCTTAAAAAGCATCACTATGAACAAAGCTAGTGGGGGTGATGGAATTTCAGGTGATGTATTTCAAATTCTGAAAGATGATGCTGTGAAAGTGCTGCACTCAATATGCCAACAAATTTGGAAAACTCAGCATTGGCCACAGGACTGGAAAAGGTCAGTTTTCATTCCAATCCCAAAGAAAGGCAATGCCAAAGAATGCTCAAACTACTGCACAATTGCACTCATCTCACAGGCTAGTAAAGTAATGCTCAAAATTCTCCAAGCCAGGCTTCAGCAATACATGAACCGTGAACTTCCTGATATTCAAGCTGGTTTTAGAAAAGGCAGAGGAACCAGAGATCAAATTGCCAACATCCGCTGGATCATCAAAAGAGCAAGAGTTCCAGAAAAACATCTATTTCTGCTTTATTGACTATGCCAAACCCTTTGACCGTGTGGATCACAATAAACTGTGGAAAATTCTGAAAGAGATGGGCATACCAGATCACCTGACCTGCGTCTTGAGAAACCTGTATGGAGGTCAGGAAACAACAGTTAGAACTGGAGATGGAACCATAGACTGTTTCCAAATAGGAAAAGGAGTAGGTCAAGCCTGTATATTGTCACCCTGTTATTTAACTTATATGCAGAGTACATCATGAGAAACTCTGGGCTGGAAGAAGCACAAGCTGGAATCAAGATTGCTGGGAGAAATATCAGTAACCTCAGATATGCAGATGACACCACCCTTATGGCAGAAAGTGAAAAGGAACTAAAAAGCCTCTTTTTCAGTTGTGAAAGAGGAGAGTGAAAAAGTTGGCATAAAGCTCAACATTCAGAAAATTAAGATCATGGCATCTGGTCCCATCACTCCATGGGAAATAGACAGGGAAACAGTGGAAACAGTGGCAGATTTTTTTTTTTTTTTGGACTGCAAAATCACTGCAGATTGTGATTGCAGCCATTAAATCAAAAGATGCTTACTCCTAGGAAGGAAAGTTGTGACCAACCTAGATAGCATATTAAAAAGCAGAGACATTGCTTTGCCAACAAAGGTCCATCTGGTCAAGGCTATGGTTTTTCCAGTAGTCATGTACGGATGTGAGAGTTGGACTATAAAGAAAGCTGAGTGCCAAAGAATTGATGCTTTTGAACTGTGATGTTGGAGAAGACTCTTGAGAGTCCCTTGGACTGCAAGGAGATCCAACCAGTCCATCCTAAAGGAGATCAGTCCTCGTTGTCCATTGGAATGACTGAAGCTAAAGCTGAAACTCTTATACTTTGGCCACCTCATGTGAAGAGTTGACTCATTGGAAAAGACTCTGATGCTGGGAGGGATTGGGGGCAGGAGGAGAAGGAGACGACAGAGAAGGAGATGGCTGGATGGCATCACCGACTCGATGAACATGAGTTTGGGTAAAGTCTGGGAGTTGGTGATGGACAGGGAAGCCTAGCGTGCTGCAATTCATGGGGTCACAAAGAGTTGGACATGACTGAGCGACTGAACTGAGCTGAACTCATGTGATACAGAAGGCATTGTTTTAAGGGCTCTGTATATCATCTCCTCTTCAAGTTTAATCCTAAACTCTGTGAGGTAGGAGCTAATGTCTCCATTTTACAGATGAAGAAACAGCAGTACAGAGCTATTAAGTTGCTTGATTAAGCAGCTAGTAAGTGATGGAGTTGGAATTTTAACTCATGTGGTTTTTAGATCTAGAGCCTTTACTTTTAAATGAAGGAACCACATGCAGAGGCATAAAAGCACCACAGTGCTAAGGGCTATGAAATAGAGAGATATAGTACTACAAGAATGTATAATAGCTAATTTGGGAAGACAGGGAGCCTGGTCAGTGCTAACTGATATCTTAAGGATAACTGGAATTTAAGCTCCATTTTTTTTTATTGAAGATTGTGGCGCTAGTGGTAAAGAACCTGCTAGAGGAGACATAAGCGATATGGATTCTATCCCTGGGTTGGGCATGGCAACTCACTCCAGTAGTCTTGTCAGGAGAATCCCATGGACAGAGGAGCCTGGTGAACTACAGGACATGGGGTCAGACAGTACTGAAGTGACTTAGCGTACATGCACATATTTGACATAATATATTAGTTATAGGTATACAACATAATCACTTGATATTTGTATATATTGCAAAGTGATTTCCGCAATAAGGCTAGTTAACATCTGTCATCGTACACAGTTGTGTTAGGGGAACCACACTGATTGAAACCACCCACCCTAGCCAGGCACCATAGTAACCATTTGCATGAGCTGTTTTATGACAGGAAACCCTGATAAGCAATACGGAACTAATAAGCCACCACCAACTGGAAGAGTTCGGGGAAGGTCTAAAGGAGACACTGCGTGTCCGTCCACTTCCCAGGATTCCTCTCGCTAGCATCCATCTTTGCTGAGCAATGCATGTGCCACCAGGAAAGACTCTGAATTAAAATGATTGGTCAAAGACCACTCGGAAACTAATCCCATCACCATGAAACCCTACATTGCAAGCCACGTGGCAGAGCAGTTCTCCTGGGTTCCCTTACCCTGCTGCTCTCCACCCGGGTGCCCTTTCCCAATAAAATCTCTTGCTTTGTCAGCACATGTGTCTCCTCAGACAATTCATTTCTGAGTGTTAGACAAGAGCCCAGTTTCAGGCCCTGGAAGGGTCCGCCTTCCTGCAACAGCTCCAGATTTCTTTTGTTGAGATGACAACTTTTAAGATCTACTATCTTAGCAACTTTCAAATATGCAATATAGAATTATGAGCTATAGTCACAATGCTGTTCATTATATCCCCATGACTTATTTATTTTATAGCTGGAAGTTCATACCTTTTGACTGCCTTCACCCTTTTCACCTCCACCCCACTTCCTATACTCTCATTTTAACAATGGAGTATGAGTAAAAAGCCACTTCTTCTTATTCTCCCTTTTCAGGTCAGAGAAATATGGTGCTTAAATTGCCTTTAAAAGGTCAATACATAACTTTAAGAGCATAAACCACCTCCTTTGAGCCGCAAGACTCGCTCCTGGAAAACCCACTCCTGCTTTTCCTTTCCAGAGGTACTGCTTGCAGTGAGTCCATGGTAAAAGAATAATTAAAAAAAAAAAAAGATCTAAGAAAGAGTGCACAGTTTATGGTTCTTTTCCAAGAGACTCTGGGCCCATTGGGGATGGAGTACCCCCATCCTCGAGTAAGAGAGTATATATGTAGTTCAATGGAATGTGTTTACACTGAGCTATGAGGTTTTACCATGGAAACTTAGCACATAGCATACTGAGGCAGAAACATCTACTCGTGTGGAAATATGTAACACCTTTGGGAGTGTTGGCAGTAATCTTGGATTATTTGTTTAAAATCATTCCTTTCTTCTCAAGAGCTCTCAGTTTTGTAAGCTCTTCCAAGATCTTTAACTGGAAACATGAAACTCATTAACAGTACCAGCGATACGAGTCCACTTTGTATGTTTACTCAGAATTTGTTCTCCACCAAAGTCTCAAGATGTTAAATAAAGATAAAAGGAAGGTTTGAACTTTAGTGCTTTTCTGATTCATACAAGCGTTATGATTTTGGAAAGTCCCTCTTTTAAAACAAAGAGTGTTAACATCTCATACTCACGGTGGTCAGTCAATTCTTGCTTCCTCTGTTTGCTCCCCAAAGAGGCCCTTGGCAGAAAATGTGCATACTGCACTTTGTAACTTAGGAAAGAGTTTCACAATCTTCATCACCTTGGTCTTCACAACAGCATCACAATGGAAAAGCACGTGTTGTGTTTTTCACAGCCACACTGACTCAGGAAGGTCAGTTTAGATTCAATCTCTGCCCAAATACCAATAACAGCTCATCAAAACATAGTTCACTGCTTCCAAAGTGACAGGTTTCAACCCTTTGGCATTCTTAAAATACCTGGTGGTGGTGGTGATGATGGTTTTGTTGCTAAGTCATATCTATTTTTTGCAACCCCATGGTGCTAGAGGTGCTAGGGTTAGAAGAAGTTGCTTCATAAAATTTTGTTAAAATAAGAGAACATCTAGAAATCCTTACCTATTTCTTTTCCACTCAGTTTAGGAGGTAAGCATATTTAGAATGAAAAAGAATGATGTTCCTAATTAAACCTTTATTTCTTCCAATCCTGCGTTTATTGTTTCCATCAAATAACAGAAATGCTTAGTGGCACCCAGCATATCTAATACACCAGGGTCCTAAGTGCACAAAACCTAGTTGGGAAAGGAACAGGGAAATCAGTGAGGACAGTGCATTGTGGGGAGCTCCAGCATAGAGGCAACCCAGGCAGGGAGGTTAGAAAGAGAAATCATTAAGTCAACTGGGAGTTGATCAGGGAAAGCTTTGCAGAATAGGTGTCATTGCATTTGATTGCTTCAAAAAAAATTTTTTTTTGGTAAGAAAACAAACAACCCCCCCCACCCCCCCCCCCCCACACACACAATTGTGCAGTCCTAACTTGGTTAGCTATTAGTTTCTAGGAGTAAACACTGTGCATGACTGGTGGTCATGTCAGGAGCAAAGAAGTCAGTGGTGATTGGAGGGGAAGCCAAGTTTAACCAATGATGGTCATCCTTGCTAGCCCAGTAGTAATCTACTCCCTCACAGTCTTTTAACTTAAAGGCAGAGGGAATACCTGGAAAGAGAATGAGCGAGGCTGATGGCACAGCAGGATGATAAATAGGGTCTGGGACTTGGGAGGCTAAATGCGGGCATGGTCCCTCACCCCCCCCCTTCTCTATCATCCAGGAGAGAAGAGAGTGCGCAGAAGTTTCCAAACCGTCTGCACTTGGATGGACACATCTGCTGCAGCACCTCTTTTACTTCCTGAAATCTGCATCCCTGCTGTTTTTCCTTCTGGTTCACATCTAGCATTTCAAAAGCATTACTATCAAGAAAGAAACTTTCTTGCATCTCCACTCAGTACTGCTTAGTCCTCATAAACATGAAGAGTTAACCAAGCAAAACTGTCAGAGAATGCTTCTGCTGAATTGATTGGAAAGGTCTTCGTTTCATCTTCTTGATGTCCTCAGGTTCCATTCCAAGAGCCGTCACAGGATACATGTCACTCATTAGAGAAGCTTCTGGGTTACATTCACAGAATTCACAATCTGTATTTTGGGCCACATAAAGGAGCTAAAACCTGATGTCCAGGAGCCTTTGGAACTGTTGTTGTTTAGTCACTCAGTCATGTCTGCCTCTTCTGTGAAACATGGACTGTAGCCTGCCAGGCTCCTGTGTCCACGGCATTTTCTAGGCAAGAATACTGGAGTGGCAATGTTCACTGAAGCACTATTTACAATAGCTAGGACGTGGAAGCAACCTAGATGTTCATCGACAGATGAATGGATAAAGAAGCTGTGGTACGTATATACAATGGGATATTATTCATAAAAAGGAATGTATCTGAGTCAGTTCTAGTGAGGCAGATGAACCTAGAGCCTATTATACAGAGTGAAGTAAGTCAGAAAGAGAAAAACAAATATCATACATTAACACACATACATGGAATCTAGAAATGTGGTACTGAGGAACCTATTGCAAGGAGATCCAACCAGTCCATTCTAAAGGAGATCAGCCCTGGGTGTTCTTTGGAAGGAATGATGCTAAAGCTGAAACTCCAGTTACACAAAGGCTCTAACTTCATCTTGCTTTCTCTCTCTCTCTCTCTCTCTCTCTGTCTCTCTCTCTTGCTTTGAGTGAAACCAGCTTCCCTATGGTGTGAGCTTACTCCACAAGACAAGACACTGAGGGTTCCCTAACAACAGACAGCAAGAAACTGAGGCCCTCAGTTCAACAACCGATAACAAATGGAATCTTGAAACAACCACACAAATAAGCTTGTAAATATGTCCCCGCCAGCTGAGCAGAGATCTGTGCGGCTCAGATGGTGTGACAATACCTTGATCATGCCCTCATGGAGGCCCTGAGTCAGAGGTCCAACCAGGTTGCAGCCAGATTCCTAAGCCACAGGAATGAAGAGATGACAAATATTGGCTCTTTTAAACTGTTCATTGTGGAGCAATAGATATCAAATGCACTTCCTCTCAAAAATGAGGAAACTGAATTAGATCTTGAAAGAAATAAAAAGTGTGCTTTTGCAGGACCATGAGCAAGTGGGGATGCTGATCTTGTCATAATCTTCCTTGTGTCTCTGTTTTCCCTCCTGTGTACTTCAGTAGCCCCTCTCCTCAGTCCCTCCTTCTGTGAGGCCCAGAAGGTTAGAGGGAGCTGCAGAGGTTCCTCAGAGGAAAAGTTCAGCATGTGGGTAAGGTTGGGGATGAGGCCTGAGCAAAACCTTCTGCTCACTTCTTTCAGAGACATTCCATTTTTATGTAAATCACAAATTGAGATTCCACCTAAAATTTCATGTGAAGAAAGCATCTCATTCAAAAAGCAAGTCTGAACTCTTATAAAGCACTTATTTTACACTTGTCCTTTCTAGAACAAAGGGCTGGGTGTTTGAAGGGATGAGCCTTATTCCTGGGCCTGCTACACAATTCCTGGAGTCCCAGTTTCCTCCTGTCTCTGAGATGAAATTACCTGTCCCACCTCCCTCACAAGATCATTGAGAGGCTTATCTGTGAGGACCCTGCATGCCATCTGTTCCTGTGGCCTGGAACACTCCAGCCAGATATCATAGGGCTTGTTCTCTTGTTTCATTCTGGATTCGATATAGATGTGAATCTTCCCTGACCTTCTCCACAGATCACCTTGCTACCCCATCACTCTACTCTTTAACTCTGCTGACACATTTTTTTAAAAAAGTCTCTCTAATTACCACCTGATACACTTCATGTTTATTTGTCTGAGATTTTAAAGATTTTATTGTCTACATCACCCTAGGATACAAGTTTCAAGAGGTCACAGACTTTGTTTGGTTGGATTCCATATCCTCAGGAGTTACAACTGCCTGACACTTGTGGGTGCTCAATGGACATATCTTAAATGGGATAATGGCCTTCCCAGGTGGCGCTAGTGATCAAGAACCCACCTGCTAATACAGAAGACATTAGAGTCAGGGGTTCAATCCCTGGGAAGATCCCCTGGAGGAGGAAATGGCAATGCACTCCAGTATTCTTGTCTGGAGAATCCCAAGGACAGAAGAGCCTGGCGGGCTATAGTCCACAGGGTTACTAAGAGTCAGACATGACTGGAGTGACTTAGCACACACGCAAACTGGATAATGAATGAACGAATCAGTGAGTGAAATGAGATTATGGCATGTGCTCCTAATATATTTAATGTGAAATTCCAAAATAAGTTCATTTTATGGAGCTCCTAGGTAACAGCATCCCTTGGAGGCAAACACAACAGTAATGGATTTACCCCATCTCTGGAAGTTACTGCACCTTGGTATTTCCAAAGTAACTAAGAGTTTCCAAACCAGCTAATCTGGACACACATTCTCTTTTAAATTTGATTTTTCAAAAGAAAATGCTTCATAAGATAAAAGTGCAGCTGCCACTCTTCCCCCACATTCCAGCACAGGCACATTGTTGCACATTATTGCTCTGACGTCTCCCCCCTAGGAGCCCCTTGAAGAATCTGTGATGATGTTCACATGCCAAACCCGTGTTACAACTCCCCCACGCTGCTGGCCTCTGGAAAGCTTCCAGACCCTTAGCTGAGGGAAGCAAACTTTGGAGGCAAAAAAGGAAGAAACAAAGTAACTCAGTTATGCTCCTTCATAATGTGAAGCTTTGTTTTGTGATACGTTTTGGATTCCTGAGTTGGGTATGAGAAGTGGCTTGTGAATAATTTAATATGAAGGAAAGCTAAAGAACAGCAAACAGTGGTGTGTATGTGTGTGTGTTTTTTTAATTACTCTTTCCATTACAGTAAATATTGATTCAGGATTGCTAAACTTTTGAAATGACTTGAAATAATTTAACAAGTAATGCATTTCTAAATACTGTATATGTGAGAGATATACATTACTAACCCAAAGCTTTAAAGTAGAATCCTTTGAAATATTTTCTGTTAGGAACATTAATTTTCCCCCACTGATTTATTCCTTTAGGGAGAATAGGACACCAAAGAGCTGTCTTTTCTTTTCCCTTTGTACATAACCTCGTTTTCAAGGTAAAGGTACTTAGCTTCCACCTGAGTGCTGATTTTCTAGCTACAAATGAAGAATGGTGAGAATTAGTTCATTCTTGAGTAGGTATGCAGAGTGGGTCCCTTAGAGCTACCACCTCAGCCAGCTATTTCCATCTTCATCTTGCTCCCAGGAAAGGCTGAAGTTCAGCTTCCATCACATGCCCTGGAAATACTGGTTGTTTGCAACCAGCATCTGTTCCCTTCGGGCTGGTATATATTCAGATTAATTATTGCCTGTGTCATCAGAATTTTTAAATATCTTAAGTACACTGCCCTTCACTGTAACCCTGAATTCCCACCGGGGCTGCAGGTGGCTCCAGAAATGCTTGAGACTAAAGATGTAGCTTTGGCTTCAGAGATTGCTCAACGGTCAGCAAGTGAAGTGATTTCAGATTGGTTGGCAATTCAGGACAGAAAGGCCCCTACTAGTTTTAGGTATTGGGAGGTGTAGTTGTGAGGGCTGGACCTGGTGCAATCACTTTGTCACCATGAAGAAAACTAGCCTGAGTAAAAAAGCTGAGGCACAGTGAAGAGCAGATCTAGAGTATGGTAGAAAATTGTAGGTAGAGTCCAGTAGAAGTTATATCTGAAATGCACTCTACCTCTGAACTTTTTGAGCTATGTGAACAAATACATCCTCTTGAATGATTTAGCCAATTTAATATAGATTTTTAAAATAACTTGAAACAAAAGTAACTTCAAATGATAGGGGAGTGATTTATCACTAGGGAGGGAAGGGTACTATTTTTAATAATACCATCTCTAGATGTCCAGAAACTTAATGATAGTAAAGAAGTTACAATTTATATCTATTATTTCTCAGTTACTTCACAGTTATTAAATTTAATGTTGAAACAGTCCTATTAGAAGAAGAATATTATCCCATTTACCAAAAAAGCCAGATAGAGCTCAGAGAGAATGTATTCCTAACACCAACCAGATGATCAAACCAGAATTGAAACCCAGTACTCCTTGATTCTAAAATTTTTCAGTATCCTCAGCTCCCCATGACCTCTGCCTCACACTGAACTACACTGCTATACTTGGCTGGATTGTAAAGGGCCTTGCCTGCCACACTGATGAGTTTCAAAGAATATTATTTTTGGGGAGAGGAGGCCATGTCACAGCACATTGAGAATCCATTGAAATTTATTGACACTCTTCTTATGAAAAACATACTTTCTGCTCATAAGACAATTTTCTAGTGTAATTTCAGGGGGTTCACAGACCTCCATGAAGGTCATGCACTTCTTCATCACTCCACGTCCTGTTTGAGAACTCTAGTGTATTCTTTGTAGAATTATAGACAATTTTAAGTTAAATAATTGACAAAGTGAGATTTGCATTCTGCAAACATAGTTCTGGTAACTTCCAGAGGACAGACTGGAGGGGACAGTGGCTGCAGGTAGGAAGCTGCATTAGAGTTTAGGGCAAACTTCATCTGTGAGGCATGAGATTGGCATATACCCCAGTGAGAGGCCAGAGAAAATACGTAATGTGTGGGATGCAAAGAATGAAGCAGAAAGAGGCTTTGGAGATGGCTCCAGTCCTTATATTAGGTGACTTGACAGATGGATATAATTAGAGATATAAATAAGGTCGCAGTTGAAGAAATGGATTTAAATGATCAATATTATGATAAAGGATGTGACTTGGGGTTAAGGTTCACATGAGAACTGTTCCCCAACATGAGCAAGCAGGGCTAGGGTGGAGTGTGGTGGGTGGTTCAGGAAACAGAGAGGTGTTGCATATATGAGAAACCTTATCTAAGGGCATGGAAAATTGTAAAGGAATATTGGCCAGTGGAGAGTTGAAGAGTATGTTTGCTTTCTCTCAAGAGGATATTTCAGTGATTATGCAACCTGCATTTCCCAGGTCATATTGGCCTGGGAGTAAAAACAGGAACAGAAGAGCAGAAACAAACAGTAATTTTGCGGGTCAACTTCCTTTGCCATGGACCAGACTCTTCACATGCATATGAGAGCAGATCTCTTGCTTTTTTCTGCCTTAACTGCTCAGCTAATACCTGAGAGCTGCAATGATCAAGAGGCAGCTGAGCTGGTCTTGTGTCTTGCTCAGACCCCTAAGGCTGGCCTCTGTTCTGCTTTGTTCCATGCTGTTAGATGTTCTCAAGGATCAGAAGTGGGTCAAGGACCCTCTTTGTATCTCCTAAATAAATACCCAGGCTTCCCAGGTGGCGCTAGTGCTAAAGAACCTGCCTGCCAATGCAGGAGACATAAGAGATGCGGGTTCTATCCCCGGTTTGGGAAGATTCCCTGGAGGAGGGCATGGCAACCCACTCCAGTATCCTGGTGGGCTCCAGTCCATAGGGCTGAAAAAAGTCGGACACAACTGAAGCAACTTAACACACTTAGCAAAGAAACAAATAAATACCCAGGTGATTAATGGGGTAAAAAGAGGTAAATCTTTTTATTGTATGGTTGCCAATCCTTTTCCCTGAGCACACTCTCCCATCTCTGTCTCACTCTTCCCTAAGAAAACTGGAGACAGATGCTCCACTGTATTCAAAATTGCTACCCTCCCTTTATCTCTGACCTAGGAATTAGCTTGTCTACTTGTCTACTTCAGATATCTATCCTTCGAAAGTTTGGTCTCTGCTACAAGTTGTTTGTGAAACACCATCCTAATAAGTTCCCTAGAATATGTGTATAAACTATACACTATAAACTCCAGGAGGAAACCATTTTGTATTTATATCATACTATTCCTGAGATAACAAAATGATTTTTAAAAATGAGGTCAGGGAATATTGTTCGATGTTGTTGCTTGTTGACATAGAATTACATGTTTAAAAATTCCAGTGTAAAACTTCTTTTTCCCCTCAGCATTAACAACACAACAACAAACTCAACCACAGAAAAGTTGTATTGATTTAGTGTCTAGATTTTTGGTATATAAATAGCTCAATATCACCTCAAGGAACTAAATTATACACTGAAAATAGAAACCCAAATCACCTTGGCTCTCGGTTTATGCTGATATCTGAAACCATAAGCGAGAGTAGAAAACTTGGCTTTTTAGAGCCAGACCTCCCAACAAGATTCACCCCTCTAGCTTCTGTGGTTTCTCAGGCTGTTTGATGTTGCTACAGTATGTATTCTGTGGAGAGTCTCCTTCCTAGGAAACATTACCACATCACTAATTTGCTTTGAGTAAAAAAAAGTAAAAGGAAACTAGGAAAGAAGGAAAAGAAGTCTCAAAAAAGACAGTAAAATGTCAAATTTTACAATTAAAATTGGGCCCCAAATTCACACTTGGAACTGTCAAATTAATCCCTTCTTCAGGCTTCCTCCAGACTTATGGATAGCAAAAATTGTTATATTTCATAATAGACTCAGTATCATGGACCAAAAGCAAGGACAGAGTGTCAGAAAACATTGTACAGCAACCCTGAAGCAGCTTTACAAAACACACACACACAAAGAAGCAGTAATATCACACAGACAGCCAAGTGTACTTGGAGTCAGTTGGCAATGGAGAGGAACTTTCTGGAGGACATGTTTAAAGCCAAATATGAGTGTGATAGAGATTCAAATGTGTCTCTCAACTGTGTCTCTCAGTCACAAATTCTCAAATGGTCTTGGCACACTCTACAAAGGGTTGTTAGCTGCTTCTCAGTCTTTCCCAACCCACTGGTGGTTCAGGCAGTGAATAATCCACTTGTAATGCAGGAGACCCAGGTTCGATCCTTGGATCAGAAAGATCCCCTGGAAAAGGGAATGCCTACTCATGCCAGTATTCTTGCCTGGAGAACTTCATGGACAGAGAAGCCTGGTTGCTACATGGAGTCACATGGAGTTGGACCCAACTGAGTGGCTAACACACAAGCACACAAATAGCAACTACCGTGGATAAGGACTTCTAGCAAGCAACACTACAGCAGTCATTAATACAGACTATTTGGTTATTAATTTGTATATTAATATTTACACTGTATTTTTCCTGTATTAATTTTTACTACACTTCTTTGTCATGAAGGCTGGCTTTGCAGGTTTAGGAATAGAGGCAACCCTTTCAAATCTTTAAGGGAAAAATTCTCCCCCATGTTTATTGAGAAGTAATTAACATTGTTCAAGTTTAAGGTGCACAAGTTGATGTTTTGATATACATATATATTGCAAAACAATTACCAAAATAAGGTTAGTCAACACATCCACCAACTCAGTTATGTGTGTGTTTGTGGACATTTTTAAGATCTACTCTGTTAACAACTTTTGAGTCTACAATTCAGTATTGTTGACTGTGGTCACCATGCTGTACACCTGTAATTTATATTTTGGTTTGAGGCAGGAGTAAAGTCTCAATTTTTTCAATATTAATATTTTAACTGACCCAGTTATTTTATTGCTAAGGCTTGTCTTTCCCCTATTGGTTGGCAGTCCTAATATTATCATTTCTGGGCTCTCTATTCTATATTATTGGCATATGTTACTCAATACTTCATTATTTTAATTCACGTTGCTTTTTAGTAAGTCTTGATGCCTAGTACTGGAAGTCTAGAGAGGGTCTAGGAAATAGATTGTCTTTGCAGATGCTGCTGTAAGACTTGGTTCTGGTTTCCTGCGGCAGGGTGAATGAGAGGAGGGCACAGGGATCTATCTCAGGGATCCATTAATATTCCAGCTTGCTGTACTTTTCCTCTGACTCATTTTCTTTCCCAGCCAAGAGACACTTAATCTAGTCTCAATAATGGAAAACCCGGGCCTTTTGACTAATCATGTACCCTTCTAAATCTATTTTTTTTTTTTGTTCTGAGTTCTTTCCTACACTCTCCTGAGAGAGGCTGTTGAAATCAAAAGTCCCAAGATTTACTTCTGCTTTCTGTTGCATCATCCCTCCCCTGAGGTAGTGACTGAATTGATAGCAGAGCAAAAGTTCTAAGAAAGTGTTGAGGAGAAAACTTTAAATCATATCTCAAAACATCCCACTGAATTTGTCTAGAGTTCAAAAGATAGATATCAGTCAAAGACAAACATTAGGAAATCAAGAGCAAATTGATGATGAGTTCGAGTAAAATGTTGGGAAAAGACATTATAAATTATATAAATTAAAATTAATTAAATAATCTTATCTGAAAGTTCATTGGCTGTAACTTGCTTATCAGTGCCAAGGACAGCTGTCAACCAGGGCAAGTTAAAATAGCTATGCCATGGCTGTCTTCAGTGAATCAAATGAACTGCTTATGTTTAGCTATTATAAAACTCCCTTGAGCCTAATTTATGGAGAGCACTGTGGTTTTTGTATGAATATTTGGTGACTGCCTATTAGGAATTCCTGTTATAATAAAACCATCCAAGATTGATAATATATATTGTTTAAAACTGTTATATTTAAATATACTTAAAAATAGAAAAGTAAGAAAAGCAAGATTTTAAAATATGATTTATGTTTCCATTTAGGGTATACTAAGAATAAGTTAGTAGTTTTCATAATTTTACTACTATTTTTAAATAATCCATTTTTAAAATAAATTCATAAAATTAACACAATCTTTCATGAAGGATTTTCTTGGAAACCAAAGAAAGTGAAAAGTCAGTTTGCAAGCCTGGGAAATTCCTATTATTTTGCCATATCTTCCCATTAGCAGGAGCTTCACTTATAGCTCAGTTAGTAAAGAATCTGCCTGCAATGCAGGAGACCCTGGTTCAATTCCTGGGTCAGGAAGATCCCCTGGAGAAGGGATAGGCTACCCACTCTGGTATTATTGGGCTTCCCTGGTAGCTCAGCTGGTAAAGAATCCGCCTGCAGTGTGGGAGACCTGGGTACAATTCCTCGGTTGGGAAAATCTCCTGAAGAAGGGATAGGCTACCGATTCCAGTATTCTGGCCTGGAGATTTCCATGGAATGTACAGTCCGTGCAGTTGCAAAGAGTCAGACATGACTGAGCAACTTTCATTTTCATTTCACTTTCCCATTAGCAACCATTAAATGCATTTGTGCTGCCTTCCAGGCTGTATTAATCCCTGCCATAGACAGACCTACATAGCACCATCACTATGCTGGTGACACCATTGTCTATATATTTGCTCTCAGATTATAGATCCAAATACTTATTGAATATACTTGATTGAGCATCTACTCAGGTGCCCAAGATCTCAATGTCATTCTTGAGTCCTCTCTTTCCCTCACCTGTTACATCTAATAAATTACCAAAACTTCTTGGTTATTCTCAAATATAGTTGAGTCTCTTCTTTCCTCTCCTTACCTACCTAGTCCAGGGTATTATCTTCAAGGGCCTGAGAAACTACAAAAGACACTCCTGTTCCCATGCTTGTCATCTTCTAATCTATCATCCACATTGTAGAAAACAAGGTCTTTCTAAATTGCACATCTGACCACTTTGTTTTCTTACTTAAAAAGTTTGAATTTCAACTTATTGCAACTCATTACCGAAGCACTAACCCCTTTTCTATCTATCCAATGCTAAATTATGTGTTCTTCATGAACTTTCCTTCTCAGAATAATTTGTGGTTTGATTTTCTCTTTCCCTTTCCAAAAGGGAAGAAACTGTGTTTTCTTCTTTTTTTTTTTAAACTGTATCTCAAATACCAAGGGCACACTTAAATAAATTTTTGTTCATTTACTATGAATATATCATATACTTAGGATTTCTTATCAGCTTCATGAATGAAAAATGTGGCTACTTTTTACAGTAGAACTAGGGAGAAACTGTATAGTAAATGCTTTTAATAGTAAGGCCTTTGACGGCCGTAGTCTCTTTGGTTAAGGAGTTAAAGCTAATAGTAAATGAAGGGTTCTATATAATCAATGAGGCAGACAGTTTTTAGGAAGACCCATAGTGACTTTTACTCAAGGTTAGAGTCACACTGTACCATTTCATTGACAATAGTGAAGGATTTTTAAATTTTATAACCACTTTTTAGAAAGTTATCTATATCTTAATATATAAACCATTAAGTCATGATTTTCTTTAACTCTCGAACCAATGAGACTTTGACTGTCAAAGACCTTACTATTAATAGCACTTACTATCCAGTTTCTCACTAATTCTATTGTAGAAAAAAGTAGATTCTTTTACACAGTTTTTACCCATGAGTCTGACAAGAAATCATAGCTATATGATACATCGCTCAGCAGCAACATGAATATTTGTATTTATTGTATCTTTCAGTAAGAGTATAGTTTATCGCTATCAGATATGTCTCTGTTTTTATTTTCTGAAGATAACTAGGCTTTTTCTCCTATCTTCAGATCACTAGCTTAGCTGAGTCATATAAAATAATTTCATGTTGTCTGTTTCCTCAGTAACCATCATTAGTAGGATCATGTGCTTTTCGTTTGAAATAAATCTTTGAGGACTGGGAAATACATATCCAAGCTACATCAGAACATAATTTTGAAAATATATCTAAAGGACAAAAACCTTTACATGGTTATAAAACATAGATACTTCTTCATAAGTAGTCATTTCAAAATCTCACCTCTCAGTGAGGTCAATTTCCATCCTCAATAACATGATATCAGCTTCATTTTAGGTACAAATAAACTGAGCCTCACAAAACACACATGAACATACCTGATGTAGTTTTAACCTCTATTTCCTTAGAAATCCTGTCATGACTACTATGGCCAGGTGGGACTCACAGTAATAGACCCCTTTCATAAGTGAGTCTTAACTCATTAAAGTGAAGTGAAGTGAAGTGAAATTGTCAGTCATGTCCGACTCTGCAACCACATGGACTGTAGCCTACCAGGCTTCTCCATCCATGGGATTTTTCCAGGCAAGGGTACTGGAGTCGGTTGCCATTTCCTTCTCCAGGGGATCTTCCTGACCCAAGAATCAAACCCGGGTCTCCTGCATTGCAGATAGGTGCTTTACCCTCTGAGCCACCAGGGAAGAGCTCATTAAAATGTTGTCAGTCTAAATGCCACTATCCAGACACAAATATCCAGTTCTTTTAAATGAATCCACACATTTAAAAAAAATCTTAGAAATATGGATCTCATCCTCTGTAAATCAAAAAAGAGTGAAAGAGAAAAAAGCAAAGAAGAAAGAAACCCTAAATGAGCAAGCCACGGAGATGCTTCAGTTAAATGAACAGAGGTCAAAGGAGAGAATGACTGGGGGACCTCCGTCTGGAGAGAAGACTGAAAAGGAGCCAGCCAGCCAGAGACTCTTAAAGGGAGGGGAAGGGGTAGAACTGCGGGATGACTCATGAGCAGAGGTGCTGCTTGCCAGGCCCACTGCTTTTGTTCCTTTTTAGCCCCTTTCCTGCTCTGCATTCTGCCCTCTGATTTCTATTTAAATGCAGTTACTTCCTTTATTCACAGTTTTCATCCAGGATGTAACTATGTCTCTGTTATCAGCATCTGTGTTGCTTCAGATGGTGCTTTCTCGTGTCCTTGCAGCATTTCCTGAGGTATGACTCCAACAGTTCGGATTCCAGGTGTCATCGGTGCCAACCATTAACCAAACATGTGCATCCTCGCTCCCACAGATGACTAGGCTGTTTGTTTATGATTCTGTCTAGAAGGAGTCACTGTAAGGATGAGGAAGAACTTTAATTGCTCCCCAAATGTGTAATCACACCTTGCACACCCCACAGAATAGAAAATCATTTCTAAATAAAAAAGAATGATAAAACACTATCACAAGTTTCTTTAGGTAAATAATCTATATAAAAGCACTAGAGCATTAACAGACCTTTAAAAAGATTGAATTATTTATTTCTGAAATGTGGCATGTTTTCAAAGCACTTCTATTAATGTTCCATTTTCATAACTGGCTTCAGAGTTGCTTGGCAATCAATTTCTAGTTTATGAACTTCTTACGAACTACATCTGTGTGCCCCTCTCTTCTTCATGTATCAGCAAACTAATTTTAAGAGTAAGCTTTCTTATTGTCACATATGTAACAAGAAATCTAAGAAGGACACATTTAGACAGCAGCTGCTCAATCATTATACAGCAAGATCAAGATTCAGTGTATAATCAACATGGAAATGGTTTTATTTTGTTTATAATATATCAGATGATAGGTCTGCTTATTTCAATATTGTTTTGGATGACTCAATTGTCGTACTAATGAGAAGTAAGAATTTTTAGAACAAGGACCACCCCTGATCTGTCTTGGTATCTTATAATATGCCTATCATAACTTAGGGCTTTACATTTAATTGGTGAGTAATTAACATTTGTTGATGAAAATACATTTTACCAAATAAAAGAAAGCAAAATTGATGAGACTGAAACCCGATTACCTTTCCATGCTTTAGTGTTTGGCCCAGAATAATTTTCCACAAATAAAGTAACTCATAAATTGGGAAGAAATTAATATTGGAAACATTAAACAAACAAACAAAAAACTCCTTTAGAAGAGAGAACATGTAATTGATTTTTATCCTCATGTTAAAAATACAAGTCTGCACCAAAAGGTTTTTGAGATATGAGTACATTGGATTTCCTTTGGAACACATAAAGTAACTGAAACTTTCTGTTCAGGATTTTTAAAAAATCAAGTAGTTCTTGTTCTTGAACGTGTATTTGTGATTTGTATTGAATCTTCACTCAGATTACTTATCAATTGTTTATTTGGTGGAAAAGGAGCAACATAAAAATAATAACTCACATACACGAATGATTGATCAGGCTCTCCAACACAAAATGGTTTGAGAAATTCTGTAACAAATGTCCCCTAACTTTTTATTTACACTACAGAACAAAATCATTATTCTCTCCTACCATGAACAGTCTGCAAAAGTAAAAAGAGACCTTCTTACTTAGAATTGAGAAGACTTAAACCTGTATATATTTTGTTTTTGTTTCAGAATCACTAAACTATTTATCATTATATCTCTATTATATGTGAAGAGGTAGAATTCAGAAAAGGCAAGGTAGCAACTTAGAGTGGGCTAATTTCCAACTGGTTACCTATTTTCAATTAGCATATGATTTACAAGTAGTAAATTGTGAATCTTTTTATTCACAACTATGAATAATTGAACATAATATCAAAATCTGCTGTGAATCAAGCTTTCTTCTTTTTCCATTATTTCTAATGAGTGTTAAGTCTCCAAATCGTGTCTGACTCTTGCCACCTTCATGGACTGTAGTCTGACAGGCTCCTTTGTTCATGGAATTCTCCAGGCAAGAATACTTGAGTGGGTTGCCATTTCCTTCCCCAGGGGATCTTCGTGATCCAAGAATTGAACCCGGGTCACCTGCATTGTAGGTGGATTCTTTACCACCGACCTACTAATGAATGTTTAGGCTCTTCCAACTAATTTTGGTGTTTCTGAAAGCATCTGTTGTTTCTCTTTCCTAGATGAAAAGACTTATATCTACAAAGGGAGTATTGTTTAAACGATATTTGATTCTTATCACTGTCCAGCAGCATTTTGAATGTTGATTTGATACATGTTAGTGTCTGTTATCATCAGAGTGGAATTTGTTTAAAACTGCTTTTGTTGCACATTGATATATATAGTAAGATGGTGTAGATGTGAACAAAGAAATGAGTTTCAAGTAAAGAGTAATTTTGGTTACACCAAAGATGATCAGTTTTACATTGTGGTTTAAAACTTGTACTCTCTGGGAACTTGTTCAAATAGGGATATTTTCAATAACTTTCTTTTAAATTTTTAATATGTTCTTATTTATGATGAAGACAGAATCAAAGTTTTGTTTACCATAAAATAATTGTATTGTTCTATCACATTTCTTGGAATATCTTTAAATTAAATTTTGTAATTGAAAATTTTAAGTCCATTAGGTGAGAATATTCTTATTTAGAGGAGAAAACTCATAAAACCCTATGTACAGCAGTTTCCCCGATGTTTATAACCTGAAGCAGAAGTTGGCAAACTTTTAAGGCCTATACTCTAAAAACAGTTTCTCCGTTTTCAAAGGGTGTTTGATGAAAAAAAAAAAAATACAATCAAGATCTCACAAGTGGTCAAGAAAGTCTAAAATACTTACCAACTGGCTCTTTACCAAAAAGAAAAGTTTGTCAACCCCTAATCTTCAAGTAACCACTGACCTTTGAATAATAGTTCAGTTCAGTTCAGTTGCTCAGTCGTGTCCGACTCTTTGTAACTCTATGGACTGCTGCCCACCAGGCTCCTCTGTCCATGAGGATTCTCCAGGCAAGAATACTGGAGTGGGTTTCCATGCCCTCCTCCAGGGGATCTTCCCAACCCAGGGACTGAAACCAGGTCTTCCTCATTGCAGGTGGATTCTTTACCACCTAAGCCACCAGGGAAGCCCACGAATACTGGAGTAGGTAGCCTATTCCTTCTCAAGGGGAAAGCTGAAATACTTATAAAGTGTCATCACTAAAATCTTCCAGCTCATCAACAAATAGAACTTATTATTACAAAGGAGGCTAGAATAGTAAAAATAATATATTACATCACAGAACAAGTCATTGATTTTAAGGCATTCAGATTGGACTGTCCCATAGTGAGTAGCTCCGGGGCAGAGTAGGAAGACTCCAAAAGCATGCCTCTTTTCCTTCATTCAGTTGTCCCATGCCCACGGCAAACTTTACCTACACTGACCTTAGAACTCCTTCCCAAAAAACATGGATGCAGCCTTTTCATCTTTCTTCACACACTTCTCTTGATGGTAAATCACTATCAATTAATCACAATTGTCAGTTAATATATGAGAACTTTCTGTCACATTTGTTCCTGAAAAATTACATGGAAGGGAGAGAGAAGAGCAGTTGAAAGAGTATCTTTCAGCAGTTGAAAGGGGATCTGGTTGTAATAGAGAAGGGGAAAGCTAGAGGTAGGGTAAAAGAGGGAGAAAAAAAAAAGGAGACAGCAACTTTCAATGAAATTAGTTACATTCTCCTTTTTGGAATAAACTAGCAAAATATTTCAGAATGTGTTTCAAGAATGAAATAAGCACCCAGCAAATGACTGCATGATTTTCCAAAAGGCAGAAAATGGATTAGGAAAAGTTTAAAGGCTCAAAAGATGGGGCTAGCAATGATAGAAAAGGGGAAGGGAAATTACAGAGACAGATCAGAGGGCATGTGTGTATGTACATGTTTATGTCCCAGGGATTAGCCTTAATAAAAGAGTAAACCACATGGTTTAGGAAAAATGTTTCTAATATCTAGGATAGATCTTTAAGAAGATAGAAATCCAGGGTGCTTAGCAGGCTGACAGAAACATTAGGATGCAGTCAAGTCAGAATAGAAGATCAAAGGTATCAATGGTCTCAATTGCCTATACAGGGAAGGGAAGTCTCATCAACCTTAGTGCTAAGGCTGTTTAGAAAATCTGAGTCCCTTCACCAGAAAATACTTGGTGATTTTGGGTAGATCAGACATGTAATAGTGAATAGATGGGTCACCCAGTGATTTTGTTAATTAAATAATTTAAAGCATTTGTCATAATTTAGAATTGGACTGAGAAATATCTAGCTTCACAAATGACACATTTTGTGGCTCCAGTGCTAGAGGTGTGGGTTTAACCCCTACCCAGGGAGCTAGGATCCCACGTGCTACACATGAGTCAGCCAAAAAAAAAAAAAAAAAAAGACACATTTCAAGGGTCTATTATAAATTGAATGATTGTAGAGGCTGAAAGTGCTCTCATAGTCCTGCCTCCCCAGGTCATAATTGAAATCTAAGGTCAAGGAGTTGAGACAGAATTTCAGCATTCCCACCCAGCCCTGCTGACTCAGTGTCCTTTAAACTATATCCTGTAGCCACTATATCACTGAAATGTACAGAACCTCCTCACCCCAGAACTCTTGAGGCTAAGAAATATCCTTGCTAAACATTTCTTATATAGTATGGAAACTCTGTTGTCAGTTCTCAATAAAGCCAACAGAATTTCTTGACTGCTGCCTAAAATAAGACTATCTTTCACCCACAAGTGAGTTTAGAAACATATTTAATTTTACATCTACTACATAATGCTAGCTGGTGTGTGATGACACAAACAGAGAAAATGAGCCATCTTGAAATAATATGCTAACCAGGTCTTGCTGTAGATGTAAGCAAATGAAGCCAATTAAGGATAACATTCTGCAACACTCCATTTTTAAAATTAAATTGTCTTGTATATTTTTCTCAACTCTTTTCAAACATAGATTTATGAAAATCCAGAGTAAAAGCCAAGAAAAAAAAAGAAAACATTTGCCCATGTACCAAGATAAAATATAAACAAAAATGTGAAAATATTTCTGAGATTAAATCTGCTGGATACCAATGTGTTGCTAACACAGTCTATACTATAAGAGTTCAAGGCTAAGCCCTGTTCATCCCTTGGGGATCCAGGAATTTGACCAAATGGAGGAAATTGCTTTCCATTCAAGTTTCTTAGATGAGCATGAAAAGGCATGGCTACCAAGCTTCAGTATTTCTGAGAAAGAAGATGTTGATTTTTAAAGAAGAAAACTAAAAGATTGAAAAGTTCTAGTCTTATTTCTGAAGAAAATAAACTCAGTGTCGACACTGAGTAATCTATCATTGTTACACCTAAAACAATGAAAGATAGGGATGATGAATAAATACAAGGGAGTAAAACATAGATTCGTCATATAACAGAGACATGGTGAAAATCCAGTGAAAACTGTGTCCTTGTAATAACTTTGAAATAGATTGAACTGCTTCAAAAGAATAACACATAGTATCATCAAGGTCTAATGTGACATTTAAAACTGATATTAGGGTTAATAATTCATGACAGTAAATAGTCAGTGGTTGGCACCCAAATAGAGATAACCTGGTCAAGTTTTCCAGAAAAAAAAATAAATGGTCCATGTTTTTGAAAATAAGGACTATACAGCACTCAGAAAACAGCCTTTCAGATGCTGTGGCATAATTTGTCTTTTTTAAGGATCTCCAAATATAGAGGAATGGGAGCTTCACTGCAGCTTCTAAAAGCCAAGTCTGGGTTTTGCCTTTACTACATAACTGCCACAAATCAGAAATTTGTTATTGGCAAAGCTACTCAAATATAGCAAACCGCTTTAAAATACACTATTGTGCAGCAAAGCAGGTTAGACAAATGATTACAATTATTTTTCAAAATGGGAAACCAAACATAAGCTAAATGTAAAATTGCTTGAACTGAGAAAATATTTACTCCTGTGAGGCTGATTGCAGTAAACTTGCTTCTTCAGATTTTTATGGCCCACTAGTTTTTATGTTTATATTTCTGACTTAAGACTGAGTTATCACAGAGATTCTCTAAGATGGATTTGTTGGTTTGCTTGGAGATTCTTGGAGTGGCTCTTTCAGAATCATAAACTTGAATGATAAATTTCCAGTAGACATGTATGGATGTGAGAGTTAGACCATAAAGAAGGTTGAGCGCTGGAGAATTGATGCTTTTGAATTTTGGTGTTGGGGAGGACTCTTGAGAGTCCCTTGGACTGCAAGGAGATTAAACCAGTCAATCCTAAAAGAAATCAACCCTGAATGTTCATTGTAAGGACTGATGCTGAAGCTGAAGTTCCAATACTTTGGCCATCTGATGTGAAGAGCTGACTCTTTGGAAAAGACCCTGATGCAGAAAGAATGAATGCAGGAGGAGAAGGGGACCACAGATGACAAGGTGGTTGGATGACATCACTGACTCAATGAAATGAGTTTGAGCAAGTGCCGGGAGTTGGTGATGGACAAGGAAGCCTGGTGTGTTGCAGTGCATGGGGTAGCAAAGAATTGGACGCAACTGAGCAACTGAACTGAACTGAACTGAACTGAATCCCATCATTAGTTGAGAAAGATCTATATGTAGTGTATTAATAATGTGATGAGAACAAGAAGTGATGCAAATATTCCTAAGAGCATGGGGAATGGAAAACACAGAAAAAGTTGTGGCAGAGATTATTATGTTCACAAAGATCCATTATTGTTTTCCTTCTTACTCAGATATCATATATTTTTCCACTTTTTCTTATAGCTTCATGAGGTCATGTGAGTTCTGAACAATGCAAAGTGAGCAGAATGGTATATACCACCTCTTGGCATCAGTTCAGTTCGGTTCAGTCACTCAGTCATGTCCAGCTCTTTGTGACCCCATGGACTGCAGCACGCCAGGCCTCCTTGTTCATCACCAACTCCTGCAGTATATCCAAACTCATGTCCATTGAGTTGGTGATGCCATCCAACCATCTCATCCTCTGTCGCCCCCTTCTCCTCCCACCTTCAATCTTTCCCAGCATCAAGGTCTTTTCAAATGGTCAGTTCTTCGCATCAGGTGGCCAGAGTATTGGAGCTTCAGTTTCAGTATCAGTCCTTCCAATGAATATTCAGGACTGATCTCCTTTAGGATGGACTGATTGGATCTCCTTGCAGTCCAAGGGACTCTCAAGAGTCTTGTCCAACACCACAGTTCAAAACCATCAATTCTTCAGCTCTCAGCTTTCTTTATAGTCCAAATCTCACATCCGTACATGACTACTGGAAAAACCATAGCCTTGACTAGACTGACCTTTATTGACAAAGTAATGTCTTTGCTTTTTAATATGCTGTCTAGGTTGGTCATAACTTTTCTTCCAAAGAGTAAACATCTTTTAATTTCATGGCTGAAGTCACCATCTGCAGTGATTTTGGAGCCCAAGAAGATAAAGTCTGTCACTGTTTCCACTGTTTCCCTATCTATTTGCCATGAAGTGATGGGACCAGATGCCATGATCTTCATATTCTGAATGTTGAGCTTTACACCAACTTTTTCACTCTCCTCTTTCACTTTCATCAAGAGGCTCTTTAGTTCAATTTCTGCCATAAGGGTGGTGTCATCTGCATATCTGAGGTTATTGATATTCCTCCCAGCAATCTTGATTCCAACTTGTGCTTCATCCAGCCCAGCGTTTCTCATGATGTACTCTGCATAGAAGTTAAATAAGCAGGGTGACAATATACAGCCTTGACATACTCCTTTTCCTATTTGGAACCAGTCTGTTTTTCCATGTCCAGCTCTAACTGTTGCTAGCATGTGTGATGAATGCACTTGTGTGGTAGTTTGAGCATTCTTTGGCATTCTCTTGGCATCACTATCAGTAAAAAATATAGCCTGACAATTCTTCCAGCTGTTCACCCTGGTAGAGAACACAGTAAAGAACCCCAAGTTCCTAAGGCAGGCACTCATTCCTTCATTGAAAGTCTTGCTATTAATAATACTCCAATGGAACTAAGCAGTGTGATAGTGAAAGTGAAAGTCCCTGATAGCTCAGTTGGTAAGTAATCTACCTACAATGCAGGAGACCCTGGTTCTATTAATGGGTCGGGAAGATCCACTGGAGAAGGAATAGGCTACGCACACCAGTATGCTTGGCTTCCCTTGTGTTCAGCTGGTGAAGAATCCGCCTGCAATGCAGGAGACCTGGGTTCAATCCTTGTGTTGGGTAGTTCCCCTGGAGAAAGGAAAGGCTACCCACTCCAGTATTCTGGCCTAGAGAATTCTATGGACTGTATAGTCAATGGAGTCGCAAAGAGTCAGCCACGACTGATCAACTTTCAGTTTCACAAGCTTGGTGGCTAGGACAGTAAAGAATCTGCCTGCAATGCAGGAGACCTTGGTTTGAGTCCTGGGTTGGGAAGATCCCCCAAAGAGGGGAATAGATACCTACTCTAGGATTCTTGCCTGAAGAATTTCATGGATGGAGGAACCTGGCAGGCTACAGTCCATGGACTTGCAAAGAAACGTACACTACTGACAGACTAACAAATACACAAGCTCCTGACTTTGTTGCAGACAGATAACAATTTGTAGTTTGCTACCCTTGGAGAAGTACTGCCCTAGGGAGGCAATAGGAAACTAGATTCCCAAACAATTTCTCAGAACATATCAACAGTCCAATCACAGCTTTGTTAGACTATTGTAGCAACAGGAAATTAAATTTATTATTTCAGTTAAGCCACAACCATTATTTCAGTATGCTTGTCTGGAGAATCCAATGGACAGAGGAGCCTGGAGGGCTACAGTCCACGGCATTGCATAGAGTCAGACACCACTGAGCAAATAACACTACTAGTACAACCATTATTGATTTTTTAAAAATCACATAGACAATCTTGATTAATATGGGTTGCTAGGAAAAAAAAAAAAAGACACAACATAATACATAGTATTTTCAGTTGATTTTGATATGTTGGAAAGTTCTCACAAACCACAGAACAGAAATTGAGCAAATCGCATATTCTAACCATAGAAAATAAACTAGTAATTAATAAAAAGGTACTTTAAAAATAATTAAATGAAAAGCAAAAACAAAAATATCATTAATAACTCTTTGGCCAAAGATTAAATTTAAAATTTAAATATCACATAATTAGAAAATGCCAGCAATAAGATTATTAAAATTCAGGAGATTGAGGGCAAAGCTATTGCTCAGGTCCATTTATTGTTACTTTATTGAAAGATGCATAGAACTGAAGAAGTTATAAATAGAGCATACAAACAAGGAAACCAAGAGGGACAAAATAACATACTTTAATAAGCAAAAATAATTTAATATATTAAAAAAAGATGTAGACTTGTTAGGTAAATCTGGGAATCAAATATTAATGGTAAAATAATAGTTAAAGCAGTAAAATAGACCCCTAAGCAAGTCTAATCAGGAAAAAAGACCCTACAAATGTATAAAATGCTGAGAGAAATATTAAGAAACTGTTTAACTTGGGGGAAATATTAGTTATCAACATTACCTCAAAAGCAAGTTTATACTTGACTAGAAAATTAGTCAAGGATATAAAAAAGCTGTCAAACTATAACTTTTATTATGTAGAAATGTACAGGGAGACAATGTATATTGTTTGGGCATTTTAACCAATTAATTTAGAAATTTAGGTATATACATTATTGAAAGACACTCAAATGTAGTACATATTTCTTCTAAATTATCAGAGTGAAAAAATTAAAGTTGTATATCATACAAAAGAAACTGAAGTAAAATAGTTTAGAAATCAATCACTTAAGTATAAAATAAGATAGAAGAGCCAAATGTATCTGCTATAACAATTGGAAATTTACAAATAACATATATTCATATTCGTTAGGGTACAAAAGACAAATTAAATCATATGGTGATTATAAGAGACTCACTTAATATTGACTTAGAATCTTTTAAAAGTGTCTAAATATCTATCAAATATAGGTAAGGAGAAAGATAGAAAGACTCAGAATATCTAAATAAGTCAAGTTTGAATTTAAGGTTTTAAATGTAAATGGGACATATAAAGTCATGTTTTACTAAGAAAATGTTCAGTAAAACACAGTAAGGAGTATAACACCAAAACTGTTGAAAAATACGAGAAGAAATAATACTGGTAAGACAATTTCACAGAATTCTCAGCCTAGCAAATTGAGTGTAAAGTTTTAATATTGAATTTAAGGAGCATACTAACCTGATTAAATATCATTTATATGTGTAATCTTAAAAAATGAAGTAAATGGACTTACTTACCAAACAGAAATAGACTCATAGGAATAGAAAACAAACTCATGGTTCCCACAGGGAATGGCAGCAGGAAATAAATTAGGACTTTTCTATATACTAACATAGCATTGTAAATTAACTATATTTCAACAAAGAAAATGTAGAAATTATACATGCTCTACTTTGAATACCGTTTAGAATGAAATACATAACACTGACGGTATTGAAGCTGATAACAACACATGGAAATGCTAAATTAAAATAAAACAAAATTGAAAGATATCTTTCAAAGTATACCCCCAAGCTGAAGAAGGCAGGTAAACTGCAAATAGTTTTATAAACTCAGGGATTATCTCTTGAGTAGTCTTAGGAAAAACCTGGACATGAACATAAAAGCTAATGGCTATCAGTTTTTCACCACTGAGAATGTTTGCTGTGGGTTTGTTGTATGTGGCCTTTATTATGTTGAGGTAGGTTCCTTCTATGCCTACTTTCTGAAGAGTTTTTTTTGTTGTTGTTGTTTTTTGTCATAAACGTGTGTTGAATTTTGTCAAAAGCTTTTTCTGCTTCTATTGAGATGATCATGTGGTTTTTATCTTTCAGTTTGTTAATACGCATTGATTGATTTGCGTATATTGAAGAATCCTTGCATCCCTGGGATAAATCCCACTTGATCATGGCACATGATCATTTTCATGTGTTGGCTTCTGTTTGCTAAAATTTTGTTAAGGACTTTTGCATCTATGATATCTTTGTCTGGTTGTGGTATCAGTATGATGGTGGCCTTGTAGAATGAGTTTAGTAGTTTTCCTTCCTCTGCAATTTTCTGGGAGAATTTAAGCAAGATAGGTGTTAGCCATTTTCTACCCCTTTGGTAGAATTCACCTGTGAGGCCTTCCGGCCCTGGGCTTTTGTTTGTTGGAAGATTTTTGATTACCATTTCAATTTTGGGGCTTGCTTGATCTGTTCATGCTTTCTATTTCTTCCTGGTTCTGTTTTGGAAGATTGCACTATTCTAACAACTTGTCCATTTCTTCCAGGTTGTCCCTTTTATTGGCATATAATTGCTTACACTGGTCTCTTATGATCCCTGTATTTCTGCATTGTCTGTTGTGACTTCTCCTTTTTAATTTCAAATTTTGTTAATTTGAGTCTTTCCCTTTTTTTCTAGATGAATCTGGCTAGTGGTTTGTCAATTTTGTCTTCTCAAAGAAACAGCTTTTGGTTTTCCTCATCTTGGCTATTCTCTCCTTTTCTTTTTCATTTATTTCTGCTCTGATCATTATGATTTCTTTCCTTCTATTAACTTTGGGGTTTTTTTTGGTTGTTGTTCTCTTTTCTAGTTGCTTTAGATGTAAGGTTAATTTGTTTATTTCATGTTTTTGTCTTTTCTTGAGGTAGGATTGTATTACTATAAACTTTCCTCTTATAAATACTTTTGCTGCATCCATAAATTTTGGGTTGTTGTGTTTTCATTGTCATTTGTTTCTAGGTATTTTTTTATTTCCTTTTTAATGTCTTCCATGACCTGTTTGTTATTTAGAAGCCTGTTGTTTAGCCTCCATGGGTTTTGGGTTTTTTTACTGTAGTTGATATAGGGAACCCTCTTGCAGTGTTGGTGGGAATGTAAATTGATACAGCCACTATAGAGAGCATTATGGAGATTCCTTACAAAACTAGAAATAGAACTACCATATGACCCAACAATCCTACTACTGGGCTTATACCCTGAGATAATCATAATTGAAAGAAGCTTTTACAATATTCATGGAGCCCTTTTTATTTGCCAGGACATCAGAAATTGGATGTCCATATAGAGGAATATTACTCAGATTTTATGTAGATGCATTGACCTATGTACTCTATAGAGTTTTATAGTTTCTGATCTAATGAGATGGATAACCCAGAGATTATTTTACATGTGTGTGGTTAGAAAGATGGTCTGATTCATATTTGCAACAGCAGTAAAAGATGCATACACATGAACAGAGTGGGACATAGGAGGGGAGCAGAGGATCTTGAATTGAGAGAATAGCAATGAATTCAGACATTACTTGAAAATAGAAAGCATATGATTTGCTCAATAGAGGCAGTGAAGTGCTGTGACAACCTTCAACCCATTTCTGAGAGAACCTAGAGGAGCAGGAATAGAGGGGACAGGACCTCAACTGATCATGTTGATGTATGGCAAGTCAACAAATTGAAAACAATTTTCCCATAAAAGCCAGGAAAAAGCTAATGGATAGAGCCTGGAATTTCAATGTTAATGGGAATATAGTTATGGAAGATTTGGACAGCATGGTGGAGAAAAGTAATAAAAGAATCCAAAATTCCTTCAAAAAGAAGAATTTTTAAAAGTCTCCAAAGATTTCTTTTAAAAAGTCTTTCCGACTAGAAATAAAGCTCACCAGAAATTTTCTGACCATCAATGAATATAGTAAAGTTGTCAATATAAAATCAACCTTAAATTATTCTTACAAAGAATAAAAAAGTTTTATGAAATTGAGGAAAATTCCAAAGACTTTAAGGAAAGAATAAAATACTAAGGAAAATTCTCCTAAAGAAGAAAGACCATAATAGAAAATATAAAATTCTGCATGAAAGAAAATCAGAGACACAAAATAATGGAGAAATATCCATTTCATGGATTAAAAAACAATAAAGTGAAATGATATATACCCAAAAGAATAAAAATAATAAGCCATATCAAAAATCATATACATTTCAAGAAATAATAAATTTCAAGATTTGTATAAAATAGAAATCGAAATCTAAAAGCAATCAAAGAAATAAATGAAGAATCAATGCCTAATTTTCCAGACAAAACCTACAGTCATCAAGACATATACTGGACAAAGAATAACATATAATAATTCCAAACAGGAAAAGGAGTATGTCAAGGCTGTATATTGTCACCCTGCTTATTTAACTTCTATGCAGAGTACATCACGAGAAACGCTGGACTGGAAGAAGCACAAGCTGGAATCAAAATTGCTAGGATATATCAATATACCTTTGATATACAGTGACACCAGTATGATGGCAGAAAGTGAAGAGGAAGTAAAAAGCCTCTTGATGAAAGTGAAAGAGGAGAGTGAAAAAGTTGGTGTAAAGCTCAACATTCAGAAAACAAGATAGGTGGCCATCACCCCTTAAAATAGATGGTCCAGTGGCCATGGGTCAGACTTTTAAATTTTTGGAAACCAGTTCACAGACTTGATTTCATGCTTTAAAAATCTTCTCCTGGTTCTGTTGAAAATTAGACAATTCTAACCTTGTACTTTGCCAACCAAGGTCCGTCTAGTCAAGGCTATGGTTTTTCCTGTGGTCATGTATGATGTGAGAGTTGGATTGTGTTGTGACTGTCCATTCAATTGATGCTTTTGAACTGTGGTGTTAGAGAAGACTCTGAGTGGTTTTGTCAACTTTGAGATCCAAAGCCCTGGATTTCTTTGGAAGGAATGATGCTAAAGGGATTTCCAGTACTTTGGCCACCTCATGCGAAGAGTTGACTCAATGGAAAAGACTTTGATGCTGGGAGGGATTGGGGGCAAGAGGAGAAGGGGGCAACAGAGGATGAGATGTCTGGATGGCATCACTGACTCAATAGGCGTGAGTCTGAGTGAACTCCAGGAGATGATGATGAACAGGGAGGCCTGGTGTGCTGCAATTCATGGGGTCGCAAAAAGTTGGGCACGACTGAGCAAATGAACTGAACTGAACTGAACTGAATATATGTAATGGGATAGTATTTAGCCATAAAAAAGAATGAAATAATGCTATCAGCAGAGATTATCATACTAAGTGAAGTAAGTTAGATAGAGAAAGGCAGATATCATATGATACTGCTTACATGCAGAATCTAAAAAGATGATTCAAATGAACTTATTTACAAAACAGAAATATGATCACAGATGTAGAAAACAAACTTATGGATACCAGAAGAGAAAAGAGGAGAGGGATAAGTTGGGAGATTGACATATACTCACCACTATACATATATATTATCAAATAGATAACTTATAAGGAACTGCTGTATAACACAGGGAACTCTAATCAATACTCTGTAATGACCTTCCGTTGAAGCAGAAGATATTAAGAAAAGGTGGCAAGAATACACAGAACTGTACAAAAAAGGTCTTAATGACTTGGATAACCACGATAGAATGGTCACTCACCTAGAGCCAGATATCCTGGAGTAGGAAGTCAAGTTCTCTTAGGAAGCATCACCATGAATAAAGTTAGTGGAGGTCATAGAATTCCAGCTGAGCTATTTCAAATCTGAAAAGAGGATGCTGTTAAAGTGCTGCATTCAATATGCCAGCAAATTTGGAAAATTCAGCAGTGGCCATAGGACAGGGAAAGGTCAGTTTTCATTCCAATCCCAAAGAAGGGAAATGCCAAAGAATGTTTAAACTACCATACAATTACTTTCCTTTCACATGCTAGCAAGGCAAACCTCAAAATCCTTCAAATCAGGCTTCAACAGTAAGTGAACCAAATAATTTCAGATGTAAAAGCTGGATTTAAAAAAGGCAGAGGAACAGAGATCTAATTACCAACATCCTTTGGATCATAGAAAAAACAAGGGAATTCCAGAAAACCATCTGCTACATTAACTTCACTAAAGCCTTTTACTGTGTGGATCATAACAAACTGTGGAAATTCATAAAGATGTGGAAATATCAGACCACCTTACCTGCCTCCTGTAAAACCTTTATACAGGTCAAGAAGGAACAGAACCAGACATGGAACAAGGGATTGGTTCCAAACTGAGAAAGTAGTACATCAAGGCTGTATATTGTCACCCTGCTTATTTAACTTATATGCAGTGTAACATCATGCGAAATGCTGGGCTGGATGAAGCTGAAGCTGGAATCAAAATTGTGAGAAATGTCGGTAACTTCTGATGTACAGAGGACACCACCCTTATGGCAGAAAGCAAAGAGGAATTATAGAGCCTCTTGATGAAAGTGAAAGAGGAGAGTGAAAAAGCTGGCTTAAACTCAACATTCAAAAAACTAAGATCATGGCATCTGGTCCCATCACTTCATGGTAAATAGATGGGGAAACAATTGGAAACAGTGACAGACTTTTATTTTCTTGGGCTCCAAAATCACTGTGGATAGTGACTGCAGCCATGAAATTAAAAGACGCTTGCTCCTTGGAAGAAAAGCTATGACCAATCTACTGCTGCTGCTACTGCTAAGTCACTTCAGTCATGTCTGACTCTGTGCGACCCCATAAACAGCAGCCTACCAAGCTCCCTTGTCCCTGGGATTCTCCAGGCAAGAACACTGGAGTGGGTTGCCATTTCCTTCTCCAATGCATGGAAGTGAAAAGTGAAAGTGAAGTTGCTCAGCCATGTCCGACTCTTAGCGACCCCATGGACTGCAGCCTACCAGGCTCCTCCATCCATGGGAGTTTCCAGGCAAGTACTCGGAGTGGGGTGCCATTGCCTTCTCTGATGACCAATCTAGACAGCATATTAAAAAGCAGACACAGTACTTTGCTGACACAAGTCCCTCTAGCCAAAGCCATGGTTTTTCCAGTAGTCATGTATGGATGTTAGAGTTGGACCATAAAAAAAGGTGAGAGCTGAAGAATTGATGGTTTCCAACTGCAGTGTTGGAGAAAACTCTTGAGAGTCCCTCAGAGTGCAAGAAGATCAAACCAGTCAATCCTAAAGGAAATGAAGGCTGAGTATTTATTGGAAGGACTGATGCTGAAGCTGATGTTCTAATACTTTGGCCACCTGATGCAAAGAGCCAACTCATTGGGAAAGACCTTGATGCTGGGAAAGATTGCGAGCAGTAGGAGAATAGGGTGACAGGATGAGATGGCTGAATGGCATTATTGACTCATTGAACATGAGTTTGGGCAAACTCTAGGAGATAGTGAAGGACAGGGAAGCATGATATGCTGAAGTCCATGGGGTTGCAAGAGTTGGACATGACTGAGTGACTGAACAACAATAACCATGACCTATATGAGAAAAAAAGTTGAAAAAAGTTGATATATGTGTTTCTATATATATGTTACACATTGTGTTGTATTGCAGAAATTAACACAACATTGTAAATCAACTAAACTCCAATAAATATTTATAAACTAGACATAGCTGAAGAGTCAGTGTATTTGAAAAAATATTTGAGGGAATTAGATTTCAACACAGGAAGTTGAAGAGATGAAAAATGTAAGAGAGATTAAGAAACACCGAAGAAATAATAAAAAGACAATATGTAAAAATAGACGTTTTAGAAGAGGAGACAAATGATGAAGAGCCATAATTTTAAAAATGGCTGAGAATTTTCTGAAATTACGAAAGATGTGAATCCTAAAATTAAAGGAACTGGAAAAGTCCTGGTTATAATAATTTAAAGGAATTTTACTTTGACCATATTCTAGTGAAATTTTACATATCTAAAAGAAAATAAAGAAGAGGAAAATATAAATGCTATAAGAAAATTCCGTAATTAACAACAAAATTTTATTTTGCAGTAGTCAATTGCCCAGATAAATCCCAAAAGACTAGAATAATATTCCCATAGTGCTAAAGGTAAATATCAATTAACCAAAAATTTTTATACACAAAATATATCATGAAGATATGGATAAAAGGAGGGTATTTTTAGTCAAAGACTAAGAGAATTTGCCACTCACATTCCCTCCTTACCAGTTCTATTAAAGGTTGTACTTCAGGAGGAAATTTTTTAAAGCTCAGGTAGCTTTTTCAGCACAAAAATCAGCATAAATATAAATTGCAAACCCCACTAAAATAAAACAGGAATAAGATGCCATTGAAAAGAGCAACAAAATATATTAAGAATCTAAGATACGTTTAGTACAAGATATCCAAGAACTTAATGAGTAAACAGACAATTTATATGTAAGAATTTGTTGCATAGGTGAAATAATATCTTATGTCAGCAGAGATATATAGTGATAAACTAATTTATTAATAGCATTTTAACACTTGACTGTCTCTATGGAAAAGTTCAATTGAATTTATATTTATACAATATGGAAAATCAAATCAATATGACTAATAATCTAGATGAAAAATGTAAAGTAGGAGCCTGGCAGCCTACACGGTCACAAAGAGTTGGACATGACTAGGCGACTGGGTACACCCGTGCAGTTGTATAAAATGATGCCTCACTGTTGAAAACAATTTGGCAGTTCCTCAAAATTTAAATATATAGTTATCTTATGACCCAGAAACTCAAACCCTGGTTATACAAAAGAAAATTTAAAACATTTGTTTATAGAAAAACTTGTACATGAATTTTTGCAGCCTCAATATTTATAATACCCCCAAACTGGAAACAACCAAAATGTTCACTAATAAGAAAATTCATAAAGAAAGTAAGCTAAGTTCATACGATGGAAAATTTATTTGACAATAAAGAGGAATGGAATACTAATACATGCTATGGTATGGATGAACCTTGAAAGGTTCACTAAATGAGAGAAAGTGATTGAGTGAAGTTGCTTAGTAGTGTCCAACTCTCTGCGACCCCATGGACTGTAGCCTACCAGGCTCCTCTGTCCGTGGGATTTTCCAGGCAATAGTACTGGAGTGGATTGCCATTTCCTTCCCCAGGGGATCTTCCCGACCCAGGGATCGAACCCGGGCCTCCCTCATTGTAGACAGACGCTTTACCATCTGAGCCACCAGGGAAGTTCCTAAGTGAGAGAAACCAAACAGAAATGTCACTGTGTCATTGGTTTCCAAGACTATCCTCAATCTCAGTGATTCACTAGAAGAACTCATAAGAGCCAGAGCTATTATATTTATAGTTATGATTTACTATAGTGAAAAGATACAGGTCAAAATCAGCAAAAATGAAAAAGTGCATGGAGAGACATCTGGGAGAAACCAGGTATAAGCTTCCAGGTGTAGTCTCCAAATGAGGTCACATCAGTTCAGTTCAGTTCAGTTCAGTTCAGTCTCTCAGTTGTGTCCAACTCTTTGTGACCCCATGAATCACAGCATGCCAGGCCTCCCTGTCCATCACCAACTCCCCGTGTTCACTCAAACTCATGTCCATCGAGTCGGTGATGCCATCCAGCCATCTCATCCTCGGTCGTCCCCTTCTCCCCCTGCCCACAATCCCTCCCAGCATCAGAGTCTTTTTCAATGAGTCAACTCTTCGCATGAGGTGGCCAAAGTACTGGAGTTTCAGCTTCAGCATCAGTCCTTCCAATGAACACCCAGGGCTGATCTCATTCAGAATGGACTGGTTGGATCTCCTTGCAATCCAAGGGACTCTCAAGAGTCTTCTCCAACACCACAGTTCAAAACCATCAATTCTTCAGCACTCAGCTTTCTTCACAGTCCATCTCTCACATCCATACATGACCACTGGAAAAACAATCGCCTTGACTAGACGGACCTTTGTTGGCAAAGTAATGTCTGCGCTTTTAAATATGCTGTCTAGGTTGGTCATAACTTTCCTTCCAAGGAGTAAGCATCTTTTAATTTCATGGCTGCAGTCACCATCTGCAGTGATTTTAGGATGTGTTTAATTCTCATAACAACAATGTGTGAAAACACAAGCAAAGTATTACTATTCAGGGAAGTTGACATAAGCTTTGGTATCCAAGATTTTTATGTAGAGTCAGTCCGTAGACACGGAAATTACTCACACTTAGAGACTCAATTTAGCTATACAGACTCTAGACCCCAAGAGCAAAAAATAGGTGTTCACCATAAATCATATTGTTAGCATAAATCATCTGATACAGCTTGGTTCAAGTCCTCCAGCATTCAAAAACACTCTTATCAGGTTGAGCATTTCAAGTGCTCAAAACACAGCTCCTAGGAGCTGGCCAAGGGCCAGTCTTAAAAATAGACCTACCTGGGAATGTGCAAAGTTTAAGTAACCTAAGCAATATGTGCTAGCCTTCTCCTGAACAACCACATATTCTGTGATTCCACTATAAGAAATATCCAGCATAAGTAAAACCATACAGACAGAAAATATAGCAGTCATTGAGAAGAAATGGGGGAAAGGGGAATGGAGAATGATTGCTAATGGTTGTGAGGCATTTTGGGGGCCATTTCAATTTTCATTATTTGGAGAATTATACAGCAATCATTTAAACTGAAAAAACTGCATTTGGTGGATAATACATTTAGCTATTCCTAATACTTTCTTCAGTGAAATGTTTATTTTCATCCTGTTATTAAATTATTTTTAGTGTTGGGAAGTGTTAATTTTTCAATTTTTTAAATTGTAGTATAGTTAATTTACAATATTGTATTAGTTTTGGGTATACAACAAAGTGATTCAATTTACATATAGATGGACAGATAGATAGGTAGGTAGGTAAGTATGTGTTTAGATAGATAGATTTGAATATAGTTCCCTGTTCTATATAGTATGTATCTATATATAGTGTCTACCTATCAATCCCAAATTAGTAATTTATTTCCCCTACCTCCTGCTCTTCCCTTTGGTAACCATAACTTTTTTTTACCATGTTTGAGTCTATTTCTCTTTTATAGTAAGTTTATTTTTATCTTTTTTTTAGATTTCACATATAAGTGATGTCATATGACATATGTCTTTGTCTGATTCGCTTCATTTAATATGCTAATCTATGTTGCTGCAAATGGCATTATTTTACTGTTTTTATGGCTGAGTAATACTCTGTTGTGCATATTTTCCTAATCTTTATTCACTCATCTGTCTAGTGACACTTGGGTTGCTTCCATGTCTTGGCAATTGTGACTAGTGCTGCTGTAAACACTGGGATTCATGCAGCTTTGTAAATTAGAGTTTTCTTTTTTTTTTTTTCTGGATATATACTCAGGAGTTGAAATGGAGGATCATATAGTTACTCTATTTTTAGGTTTAAAGAACCTCCACACTGTTTTTCATAGTGGCTGTACCAACTCATTATACATTCCCACCAACAGTGTAGGAGGGTTCCCTTTTCTCCAGCATTTATTATTTGTAGACATTTTAATAATGACCTTTCTTACCAGTATAAGGTGATACCTCATTGTAGTTTTGATTTGCCTTTTTCTAATAATTAGCAGTGTTCATGTGCCTGTTAGACATCTGTATGTCTTCTTTGGAGAAATGTCTAGATCATCTGCCCATTTTTGATTGTGTTTGTTTTCTGACATTATGCTGAATGAACAGTTTATATATTTGGAAAACTAATCCCTTGTCAGTAATATCACTTGCAAATATTTTCTTCCACTCCATTGGTTGTCTCTTCATTTTATCTACAGTTTCCCTTTCTGTGCAAAAGCTTTCAAGTTTAGTTAGGTCCCATTTGTTTATTTTTGTTTTTATTTCCATTACTCTAGGAGATGGATCAAAAAAAAAAAAATTGCTGTGATTTACGTCCAAAAGTATTTTGTATATGTTTTCCTCTAGGAGTTTCATAGTATCTGGTCCTATATTTAGATCTTCAATCTATTTTTATTTTATTGTTGTATATGGTGTTAGAGAATGTTCTAATTTCATTTTTTAAACATTCAGCTATCCAGTTTTCCAAGCACCACTAATGTCTTTTCTTCATTGTATATTCTTGCCCCCTTTATCATAGATCAATTGACTATAAATGTGTGGGTTTATTTCTGGGTTATGTGGCACTTTTGATGAAAAGGCTCATAAATTAGATAGTAGTGATTGGTACACAATTTTGTGAATATACTGTAAATAACTGAGTTGTACACTTTAAAATGGTGAATTTCATTATATTCACCATTATGTTATATCTAAATTAAAATATTAAAAACATTTTATAGTTTAAGATTTTAAAGTTGCTGTTTGAAGAATGTATTAATAGTAAGTATAAAAAAGAGAAAATAATTTATGAAGATACTGCAATAGTTCACAGAAATTATTAAAATCAATTATGGTAACAACATAGCAGGAAAAGTATATACAGTGGAGATGAGTCCTCCATTAAGAAATGAATCTCTTTTAAGGTTGTAAAAGTTTGATGATGAAACAGTAAGTGAGAGTAATTTGGAAGTATGCCACAAAAGTCCTAAAATATAAATATTTGTGTGCACCCTATATGATGACATAGTATGCAGTCATTAAATTACCTAAAGTATAGTTAATGACATACAAAATATTCATATTATAATATCAAGTAAAATGCTATACATTATATATTAAAAATAAACAATTAAAAAATAACTACTATAGGGGATTTCCCTAGCAGTACAGTAGATAAGAATCTGCCTGCCAATGCAGTGGACACGGGTTAGATCCTTGGTCTGGAAAGACTCCACATACCCTGGAGTAACTAAGCCCATGCACCATAGCTACAGAACCCATGCTCTAGGGCCTGCAAGCTGCAACTACTGAACCTGTACACTGCAAGCTCTAGAGTCTGCTCTTCAATAAGAGAAGCTGCCACAGTGAGAAGCCCGTAAAACCATAACAAAGAGGAGACCCTGCCCGCCACAAATAGAGAAAAGCCCACGCAGCAATGAAAACCCAGGATATCCAAAAATAAATAAATATTTTTTTTAATTCTATTATCAATAATTAATAGATGAAAATGTAACCAAATATTTATCATTTTATGAAGGGATTTAGTTATGTTTGCTTAAAAAATTATGGTTTTAAATTTGGAAAAAAAAATCTCTAAGATTATAACCTTTAAAAAATAAATACAAGGAAAATGCTATGTTAGAGCTCAGGTATCTAACATATTTAGGCATTGCTTATTAAATGCATGTTCTAGGTTCTGAGATTTTATTCACTGATGCTTTAATTCCCTCACTTGGAAACATATGATAATACCTAACTTAAAAGTCACTGGTATTAAAGTCATGAAATACACAGTAGGAAAAGAGAGGTGTTTAAAAGTGGCAGGTATTAAAGAATTATTTAAAAATTCTTAAAATGTTCAGATGATGAACAGAAATTTCCGGGGTCTTGCCCTGGTTGGATCCAGGGTATCCAAAGTGTGATGGCATTGATGAAGAGATTTAGAGAGAGATAAAGAAAGAATGGAAGTGGCAAGAATACACAGAAGAACTATACAAAAAAAGATCTTCAAACCCGGATAATCACAATGGTGTGATCACTCATCTAAAGCCAGACATCCTGGAATGTGAAGTCAAGTGGGCCTTAGAAAGCATCACTACGAACAAAGCTAGTGGAGGTGATGGAATTCCAGTGGGGCTATTTCAAATCCTGAAAGATGATATTGTGAAAGTGCTGCACTCAATATGCCAGCAAATTTAGAAAACTCAGCAGTGGCCACAGGACTGGAAAATGTCAGTTTTCATTCCAATCCCAAAGAAAGGCAATGCCAAAGAATGCTCAAACTACTGAACATTTGCACTCATCTCACACACTAGCAAAGTAATGCTCAAAATTCTCCAAGCCAGGCTTCAACAATATGTGAACCGTGAACTCCCTGATGTTCAATCTGGTTTTAGAAAAGGAAGAGGAACCAGAGATCAAATTGCCAACATCCACTGGATCATCGAAAAAGCAAGAGAGTTCCAGAAAAACATCTATTTCTGCTTTATTAACTATGCCAAAGCCTTTGACTGTGTGGATCACAATAAACTGTAGAAAATTCTGAGACAGATGGGACTACCAGATCACCTGATCTGCCTCTTGAGAAATCTGTATGCAGGTCAGGAAGCAACAGTTAGAACTGGACATGGAACAACAGACTGGTTCCAAATAGGAAAAGGAGTAACGTCAAGGCTCTATATTGTCACCCTGCTTATTTAACTTCTATGCAGAGTACATCATGAGAAACGCTCGACTGGAAGAAACACAAGCTGGAATCAAGATTGCCGCGAGAAATATCAATCACCTCAAATATGCAGATGACATCACCCTTATGGCAGAAAGTGAAGAGGAACTCAAAAGCCTCTTGATGGAAGTGAAAGAGGAGAGTGAAAAAGTTGGCTTAAAGCTCAACATTCAGAAAACAAAGATCATGGCATCTTGTCCCTTCCCTTCATGGAAAATAGATGGGGAAACAGTAGAAACTGTCAGACTTTATTTTGGGGGGCTCCAAAATCACTGCAGATGGTGATTGCAGCCATGAAATTAAAAGACTCTTACTCCTTGGAAGAAAAGTTATGACCAACCTAGATAGCATATTCAAAAGCAGAGACATTACTTTGCCGACTAAGGTCCATCTAGTCAAGGCTATAGTTTTTCCAGTAGTCATGTATGGATGTGAGAGTTGGACTGTGAAGAAGGCTGAGCGCTGAAGAATTGATGCTTTTGAACTGTCATTTTGAGAAGACTATTGAGAGTCCCTTGGACTGCAAGGACAACCAGTCCATTCTGAAGGAGATCAGCCCTGGATTTCTTTGGAAAGAATGATGCTTAAGCTGAAGCTCCAGTACTTTGGCCACCTCATACGAAGAGCTGACTCATTGGAAAAGACTCTGATGCTGGGAGGAACATTGTGGGCAGGAGGAGAAGGGGACGACCGAGGATGAGATGGCTGGATGGCATCACTGACTTGATGGACATGAGTCTGAGTGAACTCCGGGAGTTGGTGATGGACAGGGATGCCTGTTGTGCTGCAATTCATGGGGTCGCAAAGAGTCGGACATGACTGAGTGACTGAACTGAACTGAACTGAAAGAAAGAATGTTGCAGATAAGAAAATAGAGGAGAGAAAGAGGCTGATATTCCTTGGTTTACACAGAAAGCCAATAAAGTCCCAGACAAGAGACTTGCTCTGTTCACGGAGGCCGCAGGTGCCCTCCCGGTCTCCCGAGGGAGTGAAGACACAGAGCGCCTTCCTGTTCAGGTCTTAGAAGCCCAGGCAGGAAATGAACGCAGAGAGCCTCTATGCTCCAAGGTATCAGCCTGAAAAGAGGAGTAAGAGAGAAAAAGAAAGAAAGAAAGACACAGGGGAACCAGGCTTTCATGGAACTGATCCTTGTCCATCACTTTATTTTTCAGGGAAGCTTATATACTTTGACTTGTACATAAAGGGAAATGAAAGATGCAAAGTCATATAGAGTCAGCCCAAACATTATATCTGTTTTGTCTTTATCGAAACCAGAATTTTTTCTGCATATTTTTCCCATAAACAATGTTGTGTACATTATCTTCTGGCCTTGGAGGCCTGTGGACATTTTATGACCCTCTTTTGATAAAGCCTGCTCAACCAGAAAACTTATTTTCCCTTGAAATGTTTTTTCTTTATATTTCTAACCTATGTCAGCCTCAGAAAGTATTAAACAGAGTTACATTTCTCACGGAGCAAAGGTGCAGTGAGTTACAACAAAGAAAAAACCAATTAGCTCAAAGGTCTGATGTGGTTAATTCCAAGGCTGCACTTGTTTTTCTTACATTCCAACTATGTTAACTAATGCACTCCCAGGTGCACAGTGGATAAGAGATATAGGAACTTAGCAGCAAGCTTTGGCTCAACAATGAAATCCTACACCAGCACTACTCTAACAGCTTTTAACTCTTTGAAAGGCTCTATATTTTTAGAATGTTTGGGGCTTCCCATGCCTCTCACAGTTGGGAGGCTGTGAATAATCACAAGCATAGCTGCAAGAGTCTGGATAAACCTGTCAGGCAAGCTAGAATGCTAACAGGGGGTTTTGAATTGAAATACTCCTTTCGTGCCCAAGAGACTTATTAGCTAGAGCCCTAAGTTGATTTTCTCCAGAGAAAGGTGGTCAGGGATAGCCCCCTGTTAATGTCAGAAGAGTTGGTAAAAGGCACAAAATAGTAAGACAGACAGATTCTGGTTTGGGGGTAGATGCTCGAGCAGGTCCAGGGAGTCCCTCGAATCCTGATCTGGCTTTGCCTGTCAGGTGTTCTCCGCATGACCTTTGTCATGGGTGGCATCTCCAGTGGTGGCTCCCAGCAAGAAATAAATCTTATATAGCATTTTACATTAATCCTGGGTATTTTGACTATGAGTAGTGCTCACTAGGGAGGTTTCAGACAGTGGAGAAAAAAGCTAGGTCAAGTCTTCTAAAACAAGTTAGAAAGTTTGGATTTTCAGAATTAAATAAAGATACTACACACACAAAAAGAAAATCACAATCCAATATCACTGACAAACATAGATGTAAGATACTCAACAAAATATTAGTAAACCAAATTCAATACTACATTAAAAGAACCATACACTATGATCAAGTGGCATTTATTCCAGGGATGCAAGGATTATTCATTATCCACAAGTCAGTAAATGTTGATACACAACATTAACAATTTGAAGAAAAAAAATCATGATCACCCCAGTGGATAAGGAAAAAGCTTTAGACAAAATTCAGCATCCAATTACGATTTTAAAAATCCTCATCTAAGTGGTTATAGAAGGGACATAGCTTGACATGACAAAAGTCACATATGTCAAACCCACAGCCAACATTATATTCAACACTGAAAAGGTGAAAGCACTTTCCCTAAGATCAGGAACAAAACAAAGATGTCCATTCTCACCACTTTTATTGAACATAGTATTGGAAGTCCTTGCCACAGTGATCAGACAAGAAAAAGAAATAATAGAAATTCAAATTGGAAATAAAGAGTAAAATTGTTGCTGCAAATGATATGACATTATATATAGAAAGTTCTAAAGATGCCATGAAAAACATTATTATAATTAATAAAAGAACCAGGATACAAATGATATAAGGTACAGGATACAAATTATTATAATTAATAAAAGAACTAGGATACAAATGATGCAGGATACAGGATACAAATGATACAAGATACAAAAATCAGTTGCATATTTATCTACTAACAATGAGCTATCAAACAGAGAAATTAAGAAAACAATTTGATACACAGTTTCATCAAAAAGAAAAATCCTTATGTCTAGTCAAGTTGGTAAAACCTGTACTCATAAAACTATAAGACAATAATGAAAGTGTAGGAAACACAAACGAATTGAAAAATATACTGCACTTATCAATGGAAGAATTAATGTTGTTAAAATGACCATACTATCCAAGGCAACCTACAGATTCAATGAAATCCTTACCAAAGTACTAATGGAACTTTTCACAGAACTGGAACAAATATTAATATTGGAATGATACTGGAATAATAAATTGGTGTAACCACTATGGAAAATAGGATTCCTTTACAAATAAAGACTGGAATGACCATCAGTTCACTTCAGTTCAGATCAGTCCCTCAGTCAACTGACTAACCCTAACCCTAACCCTAACTCTAATCCTAACCCTTTTCTAGACGGTTTAGTTCAGTCCGACTCTTTGTGACCTCATGAATCGCAGCAGGCCAGGCCCCCCTGTCCATCACCAATTCCTGGAGTTCACTCAGACTCACATCCATGGAGTCAGTGATGCCATCCAGTAATCTCATCCTTGGTCATCCCCTTCTCCTCCTGCACCCAGTCCCTCCCAGCATCAGAGTCTTTTCCAATGAGTCAACTCTTCGCATGAGGTGGCCAAAGTACTGGAGTTTCAGCTTTAGCATCATTCCTTCCAAAGAAATCCCAGGGCTGATCTCTTTCAGAATGGACTGGTTGGATCTCCTTGCAGTCCAAGGGACTCTCAAGAGTCTTCTCCAACACCACAGTTCAAAATCATCAATTCTTCAGCACTCAGCTTTCTTCACAGTCCAACTCTCACATCCATACATGACTACTGAAAAACCATAGCCTTGACGAGACGGACCTTTGTTGGCAAACTAATGGCTCTGCTTTTGAATATGCTATCTAGGTTGGTCATAACTTTTCTTCCAAGGAGTAAATGTCTTTTAATTTCATGGCTGCAGTCACCATCTGCGGTGATTTTGGAGCCCCAAAAAATGAAGTCTGACACTGTTTCCACTGTTTCTCCATCTATTTGCCATGAAGTGTTGGGACCACATGCCGTGATCTTCGTTTTCTGAATGTTGAGCTTTAAGCCAACTTTTTCACTCTCCTCTTTCACTTCCATCAAGAGGCTTTTGAGTTCCTCTTCACTTTCTGCCATAAGGGTGGTGTCATCTGCATATCTGAGGTGATTGATATTTCTCGCGGCCATCTTGATTCCAGCTTGTGTTTCTTCCAGCCCAGCATTTCTCATGATGTACTCTGCATAGAAGTTAAATAAGAAGGATGGCAATATACAGCCTTGACATACACCTTTCCAGATTTGGAACCAGTCTGTTGTTCCATGTCCAGTTCTAACTGTTGCTTCCTGACGTGCGTATTGGTTTCTCAAGAGGCAGGTCAGGTGATCTGGTAGTCCCATCTCTCTCAGAATTTACCACAGTTTATTGTGATCCACACAGTCAAAGGCTTTGGCATAGTCAATAAAGCAGAAATAGATGTTTTTCTGGAACTCTCTTGCTTTTTCCATGATCCAGCAGATGTTGGCAATTTGATCTCTGGTTCCTCTGCCTTTTTTAAAACTAGCTTGAACATCAATAAGTTCACAGTTCACGTATTGCTGAAGCCTGGCTTGGAGAATTTTGAGCATTACTTTACTAGCATGTGAGATGAGTGCAATTGTGTGGTAGTTTGAGCATTCTTTGGCATTGCCTTTCTTTGGGATTGGAATGAAAACTGACCTTTTCCAGTCCTGTGGCCACTGCTGAGTTTTCCAACTTTGCTGGCAAAATGAGTGCCCCATTTTCACTGCATCATCTTTCAGAATTTGAACTAGTTCAACCGGAATTCCATCATCTCCAATAGCTTTGTTCATATTGGTGCTTTCTAAGGCCCACTTGACTTCACATTCCAGGATGTCTGGCTCTAGGTGAGTGATCACACCATCTTGATTATCTGGGTCGTGAAGATCTTTTTTGTACATTTCCTTCTGTGTATTCTTGCCACCTCTTCTTTATATCTTCTCCTTCTGTTAGGTCCATACCATTTCTGTCCTTTATCGAGCCCATCTTTGCATGAAATGTTCCCTTGGTATCTCTAATTTCTTGAAGAGATCTCTAGTCTTTCCCATTCTATTGTTTTCCTCTATTTCTTTGCATTGATGGCTAAAGAAGGCTTTTTTTATCTCTCCTTTCTATTCTTTGGAACTCTACATTCAGATCCTTATATTTTTCCTTTTCTCCTTTGCTTTTCACTTCTCTTCTTTCACAGCTATTTGTGGAGCTCTTTCAGATCCTGGAAAATGATGCTGTGAAAATGGGGCACTCTATGCCAGCAAATTTGGAAAACTCAGCAGTGGTGATGGACAGGGAGGCCTGGCATGCTGCGATTCATGGGGTCGCAAAAAGTTGGACACGACTGAGCAACTGAACTGAACTGAACTGAATAATCCTTCAATTTTATGAATTATTTTTGCTGTTTGAGACTTTTCCAGTTTACAAAGGCTTTTCACATAAAGAAGTTAATTTTAGTGTTGTCTAGTTTACCAGCTACTTCTTTTATAGTCAGTGGTTTTTGAATAAAATTAAAAAATATCAGGATTTATTGACTTGGAAGCAACAGAAGACAACTTAAATTGCCAAAAAAAGACAAAAATTGTGTCATAATTGCAAGAGTCTTTTAGTAATGATATCTTCTGGGTACAAGTTGATTCAGGAGCAAATAACCATCAGAATTCCTCTCTCTGTTCAGACTCATGAGCGTTGACTGTTCTTCATTCTCACACACCAGAAAATAGGCACTGGTAACCCTAGACTCATCTGGGTCATCACAAGATAACTGCACTCCAGATCCATACTCTCCTACTATCAAGTCTGCAGGAAGTAGAGAAAACTTCTCTTTCCCAGAAGTCCAAATACTAGCTCATGATTTATCAGCTATCATTTGCATACAAGCCTATAATGAACCCATTATTATGGACAAAATGGGGCATGCTGACTAATTAAGATCAATTTGAGTCCCCTTGTGCATCTGGAAACCTAGTCAACCGTTGAAAAGCACATGGGCCCAAAGTAGGGAAATAAGAGTAAGATTACCCAAAAATGCTAACCTTGTGGGGCCCTAGGTGGCCCTCAAACCAGTTAATGTCCAGATAATAATTACTTTTCATTTCATAAGTGATGCTGATAAATGATTGCTACTAGATTTATGGATAGAAACTTAGTATCAAATGCTGGCCTTTCCATCTAGTATAAGATAATTATCTACTTTCTCTAAGTTAGAGTGCTTCATATTTAAAATGGAAATTATAATATTTTTTAAGGTTATTGTGGATCAGATAGAAATTATATGTAAACAGCCTGACCCATGCTTGATAAACATAGTACCATAACTGCTATTAACATTTGAGTGTTAATTGAAAGCTATATGCCTCCTTTTCTAGAGGCAGTCACATGTGAAGCTGCCTCTCTGCTTATGGTATTAATCCTTTGTTAACTGGACATTAGTTAAAGGAGATGAAGCCGGAGTGTAGCACTCATGCCTGCCCCACTAAAATCCAGCCCAGGTTGATCTGCTCTGTTGATTGATGAAGAGAAACCGACCTACAGCTTGAAGGAGAAACGCAATTGAAATTAAAGGGACTGTGCATTTGCTTTTCAATATTCCATATAGACCACAGAGTTCTGTTTTGTGTTTTCGCTCACAATGCCATCCTTCCTTACTTGAACACTTTGACACAGCCTTTCTATGTTCCAAGAATGGATGATGTAATTGTCAGAGACTTAAGAAGTTGGCTTAATTTCTTTTTCTTATGGTAGTCAGTTATCTGTTTTAGATATAGCGACGTGTACATATTAACTCCCAATCTATCATTTCACACTTCCCCCCTGGTAACCACAGTTTCATTCTCTAAGTCTGTTTATGTTTTATAAATAAGTTCATTTGAATCATTTTAAAATAAGTTCATTTGTATCATTTTTTAATATTCTTCATGTAAGTGGTATCATAAGATAGGTTTCTTTCTCTGACTTGCTTTACTTACTATGATAATCTCTAGGTTCATCTATGTTGCTGCAAATGGCATTATTTCATTCTTTTTAATGACTGGGTAACATGCCATTGTGTATATAAATACCACATCTATTTTATCCATTCATCTGTCAATGAACATTTAGATTACTTCAATGTCTTGGCTGCTGTAAATAGTGCTGCTATGAACATTAGGGTGCATTTATCATTTTGAACTATGCTTTTCTCCAGATACATTCCCTGGAATAGGATTGCTGGATAATATGGTAGCTCCATTTTTAGTGAAGTTGGCTTAGTTTTTACTGAAAACCAATTGGGTTGATTATTTCATGGTAATATGATAGAACTTTCATTCTGTTGTTCATAAACTCCTGTGCTGGTGGGATCATGAGTTCAGTTGTTTTCAAATTGTCATTTGTGAAGTTGATGAGTTCCAAGGAAATATCCCAGGGCTCTTCCTAGGAAATTTAAGAGTATAAGTCAACTAAGCATGCAGGCTGCATGTCTCTAACCTGAACATTCCATTTCTATTGCTTCATACTGGGTTCTAGGTAACATTTTATTTAGAAAATAAAAATAAATTACACAGCTTCAAAAACAAACATATTTTGGAGATTTGCTGTTTCATACAAAGGAACCACAATCTAATATATTAGCATGACCTATGTTGCACTGTTTGTCTGTAAACTATTTAGATATTTAGTTCAGCCAGTATTTACTGAACATCTTTTCAGTGTGTCGTGTGGCACTCATGCCTGACTATGATGGTGGTGGTGGTTTAGTCGCTCAGTTGTGTCCAACTCTTTGCGACCCCGTGGATTACAGCCTGCCAGGCTCCTCTGTCCATGGGACTCCTCATGCAAGAATACTGGAGTGGGTTGCCATTTCCTCCTCCAGGGGATCTTCCCAACCCAGGAATCGAACCCAGGTCTCCTGCATTGCAGGCAGATTCTTTACCAACTGAGCTACAAGGGAAGCCCCATACAAGGAGACAATCTCTGTCCTTACAGTGTAGATACCCCAGGGTAGCAGTGATTGCTGGATGCCTACTCAATATCCCTCCTTCCTTTCTTCCTTTCTAGTAGAATCACAATATAAAGCCAAGCAGCAATGTGCCCAATTAAAATATAATATTTCTTAGTCACTTCTGTAGTTAGGGTTAGCCAACAAGAAGTGAGCTAAGGTATTGGGTGAGACTTCCAGGAAAGTACGTTAGAAGGAAACTTAACAGCTTGAATATACGTTTTGTCTGTTGCATTCTCTTCCTTCCTGCTGTCTGATAAGCAGATGTGATGGCTGGAGTTATCTTGGATATATGGCAACTTTAGGTATGGAAACCATACGCTGAGTGTTTCAGTTCAGAAAAATTGAAGGGTCCTAGAAATCTGATGAGCTTGAAGCTGTCACACAAGTTCAGGACTGCTCACTTCTGGGTTTTCTTTACATAAGATAAAAATAAACCTTCAACTTGTTTAAATAACTGTTGTTATTATTTTTAATGTGAAGTCAAACTTAATGGTTCTAAACAAGAATGTAAAGAGGGAAATTCAGGAGGGTGATAAATTAGGGTGCTCAGTCACTCAGTTATGTCCAACTCTTTTGTGACCCCATGGACTATTGCCCACAAGCTTCCTCTGTTCATGGGATTTTCCAGGCAAGAATACTGGAGTGGGTTGCCATTTCCTTCTCCAGGAGATCTTCCCAACTCAGGGATCAAACCTACAGCTCTTGCATCTTCTGCATTTTCAGGCAGGTTCTTTACCACTGTACCACCTTGGAAGCCAAATTATGGTGGGGATAGAAAATTTAGGAAACTATGAGGCTAAAATGTAACCCAGTTATGAAAGTTTGGGAAAGATTTCTTAAAAGAAGTGATGCCTAAACTGAACTCTGAACTGTAAAATGAGTTGGAGTTAGCCAAGCAAAGAGTACGGGATGGGATATCAGGGATGTAGAACAGTGTGTGCCGGAACCTGGGGGCTGGGGAGTAGGGAGATGACCTAGTGCATTCTGGGAATTTAAAGTATTTCAGTGAAGATAGGGCAACGTGTGCATGGATTGGGGAGTGTAAGGCATGAGAAGGAATCATAAAGCATCTGGGCTGATTAAAAAGGGAGTCCACTAAAGGATTCTAAGCAAGGGAGTAGCATGATAATATTTGGATTTTAGACATATCATTTTAAATTGAAGTGATGGAAACCCAATTAGGAGACTGTTTTAATAATACTGACAAAAGTGGAGCAAAAGAAAAAGATTAAGAGGAAAATTTTAATAACTGTGGCTACTGACAAATTGGATGGAGAAGATGTATCTATGAGGAAGAGAGAAGAATCAAGGTTGATGGGTCCCTGGGTGGATAATTTTATTCCCTGATATAAGGAATCTGGGAAGAAGAACAGATTTGCTGTTTTCAAAGGTCTTCAAAAGATGAGTTAGATCTGCCTGTGAGAATACATGTAAATGCCAATCATAAAAGGTAAGACTTCTGAGACTGCTAGCTCAGTCTTTCCATGATTTAGCTGCCTTATTTCCTTTAATTTCATCTATTTGTAGCATCTATTCACTGATCTTCTTCATATGAGATGGAAAACAATGGATAATTTTCTAAATCTAAATATTTTTCATCCTTTAACATAAAACATCTGTTCTGATTTGTCCAATTTTAAAAGCATATGATACAAAAGAGGAAAAAACATATTTCAATAATAATTCTACTCTTTCCCGTCACTGGCCTTTTGTTCATTTTTTAGTTGGTATCAGAAAATTCAGACAATACTTGTGTAGCAGGGACACATTGATAAAATTATCCAAATCTCATGCCAGATTTCTTGTGCTCAACTATCCGTACAGTTTCTCTGCAACATACATTTTATCTTCAATAGGGATGTTATAAAATTTAATTCAACCCTAGTCATTGTAATGAGATCAGATTCAAGAAAGAATTACTAGGGAATCTATACTGCTGAAGTAAAATAATGCAAGATTGCTTTGGATGGATGTAAAATGAATAAGGATGCTCACTAGAAGTTGTTGTTGTTGTTGAATACCTAAATCATGTCTGACTTTTTGTGACCCCATGGATTGCAGCATTCCAGGCTTCCCTGTCCTTCACTATCTCCCAGAGTTTGCTCAAACTCATGCCCTTTGAGTCAGTAATGCCATCCAACTACCTCATCTTCTGTTACCCCCCTTTTCCTCCTGGCCGCAATCTTTCCCAGCATTAGTCTTTTCCAAAGAGTCAGCTCTTTGTATCAGGTGGCCAAAGTATTGGAGCTTCAGATTCAGCATCAGTACTTCCAATGAATATTCAGGACTGATTGCCTTTAGGATGGACTGGTTTCACCTCCTTGCTCTCCAAGGGCCTCTACAGCAGTTACATCCAAACAACAGTTCCAGTTCAGTCGCTCAGTTGTGTCTGACTCTTTGCAACCCCCTGAATCGCAGCAAGCCAAGCCTCCCTGTCCATCAACAACTCCCAGAGTTCACTCAGACTCACATCCATCGAGTCCGTGATGCCATCCAGCCATCTCATCCTCTGTTGTCCCTTCTCCTCCTGCCCCCAATCCCTCCCAGCAGCAGAGTCTTTTCCAATGAGTCAACTCTTCACATGAGGTGGCCAAAGTACTGCAGTTTCAGCTTTAGCATCATTCCTTCCAAAGAAATCCCAGGGCTGATCTCATTCAGAATGGACTGGTTGGATCTCCTTGCAGTCCAAGGGACTCTCAAGAGTCTTCTCCAACACCACAGTTCAAAAGCATCAATTCTTTGGCACTCAGCCTTCTTCATAGTCCAAATCTCACATCCATACATGACTACTGGAAAAACCATAGCCTTGACTAGACAGACCTTGGTTGGCAAAGTAATGTCTCTCCTTTTGAATTTGCTATCTAGGTTGGTCATAACTTTTCTTCCAAGGAATAAGCATCTTTTAATTTCATGGCTGCAGTCACCATCTGCAGTGATTTTGGAGCCCCCCAAAATAAAGTCTGACACTGTTTCCATTGTTTCCCCATCTATTTCCCATGAAGTGATGGGACCGGATGCCATGATCTTCGTTTTCTGAATGTTGAGCTTTAAGCCAACTCTTTCACTCTCCACTTTCACTTTCATCAAGAGGCTTTTTAGTTCCTCTTCACTTTCTGCCATAAGGGTGGTGTCATCTGCATATCTGAGGTTATTGATATTTCTCCCAGCAATCTTGATTCCAGCTTGTGTTTCTTAGAGTCCAGCGTTTCTCATGATGTGCTCTGCATAGAAACAGTGTCAGACTTTATTTTGGGGGGCTCCAAAATCACTGCAGATGGTGACTGCAGCCATGAAATTAAAAGATGCTTACTCTTTGGAAGGAAAGTTATGACCAACCTAGATAGCATATTGAAAAGCAGAGGCATTACTTTGCTGACTAAGGTCTGGCTAGCCAAGGCTATGGTTTTTCCTGTGGTCATGTATGGATGTGAGAGTTGGACTGTGAAGAAGGCTGAGAGCCAAAGAACTGATGCTTTTGAACTGTGGTGTTGGAGAAGACTCTTGAGAGTCCCTTGGACTGCAAGGAGATCCAACCAGTCCATTCTGAATGAGATCAGCCCTGGGATTTCTTTGGAAGGAATGATGCTAAAGCTGAAGCTCCAGTACTTTGGCCACCTCATGTGAAGAGTTGACTCATTGGAAAAGACTCTGATGCTGGGAGGGATTGGGGGCAGGAGGAGAAGGGGACGACCGAGGATGAGATGGCTGGATGGCATCACGGACTCGATGGACATGAGTCTGAGTCAACTCCAGGAGATGGTGATAGACAGGGAGGCCTGGCGTGCTGCAATTCATGAGGTCGCAAAGAGTCGGACACAACTGAGCGACTGAACTGAACTGAACTCTGCATAGAAGTTAAATAAGCAGGGTGACAATATACAACGTTCACATACTCCTTTTCCTATTTGGAACCAATCTATTGTTCCTTGTCCTGTTCTAACTGTTGCTTCCTGATCTGCATACGGATTTCTCAAGAGGCAGGTCAGGTGGTCTGGTATTCCCATCTCTTTCAGAATTTTCCACAGTTTATTGTGATCCACACAGTCAAAGGTTTTGGCATAATCAATAAAGCAGAAATAGATGTTTTTCTGAAACTCTCTTGCCTTTTCCAAATAAAGAAGAATCTAAAAAAAAATTTTTTTTACTAACTTCTTCAACCATTATGTATTAAACACCTACCATATTCTCATGAAGCTGAGAATCTAGCAACTGAGACAGACTTTTAAGTAAATACATAATTACAAATTATAACAAGTACTCTGAAAGAAATGTCAAGTATAATAAAAGACTGTAACAGAGGGCCTGATTTACACTGAGAACAGGCCCTATACCAGTCAAGGTTTAGGCTGCAGATAGCAGAAGATATATTAGATAGCTTAAGCAGAAAGGTATTTGTTATAGAATATTAAATGGTTTTCAGAATGAGTGGTGAAACCACAGACCCTAGAATGAGTTGCCATGAAGTGTGTCCAAAGCCAGACCACAGAATTGGACCATACTTACTGCTGACTGCAGGATCATATCCCCTCTTCTAAGATATATACCATAAAAATGGGTGCCTTGCACCCACTTTTCTCTTCAGTTAACTCAGTTCCAAAATCAAACCATCCACGGGAGCTTATATTTGGTAAACACAAGTCACATTCAGAACACAGGAGGCAAGGAAGCATATGAGTAGTATAATTCTGAGCTTTTCAGTTTTTTTTTGTTCAAGAGGCCACACCAAAGAAGGTTGGAAGAGGCAGTTAGCCAGAGAATCAGATTATCTGCTGCAAGCACAGACCTCTGGAAGGCCTTCCAGAGGAAACAAGTGAAAACTGACCCAGACCAGGTCATAGAGAATCTCATAGGTCATGTTGACAATTTTAACAAGTTAAACTTAATGACATAGTTTTTCTCCTACGTAACACTGGAAGACATTTGAGAGTTTTAAGCTGAAAATTACTATGCCTAAATTAGCAACTAAAAAGACTTTTGTGGCTGCTGCATGTAGAACCCATTTTAGGCGGGAGCCGGATCAAAGGCAAGGAGGCTGTTGGGAGGCTCCTGTTGTAGACCCAGTGAGTGGAGCTGTAGAGACAGAACGACATCACCTGGAGGGAGAGTAGCAACAGCATTTGGAGTAAACAAGGTAGCACACAATGTACTAGGATTTACAATAAATAAGAACAAATTACTGTTATACAACGCACTGCCTTTCTCCCTGCCCCTCCCCCCATGTAAAATGGTAGTTCTCATATCAGTATATCAGGCTTCAACAGTACATGAACTGTGAACTACCAGATGTACAAGCTGGATTTAGAAAGCCAGAGGAACCAGAGATCAAATTGCCAACATCTGTTGGATCATCAGAAAAGCAAGAGAGTTCCAAAAAACATCTACTTCTGCTTTATTGACTATGCCAAAATCTTTGACTGTGTGGACCACAACAAACTGTGGAAAATTTTTAAAGAAATGGGAATACCAGACCATCTGACCTGCCTCCTGAGAAATCTGTATGCAGGTCAGGAAGCAACAGTTAGAACTGGACATGGAACAACAGACTGGTCCCAAATTAGGAAAGGAGTATGTGAAGGCTGTATATTGTCACCCTGCTTATTTAATGTATACGCAGAGTGCATCATGTGAAATGCTGGGCTGGACGAAGCACAAGCTGGAATCAAGATTGCCAGGAGAAATATCAATAACCTCAGATATGCAGATGACACCACCCTAATGGCAGAAAACAAAAAACTAAAAAGCCTCTTGATGAAAGTGAAAGAGGAGGTGAAAAAGTTGGCTTAAAGCTCGACATTCAGAAAACAAAGATCATGACATCTGGTCCCATCATTTCATGGTAAATAGATTGGAAAACAGTGACAGACTTTATTTTGGGGGGCTCCAAAATCACTGCAGATGGTGACTGCAGCCATGAAATTAAAAGACGCTTACTCCTTGGAAGAAAAGTTACGACCAACCTAGACAGCATATTAAAAAGCAGAGACAACTTTGCCAACAAAAGTCTGTCTAGTCAAAGCTATGGTTTTTCCAGTGGTCATGTATGGATGTGAGAGTTGGCCTATAAAGAAAGCTGAGCACCGAAGAATTGATGGTTTTGAACTGTGGTGTTGGAGAAGACTCTTGAGAGTCCCTTGGACTGCAAGGAGATCCAACCAGTCCATCCTAAAGGCAGTCAGTCCTCAATATTCATTAGAAAGACTGATGCTGAAGCTGAAGCTCCAATACTATGGCCACCTGATGCAAAGAACTGACTCATTAGAAAAGACCCTGATGCTGGGAAAGATTGAAGGCAGGAGGAGAAGGGTTAAACAGAGGATCAAATGGTTGGATGGTGTCACCGACCCAGTGGAAATGAGTCTGAGTGAACTCTGGGAGTTGGTGATGGACAGGGAGGCCTGGTGTGGTGCAGTCCATGGGGTTGCAGAGTTGAACACGACTGAACAACTGAACTCGACTGATACCAGTATTGTTACAAAAGGATGAAAGGGTAAATGACCCTCATCCATTACTTGGATAAATACCCAACATTCACCATTTGTTCATCAGGTGGTATTAATTCTGAGTGGTCCTATTTCTTTAGTTGATCCTTCCTTTGTTTATATGCTGTGTTTTTTACAAATAAAAATTGATTACTGTATTCTACCTAATACACTTTTCACTCAAGAAAATAACACTCAGGCTCCAGTTTTATTATGTCATATAGGCCCCCCCAAATAAGGAAGCAATGATGAAAGAATGAAAATAACTGAAGTAAATATAAAGATGGACGAAAGACTGCAGGAGAAAACAGCAGATGACTAGTAATTTGACAGAAGACACACAAAAGGAATACACAAAGTGATTTTCAAAAGTCAGGTTTGAAAAGGGATAGCAAAGTAGCATTTAAGTGAATATACTTCATGTTCCAGTACATGATATTTCTCTTCAAGACCTTGTTTATGCATTTTTAACCTGCATAAGAAATATTTTCTATGCCCACAGTCCTCCTCATAAGGAAGTGATATAAATCAGTGTGATGTGAGCAAGGAAAGAGGGAGCTGAAACTAGAGCAAAACAAAGGACTTAATGGAGTAGGAGAAAAGTGACAAATAGTCAAAAAATTTCCAAATTTATCTCTTCTACCTCATCTGTTATTTATTCTTTTCGTAAAGTCCTACAATCTGGCTTCTCTCCAGTCTCCTGAGGCTATCCTAGACTTTGGTGACCTAGTTCCTCAACATAAAGGCCTTTTCCATAATTATTTTCTGTCTGTTGCACTTTAAAATGAAGTTATATGCATCTTTTTCCCTAAATTTAAATGCTTAACTGTTTTACTAACCATAAAAATAATACTGAGTATTTGTAAAAATAAACAAAATCACTCCAAATTCCAAAATTCAGGTCAAAAACTTACAAACCGCTAGATGAACATGCTTACTGACATTCTTTTTCATGGATATATATGTACATGTTCACATCTAAAGAAGTGTATGCAGTTTTATCTGTACATGTTGTTTTGCCTTTTTTTTCCACAGTAAAATTTCATTTATATAAAGGTGAAGGTGAAGTTGCTTAGTCGTGTCCGACTCTTTGCAACCCTATGGACTGTAGCCTACCAGGCTCCTCCGTCCATGGGATTCCCCAGGCAAGAATACTGGAGTGGGTTGCCATTTCATTTACATAATCAAAACTATTATATCATATGGCAGAACAGATGACTAATAACACTATCTTATTTGTATATCTATGATAACAGTTTACAAAGTACTTTCATTTACATTATTTCAATTAAATTCAATGAGTTGATTAATGGTGATGTTTGTTTCCAGTAGTCTCTTCAGTTTTAAAGCAGGAAAGGTAATGAATCCAATGTTCACTCTAATTTTCAATGAACTTTACATGTTTATAAATGTGAACTAAAATAATTTCATTCTAACATTAAACTTAAAAAAAATGTTGATATTGAACCTGAAGCAAAAGTTATAAAAATAATGAATTAGTTAATTGTTCAATATTTATTGAATACCTGCTATTCCCCAGAGAAGAGATTAGGGAATTCAAAGGTTTAAAGAGAATTTTTACAAATCTAAAACTTGTATCACTAGAAATGTTTTCTAACCTGCATTTTAAAATTCAACAATATCGATAAAGATTTGCATCATCAATTTTAACGATATTGTAGCTTTCTTTTCCCCACTCCAGTACTCTTGCCTGGAAAATCCTATGGGCGGAGGAGCCTGATAGGCTGCAGTCCATGGGGTCGCTAAGAGTCGGACACAACTGAGTGACTTCCCTTTCACTTTTCACTTTCATGCATTGGAGAAGGAAATGGCAACCCACTCCAGTGTTCTTGCCTGGAGAATCCCAGGGACAGGAGCCTGGTGGGCTGCTGTCTCTGGGGTCACACAGAGTTGGACACGACTGAAGCGACTTAGCAGCAGCAGCAGCAGCTTTCTTTTGCCTCTTTTGATAAACATTTTAGTTGTCTCTACTTTTTACTAAAATGTTTCAGAATATAAAGAAAATAATCTGAATTTTTTAATTGAAAATACCGAAATGCTAATGTCAAACTGACAGAATACACCAAAATAAACCATGCGCTTCTCATTTGAGTGTTGAGTTGTTTGTAGGATCATTTTCTTGTTTTTATCAATAGTAGCTGGATCACTAGTCTAAAAAAAGCTGTGTTTTCCATTTTCTTAAATATTTTAAATGCTGTTTTAAAAAGTCACTCAAATGTATATTTCAACTAAGACTGTCTATAAAGTTTCCAAAACCTTATAAATATTGAGTTTTGTCATGTGTTTCATTCTGCAAAATATTCATTCCTGGTTCCTTTCTTTGAGATGGATATCCTTTCAAATGTTCATTGGTCATATATACTTTTCCTTTCTGAAATGCCTTTCATCTCTTCTGTTTTTCTTCTTATCATGATGTGTATAGTTTTAATATATTTTTAATCAATTTATTGAAATTAGAGCTCTCTATATATGATAGGTATTATAAATATTTCTTTTTAGTTCCTGAGGTTATCTTCAAACTCACTCACCATATTTCTGCAGCTCTTTGTTATTTGGTCAAGATCTGTTCATACTTGCTTTTCTTCTTTCTCATTCCATCTCCTTTTGTTTTGTGTGTATTATGCTTAGAAGCTTAAAAAGAACCCCCTCAACAAGATATTGTACAAATTTTGAATTATACATTATTCTAATAATTTTAGGATTTAATATTCCTCAAATATTTGGTGAACCCAGAATATGTTTTGAATGTTTTATTTTTCTAAATGGCTACTCAGTTATCATATCACTGTCTTTTATGCAGAATGAATCTTTTCCCACCACATCACTTTAGATGTCATATTTATTACATTAAATTCTCACATGTTTAAGTTTATTTCACAGTTGCTCTGGTCAGCTGCATTAATGTTAGTCTATTTCTATACCATACAATTATTTTTATAAATGCTGTTTAAGTCTTTTATGGACCTTGGTAGTTGCAGTTTTCCTCATACTTATGCTACATATTTCTATTATTAATTAGATAATTTGATATTTTGGATTATTAATATTATAAATTATATCCTATTTTCTAATTAATTTTTACTTATTAAAAATTATCTTTTTACATATTAACTTTATTATTGGGCACCTTTATAAACTCTTAGTTTACCTCATATTTTTCTTCTTCTTTTTAAACTTTTTATTTTGTATTGGGATATAGTCAATTAACAATGTTGTGACAGTTTCCAATGAACAGTGAAGGGTCTCAGCCCCACATATACATGTATCCATTCTCAGCTAAACTCCCCTCCCATCAGGCTGCCACATAAAACACTGAACAGAGTTCCATGTACTATACAGTGGGTCCTTGTTGGTTATCCATTTTATTTATAGCAGTATGTCCATCCAAAACTCCCTAACTTGCCCCTGGTAACCGTAAGTTCATTCTCTGAGTCTACGAGTCTCTTTCTCTTTTGTAAGTTAGTTCCTTTGTATCATTTCTTTTCAGATTTGGCATATAAAGGATGCCATATGATCTTTCTCCTTCTTTGTTCGACTTACTTCACTCAGCATGACAATCTCTAGGTCCATCCATGTTTCTGCAAATAACATTATGTCATTCTTTTTAATGGCTGAGTAATATTCCATTGTATATATGTACCATATGTTCTTTATCCATTCCTCTGCTGATGGACATTTAGGTTGCTTCCATGTCTTGGTTATTGTAAACAGTGCTGCAGTGAACATTGGAGTGCATGTATTCTTTTGGATCAGGCTTTTCTCTGTGCATATGCCCAGGAGTGGGACTGCAAGGTCATATGGTAGCACCAGTTTTAGTGTTTTAAGGAACCACCATGCTGCTCTCCACACTGGCTGCTGACCAATTTACATTCCCACCAACAGAGTTGGAGATTCCCTTCTCTCCACACCCTCTCCAGCATTTATTGTTTGTGGGTTTTTTGATGATAGGCATTCTAGTTGGTGTGAGTTGATACCTCATTGTAGTTTTGATTTGCATTTCTCTAATAATTAGCAGTGTTGAACACCCTTTCATGTACCTCTTAACCATCATATGCCTTCCGTGGAGAAATGTCTATTTAGGTCTTCTGCCCATTTTTTTTATTGAGTCATTTGCTTTGATGCTGTTAAGCTTCATGTGCTGTTTTAAATTTCGAAGACTAATTGCTTGTCAATCACATCACTTGCAAATATTTTCTCCCAATCTGTAGGTTGCATTTTCGTTTTGTTTATTGTTTCCTTGGCTATGCAAAAGCTTTTGACTTTATGTTGTTCCCATTTGTTTATTTTTGTTTTTATTTCCATTATTCTGGAATATGGGTTGAAAAAGATACTGCTACGGTTTAGGTGAGAGAGTGTTCTGCCTGTGTTTGCCTCTAGGAGTTTTATATTTTGGGTCACACATTTAAGTCTTTAATCCATTTTGAGCTTATATTTGTGTGTGGTGTTAATGAATGATCTAGTTTCATTTTTTTAACATGTTAGCTGTCTAGTTTTCCCGGCACCATTTGTTGAAAAGACTGTCTTTCCAATACTCCGAAGTCTTGCCTCTTTGTGTGCTAAGTCGCTTCATTCGTGTCAGACTCTGTGTGACCCTATGGACTAAGCCCGCCAGGCTCCTCTGTCCACGAGATTCTCCAGGCAAGAAAACTGGAGTGCATTGCTGTTTCCTTCTTCAAGGGATCTGCCCGACCCAGGGATCAGAACCATGTCTCCTGTGTCTCCTGTATTGGCAAGTGGATTCTTTACTACTAACGCCACCTGGAAAGCTCTTTCAGTTCAGTTCAGTCGCTCAGTCATGTCCAGCTCTTTGCAGCCCCATGGATTGCAGCGTGCCAGGATTCCCTGTCCATCATCAACTCCCGGATCGTGCTCAAACACAGTTCCATCAAGTTGATGATGCCATCCAACCATCTCATCCTCTGTCATCCCTTCTCATCCCCACTTCAATCTTTTCCAGCATCAAAGTCTTTTCCTAGGAGTCAGTTCTTCCCATCAGGTGGCCAAAGTATTGGAGTTTCAGCTTCAGCATCAGTCCTTCCAATGAATATTCAGGACTGATTTCTTTTAGGATTGACAGGTTGGATCTCCTTGCAGTCCAAGGAATCTCAAGACTCTTCTCCAACACCACAGTTCAAAAGCATCAATGCTTCGGTGCTCAGCTTTCTTTATAGTCCACCTCTCACACCCATACATGACTACTGGAAAAACCATAGCTCTGAGTAGCCAGACCTTTGTTGACAAAGTAATATCTCTGCTTTTTGATATGCTGTCTAGGTTGGTCATAGTTTTTCTTCCAAGAAGCAAGCGTCTTTTAATTTCATGGCTGCAGTTACCATCTGCAGTGATTTTGGAGCCCCCCAAAAAATGTCTCTCACTCTTTCCATTGTTTGCTCATCTATTTGCCATGAACTGATGGGACCAGATGTCATGATTTTTGTTTTCTGAATGTTGAATTTTAAGCCCGCTTTTTCAGTCTCTTTCACTTTCATTAAGGGGCGCTTTAGTTCTTCTTTGCTTTCTGCCATAAGGATGGTGTCATCTACATATATGAGGTTATTCATATTTCTCCCAGCATTCTTGATTTCAGCTTGTGCTTCATCCAGCCTGGCATTTCACGTGATGTATTCTGCATATAAGTTAAATAAGCAGGATGGCAATATACAACCTTGACATACTCCTTTCCCAATTTGGAAACAGTCTGTTGTTCATCATAGATTAATTGACCGTAGGTGCATGGGTTTATTTCTGGGTTTTCTATCCTATTCCACTGATCTACTAAACTCTCAATTTATCTTATATTTTTCAGTGTTTTCAATTTTCAATGTTTTGAAAATTCTATTCAAGTATATTATCTGTATAATAATAATTTCACTTCTTTAATAGCTAGATATCATATTTTATTCTGTTATCTAATTGCAATGGCTCGATGACAATCATGTTCTTGATTTGAATGGAAATTTTTTAGTACAGGTATTCAGAACTGATAATAAGAGAAGAAAATCTTCTGGATCATGATAATAGGTGAGCTGGGAAAAGAGGTCTCAGATTTGTTAGTTTATCCATTAAATAATTTAAACAATTTTCTTTTATACAGTGACTCAGAGTTCTTAAGATGTCTTTTATGTCTTTTACATTTCACAAACTTTTAAGGATGTTCTTAATAGAGAAATTCCTAAGATTATTTGATCATATCTTCCAGAATTAACCTTCTTAGATACACAATTAAGCCCAGTGTAGACTTTTAGTTTTATGTATAGAATATATACCATGAGTTTGCATGTGTATGTATATGAGAGTCTATAGTGTGTTAAAACCCATATAATCCTTTCACTAACAAATCAGAAATGAATACTGAGTTTTACTAAATACTTTTTTGGGAAATCTATTGGAACAATAATATTCCTCGCTTGCTCATTATAATGATCATTTACAGCAATAGATTTTCTACTGAATTGCCTAGCATTCTTGGATTGAATCTGTGTTGATCATGGATATATAAGGCTTTCCATGTTTTTCTAGATTCTAATTGTTAACATTTTATTTAGGATATTTATATGAATATTTATAAGTGGGGCTGGACTGAAATTTTACCCTTTTTTGTTTTTACTGGTAATATTTTTGAGTGTTGCTGACTTCATTTAAAATGTGGAGCTAGCTTTTGTTCTTTATGTTCTGCACACGTGCTAAGTCACTTCAGTGTGTCTGTCTCTTTGTGACCCTGCGGACCATAGCCTACCAGGCTTCTCTTTCTATGAGATTCCCCAGGCTAGAATACTGGAGTGGGTTGCCATGCCCTCCTCTAGGGATCTTTTTAATCCAGGGATCGAATCTGCATGTCCTGTATCGGCAGGCAGGTTCTTTACCACTAGCACCAACTGTCAAACCTTTTCTGTGCTATGGAATAGTATAAATCTCTTAAAAGTTATTTGTAACTTGAATTTTTTTTTCTCAGCATCTAGATTTTAACATTAATAACATTCTGCCATATTTACTGTGTTTCTTTTAAAGAAGAACCCCATTCTTAAATATTTAAGAAGCACTGCTATAAAAATGGCATTGTCTTATATAACCACAGTATTGATATTGTGATACCTAGAAAAATTAGCAGAAAATTTTTATTATCATCTAATATCCTCACCATTCTTCAGATTTCCCTGGCTATCTCCAATGTGTCTTTGCTTTTAATAATTTTTACTTTATGTTGGAGTGTAGTTGATTTACAATGTTGTGTTAGTTTCAGATGTATAGCAAAGTGATTCCGTTATTTGTTGTTCATTCACTCAATTGTGGCAACTCTGTGACCCCATGGACTGCAGCACTTCAGGCTTTCTTGTCCTTCCTTGTCTCCCAGAGTTTGTTCAAACTCATGTCCATTGAGTCAGTGATGCCATCCAATGATCTCATGCTCTGTCACCCCCTTCTCTTCCTGCCCCCAATCTTTCCCAGCATCAATGTCTTTTCCAATGAGTCAGCTCTTCGCATCAGGTAGCTGAAGTATTAGAGCTTCAGCATCAGTCTTTCCAATGAATATTCAGGATTGATTTCCTTTATAATTGACTGGTTTGATCTCCTTGCAGTCCAAGGGACTCTCAAGCATTTTCTCCAATACCACAGTTTAAAAGCATCAATTCTCTGGCACTCAGACTTCTTTATGGTCCAGCTCTCACATCTGCACATGAATGCTGGAAAAACCATAGCTTTGATTATATGGACATTTGTTGGCAAAGTGATGTCTCTGCTTTTTAATACACTGTCTAGTTTTGTCATAGCTTTTATTCCAAGAAGCAAGTGTCTTTTAATTTCATTGCTGCAGTTGCTGTCCATAGTGATTTTGAAGTCCAATACAATAAAATCTGTCCCTGTTTGCATTGTTTCCTCATCTATTTGTCATGAAGTATTAGGACCAGATGCCATGATCCTAGTCTTTTTAATGTTGAGTTTTAAGACAGCTTTTTCACTCTCCTCTTTCACCTTCATCAAGAGATTCTTTAGTTCTTCTTCACTTTCTGTCATTAGGGTAGTTTCATCTGCATATCGAGGTTATTGATATTTCTCCTGGCAATCTTGATTCAAGCTTGTGATTCATCCAGCCCGACATTTTGCATGATGTACTCTGCATAGAAGTTAAATAAGAAGGGTGACAATATACAGCCTTGACATTCTCCTTTCCCAATTTTGAACCAGTCTGTTGTTCCATGTCATTTCTAGCTGTTGCTTCTTGACCTGCATACAGGTTTCTCAGGAGGTAGGTAAGTTGGTCTTGTATTCCCACTGTTTGTAATCCACACAGTCAAAGGTTTAGCATCATCAATGAAGCAGAAGTAAATACTTTTTCTGGAATTTCCTTTCTTTCTCTATGAGCCAACGGATGTTGTCAATTTTATCTCTGGTTCCTCAACGTTTTCTAAATTCAGGTTATATATCTGCAAGTTCTCGTTTCATATACTGCTGAAGCCTAGCTAGCATGTGAAATGAGCACAATTTTGTGGTAGCTTGAACATTCTTTGGCATTGCCCTTCTTTGCAATTGGAATGAAATCTGACCTTTTCTAGTCCTGTGGCCACTGCTACGTTTTCCAAATTTACTGGCATATTGTGTGCAGCACTTTAACAGCATCACTTTTAGGATTTTAAAAAGCTCAGCTGGAATTCTGTCACCTCCACTAGCTTGTTGGCCATAATGTTTCCTAAAGCCCACTTAACTTCGCACTCCAGGATGTCTTGATCTAGGTAAATGATCATACCATTGTGTTTATCCAGGTCATCAAGACATTTTTTGTACATTTCTTCTGTGTATTCTTGCTACTTCTTAGTATCTTCTGCTTCTGTTAGGTCCATACCCTTTCTGTCCTTTATTGGGCCCATTTTTGCATCTTTGTCCAACTCTTGGCAACCCCATGGAGTGTAGCTCACCTGGCTCCTTGGTCCATGGAACTCTCCAGGCAAGAATATTGGAGTGGGTTGCCATTCCCTTCTCCAGGGGATTTTCCAGGGATTGAACCCAAGTGTCCTGCATTGCAGGGAGATTCTGTACCGTTTAAAGGGAAGCCCAATTCAGTTAATCATATACATATATCTATTCTATTTCAGATTCTTTCCCCATATAGGTTAATACAGAATATTGAATAGAGTTCCCTGTGCTGTACAGTAGGTCCTTGCTATTTATCTATTTTATGTATAGTAGTGTGTATATGTTAATCCCAAACTCTTAATTTATCCTTCCCTCTACTTTCTCCTTTGGTAACCATAATTTGTTTCCTATGTCTATGAGTCTCTTTCTATTTTGTAAATAGGTTAACTTGTATGTATTTCTTTTAAGTTCCACATATAAGAAATATCATATTTGTCTTTCTCTGATTTACTGTGTGTTGGAGAAGACTCTTGAGAGTCCCTCGGACTGCAAGGAGATCCAACCAGTCCATTCTAAAGGAGATCAGTCCTGGGTGTTCTTTGGAAGGAATGATGCTAAAGCTGAAACTCCAGTACTTTGGCCACCTCATGTGAAGAGTTGACTGATTGGAAACGACTCTGCTGCTGGGACGGATTGGGGCAGGAGGAAAAGGGGACAACAGAGGATGAGATGACTGGATGGCATCACCAACTCGATGGACGTGAGTTTGAGTAAACTCTCGGAGATGGACAGGGAGGCCTGGCGTGCTGCAATTCATGGGGTTGCAAAGAGTCAGACACGACTGAGTGACTGAACTGAACTGAATTAATTTACTTCACTTAGTATGATAATCTCTTGGTCCATCCGTTTTGCTGCAGAGGGAATTATTTCATTATTTTTATTACTGAATCATATTCCATTGTCTACACTAATTTTAAATCCATTCACTTTGCACTCTCTCCACTAACAATCCTAATAAGCCAGTTATATCTTGCCTAGATTACTGAAGTGAATTTTCAAGTGATCTCCTGATTCTACTCTTGGTTCTCACATAGCATTTAAAAATAACTCTGTTGTTTAGTTGAATGAGCCTCACTGCTTAACCCTTCCAACAGATTTCCATCCCTACCCCACTTAGAGTAAATCCACACTTTTAGCTCTGCTCACAAAGTATACAGATTTGGCTTGAGCCTGTCTATCGATATCTTTCTCCTCTTTCCCCATCACCTCCGAACACACTAGCCATTTCCTTACTTCTCAAGTAGGAAAAGGTTTTTCACTATTTGAGTGTCTGTGTTAGTGATTTTCACTTTCTGGAATGCTCTTTGCCCAGTTTTCTGCGTGGCAGTTTCCTTCTTGTATTTTTATCTTAGCTGAAATACCAGTGTCTCAGAAATCTCTGATCAGATAGGCACTTTATATTTACTATATATCACTCTTCTTCTCTCTATAGCACTCGCTATTTTTGAAGCAATTAAATTTATAAATTTTAATAATACAGCACTCACTATTGATCATTTTATTTTGAGATATTATGACTCTATTTGTGCATCCTATTAGAAATTTTTTGAGAGCAGAAATATTGACTCTTTTAAAATTACTCAGTTACAGAAAAGTGTCAGCATATGGTAGACAGTCAAAATTTGTGAAATGGGTGATGAGTTATATTTATAATACTCCACCTTAAAGATCTGCACCTTAAATCCAACTTTGTCTGATTTTAGCATGAGGACATCTGCTTCTGTATGATGGAATAACAGAGATGGGGATTTATCTCCCACATTGCACAACTAGAAAACTATACAGAATATATGAAACAGTTTTCAGGCATTGAACAACAGATAACACAGGTCAGTAGTTTGTAAGAAAAGGAAATAAGTAAATTGAGACCTATGAATGCTCTCAGAGCAAGTTTCTGAATATCAACAGAAGGAAGACAGAACGTGGAAGACTTGCTGAGTTTAAGAATTTAAAGTTCTGGAAAAGCCAAGATAAATAGGATTTGCAAGGCTGAGTACCAGGAAGGAGAGAACTGTATGAAGAGAGAGCATAGGAGATGTGCTGAAATGTCCCCTCAAGTTACTGGCTCAGCGTTGATCTGCACCTGTGTATTAGGAAGCAGCTCAACACTGGGCAAAGAACCACTGGAAAAGAATAAGCAGAATAATCCCAAGAGTGTACACAAGGACAAGCATAGTTTGTACTCCCAGCAGCTAGGATAGAAAGCCTTACTAGTATGCAGAAAATTTGTCAGTCCTAATAAAACATTGCCTCAGTGATGGGGCCAAATTAACCCTAAACTAAAGGCTGTCCAGAATCGCTTTAACAAACCTTAAAAGCAAGGTTTCAAAGGACCAAATTGTTGCAAGTAACATGCTGAGTGACAGAAAAATGCCCAAAAATATTTAAAGGAAAGAAAAAATAAAAAAGAATACCAAATGGTATAAACACAGATACAAATGAGACTCAGAACAAGCAATTTTAGGAAGGAAACAATGTCCCCTCGGTAACCAAAAGTTTATTTGTTTTGTCTGTGAGTCATTTCTGTTTTGTAAATAAGCTCCTTGGTATCATTGTTTTTAAATTCCACATGTAAGTGATATCATATGATATGTGTTTTTCTCTGATTTACTTCACTCAATATGGTAATCTCTAGGTCCATTCATGTTGCTGTAAATGGGCATTATTTCACTCTTTTGTGGCTGAGTAATATTCCACAGTGCGTGTGTATACATATATCACATCTTTATCCATCACCTACTGATGCACATTTAGGTTACTTCCATATCTTGGCTATTGTAAATAGTTCTGTCGTGAACACTGGGGTGCATTTATCTCCAAATTTGAGTTTTCTTCAGATACATGCCCAGGAGTAAGATTGCAGGATCATACAGTAACTCTATTTTCAATTTTTTAAAGAACCTCCAAACTGTTTTCCATAGTGACTGCAACAATTTGCATTCCTACCAACAGTGTAGGAGGGTTCCCTTTTCTCTAGACCCTTTCCAGCATTTATTAATGGAGACTTTTTGGAGATGGCCATCCTAAGTGGTGTGAGGTGACACATCATTGTAGTTTAGGTTTGCATTTGTCTAATAACAAGGAATATTCAATATCTTTTCATGTGCCTATTGCCCATCTATATGTCTTCCCTGGAGAACTGCCTGTTTAGACTGCTATTTAGAATTTAGAACTGCCTATTTTCTGCTCATTTTTAAATTGGGTTTCTCTTTGTATTAAGCTGTATGAGCTGATAGAATATTTTAGAAATTAATTCCTTGTCAGTCACATCGTTTGCAAATATTTTCTCACATTTGGTGGATTGCCCTTTCATTTCATTTATGGTTTTCTTTAAGCACAAAAGCTTTTGAATTTAATTAGGCCCCATTTGTTTATTTTTGTTTTTATTTTCATTATTCTAAGCTGTTGTTCGTTCAGTTGCTAAGCCATATCTAACTCTTTATGACCCCATGGACTGTAGCCTGCCAGTCTCCCCTGTCCTCCACTATCTCCTGAAGTTTTCTCAAATTCATGTCCGTTGAGTCAGTGATGCTATCTAACCGTCTCATCCTCTACTGCCCCATTCTCCCTTTGCCTTCAATCTTTCCCAGCACCAAGTCTTTTCTAATGAGGCAACTCTTCACATCAGGTGGCTAAAGTATTGGAGCTTCAGCAACAGTGTTTCCAGGGAATATTCTGGGTTGATTTCCTTTAGGATTGACAGCTTTAATCTCCTTGCTATCCAAGGGACTCTCAGGAGCCTTCTGCACCACAATGTGAAAGCACAGACTTTGGGGCTCAGTCTTATTTGTGGACCAGCTCTCACATCTATACATGACTACTGGGAAAAGTATAGTTTTAACTATACAGACCTTTGTCAGCAAAATGATGTCTCTGCTTTTTAATACACTGTCTAGGTTTGTCATAGCTTTCCTTCCAATGAGCAAGCATTTTTTAATTTCACAGCTGCAGTCACCATCAGTAGTGAATTTAGAGCCCAAGAAAATAAAATCTGTCACTGCTTTCAATTTTTCCTCTTTTATTTGCTGGGAAATGATGGAACTCGATGCCATGATCTTAGTTTTGTGAATGTTGAGTTTTTAGACAGCTTTTAACACTCCTCTTTCACTGCCACCAAGAGGCTCTTTAGTTCCTCTCCACTTTCTGCCATTAGAGTGGTATCATCTGCACTACAGAGGTTGTTGATATTTCACCTGACAATCTTGATTCCAGCTTGTACTTCATCCAGCCCAGTATTTCACATGATATACTCTGCATATAAGTTAAATTAACAGGGTGACAATATACAGTCTTGTTGTACTCCTTTCCTGGTTTTGAACCAGTCAGTTCAGTTCAGTTCAGTCACTCAGTCTTGTCCAATTCTTTGGGACCCCATGAACCACAGCATACCACGCCTCCCTTTGCATCACCAACTCCTGGAGCCTACTCAAACTCACGTGATGCCATCCAACCATCTCATCCTCTGCCATCCCCTTCTACTCTCTCCTTCAGTCTTTCCCAACATCAGGATCTTTTCTAATGAATCATCTCTTCGCATCAGGTGGCCAAAGTATTGGAGTTTCAGCTTCAAAATCAGTCCTTCCAATGAACACCCAGGACTGATCTCCTTTAGAATGGACTGGGCGGATCTCCTTGCAGTCCAAGGGACTCTCAAGAGTCTTCTCCAATACCACACTTCAAAAGCATCAATTCTTTGGTGCTCAGCTTTCTTTATAGTCCAATTCTTATATCCATACATGACTACTGGAAAAACCAAAGATTTTACTAGACAGACCTTTGTTGGCAAAGTAATATCTCTGCTTTTGAATATGCTGTCTAGGTTAGTCATAACTTTTCTTCCAAGGAGTAAGTATCTTTTAATTTCATGACTGCAGTCACCATCTGCAGTGATTTTGGAGCCCCCAAAATAAATTCTGCCACTGTTTCCACTGTTTTGCCATCTATTTGCCATGAAGTGATGGAACCAGATGCCATGAACTTAGTTTTCTGAATGCTTTAAGCCAAATTTTTCATTCTCCTCTTTCACTTTCATCAAGAAGCTTTTTAGTTCCTCTTCACTTTCTGCTTTAAGGGTGATATCATCTGCATATCTGAGGTTATTGATATTTCTCCCAGCAATCTTGATTCCAGCTTGTGCTTCATCTAGCCCAGTGTTTCTCACGATGTACTCTGCATCTAAGTTAAATAAGCAGGGTGACAATATACAGCCTTGATGTACTCCTTTTCCTATTTGGAACCAATCTGTGGTTTCATGACCAATTCTGTGTTGCTTCCTGACCTGCATATAGGTTTCTTAAGAGGCAAGTCAGGTGGTCTGGTATTCCTATCTCTTTCTAAATTTTTCACAGTTTATTGTGATCCACACAGTCAAAGGCTTTGGCATAATCAATAAACAGAAATAGATGTTTTTCTGGAACTCTCTTGCTTTTTCCATGATCCAGCAGATGTTGGCAATTTGATCTCTGGTTTCTTGCCTTTTCTAAAACCAGCTTGAACATCTGGAAGGTCATGGTTCACGTATTGCTGAAGCCTGGCTTGGAGAATTTTGAGCATTACTTTACTAGCGTGTGAGATGAGTGCAATTGTGTGGTAGTTCGAGCATTCTTTGGCATTGCCTTTCTTTGGGATTAGAGTGAAAACTGAGCTTTTCCAGTCCCGTGGCCACTGCTGAGTTTTCCAAATTTGCTGGCATACTGAGTGCAGCACTTTCACAGCACCATCTTTCAAGATTTGAAACAGCTCCACTGGAATTCCATCACCTCCACTAGCTTTGTTTGTAGTGATGCTGCCTAAGACCCACTTGAATTCACATTCCAGGATGAGTTGTCCCATATCCTGTTCTGACTGTTGATTCTTGACCCACACACAGGTTTCTTAGGAGAGAGGTGAAGTAGTCTGGTACTGCCATCTCTTTTAGATTTTCCCATAGTTTTTTGTGATCCACACAGTCAAAGGCATTAGCATAACCAATGAACCTGAAATAGATGTTTTCTAGAGCTACCTTGCTTTCCCCATTATCCAACGAATGTTAGCAATTTGATCTCTGGTTTCTCTGCCTCTTTGAAACCCAGCTTGCACATCTAGAAGTTGTTGGTTCACTGTGGCCTACAGATCCCCTCTAAAAATACTGCTGTGATTTATGTTGAGGAGTGTTCTGCCTATGTTTTCCTCTAGGAGCTTAACAGTATCTGGTCTTACATTTAGGTCTTTAATACATTTTGAGATCATTTTTTTAATAGGGAGTTAGAGAATGTTCTAATTTTGTTCTTTTACATGTAGTTGTCTAATTTTCCCAGCAACGCTTATTGAAGTGGTATATTTTGCATCCTTTGTCATAGATTAATTGATCATGGAGCATGATGCTTAGTCCCTCAGTCATGTCCGACTCTTTGTGACCCCATGGACTATAGCCTGCCATGCTCCCTCTGTCCATGGGGATTCTCCAGGCAACAATACTGGAGTCAGATGCCCTGTCCTCCTCCAGGGGATCTTCCCAACACAGGGATCAAATCCAGGTCTCCCACATTGCAGGCAGATTCTATACTGTCTGAGCAACTAGGTGTGTGGATTTATTTCTGGGCTTTCTATCCTTTTCCATTGATCTATGTGTCTATGTGCCAGTACCATATTGTTTTGATTTACCATGACTTTGTAGTATAGTCTAAAGTCAGGGAGCATGATTACTCTAGCTCCATTTTTCTTTCTCAATCAAGATTGTTCTGGCTATTCAGGGTCTTCTGTGTTTCCATTCACATTTAAACTTTTTTTAATAGCTCTATGAAAAATGGAACTGTTAATTTGACAAGGATTGCATTAAAACTGTAGATCTCCTTGTGTGGTATGGTCATTTTAATAATATTTATTCTTGCAGTCCAAAATGTAGTATGTCTTTCCATCTGTTTATGTCATCTTCAGTTTCTTTCATCCACATCTTACAGTTTTAGGAGTACAGCCTTTTGCCTCTGTAGGTTTATTCTTAGGTGTTTTTATTCTTTTTAATGTGATGGTAAATGGGATTATTTCCTTAATTTCTCTTTCTGATATTTCATTGTTAGGGTGCAGAAATACAACAGATTTCCATATAATAGTTATGTATCCAGCAACTTGATCAAATTCATTTATAAGCTCGAGTTTTTTAATGGTGTCTTTAGGATTTTATGTTTAGGCAAGCATTTATAGTTCTAGTTCTTTCTTCTAGGTTGGATTCATTTTATTTATTTTTCTTGTCTGATGGCTGTAGCTAAGGACTTACAAACCTATGTTGAATAAAAGTCATGAGAGTGGGGAATCCTTGTCTTATAACTGATCTTAAAGGACATGCTATCAGCTTTTAACCATTGAGTATTTTGTTAGCTGCTGTTGTTGTTCAGGCATTCAGTTATGTCTGACTATTTGTGACCCCATGGGCTGCAGCACGCCAGGCTTCCCTGTCCTTCACTATCTCCCAAAGTTTGCTCAAACTCATGTCCATTGAGTTGATGGTGCCATCCAAACATCTAATCCTCTGTCCAACTCTTTTCTTCCTGCCCTCAATATTTCCCATCTTCATGATCTTTTTCAATGAGTCAGCTCTTCACATCAGATGGCCAAAATATTGGAGCTTCAGCTTCAGCATCAGTCCTTCCAATGAATATTCAAGGTGGATATCCTTTAAGATTGGCTGGTTTGATCTCCTTGTTATCCAAGGGACTCTCAAGAGTCTTTTCTAGCATCACAATTCAAAAGCATCAATTCTTCAGCACTCAGCCTTCTCACATTCAGACATGAGTACTAGAAAAACCATAGCTTTCACTAGACAGACCTTTGTTGGCAAAATGATGTCTCTGCTTTTTAATATGCTGTCGAGGTTTGTTATAACCTTTTTCCATGGAGCAAGCTGTGGTTTTGTCATATTAATATATGGCCTTTATTATGTTGAGGTATGTTTCCTCTGTGCCCACTTTCTGAAGATTTTTATCATAAAATGGATGCTGAATTTTATCAAAAACTATTTCTGTACCTATTAAAATGATTATATGGTTTTCATTCTTAAATTTGTTAATGTGGATTGGTCTGTGGTCTGTGGATATGGAAAAATCCTTGCAAACCTGGGGTAAATCCCACCTGATTATGGTGAATGGTTAACTCCTTTCTAAAGTGTCTTTAAAAGATGACTATTTCACTTATAACTATTGCTGCTGCTGCTGCTGCTGCTAAGTCGCTTCAGTCATGTCCAACTCTGTGCAACCCCATAAACGGCAGCCCACCAGGCTCCTCTGTCCCTGGGATTCTCCAAGCAAGAATGCTAGAGTGGGTTGCCATTTCCTTCTCCAATGCATGAAAGTCAAAAGTGAAAGTGAAGTCACTCAGTCATGTCCGACTGTTCACGACCCCATGGACTGTAGCTCACCAGGCTCCTGAATCCATGGGATTTTCCAGGCAAGAGTACTGGAGTGGGTTGCCATTTACAGGCATATTTGACTTTACATCCTTCATTTTATTTTTCTTTCCTTTGGTTTTAATATTTTGTGATACAATCTCTTTTATTTGTTTCTTTACCCCTGTGACTGCATCATAGACATCCTCATCCACTACCCCAAATCAACACACATTCCTTACGTATTCGGCAAGGTACAGATTATCTAATATTTTCCCTTAGTGTTTGCTTTTGCCCATTAAAACACGTCTCTCCATTTAGAAACGAGTATAAAGACACATCTGTTGGTTTTTTACCATGATAGTTAAAGAAATTAAAGCAATTTTATCACCTTGTACTCACCAGTATAGTCCCTTGGCTTGCTCATTTGTGAATTCTACATCTTAATGCATTTTTTGGTGTGACTAGAATACACTTGCAAATAATTTTTTTAGAACAGACATGTGCAGACTTTTGAATCATGTATTCAAGCCTATTTTTCTAAACTGATATGTGAAAATCTTAACTGAATATTTAATTCTTGGTTCACAAACTTATATTCAATACCTGTTAATAATATTTTCATTGCTTTCCTATATCCAAAATTGCTAAAAGAGAAGTCTGATATCACTTGTTAATCTTTGTGTTAATCCACTTCTTTTACCTGCAGAATGAATAATCTTTTAAAATCATTGAAAATGATCCACCAGTATTACTTCTCTCTCCTTCTCTGTCTTGTCTCTCTCTGTCTCTAATGGACAGTGAGAGTTTCTAAATTAAGAACTATGTTAATTCATTAAAGTATTGTGATTCTTGTATTTCTTTAAATATTTTTTCTGTTTTGTTTTTCAGAAAATCAGGTATCCATATATTAGAATCTATTTTCTACTTTATAATTCTTGGTTAAGAATTTTTTATTGGTATTTATTTTTTTTTAGTTTTTTATTTTTTAAATTTTAAAATCTTTAATTCTTACATGCGTTCCCAAACACGAACCCCCCTCCCACCTCCCTCCCCACAACATCTCTCTGGGTCATCCCCATGCACCAGCCCCAAGCATGCTGCACCCTGCATCAGACATAGACTGGCAATTCAATTCTTACATGATAGTATACATGTTAGAATTCCCATTCTCCCAAATCATCCCACCCTCTCCCTCTCCCTCTCCCTCTGAGTCCAAAAGTCCGTTATACACATCTGTGTCTTTTTTGCTGTCTTGCATACAGGGTCATCATTGCCATCTTCCTAAATTCCATATATATGTGTTAGTATACTGTATTGGTGTTTTTCTTTCTGGCTTACTTCTCTCTGTATATTTGGCTCCAGTTTCATCCATCTCATCAGAACTGATCCAAATGAATTCTTTTTAACGGCTGAGTAATACTCCATTGTGTATATGTACCACAGCTTTCTTATCCATTCATCTGCTGATGGACATCTAGGTTGTTTCCATGTCCTGGCTATTATAAACAGTGCTGCGATGAACATTGGGGTACATGTGTCTCTTTCAATTCTGGTTTCCTCGGTGTGTATGCCCAGCAGTGGGATTGCTGGGTCATAAGGTAGTTCTATTTGCAATTTTTTAAGGAATCTCCACACTGTTCTCCATAGTGGCTGTACTAGTTTGCATTCCCACCAACAGTGTAGGAGGGTTCCCTTTTCTCCACACCCTCTCCAGCATTTATTGCTTGCAGATTTTTGGATCGCAGACATTCTGACTGGTGTGAAGTGGTACCTCATTGTGGTTTTGATTTGCATTTCTCTGATAATGAGTGATGTTGAGCATCTTTTCATGTGTTTGTTAGCCATCCGTATGTCTTCTTTGGAGAAATGTCTATTTAGTTCTTTGGCCCATTTTTTGATTGGGTCGTTTATTTTTCTGGAATTGAGCTGCATAAGTTGCTTGTATATTTTTGAGATTAGTTGTTTTCAGTTGCTTCATTTGCTATTATTTTCTCCCATTCAGAAGGCTGTCTTTTCACCTTGCTTATATTTTCCTTTGTTGTGCAGAAGCTTTTAATTTTAATTAGATCCCATTTGTTTATTTTTGCTTTTATTTCCAGAATTCTGGGAGGTGGATCATAGAGGATCCTGCTGTGATTTATGTCTGAGAGTGTTTTGCCTATGTTCTCCTCTAGGAGTTTTATAGTTTCTGATCTTACATTTAGATCTTTAATCCATTTTGAGTTTATTTTTGTGTGCGGTGTTAGAAAGTGATCTAGTTTCATTCTTTTACAAGTGGTTGACCAGTTTTCCCAGCACCACTTGTTAAAGAGATTGTCTTTACTCCATTGTATATTCTTGCCTCCTTTGTCAAAGATAAGGTGTCCATATGTGTGTGGATTTATCTCTGGGCTTTCTATTTTGTTCCATTGATCTATATGTCTGTCTTTGTGCCAGTACCATACTGTCTTGATGACTGTGGCTTTGTAGTAGAGCCTGAAGTCAGGCAAGTTGATTCCTCCAGTTCCATTCTTCTTTCTCAAGATTGCTTTGGCTATTTGATGTTTTTTGTATTTCCATACAAATCTTGAAATTATTTGTTCTAGTTCTGTGAAAAATGTGGCTGGTAGCTTGATAGGGATTGCATTGAATTTGTAAATTGCTTTGGGTAGTATCCTCATTTTCACTATATTGATTCTTCCGATCCATGAACATGGTATATTTCTCCATCTATTAGTGTCCTCTTTGATTTCTTTCATCAGTGTTTTATAGTTTTCTATATATAGGTCTTTAGTTTCTTTAGGTAGATATATTCCTAAGTATTTTATTCTTTTCGTTGCAGTGGTGAATGGAATTGTTTCCTTAATTTCTTTTTCTACTTTCTCATTATTCGTGTATAGGAATGCAAGGGATTTCTGTGTGTTGATTTTATATCCTGCAACTTTACTATATTCATTGGTATTTTTAAAATGAAGTTCTCAAGTCACTTACTGATTCTATTTTCTGAATGTGTTCTGGTTTAAAATTAATTCTTATATTTTTGAGCAACATTTTTCTTCACTAGTTCTCTCCTTAGTATTGTTGTATTTATTGATGGATCATTTTACATCAAATTTTAAAGACATTTGGAATAAAAAATCTCCACATCACCTTCAATTTTCTTGATAATGTAATATTGTTATGGCCTAGGCTTGTTTCCCATCTTAGGAAATATAATATTCATTTTAGGAACTTTTTTTTTGCTTTAGCTGATTTTCTTTTATATTTTGATCTGCTCATAACAGTAATAATAACAGTTGCCACTCTCCTTACTCTATGATTGCTATGATTACCAATGCAACTACTCCTGCTAATTATCACCACCAAAAGCTAACACTTTTTAAATTATTCTTTATTTCTAGGCCTTGCATCACTCAAAATTCTATTAGCAAAAAAAAAAAAAAAAAGTCCAATTCAGAAGATTCAAGAAATGTTTACCTAAGTAGCCTTTACAGAGCTGTGGTCAGGACTAAGGAAACCAATAAAGGATGTTGAGAAGCCCAGAGACCAGCAACAATGGGGAACACTTACAGCTTCCTTGGTCTGAAGGGGTAAAAGGAGAAATGACATTGCTTGAGAACTAATCTGGGGGACTAGAGAATAACCAGCAGAGTCATGTGCTGAATATCTTATGTTATGTCTTTTAATATCCACAAGTTAATACTACTATTACTTGCACTGTACATATGAGGGTATAGAGCACTATATAATTTGTCCAAGGCACAAAGCTAAGAAGATGCAGAAGTAGTCCTCTTAACCATCCCTCTAACTTCAGAATCTATACTCCTACCTTCTGCAATATAATTTGTTCAAATTTTTAAGGAGCCCCCTTTATGCCAGGTACTGCCAGAGGTATTGAGCGTAGAATGATGAACCAAGTCATATGGTACTTTCCCTCATGCAACTTCCTTATCTTTGACTGGGGGACATACCTACATGTTCTGCTCAGCTCAGCTCAGTTGCTCAGTCATGTCTGACTCCCTGCAACCCCATGTGCTGCAGTACACCAGGCCTCCCTGTCCATTACCAACTCCCAGAAGCTACTCAAAATCATCTTCATTGAGTCGGTGATGCCATCCAACCATCTCATCCTGTGTCATCCCCTTTTCCTCCTACCTTCAATCTTTCCCAGCATCAGGGTCTTTTCAAATGAGTCCGTTTTTCACATCAGATGGCCAAAGTACTGGAGTTTCAGCTTCAACATCAGTCCTTCCAAAGAACACTCAGGACCAATCTCCTTTAGGATGGACTGGTTGAATCTCCTTGCAGTCCAAGGGACTCTCAAGAGTCTTCCCCAACACCGCAGTTCAAAAGCATCAATTCTTCAGTGCTCAGCTTTCTTTAGAGTCCAACTCTCACATCCATACATGACTAGTGGAATAAACCATAGCCTTGACTAGACAGACCTTTGTTGGCAAAGTAATATTTCTGCTTTTTAATATGCTGTTTTTGTTGGTCATAACTTTCCTTCCAAGGAGCAAGCGTCTTTTAATTTCATGGCTGCAGCCACCATCTGCATTGATTTTGAAGCCCTCAAAATAAAGTCAGCTACTGTTTCCACTGTTTTCCCATCTACTTGCTATTTCTCCCTCCAGACCTTCCTCTGCAGAAACTATATAGATGGAGGTTTGCAGGCTTAAGTTCTTATTCGTTTTCTGAGGACCAAAGGAAGGGAATTGGGGACATAGGCAGTGTGGTCAAAGAGATTTCTCCTGCTGTTTCTCTCACAGTTTATTGGAAGTCCAGGCTCCACATCCAGCAAGCTTGACGTACCACAACAATACAGATGGTGTTGCTGGGAATTGGTTTGTTCTCTTGCTTCAGTCTGTCCACTTCTGAATGAAAAGTCAGCCAGATTGACGTTCTATGCTTCTGGTTTTAGTCCTTGTGAAGTTTGATTCACAGTTCAGTTCAGTTCAGTTCAGTCACTCAGTAGTGTCTGACTCTTTGCAACCCTATGAATTGCAGCACACCAAGCCTCCCTGTCCATCTCTAAGAGTTCACTCAAACTCATGTTCATCAAGTTAATGATGCCATCCATCCATCTCATCCTCTGTTGTACCCTTCTCCTCCTGCCCCCAATCCCTCCCAGCATCAGAGTCTTTTCCAATGAGTCAACTCTTCTCATGAAGTGGCCAAAGTACTAGAGTTTCAGCTTTAGCATCATTCCTTCCAAAGAACACCCAGGGTTGATCTCCTTTAGAATGGACTGGTTGGATCTCCTTGCAGTCCAAGGGACTCTCAAGAGTCTTCTCCAACACCACAGTTCAAAAGCATCAGTTCTTTGTTGCTCAGCCTTCTTCACAGTTCAACTCTCACATCCATACATGACCACTGGAAAAACCATAGCCTTGACTAGACAGACCTTAGTCAGCAAAGTAATGTCTCTGCTTTTGAATGTGCTATCTAGGTTGTCATAACTTTCCTTCCAAGGAGTAAGCGTCTTTTGATTTCATGGCTGCAATCACCATCTGCAGTGATTTTGGTTCAGAGTAGACCTGCTTTTAGATCATACCCTCTCAAGTAAGAACCTGCTTAATTTAGGGCTTTCTCAGATTCTGGCTGAGTTGTAATTGAAGAATTGACTCAAGGCAATGTTTCTGTTCTTTTCCACAGTCCATTCATGTTTATAGGCTATGCTTCCCTAGATAGAAGGTATTAATATTTTCAAAGCTCTACATATTCATGTGTTTGCTTGTTTCTGCAACATTTTTATTTCTTTAAGTGACAATTATTGTACTGTGTTGAGAAACTAGTGTACTGTATAAATCAGACTGAATTTGCATCTTGATGATGTTGTTGGGTTTTTATTATGAGGTTAAGACCTTTCTAAAGGTCAGCACAGATGGTTTTAGTTGTTCTTTTTTTAAAAAGTTCTTTTGGTTAGCTTAACTGCTATCAGGGAGGGGAACTCTTGTAAATGTGTCTTTATGCCTACAAACATCCCACACCTGTTTGAAAGGATAAATGTTTTGGAGAGAATTTAGCTATAGCAAATAAAAGAAGAATGAGACCAAGCTCTCCTTATAGGCGACTGAACAAAGAGGAAAATAAGTAAGGTAGTATAATACAGCAGTTATTTTGAAAGAATGAGTTCAGATTTTCTGCTTTTGGAGTTGAGATGAGAATAAGATGTTTAAAAAGAAATTTCCCGCATGTAGCTTCAAATATAGACGTGTACTCAAACTCTAGGGCTGGCCTCAATGAGAAATGGGATAAATAGAGCAAATTGAGGGAGGAGAAGAAAATCATGGGAAACAGTACAGAATGGGAATAGGAACTAGATTTAACAAAGGAGATAAGAAGATAATGCATATAGTGTTGTCCTATAAAAGTGCCCTATAATACTTCTTTTGGAATAATTTTTAAGAGTCAAGAAATCCTTTGTCTCCAGGTTACAGATTTTTTTCTGCTATCATTGATATTTCTCCCTTCTCTATTTTGTATATGCTTTGTCTTTTCCAATTAATTTAGGCACACTTTTGTTATTAAGACAACATTCAATAATGTAGCAATTCCGAATAGATGTCCTTATTAAAATAAACCTAAGTATTGTACAACATAAAACCTCCATCACAGAATGAAAGTTAACAGATCATTTTCATAGGAAAACTGTAATAGGCAAATTTATGCTCCATGATTATTAACCCAGGAGTCTGATTTCTAAAATAAAAATCATTTGCACACCATTTCTCATTTGATAACCAGATAACTTTCATGATGCTGATTCTCTTTTGGTAGCAGTGATTGCAGACAAGGTCTGCTGGTCACAGATGCACTTCCCTACTCTAGGACTTCTACTCATTTGTTTAACATACTTTAATTAAGCCTGCCTCTATAATATAGTTTTCCAGTTTCCAAAAACAATTCAAAGATAATATCAGAAGAGTCTGTCTTCAAGATTACTTTTCAGGAATTATTAATAGTCATTGGAATCAATTTTTAAAATTACCTTGTTTTTGTTGAAGTCTTTTGGTATCTTTAGAACCTATGTAACAATGTAGAAATAAATTGCCATTTTCCAACTGAAAAATCTAGCTAATTCATTCAAAGGAGAAAAGAAACATGAATTTAGGAATAAGAGAAGTTGAACTCTTGCCTTTCAAATTGAATGCTTCTCTCAGAAGGTATATCTGGCATTAAAGGAATCATCCTTGAAGAATATTAGCATTGAGTGATAATGCTCTTCAGTGGTTGATAATAGGTAATTATCACATGAATTAAGAACCATAAGTAACATACAAAGTACATTTAAATATACAACACAGTACTTTATTGTTTACAAAGCACAGTCATGAACATTGTCTTACTTGATTACATATTATTGTGTCTTTTGAACTGGCATAAATACAATAGAGTAGACAATCAAGGCTTATTTAGTGGGGCAGATTAAAATGTTGCAGAAGGCAAAGAAGGGCAAAACCAGTCTGGACTGGAATAGCAGGGGAATTTTCCTTAAATTGCGATGTATTGTTCTCTATTTATCTTTTAAAATTCTGTTTTCCTAGCTAGATGCCTCAATGCTTTCTTTAATTCAGCTGTAATGTAGATTTGAATGAACAATTAAGGGAGGAGTAGCTACTACTAAAGGCAGTTCTATAGGAAACAAAATAAAATTCTTATAAAAGTCATCATTGAAAGGAGTACAAGGAAGAGGTGACTATATACTATTTCTTTTAGAGCCACTTCCTCATTTCCACTAAACACTCTTTCTGGATTCCTTTCTACACTGAGCATGCTGTGGGCCAAGCCTAATTTCTCATAAATGTCCTGTTCTGGTCATAACTCCTGCCAGGAATGTGAGGAAGTGTTGTTCAGATCAGCCCAGACAATTATGTACTCTGTGCACATGTTTAACTAGTCCAGTGATCAGAAATGACACTTTACTGAGAAATGACAAAGTTGGATAGGGTGAGTGAACATTCCCTTGGTCCCTTTAATTCTCTCTGGGCCAAACAAAATAACCAAACACACATGCGTACACAGCTGAAAAGTGTTTTTAAATACCTCAGGTTTTTGTGTGTTTTAAAAAAAGTTTTCCAAGACAGCTTGAACAAACCATTGCATTTTAATAATGGTGGTGGTAGTGACTTACGTGCTGAGGTGCCTGTGCTCATCAAAGTTCTCTCCCAAGCCTCCTTCTGTCCCTCTCCTGTCTCTGCCTTTCTGTGTTACATTGCAGGCCTCATGTGTGCAGGTCACAGGTGCAGGTTAGAGGAGATCGCCATGGGGAAATAAGAGAAAGATGAAGGGAATCTTACCATATCTCAGTTCCTATGCGAGGAAGCATTTTATATTTCTTCAGTCAAAGGGGCATATAGGTCAGTCTTGGCCCTCTTATTTGAACTTGATGCTTAAAAGTGATTCAGACAGACAGGAAATGTAATTTATCTGAGTAGATGTATGTCAGTTTTTAATGCATACATGCAATACCAGTACAGTTTTAAAAAATTACAGTTAATTTACAAGATTGTGTTAATTTCTGGTGTAAAGCAAACTGGTTCAGTTATACATACATATATAAATAGTCTTTAATATTCTTCTCAATTACAGTCTAAGATATTGACTATAGTTCCCTGTGCTATACAGTAGGACTTTGTTGTTTATATATTTCACATATAGTAGTTTGCATCTGCTAATCCCAAACTCCTAATTTATCCCTCACCTTCTCCCCCTTTGGTAACCATAAGTATGTTTTCTGTGTCTGTGAATCTGTTTCTGTTTTTCAAACAAGTTCATTTGTATCATATTTTAGATTCTACATATAAGTGGTATATTATTCTTTCTCTGATTTACCTCGTTTAGTATGATAATCTCTAGGGTCATCCATTTTGTTTTTTTAATATAATTTATTTATTTAAATTGGAGGCTAATTACTTTACAATATTGTATTGGTTTTGCCATACATTGACATGAGTGGGAGGGGGGTTCAGGATGGGGAACATATGTACACCCGTGGTGGATTCATGTCAATGTAGGTTCATCCATTTTGCTCCACGTGGCATTATTTCATTCTATTTTATGACTGAGTAATATTACTTTGTATATATGTACCACATCTTGTTTATCCATTCATCCATCATTGGATATCTGGGTTGATTCCATGTCTTGACTATTGTAAATAGTGTTGCTATGAACATTGGGGGCCATGTATCTTCAAATTGATTTTCTTCAGATATATGCCCAGGAGTGGGATTGTTGGATCATATGATAACTCCATTTTCAGTTTTTTAAGGAACCTCGATACTGTTTTCCATAGTGGCTGTACCAATTTACATTCCCACCTACAGTACAAGAGGGTTCTCTTTTCTTCACACCCTCTCCAGCATTTACTATTTGTAGACTTTTTGATAATGGCCATTCTGAGTGGTGTGAGGTTATACCTCATTGTAGATTTGATTTGCATTTCTCTGTTAATGAGCTATACTGAATATCTCTTCAGGTTCCTATTGGCCATTTGTATGTCTTCTTTGGAAAAAATGTCTGTCTAGTACCAGTACATTTAAAACTTAAAATTAGCATATAAATTAATCACAGTAGTACCTCATGGCACTTTAGTTGGATAATATAGAACCAACATAGAATAGCCAGAGAATAAGTACCAGATTGTATAATAACTGCTAACTTATTAGTTAAAAGCAATAAAACCCAATACTGCCATATTTATTCTCTCTTATGTAAATACATACTTTTGAAAACCATTTTTGTTGGATAACTATTCTGCTTTCAGATTTATCACTATCGTCCAAAATGAAAAATATCCAAATTTCAACATACAGGATTCAGCTGCTGCAGCTGTTAACATCAAAAAAAAAAAAAAAAAAGGCAAATTCAAACCTAAGATGAACATATTTGCTAAATAGCATTTTCCTTCTTTGTTGGCTTTTGGTCATTTTTATTTTGGCTGATTTGATTTGGAAAGCTGACATTCAATGTTTTAACATTTCTAAGCCCCTTTTGGAGACCCCAAGTGGAAATAGAAAAAGTAAGAGGTAATTCAAAACTATTGAAATACTGAAAGTAAAGAAATTCTTCAGAGGAATAAAACCTTTTATAAACCAAGAAAAGAAGGCAAAAGGCAAGAGGGTATAGAGAAACCAAGAAGACAAACTTGAAATAGAATAAAGAAAATAATGAAAGGTATCATGTTGTTACAAAGATACATAAATAAAGTCAGCATAAGAAAATCAGATAGAAAGGGAGAAATTAAAGGAAAATGTATTCTCTAAAGTCAAAAGACAGTTGCACATGAGATAGAAGACATGGGTTCCAACCTCACCTGTTGCTTACGGGCTGTGTGGCTCTACAGGATGTCCAAAGTTTCTGGGCTTCACTTTCAACTCTGTAAAATCATTTCAAATTCTCAAACTATTTGAAAGTAGACATTTTTGCATCTCTTCATTTCTTCTTTGCTATTTACTGCTGAACAATTAGCAGTAGTGAATTTGCTACTTTAGACTGACTAAAAATAGACATACTAATATAATATAGCCTGTGTTACAGGGTTAAAATAGCTGACAAGTCAAGTGGGTAAATGACTCTTTTTTTCTCTAGGTCTAGTTTCCTGTAGCTGTTCATAATTCTCCTGAATGTATGTAGCTCACTGATACACTTAGAATGCCTGGCTGTGGACTGGTATCCCAGAAATACTAAATATTTTGTTAAAGCTTTCTGACTAAAATGAAAGCAAGAAATGAGAGTGTGATTAATTCGTCTGTGGCAACTGAGGATAAAAAGCAGACTGAAGGCTGTGGTTTTGTAAAGATGAAATTATTCAGGCTGTTTCTACGTTTTAAAAATGCATTGCTTCCACTTTGCTTTTAAGCATTTCATTTAGTATTTCCACTTTGATTAGAATTCATAACCAAAATGAGACAATCTGTGTAAAGTGCTTATTAGAGTGCCTGGTACATGGTAAGTGTTCAATAAATATTGGCCTACTATTGTTAACTTGAATGTGTGTTTGTATTTTATAACTTTTACTTCCTATATAAAAAGATGGTTTAGCAGAGGCAGATTAATGCATTAGTAGTAAAGGTGGAAACAAATAAAATAAAAAACCATAAGGAAGCCAGATTAGGGAAAGAAAGGAGACATAGATATATACACTAATTATTAAAAGGAATTTGGGGCCATGATTTGTTCTATTCCCCACTCTTGTCAGTGTCCACACACACACACACACTTTAGAAATTCTTGTCCACAGTCATTAGGAATATTTTTTTTTTAATTCATGAATTAGGGTTTGATTTATCACAAAAGGAAATGCTTTGGGGCCTACATTCCTTATCAGCATATGTTAAAAATTGCTTTCTGTTTTTGTTTAGAAGGATCTTCTGCCCCCTGCTCCAGTACATTCAGAAGAAAATAGCAATGCTTCTTTGTGAACAGAAAGCATGTATCTGACAAAATCTAGCTTTAAAAACAACAGAACATATGGAGCCACTTCAGTGTATATGAAGTTTCCATCAGGAAGAAGGAATTGGGAGCGTGCGAAAGACAAATTGTGAGGAAAATCTTGTTCTCACTGGAAAGAGAGGATCATGATAGTTTAGGATGGTTTGAGAAAAATTAGATGTGCTGATCTTGATTTATAAATTCAGGTCACACACAAAATAAAGATGGGCAACCACTAAGGCAGGTGAATGTGGTTCAGAGTCCTTCCTTAGATTAATGTAAAGTTAGAGTCACAAAAAACAACTTCTGCCCCCAAAATGTTTCCAATTAGGATTGAACAGTGAAGGCATTTCAATGGTGGGAACACTCATGGGGAACACAGAACTATCTCACTGATGGATTTAATTTAGAGAAAGACAGGCCATTAAACTCAAAAGTTTAAGCTTAAAATATTAATATCATCCCAAACCACCAGCAACATATATGCATATCAAGTTCTAATACTTTGCAACACTAAAAGCCAATACATTGGAAAGCGAAAGTTAACATTAGAGAAGAATGAGGAAGCCAAAAGATGGACTAATCAATGACTGATCCAGCTGAGGATGGATATGAGGGAAAAAAGCCACATAACACTTTTTTTACATTTCTTTTACTATTGCTATAAAGTTGACATATTGTTCATAGTTGAGGGAGCCTTTTCTATGACATACACCGTGTGGGATAATAGAAAAATATTTCCTATCCAACCAGAGCTCAAACTTTTATGGATTGTAAGAAAAGAAATAAATTATTAAAGCACTAACTTCTGGATGCTGAACATGTCCTGGGGAAGACAGTGCTGGGAAGGCACAGTGCAGGGAGCAGCCCACGCTGAGTGGGAGTGAAGGAGAAGGCATCTCAAGCAGGTGAGATCTGATATGAGCCTTGGAAAAGGAGGGAAGGCTTTCTAGGCAGAGACGAAGGAAGAGAGAGGACAGTCCACACAGAAGAAACAGCATGAACAAAATGCAAATACGAAAACAACAAAATACAAAAATAAAAAATCAAAGGCCAAGAGACCATCTGGGAAAATATGAAGGGTCTAAGGTGAAGGACATGCTGAAATATTGTGAGGAGACCTGAGCCTGGAGATGAGGTGGCTTGCTTGGCCAGATGTGGAAGTGGGTTTTGTAGGTCCTGCTGAAGAGTTAGAACCTTATCCTGCAGGCCATGGGGATGAGTCACACTGAAGGATGTGTGCTTTTGAGAAATGACACTCGTGATAATGTAAATGGTAGAAGAAAGAGGTTAAAGATAGAAGGCCTGTTATCATGCAGGTAAGGAAAATGTTAGGCTTCGGTGAAAATAGTGTCAGGGATGCAGGAAAATGAGGAGGGCCATTCGGGTTGAGTGATAGGACATCATACGGAAGGTGGAGGAGAAGGAGCATCAGTGGTAACTTTAGTTTCTGTCTAGAGGAATGATGCTGCATAGTAAAGGGAATGAGGAGGAGGAGCAAGCGAGGGGTTTCAGTAGAGTCAGATAAGGCTTTTAGTGCCAGTGAGAAATCCTGCTGATTTTATTAGGAAGCCCCAAAGATCCATCCTGGAGATACAGATCAGGGGTTCAAAATCTAATGAGTGTTACTTAAAAGTCATAGCAGTGAATGAGATAACCAATGGAGCATATGTAAGAAAAAGTTAGATAGAATGAGCCAAGGAGAGAATCCTCGGAAATGCTGAGGATGCCAACAGGGGGACCAAAGACACAAAACTGTGCTGAAAGCAGCACTCAGAAGACAAGTGGGAGAAAAACTAAGAGAGTTATACTCTGGCCAAAGCATCATGTGAAAGGATCATGTGCTCATATGTTACTATTATGTATCCTAATATGGGTAAATCTAATTTGTGGTCCTACAAAGTCATAACTAGATATCCCCACACTCCTTGTAGAAATAACCAGAATTACAGGCACAATAACAATAAGAAAATGTTATTCTAGGACTTCTCTGGTGGTATGGTGGATAAGAATCCACCTGCCGATGCAGGGGACATGAGTTTGATCCCTGCTCCAGGAAGATTCCACATGCTGCAGGCAACTAAAGCACATGTACCACAACTACTGAGCCCACGTGCCACAGCTACTGAAGCCCCTACACTTAGAGACTGTGCTCTGCAACAAGAGAAGCCACCGCAACGAGAAGCCCATGCACCATAAGGAAGAGGAGCCCCCGCTCACCAAAACTAGAGAAAACCCATGTGCAGCAGTGATAACCCAGGGCAACCAAAAAATATATAAATAAATATAAAAGAAGCAAATGTTATTCTAGAACTAGTTAAGCAATGCAAAATCAATGAAGTGAAAGCAATTCTTATAATATATTGAATATTGACTGAACCTAGACCCAGTTTAATTTAAAAATACATGCAATAAGATATTATTTTATAGGAGGCACTAAGAATTGATGCTTTTGAACTGTGGTGTTGGAGAAGACTCTTGAGAGTCCCTTGGACTGCAAGGAGATCCAATCAGTCCATTCTAAAGGAGATCAACCCTGGGTGTTCTTTGGAAGGAATGATGCTAAAGCTGAAACTCCAGTACTTTGGCCACCTCATGCAAAGAGTTGACTCACTGGAAAAGACCCTGATGCTGGGAGGGATTGAGGGCAGGAGAAAAAGGGGACAACAGAGGATGAGATGGCTGGATGGCATCACTGACTCGATGGCCGTGAGTTTGAGTGAACTCCGGGAGATGGTGATGGACAGGGAGGCCTGGTGTGCTGTGATTCATGGGGTCGCAAAGAGTCGGACACGGCTGAGCGACTGAACTGAACTGTATGGAACTGAAAGATTAATGAAAGTATAGATGAAGTGAAGTGAAAGTCGTTCAGTCATGTTGGACTATTTGTGACCCTGTGGACTCTACAGTACATGGAATTCTCCAGGCCAGAATACTGGAGTGGGTAGCCTTTCCCTTCTCCAGGGGATCTTCCCAACCCAGGGATCTAACCCACATCTCCCGCACTGCAGGTGGATTCTTTACCAGTTGAGCCACCAGGGAAGCCCAAGAATACCTTAGTGCATAGCCTATCCCTTCTCCAGCGGATCTTCCTGACTCAGGAATCGAACTGGAGTCTCCTACATTGCAGGCAGATTCCTTACCAACTGAGCTATGAGGGAAGCTCCAAGGTATAGATACTGAGTCCTAAAATATAAATTTGACCATAAACAGGTGAAGACTTCAAAGTAATGATGTTTCACTTATTTTCCTTTGCTTCAAATATTATTCAAACTTTGCACTGAATAGATGTTCCTATGCTCTTCACATTCTTCATAATATGTTTGCCTACACTCATACATACACACAGAAGTGATGTACATAGCATGTACTATTTTGGACCCATTTAAAAACACCAAGGTAACTATTCAGCCAGTAAAACTTAAATGACGTCTCTCTTATGTTTCCGAGGGAAAACTTTACACTTCAATCAAAAACTGCGTGTGTTTTTTCCATCAGTAAATATGTGTCATATGTCAAAATAAATTGGCCAAGGAAATGTAAATAAATGATTCAGTACAACCCATTGCTAGTGCTGGTAAAAGACTCAAAAGCATAACGCCTACAGATTGTGAGTCAGGAACACCAGGTTTTCACATAATCTGTAATGAGAAACAGGGTATGGAGGGGAAGCGGTAGCATGGATGGGTGCCAAGGCATCTTGTGCACTCAGACTCACCGTAACATACTGAGCTGCCCTATTTTGGAGTCTGTCTCCTCCAACTATAAGTCTTATTGAGGAAACAAAAATAGTTTATATTCAACTTTTTACCACTATACATGACACAATTTAAACACTAAACAAATCCATTAGGCTGAATCAACTTACTCGAACCAGTAGATGTCAAGGACCATGATAAACAGGTGAAGAAGGGCATAGTATTGTTCAACATAGTTCTGAAAGTCCTAGCTATAGCAATCAAAGAAAAAGAAATAAAAGGAATCCAGATCAGAAAAGAAGAAGTAAAGGTCTCACTGTTTGCAGATGATATGATACTGTACACAGAAAACCTTAAAGATAGTATCACAAAATTACTAGAGCTAATCAGTGAATTTAGCAAAGTTGTAGGATACAAAATCAATACACAGAAATCACTTGCATTTCTATACGCTAACAATGAAAAAATCAGAAAGAGAAATTCAGGAGTCAATCCCATTTACCCTTGCAACAAAAAGAATTAAATATCTAGGAATAAACTAACCCAAGGAAATAAAAGATCTGTACACAGAAAATTATAAGACACTAATGAAAGAAATCAAAGATGACATAAACAAATAGAGAGATACCCATGTTCCTGGGTAGGAAGGATCAATATTGTGAAAATGACTATACTACCAAATTCAATCTGCAGATTCAATGCAAGCCCTATCAAATTACCAATAGCATTTTTCACAGAACTAGAACAAAAAAATTTCACAATTCATATGGAAACACAAAAGACCCCAAATAGCCTCGGTCTTGAGGCTATGGAGCTGGAGGAATCAACCTTCCTGACTTCAGATTATACTACAAAGCCACAGTCATGAAGACAGTGTGGTACTGGCACAAAAACAGAAATCTAGACCAATCACCCAGAAATAAATCCATTTTTGACAAAGGAGGCAAGAATATGCAATGGGGCAAAGATGGCTTTTTCAATAAATGGTGCTGGGAAAACTGGACAGCTTCATGTAAAAGAATGAAATTAGAATACTTTCTAACACCATACACAAAGATAAATTCAAAAAGGATTAAAGACACAAATGTAAGACCAGAAACTATAAAACTCTTAGAGGAAAACATAGGCAGACATAAATCAAAGCAAGATCCTCTATGACCCACCTCTAGAGTAATGGAAATAAAAACAAAAGTAAACAAATGGGACCTGATTAAACTTAAAGCTTTTGCATAGCAAAGGAAATTATAAGCACAGTGAAAAGACAACCCTCAAAATGGGAGAAAATAATAGCAAATGAAACAACTGATGAAGGATTAATTTCCAAAATATGCAAGTATCTCATACAACTCAATACTAGGAAAATAAACAACCCAATCAAAAAGTGGGAAAAAGACTTAAATAGACATTTCTCTGAAGAAGACATACAGATGGCTAACACACACATGAAAAGATCCCCAACATCATTCATTACTAAAGAAATACAAATCAAAACTACAATGAGATATCACCTCACATCGCTCAGAATGGTCATCATCATAAAGTCTACAAACAATAAATGTTGGAGAGGGTGTGGAGAAAAGGGAAGGCGATTGCACTGTTGGTGGGAATGTAAATTGATACAGCCACTATGGAAGATGGTATGGAGATTCTTTAAAAATTAGGAATAAAACCACCATATGACCCAGCAATCCCACTCCTAAGCATCCCACTCCTAGACTCTGAGGAAACCAAAATTGAAAAAGACACATGTATCCCATTGTTCATTGCAGCACTGTTTAGAATAGCTAGAACATGGAAGCAACCTAGATGTCCATCAACAGATGAATGGATAAAGAAGTTGTGTACATATACACAATGGAATATTACTCAGTCATAAAAAGGAATGCATTTGAGTCAGTTCTGATGAGGCGGATTAACCTAGAACCTATTATACAGAGTGAAGTGAGTCAGAAAGAGAAAGATAAATATAGTATTCTAACACATATATACAGAATCTAGAAAAATGGTACTCAAGAATTTCTTTGCTGCTGCTGCTGCTGCTGCTAAGTCGCTTCAGTCGTGTCCGACTCTGTGCGACCCTATAGACGGCAGCCCATCAGGCTCCCCCATCCCCGGGGCAACAACAGAGAAACAGACATAGAGAATAGACTTATGGACGTGGGGAGAGGGGAGGAGAGGGTGAGATGTATGGAGGAGTAACATGGAAACTTACATTACCTTATGTAAAATAGATAGCCAACGGGATTTTGCTGTATGGCTCAGAAAACTCCGAACAGGGGCTCTGTATCAATCTAGATGGGTGGGATGGAGTGGGAGATGGGAGGGAGGTTCACAAGGGAGGGGATATATGTTTACCTATGGCTGATTTATGTTGAGGTTTGACAGAAAACAGCACAATTCTGTAAACAATTATGCTTCAATAAAAAAGAAATTAAAAAAAAAAACTTACAAAAAGAGAAGGGAAGATTGTTTACCACACCTGGGAAATGATTAAACTTATTTAAACAAGTGAAACATTGTGGTTGTCTGCAGGGAGCTCAGGAAGAAATAAGATGAAACCATGAAGTTACATGTGCTCTCCTCAAACACAGAAGAGAACAAAATGTAAGTGCTGTCAGTTAAAAGGGCCAGACTTCAGTAGGGAAGGGAGCCTTACTTCAGCCAAGGCAGAAAAAGCAACGTCATTCATGCCCCTGACCAAGTGTCTAGCCATGCTTTACATTAAATTCCAAGTTTATCTTTGTGACACTTATAGTTATTGTTTGAACACAACTCTTCTGACTTTATGAGATTATAGGAAGTTGTCAGCAAATACCACTGTGCCCCGGCACATAGTGAATATCACAAAAAATATATCCAAATGAATATATTTGAATTTTCCCACTCAAACTGTTTATTATTAACTGTAGCTACCATTAACTGTGGCTGAGAAATGGTCACATGCCATTCTTGACTGAGCCCAGGCCTGGGCAGTAATAATACTAACACTGTTAGTCAGTAACAACCAATACAACATTTCAATAGTGCCAGACATTCTTCTCAGTTCTTCGTATGCATTAACTCATTTAGTCTTCACTGATAATCCTATTATTCTCCCAACTTTGTAGAAGAGGAAACTGAGGCATAGAAAGACAAGCAGAAATGAGTGACTCATAAACACAAGGGTAAAGAACCCCCCTCCAAGCTCTCATGGAGGAAGACCTGGCTGTTCCCAATCACCAAGTGACAGGTCCACTAGTTGTTAAGAGTTCTGCTGAATATGCGGGATCAAGAGTGGAGGGTATGGAACAAAGAAAGTCCACGTGCCAGGGGCAGGTGCTGCTGGTCCTCCTGGGATGCAGTGAAAAAAAGGAAAGCTGGTGTACCCGGGTGTCAGGAAGTAACCACAGACCACCACAGTGGTAGCAGTTTAGAGAGATCATGACTCTGTGTATAGAAGTCGGTCTTCATAATTATGTTCCAAGTGCTACATATAACCTTTGAGAATGACTCCATTTGATAGAGGGGAGAAAACCACCAGTATCTTGTCAAATTGACAGCTCTTCAATTCTGGAATTTGGCATCACAGCCCAGGGAGTGCTGCGGTGAATCTATACCTTGCAGGGACAGGACTCTACTAAGCAAGGGATGACTGGAAAAAGGTAACTTTAAACTTCTTCAAGTCACACATTTAATCCCATTTTGAGTTTGAGAACTCACAGTTAGTTGGATTCAGGATTTATACAGTGAAATTTAGAATGCATCATTGAAATTCAGGTCAGCTTTTCAAGTGGTGTTTGAGACTATCCAATTCAGTTCAAACGTCTTCCTTCTGCCATAAACAGGTACTAGTTTAAGTTGATGAGTTTTCTATGTACAAAAGATCAAGTGTAACTGAGCAAGGCAGTTTTACTGATCTAATAAGTAACACATCTAATAAATAAAGAAGTATATAGGATAAATAGAACTCTCCATCCTGGTAATAAACCAAAATTTGATTTTCCAGGAAGGTGATGTTACCAGGAGAGGGCAAGATGAGGCTTTTAATTGTGATTCTTCTGAAACTCTAAACAACGGTTTATGATCATGCGTTTTTTATGGAAAGAGTATCCTTAGATTTGGCTGATTGCTAAAGCAATCAGGAACGTAGAAAATATTTAAAAATCACAAGTATAAAGGTAACATGTTAGAATTAAGAAAATGTCCACTTTCCACACTGAATTGAAGGGGTACCGAAAAGCATTTTCACCAGAGGTTAAGCTGGTTATTACTGTTCATGCTCTTCCCTTATATACATTTGCACTTTAGTGGAATGCATCATAATAACTGGATGAGAGCCTGGCTACTCTCACATCCTCAGATTCAAATCCCAGATCCACTTCTTGCCAGCTCTACAAACTGGAGATGTTGCCTAAAATTTTTCTTGTTTAGTCTTCTCATATAATAGCTTTTACCTCCTACTGCTCTTGAGATTAAATTACATCAGGTTTACAAGGCCCTTCACAAAGCACCTGGCACTTAAGAAAGTAAGCTATTGTGGTTGTATACTTGTGATAATATTTTATGTTAAAAATTTTTCCAGTTTGCAAGCTTTTTCTCAGAAATTCACGATGGCTCAGTTGTCAGTCATAAAGAAAATGGATTGTATTGTCCTTTTGACTCTTTTGTTAGGTACCAACAAATCAAAAGCTGCTTTTGTTTTCCAGTGTTGACATATTGCCAGATTTTTGCCAATTTTCCTCAAATATGAGTTGCGATTTAAGTAAAACTTGAAACTTCCTTATCCTTGGAGAAAAAAGAACTTCCTGCTCTTAAGACAAAGACTCAAAGACTTCTTTTGAGTTCACACAAAACAATATGTGTGTATAAGGAATTAAGTAATCCAAAAATATGTAATTGAATTTCCCTTAAAATAAGCATTCTTTCAGCTCTTATGTGTTTTTGATTAGAAGAGAAATCTTTCCTAAGCATTGAGTTAGTTCTCTGAATTTTCAAGGATGGCACACATGAAGAAAAAAAGGTAAAATGTTTACCCAAAATTCACTTGAAAGTGAAGTATGGTTTGTCTTAGGAATCTACCTACAGAGAAAGGGAACAGAGTTTATTCATGTAATGATTTCACTTATTCCTTGAGAGAACACAGGTGGTCTGGCTTAAAATTATCGTCCCCAGAGACAGAAAAGGAAGACGATGTGAAGATGGAGGTGGAGAGATTAAAGTCCTAAGAAAAAAATTATTGTGCGATTTTTAGTGAAAATTACTTGTTTTTATATTGTCATTAACAAAACCTCTCAAATGCTTATGTTCCTTTGTATTTTGTGAAAACAATTTTATATTTGGAAGTTAAGCTGAGGAAATGTAGATCAGAAAATATAATCATTGTAGCATTGATTATATTGTACTTAAAAATTATAGATTTTCTTCAAGCGATTTGCAAGTGCAAAATTACAGTTGTCTTGTTAAAGAAACACACTAAACTGAGAGGAAAATGCATTTTTAAAACGCCAATTTTAACTCAACTCTGCAATAATAAAATAGCTTTAATTTTTTATTATTTCTGGCATGAAAGGAAATAAATTGACCCATATAAGCTTTAAAGATCCACAATACTAGAGGAATTTATTACAAATAAACCTTTAGTCTATCTCCCAGTGTCTAGGCTGAATAACTTTCTTAGCCATTCAAAATTATATTTATTCTCTCCAAAATACAATTTCAAGAACCTTGTATAATAACGCATTCTAGGAAGTAAAATATACTCAGATATATCATATTTTCTTTCTTCTTGCTGTCTATGAAATGTGTTCATCATTTAACTCTGTTAAAAATCTTTAACTGAATTTCTTTAGTATTTTTTCCCATACTTCCAACACAGATGTCAAATTATTTATTGTTTTGAGTGGAGTTATCTTGTTAACATAGGCATGCACAGATGACCTGTTATTTTTAAAATATTGTTTTCTAACCATGGCAATTATTAGTTATTCCATCAGTCCATCCCTCCACAGTGATCTGTTTCTCCATTTACAGAGCTAGACAACATTAACATTTCTAGGGTATTAATAAGTGCCAATATCCTTTTTAGGTCACTTTTACTTCAATTCAGTTCAGTTCAGTTCTTTCACTCAGTCATGTCCGACTCTTTGCGACCCCATGAATCACAGCATGCCAGGCCTCCCTGTCCATCGCCATCTCCTGGAGTTTACCCAAACTCATGTCCATCGAGTTGGTGGTGCCATCCAGTCATCTCATCCTCTGTCATCCCCTTCTCCTCCTGCCCTCAATCTCTCCCAGCATCAGAGTCTTTTCCAATGAGTCAACTCTTCATATGAAGTGATCAAAGTACTGGAGTTTCAGCTTCAGCATCAGTCCTTCCAATGAACACCCAGGACTGATCTCCTTTAGGATAGACTGGTTGGATCTCCTTGCAGTCCAAGGGACTCTTAAGAGTCTTCTCCAACACCACAGTTCAAAAGCATCAATTCTTCGGCGCTCAGCTTTCTTCACAGGCCACTACTCACATCTACACATGACCACTGGAAAAACCATAGCTTTGACTAGATGGACCTTTGTTGGCAAAGTAATGTCTCTACTTTTTAATATGCTATCTAGCACTCATTAAATGCCTACTGTGTATGCGGCACCTTACTTTCTGCTTTCACTAACATATATATAAACTGTCTTCAATGAGATTACTTTACATACTAAGATTATTTTGTAGGTCTTTGTGAGTGATATGAACAAAGGGAAGTATATACATATATGCTAAATCTACATTAGATGTCCGAATGCTGTTCTGGCCAGTTACTTTACACACTAAGATTATTTCCTAGGTCTTTGTGAGTAATATCAACACAAGGGAAGTATAGACATATTTGCTAAATCTATATTAGATGCCCAAATATTGTTCTGGCCTTGCATTTTGAAATATCCTTTTCCCAAATGCCAGCCAATACAAATTATATAAAAATATGTTCTCAAATGTTTACTATAAATTTAGAGCAGCTTACAAGTATCAACAATGAAGAAGTCAGATAGAGGTTTGGTAAGTACTTTAGAAGACCAATGTTGTTGTTATTGTTCAGTTGCTAAGTCATTTCTGATTCTTTGCGACCCCACGGACTGTAGCACACCACACTTCCATCTCCTCCACTATCTCCTGGAGTTTGCTTAAATTCTGTCCATTGAGTCAGTGATACTATCCAATCATCTCATCCTCTGCCACCCTCTTCTCTTTTGCCTTCAAACCTTCCCAGCATCAGGGTCTTTTCCAGTGAGTCAGCTCTTTGTATCAGGTAGCCAAAATATTGGAGCTTTAGCTTCATAGTCCTTCCAATGAAAATTCAGTGTTGATTTCCTTTAAGACTGACTGGTTTGATCGCCAACATACAAAATATCAAAATATGCTTGGCATAACACATAAGACTGAATGAATTACGTCCGTACTTAAGATCAATTAGGAAAAAAATCCTTGGATTTTTCAAACTTTTCAGACGGAAAAAGTAAAGATTTAAAGAAGATGTAATATTGCACTATATGGGAAAGTATGGTTAAACATCATCACACTTTCACACATATAATACTAAATTTTAAAATCACAAACAAATATAAGTGTCCTCATCTACAAAACTAGGTAAATGAAGTGAAAATTCAAGTAGGTTTTCAGTTGGTTTAGGAGAACAAAATATCTATACTTTTCTAAATGTCCAGGTGTTAGAAACTATAAAACTCCTAGAGGAGAATACAGGTAAAACATTCTCCGACATAAATCACAGCAAGATCCTCTATGACCCACCTCCCAGAATACTGGAAATAAAAGCAAAAATAAACAAATGGGATCTAATTAAAATTAAAAGCTTCTGCACAACAAAGGAAAATATAAGCAAAGTGAAAAGACAGCCCTCAGAATGGGAGAAAATAATAGCAAATGAAGCAACTGACAAACAACTAATGTCAAAAATATACAAGCAACTTATGCAGCTCAATTCCAGAAAAATAAACGACCCAATCAAAAAATGGGCCAAAGAACTAAATAGACATTTCTCCAAAGAAGACATACGGATGGCTAACAAACACATGAAAAGATGCTCAACATCACTCATTATTAGAGAAATGCAAATCAAAACCACAATGAGGTACCACTTCACACCAGTCAGAATGTCTGTGATCCAAAAATCTGCAAGCAATAAATGCTGGAGAGGGTGTGGAGAAAAGGGAACCCTCCTACACTGTTGGTGGGAATGCAAACTAGTACAGCCACTTTGGAGAACAGTGTGAGTGTGGAGATTCCTTAAAAAATTGCAAATAGAACTACCTTATGACCCAGCAATCCCACTGCTGGGCATACACACCAAGGAAACCAGAATTGAAAGAGACACATGTACCCCAATGTTCATCGCAGCACTGTTTATAATAGCCAGGACATGGAAACAACCTAGATGTCCATCAGCAGATGAATGGATAAGAAAGCTGTGGTACATATACACAATGGAGTATTACTCAGCCGTTAAAAAGAATACATTTGAATCAGTTCTGATGAGATGGATGAAACTGGAGCCGATTATATAGAGTGAAGTAAGCCAGAAAGAAAAACACCAATACAGTATACTAACACATATATATGGAATTTAGAAAGATGGCAATGATGACCCTGTATGCAAGACAGCAAAAAAGACACAGATGTGTATAACGGACTTTTGGACTCAGAGGGAGAGGGAGAAGGTGGGATGATTTGGGAGAATGGCATTGTAACATGTATACTATCATGTAAGAATCGAATCGCCAGTCTATGTCCGACACAGAATACAGCATGCTTGGGGCTGGTGCACAGTGATGACCCAGAGAGATGTTATGGGGAAGGAGGTGGGAGGGGGGTTCATGTTTGGGAACGCATGTACACCCATGGTGGATTCATGTCAATGTATGGCAAAACGAATACAGTATTGTAAAGTAAAATAAAGTAAAAATAAATAAATAAATAAATTTTTTAAAAAATAAAAATAAAAAATAAATAAATAAATGTCCTGGTGTTTAAGTCATCAAATATTTTGATCATCTTCTCTTCTTTTGCTCATGCAACAATACTCTCCTAACATTCCCTAGACTACTGTTAATATTATCACTTCTGCAAAGCTCCTAGATCTGTGACCCCATCCTGACACTGCTCCAGCACTAATATCCAAAAAGTTGCTCCATATTTCCACTTGAATATCCTACCTATACTTGAAGCTCAGTATGCACCAAAGTAAATAAAGCCTCATCCCTCACACATACGTTCCTGTCAGTTTATGACAGAAATATTGATGAAACTCATCAACATTTGCATTCAAATTGGATGCCAAGTGCTATTGGTTCTACAACGGCAGATCTAGAATACATTCCCATCCCTCTCACTTCACTCTCATGATCATGATCTAAACACTCTATCTTTCCTTGCTTTTGCTACTGCAATAGTTTTCTACTTCCTACTTTTGTTGTTGTTGTTGTTCTACGTTCTGTTAAATCTTTTTCTGACACTTGCAGCTGCATCTATCTTTACAGCCTTACATCTTAGGCTATTGTTGGATACCTACAGCTTTACAAGCCAGTCTCTTCTCACACTCTGGAGTAAGCCCCCCAGTCCTCTTCCCAACTTGCAGAACATGCTCTCACTGTATTCAGAGCACATTTAAATGAGCACCAGCATACTTTATAGATTTTGCCCTTCCCTGCATCCTAATTCAAGTTTTAGTTGTGTTTTCTGCATTTTGCAATCAAACGTGTCTGTTACATAGCCTCAACTTCAGTTAGAATGAAAACCTTTTAACTCTGCTCAATGCCATTTTGTCAAGAGGGTATCCCTGAATCTCCCAGCTACGCATAAGTAAGCTGCTCAGGTATAACAGTTTATTTACATCTCTCCTGTGGCACCTTCCAATTTATTTCTAACTTCTATAATAATATTAGTATATGTGCATAACTTTCTCCCCTTCGAAGCTCCTTGGCAGAAAGACCTTGTCTATAATAAACACCCAATAAATATTTGTTGAATAAATAAACAATTGGATGAGTGAAGAAAAAAATTTTTGCAAAGGATTCTCTAAGGCTTTTGGGTTTTTTACCCAGATGTTTGGCTTCACAGAGACACTTGTGAAAAGGAAATAAATAAATTGGTAATAAACAATGTTTTCTCTCAGCTTCCCTTCAAATCATTGTAAACCCATCATATCAGCACAATGTTCTAGCTGCATGTTTTTGCTTCCTCAACTTTCACAGCCAAACACCTGCAGTTAACAAACCACACATACCAAAGTATTTTTAACATGACTCAAATTGACCTGGGGAGTTGACAGCTTGTCAACATCCAGATGAATACCAAACTAAATGTCAGTATTTTCACAGAGACTCCTTTAATAACATGGGGAAGCCTGAGATTTCTCTTTTCTCATGGAGCAATGCACTGATCTGAGTAAGCCTGTTCTTACCCTGTTCTACATTCTTACCCTGGATGAACAACATGAACGTTCCATTGTGGATCCACTGAAAGGACCTAGAAGTCCTAAAATGTTTATTTTCAAATGCTGCACATTAAGGTTTTTGACCCATTATCATCCCAGACAACTAGACTGAAAGAAAATGCAACTGACCCTAAGCTATTACAGCCTATCTCACAGGCTCTCCTTCCATTTCAATCCATGGGTTTCAAGTTAAAAATGTTACTTAAATTCTTTTTCTCTTTAGAACAGCAGTAATACCAGCTACATCACTACCTATCACTTTTAAAACAAGTCCATGGCTTTCAAAATCCAGGTCAAATTGTTCTATGCTCAAGTCATCAAAAATATTTCCCTTTAATAACTTTGTGTTTTAGGACATTGTAAAGCTAGCTTTGTTCAAAATTATCTCTGCAAAATTAGTAATACATGGCTAAATTTTTTTCCTGTATAACTAACCTTGTTTTGTAAAGTTTGTAGTTATTTTTTGGAAAGCAGACAGAATAGTGTTTCAGTTTAGATTTTGAATCCCTTAAGACAACACCACCAAGGAATCCATTATTTATATTGTAATGACTAATGAATACGTTTTAAATATAATAGGATAATTAATGATTTTATAGTTAAAAGATAAAAAGCTTTTGATTTGGGGAAAAATGCATTTCTTTACTGAGCAAAACTCATAGCCATATAGCATATTGCTTTTAAGAAGTTAGCACGTAAGCAGAGGATGAGATGGTTGAATGGCACCATGGACTCAATGGACATGAGTCTGAGCAAAGTGAAATACTTTTCACTGAGCAAAGTGAAATACCGGGAGATAGTGATAAGCAAGGAAGTCTGATGTGCTGCAGTCCATGGGGTCACAAAGAGTTAGACATGACTGAGCGACCGAACAACAAAAACAAATGTAAGCAAAATCAGTAACAAAATTGAACTTCAGAAGTATTAAATACCTACTATGAACATCCTACTATGTTTTAAGCAGCATCAAACAGTTGACTTTTTATTTTCCAGAGGTTAGTTACATATTTTGAAGATTGTATAAAAATTGTATATATACATCATTGTGTATCCTCAGCAGTGTTGCTTTAGATGTATTTTCTTGGACTGCCCTTAAAACCAAAAGGTGAATGTGCTATTTGAAAACCTTCTACATTAACCTTCTTATTCCTTGTCTGGTTTCTGTGACTACCTGTCCTCAAGGTGGTTGCTTCTGTAATGTGCCTTGAAATCTCCCACCCCCTAATCTGTGATCTATGAGTCTACTAACGATATCTAAAATCCCCACCATTATTATTATTATTATAGGTTATGTTATATTTCTGTTTCAGGGGTAAATTTGACAAATTGAAGGGAAAAGGAGAAATGCCAGAAATGTAGAGTGCGGTTGTAAGAGATCTTCAAGCTACTGAATGACAAGTTCCTCTCTAACCTTTCACTGAATGAAATTGTGTCACAACTTGCTATTATCTTCTATTTCTGAGTTTAGATTTGCTTTGTTTTACTTTTTTGATATTGTTTGCAGGAAAAAACGATCTTCATACAGGTGGGAGAGGGATTCAGGCTACTTTGAACACTTCTACCCAGGCAACACAAAGAAGGCAATGGCAGCCCACTCCAGTACTCTTGCCTGGAAAATCCCATGGATGGAGGAGCCTGATAGGCTGCAGTCTATGGGGTGGCTAAGAGTCGGGCATGACTGAAGCGACTTAGCAGCAGCAGCAGAGGCAACAAGGCAACAAAGCTATTTTGCCTAGAACTCTTTTGAACTTCTCCCTGGGATCTCACAGAGCTTGGTGCAGGTGGAGTTTTCTGGGGATTTGGCTCTCTCCAGGGATGGGGGAGCCTGGTGGGCTGCCGTCTATGGGGTCGCACAGAGTCAGACACGACTGAAGCAACTTAGCAGCAGCAGCAGCAGCACGTATGTTTAATTGTTTCCACATGAAGAATTGTGTTGCTTCAAGCTGAAATTAGCCAGGCGCATGAAAGCTACCATCCCCTTGAAGCCTGGGGAAAAAATGGCAAAAATTGGTAGTCAGGTTGTTGCTACAGTCAAACCATTGCATTTAATTCCATATTCATTTTTTAAGAAAAAAAATGTTTAAGGCACTGAACAAGAAGACCTCAAGGGGTTTCACACATTGAGATAAAGCAGAATCTCACAGAAACCTACATGGTATATCTTTTAGTCTTTGCTTATAGGAGAAAGGAGCTGGGAAATGGATTCTTATTTATACTTAATTTTGATTTTGAGAAATGGCACCCAGGACTAAATAGCCTTGAAAAAGAATATAAAAGACTATCAAAAAATTCATTTTTAAGGTTACCAAGTGCAATAATGTAAGACCTTCAAGTGTTCTTAGTAAATTTGAACAAATACTGTTTGTTATTGCTATTACTTTCTATTTAACAACTAAAACCACAGTGTTTTTTCCACCTATGAGAATCTGAGAGATCAGAAAACTAATATGCATTGGGCAGCTAATCCGCATCAGGCCCTACACTAGGGATTAGTCATACATCTTTCAGCTTAGATCAGTGCCAAAATTTACCTTGGCACTCCAAAATGTTGCTAGGAAAACTAGAACATGTTTTAATTCCTAATCTAAAGGAATTATTTCTCCATGAAATATTTCCAAGCTTTGTCTGCAGCAAATTCTCAGGACATTAAATGCATTCATTTTCAAACTCAAAGGTAAATGCTGATGAAGTCTGAATTATCAGCTGATTGGGACTCACTTCATTAACAGTGCTGAGCAGAGCCACGTTCGGGTTCAGTTCAGTAGCTCAGTCGTGTTCCACTCTTCACGAACCCATGGACTGCAGCACGCCAGTATTCCCTGTCCATCACCAACTCCCGGAGCTTGCTCAAACTCACCTCCATCGCGTCAGTAATGCCATCCAACCATCTCATCCTCTGTCATCCCCTTCTCCTCCTGTCTTGAATCTTTCCCAGGATCAGAGTCTTTTCCAATGTTCTTCGCATCAGGTGGCCAAAATATTGTTTCAGCTTTAGCATCAGTCCTTCCAATGAATGTTCAGGACTGATTTCCTTTAGGATTTACTTGTTTGATCTCCTTGCACTCCAAGGAATTCTCAAGAGTCCTCTCCAATACCACAGTTTAAAAGCATCAATTCTTTGCTGCTAAGCTTTCTTTATAGTTCAACTCTCACATCTATACATGACTACTGGACAAATCATAGCTTTCACTAGACGGCCCATGTTGGAATAGGACAAAAGAAAAACTATCTATTATATCTTTGCCTATTTTGAACCAAGTAAAAAAAGTTAATAAAATTCTATGATCAAAATACAGTTCACATACAAGTGTCAACTCTCATAGACCACCTGTCAGAGGGCACGAGGGGCACTGGCTAGGAACTATGAGCTGATTAGAAACAGTTGTGCAACAATGAGGGGTGGTAAAACAAATAAACAACAGCTTGCCTTTATTTAAAATTTTTATTTTGTTCATCATGGATGTTTTATGTATTGCACTAAACATTGCATTAAAACTTTATGTTTTGAGTGCCCCTTAAATTTTACTTCAAGGCAAGTGGTACTAATGCTAGTCCAGCCATGGAGTTAAGGTTTAATTCAGTTTCAAAGTTTCTTTTCCATTCAGCGTGTTCATTGAACCAAGCCTTTGGAAACTTTCTTGGGAACAGTTAGGTGATTAAAAAGTCAGACAGGATAGGAAAGGAATTTTAAAAATGAAGATTACTAATGCAAAACAAAACAGCATAAAAGCAATGTACTAATATGTCAAAGTTGACTGTATTTCCCTAATAGTTTTTCACTTGTGGTATTTTGAATGGTTTAATCTTATTTTGAGCAACATTAAGGTTTGCTATTTACTAGTGTTTTCTTTTCTATTTTCAGAGATACTATTACAATTATTTTGTTTATAGCCCAGCTGTAGATATTTGATCCTTAATGTAGATTCAATAAAATTTTTGAAAGAAAAAATATTATCATGAAGAATTACAAAAGTAATAGATTTTTTGTCTATGACTTTATATCACTATATACCACAGAGTCCATGAATAATACAGGAATCCTGGTTAACTCACTTCTAGACTGTTTCAAGCGGAAATACCATTTCTTGAGTAACTTAACACATTTTACTCAGCTAAGTGGTGGAGATCAAATATGTAAAGATACAGTAAGTTTGCTTTTTGCTGATTTTTTTTGTGATTATTAGCATACATAATAGGCTTACTCAAAGACAGAAAACATATTTCTTCAGTGTATTTGGTCTAAATCTCAGAGTGAAGAAACTATCTATAATACAGTAACTGGCTGAATGAATCCCTCTAAGTTCTTTAGAAAGCAGAGCAAACATTTGAGGTTGCAAAAAGTATAACCTGGCTACATCTGCATATCAGTAGGTGAACTCAGAAAATTGATGCATTTGTTTCCTACAGTTGACAAAATAATTAATGTCCTAGAGTCATAATTTTGTAGAAGAAAATGGCGACTCACCCCAGTGGGTATAGGTAATGAGTTTAGAGGTAGAAATATTGTTCATGTGATTAGGTTGGTGCAAAAGTAATTGCGGTTTTACATTGTTGGCCTTTGCTTTTTTATATTAGAATGCATTCTTAAATGCGCTTATGTTATACATCATTTTAATGTGCATTTCTCACTTTATTTTTTTTTTTTTTTGCTAATGACATTACTTGCTATTTATTTTATATTTGTTTTAGACTTGGGAAATAGGGTTAAGCAAAAAACAAATTTGAGCTGTTTTCTTATTCAAGTCCAAAATGGGTTGTAAATCAGCGGAGACAACTCACATCATCAACAATGCATTTGGTTCAGGAACTGCTAATGAACGTACAGTGCAGTGGTGGCTAAAGAAGTTTAGCAAAGGAGACAAGAGCCCTGAAGATATGAGCACAGTGGCTGGCCATCAGAAGTTGACAATGACTAACTGAGAGGATCATTAAAGCTGATCCTCTTACAGCTACACAAGAAGCTGCCAAAGAACTCCAACTTGACTATTCTACAGTCATTCAGGATTTCAAGCAAATTGGAAAGGTGAAAAAGTTCAATACGTGAGTGCCTTATAAGCTTACCACAAATCAAAAAAATTGTCATTTTAAAGTGTCATCTTCTCTTATTCTATGCAACAACAACAAAACATTTTTGTGACTTTCTACAAAAAGTATATTTTATATGACAACCAGTGATAACCAGCTCAGTGGTTGGGCCAAGAAGAAGCTCCAAAGCAATTTCCAAAGCCAAACTTGCACCAAAAAAGGTCATGGTCACTGTTTAGTGGTCTGGTGACCATCTACAGCTTGCTGAATGCCGGTGAAACCATTATATCTGAGCAGTATGCTCAGCAAATCAATGAGATGCACTGAAGCCGGCATTGGTCAACAGAAAAGGGTCCAATTCTTCTCCATAACTACACACATGCATGTTGTTAAACCAATGCTTCAAAAGTTGAATGAATGGGGCTATGAAATTTTGTCTCATCCACCATATTTACATGATCTCTCACCAAATGACTGCTACTTCTTCAAGCATCTCAACAACTTTTTGCAGGGAAAATGCTTCCATAACCAACATGAGCCAGAATATGCTTTCCAAGAGTTCTTTGAATCCCAAAGCACAGATTTGTATGCTATAGGAATGAAGTGAAGTGAAGTTGCTCAGTCGTCTCCAACTCTTTGCGACCCCATGGACTGTAGCTTATCAGGCTCCTCCGTCCATGGGATTTTCCAGGCAAGAGTGCTGGAGTGGATTGCCATTTCCTTCTCCAAAACAAACTTATTTCTCACTGGCAAAAATGTGTTGACTGTAATGTTTTTTATTTTAATTAATAAAAATGTATTTGAGCCTAGTTATAATGATTTATTTTGGGGGGCTCAAAAATCACTGCAGGTGGTGATTGCAGCCGTGAAATCAAAAGATGCTTACTCCTTGGAAGGAAAGTTATGACCAACCTAGATAGCATATTGAAAAGTAGAGATATTACTTTATCAACAAAGGTCCATCTAGTCAAGGCTATGGTTTTTCCAGTAGTCATGTATGGATGTGAGAGTTGGACTATGAAGAAAGCTGAGTGCCAAAGGATTGATGCTTTTGAACTGTGGTATTGAAGACTCTTGAGAGTCCCTTGGACTGCAAGGAGATCCAACCAGTCTATTCTAAAGGAGATCAGTCCTGGGTGTTCACTGGAAGGACTGATGCTGAATCTGATCCAATACTTTGTCCACCTCATGCGAAGAGCTGACTCTTTGGAAAAGACCCTGATGGTGGGAGGGATTGGGGGCAGGAGGAGAAGAGGACGACAGAGAAGGCATCACCGACTCGATGGACGTGAGTTTGAGTGAACTCTGGGAGTTGGTGATGGACAGGGAGGAGTGGCGTGCTGTGATTCATGGGGTCACAAAGAGTCGGACATGACTGAGTGACTGAACTGAGCTGATAATGATTTAAAATTCATGGTCCAAAATTGCAATTACTCTTTGACCAACCTAATAATTTGGGTCTGATTCACTACACATGGTTAAAAGATCCTCTCACTGTTTACAGTAGAATTTTAAAACTATTTTAAAACAACAATCTGTATTTTCTTTAATTTCTTAATTTCCTTTTGCATTCCAAATTACCATTGCATGCATATACTACATCTTGCTTTTCCTCATTATGAAACAAGTGATTGCTTTTACTTTGTCCCAGGTATACAACTTGATCAAGATTGACTCTGTCCATTGCTGAAGTAATTAATTTCAATCTCCTATACTATACTTAGCTTTCCCTCATTCTTTCCCTTTTTCTTTTCAAAGACAATAGATCTTCTTTGTGTGTGTGTGTGTGTGTGTGTGTGTGTGTGTGTGTGTGTGTGTGCACATGCTTAGCTGCTCAGTCATGTCTGATTCTTTGGGACCCCATGGACTGTAGCCCTTCAGACTCCTCTGTTCATGGAATTCTCCAGGCAAGAATACTGAAGTGGGTAGCCATTCCCTTCTTCAGGGGATCTTCCTGACTCAGGGATCAAACCCACTTGTCCTGAATCATAGGCAGATTCTTTACTGTCTGAGCCACCATGGAACCCCCAGATCTTCTTTCTACCTTAACACATTTAGTGAATCACTTTTAATTTTGGACATCCAAGGACACATTTCAGGAATGTCTTTAGAACTTTTGTTTTCTGATGAACTAACTCATCACTTGTTTCAGAGTCAGATTTTATTTGAACTCCAACTCCTATACCACCAAGTGATCCTAGTTTAGGTAAATTACACTACTCATCTGATTCCCTTTCTGGCCAGATTCCTGTAGGCAGTAATGCTTACCTCAAAGCAGAATTGTAAGGATTAAAGCACTAATAATATATTTAAGGTGCCTACTATTTATTGCCATCAATTTCAAATGGTTCAGCCCAATGGATAATGCCTTTCTTCCTTTCCCTGGAAAGAGGCAGGCCATGCAAGGGCTTTCCAAACCAATTGACTTGCCTGAGGTGAAATGCAATATATCCCCATGCAAATTCCATAGAAAACAAGCTGGACAATAAGCCTAGGATACTAATCTTTGAGGTTTCCTAAGATGATTGGTTTCTTTGCCTTTTTTGGCTTTTGTTTTGGTAGACATTCAGCCAAAAGCTGGCTCTGCCCTTTCTTTTACAGAACTTTTCTAGAGGTATGTAAAATAAGTTCCATTCCATGTCTTTGGTCATTTCCCAGTTCTCTACGGGTCATATTGCTGAAGTACACAGTGACTTTTTTCTCTTTTCCACCATAAGAACGTCTAAGATGGAATCTTAATTTCTTAAACAGTCAGTGTTTTGTTAAATTCCTATCCCAAGTTTTTATGATCTCTGATAAGACTTTCAAAAAAGACTAGAGAGACCACAGGACACTACTGCTTACAGATACTACTATTTCTAAAAGGCAATTGAATGAAAACTTCTAAATCACTAAAGTCAAATGTTGCCACAGCTCCTATATCAAATAACAAAGATATCTGAAAAGTTTTATTTCAACTTCTAGACACACTTTTTTGCTTCTTTAACAAAAGCTAACTTGCTTTTCCTTTACTCATTCCCACTGGGCAAATCCTCATTCTGTTCCTAAAACCCATCAGTTTCCTGCCTCAGGGCAAAGCACCATTTGACATTACTGGGAGCTCCAAACTGGCCCAGAAATGTGGGGACAGGACACAGGGATAAGACTGTTAACCAGGCCATGAAATTTAATATTCATAACCTCAGATTTACTTCCCATGATATTCAAGCAAAGGAATGAAAATAGATCAGCATTCAGTAAAACTCTTGCTATTCTTGCTAGCTTTATCATTAATTTATTTAGAAAGATGGTTGACAGAGATGGTTTGGGGATAGAAGGGAAACTGTAGAAACTTGAACTAGAGTTACAGATGGAATCCTGTTTTTCTCTAAAGATTAGTCTAACATTTTCAACATGTTTTTGCAGATTTTTCATTCCTTCCTCATCAGGTTTAAGCACTGTGTAAACTGTAGTTTTGCCAACCCAAAACATTGTGACACTGAAAGAGTCAGCTTTTCTGAATCAAAGCAAAATTGTCACAGACTAGTAATGAAACTAGTAAGTTACATCAATTCTTATAAATGTCCTTTAATCACTTATAGGTGATTATAGAGCTTCCCAGGTGGCTCTAGTGGTAAAGAATTTGCCTGCCAATGCAGGAGACTTAAGAGATGGGGTTCAAACCCTGGGTCAGGAAGATATCCTGGAGGAGAGCATGGAAACCCACTCCAGCATTCTTGCCTGGAGAATGCAATGAACAGAGGAGGCTGGCAGGCTATGGTCTGTAGGGTCACAAAGAGTCGGACATGACTGAAGCGACTTAGCACTCATGCACAATCAATTTTAAGTAATCTTGGTCAAACCTCTGTTATTCTGGTGTGTAAAACTAAGGAGTGATAATTGCTAGTTGTTCAGTTATCAATGATTTATGACTGAGTTGGTTATATTTTATTCAAGTTTTAATTGGGAACACTGGGGGTGGGAATTATAATTCCCACCATTTCAAAATGAAATTTTTTCCATGGCCGTCCAGAGGTGATTTATAGCTAACCCAAAATGTTAATCATGGATAAGTCAGATTGGTATGGATGATTTTCCTTTTCTTTGTTTTTTTCTCTGTATATTCTATAGTAATCATATTGTTTTAGTAATAACTTAAAGAATTTTAACCAAATGAGATGTAAGCTAACTTTTCCCAAGGACAAATTTCCTCACAGTTTTGTCGAGGGGGGGGTGTTTTGAACAAGATTCTGAACGGAGGTAGTGTTTTCACTTGGCAGAGAGGAGCAGAGCTCAGAGAGCAGTAACAGATGAAGATTATTTCACAGTAAGCATCATCTGGTGGCCAACTTTGAAGTACATTTTAAAGTGCTTACAACTTATGAAAATTTATATTTACAGTAATTTTCCCAGCAACGACAATAAAAGACAAATTTGTACTTTAAAATGACAATTCTTATATAGCAATTCTTACACGAGTTACTTACTTTGTTAACAAATTCTCTTTGATTGATTGCTGATTACTGCTCTGTCCAGTTCATTGGCTTTCAAATGTTTTTTGTTTATAACTTACTCTATAAGAAATATATTTTATGTAACAACTCAGCATTCACACATACATTTACATCATATACCTAGATCTACTTCATTACCTATATTGATATCAATAATCATAGCTACATTTATGTAAAGAGAATTGTTGTGCTATAATACCTACCCTTACTATACTTCTGTTCTATTCTATTTAAAAAGAAATACTCATCATAATCAAGTAAATCAATCCTATGATATACTTATGGATAGTGGCCCATAGTTTTAAACATACTAAATTAGTACAGCCTTGGGTTACAAAGTCCACAGCTTGAAAACAGAAGTATAGCAAATATATTATTACAGCAGTCCTGGCTTAATATAAAAATGCCCAGACAGATGGAAATATAAAACACAAAATAAGGTTCTAGAAACAGAACCATCATGACCCAGAGACTTTTTGATGGAGGCAAGAGAGAACTGAAGATGACTCTAGTGTTATATACTTAAAGGGTCTAAGGCAAAGTCACTCTGTGGAGAGTGTTGGAAACACCAGAAATGGGTGATGATTCAAAGATATAATATGGCCTTTTACTTTTAATCACCTACTGAAATGTTTTATTAATTTTTCATCCATTTCAAACTTCTCAATGTCTTTTTTCCTACTTTACTTTTTATGACTTTTTTGTCTTTTATCCTATATTAATTTATAACTTACACAGGGAGTTATTCTGATTTCTACTTCCTTCTTCATTTGCCATAGTACTGAGTATGGTATTCTTCAAGGACTTGCGTGCCAGGTCTGTTAAAAATTGAACTGATTTACTGAGATATGCTTCTTTAAAATCACATGTGTACACTTTTCTCCTCCTTGTTCTCCATTTCTCAATGACCATTAAAAGGCATATTCTGTACTTGAAAAATTCAAGAGGAGTTTGACTTAAGATAGAACTTAGTTCAAATCCCATCTCCTGACACCTAATAGTCTTGTTGTAACCATGGAGAAGAGCATAGTTTCCTGATTAGTCAGAGTGTTTTCAGTGGCAAGTGACAGAATCCCACCTCAACAGTCTCTGAGCAGAAAGGGAAACTGTTGGCTCACATGATTAAGTCAGTATCTTGTAAATACTGATTCCAGGAACCCCAAGTTATTTCTGTCAATCCTCCTTTCTGTTGGCTTTATTCTCAAATCTTACAATATTTCTATTTGTGCTAGGAAAAAAGATCTCTAGCAGCTCCAAACTTATATTCCATAGTTTAACAACTCCAAGTGAAAGAGAATTTCTTACCCAGTTTTTCCAGAAAAATATCCTGAGGCTAATGCTGATTGTCTCTAATTAATCTGAGTTGGGTCATATGCACATCTCTGAGCCAACCACTCTAGCAAAGAGAATCCACTGCCCTCATTTGCTCAGCCTAGAATAGGAACCCAGGTCTAGAGGCAAGAAATGATCCAACAGTCTGAGCACATGGATGGACAGTAAGAGTTCTCCAAAGGAAAATGAGGATATTCTTCAAAGGAGAAGAAAAGGCAAAAAATACAGATGTCTGCTTTATCTCTTAAAGCCTTAGCTCCCTTATTACTAAAATATGATTGATGTCACCTATGGTTGGGGTGAAGATTAGAAATGACAAGCAGATAAAGGCCATGGTAAAAGAGTAGGTATTCAGTGAAAGTAAATAACAAATGATAAAGCAAATGGGGTAAAATAGTAACAATAATTTTTTTAAAAAAGTTTTTGGAGTAGATTCTCAATAACTATTTTTAATATTTCTCCCAAACCTAGGTCAACCATATTCAAGGTTATAAAATCTCTATAAGATAGCATTGCTTTTGGTCCTTTTATTTGTGTTAGAATCTTATACTATTAACAAAAGCAATTTAATACAAATGTTGGTTGCCAGAGGAGTTAAATAAGCAATCTTTAAAAATTCTCTGAAGGTAGATAAAGCTAGAAATATAATCATATTCATAGTTTTTTATCATGCATCATAAATATTATAAAATATCAATCAGGAAAAATTCTATTGATCACCAATGAGTCCCAGATCTCCACTGAAAAATAATTTTACTCTAGATATGAAGCTCTGTATTCAGTGAAGAAATCTATTCAGCCATTCAAATGATAGACAAGTAATTGAGAAATAAAGGCCCAAAGGCCTGTTCTAAGAATAAAGGAGCAAGGGGTTGCCATTATTTCTCAAGGCAGAAAAATAAGAAATAAAAAATGTATGAGGACAATCATAACCCATTTAGGAATTTTAAAAAATCACTTATATTTGAATTTACAAGAAAAAAAAAACTTTCTGTGAGCCATTGAAAAATTACTGTAAACTGTTGAGAACCTTGATTTGATCAACAGAACTGACACTGTATCACATAATCAGATGTAGTTTGTGCTGTATGATATGAACAGCCCTGGAATGCCCCCTCTTGCTGAGGAATGAATGACTGAGCCCTCAGAACTGAGAAGAGACAGGCTATACAAATCTTAAGACTGTCAGATTGGCCAGTCTGTATGTTGGATATGTTGGAGTACATTTTCTCATAGTTAAAAGCAAAACCACCCTTATGGACCATGGAAAATGTGAGATTTGTACCACTTGCATAAAAATGGAACTTGGGATAAAATGTCTGTATTCCTCAGACTTACTATCCTAAAAAAAAAAAAAAAAGTGTCAGTTCACTTTTTACACTATTTAGCTCACTAAAAGGAAAAAGAGAAATGTGGAAATAGACATGAGGAAACAAATAGCAGTGAAAGGAAAAGAATAACCACTAAAGTTAAATGCGACCTATTTTCATTTTTTTTCCCTTGGACCAAATCTGACTGAAAGTTAAGGTTTCTGAAGGGAAATTAAGAACCTACATGCCTGAGTATTGTACGTATTTAGGCCAAAAGAAAGTATTTAGCTTAGCTTGATCGAGCTTAAAAGAATGAGGACTTAAGTGACGAAATTTGTTTTTCTGAATTACAAGGAAAAAGTATTTATTTATTCAGCAAAAAGTACATAATTCAGCACAGATGCAGATAAAAGCAAAGGAACCCTTAGATGACCATAGTGCCAAAAGTGTTTATCGTTGTTTAACAATTCTCTGGCTTACCTGTTCTTAGTCTCCTGTGTTTAGTATCACATATCAGCAATGGGTTTGTGCGCATTTATTCCAGACTATTCCTGAAAGAAGCCCAGGACAACTGAGAAGATCTGGGTAGCCAAAGGAAATTAATTCTTCTGGGAAAAACCTAAATAAGGATTCCCCTACTAAGTTTCAGAACCTAGACATGCATGATCTTTGTGTAGCATTGCCATGTACACAGTACATTTGTTGAGTTTTTATTGTCTGCATCTGTTCATCTTGATGCATTCTCAGCACTTTGGGTGAATCCTGCCTCACTGATGTGTGTGCCAAGATCGTCTCTCCAAGCATCTCTAGTTAAGTGATAGGCTTATGAGTTAAGCCAAGCCAACTAGATTCTCCTTTGAAGAACTATACATCTTGAGTCAAGATAGAAAGCCCTAAAACCTATCATTTTAATTTTAAAATAGAAGAGACGGCTCACCATTTCCTGCCACCTTCTCCTAGTTCCTGTCTTTCCCTGAATCGACACCTTCCCCTTTTGTTCAGTGGACCTAGCCAATATAATATTTTTTTATAATTTCATTTATTTGTGCTGCGCTGGGTCTTTGTTGCTTTGGGCAGGCTTTTTCTAATTGCACCGAGTGGGGGAAATTCTTTAGTTGTGTGCATGGGCTGCTCATTGCAGCAACTTGTTTTATTGCAGAGCACAGGCACTAGGCACTCGGACTTCAGTAGTTGAAGCCTGTAGGCTCGGTAGTTGTGGCTCATGGGCTCTAGGGCATGGGTTTAGTAGTTGTGGCACAGGGGCTAAGTTACTCAGAGACATGTGGAGTCTTCCCAGATCAGGGAGTGAACTCATGTCCCCTGCATTGGCAAGTAGATTCTTATCCACTGCACCACCAGGGAAGTCCTAGCCAATATAATTTTAAGTCATGTGTTTTCTGTTTAAATCTCAGCCCTCAGATTACCCACAGCTTAGTAGGGGGAATGCTATATCTCAAGACCTAGTACACTGTCCACCAGTTAGAAAACCTTCAATAGATATTTTTATGTAACTAATGTGATCAAGGTAAACGTTGGCCATCATTGAAGCATACAAGGTGATAACTGTACATGATCTTGGGGTAGGTGTTGGAAAGGATTATGGAAGAACATGGTTGAATAAGTAATCTTTTTATTCCCTCAGTGCCCTATACAGAGTAGGTCTTCAACAAATGTTTGAATCAAAAACATGAAATCCTATAAAAATATGTTTCAGTGAAACTCAAAATAATATAATTTTGTTAATTCTTTTTTATAACCTTCTAAGATTTGTTGTATTGTATTGAATAAGCCAACTTAGACAAAATTACAGCCAAGGTTGGGAATTCTCATTCCTCTTGAACTTTTGCCATTGAATAACATTACTATCCCCTAAAAAAAAAAGGTTGAGTACTTTCTCATCCAGGTCTAAGAAATAACAGATAGCCCTGCCTTTCTTTGAGTGCCAGAACCAGTAACAGGGAAAACTGGAGAAAATTCTCAAGAGGAAACCAATTGAAACCCTCGCCACAAAATGTTGACATTTGGCAGTTCTGTGTTTTCAGAATCTGTCACCAAGGTGTTAGAATAAAAGAGGTATTTTAAGTTATAAACAGGGTTTGGAGGTTCTTTGAAGAAAACCAACATGGGTTCTAGGAATTGGAAATATTTATTAATCCTATGTAAAATTTGAGGAACTTTGACAATGTATTTTTTGCACATAACCTTCTTAGTCTTTACTTCTTGGCTTTAAAAAGCACTTTTTTTCCCTTCTTTTACTATCAACGGTGAAGCACTGGGGAAAACTACATACTTATTAAAATATATCAAGAAAGACTTAAGAGTAGAATTATTGCCAACAATCTACGATTTTAGGATAGTGCAAATTGGTTAAAATCGTATCCTGAACCCAAGCAGCAATCTTTCATAATCCTCCCTATTCTACTTAGGCTTCTGAGTTTTATAAACATCAACAACTAGAGTATAGCAAAGTGCCCAAGGAAGATCTCAGAGAATTTGGGATACACCTTAGCGGGAAAAAAGTCAGCTCCATACTTTTGTCATTTGGGACAAATGATAGGATAATGTGGGTCAACTATGGAACCACATGGGTGAAGAACAATCAGGAGATATGAGCTTGAGTCACTTTTGGTCACCAGCTGGGAAAATCAGTTAGTCTCTGAATTCTATATTCTTCATCTGCAAAAAATAATAGTATTTTTTATAAGGTGCTTGTGAGGTTTAAATGAAATAATATACATGAAAGCATTTTGTCCACTGTTAGACACTATTAGACAGTATTAGACACAGTGTTAGACACTGTTAGACTCTCTTCAGAGTCCCTTGGACTGCAAGGAGATCCAACCAGTCCATCCTAAAGGAGTTCAGTCCTGGGTGTTCATTGGTAGGACTGATTTTGAAGCTGAAACTCCAATACTTTGGCCACCTGATGCAAAGAGTTGACTCATTCAAAAAGACCCTGATGCTGGGAAAGATTGAGGACAGGAGGAGAAGGGGACAACAGAGGATGAAATGGTTGGATGGCATCACCGACTCAATGGACATGGGTTTGGGTGGACTCTGGGAGTTGGTGATGGACAGGAAGGCCTGGCGTGCTGGGGTTCATGGGGTTGCAAAGAGTCAGACATGACTGAGTGACTGAACTCAACTGAGACACTATATAGCAGATGATGAGGATGATAAGCAGAAAGAAAAAAAAATCACTTTAAAAGTAAGATATCTTCACAAATCAGGCAAAGAAGTCAAATCACATCAGTACCACATCCAGGTTGATCTAGAGGACTCTGCCACCTTTGCTGTGAATCTTTATTGTGTCTTTTCCTGGCCAAACTGGTATTTTCTTCTACTATTCTGCTTTTCCTTTGTTTATTGTCTAATAACCTCTAAGCAAAGACTTGAAGCGCAAGCACAGGGAAGGAGAATAGCGGAGAACTTAGAAAGGGTGATGTGGTTTCACATTGGAACTGGGGTGGTCCCAGGAAAACTACCCTCTGAACAGGTCAGTCGCTATTGCTAGAAAGAAGGGAAGAATCAGAACTAGGTCTCTGGGCTCCTGGTGAAATTATACCCAGCGATGGTTTTGCAACTACTTAGCCATCTTCTGACTCTACCCATTTGGGGCTGTTTCAGAACCCCAGGTGCCATGTTGGATGGCAGGTGGTGATGAAAAGCCTAATGAGTTTATTATTGAGAAGTTGTTGTAGGGGCAGACCAGGTAAACCCCTCTCCTTTCTAGGTCCAAGAGCAGAAATCTAGCCCCTTTCACCCTCCAGGGAAACTCTGTGGAAATTGCACAGCTCCCAACCATCCCAGGGCCGCTAATGCTGCTTCTAGGAGCTTTTACTACGGCTTCTTCACATTTTTCCTCCCTTAGTCTTTCAGGACTTCTCTTTTACATCCACTGTTAGATCAGTAAAAATGCACAATATGTAGTATGCTGATTTTAATCAGGCCCAGCAGCCTTATAAAAGAGAAAAATAAAGAAGGAACCAGAAAAACATTCATATGTATAATAAAGAGCTCTTGTAATTTTTCCATTTGTTCAACAGCTTGACTACTAAAATTTAAAAGTCTAAAGATTTCCTCAACCAGTCTATTGGTATGTCAACAATCATGGAAATTAACAGGGTGTAAAGCATTTCACGAAATGAGTAAGATTATTAAAAACAGGCAGTCCCCTCCCTAAACAGTTTAAAATTTTCCAAAAAGCCTACAATAGATAAAATTCCCACTAGATTTCAATTTTCCAAAGAGTATGTTATAAAACTATGGGACTATTCATGTTAATTTTTTAAAAAATATTTCTTATTCAGATTATAAATTTGCTAAGCCCAGTACACAGAATAAATTAGTTTAAAATCAGGCAAATATAGAAATCACCCATAGTCTTACCACCAAGAGTTAACTTAAATTTGATACATTGCTCTTCTTCTATGCTTATTTTCTGAGTTGTATCTGTATTATATATTCAATTTTCTAACCTATTTTTTCACTTGTTATGAACATTCTCACTCATTAGAGAACATATGTGTATAGCGTTTTAATGAATGTTAAATAAATAGTATACTAGTAAATTATATAATAGACATCCATGAAAATTTTTCTAATTAATATATCTGATTTCAGTATATTTACTAGTATATTAATATATTTAATGTCTAAATGAAAGGTAAATCTAGAGGTAGTTTTACATCTTTTTAAATATTTGATGTGATATATATTTCTGTGCCTAAGTCTGTCTGTATCTTGGATTATTTCTTTCCGATATGTTCTTCAAGTGGAGATATTAGATCAAACCACTAGAACTTAGTTTTTGTGTTATAATTACTTGGAAATCTTGATATATGGGACCACAGCAAATTTTAAATTCTGGGCCAATTTCATACCAATTTACATTGAACCCATAAAAATATGAGAATTTTTAATGAGAGTGTTATTTACCTCTTAATCTATGCTCTTCCAAATTGTTTACATACTGGATCCCACTTAAATCTCCAATGATCCTCATAGGTAGGCTCTGTTTATTAAGCTAGTTTAAGACTATAGAACAGTGAAGACCAGAGAGTTGAAATTGGCACAAGATTACAGTTAGGGATACTCTGTGTCAGAATTTGAACCAAAGCAACCTGACTCCAGACCTCCATGTTTCACTACGTCCTGCCCACTGATAAGATAGAAAATTTTTAGCCCTCAAGACAGAGAAGCAGCCAACTCCCCCCTATAGAGTGTTAGCGTATTATTTGTTATCCGCTTCCTTCCATTGAGAAAGACAATCTAACTTGAATGTTAGCAGGATAAAATTAATCAAAGCATGCACTGGCTGGCAGGGCTGAGATAGGATTCTTCTGAAAGGAGTAGATGTTCATAAAAGGTACATTTTAGGAGGAAACCACAGAGGGGTGTGATAGACGAAAGTCTATTTGGAGCACTCAGGCATAGATCTTAACTAATGTTCCAGCTTTAAGTGAATATAAAGGGCAACAGAGAGGAAAGCTTGGTTTGGATGGAGTGTGGGAACCAGGAAATAACAGCTAGTTGAGCAGGAAAAGTTGATCCACTAACTTGTAAGTGCTCGAAAAGGCTCATGTCTTTTCTGCAATTATACACCAGTACTCAACTTACTGGGTTCCCCAGGTGGCTCTGTGGTAAAGAATCCACCTGCCAGTGCAGGAGACACAGAGGATGGTTTGATCCCTGGGTCAAGAAGATGTCTTAGAGGAAGAAATGGCAACTTATTTCAGTATTCTTCCCTGGATAACCCTATGGACAGAGGAGCCTGGCGGGCTGTAATCCATGAGATACAGTCTATGAGGTCACAAAGAGTCTGGCACACCTGAGCAACTGAGCACTCACACACGCACTCAACATGCTGCCTAGCATATAGAAGGCTTCAGTAAATGATTGTTGCACAAAAATGAATCATGCTATTTGCCAGAGAGCCTCTGGAGGTCAACCCTCCAATTGGGGACAACTGAGAACCCAAGCCTATGAACAACCTGGTACTGTTCTTACTGTGATATGAACAGTATGAGATAAAAAGAATGGATTTGTAAGAAGAAATTCAACCTTCAGGAAGAGCAAGTTGAAGTTGTGTGCCGATTATAAGAAATAAGAGCCTACCTAAGACATTTTTACACAGAACAAGTTTTGATTTTGTCTGCAAACTCAGATATTTTGAGCAGAATTGTACTAAAATTTTACATTTTTTAAGAAATGTTTCTTGAGTTAATTGTCAGTAAAAATAGAGAGAAGAACCTGACAACAAGAGGGTAAGGGAAAAAGCCAAGGGAAGAGAGAGAGAAACCCTAGGATGCTTAAGCCAAGGCAAGCCTGGAATCCTAAAGAAAAGTTATACATGTGAGTATTTAACCTGTTGTGTCTTGTGCAATTTTAATTATGCTAGGTGTAATTTTACATTGAAATTCTTGGTTTTATCACTTGATATCTTACATCCTTAGCAGATGACTTCTATCCTGTACTTGCCCATAGATATTAAAATGGTAGCGTGTATCACTAAATTTCAAATGATGCTGGTAGGATCACAGAAAAAATAATGAGGAATTTTTTTCCAAATGTATCTGCTTATTTACCTATCAATTCAGGTTTAATTTGAAAACAATTGACAATCTTATATGCCTGCTCCTCTCCAAGTTTAAATTTGTATTTATAATTGTGCTGTATTTAATGGGGCAGTGTTAACTAGTGGTTAAGAATATAGTCTTAAAGACCTGAATTCCAGTCCCAGCTCTACTTTCTGGCTGTGTGAGCTTGAGGTAAGTTAACTGAGCTGCAGAGTTATTAGAAAATATGGTATATAGTATCTATTTAATAAAGTTGTTATAAGACATAAATGTAGGATATATGGAAAGTGCTTAGCACAATGTCTGGTACTTAGTGGGCAACAAATTAATAGTAGCTGCTGCTGACCCTAATTCAACTTTTTGGAATTTGTAAAATGGACCGTAACTATTACAAGAACGGGATTCCTCATGAGACTCCCATAACTTCCTGGAGATGGGTAGGCCAGAAATTCTCTGGGAACTGTTGAAACATTTGTTTCCAGATCTGATGAATTCCAGGGCTTGCGCAAAAAAAGCAGAAGTGAAAATCATTAACTAGCATCTGCAAAAATCATTATATATGAAAACTTGGGGTCAGTTCTCTTTGGATCCTAACTATATTCCACATCTTAGTGTGAGTTTCTACATTTATTTTGTTTTTGCTTTGGGCTATGTTCAAATCTTTGGCAAATATCAGTGAGTTCCCCTACAAACAAACTTGTCCTCCTATGTTGTACAGAAAAGTTGAAGACTTGATTATGAAGGAACAGAGACAAGCTCAAGTAGAAGATACTATTGGTATTTGACTTTACAGTTGAAAGAAATGTGTGACTCAGTAGTGAATTATTCTTTCTCTTATCTGTTCTTTTGTTCACTGTTTGGTTTATTGAAATCTAGAAAGGATACTCTCTCTACTTTTCCTCTTGATGTTGTGCATCGTTCCCTTAGTTCTAAAATAAACATATGATTCTAACAAGAAAATAAAATTTTTGTAACTATGTATGGTGATAGATATTAACTAGACTTATTGTAATTGTTTTACAATATATACAAATATCGAATCATTGTGGTACATCTGAAACTAATATGTCAACTATAATTTAATAAACAAACACATGAAAGCACAATTTAAATATATAAAAACATTCCAACAAGCCCTCCATTAAAGATAATACAAGTACATGAAACCACCAGGTAGAATTCATAGGAAAATTTCACTACCAGTGATATATAAAGCAAGGCCAGAATTACACACATGTGATCATTTGAAGCCTAAAAGGTTGAATTGACTATTCTTTATAAGTGAGATTCAAAGTTTTACTATTAAATACACTTACGAAAAAGGAAAAAAAAAATGTTAATTTAAACTAGACAGAAGTTTGGTTGTGTTAAGGGGTCAAAATCATCATCCTCTCTTATTGAAGCACAAATTAACTTTCCATCTTCCGCTTTATGGCACAGGCCATATTCCTGCTTGTAGTTTAATAAGCTAGGAGAGTAATACAAATTTTTTTTAAAGGGAGGGAACCTAATATATTAGCTGATCATTCTGAAAATGAAGTAAACTGAAAGAAAATGCTACCAGATAAAAAGGAAAATAATAAATCAGAAAAAAATAGACAAGATAGAGTGAAAATAAAAGTTACGAAAGAACTAAATAAATCTCATGTGTTCATGCTAATTCGCTTTAGTCATGTCTGACTCTTTGCAACCCTATGGACTATAGTCCACCAAGCTCCTCTGTTCATGGGATTTTCCAAGCAAGAATACTGGGGTGGGTTGCCATGCCCTCCTCCAGGGTATCCCCCTGATCCAGAGGTAGAACCCCTATCTCTTAAGTCTCCTGTATTGACAGGCAGGTGTTTTATCACTAGTGCCACCCAGGAAGCCCCAAATGAATTGCATAAATGCAAGCTAGTTAAAAATCAATAAAAAACAATTATATAAATTAGTAAGAAAAAAACAAAATAGAATCCAAATGATTAAACTGGAGTCTAAAAGGTAATTTAATAAATTAGTAATATTGTTATGATGTAAATGGTAACTTGATAGAATGGGTATGAGAATATAAATCAATAGTGGAGTGGGTGTGTGTACATGTCTTGCTTGCTACATTAAAATGATGATACAAATTCAAAAGTTTATTGCAGTCACGTAAAGTCAGTTAAAAAGCTCTCAGAATAAAAAAAGCTACAAAGCTTTGCATTCTGGCCCATTTTTGCCCTTCTATGTATGGCGTTGCTTCATGAGTTCTATGAACTGAGAACTGAGGGCTGATTGAGGAAACCCAGGCTGCTACTCTGGACCTTCCATAACTGTGTCATCTTCCTATTGTCCTGACCATCCAGAGATACCTGTATCAGGGAAAACAGCCTCTCCAGTGAACATGGAGCTAAGAGTTCCACTGTGCCAGCCCCACCCAGCAAGGTCATGCACACAATGAAGCGTGACCAATCTTACATCATTTTGGCATCAGCAGAAGTCAGTCATTACATTGATGAAAAGATATTCATTACTCAGATTCTATTTTACCTAATTTGGACAAATCTTTTCTGCCTGATCATTGTCAAAGCTGTACTTTTCCCCCCAAATAACTTGGGTACAAAGCCTTTGGGAAACGTTTAGCTATCATTTTTTGATGATAACACTTCAAATGTTCAAAGCTAAGTTAAATGTGGTTCTTTTAACTTCACTTTGGAAGTCTGAATTAGCATCAAATAGCTCAAAAATTAATATCAGAATATTAATGTTGTAATTGATTAGAAACAGTTCTAACACATGATCTTGTGAGAATTTTTAGCGTTACTGTAAAATCAGCAATATTTTTCCTATTCCTCACCATGAAAATGTGTCATTACATTATGATTCTGATCCCAGACTGTTGTTTTGATTTAATAGCATTTTGTTCTTTTATAATTTTAAATGTTTCTTATTTTAAACTAAATGAACATCAGTGCTATATTAATTGTTAAAGCTTTAATTACATGTCACTCCAATTAATGTGTTTTCTTTATCAGACACCTCAAAATTCCTTTCACATCTGAAACATCTAGATAGCTTTCAATCTTCCACAGTCTTCGAGGTATAATTAGTCACTAGGGAGGCTGGCTCCCTACCTTTTTATTTTCTTCTAGATACTGCAACGTTACCAGGCCTCCCTTTTAAAATATTCAGAGCTTGGTTTGGAAGAAAATGATATCATTTTGGCTATTACTGGAAAAGTTTGTCATCACCTGGTTATTCCTCTTGGTTATTTCACATCTTGGCAGTGGTATGCCCTTCAAAAAAACATAATTAAGTAATGGAATTGAACTCTCCCCAAGTATTCCTTAAGAACCTATTTTTGCTCTTAAAACTTTCTCCCTTAGAGTTTGTCCTTAATTCAAAACTCTATTCTTGCCTATATTCTGTCAAAGATGTACAGAAAATGTTTTTTATGGTACAAATGTTTCAAAGGTATTCATTGTGTGACAGAGTTAGTGAGTCTCCACAGAACAACCCTCTTCAGCTAATGGGCCACAGTAGAATGAGCCTATAGAAGTCACTGAGATACACAATGCTGGCGAAATTTACAGCCAGCCTATCAACAGGGTGTACTAGACATTTAGTCATAAACTAGATGCCTAATTCAGAGTTGGTTCAGTTTAATTCAGTCACTCAGTCATGTCTGACCCTTAGCAACCGCATGGACTGCAGCACACCAGGCTCCCCTGTCCGTCACCAACTCCTGGAGCCTGCTCAAATTCATGTCCATCAAGTTGGTCATGTCATCCAACCATCTCATCCTCTGTCATCCCCTTCTCCTCCTGCCTTCAATCTTTCATAAGTTACCTTTTGTCAAAGGTACAATCCCAAGAAAGTCTCTCATCAGGGGTAGTTTCAGGAAGAACACAACTTCTTTGTTGGAGTTACATACCTATAACTGGAAGTCTCATTCCTGAAATTGTATGAGAAAGATGTTTATGATATTTAAAGTCTCTCTAGTAATTCCTGACACAGCATGATTCTAAAGTGTATTCTGTTCATTCCAAAGAAGTGGCTTTTTCTTAACAGAACTATATATTTTTTTTAAACTGATTGTTTTGGCATGACTGTGAAAGATACAAATCAAGGTACAGGGAAAGAACTCAAAGTATATTAAGGAAAAAAGATAAAACTAAATTTAAAGCTATATAATAATAAAGATTTACGTAGTGTTTAATATGGGTCAGCCACTGTTCTCAATACTTCATGTATTTTAACATATTTAATCCTCACAAAAAGTCTATGAGCTTAGCTTTTTACTATGAATTCCATTCTTTAGATATGGATACTCAAACACAGAAACCAGCTCACAGTCACGGAAAACAATGATTTCAACCCAAGGAATCTGGCTTCAGGGCTGGGCTCATAAACACTACAATCACCACACTGTCTTATTTTTTGGTCACATTTTGAAACTTTTATATTGTATTGGGATGTAGCCAATTAACAATGTTGTGTTAGTTCCAGGTGAACAGAGAAGGGGGTCCAGCTATACATATATAACTATCCATTCTTCTCTAAACACACCCCCAATCCACTGAGCAGAGTTCCATGTGCTTCACAGTTATCCATTTTAAATATAGCAATGTACACATGTCCATCCCAAACTCCCTATTTCCCTTCCCCCTGGCAACCATAAATTCATTCTCTAAGTCTGTAAGTCTCTTTCTGTTTTGTAAGTTCATTTGTATAATTTCTCTTTAGATTCCACATATAAAGTATGTCATATGATATTTCTCCTTCTCTGACTTACTTCACTGAGTATGACAGTCTCTAGGTCCATCCTGTTGCTGCAAATGACATTAATTCATTCTTTTTAATAACTGAGTAATATTCCATTGTGTATATGTGCCATTTCTTCTTTATCCGTTCCTCTGTCAATAGACATTTAGTTTGCTTCCATGTTTTTGCTATTGTAAAAAGGGCAATGAACAATGGGGTGCATATATCCTTTCAGATCATGTTTTTCTCTGTATATATGCCCAAAAGAAGGATTGCCAGGTCATATGATAGCTCTATTTTAAGTTTTTTGAGAAACCTCGAGATAGTTCTCCATAGTGGCTACACCTATTTACACTTCTACCAATACTATAGAAGGGTTTCCTTTTCTCCACACCCTTTGCAGCATAAAACACATGACCTCTCAGTCCTGAAATGATGTGGTCCTCTATGCTTCTTGGGTCTCAATACATACCACTTCTCTTTCTCACTGTCCCTCAAACAGGCCATACATTGCCTTTTAATATTTTGCCAAGCAAAAGAGTTCCAGGAAAACATCTATTTCTGATTTATTGACTATGTCAAAGCCTTTGACTGTGTGGATCACAATAAACTGGAAAATATTGAAAGATATGGGAATACCAGACCACCTGACCTGCCTCTTGAGAAACCTGTATGCAGGTCAGGAAGCAACAGTTAGAACTGGACATGGAACAACAGACTGGTTCCAAATAGAAGGAGTATGTCAAGGCTGTATATTGTCACCCTGCTTATTTAACTTCTATGCAGAGTACATCATGAGAAACACTGGGCTAGAAGAAGCACAAGCTGGAATCAAGATTGCTGGGAGAAATATCAATAACCTTAGATATGCAGATGACACCACCTGTATGGCAGAAAGTGAAGAACTAAAGAGCCTCTTGATGAAAGTGAAACAGGGGAGTGAAAACGTTGGTGTAAAGCCCAACATTCAGAAAACTAAGATCATGGCATCCGGTCTCATCACTTCGTGGCAAATAAATAGGGAAACAGTGGAAACAGTGGCTGACTTTAGCTTTTTGGGCTCCAAAATCACTGCAGATGGTGATTGCAGCCTACTCCTTGGAAGAAAAGTTATGACCAACCTAGATAGCATATTCAAAAGGAGAGACATTACTCTGCCAACAAAGGTCCTTCTAGTCAAGGCTATGGTTTTTCCAGTGGTCATGTATGGAAGTGAGAGTTGGACTATAAACAAAGGTGAGCACAGAAAAATTGATGCTTTTGAACTGTGGTGTTGAAGAAAAGTCTTGCAAGTCCATTGGACTTCAGGGAGATCCAACCAGTCCATCCTAAAGGAGATCAGTCCTGGGTGTTCATTGGAAGGACCGATGTTGAAGCTGAAACTCCAATATTTTGGCCACCTGACTCATTTGAAAAGACCCTGATGTTGGGAAAGATTGAAGGCATGAGAAGAAGGGGGATGACAGAGGATGTGATGGTTAGATGGTATCATCAACTCAGTGATATAAGTTTGGGTAAGCTCTAAGAGTTGGTGATGGACAGGGAGGCCTGGCATGCTGTGGTTCATGGGGTCACAAAGAGTCCAACATGACTGAGCAACTGAACTGAACTGAACTGGGCCATGCTTCTACATGTTCAAAAGAAAACTTCAGGGCTGATATCTTCAAATATAACAAAACCTTCATTGAATCAACACCAATCCACTAGATCTATGGATGAGAACAGTAATACGCAGTGCTAGGATTGGGGGAAGGGGAGGAAGAAAGAATGACATACTATCAAAACAAAAGGATGCCAATTTAAAATCAAAATACAATTTTAAAATTATCAGTAAGGAATACACATTCAAATAGAGCCAGAAAAAATACTCCCCACCCCCAAATATTAAACTGTAATATTTTAGGGGAAAACCGTAAGTGGAGGAAAAAAAAAAAAGCAAACCTGGCTTTAGATTGCTGCTGAAGGCCTCAGACATCAGTCCTTCAGTTCAGTTCAGTTTAGTCACTCAGTCGTGTCCGATTCTTTGTGACCCCATGAATTGCAGCACCCCAGGCCTCCGTGTCCATCATCAGCTCCCGGAGTTCACTCAGACCCACGTCAATTGAGTCAGTGATGCCATCCAGCCATCTCATCCTCTGTCATCCCCTTCTACTCCAGCCTCTAATCCCTCCCAGCATCAGAGTATTTTCCAATGAGTCAACTCTTCGTATGAAGTGGCCAAAGTACTGGAGTTTCAGCTTCAGGATCATTCCTTCCAAAGAAATCCCAGGGCTGATATCCTTCAGAATGGACTGGTTGGATCTCCTTGCAGTCCAAGGGACTCTCAAGAGTCTTCTCCAACACCACAGTTCAAAACCATCAATTCTTCAGCGCTCAGCCTTCTTCACAGTCCAACTCTCACATCCATACATAACCACTGGAAAAACCATAGCCTTGACTAGACGGACCTTGGTTGGCAAAGGAATTAGAGTCATGTAAAACAAATATAGGTGTTGAGAGCCTACCTTAATTGTAGGCATGTGTTCTTAGAGGAAAAGAATTAGGCTGTCACTTCCATAAGTGTGTAGTAGAGTGAGTAATTTGAGAAATAGTATAGGATAACCAATTATCCCAATAGATAGGCATATATAAAACAACCATAGACTGTAAAACTTTGCACTTACTTATTGGTTTATTTCTCATATGTTTAGGTCTCAAACACACACTATCAATTCAGGAGAGAAGGGAGTTAGTTCCTTTTATTCATTTGACAGAACAGAAGGGAGTTAGTTCCTTGTATTCATTTGGGAAGTGCATACTAGCTCATGGTACATCTCCCTAGACAAGCTTGAATGAAATCTTACGATTTTGACATAAATGGATTGGGTTCTTATCTTGTTCTATTTTTAGCATCACCAGCCTAATCCAGAGGGGGAATGTATGTCTCATGATACAACACAGGGAAGTATTTGTATATTAAAAATAGGTTAAATTAATTGGCATAAATTCAGTAATTTTTTTTTAACATGAGTCTTTCTGTTAGGATTTGTAATGTAGTAGTTGAGTGAATACCTTATGTGGCTTGAATCAAATCTGATGTAAATACAGAACTGATTGTTGATGTTAAATAGGGGGCAAAAATGGCTAAACTGTCAACTGATGTTGGTGATAAATTTTAAAGTATTTATAGATAGTTTTATCATTCTTAGGAGGTCTTTGTTAATGGGCATTACAGCTAAGAAATTAAGATGAAGTGTGGAAAACCCAAAATGGTCAATTTATCATGATTATATTTTTATTTATTCAATTTGAGACATATATACATATATATTTAGTATCTTACAAATCTTGGCATGAGTGCACCTAAAATTAATGTGGAACATTCATGGCTAGAAAGAAATGTTATTTCTAAGCCTGGGACTGAGAATGTAAAAAAATGTGTCAATATTTCAGATCTCTTGTCTTCCTATCTGTGAAACTAACTTGGTAGGAATCTTAAGGATGTCTAACATAACCCATATTTTACAAGAACAACTATTAACTTGTCCTTATCGGCTGTAAAAAATGTTCTGGCCAAATGAGTGTCACAGTCTCTTCTAGAAAATTAAGTATAGTCACTTGATCACTTTGACTATTATGAAAATCATGGAAACTAAAATCATGGTTTTTAAATAGCAATTCTTTCCCCTAAAGCTTGATGTTTCTATTTGGAAAGCAAATCTTTTGCTGTGATTAGAGTTTGGAAAATTGGCCTTTCTGGTTCATCTTCTGACCCAGTTAATACTTTCACTTTCCCAAAGATAACACCTAGTTCAATGAATTATCAAGACCCTTGTTAATCAAGCCCTTAAAAGGCACCTACAAAGCTGATTGAGAAGTTAATACAGAAAGGAGAGGTAGAGAGAACATAAACAATGTAATTTACTCAGTTTTCTTAAAAAGCTTTCATCAAAAGGCAAGATAAGATCAGGAAGAACTGCATAAAATGCTGTATATAATTAAGGATGAAAATTCTGATGGTTCAAGAGCTGTAAATGCAGATGGTGATGAAAAGAAAGGTAAATAACTTGGAAGGAAAGGCCTCTTAGAGAAGGTAAGACTTTAAACTTTTGATAGAACTTGAAGGATGAAGGAGGTAAAGTTACAGAGAAAGGAAGAAGAATAAACATAGGATTAGGAAGAATAGCATTTCTCAGCTTGAGGATTAGTTTTAAGAAGTAGAGGGAAAAGCAGTCAATGTATAGGATGAACCTTAAATTTCGAGCACAGGAAATTAGATTTGGTGTAGTAAGAACTAAGAAGATACTACAGACTGTAGAGCAGACTTTGAAGTATTTAAAAACTTGTCAACTTAGAATTCTTTACTCAGGAAAAATATCTTTCAAAACAAAGGTAAAATTAAAACACTTCTAACATACAAAAGCTAGAAGAATTTATCACTAGTGGATTTTCTGCTCTAAAAAACACTAAAGTATTTTAAGCAGAAGGAAAATGAAATCAGGTGAAACTATGGATCCATGCAAAGGAATGAGAAGCAGAAGAATAATAATTACATAAGTGGAAAAACTTACTATATTATTATTTAAATGTCTTTTAAACATAATAGTCTGTTTAAAGAAAAATAATAGCAGTGTATTATAGGGTCTATAACATGTAGAAGTGAAATGTATGATAACAATGTCACAAACACAAGGAGGGGAGGTATGGAAGTACATTATAAAGTTCTTATATTACACATGAAGTGTATGTCCTTTAGAGAAAACTGTGGTAAGTTAAACATATATGCTTTGAACCTAAAGCAACTCTATACACACACACACAGACACATACATACACACTCAAACACACAAAAGAATTATAAACAATAAATTAATAGAAGAGATAATATTAAATAATAAAAAATAGTTAGTCCAAGGTTGCCTGGTGGTCCAGTGGTGAAAAATCTGTCTGCCAATGCAGGAGACACAAGTTTGACCCCTGGTCTGGGAAGATCCCACATGCTGCAGGGCAACAAAGCCTGTGCACCACAACTGAGCCTGTGCTCTAGAACCCAGGAGCCACAACTACTGAGCCCATGTTCACAACTATTGATGCCCAAACATGCTAGAGCTTATGCTTTGCAACAAGAGAGAAGCCACTGCACTGAGAAACTTGTGCACCTCAGGTAGAAAGTAGTCCCTACTCACCGCAACGAGAGAACAGCCCACACACCAATGAAGACCCAGGTTAGCCAAATCAATAAATAAAAATTTTAAGAAAATAGTTAATCCAGAAGAACCCAAAAAAAGCAATAAAGGGGAATAAGGAACATATGGAAAAATAGAAAACAAATGATAAGATAGTAGATTTGCACTCAGTTATATCAGGAATCACGTTAATCATTAATGATCAAAATATTCCAGTTAAAAGGCAAAAACTGGAATTTAAAAAAGAACAAGACTCAAATATATGCTACTTAGAAGACCCCTACTTTAAATATCAAAACACAAATAGGGCAAATGCTAAACAGTAGGAAAAGATATACTATACTATCATTAAACACAAACATTAATGTCAGATAATATAGATTTTAGAGCAAAAGATATTATCAAAGATAATATTTGATAAATGATAGAAGACTCAATTCATTCAAAAGACATAGAATTCTAATGGTTTTATACCTAATAATAGAGCTTCAAATTACGTGAAAGAAAACAATAAATCTGCAAAGAAAAATAGACATACTTACAATTATAGATGGAGTTTTTTAACATACCACTCAATAACTGATAGAATGAGTACACAGAAAATCAGTAAGGATGTAGAACACTTGGAAAACACTATCAATCAAACTTATCTAATTAAAAAGTATAAACTGTTCCACCTAGAAACAAAATGCACATTTTTTCAAGTGCTCATTAAGCATTTATCAAAAATAAATCATATTCAGAGCAAAAAACAAGTTTTATTAAACTTGAGAGTATTTGTGTTATACAGAATATGTTGTGTAACCATATTGTAGTTAAACTAAAATCAATAATAGAAAGACATCTGAAAATCTCAAATATTTGAAAATTAAATATTATACTTCTAAATAGCCCAGAAGTCAAAGAAGAAATGCTTTAAAAAACAGAAGATACTTTGAACTGAATAAAAATGTGGGATGCTGCTAAAGCAATACTTAGGGGGAAATTATAGCAACAATGGTTATATTTGAAAAGGAAATAAATTAAGAATTTCGACTTCTACATAGAAAACCAAATTAAACGCAAACTAAGCAGAAAAAAGGAAATGATCAAAGACAAAATGAGTAAAATAGTAGAGGAAAATAGTAATAGAAAAATAGAAAAATAGTAGAGGAAATCAAGTGAATCAAAAGCTTGTTCTTTATAAACCTGTCTGACCAGTAAAAACAAAGTAAAGACATAAATTGCCAATATCAGAAATGATAAAGGCAACATCATCTTATATCCTACAGACACTTAAAGGATATTAATAGATACAAAATAAACAAAACAGGAGAACTACACAATAATATCCCCTCGTGAATGCAAAATTTCTAAGCAATGTGAAGTACTAACCTATGTCTTTGTTGATTGTAAAGTGGTTGCTCGCAGTCCTCACTTCTATAGTCACAATTGGTTTATATAACAATTAGCTTAACCTCTTTTAGAATTTGTATAAGTACATACTTTCCAAATTTGAAGCCATTTTTTAACTTTTTAATGAAGTTTAATGAACATATAGAAAAATGCCTATTCATAGAGCCCAGCTCCATGAACTTTGATGCACTAGACATACTTGTGACACCAGATCAAGAAACAATGGATTTGACTGAAGCAATGGTATAGGCTTGGTAAACTCAACATCTCCAAGACAGGCCTTCAGGCTGGAGACCAAGAGAACTGCAGCTTGAGTCCAAAGGCAGTCTGCTGACAGAATTTTTTCTTGCTTGGTAGGGGAGAGGTGAGATAATTTCAGTCTCTGAAATTTTAAATAACACATTAGACCAGTTGATTTAATAGATATATACAGTGCATTCCCTCTAGAAACAGCAGAATATGCATTATTTTTAAATACACATGGAACATTCTCTAAGACAGATAACACAGTAGGCCACAGAGAAAGTCACAACAAATTTAAGAAGATAGGAATTGTATCAAGTATCTTGCAGATCACACCAGTATGACACTAGAAATCAATTACAGAAAGAAACATGGATAAAACACAAATACACGGAGAATAAAGAGCACATTACTAAAAAACCAATAGGTCAATGAAGGAATCAAAGAGGAAATCAGAAAATATCTTGACACACGCTAAAATAAAAGCACAACTTTCCAAAATGTATGGGACACAGCACAAGCAGTTCTAAGGGGAAATTTATAGAGATACAGGCCTAACACAAGAAAGAAAAATATTCTCAAATAAAATGCTGAATCCACCATCTAAAGGAACTAGAAAAAGAAGAATAAACCAAGCCCAAAGTCAGAAAAATAAAAAATATTGGAGTGGAAAAAAATTATAAACCAAAAAAATTTAAAAATAGAAAAAAAAAAGACCAATGAAACCATGATCTAGCTTTTTGGAAAAAATGAACAAAATTGATAAGCCTTTAGCAAAACTAATCAAGAAAAAAAGAGAACCCAGATCAATAAAATCACAAATGGAAAAAGTGAAACAACTAATATCACAGAAATACAAACAAGAGAATTCTCTGCACATTTATATACCAACAAATTGGGCAACATAGAAGAAATGGATGAATTCCTGGGGCGGGGGGGGGGGGGGGGGATCTTCCAAGACTGAATAAGAAAGAACTAAATAATCTGAACAGATTGATTACTAGCATTGAAATTGAATCAGTCATCAAAAAACTCCCAACAAAAAAAGTTCCAGAACCTCATGGCTTCGCAGGGGATTTCTGCCAAACACATAAATAGAGTTAATACCTAGCTTTCTCAAACCATTCTAAAAAATTTAAGAGGAGGAAACACTTTTCAAATTCATTCTATGAGGCCACCACCCTGATACCAAAACCAAAGACATTACCAAAAAAAAAAAAAAATTACAGGCTACTATCCCTGATGAATATAGATGCAAAAGTCCTCAACAAGAGTAAATTGAATTCATTTATTTACTAAAGGATCATACATCATGATCAATTGGGATTTAGACCAGGGATGTATGGATGGTTCAATATATATAAATCAATCTATGTGATATACCACATTAGCAAACAAAGGATAAAAATCAAACAACATCCAGTCATGATAAAAACTCTCAATAAAGTTGGTATAGAAGAATATAAGGCCATTCATGACAAACCCACAGTTAACATTGTACTTAGTGATTAAAGTTGAAAACCTTTCCTCTAAGATCAGGAACAAGACAAAGATGCCCACTCTTGCCATTTTTATTTAACATAGTATTGAAAGTTCTAGCCAAATCAATCAGACAAGGAAGAGAAATAAAAGTCAACAAAATTGGAAGAAAAGAAACAAAATCATCATTATCCTCAGATGTCATGATACTGTATATAAATCTCTGAAGTTTCCACCAAGAAAAAATTAGAAATATTAAGTGAATTAGTAAAGTTGCAGGATACGAGATTAATATACAGAAATATGTTGCTTTTCTATACACTAATAATGAACTATCAGAAAGAGAAAGCAAGAAAACAATCCCACTCACAATCTCATCAAAATGAATAAAATACCCAAGAGTAAATTTAGCCAAGGACATGAATGACCTATACTTGGAAACTATGAAACATTGATGAGGGAAATTGAAAATGATACAAATGAAAGATATTCCATATTTATGGATGGAAGGAATTAATACTGTTAAAGTATTCACACTATCAATAGCAATCTACATATTTAATGCAATCTTTGTCAAAATACTCAAGACACTTTTCACAGAACTAGCACAAATAACTCTATAATTTTTATGGAACCACCAAAGACCCCAAATAGCCAAAGCAATCTTGATAAAAAAGAACAAAGCTGGTAGTATCATACTCTGTGGCTTCAGACTATGCTATAAGGCTATAGTAATCAAAACAGTAAGGTACTGTTACAAAAATAGACACATATCAATGGAACAGAATAGAGAGCACCAGAAATAAATTCATACACATATTTGCTCAATTTGTGACAAAGCAGGCAAGACTGTACCATGGGGGAAAGATAGTCAATTTAATAAGTGATGTTGGTAACACTGAAGAGCTACATGTAAAAGAATGAAATTAGAACATTTTCTCCTACCCTATACAAAAATAAACAATGGATTAAAGACCTAACTGTGAGACTGGAGCCATAAATCTCCTAGAAGAGAACAGGCAGCTCACTCTTTAACATAGGTCTCAGCCATATATCTTTGAGCCTGCCTTTTCAGGCAAGGGAAATAAAAGCAAAAATAAACAAATGTAACCTAATCAAACTTAATAGCTTTTGCACAGCAAAGCAAACCATCAATGAAACAAAGGGACTAATGAATAGGAAAAGATATTTGCAAAGGATATGTCTGATGATTAGTTTTCTGTGATTGTGGTTTTCATTCTTTTTGCCCTCTGAGGGATAAGGATAAGAGGCTTATGGAACTTTCCTGATGGGAGAAACTGACTGTGGGGAAAACTGGGTCTTCTTTTGATGGATGGGGCAGGGCCATGCTCAGTAAATCTTTAATCCAATTTTCTGTTGATGATCAGGTCTGGCCTCCCTCCCTGTTATTTGATCTGAGAACAAACTATGGTGGAGATAATCTCTTCCACTCTATAATCATGAGGGATTTGATCTAGGTCATATCTGAATGGTCTAGTGGTTTTCCCTACTTTCTTCAATTTAAGTCTAAATTTGGCAATAAGAAGTTCATGATCTGAGCCACAGTCAGCTCCTGGTCTTGTTTTTGCTGACTTTATAGAGCTTCTCCATCTTTGGCGGCAAAGAATATAATCAATCTGATTTTGGTGTTGACCATCTGGTGATATCCATGTGTAGAGTCTTCTCTTGTGTTGTTGGAAGAAGGTGTTTTCTATGACCAGTGCGTTCTCTTGGCAAAACTCTATTAGCCTTTGCCCTGCTTCATTCTGTATTCCAAGGCCAAATTTGCCTGTTACCCCAGGTGTTTCTTGAATTCCTACTTTTGCATTCCAGTCACCTATAATGAAAAGGACATCTTTTTTGGGTGTTAGTTCTAAAAGGTCTTGTAGATCTTCATAGAATCATTCAACTTCAGATTCTTCAGCATTACTGATTGGGGCATAGGCTTGAATTACTGTGATATTGAATGGTTTGCCTCGGAAACAAATTGATATCATTCTGTCATTTTTGAGATTGCATCCAAGTACTGCATTTTGGACTCTTTTGTTGACCATAATGGCTACTCCATTTCTCTGATAGAGTGCCTGATGAACTATGGCAAGAAGTTCGTGACATTGTACAGGAGACGGGGATTGAGACCATCCCCATGGAAAAGAAATGCAAAAAAGCAAAAGGCTCTCTGGGGAGGCCTTACAAATAGCTGTGAAAAGAAGAGAAGCAAAAAGCAAAGGAGAAAAGGAAAGATATAAGCATCTGAATGCAGAGTTCCAAAGAATAGCAAGAAGAGACAAGAAAGCATTCCTCAGCAATCAATGCAAAGAAATAGAGGAAAACATCAGAATGGGAAAGACTAGAGATCTCTCCAAGAAAATCAGAGATACCAAGGGAACATTTCAGGCAAAGATGGGCTTGATAAAGGACAGAAATACTATGGACCTAACAGAAGCAGATGATATTAAGAAGAGGTGGCAAGAATACACAGAAGAACTGTACAAAAAGATCTTCACAACCAAGATAATCACACTGGTGTGATCACTCATCTAGAGCCAAACATCCTGGAATGTGGGCCTTAGGGATCATCACTATGAACAAAGCTAGTGGAGGTGATGGAATTCCAGTGGAGCCATTTCAAATCCTAAAAGATGATGCTGTGAAAGTGCTGCATTCAATATGCCAACAAATCTGGAAAACTCAGCAGTGGCCACAGGATGGGAAAAGGTCAATTTTCATTCCAATCCCAAAGAAAGGCAATGCCAAAGAATGCTCAAACTACCACACAATTGCACTCATCTCACACACTAGTAAAGTAATGCTCAAAATTCTCCAAGCCAGGCTTCAGCAATACATGAACCATGAACTTCCAGATGTTCAAGCTGGCTTTAGAAAAGGCAGAGGAACCAGAGATCAAATTGCCAACATCCGCTGGATCATCAAAATAGCAAGAGAGGGCCAGAAAAACATCTATTTCTGCTTTATTGACTATGCCAAAGACTTTGACTGTGTGGATCACAATAAACTGTGGAAAATTCTGAAAGAGATGGGAATACCAGACCACCTGACCTGCCTCTTGAGAAACCTCTCTGCAGGTCAGGAAGCAACAGTTAGAACTGGACATGGAACAACAGACTGGTTCCAAATAGGAAAAGGAGTACTTCAAGGCTGTATATTGTCACCCTGCTTATTTAACTTCTATGCAGAGTACATCATGAGAAACGCTGGACTGGAAGAAGCACAAGCTGGTATCAAGATTGCCGGGAGAAATATCAATAACCTCAGATATGCAGATGACACCACCCTTATGGCAGAAAGTGAAGAGGAACTAAAGAGCCTCTTGATTAAAGTGAAAGAGGAGAGTGAAAAAATTGCCTTAAAACTCAACATTCAGAAAACTAAGATCATGACATCTGATCCCATCACTTCATGGCAAATAGATGGGGAAACAGTGGAAACAGTGGCAGACTTTAATTTTTGGGCTCCAAAATCAGTGCAGATGATGATTGCAGCCATGAAATTAAAAAAAAAAAAACACTTACTCCTTGGAAGGGAAGTTATGACCAACCTAGATAGCATATTCGAAAGCAGAGACATTACTTTGCCAACAAAGGTCCATCTAGTCAAGGTTATGGCTTTTGCAGTGGTCATGTATGGATGTGAGTTGGATTGTGAAGAAAGCTGAGCGCCGAAGAATTGATACTTTGGAACTGTGGTGTTGAAGAAGACTCTTGAGAGTCCCTTGAACTGCAAGGAGATCCAACCAGTCCATTCTAAAGGAGATCAGTCTGGATGTTCTTTGGAAGGACTAATGCTGAGGCTGAAACTCTAATACTTTGGCCACCTGATGTGAAGAGTTGACTCATTGGAGAAGACTCTGATGCTGGGAGGGATTGGGGGCAGGAGGAGAAGGGGACAACAGAGGATGAGATGGCTGGATGGCATCACCAACTCAATGGACATGAGTTTGAGTGAACTCCTGGAGTTAGTGATGGACAGGGAGGCCTGGCATGCTGCAGTTCATGGGGTCACAAAGAGTCGGGCACGACTGAGTGACTGAACTGAACTAAACTGAACTGAATGAAGATGATGGCCACCTCTTTCAAAAGATCCCATGCAAGCACTGCTTCACTCAGATTGCCAAGAGAAATATCAATAACCTCAGATACACAGATGACACCATCCTTATGGCAGAAAGCAAAGAAGAACTAAGCCTCTTGAAAGTGAAAGAAGAGAGTGAAAAATTTGGCTTACAACTCAACATTCAGAAAACTAAGATCATGGCAACTGGTCCCATCATTTCACGGTAAATAGGTTGGAAGACAATGGAAACAGTAAGAGACTTTATTTTGTGGGACTCCAAAATCACTGCAGATGGTGACTGTAGCCAAGAAATTAAAAGATGCTTACTCCTTGGAAGAAAAGCTATGACCAACCTAGACAGCATATTAAAAAGCAGAGACATTTCTTTGCCAACAAAGTCCATCTAGTCAAAGCTATGGTTTTTCCAGTAGTTATTTGTGGATGTGATAGTTGGAGTATAAAGAAAGCTGAGTGCCAAAGAATTGATGCTTTTTGAACTGTGGTATTGGAGAAGACTCTTGAGAGTCCCTTGGACTGCAAGATCAAATGAGTCAATCCTAAAGGAAATCAATACTGAATATTCATTGGAAGGATTGATGCTGAAGCTGAAACACCAATAACTTGGCCAGCTGATGCAAAGAACTGACTCATTTGAAAAGACTCCGATGCTGGGAAAGATTAAAGACATGAGAAGGGGATGACAGAGGATGAGATGGTTGGATGGCATCACTGACTCAATGGACATGTGTTTGAATAAGCTCCAGAAGTTGGTGATGGACAGGGAAGCCTGGCGTGCTGTAGTCCATGGGGTGGCAAAGAGTTGGACATGACTGAGCGACTGAACTAAACTGATGTCTGATGAGGGGCTAATATCAGAAATAAATAAATAATATGCAACCAAGCAGCCAAAAGGCAAATAATCCAATTAAAAAATAGGCAGAAGGTCTGAATAGATATTTCTCCAAAGAGCATCCAGATGGCCTACAAGCATGTAAGAAAATGTTCAATATCACTAATCATCATGGGGAAGGAAATCAAATCTGAAATGAGATATCACCTCACACCTGTCAGAATGGCTATTGTCAAAAAGAAAACAAATAATAATGTTGGTGAGGATGTGGAGAGATGGAACCCTTGTGTACAGTTGGCAGAAATATAAACTGATATTGCCATTATGGAAAACAGTATGGAGGTTCCTCAAAAACTTAAAAATATAACTGTCATATGATCTATCAATTACACACATGGGTATTTATTCAAAGAAAATGAAAACTCTAATTTGAAGAGATATATGTGTACCAATGTTCATAGCAGCATTATTCACAATAGTCAAATATGGAAGCAACCTAAGTGTCCATCACTAGGAATAGACAAAGAAGATGTGGTGTATAGATATATGATTGGCCCTGGAGGGTATTGCACTCAGTGCAATAAGTCAAAGAAAGACAAATAGTACGTGTTCTCAATTATATGTGGAATCTAAAAAATAAAATTAACAAATAAATATAACAAAACAGGAATAGACTCACAAAGAACAAACTTGTGGTAGTTACCAGTGGATAGGTGGGTTGGGGCAGGAGGAAAACAGGAGAAGGAAATTAAGAGGTAAAAATTACTATAAATACACAAAATAATATACATGAATGTAATGTATTCCACAGGGAATATGGCCAATTATTTTATAATAACTTCAAATGAAGTATAATCTATAAAATATTGAATTGCTATGTTGTACTCCTAAAGCTAACATAACATTGTAAGTCAACTATGTTTCAGTTAAAAATGAAAAACATGTTCGCAGAAATATATGGAACAGTGTTTGACCAAATATCTGGCACCTTGACTCAGCCATGCAGATACATAAAATTTACCGTTAGAGAGTGAAATTCATCCTCCTTGCAGGAAAGCCACTATATTCTGCAACATTGACTAAGCGAGCGTTCCTGGGCCAATACAAGTTACAAAAATTAATAAGGCATAATGTCAATTTTATAGATTTAAATATGCTTCACAATAATGTGTATATATATAAGTATATATTTAAAATTTTTCATCCTTTGAAATTCCAATTTTTAGAAAAAAATTTATTGAAAATATAATTGACATATAACATTGTATTAACTTTAGTTGTACAACAAAATGTTTTAATATATGTATACTGTGAAATGACTATCACAATAACTTTATTTTTATATCCATTACCACACACAAATCTAAATTTTTCTAGTGATGAAAACACTTAACATTTACCTCTTGGCAACTTTCAAACATACAATGCATTATTGTTAACTATAATCATCTTGCTATACATTATATCACTTAGATTTATTTGTAGCTGGAAGTTTGTATCTTTTCATCACCAAATATTTGGGGCTGCTTTTCTGTATGTGTGTGGTTTTTCATTTTTTGGCCATGCGACATGGCATATGGGATCTCAGTTACCCAACCAGGGATCAAACCTGTGCTCCCTGCAGCAGAAGTGCAGAGTCTTCACCACTGGACCTACAGAGAAGACCACCATGTGTCTTAAAATACAAATTAAAGTTGTAATGTTACCTTCCAACAAGAATGGGTTGTCTTTTAATATATTGTGGTGTATATTTTTTCCTAAATCATGCAAGGATTTTTAAAAAGCAGTACTGATAGAAATGAAAAAGGTGCATCAGTTTAAAGAATTTGGTAAAACAAAATTTTTGGTATTGATTTATGTTATCATTCCAAATATTGATTTTCTATTCATTTATTCCACTCATATTTATTTGGTCATTAACTACAATTTAGTTTCAAGTTTTTTAGAACCCAACCACATAATCAAACAATAATCTGGAAAATAACCCATGGGAAACTAAATTCCCTATAAAATATAACTGCATCCTTTTATGACATATAAATCCCCTGTTGCTTAAGTATTTTATTCATTGCAATTCTTAAATAAAGGTATACAGAAAAGTCTAAGATTCATTTATATTTGGCCAGTGGATACTTTTATATTCTGTATTTTGAATAAAGAATAATCTATTTAAATCCTCTAACAAGAGGAACTGCATCTACTTCAGACAATTGAGTTTTGACAAACTCAGTTTCATTTTTGTTAGGTTTTCATTCTGAGAAGCAGCTGATGTCATTACTTGCCTTGTTGTCTCTGGTGATTCAATTTCACCTTTGAATATACAATAGTGGGGAAACACTGTAGCCTGGGCAGTTTTGGTTTACATTTGGTCTCCTAGAATTTCATTGTAATAGTTTTGTTTGGCATCCAAATTCTATGTTAGTCCCAGTTTATATTCCCCTTCAACTGAATAATTACTAGTCACCACATTTCCACAGTCCCTGCCAACATTTTGTCCTTTCAGTGGTACTGGAAAGTAATTTTTGTTCTGATTGTGTTCGTTTGCCAAGGGCATTTATTACCAAGACTTGATAAAGGCTCTCATTGGACCACATTTTCTTCAGCTGTTTCCACTCATACTCAAGACCTTGACTAGCCCAGTTTGTTTGTTTAAATTCAAGGTTGTTTTTCCCCCCATTACATGCTTTCATGAGCTGGAAAGTTTCAGGGAATTATTTTTTTAATCAACTATGGGATCTTTTGAAAGCCAGAAATGTAGAGAAAATAACTTCACTAGTTGAAAAGCAATATAGCAAAAGTTAACAGCTCAAACTTTGGACTCTTGGGCCAGACATATAGGTTTGAGTGCTGGCTCTACAACTTGCTGACCTCTCTGTACCCTTATTGCCAAGTCTTACAAATAAGGAAATCAATCAATTCAGTTCAGTTCAGTCGCTCAGTCATGTCCAACTCTTTGCAACCCCATGAATCGCAGCACACCAGGCCTCCCTGTCCATCACCATCTCCCGGAGTTCACTCAGACTCACATCCATCGAGTCCATGATGCCATCCAGCCATCTCATCCTCTGTCGTCCCCTTCTCCTCCTGCCCCCAATCCCTCCCAGCATCAGAGTCTTTTCCAATGAGTCAACTCTTCGCATGAGGTGGCCTAAGTACTGGAGCTTCAGCTTCAGCATCATTCCTTCCAAAGAAATCCCAGGGTTGATCTCCTTCAGAATGGACTGGTTGGATCTCTTTGCAGTCCAAGAGACTCTCAAGAGTCTTCTCCAACACCACAGCTCCAAAGCATCAATTCTTCGGCGCTCAGTCTTCTTCACAGTCCAACTCTCACATCCATACATGACCGCAGGAAAAACCATAGCCTTGACTAGATGGACCTTAGTCGACAAAGTAATGTCTTTGATTTTCAATATGCTATCGAGGTTGGTCATAACTTTCCTTTCAAGGAGTAAGCGTCTTTTAATTTCATGGCTGCAGTTACCATCTGCAGTGATTTTGGAGCCCAAAAAAATAAAGTCTGCCACTGTATCCACTGTTTCCGCATCTATTTGCCATAAATCTTCGTTTTCTGAATGTTGAGCCATGATCTTCGTTTTCTGAATGTTGAGCTTTAAGCCAACTTTTTCACTCTCCTCTTTCACTTTCATCAAGAGGCTTTTTAGCTCCTCTTCACTTTCTGCCATAAGGGTGGTGTCATCTGCCTATCTGAGGTTATTGATATTTCTCCCGGCAATCTTGACTCCAGCTTGTGTTTCTTCCAGTCCAGCGTTTCTCATGATGTACTCTGCATAGAAGTTAAATAAGCAGGGTGACAATATACAGCCTTGACATACTCCTTTTCCTATTTGGAACCAGTCTGTTGTTCCATGTCCAGTTCTAACTGTTGCTTCCTGACCTGCATACAGATTTCTCAAGAGGCAGGTCAGGTGGTCTGGTATTCCCATCTCTCTCAGAATTTTCCACAGTTTATTGTGATCCACACAGTCAAAGGCTTTGGCATAGTCAATAAAGCAGAAATAGATGTTTTTCCAGAATTCTCTTGCTTTTTCCATGATCCAGCGGATGTTGGCAATTTGATCTCTGGTTCCTCTGCCTTTTCTAAAACGAGCTTGAACATCAGGAAGTTCACGGTTCACATATTGCTGAAGCCTGGCTTGGAGAATTTTGAGCATTACTTTACTAGCGTGTGAGATGAGTGCAATTGTGTGGTAGTTTGAGCATTCTTCGGCATTGCCTTTCTTTGGAATTGGAATGCAAACTGACCTTTTCCAGTCCTGTGGCCACTGCTGAGTTTTCCAAATTTGCTGGCATATTGAGTGCAGCACTTTCACAGTATCATCTTTCAGGATTTGAAACAGCTCTACTGGAATTCCATCACCTCCACTAGCTTTGTTCATAGTGATGCTTTCTAAGGCCCACTTGACTTCACATTCCAAGATGTCTGGCTCTAGATTAGTGATCACATCATCCTGATTATCTGAGTCGTGAAGATCTTTTTTGTACAGTTCTAGTTACCCAATATAAAAGGTGAGTAATGATTTATACACAGTAAGTGCTGAGTGTTATGGAATGCTAGATACACTCTGTCTTTGGAGTAAGTAATTCAATAAATCACTTAGGTATTTAGTAAACTCTGTAGTAGGCTAGTTGAATTAATAATAAAATGCTATAGTCTCCATACACATGCTCCTTTAAGTTCTATTAATGAAATTTAGATGTATTAAATAACCTAGTGCCTCTCCTAGGAATAAATGTTAATCATGAACCTGCTGCTGCTGCTAAGTTGCGTCATTTGTGTCCGACTCTGTGCGACCCCAGAGTTGGCAGCCCACCAGGCTCCCCCGTCCCTGGGATTCTCCGGGCAAGAACACTGGAGTGGGTTGCCATTTCCTTCTCCAATGCATGAAAGTGAAAAGTGAAAGTGAAGTCGTTCAGTCATGTCTGACTATTCGTGACCCCATGAACATACATGTTTCTGAATCATTCCAGTAAAATGACAGCTCCTTCTTAAAAGTCATTAAATTCAAACGACCATATTTCATCAATATAAAAACTTCTATTTCTTCAACATTTTAGCATCTCTTAGGATGCATTTTACAATCTGAAATTGTAAACCACAATGAGCCAGGCCTTGCCTAAACATGCTATAGCTCAGTCCTTTCCTAGCTTTCAAATTCCCATCATTGAATTAAATGCCTGGTTAATACTATATGGGTTGAGTTTAATTGCCATAATAAATTATTAATAGATGACAGTATAGCTCAGTATTAAAGAAGATGCTGTGTCTGTAGAAAGGTATGGAAACAGGGTTGGGTATACATCTGCCACTGAAGAATCAGATATTCATCTTTGAAGGGATAGTCACAGTTCCATTTTTTCATCCATCAAATGCTTTCTAGAATCTAAGAAAGGCTAAAACAAGTATAAAACTGTTACAGTTTATTCCCAAAATACATAAAACTGTCTATTGACCGCTTCTAGTGAGGTCTGCAGTTTGTGGGGGAAAACCTGCAAATTATTTTGGAGAAATACTTTTTAAAGTGCTATACCCTCAATAGTATTACCAAAAGATACTTTATGTTGTGCGATACTGTGTTGGGCAAAACTATGTGGGAAAATCACAATATTCCACGGTATTGTGTGGAAAACAGACATTAACAACACAAGCTGAAGAGTGAGTCAGAAACATTGCACTCAGAACATGAAGAAGTTTGAGAAATACCTTTACTAATTTAGTGGATTAATATTTTCCTTTTTATACTTAAGGAGAGGAATCTATGATTTTTTAAATTAAGTTAAAGTCAAAAAGAGTTCCTTCAGTAAATATTAAAAATGTAAGTGATGTGTAAATATGGCATATACTGGCAGCATTATTTTCTTCTTTTGTGATATATAAAATAATAGCACAAATTAAACTGATATAATCTTATAGTTTATAAAATATAATAAGCATCAGTAACAGTATCAATGAGTACTTCTTAAGCTTTCTGTGGTAAAGGGCCTAGTTGTTTTAATTTCTAATCCACCATAAATCGATATTTCACACACTATAAGAAAAATGAAATTAAAAGAACAAAAATATAAGTTAATCCTTTACATTGTTAGATACAACAAATGTAGAATTACTTTCTCAAATTGCTCTAAATGTTTCCCAGTGCTGATGCTTACATTCTAAACTTATCTTGCCCCAAATCAGTAACAGTTCACAGACTAGCCCAGTTTGAGGACCATGCTTTGAACATTACTGATCTTTGTCGCTGTAGAAGTGACTTAATTGTTAAACTGTAAAATATTCTCAGTGATGCCAGGTACAGTTCATAAAAAGATGAATCATAAGTTTTCTTTCTTAAACATAGCATCTTATATAGATGACATATATAAGATTGAACTTGACAGTTTATAAAACACTTGTACTAATGAAATCTAGTCAACTTAGCTGCACAGTTTTTCAGGCTTTGATATATATTCTGTACTCAAAATACATGCAGATTACTAACAGAGATCCAAAAAAAACCATAGCCCACCTCAAAAACAAGATCAGCATTTTTATTGCACAGAAATACAAAACAAAGGATGGGACAAAGCTGGAAGCGGGCAATCACAGCCAGGAATTTAACCAAGACGGAGTAAATGAACCAATGCCGGAAGACAATAGAAATACTCACTATTTTAAGCAAGAGGCCAACTTGAGTCTTCCAAGCTGGTGAAAAAACAAGGACAAAAACGGCGTCTCAATCAAACTGTACAAGAAGCTGTGAGCTGAGGAGGCAAGGATAGAGACACCATTTTTCAACTAGGTGCTGGGCCAAGCCTCCTGCTGGTTCATCAATGGAACTGCAGCACCCTCTGCTATCAAAAGAGCTTTCTTGAGCCTCAGTTCAAGTGACCCTCTCAATTGCGTGTGTCCTATGGAGGAAAACTGGATGTATGGTATTACTCTTGTTTTACAGATGAGAAAACCGAGGTTCAGAGAAGTTGCCTAGGATCATACAGCGTTCAAGCAAGTATCAGAATCAGGACTAAGACTCCTAGCTATATTACATGCCCCACTTACTGTGTATCTGGAAAACACCACATGAGCTATTACAGTATAGTTAGAGTTAATAGAATTGTTAGTAGAAAACTTGCTCTTTGCTTCCAAATTTAAGTATTTTTAAATTAAAACTGAATGGGTATTATAATTTGTGACTCTTTCAATAATTTCCCATCTCAAACCAAAGCATGTCAGTATTTTCAATAAAGTTTCAGTAGTAGGGGAAGTGCATAAACTTTTTCCTCTTACAATTTAGTATATTGATTTCCATCCAATATTATCAAACCCTAGAGGGAAAGAAGATCTTCAAGAAAGAAGAGAGAGGATCTTCATATTTGGTTAGGTGGAGAGAAAACCAGCAACAATATAATCTAAAACTTACACAGGACTTTTCAAAGAGTTGAGAAGATAATGGAAAAGGATATGCTTGGCTCCATCCTGGAATTTTTCAAAATAATTCCAATTTCACAAAACGTTACTTCTTCTAATTAACATGGCTCAGGAGATTATAAATAAAAGTGACTTAATTCTAATGTACTATATAAATCAAATCACAAAATGTGAAAAAAACCTTTGTCAGATCTTTTAACCAGATTGTTTTTTTAATTCAGAAATTCTAAGCTACACTTGAGGGAGAGTCTCTGAAACCGAAGTACCAACCAGATGGTTTAGGGGTCAGCCTTGAGCAGATACAGAAACTACTATAGGGAACATAGTTCAAGTATCAAACACGAGAATCCTTTAAAGACACCCATACTTTGCCCAAGATCCTATACTCCCTCTGGCAAACTTTACCCCTGGTGTCTCCCTGCTGGCAAATAATAAAAGTTCCAGTCCTCCAGTTCCCTTCTCTAAGCTCACCGATTACCTTGTTCAACTAAGTAAACACAGTATAGGAAAGGATATAACATTCTAAATTTCTTGAAATTATATGGAGTTTCTTAGCGGCTATGCTTTTTAGTTTAAAAGTCAATATATATTTATGTTTTAAAATTTACTTTTATTCAATGCTCTTTATTGTTCTGACAAGACATTAAAAGTCATATTATACTGTCAAACTTAGATGTGTTTATATGTACACACTTCTTGCATTCTTGGCATATAATTCCTTGTTTGCACTTTGAGGTTAAGAGAAGTTATATGGTCATTTCAGGGCATACAATGGAAGGGTTGGAAATGAACACATCTTGATTCCTTATACTATGAAGAAGATACTAGAAATGTTTCTCCCATCTTCTTCAAAAGCAATCTGAAGCAATGCCCTTAACCTCATCAACCATTAGGGAAAGATTCCGCACATATTAGCTCACTTAAAAATTGTTCATGCCTCAGTCAGCCCAGTGTTCTTGCCTGGAGAATCCCAGGGTGGGGGATCCTGGTGGGCTACTGTCTATGGGGTCACACAGAGTCGGACACAACTGAAGTGACTTAGCAGCAGCAGCAGCAGTCATTCTGTTTCTTTCAAGATTATTAGATAGGATAAATAATGAAGAGACTGTTGAAATGTCTTAGCAATCAAGAGTATTCAGAAACAAACCATAAAATGCTTATGATTAACATGTTCAACCAAGCACTTGTTAAATTGAGGGGCATTTTTTTTCTTTTTAATCTCTAAAATAGAAATCTCTTATCTCATTTATAGAAGTAGGAAAATGTTTTTATTTTTCCTTTTGTTCCTTTTACTGTGTGACTTTTCACAGAATCTTAGTGAGTGAAGTCCATTTTCAAATTCCATTCAGCAATTGACCTTACAGACCAGGTTCTGGGGAAAAAAAAAAAAAAAAGATTAGTCCTGCTATGACACAGGCTTATACCCAAATAATGGCTGAAATGAATGCATTTCTAACTATTTAAGTATCCAAATAATGCTTAAAATCCTTTTCTACATAAAAGAGAAAACTACCAGAACTTAGTTCTTTACTGATTGAAAATTATGTATCTCCATTCTTGTAGAGATTATTCAGCTCCAAATAACCTATTAATTGCAGTATGCATATACTTACTTGTAGTTTGGAAGTTGGCATAAGCTTCTGGATTCAGAACTCCTACTGGTTTGAAACACGTTTAGCAGTGTCTGGCAGCTGATATTTTTTTTTCAGATTTTATTTTATTTTATTTTACTTTACAATACTGCATTGGTTTGGCCATACATCAACATGAATCCGCCTCAGGTGTACATGTGTTCTCAATCCTGAACCCTCCTCCCTCCTCTATCCCCGTACCATCTCTCTGGGTCATCCCAGAGCACCAGCCCCAAGCATCCTGTATCCTGTATCAAACCTAGACTGGGGGTTCATTTCTTATATGATATTGTACATGTTTCAATGTCATTCTCCCAAATCATCCCACTCTCTCCCTCTCCCACAGAGTCCAAAAGACTGTTCTATACATCTGTGTCTCTTTTGCTGTCTTACATACAGGGTTATTGTTACCATCTTTCTAAATTCCATATATATGCATTAGTTTACTGTATTGGTGTTTTTCTTTCTGGCTTACTTCACTCTGTATAATCAGCTCCAGTTTCATCCACCTCATTAGAACTGATTCAAATGTATTCTTTTTAATGGCTGAGTAATATTCCATTGTGTATATGTACCACAGCTTTCTTATCCATTCATCTGCTGATGGACATCTAGGTTGTTTCCATGTCCTGGCTATTATAAACAGTGCAGCAATGAACATTGGGGTACACATGTCTCTTTCAATTCTGGTTTCCTCGGTGTGTATGCCCAGCAGTGGGATTGCTGGGTCATAAGGTAGTTCTGTTTCCAGTTTTTTAAGGAATCTCCACACTGTTCTCCATAGTGGCTGTACTAGTTTGCACTCCCACCAACAGTGTAAGAGGGTTCCCTTTTCTCCACACCCTCTCCAGCATTTATTGCTTGTAGATTTTAGATTTGAAACAGAAGCTCAAGAAAGCTTTTGTCAGAACTTTTAACCTGTTTTTTTAAATTCAGAATCTCTAGACTATATCAGTGGAGATGGCAATGGCAACCCACTCCAGTATTCTTGCCTGGAGAATTCCAGGGACGGGAGCCTGGTGGGCTGTCGACTATGGGGCTGCACAGAGTCGGACACGACTGACATGGCTTAGCAGCAGCAGACTATATCAAAGTGAAAGCCTCCGAATCATATCAGGAGATAGTGAATTAAGATGTTTGTTTTGTTGTTGTTGTTGTTGGTTAGTCGCTAAGTTGTGTCCAACTCTTTTTGCAATCCCATGGAATGTAGCCCACTAGGCTTCTCTGTTCCTGGCATTTCCCAGACAAGAATACTGGAGTGGGTTGCCATTGCCTTCTTCAGGGAATCTTTTCACCCAGGGATCAAACCAGTGTCTCCTGCTTGGCAGGCAGATTCTTTACCACTGAGGCACCAGGGAAACCCAAAGTATTTGTTTAGTAAGCATTTCTTAAATACTTAGTATTCAGACACTCCTTTAGGTGCTGGAGATAAGACAAATAAGACATGGTTCATACCCTCAAGGAGCGTATACAGTGTAAAAGAGAGGGCCACCAAAGCAACAAATGTAGCAAAGCCTTAGTAGGTGCTGTGGTGGAAGTAGGTACGGAATACACCAGGTTCATAAAGGAGGTAAGGGCTGACAGTTGCATTGGGCCGCAGCAGTCAGGATGCTGGTAAGTGGAGAAAGTGAGGCTTGAACTAAACCTAGAGAAAATGCTAGTTTTCATCAACAAGTAGAGGTAGTGTGGGCTCATGAAGGAGAGTCATATGAATCAGGATACAGTGGTGGGAAACAGCAGTATGGAACATTTGGAGAACTTGGGGTACTTTGCTGTGCTGTGAGCATCAGATACAAGAAGAACTGTGTTTAGCGAGCTACCAAGCTGAAGAAAGCATAAGTCAGAGTAGAGGGCCTTGTATCCCAAGTCAAAAGCTTAAACAATACCCTGTGAACTCATAGCAATAGAGAGTAGAGTGGTGGTTGCCGGGGGCTGGGGAGTGGGAGAAATGGGGAGATGTTGATCAAAGGGTACCAAATTCTAGTTATAAGATGAAGTTCCAGGAATCTAATGGACAGCATGGTGACTATAGTCAATAACACTGTATTGTGTAGTTGAAAATTGCTAAGAAAGTAGATCTTACATGTTATTACAGGTGAAAAAGGTAACAAGGTGAGGTAGTAGATTTGTTAACTAACCTTATTGTGGTAATCATTTTATAATACATAAATGTATTGAATTATCACTCTGTACACCTTAAACTTACACAATGTTCTGTATTAATGATAGCACAATGAAGTTTAGGAAAAAATCCTGTTAATAAAGGGCAACCTTTGATAAAGTCTAAACTGGTTGGGATACCATCAGATTTGAACTTTACAAATTAGAGAGGGTTAGATAAGGAACAGGGACTATATAGCAAGAGTCTAAGTGAAGGGTGGTAAAAACTGAATTAAGGCAGTGCTGGTTGAAGTAGAGGAGGAGATAGAGAGGATATAGGAAGCAGAATCCATAGAACTTGATCACAGATTGGATGAATTGTTGGATCGATATATGGATCAATGCTTTGCTGATCCATCCTCCAGGCCTTATTACTATCAACGAAATTAATTTGTAAAACCCCTGGACTTGAAAATGAATGCCTATGAGGAAGGGTAATATTTCTAATATTTAACAACCACAAATTTAATAGTGCAGGCACTTACACTGGTTTTCAGTGTGGGATCAGGGCCAGGAATGCCCTTGCTGTGCCAGAAAGTAACCCCTTCTTTGTTGGACCGTTAGGAGGTCTAACAGAGTCCATGGGAAAAACTGGGCCACAGGGGGTTGTGGTGGTGGAGGGTTTAACTATTTACTAAATGAGCAAAAGGTCTTTCAACATTTTAACAACTGGTATGGCTGAATATTATTAGCTCTGGTTGTGGTGAAGAATAAAAATAGTTAAGTCCTAAGAGAGACTCATCTCATTTCTAAACAAACCAATAACTACATACATTCATAGGAATCTGATCTGTATATCACCAAGCACTTTCTACCAGTCCAAGATTTGGTAAAAAAAGGAAAAAAGATGGAGAGCTGGGAGAAGTAAGTTGACATTCTGGCTCTGCCCTTTAATATTGTATGACTTCAGACAAATATTGAACTTCATTATTTTCCTTTATAGACTGGAACTAATAGCATTTACCCTACTACCTCCCAGGGCTGAAGTGTGGATCAAGTAACATAATATATACAAAAGAGCTTTGTAAGCTGTGAAGCTCTCTGTAAAAGTTGCTTATTGTTACAATATTAATGCTGTAACCTGAGTTTCCCTAGGTGTCCTTGGGCTGTGGAAGGCTTAATGGACACAGGAATGACATTAATTTAAGCTGCAATAAATAGTCCTTGTTCCTGCCTGCTGACTTGGGTCTCAGCCTCTGGAAGCATTCTCCTGATGACTTACCAGAGCTCTTAAACCAATTAGACCTTCACCCTCAGCTACCCAACCTTTGCTGGGCACCATCTCAAAGGATGGTTGTTGCTTGTCCCGATTCAAATGAATACATTCCCACAACACGGCAGTCATATCACTGCTTCTACTGTGCCACTCAACCATGGCACTGTCCCACCAGGCACTATGGTTCAGCACCACTTCCCCGTAGAAACTCCCTGCAGGGCCCACATAAGGGAGAAGAGCGGCCCAAGGTCTGAGGTAGTGATTCTCAACCCCAGCTGAACACTAATCTCTCCTAAGAAGATTTTTTTTTTTTAATCCACGCCTAGTTCTTCCCCTGCCAGACTAATGAAAACCAAATCCCTGAAGTTAGAGCAGAGGTATCAGTGTTTTTTAAAAAGATACAAGTGACTCTGATTCGAGTGAGTGTTGAAGGTCACTCTGTGGGTATGTGGAGCACCTGTATCTCCCCTGCCATGTTTTACCTGTTAGGCCGCAGAAACTATTCTGCATGTGTCCCCTGCCTTAGAAGGACTCTCCAGAGCTGTGGCAGAAACTGCCACAGGGACTTACCTGGTGGTCTAGCAATTAAGACTCTGAGCTTCCATGCAGGGGGCATGGGTTCGATCCCTGCTTGGGGAACTAAAATCCCACATGTTGTGCACTATGGTCCAGAAGTTAAAAAAAAAAAAAGGAAAAGAAGAAAGAAAGAAATTGCTATATTACATTTTTCTTTATTTTTCCAATCAGTAGTGATTGCATTCACTCCTTTAGGTGTGAAAAAGTGCTGTTTTATTTTTACCTCATTGTTGCTGTTGTTTAGTTGCTAAAGTCACATCCAACTCTTACAACCCCATGGGCTCTAGCCTGCCAGCCTCCTCTGTCCATGGTATTCCCCAGGCAAAAACACTGGAGTGGGTTGCCATTTCGTTCTCCAGGGAACTTTCCTGACCTAGGGAATCAAACCCACATTTCCTGCACTGGCAGGAGGATTCTTTACCACTGAGCCACAAGGGAAGCCCTTTTTACCTCGTACTGTCACCTTATTTTATTTGTGTGCTTTATAATGTGGTACATAAGTAGACAAAGAAATGTATATTTTTACACACTCAAATATTTTACTTACAGGTGTATGGCAGCAAGATTTTGTAGAAGACAATTATCTTTCTGTAAAAATTTATTATATCTCCATGGTTCTTAATGTAAAATTAATTTTTCTAATCTGAAAAAGAATCTACCACTCTTTTCTTAAATGGTCTCATATATGAGATGTAAAACTTATGAAACAGTTGACTAAATGCTAAAAGTACTAGTGAAAGCCACAAGCTTTAAAAGGATTTTTTTTTTTTTTTTTTTTTGCAGAAGAGAGTCAAACTGGTCTCCTGATTTCAAGGGTCGTTTTTCTTTTTTTTTACAATATTTGAATATTGCATATTTAAATGCTACATATTAGTATACATATAACCAAAATAAAATTTTGCCTGTCAGATAAAAATGATAACTTCTAAATTGCACAGAGAAACTTTCTCAGATGTTTTCAAATCTAGTAGTAAAATGCCAATTTGTTTCTTAGCTAAGAAGAAGGCCTCAACCACAAGACTTTTTTCTTTGGGGATAATTCTGCAAATGAAACACTCCTTACTTAAGCAACAGCAAAATGCCCATCTAAATGACTCATCTCTACTACATTGCTTAGGGATTAAAAAAGGCTCCAATTACTAATAAAAGTTCCCCACACAGTTTTACACACACACACACACACACCTTTTTCATTCTGTGCTGTGAATTATTTACCGTACTGTATAAAATAAATTATTACAGCAAAATAGTTATAGAAAATCCACATGATCATGTTATAAAAATGTTGAATTTTATTCAAAGATGGAAAACCATTCCCTATCAGTCTCAAATCAAAATTTTCTTGGGCTCCAATACAGAGCCTTTCAAAAGCAGCACTCAAAATTGAGATGAGAAATTTTGCCCACATAAGAACCTCAGATTCATTTTGTTTAGGAAATGATGACTGAAATTTAATTCTTTGGATCACATGGCCCAGAACCACTCACCAGCTTGGACACACTTTGAGTTTCCTTAATAACTTGGTGTGTTTAGTTCAAAGATGTGGAGACCTGTTTGTTTATAACTATTTGGAAACATTTAACAAACTATATTAAGATTACCTTCAGGCACTGCATTTATAAGAAAAACTCCAGCTGTTTTCCCCTAGCCAATTTTTCTAGAGAGTACATTTCTTCCATTAAATTCTGTCACCAAGAAAATAATTTTGGTTAAAAATGTTCATCAATTCTCTTTCATCTAAATATCTACTCAAAGAAAATTAGATGTCTAAACTCTTCAAACAGCTCCTCTTACTAGAATGTCAAGTTCCTTTTTAGAGTTAGCTAATGGGTCAGGAATGTAAACTTGTCTTTGGTTACTAAAAAGTTAAGATTTTAGATCTTTCCAATCTCATAATTTGGAGAAGGAAATGGCAAACCACTCCAGAACTCTTGCCTGGAAAATCCCACGGACGGAGGAGCCTGGCAGACTATGGTCAATGATCACAGAGAGTCGGACATGACTGAGTGACTTCATATATATGTATAATCTCATAATTTCATTCCAAGGTAATTTTTTTCTTCTCATATTTTCTCTGGTCATCATGGAAGCTGGACTTTTTGTTAAACTCCTCCTGTTTATTTATAAGAGGTATTTATTTACACATTGTAATCACCCTGGTCAGTAAAGTCACTCCAAATTTCCTTCATTTAATAACTACATTTTATAGAGAAATTATAACAAAAGAATGGCATCAAAGATTGTACTTTTACACGGAACTCTGCTCAATGTTATGTGGTAGCCTGGATGGAAAGGAGGTTTAGGGGAGAATGGATACATTCATGTGTATGGTTGAGTCCCTTAGCTGTTTACCTGAAACTATCGTAACATTGTTAATCAGCTATATCCCAATAGAAAATAAAATTTTTTTAAAAAGGAACACCTAATTCTTAAGGCATTGATTTCATCATAAATGTTCTTCCATATAATAATAGCAAATATGTAATAACATCATAGGCAGTGGAAAAAAAAAGACTGTGCATTTATTACACAGGGAATTCAGATTAAAATAGTCTATTACTTAATGAAGAAGACCAAAGTAAATTCTTTAGTTATTTACAAAAATTCTGCTTAATCTCTCTCTATTTTTAAATAGATGGGACTTTTCCAGGGATTAGTCTCATAAAAATCAGTATTTGGCTAGTCTATAAATAAATAGGACAGTGGGGTTTTTTTCTTTATTTATTGAGGTTTAGTTAATGTAAAATTTAAGTTACAAGTGTACAGTGTAGTGACATATTTTTTAAAGGTTATACTCTACTTATAGGTATTAAAAATATTGGCTATGTTCTCTGCATTGTATAATATATCTTTGAAACTTATTTTATACCTAAGAGTTTGTACTTCTTACTCCTCTGCCCTTGTATTACCCCCCTTCCCTTTCCTCTCTCCACTAGTAACAACTAATTTGTTCTCTGTATCTGTGAGTCTGTTTATTTTTTGTTATATTCACTAGTATGTTGTCATTTTTAGGTTTCACATATAAGTGATATCATATAGTATTTGTCTTTCCTTGTCTAACTTCATTTAGTGTAACTCCAACCAAGTCCATTCATGTTGTTGTGAAGTGATTATTTTTTTTTTTAAGGTCAGTCTAGGAACTGTTAACTTTCTTCACTGAATCTATTTTCCAGGTTTCTTGACAATCAAACAATAATATTAAGGAAGGAGAGCAGGGAGTGGGCATGAGTGCAAACATGTATTACAGAGACATAATGATGTTCAGTATTGAATAACCTGCAATATCTGGAGACTATGGCAAAATTTCCAGAAATGGGCTTAGATAAAAGGAAGATAAAAAAAGAAAAAGAATCTTGTAACAGTTAAGTCTAAGAAATACGAGAAAACCAAAGCTTTACAAATAACATCCTGTTATTCATTGGACTAGTTTTGTACAGAGAAAAGCACTATGAGTTGTAATTTCATGTTTTCACTAATGCTTTCTTCACATCAAGAATATACATGCCCATGATACATAACAACGTATAATCTTAAAACACATGGAAGTAGTATCTATGTAAAAGAGAAATTCTAGGGTACTCATTCATGAAAAGGAAAACTATCAAAATACATATTAAGCAATTGTAGAAGATACATTGAACACCACTCATTAAATGAATCAGTTCAGTTCAGTCGCTCAGTCGTGTCCGACTCTTTGCGACCCCATGAATCGCAGCACGCCAGGCCTCCCTGTCCATCACCAACTCCCAGAGTGCACTCAGACTCACATCCATTGAGTCGGTGATGCCATCCAGCCATCTCATCCTCTGTTGTCCCCTTCTCCTCCCGCCTCCAATCCCTCCCAGCATCAGTCTTTTCCAATGACTTAACTCTTCGCATGAGGTGGCCAAAGTACTGGAGTTTCAGCTTTAGCATCATTCCTTCCAAATGAATAAACAAACTAAATTATATCCAAAAGAATAGTTCTCACATTGTGATATTGAGTATATGAATTAGTAAAAGTAAAATATTGCCATTAATGAGAATTATTGACAAATATGAAGAAAATATTTTTATCCATTGTTTCACCAGATGAATGAATAACAAGATTTTCAAAAGGACACAAAATCTTTGAGCAACAAAGAAAAGCTAAAGAAAAATCTATTATACTCCACAAGTATTTGAAAGATAATGGCAGTAAATTACATTTAATCATTGCCATAAAGGATTGGATGTATTTGTTGGATTTAGCTTCAAGCAAGAGAGGAAACAGAGATAATCTTTGCTGAGCATCTACTGTGTTCTGCTATCTCAAATCAATCTCACAACAACTTTGCAATCTGAGGACTGTTATCTCTATTTAACAGATAAGGAAAACAGGCCTGAGATGAGCTAACAACTCACCCAAGGTTTTACATGGCTAAGAAGCAAGCAAGAGATTTAAAGCCAAGTTTACCTGGCTCAAATGTCACTTCCGGGGTTTTTGATCATGTTTGAGAAAGCCCCATGGATCCTCCAGCATGACAAAGGGCAAGAGAAAGAGGTCTAAGGAATTTGGGTCTTATACCACTGTTTCATCTTTAAACAAAATACTTTCACTTGTTCCTTGTTTTGTACTGGAGGTCTATGTGAGATTTCAGTAAAGACAACCAAACACTCTCCTGGAAAAGTGCAAGAAGTCTGCCATACGATGTTGCTTTCCAGATTAGCTTTTGGAAGTTCTAGACCTAAAGGAAACCTGTGGAAGATGAAAATGTGCAGTTTAACTCTTTTTCTGGAGATGTTAAAGGGGAAAATGGACACTTGTATTTTGAGTATAGAGTGCAGTCCCTTTCTTCCTGTTGTATAAGAATGTACAAGATTGTTTCTCAGATATCGAGTAAGGATGACAAACGTGGAGCACTCAAGCCTTGGCCATCATGGCTGTTCAGTCACTACTGCGTCAAACCAGAGTCTTAGAGCATCCCAACCGTTCAGCCAGTCAGCCAAGCATGTGAACTATTTAATTTTATTTATACATGATCTTTTTCCATTTAAAAAAATGCTTTTTTTAAACTTTTTCCTATAATCGACATTTTCTTTTAAAGAATTCAACCTGAATTTCCAAAAAAAAAAAAAAAAAATCTCAATTGTGCCATGGTAACCAGTGAAGAAAACCATTAAACTGTGGCCTTTACTATTTTTTTCCTTCATTGTTACCTGTGACTCATAACTCCAATCTTTTCCTTCTGCTTCCATGCTTTCATTGGTCTCTACTGGGCCACTTAGCACAAGCTAAATGGAGGAGCAGAAGGAAAAAGCTTCCTGTAGGCTTCCTGTCAACTTGCTGATGTATAACCCTTTTGGAATTATAGATCTTACAGGTTATTACACTTTAATAAATGCCGTTTGAACAGTGTTAGTGTGAGTGCCAATTCCAAGAGCACTTCTCTTAATATCAGAGCATTCTGGAAGTAGGAAATGTCATGGAAAGCATATGTTGTGTCTCCATGCTCATTTCAATTCCACCTTCTCCACAAGAAGGATGTGTCAGGCATCAAGATCAAACTAACAGTGATAGAAAGAAATGTAAAGACTGAGGGAGCAAAGGAAAGTATTACTAAGTCTAGGGGTCAGTAAAGGAGACAAATAGTATTCTCTCCTTTTGCAAGAAGATATATTGAAAGAAACACGTGTACCCCAATGTTCATCGCAGCACTGTTTATAATAGCCAGGACATGGAAACAACCTAGATGTCCATCAGCAGATGAATGGATAAGAAAGCTGTGGTACATATACACAATGGAGTATTACTCAGCCATTAAAAAGAATACATTTGAATCAGTTCTAATGAGGTGGATGAAACTGGAGCCGATTATACAGAGTGAAGTAAGCCAGAAAGAAAAACACCAATACAGTATACTAACACATGTATATGGAATTTAGAAAGATGGTAATGATAACCCTGTATGCAAGACAGCAAAAGAGACATAGATGTATAGAACAGACTTTTGGACTCTGTGGGAGAGGGAGAGGGTGGGATGATTTGGGAGAATGGCACTGAAACATGTATACTATCATGTAAGAAATGAATCGCCAGTCTATGTTCAATACAGGATACAGGACGCTTGGGGCTGGTGCACAGGGAAGATCCAGAGAGATGATATGGGGAGGGTGGCGGGAGGGGGGTTCAGGATTGGGAATGCATGTACACCTGTGGCGGATACATGTCAATGTATGGCAAAACCAATACAGTAGTGTAAAGTAAAATAAAGTAAAAATAAAAATTTTAAATAGAAAATAAAAAGAAGATATAAAACAAATTGGAGTATTAGAAAATTTGTTAGGCAAAAAGAAAGAAGTTTAAAAGCTAAAAAAATTTAATGTAGGGTAGGAGCATTTTTTTTTTTTTCTTTTCTACCTTTTAGGAGTGAAGATTTGATTGATGGAAATTTGTCTAAGACACTTTCAAGCTTTCAGGAGATTTTCGGGACTGTGGAGATAGGTAGGAAAGGAAGGAAGGAAGATGATGTGTGCTTTCAAAATGCTTATGGAAGGCTGAGATGGAAGATCTAGATGTTGGCAAGAGTGGCAGTGGAAGCTTCACGCTCTTCTTCTTACTTGTACAATAGTTTTATCATTAGGAGAAAAAGTAGAGATTTCAAGAGAATTGTTCTCCAGAAGTAGAGATCTATCAGGCAGAAAAGAAACCCACAATATGCTACAGTAACAACAGCAAAGCTTTACTGGTTTAAAGTTTTTCTTCTTTTTCAATCTGCTTGTTCACCTACTCAGCTCAGAGTATTCATTCAGAGGACACGCACCATCTCACAGTCTTGGTAGGGCTCCTACCATCTCAAACATGCCAGAGACAAAAGAGAATTCTGAAAGTTCTCAGGCTATTAAATAATTTTCCTCTAAACATTGTAACACATATTACTTCTGCTCCGACATATCAGCTAAAACCAATTACATTGCTCCACTCGACGCAATGAGGATGAGAAATACAATCCCATGTGCCCCAAACAGGAGATAATAGAGAATATTAGTGAACAGGACTAATAATTGCTTAAAGAGAACATCCTCGTGTCTCTCAAAAACCTGAGCAAGTCTAAAGGAGTCCCATTGCAGGCCAGAGGAAGACTATTCCTAACAGTGCTTCTGCCTGCATGCTGCTGCTGCTGCTGCTAGGTCGCTTCAGTTGTGTCCGACTCTGTGCAACCCCATAGAGGGCAGCCCACTGGACTCCTATGTCCCTGGGATTCTTCAGGCAAGAATACTAGAGTGGGTTGCCATTTCCTTCTCCAATGCATGAAAGTGAAAAGTGAAAGGGAAGTCGCTCAGTCGTCCCCAACTCTTAGCGACCCCATGGACTGGAGCCCACCAGGCTCCTCCATCCATGGGATTTTCCAGGTAAGAGTATTGGAGCCGGGTGCCATGGCCTTGCATATGAGAGCACAAAACAGAAGTTATATACAACATATTATAGAGAACCTCTAAACTGCCTGATTCCCCACTTCTGGCCAATACTAATAAAATTTATAATACTTGAAGCACCTAAGCTACTATGGAAAAGACTATGCAGTTGCCTTAAAAAACTAAAAATAAAGTTACCAAATGATTCAGCAATGCCACTCCTGGGCATATATCCAGAAAAGATGAAAACTCATATTTGGAAAGATACATGAAACAGTGTTCATAGTAACACTATTTGCAATAGCCAACACATGAAAGCAATGTGAATGTCCATCAATAGATACATAGATAAAAAATATTGGTATATGGCAACCCACTCCAGTATTCTTCCCTGGAGACTGCCATGGACAGAGAAGCCTGGCAGGCTACAGTCCATGGAGTCACAAAGAGTCAGACATGACTGAGCGACTAACACTCTTCCTGCATATATGTATATATGATGGGATATTGCTCAGCTTTAAAAAAATGAAATAATGCCATTTGCAGCAATATGGATGGACCTAGAGATTATTTTGCTAAGTGAAATCAGTCAAACAGAGAAAAACAAATATCATATAATACCACATATGTAGACTATACAAAACACAGATTAATTTATTTGCAAAACAGAAACAAACCTAAAAAACAAACTTATGGTTACCAAAGCAGACAGTGAGGGAGGGATAATCAGGAATTTGAAATTAGCAGATACACACTGTGCTGTGCTGTGCTTAGTCACTCATTCGTGTCCAACTCTTTGTGACCCCATTAACCATAGCCTACCAGGCAGTTCTGTCCATGGGGATTCTCCAAGCGAGAAAACTGGAGTAGGTTGCCATGCCCTCCTCCAGGGCATCTTCCCAACCCAGGGATTGAACCCAGGTCTTCTGCATTATAGGTGGATTCTTTACAGTCTGAGCCACCAGGGAAGCCCAAGAATACTGGAGTGGGCAGCCTATCCCTTCTCCAGGGGACCTTCTTGAACCAGGAATCAAATCAGGGTCTCCTGCACTGCAGGTAGATTCTTTACCAGCTGAGCCCAGGGACGCCCAGCTACACACTACTATATACAAAATAGACAAACTACAAGGACTTATTGAACAGCCCAGAGAACAATATTCAATATCTTGAAATAAGATATAATGAAAAAGAATCTGAAAAAGAATGCATATGTCTTTGTATATATATATACATATATATATACATATATATAAAAGAATGTGCATGTGTGTGTATGTGTATTGAATCACTTTGCTGTACACTGAAACTAACACCTTATTATAAATCAACTATACTTCAATTTAAAAAATCTGGGAGCACCTAGAAAATGCATCTATAGCAAAGATATAATAAACTGTTATAACATGACTTGAGGAAAACCCACATTAATTTAATCAAAGATATGTATCATGTGCCCAGTCACTCCTCAGTCATGTCCAACTCTGCAACCTTTTGGACTATAACCCACCAGACTCCTCTGTCCATGGGATTTTTCAGGCAAGCATACTGGAGTGAGTTGCCATTTCCTCCTCCAGGGGATCTTCCCGACCCAGGGATCAAACGTATGTCTCCTGTCTTTTGAATTGCAGGTGGATTCTTCACCTGCTGAGCCATTGGGAAACAGCTATGTATTATGAAATAGCTACAAATTAGTTCAATACTATTATTTATAATAAGAGTAAGAACTAGTTGGAATTATCATTGAAAATAGACTATCAAGGAGATTTCCCCAACAGGGAAAAAAAAAAAAAGAATATACTAAGAGCTAAGTTCATGTATTAAAAAAATAAATGTTATCACTTCCTCTTTCAAAAAGTCAGGGATGTCGACTGTATTTTAACAGTTGGTCGAAGGAAAAACTAGTACTAGATCTTTATTCTTCAGAATTAAAGTCAATGCCATTTTCCAAATCCTTAGTGAAATGACATCTTTGTCATTATTCCAGAAGACTTAATGGAAAATAGTTTATCTAAATCACCAAATAATCAGATTGAGTTCATATATGTAGGCTTAAACAACCAGGAATGTAATACATACCAAACATCTGGCATATCATAGTCAAGCTCTTGAAGAATGATTGGTATATCTATATTATCAAGTTGCTGGTTTCATGGCAATCCAACTTTTCCTCGAAACAAGAAAGGACTCAGATTGGCACGAAGTTTTGTGATAAATTTGTGTTTGGAATAGTCTTCAAAGAAATAAAAGCTAACTTTCCTTTGAAAAGTAATGATAGCTTAGTTAATGCATCTAAAGTCATAAGGGACATATTGGCTATACCTATTCATTCTTGCTTTACTTATGTTTTAACTGCTATTTTTCTATCACAAGAATAATAAATTAGGTAGCATGAGGCATCATTTTGGGTTGTTTATTTGCAAATAACATAAACAACTCTAAATTATAAAAGCATAAAAGGAATATATTGAAAGGATCACAGGTAATTTATAGAACCAAAGAGAAGCCTGCACTAGGCTTGAAAAATAACAGGAATTAGTGCATCAGGAACTGGACCAGGGTGAAGGAGTTAATCAACCACCACAGGGTAAGGAAGCTCCCATCAGTTTTTAGGTTTTTTGCATCATTCTGCTCAACAGTCAGCATCCCAGAGGAGATGCTGACTGGCCAAGTTTAATTCACAATTCCACCCCTTAGCTAGGGTGGGGCAAAATACCTTGATTGATTGCTGTATTAGTCTTGCACACAGTGGAAGGAAGGTAATTTTCTAAAAAGAATTTGGGTTATTTGCCTATTAAGTGAATGCTTATTAAAACAGTTATCTATGATACTAGGGTATATTCAGAGGAGCTTTAGAGTTAATAAAATACTTCAAGGGGGTGCCTATAAATTTCCTCAAAATTCCCTTTAAAACTCTGGAATTCAAATTCTGATCTTATTAGACTTTCACTCTAATGTATATGCAATTATACATGCATATGTGTATACTTGTCTGTGCATAAACCAAGATTTGTTTTTTAAAAAATAAGTTACTAAGAGGCTATTAGGATGCAATTAGCTTATACTATAAAATCCTTCAGAACATTGGTAGTAGAGAGGAGAATCTGAATTACTTAAATTTAACTCTCAGGTACAAAGCATGAAAACATAACACACGTTCCAGAGCAGTAAATATTGTGACAGCACTGAAAATTAACTTGTATATGGGGGAGAGGGTGGGAAATCATACTGATACTAATAGAGATTCTAGATTATAATGGACTTTGTATACCAGAAGTTTGGAATTTTACCATGTAGGCAATGAGACATCTGTAAAATTTATTTAAGTATGGGATGATATGATCAAGTTTGTGTTTGCATTTGTTTAACCACTGATGGAAATGGATAGGCTAGATTAAAGGAACAAATCACAGGAAATAACTTGGTTAGGCAACTGGCAATGATTTAGGCACAACTAAGAGCTGACTCATTGGAAAAGATCCTGACGCTGGGAAAAACAGAGGGCAAGAGGAGAATGGGGCAACAGAGGATGAGACAGTTGGATGGACATGAGTTTGAGCAAACTGAGGGAAATAGTGATGGACAGAGAAGCCTGGTATGCTGCACCTAATGGGCTCGCCAAGAATCAGACACAACTTAGAGACTGAACAACAACAAAGCTGTAGGAACTTGACCTAAGACAAAGGCAATGAGAATGGCTCTAGAAAGAAGAGAACTGTGTTAAGTAGTTTTTTCTCTACCACAGCCTCCTCTAAATCTTAGAGGTGTGTAGCAACAACTATTTATTTTTCTTATCTATGGGGGGGGCGGTTTCCCCATCACGATCATCAGAGGACATTTGTCAGTGTCTGGAGATAGTTTTGGTCATCACAATGAAGAACAGTACTACCAGCATCAGTAAGTAGAAGCCAGGGATTCCACTAAACATCCAACAATACACAGGAGAGCTCCACCACCCTCCAAGAACCATCTAATCTAACATGTCAGTGTTCTCAGGTTGAGAAGCACTAATTAGCTTATGATTCTGCAGGTCCAGTTTGGTCTGATCTTAGCAGGGATTCTGCCCTCAGCTGGGTGGTCCATGTACATGTGGTCAGCTAGATGGTCAGCTGAGAGCTGGCTGCTCTGAGGTTCTGCTGTGAGAGCTCCTTTCTGATACCTATCAAGTCTTATCCTCGTGCAGGTTGACCAGGGGTCCTTCATGTGCTGGAGGCAGGGCTCCAAAAGATGAAGAAGAAATATGCAAGATCTCTTGGGGCAAACGCTGCTGTGAGTCTCAGAGAGCAAAACAGTCGCCTGTGTCTCATTTTGTGAGTCAGAGAAAGTCACAAATTTAGCCCAGATTCAAGGGATAAAGAAATACTCTTGTGCCTTTTGATGTGAGGGCTATAAAGAATGTGATCATTTTGCATTCCACTGTAGAGACAGACTCTTGGCATAGCTAGGAGGTAGAATCAAAACAGCTGGTGGCTGATGGTGTAAAGGAAGAGATACTGACATTAAAATTGTATTGACCAGAGATCATGAATAATTGAATCTTGTTTTTGGCTACCTACTTCTTTGCATATTTCCCAGAGAAAAATGGATCCACAGAGAACCAAGCAAGGTAAAAATGACCCTCTTTATTTTTTTTTAACATTTATTTTATTTATTTATTTGTCTGTGCTGGGTTGTAATTACAGCACACAGGATCTTCGATCTTCACTGTGGTATGCAGCATCTTTCATTTGTGGCATGCGAACTCTTAATTGCAGCATGTGGAATCTAGTTCCCTGACGAGGGATTGAACCCAGGCCCCCTGGACTGGGAGTGCAGAGTCTTAGCCACTGGACCATCAGGGAAGTCCAGACCCCTTTTGTTTCTATCTAAATATTTTGATTCAAAGATAAGAAAGTTCAATGCTTAAAATCTACACTAAAAGCAGAAGGAAAGATCTTCTGTCTAGTCCATTGAAAAATGTAATTCTTTCTCCACTGTGGAGAAAGGACATATCTGTGAAGAGGGAAGGGAACAAAAGAAGGAAAGGGAATCAGGGGGAAGGCATGGTGCTGGGTAAGAGAGGACAGAAGAGGAGACACATGGCTGATATAGTAGGGTGCCTGGGAGCTTGCAGCAGGCTCTTAGGAGAACAACACATCCTGGAAAGACTCCACCCATGCACATTCTCCCCACAAGGGCAAGGTCAAACATAATGCTCTGGAACCTGGTCAGCCTCTGGCAGTTTCTCCGTCAACGAAGTCCAGAGCCCTGCTCTTCAACCTGATCCACTCATTTGGAGGAAACAGCAGAAGGAAGCTGTTCAGCCTCAGCTTCCACCCCTGTAATCAGTTGTAAACTGTGAGATACAGGACTGACAGAGAGGAAAAACTCAAGACGACTCTCAAGTTTTAGACGAGGCACAGGGAAGGCAGTGTTTCATCTCAATTAGACATACCCAACTATGCTGAGAAAATTCCTCCCCAGCATAGTTGGTCGTGGATGTGGTGTGTATGAAAACATTACCCTTTCAGAGTATGTAAAATGAGAAAAGAAGCAAGCCAAGAGTGGGAACTTGGAAAGCATCAGTATTTAAATAGCAAGTGGAAAAAGAGGCTCATAGTGTAGGCTCAATAGATTGGCTGGAGACATAAGTAGAAAGGAAGAAGCAGGGGAATATTTTCTAAAGATCGAAAAATTCACAAGAGTGGGTAGGGTGTGGGAGGAAGTCTCAAAACGGAGGGGATATATATTTATACATACAGCTGATTCACATTATTGTACAGCAGAAACTAACAGAACATTGTAAATCAATTATACTCCAATTAAAAAATAAATAATAAAAATCAGAAAATTCAAAAGATGTGGTTGTGTTCAACACAGTCAAATGCAGCAGTGGTAAAGTAGGGATAAAACTTAAATGAACATTGGCTTTGGCAATGGTGATTCATTGTAAATGAAAAATGAGTTTAAGATTTCAAGTAATGATAATTACTTTATTGAATAGATATGGAGGAAGAACAGAGATATAGGAACACTTGTGATTAAGAGAGCTTTTTATGTAAGGAGATTTTGGTATATTTACATGCTGAAAGGAAAGATTCATTAGAGTAATTGAAGATATAGAAAAGAAGAGGAACATGATGAAGAAATCTCTCGAAAGATATAGAATAAATGAGTGAAGAGGAGCATGTTGAAGGAGTCTTTTTTAAAGGAATAGGGGAATAAAATCAAGTAAGCAAAAAAATTAGGAGTATAAGGTTTTCATGCTGGTAGCTGTTGCTTTATCAAGCAGGGAACAGCCATCCATCCATGTTCTAAATGAGATGGTGAAGGGGAAAGAGGTCGTTTTAACTGGAGGGCCAGAGGACAGTGATGAGTATATTATTAGACTCTACACGTGCATTTTCCATTCTATAAAGATTGTGAGGAACTCAGAGTAAAAGAAAAAACTGTGGTGACTAATATATCTACAAAATATTATACATTTCCACTGGACATTGAAATGGAGGATGATATAGTACTGCTTATCTTCAGATATAGGGGATGTCAGGAAACACATATGAGCAGTACTGAAATGTATTTATTCCACACTTATTAACCATACCATTCCTCCAAAAAATAAGGGATCCATCACCCCAACCATTAAAGAGCTTGAAATTTGTCAAGGAGGAGGAAACAAACAAATCATTGTAAGGGACACTAACTGCAGTAGAGATGCACATGGGGCACAGGAAGTGGAGGGGGAGGCACTTAGTTGATCAAGAAGGGAGGGAAGGACTCAAGGTTGGAGAAGAATTCTGGAAACAAGTGACAAACTGAGAATTGAAGAACTTCATTAAGAGGCGGGTGGACGGGATGGGCGAGGGGGTCAGAAAGGGCAACCTGAGAAACGGAATCAATGTGCAGAGGTGGAAAGAGAAAAGAGAGTCTCAAGAAGGATCAGATCAAACAGGCAAGTCAGAAACCCTCATCCCTCTACTGGTTGCCTAATCCCCTTTTTCCTTTAAAGTTCTCGAACCCCTCACTTGCATTCTACGTTTTAAACAGTGGGGGCAGGAAAATCAGGGCTTGCCCCTTCTCCACTCTTCTCATAAATGAAACGCTTGCCAACATTATCCCCATCATCAAGTTCTTGCTACATAATCTGATGAATACAGTTCCACTGAGTCATAGGTTCATCATTGCTTTGCATCTGACTCCTTATAAAGGCGTTTGCATTCTGTTCTCATACTTCCAGACTCAAAGTCTTTATAACAGAGGCCTGAGGAGAGAGAAAAGGGACACAAAACGGAAAAGAGTGTCTCCCAGCATCTCTCCTCAAATCATATGTCAAATCACTTACTCCACTTGTACCTTAATCCTGGCTCTGAATAACTGAAAAGTGTGCACTGTGTCTTGAATTTTTAAAAGTAATACAATGTATATATAGTCCATGCACCACATTAATTCAGGTTTGGACTTGGACAAGTTGCTTTGAACAACTTCAGCCCCTAAGCAGGGTTAACTGGAAAAACGCACCATCCTCCATGAAGGAAACCTCTGCGGAACCTGGTGAATTTGGGGTTTTAAAAGTAATTCAAATATTTACAGAAACAATGGAACAAGAAGTATGGTTTCTTAAAAGCTGGTTAAACATGCTATCTGAGTTCAATTTAAAGTGTTATTATTCTAATCTTTCTATTAAATGATAAAACATGAGAGAAAATATCATATGCTTTCCTAACGTTAGTTTATGCATAGAATGTAATTTATTTTTTAAAGAACACAAACACTACAGTAATTCTCAAAAATACCAAACTTTGAAATCCTCTTAGTTAAGAATAAAGTTTTTGAGGGAACTGCCTAGAGATGCAAGGAAGGGTAGATAAATGCATTTTTAAAGTAATCATAAAATCTATTTCATAATGCCCTCACTTGTGTTTGTCAGAGCCAGCAGCAGACAATGCTAGCTTTACTATTAGTTTCACTTACAAAAGTGAGGACAAACTTGAGCAGGATTTTAAAATCTAGAATCATGTTCTTTCCAAAATTAAGCTTGAATGTATCAGATAGTTTAAGGTGATATTAAATGAATTTCATTGCATTTCTTTCTTTCTTTTTTTTTTTTTTTTTACCAATAAGGTGCCAGAATTGCTGAGGATCTATTAAATAAAAAAGAGGAACAATAAGCCTCTGGGATGATGGTGGTACTAAAGCCCACAGGCACACCAGGCTCATTTGTTGTCTTAAAATATCAGATTATCTCTCTGTCTCTGTCTCTCTCTCTCTCATTCTCACTCACCACACACACACACACACACACACACACACACACACACACACACACACACACAGACTTCCATAAGGATAACTCTGATTTTTAAGCCCATATTGTATCAAATACCCCTTTTTTATGTATTAATATTATTAAATTATTTTCAGCCACAGAGTAGATAACATTTCTAAAGAACCCTCAGCTCTTATCAGGAGAGACAAATCAAGATGACTAAATTCACTATTATTCCTTATCTCTAAACAACTCCATTAAAAAGAAAAAAAAATTCACAACACACACACATAAATATTTTAAGGACATATAAAAAATAGATAGACTTGATAAGGAAGATGCTCTCTTGGCACAGGCCTCAATTTCCTTGACAATAGGATATGACCATATGAAAATCTCATTAATGCACACTTAAATAAGTTGGAATTTATGATCACTCAGAAAAAGATTAAGTCAAAGTATATTTGATTGTGTGAAAAATTGTATTAGAAAGCGTATTTCTAGGTCTGCAAATTATTTTTGGACATTTTTATTTATGAAAATGGATAAAATTATAAAAAGCTTTTAGGCAATGTTGCTCTAACCACCACCTCCAGCCTCCCTCCAGCTCCCTTCCCATTCTCTTGTTCCATCTCCTTAGGCAAGCGATTTAGAAGCACCCTAGATGAATGATTACAGGCTCCTTCTTTTTTGCTCTGGAAAAGTTTCTGCACATTGTTGTGTTTTTTTTTTCAATTAATTTTTATTAGACTAAAGTTGCTTTACAATACTGTTAGTCTCTGCTGTACACCAAAGTGAATCAGCTATACATATGTATATATCCCGTTTGTTTTGGATTTCCTTCCCATTTGGGTCATCAAAGAGCACTGAGTAGATAGAGTTCCCTGAGCTATATATGAGGTTCTCATTAGTTATCTATTTAATACAAAGTATCAATAGTGTACATACATCAGTCCCAATCCCCCAGTTCATCCCATGCTCCTGGCCCCTGGCTTGGTGTGCATACATTAGTTCTCTACATTTGCGTCTCTATTTTTGTTTTGCACAAATGATTCCACTCCTAAAGCTTCACAAAAGCCACCTCTTCTTTGAAACCTCCCATGACAGAGCCCCACATACTCCTGCCTTTCCATGCCCATCTTTCCAAAGAAATGTATGATATCATATCTTTTATCATGTATCTCTTCCCATTGTCATCAGGCATCATTACTCTCAGACCCTCTGGATTTTATATTCCTATAATATATGGTGTTTCTTTTGGATTTCAGTTCAGGTCAGTCACTCAGTCATGTCCAACTCTTTGCGAACCCATGGACTACAACATGTCAGGCTTCCCTGACCATCACCAACTCCCGGAGTTTACTCAAACTCATGTCCATTGAGTCGGTGATGCCATCCAACCACCCCATCCTCTGTTATCCCCTTCTCCTCCCAACTTCAGACTATCCCAGCATCAAGGTCTTTTCAAATGATTCAGTTCTTCACATCAGGTGGCCAAAGTATTGGAGTTTCAGCTTCAGCATTAGTCCTTCCAATGAATATTCAGACTAATTTCCTTTACGATGGACCGGTTGGATCTCCTTGCAGTCCAGGGGACTCTCAAGAGTCTTCTCCAATACGACAGTTCAAAGGCATTACTTCTTCAGTGCTCAGGTTTCTTTATACTCCAACTCTCACAGCCATACATGACCACTGAAAAAACCATAGCCTTGACTACACGGACCTTTGTTGGCAAAGTAATGTCTCTGCTTTTGAATATGCTATCTAGGTTGGTCATAACTTTCCTTCCAAGGAGTGAGCGTCTTTTACTTTCATGGCTGCAGTCACCATCTGGAGTAATTTTGGAGCCCAAAAATATAAAGTCTATGCCACTATTTCCACTGTTTCCCCATCTATTTCCCATGAAGTGATAGGACCAGATGCCATGATCTTCGTTTCCTGAATGTTGAGCTTTAAGCCAACTTTTTCACTCTCCTCTTTCACTTTCATCAAGACGCTTTTCAGTTCTTCTTCACTTTCTGCCATAAGGGTGGTGTCATCTGCATATGTGAGGCTATTGATATTTCTCTGGGAAATCTTGATTCCAGCTTGTTTCATCCAGCCCAGCATTTCTCATGATGTACTCTGCATAGAAGTTAAATAAGCAGGGTGACAATATATAGCCTTGACGTCCTCCTTTCCCTATTTGGAACCAGTCTGTTGTTCCATGCCCAGTCCTGACTGTTGCTTCCTGACCTGCATACAGATTTCTCAAGAAGCAGGCCAGGTGGTCTGGTATTCCCATCTTTTTCAGAATTTTCCACAGTTTGTGATGATCTACACAGTCAAAGATAGTCAATAAAGCAGAAATAGATGTTTTTCTGGAACTCTCTTGCTTCTCCCATGATCCAGCGGATGTTGGCAATTTGATCTCTGGTTCCTCTGATTTTTCTAAATCCAGATTGACCATCTGGAAGTTCATGGCTCACATATTATTGAAGCCTGGCTTGGAGAATTTTGAGCATTACTTTACTAGCATGTGAGATGAGTGCAATTGTGTGGTAGTTTGAGCATTCTTTGGCATTGCCTTTCTTCAGGATTGGAATGAAAACTGACCTTTTCCTATCCTGTGGCCACTGCTGAGTTTTCCAAATTTGCTGGCATATTGAGTGCAGCACTTTCATAGCATCATCTTTCAGAATTTGAAATAGCTCCACTGGAATTCCATCACCCCCATTAGCTTTGTTCCTAGTGATGCTTCCTAAGGCCCACTTGACTTCACATTCCAGGATGTCTGGCTCTAGGTGAGCGATCACACCATCGTGATTATCTGGGTCTTGAAGATCTTTTTTGTACAGTTCTTCTGTGTATTCTTGCCACCTCTTCTTAATATTATCTGCTTCTGCTAGGTTTATATCATTTCTGTCCTTTATCGAGCCCATCTTTGCATGAAATATTCCCTTGGTATCTCTAATTTTCTTGAAGAGATCTCTAGTCTTTCCCATTCTATTGTTTTCCTCTATTTCTTTGCACTGATCACTGAGGAAGGCTTTTTATCTCTTCTTGCTATTCTTTGGAACTCTGCATTCAAATGGGTATATCTTTCCTTTCCTTTTCTCCTTTGCTTTTCACTTCCTTTCTTTTCTCAGCTAAATAGCTGAGTAAAGCCTCCTCAGACAACCATTTTGCTTTTTGGCATTTCTTTTTCTTGGGGATGGTCTTGATCACTGTCTCCTGTACAATATCATGAACCTCATTCATCAGGCACTCTATCTATCAGATCTAGGCCCTTAAATCTATTTCTCACTTCCACTGTATAATCATAAGGGATTTGATTTAGGTCCCACCTGAATGATCTAGTGGTTTTTCCTACTTTCTTCAATTTAAGCATGAATTTGGCAATAAAGGATTCATGATCTTAGCCACAGTCAGCTCCCAGTCTTGTTTTTGCTGACTGTATAAAGTTTTTCCAGCTTTGGCTGCAAAGAATATAATCAATCTGATTTCTTGTTGACCATCTGGTGATGTCCATGTGTGAAGTCTTCTCTTGTGTTGCTGGAAGAGGGTGTTTGCTTTGACCAGTGCATTCTCTTGGCAAAACTCTATTAGCCTTTGCCTTGCTTCATTCTGTTTCCAAGGCCAAATTTGCCTGTTACTCCAGGTGTTTCTTGACTTCCTACTTTTGCATTCCAGTCCCCTCTAATGAAAAGGACATCTTTTTCGGGTGTTAGTTCCAGAAGGTCTCGTGGATCTTCATAGAACCATTCAACTTCAGCTTCTTCAGCATTACTGGTCAGGGCATAAACTTGCATTACCGTGGTACTGAATGGTTTGCCTTGAGATGGAACAGAGATCATTATGTTGTTTTTGAGATCTCATCCAAGTACTTAGGCCCTGTTTATGTGATTCTTTCTGTGTGGAATGTTCTTCCTCCTCGTCTTTCTCACCATTAAAGTCTATTACTATTATCACCTGATAAAAAACACCTTATCCAACTACCTTGTCCCATTACCTTGCTTTAATGTTTTGTATTTTTGTTTGTTTGTTGTTTTTCTCTACCTTTTTTTTTTAACTGATGTGTTCTCATTTGTCTGTTTACTTGTTTATTGTCTGTCTTCTCCTTCCTCCTCTCCTCACCCACTCTCATTACAATGTAAGCTCCTCAGAGCTTAGGACAGTGTCTGGATCATAATATGCATTCAATAAATATTCCTAGAATAAGTGAAAAAATGGATGCCTATCTCCACCAATAATAGTGAGTTTCCGCAAGGCAGGGGCCATGCTTCACCGGTTCCTTGTTCCCTGTAAATAACACTGTCAGTATGGAATAACATAGTAAGAGTTCAGTTGATGATCACTAATAAATAACCCATTAATGAATGAATAAACAATGAATAATTATTTTTTTATTATACACATAGGATAATGTTAACCTTAAACATATTACTATCTGCCTAAAGTTGGTTACACAGTTATAGAAAGGATAACAAAGGCAGGGATGCTGTAAGGACTCTGAGACTTGGGGAATTGCCATATAATTTTTTAAGCCTTAATAGTCTTAAGACAAAAGCTATATACGGCAAAACCACAGCAAACATTATCCTCAATGATGAAAAATTGAAAGCATTTCCCCTAAAATCAGGAACAAGAGAAGGGTGCCCATTCTCACCACTACTATTCAACATAGTTTTGGAAGTTTTAGCCACAGCAACAGGAAGAAAATGAAATAAAAGGAATCCAGATAAGAAAAGAAGTAAAACTCTCACTATTTGCAGATGACATGATCCTCTACATAGAAAACCCTAGAGACTCCACCAGAAAACTAAAGCTAATCAATAAATATAGTAAAGTTGCAGGATAAAAATTAACACACAGAAATCCCTTGCATTCCTATACACTAACAATGAGAAAATAGAAAGAAAAATTAAGGAAACAATTCCACTCACCATAGCAATGAAAAGAATAAGATAGTTAGGAATCAATCTACCTAAAGAAACAAAAGACCTATATATATATATAAAACTATAAAACACTGATGAAAGAAATACAAATACGTGGAGAAATATACCACGTTCGCGGATTGAAAGAATCAAGATAGTGAAAATAAGTATACTACCCAAAGCAATCTATAGATTCAGTTCAAGCCCTATCAAGCTACCAATGGTGTTTTTCAGAGAACTAGAACAAATAATTTCACAATTTGTATGGAAATACAAAAAAAAAAAAAAAAAAAAAACCTTGAATAGCCAAAGCAATCTTGAGAAAGAAGAATGTAACTGGAGGGATCAACCTGCCTGACTTCAGACTATACTACAGAGTAACAGTCGTCAAGACAGTATGGTACTGGCACAAAGACAGAAATATAGATCAGTGGAACAAAATAGAAAGCCCAGAGATAAATCCATGCCCCTATGGACACCTTATCTTTGACAAAGGAGGCAAGAATATACAATGGAGAAAAGATAATCTCTTTAACAAGTTGTGCTGGGAAAACTGGTCAACCACTTGTAAAAGAATGAAACTAAAACACTTTCTAACACCATACACAAAAATAAACTCAAAATGGATTAAAGATCTAAATGTAAGACCAGAAACTATAAAACTCCTAGAGGAAAATATAGGCAAAACACTCTCTGACATAAATCACAGCAGGATCCTCTATAACCCACCTGCCAGAGTAATGGAAATAAAAACAAAAATAAACAAATGGGACCTAATTAAACTTAAAAGCTTTGGACAACGAAGGAAACTCTAAGCAAGGTGAAAAGACAGCCTTCAGAATGGGAAAAAATAATACCAAATGAAGCAACTGACAAAGAATTAATCTCAAAAATATACAAGCAGGTCCTGAAGCTCAATTCTAGAAAAATAAACGACCCAATCCAAAAATGGGCCAAAGAACTAAACAGACATTTCTCCAAAGAAGAAATACAGATGGCTAACAAATACATGAAAAAGCGCTCAACATCACTCATTATCAGAGAAATGCGAATCAAAGCCACAATGAGATACCATCTCATGCCAGTCAGAATGGCTGCTATCCAAAAGTCTACAAACAATAAATGCTGGAGAGGGTGTGGAGAAAAGAGAACCCTCTTACACTGTTGGTGGGAATGCAAACTAGAACAGCCACTATGGAGGACAGTGTGGAGATTCCTTAAAACACTGGAAATAGAACTGCCATATGACCCAGCAATCCCATTGCTGGGCATACACACTGAGGAAACCAGAATTGAAAGAGACACGTGTACCCCAATGTTCATTGCAGCATTATCTATAATAGCCAAGACATGGAAGTAACCTAGATGTCCATCAGTAGACGAATGGATGAGAAAGCTGTGATACATGTACACAATGGAATATTACTCAGCCATTAAAAAGAATGCATTTGAATCAGTTCTAATGAGGTGGATTAAACTGGAGCCTATTGTACAGAGTGAAGTAAGCCAGAAAGAAAAACACCAATACAGTATACTAACACATACATATGGAATTTAGAAAGATGGTAACAATAACCCTATATGTGAGACAGCAAAAGAGACACAGATATATAGAACAGTCTTTTGGACTCTGTGAGAGAAGCCGAGGGTGGGATGAGTTGAGGGAATAGCATTGAAACATGTATATTACCATATATGAAACAGTTTGTTAGTCCAGTTTCTATGCATGAGACAGTGTGCTCAGGGCTAGTGCACTGGGATGACCCAGAGGGATGGGATAGGGAGGGAGGTGGGAGGAGGTTCAGGAGGTGGGAGGTCAGGATGGGGAAGAGATGTACACCCATGGCTGATTCATGTCAATGTATGGCAAAAACCACTACAATATTGTAAAGTAATTAGCCTCCAATTAAAATAAATAAATAAATCTTAGAACATTTTTAAAAAAGGAGTAGGGGGATAGTGAAGATAAGTTGCAAGAAGATCCAATCATTAATACAGAGCTATTATTTTCAGAGTAATGCCCTAATATTTAATTTTTATCCATTTCTGTAATTAGTATAATTAAAGATAATTATTCTGCCAAAACAAAAATAAAGGGTGGAGGGGAGAAGAAGGGAAGGGGGCAGGGCACAACCTTTAAAAGAAACTGGTTGGAACCAACTAGGTCCAAGAAGGAGGATGAGTCAATTTCCACTAGACATTGAGACTCAGAATATGCTTACTCTAAAACATCAACATGTTAAATGACACACCCATGGGTGCTATGACAGTTCCAAGGCTAACCATAAAAGGTTAACTAGTGAGCAGTGGCCCAGTTCCTAGAAATTCCCATCCTTTCCCCAAAACAGCTGGAGTACTCCCCACTTGTAAGCCTATGTTTCATTCTTTGCAATACTATGGGCTAACCTTCTTTCTGAGTCCCCCAAAATTGTGAATCGTATATGGCATGGGCTCATAAATCTTAGCCCGTGTTTGATGCTAAAGCTTGAGGACTTCAAGAAGTATGAGGCTACCAGGACAGAGACCAGAGCCAGGACAGCAGGACAGAGAAACAAGGCCCACTGTGGACCATCTGCTCTTTCCAGGGGACAGAAAGAAACTCACTGTGGATGAAACGATGCCACCCTCAGGGAAAGTGAATTCTCCAGTTATGTTCATTCCATTTTTCAAACCAAAATTTGTTACCTGCAGCCTGAGAAGGAGACCTGAGTACAATAGATAGAATGCTTGGATCTAGAGCCAGTTCAGAAAATCTAGAGGTAATTGTTGCATTATTAATAGGGGAACAAGTTAGTCCTCAGATTCTTCCATGTTTGGGTAAAATGTCTCACAAAAATTCTCAATTCCCCAGCTCTAATTGATTCCATGCTTATCAAGCTTTTCATTCAGTTACTGTTTTATTAATACTAGTCAGAGGATCTCCATACTTGAGATGTAAGTGTTCTGATCTCCAGTCCATGTAATCTTAGTGATGGGTTATAAACCTGTTTCTTGTGAGTTTTGTTAGTGCTGAATCACAGAATCAGAGGAGAAACAGCTTGGACCCCTTAAGGTTCTTCTCAACTCTGAGAGTCTGTGGTTCTATGATTCAATTCTCCAGATCCTAATAATCTGAATATGAACTGATGTAAACTAGTATGTGGTCTTCCCTGGTGTTCAACAGAAAGAATCAGCCTGCAGTGCACAAGATGCAGGTTCAATCCCTAGGTCAGAAAGATCCCCTGGAGAAGGAAATAGCAACACACTCCAGTATTCTTGCCTGGGAAATCCCATGGATAGAGGAGCTTGGTGGGCTAGAGTCCATGGGGTCGCAAAAGAGTCAGACATGACTTAGTGACTCAACAACAAGAAACTAGTATGTGAGGGATGGATCCTGGAATCTGATACCTGAAGCCTGAAATCCTTCTATTAATAATTTGTTTTGAGGCTTGGAAACAGAGCCTTCTCCTTTCTTAATTCAAAGCTCTGAGTTTAAAAATGTAGGTATATGGGTAATTGCCCCACTCTTGACCACCAGCTTCTACCAAGGCCACACCCTATTCCTAACTCTATCACTGTGTTATCAAAGTATGACCTTCTCTCTTTTTCACAGTCTAGAATCTATCCTCACCATACTGCCTCTCCTGAACAAAGAAAGGGAAAGTAGCCAACTTGCTTTGGCTTCTTGTCTTAGGTAAATTACTTGTCTACTCTAAGCTTCAATTTCTGCTTCTATATAATCTCAATGGCCAATAATATTCCATGTCCTGTTTCTCTTTGTTGAAATGTAACTGTGTGAACCTCTCTGGGTGTCCCTCACTGTGAAGAAACTTTTCATCTTTAACCTAGATGTTTTATCAATGGTGCTGTATAGAAGGAGAAGTCTTGAATCTACTGTAAAAATAAAACTGAAAACCAGAAGCAGGAGGCTTAAGTCCAAATCCTGAGAACATCAGAGAACTCCTGACTCCAGGGAACATTAATAGACAGGAGCTCATCAAACGCCTCCATCCCTACACTGAAACCAAGCACCACCCAAGGGCCAACAAGTTCCAGAGCAAGACATACCACACAAATTTTTCTCCAGCAACACAGGAACACAACCCTGAGCTTCAATATACAGGCTGCCCAAAGTTACTTCAAAACCATTGGCCTCTCATAACTCATTACTGGACACTTCATTGCACTCCAGAGAGAAGAAATCCAGTTCCACCCACCAGAAATGTAGTTGAAATTCTATCAGACTAAGCCTAAGGAAAATTAGGAAGTGGAAAGAAGGGTTCCAAAGGATCAAGTTTCCTGGATGAGAGGACCGTTAGCCAAGTTATGTTAAAAGACCTGGCAATCAGTTTCAAAGTGTTCATTAACATTTGACAGAGAAACTGGGAGAGAGCGGGTAAAGTCCACACATTTCTCTAAGTACCTTTATCTTTTAATCGGGAACCTCCTAAATTGTCAACTAATGTGCTATACTTTGTATAGAATGTGCAACTTTGTATAGAATGTGCTATACTTTGTACAGAATGTGCAACTAATGTGCTATACTTTGTTTAGAATATTGATGCTCAAAATTGCACAGATCAGAAGCATCAGCATCACCTGGGAACTTGTCAAAATGCAGAATCTTGAGTTCCTATTGGATTTGAATCTGTTTTTAAAGGATCTCTATGTGATTCAAAGTGAAGTGAAGTCGTTCAGTAGTGTCCGTCTTTTTGCAACCCCATAGATAGTAGCCTGCACCAAGCTCCTCCGTCCATGGGATTTTCAAGACAAGAGTACTAGAGTGGGTTGCCATTTCCTTCTCCAGGGAATCTTCCCAACCCAGGGATTGAACCCAGGTCTCTCATATTGTAGACAGACACTTTACCATCTGAGCCACCAGAGAAGTCAATCCATGTGATTCATATGTGACTTAAATTTTGTAAAAGACTTGTCAAGAGCAGCCATTCTCAAGTATGATTTCCAGACCAGGAACACCAGCATTGCCTGAAACTGAGTGTAAATTTTGGGGTGCAGCCCAGTAAAGTGTTTTAACAAACCCTCCAGGTGATTCTGATGTATGCTCATGTTTGAAATTTTCTGCCTCTGGCTTTTCTCAATTTATGCTCAAGAAAAGCTAGCTTTCAACAAAAACTATTTTAATTCTAAAATGTCTTTAAGTGGCTAAAAGAATCATATATCTATCTGAACAATTTTTTAAATATGTTCAAAGCCTACTAGTATTTTCCAAAGATATACCATTATGATTTTATTTAAGCGGTAGTCAGAATTGATGAATGTGTATATTGAATACCAATTGTTAATTCATCTGGCATCTGGCAAAACCACATCACACTGATATGATGGATGATCCTGCTTCTTTGGAATGAGAAAACTTCCACATGGAGGCACAGTAATTATTCCTGAAGGAATGAACATAATATAAACTGTCATCATGGATAAGTTTTGTGGGCAAAGGATGCCTGAGGGAAAAGACATCATTTTAAGCCTCTATTTTCAGCAATGGTGCTCTCCAGTGTTGCTCACACCTAAAGCTGTTTTCAGAACTTCTTGGGCATTTCTGCCCTTTGTGGCTTTGGGCTTCATTTATCAGGTGATGGAATGTTTGAAATTCCCTCTCCCTAAAGAATTTAAAATGCTTTCTACTTTGAATTTTTTTCCTTCAAAAGCAAGATCCAGAAGCCAAAATGAGTTCAACCAACATATTGGTATTTTCCACAAGTGTAGCTTTGACCAATGAGGTTTTTTTTAATGTATTTTATGAAGAATGTTAACATATATGTAGCAATTTTCTACCTGTAGAAGGGAATGGCAACCCACTCCAGTATTCTTGCATGGAGAATTCCATGGACAGAGGAACCGGGAAGGGATACAGTCCATGAGGTCATGAAAGAGTCATAAATGACTGAGTGGCTAACACTTTCAGTAATTTTCTAAATTAACTAACTCAGCAATTTCATTTCTAGAAATACATACTAAAATATATCCCCAAATGAACATATATATATTCACATAGATTTATCCATATGATAGATATATGAACATATATTTACAAGAAAATTCACTGATATCATGTTTGTTGGAAATAAGCAAAATGTCCATTAGCAGGACATAGTCACAACATACTAGTATGTTGGTTGATGCAAGGGTATCAACCAGAGCCAGTTCCCTCAAGGATGCCCACTGTGTGTGCCCAGCTTTGACTCTTAATTTCCAGATTATGCATTGGAGAAGGAAATGGCAATCCACTCCAATGTTCTTGTCTGGAGAATCCTAAGGATGGGGGAGCCCGGTGGGCTGCCGTCTCTGGGGTTGCACAGAGTCAGATGCTATGAAGAGGACAAGTATATTGTACTGCTAGGGCTGTGATTAATAAAATGCCACAGAGTTTGCATTTATGTTTCTCATCTGTAAAATCAATATAATGGTACCTATCTCTAAGACTGTTGTAAGGAATAAGATAATAATTTAAAATGCTCATAATTTTCCAGGCCCAAAGTAGGTGTTCAATAAACAAGACATTATTATGTCTCTGTATAAACTTGCTTTTGAAAAAAAACTCATGCACACACACACACACACACACACACACACACACTGAAAACGTACTGTAAAACCACTCCACTAAATCACCTTTAAGTCACTCTTAGAGTGACTGTAAATGATACTTGGCTGCAATGTTTCACAATAAAAGGAATGGAACTTTTAGGTACTTTTATTGCTTTCAATATAAAAATAAATTGTACTTTCCTACTCGATGGGAATTCTATTTTTAACAGTTGCTTTGCTTGATTAACAATATTTGTTAAAATGTATTTGTGCTGCCAGGTAAACAATGTAATCCTGATGTTAGATTACTTTTTCTGTGGTTAGCATATTATTAAACCTACCAATTATATGTTACAAATAAAATGAAATTACATGTAATCATTAATATTACTAAATATATATTTTTCTATAGAATTCTATTGATATATTACTTTCAGCGACAGAAGTGAAGTACACAGAGATATACACAGTATGCTACCATGTGTTTAAAAGTGCCCTTTTTTAATGTTTACCTTTTTGCCATATGTATGCATTATATTTTGAGAAAAATAATTTAAAAAAAGAAAATAGATGTTCTTTTCAAAGTAAAATACAGCAGGAGAGAACAGATGCCCCAAATTTCATTTTCAAACAGAAATCTCTATCAACAGCACCACTAGCAGCTTCTGTTTGTCTTTATTTAATAAAGCAAAGCCTTCAATCTTTCCCAGCATCAAGGTCTTTTTCAATGAGTTGTCTCTTCTCATTAAGTGGCCAAAGTATTGGAGCTTCAGCTTCAGCATCAGTCCTTCCAATAACTATTCAAGGTTGATTTCCTTTTGAATTGACTGGTTTGATCTCCTTGCAGTCCAAGGGACTCTCAAGAGTCTTCTCCAGCACCACAATTCGAAAGCATCAATTCTTCAGCACTCAGCCCTCTTTAGGGTCTAACTCTCACATCCATACATGACTACTGGAAAAATCATAGCTTTGAGTATATGGACTTTTGTCAGCTAAGTGATGTCTCTGGATACAGATTTATTTAATAATGATAGGTGGACTCTGTTAAATATTGGGGATATACCAGAAAGCAGAACATACATGTCAATTGCCCTCTTGAAGATTAGATTTTCACAGGGAGATAGATGGTAAACCAAACATCATCTTTCATGATAAAATTGTGCTAAGGCATATAATAGAAGTAGGGCAGGGCACCATAGAAACTCATATCAGGGGCATGTCATCACAGAAGATGTCAAGGCAGGCTTCCGGAGGAAGTCTGACGTAAGAGTAGGAATTAATGTAGTGACTCCTGGGGGGACTATTCTAGGCCTCCCACTAGCTTGGCTGGCCCTGGAAGATAATACTTGGCAGGTGAACAGTGAGTGACTAGAGCTCAAAGCAGCTCCTCCCTCTATTTATCTTGTCACGTGCAGTCTCTTCCAGTCTGCTAATGTAAGTAGAAGTTGCTGGGCACATGAGGGATGTGAGAACTGAGGTTCAGAGAGGAGTCCAGGGTAACACAGCTACTGAGTGGCAGAGCCAGGATGTTGATTATCTCCACCATGTTTGAAAGATCAATAGATTTTGTCTGATGATATTGAAATTCTGCCTCAGAATCAGCCAAGGATAGGCTTTCAGTCATACTACATGATACCTAAAACACTGTTTGGTACATAATAGATGTTCAGTAAATATACCTTGAATGAATGAATAAATCCTAAGTTTGAAGTATCCTGTTGAGGCATCCTCTATCTTTTGAATAATTTAAAGTAATCCATGTATCACTCCTTGAATGGAAATTTAAGCATCTTAAAGGTCTTATGGAACTTCAAAACCCTCCAAACCAGGTGTTTTAAAACTGGATTTGTTCTTTCTACAAAATGCTAAGGGACCATGATGGAACCTAGAGCCAACTCCAGGAGGTCCTACTTGGGCTCTGAGATGTGTGAGAAGATAATATATAATAATAATCCAAATGAAAAATTAGGAAAATAGGCTAAAAAATCAGGAAGAGTCATCTAAGGATTAGGAACATGGCTCTCTAGGAAGAAGTCAATGATTCATCCATTTGGAGTTGGCAAGAGAAATTTTACGCATATTTCATAAAGATCATCTGGTTTACCTCTTACAACATGAATTTGATCCTCACTCCAGCCAGACCAAACCATCTAATACATTGAGGATTGTGCCTGATGATGAGAAGCAGAAGGTGTGGGGTCCTTGAGAAATTAAAGCTTCAGTGCACTGAACAATCTCTAGTCTTTTCTGAAGGACTTTGATCTTTTAGAATTACACTGAGTATGCTCCTGTGCTGTGTTTAGTCTCTCGGTCGTATCCAACGCTTTGTGACCCCATGGACTGTAGCCCAGCAGGCTCCTCTGTTCATGGAGATTCTACAGGCAATAATACTGGAGTAGGTTTACACTGAGTATACTTTCTAGCATTTAAACATGACATCCATATCTTAATTGCCCTATTTTAACTCTGACTAATCTAGTGCTAGGAGGTAAATTAGGCCCCTTTAGTGGTCTATTAACTTTCTCTTCCCCCTAAGGGGAAATTTATTAAATTCTCTTTCATGTTCCAAGAAAGCAAAGCTTGGAACTGGCCAGTAAGCATGTGAGAGCCTAATGATGATTGTGGAATGAGTTTCCACCAGCTTTTATTGTTATTTTAATTCATTTCAAATGTAGACTTAAACCATTAGCTAGCTAGCTTTTTCTCTTTCTTTTCCTTCACATTCAAACACATGCACACTCTGTCACTATCCCTTTCTCAACGATACAAAGACTTGTGTAAGTTCTACTCACACCTCATTTTCTGCTCATTTTCAGATCTCTCTTCTGCTCAACATTTATTTCCTGACCACTAAGGAAAGTTATGACTAACCTAGATAGCATATTAAAAAGCAGAGATATTACTTTGCTAGCAAAGGTCTGTCTAGTCAAGGCTATGGTTTTTCCAGTGGTCATGTATGGATGTGAGAATTGGACTGCAAAGAAAGCTGAGCATGGAAGAATTGATGCTTTTGAACTGTGGTGTTGAAGAAGACTCTTGAGAGCCCCTTGAATTGCTTGGAGATCCAACCAGTCCACTCTAAAGGAGATCAGTCCTGGGTGTTCATTGGAAGGACTGATGCTGAAGCTGAAACTCCAGTACTTTGGCCACCTCATGCGAAGAGTTGACTCATTGGAAAAGACTCTGATGCTGGGAGGGATTGGGGGCAGGAGGAGAAGGGGACGACAGAGGATGAGATGGCTGGATGGCATCACCGACTCGATGGACATGAGTCTGAGTGAACTCCAGGAGTTGGTGATGGACAGGGAGGCCTGGCATGCTACGCATGGTGTCGCGAAGAGTTGGACACGACTGAGCAACTGAACTGAACTGAAATCTAGATTCAGGTGTTCCTCCAATACACTCTTACTGCAATTACTTATTTGTTGCTCTCCATACTGACCTGTGCTTTCCTGTGACTCAGGTGGTAAAGAATCCACCTGTAGTGTAGGAGATGACCCAGGATTGATCCCTGGGTCAGGAAGATCCCCTGGAGAAGAGAATAGCTACCCACTACAGTATTCTTGTTTGGAGAATCTCATGAACACAAGAGCCTGGCAGGCTACAGTACTTGGGGTCTCAAAGAGTAGGATGCAACTAACTTTTCTTTTCTAACTGACCTGCAGATAATATGACAGCAGGAGCTATATCCCCCCAATTGGTCACTGTATCCCTGATCCTTGGCAGAGTACTTGGTATGTGGTTGTCACTATGTTTTTGTAAATAAGTGAATGAATGAATATATTAATCTTTTTTTAATTTTTTTGTTTTATATTAGAGTATAATTGGTTTCGGATGTATGAGCACATTAATCTTGCTCTTGGATGTTTAGCAATATAAAGAAATATTAACTAAATCAATTATTTGATTATCCTCCATTACTAAAGAAGTCATTAGGTTCCCCAGGTAAAGAAATTCTTCTTTGGAAATATGAAAACCTTCTCTTGAGAATCTTTGGAATAAATAGTTTTAATACTCAGACAAGAAATATATATATATAGATAGATAGATATAGATATAGATATAGATAGTCAAGTTAACTATTTAATGATATTGGTCTTGGATGGCCTAGGCCTGCAGCAGCTTGAAGCAGGGCTTGGGTTCCCAACCAGAAACGGAGGTAAGGCAGCTGCAGGAAAAGCACTGAATCATAGCCACAGGCCACCAAGGGCAATGGCCAGTGGCAAGGCTTTCGCCTATTAACTGGGTAGACATGAATTTCCACCTAAAGATGGAAAGTAATGAACAAAGTTAAGTGTTTATTAGGAAGAACAGTGGAGAAGGAAATGGCAACACACTCCAGTATTCTTGCCTAGAGAATCCTGTGGACAGCGGAGCCTGGTGGGCTGCCGTCTATGGGGTCGCACGGAGTTGGACACAACTGAAGCGACTTAGCATGCATTGGAGAAGGAAATAGCAACGCACTCCAGTGTTCTTACCTGCAAATCCCAGGGACAGAGGAGCCTGGTGGGCTGCCTTCTGTGGGGTCACACAGAGTCGAACATGGCTGAAGCGACTTAGCAGCAGCAGCAGCAGGAAGAAAAGAGTGTTGTACATGTGGATAGACACACAGGTGGCTGCCGGGAGCCAGCGTGAGGAATCCCACCTGTGACAAGGTCATGCGGCAGAGATCTGATGGGCAAGATCGAGTCAGATCTCAGGTTTCCCCCCTGGTATTTCCTGAGCATGTACCCAAAAAACCAAACTCTGCCGGCCTTTGTACTCTGCTTTTCCACTTTTCTGACACACTCTGGAAAATGTCAGCTCAGGGCTTCTGCATTTGAAAGGGTATTTCAATCCCAAAACCCCTCTGATGGCTTTCTAGCCTGCCTGCAGGACTCGTACAGCTGCGCCTGTGATTGTTTGAGGCCTCCTGACTGCAGGAGGCACAGGAAGCTTAAAACATCCTAGGAATGTAGGGGCTTCAAGGAGTCAAAATCATTAGAATAGGACTGATTAAAGGTTTCATTTGTTGAGCCAATACTTGCTGCCAAATTTCCATATCTTTTATTTTTAGATATAGTTGGTATATAGAAAAACAGGTAGTAGACCTGATATTAGCAACATTAGATCTTTGAGTTAAGTACTTTCTTTGTTATAACCCACTGCACCTTTTTTCTACAGGAATGTAACTTTATTTAGTACTTTGAGGGTGATGCAGAGTAAAGAAAAAACACTTCTCTGGAAAAGGGGTTTTCTGGTTGACAGACAATTATCCAGAAAGAGAGCCATAAAAATGTTAACAGGCCTCTTGGCCAAAAGATAATGTAAACCACCTGAGACCTTTTGTATATGGGAGGGTATGCAAAAAGAAAGCCTTGTTTGTCTCAGTGAGGGTCAGGACTGTTGCCCCTGCATAACTCTGCATATTCCATTATTTCTTTATGTACAACTTGGGGTATATAAGCTGATTTTGAAAAATAGTTTTTGGAGTCTTGCACCGATGCTGGGCTTCCCCATGTTGTTCTTTTCTCCCCTTTTTCAGCTGAATTCCCATCTGGAGTGGGGAGGCTCACCACATCTACTTACTTGCTCTGGCTGCTAAGATCCACACGAAAGGGAGCCTAAGGCAGGGCACCCTTCGATATTCAAGTGGGCGCCGGTGGCCTAACATAGATGGTGCAAACCTCTTGTCTCGAGGTTTTATTGTTCTTCCCCATAAATCAAGTTATTCAGACTCTTTTTCTCCACCTAAATTTCCTACTATACTATTTCTTCCTAATCTAATCTTATATTTCTATATTAATAAATAAATATGTTTCTCCTCGCCAATGCCGTCCCTGCTTCAAATTCCCTGGATCCACCGGGGCTGGACCCCGGCAGGTGGCCTCAGAGAGAGAGTTGTGTCCTTGTGATGGTTTGAAATCACTTCTATGGAGCATTTTTTTTTTCCAGTTTTCCTTTGGCCAGTCATCTTGCTTTGCCTGGTTCTGAGTCTGCTTTTGGTATATCTCAGAGTCCTCCCATGTATGCACGCACATCTCTTAATCAAGATCAATTCTAGTGAAAAGCCTGTGGGTAGGCTGACATCACTTAGTATATGGTGGCATTCCCTCTCTTTTGAACTCTGAGGAGCCTTTCTGCACAGGTGTTGCTGGGGAAGTCTCCCTGACTTCAAGAATGAGGAATAAGAATATGTGGCTTTTTATCTCTTATCTGGTCATAGTCCAGCCTCTTCCATCATCTTGCTTTTATAAAGTTTCTACCCACAGGGGAGAAACTTTTCAGCCTGAGGCCCATCTATCTCCTGCCTCAACATGTTTCTATAAGTATTGGGAAAAAACCCATGAGCAATATGATTGGTAGTTGTGAATTAGAATTAGGTAGAAGTGAATATCCTTGGTTTTTGTGTTAGCAATTTTCAATTGCTAAATTTTTTTAGCATATTTTCAACATATTCATATCACAAAATAAGAGGGAAAATGCAGGTTTTTGATTTTCAGCTTAATGGTCCTTCAATATACTATGAAGTTAACAGAAAGGCATTAGGAAAAAAAAAACAAAGATTCAGAATTTAGGATTGGCACAAATCAACTGCTTTTGGTGTAAATAAGCAAATAACAGAAGTTGGCTTCTACAAGTATGTACTGAAAAATACAGGGGAAAATATAGGGGAAATAACTTACACTTAGATTTAGACCCTAGTGGGTGAACTCCGGGAGTTGGTGATGGACAGGGAGGCCTAGCGTGCTGTGATTCATGGTGTCACAAAGAGTCGGACACGACTGAGCGACTGAACTGAACTAAACTGAACCAATTTTGAAAATGAAAATTTCATTTTATACCTCTGCATTTCACAAACTCACACACCAGGAAACATGAGGTCATCAATTCTGGAAACAAAGTAATTCTGTGGTTTACCTCCCAAGGTCTCTCACTGGTTCCTGTTATCACTGGCAGCAGAGGTGGTGTTGGAAGGCCACTGTGAAATCAGGAATTCACACAATCTGAAACTGCTTATGTCAGGTCTTTTTTCAGGGTGAAAATAATATTCGACAACTTTCAGCATATGCTTACCACATCTGCACCCATTTTGGGTCAATTTTTTTTAAAAAAGAAAAGAAACTGCTGGAAAGAAATAAGCTACCCATTCAAAAGTAAAAACAGGGAAAGCCAGCTGCATACAAATACTACAGATTGTGCTGATGAGATCCATGGATGGGCAGAAAGAGCTGTTTCAGGAAAAGAAAATCTAACTTCTGAACAGAAAAGGCTCAGAACATAGATGGACAGAAGTACTTCTTCTAGCAAAAGCAATTTCTAGGAGTTAAGTGAAGGTATTTTCATTTCATCCAAAAGGGACTCTCAAAAGTATTTCTTTTCCATATGGATAGATTGATTATTGATAGGCTGGTTTATTGACTGCCCCATCCCATTCTGTTTTTTTTTTTTTTAAGAAAATGCAGAAAAGCATAATGAAGCAAAGATTTAAAAATCACTCATAATCACATTACTCAATAATACCACTATTAAATTTTCACTGATGGTTGAAACTTCACCAATAATTTTTCATGGTCATCAGTAAGTTGTAGGAAAGAATTTTCTAGTAAACTTTCTTCCAAAACACATATATTAATTCTTTCTTTAATCAAACCTCTCCCTCAGTGTGACAGTTTTAAATCAGCAAGACAATACTCAAGATTGAATCTGGTGTGTTCCATAGTTGTTCAACCTTTTTAATGGCTTACATTTGTTCCATTTACACTAGGTAAATGGACTGAGGCACAATTATGCCAGAATAGAAGTAGATCTGAAGGTTAGAGAGGTCTCAGTGCACCAGAGTTTCACTCAGAGACATGAATAAGGAAGACACATGAGTCTTGAGACTTCTCTCAGTGGTTCAAATGACAGACCACCCAAGCCTGCAACTGGTTAGCCTTCTTTACTGTCTGTTCATGAGTTCGGAGCTCCAGGTTTGATTTCAGCATGGACAGAATACTTTTCTGTTTCCTCAAAGCCATAGACAACATTCCTCACTGGTTATGTCTCAGAGAACGACATTCATTCATTAATGAAGAGATTGGGAAAGATAGTCTAGAGATGTGTTGGAAAGATAGTCTAGAGATGTAGCGTAATCCTGACAGGAAGCTGACTCTTTTGACACCTATTACATCTCTGGCACGTTATCTACATCATTTTATGTTGTCATAACAGTACTTGTATAGAATGATTGTTATGATGCTTAGATGAAAAAAATGAGAGTCAGATTAATAAGTAACCCAAGATCATACTATTAATATGAGACAAAACCAGAATTCAAAACTCCAAATCCATACCTTTCCCACTGTAACATCCTGCCTGGTTAGTCAGAACAATCTTTAAGTTTACTGTTTTTTAAATGACAGATGAATAAGAATGTTTTCACCTATAAATATTTAAATATATGACACAGTGACTCTAAAATGTGTAAGGTCTTGTGATGGGAAATGATCAAAGTCCCTATAGGACTTTTAGTAAAACAAATAAACCTCGTATCTATGTGCTGTTTATGTGAAAATAAACCTCTCCTCATATGGTGAAAAGTAAAAGGAAGAAAATAAATGGGAACGTGATATATAAACTATTAAACACTGTGAACACATAAAATACTATTCTCTGCCAAGTTCTCAAGGACATAGCTGATTTTTAAAAATCCTCTGCAAACAATAAGTATTGAGAGTGCAACCCCCAAAAATATAGATTTCTTCTAAACTATCTAGGAAACATGTCTTTTGAATCCTTGTTCAGTCACTAAACACACAGCTGTTTATTGAATTCTTCGGTGTCTTGACCATGAGTCTGTACAGATGCAAATCCCTGCTTCACTTTTGTGAGATTTCCACAAGTAATCTGTCTGTAAACCTATTTAGGAGTATAAGCAGAGCACACTGAGCAGCTCGTATTGTCATCAGTCAGTGCTGTATGATATGAAATAATGCCTACCCCAGTCTCACCACTGGCTAAGCAGAACACAGCTTTCTACATTGTCCTCACTGGACCTCTGGATATGTAGACGGACAGCAGATGTAAGTGACATGGGCAACAGAACTGTTTACTTAGTTGATAGCATGGAGTATCCAGAGGAGCTGAAAATGGCCATGATTGCTGATTTCTTTCAATAACACTAATAAGATTCTTGGAACAAACTATTGGCTATAACTAAAGATCTATATAAAGATTATATAAATGTATTATATAAATTTAAAATTAATACGAAGATTCATATGAAGATTTATATAAAGTTGAATTTTATGAGTTGATTGACATTTTCTTAAAAATTGCCCAATGTAGTGATCCTATGAAATTGCTGGGAAAATCGCATGACACTAAATTTAAGGAGAATTAGTAGCATGCCTTTGGAAAAATAATTTTTTAAAAAAGAGGAGTAAAGAAATAAAGAAAGAAATGCATAAAGACAAGGAGGGGATGGACAAGGAAAAGAAAATGAGAAAGGGGAAAAGGGAGGAAGAGGGAATAAACTCCAGACAAACTGAATTTTATCACTATTGGTAGAGCTCCTGTCATGTGCAAGGACCTGTGTGAGGTACTCGGGAAGCTACAGAGAGATGAAATACATCCACTCACCAAATCCAACAAACATTTAAGCTAGGGGAAAGGAGCCCATTTTAGTATGCCATATCACTTGGAAATAAATCTGATTACTTAAGTGAGAAATAAATCAAAAAAAGCATCCTTCTTATTTAAACATTTATTATAAGTTTATGCTGGAAAATATTGAATGATGCTGGAAAAGATTGAAGGCAGGAGGAGAAGGGGATGACAGAGGATGAGATGGTTGGGTGGCATCACCGACTTGATGGACATGAGTTTGAGCAAGCTCCAGCAGTTGGTGATGGACAGGGAAGCCTGGTGTTCTGCAGTCTGTGGGATCACAAAGAGTCAGACACGACTGAGTGACTGAACTGATACTGATTCTGATAGAAGGTTTGATTTTTTTTGAAGAAGCGAGCTTGTTCTTTGATTGGGTGATGGCTGTTACCTGTGACTAATAGGACTGGGTCCAAATCCATTTCCTACAGAGAACCATTACATTACCTGGCAACAAAGGGGCCTACACCACATGGACAATTTAGTGGTGATAGCAATTTCTCAGGTTTTATGATTTTAGCATGGTATGACATAGGATCAAGTAAGCTGTAGTTCCACACACTTGAGTTCTAAAACTTAGCTATGTCACTAATCTGTTGTTATTGTTTAGTCAATAAGTCATGTATGACTCTTTTGAGACCCCATGAAGCCTGCTCAGCTCCTCTGTCCATGGAATTCTCCAGGCAAGAATACTGGAGTGTGTTGCCACTTCCTTTTACAGGGGATCTTCCTGACCCAAGATTGAACTTGAGTTGCATGGACTGGCAGGCAGTGGCAGACAGATTCTTTACGACTGAGCCACCAGGGACATACGTTAATAATTAGCCTAGACATAGTCAGGGTAGATGCTCCAGTATGTTTTTTGATTGTTGTTTGTTTAACAAATTTTGACTCAGTATATATGCCTCAAATAAATACTATCTTGAAAAAAATTCCCAAAGAATTATATTTGAAAACAACAGGAACATTTAATTCTTATACATTTTTTACTTTGAATATATGAATATGAATGTATTGCAACAGAGAGGCTTAACACCTGGGTGAATCAAGAATCAATATTGCGAATATGAAAGAGTAACTGGCTAAGAGAACTTCATCAACTTGCTCCTGTATCTTGACCATATCCAAAAAACTGCCAGCTAAGTCTTGAAACCTAAGTAGATCCACTGTTTTAAAGAATCACCACTATAAAACCAGTAGAATAGTATGAAAAATGACACTGCTTTAGTCCACTAGTTTTCGAATGAACCATACAACTCTGTTTTGACTGAACAAAGTTCAAGAATTTACGCCTTTGTTCTTGCCAAGATTTATTCAAAATACATTTTCAGTGCCACTGGGAATGAAACTTTATCTGGAAAAGACAATAACTGGTACTATAAATAATGAAAATGAGTACATATTGTCAGGGAACACCTCAAATAATTCTCTATAAATCAAAAGGACATGTAATTCAATTCATGACATGCATATTTTAACTTGCTTCATTCGAAAGCATATTTTTATTAAAAATGTTATGGTCACTATAGTCAAATGCCACTTGTGTCTAACTTTAGTTAGATATTAGTTTATGTACCTGAGAGGACAACATTTTTCAAGTGTTAAAAGAAGGCAAGAATTACAAATGACATATAACACTTTTTATGCACAAAGAGAGAAGGGAGGTGAGATATTGTGGGAGGTATTTCTGTTCATTAAAGAGCATTATTCATGAAAACAAAAGTATTAAATAATCAGAAGAAACATTTCTTGGAATAAGCACTTAAATAGCAAGCTACACAACAGTTCTAAATATTCAGGGCAAATAAGCCTAGAGAAATGAGGAACAGAGGGAGTATTTGTCCCTTTGCACAGGCTTACATACACTTGACTTCAGAGGAGGCCCAGTTCCTCACCTCCTAGTAACGGCTTCTGCTGTGTTGAGTTCAGTTCAGTCGCTCAGCCGTGCCTGAATCTTTCCAACACCATGGACTGCAGTATGCTAGGCCTCCCTCCCTGTCCATCACCAACTCCCAGAGCTCACTCAAACTCATGACCATTGAGTCGGTGATGCCATCCAACCATCTTATCCTCTGTCATCCCCTTCTCCTCCTACCTTCAATCTATCCCAGCATCAGGGTCTTTTCAAATGAGTCAGTTCTTCACATCAGGTGGCCACAGTATTGGAGTTTCAGTTTCAGCATCAGTCCTTCCAATGAATATTCAGGACTGATTTCCTTTAGGATAGACTGGTTGTATTTCCCTGCAGTCCAAGGGACTCTCAAAGTCTTCTCCAATACCACAGTTCAAAAGCATCAATTCTTCGGTGTGCAGCTTTCTTTACACTCCAACTCTCACATCTACACATGACTACAGGAAAAACCATGGCTTTGACTAGACACACCTTTGTTGGTAAAGTAACATCTCTTCTTTTTAATTTGCTATCTATGTTGGTCATAACTTCTCTTCCAAGGATCAAGCATCTTTTAATTTCATGGCTGCAGCTGCAGTCACCATCTGCAGTGATTTTGGAGCCCAAAAAAATAAAGTCTGACACTGTTTCTACAGTTTCTGCATCTATTTGCCATGAAGTGATGGGACGAGATGCCATGAGCCAAATTTTTCACTCCTCGGTTGCCGGGGTCCAGCCCCGGTGGATCCAGGGAATTCAAAGGGTGGACGGCGTTGGTGTGGAAAGACTTGTTTATTTATTAATATAAGATTAGATTAAGAAACTATAGTGTAGTAGGAAGATTAAGTGGAGGAAGGGGGCTGAATAGCTTGGGTTACGAGAAAGACCAATAAAACTCCAGACAAGGAATTTGCACCATCTACGCTGGGCCACCGGCGCTCGCTTGAATATCTAAGGGTGCCTCACCTTAGGCTCCCTTTCGCGCGGGTCTTAACAGCCAGGGCAAGTGAGTAGACTTGGCGGGCCTCCGCGCCCCAGGTGGAGATTCAGCCTGAAATTAAAGTAAAGAGCAGAGGGAGGGAAAGAGAGAGAAGAAGAGAGAGAGACACGGGGGAGCCAGATTCCCAAGAAACCAGGCCGGGAGACTAGTCCGAGAAACTGGTCCGAGAAACTGGTCCCATCCTTTATTGTTCAGAAGGCCTTTTATACTTTTGATAAAACACGGAGATCAATGGGTAACACAAAATTATGTAGCGTTCGCAACCCAGACTCTTTCTGTATATCATTTTGTTTACAAAAGGTCTCAGGTGATTTACATTATCTTCTGGCCAAGAGGCTTGTTAACACTTTTTGGCTTTCTTCCTTAATGAATGTTAATTTTGTTTCCCCTGAAACAAAATTTAATCTACATCTCCTTAAAGCGCTAAAGTTACATCTCTATAGGACAAAGGTGCAGTGGGTTATAACAAAGAAGGTACTTAACTCAAAGATCTAATGTTGCTAATACAAGGCCTACTACTTGTTTTTCTGTATGCCAACTATATCTAAAGATAAAGGATATGAAAATTTAGCAGCAAGTATTGGCTCAACAAATGAAACTTTTAATCAGTCCTATTCTAAAGATTTTGACTCCTCGGAAGCCCCTACATTCCTAGGATGTTTTAAGCTTCCTGTGCCTCCTGCGGTCAGGAGGCCTCAAACAATCACAGGCGCAGCTGTACGAGTCCTGCAGGCAGGCTAGAAAGTCATCAGAGGGGTTTTTGGATTGAAACACTCTTTCAAATGCAGAAGACTAAAGCCCTGAATTGACTTTTTCCAGAGAATGTCAGAAGAGTGAAAAAGCAGAGCACAAAAACCGGCAGATTTTTGTTGGGGTACATGCTTAGGAATTTCCAGAGGGGCCCCTGAAGTCTGAGCACGCCTTGCGTATGTCAGCTTCTTTCCTCATGTCCTTGTCACGGGCAGGATTCCTCACACTGGCTCCCGGCACTCTGTCACTTTCATCAAGAGGCTTTTTAGTGCTTTTTCACTTTCTGCCATAAGGGTGGTATCATTTGCATATCTGAGGGTTTTGATATTTCTCTGGGAAATCTTGATTCCAGCTTGTGTTTCATCCAGTCCAGCATTACTCATGATGTACTCTGCATAGAAGTTAAAAGAGCAGGGTGACAGTATACAGCCTTGATGTACTCCTTTCTCAATTTGGAACCAGTCTGTTGTTCCATGTCCAGTTCTAACTGTTGCTTCTTGACCTACATACAGATTTCTCAGGAGGCAAGTCAGGTGGTCTGGTATTCTCATCTCTTGAAGAATTTTTCAGTTTCTTGTGATCCACACAGTCAAAGGCTTTGGCATAGTCAATAAAGCAGAAGTAGATGTTTTTTCTGGAACTCTCTTACTTTTTCGATGATCCAACGGATGTTGGCAATTTGATCTCTGGTTCCTCTGCCTTTTCTAAATCCAGCTTGAACATCTGGAAGTCACAGTTCACATACTGTTGAAACCTGGCTTGGAGAATTTTCAGAATTACTTTGCTAGCATGTGAAATGAGCACAATTCTGTGGTAGTTTGAGCATTCTTTGGCATTGCCTTTCTTTGGAATTGGAATGAAAACTGACCTTTTCCAGTCCTGTGGCCACTGATGAGTTTTCCAATTTTGCTGGAATATTGAGTGCAGCACTTTCACAGCATCATCTTTCAGGATTTGAAATAGCTTACCTGGAATTCCATCACTTCCACTAGTTTTGTTCATGGTGATGCTTCCTATGAGCCGCTTGACTTCACATTCCAGGATGTCTGGCTCTAGGTGAGTGATCACACCATTGTGATTATCTGGGTCATGAAGATTTTTTTTGTATAGTTCTTCTGTGTATTCTTGCCACCTCTTCTTAATATCTTCTGCTTCTGTTAGGCACATAACATTTCTTCCCTTTATTGAGCCCATCTTTGCATGAAATGTTCCCTTGATATCTCTATATTTCTTGAGGAGATCCCTAGTCTTTCCCATTCTATATTTTTCCTCTATCTCTTTGCACTGACCACTGAAGAAGGCTTTCTTATCTCTCCTTGCTATTCCTTGGTATTCTGTATTCAAATGGTACTCTGCATCTCTTCTTTTCTCAGCTATTTGTAAGGCCTCCTCAGACAACCATTTTGCCTTTTTGCATTTCTTTTTCTTGGGGACGGTCTTGTTCACTGCCTCCTGTACAATGTCATGAACCTCCATTTATAGTTCTTTAGGCCCTCTGTCTATCAGGTTTAATCCCTTGAATCTGTCACTTTCACTGTATAATCGTGAGGGATTTGATTTAGGTCATATCTGAATGGTCAGTGGTTTTCCCTACTTTCTTTAATTTAAGTATGAATTTGGCAATAAGGATCTCATGATCTGAGCCACAGTCAGCTCCCAGTCTTGTTTTTACTGACTATATACAGCTTCTCCATTTTGGCTGCAAAGAACATAATCAATCTGATTTTAGTATTGACCATCTGGTGATGTCCATGTGTAGAATCTTCTCTTGTGTTGTTGGAAGAGGGTGATTGCTATGACAAGTATGTTCTCTTGGCAAAACTCTGTTAGCCTTTGTCCTGCTTCATTCTGTACTCCAAGACCAAATTTGCCTGTTACTCCAGGTGTTTCTTGACTTTCCACTTTTGCATTCCAGTCCCCTATAATGAAAAGGACATCTTTTTTGGCTGTTAGTTCTAGAAGGTCTTGTAGGTCTTCATAGAACTATTCAACCTCAGCTTCTTCAGCATTACTGGTTGGAACATAGACTTGGATTACTATGATACTGAATGGTTTGCCTTGGAAACAAACAGAGATCATTCTGTCATTTTTGAGATTGCATCCAAGTACTGAATTTCGGACTCTCTTGTTGACTATGATGGCTCTTCCATTTCTTCAAAAGGATTCTTGCCCACAGTAGTAGATGTAATGGTCATCTGAGTTAAATTCACCCTTTCCAGTCCGTTTTAGTTCGCTGATTCCTAGAATGTCTATGTTCACTCTTGCCATAACCTATTTGACCACTTCTAATTTGCCTGGATTCATGGACTTAACATTCCAGGTTCCTATGCAATATTGCTCTTTACAGCATCAGACTTTGCTACCATCACCAGTCACATCCACAACTGGGTGTTGTTTTTGCTTTGACTCTGTCTCTTCATTCTTTCTGGAGTTAGTTCTCCACTGTTCTCCAGTAGCATATTGGGCACCTACCAACCTGAAGAGTTCATCTTTCAGTGTCCTATCTTTCTGCCTTTTCATACTTTCATGGGGTTTTCAGGGCAAGAATACTGAAGTGGTTTGCCATTCCCTTCTCCAGTGGACCACGTTTTGTCAGAACTCTCTGCCATGATCCGTCCATCTTTGCTGGCCCTACATGGCATAGCTCATAGTTTCATTGAATTAGACAAGGCTGTGGTCATGTGATCAGATTGGTTCATTTTCTGTGATTGTGGTTTTCATTCTGTCTTTCCTCTGAAGGAGAAGGATAAGGGGCTTTTGGAAGCTTCCTGATGGGAGACTGACTGAGGGGGGAAGTGGGTCTTGTTCTGATGGGCAGAGCCATGCTGAGTAAATCTTTAATCCAAATTTCTATTGAAGGGCTGGGCTGTGTTCCCTCCCTTTATTTGACCTGAGGCCAAACTATGGTGGAGGTAATGAAGAAAATATTGACCTCCTTCAAGAGGCCCCAAGCATGCACTGTTACACTCAAAGCCCCCAATCCTGCAGCAGGCCACCACTGACCCATGTCTCCATGGAAGACTCCTGGACTCTCATGGGCAAGTCTGGGTCAGTCTCTTGTGGGGTCACTGCTCCTTTCTCCTGGGTCCTAGTGTGCACGAGATTCTGTTTGTGCCCTCCAAGAGTCTGTTTCCCCAGTCCAGTGTAAGTTCTGGCAACTTTATGATGGGTTAATGGTGACCTCCTCCAAGAGGGCTTATGCCATACTCGTCTACACCCAGAGCCCCTGCCCCTCCATCAGTCCACTGCCGGAGAACTCAAACACAGTTCTTTCTCAGTCTCTGTGGGGTCTCTGGGTCCTGGTGCACACAAAGTATGTTTGAGCCCTCTGAGTGTCTCTGGAAGGCATGGGGTTTGATTCTAAATGCACTTTCGCCCCTCCTACCATCTTGCTGGGGCCTCTCCTTTGCCCTTGGGTGTGGGGTAAAGAAGAAGCCCAATGCTATAAACTTGAGGCAGCCCAGGGACTTTTAGCTACTGCTCTCTAAGACTTTTAGTATCACTCCTAGTTGCCTAGCAAGTTTTCACCTGAGGAAAAGAAAAAAAATATTAAATACTAAGCTTGTCACCTACAGGGGCAAGGCCTATTTTAATCATTCTAAATACAGATAGATGCTCTTGTTTGGTTCATGATGATGATAATGGATGCTTTGTATGTATTTTACTATTTTATCCTTGAATTAATTTCTTCCCACTTTATTTTAGTTCAATTCAGTCAAAATATGTTTACGAAGCATCTCCTTTCCTCCAGGTCCTGTACAAAGACTTGGTCAATGGTGTGTATTCTACTAACTACAGAACAAGGAGCTCAAACCATACACCGTCAGTGTGCAGATAATTCTACTGGGACAGTAGGGAGGAACTAGGAGTGTTAGGATAGAGAAAGGAAACAAAGGAGGCATTAAATCTGGGACATTAGAGAGAGAAGGAAAGGGACAAAAAGCAGAGGAGTGTGAAAGTGCACGTATGTCGACACACTAGTGAATGGAAAGAAGTTAGGTTAAAAACTTAGTTATAAGCCATACTATGAAGTGAAAATTCATGAATGTCAAGCTGAGGGATTCACACTTTATTTTTCGTATGTAAAAGGTGAGAGGGCTGAGGAGGAGAGTGAGTTATGAAACTAGCATTTACCATATTTTTTAACTTTAAACTTTTTTTTTTTTTTAGAGAGTCATTTAAGATTCACAGTAAAATTCAGGGAAAGACATAGAGACTTCCCATACTCCTCCTGTCCCAACACATGCATACCCTTCCCCATGGTCACCATCCCCCCCACAGTCACTCTCCTCACTCCCCCTACCCCGATGACCACTGATCATTTTACTGTCTCCATAGTTTTGCCTTTTCCAGAATGTCATATTCATAGTGGAAATCCTATGGTATCCTTTTCATGTTGGCTTCTTTCACTTAGAAATATGCATTTAATTTTCCTTCATGTCCTTTCATGACTTGATAGCTCATTTATTTTTAGCGCTGAATATTAGTTCATTGTCTGGATATATCACAGCTTTTTTTTTTTTTAATCCATTTACCTACTAAAGAATAATTTGGTTGCTCCCAATCTTGGTAATATTGAAAGCAGCTATAAATATCTGCAAATTTTTCTGTAGACATAAATTTTCCACTTTTTTTGTGTAAATACCAAGGAGCACAATTGCTGGGTCATATGGTAGACAGTCACCATCTTTCGCTGATTCTAGGATGTACATTTTTGACAATTCTAGCATCAAAACGTATCTTTCAATGAACAGAGTCTTATAGTGGGGATTGTTACATAATTTTATGGCCAGTACCAACATCTTGTATTTTCTTCCTTGTGTATTTACAGAAATGATATATAATAAAAATCTGGCTAAATAAATTTAAAAGTGTCTTTAGATGGAAAAAGTCTAATAAGAAAGAATTATTTTGTAGCATTTTTAAACTTGATGATACATAAAATATGTGGTAGTCTGCTTTTAATATACATGGGTCACGATATTAAATAAGGAGGTGATGTAATCAAAATTATTTTAAAATAATTGTTCTGAACATTCTCCCATGAAATACTAAAGAATATATTCGGAAGGAGTGAAGTAGAGTCCAGTGACAAAGCTGGAGGCTATTTATATACTATATATATAGTATTATAGGGGTTCCTGGGAGATCAGCTGGAAAAGAACCCACCTGCAATGCAGGAGACCCCGGTTCGATTCCTGGGTTGGGAAGTTCTCCTGGAGAAGGGATAGGCTACCCACACCACTATTCTTGGGCTTTCCTGGTGGCTCAGACAGTAAAGAATCCACCTTCAATGCAGGAGACCTGGGTTCGATCTCTGAGTTGGGAAGATTCCCCTGGACGGGGACATGGCAACCCACTCCAGTATTCTTGCCTAGAGAATCCCAGGGACACTGGAACCTGGAGGGCTGCAGTCCATGGGGTTGCAAAGAGTCAGACATGACTTAGTAACTAAGCACACATAGTATTATGATATATATATATATGTGTAGTATATAGTATATATGTATGTATAGCATAGTATATAGGACCTTCACTGGTGGCTCAGATGATAAAGCATCTGCCTACAATGTAGGAGACCCAGGTTTGATCCCTGGGTCAGGAATAACCCCTGGAGAATAGTGGCAATACACTCTATTATTCTTGCCTAGAGAATCCCATGGACAGAGGAGCTGGTGCGCTATAGTCGATGGGATTGTAAAGAGTTAGACACGACTAAGGGACTAATACTTTCACTTTCATATAGTTACTATATATATGATATACTAATATATGTGGTATACTATATATATGGAAAAGGAAATTAAAACCCATTCCAACATTCTTGCTTGGGAAATCCCATGGACAGAGGAGCCTGAAGGCTGCAGTCCATGGGGCCACAAAAGAGTTGGACACAATTTATGACAAAGCAGCAATATATTATATATATATACACATACTGGAGAAGGCAATGGCACTCCACTCCAGTACTCTTGCCTGGAAAATCCCATGGACGGAGGAGCTGGAAGGCTGCAGTCCATGGGGTCGCTGAGGGTTGGACACGACTGAGCGACTTCACTTTCACTTTTCACTTTCCTGCATTGGAGAAGGAAATGGCAACCCATTCCCGTGTTCTTGCCTGGAGAATCCCAGGGACGGGGGAGCCTGGTGGGCTGCTGCCTATGAGTTCGCACAGAGTCAGACATGACTGAAGTGACTTAGCAGCATATATATAGACACAACACACAACAGTATAGACAAGAAAATATGGGATATGAGCCATGGAAGTGGCATCAGACATTCAAGAAAGTCAAGACTCATTTTAAATATACACTTATTGAGAATAAGTATCCATCTGGATGTGATCTGATGAGGGACAAGGAGTTAGAAGTAACTTTCTCTTTGTGGGTTTTTACCTTTTTTTTTTTTAAACTGTTGTCTGCATTTCCTATTCAATCAAATCAAAGTTCTGGTGTAGGAACATAATTTTGTAAATAACCAACTGTTAAAAAAAGAAAATAAAATATCTTTTTCCCTTTGGCATTGTAGGCAGACTTCTTAAATCTCCAATGTATATGAGATGTCATTTTGGTCCATCTACATAGTCATCATGACCTTGACAGTGGCCTGTAGTTAACACCGAGCATCTGATACATAAAATCACCCATCTAGACAATGGGCTGAGCTGTTAGCTCAAATTTCCCAGGAGATAACCCCTGCCTCAAAGATACTAGGAAAAACTATGGAACATCTGTGTCATCTCCAAGGTCATTTTGTATTTACTTGAAGGGCTAACCTCATGGTCTTCATCATACCTGACTCATTTTCACTTACCTAGCTCTTTAACAAACAAGCTTCCTAATTTATCTAAACTTCTGCTCCATTCTCTTAATTATTATTTAGCCATTCATGTTTTGACATTAAAATTTATCTAGCAACATTCACCATAACTTTCTTCCAAATTTTTATTTGAGACCCCAACATTTTAGGTTAACTCGTACTGGCCTTACTGCACACTATCCCGCTCCCCCACTCCTCAACTAGAGATAAAAGCCGAATCCTGTGCATATGAGAGACTCATCGGATTTTTAGAATAGCACATAAGTGAATGAACATGTAATTTATTGTGCATAGCAGGACATTTTTGAGAGTAAAGGAGAACATTACTAGTAATTACACAGGAACAGTACACATAATCCTGCTCAGGATGAAAGGTCATATTATTTGTAAGGCCCTAGGTGATCTGGCCTCTGACGAGATGCCCAGTTTTGTTTCTATGTGTTTTCTTTTTTTAAATTCTTTTTTGAAAAGTCAAATTCTGACAACTACCTTCCAATGGTTCACTTTTTGGTCAAGTCTTCTCAGTTGAAAAGCAAAATGTTTGATTAAATTAATTCAGTATTATAATCTAATATTCCTAAAACAGAATTGGAATGATAAGGTTATAGTAACATTACCCTGGGTATGTGCCAGAAATATTGTTAGTAGGATTCCAAAAAAGTTCTGTGCCCCAAGGAGATGAAAAACCTCAAGCTAAGTGACTTTAAAGTGGTTCTCTAATTACAAGCCTCTTTAAAACCACTACTTGTTAATCTCCAAGAAAGTGGTGGACTTCCCTGGTGGCTCAGACAGTAAAGCATCTGTCTACAATGCAGGAGACCTGGGTTCGATCCCTAGGTTGGGAAGATTCCCTGGAGAAGGAAATGGCAACCCACTCCAGTACTCTTGCCTAGAAAATCCCATGGGCGGAGGAGCCTGGTGTCCATGGGGTCGCAAAGAGTCAGACACTGCTGAGTGACTTCACTTTCTTTCTTTCTTTCTTTCTTTCTTAAGAAAGTGGTGAACTAAGGTATGTGAGTGCTAAGTTCCTTCAGTCATATCCAATGTTTTGCAACCTTATGGACCATAGCCTGCCAGGCTCCTCTGTCCATGGGATTCTCCAGGTGAAAATACTGGAGTGATTAGCCATTCTCTTCCCCAGGGGATCTTCCAGACCCAGGGACTGAACCCACATCTCTTATGTCTCTTGCATTGGCAAGAGGTGGGTTCTTTACCACTAGCGCCATCTGGGACGCCCCTATGATAACTCCAGTACTTTGGCCACCTCATGCGAAGAGTTGACTCATTGGAAAAGACTCTGATGCTGGGAGGGATTGGGGGCAGGAGGAGAAGGGGGCGACGGAGGCTGAGATGGCTGGATGGCATCACGGACTCGATGGACGTGAGTCTGAGTGAACTCTGGGAGTTGGTGATGGACAGGGAGGCCTGGCGTGCTGCGATTCATGGGGTCACAAAGAGTTGGACACGACTGAGCGACTGAACTGGAATTGAACTATGATAGTTTCCCCAATTTATGAGAGCCTGAAAAGGAGATTAATGTTCTTCTGTTCTGTGAAACACTTTTTGAAAAATTCTGTTCAGAAAAGAAATTATACTTTATCTCCATTTAATAAGCTAAAGTTTTTGTTGTTTGTTTCCATAGTTAATGCTTTAATACTTATTCATAACCCTGAAGTAGTAGTTTAAGCTGAGTTGAGGGTAATTAATTCCCTTCCCAATTTACTTCTGTGCCTTGGTATTGCTATGATTAGGTTTGGACAGATATGTAAATGTAGCAGTGAGAATTGTAGGATACAAAAATCACTGATTTGGAGTTTTATGGGTAGGAATCTCTCCAATTCCATAAACTATCTATGACAGTCTAAAGATTTTATAGCTTTCCCTTCAAACTCTCTTTAATAACCAGCTTCCTCTTTAACAACATGTTGTGAATGGACTGAAACCTACCTGGATGTTTCCTTTCTTGGTAATCAGGAGACAAGTCATGCTCTCTCTTTGTTTGATAAGACTATCAGGATGTGAAAAATAAATCTTGGCAGAGTTATTGAGATAAATCCTCAAACGAAACTCGGATAAATTACACGTAAACTTAGTAACTGCATATCCTTTTGAGAAAAATAGAAAAACAAATTTAAAAGAACACAGTAAAAATTTTAGGACCTGCCATTAAAGACATTTTTTAAAAATGAAAATTTAGAAACATTGTCTCTCAGAGTATGATTTCTGAAAAAGTGATACTTTAAATATGGCTCTCCTTTGATAAGTGGGTAAGTTATTTCATTCTGCCTTGGAATTTTAAAATAATGTTCCATGTCATCTGATAAAACAGCGAAACCAGAAAAGGACCCCAGGAAGAGATTTATTAATTATGATTAATCTTTAATTATAATTCTTTTAGAATGTACTTCCAAACATACACACATTGACCACTAAATATCGCAATCATCTATATAACATATCAGAAATACTCAGCTTTAGGGTATTGAAGGTAAGATGCCAAATGTTGCCACCTTATTTGGAGAAGTCATATTAAAAGTATATTCATTTCTTCATTTGTTTCTAAGAGAACATACATTGTAGTGGACAAGACTTCAGACTTAAGATATATCTGGATTTAAATCCTAGTTCTATCACTGAATACTGTGACATTCTAAACATCTCTTACATCTCACCTGCTAAATGAGATGCTAATACTGACTCACTTATAAGCTTCTTATAAGAATTTAATAAACAGAAATATGTAAAAATTTTTGACTTAAGTTCGGCATATAGTAAATAAATGTCACTATTAAACAGAATTAGTACATATAAATACTTTCCATTAGTAGTTTGAGTTGGCATGGTATGTACCAAGATTCTAGCTTTCCAATCATTTGGTATTTAACATGTCTGTTTCTATATAGCAGAAATGCATCTGTGCTATCATGCATCTTCTAAGTTACTATATACAAGAATAAAGTTTTTACTAGCTTTTCTTATCTTTTTCTTCACCTCTTTCTTTTACTCTCTTGTATTTTCCACTTTTTCTCCTTCCTGGGATTGCAGTTTTGAAAATTAGACACCTGTTGCCATTGAAAGAAAATCCTATAGAGATAAGAAGTCTAAATAAATTGAGGGTTAATAGTCTGCCTGTCAGTGTTTTCAGGACCCAAAGATTGTTGCCCTTACCACTACCATACCCTAACATCACTCCAGAAAAACAAACCTATGTGAATGTTACAATCAGTCAATATTAGCACCTCCTTCCATGGGACCATGCATTAATTGGCTAAGGCTGCCATAATAATATACTCCAGACTAGTGGCAATACTTACAGGAGAAGGCAATGGCAACCCTCTCCAGTACTCTTGCCTGGAAAATCCCATGGACAGAGAAGCCTGGTAGGCTGCAGTCCACGGGGTCACACAGAGTTGGACACGACTGAAGCAACTTAGCAGCGGCAATACTAGAGAAATGTATTTTCTTACAGTTCTGAAGGCTGAAATCCAAAATCATGGTGCCATCAGGGTTGGTTTCTGGTGAGAGCTCTCTCCCCGGCTTGAAGATGGTTGCCTTCTCGCTGTCTGTTCACCTGATCTTTCCTCTGTGCTCATGTACAGAGACAGAGAGAGTTCTCTGGGGTGTCTCTTTATCATCTTATAAGGACATTAATCTTATCAGAATAGTGCTAACATTTATGACCTCACTTAACCTTAATTACCTCTTTAAGGCCCTTTCTCCAAATTCAGCCACCTTGGAGATTAAGGCTTTAGCATATGAACTGAAGGGGTTTTAACACAATTCAGTCCATAACAATCCTGCTTTTTCCTATTACCATGAGGACTTGTAAACCCCTTCCCTCCTCCTATATTTAAGGAGAAACAGGGGAGGTAAAGGCTCATCCAGAGAAGAAGGAAATGATCGTAGATGGCTGAAGTGGTTTCAAATAATATATTTATTTTTCACATCTTTTCAGATTAAAACATCAGGGTTTGTTTTTTTTCTTTTTAATTCAAGTACAACACTAATTTCTCATCTGTTTTCTTTAATTCTAATGAACATGTATAGCACCTTCCTGGATCTCTTAAAACACCTGTCACCTCCTTCCTGGCAATATTTATTTGCTTCAGTTCAGTTCAGTCACTCAGTCGTGTCCGACTCTTTGTGATCCCATGAATCCTAGCACACCAGGCCTCCTTGTCCATCACCAACTCCTGGAGTTTACTCAAACTCATGTCCATCGAGTTGGTGATGCCATCCAGCCATCTCATCCTCTGTCATCCCCTTCTTCTCGTGCCCCTAGTCCCTCCCAGCATCAGGGTCTCTTCCAATGAGTCAACTCTTCGCATGAGGTGGCCAAAGTACTGGAGTTTCAGCTTAGCATCTGTCCTTCCAGTGAACACCCAGGACCAATCTCCTTTAGAATGGACTGGTTGGATCTCCTTGCAGTCCAAGGGACTCTCAACACCACAGTTCAAAAGCATCAATTCTTCAGTGCTCAGCCTTCTTCATAGTCCAACTCTCACATCCATACATGACCATTAGAAAAACCATAGCCTTGACTAGACAGACTTTTTTGGCAAAGTAATGTTTCTGTTTTTTAATATGCTATCTAGGTTAGTCATAACTTTCCTTCCAGTGAGTAAGTGTCTTTTAATTTCATGGCTGCAGTCATCATCTGCTGTGATTTTGGAGCCCAAAAAAATAAAGACTGACACTGTTTCCGCTGTTTCCCATCTATTTCCCATGAAGTGATGGGACCAGATGCCATGAGTTTCGTTTTCTTAATGTTGAGCTTTAGGCCAACTTTTTCACTCTCCTCTTTCACTTTCATCAAGAAGGTTTTTAGTTCCTCTTCACTTTCTGCCATAAGGGTGGTATCATCTGCATATCTGTGGTTATTGATATTTCTCCTGGCAATCTTGATTCCAGCTTGTGCTTCTTCCAGCCCAGTGTTTCTCATGATGTACTCTGCATGTAAGTTAAATAAGCAGGGTGACAATATACAGCAATATACAATTTAGTTGCTTACAGGGCCCATTTTTTTAAATTAAATATAGAAGTGTCTTGAGAGTGGGATCTGTGTCCAGTTATTTTTTTCCTGATAATAATTAACACAGTGTTTAATACAGTGTTTTCAGAAAGCAATTTTTTTCAGAAAACAATTTTTCATTTTTTCAGTAATTTTTAGTTCAATGCCTAGAAAATCTAGGCCACTACTGCTTGATTAGAATTTCCTATTAAATAAACATAAATAATAATTATGAAATAAATATCAATAAATTCATATAAGTGTGAAATAAAAAAGTTTAAAAACTTAATGTAATACTCTTAACCCAACCTTTTAGGTATTTATAAAATACATTTAAAATTTACCATCATTCCTGCCATACATATTAAGTTTATAACTCAGAAATATTTTTATTTTTATTCTGCTTGTACAAAATTTAACAAGCTAATACCTTCAATGATATGTTTCACAATGAGAGAAAAATTCAACTTTAATTGCTCAGCACTGTTCCTGACATATGTTCATTGAATAGCAAATGCTAATACCGTTTACAGAAATTCTACATATTACCAGATAGCAAATTCCTTGAGGACAGGAACTGGTTTTGTTTTATTAATATATTTAGTTGTCATAGTCCCAAAATGCTGTCTTGAATTTAGCAGTTGTTCTAAAATATTTATAGCATAGAATAAACAAAACTACATGTATTGGAGGGGCTTCCTGGGTAGCTCACACGGTAAAAACTTTGCCTGTAATGCAGTAGACCCAGCTGGAATTTCTGGGTCATGAAGATCCCCTGGAGAAGGGCATGGCAACACACTCCAGTAATTTTGCCTGGAGAGTTCCATGGACAGAGGAGCCTGGTGGGCTACAGTCCATGGGATCGGATGGAGTCAGACATGACTGAGGAACTCACACACACACACACACACACACACACACACACACACACACACACACACATATTGGAAATGTTGTTTAATACAAGATAAGCTCTGAATAACTGTTCTCACTTTTTTATTTTCTTTTTAAATTAAAATATAGATGATTTGTTAGTTTCAGGTGTGATGCATAATAATTTGGCATTCATGTATGAAATGATCACCATGATAAGTCTAGTACAGTCTGTCCCTATATAAAGTTATTACAATATTGTTGACCACGTTCCTTATGCTGTATATTAATCCCTATGACTTTTAATTATAAAACAGGAGGTTTATTCCTTTTAACCCATTAACTTACTCTATTCCATTGTGTGTGTGTATATATATGTATGTATGTGTGTGTATACATATATATATATATGTATACACACACCATATCTTTATCCATTTGCCTATCTCTGGTCACTCAGTTTGCTTCATATCTTTGCTATCATATATAATGGTATGATGAACATTGAAATGTTTATATCTTCTGAAATTAGTGTTTTTGCTTTCTTTGGTTAAATACCCAGAAGTAAAACTGCTAGATCAGGCTTCCCTGGTGGCTCAGTGAGTAGAGAATCTGCCTGCCAATGCAGAAAACCCAGGTTTGATCCATGAGTCAGGAAGATACCCTGAAGAAGGGAATGGCAGCCCACTCCAGTATTCTTGCCTAGAGAATTCCATGGACAGAGGAGCCTGGTCAGCTACAGTCCATGGGTTCCCAAAGAGTCAGATGCAACTGAAGTGACTGAGCACGCACACAAAGTTATTGGGCTTTCCTGGCGGCTCAGATGGTAAAGAATCCACCTGCAATTCAGGAGATTCAGGTTCAATCCCTAGGTTGGGAAGATATCCTGGGGAAGGAAATGGCTACCCATTACAGTATTCTTGCCTGGAGAATCCCATGGACAGAGGAGCCTGGTGGATTACAGTCCATGGGGTTGAAAAGAGTTGGATGCAACTGAGAAACTAAACACACACAAATTCTGACATGTGTGAGGTGGTATCTCATTGTGGTTTTGATTTGCATTTCCCTGACCAACCTAGATATCATTTTTAAAACCAGAGACATTACTTTGCCAACAAAGGTCCATCTAGTCAAGGCTATGGTTTTTCCAGTGGTCATGTATGGATGTGAGAGTTGAACTGTGAAGAAAGCTGAGCACCAAAGAATTGATGCTTTTGAACTGTGATGTTGGAGAAGACTCTTGAGTGTCCCTTGGAGGGACCACAAGGAGATCCAACCAGTCCATTCTGAAGGAGATCAGCCCTGGGATTTCTTTGGAGGGAATGATGCTGAAGCTGAAACTCCAGTACTTTGGCCACCTCATGCGAAGAGTTGACTCATTGGAAAAGACTCTGATGCTGGGAGGGATTGGGGGCAGGAGGAGAAGGGGATGACAGAGGATGAGATGGCTGGATGGCATCACCGACTCGATGGATATGAGCCTGAGTGAACTCCAGGAGTTGGTGATGGACAGGGAGGCCTGGCGTGCTGTGATTCATGGGGTCGCAAAGAGTTGGACATTACTGAGCGACTGAACTGAACTGAACTGAACTGAACTGATGATTAGGGATGCTGATAATCTTTTCATGTATCTGTGGCTATCTGTATATCTTACCTGGAAAAATGTTTATTTACTTCCTCTGTTCATTTTTAAAACTGAGTTGTTTGGGGTTTTTTTGATGTTGAATTGTTGAGCTCCTTGTATATTTTGGATTTTAATTCCTCATCAGATATATTGTTTGCAAGTATATTCTCCCATTGAAGAGGCTACATTTTTGTTTTGGTTACATTTCCTTTAATGTAAAGAAAGGTTTTTAGTTTAATGGAGTCCCCTTTTTTTTTTCTTTTGTTTTCCTTGTGTGGGGAGATAAACATTGCTTAGCAAGGAAATATTGCTAAGACCAATATCAAGGAGCATATAACCTATGGTTCCCTCTAGAAGTTTTACAGATTAATGTCTAAAATTTAAGTTAAATGTGGCTTTAGTCCATTTTTAATTTATTTTTGTATATGGTATGAGTATGTGTGTGTGTGCTCAGTCATGTCTGACTATATGGTATGAGAAAGTAGTCCAATTTGATTCTTTTGCATATAGCTATCCAGTTTTCCCAACACAATTTATTGAAAATCTAGTCTTTTCCCCATTGTATATTCTTGCCTACTTTGCCATAGATTAATTGACCATATTAGTGTGAGTTTATTCCTGGGCTGTCTATTCAGTTGAATTGATCTTGATGTCTTGTTTGGTGCCTGTACTGTAGTATTTTTGTAACTGTAGCTTTGTAGTTTAAAATCAATGAGCATGATATTTCTAACTTTGTTCTTCTTTCTTAAGATTAACTAACGTGGTTCCATACAAATTTTGGAATTATTTGTTCAACTTCTGTGAAAAACGCCTTTGGTATTTGGATGGTTATCTACATGGTATAGCTATCCATTGTTTCATCTTCAAGTTATCTAATCAATGTCTTATAGTTTTCAGTACAGATCTTTTTGGTTAGATGTATTCTTAGATATTTCAATCTTTTTGGTATAATTATAAATAGTACTGTCTTCTTAATTTACCTTTTGACTACTTCATTGTTAGTGTATAGGAATGCAACAAACTTGTATATGTTAATTTTATATCATATGCAACTTCATTGAATCTATTTATTAGTTCTAATACTTTTATATAGTATCATGCTATCTGCAAACAGTGACAGTTTTACTTCATTTCCAATTTGGATTTTTTTTTTTTGGTCTCATTGCTGTGACTAGGACTTTTAATACTATGTAGAATAAAAGTGGTGACATTGGCATCCTTGTCTTCTTCCTTAGAAATGGTTTCAGGTTTTTTTTTTTTTACCATTGAGTATGATGTTGGCTGTAGATTTGCCATACCTCACCTTTATTATTCATTCAGAAAACGAAGATCATGGCATCCGGTCCCATCACTTCATGGCAAATAGATGTGGAAACAGTGTCAGACTTTATTTTGGGGGGCTCCAAAATCACTGCAGATGGAGATTGCAGCCATGAAATTAAAAGACGCTTACTCCTTGGAAGAAAAGTTATGACCAACCTTGATAGCATATTCAAAAGCAGAGACATTACTTTGCCGACTAAGGTCCGTCTAGTCAAGGCTATGGTTTTTCCTGTGGTCATGTATGGATGTGAGAGTTGGACTGTGAAGAAGACTGAGTGCCGAAGAATTGATGCTTTTGAACTGTGGTGTTGGAGAAGACTCTTGAGAGTCCCTTGGACTGCAAGGAGACCCAACCAGTCCATTCTGAAGGAGATCAGCCCTGGGATTTCTTTCGAAGGAATGATGCTAAAGCTGAAACTCCAGTACTTTGGCCACGTCATGTGAAGAGTTGACTCATTGAAGAGACTCTGCTGCTGGGAGGGATTGGGGGCAAGAGGAGAAGGGGACGACAGAGGATGAGATGGCTGGATGGCATCACTGACTCGATGGACGTGAGTCTGAGTGAATTCCGAGGGTTGATGATGGACAAGGAGGCCTGGCATGCTGCGATTCATGGGGTCACAAAGAGTCAGACACAACTGAGCGACTGAACTGAACTGAACTGAACCTTTAGTATGTTGAGGTATGTCCTCTTGACACCCACTTTGATGAAACTTTTATCGTAAATGGATGTTGAATTTTGCCAAATATTTTTCTAAATTTATTGAGATTATCATATAGTTACTATTGCTCAGTTTGTTAATATAGTGTATCATATTGTTTAATTTGTGAATACTGAACTATCCTTGTTTCCCTGGAACAAATCCAACTTGATCATAGTGTACTATTCTTTTAAGGTATTGTTGAATTTCATTTGCTAATATTTCATTATGGATTTTTGCATCTATATTCATCAGGCATATTATATTGACCTCTAATTTTCTGTTTTTTCTAGTGCCACCTGGGAAGCCATTGTGGAAAGAATGCATATTTTACTGCTTTGGGATGAAATGTTCTGCAGACACCTATTAAGGCCATTTGGTGTAGCTTGTCATTAAGACCAGTATTTCTTTACAGATCATCTTCCGTCTGGATGATCTATCATTTGATGTAAGTGAGGTGTTAAATTTTCCTACTAATACTATGTTAGTTTCTCTCTTTATATTTGTTAAAGCTTACTTTATGCATTTAGGTGCTCCTATGTTGGGTACATGCATATTTATAATTGTTATATCTGTTTATTGGATTGATCCCTTGATCATTATGTAATGTCCATCTTTGTCTATTGTTACAGTCTTTGTTCTAATATCTATTTTCTCTGAATTAAGTATTGCTACCTCAGCTGAACTAAAATGGACTAGAATTGGTGAATTTAACTCAGATGACCATTATATCTACTACTGCGGACAGGAATCCCTCAGAAGAAATGGAGTACCCATCATGGTCAACAAAAGAGTCCAAAATGCAGTACTTGGATGCAGTCTCAAAATGACAGAATGATCTCTGTTCGTCTCCAAGGCAAACCATTCAGTGTCACAATTATCCAAGTCTATGCCCCAACCAGTAACACTGAAGAAGCTGAAGTTGAACGGTTCTATGAAGACCTCCAAGACCTTTTAGAACTAACACCCCAAAAAAGATGTCCTTTTCATTATAGAGGACTGGAATGCAAAAGTAGAAAGTCAAGAAACACCTGGAGTAACAGGCAAATTTGGCCTTGGAATGCAGAATGAAGCAGGGCAAAGACTAATAGAGTTTTGCCAAGAAAATGCACTGGTCATAGCAAACACCCTCTTCCAACAACAAAAGAGAAGACTCTACACATGGACATCACTAGATGGTCAACACCGAAATCAGATTGATTATATTCTATGCAGCCAAAAATGGAGAAGCTCTATACAGTCAACAAAAACAAGACCAGGAGCTGACTGTGGCTCGGATCATGAGCTCCTTATTGCCAGATTCAGACTTAAATTGAATAAAGCAGGGAAAACTGCTAGACCATTCAGGAATGACCTAAATCAAATCCCTTATGATTATACAGTGGAAGTGAGAAGTAGATTTAAGGGTCTAGATCTGATAGATAGAGTGCTTGATGAACTATGGAATGAGGTTCGTCATTGTACAGCAGACAAGGATCAAGATCATCCCCATGGAAAAGAAATGGGAAAAAGCAAAATGGCTCTCTGGGGAGGCCTTACAAATAGCTGTGAAAAGAAAGAGGTGAAAAGCAAAGGAGAAAAGGAAAGATATAAGCATCTGAATGCAGAGTTCCAAAGAATAGCAAGAAGAGATAAGAAAGCCTTCTTCAGCAATCAATGCAAAGAACTAGAGAAAACAACAGAATGGGAAAGACTAGAGATCTCTTCAAGAAGATTAGAGATACCAAGGGAACATTTCATGCAAAGATGGGCTCGATAAAGGACAGAAATGGTATGGACCTAACAGAAGCAGAAAATATTCAGAAGAGGTGGCAAGAATACACGGAAGAACTGTACAAAAAGATCTTCATGACCCAGCTAATCATGATGATGTGATCACTAATCTAGAGCCAGACATCTTGGAAAGTGAAGTCAAGTGGATCTTAGAAAGCATCACTATGAACAAAGCTAGTGGAGGTGATGGAATTCCAGTTGAGCTGTTTCAAATCCTGAAAGATGATACTGTGAAAGTGCTGCACTCAATATGCCAGCACATTTGGAAAACTCAGCAGTGGCCACAGGACTGGAAAAGGTCAGTTTGCATTCCAATTCCAAAGAAAGACAATGCCAAAGAATGCTTAAACACCACACAATTGCACTCATCTCACATGCTAGTAAAGTAACGCTCAAAATTCTCCAAGCCAGGTTTCAGCAATACGTGAACCGTGAACTCCCTGATGTTCAAGCTGGTTTTAGAAAAGGCAGAGGAACCAGAGATGAAATTGCCAACATCCGCTGGATCATGGAAAAAGCAAGAGAGGTCCAGAAAAACATGTATTTCTGCTTTATTGACTATGCCAAAGCCTTTGACAGTGTGATCACAATAAACTGTGGAAAATTCTGAAAGAGATGGGAATACAGACCACCTGACCTGCCTCTTGAGAAACCTCTATGCAGGTCAGGAAGCAACAGTTAGAACTGGACATGGAACAACAGACTGGTTCCAAATAGGAAAAGGAGTACGTCATGGCTGTATATTGTCACCCTGCTTATTTAACTTCTATGCAGAGTACATCATGAGAAACGCTCGGCTGGAAGAAGCACAAGCTGGAATCAAGATTGCCAGGAGAAATCTCAGTCACCTCAGATATGCAGATGACAACACCCTTATGGCGGAAAGTGAAGAGGAGCTAAAAAGCCTCTTGATGAAAGTGAAAGACGAGAGTGAAAAAGTTGGCTTAAAGCTCAACATTCAGAAAACGAAGATCATGGCATCCGGTCCCATCATTTCATGGGAAATAGATGGGGAAACAGTGGAAACAGTGTCAGACGTTATTTTTCTGGGCTCCAAAATCACTGCAGATGGTGACTGCAGCCATGAAATTAAAAGACACTTACTCCTTGGAAGGAAAGTTATGACCAACCTAGACAGTATGTTCAAAAGCAGATACATTACTTTGCCAACTAAGGTCCATTTAGTCAAGGCTATGGTTTTTCCTGTGGTCATGTATGGATGTGAGAGTTGGACTGTGAAGAAGGCTGAGCACTGAAGAATTGATGCTTTTGAACTGTGGTGTTGGAGAAGACTCTTGAGAGTCCCTTGGACTGCAAGGAGATCCAACCAGTCCATTCTGAAGGAGATCAGCCCTGGGATTTCTTTGGAAGGAATAATGCTGAAGCTGAAACTCTAGTACTTTGGCCGCCTCATGTGAAGAGTTGACTCATTGGAAAAGACTCCGATGCTGGGAGGGAGTGGGGGCAGGAGGAGAAGGGGACAATCGAGGATGAGATGGCTGGATGGCATCACGGACTCGATGGACATGAGTCTGAGTGAACTCCGGGAGTTGGTGATGAACAGGGAGACCTGGCGTGCTGCAATTCATGGGATCACAAACAGTCAGACTCGACTGAGTGACTGAACTGAACCTCAGCTGTCTTTCATTTCCATTTGTATGAAATATCTTTTGTATCCCCTCACTTTCAGTCTGTGCGACACTAGGTCACAAGCGAGTCTCTTACAAGCAGCATATATGGGGGTGTGATTTTTTTAATTCATTTAGCCATGCTGTCTTTTCAATAGAACATTTAGCCCTACATTTAATTTTTGGTAGGTATGTACTTATTGCCACTTTTAAAATTACTTTCTGGTTGCTTTTGTAGTTCTCTTTTGTTTCTTCTTTTGCTGTTCCTTGTCATTGTCCTTGAGTGTTAGGTTTGAATTCCTTTCTCTTTGTGTGTCTGTCTGTATGTATTTATTAAAGCTTTTGGTTTGTGGTCCCCATGAAGTACATATATAGCAATAAATACATCTATACATATATGTATATACACATACATATACATATAAATATATAAACAATTATAAGTATATATACTTTTCAGTTGAGCTTCCTAGGTGGCACTAGTGGTAAAGAACCTGTCTGCCAATGCAGGAGACACAGATTTTATCCCTGGGTCAGGAAGTTCCCTGGAGAAGAACACGGCAACCCACTCTAGTATTCTTGCCTAGAGAATCCCATGGAGAGAGGAGCCTGGAGGGCTACTGTCCATAGGGTCACACAGAGTCAGACACGACTGAAGCACCTGAGCTTATGCACAAACATGACTTCAAGTTGGTGATCCCTTCAGTTTAAATGGATTCCAACCACCCTTCAATTTTCACTCTCCCTTCCAGGTTTGATGTTCTTCATATCATATTTTATGTCTTTTAGTTTTCTGTATCCCCTTGACTACTAATTGTGGATATAGCTGATTTACTACTTTTATCTTCTAACCTTCCTCATAGCTTTGTAAGTGGTTGATCTGCTACATTTGCATAAGTTTGCTTTTAACAATGAGAATCTTCCTTTTGTAATTTTCATATTTCCATTTGTGATCTTTTCTGTTTAGAGAAGTCCCTTCAATATTTCTTATAAAGCTGGCTTAGTGCTGCTAAAATTTTTTGAGTTTGCTTAACAGTCTATCCGAAGAAGGCAATGGCACCCCACTCCAGTACTCTTGCCTGGAAAATCCCATGGACAGAGGAGCCTGGTAGGCTGCAGTCCATGGGGTCGCTAAGAGTTGGACATGAATGTGTGTCTTCACCTTCATGCATTGGAGAAGGAAATGGCAACCCACTCCAGTGTTCTTACCTGGAAAATCCCAGGGACGGGGGAGCCTGGGGGGCTGCCGTCTATGGGGTCCCACAGAGTCGGACACAACTGAAGCAACTTAGCAGCAGCAGCAGGAGCAGCACTCTATCTCATCTTCAAGTCTGAATGACAGCCTTGATGAATATAAGGGTTGTTTTGTTTTGTTTGTTTTTCTTTTTTTTACTTTCATCACTTTGAACACATTGTGCCACTCCCTTCTGGCCTACAAGTTTTTTGAGAAAAGTTAGCTGATAATCTTACAGGAGTTCCCTTGTACATAACTAGCAGTTTTTATCTTCCTGCTTTTAAGGTTCTCTCTTTGCCTTTTTTTTTTTCTTTGCCATTTTAATTATAATGTGTCTTGGTGTAGACCTTTTTGGTTTTATCTTGTTTGAGATTCTCTGTGTTTCCTGAACCTGAATATCTTCCTCCTTTTTCTGCCTCTCTAAAATGTTAGGGAAGCTTTTAGCTATTATTTCTTTAAATAAGTTCTTTGCCCTTTTCTTTCTGTCTCTCTCTTCACCTTCTGACACTCCTCCTCATAATGCAAATGTTATTATGTGTGACGTTGTACCAAAGCTCTCTTATTCTCATTTATTTTAGTGTTTTTTCTCTCTCTCTTCAGCTCAGATGATTTCCACTAGTTTGTCTTTCATTTTGCTGATCCATTCCTCTGTACCATCTAATCTTCTGCTTTTGCGTTTTACTGTGTATTTTTTTAAATCTCATTTACTGTATTCTTCAGCTCTGTCTAGCTCTTTTTTTTATATTTCTTAACATTTTGTTAAAACTGTCACTATTTGCAGCAATTCTTCTCCCAACTTTGTTGCATATCTTTATGATCATTACCTTGAACCCTTTAGCAATCACTTATCTTCACTTTGCTTAGTTCTTCTGAGGTTTTGTTTTTTCCTTCATTCAGAACATATTCCTCTGTTTCCTCATTTTCCCCTAATTCTCTGTATTTATTTCTATTTATTAGATAGGTTAGTTACATTTCCTACTTAGAGAAGTTACATTTCCTAATCTTAGCATATGTAGGACATATGCTATAGGACCCAGCAGCACACTTCCCTTTAACCACCAGAGCTATATGCTCTGTGGCACTCCCTATGTGAATTGCATGGGCCCTTCTATGATGGACGTATCTGGAGTTGGTGCCACCCTGCCAGTGGGAAGGGGCAGTTCTCTAAGCAGTTGGCTGCAAGGTTCGGCAGGTGCTGGGACTAGTGCTGGCCCACTGATGGGTGGGAAAGCCCCCAGTATTAACAGGCTACAAGAAGACTCCAAAATGACACTTGTCAACACCAGTTTCTTCATGGTACAACAAGCTTCCCCAAATGACTGTCTCCAACATCTGTATTCTCAGAGGGAGTACCAATTTCCTGTCAGCTTACCAGGAGTCTCTCCAAGATCAGTAAAGAGCTTTCATATTATTGCTTCTGTGCTGGGACTCAGCATATGTGAGAGTTTGCATGTGTCCTTTAAGAGCAGAGTCTCTGTTTCATAAAGCCCTCCATCTCTCCTGCGTGGAAGCAGCCTGACCTTCAGAGCCGGATATTATAGGGGCTCATCTTTCCTTGCAGGGCCCCCAAGCCGACTGCCAGATGTGGCACTCAGACTCCTGATTCCTGGGGGCAAACTCTGCATTAGTGATTATCCTCCTATTTGTGGTTTGCCTGCCAGAAAGTGTAGGTCTAGGCTGTATCACATCTTTGCCCTCCTGCCTATCTTGCTATAGTTCTTTCTTTATAACTTCAGTTGCAGAAAATCTTTCTGCTAGTCTTCAGGCCATTCTCATGGACTGCTACTCTATAATAGTTGTAATTTTGGTGTGTCCATGGCAGGAGGTGAGCTCAGGGTCTTACTACTCTGCATTGCTGGCCACATCCTCCTTCACTTTCTTTTAGCAGATTACCTCTATTATTAGTGTAACCATAGGTTGTTCAATACAGTAGCCGTTAGCAATATGTGAGAACTTAAAGTACGGCCAGTCCATATTGAGACTGGATGTATTTTAAGTGTTGCAAGTAAAAGTGAGAGGTGTCGTAAGCATAAAATATTCACCAAACTTCAAAAATTTAGTACAAGTAAAAGCAAGATTTTTATTAATAATTTTTAAAATTGATTACATGTTGAACTGTTAATTTTTTTTTACATACTAGATCAATAAAATGGGCCGCCCTTGCGGCTCAGTGATAAAGAATCTTCCTGCCAATTCAAGAGAGGCAGGTTTGATCCCTGGGTCAGGAAGATCCTCTGGAGGAGGAAATGGCAAGCCATTCCAGTATTCTTCCCTGGAAAATGCCATGGACAGAGGAGCCTGGTGGGCTACAGTCCACAGGGTGGCAAAGAGTCAGACACAATTTAGAAACTGAGCACACACACCCCCCAAAATATTATTAAATTAATTTCACATTTTCCCTTTTTTTAATGGAATTACTAGAAAATTTTAAATCGCACAGGTGATTAGCAGTATATTTTTAATATACACAGCTAATGTGACCTCTTCAAAGATGCAGGTTGTTATTTTGCCTAGAATTATACTATGCTAGCACAGTGAATGCTTTAAACTCTCTTTCTGTAGAAACCCTTGGCCTCTTAAAAGCTTGTTGGAGGGAAAAAGAAAGATTTAATACCTGATGTAGTCCAAACAATATATTTATTTTTTAGCACTTATTTAGAACAAGCTGTTGAATATTTTGGAAATTCACAGTGTGACATGAAACACTTTTAATTATTGTCATGTGGCTTCTCTACAATTAGTCCCTTAAACAGTACTCCGTTGTAGGCCAGACAAATTATAAATTGTTGTGGTTTAAGGTCCTTTATGCAGCATGAGGAAATTAAAAACTAGAAACTTTATAATAACCAACTCTAGAAAAAAGTAATTGGAGCTCCTGTGGCAGCAATAGTTTTGAGGAATTAAAAAATAATGCCATAGAAAGGAATTTTTATTTAGTAAGATTCTAAATACTAGTTCTGTAAACTGATACATCAGTGGCGTTTCAAGGTTGGTGCAAGCACTTGGGTGAGAATAAAATTAAGTTCTTGTGTATTTGTTCAGTAGAGCTAATGATCTTCAAAATTCTTCTATCTGTTTACTAAATATATTTCCATATGTCATTCTACTTTCATTTTGATTTCTGATATCAACACTCTGAAAACTGCTGACATCAGTTAACCTCAATCATTTGACAAGTCATCTACCTCAAGCAGTTCACAATACCTTTTCATGTTGAATGCAGAGGTCATTTTCTTCCACCGTCAGTGCTAATAGGCCACCCCTTCCAATTAAATGCAATAACAGAGAAGCATTTCTAAGTGGCCGAGTGTCTCATTTCACAAGAGATGTAATGATATCTCTTCTTTTATGTCATCTGAAAAGGTTCAAATAGTACGAGACACTATTCTGCCGCAGTTAAAAATGAAAGTTAAGTCTGAGAAGAATGCAAGAGTGGAGATATTAGTGAGGCCAAACTGCAAATGTAGGGGCCATTTTCAAAGCAGAGGGAACCTTAGAAGTGCAGAAGAAAAGGAGGCACACTTGTCTCTTTCAAAAGAGAATGAGAAAGTGTCAGTTCTCAGAGATGAGTTCTTTAACCCCAGACAGCTGTGAACAATCTGTCAACGGCTCTGAAGTGTGGCAGAGTCAACCCCTGGGTCTTAGCCACATGGATTGGGTACTGGTTTCCATGAGGCTGAACACACAAGAGGATACTTCTGCCTCAAGGACATCCTAGTTGTCATTGCAACCCACAGAATATCAAAACAGTGGAAGAGTAGCTTAAGAATTAAATGAACTAAACTAATAGGCACCCTAGGTGCATGAAAAAATCAGACCAGCAAAAATTAGCAAATAAAAGTACACATGGCATGGCAGGAAAATCACAACCATTTGCCAAGACACTGAATCTTGGGTCTACGATTTAATGTGTCACCTTAGGCAACTTCTTTAACTCCTGTGAAGCTTGGTTTCTTCTATAAAACGAAAGTAACACGTATAGTATTTAGAGGAAGCATTCTACTTAAGGTTTCTGAGATATAATAATTGTTCTTTAATATTGGTTAGTGCATGAGTGTGCGCTCAGTCACTAAGTCATGTCCTACTCTTTGTAACCCTGTGGACTGTACCCCACCAGGTTCCTTTGTCCATGGAATTTGCCTGGCAAGAATACTGGAGTGGGTTGCAATTTTCTCCTTCAGTGGATCTTCCTGACTCAGGGATATATATGGTAATATCGCTCTGAAAAAGCAACCTATAGCAATAAATGCACTGATAAAACTTAGAAAGGGGATTAGTTTGCTTTCACTCTTGCAATCTTTGTGATTTGATATGAAGCAGTATAATAATATAGAAACTTTCTAGGCTCCTGTTTTACTCCCCATGTTTCCCTAAGTCAGACAAGGACTGATAGATCTAACCTTTGGTATCCACGTGGCCCCAGAGTTACAGTATTCCTCACTACCCATCTTGAGCAGTCCCTAGACCTTGTCTTCTCCTTTGAATTTTATTTTTAAACCCTTCTCACCTCAAGTCCTGGTGTCAGCCACCACTCTCACCCTCAGTGACAAGAGAGCTATACACCTATTTTTCCTTCCATTATCATTCCACACACCTGTAGAAGGAATGGCCAAAAGATCTGACAATCAACTATAGAAAGCGTCTCCCCTGAACTCTAACCTCCCAGTGGAAAACCCCAGAGTAGAGGGAGGCTCCAATCATAGATAAGCTAGCCACACCTGTTGAAGGCCAGGCTCTGCTTTAGCTTTATACCTGGCATCAGTTCTGTTGTCCCAGGGTCTACCCCAGTTACCCAACGAATACAACCTCCCTATGCATCCAACGAATGTGCTCAGTCACTTGGTCATGTCTGACTCTTTGCAACCCCACAGACTATAGCCTACCAGGCTCCTCTGTCCATGAGGATTCTCCAGGCAAGAATATTGGAGTGGGTTACCATGCCCTCCTCTAGGAGATCTTCCCTACCTGAGGACTGAACCCAGGTCTCCTGCATTGTAGGGGGATTCTTTACAGTCTGAGCAGTCTGAGCCACCAGGGAAGCCCAATGAATAGCCAGACTTAAAACAAAGTTCCAGTATATGCAACCAGAATATGTAGTTTATTTACTTTATTTTTTCTTATAATTCAAAACTTAAAGTTGACTTGATCTTGTAGGGTTGAGGTTAGGATACAGAAATTGTGATGCACTGTACCAACAAAAAAAAATAGTGACATTGAAGGCAATAGTAGAGCTGTATTTAGGATTTTTAGGGAAGACAACTGAAAAGGCTTATTTTGAATCAAGAAGTGAAATGTACACATTTCTCATTTTCATTCTTGTTCCTTACTTCTGAACTACACTCAGATCTCTCTTTGGAGTAACTTATATTTCTTACTTTGATTTGCTTCCAGTGGCTCAAGGTGAAAAAAATTTTTTTTTATCCTTTAAGCATAACAATGGGGAAAAAAAGTGCTTTCCTTTATAATCCTGGGTAATATGTCTAATAAATTTGCCAGCAGTGAGGAATGAGCCTGTGAGGAAGTAAAGATACACATCTAATAGACTCTAATGACATAGGACAAAGGCCTAATTGTTGCTAAAATTTATGAGTTCAGTGTCCTTTCTCTTTGCAGCCTGGAGAAACAGTCTTACCATATTCTGAGCATCTTCCATCCTACATGATTTTTCTGTATCTCCTTTGAAAATGACTGCAAAATGCTATAAACTCTTTGTTGCATGGCATTATGTGGAAACTAGATGTACTGGTTAATCCAAGAATTAATAAGCATTTTCCGTATGTATAGGCGACAAAATGAGGACAAACCCAGCTTTAAGTACCTTATGCTTTCTCTGGTTCTAATAGCCCTGCTCTCTCTCTTAAAGCTCTACAATAGCTATTAAATGTAGCTACACTATCTTTGTGCTACTGACAAGTACATGTATCAGTTGATCAAGAGTCCTTATTGCTGGAATGCCAAGAAAGAACACTGCAGTTTTGTTTGTATTTTTTAAATAAGGGAGAATGTCATTATCTTCACAAGGCCTATGGTCATGTTCCCCAAGTTACCCAAAGAGAACAAAGCCTGTTGCTGATTAAATACCAAAGTTCCTTTTAATTAATGCTCATGGAGGGTATGGGGAAGTATATGGACACCTGTTTTATGAAAACAAAATACACAATTTTAAAAGGTTCTTCCTTTATCCCTATTTTAGAGTTTGTTTTACTTTGCTTTATTTTTTCTATGGGATAAATTCTTCCCCCTAGTCCCCTCATGATTTCTTTCGGCATGATACATGAATAACTATGCATAGAAGCTAGTTGGGATGGGGGGGTGTCAAACAAGATAAAGCTATATTGACTTGTTTCATTTGAAACTCATGATCTGAAACCTAAAAGCATATTTAATAGGCTCCTGCAATTTCTTCATAGAGGGGACTCAATAAATATTTCCTAATGGAATAACACAAAGTTTTAAAATATTGTATTTAGGCAGGAAGCATCTCCTACACATTTAAAAGTTCATACTGGATTTATTGGTCTACTATAGTTACTGGCTGCACAGTTAATATTATTAAATAAGAAACTGGGCAAGTATGTAACTCATCCATCCAGGGTACCCTGTGTGATATGTGGCCTAGGATGCACTGCCCAAATTGAATACTTTTTCTTTTCAAACAAGAAAATATATCAGAAATTTGATTATGAATTTCTCTGCCAATATTTTTTATATATGATATCAACAAAAAGTCCAAAGGGACCAGTAAGGGCCAAATTAAACATAAATGTCCACGTGAAAGACAGCAAACTTCCACGAACAGCTAATTGATGAATGTAAAAGTATGTGTAGACACACATATAACTGAGGGAAAATGATATTTGAATTAAATTCAAAATGTTGAGCAACAGATTCAACTTCAGACAAGATAGTCAGATTCTGAAGGAAAAAAGAAAAGCATGATGACAAACAGTAAGATAATTTACAAATTGGGATTCACCGCTGCCCAGAAATGCTAAGTAGAAGAGGGAAAGGGGTGCACATTGGATATTTCCTGTACATTCATCCACACAGATAGTACCATAATAAGTAATGCTATCCTTGACCAGAATGAAAAGGGCAGACCCTTTTCATTTATAGGTAATGTGGATGAATCATTCACGAGAGACTAAACTCTTGTTTCTAAGTTGAACCCCAAAGCCTTTCAAGCTTGAATAGTTTACATTGTTTTTACATTTTTAAGAACCACATTATAAAGTAGAATCATGTATCGACTTGTTCTCTGTAGTGGTGATATCTTTCAAAAGTTACACATCCCTGGGTCAGTGTGGATTGATGTACAGTGGTCCCAGCCTGAAAATTCTCTGGAAAGAGTAGACATTATTTCCAAGTTATCATCTACAGTGAATTCTAGTTCTTAATTTTTATTTGCTTACAAATTACTTCTCCTGACAGAAGCTATATTTAGCTGAACTATGTGGTTTGATTTTCAAATCCTCCACCCACACACACATATATTTAAGTAATTGTTTCAAAGGTTCACAATCACCGCTTTGTAAGGAAGGAAAGCAGCGCATGCGTGCTTAGTTGTTCAGTCCTGTCTGACTCTTTTGCAACCCCAAAGACTGTTGCCTGCCAGGCTCCTCTGTCCGTGGGATTTTTCAGGCAAAAATACTGGAATGGGTTACCATTTTCCTCCTCCGCAGGATCTTCTTGACCTAGGGATGTAACCTGCATCTCCAGTGTCTCCTGCATGGCAGGCATTCTTTACCCACTGAGACAGCTTCTGTTGCAAGTAAAAATATCCCTTAGTACAAATAATTAGTACAAAAAAATCCCTTAGTGCGAATTCCTGTAGGTGAAAATTATGTCTATCATCTGACCTTTGTGTCACACTTCTTACAGTGTAACTAGACAAATCCCTTCAGAGAGCCACCCACGCTGAGTAAAACTGCTTTGAGAGGCTCACTGCTTCTTTTGCGTTTCAATGAAGATTCCAAATGATAGGCATAAACTAAACAGAACTGCACAGTAAATAGGAATGTGCCTCTGTCATGTTAATTGGAAAAAGGTTGCAGTGCAGTTTAGACTGGAGAAACAGCATGAAACCTGAAGTCAGGAGAGGGAGGAGTCTGGTCCTTGCTCTGCCATTTGCTTGCTGAGTGACACTGGGAAAGTTGCTTAACTTTTCTGAGAAAATTTTGTGAAATTGGAAGATTATACTTAATCTTTACTGTTTCACGTAGCTATTTGAAAAATTTGGTAATCAAACTGCTGTTTTAATCATATTTTCTCTCTACGTATCAATATATTGTTGGGCTCTAGAGATAGTATCAGTTCAGTTCAGTTCAGACCAGTTCAATTGTTCAGTCATGTTCGACTCCTTCTGATCCCATGAATCACAGCACACCAGGCCTCCCTGTCCATCACCAACTCCCGGAGTTCACGCAAACTCATGTCCATTTAGTCGGTGATGCCATCCAGCCATCTCATCCTCGGTCGTTCCCTTCTCCTCCTGCCCCCAAACCCTCCCAGCATCAGGGTCTTTTCCAATGAGTCAACTCTTCGCATGAAGTGGCCAAAGTACTGGAGTTTCAGCTTCAGCGTGAGTCCTTCCAATGAACACCCAGGACTGGTCTCCTTTAGGATGAACTGCTTGGATCTCCTTGCAGTCCAAGGACTCTCAAGAGTCTTCTCCAACACCACAGTTCAAAAGCATCAATTCTTTGGTGCTCAGCTTTCTTCACAGTCCAACACTCACATCCATACATGACCATTAGAAAAACCATAGCCTTGACTAGACGGACCTTTGTTGGCAAAGTAATGTCTCTGCTTTTGAATATGCTCGCTAGGTTGGTCATAACTTTTCTTCCAAGGAGCAAGCGTCTTTTAATTTCATGCCTGCAATCACCACATCTGCAGTGATTTTGGATAGATATAGACATAGCCCCTAGGTGGCGCAGTTGTAAAGACCCTACCTGCCAATACAGAAGGCGCAAGAAACGGGGATTCAGTCCCTGAGTCGGGAAGATCCCCTGGAGTAGGAAATGGCAACCCGCTCCAGTATTCTTGCCTGGAGAATTCCATGGACAAAGGAACCTGGTGGGCTACAGTCTGGGGAGTCACAAGAGTCGAACGCAACTAAGCAACTGAGAACACACACAAACAGATATAGATATATGGATATCTATCTAAATGTGTGTATAAATATAATACACATATTTGAATATATATATATGAGCAGAATAGGGGCTTCCCTGGTGGCTCAGATGGTAGACCGTCTGCCTACAATGCCGGAGACCCGGGTTCGATCCCTATTTTGGGAAGATCCTCTGGAGAAGGAAATGGCAACCCACCCCAGTATTCTTGCCTGGAAAATCCCATGGATGGAGGAGCATGATAGGCTACAGTCCATGGGGCTGCAGAGAGTCGGACACGACTGAGCAACTTCAGTTTCACTTTTTCATGAGCAGAATAAACATAGACATATCTAGCAGCTTGGGGGAGTTGTGGTTTTGTTTGTTTTTCACAGGTGCTTGAACAAGTATGTATTTGCTCTGTTGAGCGGAGTGTAGAGTAGTGTCAGTTCAATCTTATGTTGATTATATTGTTCAATTATTACTAGCTACTACTTATGGTTGCTTTAGTAAGGGCACTGGGTCCTTAGATCTCCTTACCCTGCCATTCTGGAAATAATGAGATTTTGAAACAGTATTTCCTTTGTCTTTTATTTATTATAGCCATTCTGGTAAAATTCTCCTGATATTTTTTCTTAATTTCCTAATTCTATGGTTTGATGGTTTGTTTCATTTTGAAATCTGAAGATTCACATTTGTATATTGTATTATTTCCATCTTTAGTCACTTTGAAAGAATTTAACATTAACATTCTATAAAAATTTGAAGCCATCCTTATAGTCTCCAAGACGTTTTAAAAACTGATAAATATAGTTTAATTGATAAGAAATTTAAAGATAATTTTTAAGGAAACACAGAAGTATAATGAGTAAGGACTATTTCTTTCTAGGAAATTATTTTTTCTTCAATTTTATTACATTTGTTACCTGCAGTATTCCTAAAGTCCTCTTAATTTTCTATCTTCCAAATGTTGCTTTTCCTTACTATATTGTATTAGTTTACTAAGCCTGCCATAGCAAAATACCACAATCAACAGTGTCTTAAACAAAAGAAATCTATTTTCTCACAGTTCTGGAGGATGGAAGTTCAAGATTAAGTTGCCAACAGTTTTTCCTGAAGTCTCTTTTCTTGGCTTGCAGATGGCCACCTCCCTGCCGCCTCTTCACATGGCCGTTGATCTGTGCATACACGCCTTTGGTGTCTCTTGGTGTGTCCAGATTTCGTTTTTTTATAAGGATACTGAAGCCAAAACTTAGCCTTTGTGCGCACTGATACTGAGTAAAATCTTGGAGACAGAGTTTTGGGTGAAGTAGTAAAGAATAGCCTTATTGCTTTGATAAGACTTCCATGGCTCAGACGGTAAGAGCATCTGCCTGCAATGAGGGAGACCCGGGTTCAATCCCTGGATCGGGAAGATCCCCTGCAGAAGGAAATGACAACCCATTCCAATACTCTTGCCTGGAAAATCCCATGGATGGAGGAGCCTGGTAGGCTACAGTCCATGGGGTCACAAAGAGTCAGACACGACTGAGCAACTTCACTTTCACTTTCCCTTTTGATAGGCAAAGGTAGACATAGCAGGTTCATGCCCCCAAAACTCTGTCCCAAACTGGTGGGGTTTGTGGGGCGTTTTATAGCGAAGGGACAGGGTTGCTTCTAAGGACCAGGCTGCGTGCAAGCTCTGTATTCCTTTAATCTGAGATCTCCTGGCATCTCATGGTCTCATAATCTGTGGTTCTTGGTTCTCCAGGTTACTGAACTGTGACTTCCTCTCCGGAACCTCTTCTATTTGGTGGAGATTTTAGTTCTGCAGAAGAGCTCAAAGATTGTTGTGAATACCTCTTGAGGAAGAACCAGGACCCTGCCCCAAGGCTATACTATTGTTTCTTGACTGTTCTTCCTTTTTTCTGCATCCCCACCCTTTCCTGATTAGCAAATGTTTGAACCTATCCTCTGGAACTCAGGGAACAAAGAAAGGCTTTTGTGCTCAGGCACCCCATTTGGTCCTATTAGGTTTCAATACCAGTCACGATGGATTAGGGCTCCCCCCAACAGACTCATTTCAACTGAGGCATCACAGGTGGCGCAGCGGTCAAGAATCTGCCTGACAATACAGGAGACTCAAGAGAGGCAGGTTTGATCCCTTGGTCAGAAAGATCCCTTGGTCAGAAAGATCCCTTGGAATAGGAAATGGCCACCCACCCGAGTATTCTTGCCTGGAAAACCCATGAAGAGAGGAGTCTGGTGGGCTATATATAGTCCAACAAGAGAGACAAAGCTGAGCACAGCGTACAGCACAGTCATCTCTCCAGAGGCTCTCTCTCCAGTAAGAAGCATTGCGGTTATACAGATTTAGAGAGGGACACAATTAAGCTCATTGGATATATAGTCTAAGTCTTCCTTGTATTGATACATTGTTTAGTATTAATGGAAATATATTTTCAATCTAATAATCAACACACAACTGCTCTGGGAAAAACTAATTGAGACACCCCATTATGGTAGCCCTTATCCAGCCCTTGTTCTCTCATCCATTTAACCTACCATTTCTTCTCTCTTTCTTGCTTAATTGCTTTCTGAAAATGATTGCCCTCCAGCTACACCTGATGTTTACCCTTCCAGGGGAACAGTCTTCATTCCAGAAAGAATGTCACTGAAAGATGATCTCAAGGACCATCAGAACCTGTCTTGGAATCACCTGATGCCAGCCCTAATGATCTCATTGCCCCTAGGAGGAGGAGAAGAATGCAGGACCACATCAACCTTGACCCTTATCTTCAGTCCCATTTTCCATCCTAAAACTATAAGACCTCTTCCAACTTCCCAAGAAGGGGGACACAGTCTTGAAAGCATTAGCTTGCTGTGGTCCCCTTTGCCAGGGAAAGCAATAAAGCTACTCCTTTCTTCTCCTCCAACTCTGTCTCCATGCTTATATTCAGCAATGGTGAACAGAGACCTGTTTTTCGGCAACACAACTACTTCTAAACGGACTTTTAGTAGGCATTATGATTTTAATTACATGAATCAGTACTTACATGATTTTATAAGTATTTGCAGCAAATCTATTCATTTTTTCATGAAATGTACAGTACAATAATTTCCTAGTTTCTTCTTCCTTCATTCTTATACTTGACAAGGAAATTTATTAATAGATAATCACTCATAAACCAGCATTACAGAAATCCTCTGATACTACATAATCCTATGTCCCAAAGAATATCTACTAAACACTTGTTAGATTAATTTAGCTAGGTTTGGGTCTTTGTTTTTTACTTGTAGGAACTTAAAGGCCAATAAAAACAGAGATAAGTATCCAGGAATCAAACTGCTATTTGCTATATGACATACAGTAACAATTATTAAAAATCGATGCTAATGGATGGCAAAGACTATGCTCTCTGGTACATGTTCTTCCTGTTGGTCGATGCACAGTTAACAACTTCACTCTCCTGATACAGCCCTGTCTCCTACACCCTGCTACCATTAGAGAAAGCTGTGACTATGAAGTTGCATCTGTGAAGGCAGTTCTTCGGATCTCTGCAGAATCTGTTAGCAGTTTTAGAGTCTCTCTCCAGGGTTTTCCTGGCCTTTTAGAAAGCTTGGGACTTTAGCCAGAACAGGCTGACCAACCTCTCCAGGGACCTATTTAACCTTGTCATTAGCAAGAGAAAAACCTTAAGCAATTCCCATGTCAATTTGATAGAGGATGAAACTAAGGGTCAAACAGACTAAGGATTTTGCCTGTTAAGTTCAAAGTCATAATATGAATAATTGATGAAGCTGCAAATTCCAGTCTAATGACTTTTATCCCAGAATGATTCCATCTTCTTTCACTGGTGTTAAAGTAGGAACTTGATAAGTCTTGCTAATTATATAAGATTATCAACTGTGTAACCATGTGTTAGGCAAATGAATTGCTTTCTTTTCACTGGAATGATGCTATCTAAGCTTTTCAGGTGTCACCGGTAGTAAAGAATCTGCCTTCCAGGGCAGAAGACACAAGATGACTTGGGTTTGATCTCTGGGTCGGGAAAATCCTCTGGAGGAGGAAATAGCCCACTCCAGTGTTCTTGCCTAGAAAATTCCATGGACTGAGGAGCCTTGTGGACTACAGTCCATGGGGTCACAAAGAGTCGGACACAATTTGAGCAACATGTACACATGCACAAACTGCCGGAGCAGATAATCCTCAGCAGTCTCATTAAACCAGAGTCAGATTTCAGGAAATTAGATTATTTAAGGGATGTGGGCAGAATTTTTTTTAATAATTTTAAATTTTTTAATGTTTTTATTTTTTATTGGATGAAAGATTATTTAAATTCTATGCTGCTTTACAATTTTCAGAAGTTTTACACACATGATTTCGTATAATTCTGGAATTACCCCTTTTCCCTGTCTACCTCTGTATTGCCCCTCCTGTCTAACCTCTCCCCACAGGTAACTACTGGTTTGTTCTCTGTATCTGTGAGCATGCTTCTTTTTTATTTTATTTATTAGTTTGTTGTATTTTTTAGATTCCACATATAAGTGATATCATACAGTATTTGTTTTTCTCATCTGACTTCTTTCACTTAGCATAACTGGGCAGACTCTTTCAGAGCTGCTGAGTATATTCAAAGATTTATTAATTAAATCAGAATAGAAAATTTTATGCCCATTCTTCCCTAGACGTGGTACACAAGATAAAAAAGTTAAAGTTGCTTAATGTATACAGCTCTCTCAACTAGAACTTGCTGGGGAAAGAGACTGATCCAAAAAAATTCCTGGACTTTGTTAACCATCCTCTCCTTAGCACTAACCCAGTGCCTGGAAGTAAGAGGCTAACAATGTATTGGTGCTGGTTTAGTTGCTAAGTCATATCTAACTCTTGCAACCCCATGGACTATAGCCCACCAGACTCCTCTATCCATGGGATTTCCCAGGCAAGAATACTGGCGTGGGTTGCCATCTCTTTCTCCAGGGGATCTTCCTCACCCAGGGACCAAACCCACATCTCCTGCATTGTTCATGGTCTCCTCCTGCATTGCAGGCAGATGCTTTACTGCTGGACTGTTAACAAAGCATCTGCCTGCAATACAAAAGATGCAAAGTTGATCCCTGGATTGGGAAGGTTCCTTGCAGAAGGAAATGGCAACCCACTCTGCTGCTCTTGCCTGGGAAATCCGGTGGCCAGGGGGGTCTGGCAAGCTGCAGTCCTTCAGGTTGCAAAGAGTCGGACATAACTGAGTGATTGAAAAAACAACAACAATATATTAATTGAAATAAATTAGAGAATGAAAACTTTTTATAAAGTAATGGCTGAAAGAGGAGGGTAGCAGGCAGGGCAAAACCTTTAAAAGAATGACATTGTCACAAGGACATAAGATAAACTAATAAGAACCAACTAGGTCCAAGATGGCCATTGAGACTTCCAGTAGACCTTGAGGCTCAGTATACACTCAGTATAACACTCTAGTAAGCTAAATGACACGCCCACAGGTGTCACGACAGTTTCAAGGCTGACCATAAAAGATCAAGAGGTGGGTGGTATCCCAATTTTCTGGAAATCCCCACCCTTCCCCCAAAATAGCTGAAATACCCCTCTCACTCATTAGCCTATAAAATTACCCACCTCTGTAAAAACTGACAACCCCATACCCTGGTACTTCTTGCCTTCACACTCTGTCTGTGTAGGATTTTTTCCTAAACAAATTTGCTTCATATCTATCATTTTGTCTCTCACTGAATTCTTTCTGTGACAAGATATCAAGAACTGAGTTTCATTCAGTCCTGAGACCACATGTGTGATCTCAGTTAAAAGGTTGTGGCTTCAAGTCCGAATCTGATTTACAGTTTCACAGTCCCCCCCTTCCACTTTTGCTCTCCTGAAGTCTCTTCACATCTGGCAACCAAGTGATACTTGAAGAGTATAAACCAGAGTATGTTATCATCAGAACTCTTCAGTGACTCCCATTCTTTCTCAGGACAAAAGCCAAGGTCCTCGCAACAGTTCTGAAGGCTCTGCAAGATTGCCCTGTGTGTCCCTTTGAACCCTTCTCGTACTTTCAGCTTTGCTCACACCCCTCCATCCACGCGGCCTTCTTTGCTGTTCCTCCAGCTTGCCAAATGTGTTGCCAACCTGGGGAAACACCTCCCCACCTCCGCAGGCTGCTACCCTAGATTTTGGTGCTGCTCATTCTTTGCAGTGCACAATTTAAAGTGGAAACAATTCTCCCCAACTCCATATTCACCTCCCTAATCTATTTATCTCTCTACTCTTTATGAATTTCTAATAAATAATTGACTTGTTTATTGTGCCTATCATCTATTTTACCCCAGCTGCAATGGGAATACCATAAGTACAGGGATTTTTGTTTGTTTTTCTAGTACCAGGAACATAATAAGTATTCAGTGAACACTTACTGAAAAAATAAAAACTGTACAGGGAAATGATCTAAATTCAGTAAAATCAGTGTTTTTGTGCAAGCAACATTAAAGGATCTATTAACAAAGAAGGGAAAGACAAGAAAATATTTTCAGAATAAACTGGAAAGGACGTTTTAGGACTACAAAGGAAAAGTGAAGTTTATGCACCAGGCTTCCCTGGTGGCTCGGATGGTAAAGAGTCTGCTTGCCATGGGGGAGACTCGGGTTTGAGCCCTGGCTCAAAGAAGATACCCTGGAGAAGGAAACGGCAACCTACTCCAATATTCTTGCCTGGAAAATCCCATGAATGGAGGAGCCTAGTGGGCTACAGTCCATGGGGTCATAAAGAATCAGACTCAACTGAAAGACTAACACACACATGTACAAAACAATAAATAAACAAAAAAGAGGGGAGGGAGGAAGGAAGAAAGAAGTAAAGAGACTTTATGTTGACTTAAACAGTGCTGATTAAGACGTCGCTCTTCATAGAGTTTCCAAGTTCCCTTGAATCATTGGTCTGGAGAGAAGACAACTAGGACTTCAGTCCCCAACATCTGAATCTGCTCCTCAGTTTTATATCATTAATATTTTGAGTTTCTCAATAAGATTTTGTTTTGAAAAAAAAAAATCCTTCAGATTAAAAGTGATAACAGGAGAATGAAACTACTGCCACAAATTACGGTACACTGGGCACTTTCTAAGAGCTGTTCACTGAGGCCTGCTGATAGAAAAGGTCAGAATCATAGAGAGTGGTCTGTAGAGAATCTCTCTCTCTCTTAACAGCCAGCCTTCAAGTTCTGAAGCTCAGAAAGAGAGTGGCTGTAAGACAAAGAAAAAGAACACCCAGGTCTTCAGGGACATGCCCAGCTAAACCTGGAGTTGAGGTGATCCAGTGGAGCAAGGAAGGAGAGGCCCAAGAAAGGGAAACGGCTCTGAAGATGGTTCAGCTGTTCATCTGAGGGAGTAAGGGTGCTGGGCAGAGCATTTACAGCCTCAGAGGACACTGAGATAAGAACACAAAGACATTCTTGGAAGCTACTCAGAACATGAGTTGGAACTCTGTGGAATGTGGTGGGAATAAAAATAAGCAGTGGGGTTTTTAGTGTTGGGAACAATGGTGTGGCCCCCTCACTGAGTATGAATTAGGGTTGTTCACTGTCATTGCTGGGAACTGAGGAGTGGGATTCCTTATCTGGTAGGAATTTGTGCCTGCAGTGGCTGGATTTGTGCCTGCATTGAGAGATTTGTGCCAAGGGTGTATATAAAGATGTATAGTGTATGAGTTTGGAGGAATTTACACCACCCAGGCTCTTGGCTTTGAATAGTTAAGTTCTATTTTTTAAATTATTATTACTAAATATTATTATTATTACTAATTTTTATTAATTATTACTATTAAAGTTTACTTAGGGTCTTAAAATCTGTTCTACACTGATATATCCTATGCTATTAGCATTTCACTTTATGCTCTTCTAAATATTCCCTGTGTGTCTTAGTCACTCAGTCTGTCTGACTCTTTGCGACCCCATGGACTGCAGCTCACCAGGCTCCTCTTTTCACGAAATTCTCCAGGCAAGAATTACAGGAGTGGGTAGCCATTCCCTTCTCCAGGGGATCACCCAGGGACTGCATCCCAGCCTCCTGCATTGCAGGGAGATTCTTTACCACCTGAGTTACCAGTGAAGCCAAAATATTCTCTGCCCATGCTTAATTTAGTATATGTGATGATTCATGTTATTTGCACAAAAATAATAAATAAGGCTGGTAGTCTAAGGAGAGGACAAACAAAGCTGTAAAAAAGGGCAACTTTCATGTTATTCAGTCTTAGTTTCACATAATGATATTATTTCATTTTTGTTTCTGTTGGAATTGCTATTATGAACATGTGGCTGTTTTTTGGATACTTTTCCATTGATATTGCCCTGATTTGGTGATTGTGGTTAAGGAATTTAGGTATTTGAGTGTAACACAGAAACAGGAATTTTTGTTGAAAGGATAAATTTCCTATAAAGATTCATATTAATATGTATAGAAACCATAATAGAAAATTTTACTTAACAATAAATAAAAGTGGTCCTGGGTCTTCCCTGATTGCTCAGTGGTAAAAAGTCCACCTGCCAATGCAGGAGATGCAAGTTCAATCCCTGGATTGGGAAGATCCCCTGGAGAAGGAAGTGGCAACCCACTGCAGTACTCTTGCCTGGAGAATTCTATGGACAGAGGAGCCTGGTAGGCTACAGTCCATGGAGTTTGGACATAACTTCATGACTGAACAACAGCAACAACAAAAAAGTGGTCCTATCTATACAGAAGTAGAGGAGAATTGTAGCAAATGTCTTTAGACGCACAGTAAGAGCTATGAGGCCACTGAAAATCATGAGAAGAAGCTGAAAAACAAGGATTTCTTAACTTGAGAAGCAAGACCTGCTGAATGTAATACCTGTTTCCAAATAGTTGGAGGCTTCTGGAATTTTAAAAAAAAAAAAAAGGACTGGGCTTGTTAGACATGGCCTGAGGGACAGATGATGAGAGATGCAGTTTGCTGAGAAAATGGAGCAGAATGTCTGTGGCATTCACATCTCTACTTCTGACTCTAAGAGCATCGGGATGTGCAGCCTAGCCTCGGTGGCCATGTGCTCACCAATGGAGAAGACAGAACAGAGACGTTAACAGAGTGTCTGCTCTGCTGACTATGCCTGCATGATGGCCAGAGATAAACTGTGATGGGCTCCAATTTACCTTTCTACTCCTGCCACTTCTTCCTGTGCAATTCAGACTTGAAGGCTACTGGTTAATTCTTCCCCACGATCTCCCCAGTCCCATATACACTTAGAATGCTAGGACCCTTCTGGGCCTTTGCTCATGCTGGTTTCTTTCCTTAATGCTCTTTCTCCTTTCTCTACCCTGAAAGAAGATCCAGCTCAAATATCACTGCTATAGAGGTTTCTTTGCCTTGGGGTTCCTTCCACAGAATCCCTTGGGATTGCATTTATATAGCATTTTAACAGTGTTACAGACATAATTGGCTTAAAGGCAACAGATTAAATGCATAAATGGCTTAGATTAGGTTGGATTAGGTGCTTTTTAAATATATGAATTCTTTCCTTTCTGTATCCTAAACTCAGTAACTGGCTCAATCCTTAGCACATAATATTTGCTCAAGGAGGTTTATTGAAAGAATAAATGAAATTTACCTCCAGTATATTTTCACTTTTCATCAGCACAATCAAATAAAAGTTTGATTATTTTGCTTGTTTTAAATAATCTATTTACTGATTGCTAGCAATCTATTTATGCATGGGTAAATGCCACACTAGAAAGATGGTTATGCTTTTCTTTTGGAATGCCAATGGACTCAGCTACAGGAAAGGGGTGATGACCACCATTTATTCATTCATTTAATTACTAATTATGTGACAGTCCTCTTCTAGGCTCAGGTGATTCTGTGAAAAAAAATACAGACAATGCCCTCTGTTGATGCCCAATTAGATCTTTAATTCTCTAAAGAGACAGAAAATAATCAAGTAACCAGAAAAACAAGGTACTAGTGCCTAGGGCAGTGGCACCCCACTGTAGTACTCTTGCCTGGAGAATCCCATGGACGGAGGAGCCTGGTAGGCTGCAGTCCATGGGGTCGCTAAGTCGGACATGACTGAGCGACTTTACTTTCACCCTTCGCTTTCATGTATTGGAGAGGGCAATTGCAACCCACTCCAGCGTTCTTGCCTGGAGAATCTCAGGGACAGGGGAGCCTGGTGGGCTGCTGTCTATGGGGTCGCACAGAGTCGGACACGACAGAAGTGACTGAGCAATAGCAATATAGACTAAAAGGACCATAAAATGATATGTTGTTTTGCAACAGATTACGGATGGAGGTTAGAGTGGGTGATTCTTCTCTGATGAGGTGAGATCTAAATGTTGGAAAAGAGCCTGTCACGTAAGATCTGGGAATGGAGAGGACAGTCAGAGCAGTCTAAAGACAGGAATTGGGAAAAGAACGGCCACAAGTGTAGCCAGCACATCATCAGGGAAGAAGACCATAGAGTGTTCGAAATACTCCACTACCTGCTTCCCATGTTTCTACTTTTATGGCTGACTGCATCCTTGGAAGAAGACTATCCACATTTTATAGAAAGGGAAGCTGACAGTCAGAGAAGAGAAATAACTTTCTGTTCTGGAAATGGAAGAAACAATGATTCTAAACAAATTGTGACTGTCTCAAATGTTCAGGATCAAACTCAGACTTGAGTAAACTGATTCTAGATATCACTGTCTTTATAGTCTTTTGATAAACCACTGTGAGTGTGAAAAGAAGCAAATACACTGGAATCTCTTGATATATTGCTAATGTTAGAAGACAGTATTGCTTACCTTCAAGTGTGAATGTACTATTTTAAGCTTTTCCTTATTTGCAAGTTATATATTTCAAAAACAATTGTCATCCATTTAAAACCATGGTAGGAGCTATGAACAACATATTTCATTTTAATAGATCAATTTAAAATGTCAATTGATATAAATACCAATAAAATGAAAACTCATAGTTTGAAGAGAATATATATTATTTCAGTAGTTTTTTTTTTTATTGAAGTATAATTAACTTACAATATTATATTGATTTCAGGTATATTACATAGTGATTCAGTATTTTTATACATTGCAAAATGATTGCCCCAATCTAGTTACTGTCTGTCTCATGCAAAGTTATTGCAATATTATTGACTATATTTTCTATGCTGTATATTACTTTTTATAAGTCACTGGGAAGTAGCTTTATTTTATAACTGAAACTTTGTCCCTTTTAACCCCCTTCCCTATTTTGAACCCCCTTCATCCCTTTACCCTCTCTGTCCTGGCAACCACCAGTTTGTATATGAATCTGTTTCTGCTTTGTTATATTAAATTTTTTTGATTATACAAATAAGTGAAATCACACAGTATTTGTTTTAGTCTGACTCATTTAACATTGTGTAATACCATCCAGATTCATCCATATTGTCACAAATGGCAAAATTTTATTCCTTTTATTGGTTGCTTAATATTCCTGTCTGTAGTATGTGTATGTGTACTATGTTTTCTGTCCATGAACACAGGTTGCAGCCATAACTTGGTTGGTTGAAGTGTGCCCAATCATGTCCAACTCTCTGCAACTTCATGGACTGTAGCCTGCCAGGCTCCTTTGTCCATGGAATTTTCCAGACAAGAATACTGGAGCAGGTTGCCATTTCCTTCTCCAGGGGATCTTCCCAACTCAGGGCTTGAACCTGTGCCTCCTGCCTTGGCAAGCAGATTCTTTACCTCTGTTCCACCTGGAAAGCCCACATCTCGGCTATTTTAAACAGTGCTACAATGAATTGAGGTGGCATCTATCTTTTTGTATGAGTGTTTTCAGTCTCTCTGATTAAATACCCAGAAGTAGAATGCTGAATTGTATGGTAGTTCTATTTTTTATTTTGTCCCATTTTCCATAGAGGCTACACCAATTTACATTTCCACCCATAATGCACAAAGTTTCCCTTTTCTCTGCATCCAATTCAACACTTTTATTTTTGACTCTTTGATGATAGCTATTCTGACAGGTGTGAGGTCATAACTTATAGTGGTTTTGATTTACATCTCCCTGATGATTAGCTATGTCGACCATCTTTTCATGTGTCTGTGACCATCTGTATATGTTTGTGGGAAAAACTTCTATTTAGGTCCTCTATCATTTTTGATTAGTTTCTTTCTTTCTGTGACCATCTGTAATGTTTTTTGGAAAAACTATTTAGGTCCTCTACAATTTTTTATTGGTTTCTTTCTTCCTGTTTTATTTGGTTACTGAGTTTTATGAATATTCAAAATAAATTTTTGATGTTAACTACTTATCATTTGAAAATATTATCTACCATTCAGTAGATGGCCTTTTTGTTTTGTTGATATGAAAAGGCTATTTAGTTTGATGTAGTTTCATTTGCTTATTTTTGCTTTTGTTTCCCTTGCCTAAAGAGACAGATCTAAGAAAATAATGATACCATCAACATCAGAGAGCTACTGTCTATGTTTTTTCCTAGAAGTTTTATGGTTTCAGGTCTTACATTTAAGTGTATAATCCACTTTGAGTTGATTTCTGTGTATGGTGCAGAAAGTCACCCAGTTTCATTTTTTTGCATATAGCTATCCAGTTTATCCAACACCATTTATTGAAGAGAATGTGTTTTTAAAGTTTGGGGATAAAGTAAGAGGCAATTCAACGTTAAAACACAACATATGTTGTTGTTGTTGTTGTTAAGCATTGTCTCCTGTTGATGCTAAAACAGTCAACCAATTCTTCAGGGCTGACATAGCACACTAAAACTAATAACAAAATGCAACCATGAAACATTGTGGACATTTCAAAAAGGGTATTCAGTTTATAGTGAATACAATGAACAGATACATCTCTGTTCTATTTCTAAAAATTAATCTATTAGTGATCAGTAACTACAAAAAGGCTAATTAAAGGTTAACTAAAATACCATGTAATTATCTTCCCTTGGGCCAGAAGAAACTTAAAGTAATATGGAAATTAATTCACTGACACTGGGAGATATTCCTTAAACCAGAGATAACAAAAGATTCAAAATTAGAGTAGTATCTAAATGAACGGATATGGAAAACTTGGCCAATTGCCTAAAAGAGTCAAGCTGCAGATTTTTAGAATGTACAAGGAAAAGATAGCCTTCAGAGTCTTATCTAAGAAACGTCTTCATCTCAACAATGAGATTCAAGTTTTGAGTTACTGTCTATGGAGATAAACTAGTATAGAAAGACTTTAGCCTATGTAAGGTCATTACCATAAATCATAAAGAGGATTTGGGCATGTGTGTTCCTCAACCAGAAGAAAAAGTTACCACTAGTAAATTCCTGAGTCTTAGACATATGGCAGAATGTGCATGGGCTGTTTGCTGAGATTTATTTTTCCCTCCAGGTATGTGTTTCCTGTCCCAGTGATCTGGTAGTAATAAATATCTTACTGTACATCCAGAAACCTCATTAGAAATAAGGACTATAGTTATCAATTTGATTTTAGGAGCCAGAGATTAGAAGTGATGTTTCTCTGACTTTGTACAATCTGCCTCACTTCAGAAGAGGGGCAGAGCTTTGTTCATAAAGGGTTCTCCTTATAAAATAAAGCAAACAATTTTTAAGGTTTTCTGTACATGCCTTAGTGATCTGTGATTGATTAGACCTCAGGAGGCTAAAGAGGAATATAACTTAATTAAGTTGAGATTTTTGTTAAGGCACAGATGAAGGAGAAGCAGGAGTTTTATTTTGAAGCCAACCCCCTAGGGTCTTAATAAAATATGCAGTAGTCATTAACACACAATTTGCCTCTTTGGTCCTTCCTAACAAAACTGGAAGAATTTTGAAGAACATGTGATTTCCATTTTACCCCATGGGTCTAGGTCTCTTGGTCAGTTTGGAAATCAAGCCTAAAATAACAACCAAAGAAAGTTTAAATTTATATCCAGAATAACAAACAGGTTTCATATTGCCTGCCCTGCCAGATCTCATCAATTAGAGGTGGCTGCCTGGAATTCTGGGTAGAGCAGGATGGTAAAGTACACTAGCTCCTGGGAAAGAAACCAGGATGAGTTACTTATGTTTACCATGCATTCAGGGAGGGAATATGACAAGGCCCACTCAATATGCTCACTGACTCTGATGGAGACAACTCCAAGAAACATGAAGACAGATGATTGTTTCAGGGAACCATGATGGATGAAGAATAAAACTTCCACACCAAGAATGGTGTGTGGGTGCTCAGTTGTGTCTGACTCCTTGTGGTCCCATGGACTGTAGCCCATCAGGCTTGTCTGTCCATGGAATTTTTCAGGCAACATTACTGGAGCAGTTAAGGCTACTCCAGGGGATCTTCTCAGCCCAGAGGTCAAATCTACCTCTCTTGTGTCTCCTACATTGACAGTCGGATTCTTTACCACTCTGCCACCAATAAGGGGGAAAATATAAAAATACATATGTGTATAGTGACTTCAGAGTAAAGCCATTTACTCATTCATTAAAAAGTTTATTGTATGTTTGTTTATTAATAATTAAATTATTAACAATAATTAGCAAATATAATAATATTACTATAACATGTATTACATATAATACAAATATATTTTAATATACTCACATATTGTCATGGAAAGCAGGCATGATATGCATTATATATGAATAATGAAAAAATAAATATTTGCTGAGTGTATTTTCCAGGTGCTAGAAATATAATAAAAACTAAAATAACATTCTAATTTTGTTACATTTCATGTGAGGAAGAGACAAAAAAAAGGGTATTAAACAAGTAATTCTAGGACTTATAAAGGCTGAGAATAAAAATAAAGTAATGAAAAGGAGCAGAGATTATTAGGAGTGCCATTTCATAAACAGTGGGTGAAGCCTTCTCTGAGAAGGTGGCCTGGAAGGAGGACCTGAAAGGAGTGAGTGGACAAGCTGTGCAGACACGTACAGGGAGGGCATGTCTCTTTCAGGGAGGAGCAAGCACAGAGACCTTGATGCCAGAGTGTTCTTGGTGTCTGAGGAACAGCAAGGATTTCAGTGGGTGGAAGGAGCGCTGATGAGAGTGAAGGAGATGAGGAGAGAACGGGGGCTGATGAGGAGAGCTAAGCCTCCTCAGCTAGTGAGAAAGCTATCTCTTATTCCGAGTTTGACAAGTTACCAATAGAGAGTTCTGAGCGGAAAGTTACTATGAATGACCTGGTGGTTGCTGAGAAAAACTGTGCAGGGAAGGAAAGGGGGCAAAGATAGAAGAAAAAAGACCACTCAGAAAAGAAAAGCAAAAACACTCAGGAAGCACCTGTGATAATCTTGAACCAGTTTAGTTGTGGTGAAGGGGAGAAGTGATCATATCAGGAGATAGCTCTCTCTTTCTCTCTCTCTCTATATACCCACATACATATATATATATTACATTTATATATGTGTGTATGTATATTTCCATATAATATTTACATTTTAAGATTTGTATTTATTTAAACTAGAAAGAAAAACTCAGCTCATCCATTTCTCTTACTCCCCACCCCCCAGCTCTTACAGCCACCAATCTGCTCTCTGTATCTATGAGTTTGAGTTTGTCTATTTGTTTAAATCCCACATGTAAAGGAGATTGTACGGTTATTTGTCTTTCTCTGTCCAGGTCTGTCTGTGCTGTCACAAATGGCAAGATTTCATTCTATTTTAGGGCTGAATAATATTCCATTGTATATATGACTTAAATAAGTTGAGGTTGATTAAGGCACAGTTCAAGGAAACTGAAAGTTCTTTACAAATTTTTTATTCATTCATTCATTGTTGAACTCCGGTTTTTTCCATATCTAGGCTACTGTAAATATGCTACAGAGAACATGATGATACATATCTCTTTTTCAAAGTAATGTTTTTGTTTGGAACTCCCATACTTTTTCCCACAGTGGTTACATTGATTTATATTCCCATCAAAAGAATGTATTCTGAAGGTAAAAGTGGTGGAATTTTTTAATGGATTGGAAGTGATATGTGACACAGAATATCATGAAAGACTCCAGTATTTATGGCCTGAGCAACTGGAGAAATATATTTGTCATGTTTTGAGATGGGGGAGATCGTGAAAGCCGCAGTTTTCAGGAAAAAAATTAATAATTCGTGTTTGAACATGTTAAATTCTTTTTAATTTTTTAAAAATAGACTTTATTGTGGTATAATTCATAAACAATTAGATGCACCAATTTAAAGTGTTCAGTTTGATGTATTTTGACAAAAGTATACACTTGTGTAACTAACACTGCAAACAAGATACAGTGTTTACCATTACCTCCAGAACTTGTCCTAGTCCTTTCCCTAGCCGCTACAGGCCCCAGGCAACAGCTGCTCTGTTTCCTGTCCCTATAGCATAGATTATGTTATAGCATATAATCTTTGGACTGACTTCTTTCAATCAAGACCAATATTTTTGTGATTCCATTCATGTTGTATCAGTAGTTTTTTTCCTCTTATTGCTGGGTATCATTTGCTTTTCTATTACTGAGTTGTAAGAGTTCTTACTGAGCTTCCTTGGTGGCTCAGACAGTAAAGAATCCACCTGCAATGCAGGAGACGGGGTTCAACCCCTGGATCAGGAAGATCCTCTGGAGAAGGAAACAGCAATGCACTTCAGTATTCTTGCCTGGAGAATTCCGTGGACAGAGGAGGCTGGCGGGCTACAGCCCGTTGGGCTGCAGAGAGTCAGACACAACTGAGCAAGTAACACACACGAGCTCTGAATACTACTCCTTTTTCAGATATATGCATATAAAATATTTTCTCCAGTTTGTGGTTTGCCTTTTCTTTTGAAGAACAGTGTATGTTGAAAAGCAGAACTTTTAATTTTGTTGAAGTCTGATTTATCACATTTCTTCTATGGTTTGTATATTTTATGACCAAAAAAATTTTTACATACTCCAAAGTTACAAAATTTCTTCTATGTTTTCTTCTAAATATTTTATAATTTTAACTTTCAAGTTTAGCTCTGTGATTTATTTCAAGTTAGTTTCCATATATGATGCACAGTTTATTTTTTCCGAATGGATATGCAGTTTTTCTAGCACCAAGTTTTGAAAATAATTTACTTCCTCCATGGAGTAATGTTGACACCTTTTTTCAAAATTCAATTGACCATAAATGTTAGAGACTATTTTTGGATGCTCCATTCTGTTGAACTGATCTTTATGTAGTCTCATGACAGTATTATACTGTCTTGAATATTAATTTTATACTAAGTCTTGCTTTGTCCCTCCAAGTAGTGGCAATGGCTTATTGTGTTACTAACATCTAGATTTTCTCACCAGCCCTTTGTTGACTTCTCAGCTTCTAATTAGTTTTCTTATTAACAAATACATTAAATTCCATTTGTTGTAAATACTTCAAGTGTTTTCCAGGTTAAAATTGACTAATATAAAGTCTCAAAAAATTGGTGAGAAAATACTATAATTATCCCCACTTAACAGATGAGGAAATTGAGGCACAGAGAAGTTAACTATTTCGTCTGTTAAATAAAGGGCTAGTAACTGGTGAAAGACAAGTTTCAAAGCCAGGTAATCCAGTTCCTGAGCATTTGCCTGCAACACTCTGCTTTGCCACCAGCAAATATCACTATACCAATGATATTCAAACCTTAATTCACTAAGTGAATCCATGCAGAATGGAAACAGGAAGAGACAAAAAATCAGAAGAATGAGCAAAGAATTTAGAGCTCAGAAAGATGAGGAAGAACCAACAAAGGAGACTGAAAAGAAATAATCCTTGAAAGAGGAAAATCATAAAAAGGAGTGTTCTAGAAACTAAGGGAAGAAAGTATTCCAAGGAGGGAGTGATCAGCTATGTCAAATGCTGCTGGTAGGTCAAATGAGGTAAGAGCTGGGAAATGCTCATGGGATTTGGCAACATGGGTTGTTGATGATCTTGATAAGAACAGCTGTGGTGGAACCATAGGTGGGTATTAGAGCTAATACATTGGGATCAAGGGAAAGGGGGGAAGAGAAAGTGGAGAATGAAAGTGTACACACCTCATTAGCTGTGTTTGTTGTGAGGGACTGGGTGGTCGCTGGGAGTGATAGTGGCGGTGGTAGATGAAGTCAGGTTTGTATGATGACGTGGATGACCTAATGAAGAAGAAAATTTTGATGATGCAAAAGTGAGGAGAGAAAATTGAAGAATGCAAATCCTAGAGGGGACAAGTGAAGACAGCAGTAAGACCCAGGGCCAAGCAGAAGAGTCAGCTGCAGGTAGAAGGGGAAATAACCCCTTCCTAGTAGTAAAAGAATTAGGCAGAGGATGTGGTACAAAGCGGTTTGACAGGATTTGTGCTAGGAATGTGTGGGAGAGTTCTTCTGGGAGCCTCTATGCTCTCAGTGAAGGAAGAAGTTGGACCATCAGCTGAAAGTGAAGAGAGGCAAGAAAATTGCAGAAACTTGATGAAAGTAGAAAAGATATCAATTATGTGGTGGTGGTGGTTTAGTCCGTAAGTCATGTCTGACTCTCTGCAACTCTATGGACTATGGCCCACTAGGCTCCTCTGACCATTAGATCCTCCAAGTAAGAATACTGGAATGGGTTGCCATGCCCTCCTCCAGAGGATCTTCCCAAACCAGGAACTGAACATGGGTCTCTGTGAGAGTAAGAATTAAATAGATTAGAGAAATGTAGTAGAATTGCCAGGTAGTAACACTGGATGCATGCTTGAGGGTAATGATCATACATGCAAAATGATAGCGAGTTGATACTGAATAAGTAGCTCTCATTTTTTTTAATGGTCATTTTCATCCCAATAATATTGTTGGGAAAAGTTAATAAGCTTAGATCTTCTAATTTTTTTTAAATTGACCAAAAGAATGACCATAAAATTTGCCAATTAAATTGTGCTGTTGTAATTATTTTAAGATAATTTCCTGATTTTAATCATTTAACTATGGCTCTGAAGGGCTTCTCTGGTAGCTCAGTGTAAAGAATCCGCTTGCAATGCAGGAGACATGAGAGACACAAGTTTGATCCCTGGGTCTGGAAGATCCCCTGAGGAAGAAATAGAAACCCACTCCGTTATTCTTGCCTGGAGAATCCCATGGACAGAGGAGCCTGGCAGGCTCCATGGGATTGCAAAGAGTCAGACATGACTGAGCAATTAACACTCACTCACTCATGGCTCTGTAAGAGAATTGCTTGGTTTTAGAAAATATGCAATGAAATATTTGAGAAGAAAGGGACATTATTTCTGCAACTTACTCTTGAATGTTTCAGAAAATGAATAATGGATATATGAGATTACACATATACAATATTCAAAAAACTAAGATCATGGCATCCAGTCCCATCACTCCTTGGCAAATAGATGGAGAAATAATGGAAACAATGCCAGACTTTATTTTCTTGGGCTCTAAAATCACTGCAGATAGTGACTGCAGCCATGAAATCAAAAGACACTTGCTCCTTGGAAGAAAAGCTATGAAACACCTAGACAGCGTATTAAAAAGCAGAGACATTACTTTGTCAACAAACACCCATCTAGTCAAAGCTATGGTTTTTCCAGTATTCATGTATGGATGTGAGAGTTGGAGTATAAAGAAAGCTGAGCGCCGAAGAATTGATGCTTTTGAACTGTGGTGTTGGAGAAGATGCTTGAGAGTCCCTTGGACTGCAAGGAGATCCAACCAGTCAGGCCTAAAGGAAATCCACCCTGAATATTCATTGGAAGTACTGATGCTGAAGCTGAAGCTCCAATACTTTGGCCACCTGATGAGAAGTGCCAACCAAAAGACCCTTTTCATTAGAAAAGACCCTGATGCTGGGAAAGATTGAAGGCAGGAGCAGAAGGGAACAACAGAGAATGAGATGGTTGGCTGGCATCACTGATTCTATGGACATGAGTTTGAGGAAGCTCTGGGAGTTGGTGATGGACAGAGAAGCCTGGTGTGCTGCAGTCCATGGGGTTGCAAAGAGTCAGACACAACCGAGCAACTGAACTGAATTGAACTGATAGATATATTATATGTGTATATTATGTATATATATGAGTGCATCAGAAAATACTGTTGCTTTGATGTTCCTTATTCATGCTGAATTGCTTCCCTCACTCTGAATCTATGATCTCTATGATCATCATTCTAGTCCTTGTCACCAACATCAAAGCCCGACAGACCTGTTTTCCCTATCACCTCTCCCTCAATATATTTTCTACATTCTAACCAAAGTCTATTTAAAGCTAGTCATGTTATAAAATATTCCAATGCATTTAGAATTTTCTGGGCCCTGTATATGCCTCCAAGCATCCAACCTTTCCTCACCATTCCACATACTCCAACAATACGGAATTTTCCTTGACTTCTGGAACAAGTCATGTCTGTTCCCATATCTGTACTTTTGACTGGAATGCTCTTATCTCTCATATCCCACATCTCATCATTCATTCAACAAAGATTTGTGAAGTATCTGCTATGTGCCAAGCACTGTTCTGGGCTCTGTGGTAACAATAGTGAAAGCACATTCATGGTCTTTTCACAGGGCTTGTGTTCTTGTCAGTGACATACTCAGGATTCATAAATCCTGAAGTTAACATAAATTTGGCCTGCTCTCACTAAGAAAAAAAAAAGCTATAAATTGTGAGTACAAAAGTAGATATAGAAGTCAGTAGTTATTTAGAATAAGAGAAGAAATTTCAAGCACTTTCTTGGCCTCGGAGTTTCAGACCCCTTTCTTCTGAGAAATCCTCCAGCAAATCGCTAGATGTACTCACATGCTAAGGCTTCCTGACACAACTTGCCTTCCCCTCTTCACCCTGAACATTGCACAGCTTCCAGAAACTCCCAGCAGTTATAAGGCTTCAAGCAAGACAGAGCTTCCCTGGTGATTGAGACGATAAAAATCTGCCTGCAATGCAGGAGACACAGGTTCAATCCCTGGATCAGGAAGATTCTCTGGAGAAGGGAATGGCTATCCACTCCAGTAGTCTTGTCTGGAGAATTCCATGAACAGAGGAGCCTGACAGACTACAGCGCATGGGGTCGCAAAGTGTTGGACATAACTGAGTAACTTCCACTTTCAAGCAAGACGGGAATTCTGAAGCTTAACCTTCACTAGCTTCATGGGAAATTTACTCCTAATTCTGTAAACAAGACAGATCATAAACAATTACAGCAAAAATATTTTAGGGAATGATAAGTATTATAAAAAGATAAAAGTAGGCCATGTGACACAGAATGCCCAGGCAGGCAGTATTAAACATAATGGAAGTGAAGACCTTAAACTTGATTCCAGAGTAAAGATCATACAAAAGCCACAAGCATTTAAAGGTCACAAGTTCTTTGCTTTCTTGACTGTTTCTATTGTAGCAAATTTTAAAAAAGGATTTCATAGAAGGATAGCAGAAAGCTGTGTTGCATTTCTTATGATACAAAATTGTTTATATCTTTTAAAAATCCATAAATTTAGTTTTCTGAGAAAGGAAGGATTTTTCCATAAGATAAAGCAAGTAAAACAGGCCATTGTCACTTTTATATCTGAGATGGTTCAGATCATTTTGCAGCATATTAAAAGCATTTCAGCCTACTTACCCAAAGCCCTTTTGAAAATGGTCTTCAAACTCCAGGGCTTCTATTTAAACAGAAGTGCACAGAGCAGCATCTTAGAAAAGTGACTGAGAAGAAGGAATTGTCTTCAGTTTTAACAGAAGACAAAGAGTGAGAGATGAGGAAACAGGAAAAAAATGATTTAAATTCTCCAGTACCTCACCATAAATGACAAAGACCTAAAGCCTGTGTGTCAATTTAAACCACTGAAAAGTATGCTTATTTTGAATCAGAGGGAAATGGAAATTGTCAGCAGCATTGTACTGTCTTAACCCGGGAGAAGAAAGAGTTGCAACTCTACATGTTTCTAGACTTTTATTGAGCTGCTTCTTTTAATCTTCTTGAAATTGGACTTTTTCATTTTACAGGAACACTACTTAGCTCTGAAAGATTATCTTAACAAAAGAATATTTCAATTCAGCAGTTTAGAGAAATTAGTCAAATGGAGTTGCCTGTCGTAATGACCATTCTGGTTTTCATCTTCACTGAAATAAAGCTCATAAAGAATCAGGATTGAGTGTTCCCACCTTCTCTTTCAAATTCTCCTGTCAGAAGAGGTCAGAACAATTGATACAAACTAGTTGAAGACAATTTTTATAATGGAATTCCTTCTGTCAGCCACTGTTTTATTTTTTTGTTTTGCTGTGTGTGTGTGTGTGTGTGTGTGTGTGTGTGTGTGTGTGCATGTGTGTAAAGGTTGGGGGTCTGGCTAATTTTTATTTTAGGTGATATAGACCTGTAATAAAAAAATTAAAAAATCAGTAGACAAAAACATACACAAGGAAAAGATTTTTCTTCTTATCTCATGCCCAATCTTTCTCCCTAAATGTAACTAGTAAGAATAATTTCTTATAGATCCTTCAGGGAATAGGGGGAAAATACACATATACACACACACACACACAAAGGTTACATATGTGTTTAATGTTTTACACAAATTGCATTATATGGCAAAGAGTGTTTGAATCTTCATATTGTTCAATTTAAATAATCATTGCTAAAATGACCTTTCAAAGAAATTGCATATTTTATTTTCCCACCAGAAATATATGAATTTCTGTACATAACCTCTCCAAATACATGACTTCATGAAGAAATACAGAAATTTCTTCATAGCCTCTCCAAAACTGAATGTTCAGTTCAGTTCAGTCACTCAGTCATGTCCAACTCTTTGTGACTCCATGAACCGCAGTACGCCAGGCCTCCCTGTCCATCACCAACTCCTGGAGTTCACTCAGACTCACGTCCATCGAGTCAGTGATGCCATCCAGCCATCTCATCCTCTGTCATCCCCTTCTCCTCCTGCCCCCAATCCCTCCCAGCATCAGAGTCTTTTCCAATGAGTCAACTCTTCGCATGAGATGGCCAAAGTACTGGAGTTACAGCTTCAGCATCATTCCTTCCAAAAAACACCCAGGGCTGATCTCCTTGCCGTCCAAGGGACTCTCAAGAGTCTTCTCCAACACCACAGTTCAAAAGCATCAATTCTTCGGCGCTCAGCCTTCTTCACAGTCCAACTCTTACATCCATACATGACCACTGGAAAACCATAGCCTTGACTAGGCGGACCTTTCTTGGCAGAGTAATGTCTCTGCTTTTCAATATGCTATCTAGGTTGGTCATAACTTTTCTTCCAAGGAGTAAGCGTCTTTTAATTTCATAGCTGCAGTCACCATCTGCAGTGATTTTGGAGCCCCCAAAAATAAAGTCTGCCACCATTTCCACTGTTTCCCCATCTATTTCCCATGAAGTGATAGGACCAGATGCCATGATCTTCGTTTTCTGAATGTTGAGCTTTAAGCCAACTTTTTTACTATCCACTTTCACTTTCATCAAGAGGCTTTTAGTTCCTCTTCACTTTCTGCCATAAGTGTGGTGTCATCTGCATATCTGAGGTTATTGATATTTCTCTCGGCAATCAGTTTGCTAAACTGAATGTTAGTAAACTTAAAACAAAATTTTTAATCTAAAAGATGAAAGAAAGCACCATTTTTGCTTTTGCTAATTATGAATGACAGTGAATATTTTTCATGTTTTTTACCCATTTATATTTCTTTTTTCCCTTAAGTGTTTATCGCCTTTAAGGACTACTCAGGTGGTTCAGCAGTGTTAATACAATGCAGGAGATACGGAGAAGGAAATGGCAACCCACTCCAGTGTTCTTGCCGAGGAAATCCCATGGACGGAGAAGCCTAATGGGCTATAGTCCATGGAGTCTCAAAGAGTCAGACATGACTGAGCACACACACACACACACACACACACACACACACACACACATCACCTTTATATGTTTTTCTTCTATATTTTCCTTTATGTGACAATTTATGTAAACCATTTATAAATTTAGAAAAATCACCATTTGTAAATTATATGTCTTACAAATGTTTTTCCAAGTTAATCATTTTGGGGGTATTTCTTTGCTTTTTTTCTCTTGTAAAATTGCTTTTACAGTCTTTTTGCAGTGCAATTTTTAAACTTTTTCATTTATGGCTTTAGCGTTTTTGTGTCCTACTTACAGTCTCCTCTTAGTAAGATTATACATAAGTTTATCCAACTTTTCTTCTAGTAATTTTATAATTTTAGTTTTAAATCTCTGATGTACCTAGAAATTATTTTGATATTAAGGAATCAACCTTATTTTTTACAAAATACTAGCATATTTTTCAACACTATTTGTGAATCTATTCTTTCTCCTCTGTTTGGATATGCCACCCTCATGACACACTGATTTCCCTTGAATGTATCTATTACGGCACTCTTTTTTATCTTTCCTAGATCTATTTCTTCTATACTACCAAATTCTTTTAGGTTTTTTTTTTTCTTTTTTAACTTGATTACATATTTTATTATCTGGTAGTCTAGTCTGTTTTTAATTCTTTAAAAATTTACCTATTTATTTTTGGCTATTCTAGGTCTTTGTTGCAATGTATGGGCTGTTTGTTGCTGCATCTGGGCTTTCCCTAATTGTGGCACATGAGCTTCTCATTGAGATGGTTTCTCTTGTTCTGGAGCCTGGGCTCTAGGGCACGTGGGCTTCAGTAGTTGCAGCTCCCACAGTCTAGATCATAAGCTTAATAGTTGTGGTGCATGGGCTTAGTTGCCCCATGGCACGTAGGATCTTAGTTTCCAGACCATGGGGCAAACCCTTGTCTCCTGCATTGGCAGGCAGATTCTTAACCCCTGCACTCCTAGGGGAAGTCCCTAGACTAGTCTTATTTTATTGCTTTTCTTTTCTAAAACTCTCCATATTTCACATATTTACAAAAATTTTGTCTGATTTCCCATAAAATCTTCTGGTGTTATAATGAGACTGATGGACTTAGGTTAGTAATTTGTCATTAAGTGATCATTTTTTAACCTGTCCATAGACAACATATCATTTCCTCTATCACTCTCAATAGAATTTTTTAGATGCATTTATAAAAGTCTTAGAAACTTTATGTTTTTCATTATTTATCTTTTTATAACCATTGTAAATGAGATCATCTTTTTATCTAATATATTGTGTACTCTTAGGAAAGTTTCTAAATTTTGTGTATTAATTTTGTAAGTAGCCATCTTGATAAAAATTATTTGTTAATTATAAAAGGGTTTTGGGGTGATTCTTTTAAATTTTCTAGGTAGATTAATCATTTCACCTGCAAAGAATTTTTTCTGTTTTTCCACTTCTTTTTTTCCTTCCAGTATTTATACTACTAATTTTTCTTATTTAATATGTATTGGCTACTCCTTCCTGAACAAAATTAGTAATAGAGCTAACACTAGAAATCCTTACCTTTCTCCTGACTTTAATTTGAATGTTTATTAAGTAGACTCTTTATGCTGTTGTCAAATATCTTCAACAAATACCCTATTGGGAATAAGATAATCATTTTTCCTCCTTTAGCCCAGTATTGTGAGGAATTATATTAATTAATTGCCTGATGTGTAAACAATTTTGCATTCTTGGGGTGTGCCTAACCAGGCCAGGAAGTAGTATTCCTTAATTGTCCACTTTATGCTATTTATGCATTTTTTAAAGATATTTGTATTAATATTATAAGTGAGATAAGCTTTATAATGAAGGAGGGGCAAATTTTGTTATTACTTTTCTCCTGATCTAGTAAGTAAAAGTTGAAAGCTTTCCTTCATTTGTGTGTGTTAAGTCACTTCAGTCATGTGACCCCATGCCCACAAGGCTCCTCTGTCCACAGGATTCTCCAGGCAAGAATACTGTAGTGGGTTGTCATGCTCTCCTCCGGGGGATCTTCCCAGCCCAGGGATTAAGGCTGCTTCTTTTATGTCTCCTGCAATGGCAGGCAGGTTCTGTACCACTAGTGCCACCTAGGAAGCCTTCCTTCCTTACTGCTACTGCTAAGTTGCTTCAGTCGTGTCCAACTCTGTGCAACCCCATAGACGGTGGCCCACTAGGCTCCTTCATCCCTGGGATTCTCCAGGCAAGAACACTGGAGTGGTTTGCCATTTCCTTCTCCAAGGCATGCAAGTGAAAAGTGAAAGTTAAGTCGCTCAGTTGTGTCTGACTAGTAGCGACCCCATGGACTGCAGCCTACAAGGCTCCTCTGTCCATGGGATTTTCCAGGCAAGAGTACTGGAGTGGTGTGCCATTGCCTTCTCCTTCCTTAGTGTTCATTAAAATATTGTAAATTGGGTTGAAATTATCTATAAAACCATTTGGACCATTTTTTCCGAGAGTACTATTAATATATTTTCAGCAAATTTGGTTTGATTTCTTCCTTACCAAAAAGGTGTTATAAGTGTATAAATTTTCAGGTAGTTTTGGTTTGAGGATTTTTTTAAAAATTAATTACCCTTTAATAATTGTAGGCTCTTTGCTGATCTATTTTTTATTTCCCATCAAAACAATCGATTCTCTTTTTCTTTTTCTTTTATTCTTGAGCACTTTACCTAAGAGTTGGTTGATTTTTTTAGGTCTTTTCAATGAACCAACTTTTTCTTTGTTAATTTCCTCTCTTGTCTGTTTCCATTCTTATCCTTATTATTTCCTTTCTTCTACCAACTCTGGCTTATTTTTTATTTATTTATTTTTAAAGTTTATTTTTGGCTGTTCTGGGTCTTTGTTGCTGCGTGCAGACACTCTCTAGTTGCAGCTGGCAGGAGCCACTCTTTAATGGAGGTGTGTGGGTGTCTCAGGTTGACGGCTTCTCTTGTGCTGCAGCAAGGCTCTCGGCACATGCACTTGGATAGTTACAGCACATAGGCTCAGTAGTTGTGGCTTGAAGGCTCTAGACTCAGTAGTTGCGATGTATGGGCTTATTTGCTCCATGGCATCTGGGATCTTCCCAGACCAGGAACTGAACCTATGTCCACTGCATTGGCAGGAGGATTCTTATCCACTGTACCACCAGAGAAGTTCCAGTTTATTGTTAAATGTTAGGCATTGATTTAAATATTTGTTCTTTTCTAATATCAATATTTAAAATTTCAAGTTTCCCTCTCATTACAGCTTTTGCTTTATCTCATAAACTTAGATATGTTATCTTTGAATTATAATTCAGTCCAAAGTGTTTTCTTACTTCCCTTGTTTTCCATGGTATTTTTCAAGTTTATCCGGTTTGGGGTTTGCTGATCTTCTTGAATAAATAAATCTATGTCATTCACCGAATTTAAAATTTTTCAGGTATTATTTTCTTCAACTATTTTTTGTGCCTCTGTATCTCTTGCGCTGACTCTCTGGGAGTCTATTCATGTATGTTAGACCTTTTGAGGTATCTCATTGGTTCCTGAGAGATGACGGTTTAAAAAAATAGTTTTAATCTTTTTTCTCTTTATTTTTAAATTGGATAAGTTGTATTGACTTACCTTCAAGTTTACTGAAAAAATAAACTTGTTCCTCTGTTATGTCCATTCCACTTGTGAGCCTATCAGTAAAAGTTTTGTTTTAATTTATCATATTTAGCACTTCTAAAATTTTCTTGTGCTTCTTTTTTATATTCTCTGCTAATCACATGAGACTTTTACTCATTCCATTTTTTTCTTCAGTTGAGGTTTTCTACATCATGTTGTATAGCTATATAATAGCTATGATTCCAACACCTAGGTGTATCTCAGTGATGACAGTGAATAAGGAATTCATAGGGCCTGGACTCCATCTTAGGCCTGTATGTGCCGATCATTCTCGGCCACCTTTCCAACTGACTCTGAACTCTGTGTTTAGTGCCTATGAAAACAACAACAGAATGATAAGACCCCCTCCAGACAGGGGAACCTTGAAGAGTGTATCTAGGTTACTCATCGCCTAAGAGAAAACATACACTAATCACCCCTTCCTCCAGACAGGCCATAAATTTTTCTGTATCTATCGGAGTATAACCTCGGGTTTATTGATTATTGGCTAACTGTTTGACTGTTTGAGCGCAAGAACACAGCATGTGAATGATGGGATTATTGGGATTGTATTTTCCTTGGTTTATGTAAGTCTCAAGGAATTTGGAGTGGTGGGTTCAGACACGTATACATGGGGTATAAAAGATTTTCACAAATGCTAGTCAGGGTCCTTGGCTAAGAGGAGACTCTGCCTTGAGACCGCCGGTGTAATAAACTGCACTCCACTATCTGCATTGTCCTTCTGAGTGAGTTTGTTTCCCAGAACACGTGGCTACAACAACAGCTGTTCCTTGTCTTTTTTTTTCTTTCTTTTTTTGAGAGTTAGAAATATATTATTGGTTCTGTGTATGTAGAGTAATTTTCTATTGTATCCTGGATATTACAAAAGGCATGTTGTGTAGACTGAGTCTTATTGTGATCCTCTAGAGAAACCAATATGATTTAAACAGTAAGATCTGTTTTATATTTATGAATGGTAATTCAAACCTCTGTGAAGTTTTCTGAGACTTTGCTAATCTGTTTTAGGTATGGCGCATGCATTTAACGTTCATGTGTTAGTACAATACTTTTTTGAGTAGTCCAGTTTTCAACTCAGCTCTTTTTAAGCTTTTGTGTGGGTAGTTCCTGTGTAGGCATTGTTCCAGAAGGGCATATTTTTGGGTTAAAGCTGAGTTTGTACATGTGGTTTAAATCTCAGTTCCATTTGGAAGACCTTGCCATGTGTTGGTTGAGGTCAAACCTGTACATGCATAGAGTCACAGAGGAAAGATAAATTCATGAATAAATGGGAAGTCACCTCACGTGAATCATTTCACTCAGTTTTTACTCTCCAACATGTAATTGGTTTTGTTTCTTTTTGGAGTCCTTGAACAATTCAGAACATTTTTGTTGTTCAGAGTTGTTGTTTTCATTATAATCATAGGGAGGCATGGATTATAGTGAGAATATTTCCTGAGATTGTTGCATTGGTTTTATACTCTTTGCCTCTGTGCTTACTTAACAAGACTTGTAAAACATTTTTTATTAACTCTTTCGTCAGAGCTCAATAGAAATTGCCTCAGGGTAAAATCAGAGAAAGCTTGCAATGTCCTGAATGCAGACTTTTTAAAACCTACATCCTTACAGAATTCTTTGGCCTTGAATTTTAGTATATTCTTCAGAATATCCCTTGATAATGAATACCTCGCCTTAGTTTTTCATAGAACATGGTGAGCACTTTAATCTGTAGTTTCAGTTCTTCCCTTCCTCTTATAAAAGTACTCATTATTCTATCTTTGAGTACTTTTCTCTATTTTAGTATTTAGTTTATCTTATTCATAGATGCTGAAAATCTTTGTGTGGAATTTATTTTTGTTCTTTATAACTATTATGTGCACTCTCAGTGCTTTAATTTCTTTGCCTCTTTTATATGTAATCACCGTGATTATCCCAAACCTTTCCAAAAGAGTCTGTCTTTAACATGTCTATTCTAATCCTTACTAATTCTAATTTATTCATGACTTTTGTATTAAGCACCCTCAATTTTGTTTCCTTAGTCCTGAAATCTCACATTTCATCTTTTTCTGTTACGTCATTATTTATGTTTTATTCACGAATTCATGTTTTTCTTGATCTCCCTGTGGTCAAATCTACCATGGTATCTGTCATAGGCTGAATAGTCTCTGCTCCCCTCAAAAATTCATATCTATCCAAAACCTCAGAATAGGACTTCATTTGGAAATAGGGTCTTTGCCAATGTGATTAATCTAATAATTGAGATAAGGTCATGCTGGATTAGAGTGTGTCCTAACTCCTATGAGGTTGCTTTAATTTAAGACAGAAAAGGACAGAGAGACACAGAGATGAAGGTGATGAAGGCCACGTGAAGATGGGTACAGGGTAGGAGTAATGAGTGCTTCTACGAGCCAAGAAATGCCAAGGATTGGCAACAGTCACTGGAAATTAGGAAAGAAGTATGGGAGAGTTTCTCCCTCAAACTCCAGAAAGAACTGACCTTGCTGATTTTGTACTCCTGGCCTCCTGAGGTATGAGAATAATACACCTGTGTTTTTTCAAGCTACTTAGTTTGTAATAACTTGTTATGGCAACACTAGGGATCTATACCTTATGTTGGTACTAGAAAGTGAGGTGCTACAGTAACAAATATCTAAATATGTGGAAATGGCTTTAGAATTGGGAAAAGGATAGAGGCTGGAAGAATTTTGAGGCATTTCTTGGAAAAAGTCTAGATTGCTTTGAAGAGATGATTAGTAGAAATATGTTTGTGAAAGGTAATTCTGATGAGGACTCAAACGGAAGTTAGGAGTATGATGGAGAAAAAAATCTTAGCAAATTCAGATATCATTATGAATAGAATATGGGTAGAAATATGAATGAGGAGAGTGAAAAAGCTGACTTAAAGTTCAACATTCAAAAAACTAAGATCATGGCACCTGGTCTCATCACTCCATGGCAAATAGATGGGGAAAAGTGGAAACAGTGACAAGTTTTACTTTCTTGGGCTCCAAAATCCCTGTGGACAGTGACTGCAGCCATGAAATTAAAAGATGCTTGCTCCTTGAAAGAAAAGCTATGACAAAATAAACACTGTATTAAAAAGCAGAGACACTACTTTGCTAAAGTCAAAGCTGTCGTTTTTCCACTAGCCATGTATGGATATAAGAGTTGAACTGTAACAGAAGCTGAGTGCCAAATTATTGATGCTTTCCAATTATGGTGTTGGAGAAGTCTCTTGAGAGTCCCTAGGATAGCAAAGAGATCCAACCAGTCAATCCTAAAGAAAATCAGTCCTGAACATTCATTGGAAGGATTGATGTTGAAGCTGAAGCTCCAATACTTTGGCCACCTGATACAAAGAGCTGACTCATTGGAAAAGACCCTGAAGCTGGAAAAGATTGAGGGGAAGAGGAAAAGAGCAACAGAGGATGAGATGGTTGGATAGCATCATTGACTCAGTGGACATGAATTTGAGCAAACTCTGGGAGATGGTGTAGGACAGGGAAGCCTGGCATGCTGCAGACCATGGTCCATGTCAACGAGTCAGACATGACTTAGCGACTGAACAACAATGAACATAAAAGATGCTTTTAATGAAATCTCAGAAATAAATGAAGGATATGTGAAGTGAAGTCACTTGGCCATGTCCGACTCTTTGCGACCCCATAGACTGCAGCGTGCCAGGCGCCTCTGTCCATGAGATTTTCCAGGCAATAGTACTGGAGTGGATTGCCATTTCCTTCTCCAGGGGATCTTCCCAACCCAGGGCTCGAACCCGGGTCTCCTGCATTGTAGACAGACGCTTTACCGTCTGAGCCACCAGGGATTATTGTCAAATGGGAGAAAAATTGTCCTTAGAAAGCAAAGAAACTTTGGCTGAAATGTGTTCTATAGTTTGGTGGAAAACAAAACTGCTAAGTTAAGAACTTGAATATTTAGCTGAGGATACTTCCAAGAAAAGTATGAAAGGTTTCACCTAGTTCCTTCTTGCTGTTTATAGTAAAATGTGAGAGGAAAGAGATAAATTGAAGAAGAAACTGTTAAACAATAAAGAACTAGAATTTGATGATTTGGAAAATTCTCAGTCTATACAGAAGGCATGCTCTAGAGACAGAATCAAGCATTCTGGACAAACTCTTGCTAAAGAGATTCAGTTCAGTTCATTCGCTCAGTCGTGTCCGACTCTTCGCTACGCCATGAATCGCAGCACGCCAGGCCTCCCTGTCCATCACCAACTCCCGGAGTTCACTCAGACTCACGTCCATAGAGTCAGTGATGCCATCCAGCCATCTCATCCTCTGTCGTCCCCTTGTTCTCCTGCCCACAATCCCTCCCAGCATCAGAGTCTTTTCCAATGAGTCAACTCTTCACATAAGGTGGCCAAAGTACTGGAGTTTCAGCTTAGCATCATTCCTTCCAAAGAAATCCCAGGGCTGATCTCCTTCAGAATGGACTGGTTGGATCTCCTTGCAGTCCAAGGGACTCTCAAGAGTCTTCTCCAACACCACAGTTCAAAAGCATCAATTTTTCGGTGCTCAGCCTTCTTCACAGTCCAAATCTCACATCCATACATGACTGCTGGAAAAACCATAGCCTTGACTAGATGGACCTTAGTCGGCAAAGTAATGTCTCTGCTTTTGAATATACTATCTAGGTTGCTCATAACTTTTCTTCCAAGGAGTAAGCGTCTTTTAATTTCATGGCTGCAGTCACCATCTGTCCCACTATTATATTTTGGAAGTGGATAACTTGTTTTCTGGCTTCACTGGTGCCTCAGTGATAAAGAAACTGCCTGCTAATGCAGAAGACACAGGAGATACGGGTTTGATCATTGGGTAAAGAAGATACCCCTAGAGTAGGATATGGCAACCACTCCAGTATTCTTGCCTGGAAAATCCCACAGACAGAGGAGCCTGACAGGCTACAGTCCAGGGGGACACAAAGAAGAGGACACAACTGAGCCTGCACGGAACTTATTTTCTGGTTTCACCAGTCTAGATACAGAGAAGACTGCCAAGGATTTCCAGCAATGACCAGAAACTATTCATCTAGAATTATAAGAGAATATATCTCCATTGTTTTGAGTCATCCAGATTGTGGTAATGTGCTATGACAGCCCTAGGACACTAATACAGTGTGGAATTTACTTTTATTTCTTTGCCCTTTTTAATATGAGGTATTTCACCTATTGGAATTTTTTACACTATATTCTTTTCTTTAATGGTTTTTATTGTAGCAATTTTTATGTAGCTTTCTTAACACTTCTTTTCATCTTTATTACTCCTTTATGTTGTTTCATCAAAACCTTCTTTTGGTCCTAAATAACTTTGATATATTCTTCTTGTCTTCCTTCCATGGTGCTAAGACCCAATGTTTTCCTTCCTCATTTTCCTAATTATGCATGAATTGAAAGAGTTAAGTCCAGCTTTGGACAACTATAGGTAGATGACCTGGCCTATGTTCTCTCTCATATCATTTTGTTAGAAAATCACCATATTAAAAAATGGACTCAAGGCTTCATTGAGTACCTCCATAAAAGAGGATATCCAAATGGCCAATAAACATATAGCTAAAATGAAAATGACTGAATTGGCAAGGATCTGGAATAATCAGAAATTTCATAGGTTGTTGATATTAATTAGTTCAACCATCGTGCATGGGAAATTGTTCAGTTCAGTTCAGTTCAGTCGCTCAGTCGTGTCTGACTCTTTGCGACGCCATGAATCACAGCATGCCAGGCCCCCCTGTCCATCACCAACTCCTGGAGTTCACTCAGACTCATGTCCATCGAGTCAGTGATGCCATCCAGCCATCTCATCCTCTGTCGTCCCCTTCTCCTCCTGCCCCCAATCCCTCCCAGCATCAGAGTCTTTTCCAATGAGTCAACTCTTCTCAAAGAGGTGGCCAAAGTACTGGAGTTTCAGCTTAGTATCATTCCTTCCAAAGAAATCCCAGGGCTGATCTCCTTCAGAATGGACTGGTTGGATCTCTTTGCAGGCCAAGGGACTCTCAAGAGTCTTCTCCAACATCACAGATCAAAAGCATCAATTCTTTGGCACTCAGCTTTCTTCACAGTCCAACTCTCACATCCATACATGACCACTGGAAAAACCATAACCTTGACTAGATGGACCTTTGTTGGAAAAGTAATGTCTCTGCTTTTGAATATACTATCTAGGTTGCTCATAACTTTTCTTCCAAGGAGTAAGCATCTTTTAATTTCATGGCTACAGTCACCATCTGCAGTGATTTTGGAGGGCCCACCCCCCCCCCCAATAAAGTCTGACACTGTTTCCACTGTTTCCCCATCTATTTCCCATGAAGTGATGGGACTGGATGCCATGATCTTCATTTTCTGAATGTTGAGCTTTAAGTCAACTTTTTCATTCTCCTCTTTTACTTTCATCAAGAGGCTTTTTAGTTCCTCTTCACTTTCTGCCATAAGGGTGGTGTCATCTGCATATCTGAGGTTATTGATATTTCTCCCAGCAATCTTGATTCCAGCTTGTGCTTCTTCCAGCCCAGTGTTTTTCATGATGTACTGAGCACCTATTAAACCTGATATATATACTTCATGACCCAGAAATTCAACTTCTAGATATATACCAAACAGAAGTGTATTCACACTTTCACTAAAACACACACAGAAGATTCATATCAGTTGTAAACTGGGACCTGCTTAAGAATGTCTCAACTATAAATTGTGATATGCTCACACAATGGAATGAATACCACACAGTGGCTTTCCTTGTGGCTCAGTTGGGAAAGAATCTACCTGCAATACGGGAGAGCTGGGTTCAGTCCCTGGGTTGGGAAGATCCCCTGGAGAAGGGAAAGGCTACCCACTCCAGTATTCTGGCCTGGAGAATTCCATGGACTGTATAGTCCATGGGGTCACAAAGAGTCATACACAACTGAAAGACTTTCATTTTCACTTTCAAAAAGAATAAACAAACTAAAACTACCTGCAACAACATGGATGAATCTCACAAAAATAATGATGAGCAAGAAAGAGAGAAATCTGTGATGGATTGAATGTGTTGATGCAAAATTCATACACTGACATCTTAACCCCCAATATGACGTGTTTGGAGATAGAGCCATTTTGTTATTGTTTAGTCGCTGAATCATGTCCAACGCTTTTGTGACCCCATTGACTGTAGCCCACCAGGCTCCTCTGTCCATGGGATTTTCCAGGCAAGAATACTGGAGTGAGTTGCCATTTCCTTCTCCAGGAGATTTTCCTGACCCAGGGCTCGAACCTGAGTCTCCTGCATTGACAGGCAGATTCTTTACCTCTGAGCCACCTATGAAGCCCATAGAACCTTTAAGAGATATTAAGTTTAAATAAGGTCAAAAATGGGGCCACAATTAGATAGCATTAGTGTTCTTAAGAGAAAAGACACTGAGGATCTTGCTTGCTCACACTTTCTCCCCATCTCTGTCTTGTGAGCACATAGCAAGAAGATAGGCATCTGCAAGCCAAGAAGGGAGCTCCTGCCACAAGCTGAATATGCTGGGGCCTTGATCTAGGTCTTCTGGCCTCCAGAACTATGAGAAATTAAATTTCTGTCATTTAAGCTGCTCAGATTATGATACTTTTTATGGCATCTCAATCACACTTAAAAAGAATTTATTACATAAATCCTCCTAATATATAAATTCAAAAGCAAACAGAATTAATCTATGGAGTTGGAAGTTAAATAATAGTCACTCTGGGGAGAAGTAGGAAATAACTAGAAGGGAGCCCAGAAAGATGCCTAAGGCACTAGGGATACTCTCTGTTCTTGATGTGATTGCATGAGTGTCTTAATTTTGTGAAAATTCATTGGGATGTACACTAATGCATTTTCCTGATTTATGCATTTATGATGTATGCATTTTTCTAAATATACATTTTGTGAAAAAAAATTACAAAAATTGTCTTTTCTAAAACTTCAGTACCTTAGTTCCCTGCTCCTAGTGAGGACACAGGTTTTTGGAATTTTTATTTATTTATTTGTTTTGCATAGGCCTACTCTCAGGATTCCTTTGTGGCTCATACAGTAAAGAATTTGCCTGCAATGCAGAAGACCCAGGTTCGATCCCTGGGATGGGAAGATCCCCTGGAGAAGGGAATGGCAGTCCATTCCAGTATTCTTGCATGGGAAGGGAGGTGAAGAGTGAAAGGGTGGAGATCAGTGATCTTTTTAAGGATGTAATTCATTTTCTTTCCCCCAACTGCTTACAGGATGGATGAAGTCCACAATACCTATTGTTTTCTGCCTTTCAGTTCAGTTCAGTTCAGTTGCTCAGTCTTGTCTGACTCTTTGCAACCCCATGGACTGCAGCACACCAGACTTACCTGTCCAGCACCACTCCCAGAGCTTACTCAAACCCACATCCATTGAATTTTGATGCCATCCAACCATCTCATCCTCTGTTGTTCCCTTCTCCTCCTGCCTTCAATCTTTCCCAGCATCAGGGTCTTTTCTAATGAGTTGGCTCTTTTCATCAGGTGGCCAAAGTATTGGAGCTTCAGCTTCAGCATCAGTCATTCCAATGAATATTCAGGGTTGATTTCTTTAGGATTGACTGGTTTGATCTCCTTGCAGTCCAAGGTACTCTCAAGAGTCTTCTCCAACACCACAGTTCAAAAGCACCAACTCTTTGGCACTCAGCCTTCTTTATGGTCCAGTTCTCACATCCGTACATGATTACTGGAAAAACCATAGCTTTGACTAGACAGACCTTTGTCGGCAATGTCTCCACTTTTTAATATGCTGCCTAGACATGTCATAGCTTTTCTTCCAAGGAGCAAGTGCCTTTAAATTTCATGGCTGCAGTCACCATCTGCATTGACTTTGGAGCCCAAGAAAATAAGTCTGTCATTATCTCCATTGTTTCCCCATCTGCTTGCCATGAAGTGATGAGACTGGATGCCATGATCTTTGTTTTTTGACTGTTGAGTTTTAAACCAGCTTTTTCCCTCTCCTCTTTCACCTTCATCAAAAGGTTCTTTAGTTCTTCTTTACTTTCTGCCATAAGGGTGGTGTGGTCTGCATATCTGAGGTTAGTGATGTTTCCCCTGGCAATCTTGATTCCAGCTTTTGCTTCATTCAGCCTGGCATTTCGCATGATGTACAGTGCATATAATTTAAATAAGCAGGGTGACAATATACAGCCTCGACATACTCCTTTCCCAATTTTGAACCAGCTTGGTTTTATATCTATTTGTTGAACTACTTCTGCCATACTAAAATTTTCCTTCATCTGTTTCTATAGTTGTCTCTGTTTGAAACTTACTTTTAATTGTTTTATTTTTAGACAAAGAAAGATCTAATATATAACTTTTTTCACTGTTTTCCCCCAGAAAGCCTAAGTCAAGTTTAATTAAGTACCAACTTACTTAGTTACCATATCTTTTAAAATACATTAGGAGGTAGTTGACTTAAAAACAAAAAACTTTTATGAACCCCTATCAATAATAACAATAGTATTAATACATTTATACTGTTAAAATTGTCATGACTTTTAATAAAGATGCCTGATCATGATTGACTCAAAATGTTACATGGTAGAAGCCTTTCAGTTCAGACCCCAAGAAAGAGAAAGAACATCTCTTTCTCCTCAAAGGACATTTAACCACTGGATTTTTTCTTGTCAATGACAGTGGTCCAATTAATTGTTCACTGCCCTACCTCCACTGCCAGCACCATGGACAATGTCTAGTTCTAAATATTACTTAAGAATGAATAAATAAACTAATGAATGGGAATGTAATCATAACAAAGAACATGTAAATAGATCATGCTAAAATCAGAAAAATAGAAGAAACATCTCTTAGCCATTTCTTCACATTTTTAAAGCAGTTATCCAGCATTGTGCCAAAAATCAAACTAAACATTTCACTTAATAAGTTAGAAAATTAAAACCCAGGAAAAGAAAATAATTTTAAAATTTACACCAGAAATGAATGGAAAACAAACGCACAAAGAATAAGTTGGTAAATGAAGCTGTAACCTGACTCTGAAAACGCCACAAAGTAAACCACAATTGTTTAAACCTCAACAGGAAAGAGATTGAAAATAAAACTCTATATTGATATATTTAAAGCATCTTGATATTTTCTACATAGTGTAATTTTCCAGTAAAACACCAATTTCTAAAATTACTCCAAGGAGAGGAAGAAAATATGAATTTGTCAAAGCACTACCCTCTCAATGGATACAGGTTCCAAATGATTTCATAACTGAGTTATTTTAAATCTTCAAGGAATAAATAATTCTGCTGCTTTTAAAAGTGTTTCCAGATCTAGAAAAAGAAGGATCACTTCCAAGTATATTTTGTGAAGTTAGCATATTGATACCAAAACATGGCTAGAGAATGATATTATAATAGTGTCAACTTAAAAAAATATTCACAACCTAGAAGTTGAGTTATATTTTATTTGGTGGGATTTTTTAGGACTTCAAGCCTGGGAGAGAGTATCTCAAGTGACCCCAAGAAAACTACTCTGAGGAGGCGAGGGGAGGAGTCAGGTTATACAGAAGTTTCGTAACAAAGGGCAGGTAGTCTGAATATCAAAAGATGATTGTTAGTTAAAGGAAACCAGACATCCTAAGTTAAGGAATTTAGTGCTTCTCTATGTGTGGGAAGATGCAAGAGTCTGAGTTCACTGAAATCATTCCTTTCATATGCACCTCAGCTATCCTGAGGCCAGTAACCTGTGTTATCCTGAGCTTCCTGGGGCTCACCATAGGGAATGACTGCAATCTGATGGCTATTAGATCACAGGTATTTTTCTCCTCCCTGAGCACCCTTAGTACTCAGGAACTTACATTGGAGACCTAGAATCACTGATGACTATGACATCCTTGTTTATTGATATGGCAGAAAATATTCCAGTTCTCAACAGCTAATACTGAAAATGAGCTTTTAGTATATAATAAGCATTATTTAAGGGTCCCAGGAATATAAATACATTTAATTCTCACAAAATACTTATGAGATAGATGCATATTAAAACTTTGCAGATAAGAATACTTAGACACAGAGATGCTAAATAACTTCTCCAAGATTTCACAGTTAGTAAATTGTAGAACTGGAATGCAAGTCAAGTAACTTGATTCTAGAAGACAAGCTATCAACCATTACACTGTCTGCCTTTCATAGAAAACAGAAGTTACACCCCTACTTCATTTTTGAATGAAGATGTCACCATCTGAGATAAAATGCTAGCAAGTTTAACTCAAACGTATATAAAGGTTGAAGAAAACAAATATATATCATGACCAAAAGAGGGTTTTTTTTTTTAAAGAAAATTGAAGAAACTCACGAGTATAAAGACAATTTATGCAATTCTTAAATTTTAAGTAAATTAAAATTTTGTGTGTTCATTCAATCAGAAAGCGATTTTATGTAATCATTCTCAGAGAACAGAATAAACCATATATGAAAGAAGCAACAGTTACCATTATTAATAAAAAATATAGTGAACAGAGGAAAATGAAATGAAAAAAAAATAATAATATGAAAATTCAGTAAAGAGGTTGTTGAATGGATTTGGCTAAGGGGCAACTAGATCCAGAGTCTGAAAGCAGGAGTTGTTATTCAGTCGATCACTCTCTTGATTGATAAGGATAAGGGTAGAAGGTAAATATATGCCACCTAAAATCACTTTAGGTCACTTGGTCAGAGGTTATTGACGTCAAGAAGAGACCTTCATTCTTGATCTTTGGGAAACTGAGGGAAAATCAATGTCCTGAGAGTTGCAGCAGAAGAATGTAGTTTCGTATGTGTAAAACTGCCTCTGATCCGCAAGGGTCCCTTTGAGCTAGGGAAAAGCTGAAACCATGTTATTAAAGATAGTTCTTTATAGCTGGAAGCATCCTTAATCTGTTCATTGAAATGCCTATGGTCATGATGGTTTACTAAGGCATCTCTCCCATAGAGCAGGTAGTTTAGAGCAAGTATATTGGCCGCTTTTGTCTTCAGTTTATTCACTTGTAAAATGTGAGGGGTTGAACAAGAATAACCTAAGAGTTTTCCCAGACCTAGTATGTCAAGATTTTAGAGTCCTCAAATCCTTCCCAGAGAGCAGATAGAAACTGATAGTGTTAATGGAAGGAATGTCCTGAGGTCCTGGTGACGTTGAGAAAGAACAAAACGTTCTCAATGAGGGTGAGTTGGAAAGGGGACTTGATGCAAGGATGGCTAAAGATAAACCTGAATGTTTTAGAACTGGTCTAAGGTATGCCTTATATTTATAAAAGTATCATTGTAAGGTAACATATTAAAAGGCTACATGTGCCAGCCATACAAATAAAAAGTATCACACACTCTTTATTCAACTTTGTTCTGAGTTAAGAAGTCATGGAGGGGACTCTTACCATAGCAACCATTTATTACTAAGATCTTGATATTATTTTTGAAGTGTGGTTTGTTTTTTTCCCAAATGATTCCCTGGCATCAGCTATGCGTCTGTACATTTAACTCAATTCTGACACATCTACCTGCAGATAGCATCAGATTCCATGGTTAAGAGTTCAGTCCTACAAAACTGCTCTCCATTTCAGGTGCTAATAGCAAGTCCAGATTATTACCTGTGCTACTAACAAACTGGCTATCAGTCAGTTTCCCATGACCCCCTCTTTGGTTTCAGTTAATTCGGTAGAGCGATTCACAGAACTCAGGAAGCCAATTTACTCACAAGGTTATTGATTTATTTATAAAAAACAAGTGAAAGTGCTAGTTGCTCAGTCATGTCTGTTTGCAACCCCATGGACTGCGGCCTGCCAGGCTCCTCTGCCTATAAAATTTTGCAGGCAAGAATACTGGAATGAGTAGCCATTCCCTTCTCCAGGGGAATCTTCCTGACCCAAGGATTAAACCTGGTTTATCATAAAAGGATATAATTCAGGAACAGCCCAGTGGGAGAGCTCTACCAGGGCAAGATATGAAGAAAGGATGAGGAGCGTCAATGCCTTCTTTGAGCACCGCTCTCCCCAAATCTCTATGTGTTCACCAACCCAGAAGCTCTCCAAACCCTGATACTTTGAGTTTTTATTGAGACTTCATTACCTAGGCATGATCAATGAAATTTTTGGTCCTCGGTTACTAAACTCAGTTTCCAGCCCCACTCCCTTCCCTAGAGGCCAGAGATAGAAGTGGGACTGAAAGTTCCAACCCCAGTTGGTTTCTCAGGCAACCAACTCCCACCCTTAGATGACTAAGGGCTTTCCAAAACTCACCTTATTAACAAAGACACCTTTATTAGGGTCATCACTTTGGAAATTCTGAGGGTTTCAGTAGTTCTGTGACAGATAGAAACAAAGATCAAATATGTATTTCTTACTAAACAAATCAGAATATCACAATTATAAACTTGTATTTGTTACAGGTATATAGAAATGCATTTGATTTTTTTATATTTGCTTTTTATATATTTTATCCTTAATAAACACATCTATTAATTCTAACAATTTATCTATAGGTTCTTTTAGATTTTCTAGGTGCATAACATTACATCTGAGAATAACTACAGTTACCTTTGTTCCTTTCTAAAACTTGTAACACTTTATTTCTTCATTCTGACTAATTGTCTTAGTTAGAATATTTTTTTTCATGCTTTAAATTTCAATGGTGGTAGTTGGCATCCTTGTCATATATTGTAATTTTTTTCTAGAGTTAATTTTCAAACACAATATTTATATAGATTTACCTATATACCTTCATCTTGCTCATCATTCCTTCCAGGCTTTTTGAACTTTCACCCTTCATCCTTTTCCATAGGCAAAGTATGGATCTTTTGGTAACAAATACCTTTAGTTTAGGGGCTTTTCAGGTGGTGCTAGTGGTAAAGAACCCACCAGCCAGTACAGGAGACATAAGAGATGCAGATTTGATCCCTGGGTCAGGAAGATCCTCTGGAGGAGGCTACGGCAACCCACTCCAGTCTTCTTGCCTGGAGAATCCCAAGGACAGAGGAACCTGGCAGGCTACAGTCTATAGGGTCACAAAGAGTCGGACATGACTGAAGCAACCTGGCAAGCACGCATGCCTTTAATTTATCTTCTTTTTTGAAGAAAGTATTCTTTCAAAAAGGCTTCCTTGGTGACTCAGTGCAAAGAATACCCTTGCCAACCAGGAGAGATAGATTCAGTCTCTGGGTTGAGAAAACTTCCTGGAGAAGGAAATGACAATCCACCCCAGTATTCTTGCCTGGGAAATCCTATGGGCAGAGAGAGGAGCTTAGCAGGCTAAAGTCCAGACTGCAGGTTGCAAAAGAGCTTGGTATGACTTAGTGACTAAGCAACAACAAAATTCGTTCAAAACTTTAAAGACTATCTTTCCATTGCCTTTGGGCTTCCATTCTTCATGTTGAAAATTCAGCTATTACCCTAATTGTTAGTTCTTTGAGTTCCAGAGTGTTTGTCCCTAGTTACCTGTAAGAAATGAACATAAATATTTATGGAGGAAGGTAATATACTTACAGGCTTGGAGCTATATCACAAAATTTTTGTATACAATCTCCGACACTCAATTTAAAGTAATCAGGCATCTGAGAAGAAAAGAGAACAGAAATGAAACTTTAGAGAAACAGTCAACAATACTGACAAAACTAAAGGTAAATTCCTGTTTCCCCAACCCCCACTGTTTCTCTGTTAACTGCTTTTGGGATTTATCTCCTTGACTTTAGCCCTCAACATGGTTATTATGATATTGTTGTTTAGTTGTGAAGTCATGTCTGACTCGTTTGTGACCCCATGGATAATAGCCCCCAAGGGTCCTCTGTTCATGGGATTTCCCAGGCAAGAATACAGGAGTAGGTTGCATTTCCTTCTCCAGGGTATCTTCCTGACACAGGGATGGAACCTGTGTCTCCTACACTCAGCCTTCTTTGTGGTCCAACTCTCACCTACATGGCTACTGGAAAAAACCATAGCTTTGACTATACGCACCTTTGTTGGCAAAGTGATGTCTCTCCTTTTCAATATGCTATCTAGGTTTGTGAAAACTTTCCTTCCAAGGAGCCAGTGTTTTTTTTAATTTCATGGCTACACTTACTATCTGCAGTGATTTTGGAGTACAAGAAAATAAAATCTGTCACTGTTTCATTTTCTCCCAATGTATTTGCCATGTAGAGATAGGACCAGATGCCATGATCTTAAGTTTTTTAAACGTTGAGTTTTAAGCCAAATTTTTCACTCTTCTCTTTTATCCTCATCAAGAGGATTTGTATTTCCTCTTCACTTTTTAACATTACAGTGGTATCTGAGTATCTGAGGTTGTTGATATTTCTCCCAGCAATCTTGATTCCAGATTGAGATTCATCCAGCCTGGCATTTTTCATGATGTTCTATTATATATGGTAAACAAGCAGGGTGACAATATACAGCCCAGACATACTTCTTTCCCAATTTTGAACTAGTCACTTGTTCCATATCTAGTTCCAACTTTTGTTTCTTGACACACATACAGGTTTCTCAGGAGATAGATAAGATGATCTGGTATTCCAATCTCTTTAAGAATTTTCCACCATTTGTTGTGATCCATGCAGTCAAAGTCTTTCACATAGCCAATGAAACAGAAGTAAATGCTTTTTGAAATTCCCCTGCCTTTTCTATGATGCAGATGTTGGCAATTTGATCTCTGGTTCCTCTGACTTTTCTAAACCCAGGTTATAAATCTGGAAGTTCTCGGTTCATGTACTATTGAAGCTTAGCTTGACGGATTTTGAGCATTACCTTGCTATTATGTCCAATGAGCACAATTGTGTGGTAGTTTGAACATTTCTTTGGCATTGCCTTTCTTTGGGATTGAAATGAAAACCAACCTTTTCTAGTCCTGTGGCCACTGCTGAGTTTTCCAAATTTGCTGGCATGTTGAGTGCAGCACTTTCACAGCATCATCTTTTAGGATTTGAAATAGCTCAACTGGGATTCAATCACCTTCACTAACTTTTTCATAGTAATGCTTCCTAAAGCCCACTTTCTTCACATTAAAGGATGTCTGGCTCTAGGTGAGTGACCACCCTATTGTGGTTATATGGGTCATTAAGACCTTTTTTGTATAGTTCTATGTATTCTTGCCACCTCTTCTTAATCGCTTCTGCTTCTGTTAGGTCCTTGCTATTTCTGTCCTTTATTTGTACCCATCTTTGCCTGAAATGTTTCCTTGGTATCTCCAATTTTCTTGAAGAGGTCCCTAGTTTTCCCCATTTTATTGCTTTCCTCTATTTCTTTGTATTGTTCATTTAAGAAAGCGTTAGTCGCTTAGTCATGTCAGACTCTTTGTGAATCTGTTCTGTGAGTCTCCACTATTCACAGAATTCTCCAGACAAGAATACTAGAGTGGGTAGCCATTCCCTTCTCCAGGGCCTCTTCCCAACCCAGGGATAGAACCTGGATCTCCTGAATTGCAGACAGATTCTTTACAGTCTGAGCCACCAGAAAAGACCAAAGGCTTTCCTATCTCTCCTGCTCTTCTCTGGAATTGTGCATTCAGCTGAGTATATCTTTCCTTTTCTCCTTTCCCTTGCACTTCTTTGCTTTTCTCACCTATTTGTAAAGACTTCTCAGATAACCACATTGCCTCCTTACATTCCTCTTTGTTTGAGATGGCTTTGATCACCACCTCTTGTACAACGTTATGAACCTGCATCAATAGTTTTTAAGTCACTCCGTCTACCAGATCTAATCCCTTGAATCTATTCATCACTCTACCTGTATAATCCTAAGAGATTTGATTTATGTCCTACCTTAATCGCCTAGTGGTTTTCCCTACTTTCTTCAATTTAAGCCAAAATTTTGCAATAAGGAGCCATTGATCTAAGCCACAGTCAGCTCACTTTTTGCTGACTATATAGAGCTTCTTTATATTTGGGTGCAGAAAAGATGATCAGTCTGATTTCGGTATTGACCATCTGGTGACATCCATTTGTAGAGTCGTCTCTTGTGTTGTTGGAAGAGGATGTTTTCTATGACCAGTATGTTCTCTTGGCAAAACTCTGTTAGCCTTTGCCCTACTTCATTCTGTATTCCAAAGCCAAAGTATGTGTGAAAAAGTGTTTGCTGCTCAGTCGTGTTGGACTCTTTGACACCCCATGAACTGTAGTCTGCCAGGCTCCTCTATTCATGGCATTCTCCACGCAAGAATATTGCAGCGGGCAGCCATTCCCTTCTCCAGGGGGTCTTCCTGACCCAGGGATCAAACCCAGGTCTCCTGCATTGCAGGCGGATTTTATACCACATGAGCCACCAGGGCAGTGGTATTGACCATCTGGTGATGTCCACGTGTAGTGTCATCTTTGGTGTTGTTGGAAGAGTGTATTTGCCGTGACCAGTGTGTTTTTGTGACAAAGCTCTGTTAGTCTGTGCCCTGCTTCACTTTGTACTCCAGTGCCAAACTTGCCTATCACTCCATGTATCACTTCCTACTTCTGTATTCCAATCCCCTGTGATAAAAGGACACCATTTTTTTATGCTAGTTCCAGAAATTCTTGTAGATCTTCATAGAACCATTTGAGTTCAGCTTATCCGGCATCAGCGGTTGCAGCATAGACTTTGATCACTATGATGTTAAATGGTTTGCCTTGGAAATGAACCAAGGTCATGCTGTTGTTTTTGAGATTGCACCCAAGTACTCCAGTCCATTCTGAAGGAGATCAACCCTGGGATTTCTTTGGAAGGAATGATGCTAAAGCTGAAGCTCCAGTACTTTGGCCTCCTCATGAGAAGAGTTGACTCATTGGAAAAGATTCTGATGCTGGGAGAGATTGGGGGCAGGAGGAGAAGGGGACAACCCAGGATGAGATGGCTGGATGGCATCACTGACTCGATGGACATGAGTCTGAGTGAACTCCGGGAGATGGTGATGGACAGGGAGGCCTGGCGTGCTGCGATTCATGGGGTCGCAAAGAGTTGGACACGACTGAGCGACTAAACTGAACTGAACTGAACTGAACTGAACTGCATTTTGGACTCTTTTGTCAACTCTGAAGATTACCCCATTTCTTAGAAGGGGTTCTTGCCCACAGTAGAAGATGTGATGGTCATCTGAATTAAATTTACCCATTCCTGTCCATTTTAGTTCACTGATTCCTAAGAATTTAACGTTCAGTCTTGCCATTTCCTGCTTGACGTTTCCAATTTACCTTGATTTATTTATGGATCTAACATTCCAGGTTCTTCTGCGATATTGTTCTTTCCAGCATCCGACTCTACTTTCACCATCAGACACACCCGCATTTGAGTGCTGTTTCCACTTTGGCCTAGCCTCTTTATTTCCTCTGGAGTGTTTCTCCGCTCTTCCCCATCATACTGGACATCTACTGACCTCAAGGACTTATCTTTTCTGTGTATAGGAAGGTACAGGACTCTGGGCTAACTGAAACCATTCCTTTCATATGCATTTCTTTTTAAATTTAGCTTCAGCTTTCTGAATTAGTTCATTGATACCTTTTATCAGTTTTGGAAAATTCTTAGGCACTATCTCCAAACAATGTTTCTGCCCTACTTTCTCTCTACCTCTGGGTAGAGAGGTCAGTTATAAGTATGTTAGATCTTCTCAATGTATTCTGTATGTTAGATCTTCTCAATGTATTCTGTATCCTCCTGCGTTTTACCTTCTTTTCTTTACTGTCCGCCTCTTTGTTTCCTAGTGTTTTGTTCTGGGTAATTTTTGTTTTGTTTTGATTTGTTTTTCTGACTTAGATTCAAGGTAAATAATCCTATATTTACCTTCAATTTAGTTCTTTCTTTTTTAAAGTTTACAGCTATATGAAAAAGTATTCAAGCTTGCCTTTTATATCTTGGATCATGATAATCATAATTATTTTAAAATCTATGTTTGATAATTCCAGTATCCATTACTTCTCAGTCACTTCTATTTTATACTGTTTATCCAATTTTTTGTTTCCTTTCTCTCTTTTGCTCATGTGCCTGTTTATTTTTGACTGAGTGCTAAAAATTGTGTATTAAACACTGTGGAACAATTCCAAGCATAGTATAATATTATTTTTTGAAATAATTTTCTAAACCATGGAGGGTTTAGATTTGCTTCTTTACTGGTGTGTGCATGCTCAGTTGTGGCTGACTCTCTGTGACTCAGAGGGCCCACCAGGATCCTCTGTGTGTGGAATTTTCCGGGCAAGAATACTGCTGAAACGGGTTTCTTTACTGGTGAGGGGCTATCAGTGCTGGGTTACCTTAATTCAATTTAAGGGATAGATATGTTTTACACTGACCTTCAGTTCCTAGAAGAAACAGGTTATTTTCACACACTTTAACTCTTAAGGTGTGGTCTCAACTCAAAGGAGTGAGACTTTTACTGTTTCATTTGTGTTCTGTTGGCTGGTGCTATACTCAATTTGTTTTTTTTTTTTTAAATCTAGTTGTGAAAAACTGTGAAAAGCACTGCTCCATCTCAGGCTCTCAGCTATCTCTTCAAACATGAGCGTATGACCCTGGAGGGACAGTCTTCCAAATTGAGGGCTCACTTCCTAGGTGATCTTTTTCTCCTGGATTTTAACCCTTTGATGTGCCACTATTTTATTATATTATCTTCCTTGCTTTTTCTGTTGTTCACAATAGAAATTTTGTTCTGAATTACACAGTCTGCTGGGGCTTCCTAGATGGCTCAGTGGGTAAAGAATTTGCCTGGAGACACAGGACACATGAGTTGGGAAGATCCTCCTGATGGCTCAGTTGGTAAAGAATCCACCTGCAAGGCAGGAGACCTGGGTTCGATCCCTGGGTTGAGAGGATCACCTGAAGAAAGGAAAGGCTACCCACTCCAGTATGCTGGCCTGGAGAATTCCATGGACTGCATAGTCCATGGGGTCACAAAGAGTCTGACATGACTGAGTGACTTTCACTTTTGGAGGAGGACATGGCAACCTACTCCAGGATTCTTGCCTGGAGAATCCCATGGACAGAGGAGCCTGGCAGGCTACAGTCCATAGGGTCACAAAGAATCAGACACAACTGAAGTGACTGAGCACATTTAGTCTGCTATTATAGATAAACCAGTCCTTTCTAATTCAAACTCATAAGGTCTTTTGGTCATTTTTTTTTAAATTTCTTCACCATAATATAGCTATATAGAAGTTACTGATCATAGAATTACTTTATAAATTTTATCTTAAAAGAGGTACAAAAGGATTTAAAAATTGTATTTCTAGCTTTTCAAGGTATAATTCAGAAAGAAATATTTATTTTTAAGGCAAGATAACAGGATCCTGTGTTCATTATGTGATTGATTTTGTTATATCAATTGATCTCAGCAAATTTTACACCATATCATCATCTCACAAAAGATGCAATAGTTGTTAGCAGGCAAAGGCAGCCAAACTATAAAATAATAGTTAACAAAAATTATTTGGAATCACACAGTGTCATAGGATGACCTTTCTGCCAGCGAGACAGAATGTAGCAGTTAAATGTAGAGTCTTTTGCAACAAAAACGTCCATTCTTGACTTGTAGCCCATCATTTGCTGGGACAGATTATTTTCTCCAAACTTTAGTTTCCTCATTTGTAAAATGGTATTCATAATACTATATACTAAATCAAGAATATCTTGAGGATAAAGAAACCATTGTTTAGAAATGATTTATTTAGCACAATGCTTGGTATCTGATAAATATTTAATAAAGATATTTATTATTAGCCATTATGCTAGATCACAGTTTTCCAACCTTAGCACTTGACATTTTGGACTGAATAACTTTCTCTGAGAAAATATCCTATATATAGTAAAATTTTCAGAGGTTATCTTGACCTCTGTTCATCAGATGCCAGCAGTATCCCCTCAATGGGACAACTAAACATGTCTTTAGACATTGTCAAATATTGCCTAGAAAACAAAAAATTCCTGGTTGAGAACCTCTTTGCTTTAAAATCTTGTATATATAATTAGTCATCAGACTCAAGTGGGAAAGATGCTAAATTTGAAATTAGAACACTTAAACTAATATGCTAGATTTTATCATTATTAATCAATGAACTTCAGAAAATTCCTTAATTTCTCCCATCTCAGCTTCCCCACTGTACACATGCACACACAGATGCATATATATGTTCATATGCTATATAAATGTGGGTACATATATGTAGCTATTTAATATATATGGCAGTTCGTAGTATCCTTAAAAGGATCATACATGAACAAACTGTGAAAAATAGCTTTGTAAACTTTCTCAATATTTCATTGACCTGATAAAGAAGAAAATAATAATTGCTTACTTGTTAATGACCTACACCCTGCCCTCCAATTTTGAGGAGAATGGAAACAGAAAACTTGTCATTACGTAACATTTTACAGTGAACTAGAATCTGTAGGCCAATCCAGTGATAGACAAAAATTAGGTAGAGCCAAAATTACTCTTGTAAACCGTTAGGAAGTTGCTAAACTGGAAACTTATTAATGATCTCTGATAATTAAGATATCCAGTTTTAGTTCATATTGGGATAGATACCTGTTTCTTCAGTTGAGTACCAGATGAAGTGTTTGGGGTCATGGTGTTTTTTTAAAAACTTTATTTAACAACTGTGTTAACCCTCCAATTTGCGAAATACTCAATGATGAGAGGCATAGTGACCAGCTTAAAAAAACAGGCTAAAGTCTGTGTCTCATTTCTCGTGTTCTTTCTGTGGCATATGCTCAATTATACAGCATGATGAGGAACATCACTGGTTGTATTCATTATTCATTTAACCACACGTAACATGTTGAATTATAACTCAGTTGTGTTGGTGGGACTCTGCTATTCCTTTGCCTTTGAACATGCTGGCACCTTTACTTAGAAAATCTTTCCGTTCAGTGTACTCAGTGAGCTCCTAGGTATCCGGACTAGGATACCTAGTCCTAGTTTCCCAAGGACATTTTTAACAAAGTTACCACCCTGGCCGCTCAAAACAATCACGAAATGTATTGTATCACAGCTCTTGAAGCTAGAAATTCAAAAGCCAAGTGTAAATAGGGCCAGGCTCCCTGTGAAGCCTGTAAGGGAGAACTCATTCTTGCCTCTTCTCGCTTCTGGTGCTTGTCAGCAGCCCTTGGAGTCCCTCGGCTTGTAGAAACACCACTCTAATCCTCGCCTTGACTTCTCCCTGGTCACCTTCTCCCTGCGTGACTCTGCTCTGAGTCTTTTCTCTTCAAGGACATCAGGCATGCTAAATTAAGACTCCTTCTATTTCAAGACTTCCCAGGTGGCTCAGTGGTAAAGAATCCACTTACAGTGCAAGAGATACAGGAAATACAGGTTCAATCCCTGGATTGGGAAGATCCCCTGGAGAAGGAAATGGCTACCTACTCTAGTATTCTTGCCTGGGAAATCCCCTAGACAGAGGAGCCTGGAGGGCTATGGTCCATGGGGTAACAGAGACCGATACAACCGAATGACTCAGCATGCATGCACTCCAATAGGGCCACATCTTAATTAATTATACCTGCAATGACCCTATTTCCAAATACATTCTTAGTCTGAGGTTTTAAAAAGATATGAATTTGGAGTGGGAACGCTATTAAGCCCAATAAAGTAGTGTTCAGCAGTTTCTTCACAGATAATCTGTGTGAATTCTTTTTTTTTTAAATTTACCACTTTGGGCATTCTTTCATCAGGGTGAGTTTTGTATTATCTAACTTAAAATATGAGTTATATGACATAAATACAATCTACTTTGTAGAACATTGCTACTGCTGCAGCTAAATCGCTTCAGTCATGTCCGACTCTGTGCGACCCCATAGACGGCAGCCCACAAGGCTCCCCCATCCCTGGGATTCTCCAGGCAAGAGTACTGGAGTGGGTTGCCATTGCCTTCTCTAATGCATGAAAGTGAAAAGTGAAGTCCTTCAGCCGTGTCTGACTCTTGGTGACCCCATGGACTGCAGCCCACCAGGCTCCTACGTTCATGGGATTTTCCAGGCCAGAGTACTGGAGTGGGGTGCCACTGCCTTCTCCGTGTAGAGCACTAGGAGATGCCTTAAATAGACAGGCAGTCATTGTCTGGAGCAACCAAAGCTGAGGTGAAGTGAGAAGTCAGAGATTAACTAGAAGAAGCTTTCCATACATAATAAGACACTATGGTTGTAAAAGAACAGTAAGTTTAAATATGAACCCAAATTGTACTGATATGGGCTGATGTTCCTAATTACTATCACTGCTTTTACATGGGCAGCTCCATATGTATAGTGCCTTCCAGGATGAATAAGGAGGGACTGATATTTTTAAGCCACTCAGGAGCTTCTAGCTGATTCACTTAATGAATCGAGGAGTGTTAGAGCAGGGAAGTATGCTAGATATCATATAGCCCACCTCTCATTTTGTAGAAGTGAAACTGAGGCTCACAGTTTAAGTACTTTGTTTCAAAAATCAACTTTCAAAGACAGAAAATAAGCATTTTCCAGTATTTATTTCTTAAAGAAATATATAAAATAATGACACAATCTTATTTATAAAATAGTATGTTGTTGTTGTTTAGTCGCTAAGCTGTGTCTGACTCTTTGAGACTCCATAAACTGTAGCCCACCAGGTTCCTCTCTCCATGGGATTTTCCAGGCAAGAATACTAGAGTGGGTTGCTATTTCCTTCTCCAGGGGATCTTCGCAACTTAGGGATTGAACCTGCGTCTCCTGCATTGGGAGGCAGGTTCTTTACCACTGAGTCATCAGGGAAGTCCCAAAATAATACATATGGACATAGAAAGAGAGTACAGGATGTACATTGAAAGGAAATGATAGCACAAATGAACACAGATGATTATTGCCTTTTTGCATTTTCTGATGTTTCCTATTTCCTATAAATAAATAATATGAGCTGTTATGACTGATCCCAAGGTTGGGCACCCTAAATTTGTTTGCTCATCTCTCCTCGCTTACCAATTGCCAATAGTGAAGGCATCCCCATGTAAACTCTCATTTTCTGTGGAGCCTAGTTTTAAAGAAATTAGGATAAATATTAAAGCAGGTTTTCCCAAATTTCAGACATTACTCTGTGTGTGTGTGTATATTTGGAGGAAAATTGCTTTACAATGTTGTGTTGGTTTCCGCTTGTACAACATGAGACAGCTATAAGTATATATATATATCCCCACCTTTGAGCCCCCCTCCCATCCACTCCCATCCCACCCCCTTAGGCTCTACGTCATCTCTGAGCACTGAGCTGAGTTCCCTGAGCTATACAACTGCTTTCTGCTAGCCACATTTGTATATTATGCTAGTAAGTTTGGCATATTTGAGTATCAATTAAATATTACTTACCTTATTGAAATTTTTTAAAATTATTTTTAATAGACACTTTAACAAGCAAGATATAAGGATAAAAAAACAGGCACATGGAAAGATTCAAAGTCACTAGTGATTTAAAAATATATAAATTGAAATCACAATGAGGCTTTACTATGTATCTGACCCAATGGCTAAAATTAAAAGATTGACCATGCCAGTGTTGACAAGGATGTAGACCAAACAGAACCCTTGTACATTCCTGGTGAAAAGAAAGAAAGCTACAGACACTTTGGAAAACAGTTTGGCAGTTTGCTGAAAAGTTAAACATGACTACCATATCCAATCATTGAACTCCTAGGTATTTATCCAAGAGAAATGAAAGCATATGCTCATATGCTTGTACAAAGACTTGTACATTAATTTTCATAGCAGTTTTATTTGTAGTAGCCTAAATGGGAAACAGCACAAGGACTAATGGCTAAGCAAGCTGTAATGTATCTATATGATGGAACACCACTCAACAATTAAAAAAAAAAAAAGACTGGACTTTTGCTATTAAATGGATGAATAACTATTTTAAGTGAAAAAGCCAGGCAAAAAAAGAGTACACTTTTATAAATCTAAGTAACTAACTACATATTTATTTATATATATATATATATATACACATATATGATTGCTTGCTTGCTAAGCCATGTCTGACTCTGTGTGACCCCATAGATGGCAGCCCACCGGGCTCCCCCATCCCTGGGATTCTCCAGGCGAGAACACTGGAGTGAGTTGCCATTTCCTTCTCCAATATATATGATTATATTTATGTAAAATTCTAGAAAGTGAAAACTATCATATAGTGACAATCAAATGTTGCCTGAGGATAAGAGAAAGGTAGAGGAGGGGCAGGAGAGAAAGATTATCAAGGGGCAGAAGGAATTTTTGGAGAGTGATGGATAAATTTATTATCTTGCAATGATTCTTCCATCGATATGTACATATACACTTAAATATATGTCAATTAAATATTAATAAAGTTGCTGAAGCCAAAATAATCTCTCCCCAAAACTTTGATATGGTAAGCTTGCCTGATACAGTATCATTGGTGTTATTATCAACTACTTTGCTTGAAGTCTCTGTACTTATAAACACCTTTCCCATTCTAATTGGCCCAACACACTTAACAAGTTTTACTAAATTTAGTGTAGCATGAGTAACATTTTAGACCACAGAAGTCTACAGCAGTAGGGAATTATTAAAAGTTTTTGAACAGTTGAGGAGTGAAAAAATCTGAGCTTCTGTTTAAAACAATCTACCAGAGAGTAAAGTGAACAATAAATTGGCATAAAGAAAAGATGAAATTGTGCATTTGTAAGAATAATAGTTAAAATGTTAGTATAATAATTCAGAAAAAGTAAGAGCATTCATGGTGGTTAATGTTAGCTTTGGAATGGGGTATAGGGGAAGAATTCAGCAGATCCTATAGAGGTGAAAATACTAGGACTTGGAAACCTATTGTATGGTTAGTAATAAAGAAGTCATTAAAGGTCACTTGACTGTGTAAAGCCTAGCTGAACTGGGACAATGGTAGTTCTATAAAATGTATGGGTTCATAAGAGCATGGGTATGTGGAGTGTCCTGCAGACGGAAAGAAAGGTGGGTCTACCACTCAGGAAATACACTGGACAGTCTGACGTCAGTTTGGTAGTTGTCTGTCATGAGGTCATAGCTGAGATAATGGGAATGGATACAAATAATCAAGGAAGAAACGGCAGAGAGATGAAAAGAGAAGAAAAGATGCTTTGTTTACTAGACACACAGAGGGCAAAGAGGACAGGGGAGGCCAGTGCAGGCACAGTGTTAGCATAGCATGGCAGAAGCTGAGTTAAAAGTTCAAGAAACAAGGGTTTCAGGAGAAGAAATAATCGAGAAAATTGAAGGCTTTCAGTAAGAGAGTGGACAACTCAGAGTTGAGAGCTTTGTCCAGGCCCAGGATAAGGCTAGAGGGAAGATGAACATCCCTGTAAATGAAGAGCACTAACCTGACCCTTTTGCTCTGAGGCATTTTAGAGGAGTATTAATTTCTTGCTAGAATGTGAAATGGTGCCTTAGCAATTTATTGAAGATACTGGAGGAGGAGAAAAATTGTACTTTATGGAGAAATCTTTTCTACTTTTATATTAACACCTACTTCAAAGAGTTCTTAATCTGGCCCTGAATTCCTTAGCAGAAAGGAACTCATTGAGTTTCAGATGAGTAAGAAGCAATACCATCAGCTTAACAAACTGAGAATAGGCTCCATTACCTTCAGCTATTTTAATACCCAGATACTGACTCAATTTAGCAAGAATGAGACTGAACCTATTCCTTATCTTTGTGATGTCAGGCAACCCCAGCAAAAACACCTCTTTGGGATTTGCCTTCCTACCCAGCTCCAGAAGCAGCGGAAATGAGCATAACCATAGAGAACAGGAAGAGATTATTTTCCCTTTGGAATGTAACTGCCACCTCTACCCAAAACCAACAGATATCATATGTGGACTAGGGGAAGAGACAATAACTTGTCTGCTGCTGCTGCTGCTGCTAAGTCACTTCAGTCCTGTCAAACTCTGTGTGATCCCATAGACGGCAGCCCCCCACGCTCCCCTGTCCCCAAGATTCTCCAGGCAAGAATACTGGAGTGGGTTGCCATTTCTTTCTCCAATGCATGCATGCATGCTAAGTTGCTTCAGTCATGTCTGACTGTGCAACCGTATGGACAGGAGCCCACCAGGCTCCTCTGACAGGATTCTCTAGGCAAGAATACTGGAGTGGGTTGCCATTTCCTTCTCCAAATAACTTGTCTATACAAATACAATTAGTTTGATAGAAGTAAAAAAAAAATGACAGACCACACAGTTTAATATTTCTGAAGCTTTCAATTACATTAATTTTGCCCTAGTGAAATTTCTTTAATTTTCCTGGCCCAGTTTTGAAAGTTACAATGCATTAATGTGTATTGAACAAATTTGTTAAATAATATTCCCAAATCACTATACTTGAAAAGATTTTTTACATTAAAAAGTATCTTCTAGCAATGAGCAGTTGGTTTTATTTAGGAATTGGCATTCAGAAATTTTGAACATTATTAAAAATATACACTGAAAGCCACTAGGTACATACATCTGCTTGTACAGATCAGATTGAATTTTTTCAAGTTTTCTTTACAATTGAACTTAGAGAGTGTAGGTAAATGTAATAATCTGATTGGTAAGAATGACCGTCTGGTGGAAAGGATTAAGATGGATGGGGTTAAAGTTCAGCTTTATCTTTGCAAATGAATTGGTAGAAACTAAAGCAGAAAACATGAGTCTAAAATCAAGATATTTCTATTTCACTTGGCACTTTTCCTGGAAACATTAGGCATTCAAAAGAAGTAGGGAATCAATTATATTTAAAATATGAGTATATCAAGGTAAGATACCAGCTTTCCTTTTCAGGATTGCTTAGAAGATACATTTCTTGCCTTTATCATGCTTCTCCTAGTCTTGACTATTTGTAAACATCCCTCTTCCCCCTCCACAGTCAGAAAGTACCAGATATTTAAAGGTAAACTGTGCCAAGGCTGAACAGCTGTCCACAGTCTGGATTCTTCCTGTGGCTGTTGCTGTGTAGTATTCAACTCCCCACTCTTACCCCAGAGCCAGGGCCACAGATGTCCACAGGAAATGCATCCACGAGGTCTAAGGGGAGTGAATCAGATGCACATGTTCCTTGGTATGTGGTGATGGGCATCCTCAAAGTGCCGGCCACAGGCAGGGCTCCCTCAGGCCAGAATTGGTTCCAGGCTTGTGAATGCTGAGTGTCTGCACAAGTTGTCCTGGAAAACCTCTTCTCCTTCCCGTTCTCAGTACAGTGTCAGTGATGGAATGTTAGAGTCTTGCTGAGATGAAACATGTAATCATCTTGGGGATGTGAGGGATGAGCACATCTTTGTAACTGAGCTTAGTCACGTTCTCAGGTGAGGGTTGAGTGCAGCCTGTCCCCAGACGGATTTTCCTACCCCACAATATCAGAGCATATGGAACAGTTTAGCCAGAGAAGAGGCTCGATTCCATGTTTTAAAATGCAGTTTTCAGTGGCTCAGAGGTTAAAGCATCTGCCTGCAATGCGGGAGACCTGGGTTTGATCCCTGGGTCAGGAAGATCCCCTGGAGAAGGAAATGGCAACCCACTCCAGTATTCTTGCCTGGAGAATCCCATGGACGGAGGAGCCTGGTGGGCTACAGTCCACGGGGTCGCAAAGATTCAGACTCGACTGAGCGACTTCAATTTCACTTTCACTTTCATAGTCAATCAAAAAATTGCTTGATGAGTGGAGCTTGGTGTTACAATGTTTCTGAGCCTTATTTGTATCATTGTCACAATTAATGATTGCCTTTGGCGCATAACAAATATTTAGATGTTTTGCCAGTTTGTCAGAAACAACAAACTTCCCCTTGTTCTGTCATTTGACAGAAATACGGCAATTTCAACAATTTGTTCTACATTCTATCTACAACTCAGTTCAGTTCAGTTCAGTTCAGTCGCTCAGTCGTGTCCGACTCTTTGCGACCCCATGCATCGCAGCACGCCAGGCCTCCCTGTCCATCACCAACTCCCAGAGTTCACTCAGACTCGCGTCCATCCAGTCACCTACTGACCTGGGGAGTTCCTCTTTCAGTATCCTATCATTCTATAACTCACCACCACCAAATGTTCCCTGTCTCAATGAAGTGATAGATCCATCTCCTTGCCCCAAACTACAGGAATCATTCTAGATTCCTTCTTCTGTACATTTAATATTAAAATCCAAAGTCCTATGATTCCACCTCAAAAATCTCTCCTTTGATTGCCTTAGATCATTCGCTTTTAAGACACCTCTCTTAGGAACTATTGCACTGGCTTCCTAACAGGTCTCTCTGCCTCCATTTTTTGTCTCCTCCAGCCGTGCTTCCCATTACCATCCATGCAGCACTCTGACATTATTGCTCCCTTGTACAGATTTTACCATGCTTTCTACTGCATGCAACCAAATGTAAACTGTTTGTAGCACATAAAAATTTCTTCATTATCTGTTTCCTACCTCTTCAGTCTTCTCTTGAGAAACTTCCTCATCTCTCCTCCCTCCCTATGCCTTTTACACTTCAGCAATAACTAACTACTCAAAGTCATCAAAATATTGCAAGGTATCTCATACAATATTCAGGACATAGAAAGGTTCTCTATGTTCTCTCTGTCTTGACTGCTCTTATCCTCTTTTATCTGCCAAATACCTTAAATCAAATAAGAAATATATTAAGTGATGAAGTGTTTTGATGCACCCGATGATTTTAAAAAAATGCCCTGTCACATATTTCAAATGAACTTTGTATATTATTCAATTATAAAAATTACTATGTTCTATTGTAAAAGTTTGTTTGTATTTGTCTTACCCACTAAACTATGACTTCTTTGATTACCTAATCATCTTATCTTTTGTTTTCTTTTTATCTACACAATCCTGCAAAGGATTTGCTTGCTTTTTTACTCAAAATTTCTTTCTGAGTCATCCATATTGATTTGTTTAGCTTCAATTGGTTATTTTACATTCTGTGTAATATTCTAGGATTCCATTTTATGAATGTATTAGAATAGCTTATCCAGTCTTCCATAAGTTGGCTTTTGTTTCTTGTATATTATTATTATTATAAACAATGTTGCCATGAAGTCTTTCACACATCTCCAGATGCACATGGGCACAAGTATGAATTTGAAGGTAGAATTGCTGGAATGTCAATCATGTACTTCAATTTTTCTAGACAATGCAAAAATTTTTCTAAATGATTTGCTACAGTATAATTTGTTTGTTTGTTTTTTTTTTCAAAATTCTATTGGCCAGTAATAGAACAATGGAAACAGTGAGAGACTTTATTTTTTGTGCTCCAGAATCACTGCAGATGGTGACTGAAGTCATGAAATTAAAAGATACTTGCTTCTTGGAAGAAAAATTATATTAAAAGGCAGAGACATTACTTTGCCAACAAAGGTCTGACTAGTCAAAGCTATGGTTTTTCCAGTAGTCATGTATGGATGTGAGAGTTGGACTATAAAGAAAGCTGAGCACCGAAAAACTGACGCTTTTGAACTGTGGTGTTGGAAAAGACTCTTGAAATTCCCTTGGTCTGCAAAGATATCCAACCAGTTGATCCTAAAGGCAATCAGTCCTGAATATTCATTGGAAGGACTTATACTGACGTTGAAACTCCAATACTCTAGCCACCTGATGTGAAGAATTGACTCACTGGAAAAGACCCTGATGCTTGGAAAGATTGAAGGGGGGCGAGAAGGGGATGACAGAGGATTAGATGGTTGGATGGCATCAATGACTCGATGAATGTCAGTTTGGGCAAGCTCAGAGAGTTGGTGATGTACAGGGAAGCCTGGTGTGCTGCAGTCCGTGGGGTCACAAAGAGTCGGACACAACTGAGCAACTGAACTGAACTGAACTGATTGGCCAGTAAATATTTTTTTGGCCAGTGCCAGTTAAGTGTAATGTTTGGGGTTATCTTTTCAATGGAAATTAACAGAATTTCTGTCAGAAAAAGTTTATTTGTATTGTTTTAAGCAATAATTATTTTGATTCCTGTCAGTTTCCTACAAATTCCTAAATATTTGAATACATGTACTTTCCTATCAGTTTCCAAAAATGGATAACTTTGCAGAATTGTAAAATAGCATGGTCAATAAAGAGTCAGCCAAAGTTGTACAGACCAATAGAATCAGATAGTCCTGCAGGATCTGCTAGCCAGGGATCTGCAAGCTACCACTGGCTAGCCAAATCCAGTTAGCCTGCTTCTTAGATCCCACATACAATTTTTTTACATTCTTAAAGAGTTTTAAAAAAGAAAAAAAAAAATGCAACAAACATATGTGGGCAACCCTAAAATATTAACTTTCTGGTCCTTTACAGAACAAGTTTTCCTACTTTTGTGCTAGCTAATTCCCTCAATTCCATTAAAAATAATCTCTTTTGTCCTTTGCAAGGACAATTGTTTTTTCCTCCTGTGAGACCGAACAAATTAATACTCTTATCAGTGGTATGTAAGAAGTTAGGTGAGTAAAATTTGGTTTTATGTTGGAGTTTTAATTGATATTTACCTGTTAATTAATGAGATTGTGTATCTTATTATGTGCTATGGTCATTTCTATTTAAAATGAAAGTGAAAGTCACTTAGTCTTGTCCAACTCTTTGTGACCCCATGGACTATACAGTCCACGGAATTCTCTAGGTCAGAATACTGGAATGGGAAACCTTTCCCTACTCCAGGGGATCTTCCCAACCCAGGGATTGAAACCAGGTCTGCCACATTGCAGATGGATTCTTTACCAGCTGAGCCACAAGGGAAGCCCAAGAATACTGCAATGGGTAGCCTGTCCCTTCTCCAAGAGATCTTCCCAACCCAGAAATCGAACTGGGGTCTCCTGCATTGCTGGCAGATTCTTTACCAATTGAGCTATCAGGGAAGCCCATTTCTATTTAATGTCTGTTTATGTCTCTTATTCATTTGTAGTGATTAACTTGGCTTCTATTTGCAGATCTTTATATACTCTAATAATTTTCCACTTTTATGAGTTGGAGATATCTTTCCCAGTGCATTACTTGCCTTTTAATTTTCTTTAAAGTTTGTTTGTTGTTGTTTTTTTTTTTTTTTGGTAAGCAAATAGAATTCAATTTGTAATTATATTTATCAGTCTCTTTAGGTTTTGAACTTTGGGGGCTTTGAAATAATTCCATTTCATAAGATACTCTTTTATATTTATTTCTAACACTTTTAACACTTTAAAAAATTTTGCTTACCACATTTAAATTTCTAATTCACATATAGCTAATTTTGTGTACTGTATAGAAATGCAATGTATTTTCCATCTGAGGTTTTATCACTATTTAAATAATTTAAAATTCTTTATCTATAAGCCAACTCTACAGATATATCAAGTTTTCTTAAAAAATGAGTCTATATTTTCTATTCCTATTTCATTTGATACATTTTCTTTGAACCATAAACTATTGCTAATTAGTAAATTACTATTAAAATTAATCTGTAAGTCTTATCTTCTAGAAGGTTAAATTCCTCCTATCTTGCTCATTTTCAGGATTGTCTCAGCTATAATTTTCTGTTTCTTTCATGATCATTTTACAATCACCTTATCATATTTCAAAAAATATTTTGAGCATTTGATTGACATCTAATTTAATCTGTACATTAAGAATTGATATTCTTATAATATTAAATATTCAACTCTGAGTTCTTGATTTGTTTCTCAATTTACCTGGTTTTCTTCATAACTTTTGGGAAGATTTATAGCTTGTATGTTTTTTATGAGATTTACTTCTAGGAAAAAAATCTTTCTATGTCCATAATTATATCATTATCTATCTATATATGTATCAACCTAAAAAAAATAATCACAGCCTAAAAGTTGAGAGTTGTGTTTTATTTGGTGTGGATTATTAGGACTTCAAGCCTGGGAGACAGCATTTTAAGTAACCCTGTGAGAACTTCTCCAAGCAGATGAGGAGAGGAGGCAGATTACTTAGAAGTTTTGCAACAAAGGGCAGATAGTCTGAACATCAAAAGACTATTGTTAACTAAAGAAAACCAGATATCCTAAGCTATGGGAAGATGCAAGAGTCTGGGTTCACAGAAATCATTCCTTTCATGTGCATCTCAGCTATCTGGGGGTCAATATCCTGTATTTCACATCCTGAGCTTGCTTGGAGCTCACCATAGGGAGTGGCTGCAGTCCTGATGGCTGCTAGTTCACAGATATTCTTCTTCCAGAGTTTCCCTTAGGGCTGACCTTAAAGGGCTGCAATCACTGATGACTGGGACATCCTTGGTTACTGATATGGCATGAAATATTTCTCATATATATATATATATATATATATATATTATATATATATGTATATATATATCTTTGTTACTGTAGACAGGTCTTTTAAAGGTTACACTTTCTAAAATTTTATTTCTGCTGTATAAAGATACAATTAGCTTTTTAATACTGACTTTATATTCAGTGATGTTATTACACTTTTACAAATACTAACAATTTTTTATTGATTGCATTCATTTTCCTGTATTGATGATTGTGTAGCAGGGAAGGGCCAATTTTGACTCCATGTTGGATCTGTTGCTTTGACTTTAACCATAGCTTTTGTAATATAATCTTACATAATGACCTGCTTCAGAGAACCCTGCCCACCTGTGAATGGCTACCGAAAAGAAGAAATTAATACATCCTCTCCTGTTTTGTGAGGTAAATGGCCTTTATTTACCTTACTTCCTCACCTCCTCCCGATCTTTGATTTTAAAAAAGGAACTGACATCCAGACCCTGATGAGATGGTTATTTTGTAACTATAACCTGCTATCTGGAGAAGGCAATGGCAACCCACTCCAGTACTCTTGCCTGGAAAATCCCATGGGTGGAGGAGCCTGGTGGGCTGCAGTCTATGGGGTCACTAAGAGTCGGACACGACTGAGCGACTTCACTTTCACTTTTCACTTTCATGCATTGGAGAAGGAAATGGCAGCCCACTCCAGTGTTCTTGCCTGGAGAATCCCAGGGATGGGGGAGCCTGGTGGGCTGCCGTCTATGGGGTCGCACAGAGTCGGACACGACTGATGTGACTTAGCAGCAGCAGCAACCTGCTATCGTCTCTGTCTGCTGGCCTTCTGAATAAAGTCATTATTCCTTGCCTCAATACCTGTTTGTAAACTTCTTGGCCTGTTGTCCAGTGAACAGGGCAAGCTTGGACTTGGTAACAATCATACTATTTTCAAACAATGACAGTTTGACATTATTTCCTTCATTCTTTCCTTCTTTTTTCCTTTTCTCCTTTTTCCTGCCTCCTCTCTTTCTCTTTCTTTCTTTGATTAATTTCTAACTGTATTGTCTCAGTTCTCTAAATACAACACTAATTGTACAAATTTGTATTTCTAGCTTTTGGATCATTTTTATATACTGCCTGCATTCTGTTTACCATTATTTTGGTTTTGCTTCAAAACTCATGGATGAGTTTGATCTTAATTTTCTCTTCAGATACTCTTCTGTTATAGTATCAAGGTTATGTTAATCTCATAAAGTGAATTAGGAGATATTGTTCCTTATTTTATTTGCTAGGGAAGTTTATATGAGAATGGAATTGCCCATTAATAAGATAGAATTTGCCTTAAAAAATGTGTAAGCCTATTTCTTTTTTCTTTACGGGAAGATTCCTATTAAACTTATTTAATGATTATAAGATTATTTAGATTCTCTATTCATTCTCGAAACAGTTTTTATAATTTGTATTGTCCTAGGAATCTGTTCATTTTACCTAATTTCTTAAATATATTGGATATAACAGCATATAATATTTTCATTATCTTTTAATTTCTGTTTTTTTTTTTCTTTTATTCAAGCCATGAAAGATTCAGTTGTAACCTTGACTCATCCATCGTTTTTAGTGAAGAAAATTTACACGGCTCAAAATAGCCTGGAGTTAAAACTCCCCTACATATCCTCACCACCATTCTATGCAAAACAAAGAACTCGCTCACCCAGAGGAAAAAAATGGACATTAAGGTTGGTTACACCCAGTTCCCAGCGGGTAACTTTCCACATACATGCCTATATATACTTACTCTTTTCTTGGATAAGTGCAACAGCTCGCAAATCTGATTGCTGCCCCTTCTCTCCTCATTAAAGGTGATCTGTTCCTATAAAGTGCCGGTCTCCTTTTTCTGAACCTCACCTTCTCTAACTCCCTTACCTTACATTTAGCCTTGCCAGTTTTATTTGTCTTTTGTAAGATCCAACTTTGGATTTGTGGCTCATGGTGGCTCAGACGGTAAAGTGTCTGCCTGTAATGCGGGAGACCCAGGTTCAATCCCTGGGTTGGGAAGATCTCCTGGTGAAAGGAAATGGCAACCCACTCCAGTATTCTTGCCTGGAAAATCCCATGGATGGAGAAGCCTGGTAGGCTACAGTCCATGGGGTCTCAAAGAGTTGAACACGACTGAGCAACTTAACTTTCACTTTCTATTGTATTTTATGAATTTATTATTTTAAGGTAATTATTTCTTTCCTTTCATTTTGTTAGAACATTTCCTGTTGTTCTTTTCTTAACTTTTTAAGTTGAATGCTCACCTCATGAAGTTTCAACATTTTTCTTTTTAAATTAAAAACATTTGACTGTAAGTCTCCTTATAGATAAGTCAATAGATAGGCAGTGTTTTTGTTGTCATCCAGTTTTGTTTTTTAACTTTTCATCTTTAATTCATGTGTTATTTATTTAAAAACAATTCAATAGAGTAAAATATAAAAATCAACAATTCTTAAAAGCAGAAACATTCAACCAAGCACGTAGATACAAGTTCTGAAGATTTAGACAGGGCAAGAGATTTTATAGGTCTAAAGGAAGGAGGAACACGGAAGTTGTACTAGGCAAAATTAAAAAAAAGACAGATTAGTTATTGCAAGATTATTTTCCTTTGGCAGGAATCCACCAGGCAGATTAGCTAAGTAGTGCTGATCAGGCAATCCTGATTGACTAGTTTAAAATTCCATTTCTGGAATAGCCTAAACTATAATTAAGTCCAGGCACAGTTTAAAGTGTTGTGGGGATTAACATACGCTACACTCCACTTGGGGCCTGTATTCTTGTCTTTAACATATGTAAAAGTGTTTGTGTGCACCATTTAACAATTTCTAAGTGTACGTGTGATTTTGATTTAGCTTTCTTTACTTGTGTTAAGTTTCGAGAATATGTTATTTATAATGAAAAGTCTTTGAAATTCATTGGTATTTGTTTAACAATTTGATATGTAATCAATGTTTATAAATATTCAGTGGGTGCTTTAAAAAATGTGTTTTCTCCAGTTCTCGGGTAAAATGTTCAATATATTCCATTAGGCATGCTTTTAATATTGTTATTTAGATCTTTTGTATCATTACTGCTATGTACATGATTTGTCAAATATCATGAATGATGTAGTAAAATCACCCATTATCATGGTGAATTATAATTTTCCTCTTGCAATTCTGCTGTGTGGTTTTTTGTTTTGTTTTGTTTTGTTTTACAGTACATATTTAAACGTTATAGTACTGGATCTAATCAAGTTTAGAATTGTATCACCCTGCTGAACTGATCGCTATCTTTCTTTGGTAAGTTTTAAGTTTATTTTGTCTGATTACAATATAGCTATACCAGCTCTCTTTTGGTTAACATTTGTTTGAAGTATCTTTTTTTAACATCATTTTGCCTTCAACCATTCTATATTATCAGGTTGTAAGTGTGTCTCTTGGGCTTCCCTGGTGGTTGAGACAGAAAGAATCTGCCTGCAATGCAGGAGACCAAAGTTTGATACCTGGATCAGGAAAACCTCCTGGAGAAGGGAATGGCAACCCACTCCAGTATTCTTGCCTGGAGAATCACACGGACAGAGGAGCCTGCAGGCTACAGTCCATAGGGTCACAAAGAGTCAGACACGGTTGAAACAACCTAGCACGCACGTGTCTCTTAAACATAAGATAGCTGGCTTTTATTTGTTGTATTACAATCTTTGTCCTATAATTGGAAAATTGGATCCAATTATATTTATTATAATTAATATATTATTTTCCATCTGAGCCAACAGCAAAGCCCATAATTAACATCTTTGGATTAATTTTTACAATTTTATTTCTAGAATTTCATTTTTTCTCTTACCTTATCATTCAGTTCAGTTCACTTCAGTCGCTCAGTCATGTCTGACTCTTTGCGACCCCATGAATCACAGCACACCAGGCCTCCCTGTGCATCACCAACTCCCGGAGTTCACTCAGACTCATGTCCATCGAGTCGGTGATGCCATCCAGCCATCTCATCCTCTGTCGTCCCCTTCTCCTCCTGCCCCCAATCCCTCCCACCATCAGGGTCTTTTCTAAATGAGTCAACTCTTCACATGAGATGGCCAAAGTATTGGAGTTTCAGCTTCAGCATCAGTCCTTCCAAAGGACATCCAGGACTGATCTCCTTTAGGATGGACTAGTTGGATCTCCTTGCAGTTCAAGGGACTCTCAAGAGTCTTCTCCAACACCACAGTTCAAAATTATATTGCTTTTAATTCTAGTTATTTTCCTTATGTAAAACTTGACTTTAAACACTTTATTTTTTCAATGGTTAATTAGTAATTTTTACATGTATAATTAATTTAATAAGGTTTAAAATTAGTATCATTATCCTCCTTTCCAGCAACCTAAGTAAGCGCTGTAGAGCGTTTGAACTCTATTGAATACTTTCCTGAGTTACACATCACCATTGCTTAGTATTTTAGTTGATCTTTTTTATTCCCATACATTTTTTCATCAGTGTTTCCTTAGATTTACCTATATTATTACTATTTTCTTTGCTTACTATTTCTTCTTGCATATAAGATCTCATATCTAGTATTATTTTGTTTCAGAAATTCATTCTCAACAAGTTCCTTTAGTGAGAGTAGGTAGTGATAATTCTCTCAATTTTTGTTTGGCATAGTCTAGCTGGGACCACTTTACCAAGAATTTTTAACTTGGGAATTTTCAGGCTGCACAATTAGTATAAATCTCAGCCCTATATCCGAGGTCTGGTCTGATCATGAATTTTCACGGGAAGCTTTTTGGTATAAATTTACTTACCTGAAGTGGAGGCTTAAAAATATATATATATTTATGTATTTATGTTTAGGGAGTAGGAAAGAGTGAAAGTGGGATTTGAGTTTTTTTCTTTTTTTCCAGTTCACCTTTTCACTGCAGATGTTCCTTTTTAATCATCTCGACTTTATGTAGGAATCTGACCTGGCTTTCACCTTGTTCTGGTCTAGGTTTTGTAAGGAGTCACAGATTTTGTTAAAATTGAAGCTCTAGATCACCTAGGTTTGATAAGACCTCCTGAGATAGGTAAATGTCACCAGGGCAACACCACTTTCATCACTCAAATGCCTTTCTGGATTCCTAGCTTTTGGCTTTTCAGATTTTCCTTTCATTTCTTGCTAGCTCAGTGGTGCACTTAAAGGGCCTTTAAAAAATATCAAGAATTTGTAAGTGCTACATACAAGGACAGCTTTGAAGGGTCTACTCTGCATCCTTCTAGAACTTGCATTCCGCTCATAATAACTTACACATAGCAGCCAGGAGGACTACTTTTGTTACCAAAAGGGTACCCCTTCCATGGCCTGAGAGTGAGCTCTTGTCTACCACTCAGAAATTAATTGTCTAAGGAGAAACACATGCTAACAAAGCAAAAGAATATATTGGGAATAGGCACTAGGTGGAGAGCCGGAGAGTAAGGGAACTCTAGAGACTGTGCTGTCATGAGGCTTGCAGTCTTAGGTTTTATAGTGATGGGGGTTTTCTTTCTGGGTTGCATCTGGCCCTTCCTGGAAGTGCACATACCTGTTAATTAAAGTGGTTTCCAGTACAAGGGTTTCTGGAAGGTTGGCAGAACATATTATGGGCTGGCATCCCCTCCCTCCTTTTGTCCCCTCCCAAATTCTCCCAGTTAGTCTTACAAGACATATCAGGGGATGGTATCTCCCACCTCTTTTTGACCCCTCCTAAATTCTCCTGGTGGCTCAGAGGTTAAAACATCTGCCTCCAATGTGGGAGACCTGGGTTTGATCCCTGAGTTGGGAAGATCCCCTGGAGAAGGAAATGGCAACCCACTCCAGTACTCTTACCTGGTAGGCTATAGTCCATGGGGTCGCAAAGAGTCGGATACAACTGAGCAACTTCACTTTCAAATTCTCTTGTTAGTTTTTAGCAGCAGCATAGTGTTCCTTATTGACCTCCTGTTGTGCAGCAACTCATGCCTGGCCAACAGTTCCCTAAAATTTTCTCCTCCATCTCTGTAACTTACCAAACTACCTGACTTTGGAAAACCTCTACAAACCTCGGTTTTCTGAGTTTCCTTATCTAGTGACTCTTTATTAGACCTATTATAAAAGAAATCTTCCCAGTTTAACCTCTTTCTAGGAAGAGATTTGGCATTTTTGATATAACCCTTAAATTTGGGGGGAACTTTAATGAGATTAAGATTTCTTGTAGGAAACACATACATGACCAACAGCCAGAAGTCTCATTCTAAAAATAACTTGGCACTTTTTTTTGTTAACCGTATACTCTATATCCAGTCTTTTTCTCTATGAAACAACCTTATCAAAAGTGAATCTTTGAATTGGATTCCTGCAGTTTTTTTTTTAATTGCAATTGAATAGACCTAAATCTATGACATGTGCTCTGTTAAGAATAGTCTGAAAAGTTTTCATTAACAAATCTTAATTTTAAAGAAAATTTAAATGAATTACCTTTTTTTTTAATGTTTCAACTCTAAGTTTAGAGGCACTATAAACAAATCAGACCATCTTTGTTTCTACCAGAAATAAGATATTCCGGAACTGCAAGGATAAATATTAACTTCCAAAGGAAAATTTTCTTTTTAAAAATTTTGTGCAAATTTGAAAACAGAACCTAGCTTGAAAAATTCAAATAAAAATGTTAGGACCAGGACTGAGTTTTACTTACATTTCCTGTTGATATGCAAACTTGGTGATTATTCTGGCCAAGGGTATTCCCCCTCCACCACCAACTTTCATCACATATTAATCAGAAGAAATGTGTTAAACTTTTAACATACATGGCTCCTTATGAAGAAACTGAGGACTGACTACATTAAAAAAAAAAAACTTTTCTAGCTCATTGTAATTTATTGTTAATTATATAAGGTTGAAATAACATTCTGATGATTTAGCTGAAAAGTAATAAAAATTAAGTACTAGAGTGTTAGAAAAATCTAGATTTCTCACAGATTGAGTAAATCACCTTTCTATGCTTCACTCTTTTCTGTAAAGTGAGAATAAGAGTAACTCTTATTTGAGTCAAAATGAACTGGGTTCAAATTCCTGAGCTGAGCTCCTTATGCTTTGGGGTAATTACATTCATATTATAATATTGTGAGGATTAAGTAGTGTCTGCACCATGCATCAAGAAAGAGTAGAGAACAGAGGTTTGAGGAGAGTACTTTTGATTTTGCTATATAATCTAATTATACAATGATTGTTCTTTTTCTTAATGTCTCTCCATTGTATCCCATTTGCCCTTTCATTAGCAAGTATCACTTTTTCTCTTAGCTTTTCAGCTTTCTTTGTTATGAGAAAGATTCAAAATTTGTTAATGCAAAGGGACTTCTCTCAAGCACTGAGTCATTGTGATGTTAAAAACAGTAATGGCAAATTCAGGAAAACGCAGCCTAAATTCCAGTACGAATACCCCAGGATGTGTCATGCATGTATATGTGTGTATATATGTTGACAAACATATAGGGAAAAAGAGATCAATGTTAAAGCTACCTATGTACTTGGCACTGATGAACTGAACCAAAAATTATTGAAGCAAAAAAAAAAAAAAAAAAAAAGAAAGAAAGAAATTAGAAGAGGTTTAGTTTTTCTAAAGTGTTTTTTGTGCCCCTGAAAAAGAACCACGTCTTACATGAAAATGGTATATTGCTTGACTGCATTAAAATGATGAGGGTCCAGCAGACACATTAGAGCTAATTTTAATAGATAGAGCAGACACACTTGAGTTTCTTTTTCTCATTCCCCATTCCAGCCCCCCAGGTATGCACATTACAAGGTTCCCTAGAGTCAGAAGATGGAAGTGGAGAGTTTCACTACAGATTGTAGCTCTGGACATCGCCAGGATAAAGAAAGGAAGGGAAGAAAGAGACGAGAGGGTAAGCAAAGAGGAAGAGAGGAAAAGGAACAGAAGGAGAGAAGAAATAAAGGGAGCGAGGGATTGCAAGAAAAGAACGTAAGAAAACACATAAGTGAAGGAGAGAAAGAAAATAAATAAAAAATGAGAAAGGAAGGAAGCTTCTCTGATGGGAGCGAGAAAAAGGGAAAGAGTGTGAGAATTGTTTTCGTCTCAGGTCCATTAGGAAGAGAAATAGAACCTTTATCAGCACAACAGAATCTCGAAGAGGCAATGTATTGTTTTCTTGAAAGCCCAGAAGCTAAGCAATTCCAAGAATGTTTGGCAAAGACCTTTTGAGAAGGGTGAGGTGGGGGACGGGTAGGGACGACTTTCTCATACCCCTAGCCCGCAGCCCTGGCCCCATCACGGGATGTGGCAGGATTTGGGAGACTTAGAGGAAACCTTCAGGTCACTCAGGGAACTGCTCCTCTCGCTGGTCCTGCAGTAGTGAGGCGGGGTGGGCGGTGGGGGGTGGGGGGGTGAGAGCGCCCAGACGCGCGGGGCGCGATGTGCCAGTGGCGAAGCTGGACCCAGCGCAGGCGGGAGCAGCCGCCCAACTCCCAGCGCGGGATCTGCTGAGAGGCCACGGTGAGTCTCTCCGGATGCGGGTCAAGAGATGCCCTGGTTCCCCGTCGCCCCCCGGCGCCGGCCGAGGCGGGCCCGGAACCTCCCTGGAGTCCGGCCTGGGCTCTGCGCTGCCGCCCGCTGCCGGGAGCCCGCGCTGCTCCGGGCGCGCCTGGGCAGACGCACCTACCCACCCGCGCTCTGCGGGACGCCCCGCCGGCCGCCGGCCCCGTGCGCTCATTGGTCGGGGATGTGTCTGCTCAGCAGCCGCCAACTTCCCCCGAATCCCACGGGTGAGTCCCGGGAGAGCGAGCTGGCACCTGGGAGCTGAGGGAGATGGGTCCAAAGGGCGTGAGATCTCCCCTGGGGCGGTGGGAGCTGTTGGGACGGGAGCTCGAGGGCAGAGCTGGCCGCGGGGCGCGGCTGCCCGGGAGGTGCACGGAACCGGGTCGACGACTCAGGTCCGGCGCGATCAGAGCGCCCGCGACCCCGCGGGCGAGGGAGGCGTGCCCTGGGAAAAGCCGAAACTGAGACTTAAAGAGTGAGGGACCAGGGCAGAGAGGGTAACCTGGTGGAAGGCTCTGCAAGTGATGTGAGGTCGACTCTTCAGGTTCATTTCCATAGCTTTCTTGCAGCCTGTTCCTCGGAGAGTTAGATCTGGTTACTGAGTTCAGCGGTAACCAGATTGCAGCGGGCTGATTTGGGGACTGGGCATTTGTCATTCCGCTGGACAGACACAGTGTTTTTGTATATTTAAAGTAAGGTTTGTTTTCATTTTGGTTTCTGTCAGATTTTCTTCCTTTTTGTAGCTCACTTTTCTATTTTTACTTTCCCTAACCTGAAGATCTTTTTATTATCCCACCTCTTCATCTTGCTTTGAACCTTAGTTTCCTCTTACATAATTTATGCTGATAGAGTGCTTAAATCTCTCGAGGGTTGGTTGGTGGGAGTGGGTGGGTAGTTCTTTAGCAGATGGAAAGTTTCCTTAATCGGTCTCAACCAGTTTGTATTATTCGAACAAAAGGTTAATTGCAACCAACTGTTCTCTCTGGCCACTTGGTCAAGCCTACTCCTCCCCAATATACGATGCAAATAATAATTTTATTAAACTGAAAAGTAGCACCTTGATTTGCAGTGTCAGCATTTGGAAGTTGCTAATCCACAAACCGGCTATGAAGGCATCTACCTTGCATTATTGATGGGTTTCAGCACTTAGAGAAATATTGTCCCACAGTTTCTTGCGCTCCATGCTGTCTTTTGTTGTATAGTTGCTACAGTGCATATGGGGGTAATGTGGTTGGGACTTGGTGTTCAGAACTCCGTATATTATTAATAGATCCTGGAAACACCTTCAAGTTAATGTCTGGGCAAACAAGGAGGTGATTTTTCTAGCATATGTGCCTCCTCAGATCTGCAGCTACCGTCTAGTATATGTTCTGCCGCCTAAATATGAGACCTGTTACCGTCTTTTTTGAATATAAGTATAGTTGATTTATAATATGTGTCAGTTTCAGGTGTATAGCATAGTGGGTCAGTATTTTTGCAGATTATGCTCCCCTATAGGTGGAGCCTGTTTCTCTTGCTTTCTATGCCTCAGTTTCCATAATACAAACTGTAATTGCATAGATTAACCTCAGGGACTAGTAGAAATGTTAATGTACTGTGAAGATGAACATTACTTGGATTTATAGACTTCTTTTTAACAAAACAGTTACCCTCTGGATTCTTTGATTTGATGATGTGATAAAAGTAATGTATGCTCAACTGGTATAAAAATTGCTACTTTATATTGCTTTGAAACTCAGTTTCTACCTAGGTAAAATCATCATTTTTTTCTTTTGGAGATGTTGTCTGAAGTCTGCAGTTTGTTAGGTTAGATGTTCTATTTCTCTTCTTGTAGAAGTATCTACTTTTTTGCTTGAACTTGCCAACGCATCTCCAATTGAGGTGAAATACTTTAAGGATGTAGGTATGTTTTGGCATATCCTGCTTCATATGGGACTACAAGTATCAGCTGTATAATTTTTATATTTTTTTGTATAATTGCCTCCTTTACCCCTCTCTAAAACGGATTGGGTGTGGTTGCATTGGGCATCTAAGTATCTGAGAGATGGTGGTAAGTTTCTTCCTGAAATTCAAGATGTTGACACTTTCATAAGAAAATAGTGACTCCACTGGAATTGACTGGAAATGAATGACAAAGTTAATTGGGTGGTTAAACATGCCCGCCTTGTTTTTGCTTTGCTAAGTGCTGTTGAAAAATGTGTCTTAGGAGCAAAGATTGCAAATTTACTGGGCGTTTACAAGAGGGGCAGATGGAGAGTCAGCATGTAGTTAAAAAGTGATATTCTTTTGATGCAGGTAGAAGGACTAAACAGCCTCAGTCACTGCATTCATTTACCCCTGTAACAATTTCTGCTGCCTTAGGTGCAGAACCATTAAGAGCTCAACTGCTTCAGTACCCCAGTCTCACGGGTAAGGAGGACATACCTGGGAAAAGTACCCCAGAAGACAGAAAGATACACATGCCTACTAGTTTTCCTGTATAGTGGAAGCCTGGTGGCGCCAAAGAGCACCTTTAATTTAACCCCATGGCTGCCCTGGTTCCTGGCTCTAAGTTTTGCTAGAGAAACTGACGTTTCCAAGAATGAACTAAAAAGAGAAGTGGGTCATAAGATATCAGAGAATGTTTCGCTAGATTGTCTTCTGATCTATTATTAGAGAAGGGAGAGAAATACTAAGGAAAGGGAAATACGCAAGTAAATGTGATTAATATTAAGATGTTTTTGAAGTCAGTCTTGAATTCATTTGGGAGAAGTGGGAAAATTATTCTTTTTATTGTTTACCTTTCTGTACAGCATACAAGTGTTCACTTTGTTTCCTATTTTCTTTCCCCACCTACCTCCCCTGTTAAAACTCCAAGGAATACTATCAATGCAATTCCATATCATAACCCAAGAAAGAGGCTGTGAGATGAAGCCAACATGAGTTACATAACCATTACGACATTTTAACATTCAGGTACATTACATTCCGTTTTTATTGAGTAGACACAGTTTTCACGGTCTAATAAAATATTTTTATTTAATAGTGTCCTTGGTTATAACCTCATGTAATCAAGGGGACAGCATACTTAAAAATATGTATCCAGAAATTTAAAGTCCATTTGTGATTCACTTAGTAATAACTTACTAGACATATTAAATTCCTAGTTATCTGCTGGATCATCCAGGCCATCCTTTAAACACAAAATCCTTATCTACTTTATCCTGTGCCTCAGTTTCCACAAAACACACTCACAAAAGATTACAAAGATTTCTAACAGTAAGAGCATCTCTGAGCAGTCACTTCATCTGGGAACTAAATTATATGCTTAATTTACATCAGGCTATAAACAGTTAATCTGTTAGTTTATGATCCCTTTTTCTGCAATCAGCCAGGAAAATTGAAGTTGTCTGTTCTAAGCTTTGGTGAATGGCTGATAAAGAGTCACTAGGCCTATAAAAGAAACATAATGAAATTTAATATTTAGGCTTATATTCCCTTAATTTTACCCCCTAGATTTCTGCAATAAGGTTTAAAGTAGCTATCTTTCTATGGTGATTCAATTTTATTTCAAGATGTATTCTTTGTAATTGTGTTCTTTGAAATGTATTCATTGTAAATGTATGCTTAGTTGTGTAGCTCTGGGCAAGTTACCCGGCTTTTCTTTGCCCCACTTTCCTAAGGTATAGAATTGGAATATTAAAATCCACCTCAAAGATTCAGAGAATTAGCACATGCAAAGCACTAAGAACTATGAATGACACAGGGGAAGTACTCAATAAATGTCAGCTATTATTAGTAGAAGTATTAATATTAGTAATTTAAAAACAAGTTAAATAAGTATCTTGTTCTCTTGACCTGCAAGGTTGAATTTTTTTTTTAATCATATTTTTTCCTTCTTTAGTTGCACAAGGAAGCTGTGATTGTGGTTAATATCTCTCATCCCAGGTTGTAAACCATGACTTTTGGCCTAGTGAGTGACCATTTCCAAGACAGTCTAACCAGTTAATAGACACTCATGTTAGCAGTTGTAATTTGGAACTGTAAAAATAAAAGATTTTTTAAAGATGGAAAAAAAACTACCACATATGTTTGTTCATTTTTGTTTTTATCTGTATTCATATTTCAAAGTATTATTTAGTCAAAACCACAAAGTATTAGACATTGATTTCCAAGCTTATAAAGGAAGACAGTGGAACAAGATATAAAATTCACCTCTGATGTTGTCCAAAACTCAGAAGGGTGAGTTTAAAAATTTCCTTAATGGTACAAAAGTTACTTGCTTATGAACTGATGAAAAAATTCTATGTGAGTATTTAAGCAAGTTTCCTTGTCTAATTTTGCTTGGATCTTTAGTGATATCTCAAAAAACTCAAAAGATTGTGGCCAGGATCTGTCTAATTTATATGACTATATACTCTTTGCTTTCAGAATCAAAATTTTGACTTTCAGAAAAAAAATTTTCTATTTCTAATTTTTATTAAGTTAGCCTTTTGCTGAAGAAGGCAATGGCAACCCACTCCAGTACTCTTGCCGGAACAAACCCATGGATGGAGGAACCTCATGGGCTGCAGTCCGTGGGGTTGCTAAGAGTCAGACACAACTGAACAACTTCACTTTCACTCTTCACCTTCATGCATTGGAGAAGGAAATGGCAACCCACTCCAGTGTTCTTGCCTGGAGAATCCCAGGGACAGGGGAGCCTGGTGGGCTGACGTCTCTGGAGTCACACAGAGTCGGACATGACTGAAGCAACTTAGCAGCAGCAGCAGCAGCCTTTTACTTTTATTCAGCCACATTAGGCGTTTAGAAAATTGTGTATAGATCTCTTCATTTTATCTATTTATTTGTTATGTCTAGTTTTTAAAAATTAAAAAAAAGTTTTTTGCAGATTTTAGGTAATGGGCAGATCAGAAAGTCAGATGGATATAACTGATATCAACACACCAAAGCCAAAGAAGAAACAGAGATGGACCCCATTGGAGATCAGTCTCTCCGTCCTCGTCCTGCTGCTCACCATCATTGCAGTGACAATGATAGCTCTCTATGCAACCTATGATGGTGAGTTATCCCCACACTCATGCCCACAAACATGCAGAAGAGAATGAAGTCTTTATCCTAGACTTTCCTCATCTATTAAACAATAGGTTAAGGAGAGAGACACTTAAAGACTGTGTGATATAAAGATTCATTTATAAAATGTAATATCAACATGCCAAAGCAATTAACTTGACTAAACTACAATGTTTTTTTATGCTTGAACTAAGTTATTAATTGCCAAGTATAGTTAGTGCACTCATACTTATTTTATGAAGATTCTAATGTATAATTTTACTTAATGAAAATGTTCACAATTTTAAAACCAGCTTCATTTGGTCAACTATATTGTGTCATTGAAATTCTGAACAACTTTACGAGAATTTAAGGGGTCTAATTTGAGTCTTAAAAGTTTTTCACAAATGGGAAAAAAAATGGTATGGTTATCAGACTAAAACAACTGATATTGCAATTTAATTGTACTAAGGGCTTAGGGGACAGAGCTGATATAGGAAATACATTCTCTTCATTTAAAAATTTAGGATTTGCTTATTTTATTCCTCTTTATTTTCTTCTAACTTCTGTCAGTGGTATATAATACTCAGGGTTTAGTTCTTGCTCTAAGGAATTGGTTATTTAATTGATAGTTTACAAAAGAAGAAAAAGTAGGGAAAAAATAGAAAACATGTATTGCAAATATTTATGCACATATCCTCCTTTTTCTAGATGGTATTTGCAAGTCATCAGAGTGCATAAAATCAGGTAAGAATATGGTTTTTAAATGGAATAGTTTCATAATTAATGTATAAATATTTAAAAATCAAATGCTAATATAGCTCTGTATTTGTGTATATTTTTATTTATTATAAATCACTAATTTATAGTCAAAGAAAATAAAAATACATTTAAGTAGTGGATAGTTAATTTATTCATTCTAAAAAGGAATTCATTCATTTGAACCCCAGAGTATATGGTAGGGTAGCGATGGAGAACTGTATCTCTAGCTTTATGAAGCTTGCCTTATAATTGGAGAAAGAAAATCAGCACATTGAAATGACACACGTCGTATCATTTAGTTTTAAATTTCTCAATGCAGATCATAAGCAAGGTAAAGAAACTGAGATTTGGGAGGGGTCTTAAAGCAGGGCTAGGATGTGGAAGTGGAAGTATAGAAGAGAAAATTCTAAACTAGGAGAAAGGACAGGAATAAATCATGTAGAGAAGCAGTGAAAGTATAGACTTGATAAATAAAAGTTACAGAGAGCATTGAAAATTCATGTTTAGCCCTGATTTTGTAGTAGGCATGGAAAGGATATTTTCCTAAACAGATAACTCAATAAGGCAGAAGTTGGAAGGTGATTCCGGGAATGCTAGCTTAGGTGGGCTGAGTGAGAAGCTAGGGAGAGTAGGCAGGTAGGGGCTGCTTCTGCTCAGGCGTGAGCTGAGGGGGGCTACCTACAATGGGATGAAAAAGCCATGAAACAATTGGATGGCTCAACAGCACTGACTTGCTAAATGAAGGATATGAGTAATTTGAACATGACACCAAGCATGAAACCTCAAGGGACTTGGGAGACTGTGGCAGCTCACACAGAAACAATGAAGTTAGGTAAGTTTGTTTTCGATGGGGGAGGGGGTGTATGTGTGTGTGTGTGATTAATATGGATTTAGACCTGTTGGGTCTAGGTCAGGGGTAATATCGAAGTGAAGATTGACAGCAAGAAAGTAAAGATGGAGTGGATTTAGGGTCTGTCAGCCAAGAGGTGATGGTTGAAGCCTTGGGAATAGTTGAGTTCTTAAAAGAAGTATAATGTTGAAATTAAGAGGACATCAAGTATTAGAGTAGAAGGAAAAGAAAAATCAGCAAAGGGAACAGAAGAATATGACGCTTTTAGAAGTCATATCAATTAGAGTGTGGTGGAAAAAAGAACATTTTGACAAAGAGAAGAAAGGTGGTAGCAGATATGTGAATACCTTGGATATGGACATAATACATATGCTCTTTTGCAAGAGGTTCTAAACTTCCTTTCTAGTGTCTACATTTCTTCTAAGAAATAACCTGTCACAATAAGTTTTAAACGTTTTCTGTTGGACTGTCTTAGGTGTTTTTCTGTTACTTACTGATTTGTGCAGAATAATGATGGGAAAACTGTGGGGTTATAGGTTAGAGTCTAACATCCTGAGTGTATATGTGCTCTTTTTGCCTACTCTTCCCCAACCACTGGATCTCAAGGGCACTAGCCATATAGATACTCTGGGACATGATATAGGTAGCTTAAGGGCAACCTGATTAGGATAGCAGCCATTTGCTCCTCAGCATAACAACATGTACTTTCCCATCCAAAGGCCTTCCCAGAAACCAAGGAGTTTTCTTATTCTTCAGGGGAGTGGCTACACAGGTCCCTTGGCTGGGTAGTGTCCAGGGTCTCTGTGCTAGAGTTGGTAGTGCTCAACTTGTCTGAATTACTGTTTGCCCTCTCCCTGAGTCCCATCCCCCCTTTCTTTCTACCAGTTCCCTATTATATGCTCATGCTATCAGTTTTGAAAAAACCCCACTTATGTGTTGACTTCTAATTCTCTCTGTTTTTCAATACACTTGACAGACCTATTAAGTCTCTTAATCTGTAGATTCTCTCAGGCACTCTTTTTTTCCCTCTCACTTTTTTTTCTTGGATTTTATTTTTTGAAGAAACCAGATCCTTTGATTCCTAGGATTTGTGGGATTACCTACAATCTAGGTGATCGTACCCTAGAGATCTGAGCAGGTTTCTTCACTGATACCCACCCAATGAGCAATGTGACATTTGGAATCTGAAATCTTAAATGTGACTTAATGTTTAGGGGGAAGGCTTTGGCTTTTTTTGATAGTGGTTGCCAGGCTTAACTCATTAAAATGTATTTAAACTGGATCCTTTAATTGTAGCTGAGAAATCATACCAAATGTAAAAAATACCTCACAGAACTGTATCTTGGCAGAGAAACGTATACAATAGAAATAACTTCAGTGATAGACAAGATTGCTGAATAGCGGTATGTTTTTCTTTATTCTGCTTTGTTAATTCACAAGCTGTTACGGATACTTTTATATTCCTAGTTACTATTCCTCCCTGGGGGGAGAATGGTGAAACTTACACTTATGGATAGAGTTTTCATGCTCTACTTACACACACACACACACACAGAGTCCTCTACTGGTTAGAAAATATTTTCTGTGTCAGAAAATACAACTGTCACATTTGGAAGTTTCTATAAATTAAGAAAACTCGGGGGAAAATTTTGGAAAGAAAAAAAAGTGAGAGAGTGAAAGAGGGGAATGGATGGAAAAGAAAAGAAAGATGGAGAAAAGGATGTTGAAAAAAATATAGTCTCCCACCAGCAATTCTATAGATTACTTTAAAAGGTTGGGAAGATTCAAATCTGAGCACAGAAATTGTTGAGCATTGGAAAGTATAGGTACTGATACCCATGGTGTTTATTTTAAGTAAAAGTTGGTTTTAGCTTAAATCTTTCTCCCCATGGAAGGGAAAGTCATGGCAAGTGCACTTCTCTCTTTGATCCTATGAAGTCAAGGGATGGAGGTCAAGCCATACTAAGGCAAAAATAAAATATTACATAAGGCTGGGGATCATCTTGAAATTTAGTGTTTGTCCTTTACGAAGTTGCTCAGTCGCGTCCGACTTTTTGCGACCCCATGGACTGTAGCCTACCAGGCTCCTCCGTCCATGGAATTTTCCAGGCAAGAGTACTGGAGTGGGTTGCCATTTCCTTCTCCAGGAGATCTTCCTGACCCAGGGATAGAACCTGGGTCTCCCGCATTGTAGGCAGACACTTTACCGTCTGAGCCACCAGGGAAGTCCTTTAAACCTCTATAAATTTAAATATTGGTTTAGCCAAAAAGTTAGTTCAGGGTTTCCATAAGCTGTTATGGAAAAATCTGAAAAACTTCTTAGCCAACCCAATATTTATAATATACACAAAAATGATGTTTATAATACATACTTTAACTTGCTTGTATAAAAAATGCATCACTATGAAAGATTACACCAGACCTAAAATGAAACAAACACTATTTAACAAGGTATAGCAGGGTTCAAAACCCTACTATTAAAGTATGAGTAATATTTACCCTACAAGGTTGTAAAAAACATGGAGTTATAGAGCCTGAATGTGATTTCTCAAATGTCTCTGTAAATCTATATCTTGAAACTGGCTTCCATTGCACTGAAACCTTACTGAGATGTCAAAGAATCATGAACTTTAAATCAAGGTTTTCCAGTTTCATCACTGTTAACATTTTGGGCTGGATCATTCTTTACTGTGGGGAGGGGACTGTCCTGTGAATGTAGGATGTTTAATAGCATCCCTGGCTTCTGCCACTAGGTGACTAGTAGCACCATTTCCCAATTGTGACAGCCAAGAAATGTCTCCAGACATTGCTAGATGTCTCCCTGGGGCAGCAGAATCATCTCCAGTTGAGTACCACTGGCTTAAATAATCTCAGGAGATCATCTATTGCTTTCTCTTTGTACTAGGTAGAATAGTGCTTCCCTAGAGATGTCCACTTCCTGTCCTTGGATCCTGTGAATGTGTTACCTTATAAGGCAAAGGATACTTAGCAGATGTGATTATTAAGTTATGGATAATTCAGGGAGATTATCCTGAGCTATCTGGATGGTCTTATGTGACCACAAGAGTTCTTATTGGGTAGGCTAGAATGTCCACTCAGGTACCATTTATAGAAAACCCCAAATGAACCTTTTGGCCAACCCAGTATCAGAGGAAGGGAACAGGAGGGTCAGAATCAGAGAGGAAGATGTGAGAACTAAAGCAGAGGAAGCCAAGATTGGAGTAATACAGCCATGAGCCAGAGAAAGTGTGTAGCCTCTAGAAGCTGAAAAGGGAAAGGCGTGGTTCTTCTAGAGTATCCAGAAGGAATGTGTCCCTGTTGACCTCCAGAGCCGTAAGATAATACATTTCTGTTGAGTCACTGCGTTTGTGACAGTTTGTTGTAGTAGCAATAGGGAACTAGTAATATAACCCTTCTATAGTTTCTTTATTTGAGGCCTGTCTTTGAAGAGTTAAACATGCATACCCAGTGTCTCTTCCTAAACTAGTCTTTTATTACAAAATTGTGTGTAACATATAAAAATAAGGAAGAAATGTTAAATAGATTAATAGAGAGGTATAATAATATAGGAGAATAATAATAGAATATAATAAAGTAAAAATAAGAGATAATAAAATAGAATAATAATAGCTAACACTTACTGAATGTTTGTGTGTCTGACCCTGTTGCAGGCAGTTTACATTTGATCCTCATAGTGACCTTGTGCATTAGGTACCATTATACATTCTCTTTGCAGTTGAACAAACTTGAGCTAGCATTGCACTCCAGGCAGCTTGGCCCTAGAGCCTGTATTCATGACCACTTCTCCATGTTGCCTTAAAGAAAATCAGGCGTCTGTCAAACTTTTAATGCTCTATACTTGTACATGCCGTATTTGAGAGCAAATTGCTTCCCCTCATGCTAGAGCTTGGAATTAAAGGACATAAGTGACTCTCAGAGAACTGAAATAATTAAATCCAAACTGAGAAGGAGAAGAATGAGTATCTCTTTGACCAAGAATCAAGCTACTTTACTGAGAACAGTAAGCAACTTTATCAGTGACTTTAGTACATCAAACTCAACTTGGAATTGAGGAGTTTAAAGAAGCAAACATTAGTAGTTGGTCCTCAACTCTCCAGGGGATAGAGAAACCAAGTTCAGATACATGATCAGTCGAGTTCTCAAGATGGCAGGACCACCCATACAGGTGTGCAGGTTGTACACTGCACAATTGTGGCAGTCCTGAGGGATTTGTGGAGCACCAGGACCTGGATGAACCTCTCACAACTGTCCATTTTCTTTACTTTAATTCTCTACTCACCAAGCAAACTTTTGATGAGTATTAAATATTAATACAGGAAAGGAGGCATTCTATTCACTTGATAGATATATTCAGCTTGGTGAGATAATGTGTTCATATTCTGATATATAATCACTTTTGTGTGGCTGGAGCTATAATCTTTGAAGTAAATGAAGCTTCCAAATATCTGATCGTTTCTGCAAGGGCCAGATCCTGGTGGTAACCTCAGTGAAGCATCTTGTTAGCAACTGGCCTTTTCCTGACAACAGCAGGAAATATCTGCTCTGATACGGGCCATGGTCCTTCCTGGTCTGTTGACACCCGAGGAACCTCCATGAAGAAAAATGGCACAACTAGATGAGGACACTGAGGACTCTAGGCTGACTCATGAGAGCTGCCGGCCATGCAACAGCCTTTCAGAGCGGAAGATGAGGCGACTTCATTACGTAATTAAGCTTGAAAAAAACCCTTCGGGCAATAAGAACACAGCAGGCATCTTAGTGGGAAGACTGCTGAAGCATAGTTTTGTTAATTTAAATGTGGCATGTGGCAATTTGCTTTGGGCTTCCCTGACACCATTCTCCTGACAATAGTGTAAAAATACTTGCTTCAAAAATTCTCCAGTCTAAATTAGCATCTGTCAATCAGATCCGTTCCAAGAAAGGGAGTCAATTATATGATAGGTACACTCATATATAACATATTTTTCTTATCTTCTAGGTAGATTTTAAGCAGTCATGCACCATCTCTTTTCAGTACATGGTCAAGGTATGGAAAACAGATAAATTGGATTCAGTGGCTAAAGGGAAAAAAAATTGGCAATGTCTGATAAGTTCATTTGGTGTCTTAAAGTTTATTTTACAGAAAAGGCAAAACTATAGGGGCAGAAAGTAGAATAGCTATTGCCTACAGGCTGGGATTGGAATAAGGATTCCCACAAATGGATATAAGGAAACATGCTGGGGTGATGGAATGTTTCTGGAGTTGGACTGTGGTGATCATTGTACAAATATGTAGAGGTATTAAAAGTTACTGGGTGAATTTTATGGTATATCGTTTAAAAGCAGCAAAATCACCCTTATCCCTTTTTTTCTGTCTCTCCAGTGTCCATTTATAAGTAATTATCTTCTGTTTTGATCTTATACTTGCTATCGTTGGTAAATGTTGAGTCCATTGATTCCCATTTCCACAGTTTAAAGCAATTATGTGTCATTTTCTATGCCTACCAAATCACTAAATAATTTAAGCTTCTCAGTTTTAGTGAGTACCTATTATTTGATTACATTAACATTATATTGATGAAAAGTCTACGGAAATAGTAAATCAACTAGGAAATTAAAATTATTTCAGAATTGGACATGGGAAGCATTGTTTGCATATGTCGGAGTTGCGTCTTCAGAGGAAGTCGAGGATATATGTGGTATGATAGGCCAGGTAGATCAACCACCTCTTAATCAAAGGCAGGATACAGGGTCTACCACAGAGTGGTTCTTGGGGATAATCATGCTCCTGGGAAAAGGTGTTGGTTTTTCCCAAGAGTTCTGTGAATTGTTTCCCTTTTCACCCTGACTACTAATATGTCAAGAGATTTGTCTTTAACCTATAATTATAGGACCTCTTTGTATACATTTGATTCATTAGCATTATCCCTGCCCTCCTTTTTCTTTCTCAGCTGATGTATATGATTTTATTTTATATATCCTTGTAAGGCCACTTTGAATTATTTTATAACCACATAGGTTTATGGACCATAGGTATATGGTCCATATACCATAAAATTAACCACATAGGTTAATAATTAGATGATTAGAATATAGAGAAATTCCAGTAATAGATATGTGCATGAGAAAGACTGTTAAAGGGTAAACTTTATTTTGAAGAGATGTGTTATGAATAATTAAGGCAAAATCTTTTGAAAGATTATGGCTTCTTTTTCCACAAAGCCAACAGCATGAAAGAACTGAGATGTAAGTTTGGGCCACATCCTGTGTTGCTAGTATGTGATCTTAATTAAGTCAGTTTAGCTCTCTGCATTTCATTTTCCTTATCTACAAAATTGAAAATTGAAAGTATCCCATTTTACAGAGAAACAGCAAAGATTAATGACAGCCCATTTCATTTTATGCATTCTTGAAGGAGATGCACCGCAGGTATGATGCACAGATGTATTCCATTTAATATGTTCTTTCACGAAAGTTGCAGATGCACCATTTAAAGCTGATTTATGAAGGGTAAAAATCTATTTATTGAGAATCAAAAGGCAGTCAACATATTTTTTAAGTGGAAGGTGTATCTAAAAAAGAGAGACGGTAGGGGTTGGAGGGGGAGAGAGAGAGAAAGTAATATATTTTAGATACTCTCAGGTAAAAATGTGTCATCTCTTATTAACATTTTCCTTGACTACTGTGCTCTATCTTAGCACAAGGAGTGACAGTTCAGCCTGCAAATCACGTAAAATGAGCAAAATTAGTAATGGGCACATGCATCCATGTGTCCTGTAAAGCAAACCACATTTTGGGGTGTGTGTGAAATCAGTCAGGCACACTTTGATTTGAACACATAGCTCTTCTGTGCTCACCCTTGCAGACGCTCACTGTTACCCCTTCCCTCCCCAGTGATTAAACTCTAAAAGTAAAGAAGCCAGAGGGCTACGGGAAGAGGAGAATAACTAGATTCTTGTTATTCGCAGTGTGGTCCACATACTAGCAGCATCAGCATCAGCTGGGAACTTGCAAAAATGCAAATTCTCAGATCCCAGCTCAGACCTGTTGAATCTGCAACTGCATTTTTAGTCAAATTGCCAGGAGAGGACACTGCACAGTAAGGACTGAGAAGCACTGAGCAACAGTGATTCTCAACTATGGCTGCTTATTACGATAATTGGGGAAACTTTTCAAATATACCCATGCCAGCCTATCTCTCTTCCCTGACACACAAAGTTCCCAGTCCTTCAGCGGAGTGATTTCTGCTGAGTGTTGGCAGAAAAGGAATTTAAGTAAATAAAGTGACATTAAGGTATATAGAAATTCCCTAGGCATTTGCATTTTTACAAGAAGTTAAATGTAACCAACTGATTGCTTTAAAAGGTGCAATTTTGGACAGTGCTACTCAGTGAAAACTAAGTCAGCGCTGAGGGACACTGGCCCTGTGTTTGTCTGTTTGTTTGTTTGTTTTTTTAACTAATTATAGTGGAGAAGCTGAACCTGGACTGTCCCTAGTATAATTTCCTAGTATAATGTAGGCACGGATATTTCCATAGAGACTTCAGAACAACATCTCTCCTCATCTGTTCCTCTCTTCATTCATTTATAGTTCCCCAAAACATTAATTGAACACTTTCTAAATACTGAGCACTTTTCTAGATACTAGGAATTTGAACTTAGATATACCCTGCCCTCAGGAAAGTGACAGTCTGGTCAGCATGACAGACCAATAAACAGAGTTACCATGTGGTTTGGGTAAGAGCAGAGAGAAGCAGAGTGTGCCACAGGCGCTCTGAGAATGGAGCACCTAAAATCGCATCAATTCTTACATAGCTTGGCAGCTAGAGTGATTGTAACAGGGCCAGGAAAGCATTTGCAAGAGGAAACATCGCCTGCTGGTTCAGAAGGCCAGTCAGGGATTGGCAGGCCAGTGGGACAGAGGGCAGCATGTGCGCAGGCTGGATGCAATACGCCTGGGAAACCTGGGTACGTGTAGGGTCTGCAAAGAGTTCACGATGACTGGAGTGTAATGTGGAATGCACTGGGTTGCAATTCCTCTTCAAGTCTATAGAAAATGCATTATAGGGAGCATCTAAAGGATTTTAAGCAGAGGTAGGGCATTGTCAAGCTTGCCTGCTAGTTCATGCCAACCTGGTAGAGCGGAGACAGAGCTTTACCCATACAAGGGAATACTATTTCTGTGTCTTGGGTATGAGGGAGAGCTTAGCAAGATCAAAGAACTAGAATAATGACTATAGGGCTAAGTCACAGAGGACGTATGTGTGGATGTGAGAGTAGGGGTGATAAGGGTATGTCAGCCTTGGCACAGGATTTTGTAGTCCATGGTAAATTCCACGGTAAAGTGTTTGAACCTTCTACTAATACCAGTGAAAAGTTATGAAATGAAGTTTTCAGTGAAGTTCAGAATTGTTGAGAAGGTTCATTGACTGTAACTAAAGAAGGGCCGGGGGTGGGGTGGGGGTGGGGAATTAGTCTACTACCCTTTAACCATAGCCCTAATGGTTGCCTGGATTTGATGGTAACAGGGTGGAGAGAATAGATGGACTTGAGAGATCTTTAGGAGTAAATATAAGGCATAAAGTAAATATGTGAGGTTGTGAAAAAGAAGTGAGTAAAATGTAACTGACGTTTCTGGCTTGGGAAACTGGGTGATAAGTATTGCCAGTCACTCAGCCAGGGGACACAGGGGAAGAAATTAGAGAGTATGTTCAAAGCTAGAGTCTGATCATTGGAGTTAAATGCAGCTGAGAGGTTGATAAGATAGAAATGAAAGCAGAAAGGAAGAGGTTGGGATTTCCCTGGTGGTCCAGTGGTTAAGACTTTGCCTTCCAATGCAGGGGGTGTGGGTTTGATCCCTCGTTCGAGAGCTAAGATCCTACATGCCTCATGGCCAAAAAGCCAAAACATGAAGCAGAAGCAAAATTTAACAAATTCAATAAAGACTTTAAAGAATGGTCCACTTAAAAAAAAATTTTTTTTTTTTTAATGAAGGAAGAGATTGAAGATTCCATTGGAAGATGGGAAAAATGATGGATCTTGTTCCGGGGGACATAAGAGAGGATACATTCAGAGAAAAGACAGCAGGGCTACTATTAAACAGAGGAGGAACCTCTCTTCCTGTCTTACCAGGGGGAAAGTGGCAATGATAGTATGAATGCTAGTATGGTTAGAGGCTGGCAAGGATGGGAATCTGTGTGATACATCACCCAGTTACTTCAGTTTCTCTTTGTAAGAGGAATTAAGGGTTTTGAAGGCTGGAAAGGGCCAGTGTGTGGAGTGAAAGGAAAGACTAACCAGGGCCGTGTAGAAAGGCTTTGCACGGAGTTAATGGCCCTGTTGAAGTTTTCTTATTTGAAATGGCATTAAACTAAGCAGTTCCAGGGTTTTCCCAGCCTCACAGATACTGTCTTCCACAGATATTTACTGAACATTGTTCCAGTTGCTGCAGATGTAGACGTAAACAACACAAAGTCTCTGCTCCTAATGAGCATGCAGTAAAAAGGGAGACTGACAATAAACAAGTCAATCAATAATTCTATACAAATATCCTGAAATACCTTAACCTAAAGTTGGAAGGGAAAAGGTAGGTGGCGGGGAACATTCAGGATGGGCTCATTTGCAAGGGGAAGAGAATGAAATTCTCTGGTGAGATGACAGTTTAAATGATGGCGCCATAGGATGTAGCCTGCTACTGCTACTGGTAAGTCACTTCAGTCGTGTCCGACTCGGTGCGACCCTATAGACGGCAGCCCACTAGGCTCCCCTGTCCCTGGGATTCTCCAGGCAAGAACACTGGAGTGGGTTGCCATTTCCTTCTCCAATGCATGAAAGTGAAAAGTCAAAGTGAAGTCGCTCAGTCATATCCGACTCTTAGCGACCCCATGGACTGCAGCCCACCAGGCTCCTCCGTCCATAGGATTTTCCAGGCAAGAGTACTGGAGTGGGGTGCCATTGCCTTCTCCGAGGATGTAGCCTAATAGAAGGTAAAAGAAAAGCCAAGGAAGAGCAGAGTAGACCTGAAGTAAGAATTGCTGAGGGACTAAAGTGAAAAAGCTTCTGACTTCAGGAAGGCTGACGTGTAGATGACGCAAGTGAAAGATTTTAAAGGTAACTATTCCATAACATCAGAACATCACCCTGAAAATGCAGATATGAATGTGGAATGGAGGTGTAGGTCATGAGACTTGGTAAGGTTAAGAAATTCTTAAGTCAGATAGTAGCAGAGATTGTCCACGTAGTCCCTGATGTTATCTGGGAACATGGTAGAACATTTGTGGTAGGGAAGACTGAGCGAGATGTCGAGTCTTTAATAAAGATGAATGTCTACAAATTTAGTAGACAATAGAGATAAAGCAGATGAGGTGGGGATGGTCAGCTGGCAGAAGCCTAAATAAACCCAGTGGAGAGGAATGATCTGAAGCTGCGTAGAGGGACCGTAGGAGGCTGGTTTTGTTTTTCAGTGTGTGGAGTGCTGACGGAGAGAAAGCTTCAGGGAAAGGGGCCTCCCTTAAATCAGAGCTGGGGGAGCATCCTGTGAGTAGGCTGTGTGTGTGTTAGTCATTCAGTCATGTCCAACTCTTTGTGACCCCATGGACTGTAGCCCACCAGGCTCTTCTGTCCATGGATTTCTTCAGGCAAGAATACTGGAATGGGTGGCCATTTCCTCCTCCAGAGGATCTTTCTAACTCAGGGGTCGAATCCGGGTCTCTTGCATTGTGGGCAGATTCTTTACCACCTGTGAGTAAGCTTAGGGCTTAATAAATCATGCCTTCTTGTCCAAGATAATTCTAGAAATGCTCTTCTGATCCTCTTCCTCACACAACCCAAAATGCTTTCTTTCACTCTCTAAAGGCAGACTTGCAGGAGATACCCATCTGAATGGAGGTAAATGTTTGCTGATAGGAATCAGATTCTAGAATCATAGTATGGGCCACCTGATCTAGAAGTTAGCGCTGCCAGACATAGTAGCAATGATTATGATGTTTTATTAAAGTAAGTATGGGAAAATATTTCATGAAAGGTATCTTTCCAAATCCTTCTCTATACCCTGCCTTACTGTGAAGAAATTATTTACATATCATTTCCAGGTGAAGTTTGGAATAGTTGTTCAGTTTCTCATTAGATGTGGACATTTTTGCTTTTGTTTTCAGAGATGAAATAAAATGTATCATTTGTACTTTGGAAATTAACCCACTCTGGTTATAGTTTTCAACTTCTGTGTGTCATCAGTTATTGTATCACCCCAGTGGGTCAGCAGCAGTGGGTAAGAGGAGATGCTGGAGGGCCTCCTGTCCAGCCTGTTGTGTGGGAACTCCATTTGATGGAATTAGAATTAGTCATGAATTCATTTTTATTTTTTTTATCAGCCTAGATGAAAACTCAAAGTGAACCAGTGAGTTCTTAAAGCAAAATATTTGTTTAAACATTTTTCAGAGGCATAATCTTCCTTCAAAATTTAAAGGAAAAGAAAAGCCCAAACAAAATTGTCACATTTTAGACACAACGTGTCTTTAAAAAAAACTTCAAAGTAGTACCTTAGCCTGAAACTAATAAAAAGGGGTTTGGTCCATAGCACAGACTAGGTGGATTAGGAAATCAAATTGAAATTGATTAGCAGGTAACCAATAGCCAGCAGTACCTCTGTTTCTTTGGGTTTGATGCTTAAAGCAAAAATAAAGAAGCCAACCATAAAGTGGTGAAGATGGCTTAGGCCATCTCTTTTAAGTAGTTTCCTTTGTTAATTAAGACTTTATTGAACTTCGGTTCAGTTCAGTTCAGTTCAGTTGCTCAGTCGTTTCCGACTCTTTGTGACCCCACGGACTGCAGCACGCCAGGCTTCCCTGTCCATCACCAACTCCCAGAGTCCACCCAAACCCATGTCCATCGAGTCAGTGATGCCATCCAACCATCTCATCCTCTATTGTCTCCTTCTCCTCCTGCCCTCAATCTTTCCCAGCATCAGGGTCTTTTCAAATGAGGCAGCTCTTTGCATGAGGTGGCCAAAGTATTGGAGTTTCAGCTTCAACATCAGTCCTTCCAATGAACACCCAGGACTGATCTACTTTAGGATGGACTGGTTGGATCTCCTTGCAGTCCAAGGGATTCTCAAGAGTCTTCTCCAACACCACAGTTCAAAAGCATCAATTCTTCGACGCTCAGCTTTCTTTATAGTCCAACTCTCACGTGCATACATGACCACTGGAAAAACCATAGTCTTGACTAGATGGACCTTTGTTGGCAAAGTAATATCTTTGCTTTTTAATATGCTGTCTAGGTTGGTCATACCATTCCTTCTAAGCAGTAAGTGTCTTTTAATTCCATTGCTGCAGTCACCATCTGCAGTGATTTTGGAGCCCAGAAAAACAAAGTCAGCCAGTTTCCACTGTTTACCCATCTATTTGCCATGAAGTGATGGGATTGGATGCCATGAGAATTTGTTTTTTAAAGAACTCGCAAATCATTAAAGACATAATAAAACATGGTTGAGGATCTAGTAGTTATTTTAAAATACTACCAGAAAAGAAAGTTTTTGTTAAATCTAAGGGCTTAATTTTCTGCTTTAATGAAATTAATTGAGTAAAATTAAGATGTTTCTGATACCTCTTGCCATTCTGAAGCCAGAATGAATTCATTATCCCCAAACACATATATATACACCAATTAATGATTTCACTAACTTAGAAACCAAGAAGCAAAGTATTAAAATTATATTTGTTCAGAGAAATAATTTAATTATATATAAATGAATCAAAGAAAAAAGCAATATTTAAAAAGTCATTAATTGAACAGAATGTTTTTCTAAGCCCTGCTTATAATATTCTATAGCAAGGAAGTGACAATGTGTTGAGAAAAAATGGTACAAGTGAAACCTTGAAAGTCTCCTTAAACTCATATCCATGCAAATATGAATCTCTAAAAGAGAATATAAGGTAGCAGCTACAGATGCCATGAAACATGATATATTTCAACAACTATGGTAATAAACTTAAAGAAGTGGAAAGATTTGCAAAGCTGACAAACTGGCTGAGTTCCATGCAGGCCCTTGTTGCAGGATCAGCTCCATTCCAGGCCCAGGCACTTACTAAGCCAAGGTCATTGGATCTGGCTCCCGTGTCCAGTCAGTCTTGTGCCTGGTGAACTGCCTCTGACCCCACTCTAGTGACTGGATTCCTACCTTGTCCCTTGGGATCTTACTTCTGGTTCATCCCCCGGTTTTGGAAATTGAGTTTCTGCTTTTTCTTCCCTGTCTTCCGGGACTGGCACCTACTGTATTGCCTTTTGCACATGGTCTGCTGGTTACAGTGCCCTCATCACAGCTGCCTGCTGCTCCTTGTCCCTGGGTAGCTTTCCATTGCTATTAGGCAGGAACTTCCTCTGTTGCTGATCCCTCATAGTCTATCTAAACTGGGATTCAGTCTCCCAGGATTGGCTCAGACTACTTCTACCTGAGCCCACTTTATGTACATGACAACATTTTATATGAAAGGAAAATATTTCTTCATTTGCTGACGAAGAAACAGCCCAGTGATGTTGTATGCTGATAACAGAAAGCCAAGGATCTGGCTTTTCTGTCAACTATCAACCAATCATGCCTGTTAATTTTAAAAATTTAGAGAGGGAGGAATCAATTTTTTGTCTTATTTCAATACAAGAAAATCTATGTGTCAAAAGTTCAAAATTTTTCAGATACCACCTATCTGAGTTTAAATGAACAATAAAAGGCATATTTAACTGTAGTAACAGGAAAAAAGAAGCCAGTATCAAAATATCTTAAGATTTTGATACAGTAAAAGTACAGCTTTAAAATAACAGGTGGTGATAATTCGCTAACAGAAGACAAGAAGGAAGGGTTCTTTGGGAGTGTCTCTTATGGACTAGTCATTGTTTAAGGTATTGGAATTAGAATTGTTGCTGTGGGTAAAGGGTGTACTTGTAATTATTATTGCTTTTATAGTCTGTGGATTACCTGGAAATACACCTTGAGTTAATTCTTAGAAACTGCACATCTCATACTGATAACTTATTGCATGATTGATAGTCTGAAGCTCCATCTCTAACCTAGCCCATACAGTCATATGAATGATGCCTTTGTGTACAAATCTTACAGAAGAGGTCAACTCTTCTTACAGATTAATATCTGTAATCCATGAGAACTCTGTCTGGATTCATGGGGAGGCCTTGTCCAAGCAAGGGCTCCTGAAAGCCTAAGTTGACTGGGCAAGGGCATGTGCTGAAAGATGGTTTATAACTTTCTGACCAGCTATCCAGATAGACTGAGGATCAAAAGGCCCATTTCTATTAGATGCACATGATGAGGACTTCTAGGACAAGGCTGGCTATTTCCTGCAACCTCAGCAAGAGGAAATCCTTTCCCGTGATCAACTCCCTTCCCTAAACTGGACAGGGTGACAAAGGCCAAGCCCCTGCTTGTTGGTTCCCACAGATCTCTTTCCACCAACTCAAGAGGCAGGGCTCCTCTTCAGGGATGCTCTGCCCTGGGGATTTTGAAGCCCTGGGGATCTAGCCCTTCATTTTTTATCCATCCTGTATCCTTCCTTCTGAGGATGACCTGTCTTTCCATACTCACAGAGAGCTGCTCTACACTCCAATCCTCTTTCAGTCGCCTCTTTTGTCAAGCCCGTCACTCACCTTCTCTGCCTGGACCATAACTCTGTTCCTGACTCCACTATCTGTTGAATGAATGAATGAATGAATGAAATATCTTCCCTCTTTCACCTTTGCCTAGCTAACTCCTTTGTTCCCTGCTGCTGCTGCTAAGTCGCATCAGTCGTGTCTGACTCTGCGACCCCATAGACGGCAGCCCACCAGGCCACCCCGCCCCTGGGATTCTCCAGGCAAGAACACTGGAGTGGGTTGCCATTTCCTTCTCCAATGCATGAAAGTGAAAAGTGAAAGTGAAGTCGCTCAGTCGTGTCCGACTCTTTGCAACCCCGTGGACTGCAGTCCACCAGGCCTCTCCGTCCATGGGATTTTCCAGGCAAGAGTATTGGAGTGGGGTGCCATCGCCTTTTCCACCTTTGCTCCCAACACATCCTATATGTTTACCCATAACTCACATCATACTTGTAGTTAGTTCTCCAATGTCTAGATTTGCCCCACTATAATAACTATTTCTATCTTACTCATCAGTCTGTTTCTAGCAGCTAACAAGGTGCATCGCAAATAGTAAGTCACCAATAAATACTGATTGCATATATGAATATTTTTTGTTTTATATTTATATATTTTATTTACATTTTATATTTGTTTATATTTATTCTGTCAGGTTCCTTATCTTGGTTAGAAAGCCACTGTTGTCTAAGCAAGGTGTTTTCGGGGCACCTGATACATAAATACAGCAGCAAAGAAGTGGTCTCATTCTGACTGTTCCACATACTGAAATCACATTTCTTAGTTTTGTATCTCCGCATCAAATTTCCCGAGTTTAGCCCTTTTCCGTCTGATCTATCTCTTTTGCTAGCAGTAAAGTCAATTATTCTCTTCTTGGTGGTTTAATTTTCCTTGTTAATTCTACCCTCCTAAGCTAGAACTGGGTCAACAAGGAGACAGTTTCTGTATGTATTTCTCTCCCACTGTTTTCTTCTTTCAGGGAGATTTTGTAACTAATTTCCTACTTACTTAAGCATTTCCAGCTTCATATGACCAAAATCTCCACTAGTCTGTCCTTTCTTTTCCAACACCAGCTCTCTCAGAGCTTCTCCCTTCTCAATAACTCATCTCTGCTCTCCTTTAATGAGATCCTGTGCTCACCTTCTCTTAAATGTCTCTGTTTGGCTAAGTGTGGCTGGTTTTTGACCATCATCCTTGAAGATTCCTCTATCCCAGGAATATGTTTCACTCGTAGTATGCTCATTCAGACTCCTGGTTAGTCCGCACAATCACCCAAAATAAGCTCATTTATAGAAGCATACTGCAAGTATCTCCTTATCTCTGAGTTATATAAAATAGGAGCTTTACCTGTCAACTGAATACTAGATAAGTTTGGGAATTGGAAATGAGAGTAGAGCATAACAACCCTTCCTTTCTAGATATAGTTACTTTATAGGAATTCATGTACATCATGAAAGAAAAAGTCTTGTGTCAGAGGAAACCCTGCAGATTCTGTGAGGGCAGGGATTTGGAGAAGGAAATGGCAACCCACTCCAGTATCCTTGCCTGGAAAATCTCATGGACAGAGGAACCTGGTGGATTGCAGTCCATGGGGTCACAAAGAGTCGGGCACGACTGAGCGACTAACACACAACACACATTCACCATGGCATATATTCAGATCCCAAGTGTCAGACATCTGGGGGTACTCAAAAATAGTTGTTGAAAATTTCAGAGTCTTTTCATGGTCCACAACGAAAAAAATCTTTTTTGGAGAAGGCAAATGATTTAACATAATCTTCTGGGTCTTCTGTAATAGGAGATAGGTTTTAAAAAGATACACATATGGAGCTTACACTACCTTGTATTCACTAAATGCCTAATTTGTTATTATGTACTCCATGGCATAGTGCCCACTAGAGTTTTGTTTTGTTTTTATGATTTTGACTTCATTTTAGGCAGCATTCTAAAGCACCAATGACCCAGTTTATCCTTCTATTGTGATCTTGCACCACTCCCTATCCAAAACTGATGCAAAGGCAGAATGTTTTGAATTACTCCCAGTAATTGCATATCACTGAAGTTGGACTGATCACTTTGTTTGACAGCATGATCCAAAATAGCAAAATTTTTAAATGGGAGAAACATGGCCATGTAATCTCATTGCTTTCTCCTTAGAGATACCCACCAGTGTCCAGAGTTTGAGATCTACCTAATAAAGTTACAAAGGGAACAATATAGCCTTTTCATAACCTTCATCTTTCCTTAAATGAGGAATATTATTATTCATTAGTATTATAATCAACATGCAGCCTTGATAACTTATTTTAAGTGATATATTGTATTTAAATTGCAGTATAATCTTTAATAGCTTTTTAACAGCAGAGAATCTTTTAGGATTTAAAATGCAAATTGGACTTGAAAAAGAAAATTTATTTTTAGATTTAGGGCACTTTAACTTCATTGTAACACAGTTTCAGGGCTTCCATTTGTTAACAGGATGTTTTGGGTTGTGAATTTTGAAGGAATCCCTACTGGAAAATTATTGACTATCCTCTCTTGGCTATGAGCCATTCATTTAAATGGGCTGTAAGATAAGGCTGAAGAATTTCACTAATTTGGAAACGCCAACTAAGTATTATTACTGTAGGTCCATTAGACTTGAGATTTCTGTAATTATCTATACAAGTTCTAAAGTCTAGGGTCAAACGAGGTGAAAAACTTTATGTAGCTATACTCATGTTATGAAGCAATTAAAATCTTAATTGGGCATCAAAAAAACAGTGACTGCTATATAATTTAATTTGGATTCTCTCTGTGGAGCTTTCAAAATGTTTTCTGGTGTTATTTGGAGTTATGGAAGGATGATTCTGTAGAAAGACATCAGCTTAAAGTTAGACCTAGGCTCTCTCTAAAGTCATATTGATAACTTCAAGCATGTAATCATTCAATGCCTAGGTTTCCTTAAAATAAACATAATATGTCCTATTTATAGAGCAATGGGAAGATGTTGTAAGAAAGAAAAATAATTAAAACCTTCAGCATTGCTACTTACCAACAGTGTGACTTCGCATACAGATTCCTTATCTTAAATTTCTTTAGCTCTAAAGTAGGGACTCAATTACTATAGCTCTAAAGTGGGCTTCTCTGTTGGCTCAGACAGCAAAGAATCTGCCTGCAATGCAGGAGACCTGAGTTTGATCCCTGGATTGGGAAGATCCCCTGGGGGAAGGCATGGCAAACCTCTCCAGTATTTTGCCTGGAGAATCCCCACGGACAGAGGAACTTGGCGGGCTACAGTCCATGGGGTCTCAAAGAGTCAGACGTGACTGAGCGACCAGGCACACAAAGTGGGGACAAAAATATTGTTGCCATACTTCAAACTTAAAGTTTGAAGCAAATGCATGAAGTAAGTGTCTGGTGCCTAACACGTGTCAAACACTGACTTTTTATTGTTATTATGACATATGCATCTTTGGCTGAACCTTAATTAAAATCCTATAGTTTATATTTTACCTATAAACGTGACAGTGAGTTTATCTGTAAATCTGATAGCAAATGGATTCCAGGTTAACTATGTATAGCTTGTGTCTGTGTGTATGTGGGTATGCCTCCTGACGGGGTGTGGTTCTGAGTGTATGTTTGTGCTTATGCATTCAAGGTAAATTGGTCACATGGTACAGTGGTAAAGAATCTGCCTCCCAAAGCAGGAGATGTGCCATATGCAGAATTCAGTCCCTGGGTTGAGAAGATCCCCTGAAGGAGGAAATGGCAACCCACTCCAGTATTCTTGCCTGGACAGAGGAGTCTGGCGGGTTACATTGCCAGATGGGGTCACAAAGAGTCAGACATGGCTGAGCACATATGCGTGTCGTATATAAATACAATTTTAAACTAATTACTCTTCAAGCTAAAACACGAAAAGTAAATCTCCTTTCCTGGGAGTTTCAACTCTACAGAGAAAATTCACTATCTTGAAACTTTCTTCAAATCTACTTGTGTAAATCCAGTTTCTGAACAGTGGTATAGAGGTGGCTTTTGGCACTGACCAGTTGGACTAGTGCAAGATTTGACTTTGGCTTAGCTTGAACTCACCCAGTGGTTGACAGGGAGTGTTTGACTAAATGATTAGCAGTTCTTATTACATCCTGATTACATCTAGCATCAGGTATTCCCTCACCTGCTTACCTTTCTCTAACCAAGGTATCAGAAAAGCCATTTGAAACAGGGATTTCATTTAAAAAGGAGGGTTGGATTTTGCAAGAATCTGAACATTTATAATGAAAACTGTTTGGTTTTATTAGCATTAGTCTGTGTGCTTGCTGATTTTCAGTCATTTTCTCTTTACGAATGGTCCCCCAGATTCTAGTTTCTACATTGCTGCCTTCTGAATGGAGTCCTTTGTGACCCGTTGTAATTACATTGCATTTTCCTTGTGTTCTTTCAAAACGTTCTGACTTTGCCTTAATTTTGGTTGGGAGATGGTGGGAGGAGGGCGGCAGCAGGGGAATGAGGTCAGCAGTACTTTCAGAATGTTGTCAAAGGAGATTTTTAAATTGTCAAAAATTGCCTAGTAAGCAATAGCAAGCTTTGTGGTTTGTTGTTTAGTTGCTTAGTCATGTCCGACTCTTTGCAAGCCTTTGGATTGTAGCCCACCAGGCTCCTCTGTCTATGGGATTTCCCAGGCAAGAATACTGGAGTGGGTTGCCATTTCCTTCTCCAGGGGATCTTTGCAACCCAGGGATTGAACCCACATCTCTTGTGTCTCCTGCATTGACAGGTGGGTTCTTTACCACTGAGCCACCAGGGAAACCCGAGTATCAAGCTTGGTATCTGTTAATAAAGCAGACAGGTTAGGAGGTTGAATCAGAAATGAATGTCCTCTGGTCTTCACAGGAGCGTTTGCTCCTAGATGCCCAGCATTTATCTGATGTCTTCTGGACACTTCCAAAATGGTCATAGACCAGGCTGATGATTATAGTAATTTTTAAGATACTAAAATGAAAATGTCGTGTGGTTGGGAGCAAAAAACCAAGGGCGTAGGCCGACTGAGAGAGAATAGCTGAAAACAGTTTTGCTCATAACAGCTTCCTTAAACCTGATTTAAGCAGGGAAAGAATAGTCACTGAAGGAAATTTGCCACCAAGCTAGGAATGTTTCATATTCGTTGTAAATAAATAGATGCCTAGTCTATTGAAAATGTTCAACACTAAAACATATAGTGGCCAGGATTTTTTAATAATACAATAGTAACTGAGAAAGAAATTATTCAAGTCCATTTCCACTTAATATAGTTGCTTGTTTTGCACATTTTCCTGGATATTTTTTTAAAGCCTGAAAGAAAAAAATGGACAAAAGTGTAGTTGACCCTAGTCATTTACAAATTTTATATTTGCTAATTTGCTTACTGGCTAAAATTTATTTGTAACCTCCAAATCAATCTTCACATTTTCGAGATCATTTATAGATTGATGAAAGATTTCTGTCACCCGCATACGTGTACCCTGATGATGTCCAATGAGACTGTAAACGAGGGTCCTTCTCTTGCTCTTTTTACTGCCACATGTTTCACATTTTTTATACAATTTGTTAATTATCGTATTGTTTAAAATGGTCCCCAGGCCTAGTGCTGAAGTGCTATCTAGTGTTCCTAAGTGCAAGAAGGCTGTGATGTGCCTTACAGAGAAAAGATATGTGATACATAAGCTTCACTCAGGTATGAGTTGTAGTGCTGTTGGCTCTGACTTCAATGTTAATGAATCGATGAGTATATATTAAATCAGAAATTAAACAGGAACACATAAAACAAGGTTATGTATTGATCAGTTGATGAAAATGCTGTGTGATCAGAGGCTCATAGGAACTTAACATTGTATTTTCCAAGGGTCAGTGCTTCAGAATTTTTTAAAATGAATTTTTATTGGAGAATAGTTGCTTTCAATTTGTGTTAGTTTCTACTGTACAGCAAAGTGAATCCGCTATATCGCTATATCTGCTATATATCCCCTCTTTTTTCAATTTCCTTCCAATTAAGGTCACCACAGGGCACTGAGTTTCCTGAGCTATACAGAATCAATATTTGTTAATTCAGTGTTACTGTTGACTTTAGAACAAATCCATCAAATAATAGAAATTCACCCTATTCATCAGTTCAGTTCAGTTGAGTTCAGTTGCTCAGTCATGTCCGACTCTTTGCGACCCCATGAACTGCAGCATACCAGGCCTCCCTGTCCATCACCAACTCCCAGGGTTTACCCAAACTCATGTCCATCAAGTCGGTGATGCCATCCAACCATCTCATCCTCTGTCATCCCCTTCTCCTCCTGCCTTCAGTCTTTCCCAGCATCAAGGTCTTTTCCAATGAGTCAGTTCTTCACATCAGGTGGCCAAAATATTAGAGTTTTAGCTTCAGCATCAGTCCTTCCAATGAATATTCAGGACTGATCTCCTTTAGGATGGATTGGTTGGATCTCCTTGCAGTCCAGGGGACCCTCAAAAGTCTTCTCCAACACCACAGGTCAAAAACATCAATTCTTCAGTGCTCAGCTTTCTTTATAGTCCAACTCTCACAAAGCTATGGAAAAACCATAGGTTTGACTAAACGGACCTTTGTTGGCAAAGTAATGTCTCTGCTTTTGAATATGCTATCTAGGTTGGTCATAACTTTTCTTCCAAAGAGCAAGCGTCTTTTAATTTCATGGCTTCAGTCACCATCTGCAGTGATTTTGGAACCCCCCAAAATAGTCTGCCACTGTTTCTCCATCTATTTGCCATGAAGTGATAGGACCAGATACCATGATCTTAGTTTTGTGAATGTTGAGCTTTAAGCCAACTTTTTCACTCTCCTCTTTCACTTTCATCAAGAGGCTCTTTAGTTCTTCTTCACTTTCTGCCATAAGGGTGATGTCATCTGCATATCTGAGGTTATTGATATTTCTCCTGGCGATCCTGATTCTGGCTTGTGCTTCCTCCAGCCCAGCATTTCTCATGATGTACTCTGCATATAAGTTAAATAAGCAGTGTGACAATATACAGCCTTGACATACTCATTTCCCTATTTGGAACTAGTCTACTTGGAACACTGTTTGGAAGAGTATGGTTCACGTACTGTTGAAGCCTGGCTTGGAGAATTTTGAGCATTACTTTACTAGCATGTAGGAACTGTGAACTTCGAGATGTTCAAGCTGGTTTTAGAAAAGGCAGAGGAACCAGAGATCAAATTGCCAAAATCCGCTGGATCATCAAAAAAGCAAGAGAGTTCCAAGAAAACATCTATTTCTGCTTTATTGATTATGCCAAAGCCTTTGCGTGGATCACAACAAACTCTGGAAAATTCTGAAGGAGATGGGAATACCAGACCACCTGACCTTCCTCTTGAGAAATCTGTATGCAGGTCAGGAAGCAATAGTTAGAACTGGGCATGGAACAACAGACTTGTTCCAAATAGGAAAAGGAGTATGTCAAGGCTGTATATTGTCACACTGCTTATTTTACTTATATGCAGAGTACATCATGAGAAACGTTGGGCTGGAAGAAGCACAAGCTGGAATCAAGATTGCCAGGAGAAATATCAATAACCTCAGATATGCAGATGACACCACCCTTATGGCAGAAAGTAAAGAATAGCTAAAGAGCCTCTTGATGAAAGTGAAAGAGGAGAGTAAAAAAGTTGGCTTAAAGCTCTACATTCACAAAACTAAGATCATGGCATCTGGTCCCATCACTTCATGGGAAATAGATGGGGAAACAGTCAAATAGTGGCAGACTTTATTTTTGGGGGCTCCAAAATCACTGCAGATGGTGATTGCAGCCATGAAATTAAAAGATGCTTACTCCTTTGAAGAAAAGCTATGACCAACCTAGACAGCATATTAAAAAGCAGAGACATTACTTTGTCAACAAAGGTCTGTCCAGTCAAGGCTATTGTTTTTTCAGTAGTCAAGTATGGATGTGAGAGTTGGACAATAAAGAAAGCTGAGCGCTGAAGAAATGATGCTTTTGAGCTGTGATGTTGGAGAAGACTTTTGAGAGTCCCTTGGACTGCAAGGAGATCCAACCAGTCCATCCTAAAGGAGATCAGTCCTGGGTGTTCATTGGAAAGACTGATTTTGAAGCTGAACCTCCAATACTTTGGCCACCTGATGCAAAGAACTGGTTTATTGGAAAAGACCCTGATGGTGGGAAAGATTGAAGGCTGGAGGAGAAAGGGACGACAGAGGGATGAGATGGTTGGACGGCATCACCGACTTGATGGACATAAGTTTGGGTAAACCCTGGGAGTTGGTGATGGACAGGGAGGCCTGGTGGGCTGCAGTCCATGGGGTCACAAAGAGTCAGACACGACTGAGCGATTGAACTGAACTGACTGAGATGAGTGCAATTGTGTGGTAGTTTGAGCATTCTTTGGCATTGCCTTTCTTTGGGATTGGAATGAAAACTGACCTTTTCCAGTCCTTCAGCCACTGCTGAGTTTTCCAAATTTGCTGGCATAAGCATCATCTTTTAGAATTTGAAATACTCAACTGGAATTCCATCACCTCCACTAGCTTTGATCGTAGTGATGCTCCCTAAGGCCCACTGACTTCTCATTCCAGGATGTCTGACTCTAGGTGAGTGATCATACCATTGAGATTATCTGGGTCATGAAGATCTTTTTTGTATAGTTCTTCTGTGTATTCTTGCCATTTCTTCTTAATATCTTCTGCTTCTCTTAGGTCCATACCATTTCTGTCCTTTATTGTGCCCATCTTTGCATGACGTATTCTCTTGGTATCTCTAATTCTCTTGAAGAGATCTCTAGTCTTTCCCATTCTATTGTTTTTCTATATTTCTTTGCACTGATCACCAAGGAAGGCTTTCTTATCTCTCCTTGCTATTCTTTGGAACTCTGCATTCAATTGGGTATATCGTTCCTTTTCTCCATTGCCTTTAGCTTCTCTTCTTTTCACAGCTATTTGTAAGGCTTCCTCAGACCACCATTTTGCCTTTTTGCATTTCTTTTTCTTGGGGATGGTTTGATCACTGCCTCCTGCACAATGTCACGAACCTCTGTCCATAGTTCACCAGGCACTCTGTCTAACAGATCTAATCCCTTGAATCTATTTCTCACTTCCACTGTATAATCAATAAGGGATTTGATTTAGGTCATACCTGAATGCTTTAGTGGTTTTCCCTACTTTCTTCAGTTTAAGTCTGAACCCTATTCATGATTCCTGTTAATTCATTTGCACGGGAATGTATCAGAGATCTACTAAGTAAGGATCAACATTAAAGAAAATTAAACTTACAACAAAGTGCCACAACACAAAGCTTCTTGCTATCCAGTGGCAATCATTTATTTCAGATTACATTATTTTCCTGAGAGTCTTCCTAGGAGCACCTGACACCTGCAGAAGTCTCTTTAAAATACACATACACATTCATACACACAGGACCAGAAAACTGGCCTCTATGGAAAGTACATGTATAAATTTAGAAATCTTTATTTTGATATTGCCCCAAATTCCATTTTCAGTCAGCAAACCATTGATGTTATTTGAAAGCATGGCATACAGAAAAAAAAGGGGGATCCTAAGATATTGGAAGCTATTGGCATTCAAAGGCAGACCATGGATTGCCTCTTCTTGAGGTAGACCAGTAGCTGGTTTCTAGTGAAGCTGGAATTCCACCATGCCTAATCTTGTCTGATAACTAGTGGAGTGGTTGTGTCTTGGGTCTATTTGCTGAGAGGGCCAGGGTCCTCCTGAGATAGATAGAGCTCATCTCAGAGGAATAAAAAGTCAAGCTCAACACAAATGTCTGTGGAAGAAAACCTTTCCCATCGGAGAAGTGATTCTGTATGCAGTCCAGTTTTGGCTATTGTGGCTCTCCCCCCAAACCAGGCTCACTGGTCCTTGTGGTTCTTGGTAGAGGAAGGCGTGGAGATAAAATCAAGAGAGCTCCTCACCTGGAGGGACCATAAGCCCTCTTGGGACTCCTCTAAGACAGTGACTGATGGAAGAGAGCATGTTCCCTGCACCAGAGGTTGTGGATGGGATCCAGGAAAAAAGGTTGTGGAGGCAAAGCCAGTATATTGGAGGCCTAAGGAGAGTGGGCCTGTACAGAAGACACGTGTGTGGTTACCTTCCATACTGTGCCAGGGACTCGGAAAGGATCAGTGCACTCAGAAATATGGGTTGTCATGACACGAGGCCATTCACACTTATAGGCTGGAAAGGTGAGAGGGAATAGGCCTGATCCATCCAGGTATGCCTGGAGTAGGAAAGGGCAACCCACTCCAGTATCCTTCCCTTGAAAGTTGCATTGACAGCAGAGCCTGACAGGCTAGAGTCCATGGGTCAGTCAGGTCGCAAAACGCTGGACACAACTGAGCACACACACACACATCTAAGCATAGTACTATCTTTACTTGCTGATACTGAGTTCTCTTGTTTTCATTTTCCATGTTTCTCTATTGTCTAATCTGGTAGTTCTTCCCTTGGATGGACATTAGAATCATTCAGGAAGCATTAAAAGATGCTGGAACCACCTCAAAGGTTTTGATTGATCAGGGATCTATACTTTGCATCTTTATGTTTAAAAGGCTTCTAAGGTGATTCACATGGTTAAACAGAGTTGAAAGTTGTTGCTGTAAAATATATCATGGAAAATCTTCTCTCTCCATCATCCATCCTGTTCTATCTAGAGGAGGGTTAGGCAAGAACCCTGCTACGTGTCTACCTCAAGAAGAGCTCTCCTGGGTGTGCCTCTGTCTGCTTGTTCCTCTGTGAAGAATTCATCTGTTTCTTTCCCTGTCCTTCTTCCTGGCCCCTACAGACTCCAAATTCTGATGCCTTCTCCTTTCTTGGACTCTGCGCTAGTTTCTGGTGATAAGCTCAACATTGAGGGGAGGAGAGGAGGTGAAGAAGAGGGCAGGGCAAGGAGAGAATAAAGCGTAATTGGGAAGAAGTGGAGGAGGAGAGAGGGATGGCGCATGCTCACTGCTTCTCACACACTCCGGCTATGGCCAGAGTGTGGAGGGGAGAGTGTGAGTGGGGAGCCACACACACCCAAGTGTAAGTTCTGGGTCTCCTTTACTTACTAGCTTCTGGATCTCGGGGAAGCTACTTTTTTGGCTGGTTTTCTTTTTGGCTGCCCTGGGTCTTTCTTGTGGTGCGCAGGCTTTCTCTAGTTGTGGACCACATGACCCACAAGCTCACAGAATGTGGGCTTCAGAAGCTGTGGTGTCTGAGTGCAGGCTTAGTTGCTTTGCAGCATGTGGGATCTTACTTCCCTGACTGGAGATCAAACCTGTGTCCCCTGCGTTGGAAGGCAGATTCTTTTTTTTTTCCTTAAATGGAAGGCAGATTCTTAACCACTGGACTACCAGGGACGTCCAGGAACTACTTATTCTTTTACAACTAGAAAGTGGGGAAGCTCAGGGATTCAGAACAAGTTTGACTAATTTAAGAACTCTAAACATTTTCTCAGCTTATGTAGCATCTTTTAATCCATACCCATATGATAGACCCTGGTAATGAATACAGCAATTAATAATGTCCCAGATGGTAGCTGAGCTTGTTTTTAAATTCCTATGGTCAAATAAGTTGGGCAAATGTTACAAAAAGATTAGTTGGAGAAAAAAACAGTGTGCCATTTATTATCAGCCTAGAACATTCAGAATTGTCATTCATGAGAAATAAGCTCATTATTAATAAAAGATTACTTTTCTTGTCTTTGTGTGACTATTTTCTTAAGTTAAAAATAAACTCTTTTCTTATTGTAAAAGCAAAGCATGTTCATCTAATACAAATTGGAAAATAGAGATAAGCAAATAACACAAAATTAAACACACTCATAATCCCTCTACCGGGATATAATTGTTGTAAAGACCTTTTAGACTGTCTCTGTTTTTATGCAGATTTTCAAAAAATCATAATATACACATTTTTTCACCTTTATAAACATCTGGTCAACATCATTTCATGTCAATACATAGGCATTTGCTACATCATTTTTGTGCCTGTTTATGAAAGTAAAATAATTTTGTTTGTTTTTAAACCACATTTGTTTACTCAGAAGTCAGAAACTCACAGATTAGGAAACATCTGAAGAGCCCCAGGTGTGGCTTTGTGGAGAGGTTGAGTAATTCAAAACAAAGCACAAAGTATAAAAACAATTACAATCAGTTTGACAGTGGTGGGTCTGTTTCCTATGGCCCTCCTACCCGTGAGTCTACTGCTGACTTCAAAGGAAAGCCAGCACAGAGGAGGTCCAGAGGATAAGGTGCAAAACGGGAATCAAAACCCACAATAAGAGATTAAAGGAAGGTTGATCAAAGCCCCAGCATGAAAGTGCTAGCCCATGACTTGCCTTGGCCCATGGCCCCAAAATATTCATCAGAACAGAACTTTCTTTGATGTGATTGGAAGCTCCTGCGCTCCGATGAGCTCTCTGGTCAAAGGGAAACTTTAAAAGTGGCACAGAAAGGGTTGGCAGAGGTGTGCTCACTCTCGCTCTTGCTCTCTCTCTCGCTCTCGCTCTCTCTCTCTCTCTCTCTCTCTCTCTCTCTCTCTCTCTCTCTCGTCTGCACATACCTCACAAATTGCTTGAATGCTGCTTCTTTGGTTTGTTGTCCAGACGTAAGTAGTTTCACTGGGTATCAAGTGAGGAATTCAGCCTAAGATGGGAAGGATCGTCTTTTTCGTTGTGGGAGGTGAGACTGTGTGAACGTGGCATGTATTTGCGCTCATTTGAGCTCATGAATGTGGAACTTAAGCCACTGCTCCTCCTTTTCATTCAGGGTGGGTCAGTATGTGTTCAATGCCCTCCTGAAAGAAAGTGAAAGTGGAGTCGCTCAGTCGTGTCCGACTCTTTGCGACCCCGTGGACTGTAGGCTACCAGGCTTCTCCATCCCTGGGATTCTCCAGGCAAGAATACTGGAGTGGGTTACCATTTCCTTCTCCAGGGGAACTTCCCGACCCAGGGATCGAACCCAGGTCTCCCACATTGGAGGCAGACGCTTTAACCTCTGAGCTTGATGCCCTCCTAACTAGGAGTCTATGGCTCTTTGTGGTGTTAGGATAGAAGCCATCTAGAGAAGAGAAGAAAGTAGAAGTACTTTCAAAATGGTGGTTGCCTTTACAACATTCAGCTTACACTTTTTAAAGGATGTTGAAAGACAGGAGTTGTATAAATTGCTGAGAATGTGTGTGCTGAGAATGTCTTCAGATAGTAGTCCTTTCAGGTTCCAGCTTTCTGGCTTTTCACTTTACATAATAATCTTCTATTATTTAAGGTCTTTATTTTTATTTCCCCTGTCATCCTATCTTCATTTCCTTAAAAGTTTAAGAGATTTTCATTTTCTCCTTTTTAGGATCTATTTCTTAATCTTTACCGAAGTTTCAAGTTAGAATTTTTACTGACAAGTCTTGATCAAGCACAATGTTAGACTCTGAGAGAAAACTGGAAATTGTATCTCTACCTTTACGGGAACCACAATCCAGGTGAAGAGGCAATGGATTTTCCAACAGAAAAATGGATGTCAGCCAGTATGGGCTTTGTAGGGACCGTCCTTCATGAAGAAAAAGGATTTGAACTGGGCCTTGAACGAGCCTAAAATTTCTGAATGTGAAAAAGTAAAAAAGGATATTTTGACAAGGGTTGAGGCAACATAGTCAAAGTTACAGAAATGGAGAAATGTAAGATGTTTCATAGCATAAAATGAATACATTCATTTAATTGGGGCAGATGGCTCATGTAAGAATGTGGTGAGAGAAGCTTCTCTAGGTATATTAAGGTTAGATTATGCTATGAATCTGGATTTTATTATGAATGCGAGATGATTGAGTACTTTGTAGTGGAATATTGAATAGTTTGGAGTGGAAAATCTCATACTGAAATGCTAGGATGGTGTGAATCCATTTGACACGTGGGATGGATGGCATGGGGAGAGGCCTGGGGCCATACTTTGGTGAAAGGACATGAATAGAGCCTTAGAGAGGAAGGCCCAAGAAAGAATAGAAACTGTGGGAACTGGAAGTATGGGATTGACTCTGGAGGCTGTGAAATGAGAACTGGTCTGACCTGCAGGAACTGGGGAAGGAGATGTGTAGGAGGAACAAGTAAAAGGACTCATTGATGATTCAGTAATGTCGTCATACAAACAACGCAATTTACTGAACATTCCAGGTAACAGGAATACAAAGAGGTTGAGTTCATCAACAGAATGGTTAGGAAGACTCAGCAGGTATTCACATGAGAAATTCAAAATAGCCTAATCTAGAGCATTCAAGACTGAGTGAGACAGTGAGCTCCCAGGAGTTCAGAGAAAGAAATTTTCCCTATAGTTTGGAAGAGATGGGACAGAAGCTGAACCTTGAGTCGTGGGTAGAATTTGGAAAGAATGGGAGAAGTTAAAAGGGTCAAGTTTCTACTCAGCCATAAAAAGGAATGAAATTGTGCCATTTACAGAGACATGAGTAGACCTTGAGCATGTCATATGGTGGGAAGTAAGTCAGAAGGAGGAAAAAAAATAGTATATTAACACATATATGTGGAATCTAGGAAAATGGTGCAGATGAACCTATTTGCAAAGCAGAAATAAAGACACAAACATACGGATACCAAGGCGAGACAAGAGAAGGTGGGATGAACTGGGAGATTGGGATTGACATGTATATGCTACTATGTATAAAAGAAATAACTAACAGGAACCTACTGCATGGCACAGGGAACTCTACTCGTTGCTCTGTGGTGACAAAGAGGGAATATATGTTTATGTATAGCTGATTCACTTTTCTGTACAGGAGAAACTAACACAACATTACAAAGGAACTGTACTCCAATAAAACTGTTTTTTTAAACAAGGGTGGAGTGAGGAGGAGAGAAACAAAGATGCAGGGTAGAGAAGCACAGGAGTGTTTGTGGTCCATGCGGCAAAACCCACCTGGCAAAGTACAGTGTTTTGTGAAAACCCAGAGAGTAAAAAGGGTTTCCCTGGTGGCTCAGACAGTAAAGCGTTTACCTGCAATGCGGGAGACCCGGGTTCGATTCCTGGCTCGGGGAGATCCCCTGGAGAAGGAAATGACAATCCACTCCAGCACTCTTGCCTGGAAAATCCCATGGATGGAGGAGCCTGATAGGCTACAGTCCATGGGGTCGCAAAGAGTTGGATACGACTGAGTGACTTTACATAGAGAGGAAAAAAGAGAGAAGGTAGAGACTTTTGATTAGCCAAGTTCAAGAGTTCATAATTTAACCTGGGCAGTGTCAAGCCACTGACATTTTTGAGCAAGGGAGTAGCTAGAGCAAAAGGGTCTTTGGGGAAGTTTCACTTGTGAAAGATATGCAACATATGTATAGAAGTAGAGAGAGAGTACAACAAAGAGCAAGAGGAGTAGTTGGGTGATGTCTAGTCAAAAGGGATGAAGATGTAAACTAGGTTGACATTGATTGTCTAGAGTATAGGAAAAAGGCTAAAGAGTTACTGATAGCCCAAGAGAGAGCATGAAACACAGAATTCTACACAAGATTTCAAACCTGGGAGGCTGTGATAACAATTGTTCAGCTTGCCAAAGTACAAACATCCAGAGAGGACTGGTTTGGAGGCGACCCAGAGAGTTTAGTCTTAAAGAGATGGAGACCGAGAAGACAGCCAGGCAAATGTGTCCAGAAAGGGTCAGAAGCAGGGGCTCGAGGCTCAGCTGGAAGACAGATTTACTATTCCAAGCTGGAAAAATCCACACAGCTCAGCAGTTCTTTAAAAGTGTTTAATTAATTAATTTATTCAGAAGGCAAAGTATTTTCAAAAGCTCACTTGAGAATTTATACTTTCTTGATGCAGATGAATTCTCAATTGCTCTTTTGTTTTCCTTGCAAAACAGTTCAACTTGTATGAGAAAGAATGTGGGGAGGGCAATGGTAGGGTTTTCTCACTGTTTCAGGTGTAGAAATTGTGAGCACAGGAGTCCTGTACATAATATAATATTTTTCTCTTCATACATCTCTTTATTAATTGAGACACCTAGTACAGTCAGTGTTTTTCACATTGTAAATACTCAACATTGGTTGATTTTTCATCATAATTCTCAAAGATAAAATCATGGATGAAAGAAAAACTAACAAGCTTACAGCTAATTTTATAATGTCAGACTCTACATAAACAAATGCCAATTGGATATCCAGTATGAATTGCAGAAATATCGTAAACAGAGTCCAAGAAGTCTTAACTATAGCTTCAGATCTTTACTGAAACAATAAAATTCATTAACAATCCCACATGCCTTAGAGCCTCGTAGATGGTCAAAGGTCACAGCACCTTGAAGAACAAAGTCAGCAGCCAAAGTTATCAGAGTGCAGAGTGACTCCAGGCCCAGGACGGCTAAGGAAGGCCTGCATTCTTTCTTTCATCTGAGGTAGAAACTAGCAAGACACTTGGTTATTTAAAGAAAGAGATAAGATGCAGGATAGGAGGACCCAGACCTCTCAAGAATAAAACCAACCAACTATAGAAAAGGAAGGAGTATACACAGGTAATATTCATCACTCAACCTAAGTCCACAGTTCCACAAGTAAAAAGAAGAGCATCAGTCCAGTTGACTTGATCATAAAGAAGTAACGTGTCTCTTTTTTTCCCCTTCCAAACTACTTATGAAACAAACCCTTCACTGTATCTCATCCTTTCTCTGGTCTTTCAGCCGCTCGACTGATCCAGAACATGGATGCCACTGTTGAGCCTTGTGCGGACTTTTTCAAATACGCTTGCGGAGGCTGGTTGAAACGTAACGTCATTCCTGAGACCAGCTCTCGTTACAGTAACTTTGACATTTTAAGAGATGAATTAGAAGTCGTTTTGAAAGGTTAGTGAAGTTTAAGTTTATGTATCAAAGATTTCCGTCTTAATATATCCATTTTAAGGCCTTCCCAGGTGGCTCAGTGGTAGAGAATCTGCCTGCCAGTGCAGGAGATGTGGGTTCGGTCTCCTGGGGTCAGGAAGATCCCCTGAAGAAGGAAATGGCAGCCCACTCCATTATTCTTGCCTGGGAAATCCCATGGACAGAAGAGCCTGGTGGGCCATAGTCTATGGGGTCACAAAAGAGTCAGGCACAACTTAGCAACTAATAAGATCCATTTTCAAGATTTTACCTGGGAGTGTGAAAGCCATTACAGGGAGTGTCACACAAAATTAAAAGTTGATAATCCCTCCAAGTTTTGTGGACCATTGCTGAGTCACTCTAAGGATGGAAGACACTAAAATGAATATGTTGGCATTTCAGCATTCCTGCTTTCATTTGTATATAACATGATAAATGCTGTATTATCCATGAAGGTGGCATCTTTATGCATTTTACAGGAGAAATTAAATGATTTCTGCTAAACAGGACATGCATGTTCTTTCTACCCTGGCCCTGTGTTGAAGTTGCTATAAGATATTACCAAGATTTGCCTTCCAGACTAGGTATATCTGTTCTAACCCAGATATAATCAAGACATTCTCCCTGGGAAGTTGAGGAAGTTGTGTCTAGTCCTTTGTTATCCTACATTCTGTGTTCTCGTTTAGAAGTTACTTTGTAAAAATAAAAACTTTTTTTTTTTTTTTTTACTATTTTTTAATATCCAAGCAAGTAGAACATTTCATCTGGAGCATGAACAGTATGATCACACAAAAATAATTACCCTCCAACCATCAAGAAGACTATCGTATTAAATTCAAAATTCCAAAACAAATTTGTTTTCTTTTTAATCTCAATATCAGAAAAAGTAACTTCTGTAATGCAGAGCAGTACATATCACTGTTCACCAGAAACTAATAATCTAGTCAAAAAGACTTTCATTTAAGTTGGCTAATGAAAGTAACTCCTCCTTCTCTATCAGGAATAATGATCTCATAAGATGGCAACTCCCTCTCCCGTTCCAGGAGTTGCCATCTGCCTCTCCTGGAATGGGAGAGGTATGAACACATACAAGTTGCTGTGTTTTGTTGTTGTTGTTGTTGTTTTTTTAACCAAACTTGCATTGAAAATATTCTTTAGAGCTGCAAATGAACAATTATACTGATGTGTTTTACCAACACTCCATTTCAGATGTCCTTCAGGAACCCAAAACTGAAGATATTATAGCAGTGCAGAAAGCAAAAATGTTATATAGATCTTGCATAAATGAAAGTAAGTGCTCTTTATTTTATTTTACTAGGAGTATGCCAAAATATGTATAGACTTCATAATATATTTATATTCATTATTTTTTAAAGCTGCTATTGAGAGCAGAGGCGGAGAACCTCTGCTCAGACTGTTGCCAGATATATATGATTGGCCAGTGGCGCTAGAAAACTGGGAGCAAAAATATGGTAAGACAGTCTTCCCTTTAAAAAAAATTATTTCTGTATAAAATCTGTTATTATTATACTATAGTATCATATTAATGCAATAAACATCTAATCATATACTTCACCTTTCATTTCTTTAGGTTCTTCTTGGACAGCTGAGAAATCTATTGCACAACTGAATTCTAAATATGGAAAAAAAGTCATTATTAATTTTTTTGTTGGCACTGATGATAAAAACTCTACCAATCATATAATTCATGTAAGTTTGTATGGCCAACAACCGGAGTTATCTTTAAATTGTGACAAAACATTCACATGCATTGTTGTTATTGATATTTTGAAATAAGGCTTATTTTTATTTGAGTTATAGGAACAAAGTGGTAATAAATTCAAGGACAGATACCTGGATTTCCAGTTTTGAAACTGTTTTCTTGATGCTGTGTTTTAGACATTCAACTCTCCTTTCTGCTATCTTTGTGTAGACAGTTCTCCCTTTATAAAAATAAACGATAAGAAATGAAAGACTTTAGGTCTCTCCTGTTTAGAAAAGGGGCTTCCCCGGTGGCTCAGTGGTAAAGAACCCACCGGCCAATACAGGAGACTTGAGTTTGCTCCCTGGGGCAGGAAGATCCCCTGGAGGAGGGCATGGCAGTCCACTCCAGTATTCTTGGCTTGGGGAATCCCAGGGGCAGAGGAGCCTGGTGGGCTACAGTCCACGGAGTCACAAAGAGCTGGACACAGCTTAGTGACTAAACAACACCAATTTAGAAAAAGCACTTGATTTCTCTGTATGTTCATGAGAGGAGCATGGTCTAGTCTATATAAGTAATACAGGTTAGAAACCAGAAATTCCTAATTGACTCCAACAAGATCATAAAAATGGGATTTTGAACATAATTTTGATGCTTGCTACATCTGTACTTTTTTTCCCAGTTAAAGTAAGCAAAATGTCATTCTTTTTAAAGGGCTTTATTTGATTTTTTTTAAAGTATAAACCATTCATTGAGGTTAACCTAAGACATCGCCTAAGATGAGATTAGTACTTAATAAGTATGTTTGGAATGGAGTAAAACATTTACAGAGCTTTTCTTTAGTCTCCTGTAAAAGAAACTACCAGAAGTTACAGGTCACAGAAGCTTATGTATATCACAGTTATGTAAATCCTTATGGTCATTTTTATTAAAACCATGAAAACAATTGAACCTGACTCGTCTGCAGTGGATCCTTTCTGCCTTCCTAGAGTCTCTCCTTTGACTGTGGAATACCAGCATCCTGCTTGATCACCATATGAGGGTTGCTAAGGAGGCTCAGAAGGTTAGAGAAGGAACAGGACCCCTCCTGTGGGGATGTCTTCTGGTTCTTTCCCCGCCAGTCTTCTGGGTTCTGTTTCTTTTATATTGCCCTGTTTCTTTACACTGCTAGGATTCTCACTTCCACCCATAAATGCTCTAGTTTACTTTACCCACTTACTGTGCAGCATGTAGGAGGGAATCTCATAAAGCTGTGAGGATGTCTAGGAGCTTTTGTGAGGTATCCAGGGTGGAGTGGACGTGCTGGAACAGAGATAGATTACCTCTTTCATATGCTCAGCTGGCAGCTGGTTCTGCTGATGTCCTGAGTGGGGCAGCTCTGAAGAGAACTGAAGAGGAGTCTCCTCTGTCCTCTTAGGGTGTTGTGTGTGTGTGTGTTTGTTGCTCAGTCATGTCCGACTCTTTGTTATCTCATGGATTATAACCCACCAGGCTCCTCTTCTGTAGGGATTCTCCAGGCAAGAATACGAACACATTCCCGTCTCCATGGAATCTTCTCAACCCAGGGATTGAACTCCGATCTCCTGCATTGCAGGCAGATTCTTTACCAACTGAGCTACCAAGGAAGCCCCCTCTTAGGGTAGAGAGTCTCAAAAAAATCTCTGGCAAGATTTCTACTAGCTTAGAATTTCTTGAGTCACCGTAGAGGTTTTCTACCTTTTCTTTCTTTATTTATTTTTTTCCATTACAGTTAAGGGTAGGGGCAGAAGAAAACATCCAGCAAGGGAGTATATTAGAAACTCAGGGACCTGAAATGTCCTATGAAAGTATAAAACTCTCCAGCCCTAGATTCTAGTGTGTATTTGTTTATCTCTCCCATTGTTATGCATTAAACTCCTTCCCCATATGGTTTTTGTGGGTTTAAGATTTCCCTGGTTTCTCTCAAATATCTGTAATATGATCTTCCAGATTGTCGCACCTACCCATCAGTTTAACACTGAGAAGTATTATGGAAACCATTTCTTAATTGTATAGTCATTCAGTGTTATCTTGTTATATAGAGCGAGAGCATTAAGATCTTGCTTACACATAGGCAGGCATGCTCATAATTTGTCAACTGAATATTTTCTTCTTTGAACATTTTTTATAGATTGACCAACCTCAACTTGGCCTGCCTTCCAGAGACTACTATGAGTGCACTGCAGCATATAAAGAGGTAAAAACAAAAACCCAACAAAACTAAACTACATAATTTAAACTTAACCCTCTATCTTCTGCACTCAGGCAGATACTGAAACTCATTCGTAATAGTGAGCTTCCTTTGACTGAGTATTCACAACAGACCAAATGAAGATCTTTTAAGAAACAAATAAACTTGAAATTCCTTGTTTGTGTCTTGATTCTTAGTATTTAAGTCATGTGGCCCATTTTTAAAAGCCAATTTTATTTACTTATTTATTTTTAACTTTTAATTTTATATTGGAGTATAGCCCATTAACAGTGGGCTATAGTTGTAATAGTTTCAGGGGAACAATGAAGGGGCCCAGCATACATATGTTGTTCAGTCACTAAGCTCTGTTCTTCCCTTTGTGAAAGCCCTGTCCTACCCTTTGTGACCCCATGAACTGCAACACACCAGGCTTCCCTGTCCCTCACTATCTCCCGCAATTTGCTTAAACTCATGTCCATTGAGTCGATGATGCCTTCCAACTATCTCATCCTCTGTCGCACTCCTCTCCTCCTGTCTTCAATCTTTTCCAGCATCAGGGTCTTTTCTAATGAGTCATCTTTTCACATCAGGTAGCCAGAGAATTGGAGCTTCAGCTTCAGCATCAGTCATTCCAATGAATATTCAGGACTGATTTCCCTTAGGATTGACTGATTTGATCGTGCTGTCCAAGGGACTCCTAAGAGTCTTCTCTAGTACCACAGTTCAAAAACATCAATTCTTTGGTGCTTAGCTTTCTTTATGGTCCAACCCTCACATCCATACATGACTACTAGAAAAACTACAGCTTTGACTATGCGAACCTTTGTTGGCAAAATAATGTCTCTGCTTTTTAATACTCTGTCTAGGTTTGTCATAGCTTTTCTTCCAAGGAGCAAGCGTCTTTTACTTTCATGGCTGCAGTCACAGTGATTTTGGAGCCCAAGAAAATAAAATCTGTTGTGTTTCCACTTTTTTCCCATCTGTTTGCCATGAAATAATGGGACCAGATGCTATGATCTTCAGTTTTTGAATGTTAAGTTTTAAGCCAGTTCTTTTACTCTCCTCTTTCACCTTCATTAAGAGGCTCTTCAGTTCTTCACTTTCTGCCATTAAAGCGGTGACATCTGCATATCAGCAACCATATCATGGTGTATCCATTCTCCCTGAAAAGCCAATTCTAAATGTCTTATTTTCTCTATAAATTCAAATGATTTAAAAAATGAACAGATGAATCATGGTCTAGGTCAGTGCCAGTGAAGACCGGGGAATGGTCCAGTAAGTACATACATTGTACTCAGCACCATTCTTCTAGAGCCTTCCTATTTGACTTTCAGAGGGCTACCCACAAGGAGCATTGGGTTCAGACAAACCTTTGTGGCCACCTTCTGACTCTGTTCACACCCCACAACACTGCTTCTTATTGTCTCACAGCCTTGCCTTGCTCAAGCTGGTGTTGGTGTTCGCTTGCTTGTTGATACAAAGGAACCACAGAAGATAACCTTAGCAGTGTAATGTATTAAGTATTTGGGGAAGGTTTGGCTCCATAAATGTTTTCTTTCCTAATTTGAGGCTCAGAAGTAAGTTTAGTTACCTTTTATTCTAAGGGGTCAGAGGTGGTGTGGCTGAAATTACTTCTTAATTAAAATGATTAACTCTATATGTTCATACTGAGTGTGCATTTTGCCTCAATATTAAGTTCAAAAGCCATGGAATAAATTCACTATAAAGTAAATTTATTTAAAGCCACTCTTTATGAGTGGCTACACAGCATTGAAATGAAGAAAAAGATAAATATAAAAGTCCACAATTAATGTCATAGACAATCAAATGGGTGTGGGATATTTGAGTTCTTGACAATGCAGCTATCGTGTGGGTTGCAGTTGTTGGCTTTACAAGCTATCTAGCTGCTTCCTATTGCAGAGTTGAGGGTGATTGAAGAATTTTGGTTCATTATACTACATTTTCATTGTTATTAACTGGAATGTTTTTCAAATTTAGGATTTTGTCCTAAAAACATACTAAATTTATCCAACCTTATAAAGATGTGTGAGGACTTCCCTGGTAACTCAGTGGCAAAAAATCTGCCTGCCAATCCAGGAGATGTCAGTTCAGCCCCTGGTCCAGGATGATCCCCTGGAGAAGGAAATGGCTGCCCACTCCAGTATTCTTGCCTGGGAAATCCTGTGGACAGAGGAGACTGGCGGGCTCCAGTCCATGGGGACTCAAAAAAGTCAGACATGACTTAGCAACTAAACAACAACTAAAAGGATACATATTTTTTGCATTTTAACATTCCTGATATCAAGGTATACCTGGCAGGCAGTGTATACACGTAATGTAATAAAGTTTCCTTTTTGCATTTTTTTCTTTTGGAAAGGATCCTGTTGTTAAGAGGGTGGTGTATTTGTGCATTTTGTGTTCAATATTGTCTCATAATTAATAGAATGTCATAATCTAGGTCATAGGTTTGAGTCATAGAGAGGCATTTTGTTTAACCTGTGGCTAATTTTTAAAAATTTTTATAGTTGCCAAGATTTTATAAAAATTGAAGATTGTACTTGAGAATCCAGATCTCCTGATAAATTACCAGGATTGGAAACCCTAGACCTACATCCCCATGTGGTTGTGGGACAGAGTTTTTTTATGGCTGTTCCTTCAGATAGGGCCTTTGTTCTCCAGACTTGGGCAGTCCTCATCAAGATAATTCACTGATTTTTATTGACTTTGTGGTTTCTCTAGACATTTGAGTTTGTAAATTAGTTGGGATCTTGAAGCAAGAGAGAAGTTCATTTCTGTCTCGAGAGATAGGGAGCTCTCTTCGTGGGAATGGCCAGGAGCACTGTTTTCTTTGACCTATTGCTCTAATATCGACCTCCTCAGGTGTTTTATTTGTAGTCTGTTTGGTCAAAGTTGGTTCATCAGTGCCCTGTTCATATTTCCGTTCATAGGAAAAAAAAAAAAAGAGGTAGTGATAGACAAGCAATTTCTTGTTTTTAAGTGATGCAGAAGTTGTATACATTCCACTGCTTAGAATATTGTCATGTGGACACAGCTAAGTATCAGTGAAGCTGAGAAATGTAGTATTAAGCAAGTGGCCATGTGTATGTCTTATTACAATTTAGTTAACGGGAACAAGGTTCTATTACTGAAAAGAAGAGGAGCTCAGACCAAAGATATTTATATTTGGCAGTCTCTACTACCCTTCGCATCCACTGGTTGGGAAAATACTTATAGTCAAAATATTTATAGTCAAGCAATGGAGTGGAGATTAAATCTGGAATTAGTAATGTGATTAGAGTTGATAAGTGAGAAATCCAAGGCCCAAAGGTTGTCAGTCTTTGTCAGAACGCTCAGTCAACAATAGTAGAACCAGAGTTGGAACTTTAGTCCCTACCTTCTGTTCACCCATTACCTCATTCCAACTTCCTACGGGCAGTATTCCATAGTAGTAGAATTCTTTACATGAACAAATGATTTAGAAAACTCAGTAGCACTAGCACTTTCAGCTAGAAAGTTATTATTGGCTCAAATTAGGTGCCCTCTCGTGATCTGGATAAGAGAAGCAGACACAGCATGCTGGCTGCCTGGCCCCGCTTCCATAACTATGGCTATATGGTCACTGCACTCTTTCCTCCTAACCTCTGACCTCAGAATATGCCTCGGCTTAGCGCTCCAAGCAATGTCCTTCCAGTTGCGAGGAGTCTACATATAATATGGAATTCTTTTTTTTTTTTTTTATGAGATGAAATTCTGTCATCTGAAAATGGGTAATTGCTAGAACATTTCTGTACTCTTCTCATCTTAAAATCCATTCTTTTGGAGTGTTAGGAGTAGGGGGAAGAGTATATATGGAGAAAATTCTAATTTTCTACTTATTTCCCTCATGATAATTGCTACTCTTTCCCAGTCATTTCTACCTATAATCCCTCACTTGGTTTTATCTGCATCCCCAGTCAGCTATCAAATAAAAGTTCATTCTAGTTTTTCCACTACTCTGCTATCTCTGAAAGAATTCTGTCCCTTCAAGTACTTTGTTTTTAGGGTTTTATCATTCATGGAGAAAAAATAGTGAAAAGGATAGGGTAACAAAATAACACTAGTGGAGAATTTATAAAGCTAGACTAAATCTCAATATCATTGTATCAGCATAACAATGGTTTTCATTGATTTTTTCACTTACATTCTTTTTTAATTCTTTCTACAATTTATTTATTTTTAATTGGCAGATAATTGCTGTACAGTACTATGTTGGTTTCTGACATATATATAACATGAAACAGCCATAGGTATACTTATGCCCCCTTCCTCTTGAACCTCCATCCCACCCTCAACCCCATCCCACCTCTCTAGGTTGCTCACTTATATACTTTTATGTATGCTGTTTCCTTTGCCAAGAACACTACACACACACACACACGCACACACACACACACACACACACACACACACGTGCGTGCCATCTGGCCAGCCCTCCTCTTTTTCTCCTAATCCCTTTAGTCTAACTTTGAATTTTATTTACTCATGAAGGCCTTTCCTGGAGCTTTTGTCTAGATGAAGGACATATATGTTCTCATAGCATGCAGATTTCTATATATTTAATGTCTATTGCAGAACCTATGGATGAATGGTTGAGAGGGAAGATGTCAGGGAGGACAGGAAAGGTGCTTTATCTTTGACTAGAGAAGACTGGCTTCTTTGTCTGTCACTCTAGCCAGTGATTTTCACACTGTGATATGGCATTTGGTTTGCAGATATGTCTCAGGGGCTGGGGAAGAGGAAGCATCCCTTTCTGATCAAAGGGACTCTAATTATAGATTGCCTTGATCAAATCATTACCTAAGGCGATCTTCCCCAGGTCTTTTTTGATCCCTCTTTCTAGGGAATCATCTTACGATTCTACAACCAGACTTATGAGCAATGAAAACAGCACCTGTAATTACAAGGAGGTCCATTCCACTACACTGAAGTATTTGGGGGCTTCTGATATCCTAGGAATGGAATTTTTGTGTTCTAATATTTGTTTGGCATTCAAAATAGTAAAATGTGTCATTATACCACTAAGTGATGAAAATAGGTAATGCATTTTTTTTTCAAGAACTATGTCTAACCTCCTTCCTTAAAACAAAACCTGTTTTTCTCTCGTTAAAAAAGAAAAAAAACAAACTCGCTGCTTTTCAAACTTGTGTGCTTTTATTCAGCAGTTTTGAATGTTATATTTTGAGAAATGCGTATTATATTCCTCTCATTATTGTTCTGAGCTTAAATACCTCAGTTCCTTTTTGTTTTCTGTACTTTTCCTCCTAAAGAGGGAATAGGCCTTAAAGGTAATAGCAACTCAAAGAAATATATTCTTGTATTTTTTACAAGATAGTATCATATATTTTCATATTATATTTACTTATGCACAGACTTTAAGAGCTAAATGGGACATTAAAGAATTTAGTTCAACTCCTCATTTTAAAACTAAGAAAATAGAGACCCAAATAAGCAAAATGATTTGCTCAAGTCATGGATTAGAAGATCCATATGTCAGGAACATTAATTATATGCAATAGAAACCTACTCTAACTTAAATTCTGTAAAAAAATGTTTTCTGTTTGTTTGCCACACCTAACTAACTAAAGTTCCAGGGATGAATCAAGCATGATTGGTTCCAGGGGTTCAACTGAATCATCTTAACTCTTTTTCCCATTCTCAAGGCTCTACTTTCTGCTGTGTTGGAGTCCTTTTCTAGCAGGCTATTTCTATTGCAGCATCAAAGATAATCCTTGGCAGCTTTGCAATCTAGAGAAAAGAAATCCCATCTCTGTTACTGTCTATCAATTTCTGAGGAAAGGGCTCTGATCCTGACCGAGCCACCTGCCCTTCTCTTGACCAAGCACTGTGTCCAGGGAACCAGGCTCTCTGAATAGCTATTTGGTACTGTCCACCCATCTCAGTGGCTCAGGAAAGTAGATCCCTTGATTGACTGTCAACCCATCTCAATGGCTCAGGAAAGTAGACCCTTTTTCCACCAAGAAGAAAGAGAACAGAGGGTTCTGTTGTGAGAAGTTGTTGGGAAATAGCTGCTGTGTAGCTCCCCTTGTCATGATCCTGTCTTCTGATTCCCAACTAGTTTTACTTCTAGATGGTGAAATTTCTAAAAAAAGAAAAAAACCTGGAGAGCAGCTCTCATTGAAAATAGTGAATTAAGCTGGCTCGTGTGGATGACGTAAGGTGCCAAACTAGACAAACACTGTCTTTTTCCAAGAGTTTATAGTGTGAAACTGATAACACAGCGTCCCTCCAGCCAAATATTAGGCGAAAGGCCACATAGACATCTGTGTAGACACTGAAGAAATATATACACTTATTAAAAAAATTGGGATTTAATTGTGCTCTCAAAATGAGTTCATTAAGGAGCCACTCATGCTGGAAGTCTCTGGCTGGAGAGATAGAACTTTATTTCAGAGGTATTCTGTTTATCTGAAGACATTGCTTAATGACACACTGCTACCTCAGAGGACAGAAGTAATGAGATTTGAAACAACTCTATCCTGTACAAGAGTATACATTTTTCTATGCTAGGAAAACAATATGAGAGATACCCATTGCCCATAAAAAATAATCATCCCATTCACAGAATTTTAAAATGGAACCAACCAGCTACTTCGTGTGAGAAAGTGCTTGCATACGATTCACTGGAAGGAATAGCAACCTTAATTTTCTTGAAAAATCACACCTTCAGAAGAGTTTTTAAACTCTATTTGGGAGAATGGAATTGGTTTCAAATCTTCTCTTTCTCTACCTCCTTAGTGTTGCAAGGCTAATTGTTATCTTGTCCTCCTTCATAGGGAAATCTACAGGTTAGGTGACCAACATATTGGAGCTTAATTGGATTGTAGCTATGTTTATGTTCTGTGTTTGTCTGGGAAGGTAGAATAAGCTGCAAGAGTGGTTTCTGAATGTTCGGACCACTTTGCGTGTGCCAGTGACAGTGATCTGTGTAGCTGCCCCTTCATGCATACTTTCTTAAAGATTCATTTTACTTGTTTATGCATTAACAAAACATCTGAATAGAGCATTTCAGGGCTAAAACAAAAGTGAGAAAATCTCTCATCTAGTTAACGAAAACCTGAGGAGGTAGCAAAGGAGTTTGAGATTAGAAGCTGTATGGTATATTGCTATGAGGCATGGCAGGGTAGGAAGAAGAGGTGAGAGTTAGGAAGAAATTTAGAGCAGTTAGAAAATATGATGTTCATTAAAAAAAAAAAAAGGTAAAAAGGAAACACTTTAGGGATGAAGAAAGAGGACTTAGAATACGGCTGAGATGGTTAGAAGCCAAAAAGAGATGATCCAAGGCTTGTGTACTGAATAAGAGAAATCACACTCCAGGGAAATTCTCTAAGCTGTACCTACTCTGGAAATAGCACAAACTGAGATTTTCAGTCCTTAAGATGAGCAGGATTTAGAACTTGGGTAAACCAGAGAGGATTTTGTTTGCCTGCTTACCCAAAATGCAAGCTCAAAGAAACTGCTCTGGACTTGGACTACGATTAGGAGGCTGATGACACAGTGAGGGAAATTTACTCAGTATACTTAGAATTTAACTATATTTTTATTGAGCTTCTACTATGTGACAGATACTCCTCTGGACAGGAAGGATATCAAGGAAACAGGCAGAAATGGTCTTTAATTCACACAGAATTCTCATGTTCTAATCAGAGGAGATAGACGATAAAAAATAATTTAAGGAAATAGGTGAATGGAGGCAGTGTTATAAAAGGTGAATGACTGGCGTTCCGGATCAGTGGATAATTTAGATGTGATTTGGATTGGTTTTTTAAAAGGATTGCTCTGACTGCTGCTTGGTTGACTTGATAAAACATATCCTGCAAGGGAAACTGCTGACCTCATTTTGTTCTTTCTGGGCATCAGGTGACTAATAGTCAGGAGGTTTCACCCAAGTATCTCTGTTTAACAAAACATAAAGGAGCTTTTGAACTTGGGACTTAGTGGATATGTCAAGGGAAATTTTTTAGATCAACTGAACTCAGTTTGTAAAAAGAAGTACATGCACCTTCCCAAACATAAGCAACAAACCTTAGAAGTTACACAATAAATTCTCATATGAATCTGCAGGTGCTCTCATTAATAACCTGACAAAAGCCTCTGACCATCCCCATGTTTGTCCACAGTGGATTCTCTTGTGTCCTATGTTTCTCCTGTTTCTGAGTCCTGCTAGCATCTGGGGACTTTCTCACTTCCTGTCTCCAGGAATCGCTGTGTGATTCTGTATGTCTTTATCCATCTTTGGGGAGCAAGCCTCTGTGTTCTGGCAGCTGCATGATCCCTGACATGCTTTGTCAAGTGGAAAACATTTCATAGTCTTCTGAGAGGAAACATATCTCTCCTGGTGGGGGCCCTGTGTGTTCCCTCACAAAACATCCCGTGTAACACCATTGAATAACACCCCTGGCATCAGTGGCTAGGAATAAGACAGTTCTGTGACTTTTCAGTTGCTTAATGCTCCACATAATATCTGGGATAGGGAAGGGTAGAAAATTGCTAAGACTGAGGTGACCGGGAAATGAAACCTCTGGTCCATGGTTGTTGGCATACCAAGGTGCACAAATATTGGGCAGTATTTCCAGAGTGCTCTCTGTTCCTCCCTGGGACTTGCTGTTACTTATTAACAAAGATATTAAGTGTGAAGGACAATAGTTGAATGACATTGCTCTCTTGCTCTTTGGCAACTCCAACAAATAGCAGCTTTTTTTCTTAGCAAAAGGAATCCAATTTCTGAACAGAGCCAACATATAAATATTATTGCCTGGTCCTGCAAATTAAAGAATTAGAGTAACAGTTCCTGGTGTTAGGTATTGGTAAATATCTCAGCAATAGTGTATAACTTAAAAACTCACAAAACTGCTATTGTGGATTTTACCCAACCATTTAAAACCAGTCTTCGAACTTGCTACTACAAGCATTGGGATTTATAATGTTTTATTTTTAAAGGAAAGACTACATAGATATTTAGGTTTTTGGTTTTCTGTGTGGTTTTTTTTTTTTTTTTTGGTCATGTAAAGGATTCACTGTATCAAAGCTTCAACTAGGCTATCTTACAACTGTCAAAGAAGATAGCTGCCTCTCACCCTTGTCCTAATATCTAGCTGCTCTATTAGTGACAGAAAATAAAAATTAAATTTTTGATTTAAAAAATATTCTGGCTAATAGACTGTTTAAGGTTAAAATATGTGTTGATTCCTTTCTCCCCAAATTATAATTGGTATTATTTGGCATTTTACATATCTAGAAGTATCTCAAGGAAGAAAATTAATATTTTAAGGTAGAATCATATCTTGTAGAAAAGACTTTTTAAAGATTTTTTTTTTTTTTTTGGACTGTGGTGAGTCTTTGTGGCTGTATGAGACTTTCCCTAGTTGTGGTGAGCAGGGGCTGCTCTTTGCTGCCGCGTGGTTTTCCCAGTGAGGTGGCTTCTCTTGTTGTGGAGCACAGGCTCTAGGTGCGGCAGGCTTTGGTAGTTGCAGTGCTGGGGCTCAGTAGTTGTGGTCTGAGGACTCTTGAGCACAGGCTCAGTAGTTGTGGCACACAGGCTTAGCTATTCTGTGATATATGGGATCTTCCTGAACCAAGGATCAAACCAGTGTCCCTTGCATTGCAGGGTGGATTTTTAACCACTGGGCTACCAGGAAAACCTCTCTTCTAAAAAGGATTTAACAGCAGCAGTAAGCCTGGGTTTTGACAGCTACTGGATAAATTTGGAATCCAAAGAAGATAAAATCAAGATACTATGACATCTATCTTAGTTCAACTGACTCAAATTTGTTCCTTTTTACGGCTGAGTAACATTCCATTGTCAGCTTCCCAGGTGACTCAGTAGTAAAGAATCTGCCTGCCACTGCAGGAGACACAGGAGCTGTAGGTTCGATCCCTAGGTCAGGAAGATCCCCTGGAGGGGGAAATGGCAACCCACTCCAGTATTCTTACCTAGAAAATCCCACAGACAGAGAAGCCTGGCAGGCTACAGTCCATGGGGGTCGCAAAGAGTCAGACAAAACTGAGTAACCGAGCATGCAATATTCCATCGTACATAATGTGCCGCAACTTCTTTATCCAATTATCTATCAATAGACATCTAGGTTGCTTCCATGTCCTGGCTATCGTAGGTAGTGTTGTGATGAACACTTTGGGATATATGTGTCTTTTTGAATTATGGTTTCTCAGAATCTATGCCCAGTTGTGGGATTACTGCGTCATATGGCAGTTTTATTCCTAGCTTTTGAAGGAAATCTCCAAAGAGAAAAACAAATACCATATTAACGCATATATATGGAATCTAGAAAAAATGGCTTATTTATAGGGCAGGAATAGAGATGCAGTTGAGAACGGACTTGTGGACACAGTGGAAGAAGGAGAGGGTGGGATAAATTGAGAGTAGCATCGAAATACATACATTACCATGTATAAAACAGTTAGCGAGTGGGAAGTTGCTGTATAACACAGGGAGCTCAGCCTGGTGCTCTGTGATGGCCTAGAGGAGTGGGGTGGGGGTGGTGGTGGGTGGAAGGCTCAAGAAGGAAGGGATATATATATATATATATATATACACACACACACTTATGGCTGATTCATGTTGTTTGGCAAAAACTAATACAACATTGTAAAGCAATTATCCTCCAATTAAAAAAAAAAAGATACTGAAACATGTTTTAAACAGTCACACTGTAAAATTTTGCCAGGTAATGGAGCTCATTAAAGGAAAGAGTGTATTCTATGTTAACTGTATTTAATATTCAAGCATCCCAGAAGTCCGTGATATCATATACTTCTAGCTTTCTGGGAAACTTTACCAGTTCAGCAGGTTGGAAGCATTGTACAAAGTTCTTGTGCTTGCCAAGTTCTGTAGCCTTTAAATACATCTTTAGGGATGAAGACACTGGAGTAACACCATTGCAGAGTCAATGAAATGGAGGAGAGCACTCTTGCTATTGTTTTCTCACCTCATTAACAAAAAAGCATCCCATAGTGTACAAAAAATCTTAGAGATTGATATTGGAAAATTCAAATTACCATTTCTTTGCAGTCAGTAATAATTCCCTGCTGAATGCAGATGAATTTATATGATTTGAAATACAGTTAATTCAAAACACCGCATGCTTGTACTTTGGAATAGTTGGTCCCATTAGGTATGAACTCAGACATGTTTGTTTCCTTCAAAGTGAAACAAGAATTCTGATTACTTTTTAAGAGGAAAAGAATGAAGTTGGCAGGACTATACATAAAAACATCCTTTTATCCCTGTTACCTTAGTGATTAAGTGTTTAATACAGAAACAGATGAAATTTTTATTGAACAGCAGATCCAGGATAGAGATGCTAGTTAGACAGCCTCCTAATTGCAGGGTATCCTTGGAAGAGAGAGCCCTCTCTCTCTCTCTGTCTAAGTGAACAGGAAATTGTTTACTTAGCATTTAATAATGGTCATGGAATACCAGTATCTAAATGTTACTTAAAGATGTCCTCTTGAATTTCAAATTAATAACAGCTTACATTTTGCTTAGGTTCTTATTCGATAAAATATTTCCATTTCCCTACAAATTTTTTGTGTGATCCTCTTGAGTCACTGTGAATTTAAATGTGCCTTTTCGTTCAAAGTGACAAGAAGGATTCCCCTTTCACTGATAATCAGTAGGGTTATAAAACCCCCTGGAAACTGTGAAAGGGTTAAGTACTCTTCAGCTCTTCTTCATATTTATCCTGTGTGGACATATATCTGAAGCTCAGAACCACCCATTGATCCCAAACGTATGGTATGGCCTTCCTAATTCGTCTAGTTGCTGTTGTGTTCGATATTTTTTTGCTACCTCATAGACTGCAGCCCATCAGGCTCTTCCATCCATGGGATTTCCCAGGCAAGAATATTAGAGTGGATTGCCATTTCCTCCTCTAGGGGATCTTCCTGACCCAGGGGTTGAACCCTAGTCTCCTTCATTGGCAAGTGGATTCTTTACCACTGAGCCACCAGGGAAGCCCTTCCCAAACTGATGCTGGAACTTGAAATTTTGAGTAAATTTTAATGTGAGGCTTCAAATTTTGAGTAAATTTTAAGTTATTTAAACTGCTGATAGATAATAACTAAATAGCAATGGGCTGAGATTTATGAAAGTGCTATTCAATTTCCTGGGTTCAGTGCCAGTCAGAACTTGAATAAGGGATTTATACATTCTGTAAAAGGTCAATAACATATCTAGGTTATAGCTTATCTTCATACAGTTAAATGTGTGTGAAGAGAAAATGGAAAAATTTGAGTTCCTGGAAGAAAGCTGATAGTCAAAATGGCATATTAGAAATTTCACAGTAATAAGAACCAGCTATGGAATTAACTAAAGCCCACAGATTTGTCTTGGAGGAGCTCATGGGAAAACAGTCTCATTTTTAAAAAAAAAATACTGTTTGGCTAGAGGAGACGATTAAAAGATGAGACGATTAAAAGATGTCTTGATAATGTGATATGCTTGTGGCCATCTCTTCATGTATAGTTGGAAAGAAAACATTTATATGAGCAGAGAAAACCTGATAAAAGGAAATTTGGCAAAAGAATGTATTTTTAAGAAAAAAATACTAGTTTACTGCTTACCCAGTGTTTTGCGAGTGTATTATTAAAGCAGTATAGCTTGGTTAAAAGTTGAAGATTATAAAATCTCCATAACCAAATGGTTTTAAATGACTTAGTACTTTTAGAGTGATCCTTCATTGTTCTGTTCTAATTCAAAGGTACATTGAGAATCTGTTATGATTCAAAGACACACTGAGTTTGAGAATCTGTGCAGGTCATTTCTTTTAAGATTCAGAAATGAGTTTCTATTTTGTGCTTCATCTGTTACCAAAAATGAATATTGAATTGAAAATAAATTTTAATTTTAAGTGCCATGATGAATTTTTAGAAGGTTCTTCAGTAATGTACTGTTATTTATTTCTTGCAGGCTTGTACGGCATATGTGGATTTTATGATTTCTGTGGCCAAATTGATTCGTCAGGAAAGAGGACTGCCCATAAATGAAAGCCAGCTTTCTTTGGAAATGAATAAAGTTATGGATTTGGAAAAAGAAATTGCCAATGTAAAACACATATTCTCTGATACAATGAATAATGTCAACTGCTTTTTATTTCTTTCTCCTCTCTATTGTATTTTAAGAGTAAAATGTACAACTTCTCAACCAAGGGATAAAAATGTACAGCTCAGTAATGGATCATTGACTTCAAGAGGACCTTTGAAACTGGAGTTTTTCAGTAAACCAAGTTCCAGACATCCAGGAGACATACTAATTTTGACAAATATTAAACTAGATTTGTTTAATGACCTATTATAACTGGAACACATCAACATCTTAACTATTTACAGTCACACTGTTGTTGAGATGCCCTTGAGATTCAGGACACATGTGATGACTATTCAGCAAAGCTGTTTTAATTTTAATGTATACAATTTTGCTTTATTTTAAAGTTTTACAATTTAAGGTGACCACAGAAATTGTCTCTATCCCTTTGCAAAGAAGTATTAGCCTCTTAACATGGCCACACTACTGTATGAAATTCACTGAGTTCAGACTGTCAGGCTGCTTATTAGCTCAGATGAGATCTAACAGGAGGAGTTTATCAGCAAAACCAAAGGGGTCTGTTGCTGAGACTCCTCTGGTTCTGGGTCAGCCCGTAGAGGCTGAGTTGGCACATTCTGTTCTAACATTCCTCTGATAGGATCTGCAGTCTCAAGCAAGTGAACTCTATCTAAACAGCATCCAGGTTATTGACTGATCTCATAGTCAGTTTCAGTCTGGGATCCACAGAGCTGTGACATTGCCACCAGCAACCTACAGTCCTAAATCCCCATCTGCTTGGCAGTTGGCCATCAGAATCTTGAAAATGAAAGATCTTTGAGGGCAATTTTAGCTTTCCTGGGGCCGTATGAAACTAAAAGTCTAGAATCAGAACCAGACATTGGTTGGAGCTGCAGCTGGATGAATGGCAGTTTGATAGGTTACATGTGGTTCTGTGTTGGAAACAGAATTCTTAGAGAAGCATAGTTTATTACCCTGGGTTTTTACCACTTGTACCTTATCAGACTGTGTGCTGCTTTGATCAGCCTCAGCTCTGTAATATTACTGTTATCTTACTTCAAAATTCTTTGTGTCTTTAACAATGTTCAGCATATCACTGCAGGCAGATGTTACAAACATAATCTTTAAGTTGTTGTTGTTTAGTTACTGTCATATCCAACTCTTTGTGACCCAAAGGACTACAGCATACCAGGCTTCTTCTCTATCATTCACTATCTCAGGAATGATAGTTTCCTCAAACTCATGTCCATTGAGTCAGTGATGCCATCCAACCACCTGATCCTCTGTCACCCCCTTCTCCTCTTGCCCTCAGTCTTGCACAACATCAGGGTCTTTTTCAATGAGTCAGCCCTTCGCATCAGGTGGCCAAAGTATTGGAGTTTCAGCTTTAGCATCAGTTCTTCCAGTGAATATTCAGGGTTGATTCTTTAGGATTGACTGGTTTGATCTCCTTGCTGTCAAAGGAACTCTCAAGAGTCTTCTCCAGCACCATAGTTTGAAACTATCAATTCTTTGGCACTCAGCCTTCTTTATGGTCCAACTCTCACATCCGTACACGATTACTGGAAAAACCATAGCTTTGACTATACGAACCTTTGTCAGCAAAGTGATGTCCCTGCTTTTTGATACATAATACTTTCTAGGCTTGTCATAGCTATTCTTCCAGGGAGCAAGCGTCTTTTAATTTCATGGTTGCAGTCACCATCTGCAGTGATTTTGGAGCCCCAGAAAATAAAGTCTGTCACTGTTTCCATTGTTTCCTCATCTATTTGCCATGCAGTGATGGGACCAGATGCCATTTTTTTCTGAGTGTTGAGTTTTAAGCCAGCTGTTTCGCTTTCTTTCACCTTGATCAAGGGGCTCTTAAGTTTCTCTTTACTTTCTGCCATTAGGGTAGTGTCATCTGCTATCTTAGGTTGTTGATATTTCTCCTGGCAATCTTGATTTCAGCTTGCGCTTCATCCAGCCTGGCATTTTGTATGACATACTCAGCATAGAAGTTAAATAATCAGGATAACAATATACAGCCTTGACATAATCCTTTCCCAATTTTGAACTGGTTGTTGTTTCATATCCAGTTCTAACTGTTGCTTCTTGACCTACATACAAGCTTCTCAGGAGGCAGGCAAGGCGGTCTGGTATTCCCACCTCTTTAAGAATTTTCCACAGTTTGTCGTGACTCGTACAGTAAAAGGCTTTCGTGTAATCAATGAAGCAGAAGTAGACTTTTTTCTGGAATTCTCTTGCTTTTTCTATGGTCCAACAGATGTTGGCAATTTGATCTCTGATTCCTCTACCTTTTCTAAATCCAGCTTGTATATTTGGAAGTTCTCAGTTCACCTTTTGTTGATAACTAGCTTGAAGGATTTTGAGCTTTACTTTGCTAGCAAGTGAAATGAGAGCAATTGTGAGGTTTGAACATTCTTTGGCATTGCCTTTCTTTGGGATTGGAATGAAAATTGACCTTTTCCAGGCCTTTGGCTGCTGCTGAGTTTTCCAAATTTCCTGGCATGTTGAGCACAGCACTTTAATGGCATAATTTTTAGGATGTGAAATAGCTCAGCTGGAATTCCATCACCTCCACTAGCTTTGTTCATAGCAGTGCTTTCTAAGGCCCACTTGACTTCACACTCCATGATGTCTGGCTCTAAGTGAGTGACCAGACCATTGTGGTTACCTGGGTCATTAAGACTTTTTGGTACAGCTCTTCTGTGTATTCTTGCCATCTCTTCTTAATATCTTATGCTTCTGTTAAGTCCATATTGTTTCTGTCCTGTATTGTGCCCATCTTGGCATGAAATTTTTCCTTGATATCTAATTTTCTTGAAGAGATCTCTAGTCTTTCCCATTCTATTGATTTCCTCTATTTCTTTGCTTTGTTCACTTAGAAAGGCTTTCTTACTTCTCTTTGCTATTCTTTGGAACTCTGCGTTCAAATGGTATATCTTTCCTTTTCTCCTTTGCCTTTCACTTCTCTTCTTTTCTCAGCTCTTCGTAAGGCCTCCTCAGACAACCATTTTGCCTTTTTGCATTTTTCTTGAAGTAAATAAATCAGTGAATTGAAGTCACGAGTCATTGTTAACTAGAGAAATAATTCCCATTTTTACCTTTTGTCTCTCTTCACTTAAAATTGCTTCTACTTCTTTTGACCACTAGTTGGGGAGTTGTTATTGAAATTTTCTTTTTTCAGTCAGTGAAAACAGTAATACTGGATGCTGATGATAGCACTAAACTCGTTAGGCCACATGAGCGGACAGTCACAGAAGTAAGTGCTAGCACTCTCCTCAGATAATTTGGCACGTACCTGCACTGTGTACTAGGGATTTTCTTGGTCTCACTTGCCTTCAGTTCTTGGCAGAAATCATTGTGTGTGTGTATGTGTGTTTTCCTGTCTGAATTTTAACTAGGACACTGAATGGTGGTGGGTAGCAGACAGAGTGGGAGAAGGCAATGGCAGCCCACTCCAGTGTTCTTGCCTGGAGAATCCTAGGGACAGGGGAGCCTGGTGGGCTGCCGTCTATGGGGTCACACAGAGTCGGACACGACTGAAGTGACTTAGTAGCAGTTGCAGCAGCAGAGTGTTTGAGGGATTAATTGGAAATGACTTTATTCAAGAAAATCATTATATGAAATAGCCACAGGCATAACTGAGCTGCCCATTAGCCATGGAAGGAAAGAGGGCTGTAAATATTGCTGATGTGGTTTGTTATAAAAATATAAAAAGATTTTTGAAGACCCCATGGACTGTAGCCTGCCAGGCTCCTGTGTCCATGGGATTTCCTAGCCAAGAATACTGGCGTGGGTATCTGTTGCCTTCTCCAGGAGAATCTTCCTGACCTAGGGATCAAACCCAGGTCTCTTGCATTGCAGGCAATCTCCTGCACTTCACGCAGATTCATTGCTGACAGAGCCACAAAAGAAGCCCTCATACTTAATACTAACCAAGTCTTGATGATTGTTACTAAATATACTTAAAATCTCTTAATTTCTCTTTTCTTCTTGATGCGACAAGATAAATTATGAAACAAATACAGAATAGAATTTAAATATAATTATGTTGTACCAATGCCATATTTCTTTCCCCCTTGTATATAGTTATATTTTTCAAAAGAATTATTGGTCTAAAATAATAATAAAACATTAAATCCATAGGCTACAACTAAATCTGAAGATCGAAATGATCCAATGCTTCTTTATAACAAAATGACATTAGCTGAGGTCCAAAATAAATTTTCACTGGAGTTCAATGGGAAGGTAAGTAGCAAGATTTAAGTACTTATGTCATTTTCAAAGTTAATATTAAAATGCAGTTAAAATTCAATGATTTTTTAATTTATTGAGATAAATTGAACATCAAAATGAATTTAGATGATACCAAGCATTTGACTTTAGCAAAAGACTTGAAAAAAACTATTCTAAATCATTGTATTTATATTTAATTAGAGTGAATTTCAAAGATAAAAAGCCTTTTCAAAGTAGCTATAGAATAGTATTAGGAAGTATCATAAAAAAGGGTTTGGAAACATTAAAAGGGAAAATCCTTCTGAAAGGCCATTATATAACTATGGGACTTGGACAGTCATATAATATGTACCAGACTTTTTACCTCCAAAAAAAAGAATAATTTATTCATAGAACTTGCCATGTTCTCATCAGGGCCAACTATGGAGTGTTCAAAGCAATAATGGAGAAATAGCACACAGGAAACAGAAAAATCTATAAATCTATAAATGGTACCATTTATAAATGTCAATTGACATCTTTTTGCTTAGTTGTAATTCCTTAGCTAGTATCTAATAATCTCTTCTAAGCTATGCATATATTCTGTGTGTGAGCTGTTGCACGCAATTGGATAATGAAGCAACATTAATAAAATCTACAAACTACCACATTCAGTGATGGAATTCTATTTGGAATTGCAATAAACAGTTGCAGTTGTTTTGTTTATTGTCTAATTGCAATAAACCAGGAATTTCTTACATAAAGCTTTTTAATATAATGTGTTTAATAAATGTTTTGAGAAAATAGTCCAAGCCACAAAAGGAAATCAAGAAAAGCCATATCACCTCATACTAAGTGATCAATGTATTTATGTACTTCTAGGTAGCCTAATATATCAGTAATCTTAAACATTTCTCAAGCATTGAAATGTGGCATTTCAGCAAGATTTGCGTAGTCTTTACTTTTGCTATCTTCCCTTGTATCCATTGGAGGTTGAATAACCACAATTCCCACTGAAAGAATAGCAGAGAAACAAGATTCTATCTTTCAGTAACTCCAAATCCAGCTTCTGAAGTGTGAAAACGGCATGTCTATATAGACCTGACATTGATCGCATAAAATACGTTTTGTCCATCTTCACGGGATCATGTATGTTGCATCATTACCAATACTTATACCTCTGCTAGAGCAATAGAGTGCTTTCACTTTCATGAACAACACAGTCTCCACTGAAATAGATTACTGTGTTAAAATGAAGTGTCTATTAGCATACACTTTTAAGGAATATGCATATTATACCCATTTAAATTTTTGCTTAAACCTAGAAAACATTATAGCTAAATTTCTTTGTCTCTCATATGGGCTGGACCAAGAATATGACATTGAGCCTGATTTCTACCATAAGACTCCTAGAGGCTTTGTTATTGCTCTTAAATGGTTGGTTTAATTCTGCATTTAAATAATTATGCTGCAGAACTAATTTTTATTCAAAACCTGACAGAAGCAATTAAAGAAGTCCAAACAAATATCACACTGACCGTTGTGATAATTATATAGTGCTACAATTGATACTGTAACCGTGTCTGACCCTGTAACCATAACTGATTCTTGGAACCAAGAAGAAAAGTCCATAATTACTGAATGTTTTGTGCCTGATTTTTTTCCAGCCATTCAGCTGGTCAAATTTCACAAATGAAATCATGTCAACCGTGAATATCAATATTCCACATGAGGAAGAAGTGATTGTTTATGCTCCAGAATATTTAACCAATCTTAAGCTCATTCTTGCCAAATATTCTGCCAGGTAGGTATGTTAGCGTGCCCATGTCCCCAAAGTTTGCATTTAATATCATTCTTTAGAAGCTTTGCAGCCTCATCTTTTCTGTTGCTGGGTGGTGGGTTTTTTTATACAGAGATCTTCAAAATTTAATGTCCTGGCGGTTCATAATGGATCTTGTAAGCAGCCTCAGCCGAAACTACAAGGAGTCCAGAAATGCTTTCCGCAAGGTGAAGAAAAAATCTCTCTTTTCTTAAGACTTAAAGCATAAAGAGATCCATGGTTATGAAGGCTTGCCATGTCCATTGCTAGAATGTGGTAAACTTTGTGAAGAGACAGAAGGCCAAATGTTGGTTACTTTGCCTGTATTCAAGCCATGTTGCCTAGGAAAGCCAGGTTTCAGGTGCTCTGTTGTCCTATGTATACTTTGGCACCATGATTGAATAGCCCTGGAAGGAAGGGCATTTGGTTATTTGCACAGTGATAGAGTACTGGCTTGGTTTGGTGTTGTGTTCCAGGTAATTTCAGGGCTATCTACCTCAATTAATTTGATTTTTCTAGTACTCACAGCACAGTAGACATACAAACAGATGGACTACATTGTGTGGACTACCCACTGAGAATACACCTACCTGGAGATACCCTTAAGACCTTTTATTAGGCTGTACCCATATTACTTAAACAATCATCATTTTGGTCCTAATGTGAGAGGAGTGAGAAAGTCCTAATGTGAAAAAGGAGAAATTCTCACAAATGTATTGGTTGGTGTCATGGGAAGGGAATAATTCTGATTGATTGAAATTTTTAATTTTTTACCTTTAAAAGAAAATGTAGATATTTTAAAAACTAAAGAAGATAAAAGTTGTGTTTTGCTAAATTTTCCTTCCATAAATGCATCCCTTTATCGGTACTTAAATGTGTACACATGCAGTTCTAAGTACTGGAAGTTCAGCAAAAGCATTGAAAAACAGCAGTGTGTTTTCTTGTATACCAGGTCTCTCCCATGTTACATATATTGAATATTGTTTCATGTTTATGTTTATGCAGTGGCAACAGCATTATTTTGAGATTTGGCGGGGCAGAGTTTTTTTCCTAAAGTGGTCCAGAAGGATATTAACTTGCAGTAGCCAACAGTTCTTCTAGGACTTGCTACTGAAAATATACCTTATTTCCAGATCATATATAAGTAATAATTCTATTGGATTGCATTTTTTCCTGTGCAAGGACATCCTGACGTGTGAGGAGATGCAATGAATATTGAAAGAATTTGAGACATAACAGTAGAGTCCTATGAAATGTGTGCTCTCGCTGCACTTCGGCTGTCTACGCCTGCTCAAACGCCATTTCCTTTCTCTCTCCCATAGGCTCTCTATGGCACAACATCAGAAACAGCAACTTGGAGACGCTGTGCAAACTATGTCAATGGGAATATGGAAAATGCCGTGGGAAGGCTCTATGTGGAAGCGGCATTTCCTGGAGATAGTAAACATGTGGTAATGTTTTCAGCACAGTACTCTATCAGTTTGCGTCATTGGGCAGTCACAATAGTCCCTGATTTTGCTAAAATTGTACTGATTGGCTGAGAACTTCTGAATTACCATTTGCCATTATTTCCCAACAAATCTTATCCTCCCTCCCCCAAGGGTCTGCCTATTTTTCTAACCCTAATATTGTTTAACCCAAAAGCAATTGTCCATTTTCCAGGAGCAGTGTATTCACAATACTTAGTCACATGTTCTTATAATATGATCATTTATAGTCTCTTCTATTAGCAAAATTGACTAAGAATTAGTATTTTTTCTTAAAAAACCAGAAAGTAAATCAGAGTTCATTTGAAGTATAAGCCAAGTACTATATTTTTTATTGTTACTGAAGTGAAGACAAAGGAACTTAAAGGCAAGGTGAAAGAATCTATTGAAATGCTACTTCATGCTTAACTAAACTATTAATAGTAATGACAGCTAGTATTTTATGTTAGTTCTTCTTTCTTGGTAATGGAAACCATACATTTTAAAGAAGAATTTTATTAATGTATACATTAAGATCTATTAAGTCATTAGTGTTGATAATGGAAGTGCTGCTTTAAAAATATAATTATCCCTTTGTTTAGATCATTTATAAATTTATATTTATTAACATTATTAAATCAACACAGCTTATAATTCTATTTTTCTTAATTTTTATTACAAACAATTATCTCATGGCTTACATTTGCTTTCTGTTCTTTTGGTTTAAGGTTGAGGATTTAATTGCCCAGATCCGGGAGGTTTTTATTCAGACTTTAGATGACCTAACTTGGATGGACGCTGAAACAAAAAAGAAAGCTGAGGAAAAGGTAAAGAGCAAAGCAGAGCTAACTACCAAAGAAAAATCCATAAGAAAAGATGAACTTTTAAGATATTTGAGGAAAATATGGTAATCAAGAATTATATAAAATAAAACATACTCTTTCAAGATGTAACATTTACAGGAACAATTTTCATGGATGAAGCTTTTTTTTCTATGATTTTCATCTTTCATTATCTCTTTGCAACTAGCTCCTACTCTCCATGTTCATCTCAAAACTTTGAAAGAAAAAACTCCTTTTCTTTAAAAAACAAGTCTTCACAAACCAAGAAAATAAGAAAACTCTTGTGTGAATAAGAAAACATTAAAAGATATTATCGGTGGTTCATATTTTTCCTCCTTTTATGAAACATATTTAAAAGACTTCTACCAATATTCAATAATCTTTAATGCAAATTTCTAGCTCAAAATTTGTAAGCATGTGCTATTTTTTTTAATATAACCTAGGGAAAATAATACCAAATTTCTATTAAGCCAAAGTGAGGTAGTACATTATTTGAATTCTATAGATGTCCTACAGTTACAGAGATATTGATGGAGCTCTTTATAAACTATTCTTATTTACCCCCACTATTCACCTTTTATTGAGATTGTTAACATCTTGCATAGAGTAAGCAAAATGGAAATTCTAAGAAAATCTCAAATTTAACTTTTCCATGCCATTGTCTTGATAACTATATAAAACTAGAAGGAACACATCCAGTGAAAACTGCATGTGGTTTATAAGCAGTATTCACATGCAACATGATTATTCCTCTGTAGTTAGAGTAGCAGGAAGACCAGACCATTCTCTAAAATTAACACAGAAAGAGTCCATAAATCTATTTATAATAAGAGAATCCAACTGAAGTCTAGTTTTCTTTCAGGATTAGATCACATAGAAGGATCATCTTCTTCAGTGGCCACAGAACCCTGGATGACTCAGATCTAGAATTTGGCACCCCAGTATAGCTATCTTTGCAGCACTCTGTCTAGCTCCTCAGAAGTTCAGGCTGGATTTGCTCCTTTCATGTTCCAGCTGTCATAACATGGTTCTTTTTGATGTAACCAATTAAGTTGTTCTAGATTTAATCATTTCCCAAGGTGATATAAAACTCTGGATATACAAGTGGCTTTATGAAAGAGTCCCATACTCAAAAAGTTTAGGCAACACTTCCTGAAGGAAGGCTTCCCTGATCCTACCCTTGATTAGGTTACATGCCTCTAGGGTATGATTTTATGGCATCATACATCACACTTGAGAGTTAATATTCATTTTATTGCCTACCATTGACCTTTACAATAAACTCTCCATGAGCAGAAATTTTTGCATTGTATCCTTAACCCCTTACAAAGTACCTGGTTTGTTGTAGACCCTAGAACACAAATTGAATGAATAAATAGGCAAACAAATTCATCCTCTTGGATACTTGCAATTACTTAATTGTAGACTCTTAAGATGTCCTTCAGTGAAAGAGCCTGCTTCACGTTTCTGTCATAGTGCATGCATGCTCAGTCACTCAGACATGTCCAGCTCTTATCGACCCCATGGACTGTAGCCTGCCAGGCTCCTCTATGGAATTTTCCAGGCAAGAATACTGGAGTGGGTTGCCATTTCCTTCTCCAGAGGATCTTTCCAACCCAAGGACTGAACCCACGTCTCCTGAGTCTTCTGCGTCAGCAAGGCGGATTCTTTACCTACTGAACCACCTGGGAAGCGGTCACAGTATTTACCCCCAATATTTTACAATATATCCTTTCTTATGTAGTACCTCCCATTTCTATAGATTATGTATCCCTTACAATACCTTTTGGGGAAACATCTAGAAAATAAAATACCACTGAGAGGGGAGTGATTTATTATGGGCTGACAGTATGGAAAGAAAATAGGCTGGGCCTATTAGATTAGCTGACACATCTGTCTGATCCACTGGGGAAATCCTAGACTCATGAAATAGATTTGTAACAAAACCGCATCCATTTGATGGCAATACAAATAACTCAGAGATGCAAGCTTAATACCTCATGAAAAATGTAAATTAGTTAAATTATTTAAGAGCAACGTGGTATGATTGAATCAAATATCTTTGAGGAAAAGTGAGAGAAGTGAAAAATAGAAATACCAAGTAGTAAGCAAGTGGGCTTCCCAGGTGGCGCTAGTGGTAAAGAACTCACCTGCCAGTGCAGGAGACATGAGAGACGCAGGTTCGATCCCTGGGTTGGAAAGATTCCGTGGAGGAGGGCTTGGTAACCCACTCCAATATTCTTGTCTGGAGAATCCCATGGTCAGAGGAGCCTGGTGGGCTATGGTTCATAGTGTCACTTAGAATTGGGCACAATTGAAGTGACCAACGTAGATAGTATATTCAAAAGCAGAGACATTACTTTGCTGACTAAGGTCCGTCTAGTCAAGGCTATGGTTTTCCAGTAGTCATGTATGGATGTGAGAGTTGGACTGTGAAGAAGGCTGAGCGCTGAAGAATTGATGCTTTTCAACTGTGGTGTTGAAGAAGACTATTAAGAGTCCCTTGAACTGCAAGGAGATCCAACCAGTCCATTCTGAAGATCAGCCCTGGGATTTCTTTGGAAGGAATGATGCTAAAGCTGAAACTCCAGTACTTTGTCCACCTCATGCAGAGAGTTGACTGATTGGAAAAGACTTTGATGCTGGGAGGGATTGGGGGCAGGAGAAGAAGGGGACGACAGAGGATGAGATGGGAGGATGGCATCATTGACTTGATGGACGCGAGTCTGAGTGAACTCCAGGATTTGGTGATGGACAGGGAGGCCTGGCGTGCTGCAATTCATGGGGTTGCAAAGAGTCAGACACGACTGAGCGACTGAACTGAACTGAACTGAAGTGACTTAGCACCCACAAGCAAGTGGTAATGAAATAATTATAAGCAAACAATTTTAAGGACGGCCCATGTGATGCCAGTGGTAAAGAACTGGCCTGCCAGTGCAGGAGACTTAAGAGACTCGGGTTTGATCCCTGGATTGGGAAGATTCCCTAGAGGAAGGCATAGCAACCCACTCCAGTATTCTTGCCTAAAGAGTCCCATGGACAGAGGAGCCTGGAAGGCTACAGTCCATAGGGTCGCAAAGAGTCAGACACAACTAAAGCAACTTAGCATGCACATCCACAAACAATAGTAAGCAAGTGGTAAATATGAGATGGTATAACAAGGAAAACCCTGTTTTCTACTCATTTAACTAATATCATTCATTTAACTGTGGAAAGTTGGGTACACTAGCTCTGCAGACCGAAAGAGAACATCAAAACTCCAGGAACCAATATTCAAGAAGAATATTTAGCACTGAACCTGTAAGCCCACATCTGTTTTCTCAGCTGCATTGGTGAAGTGGAAAGATAAGCTACTAGAACGGGAGTTCTAAATATTACTTCCCCTATAGTAGTAGTCATAGTAGTAGTTAAGTCGCTAAGTTGGGTCCGGCTCTTGCGACCCCATGGACTGTAAGATTGAAGAAAGAAGCCTTACAGAGAAAAATTGATAAGAGTAATACCTGTGTTTGTAATACCTTTGTTCCAATACCTATGGAACAAAGACTTGTCAGTTTTTTGTGTTAATTTTCTTGGGCAAGCTTCAGACTATGAGAATAGGGTATTAGAAGCCAAATTTCAGGACTCTTTTATTTTGAATTCCAGGAAGAAGCCATGGCAAAGATCTCTGTTTAAGTGTGGTCAAATACTTATTTTGTAAACAGTATGGATCAAGTTATTCAATTTCCAGTCAAGGGCATAATCGTAAAGTTTGCATTTAAAAGTTCATAGTCATGCTCACATTCAATATTATAATTTTCATAGGCCTTAGCAATTAAAGAAAGAATTGGCTATCCTGATGACATTATTTCAAATGACGACAAACTGAATAATGAGTACCTTGAGGTAAGTCTTAAAAAGACTGCACTGATGATGCCTGAGGCTGGGGGCAATGTTGTTTCTTGCTATGTGGGGGGGTGGGGGGAGGGCAGAACGTATGTGGGCATACAACCAGACCTCTTATTATATTAAGCCTTTAACGCTGAAGTCAGAACTATGTCTGTTTTAGTGTTAGCTTATTGTTTCATTGGCCTGGTCTATAGTTGGTTTTCTTATTTTGCTTTCCATATAGTCCATTTTTAGAGTAGTAATAAAAACTTGTTTTTTTTTTTTAAAGAGCATTAAAGCATAGATATTTAAGTGATGAACAGGCAGTACTCAGGCTTCTTATACATGTCTGAAAAGTCAAATCTTCAGGTTTCTTTCCAATTTCTAATTATTCCTCCACTGGATTAACCTGATCATGTCTTCTCTGTTTAGAAAAAAAAAGCATCTATTATTTGAGAATGAGAAACTGTTTTATTCCCCTTGTGTAATGTAAATGATGAAACCAGAATTGATTGAAGTATGGCTTTCAGGGTCAGATAAGAGCTTATTGCTAACCTTGTAGTCTCCACGACTGCTTGCCACCTTGGTGACAAGGTGGTCCTTGCCTAGATCCAGGGATGATGATTTCTAATCGTTTATTACTAGCCTAAATAGAGAGTTTGCAAGGCACATGCCCTTATTTCTTTTTCTATTGCAGAAAAGCTTGACTTTTTAAAAAATGAGCTCACTGTAGCATGTGAGTCCTCGGGGCCCTTGTGGCAGGAGTCTAGTGGCTGAACACACAGCCTCACAGCTGAACTGCGTGGGTTCAGATCTCAGCTCTACCACACACTAACTGACTAAGAGCATCAACTCAAAGTCAGACTCCTAGGGTTCAAATCTCAACTTCATCATGAATGAATTTGGACAAGTGACTTGTCTGTGCCTCAGTTTCTTCAACTTTAAAATGGTGATAACAGCCCATCTTCATAAAATTATTTTGAGGATTAGAAGCATAAGTGTTCTTATAACACAGTAAATAAGAATGCTGTTATCTGTCATGTAAGGATTGATATCAATATAGAAGGGCTTGTTTGACACTTAGTTTCGTTTGATTAATTAGAAAAGAATACACTGAAGGAATGATTCAGCCAGAGCAGCAGTGACTTGTATAGAGTTAATTAGAACTTGATTTTTCTTTGGCAAGTTTTAATGCTCTCTGCTAACTTTATTAAGTGATAATCCCTTAATGCTATTTAGCAAAACTTTGGAGACACGTTTTTAATATTGTTTTCAAAATTCTTTTAAATTAATGTAGTTGAGCTACCAGGAAGAAGAATACTTTGAGAATATAATTCAAAACTTGAAGTTTGGCCAAAATAGACAACTAAAGAAACTTCGAGAAAAGGTGGACAAGGATGAGTATGTATATTTCAATTTTCTAATATGTTCATTCAGAAGAGGGACTTTGTTGGATTAAGAACCTGACTTAGAATAAACGTTAAAAGGTGGAATGTTCTTTTTCTATTGAGTACTTCTGAAAGCATCTAAGAACATAGGAGGATTTAATCAAAATATAATTTTTTTCCTTAAAGTGTCAGACTACCTTTGGTTTCCTCTCATATTATTGTCTGTCTCTTCTACTTTGTGGACAGAGCTCCCTAGAACACTTTAGTCTAAGCAGTCCTTAGCTCCTTCAAACCTTCTTTGAGTCTATTATTGTACTCAGAATTATCATCTACCTTCAGCCCCACCTACCTTTCTATTGTTCAGCCATCCTGCAACTCCGTCCCCTACCTAGCTTGTCCACGTAACGCTTCTCTCAACCTTGTGAGAACCAAATCTGAGATCTCAAGATTCAGTTGCATTCATAGCTTTCAAATGATCTTAGTCTCTGCTTACTAGTGATGTTAGTACATCATAGTAATGAACAGCTTAATGTTTGTTTTTCAGTTAAATGGGTGCGTTTAAAGTATTTATCAACATAAGTGTTTATGCACTTAAATCCCCAGAACTATCTGTGTGGACTTTTCCCCACACAGCTCCAAGAGAATAGGAGATCGTTCAGCACAGTGCTGGATACATAGGAGATTTTCAATTAAATTAATGAGTGAGCAAGTGGAAAGTAAATATACTAACTTGATCTTTGTGGTAACTGACACAATACCATGCTGCTGCTAAGTCGCATCAGTCGTGTCCGACTCTGTGCGACCCCATAGAGGGCAGCCCACCAGGCTCCCCCGTCCCTGGGATTCTCCAGGCAAGAAGACTGGAGTGGGTTGCCATTTCCTTCTCCAATGCATGAAAGTGAAAAGGGAAAGTGAAGTCACTCAGTTGTGTCCGACTCTTAGTGACCCCGTGGACTGCAGCCTACCAGGCTCCTCCATCCATGGGATTTTCCAGGCAAGAGTACTGGAGTGGGGTGCCACTGCCTTCTCCGAATGCCATGCTAGTGAAGTGTATGGTTCACTCCTGTATTCCTTTATTCTTTCACCAACATTTGTTAAGCAAATATTTTGGAATACTGAACAAGTCAAGGTGGGAACTGGAAAAATCAAAGGTGAACTTTGATTCAATTACATTATATTACAATAGTAGAGTGTAGGAAAAATGTGTTATAATAAACTGCCTCCAGGAGGGAAATGTGCCAAGAAAGGGACAAAGTGCAGGACTATTTGATGACAGAGTGTTCTATTCTCAGTAAACCAAGTACAGGTTGGACAAAATTCCCGGTATGAAAATGCCAATACATTTCAATCCCTGCACAACATTTTGAACCCTGAAAAAGAGACCAATTTCTTTTACTGACCTCTGTGTTTACACTGGAGCAAATGTTATGTTATCTGGTACTAAAAATAGGGCAGCAAATGTCGGAGAATGTTTAGTGTCCCAGGTGGGAAAGAAAGAGATTGGGTACATATGGCTTCTATCATACTCAGTTGTCACAAATTGACAGAAAGTCATCAAAAAGAATACCCTATGGAAAAATGTATAATCAAGTCTGAATGTTTTTATTTCTTTACAAAATATAGTTACATACTATATAGTTACATGTAATAATTGTTCACACTCTGTAAAATACCTGTATACAATTATCATCAAATATTCTTTCTGAAAAGAGCTAATATAAGCTGCATCCACCCAACATCAGAATATTTCTTCATAATTTAAAAAATCGTTGTTGAATTATTGCTTGATGTTTTCTTTGGAAGTTAATATAGTCTCAGTTCCATAATAATTTTGTAATGTAGTGTGTAATTTTCACTCCTTTTCATCATATGTGTGGATCTTCTCTGAGTTCTTTTCTCTTTGCCACTAAGGTTTAATGAGTGTTTTCTCAATAGCATGCACAGCTCGGTGGTACTTTTTGGATCCTTCCCGTGAGCTCTGACGGTCAATGACAAGTGCAACATGCCTTTTAAGGTCTTCACTACCATCTGAGGCTAGTTTTTCTTCCTTCCTCATCTTCTACCTGTATGCTGCGTACAAGGGTTCAACACTCTTGACTCCACTTTAGATTCACCTGGGGAGTATTTGAAATAGACTGATTCCCCAGCTCTCCTACCCGAGATTGTGATGTACATGCCTCTAGGTGGGGTCTCAGGTACTGGTATTCTTTTAAGTACCACACCCCCTTCTCAAGTCAGAATCTTTGCATTAATGTTGATTCCTTTTTATATTGAATCATACTTGCTCATATTCAATATTGTGAGATATTTTTACAAGATGAAACCTTTAATTTAGGAATTTTGGTTTTTTAAAAAATTTAAATTTATATTGGACTCTACTTGATTTACAATGCTGTGTTAGTTTCGGGTATACAGCAAAGTGATTCAGTTATATATATATCTATTCTTTTTTCAAATTCTTTTCCTATTTAGGTTATTGCAGAATAGTGAGTAAAGTTCCCTGTGCTATACTCTAGGCCTTTGTTGGTTATCTACCTTAAGTATAGCAGTATGTATATGTCAATCCTAAACTCCCAGTTTATCCCCCACCCCCTTTCCCTTTTGGTAACTATAAGTTTGCTTTCCTTTTTTTAAAAAATATATTTATTTATTTATTTGGCTGCACTGGGTCCTAGCCATGGCATGTGAGAGCTAGTTCCCTGATCAGGGTTGGAACCCAAGCCCCCTGCATTGGGAGCACAGTATATTAGAAACTAGACTACCAGGGAAGTCCCAATACGAGTTTGTTTCCTGTCCCTGGGTCAGAAAGATTCCCATGGAGAAGGGCATGGCACTTCACTCCAGTATTCTTGCCTGGAGGATCTCGTGGACAGAGGAGCCTGGTGGGTTACAGTCCGTGGGTCACAAAGAGTTGGACACGACTGAACGACTCACACACACACACACACACACACACACACACACGCACACACGCACACACACATACACACGCGCACACACACGTACACACGCACACACACGTACACACACGCACACACACACGTACACACGCACACACATACACACATGCACACACGCACACACATACACACACGCACACACACATACACACACGTACACACGCACACACACGTACACACACGCACACACACGGGTTCATCATTCCAGAGCAATTCTTTTCTATCATCTCTGCAATTGCTGTGATGTTCACTACAAATCCTATCTTAAAAAATGTTTATATCCACCAGCTGCTAACTAGCTATTTTATTGGCATGAGGACATGTGGATCCATCTTACATCTCCATTGTCATGCCTTATTTGGACATTTCTCATTGTTCACCAGAGTGATTACAATATTTTTCCTAACTTCTTAATCATCTCACAGTCAATCTTGAGCTAATTCTCCAGGCTACCACCTTAGAGAGCTTTTAAAAACACAGATTGAGTGATGTTGTTTTCTGATGAAAACCTTTCAATGTGTTTTGCCCATCTCATGAAGCCTGTACAAAGCTCTGAAATGTCCCGCTCACACTCCAGAATCCCGTCAGAGTCACCCTACCCCACAGCATTGTCCCAAATCTCCAGCCATAGGAATTATTTTAAAATCACTGCTCCATCTCTTCCTCCTCCTTATCCCTTACCTTGGACCACTCTTTCTATCCTTGTTCATTTAACAAAAACCTACACTTAGTGTGATTCTTCTTGAGTGTTACCTCCTTACTCATGCATCCCTTACATTTTTCTCTTCACCTTGTGCTTGTATGATACCTTACACATATATTAGTCAGAGCGCCAGTATATTATGTTACATTTAGCTGGAATAGCCCTTGTTGAAAGAAAGCAGAGGTCATGTATTTGTGTCACCAGAGATTGAACTTTGATGAGTAGAATGTGGACCTTCCTTCAATGATGATAGAGTGAATGATTGATAAAATTGTCAATTTGTAACAGTGCTGATAAAGTTAACTCAGCCACTAAAATAAGTACTGATATATCCAAGCATTTCACCATCATCATTGGTGACTATGTCCAACATGATCTCTGTTTTCTCTGCTTAAGAATTCAAAAAATTGAGAAAGTCAGAAAGTTTGAGTGTGATATGCCTATTAGTTATTTGGCTAAAAGAACCTCCTTCTGCCCATTCAAGCAGCTGGCAACTGCAAAGGACAAAGATTTAAATTTAAAAGGCTGTTGGTTCATGTGGTTTCTGAGTACCTAGCTTATGTTTCCAAAATTACCTCAAACATCATGTTCTCTGGAGACTTAATGACAGTTTGGAAATAATTTCAAGCACATCATGTTATCAAATAGTAATAATGTTAGATTGAAAATGTAATATCCATTGGCAAAATTACTTGGCGAAGTATCTGAAATAATTTACTTTCAGTAACATGATTATTCACTTAGACTCTATGGAACAAACATAAACCTCTAAAAAGAAACAATGTACTAGGACAAAATAAAGTGAATTCCTTAATTTTAGACTTGACATTATTTTGTTAGTTTCTCAAGACAGAATTTTCTGTAATATAATTTGGACAGGTAGTGCCAGCCTTGGTAAGTTATGACTGTTGAGCACGTGGAGTTGCATTTCATGAACTACAATGACTTATTTCACTGTTGCATCTTTCTTGCCATTGTACATCAAAATCAAAACAAGCTGACAGTAACGGCAGCCAACTCAATAAACATTTTGCCAGATAGCTACAGTGTGCAAAGTACTGTGCTACGCTGTAGAGGATATAGAGATGAGTAAGACTCAGAGCCAGCAATCTAATGGGAGAGGCAGGTATGTAACAATGAAAGCCGATGAAAGGCCGAGTTGGCTGTTGCGATTACAAGACAGCAAGGTGCTAGGATAGCACTTTTTTAAAACCACAATTAAACCTTTACTTATTAGTAAAACATTCTCTGGAAGGAACATGTCAGCATTTAAATTAACGTCGAGGTGAACTAGAGCAAAACAAACAAAATGATTGATTCATTTCTTCTTTATTGCTTCAAGTCTGCTGTTTTTTCTAATCTGGACCAACTGGATGTTTGCTAGTCCCTGAGATAAGTGGTGCTACGGAGGTTGGCGGCCAACAGCTGTGGCTCTGTGTAGTTCTTCTTGAAAGACCAAGAGCACCAAAAAGACAGGGTGGCTGGTACCACTGTCGTTTTGCCCACTGCAGTGAGTTGCTACCCCTTTTTCAGTGTCTCAGTTCTGCCGGTTACTATCTGTAGCCTTTTAAAAGCCTTGAAGTTTTGGCATTTGTTAAATGAGCAGGTTGATTTAGACTGTATAGCATCTTTAAGGTTCTTTCCAGCATTGAAATATTAGGGCCCTTTCTGTGAAGTTTTGATAAGAGCCAAGATGTTTTAGTCCTTGGCTTTTCCACAAGTGACCCAAGAGAGAAAGACCATATTCTTGTAAGGTAGGGATGTACCTCACTTCTTTCTAAAGTATCTCTTCTGCTATTTCCCCTTCAGTGATGTTTTTAGACTCAGTTTTCTAATTAAGTCTTGTATCATTGAACTTGAATTTCAAAAGAATAGCTATAGAGGATTGCTGTGAAGAAATGAGATGGCCCAGAGGTGGAAAATTGGTAAGACTCATGCAGGGTGGGCATTTAGAGTGCTGGAGACTTGGGACACAAGTGACTCTCCATGATGTAGATGTATGGGAAGATATGTAATGCAGATAGTTTGACTCATCAAGTACTAGTTAGTCAGAAAGACGAACAGACTAAACCTGGACAAGTCACTCTGATTTCCTGTGGCAGTATCTGCTCTGATGTGCTCATGTTCTACGCCTATTATGATAGATTAAAATATTAAGTTACATCTATATAGATTCCCATTATGATAACAGACTGATTTTTCAACACATTTTTGGATTATAAGCAAAATATATCTTATCAGTAAAAAAAAAAAAAAGCATTTTAATTAGCACCCAGGGAATGTTTGTTTCAGAGGGGAAAGAAGAGATAGAGAAGGAAGGCTAATAAGTTAAAGGTTTAAACTGAAGAGCTTTGCAAAAGAAGTCTAGAACTTGATACTAGTGTGCCCTCTTGAGAGGACAATGCCCAGATAGTGCGTGGCTTCTGGTTGTCATACCCTCCACAGTCTGCATGGCAGCAGTGCCTCACCTAGGCTTACCACCCACCACCCTTCCAGGATGAAAAGAGTCAGTACTCTTGGGGCTTGAAGGCATTGGTATCCCAAGACCTATATGTGTGTGCATGCCTTTCATGTTCTCAATATTGTGCTAAACCCTAGAGATGCTTTAAGAAAAAGCATAAGATAAATAAGTGGGAGTGGGACTCCTTGGAACTTAAAAGCTTCTGCCCAGCAAAAAAAAAAAAAAAAAAAATTTAAAGGTAACCTAAGAAATGGGAGAAAATATTTGCCAATCACATGTCTGGTAAGGGATTAATCTCCAATATATATAAGGCACTCCTGTAATTCAATAGCAGAAAAAAAAATCCTAATAACCAATTTAAAATGACCCATGAACAGAGGAGCCTGGTGGGCTACAGTCCATTGGATCACTAAGAGTCAGACACGACTTAGCAACTGAGCACGCACACAAGGATTTGGATAGACATTTCTCCAAAGACGTACAAATGGCCACCAGATAGATAGAAAGATATTTACTAATCATCACGCATGTGTGCTAAGTCACTTTAGCCATGTGCGACTCTGTGACCTGATGGACCATAGCCTACCAGCCTCCTCTGTTCATGAAATTCTCCAGGCAAGAATACTGGAGTGGGTTGGTGTGCCCTCGTCCAAGGGATCTTCCCAACCATCAGAGGGTCAAACCTGCATCTCTTGTGTCTACCTGCCACTAGTGCTACCTGGGAAGCCCCACTAATCATCAAGGAAATGCAAATCAAAACCCTAGTGAGATATCACATCACTCCTGTCAGGATGACATATTGTTAAAAAATAAATAAATAAAAAGACAACAAGTATTGGCAAGGATGTGGAGAAATTGGAACACAATTGGTGGGAATGCAAAAGGGTGCAAAAGTTATGGAAAACAACACAGACATTCCTTAAAAAGTTAGAAATAGAACTGCCATAAGACCCAGTAATTCTGGGCCTATAGCCAAACTGATTGAACTCACGATCTCAGAGACATTAGCAGTCCCGTGTTCATAGCAGTTCCATTCACAATTGCTCAGATGTGGAGGCAACCTCTTTCCCTCAACAGATGAATGGTTGGGAAAAAAAAATATCTGTGTATACAATGGAACACTACTCAGTATCTAAAAAGAAGGAAATTACGCAGTATGCGTTGATGAACTTAAGAAAATGTGCTATTTGAAATAAGCCCAGAAACATAAGTACTGCCTGATTCTACTTATACTCCACTTATAAACCTCAAACCCACTTGAGGTTTCTAAAATAGTCAAATTTCATAAAATCAAAGGAGGGAATCATTATTACCAAAAGCTGGGGGGAGAAGGAAATGAGTTATTAATCAACAGGCAAAAAATTTCCAGTTAAGCAAGATGAGTAAGTTACAGCATTGTGCCTAGTGTCAACCATAATGCACTAGATACTTAAAATATATTAAATGGGTAGATCTGGTGGTAAGTGTTATTGCCACAATTTAGAAAAAGGATAAAACATGAAACATTGTTGCCTTTTGGAGTCACTATTTCATGAGCTACACAGATGATAGACTTGTAACGTTATGTCCTTGCTAAGGGGTATATAGGATGTAAGAGCTTTCAGTTCTTTCCTGAAAGATCACAAGATTATTCTCAGTCAGGAGAACAAATACCACAAGAAAATTCTAACAGAAAAATCCACCCACCCCTATATGTTCCAAGTTGGGAATTTCTCTGAATTTGACATTTCGCTCATGTGAGTACACATATCATGCATGTACACCCATATAGAGTTACTGAAGACTAAAGCGATTGGGCCTTGTTGCCAACTTATAACCATACACTACCGACTGATGACTTCTAGGAAGAAAATCAGTGATTTGGGGTTTTGTTGTTGTTGTTGTTGTTGAAAGAGAAGTCAATTTTCTTATTGTGCTGTTAGAGTAGGAGCCTTGGCTCTCACCTCCGAGGATCAGGTGAATCACTCAGAGTGCTTGTTAACAACTCTTAAAGGACCAGTTGATTGAGGCTCTTTGGTCCTATTGTGCTTTTCCCTTTGGATAAAATATTGCACTTTATGCAGCAGTGGAAAGAGCTTGTACTCTGGAACCAGGGGGCTGAGGTGGATGGTAGAGAGAGTGAGCAACCATGAGTTAAGATTCCTGCTCTGCCACTTATTAACTGTGTGAAGTCAGACAACCACCATGATACCTCTGAGCCTCAATGGTCCCTTTATAAACTGAGGATAATAGCATTTACTTTTGCTTTGTGAGGTCATTGTTGAGTATTGTGTAGTGTGTGTGCCACATAACTTAGGTGTTCATTAAACAGTAGCCATCGTTATGACTGGGTCATGATGAGACTTCAGGGTGGTGTATAAGCCAGCATCCTAAAGCTTGTTAGGGTAAGGGGCAGCCCTAAATATAAAGTAATGTAAAAATGAGCACTGGGACTCTCCAATTCCAATGCAGGGGCCATGGTTTTGATCCCTGGTTGGGGGACTAAGATCCTAAGCACAGTATAGCCAAAAAATAAAATAAATCTTTTAAAAAAGATTAAAAATGTGAACACCTTCATTTTTAAAGAGGTTAGCAAGGAAATGGTATTGATTTTTGTAATGAAATTTTATGCATGGTACAGATCTACATGTTAGAAGTAGGGGATTGATTGGAAGATAAGGGTGTCGTATTTCTCCATAGTTTATATATTCTTTTCCCAGTTGTATCACTAACTCTATAAATAAATTCGGAAAAAGAGTTTGATCTATGATGTACCTTAGTTTCTATACATGAAAATTGGGGTGTCATCTATCTTATATGGGTGGTTTGAAAGATGAATGAAAATATATAGAAAACTTTGAAGTCTTGCTGAGGGGATATTAATAAATATAAAGAATTACAGTGGTAATTACCATTACAAATGAGAATTCTCCTTTCCAGAAGTATTTGAGGAAGACATAGAAAACCATTGTATTGTACTGCTGATTTCAAAGGAATTGCTTCAAAGCCACTAGATGCTGGGAAATTAAATGTTTTCAGGGAAAGAAGCATTCATGATTTTGTTGTTTAAAGAAGTTTGTTTTAAAGTTACACACGAAGAAGTGAAAGAAGTTTTATTCCATATGTCTTTGCAATCCAGTGGGTTTATTATATCCAAGAGGCTATAGGATCAGGCTGTAGACTTCTGTTTTCAGTGCCCTGGGTAAAACGATATCCTGTGCTTTCATCTTATCACCACTTAGGTTCCTCAGGGTAATTAAGAGGTGGAAGAGAAACACACCTGGTCTGCCTCTCCAGGAGATTTCAGTTGTATTTCCCAACTACATTGTTAGTTCAGCTTTGAGGGCCCTGCTGCTTATAGTGGCCCTTTGTTCTACTGTAAATGCCCCCAAACCAGAATAAGATTACCTGACAAGATTGTTTCTCAGAAATGGAAAGTAAAGTTTGCTTACTTCTTGCTTCCCCACCCTTCACTTTATACCAAACATACCCATTCTTCTGCAACCAAGTAGTGGAGGCAGGAAGAGAAGTCAAAGAACAGAGTGATGTGCACTCTCTCTCAGGTCCAATACTTGCTGTAGGAGATGCTAGTGTCTGGCCTCCATACTTTAAAGGTATCTTCAGATAACCTGCACTATCCATTTTGTTACTGGATGCTTCGTTCTCTCGTTAGTTGAGCATTTTCTCTTTTCTGTGCTGCTATTCAGGGTCACATTTGTCTGTTTTCCATAAATGAAAGCTTCTCTTGAAACTCTGAGGCTGCATCCAAATCAGAAGATCTTACAGTTTTTGTTATATCACCATTTACTTTAAAAACTATATTCTTTGTCCTTTAATTTAGCTTTTGTTGTAACACAGTGAGATATTTCATGATTGACCACAAATATTAGACATTGAGTCTGTAACTGCTATCATCAGTTTAAGATGAAATGATCCAATTACTGTACCTTAGGTTCTGGTCATTCCCAGGGACAAAGTGCCCTGTGCTTTTGAATCTGGATAATTACCCAGGGGTAGCCTGAGGTTGCACGGTGAAAGGTCTCAAGGAAGAAAAGGCAAACACTACACACTTGTGCTCTGTGAAACTAACCACTATGATTCTAATTTTATGTGAGTATTTTGTGGTCATAAATAGCTACCTATTTTCTTGAAGGTGTAATTCACAATGGACATTTTAATATGTAAAACTTTCCCTGCTAAGAAGTTACAAACATTGATCAAAGTGTAATTTTAAACAGAAGAGCAGGGAAAAAATCATTAAAACAACAGGTGGGACATTTATTTTTACAAAAAGCAATAAACATGAGATGGATAATATAAACTCCATTCGCCTATGTCTGACTTTTGAGATCTGTTGCTCTCGGCAACATCAGATTCCTGTATCTAGTTCTATTCCTCTCTAATATACTAATTTAAAATAGAAAGCATGTTGAATTGGCACCTTTTGTGTTTCATTATTAGTACTGTGCCTGAGTGCAAAACCAACAATTTGTATATTATCTGTGATTACCCACTAATGTCCATGCAGAGTATATTATCACTAAATCAGAAGTTCAGAACTGAACAACTGAGGCCTAGAAATATGTTAAAGTAATTTTTCAACAATTGAAATTCTAATAAGTATAAGCTATTTATGCATAAAATCTGTTATGTTGTCTATTATCAGTGAGGAAGAAATTTTCTTCTACCCTTCCAGGATCTTCTGGTTGGTCTATGAATTAAATTGACATGAGACAGATTAACAGGAGAAAAATCAAGGTTTAATTCCATGTATACACAAGAGAGACCCAGGAAAACTGAGTAACTTGCCAAGGCTGAACCCCTAACCCTAAATACCATCTTCAGCTAAAGACAAAAGAGGATGTTGGGAATAGTGGTTTGGGACCTCAAAGGGGAGGAAGGTAATTCACACGAAGATGGAAAATCAAATGTTCAGAAAACGCTTATTCAGTGCGTCACGCTGTCACAATGGGATACAGAGTGGACTCGGATCTCTAGGCTCTGAATAGTTCCCCCACCACATCTGGCCCATATTCTCTGAAGATCCCTCTGGTGATGGCTCTTTTTCAGGAACAGGCCTCCTCTATCTAAATTTTTTAGGCAGTTATGGGGCAGGTCAAAGTTTCTTTCTAAGTCTTTTGGGAGATTTGTTTTCATCTCAAAATTATCTTCATCCCAGAGAGACTTTTTGGGGGTGGCAAGTTTTGCTGTCTTACACTTTCAGAATGTTGATGACACATCAGAAATATCTCTAAAGTCACCACAAGGAACAGTGTTTCTCCTCAGGAGTGGGGTGAGCATGTTTCCTATTTACTGCTCCTGCCAGATAGCCTTGAACCATATGTGACTCCTGTGGTTCTGGTGATTTTATTTAAACATAGTCCTAATGCATCATTTTTCCTAATCATGAGTTTTATTTATGTATTTTCTTTCATAATACTTTAGGGTCACACAAAATCAACTTTTTCTATGTAGCTTCTGATATCAAGATTTTAGTCTAACATCCCTGGGTTTACAAATACGTGTTTTTGTTGTGAGTCACTACAAAGCACGTGGGAAGCAAGTCAAGTTTAATTAAAATAAATAAAATTGTATGCTTATAATCATTAACCTGCAAGAAATTAAAATATTGATGACTCAGCTGTGGTGAAATTAGGGAGGACTGAAATATTGGTCATACCATCCTGTGTGAAAATGTTTTTCTCTGTTTGAAACAACAAAATCAAACTAAAGAAGAAACACATTGATTGACCATCCCCCGACCCAAACCCTCCATCTTCAAACTTATTTTCTTCCTAAAGAAAAATTCCCGGAAATTCTATCTGAATTGTTTTTATCTATAGAAACTCTATCTGGATATTTTTAAAGGCATATATCCTTCATATGAATGTCTTAGACTTATTATTGGAGGTAAAACTCATGCTTATTAGAATTTATCCAACAGTTGTTATATGTGACCCTGTCTGAGTTACTTTTAATAGATCAAAATAGGACTTACATCTGACATCCCAGTGTAGACTGAAATTTTAACTAAAATGCTGATTTGGGCAGCTGACTTTGGACTGCTTACCTTGCAAAGCAGGGTCTGGAAACAGTTCTGATTTAACCTCATTGTGCTAATTATTGTAAACTCGTTTCATGAGTAGGATAGTAATTGTCACTTGAATTGTTGCCCTAAAAGTGGGGTAACTATGCAGCTATTAGATAACAATATATGGTTGTTTTGAGTGTGTGTCTATGTGTGTGCTGACATTTAGGAAGGTATCAGAATCCAAGTAGTGTCAATTTTTCAGTTGACACTTTCAATATAAGAATATGTGTCTATTAATGAGTATATAAGAATGCAGCCTATCAAGACAATATTACTCCTGTTGCACAAAAGTGCTTAACAGTGATTGTTGATATGCAGTCTTCATAACATCTTTGCAGAAAGATATGGGAACACTGGCTCCATCCTTTACCTTACCGCTGCTCTCAGATTGCTGTTTGGGGAACTGGATTGTTGGTTTTTTCTCACTCACTCTTGCATAAGTTATTTATGCTTCTTTATCATCTCCTCAACTAGGGTCTTCTGAAGTCAAGAATTGTATTTTATAAAATCCCTAGGTCCAATATAGAGCCTAATTCATGGCATATACAGACAGATTTATTTAAAAATCACCTGGATTTCATTTTGCAGTCATTATACAAAAATATACCTTTGCTCACTTACCTGTCATATTTTTTTAAAAAAATTTAAGTGACAATAATCAGAGTAGGCTCCCTACCCAAAGCTAAATACCTGTCAAGGGGATCTCTTAGTCCCCAAAAAGGCTCTTTGTAAACCAAGAATTTAAAAAGTTTAAATGTACTTTTAGCAACCTGAAATTTGCTGAATTGAAATTTTAGCATTATTTCTATATTCTGGCAACTGTTCCAGAATTGTTGGCATAGTCACCTAGTATCAGGAACACAGAACTAAATAAATTTCAATATAATTTTATTCCATTGCAGTTTCCAAAGAGATGTGTTAGAATGGGTTTTGCACTGTGAGATGCCGTCATTAAAAATTTATGCAAATTAAATAACAGATTGCAGACCTGTGTACAGTCTCATTTTTCAAGAAGTGGAAATATTTTTAAATGAATGCTCTCATCTAGTGAATTAATTTTAATTTGTTGATCATATTTCAAACAGAAAATTAAAATTCATCTTGGAATAGTGATAATGCTTTTATGGTGGTGAACAGATTGAATCAGATAATTTAGTATCTTTTGTAACAAGTTCTTATGTTTTCTATAGGTGGATAAGCGGAGCAGCTGTAGTCAATGCATTTTACTCTTCAGGCAGAAATCAGATAGGTAAGGTCTGTTCTTAAATAATTGTATAATATTTCTCTGTTGGTCCCACACTTTAGTGCTTTGCATGACCAATTTATTATATTCCCTATAAAAGCACTGTTGAGGCTGAGTTAGTGATTTATTGAATATCCTCCTTGGAAGTAAATGTATTCATGTACCTCTTTTCACTATAATAGCAAAATTTAAATCAGTATAAGTCACATTAAGTGGTTTTGTTTCTTTTATAACATTCTCATTTATAGCTAAATGGTTTATCTTATTGCTAAGTACTTTTATTTCAAACTTCTTTTTTTAAAAATCCCCTTATATCTCCATAAAGTTATGTTAACTTTAGGACTTTCTAAGCATCAGCATCTTAAGTGGTTTAAGTTTCAAGAACCAAAGTTTCAGAAATCCAGTTTTTTTCTCAGTTCTGTATGTAGGCATTGGTAGAGATGGTCCTGCTCTGTATCATTGTTTTCTCCTAGAAGGTTCCAAGAGAGAGGCTCAGAAAGTCGCAAAGTTGGTTTTACTAGGTTGAACCATGTGGAATTGTGTTTACTTAACCACTTTTGATCCCCCCAGAAATTTATGTTCACTAGTAGTAATATCACACAAATAAGCATAGAAATTAATACCTTAGTGAATAATACTATGAATAATGAAATAGCTTAATAAAACAAAGATATATTTTTTCTCTTCCTGGGAATACCTTAACATCTTGAAGCTCTCTCTTAAGTATCTTACAAATAGATACATTCCCCCTGCCCCAAGGGTTTTAGTATGAAGAAAGACAACCAACTGATTTAGTACTTCAGTGGAAGTATTCTAAACAATATAGCCAGCTTCTCCAGGTTTGTTCAGTCCACCCCTTCATTTCTATGCGTAGTCAAAAATCAGGTGGGAAGGTAAAGTTTGATGATACTTCTTACCATTGCTTTTACAAGTAGTCTGATACATCTCCCAGCTAGTAAAATGATTACCTGAACCTAGGTCAGAGCCTGTTTAATGATCAACTCAGAACCCATGCAGTCTATCCTTTGTAAAGTATTCCTAGAAACCATTCAGACCTTTTCCTGAAAGTTGCTTGGTCGCGTCCAACTGTTTGTAACCACATGGACTGTAGCCTGCCAGGCTCCTCTTTCCATGGAGTTCTCTAGGCAAGAGTACTGGAGTGGGTAGCTATTCCCTTTTCTAGGAGGTTTTCCTGACCCAGAGATTGAACCCAGTTCTTCTGCCTTACAGGCAGATTCCTTACCATCTGAGCCACCAGGGAAACTCTTTATCATTAAAGACCTTTGCTTTTTCTCTGGAGAGCCTTTACTTTGGAGACCTCTTTGATATTCAGTAGTTCTGTTGGTGTAAAGTCTAGTTCATTCTGCTGCTGCTGCTGTTTAGTCACTAAGTCATGTCCAACCCTTTGCAACCCCATGGACTATAACCTGCCAGGCTCCTTTGTCCATGGGATTCTCCAGGCAAGAATACTGGAGTGGGTTGCCATTTCCTTCTCCAGGGGATCTTCCCAACCCAGGGGTTGAACCCACATCTCCTGCTTGGCAGGTGGATTCTTCACTATTGAGCCATCTGGGAAGCTCCTCGTTCATTCAAGACTTAGACTAAATAGGATAATTGACTTTTAAAGGATTCCCAAGGCAAAGTGAGGCAGCCTCAACTTCAATTGTGCATTAGGGCAGACTAAAGGATACTGCTTTATATTAATCCAGCTCAGGATCCTATCAGACCTAGTGCTGAAGCACTCCCAAGAGACCACTCTGGCATGTTCATCCTCTCTAGAGCAATTCAAGACTCTAAATTACCCCTTGTTCCTGAAGCTGACTCAAAATTGGTCTGCCTCAGAGATTCCTTGAGCAGAGAAGACCTGGGTATGTTCTCATTTTGAATTTAATACCCTCAAACCAAACAAGCTACAGCAAAAGGAAAAAGAAGTTAAAAGTGGCCTGAAATCTCACAAAGCAGACAATTATCATCTGAATAATCAAGAATTGGCTGTAATAAGCATTCTTAATGTATAAGAAAGACCTCTTAAAGATGCTTAATGTAAATTCCTTTGATGGAAATAAGAAATCTGAAAAATCGCTAACCTCTTTTCATATGCTTATCTGCTAATAACAGCGTTCAGAGAAAGGGAAAGTGTCATGCATGAGAACGCTTTGACGTGTACATTTTCTCCTTGACAATCCATTTAAATCTCCAAAATGGGGATTGTCTTAACTAAAAACAATTGAAGATCCTGATCTCTCATTTTCTTCTTCATAAAAGTGTATTTGTGTGCCTATCCATGGCCATCCATACCTAGATATATGGCTTTTGCAACACTCTCTTAATGGATTTGATATCATGTGCATCACAGAATTAGAACTGGTATAGAATAACATGTCTCATAAATGACCCTCCCACCTTCACACAAATCCCTTAAACTATATCACATACAATTTCTTGCGGGATTGATCTTTTTATGTTATGGTAAAAAAAGAACTTCTTTTATTATTATATAGGGAGTTATTCATATTAATAATTTCTACTTTTTAATTCAGTTCCTACCACTTTTTGTCATAACTCACACATGTAGGCTACATTCCAATTTTCATGCACCCTTGCCCCTTCTCAAAAACAAAAAGTCAACTTTCAGGACAGGCAGGCATGCTGAAAGTGGTAAATTGACTTGTTCCTCTTCCTTGTATAATTGTACCATAGAGCTTTAGGGACCTTTCATGTCATTAGAAAAGCTGCACTTGAATGTTTTGTCAAGTGTTTCTCTGTAAGTTTCAGGCACTATCCAATCACCTTATTAAAATTTCAAGTCTTATCCAAGGAAATGACAAGTCATTTGAGAAGTCTTAACTACTGCTGCATTCTCCTTTTTCAATAACAACAAAATTCTTTTCCAATTTTAGGTAATTTATAAGTAATTTATAGTATATTCAGCCTGAGTGATCTATGACTACCTTGACATAATTAAACTTTGTAAAATTGTCTTACTCATCCTTCAGTTCAGTCAGCCGCTCAGTCATGTCTGACTCTTTGCGACCCCATGAATCGCAGCACACTAGGCCTTCCTGTCCATCACCAACTCCTGGAGTTTACTCAAATTCATGTCCATCAAGTTGGTGATGCCATCCAGCCATCTCATCCTCTGTCGTCCCCTTCTCCTGCCCCTAATCCCTCCCTGCATCAGTGTCTTTTCCAATGAGTCAACTCTTCACATGAGGTGGCCAAAGTATTGGAGTTTCGCTTTAGCATCAGTCCTTCCAATGAACACCCAAGACTAATCTCCTTTAGAATTGACTATTTGGATCTCCTTGCCATCCGAGGGACTCTCAAGAGTCTTCTCCAACACCACAGTTCAAAAACATCAATTCTTCGGCCCTTAGCTTTCTTCACAGTCCAACTCTCACATCCATACATGACCACTGGAAAAACCATAGCCTTGACTAGAGGGACCTTTGTTGGCACAGTAATGTCTCTGCTTTTGAATATGCTATCTAGGTTGGTCATAACTTACCTTCCAAGAAGTAAGCATCTTTTAATTTCATGGCTGCAGTCACCATCTGCAGTAATTTTGGAGCCCCAAAAATAAAGTCTGACATTGTTTCCACTGTTTCCCCATCTATTTCCCATGAAGTGGTGGGATCAGATGCCATGATCTTCATTTTCTGAATGTTGAGCTTTAAGCCAACTTTTTCACTCTCCTCTTTCACTTTCATGAAGAGGCTTTTTAGCTCCTCTTCACTTTCTGCCATAAGAGTGGTGTCATTAGGATTCTTATTTTCAGACTTGAGAATTAAGAGTAAATTTTTCTAGACATGTTGCTATTTCATTTAATATAAGAGCAATGTTTAATTTTTCCACCAAAATTGATTTTATCTGATTGCACTCTTGAGCTTTATATCAAAGATTCTAAAATTGAGTTGCTTGCAGTCTGGAAAAAATAAACCAGGGAAGTGAGGAGATAGGCGTGAGGAGAAACACTGTCTTTTGTTTCATGGACCAATGGTGTATTTAACTAACTAACTTGTTGACTATCATGAACATAAAAAATGCACAACTCAGCAGTTGGTAATTATCAACAGTTGGGATGTCTACTAGTAACAATGATAAGACTAATCAGTAAAATCCTCATAAATATTTAGCTGACAGAGTAAAAGGAGAAATCATGATTTGCAAAGTTGAACTTGAAGACTAGTATTTAATATGAGCCGTAAAAATCTTATCACTTGCCTGAAAAAGTATATCAGGGTATAATTAAAGCAGCAGGATCTTTATAGTTAATGTTTAGTCTTAATATTGTGTTTCATAAGAGCATTTTATATAATGGATGGATTTTAATCAAAGTACATAGTGTGGGAGATAGTCCTCACTTTAGGTTAATAAAGTACTGCACATAATTTTTATATTTCAAGCTAAAAATAATTTCTTGGCACTGTTGATAGCTCAGGCAGCTCCATGTGACGTATAATGTTCATCAGAATTCTCCAAGCACAAAAATTTTGTGCGTTTTTTTTTTTTTAACTTAGTCATTTTGATTGTTAAAACAACTTTCCAGATATTTTTTATACATCTAAAGAGCACTTAAATTGCCCAGTGTATATCTTAAAGTCTCCTCTGTAAATAGCTCATATTTATCCCTGAAACACTTACAAGTTAAGGTCATACTCACCCCAGCTAAATGACAAAAAACAATGTTTGCTACTCTGTATTAACTAGGTCTTATATTTCTTAAAATAAGGGCCTTTCTTTTGTGCTCTTGATGTTCCATGCAGCAATAGCCCAGGCCTTTACATATAGTAGATGTTGATACTAATGATTTTTTATTTTTGCTTACAGAACATAATGCTTCAGTGGATACTAGAATTTTACAATGTGAAAGATAAAATCTCAAAACTATGAATGTTATGAGGGAAGGGGAGGGCATAGGGGAGGTGGAGAAGTAGAACACCATAGAGACAAAGACCAGGAAGAATATGCTGTCTTTAGTTAGGGAACAATGATAAGCCATCCAAGGTGTTTTAGCAGGATAGTGATAATGACCACAGTGGAACTTTAGTTGGCTAGCAGGGTAGAGTAGATTTAGGATAGATTGAAATTTGGGGAGACTGGAAGAAGACCTAAGAAAGCCAATTAGGAGATTAAGTAATTCTTCAGGTAAGAAATGAGAGTGTGAACTCAGAAGGTGGCCAGTAGGACTGATAGGAGGAGATAAACAGAAGAAATGCCACTGGAAAGAAGGTACAGGACCTGATTTTTTCCTTACTAGATCATGTAAGGACTTTGTAAAAAGAAAGGAGACATGAAAGATAAACAGAAAAAAAGTGATTGAGACTCTTCACATGCTATTAGCAGAAATAATCAAAGTCAGATGGCTTAGAAGGGAAATGAGGAGTTTGATGTGTGACACATGAAATTTAAACAGTGTGAAATGTCTAAGTATAGAAAATTAGCTAGTTAAGACAGATTTCAGGGTAGATATAAAAATTACAATTCATTTATTTATAAGTCTTTAAGACACTGTAAGAAATTCACTCATTTCTTCATCAGTTATTGATTTATTACCTGTTATGTTCCAGGCACTATCCAATTTAAGGTGCTACAGATAATTAAAAATTCAAATGGACTCAAAAACAAATAAACAAATACATGTACGTGCAAATAAACCTATGCTCTCAAACAGCTAATACTTGAGGTGCTTTGAGGAAGACATGAAAAATGAAGGACTAAACAACCATAAATAAATAAATAGTCACATGCCTTAATGAAAATTTAAAGAGGTTATGTGATTAGGGGGTACTTTTGATTGTCTCTGTTTATTTACTAAGCTATTGTAGATGTATAAACTATTAGACATGTTAAAAACAATACTAATGTTATTAACTTTTTTTCCCAAATATTTGCAGTGGAGAAAAGACCTTCTGAATGAGATAATAATTTTCCCTTGCTCTAAATTCCTTATAGCATGAAAACAATCTTAACAGATGTTATACAGTCAGTTGTGATTATAAATCACAGATATGGTGCATTCTGGGATAAACTCTTTACTGTCAACAGTAAATGACCTGGGGACTTCCCTGGTGGCCCGGTGCTTAAGAATCTGCTCTTTCACTACAAGGAGCATGGGTTCGATCCCTGGTTGGGAAACTAAGATCCCGCTTGCCTTGGCAGTGCACCCAAAATAGATAAAATAAAATATAATGAAATAACAGCATCTTACCAATAGATGACCTGCATTTGTTTCTGTCACAGAAGACTTTTGTATGCAATTAAGTGAAACCGACATACTGGAAAGCAGCTTAGCAGGCAAACAGGCAATCCAACGCCTGTCATTACAGAACAAAACTACACTCAATCTTTAACCATCTTCTTTGCTTATAGTCTTCCCAGCTGGCATTCTGCAGCCACCCTTTTTCAGTGCCCAGCAGCCTAAGTCATTGAACTATGGGGGCATTGGCATGGTCATAGGACACGAAATCACCCACGGCTTCGATGACAATGGTAAAGTACAACTGATGCTTTTATTTGCCTGAGATATACCCTAGTAAACTTAATTAAGAGTTATAATAATGTATCAATATAAAACACATTTATTCATCAGTGTATCATTAGCCTAACAATCACTGCACTTTTAATGTTCCTTTTAAATTGTTGCTTTAGAAGATCAGAATTTTCTAATAGTGAGGTTTAGCAATGTGTGCTTTTTACTCTGACAGAATAAAACAATATCCACATTGAGAAGACACTGATATTTGTCAACACCAATGATAATGTTTGTTCTAATTTCATGATTATGTCTTATCTCTCCAGAATTTTAGAGGGCAGAGTCCATGTCTTAAAATTAAACGTAAGCTCAGAAAGTAAGGTGCCCCCAGGACTTTTAAACTTCCTGTGGTCAGAGACTTTTTTTTTTTTTTTACTGCATCTCACACCTACTATCTAGTTCACAGCCTTGCAAACAGTAGGAAATTAAATGTTTACATGCTGCTCCAAATAGCAACATAGATTTCGAGTTTCAGTGAAATTTGAGAGGAATAGAAGTAAAGACATGAGATATGTAAAGAGGTAGGAGTTGAAGCTATAGCAAAGATCAGTTTATAATTGGAAAGAAAATAAGAACAGTACAGAGAAAATAATTAAGCCTTAACCTAGCTTCAGAAAGTCAGAGGAAGAAAAGGAGACAGGAGGGATATACTGAGGGTCTGTTAACTCAATTAAACTATATAGCAATCTTCACAGGTAGGTATTAATACTGTTTTCATTTTTCAAACAGAAAAATATAGACTCATAAGACTTGGTTAAAGTTACAAAACTGAGAGTTGGTGGAACCAGGATATGGGTTCAGGTAGTCTGTCTTTATAGCCCTTACGTTATTCACTACATCATAGATAACTGTTTAAAAGATGACAAAATCAAGTGTCAAACATATAATGTGTATAAATGCTGCTGAAGCTCAAGAAGGAGAAAGATCAAAGTAGTTAGGATCAACAAGAAAGCTCCAAGACTAAAGGTGACTTTTTGTGCTTGAAGTAGGGCAAAACTATGAGTCCACAATTACTAATGAAAGGTTAGTAAATGGAAATGAATTCATAGCAAATGAATGCCATAGTGAAATACTGACCTCTTTAAAAATCTTAACACGTCAAAGTAAACGGACTTGGTTCAGGCAAAAATCATCCAACAGAAACAAGTCATGATTTCAGGAGTAATTATCTGGTGGCCTTGGCCGAGACATCAACAACAAAGTGGGTAAAATTGGATTAATCTGGATTAATACTAGGGCATATCAGCAAAGAGAGCCCCAATGGTCTGGTTTTTATCAACTCTAGATGAGAAAGCAGAACAGTTTATCTACTCATCTGTCCAGGTTAATGTTCTCTTGCATACTTGGTATTTCAGTCCTTGCACTTTGAATTAAAGATATCTTATTGCAGCTCTTGATGTAATGAGTTCTCATTTTACTTAGATAAATATATATTCCAGGCAGAAATTTTAACAAGGATGGAGACCTCGTTGACTGGTGGACTCAACAGTCTGCAAATAATTTTAAAGACCTATCCCAGTGCATGGTGTACCAGTATGGGAACTTCTCCTGGGACTTAGCAAATGGAGAGCATGTATGTCATCAGCATTCTCTTGAAAAGTCGTATTCAATCTTAAGTGAATTACTGATGCTTTCTTAACAATCCAAACATAGTTAAGGATCTTTAAGTTTTGTTGTTGTTGTTTTTTTTTTAAACAGCTTAATGGAATTAATACACTGGGAGAAAACATTGCTGATAATGGTGGTATTGGCCAAGCATACAGAGTGAGTAATATTTTCTTTCCATTTTAGTGGTTAGAGTGCATATTGATCACATTTAATCATTCATTTTAAAGCCTTTTGCAAAAGATACATGTAACAATAGAAAATTGAAAATACACAAGGAGAAAGGGGATTGTATATATGCTAATAAGAGGGGGCAATACAGTTGATAGGATTGAGCTGAAAAGCATTCTCTAAGCTTCAAAGAAACTAGGGAGAAAAGGAAACAGAATATTATAATGACAGCATTGAGGAGGTATGCAAGTTCCATAAAGGAGGCAACATTTTTCTAAGAAATGATATCTGAGATAGTTTTTCAGAAAAGATAGTCTACAAAAAGATTTATTATAGAATCATTCATTGACATACTGAACAGGACCCTCAGTTTCTTGGCAGGTGAAGCAGTATTTGGGAATGATAACATAAACCCAGTCCCATTATAGTGATAAGTGAAGGACTGAAGTGATATGGTTCCTGCATGTGGCCTTGTAATGGTCCATACTGCAAACGCAGAGGAGTATATTGTTGCAATATCCCTTAGACTCTCATTTAGGCTTGCATTCAACAATACTTTCTAAGGCCTTCACTCTGTTTTGGGCACTATTCTTGGTGCTAGAGATCCAGCTTCAAACCCTTCATAAAATATGCCATTATTTGACGATTTGAACCAGGATTAAAGATGGCCTAGTGGATACTACGTGCACAGGAAAAAGTAGAGTTTTTCACAAAATAGTGGGGGAATAATGGTCTTGGAAGTAAATATGGATTGAGTATGATTTTGAGTTGTTTTCCCAACCCTGAGATAGCCCACATGTAGGAAAAAAAGGCAGAGGTTACGTGAGAGGACACAGGGGACAAGGTGTCCGCAGGATAGAATCAGGCTACTGACATACGATGGATGGAATATTCATTGTAGTGGATGAAGATGTAGTGTTATTTGTTCACGACAAAGATGTTTGGGCTGGAGGGGAGAAGAGACTTGGTGGTTGGGTCAGGAAAAAGGAATTATCAGAACAATGTGGGAGAGGTGACTGAGGCCTGTAAATTGGCAGTGACCCAGGATGATCAAAGTGTGAGGCTTGGGAGATAAATCTGGCTGAAAATTTTCCAAAAGAATGAATCTCAGCCAAGTCCTTGGGGGATGGTAAATTACTGCTTCTTTGAATATTTGATCTTTTTTTTAAACTGGATGCTAGACATTGTACATTTTGCATCTTTGGGTGGAGAAAATTTTTGTTCTCCTGTTAATATTCTTGAGCTTTATTTTAGGGTGCAGTTAAATCCCTCAGAAATGGCTAGATCCTTTTAGATCTTGCTTTTGCATTGTGTTAGGTATACTGTGTGAACCTAGAGGTCTGCTATTCTTGTATTGTGTGAGTACCAGACATTTTATCTCTAATCCTTTTCTGCAGTCCCTTCCCTAGCCTAGATAGTTCGCCCGCATGTATACTCAGGTACTTAGCTGAATATTGAGGGGATGTTTGATTTCGGAGAGTCTCTTTCTCTGCATTTTCTCCTCTTCACCCTGTCCTTGGTGTCCTTGAATTCTCAATGCCTTTTCCTCACCCATTCAAGAAGTCTACCAGGCTCCACTGGGGTTTCCTGCTCTATTTTGTGGTCCAGAGTGCTCAAGTTATAAGCTAGGGCAGTCATAGGGCTCCTCTTGTTTACCGTCTCCTAGAGATCAGATTTTGCCTGATGGCTAGCGTCACGCAAACCATTGTTTAATATATTTTGTCTATCATTTTGTTGTTTCAGTGGAAGCATAAATTCAGTCTCAGTCACTCCATCTTGCCTGGAAGTGGAAGGCATTGACCCTTTTAATAGTCCTTGGTGATTCTAATACACAACCAGATTGAGAATCACTGCTGTAAAAATTCAGCCAAAGTCTGGGTTAAGGGTACTTCCATGGAGATCCTCATGTAGAACAAGTACAGGTTTATAATAACGAAGCAAATTACAATTGTTCAAATATATTATTATATATGAAGTCTTGACTTGTAATACTTCTTGGTAGTTTGTGAACTCCCTCAGAGGAGTAGGTTCATGTCTTTTCTATATCCCCGGCATTTTTGCACATTCAGTTCAGTTCAGTTCAGTTCAGTTCAGTCGCTCAGTCGTGTCTGACTCTTTGTGACCCCATGAATCACAGCACGCCAGGCCTCCCTGTCCATCACCAACTCCCAGAGTTCACCCAAACTCAGTGTATAGAGTTGGTGATGCCATCCAGCCATCTCATCCTCTGTCGTCCGCTTCTCCTCCTGCCCTTAATCGGTCACCCTGCTTATTTAACTCATATGCAGACTACATCATGGGAAATGCTGGGCTGGAAGAAGCACAAGCTGGAATCAAGATTGCCAGGAGAAATATCAATAACCTCAGATGTGCAGATGACACCATCCTTATGGCAGAAAGTGAAGAGGAACTAAAAGCCTCTTGATGAAAGTGAAAGAGGAGAGTGAAAAAGTTGGCTTAAAGCTCAACATTCAGAAAACTAAAGTCATGGCATCTGGTCCCATCACTTCATGGGAAATAGATGGGGAAACAGTGGAAACAGTGTCAGACTTTATTTTGGGGGGATCCAAAATCACTGCAGATGGTGAGTGCAGCCATGAAATTAAAAGACGCTTACTTCTTGGAAGGAAAGTTATGACCAACCTAGACAGCATATTAAAAAGCAGAGATATTACTTTGCCAACAAAGGTCTGTCTAGTCAAGGCTATGGTTTTTCCAGTGGTCATGTATGGATGTGAGAGTTGGGCTGTGAAGAAAACTGAGTGCTAAAGAATTGATGCTTTTGAACTGTTATGCTTTGCACATTAGAGATGCAGAAAATCTATGTTGATGACAAGCAAGAAGAAATGAAATATCTCTTCTGTGTATCTAATTATCACCTTTCTTTGTATTCAGTTAAAGCTAACACATCTCAGAAATTTGTTGTCCATCCCATTCTTAAGTATATTTTGTAGCAGAAAACTATATTTTCCAATAATGTCTATAAATCCTTAAGAATTAAGGACATTTCCTGACATTCTAGTAATCTAAATTCCTTCTTCATAGGGTGACTGAGGTTCAATTTATTTTGCCCTATCTTCAGGGGCCATAATAATTGCTCATCCTTAATAACCTTAGATATGCAGATGACACCACCCTTATGGCAGAAAGTGAAGAGGAACTAAAAGCCTCTTGATGAAAATGAAAGTGGAAAGTGAAAAAGTTGGCTTAAAGCTCAACATTCAGAAAATGAAGATCATGGTATCCGGTCCCATCACTTCATGGGAAATAGATGGGGAAACAGTGGAAACAGTGTCAGACTTTATTTTTTTGGGCTCCAAAATCACTGCAGATGGTGACTGCAGCCATGAAATTAAAAGACGCTTACTCCTTGGAAGAAAAGTTATGACTAACCTAGATAGCATATTGGAAAGCAGAGACATTACTTTGCCAACTAAGGTCCATCTAGTCAAGGCTATGGTTTTTCCAGTAGTCATGTATGGATGTGAGAGTTGGACTGTGAAGAAGGCTGAGTGCCAAGGAATTGGTGCTTTTGAACTGTGGTTGGAGAAGACTCTTGAGAGTCCCTTGGACTGCAAGGAGATCCAGCCAGTCCATTCTGAAGGAGATCAGCCCTGGGATTTCTTTGGAAAGAATGATGCTAAAGCGGAAACTCCAGTACTTTGGCCACCTCATGCGAAGAGTTGACTCATTGGAAGAGACTCTGATGCTGGGAGGGATTAGGGGTAGGAGAGAAGGGGACGACAGAGGATGAGATGGCTGGATGGCATCACTGACTGGATGGACGTGAGTCTGGGTGAACTCCGGGAGTTGATGATGGACAGGGAGGCCTGGCGTGCTGCGATTCATGGGGTCACAAAGAGTCGGACACAACTTAGCAACTGAACTGAACTGATTCTTAGAATCATATGGTGCTAAACCTCTAAGAAATCTCAGGAGACTCCCTTAACTTTTCTCAAGAATCTCTCAAATGAAATCTGTTGTGAATCTCTTTTTATTGAGAGTGATAACCCCAGTCAAGTATAGAAATTACAGATTCTCTTGGCTACTCTTTCTTCCAACTGGCTAGACTTACTCATCTATAGAACAACATTTAGATAAGTTTTCCATCACTTATGTAAATCCATCCTTTCATTCAGTCAACATTTGTTGATTTTCTGACATTAGCTAGGCTTTTATCATGTTAATCATTAATCTTATTCTTTTCAGAGTATTTGTAAATAAATTCTAGATGTCTTTCTAATCCATTAAATACTTGAAGGTTGCCATAACTAAATGTATTATTGTGGTGATTCTGATGTTAATTACTTGGTCATATGATCTTCAAATAGGTTTATGTATAAATTTAGAAATTGTAAACATCATGTTTCTATTTCGTTAACTGCCTAGGCCTATCAAAACTATGTTAAAAAGCATGGTGAAGAAAAGTTACTTCCTGGACTTGACCTAAATCACAGACAACTGTTCTTCCTGAATTTTGCCCAGGTATTGTTATCTTTCTTGATTGATAGATATGAAAATCATTTTGAGTTATAATTTCATACTAAGTTAGATATTGCATACTGAGTCTTCTTATTTTAATCAGTTGTGGCAGAGCATTTGATTGACTGACTTTCATTGTGTGTAATAGTCTGTCAGACCATATTAATGATAATTATGTTTCTGGTTGCCTATTATTAAACATTATTTGAAGAGTAATTGGTTGTGGAATGCAGGATTTCTATTTAATTTTTGCAATAGGAAGTTTGCTTTTCTTCCAAACTGCCCAAACAAATAATCCTCGCTGCAACCTGAGCTCACTGCTTTCCTTTGTCTATTTCTATCTCTAGGTGTGGTGTGGAACCTACAGGACAGAGTATGCACTCAACTCCATTAAAACAGATGTGCACAGTCCAGGCAATTTCAGGTGTGTGCATATCAATAGTGTCAAAGTGCTCCAATATTGGCTCCATGATTTCAGATTTGGAGGGTTGTTTTTGACTCTGATTCTGTACAATTTGGAAATCCAGTGCTTTTCTTTTTCCTTTCTTTTTTTTTTTTTCTTTTTGTTTTTTGAGGGTCTCAGAAAGAATTAACCAAACACATCAAGATAAATGTCAGGTTTACATAAGCATAGCCTTGACTGCTCTTATCCTCAGACTGTATATGACCCAGGCCCAGTTGTTAATGAATTCCAACAAAGATGTCACCTCAGAACAGCGGCTCTATTTAAAGCTAGCAGAGACATTTCTAAGAGGCTACAAAAGGCAAAGGTCTAGAACCAGTGAGTAGCTGTTCCAAAAAGATTTCCATTCAACACAGAGGAAAATTTTCTGGTAATTAAAAGGTCCCAACTTGGAGTAAAGTTGTTCCCAAAACTCCAGGAAAGAGTATGATGAAGCAGAGGTCAGAGAACAGCCTGGCAGGGAGGCTGGAGGAAAATTCTACTCTGTGCAGAGTAGAAGGTTGAGTTATAAGGTATCTAAAGTCCTTCCCTGGAGAAGGCAATGGCACCCCACTCCAGTACTCTTGCCTGGAAAATCCCATGGATGAAGGAGCCTGGTAGGCTGCAGTCCATGGGGTCGCAAAGAGTGGGACACGACTGAGTGACTTCACTTTCCCTTTTCACTTTCTTGCATTGGAGAAGGAAATGGCAAACCACTCCAGTGTTCTTGCCTGAAGAATCCCAGGGACGGGGGAGCCTGGTGGGCTGCCGTCTATGGGATCGCACAGAGTTGGACACGACTAAAGTGACTTAGCAGCAGCAGCAGCAAAGTCCTTCCCAATTCAGAAAACCTAAGAAAACACCAGATTGAAGGAAGATCAACCAACTGTCATTTGAATGTTAAATTGTAAATCCTTGTGTGTCTGTTTTAGGGCTGAGTTCTTAATTTCCACCTCTTCCTCGGGTACTAAACTCTTCATCACTGACTTACTGATCAGCAGCAGCACCTCTCAGGCATGAATGTGTGAAAAACAAATTAAAATTTCTGTAGGCTTATTGGGAAACAGTTTGAGAACAAAAGAAAACTCATGGGCTAATTTTAAAAGCTTCTCCTAAAACAAACATAAACATACTACCCAGATCATTCACTCCTGAAAAAAATGCACATTCAATTGTGAAATAATAAAAAAGCATATTTAAAATTAAAGAATTTACTCATCTTATTCTTATATCATCATCACCATTTAATATTTGTCTTAACAGTTTTTTCAAATTCATTCATTCAATAATTGACTATTGTATGCCTATTATATGTTTAGTGCAAACTAAATTTATCCTTGCTAGGATGCACAAATTAGGTTCTTTTTTATATAAAAAAGGGAAGTGCTGGTCACTTAGTCACTCCAACTCTTTGCAACCCCACAGACTGCAGCCCGCCAGGCTCCTCTGTTCATAGAATTCTCCAGGCAAGAATACTGGAGTGAGCAGCCGTTCTCTTCTCCAGGGGATCTTCCCAACCCAGGGATCGAACCCCTGTCTCTTGCATTGCAGGCAGATCCTTTACTGTCTGAGCCATGAGCAGCATAATCCCTGGACCAATTCTCATTATGGTTTTGTAATTTTTAGGTTTTTTTTCATTTTTATTTTTAAAATTTTACTTCCAGTTTTATTGAGATATAATTAACATACAGCACAATATAAGTTTCAGATGTATAGCATAATGGTTCAAATTGTATACATCATGAAGTGATTACCATAACATTAATAACTTTATTGAACTTCTGTCATCTCAAATAGATACAAAATTAAACAAAACAATACTTTTTCCTTATAATGGGAACTCTTCCGTCTTACTCTCTTAACTGTCATGTGTAACACACAGCAGTATTAATTTTATCTGTCATGTTGTGCATCGCATCCCTAGTACTTATTTATTTTATAACCAGAAGTTTATACCTTTCAACTACCTTCATCCAATTCCCCTCCCCCTGATAACCACAAATCTGATAGATTTTCCTCTGAGTGTGTTTCTTTATTTTTTTAATATAAATTTATTTTAATTGGAGGCTAATTACTTTACAATATTGTATTGGTTTTGCCATATGTCAACATGAATCCACCACAGGTGTACACATGTTCCCCATCCTGAACCCCTCCCCTCCCACCTCCCTCCCCATGCCATCCCTCTGGGTCATCCCAGTGCACCAGCCCCGAGCATCCTGTATCATACATCGAGTATAAATGACTTACAATACCATGTTAATTCCTGCTGCAAAACAGTGATTCAATAGCTTTAATGTTTTAAGGTTGTCTTTTTCCTTACTGAAGTCTTTAGAAGTTAAGGTCTAACAATCCGGGGATAAGAGAGTATTTATAAGCTCACACAAATGATCATAACTAATCTGTCAAAGCTCTGCCCTATATATCATCATGAACCAAAGCATATATCCATAAAAAGCTGAGGTTAATTTAAATAATTTTAATCTAGTACTTTGTATGTACAGCATCCTCAAAGAATAAGGGGTAGCATATTAATTTTTTGACAGCTAATGTTTGTCTCTTGATTATTATCATTTTCATTTTAACCAGTGGATTAAAATTTCTGTGTTTAAAATAAATTTTCCAACTTCCTGCCTTATTAACACAGTATCCCAAAGAAAACCTCAGCTTTCTTTTTTGATAATGCAGATTTTTGTTATGAGTAATACTTAACGGTTTCACTGTATATTAGGTTAGTGAAGGCCTCAGAGGCTGTAACATGTGGAGTTACTCCTACACTGTAGAGCCATTATAGTGACTTTTTTTACTTTTCAGTTAAGGTTTTTTATTAGGATTTTTACTTGTTGTCTCTTCCCTAGTATTTTTTTTTCTTATTATGAAATTGCCTGCCTTCAGCCATCCCAGTTCTCCATTCCTGTTGGCTCAAAAAACATATCCTACAGGTTATGGCAGAAAATGAATGCAAGCCTTAAATTAAGAAAAACGCTGAGTTCCATTCAGGGCTCTGCCATTTATGAGCTGTTTCTTAACCTCTGGGTTTCAATTTCTTGATATATAAAATGAGAAGTCAATTATAGTGAGAGTTGCTTGGGGGTTTAATGTTAATGTATATAAAATCTCTATTGCATATATGTGCTTGAAAATTAGTACCTGAATTACTTTTATGTGAGAGAAATGTGAACAGAATAAGAGTTCCTCTGAATAAAGCGTATGGATTTTGCAGACATTCCCTATTAGCTGACAGTCAAGGGTTTTGGGGGTTTGTTTTCTCATTTCTTATGTCTGCATAGTTCAAAATGTCAATAACTGATCACCAGTAAGTGATCATATATGTAAACAAGGAATTTTTTTCCACCTCCAATTTTAAACTGAAAATAGTGTTTTGTTATAAATATGCAAAATTATTTGTAACTTTTAGTTTCTTTGTTCTGGCCCAAAGATGCCTCTTTGACTATTTTTCATTCCTAATAAGAGAAGTATGTGTTGATTTTTTATAAAAGGGTAAGTGGAATGGTAATCTTTTTTCCAGGAAAATTATTATTTTCTCTGGAGGTAAAGGGATTTCCTTGGCAAAAGCTTGAGGTCACATTTAGTTTTGGAAACAGGCTGCTTCCTGGCTGTACAAAGTAAAATACATTTTTTTTAAAGAACCTTAAAAACTAATAGACACTGAGTTGCTATTGAAAAATTGTGTGTAGTGGTTTCTGTAGAAATATTCCTAAAGTGAAGGGAGATTTTGTAACTTTATGCTTAAATAACCACACTATCAAAAGTATAAGGCCAAGTATAGTTGCTATAAAGTTGAATCTATAGAACCACATTGTGAGTGTGTGTGTGTGTGTGTGTGTGCGTGTGGGCGTGTGCGTGTGCATGCGCGCTCAGTTGCTTTGTTGTGTTTGAGTCGTTGCAACCCATGGACTGTAGCCCGCCAGAATCCCATGTCTGGGATTTTCCAGACAAGAATACTGGAGCCAGTTGCCATTTTATACGCTAGGGGATCTACCCGACTCACAGATCAAATCTGCATCTCTTGCATTAAAGCTGGATTCTTTACCACTGAGCCACCTGGGAAGCTCACACACAACACTAGGTTTAGGCTATAATTATTTTATTCCTCCTAACTAAAGTCTTATGTACTTTAAAATTTAGTATTTAAAGTAAAAACCTTTCCTCCTGATATTCTAGAAATTTAAATGACTGCATTTTGAAATCTAGTTTTTGTTAGCTCTTTACACTCACTTCAAGGAATGGTTGCTATGATACTATTTATTATACAATCTATAAATATGTTTCTAAGGGTATTCAGATATAATATTTCTATATAAGATATAAGGGTCTGATCATTTTTTAAAGTAAATCCAAATAGACAAAAACGATACCCATGTCTGCTTCCTAAATAGTATGGGTGCTAATCTAGATACTTAGATTGCTTGAGATCATCCTCTAACCAGAATAAAGTATATTTTATAGATCCTAGTAGTAGTAGTTCAGTCACTCAGTCATGTCCAGCTCTTTGCGACCCTGTGGACTGCAGCATGCCAGGCTTCCTTGTCCATCACCAACTCCCAGAATTTACCCAAACTCATGTCCATTGAGTCAGTGATGCAATCCAACCATCTCATCTTCTGTCGTCCCCTTCTCCTCCTGCCCTCAATCTTTCCCAGCATCAGGGTCTGTACAATTGAGTCAGCTCTTCGCATCAGGTGGCCAAAGTATTGGAGTTTCAGCTTCAGCATCAGTCCTTCCAGTGAACACTCAGGACTGATCTCCTTGCAGTCCAAGGGACTCTCAAGATTCTCCTCCAACACTGCAGTTCAAAAGCATCAATTCTTTGGCACTCAGCTTTCTTTATAGTCCGACTCTCACATCCATACATGACCACTGGAACAACCATAGCCTTGACTAGACGGACCTTACTCGGCATAGTAATGTCTCTGCTTTTTAATATGCTGTCTAGGTTGGTCATAACTTTCCTTCCAAGGAGCAAGCATCTTTTAATTTCATGGCTGCAATTACCATCTGCAGTGATTTGGAGCCCCAAAAAATAAAGTCTGACACTGTTTCCCCATCTATTTGCCATGAAGTGATGGGACCACATGCCATGGTTTTAGTTTTCTGAATGTTGAGCTTTAAGCCAACTTTTTCACTCTCTTCTTTCACTTTCATCAAGAGGCTCTTTAGTTCTTCTTCACTTTCTGCCATAAGGGTGGTATCATCTGCATATGTGAGGTTATTGATATTTCTCCCAGCAATCTTGATTTAAGAATTTTCCACAGTTTATTGTGATCCACACGGTCAAAGGCTTTGACATAGTCAATAAAGCAGAAATAGATGTTTTTCTGGAACTCTCTTGATTTTTCAATGATCCAGCAGATGTTGGCAATTTGATCTCTGGTTCCTCTGCCTTTTCTAAAACCAGCTTGAACATCAGGAAGTTCACCGTTCACGTATTGCTGAAACATGACTTGGAGAATTTTGAGCATTACTTTGCTAGCATGTGAGATGAGTGCAATTGTGCAGTAGTTTGAACATTCTTTGGCATCACCTTTCTTTGGGATTGGAATGGAAACTGACCTTTTCCAGTCCTGCGGCCACTGCTGAGTTTTCCAAATTTGCTGGCATATTGAGTGCAGCACTTTCACAGCATCATCTTTTAGGATTTGAAATAGCTCAACTGGAATTCCATCACCTCCACTAGCTTTGTTCTTAGTGATGCTTCCTAAGGTCCACTTGACTTCACATTCCAGGATGTCTAGCTCTAGGTGATTGATCATACATTGTGATTATCTGGGTTGTGAAGATCTTTTTTGTACAGTTCTTCTGTGTATTCTTGCCACCTCTTCTTAATATCATCTGCTTCTGTTAGGTCCATACCATTTCTGTCCTCTGAGCCCATCTTTGCATGAAATGTTCCCTTGGCATCTCTGATTTTCTTAAAGAGATCACTTGTCGTTGTCATTCTATTGTTTTCCTCTATTTCTTTGCATTGATCACTGAGGAAGGCTTTCTTATCTCTCCTTGCTATTCTTTGGAGCCCTGCATTCAAATAGCTATATCTTTCCTTTCCTCCTTTGTTTTCACTTCTCTTCTCTTCACAGCTATTTGTAAGGCCTCTTCAGGCAGCCATTTTGCTTTTTTGCATTTCTTTTTCTTAGATAGATCCTACACCACTATTAATGCTAGAAATGTTTACCACAGCTTAATATCTAATATTTTTTAAAGAATATTCTTTCTAATGAATATTTAAAATGAATAGACATTTAAAGTAATGTGGCTATTTTGTTCCTTATTATTCTATGATTTGGGCTTCCCTGGTGGCTCAACTGGTAAAGAATCCACCTGCAATGCAGCAGACCCCAGTTCTATTTCCTGGGTTGGGATGATCCCCTGGAGAAGGGATAGGCTACCCACCTCCAGTATTCTTGGGCTTCCCTGGTGGCTCAGATGGTAAAGAATCTGCCTGTAACATGGGAAACCTGGGTTCAATCCCTGGGTTGGGAAGATCTCCTGGAGAAGGGATAGGCTACGCACCCCGGTATTCTCGGGCTTCCCTGGTGGCTCAAATGGTAACGAATCTGCCTGCAACGTGGGAGACCTGGGTTTGATCCCTGGGTTGGGAAGATCCCCTGGAGGAGGGCATGGCAACCCATTCCAGTATTCTTGCCTGGAGAATCTCCATGGACAGAGGAGCCTGGTGGGCTATAGTCCAAGGGGTCGCAAAGAGTCGGACATGACTGAGTGACTAAGCACAGCACAGCACATTCTATGATTTAGCATGCCTAAGCTAAACCCTCTTTGATATACTGATGTTTCCTCCATTTACTTTAAATAGTAGGATTCATTTCTGGTATTTTATACATGGTATGGATTTTAGTGGGTCTTGTAGAATTTCTTTTAGCACTTACTTATCTTTAGCCAATGCCTGCGAATCTATTCACACATTCATTTCTTGATGAGTTTATAGTGGAACACATGTGGACCAATGTGACCTTACCTTAAAAGAATCATGAACGTTAGTTAATGATAAATTTTGAAAAGTTTATTCATGAATGAAGCTAGTTAACCTTGTAGCCCTGTTGTCTGTTTTAAAAAAGTAGCAAAAGATTTTCAGAGAACTCATAAATTGTTAAAAGCTCATTCAGTCATTAAAAAAACAGTTAGTTTCAAGCAGGAGTAGTCAGATATGTGGTAGATAAAGTTCATTCTTGATTACATGATGTTCAACTCCACATCTCTTAGGTATTTTCAGTACAAGTGATTATTTGCCAAGGTAATAAACAGTAGGAATATGATAAAATAGCAGTAATATATATGTTATAGAATAAACTAAAATTTTCAAGAAAATTACTTTAGGAAATAATAAAAGATGTTATTGTCTCCTGTTATTATAAACACAAACATTGCATAGTCTTCATATAGTGTTAAAAAATTATGAAATATGATCCCATTCTTAGAGAAGAAATTTATGTTAATCAATAATGTATCTACTTTTTGAAATAGACTATTTATGTCATCCATCCAAAGAGTTGATGTTATAAACAACCAAGCATTAATCAGAGTCCTAGGAAAGTAAGTGAAGCCCTGGTACATTGTTGACCTAGTTTTTCAGAATCAGATTATCTGAAGTTTTTGGATGGAAAGAAAGGAACTGGAATGGAAATGGAGGCCTGAGTGTCCCTTACTTTGGGTGTCATTGCATGGCCAACTCCCAGTGGTGTTTTGTGGGCTTTCTTGTTTTGAGGTATATTCCTTTAAATGTCTTTAATATTTTTAAGAGAGAGGTAGAATTAAGTCTTGGGTTTGGACATTTTTACTGAAGTACTTATCCCCATGTGGTGATATCTAAGATAACTATCTCTTGAAAAAATATTAATAAAATAAGAGCAAAGAGAGCAGCTCTTCCAGCCAGTGATGCTCAAATGCTCATGACCCCATCCATCAGGGAGCTTGCTCCTCAGTTAGAATAGTCAGACCACCAGCATACTGTCCCTCAGCAAGCACTTAGGGTTTCTAATGAAGGAAGAGGATCAGATTAAATGAACCAAAGCCTTTCTCTAACTCCGAGTCTATGAGCCTAGAACCTTAAAGACTAAGTACTACTGTAAATCCCTGATATCTGAAATCTTCTTATTGTTATATGTATGATCACTTTAACCAGGTATCGAGTAAATTTGTTCATGAACTTTCAAGTGTAAGAAATGACACCATGGACATTTTTATTATTATTAATCAAATTAATTCAAACTCTAAGCTCCCACCCTAAGCCAGGAGGTGAAAAATTCAGTTTCAGTCATTTTCAGTGTACTCCTTCTTAGGGTCCTACAGGAATCCAAAGGCATCTCATGAGCCTAGAAATAAGGGAATTACCTCTTTCTCTGGCCTGCCATGGGTGTTGGCATCCTTGCAGTCCTCTCGTCCTATGTGAAGTCAAGTGGCTCCATTTCCTTCCGGTGGTCATGGTCAAGCTAGACAGCAACCACTGCTCTTGATGTTCAGCCTCACTGACAGCCATGTACCATCATATCAGGGGTCCTCTCTGGACCCTGCTCAGAGAGGCAGATACATCCTTGTCATTCACACAACCTGCCTTTACTGGGCCCCTCTTCAGGCTTGAGGAGACCTTCCTCTTCAGCCAGTGAACAGATAGATGTAAATTCTTCTGCTCTACCCCTCTCCCCTACTCCACTTCATGCTGGCAAGATTCCTTTTGATCTTTAATACTGCTCTGAGTTCATGCATGACAGATCACTCAGTCGTGTCTGACTCTTTGCAGCCCCATGGGCTCAGGTTCCTCTGTCCATGGGATTCTCCAGGCAAGAATACTGGAGTGGGTTGCCATGCCTTTCTACAGGGGATCTTCCCAACCCAGAGATGAAACCTGTGTCTTCTGCATCTCCTGAATTGCAGGCGGGTTCTTTACTGTCTAACCCACCAGGATAGCCCCAAGATTGCTCTAGGAGTCCTCAAAAACATACAACCAAAAAAGTTTACATCTTCCCTGAATGGAAAATTTGAGAAATAACTGATGTGGTGGTGGGTTACACATTAGGAAGTAGGAGTTTTACAAATTTGATGTGGAAAGAAACAGGGGGAGGAAATGCTTTCTTTTTTCCCTCCTGTTGGTTCACTGTAACAAATAAACCGAAAACACTGAGTTTTGTTTCTCTTCATAATATCCTGTTACTCTACATGTAATCACCATGACCAGGTGACGGGCTCATTTGTTATTTCTGGAGTTCTGCAATAAATGAGGACTGTGCTAAGCTGTGGTGGAGCGGCAGGGAGCAAAGTATACTCCATATGTTGTCCTTATAGAGATTACAGTGTCAAGAGTATGTCAGGAAGGAAAGAAGGAGAAAAAAGTGATCACATTTCATGATAAGTGCTGTGATGAGGCTGGTACAGGTGAGAGGGGCTCACATGGACAGTATTCCAAGAAGGCCTCTAAGATGATGTGTTGAAGCAGGGGTTGAGGAGTTAGCCGCATAGTCAATGGGGAGTTAGCTGCATAGTCACTGGGGAGTAACTTTGCAGGGAGTGGGGTCGGCAGGCACAATGCCAGACAAGGGCAAGGGCTTAGCCAGTTTGCATAATGGAAGGTGGATCCATGTAGTTTGAGCCTAATGAGGAATAGGGGAAACAGATCATGAGGAGGCTGGAAGGTAGGCTGGAGCCCTCAGGACATTGGAGATGATGGAAGGGAGTTTGGATTTTCTTCAAGTCTCTAGAAGGTTATAAGTAAAAGAAGTACTGATTTAAATACTTTCAAAATTTTTATTGCAGTATAGTTGATTTACAATGTTGTACTATTTTCTGCTGTACAGCAAAGTGAATCTGGCATACATATATCCCCTCTTTCTTGAATTTCCTTCCCATTTAGGTCACCACAGAGCATTAAGTAGAGCTCCCTGTGTTATACAGTAGGTTCTCATTAATCATCTGTTTATACATAGTATTGTATATATGTCAATCCTAGTCTCCCAGTTCACTTGACCCCTCCTTTTCCTGCCTGGTGTCCATAGGTTTGTTCTCCACATCTGTGTCCCTATTTCTGCTTTGCAAATAGATTCACCTGTACCATTTTTCTAGATTCCACATATATGCATTAATTTACAATATTTGTTTTTCTCTTTCTGACTTATAACATCACTGACTGCTGTGTGGAAAATAGGTTAGAAGGGGAGAGAAATGTTGGGATGTATACAGTTCAAAAAAGGAAATGGCAACCCTCTCCAGTATTCTTGCCTGGCAAATCTCATGGACAGAAGAGCCTGATGGGCTGCAATCCGCAGGTCTCAGAGAGTCGGACACAACTTAGTAACGAAACAGCAGTCATGCAGTTTGTATATCTGCCCATGTAGGGAGATCTCAGCAAGTTAGAACATGTTCATAGTCTTCCGACCACTCCAGTTTGCTTGTCTCTTAACCCCATACCCCCAACCCAAGGTGGCTGAGGTGGGATGGTCCCAGTGGAAAGAGAAGAGAAGGAGCTGGTTCATGGTTGATGGGAAAACATCACCTCTCCATCACTGTACTGACCCATGTCCTTCAAATAATGCTTGGTGCCAATAGTGAGTTGGACAGTGTTGTTTTGCCTATTGGGGTTCAAAGATAAGAGGAAATTGGCATTTTGCCAACCCTTCCCAGTTTCTCAGGCTAAATCCAATTTCTGATATCTATGGGGTTCTTTGAGGGGGAAGGGAAAATAATTGTTATTTTCCCTATTAAACCAACAGATACCTATTTAAAGTCTATCATAAAGTTACACCGAGATACCTTTCAAGATATATTCAGTTCAGTTCAGTCACTCAGTCATGTGCAACTCTGTGACCCCATGGACTGTAGCACGCCAGGCCTCTCTGTCCATCACCAACTCCCGGAGTTTACTCAATGTGACTTAGCAGCAGCAGCAGTAGCAGCATGTCCATTGAGTCAGTGATGCCATCCAACCATCTCATCCTCTGTCATCCCCTTCCCCTCCTGCCTTCAATCTTTCCCATCATCAGGGTCTTTTCCAATGAGTCAGTTATTCGCATCAGGTGGCCAAAGTATTGGAGTTTCAGCTTCAGCATCAGTCCTTCCAATGAACACCCAGGACTGATCTCCTTTAGGATGGACTGCTTAGATCTCCTTGCAGTCCAAGGGACTCTCAAGAGTCTTCTCCAACACCACAGTTCAAAAGCATCAATTCTTTGGCAATTAGCTTTCTTTATGGTCCAACTCTCACATCCATACACGACTACTGGAAAAACCATACCCTTGATTAGATGGACCTCTGTTGACAAAGTAATGTCTCTGCTTTTTAAGAAATCATAATTTTATTCTTTGACCAAATTCTTCTTAAAATAACTGCACTTCCAAACTTGAATTATTCATTTATCCTACCAAAATATATAGAGTATTTATAAATTAGCTCCCCAAACCAAGCTTAAAATGCAGGTAATATTATTATATGCATTTTACAGAAAAGGAAACTGAGGCACAGACAGGCTAAATAAAAACAGCTCATAACTGGGATTCAGAGCATGCGGTCTGTCTTCAAAATCTGTGCACTTAACCCCTGTAGTTTGCCATCTCTCTATTTAAACATTCTGTTAATGAAAAGGAGTGTGCTCATTCTACCAGGTTTTTTTTGTTTGTTTGTTTTGTTTTAATTTCCTTTTAAACTGAAAGTTCCAAACTCACTCAGTTGATCTACATAAATTCTGTAGAGCTCTTACATGGTATGGACATGAGTGTCAAATGCTGATGGTGATTTTTGTTTGTTTCCCAGGATTATTGGGACTTTGCAGAACTCTCCTCAGTTTTCAGAAGCCTTCCATTGTCGCAAGAATTCATACATGAATCCAGAAAAGAAATGCCGGGTTTGGTAATCTTCAGAAGTGGTGCAGCCCTTGGCTAAGCTTGCCCAAATCACAGAAATGGGGAACTCTTTCCAAGAGAGAAGGGGTCAGAGAGGTCACTGATTATATGGAGGTAGTTCACAGGGGTGAGAACATGGCAATACAAATGAAGTTAGGTTATTCTGGAAAAGGTGTGGAGGGAGGAGGGGTCTATCAAATCACTCATTCTCACTGTGTAAATTATGCTTAATCTCTGGACAGAATATTACCATTCATTTCGGTTTCCCATATGATCTGCCAATTTGATGTTGTCTCTTGATGTGGACCGGAATTTCTAATCAAAGGGAGAAAGAAAAGGTAGAATAATTCACTTGGCTCCGAAAGTACAGCAGTAACATAAGAGCTAAAAATGTGAAGCCTGTGTACCTATTTTTACCTTTATTTGCAACATTTACACTCCTTCAGAACTCTTCCAAAGAAATCTTATACATATTGGGGCCTTGGGACTCAACATAGTTTTAATCTAATTTTACCAGTTATCAGTTATTCATTCTGAGAGTATTCTAAACACTCTTAGGGCTAAAATGAATGTCTAAAACTGTTTTTTGTTGTACCTGTTTCCATAATGAGATTCTTGAGGCTCCCTGCAGTTTTCTAAGCAGTTTCTTGTTCTCTCTCAAAACTTGGTCTTTTTAAGAGATTTGTAGTAATGTATAAATAATAATTTTTATATTTAATTGTTAACTACATTTATGACTAAATAATTGTTATTATAAGTAACCATTGAATATTGAAGCTTCAGACCAAGATAAATAGTTAATGAAGCAACAAGGTCTGTAAAATGATATACAGATAAAAATTTGAGACTTTTTAAACTTATAAATCATATTGATGAACAGCTTTAAGCACAAACTTTGGGTTAAAAACTGCCCCGGGACAGTTGGCTAGAGGTACATAAGAGTTGTGGTTTAAAGATAACATAAGAGTTGTAGTTTATAAGCAGGATTTTCAAAATGAAATCTTCTCTGAGGGTGGCTGTGATAAAAGGGCACAACTGCATTTATGTAGCTCTGCGTCTCCTGTCTGTTCAGATTTGTCATGATGGAAATATTTTGATAATAAATTGAAATTGTGAACCCATTATTCACTAAGCTTATTGTGCCAGCCGTCCAGCTTTGGAAGTGCATTTCTGAATAGAAATAAGAGGCTTCTTGCATATCCAGTGGGCTTGTTTCTAAAATTCTAACTCACTTAGAGTTCTGGGAGCAGGGATCTAGTCCCTGATAGCAGTTCAGTTCTTGAGGCTTTTCTGTTCTCTTTTCCTGTCCTGTTGGCTAGTTCAGTTCATTACTTGAGTAATATTTTACAGAAGGGGTCCAAAATCCTTATTTTTCCTAGTGAAACATGAAAATGGAATATCTAAAATACAAGTATTGGTTTTCCTACCTCTTGAAAAATGACTGTTTACAATTTTTAATGGTATTAAAATACATGTACCAAAATTTCATAAAGTATAAATGTACAACTCAGTGAACTTTCTTCAGCTGAACACATCCTGTAGCCTAGGACTCTGAGAAACTTAACATTACCAGTGCCTGAGAAGCCCCTTCTCCCAACTGTCAACTGGATCTTTTTATCTCTAGAAAAAGAAGACTACTGGATAGACCAAAGTCAGAATACCAGTACCTCCTACCCTTACACATGTGGACATCATTCATTGTACATGGCACTGTGCTGAGTTGTGTGGGATGATATGATCTCTCTTACCCATGCCCAATCACTTGGTATTATCCCATCAGTTAAAAGCTATCTGTAATGATCTCACACATAAGTCTAACCACACTTGAATCCTGGTCAAGAAAAGAGTTCATAAGCTGAGACACTAAGGACTGAAGCCTGATGTTACTCAGGAACGAAAATAGGGAAAAGTTCTTGGCAATAACTTTGGTGAGGTGCCTGCTCCATGCTGCACTGTCTACATAAATTCTAGGAGCAAAGTGGAAAGGATGCTATCCTGGGAAAGGAGTCCTTTGTTATCAGGTTCCAGTCTCAAAAATATACAGTGTAAACACATACATTTCATACTATTGCTCTTATTTCTGCTCTCTGTTCCAGCCTCCCACCACCCCTCATGTAAACACTCACAGCATTTATGCCTGAAAAACATTAAGGCCAAACAGAGCATTTGTCACTGTAATCTTATACTTCCTGCTAGCTTCAAATTGAATCTTTTAAAAATGAATGACAGATGCTATTTGACTTGTATTTTCTTATTTTCACCACACATATCTTGCAAAGATACCATAGTTTTCTGATCTGATTTGTTTTCAGAACTTAAGAAAAAAGGTTGCCAAATGCTATAGAGAATTACAGGTATAATCAGATGACTTAGGCAGGAACCAAAGTGTTTTTGTGCAGTGTACCAGGGCTGAGACTTGACTTTTGGTTGATCAAGCGAAGAGAGAAGCCACATGTGACTGGTGTCCAAGTGGCACGTGTTTATTGCATTCTAGTCTTTAACAATGCTGTCTTAATTTCAACTCATTTGTTTATTTGTTTGGAGGAGGGGGATTGTTTGTTTTTGCATTTCCTCTAAAACAGTGAGAAATACTACTAGCATTTTCAACCTCATGGCCAAACTGCTTCTATTTTGTTTGATAAAGCACATCCTCTAGGTTGTACAAGTGAAGTCTAGCAGAAGAATGGGTATTGGCTCTTGCTGGAAACAAGGATGGGCTCTCAGCTTGGGGAGTAAAGAAAGATGACATCTAGCCGTTATGACTAATTTTTATACTTCTTGCCAAAACTAACAATCATTTTTTCAGGTCACATCTAATTCAACTTTGGTAAATGCATTTGCTGTCATTTCTGACCTGATCATCTCAAATTCCAATGTATCCTGAAAATCTACTCTACGTCCACGAAGACAAAAATGGATTATTGATTTTGTCACATACCTGAATTATTGATTGAAAGTGAAGTCACTCAGTCTTGTCCGACTTTTTGTGACCCTCTGGGCTGCTAGTCTCCTCAGTCCGTGGCATCTTTCAGACAAGAATATTGATTACCTTGGTGTTAATCCTTCAACACATATGCTCACCAAGCTCTCTGTTCCCTACAATATGTTGTCAAAGATGCAGTGAATGCTAAAATGGTGGCCACATCTTTATCCATGATACTGAGGGAAAAAATAAACAGCAGAAAATGTTTAGATTTGTTCAAAGAAAATATGAAAAGGACACAGTGCTGAGTATGCATTATGATTTCAATCATGTTTAAATACAGTTGCAGAGGAAAAGAGATGGAAGAATATATGCCAGAAATTAGTAGGGAATATCTCCAGTTGATGATGTTGCAGGTGGTTCTTGTTTCCTTTTTTTCTTGCATTTTAATATTTCTATAATGTGAAAATGGTACATTTTTCCTTTTGGAAGAAAGGAGGAAGTATGGGAGCAAAGATGGTAGGGAAAGAATGATGGAGGGGGGGGATGACCAGAAAAGAGAAATATAATTCCCCTGGATTTAAGCTATGTTGATTTGTTTAAGAAGCTAGTCAGTTTGGTATCTCAGTCTACTTAGATTCAAGGAATTCAGTGCAGAAAATCTGGGTCAGGAGCTTCCTTCCCTCATCTTCACCTGCCTTGCAACACAAGCACACACAAAACAGGCTAATTCTCAGATTTACAAAGTGGCTTCTACACACGCTACCTGACATAGGGCAGGAGATTTTGATGGACTTCCCACTGACTACTTGAAGTGGTTCTGTGAGAACAGAGATGTACTCTAGGAAGGTCTGCTTGGTTTTTTTTTTCCCCTGAAAATACTAAAGGACTGATTTGGCCACACTCTCCCGTTGGTCTCCCTCCATACAAAATGCTGTCATTTGCCAAACACTGACCAAAGGAAAGGATGCAGCCTAGGACTGAAACAGAAGGCAGTAAACTATACAGTGATCAGACTTAAATGCTTTACCAGGGGTCAGTGCTAATGTGTAGAGACTGAGCAGGAGGAAACACCAGGATAGAGCTAATTCTAGGTGAGCCACTGCTTTTATTTGACTTTAGTTATAAATGTGAAATTCAAATTCTAGTTTAGCCAAAACTGGAGATTGTGTTGATCCCATAATCAAATTTGGGATAATTAGGAGTACCAGGTGACTCCGTGTTAAAGAATCTGCCTGTCAGTACAGGAGATGTGGGTTTGATCCCTGGGTCAGGAGGATCCCCTGGAGTAGGAAATGGCAACCCACTCCATTATTCTTACCTGAGAAATCCCACTGATGGAGGAGCACAGTGGGCTTCAGTGAATGGGGTCGCAAAAGAGTTGTACATGACTAAGCAGCTAAATAACAAGAATAACTGGGGCTTCTTTCCATGTGGTTTACTTTATGATTGCCAGTCAACTTTGCCAAAAGGAAACCTTGCTGGTCAACCATGACAGGCTCAAAGAGTCTCTGCTTCCTTCCCAGGGGAGGTACAGCCTCTAGCTACAATACACTTGATAAATCCTGGAGAAAACCAATTGGCCCATTTTGGAAACATGCCTACCCATGTGAATAGGTCATGGGGAAGTGAGGAGGTTATAGAAATTATGATCATTGATTCCCTACAGAGTAGGAGAAGGGCAGTTTCCCAAAAGAAGAAAAGCACTGTCCCTAGAAGACAAAGGAAGACACAGATGTCCCAAATGCCAGTTATACTAGATATTTCTTTAAAACTTTGCAAAATGCCTCAGTTTGGATTATACTGTGCATATTATATTCTGAATGTGTCAAATGAAGACATGCATTTTACCTAGATACAATATTGAAGAAATACATTTTCAATAAGAGGGTGGGAAGGCAGAAAATATATTTTATTATGAGTAAGGTCTATGATTTAGGTTGTTTGTATGAAGTTTCCATTTACTGTAACTTCCCTGTGAGTTAATGTTAATACTCCTATTTTAGAGATGGTGAATTTGAGTTTAAGAGTTTAACTAATTTGCCCAAATTCACAAAGAGAGTAAATGACAAGGCCAGGGACCAAATCAAGATATGTTGAAGTCTAAAATCTATATAAATGTGCTATCAGTTTTCTATGTCACTATAAAATGGATTTTAGTCTATCAATATCAACTCACTTATAGCTAAATTCCCAAAACGTATCTTTTTTTTTTTAAAGCTTAAGTAATTTTATTCATTAGTTTTCATCAGGATTCTATCTTTTGCCATGTCTTGGCAAAACAATTATCTTTTTTTAATTATTTTTCTAATTTTTATTTTTACTTTATTTTACTTTTACAATACTGTATTGGTTTTGCCATACATTGACATGAATCCATCACGGGTGTACATGCATTCCCAAACATGAACCCCCCTCCCACCTCCCTCCCAAAACAATTATCTTTTATAGGAAACAATATAGTTTCCAATTTATTACTTAATATAAGCCTTTGTTATTTTTAAAAGAATATTTAGTGCTTTAAACAGTTATAGCAGTAAATACTTATTGAGCATATGCTATATTCAAGGTACTCTATTATAAACAAAATAAAAATAAGAAAAAAAGCAAGATAAAGTGATACTCTTTGGTGGCCACTGTAGTTGTCCATTACACACATTCACTTATTCATTGACCAAGCATTGACCACCTTTTATGTGTGATGCAGTATATTGCATGTAAAAGAGTCCTTAGAAGATTACCTTCTAGTAGGATCATTAGAAGATAAAAATAAATGAAAACAGCTGGACTTTTAGTACAGACATTAAAATGTACACAAATACTTATGCAGCTGAATGTGTCATGTGCCAAGAAATACAGAGAAAACACAACTTGAGAATTCAAGGGATTTTCCTAGTATGGCAAAGACATTCTGTTAGAAGTAATATGTTGTATTTGACAGGATGGATGGGGTTTTGACAGTTGGAAAATGAGATAAAGAATATTGCTCTGTGACCCTGGAGTAGGAAATGTCAACCCACTGAAGTATTCTTGCCTGGAAAATTCCATGGACAGAGGAGCCTAGTGGGCTACAGTCCATGGGGTCACAAGGAGTTCGACACGACTGAGCAACTCCGCACACACACCTCATACAAAATTAGGCAACTAAAGTACATAAGAACCCAATTACTCTAGGCAGCAATGCTAATTCTAGAAGGACACAGCCAAGGAGAGTATGCATTCTGCCACCATTGTTCATTATTCACAGCTCTTGACATGTCTTGTACCAAGAAAAGGGCTTTTTTCCCCCCAAGTATCTTAAACTATTCTCAAAGTTTATTGACTATCATTTTACTTTGAAAGAAGTTCTGTGCATTTCTTGCATTTGCCAGAATTTGTGTGATAAAGATAACATTTGTTTCTACTACTGGGAATTTAGAATACTACTCATTCCAGTTCTGTTGCTAAATCACTGCATTAAGCAAATAATTTCTCTGCATTTCCATCAACTCAGAATTAAAATCAGGAAAGATCAAGGCCTTTTCTAAACCAGAAGTCAGGCAGATTGAATGTTTTCCAAATCAAACCTTTTGGAGATGGCTAAAGATATTATAGTGCAGAAGAACTAGGTCACAGTGTTGTGGAAAAATTTTAATCCAGATTGCTCCATATAGGCCCAAGGACACACAGGGCAAGGACTAGCCAAATGCTGACACAGCAAACATTTGACTCCTCTAAGCTTCAATTTATTCTTCAAAATGGTCATAATTACACATACCTCTATGGAAAGGTTACTGTACCAGTTGCCAGCAAATTGTTTTCAACTACATTGAAATTTAATATCTTGATTAAACCTGTTGGTCTTTAAAAACATGAGGGCTTTTGGCTTAAAGACTAGATTTTTATTTTTACCGTGTTGTTTGTTCTGTTGCTCTAGGTGAGTCACTTACTTAATCCCTGTCGAATCATTTTACTCTCTAGACTCTCTTGAAACAGAAAAGGCAAAAAACGTGCATCCTTTAAATAGCAAAAGATTTCTTCAAAAGTAAAAAAAAAAAAAAGCAAAAGCAGCACACTGAAAACAAGTTTTGAGTGAAATAATCTGGGGGAAAACAGTTATGCAAGTATCTTTACTTTGCTTGGAAAATGGCATTGGCACAGAAATCTTGGGAAAGCTATTTAACTCCTTTGAAGCTTAGTTTGCTCAAAAGTAAAGTGTAAAAATGTAAATGTATTTTTGTCCTGTGATTCTGTGGTAGGCAGAATAACACCCCTCTCCCCACTTAAAGAGATCCACATCCTAATTTCTAGAACCTGTAAAGTTGTGAGGGCATGGGGTAAAGGTGAATTAAAGTTTGCAGATGGAATTAACTTTGCTGATCAGCTGATCTTTAGGTGAGAGTAACCTGGATTACAGGTAGGTCCAGTGTAATCATCTGAGTTCTTAAAAGGGAAGCTAGAGGTAGAATTCAGAGCCAGGCAGTATGAGAAAATGACCAGCTGTAGATGATTGAAGATAAAGAAAGAGGGTCATGAGGTAAGGGGTGACCCTTACCCTTTTCTAGAAGCTGGAAAAGGTGAGGGAGTGGATTCTTCCCACGCACCTTCAGGAGGGACTGGACAAGCAGGGACTATTTTGGCCGAGGGAGACCACTCTTCGATTTCTGATCTACAGAACTGTAATGTAACGAATTTATGTTGTTTTAAGTCATAACTTTGTGTTAATTTGTTGCAGCAGCTACAGAAAATGCACGATATAAATATTCGCTATTATCTTCTAATAGCAAAATATATACAACTATAAAAGGTTGGTCAAAGGATATTTATTATTCTTCGCTTATCTGTTATTAGATAGTGAAGTATATGGGTACAACACCAGCTTGAGATAACTAGATATGAGTTGCCATTATTCTCAACTAATGTGTGTAGTCATAATTGATTCACTCATGCAAAGAATCCAACATTGGCCTTTATAAAATAAACATAATCTATCTTAAAGAAGTTAGGTGTTTGACACTTAACGAGCTTTGCCTATCACCCACCTTTCATCTCAGCATGCAAACTAATTAACCATGAAGAGGACCTTCCTTGTATAAGCACTAATATGTCAGGAAAATATTTATAGCTTTATCCACTAAAGTAGTTAAAATGTAAATTGTTTAGCCAAAGCTTTGAGAAAATAGAAACCCAGGACTGAGGAAATACTAATCATAAGACAGCCTTGAAATTTTACTGCACTTGGCACATTGCGTTTTCCTGAAAGGTTATTTATAGGTATTATTTTTACCTTAGGCAAGCTAATGAATTGCTATGTTCTCAGGAACTTCTGTACTTCAGCCTCAGAAGTGTGTCATAAAAAAGATATATTACCCCAGTGCCCAAACATTAAAGAGATAGTTACACTGGCAAATGCTATTGCCCTTGGTAGCAATGCCAAGCATATTCTTGATTTTTTTCAGGTAAAATACCTGTAAGTTTCATATTTGCATTGGTTAGGGCTTCTTCATTTTTATTTTTTTTATTTTTTTATTTTTCCGAGGCTGCTTAAGTGCTGGCTGATGACAGACAGCTCTAGAAAGGTAGGCACTGTCTGCTTTTTTGGGAGTTGTACTCTCAGCCAGTTGTGTTTAGGTACTCATTCAGTGACAGTGAAATGCAATTTAAGAACTTAACTTCTACAATACTAGTCAAAGGTTTTGTTTTGTTTTTTTTTTTCAACTGTGGTAAAATATATATAACATAAAATTTACCATCTTAACCATTTTGAAGTGTTGCAGTTTTGTGGTGTTAGGGACATTCACATTGTCACCACCACCCAACTCCATAACATTTTTATTTTACCAAACTGAGAGTACAAAACCATTAAACAATAACTCTATTCTTCCCTTCCCTCAGCTCCTGGCAACCTCCATTCTACTTTCTGTCTGTATGGATGTGACTTCTCTAGGTTCCTCATATAAACGAAATATGTTTGTTCTAGTTTCTGGCTGATTTCATACAGTATAATGTCCTTAAGGTTCATCCATGTTGCAGCATGCATTAGAATGTCCTTCCTACTGCTGCTGCTGCTGCTGCTAAGTCACTTCAGTTGTGTCTGACTCTGTGCGACGCCATAGACGGCAGCCCACCAGGCTCCCCCGTCCCTGGGATTCTCCAGGCAAGAACACTGGAATGGACTGCCATTTCCTTCTCCAATGCATGAAAATGAAAAGTGAAAGTGAAGTCGCTCAGTCGTGTTCGACTCTTAGCGACCCCATGGACTGCAGCCTACCAGGCTCCACCCATGGATTTTCCAGGCAAGAGTACTGGAGTGGGGTGCTACTGCCTTCTCTGGGAATTTTCTTTCTAAGATTGAGTAATTCATTCATTCTCTCTCTCTTTATATATATATATATATGTACATTTTTTAATGTATATGCCACATTTTATTAATCCCTTCACATATCAATGATAACGTAGCTTGATTCTGCTTTGGCTGTTGTATAATGCTGCTAATGAACACGAGGGTGCAAATATCTCTTTGAGACCTTGCTTTCAATTCTTTGGGTGTATACCTAGTACTGAAATTGCAGGATCTGTAATTCTGTTGAATTTTCTGATGAACTGCCGTACTATTTTCCTTAGTGGTTATACCATTTTACATTTCTCCCAGCTCCACAAGGGTTCCAATTTCTCCACATCCTTGCCAACACTTGTTACTTTCTTCTGTTTTATTTTGGTTTTCACAATAGCCATCCTTATGGGTGTGAGAAAGTATCTCATTGTGGTTTGTATTTGCATTTTAGAAAAATTATTACTGATGTTGAGCATCCTTTTTCATTTACTTAATGGTTATTTGTATATCTTCTTTGGTGAAATGTCTATTCAAATCTTTTACCCATTTTTTAATCAGGCTGATTTCTTGTTGAGTAGTAGACCCCGTATCTGATACATAGTTTGCAAATATTTTCTCCCATTCCATGAGCTGTCTTTTCACTTTGTTGACACTGTAATTTTTGATGCACTAAAGTTTTTAATTTTTATATGGCTTATTTTATCTATTTTCTTTCATTGCCTGTGCTTTTAGTGTTAAAGAAATCATTGTCAAATTCAACGTCATGAAGCATTTCCCAAATGTGTTTTTCTGAGGGTTTTATTTTTTTATATTTTTTGTTGGGGTATAGTTGCTTTACAGTGTTGGTTTCTGCTGTACAACAAAATGAAACAGCTGTGTATATATAGATATCTCCTCCCTCTTGGACCTCCCTCTCGTAGACACCCTCATCCCACTCCTCTAGGTCATCACAGCACCAAGCTGCACTCCCTATGCTATATAGCAGCTTCCCACTGGCTATTCTACACATGAGAGTGTATATATTAATATGTCCAAATTATGTCTCTATTCCTGCCCTGCAAATAGGTTCATCAGTACCATTTTTCTAGATTCCACATATATGGTTAATATATGATATTTGATTCATTTTCTCTGTTAGAATTGCTTCACTCTGTATGACAGACTCTAGGTCCTTCCATATTTCTACAAATGACCCAATTTCATTCTTAACTAATATTCCATTGTATACATATACCACCTCTTCTTTGTCCATTCATCTGTTAATAGACATTTAGGTTGCTTTTGTGTGCTCTCTATTGTAAATAGTGCTGTACTGAACATTGGCGTACATGCGTCTTTTTGAAAAAATCATTTTCTTGGGATATAGGCCCAAGAGTGGGACTGCTAGGTCAATATTTATTGAGTTCTGTAGATATAAAAAATGAATTAGCAAAGCCAAGCCCATTATGTGCTGGAGTCAGCACTATCTCATGAGAGCCAATTTTTAAATTTTCATGGATTTTGCAAGCCAGTTGATGTCATCTTGGTAATTTGATATCAGCTAACACTATAAATCTTGAGAAGCCTATATGCAGGTGAGGAAGCAACAGTTAGAACTGGACATGGAACAACAGACTGGTTCCAAATAGGAAAAGAAGTACATCAAGGCCATATATTGTCACCCTGCTTATTTAACTTATATGCAGAGTACATCATGAGAAACACTGGGCTGGAAGAAGCACAAGCTGGAATCAAGATTACTGGGAGAAATATCAATAACCTCAGATAACGCAGATGACACTACCCTATGGAAGAAAGTGAAGAGGAACTAAAAAGCCTCTTGATGAAAGTGAAAGTGGAGAGTGAAAAAGTTGGGTGACACTCAGCTCAACACTCAGAAAACGAAGATCATGGCATCTGGTCACATCACTTCATGGGAAATAGATGGGGAAACAGTGGAAACAGTGTCAGAATTTATTTTGGGGGGCTCCAAAATCACTGCAGATGGTGATCGCAGCCATGAAATTAAAAGACACTCCTTGGAAGGAAAATTGTGACCAACCTAGATAGCATATTCAAAAGCAGAGACCTTGCTTTGCCAACAAAGGTCCATCTAGTCAAGGCTATGGTTTTTCCAGTGGTCATGTATGGATGTCAGAGTTGGACTGTGAAGAAGGCTGAGTGCCAAAGAATTGATGCTTTTGAACTGTGGTGTTGGAGAAGACTCGAGAGTCCCTTGGACTGCAAGGAGATCCAACCAGTCTATCCTAAAGATCAGTCCTGGGTGTTCATTGGAAGGACTGATGCTGAAGCTGAAACTCCAATACTTTGGCCAACTCCTGTGAAGGGTTGACTCATTGGAAAAGACCCTGATGCTGGGAGGGATTGGGGGCAGGAGGATAAGGGGACGACAGAGGATGAGATGGCTGGATGGCATCACCAACTCAATGGACATGAGTTTGGGTAAACTCGGGAGTTGGTGATGAACAGGGAGGCCTGGCATGGTTCGATTCATGGGGTCACAAAGTGTTGGACATGACTGAGCAACTGAACTGAACACTATAAATCAGGATAGGCTGGTTGTTTCATTGGTTGATTTTCCCAGGGAGCCAGGTATTCAGAATCTACTAGCACACCACTGACCATGAACAATGGCAAATCACTACCTAATTAGTAAAACCTGGGTAACCAAGTAAAGACCAGCAGAATCTAGGGAACTTCTTATATGTCTTAGATATAGTAGATTTGTATGGTTGTAACTTTTTTCACAGATGACTGTAATTATTTTATTGTATCATATTACAACAATTTTCCAATAGATGAAGTATGTTGAAGAAGTACTTTTGTCTAATTCACCCAATTACAATGTGTAGGCTAATGGTAATTTAAGGAAGTTAAGTCAGAATAACTATGATGGTGGATTTAACCATGATACAAATGAGACTACATCTATTTGCAAAGGTTTTAGGAAGATGCATCATTGAACTAGGTTTTAAAGATAGAGAGACTTGCTTCAGAACAAGTAGCAGGCCAGGAATTCCAAGAGAAGAGAACAACCTGGGACCAGGTTGGTAATTGTGACAGTTCTTCAAAGACTCAATTGGATTGTCTCAAACTAACCAGAAGAACAGAAAAGGCAATGGCACCCCACTCCAGTACTCTTGCCTGGAAAATCCCATGGATGGAGGAGCCTGGTAGGCTACCGTCTATGGGGTCACACAGAGTCGGACACAACTGATGTGACTTAGCAGCAGCAGCAACCAGAAGAAAATTCACTTCTCAAGATATTTTGTGGCCTAATTGTTGGGATCTAGAATTCTAAACAGAAGTTTCAATTTTAGAAGTCCATTTGAATTTTTAAAGCCTGATTTTTCTGCCCAAAATGGAATTAGACTAACATGAAACAAGAGAACTAGGAAACAATGTGAAAATTCACGTCTGTTTTATTCACCATTGTACCTTCAGGACTTGGTATAGCACCCAGTTCATCAAAGCACTTTTTTCTTTTTTTACTGTTTAGGGATTATGAGCTGAGTTTATGCCATTGTCCTTAATCTTTCTACCATGAGATGTACTTGTTAAAACATTTTTAATACATCACAACTAACCCAATCTCAAATCATTTCATGCGCCAGTTCATAAAATGACTTTTACATTCTTCCCTCTGGTGAGATATTTTGCCAAATAGAATTAAAAGGTTAAAGTTAAGAGGCAAGACTAATGATAGGCAGACGTCATTAGAATAGAAAATTCTATTCTACAAAGATTAGAAGAAAGGAAATTTCTTAATAGTGTGGTTTCCATTTTGTCGTTAGAGCCTTGAATCAGAAGCACCAAATGCTCAAAGAGTGGCCAAGGTAATAGACAAAACAAATGAAATTAAATTAAATGAAAGGGGGAATGCTTTAGTAAAGAGGATCATTAGTTTCAGCCTCAGGATGCTTAGTCCTTGAATGAAAAGTGTGCCAGGCTGGATCCCTTCCCTCTTCTGAGAGGCTAGGCAAATCAGTGACAAAGGCCAAGGGGGACAGGCAGCAAGGCTTGGAGCTCTACCAGATAAGGCCTCAAGTCCCAGATCAAACAGCTCAAGAACTCTATCTAGCTGTGAGTCCCTATTAATAAAGCAGGGAGAGAGGGTAGAGAAAGTGTCACAGTAAATATCACTAAACAGCCTCTCCCTGTCTTCACTCCCATCCATTTTGTAGGAACAAATTCCTGATTTTCTCAACTTCCTCTCAGATATTTCTGAGAGTCCAGTGGGAACCACACACATTCCATATCAAACCAGCTTCAGGATTCTTGACCACTCAAGAATTCCCTCCTCTCTTGCTCCACTTTTCTGCAACATCTGTTAATGCCAGTTCCTTATGCAGCAGCTCTGCTCCTGTGCTCACTGAGGGGTCTACTGCTACTAACCCAACCCCCACATCCCCATTGCTACAGATGCCAGACACCGAGGGCGTCGTCATCTGATTGCAGGGCTCTGCCTCCTGATACTGCCAGAGATCCCAGCATGGAATCTGTCCATTGTGTCACTGCCATGTTACTGACATCTTTGTTCCCATAGCCTATAAAGACTTTTATTTTTATTGGGAAGGCGGGGGAAAAAAAAAATATATATATATATATATATATACACATATACATATATACACACATATATTATTTGCCCTGTTATTACAGACCTCTTGATTTAGAACTTAAAATATGAACTTGTGGCAACATTCTGAGTGACAGACAATGCACAGTCTCCCTTCTTCTAAGCCCAACTTTTGAATTTCTGCTTTCACTTCCCTGAGGATAAATTATTTCCATGAGACTCTTCATTTCACTCTAAACAAACTTCTGCTGAGTTTGCCCCACCCTAGACAGGACTGACACTCAGCTGGTAGGTGCCTATATGGGCGTCCCATCTGTTTACCCCTGGCACCCATTCTGATTGATCAATGACAAGTCTTTTAACTAGCCTGCCGCCTTCAAAACTTCCTAAATCCAAGAGAAAATACATGAAGGCTCATAGAGAACACATTAAAATATATTGCAGGAAAGTGCATGTTCCGTTTCTTCATTCCTTGAAAATCGGAAAAAATAAAAGATTGCCATATGATAATAAAGGTACTGTTTATTATTTCAGGGGATGTCGGTGATTTTCATTTGCAAGGGTATTCACTGTAGAATAGTACAAAATATGACAGATTCCTTCCGATAGTCAGATGTGGCTGAAAGTCCCAATGTGGTTAGTCAGGTCTAAACTGCTTCATCCCCATGTCCCTTCTCCTTCCTTTTTATAGCAGAATACACGTGTTTTGTCTGGACACACAGCTACTGAGATTAAGACCACGTTTTCCAGCCAGGGGTAGACGTGTAACTGTTTCAGCAAATAGAGTATGAACAGAAGTGATCCATTCAACTTTTGCACCATATAGTTTAGGAAGGAGATTGCTTGCACTCCATGGTGCAGACTGAAACACAGATGTGGTGCTGATGAGCTTGCTTCCACCTGGGTTGGAAAAGTAACAAGGCTGATAGGGTGTGGGCCCTGGGCAACCTCACTGTGGGCCTATTCTAGACTAATGACAGAAAAATCAACTCCTGCTTGTTTGAATCAGAGTATTTTGGGATGAAGGAGGGGACTCTTCATTACAGCAGTTTAGTCTATGTACAATCACATGGAAAGAGTCATTATAAAGTCATCTGTCTCTGGAAGGAAAACATATAGGTTTAAATATCTATATCTTAATGACCAGAGAAACTATATGATACAACCTCAGGGACTGTGTAATCAATGTGAAAATAATTTCTATTGAGAAAAAAAATTGTGGGCTTAAATTTTAGATAAATTATGTTACATACTGCACAACAGTCTGAAAGTCTGCATTTGATATGATGAAGTAATTATTCAATATATTAGAGAAATTGTCTGATATCATCTAAAGCTACTGCTTCATGTTAATTCCCAGGCCATCAGAGTCAAATTAATAACTAACATTTAAAGACAGTTGGATGTGTTTAGGTAATTAATATAAGTTATTGTGACAAAAAGTCACAAACATGGAGAGCACAAAGTTTTTCACATGAAACCCTCTAGAGTGGGACAGTTTTACTGTGACCCTTCTCTTACCCATGACCGTTACCTGGCTCCTCTTAGAGTTTTTACCATCATCTTGGAATTCTTTGCTTCTTCTCCCCATGTGGATAGTGGGTTGGAGGTTGGGGATGTAGAGAGATGGACTGAGCAGGACACAAAAAATACACTATCACACAGACCTAGACGTGACAGCCAAATTTTTCACTCATATTTTATTGTAGAGCTAGTCAAATACAAGACTGGGAAATGCAGGGAGCTCATCAGTATTTGGACTTCACAGTCGGCACAGTGATAAAGAATCCACCTGCAATTCAGGAGGTGCAAGAGATTCAGGTCTGATCCCTGGGTTGGGAAGATTGCCTGGAGAAGGAAATGGCAACCCTCTCCAGTATTCTTGCCTGGAAAATCGTATGGACAGAGGAACCTAATAGGCCTCAGTGCATGAGGCTACAAAGAGTCAGACACGACTGAGCACAACGCACACAAGAATATTCATGAGTATTTTTGGTCCCTTGCACAGCAGCCATTCTGACTGCTCGGGAAAGCAACAACTGTAGACATACTGGATATAATCTCTTGTCCCCTTAAACACTCCATCTCCTGCAGCTCTAGGAAGTATGCCCTGAGATGCAGTCTATAACACATAACAGCATTAGGAAAGATTCAGAATAGCCCCTGTTCTACAACACTGGTCCTAATCTTATAGGAGCTGAGAGACTAAAACTTATTTTCACATTCTTTCTTTTGAAAACCTTGATGAAGTGCTGAATTACATCTTAATTTATTATTTCCATTAAGTCACCTAGTCATGTCCGACTGTTTGAAACCCCATGAACAGCAGCATACCAGGCTTCCCTGTCCCTCACCATCTCCTGGAGTTTGCCCACATTCATGCCCATTGAATTGGTGATGCCATCCAACCATCTCATCCTCTGTTGCCCTCTTCTTCTTCTGCCTTCAGTCTTTCCCAGCATCAGGATCTTTTCCAATGAGTTGGCTCTTCACACCAGGTGGCCAAAGTATTGGAGCTTCAGCCTCATCATCAGTCCTTCCAATGAGTATTCAGGGTTGATATCCTTTATGATTGATTGATTTGATCTCCTTACTATCCAAGGTGTTCTCAAGAGTCTTCTCCAGCACCACAGTTCAAAAGCATCAATGCCTTTTTCTTTTTATTTATGAGGATTATTTTTATTTTTTTAATTTTTAATTGATGATTGGTTTACAATATTGGTTTGATTTCTGTCATACATCAACATGAATTAACCATAGGTGTACATACGTCCCCCTCCCGAAAGCATCAATTTTAACTTAGTTCCAACTTAAATTTTTTTGGGGGGAGGGGGTTGCTGCACAAGTTCTTAGTTGCTGAACACAGGATCATTGATCTTCATTGCAGCGCATGGTATCTTTAGTTGTAGCAAATGTTTGCTCTTAGTTACAGCATGTAGGATCTACTTCTCTGACCAGGGATGGAATCTGGACCCCCACATTGGGAGCACAGTTTTAGTCCCTGGACCACCAGGGAAGTCTCCCAACTTAGAATATAATTGACCTTTTCATGTTGTGGGCAATGATGCACCACCTTTAAAACAAACAAACAAAAAAAGCTGTGTCAGGAGAAAAAAGACTTGTGGAGTCAACCAAGCTGTGTCCCTAACTGGTTCTGTGGATTTGGGAGAATCCCAGAATCCTGTCTGGGTTCTTTCTTCATCTGTGAGAAAATAAGCAAGTAAACCATTAAAGGCTGGAGAGAAAAGAATTGAAATAAATGACTTCTGTGGCATCTAACACGTCTAGTATTCCATGGATTGCTAATTTTGTTTTTAATTTTTATACAATTTTTAAAGATTTCTTTCCATTTACAGTTATTACAAAATTTTGGTTATATTCCTCCTGTTGACAATACATTCTTGAACCTATTTTATACCCAGCAGTATCTACCTCCCACTCCACCACCCCTGTGTTGCCCCCTCCAGCCCCTCCCTGACTGAAAGTGAAGAGTGAAAGTGAAGTCCTTCAGTTGTGTCTGACTCTTTGCGACCCAATGGACTGTAGCCCACCAGGATCCTCCGTTCAGGGGATTTTCCAGGCAAGGGAATGGAATGGGCTGCCATTTCCTTCTCCATGGCCTCCCCTACTGGCAACCACTATTTTGTTCTCTGTATATGTGAGTCTGCTTCTTTGTGTTATGTTCACTAGTTTGTTGTATTTTTAGATTACACATATAAGTGATTTCATAAGTATTTATCTTTCTCTGATTTATTTCACAAAGCATAATGCCCTCCAAGTGCATCCATATTCCTGTAAATGGCAAAATTGCATTCTTTTTTGTGGCTGGATAACATTTCATTGTATATAAATATCACATGTTTATCTGTTCATCTGTTGATGGATATTTTGGTTACTTTCATGTCTTAGTTCTTGTAAATAGTGCTACCCTGAACACTAGTGTGCATATACCTATTCAAATTATGGTTTTCTCCAGATAGATGTCCAAGTGGGACTGCTTGATCATATGGCAACCATTTTTACTTTTTGAAGTACCCTCCATACTGTTCTCCATAGTGGCTATACCAATTTACATTCCCATTAACAGTGTAGGAAGATTCACTTTTCTCCACTCTTTCCATCATTTATTGTTTGTAAACTTTTTGATGATGGCCATTCTGACCAGTGTTAAGTGATACCTCATTGAAGCTTTGATTTGCATTTCTCTACTCATTAGAAAAGAGTCTGATGCTGGGAGGGATTGGGGGCAGGAGGAGAAGGGGACGAAAGACGATGAAATGGCTGCATGGCATCACTGACTCAATGGATGTGAGTCTGAGTGAACTCGGGAAGTTGGTGATGGACAGGGAGGCCTGGCGTGCTGTGATTCATGGGGTCGCAAAGAGTCGGACACAACTGAGTGACTGAACTGAATAATGAACGATGTTGAACATCTTTTTATGTGTTTTTTGGCTATTAGTTTGTCTTTTTGGAGAAATGTCTATTTAGATCTTCTGCCTTCTTTCTGATTGGGTTGTTTGTTTTTTTGATTTTGAGCTGCATGAGCAGTTTGTATATTTTGGAGATTTATCCCTTGTTGGCCACTTGTTTGCAAATATACTCTCCCATTTTGTGGGTTGTCTTTTTGTTTTGTTAATGATTTTCCTTAATGTGCAAAAGTTTTTAATTAGGTCCCTTTTGTTTATTTTTCTTTTTATTTTCATTACTATAGGAGGTGTATCCAAAAAGATATTAGTGTGATTTAAATCAAAGAGTGTTCTGCCTATGTTTTACTCTAAGAGTTTAATAGTATTTGGCTTTAAATATTGAGTTTGTTTTTGTATATGGTATTAGAGAATGTTCTAATTTCATTCTTTTACAGGTAACTGTCAGTTTTTCCAGCATCACTTTTTGAAGACACTGTCTTTTCCCTATTGAATTTTCTTGGCTCCTTTCTTGTAGATTAGTTGACCATAGGTGTGTGGGTTTATTTCTGGGCTTTCTGTCCTGTTCTCTTGATCTGTAAATCTGTCTTGGTGCCAGTACCATATTGTTTTGACTCTATAATCTGAAGTCAAGGAGCATGATCCCTCCAGCTCTCTTCCTCTTTCATGGGATTGTTTTGACTATTCAGGGTCTTTTATATTTCCATGAAAAATTTAAAATTATTTGTTCCAGTTCTGTAAAAAAATTGGTAATTTGATAGGGGTTGTATTAAATCTTGATGTGGAACAACAGACTGGTTCCAAATCAGGAAAGGAGTACATCACGCTGTATATTGTCACCCTCCTTATTTAACTTATATGCAGAGTACATCATGCAAAATGCTGGACTGGATGGAACACAAGCTGGAATCAAGATTGCCTGGAGAAATATCAATAACTTCAGATATGCAGATGACACCACCTTTACGGCAGAAAGCAAAGAACTAAAGAGCCTCTTTATGAAAGTGAAAGTGGAGAGTGAAAAGGTTGGCTTAAAACTCAACATTTAGAAAATTAAGATCATGGCATGTGGTCCTATCACTTTATGGCAAATAGATGGAGAAACAGTGAGAGACTTTATTTTTTTGGGGGGGGGCTCCTAAATCACTGCAGATGGTGACTCTAGCCATGAAATTCAAAGATGCTTGCTCCTTGGAAGAGAAGCTATGACCAACCTAGACAGCATGTTAGAAAGCAGAGACATCACTTTAGCATCAAAGGTCCGTCTAGTCAATCTATGGTTTTTCCAGTAGTCATGTATGGATGTTAGAGTTGGACTCTAAAGAAAGCTGATCACTGAAGCATTGATGCTTTTGAACTGTGGTGTTGGACTCTTGAGAGTCCCTTGGGCTGCAAGGAGATCAAATCAGTCAATCCTAAAGGAAATCAGTCCTGAATATTCATTGGCAGGACTGATGCTGAAGCTGAAGCTCCAATACTTTGGCCATCTGATGTGAAGAACTGACTCATTGGAAAAGACCCTGATGCTGCAAAAGATTGAGGGCAGGAGAAGGGGATGACAGAGGATGAGAAGTTTGGATGGCATCACTGACTCAAAGGTCTTGAGTTTGAGCAAGCTCCAGGAGATGATGATGAACAGGAAAGCTTGGCGTGCTGCAGTCCATGGGGTCACAAAGAATCAGACATAACTGAGTGTTTGAATAGAACTGTATTAGATCTGTAGCTTCCCTTCAGTAGTATAGTCATTTTGACAATAGTTATTCTTCCAATCCAAGTACCCCAGGTAGATTTCCATCTGTTTGTGTCACTTTTGATTTCTTTCATCAGCATCTTACAGTTGTTGGGGTACACATCTTATGCTCCTTAGGTAGGTTTATTCCTAGCTTTTTTATTCTTTTTAGTGTCATGGTAAATGGGATTATTTTACTTAATTTCCCTTTCTGATCTTTTGTTATTCAGTTCAGTTCAGTTCAGTTCAGTCGCTCAGTCATGTCTGGCTATTTGTGACCCCATGAATAGCAGCACACCAGGCCTCCCTGACCATCACCAGCTCCCGAAGTTCACTCAGACTCACGTCCATAGTCAGTGATGCCATCCAGCCATCTCATCCTCTGTCGTCCCCTTCTCCTCCTGCACCCAATCCCTCCCAGCATCAGAGTTTTTTTCCAATGAGTCAACTCTTCACATGAGGTGGCCAAAGTAATGGAGTTTCAGCTTTAGCATCATTCCTTTCAAAGCACACCCAGGGCTGATCTCCTTCAGAATGGACTGGTTGGAACTCTTTGCAGTCCAAGGGACTCTCAGGAGTCTTCTCCAACACCACAGTTCAAAAGCATCAATTCTTCGGCGCTCAGCCCTCTTCACAGTCCAACTCTCACATCCATACATGACCACTGGAAAAACCATAGCCTTGACTAGACGGACCTTAGTCGGCAAAGTAATGTCTCTGCTTTTGAATATGCTATCTAGGTTGGTCATAACTTTTCCTCCAAGGAGTAAGTGTCTTTTAATTTCATGGCTGCAATCACCATCTGCAGTGATTTTGGAGCCCAAAAAAATGAAGTCTGACACTGTTTCCACTGTTTCCCCATCTATTTGCCATGAAGTGATGGGACCGGATGCCATGGTCTTCGTTTTCTGAATGTTGAGATTTAAGCCAACTTTTTCACTCTCCGTTTTGACTTTCATCAAGAGGCTTTTTAGTTCCTCTTCACTTTCTGCCATAAGTGTGGTGTCAATTAGAGAAGAAAAAGATATAAAAAGGTTTCAAATTAGAAAAAAAAAGAAGTAATACAACAGTTCTCTGTATATTAATTTGATATCCTGTGGCTTTAATGAATCCTTTGATGAGCACTAGTAATTTTCTGGTATTGTGTCATCTGCAAGTAGTAACAGTATTACTTCTTCTTTTTCTAATTTGAAACCCTTTTATATCTTTTCTTCTCTAACTGTTGTGGATAGGACTTCCAGAACTATTTTGAATAAAAAGTGGTGAAAGTGGACATCCTCGTCTCCTGATCTTAGAGGAAATGCTTTTAGTTTCTCACCATTGAGCATGATGTTAGCTGTGGGTTTGGCATATATGACCTTATTATGTTAAGGTCATGTTAGATTCTCTTTAAGTGCACTTTCCGGAGAGTTTTTTTTTTTTTTTAAATCATAAGTGGATGTTGAATTTTATCAAAATCTTTTTCTGCATCTACTGATATGATCATATAGTTTTTGTTCTTCAATTTATTAACATGGTATATCACACTGATTGATCTGCAGATATTGAAAAATCCTTGCATCCCTGGGAGAAATACCACTTGATCATGGTATATGATTTTTAATGTATTGTTGGATTTGGCTTGCTAGTATTCTATTGAGAATTATTGTGTCTATGCTCATCAGTAATACTGACCTGTGATTTTCTTATACTGTGGTATCTTTGGTTCTGATATCAAGGTGATGGTGGCCTCATAGAATGATTTTGGAAGTGTTCCTTCCCTCTTCAATTTTTTGGAATAGTTTCAGAAAGATTGATGTTAACTCTTCTCTGAGTGTTTGATAGAATTCTCCTGTGAGGCCATCTGTCCTGGACTTTCATTTTTAATCATAGTATCAATTTCAGTACTTGTAATTGGTCTGTTCATATTTTCTGTTTCTTCCTGGTTCAATCTTGGGAGATTGTACCTTTCTAGGAATTTGTCCATTTCTACTAGGTTGTCCATTTTATTGGCATGTGGTTACCTATGGTAGTCTTTTATGGTCCTTTATGTTTCTGTGGAGGAGTTGCTTGTAACTTCTCCTTGTTCATTTCTAATTTTTTGATTTGGGCTCTCTCCCTTTTTTTCTTGGTGGGTCTAGCTAAAGGTTTATCAGTTTTGTTTATCTTTTCAAAGAACCAGGTTTTAATTTCATTCATCTTTTCTACTGTTTTCTTAGTCTCTATTACATTTATTTCTGCTCAGATCTTTATGAATTTTTCCTTCTATTAACTTTGGGTTTTGTTTGTTCTTATTTCCCTTTTTGCTTTAAGTGTAAGGTTAGGTTGTTTGAGATTTTTCTTGTTTCCTGAGATAAGCTTGTATCATTATAAACTTCCCCCTTAGAACTGCTTTTGCTGCATCCCAGAGATTTTGGAATATTGTGTTTTCATTTGTCTGCAGATGTTTTTTTATTTCCTCTTTCATTTCTTCAGTGATCTATTGCTTATTTTGTTGTGTGTTGTTCAGCCTCAATGTGTTTAGGAATTTTGCAATTTTTTTTCCTTAAAGTTGATTTCTAATCTCATATCACTGTGGCTAGAAAAGATGTTTGATATAACTTTAATTTTCTAAAACTTACTGAGGCTTGATTTCTGGCCTATTATGTAACGTATTAGGCATCTCTGGTGGCTCAGCAGTACAGAATCTGCCTGCAGTGAAGGAGCTGCAGGCAGCGTGATTTCAATCCCTGGATTGGGAAGATTCCCTGGAGGAGGGCATGGCAACTCACTCCAGTATTCTTGCCCAGAGAATCCCTTGGACAAAGGAGCCTGGTAGGTTACAGTCCATAGGTTTGCAAAGAGTTGGACACTACTGAAACAACTTAGCACAGACACATGTAATATATCCTAGAGAATGTCTCATGTGCACTTGAAAAGAATGTATTGTACATTACAATACAAAGCACTTGTATTCTGCTTCTTTCAGACATAGATCACTAATTTTAAATTTAATGTCTGCCCTAGAAACTAAGGCATTTTAACAGCTTTCTAGACCTTGGGTATTTTAACTTTTTGCTTCATTCTACTTCATACCAAACGTATTGAAATGTACTCAGATTTTAAGTGAAATATAATCACTGCAGATGGTGACTGTAGCCATGAAATTAAAAGACGCTTACTCCTTGGAGGAAAAGTTATGACCAACCTAGATAGTATATTCGAAAGCAGAAACATTATTTTGCTGACTAAGGTCCATCTAGTCAAGGCTGTGGTTTTTCCTGTGGTCATGTATGGATGTGAGAGTTGGACTGTGAAGAAGGCTGAGCACCGAAGAATTGATGCTTTTGAACTGTGGTGTTGGAGAAGACTCTTGAGAGTCCCTTGGACTGCAAGGAGATCTAACCAGTCCATTCTTAAGGAGATCAACCCTGGGATTTCTTTGGATGGAATGATGCTAAAGCTGAAACTCCAATACTTTGTCCACCTCATGCGAAGAGTTGACTCATTGGAAAAGACTCTGATGCTGGGAGGGATTGGGTGCAGGAGGAGAAGGGGATGACCGAGGATGAGATGGCTGGATGGCATCACGGACTTGATGGACGTGAGTCTGAGTGAACTCTGGGAGATGATGATGGACAGGGAGGCCTGGCATGCTGCAATTCATGGGGTCGCAAAGAGTCGGACACAACTGAGCGACTGAACTGAACTGAACTGAACTGATAAATTATACATATCTGTACATGTGCTTCATATTTTTGAGTCAATAACTTTTTTAGTTCTAAAATAATTATTTTGCCTTAATACTACAGGCATGTAGGTCCTAATGATACATAGAGCCTCCAAAGAACTATTCTTCAGATTCTCACAAAATGCATTTCAGTTTGACTTGGTGGGTCCCAGCATGGAGAGCTGTTCCAAAATGGAACATATATTAAAATACTCTATTCTTAAGAAATAATAGTCACACAAGTCACTACATTCACTAGGAAAATCAAAGGAACTGGAATAAGTAAGGATTGGCAGAAAGGGTAACCTACCAAAGTGAAGAGACTCAGAGCTATTCAAGCAATGTGGGTCAGCAGTTTGATGGCTCTTACGTGGTCTCAGAATATGACTGTGGGGAGAAGTTAGCTGTATTTTTTTTTTTTAATTTTAAAATGTTTAATTCTTACATGCATTCCCAAACATGAACCCCCCTCCCACCTCCCTCCCGACAACATCTCTCTGGGTCATCCCCATGCACCAGCCCCAAGCATGCTGCATCCTGCGTCAGACATAGACTGGCGATTCAATTCACATGATAGTAGAAGTTAGCTGTATTTTAAATGTCTAAGATTTGAAAGGGAATTCTTTGTGAAAACATTACAGGAGTTGAGGTACAAGAAAATGAGAAGTAGTCACCTTAAAAATTACAAGAGTTATCAGACTAATTGGGCTATAATCCAAAGAACTTCAGTGGGTTGAACCTTTCCTACAAAAGTTTAGGCAGTTAGCTCAATCAATCAATATTTTGTACAACTTCCATGAGCCCAGAGAATTATTGCTAAAGACTAGATATGCTCTTTAACCTAGAAGGACAATCCAGCTAGAGATACTACAAAGGGATTTTTGGAAAGAACAAGACCTTTTCAAAAGGACTTTCTGCCCAGGGATCCTCAGTCCCTGAACAGAGGTCAGGAAATTGCATGCCCTATAAACGCAGATTCAGCTCAGCCAGACGAGTACCCCCTTATACTGCTCATTTACTAGGGTTCCAGCTCTTCCTTGATAAAGTCATCAAGTCAATGAGACAATCTGAGCTGGTGAAGACTTTGTCAATCCAAGAAATTCTTAATAACACCGAGTCAAAATAAAACAACATTTTGATCACACAGACTTTCAAAATGTTTGTTACCACAGGTTGACCTGGTGACCAATAAGATTATTTGTCACTTGAGTCTGCAGAAGGAAGACAGGAAATGCTTCTTTCTTGAAACTAATAAAATTGAATATTTATGCAATAAATGTCTACAAGATACCAACTTTAATAAGAAAGATAGAACTAACATAATAATCCCTTTGCTGGAATGCCTGTGGCTTATGTATCATGTAGAACAAATTAGGAATTACTTTACATTCCTAGACTTTATCACTATGAAATAACTATTTTTTTAATCCAAAATTGCAAATAAATTATGTAAAACCAGTAGTAAAAAATTAGTGAAAGATATTTTGAAACTATGGTTCATTTTGAAATCAATTAGATTTGGCAAGTATCTAACTAATTACAAATCTATTTTGTAACTTGGAATTAGGCCAAGCCATTAAAATAGCCTGTTCAAAACAGGCCAGGCTAGTAAAAGTGGAACACAAAAATTAGGATGAACCCAAAATGAGCAGAGCAGCTGCCTAACACCTGGCAGTTAATGAAAATCGAAGTTAAAGTGTAAGAATAGCTAATGAAATGATTGAAGTATACATAGTAATAGACCTTGTCAAGACAAGCATCTATAGAAAAAGAAGGAATACTTCAATGAGGAGGAAAGGATTCAACTTTTCCAAGGTAATGGGTTCTACTTGAAACAATCCAAGCTCAAATCACAAAGGATCTCAAACCAACCACTAACTGAATTTTGATCAAAATATGGAAAATATAGAAGCATGTCTCATGTAGAAGTACATAGAAATTGACAGTTATAAAATTAAAATGATCTCCTTGCTGTCTCTTAACAATTCCAAAAGGAAAGAGAATAGAACTGGAAGTAAGAAAAACTGTTATGAAGGAGGCTGTGACCTTGAGCAACTGATTTAATCTCTGCATGCTTAAATTTCACTTTCAAGCTGGGGCACTTAGACTGAGTGATATCTTAAGTCTGTTCCAGCTTTAGTATTGAATTTCATCAAAGCACTTGTGAGGTGTTTAAACAGGGTTACAGTAAGAATAAGGACATGATGGGAATCCCATGCTCTCTTCATTTCTTATCATTGAATTAGGCCTATAGTACCTAAACTCAAGGTTCTCTCCTCACTTCCTTAATAAGACATTGTTTCCAGTGTTTTGGAGAAGGAAATGGCAACCCACTCCAGTATTCTTGCCTGGGGAATCCCATGGTCAGAGGAGCCTGGTAGGCTACAGTCCACGGGGTCGCAAAGAGTCAGACACGACTGAGCAACTTCACTTTCCAGTGTTTAATAGATAACATTTATGATATCATGCAAAGGAATCTATAAAGTTTTCAATGTGCTGTTTTGAAGTTTATTGTTTCTTAATTTATTTTATTTATTTTTGCCTGCCCAGAGTCTTCATTGCTGCATGTGGGTTTTCTCTTATTTTTTATTTATTTATTTTTAATATAAATATATTTATTTTAATTGGAGGCTAATTACTTTACAATATTGCGTTGGTTTTGCCATACATCAACATGAATCTGCCATGGGTATACACGTGTTCCCCATTCTGAACCACCCTCCCCATACCATCCCTCTGGGTCATCCCAGTGCACCAGTCCAGAGTATCCTGTACCATGCATCTAGCCTGGTCTGGTGATTCATTTCACATATGATATTATACATGTTTCAATGCCATTCTCCCAAATCATCCCACCCTCGCCCTCTCCTGCCGGGGTCCAGCCCTGGTGGATCCAGGGTAATTTGAAGGTGGGGACGGAGTCGGCATCCTGGAAAAAACTTATTTAATTACAGATATAGAGGGAGATTAGAAACAGATAGTGTAGTAGAAAAAGAGGCTGAATTCAGCTAGAAAAGTGAGAAAGAAACGACACGGGGGAATCAGTCTTTCCAGAAACTGATCCGATTTCTTTATTTTTCAGGTTTGTTTATATATCTTTTTGTTATACATAGGGATGAATACAGAGTCACGTGGGGGTCAGCAGACCTGACCCTTGTCACAAGCAAGTGCTTCATATAAATTATACAAAGGTCTTATGAGTTTCATCATCTTCTAGCCATGAGGTCTGCTGACATTTTATGGCCCTTTCTGATACCGGTCAGTTAACCAGAAAACTTATTTTTCCAGGGGTGATTTTTTCTTAAATCAGGCACCACCCTCCAAATAAAGTTGCATTCCTATAGGGTGAGGGTGTAGTGAGTTACAATCAAGAAAGGAATTTACTTAACCTAAGGCTTAACATGATTAATCTTAAAGGTTAATACTTATTTCTCCTATATGCTAGTTATATTCATTATAAGGGCAGGAATATGGAGATTTAGCAGCAAATATTGGCTCAACAAATGTAAACCCTTCACCAATGTTTCCCTTAAGATCTATTTTGTCTTAAGATAGTGATAAAGTTACATTTTTACATAGCATAGTGATTTATAACAAAGTACAGTGATCTATAACAAAAGAGAAGATTCATTAACTCAAAAGTCTAGTATTGCTAACATCAAAAAACTACTATATTTCCTTTTCTATATTCCAAATACATTGATTAACATATTCCCAGGTGCCTAAGGATATGGAGGTCTGATGGCAATCACTGACTCATCAATGAAAAAAGCCCTATGCTAATACTCCAAACTCTCTGTGCTGTTTATGGTTGAGAGGTTGTCACACACACGAGCTAGTCTGTCCGCAGAGAGGTTTGACCTGAGACATCCTTGTCACACCCAGGGCAGGGAATTAGCAGTAATATTGGCAAGACAAATGAAGAAAAAACCCTTTACCAATATAATTCCTAATCAACCCACTATACTATACTGATGATCTTCTAACTTCTCAAAAGAGTCTGTATTTAGAAAGTTTTAAAACATTCCGTGCCTCTCATAGTTGGGAGGCTGTAAACAATCACATGAGGCTGGATGAGCCTGATCAGGCAGGCCAGAGAACTTTCAGAGTTCATAAGTTGAAACACTCTTGTCATGCCCAGGAATTTTTATTAACTGGAGCTGCAAGTTAACTCCTTTTCTGAGAGAAATGGTTATGGGGGAGAGCTCCCCGTAAAGTACTCTGGTTTTGGGGGTAGATGCTCGGGAACAAGGGGTTTCCTGAGGCTTGATCACACCTTTGCGTATGCCAAGCTTCCTTCCTCATGACCTTTGCCATGGGCGGAGTTCCTCACGCTGGCTCCCAGCACTCTCCCACAGAGTCCAAAAGACTGTTCTATACATCTGTGTCTCTTTTGCTGTCTCACATACAGGGTTATCGTTACCATCTTTCTAAATTCCATATATAAGTATTAGCATACTGTATTGGTGTTTTTCTTTCTGGCTTACTTCACTCTGTATAATAGGCTCCAGTTTCATCCACCTCATTAGAACTGATTCAAAGGTATTCTTTTTAACGGCTGAGTAATACTCTATTGTGTATATGTACCACAGCTTTCTTATCCATTCGTCTGCTGATGGACTTCCAGGTTGCTTCCTTGTCCTGGCTATTATAAACAGTGCTGGGATGAACATTGGGGTACACGTGTCTCTTTCAATTCTGGTTTCCTCGGTGTGTATGCCCAGCAGCGGGATTGCTGGGTCATATGGCAGTTCTATTTCCAGTTTTTTAAGGAATCTCCACACTGTTCTCCATAGTGGCTGTACTAGTTTGCATTCCCACCAACAGTGTAAGAGGGTTCCCTTTTCTCCACACCCTCTCCAGCATTTATTGCTTGTAGACGTTTGGATAGCAGACATTCTGACTGGCATGAAATGGTACCTCATTGTGGTTTTGATTTGCATTTCTCTGATAATGAGTGATGTTGAGCATCTTTTCATGTATTTGTTAGCCATCTGTGTGTCTTCTTTGGATAAATGTCTATTTAGTTCTTTGGCCTATTTTTTTTATTGGGGTGTTTATTTTTCTGGAATTGAACTGTAGGAGTTGCTTGTATATTTTTGAGATTAGTTGTTTGTCAGTTGCTTCATTTGCTATTATTTTCTCCCATTCTGAAGGCTGTCTTTTCACTTTGCTTATAGTTTCCTTCATTCTGCAAAAGCTTTTAATTTTAATTAGGTCCCATTTGTTTATTTTTTCTTTTATTTCCAATATTCTGGGAGGTGGGTCATAAAGGATCCTACAGTGATTTATGTTGGAGAGTGTTTTGCCTATGTTTTCCTCTAGGAGTTTTACAGTTTCTGGTCTTACATTTAGATCTTTAGTCCATTTAGAGTTTATTTTTGTGTATGGTGTTAGAACGTGTTCTAGTTTCATTCTTTTACAAGTGGTTGACCAGTTTTCCCAGCATCACTTGTTAAAGAGATTGTCTTTTCTCCATTGTATATTCTTGCCTCCTCCATCAAAGATAAGGTGTCCATAGGTGCATGGATTTATATCTGCACTTTCTATTTTGTTCTGTTGATCTATGTTTCTGTCTTTGTGCCAGTACCATACTGTCTTGATGACTGTGGCTTTGTAATGGAGACTGAAGTCAGGCAGGTTGATTCCTCCAGTTCCATTCTTCTTTCTCGATTACTTTGGCTATTCGAGGTTTTTTGTATCTTCATACAAATTGTGAAAGTATTTGTTCTAGCTCTGTGAAAATACCGTTGGTAGCTTGATAGGGTTTGCATTGAATCTGTAGATTGCTTTGGGTAGTATACTCGTTTTCACTATATTGATTCTTCCAATCCATGAACACGGTATATTTCTCCATCTATTAGTGTCCTTTTCTATTTCTTTCACCAGTGTCTTATAGTTTTCTATATATAGGTCTTTAGTTTCTTTAGGTAGATATATTCCTAAGTATTTTATTCTTTTTGTTGCAATGGTGAATGGAATTGTTTCCTTAATTTCTCTATTTTCTCATTATTAGTGTATAGGAATGCAAGGGATTTCTGTGTGTTGACTTTACTATATTCATTGACTAGCTCTAGTAATTTTCTGGTGGAGTCTTTAGGGTTTTCCATGTAGAGGACCATGTCATCTGCAAACAGTGAGAGTTTTACTTCTTCTTTTCCAATTTGGATTCCTTTTATTTCTTTTTCTGCTCTGATTGCTGTGGCCCAAACTTCCAAAACTATGTTGAATAGTAGTGGTGAAAGTGGCACCCTTGTCTTGTTCCTGACTTTAGGGGAAATGCTTTCAATTTTTCACCATTGAGGATAATGTTTGCTGTGGGTTTGTCATATATAGCTTTTATTATGATGAGGTATGTTCCTTCTATTCCTGCTTTCTGGAGAGTTTTTATCATAAATGGATGTTGAATTTTGTCAAAGGCTTTCTCTGCATCTATTGAGATAATCATATGGCTTTTATTTTTCAGTTTGTTAATGTGGCATATTACATTGATTGATTTGTGGATATTGAAGAATCCTTGCATCCCTGGGATAAAAGCCTACTTGGTCATGATGTATGATCTTTTTAATGTGTTGTTGGATTCTGATTGCTAGAATTTTGTTAAGGATTTTTGCGTCTATGTTCATCAGTGATATTGGCCTGTAGTCTTCTCTTTTTGTGGCATCTTTATCAGGTTTTGGTATTAGGGTGATGGTGGCCTCATAGAATGAGTTTGGAAGTTTACCTTCCTCTGCAATTTTCTGGAAGAGTTTGAGTAGGATAGGTATTAGCTCTTCTCTAAATTTTTGGTGGAATTCAGCTGTGAAGCCATCTGGTCTGGACTTTTGTGTGCTCGAAGATTTCTGATTACAGTTTCAATTTCCATGCTTGTGATGGGTCTGTTAAGATTTTCTATTTCTTCCTGGTTCAGTTTTGGAAAATTGTACTTTTCTAAGAATTTGTCCATTTCTTCCACATTGTCCATTTTATTGGCATACAACTGCTGATAGTAGTCTCTTATTATTCTTTGTATTTCTGTGTTGTCTGCTGTGATCTCTCCATTCTCATTTCTAATTTTATTGATTTGATTTTTCTCCCTTTGTTTCTTGATGAGTCTGGCTAATGGTTTGTCAATTTTATTTATCCTCTCAAAGAACCAGCTTTTGGCTTTGTTGATTTTTGCTATGGTCTCTTTTGTTTCTTTTGCACTTATTTCTGCCCTAATTTTTAAGATTTCTTTCCTTCTGCTAACCCTGGGGTTCTTCATTTCTTCCTTTTCTAGTTGCTTTAGATGTAGAGTTCAGTTCAGTTCAGTTGCTCAGTCATGTCCGACTCTTTGCGACCCCATGAATCACAGCACGCCAGGCCTCCTTGTCCATCACCAACTCCCGAAGTTCACTCAGAGTCACATCCATTGAGTCAGTGATGCCATCCAGCTATCTCATCCTGTGTCATCCCCTTCTCCTCCTGTCCCCAATCCCTCCCAGCATCAGAGTCTTTTCCAATGAGTCAACTCTTCACATGAGGTGGCCAAAGTACTGGAGTTTCAGCTTTAGCATCATTCCTTCCAAAGAAATCTCAGGGTTGATCTCCTTCAGAATGGACTGGTTGGATCTCCTTGCAGTCCAAGGGGCTCTCAAGAGTCTTCAACACCACAGTTCAAAAGCATCGATTCTTTGGCACTCAGCTTTCTTCACAGTCCAACTCTTACATCCATACATGACCACAGGAGAAACCATAGCCTTGACTAGACGGACCTTAGTCGGCAAAGTAATGTCTCTGCTTTTCAATATGCTATCTAGGTTGGTCATAACTTTTCTTGCAAGGATTAAGCGTCTTTTAATTTCATGGCTGCAGTCACCATCACAGTGATATTGGAACCCCTCTCCGGAAAAAAAAAAAAAAAAGATTTCTTTCCTTCTATTAACCCTGGGTTTCTTCATTTCTCCCTTTTCTGGTTTCTTTAGGTGTAGAGTTAGGTTATTTAATTGACTTTTTTCTTATTTCTTGAGGTATGCCTGTATTGCTATGAATCTTCCCCTTAGCACTGCTTTTACAGTGTCCCACAGATTTTGGGTTGTTGTGTTTTCATTTTCATTCGTTTCTATGCATATTTTGATTTATTCTGTGATTTGTCGGCTTTTCAGCAGTGTGTTGTTCAGCCTCCATATGTTGGAATTTTTAATAGTTTTCCCCTGTAATTGACATCTAATGTTACCTCATTGTGGTCAGAAAAGATGCTTGGAATAATTTCTTTTTATTTTAAATTTACCACAGCTAGATTAATGGCCCAAGATGTGATCTATCCTGGAGAAGGTTCTGTGTGCACTTGATAAAAAGGTGAAATTCATTGTTTTGGGGTGAAATGTCCTATAGATATCAATTAGGTCTAACGGGTCTATTATACCATTTAAAGTTTGTCTTTCCTTGTTAATTTTCTGTTTAATTGATCTATCCATAGATGTGAGTGGGGTATTAAAGTCTCCCACTATTATTGTGTTATCATTAATTTCCCCTTTCATACTTGTTAGCATTTGTGTTACATATTGCGGTGCTCCTATGTTGGGTGCATATATATTGATAATTGTTATATCTTCTTCTTGGATTGATCCTTTGATCATTATGTAGTGTCCTTCTTTGTCTCTTTTCACAGCCTTTGTTTTAAAGTCTATTTTATCTGATATGAGTATTGCTACTCCTACTTTCTTTTGGTCTCTATTTGCGTGGAATATCTTTTTCCAGCCCTTCACTTTCAGTCTGTATCTGTTCCTTGTTTTGAGGTGGGTCTCTTGTAGACAACATATATAGGGGTCTTGTTTTTGTGTCCATTCAGCTGGTCTTTATCTTTTGGTTGGGGCATTCAACCAATTTACATTTAAGGTAATTATTGACAAGTATGATCCTGTTGCCATTTACTTTATTGTTTTGAGTTCGAGTCTATACACCCTTTTTGTGTTTCCTGTCTAGATAAAATCCTTTAGCATTTGTTGGAGAGCTGGTTTGGTGGTGCTGAATTCTCTCAGCTTTTGCTTGTCTGTAAAGCTTTTGATTTCTCCTTCATATTTGAGTGAGATCCTTGCTGGGTACAGTAATCTGGGCTGTAGGTTATTTTCTTTCATTACTCTAAGTATGTCCTGCCATTCCCTCCTGGCCTGAAGAGTTTCTCTTGAAAGATCAGCTGTTATCTTTATGGGAATCCCCTTGTGTGTTATTTGTTGTTTTTCCCTTGCTGCTTTTAATATTTGTTCTTTGTGTTTGATCTTTGTTAATTTGATTAATATGTGTCTTGTGCTGTTTCACCTTGGGTTTATCCTGTTTGGGACTCTCTGGGTTTCTTGGACTTGGGTGATTATTTCCTTCCCCATTTTAGGGAAGTTTTCAACAATTATCTCCTCAAGTATTTTCTCATGGTCTTTCTTTTTGTCTTCTTCTTCTGGGATTCCTATGATTCAAATTTTGGGGCATTTAACATTGTCCTAGAGGTCTCTGAGATTGTCCTGATTTCTTTTAATTTGTTTTTCTTTTTTCCTCTCTGATTCTTTTATTTCTACCATTCTATTTTCTATCTCACTAATCCTATCTTCTGCCTCCGTTATTCTACTATTAGTTCCCTCCAGAGTGTTTTTGATCTCGTTTAATGGCAACCCACTCCAGTACTCTTGCCTAGAAAATCCCATGTATGGAGGAGCCTGGTAGGCTGCAGTCCATGGGGTTGCAAAGAGTTGGACACAACTGAGCGACTTAACTTTTCACTTTCATGCATTGGAGAAGGCAATGGCAACCCATTCCAGTGTTCTTGCCTTGAGAACCCCAGGGACGGGGGAGCCTGGTGGGCTGCCATCTATGGGGTCGCACAGAGTCGGACACGACTGAAGCGACTTAGCGGCAGCATTGCATTACATTATTTATTATATATTGACTCTTTTTAATTTCTTCTAGGTCCTTGTTAAACCTTTCTTGCATCTTCTCAATCCTTGTCTCCGGGCTATTTATCTGTGATTCCATTTTGTTTTCAAGATTTTGGATCATTTTCACTATCATTATTTGGAATTCTTTATCAGGTAGATTCCCTATCTCTTCCTCTTTTGTTTGGTTTGGTGGGCATTTATCCTGTTCCTTTACCTGCTGTGTATTCCTCTATCTCTTCATCTTGTTTATATTGCTGTGTTTGGGGTGGCCTTTCTATATTCTGGCAGTTTGTGGAGTTCTCTTTATTGTGGAGTTTCCTTGCTGTGGGTGGGGTTGTACGGGTGGCTTGTCAAGGTTTCCTGGTTAGGGAAGCTTGTGTTGGTGTTCTGGTGGGTGGAGCTGATTTCTTCTCTCTGGAGTGCAATGAAGTGTCCAGTAATGAGTTATGAGATGTCAGTGGGTTTGGAGTGACTTTGGGCAGCTTGTATATTGAAGCTCAGGGCTGTGTTCCTGTGTTGCTGGAGAATTTGCGTGGTATGTCTTGTTCTGGAACTTGTTGGCCCTTGGGTGGTGCTTGGTTTCAGTGTAGGTATGGAGGCATTTGATGAACTCCTGTCAATTAATGTTCCCTGTTGTCAGGAATTCTCTGGTGTTCTCTGGATTTGGACTTAAGCCTCCTACTTCTGGTTTTCAGTCTTATTTTTACAGTAGCCTCAAGACTTCTCCATCTATACAGTGCCATTGATAAAACATCTAGGTTAAAGATGAAAAGTTTCTCCACAGTGAGGGACACCCAGAGAGGTTCACAGAGTTACATGGAGAAGAGAAGAGGGAGGAGGGAGATAAAGGTGACCCAGCTGAGATGAGGTGGAATCAAAAGAGGAGGGAGCAAGCTAGCCAGTAATCACTTCCTTATGTGCACTCCACAGTCTGGACCGCTCAGAGATGTTCATGGAGTTACACAGAGAAGAGAAGAGCGAGGAAGGAGACAGAGGTGGCCAGGAGGATAAAGGGGGGAATCAAAAGGAGAGAGACAGATCCAGCCAGTAATCAGTTCCCTAAGTGTTCTCCACCATCCAGAACACACAAAGAGATACACAGAATTAGGTAGAGAAGAGGAAAGGGGAGGGAGGAGATAGAGGTGACCTGGTGGAGAAAAAGGAGAGTCAAAAGGGGGAGAGAACAATCAAGCCAGTCATCTCACTCCCAAGTAAAAATGGGTACTGAAGGTTGGGTTCTTAAAGGTACAAAATTGATAACAAATACCAAAAAGCAAAGATTAAAAATCTAGAGAAGAGGTTGGATTTTCAAAAATACAATATTAAAGGGAAAAAAGTCACAAAAATTATAAAATAAATATATATATGAAGTTTGCTTTTAAAAAATAGTGTCTCTTTTTTATTTTTGCAAAGTAATTGTAGGTTATAAAAATGAAAATTAAAGGAGTAATAGAGGACTTAAACTTTTTTTAATTTTTTAAAATAAAGAGTGATAGTAAAAATATATCTAGGACTTTCTCTGGTGTTGTTGTGGGCAGTGTGGGGTCAGTTCAGTTTCAGATAGTTCCTTGATCTGGCTTATATTTCTCAAGATCTATAGGCCCCTTCCTATGTATTTGGTGCTAACTACAGGATTTTGATCTATTGCACCTATCACTTCCAAGGAGATTCCCTCTGTTTTAGCTTATTCTGTTTGCTGGTTTAATTCAGTTCAGTTGCTCAGTCGTGTCCGACTCTGCGACCCCATGAATCGCAGCCTGCCAGGCCTCCCTGTCCATCACCAACTCCCGGAGTTCACTCAAACTCACGTCCATTGAGTTGGTGAACCATCCAGCCATCTCATCCCCTTTCGTCCGGTTTTCCTCCTGCCCCCATAGGAAAAGGAGTCAAGGCTGTATATTGCTGATCTCTTCAGTGTCTAATTTCCTCCCTGACACAAGGGGGCGGTAGTGGATACTTTTTTAGGCTCCCTTGTTCAGTCGTGCTGTGGAGAGGGAGGGACACTACCAACAGATAACACTGGCGTGTGCTCACAGTGTCTCATCCGCACTGGGTTTGCACCCGCTCATGACGTGTGCTTCCCCTGTCAACACTGCTTAGGCTCTAGGTTGCTCTGCCGGTAACTGTCTGAGGCTGGGCCTGGGCTGTATGCACTTCCCAGGTCTAAGCCGCTCAGGTTCAGGTACTCTGGTAGTCCCCAGAGGTGCAGATTTGGTTGGGCCTGCGTTTTGTCCCCTTCCCAGGTCTGAGCAGCTCAGGTGACCAGGTGTTTGGCGAGTGTGGTCGCTGTGACTTATAGCCTCCCCCATCCCTGCTGCTCAGTTTTCTGGGTGAAAACCAGCACACCTTCTCAGACAGATGTTGACCGTCTAGAATTTCAAGAAGTCTTAGTTAGCAACAAAGCTTGCTCGCAGTTTGGTAGATAATGCCTCTCTAGGGCTGCAATTGCCCTCTTCTGGCTCTGGCTGCCTGTTATCGGAGGGGGATGGTATGCAGCCGGCTAGCTCTGCTCAGTCCTTTGTTCTGTGAGTGGGCCTGACAGTGTCTTAGGTTAGGGCTTTTCGTGTGGTAGCTATCCCACAGTCTGGTTTCCTAGCCCAAGTTAGTTCCTCCCTCAGATTGCCCTCGGGGCATTCAGGCCTGGTCCTTACTCTAAGAAATGCAGCCCCCGCCTCCCTGCCCAGCCCCGGCTTGCTAGTGATGGGTGCAGGCATCTGTGCTGCTTCTCCACTGGGGGAGTTACTGCTGGACACAGAATCTGTGGGTTTTAATTATGTATTTATTTTTCCTCCCAGTTTTGTTGCCCTCTGTGGTTCCAAGGCTTGCCACAGACTCAGCAGTGAGAGTGTTTCCTGGTGTTTGGAAACTTCTCTCTTTTTTAAGACTCCCTTCTTGGGATGGAGCTCTGTCCCTACCTCTTTTTTCTCTTTTTATCTTTTGTGTTTTTTTCTACCTCCTTTTGATGACAATGGGCTGCTTTTCTGAGTGCCTGATGTCCTCTGCCAGCATTCAGAAGTTGTTTTGTGGAATTTACTCAGCGTTCAAATGTTGTTTTGATGAATTTGTGGGGGAGAAAGTGGTCCCCCTGTCCTATTCCTCTGCCATCTTAGGGCCGCCCTGGGCTTTCTCATATTATGGTGCACAGGTTTCTTATTGCAGTGGTATCTCTTATTCCTGAGTATGGGTTCTAAAGCACAAGGGCTCAGTAGTTGTGGCAAAGGGGCTTAATCACCCTGTGAGGCATAAGGGATTCTCCCAGACCAGGGTTAAAACGCATGTTCTCTGCATTGGCAAGCAGACTCCCAACCACTAGACCATCAGGAAAGTCCCTAAAGTGTATTTTTAGTAGTACAGTCATAAGAAAACTATTGAGCCTTACCTTTCCATGATAAGGAGCAGTGTCTATGGTTTTCCCTCTTCCGTCAGTACTAGTTCTAAGATATAAGTGAAGTGAGTCCTTAGAGACTTACCCTTATCACCCATAACTTTGTTGTTGTTCAGTCACTTAGTCATGTCTGACTTTTTACAACCCCATGGAGTGCAGCACACCAGGCTTCCCTATCCTTCACTATCTTTCAGAGTTTGCTTGAACTCATGTCCATTGAGTCAGTGATGCCATCCAACCATCTCATCCTCTGTCGCCCCCTTCTCCTCCTACCCTCAGTCTTTCCCACCATCTGGGTATTTTCCAATGAGTCAGCTGTTTGCATCAGGTGGCCAAAGTTTTGGAGCTTCAGCTTCAGCATTAGTCCTTCCAATGAATATTCAGGGTTGATTTACTTTAGGATTGACTGGTTTGATCTCCTTGCAGTCCAAGGGATTCTCAAGAGTTTTCTCCAGCACCAATATTTGAAAGCATTAATTCTTCAGCAATCTGCCTTCTTTATGGTGCAGTGGTTCAGTTGGTGAAGAATCTGCCTGTAATGCAGGAGACCTGGGCTCAATCCCTGGGTTGGGAAAATCCCCTGGAGAAGGAAAAGGCTACCCACTCCAATATTCTGGCCTGGAGAATTCCATGGACTGTATAATCCATGGGGGAGCAATGAGTTGGACACGACTGAGTGACTTTTCACTTTCACTTTCACATCCATGCATGACTACTGGAAAAACCATACTTTGAGTATACTTTGAATAACTGTCTGGTGGAATAGAAGGATGTGCACTCATCTTCTCCTGCGAGAACTCCAAAATTACAACTCACTGCTGAACAAGCATTGACAGGAGAATGTTTGATCCCACCAAAAAATATACTGCACATCCAAGGGCAAAGGAGAAACTCCAGCAAGAAGGTAGGAAGAGTGAAATCATGTTTAGAACCAAACCCCATACCCACCAGAAATGCTCAGAAAGCTCATACAAAACCTTGTGCATACCAGGAGACTCCACAAAGACTGAGACAGAGCTGCCTTTAAGGGTTTGAGTGTCTTCTGCAGAGGTATGGGTCAGGAGTGGCATGCTGCAAGGGAAGGGGCTCTGGGTACAGCAGACCTGGGTATGGCATAAGCCCTCTTGGAGGAGGTCACCTTTAACCCCACCATAGATTTACCAGAACTTATGAAGAACTGGTGAAACAGACTCTTGGAAGGCACAAACAAAACCTTGTGTGCACCAGAACCTAGGAGAAACGAGCAATGACCCCACAAGAGACTGACCCAGACTTGCCCATGAGGGTCCAAGAGTCTCTGGCAGAGACGTGGGTTGGTGGTGGCCTGGTGTAGCATCTGAAGCACTGACTATAGCAGTGCATGCATGGGACCTTTTGAAGGAGGTCCCCATTATCCAACATAGTTTGGCGTCAGGTCAAACAGCAGGAAGGGAACACAGCCCCACCCATCAACAGAAAATTGGATAAAAGAGTAACTGAGCAAGGCCCTGCCCATCAGAACAAGACCTAGTTTTCCCCCTCAGTCAGTCTGGCCCATCAGAAAACTTCCATAAGCCTCTTATCCCTAGCCATCAGAGGCAGGCAGAATGAAGCCCACAGTCACAGAAAATTACTCAAACTGATCACATGGACCACAGCCTTGTCTAATTCAATGAAACCATGAGCCATGCTGTGTAGAGCCACCCAAGATGGACAGGTCGTGGTGGAGAGTTCTGACAAAACATGGTCCACTGGAGAAGGGAATGGCAAACCACTTCAGTATTCTTGCCTTGAGAACCCCATGAACAGTATGAAAAGGCGAAAAAAAAAAAAAAAAAAAAAAAAGGACACTGAAAGATGAACTCCCCAGGTCAGTAGGTTCTCAATATGCTACTGGAGAACAGTGGAGAAATAACTCCAGAAAGAATGAAGAGATGGAGCAAAAGCAAAAACAACACCCAGTTGTGGATGTGACTGGTGATGGAAATAAAGTCCAATGCTGTAAAAAAAAAAAAAAAAAAAACAGTGTTGCATAGGAACCTAGAATGTTAGGTCCATGAATCAAGGTAAATTGAAAGTGGTCTAATTGGAAATGGCAAGAGTAAACATGGACATTTTAGGAATCAGTGAACTAAAATGGACTGGAATGGGTCAATTTAACTCAGATGACCATTATATATACTACTGTGGTCAAGAATCCCTTAAGAGAAATGGAGTAGCCATCATAGTCAATAAAAGATTCCTAAATGCAGTACTTGGATGCAATCACAAAAACAACAGGAAGAACTCTGTTCATTTCCAAGGCAAACCATTCAGTACCACAGTAATTCAAGTCTATGCTCCAACCAGTAATGCTGAAAAAGCTGAAGTTGAACAGTTCTATGAAGACCTACAACACCTTCTAGAACTAACAGCAAAAGAGGATGTCTTTTTCATTATTGGGGACTGAAATGCAAAAGTAGGAAGTCAAGAAATACCTGGAGAAACAGGCAAATTTGGCCTTGGAGTACAGAATGAAGCAGGTCAAAGGCTAATAGAAATTTGCCAAAAGAATGCACTGGTCATAGCAAGCACCCTCTTCCAACAACACAAGAGAAGACTGAACACATGGACATCACCAGACGGTCAACACCAAAATCAGATTGATTATATTCTTACAGCCAAAAGACGCTGTATACAGTCAGCAAAACAAGACGGAGCTGACTGGCTCAGATTATGCACTCCTTGCCGCCAAATTCAGAATTAAATTGAATAAAGTAGGGAAAGCCACTAGACCATTCAGATATGACCTAAATTAAATCGCTTACAATTATACAGTGTAAGTAACAAATATATTCAAGGAGTTAGATCTGATAGACAGACTGCCTGAAGATCTATGGTCAGAGGTTCATGACATTGTACAGGAGGCAGTGATCCAGACCATCCCCAAGAAAAGGAAATGCAAAAAGACAAAATGGTTGTTTAAGGAGGCTTTATAGATAGTCAAGAAAAGAAGAGAAGCTAAATGCAAAGGAGAAAAGGAAAGATATACCCATTTGAATGCAGAGTTCCAAGGAATAGCAAGGAGAGATAAGAAAGCCTTCCCAGTGATCAATGCAAAGAAATAGAGCAAAGTGATAAAATGGGAAAGACTAGAGATCTCTTCCAGAAAATTAGAGATACCAAGGGAACATTTCATGCAAAGATGGGCTCAATAAAGGACAGAAATGGTATGTACCTAACAGAAGCAGAAGATATTAAGAAGAGGTGGCAAGAATACACAGAAGAACTATATAAAAAAGATCTTCCTGTCCCAGATAACCACAATGGTGTGATCACTCACCTAGAGCCAGACATCCTGGAATGCAAAGTAAAGTGGGTCTTAGGAAGCATCACTATGAACAAAGGAGTGGAGATGATGGAATTCCAGTTGATCTATTTCAAATCTTAAAACATGATGCTGTGAAAGTGCTTTACTCAATATGCCAGCAAATTTGGAAAACTCAGCAGTGGCCACAGGCCTGGAAAAGGTCAGTTTTCATTCCAATCCCAAAGAAAGGTAATGCCAAACAATGTTCAAACTACTGCACAATTGCACTCATCTCACACACTAGCAAAGTAATGCTCAACATCCTCCAAACCATGCTTCAACACTACATGAACTGTGAACTTCCAGATGTTCGGTCTGGATTTAGAAAAGGCAGAGGAACCAGAGATCAAATTGCCAACATCCACTGGATCACTGAAAAGGAAGAGAGTTTCAGAAAACCATCAACTTCTGTCTTATTGACTACGCCAAAACCTCTGACAGTGTGGATCACAATAAACTGTGGGAAAGTCTTCAAGAGATGGGAATGCCAGACCACCTTACCTGTCTCCTGAGAAATCTGTATGCAGGTTAAGAAACAACAGTTTAAACTGGACATGGAACACAGACTGGTTCCAAATCAGGCAAGGAGTATGTCAAGGAAGTATGTTGTCACCCTGCTTATTGAACTTATATGCAGGGTACATCATGAGAAATGCTGGGCTGGAGGAAGCACAAGCTGGAATTAAGTTTGCTGGGAGAAATATCAATAACCTCAGATATGCAGATGAAAACACCCTTATGGCAGAATGTGAAGAAGAACTAAAGAGCTTCTTGATGAAAGTGAAAGAGGAAGGTGAAAAAGTTGGCTTAAAACTCAACATTCAGAAAACCAAGATCATGGCATGTGGTCCCATCACTTCATGGCAAATAGATGGGGAAGCAATGGAAACAGTGGGAGATTTTGGGGGGGGCTTCAAAATCACTGCAGATGGTAACTGAAGCCATGAAATTAAAAGACACTTGCTTCTTAGAAGAAAAGCTATGACCAATCTAGACAGCATGTTAAAAAGCAGAGACATTATTTTGCTAACAAAGGTCCATTTAGTCAAAGCTATTGTTTTTCCAGTAGTCATGTACAGATGTGAGAGTTGGACTGTAAAGAAAGCTGAGTGCCAAAGAATTGATGATTTTGAACTGTGATGTTGGAGAAGACTTGAGAGTCCCTTGGACTGCAAGGAGATCCAACCAGTCAGTCCTAAAGGAAATTAGTCCTGAATATTCATTGGCAGGACTGATTCTGAAGGTGAAGCTCCAATACTTTTGGCCATCGGATGAGAAGAACTGATTCACTGAAAAATACCCTGATGCTGGGAAAGATTGAAGGTGGGAGGAGATTGGGACAACAGAGGATGAGATGGTTGGATGGCATCACCGGCTCGAAGGATGTGAGTTTGAGTAAGCTCCGAGAGTTGGTGATGGACAGGGAAGCCTGGCATGCTGCAGCCCATGGGTTTACAGAGTCAGACATGATTGAGTGACTGAACTGAACTGAGTATATGGCCCTTTGTCCACAAAGTGACGTCTCTGCTTTTCAGTGTGCTGTCTAGATTTGTCATAGCCTTTCTTCCAAGGAGCAAGCATCTTTTAATTTCAGGGCTGCAGTCACCCTCGGCAGTGATTTTGGAGCCCAAGAAAATAAACTCTGTTATGTCTTCACTTTTTGCCTATCTATTTGCCATAAAATGATGGAACCAGATATCATGTTCTTCATTTTTTGAATGAGTTTCAAGTCAGCGTTTTCACTTTCTTTTATCACCGTCATCAAGGGCCTCTTTAGTTCCTCTTCACTTTCTGTCCATTAGAGTGGTATCATCTGCATATCTAAGGTTGTTGATGTTTTTCCCAGAAGTCTTGGTTCCAGCTTGTAATTCATCTAGCCTGGCATTTCACATGATGTACTCTGCATGTAAGTTAAATAAGCAGGTGACAATATACAGCCTTCTCATACTCCTTTCCCAATCTTGAACCAGTCTATTTTTCATATCTGGTTCTAACTATTGCCTCTTGAGTTGTGAACAGGTTTCTCAGGAGACAAGTAAGATGGTCTTGTATTCCCATCTCTTTAAGAATTTTCCATAGTTTGTTGTGATCCACACAATCAAAAGCTTTAGCATAGTCAGTGAAGCAGAAGGAGATGTTTTTCTGGAATTCTCTTGCTTTTTCTATGAGCTAATGAATGTTGGTGATTTGATCTCTGGTTCCTCTGCCTTTTCTAAATCCAGCTTGTACATCTGGATGTTCTCGATTCACATAGTACTGAAGCCTAGCTTGAAGGATTTTGAGCATAACCTTGCTATTATGTTACTTGAGCACAATTTTAATGGCATATTTTCCTCGGCACCCTTCCTGTGGCCTCACTCACCCTCACATACAGGACTGTGACTGTGCAGACACCTCTTGTCCACAGACAAATAGCCTTCCTGTGGTAGGAAAAAGTAAGCCTTATCAAAAGCAGACACCAGCATTGATTTTAATGCCTGGCACAGAGAAGGAGCTCAGTAGATACCAGGTGAATAGCTCACAAGCATTTTAGATGTAACAAACCTGATCTCATCACATTCCCTCAAGACCCTTTTGGCTCTTCCAGTGAATAGTATCCACCCCCATATTCATCAGGAGTCTAATGTCCCAGCCTAATGTGTTCATGTGACAACTACCCAAGTCAGAGGAAAACATTTTTTTAAAAAACTGTTGAGACTAAATGCTTTCAGGCTAATGCCTAACCCAGGAGTCAGAATGGAAGAGAGAAGAGTTCAGAATCATTGCCTTTCTATAAAATATATGCAGCCTCATCCTTCAAACACTAATTTTAAAAAGTTGCAGTTGGATGCTATAAATTTTTCACTTATTTTAAGCCGGTAGTATGAGAAATTTCAAGGCTTAAAGCAAAAAGGGAAGGAGAGTGGAAAAGGGATTGGGAGAGAAGGGAAGTTCTATTTTTGAGCTCTGCTAAATTACAGGTACCATTCTGGGTGCTTTACATAGCATCTCATTTAAGCCACAAGCTGTTAGATCTTCTGTTTACTGACAAGGAAAAGAGGCTTGCAGAATTTGGTTTGCTTATACATGGTTACTTGACTAAGAAAATGACAGAGCTGGAACTAACATCCAGCTTTTTTTTTTTTCTTTTTTTCTTTTTTTACTATTTCTTTCAATAGGACCTTTCCATTTGTGTTTGGCTCAGATGTGACATAGTAATCAAAGGAATGGCAATAATTGCTTTACCATGGCTTGCCAGATATTTTGTCTTTCCCCACCATCCCTTGTACTGTGCCCCTTCACACCCAGCTCAACACTTGAAAGAGGTTTTTATTTCTTATCAGCTCTGCCTTACAACAATTCTTGAAAATAATATGCCACTGTTATAAATTGAATAGTCTCCCCAACCTCCCCCAACCCTGCAAAGATGTTAAAGTCCTAACCCACAGTAGCTGTGAATATGACTTTATTTGAAATAGTCTTTGTAGATGATCAAGTTGAGTTCATTATGATGAGCCCTAATCCAGCATGACTGGTGTCCTAATAAGAAGGGGAAATTTGAACACCAAGGCAGACATGGTAGTGGGGAGAAGTTCATGCGGAGATAAGGCAGAGTTCAGGCTGATGTATCGACAACACAACGATACCAATATTTATCAGAAATCCATGAGCAGCTAGGAAAGAGGCCCAGAACAGACTTTCCTGCACAGCTCTCAGAAGGAACTATCCCTGCTGACACCTTGATACTGGATTTCTAGCCTATAGAAGCATCAGTTCAGTTCAGTTCAGTCTCTCAGTTGTGTCCAACTCTGCGACCCCATGAATCGCAGCACGCCAGGCCTCCCTGTCCATCACCAACTCCCGGAGTTCACTCAGACTCACGTCCATCGAGTCAGTGATGCCATCCAACCATCTCATCCTCAGTCGTCCCTCCTGCCCCCAATCCCTCCCAGCAGCAGAGTTTTTTTTCCAATGAGTCAACTCTTCGCATGAGGTGGCCAAAGTACTGGAGTTTCAGCTTTAGCATCATTCCTTCCAAAGAAATCCCAGGGCTGATCTCCTTCAGAATGGACTGGTTGGATCTCCTTGCAGTCCAAGGGACTCTCAAGAGTCTTCTCCAACACCACAGGTCAAAAGCATGAATTCTTCCGTGCTCAGCCTTCTTCACAGTCCAACTCTCACATCCATACATGACCACTGGAAAAACCATAGCCTTGACTAGACAGACCTTAGCAGGCAAAGTAATGTCTCTGCTTTTGCATATACTATCTAGGTTGGTTATAACTTTTCTTCCAAGGAGTAAGCGTCTTTTAATTTCATGGCTGCAGTCACCATCTGCAGTGATTCTGGAGCCCCAAAAAATAAAGTCTGACTCTGTTTCCACTGTTTCCCCATCTATTTCCCTTGAAGTGATGGGACCGGATGCCATGATCTTCATTTTCTGAATGTTGAGCTTTAGGCCAACTTTTTCGCTCTCTTCTTTTACTTTCATCAAGAGGCTTTTAGTTCCTCTTCACTTTCTGCCATAAGGGTGGTGTCATCTGCATATCTGAGGTTATTGATATTTCTCCCGGCAATCTTGATTCCAGCTTGTGTTTCTTCCAGTCCAGCATTTCTCATGATGTACTCTGCATAGAAGTTAAATAAGCAGGGTGACAATATACAGCCTCGACGTACTTCCTTTCCTCTTTGGAACCAGTCTGTTGTTTCATGTCCAGTTCTAACTGTTGCTTCCTGACCTGCATACAGATTTCTCAAATAAGACAATAAATTTCTGTTGTTTAAGACACTCCACTCTGGTATTTTGCTATGGCAGCCCCAGAAAACTGAGAGCCACCATGCAGTGAACACTAATACATAGGACAATAAGAGGATAGATGCAAATTATATAACACAAAATTATTCAGAAGACTCAAATAAAAATTCAGAAGGCAAAAGTAACCCACTATTTGATCAATGTGTATTCTACTCTGATCAGCACAGTATTCAGAAAATGAGGCCATCAATGTAACCAAGTATTTTAATTATATTAATTGCTCCCCAAAATAAAAGCTTTAAGTATGATAATTTTCATGTCTCCTAGAACTATATTCTCCAAGATTTGTGCATGTGAAATTAACAAGCATGTTTTCAATTCACATAGAAAATTGATATTGCACCAAAACAGGAAGATATTTAACTACTGAAACCCAGTCACAGCTTTCAGCTCAGTGCAGGAAGGTTGTGATTCTGAAGCTCTAGAGAATGAAGGGCGACAAGCAAGAACAGCCTTTATAGCTACCTTTCTCCAAAATATTTAGGAGTAGCTTCCAACCATTAAACTCCAACCATACTTTCCTATGCATTTTTGCTCTGCTTAAGAGTGCAAGGGAAAGAAGTCAAATAATATGAAAAATGAGATTATGTTTTAGTGGGTTCAGTTCAATTTGTTGGCCATGAGATTTTGTTTTTGTGAATCCAGTTTAATTTGTTGGCAAATATTGAAATTCATTTGTGAATTAGTTGGAAAATCACCAAACACAAGAGTTAAGGTAGTCATGATTCCATTCTGTAGCAACTGAGGTTAGTGAACACTGAGAAAAGAAAAGAGACATGATAACAGATTATACAGATTAACACATTCTGTATTTTTCTGTCTTATTTTTCATCAGCCACCAATCACCACATTTCTTCAGTTCTAACTCATAAAAATGCATTATTCAACAAACTATCTACTGGGTAGCTATTTTTTTAAATTAATTCAACAAATACTTGTATTTTGCTTCTTTAGTAGGTGAGGCACTATCCTGGGATACACTGGTAAACAGAACAGGCACAGTTTCTACTTTCATAAAACCTATTCCTTGATCTCATTTGTAAACTTGGGTTTAGTGCAAAAGGAGTACAAAGAAATATAATATTCTCACAAGAAGTTTATGGTGTATTACCACAGCCAGTCAACCCAAGATCTCTCAAATAACAATACAATAGACAATGACTAACAAGTGATGTAAACAATTGCTGCTGAGTTAAGGAAAATCACTGTCACAGACACTCATTGCTAGTCTAGGGGCTCTGCCTAGAACCCCTCTCCTTTGAACTGACTCCATCCCCACTCCATAGCCAGGATTTTGATGGAACTACACACATCACCTACAATCATCTATAATCTAAAGTGGATTATGATAACTGGTATAATTGAGTTGAAACACAAATAGCAGCTAAGATTTTGCTGTCACTTGAGATGTAAAGAAAATTGACTTTAATCCCCATTTTTGTCTTGTGACTCATAAGTATCTTCAGTCATCAAGTTCTGTTCTGCTGATTGCTTTTTTTTTCTCTCTGTTTGGGGAGTGTGTCTTTATTTTGACTGTTTCAAACCAAATAAACTTCTCCAAAGTAAGATAAAAGCCTCACTTTCATAAGGGCTTTAAATGTGTGGCATACTTTACTGAAGGCTTTAGGAATATAGGTAAAAACGTACGTCATTTAAACAGAGACCCTTAAATGGAACATTGATGTTCCTGACTTAATACTTCAGAATCCTTTGCCCTGTTACTCAGCTGTTTCCTCCAACCTCCACCTGCTCTGTTTAGTTCAGTTCAGTCGTTCAGTTGTGTCCAACTCTTTGCGACCCCAAGGAATGCAGCACAACAGGCCTCCCTGTCCATCACCAACTCCAAGAGTTTTGTCCTTTGAGTCAGTGATGTCATCCAACCTTCTCATCCTTCTGTCACCCCCTTTTCCTCCCACCTTCAATCTTCCCAGCATCAGGGTCTTTTCAAATGAGTCAACTCTTCGCATCAGGTGGCCAAAGTATTGGAGTTTCAGCTTCAACATCAGTCCTTCCAATGAACACCCAAGACTGGTCTCCTTTAGGATGAACTGGTTGGATCTCCTTGCAGTCCAAGGAACTCTCAAGAGTCTTCTCCAACACCACAGTTCAAAAGCATCAATTCTTCGGCACTCAGCTTTCTTTGTATTCCAACTCTCACATCCATACATGACTATTGGAAAAACCATAGCTTTGACTAGGTGGACCTTTGTTGGTCCACCTCCTCTACTCTACTTGCTACAAACTCCTATTCTTATGCAAAGCAGTTGGGCCACATACTATATGGCCAGATCTTTTGCTATTCAATTATGCGTTGGGGGATGATCAAGACTTTTCCTAAACAAAGGCAAATTCTTCCCTAAAAAGTTGTGTTCCCTGTTAATGAGATTTTTTTAAAGCCCACTACAGACTAAGGCAATGGCAGCCCACTCCTGTACTCTTTTGCGTGGAAAATCCCATGGATGGAGGGGCCTGGTTGGCTGCAGTCCATGGGGTTACTAAGAGTCAGACACGACTGAGCGACTTCATTTTCACTTTTCACTTCCATGGATTGGAGAAGGAAATGGCAACCCGCTCCAGTGTTCTTGCCTGGAGAATCCCAGGGATGGGGGAGCCTGGTGGGCTGCCGTCTTTGGGGTCACACAAAGTCGGACATGACTGAAGCGGCTTAGCAGCAGCAGCAGCAACAGACTAATAACCAAATACTTTGAGGAGACTAAATTGATGCCCAAAGGGGAATTAACCATTGCTCCTATTATATCTAACATCCAGGGTAGAGCAGATGGTAAATCAATGTTTATTTAATTAGTCATTAGGTAATTAAATATTGGATTGTCTGGTCTCTTTAGACGGCTTTGCATACTCAATCATTCAGTCATATCTGACTCTTTGAGACTCTTTAGATTGTAGCCCTCCAGGCTCTGCTGTCCATGGCATTTCCTAGGCAAGAATACTGAAGTGGGTTGCCATTTCCTCTGCCAGGGGATCTTCCTGACCTAGGGATCAAACCCTCATTTCCTGCATTGCAGGTGGATTCTTTACCTGCTGAGCCATCAGGGAAGCCCCCTTAGATGGCTCTGCTGCTGCTGCTAAGTCGCTTCAGTCATGTCCAACTCTGTGTGATCCCATAGACGGCAGCCCACCAGGCTCCCCCGTCCCTGGGATTCTCCAGGCAAGAACACTGGAGTGGGTTGCCATTTCCTTCTCCAATGCACGAAAGTAAAAAGTGAAAGTGAAGTCGCTCAGTCGTGTCTGACTCTTTGCAACCCCGTGGACTGCAGCCAACCAGGCTCCTCTGTCCATGGGATTTTCCAGGCAAGAGTACTGGAGTGGGGTGCCATCGCGTTCTCTGTTAGATGGCTCTACTCTCTGATAAAAATCCTCTGACCTTAAAGGAAATCCACAACAGTTCTAATCCCTGGAAAAAGTTACAGCTCTTTTCATCCTAACTTAAGCCTTTAATATTGGTCTCTACTCAAAGTGTTCTGTAGAAAACTCTGATTGATCTCCCTGATGTCAAGGTTTAGATCAAGACATGATCTAGCTTTTCTCTGTTCTCATGTTTTCCTTTGTCATCCCTCAGTATGACAAACTTTAAAAAGTATATTAAAGTTAAAAATGTGCATAGTTTAAGAAGTCAAATAGTTTTAAAAAAAAACCTTTTTATGAAAAACAGCAATCCTCTAGCTTCCCAACTTATTCCCCACTCTCCAGAAGGAACCATTTCCAAAATGTTTAGCTTTCTAAACAGCACACTTGTACTGTTACTTTTTGATGTTTTGTTTCTAACCATTATGTCTTATTCTCCCACTATAGGAAAAGAAAAGCAACTCTTTCACAACCAACCCACCGTTGCACACCTGTATACTTTCTTTTCCTTTCCCCCTGATATTCAGGGTTTATATAAACTCTTTTCACAGCTGAATCATGTAGTAAGCTCTGATAACATTTCCTTCTTGCATAGTTTTTGCATCCGTGGAATTAGTTTCTTATTTTTTAAATTTCTTTTGTTTCCTATATTCTTATCACTAACTCTACACCAAAACTTTATATCAGTTGTCCAAATTTGCTTCCTATGCCTTGCTGTAGATATTGTTTCTATTTCATCTATTTGAAGAAATTTCTCCTTGGAAACACTTGAAGGGTTTTCCAATAGGTTGCACTCTTTCTTAGTGAACTTTTGTTCCAGAATCCCTTCTCGTTTACCATGGGGATTTTCCTTCCTGTCTCTTCTTTCTTCCATATCCACCTTGGATGTACATAAAAATCATCTGGGGAAATATAAAAGGCCCAGGCTTCATCCAGACCAATTGCTTCAGAACTTTTGGAGGTGGGCCCCTGCCTTGTCAGTGTTTCTTAAAGCATCCTGGTTGACTCCAGTGGGCAGCTGTGAATGAGAACCACTATTCTATCTGTATCTTTTTTTGTTTACTTTCTAATTTTGATGAAGCTCTGAGAAACAGTACTTAAAAGATAAAATTTTGAGATGTTTCTTAATAGGTGATGCTTTCATTCTGCCTTTATTTGACGTATTTGTCTAATGTAGAATTCATACTCAGAAATAATTTTTTCTCTAAATTTTTGAAGACATTGCTATGCTCTCTCTCAATGTTGGTTTTGATAATTCTGAAGGTGTTCTGATTCCTACCCTTTTGTATACAAGCTGTATTTTTCCCTCTAGATTTCTGTAGGATATTCCCTCTGTCCCCATATTTTTAATTTTTTAGATAATTGCCTTGGTGTGGATCTGTCTTCATCTATTTTCTTGCATCTTCCTAGAAACTTTTAATCTTGAAACTTGAGTATTATAATTCTGAGAAATTGTCTTAATTTTTTTTTAATTAAAGACTTTATTCTTCTCTGCTTTTCCTCTGCTCCTTTATTCCAGAGTTCATATTTTTCAGGTGTTGGATTTTCTTGACCCATCCTCCACTATTCTTTACTCTTCTTTCCAGTTTTCCATTTCTAAGTCTTTTTAGTCTATGTAACGGGCTGAATTGTGTTCCCCCACATTCGTAAGGTAAAGTCCTATCTGCCAGTACCTCAGAATGTGACTGTATTTGAAGATAAGATCTTTACAGAAATAATCAATTTAAAATGAGGTCATTAGGGTGGGACCTAATCCAGTATGACTGGTGCCCTTATAAAAAGAGGAAGATAGAATACACACACACACAGAGGGAGGAGGCCATGTGAACCTGACGGTGGCCACTAACAAGTTGAAGAGAGAAGCCTCAGAAGAAACCAAATCTGCTTATACTTCAATCTTCAACTTCTAGCCTTTAGAACTGTTGTTTAAGACAGCCAGTCTGTGATACTTTGTTATGGCAGCCCTAACAAATTAATAGTCTGCCTTTCTCTACTTTATAACATTAATTTTATACTTTTCTTATATCTGTTATCACTATTTTTTTGTTTCTGAGTTTTGTTTGTTTTTGACAGGAAAGTAGGATTTACTGGTGGACGTGAGTAAGGAGGGGACAGAGCCAAGGCTCTCATGAGTTCAGGGCCCACCATTTGTGCAGGGGCCATGATTAAGGATTTATTTGGCACCAGAGCCATCTGAGATGAACTGCATTTCTGCCATCATATTTTCAAATTCATTCACATTAAACTTAGTAAATCCCCGCTTCTTGGAGCTGTGGATCTTCTGGTGGCCAGGAAACTTGAACTTGGCCTTGCAGAGGTCCTCGATCACATGCTCCTTGTTCTGCAGCTTGGTACAGATGGACATGATGACTTGGCCAATATGGACCCTGGCCACTGTACCCTAGGGCTTTCCAAAGACACCACACAAACTTGTCTGGAGCCTAGATTTGGGACAGCATGCAATCAGACATGAATGTCCACTGGAAAGGCTTGTTTCCAAGGTCCCATAAGGAAACTGATACAGGCAATAGGCTGCATACACCACTGAGGAGGCTGCTGTTAGAGGCCATTGCATACTGGGCCCCCAAAAGGAAAAGAGCACAGTTGGCTTAGCTGGCTGCAAATATTTCTGAGATTTTTTTTTTCCAATGTTCCTTTAATAATAGCATCTTACTCACATTTCAAGGACATAATATCCTCTCTTATCTCTAAGGATATTCATAGTAATTTTCCTTTCTATGTTCTCACATTTATGCATAGTTTTGGTTTCCTCGAGTTGTCTATTTGTGTGTGTGTGTTTTAGCCTTTATCTTCTTTTGTTAAGATTCATCAGGTATCTAATTATCTGCTCATCTTTTAAGAAAAAGGTAAAAAAAAAAAAAAAAAAGCAGTGAGTGATAGAAAGGTTTGTTGACTGTGGGCTTATACCTTTTGATCTTTAACCCAAGGGTTGAAAACTGGTCGACTGCAGACTGTCTGAAACAAATGCATCTGCATTTTTTTCCTTCAATTAGAATTGTGTGCCTTTAGCTGGGAATAAAACCTTTACAGGCAAATCCCATCACCCCTTTTTGATTTAAGCTACTTGGAAGCTTGAAATTCTTACCTAATATTTTTTCTACTAGTCACATTCTTGCTTACTGTTTAACCCAAGCTCAGATGTCTCTTTCTCTGTGATATCTTCTCTGATACCCTCAGGCTGATGTAAACTTTACCTACTCAATTTCATCACATTTCATTTCTCCATTAAAGCCCTTGCTATAGCCCTCCTTCATGTGACAGATACTTGATGTGTAGTTAGATACTCCGTGTGACTGTCCTGTGGAGTGAAAGACTCTCTTTCAGGTGTGTTAGCATTTCATATTGAAACTTTGGTAAAAACTCAGGAAAAAGTTACTTGAAAATCTTTAAGCTCAATGGAAAGGGATGGAAAGGGAAAGGAGAATAGGAGAGCATAATTTGATGTTCTTTCTAGATCAGATTTGATATTCATATCTGAGTATTTGATTGTTAAAACCATGAACTACAATTCCCCTCACCCCCACCCTCAAAGTAAGCAACATGCCATACCAGGCTGAAATGTGGCTTTAATATTCTTCCAGATGATTGCACAGAGCCAATTCTGTTTCACATGATAGAGCATTGCTCAAGCTGTAACAACAGAAAGAAGGAAAAAACACAAACTCCAACATATCTAAATGAAAATGAGAATATTTCTGCCTGTGGAGAGGTAATTTATCCTCATTTGTGATCATGTGCCCTTTCAGAATTCAAATCAGATAAAGCATAAATTTTGTCATATCTTCAAAAATGCCCATGTACAATAAATCATAGTTTGTGGCAATATTTTGAAAGCAGTGTTCAGGTATCTGAGGCCTTAGCATTTTGACTGCTATTATTTCACAAAGGCCTCGTGTAAAGTGTCAGAGTAAAGTGTCCTCAGAGTTCCTAAGGGGTATATATTTTTGCTGTGCTTTCCATCCATTTCTACTTCAGCTTTGGGAACACAATCTGCCCTTTCATCCTGGTCACATCCCATCTGTAACTTAACTTGTCTTTTTCATTTCTTACTCAGCTCCTCATGCTGGCCTAATTAGGCATCATTGGCTAACTCTTTGTTCCTATTAATCTTTCCCTCCCAGGACAGTTTGAACATTGTGGCTTTTAAATTATTGAGAGAGCCCTGGGAGTTACCAAATACAGACTCATTCATGTGAACAGTAAACAAAGTAAGTTTGGATTCACATAAATTTATAACTCTGCAAAGACCTTGAAGCCCCGATGGGCTTTAAGAAGTGTATCTCCAAGTACTCTTAAACGGGACATGATGGTTAAGGGTAGAGTATGGTCCAGACAACCTGAGTTCCCATCAAGCCACCACTCATATTATAAAGACTGTGTGACCTCAGGAACTTTTCAGCTCTCTATAAGCCCCAGTCCCCATCTTTGAAATGGGCAAAATAATTTTTGTACCTATTTCAGAAGATATTTGTTGAGATAAAATGAAATAATGTGTTTGGCACACACTCTATAAGTATCTGCTGCTGTGTTGTTTTTTTTTTTTTAATTAATGAGAACATCTCGGCTAAAACAGTGTCATACAAATAAACTACAAGAACCATTGTCCATAGTTGAGAAACTGGCTAGACCCCTATACCTGCCAAGTCCAAACTGGAATAAATTAGTTGAATGAAATCAGACATACTCAGAATTTAATATTTAGACAAATTTTAATGTAACATTTGGGAACTAGAATGATAAAGGAAAGAGAAGCCCATGGCTTCCAATTTTTTTAATATTATAAAGAAAACTTCAGAAAGCAACAGACTTCCAGGTTAAAATTGGTGTTCTAAGAATATTTTGCTCTTATCAGAAACCTAAATTTAAAAAAAATTTATATCAGAGTATAGCTCATTAACAGTGTTGTGATAGTTTCAGGAGGACAGCAAAGGGACTTGGTCATACATTACATGTACCATCCAGATTGCCACCTAACATTGAGCAGAGTTCCCAGAAACCTAAGTTTTATGGGCCCTACTATTCAATTCCTTCCTCCTTCCCAATAGTGTATATTGTGGCCCACATGCAGACACCATACCACTTTCAGAAAGGAGGGTCTATTTGGCAATGATAAAGGCCATTGGCAAGCCAAAGTGAACAAAAGAATAAACCATTGCCTAAGAGAGAATTGGACTTCCCTGGTGGTTCAGTAGTAAAGAATCCGCCTGCCAATACAGGAGACATGGGGGTGATTCCTGGGTTCGGAAGACCCCCTGGAGAAGGAAATGGCAACCCACTCCAGTATTCTTGCCTGGAGAATCCCATGGACAGAAGAGCCTGGCAGGCTACAGTCCATCGGGTCACAAAAGAGTTGGACATAACCTTGTGACTAAACCACAACGAAGAATTAGCTTAACCACTTTTATTTGCCTTTCTGGGTCAAAAAACACAAAGCAATAGTTTTAAGGAAGGAGTTTGTTATAAAATACATTTTTCTTTGTTTTCCATTTGTTCATTATGTTTGGTCTAAGACCATGGTAAGTTGACATACACAATATACAATGGTTAATGTTGTTTTCCCTGAGTATTTAGATAAATCGATTGATTTAAAATTAATCTAAATTAGCCTTTCCCTAACTGTCAACCACAGAACATTGTTCCTAAAATGCTAATAAATATGCTAGGAGAGAAATGCACCAGCACAAAATAAGTTTGAAATAGAGGGTTTCATTACATACATTTATCAGCATGTCAAAAGCACATTAGCATAGAAAAGACTAAGTTGTTCTGTGGTGGAGAAACCTATTTTGTCCTTTAATCTATGTTTTTCCAAAATTACTTGAGTTTGGAATCCAGCTTTCTCAGCTCTCTGTTAGCATCATACAGAATACCGTTTGCCAGATTCCAGTTTGGGGACACAATAAGTACATTTTGGCAGAGTTCATCTTGCAATTAATAGAAAAGCTATCAAACTAAAAATTGTCAGTGTTTCATGTATCAATAATAATAGGTACCACTTATGGAGCAGTTAGTAAATCTTAGGAAAATGCTTCTTCCCCACTCCTTGAGCAGGATTTCCCCTCAATACCCCTAACTTTCTGTCTCACTCTCTCAACTCTTCTTGGAGGTGGAGAGCTATCAGTGGCTATCATAATAGACATTGGTCAACATTTCTCAGTTAGATGGAGCTAACATGTCAAAAGTGGGAAGGAACAAAGACACTAAGCCTATTGTCTCTCCTCTGCATCTGAACCAGGGGCAGTTAGTACCATGGGTTCTGTCTTTTGTTCAGAGTTAGTACCCCTGCTCCTATGAAATAAAACTTCCCTCAGATAGATTCTTCCAAGGTCAAGAATGGGAGGAAGTTAGCAAGCCCATTTTGTTGGTCCAACCAAGTTGTGCCTAGCAACTTAGACCTCATCATTGTTAATGCTGATATCTTAGGTCTTCATGGATTAACTTTATTATATTTTAACTAGCTCAGAACTTGGGCAGTGAAGAGAGGTGCTGTTTTGAGTCCTGCTCGTAACCTCGACAGCACGTATCATGAATTCTTCATGATATTTTACATACATTATCTCATTTAGGCTTCAACAACCTTTCAAGGTGGATACTTATATATCCCCATTTTACAGACAAGGAAATTGAAACAAAGAAGTTAAATAGCTTACCAGAGGTTATATAGTAAGTGACTGGATCTCAACATTTTAATGAATATAACAGTACACACTATTTAGTTGTACTAACTATTACTAGTGCATCTCATAAGATGGTGTTTATGTTTGGATCCCTTCATTATTTATCTCTCACTCCTCTTCTATGATGGAGGAGGAAATGGGTACCCATTCCAGTAACCTTGCAGGGAAAATGCCATGGATGGAGTAGCCTGGAGGACTACAGTCCATGGGATCACAGAGCTGGACACGACTGAGCAACTGGGTATACCTCTTCTATGATGCAACATGCATATTTTATGTTTTTTTAAATGTATTTATTTTCGAGGATAATTGCTTTTTGACACTGTGCAACATGCATATTGATCTATGAGACAAGTCATATGGAACAAACATTTCAAAAAACCCACATAATCTTGGTCAGTGAGTAAGATACTTGGGGAAGTTGAAAATGAGAAAGGTTTAATTCTGAAATTTCAAACTGTCAGCCAGCCCACAGACTTATTTGGTTTGACTCCCAAAATGCTACAGAGTTGAGTTAGTTATTAGGATAAGAACATAAATTTCTGGCTTCTCTGAAACGTGTGAGCATCTGGGAGCCATGAACCTGAGCTGATGCGCCCTTTGGATGGAGCATGTGCTGGGCAGTTCACCTCGGTCCCCACTGTGTCCCTTCATTTAAATGCTTTGTCTGAATGTGCTGCTGTAAACGCTTCAGTTTGCCACCCTGGTGTGAGATAGGATGGCCCCACCCTCTCCCCATCCTCCCCTGGGAACATCACAGCCGCTGCAAGAATCCTGAGGCTGACTGTCAACGTCTATGATCAGGGCACTAAGTGGACAGCAGGTGCCTTGATGTGAAACAGTCAAGCTGGAAGCGGCAGACTTTCAGAAGGGAGACCACTTAGTGCGGGTGCTTATCTCAGTCCCTCTAGGAAAAATGTGCCAGGTACACCCTGGAAAGACTTCAGAGAGTGAGGAGAGCAGGTGGAATAAAGGGCGTGAGTCTACCACACATGCTCGCCGGACATCCTCTGCTTTAGGTATGGGATATCTGTGCAAATGTTATTAACGTATCAGTTTCTTTCACTTCCAAAAACATTGTAAAACCATTGGCCTGAGCCCTCTATGGTCTAATCCTCAGTACTAACCTTTCTTTCTACACCATTGTCTGTTATGTAACAGTTGCTCGATAAGTATTTTAAATGAGTAAATGAATAGATAGACTTTGTAAATTCTAAGCAGATAATTGTCCTTCCCTTAAGAAGTGTGTTTAAATGAGTGAAGAATGCCCCATCAAGGCTTCTTTCTACCTTTTTGATATCTCTCTTCTTGAATCTCACCCCCACGCCATTACCAGGAGGACCAAGGCTTTTTCTCATTAACGTTAGGTATTAACTCTTCCAATGGAATCAACATTTAAATAACTTTCTAAAGATGACATGAGAAAGCTGTCCCTTCTAGTAGGGAGATCAGGAGTCAGAAATCAGGTAAATATTGGGGCTGGACACCTTATTACTCCAAAAACGGGTCTTATAGACCTGAATTTAAGATTAAATGAAATCCAACAAACTAAACTTCAATAAATCATAGGTCATATTCAAAAATGAAAAACCATAGAATCACAGAACATTAGCTGGAACTGGAAGGAAGTGTTGCAAGAAACCATCAAACCCAAAATTCCATCATGGTAATCATGACATTAAAATGCCACCTGCACCAGATTACTATAAATTTCAATTTGCTGAATGGTTGTGCAATGTTAAATGTTGTATATTTCTTGAAAAAGCTGATCATCAAAGAGTGATCAACATAGAATTTTAATAGAGGAAATGGTTATATTGTGCTTTAATGCATTATGGGCTTCCCTTGTGGCTCAGTGGTAAAGAATCCGCCGGCAATGCAGGAGACCTGGGTTTGATCCCTGGGTTGAGAAGATCCCCTGGAGAAGGGAGAGGCTGTCCATGAGGTTGCAAAGGGTTGGACACAACTGAGCAAATTTCACTTTCACTTTAGTGCATTATAAATCAGTTGGAGATAAGGGCATGTTCTGGGTGTAATGGCAGACAGACACCTTATTAAAATTGTGTTTCCCAATTAAAAGTATTCTCTTCCACTTTACAAGACTTGGCTTACTAATTGTGATAGGACTGAAAGGTCATATGAAAATCTTTAATTGTCAAGTGATCAGAACTGCCTTACAAACTACCAAATGTGCTGAAATAGTCTAAGTAACCCAAGCCAGACAGGCTTGTTAGGAGATTTCTTTTCTTTTAATATTTATTTATTTGACTGCAGTGGGTCTTAGTTGTGGCATGTGGGATCTTTAGCTGCAGCATGTGGGATCTAGTTCCCTGACTCAGGATTGGACAGGGCCCTCATGCATTGGGAGTGCAGAGTCTCAGCCCCTGGACCAGGGAAGTCCCAGGAGATTTCTTAAAGAATGTGTCATTTGACCATTAGAGCATTCAGTGACGAGATTTTCTAAGGTTTGTAAAGAGCTTACTCATAACCATTTTCAAAGTTTACTATCTAATAGTAACTAATATGAGCATACTACACTTGATCTTAGCCAAAAGGCCGGCTTCCCTCGTAGCTCAGTCGGTAAAGAATCTGCCTGCAGTGCAGGAGACCCGGGTTCAATCCCTGGGTTAGGAAGATCCCCTGGAGAAGGAAATGGCAACCCACTCCAGTATCCTTGCCTGGAAAATCTCATGGACAGAGGAACCTGGTGGATTGCAGTCCATGGGGTTGCAAAGAGTCGGGCACAACTGAGCGACTAACACACACAATACGACCATGGTGGTTGAATACTCTTCCTGTAAGGGGAGCTGAAGGGAATGGCAACCCACTCCAGTATTCTTGCCTGGAGAATGCCACAGACAGAGGAGCCTGGTGGGCTACAGGCCATGGGATCACAAAGAGTCAGACATGACTGAAAGGATAGCATGCATGCAGCATGAGGGGCACTACATTTTACAGAGGTACAGACAGCTAGGCAATTCCCAAAGGGTAGAAAAGTCCAGGAAATTCAAAGAAATCTTTTGTTTCACCTCTTTTAATATGAGCTTCCCTGATGGCTCAGTGGTAAAGAATCTGCCTGCCAATGCAGAATGCAGGTTCGATACCTGGGTCAGGAAGATCCCCTAGAGAAGGGAAGGGCTACCCACTCCAGTATTCTTGCCTGGGAAATCCTATGGACAGAGGAGCCTACTGGGCTACAGTCCAAGGGGTCACAGAGAGTCGGACACAACGCAGCGACAACCAGGTGGCCTGTCCTTCGCAGTTAATTGGGTGTTATTTGTTAGGTAAGCCAGCCCTCAATGTCATTGCTCTTCACCATTTCTGCTCCTGCCATGGAAGCTGGCAAACTAAATACCTACTTTTCCACCCCGACCCCCTTACATTTAGGAATGGCTGTGTGACACCGTTAAGCCAACAAGGCAAGAAAGAACTATGTCGGGGTATTTAGGCAAAGTTTTTTTTTTTTTTTCCTTGTAAAAACAATGGCTGGCACGCATTGCCTCCTTTTTATCCCCCTTGAAGGGGCTTATGTTTTCATCTGTTCACGTCTGGGGCTTTGGAAGCAATTTTGCATCTTTATTGAGTCTCTGAAGCAATGTCAGAGGCCTGCTTCCTCCTGGTTACGGGACTATAAAAAGGTTTTTTGTTACTTGCAGCCAAAGTACACGAGAACTAGTAACAACTCTTTGTGGTTTTGAGTCTCTTTGCAATAACATTTCACTGAACAAATTTGTCTCTCTCTCAGGAAAGAAAATCTTGCAGCACTCATGCTTCATATCTGGTCCACTCTCACTTTAGAAAAATATAGCTGAAGTTTCCTGTTTATTACACAATTTGTTTGGCAAGTTTTCCTCTTGTATTTGGTGTTGGACAGTCTGTAGTTTCCTCACTTCAGTTTGAGCAAGCTGTTATTTTTATTTAAAACACTAATTATCCACATGAAATTCTTTCTTTTTCATAGAGGCTTTAAATTTTTATTTTATTTTTTAGATAGGTAATACAGTCATCTGTTCATAAAACAAAATTGTATAAAAAGGATTACAATGAAAAGTCTATTCCATCATTAGAACCAAATTTAAAAACTAAAGACTTGGGCTTTCACTGTCATTGGCCCAAGTTCGATCCCTGATTGGGGAAATAAGATCCCACAAGCTACACAGCAAGGCCATAAACTATTAGTCACATGGTGATTGCAAAACAAACAAACAAATGAAAAACCCACCCATGCCTGAATCCAGTTTGCTCCCACCTCCTCAGTCATTTTATTAGTTTCTCATTTATTCCAAAGATTTTTCATTCAAATACAAGGTAATAGGGATGTGTACTTTTTTTTCCCCCCTTTGCTACAGAAAAGTGAGCCTAGACACACTGTTCTGGGCCTTGCTGTCTTTGTGGAACCACATATCTTGGAGGATTTCCACTTCTGTGAATGGCATCGCATGTTTATAGTGGCATAGTATTCCATTGTTTGAACGTACATGAGATGTTTAACTATCCTCCCTTGTTGGATGTTTGACCTGTTTCAACACACAGTGGTGGAACCGAAAACTTCAAACATATCATCTTGCACAAGCGAAAAAATGTCTATTAAGACAAATACCCAAAGGTGGGCTTGCCAAGTCAAAGAGTAAATGCAGTTGTAATTTTGATTGTTAGTGCTTAATTATTCTCCAAGGAGGTGGACCAATTTACATTCCCACTAGCAACATATGCATGTGCCTGAAGGCAAACAAGATTTTTATCAATCCGATAGGTGACAAATGGTATCTTAATACAGTTTTAACTTGCATTTATTTGATTATGAGGATTTTTGAACATCTCTTCATAAGTTTTAGGGACCATTTACATTTCTCTTTCTATATTTTTTAAAATTTAGCTATGATCTGTCATTTAAAGGAGTCCTGTCTATATTCGGGATGTTCTCATTTGTACTATGAGCTGAAGAGCTCTTTCCTAGTTTGTTGTTTTGTGTTTTCATATATTTCTGGTGAATTGTTTTTCCATGAAGAATTTTTGATTTTTACTTTAATCTTTTAGGGAGTCTGCAGTTTGAATCATAGAAAAGAACTTCCCTATTCAAATATTGTAAAGAAATTTATTATTGTGTTTTTTAAGTAATAGTATGGTTTTATTGTTTTACATTTAAACTTCTGGTTCATTTGAAATTTATAGCAGTGAACAGTGTGAGGTAGAGATTCAGCCTTTTTCCCCGTTATTTATCCAATTGTATCAATGTTAATTACTTAAAGTTCATGTTTCTAGTGTCCTTAAATATGAATTTTAAATGTCTGGCTAAATGTAATAATGTTTTGTTATTTTCAAAGCTAATATTCATAAAAGGCTCTAGAAAAGTATTCACTGAAGATGGCAGCAAAAAATGTGAGTTTGTTCTTGGGAGTCTGTCTTTAGATAAACAGTAAACAGATGAACACAAATGTAGAAAGTTTTATAGGGAAAATGTTAGGTTATGTTAAGAAAGTATCACTGTGGCTTTTTATTGTTTTCCTTTGACAGATGTAAAGCAATGATTACACAGGGGTCTTGGAGGAAATAGCTATTTTCATTATAAGTAAATGAATAGCCTAAAACAAAATTCGATACAAAGTGACTCAGTGAGATTTCCAGACCCCACACCCTAAGCTACAGAATTAAAATATCTAGACCTGAGACCAGGGGATCTGTTCTTACAAGTTCCCAGATAGTCATAAAGCAGATGGGCCTGCAAAAGTCAGTGAACTTATATTTAGGGACTTCTGATTTCTGCCAAAGTAAGGGCAGAAGCCAAGTAAGCCAAGGTTAGAACCCCAGAGCTGGAAAGAATGTGATGGCATGACTGAGCCCAGCCCATTGTGTTTATTCTAATTAAAGGATATGAAAGTGCTGGTCCCTTCAAAATCTCAGAAACCCACAAGTGCCATCAAAAGCTCAATTTCAAAGTCGCCACCCCAACAATCAAGAATTCTTGTCTTTCCACAAATGATCTGTCTGGCTTTAGTTTGAATCACTTTCTTTTGGATAAACTCTACCCCAAGAAAAGAAAAAGGAACAACTATTCCTTGAGCTTTGAGAGTATGCCAAGCAGTTCACATACCTTAATCTTTTATTTGATCTTTCCACAAACCTCGTGAAGTAGATACTATGGTCTCATATTACAGTTAAGAAAGCCAAGGCTTGGAGAGATCATGTAACTAGTCCAAGGGCACCCAGTAAATGCTAGAATAAGTATTTGGGACCTGATTTGTTATCTTGCCATAGAGAATAAAATGATTGATCAGGACCTCTCCTTCATACAATACCTGTGATCATTTGAAGATAAAGTAATAGAGGAAATTTTAGCCTTATGTATTTAATTTAATTCTTGTAAATGCTGTTTTAGACCGTAAAAGCCTGTTTTTTGAAAGCATGCCTCCTACCTTATCTCTCTCCATCTCTTCACCTGCTTGGAGTTTCCTCAACGTACACCTCAGTGCCTGACTGTAGTACTCTAATCTATGGGTATATTGCCTGCCTTTGCAGCCAAGATAGAAGTTTCTCCAGGGCATGTGCTTGGTCTGTCCTCTCCACTATATCCCCAGGGCTGGGAACACTGGAAGTGCTCAGTTGATATTTGCTGAAGGAATAACTGAAACCGACTTTTTTTTTTAATGGTTGCACTGGGTCTTCATTGCAGTGCTTGAGGGCTTTCTCCAGGTTTGAAGAGCAGGGGTTATTATACCCCGCTCTGGTGTGCAGGCCTTTGATTGCGCTGCTCTTATTGTGGAGCACATGCTGTAGGTGTGCAGGCCTCAGGAGGTGCAGCATGTGGGCTCAGTAGTTGTGGCCTGAATGCCCTAGAGCCTGCAGGCTTCAGGAGTCGCAGCTCGCAGGTTTAGTTGCTCGGCGGCATGTGGAATCCTCCAGGACCTGTGTTCCCCACACTGGCAGGTGGATTTCCATCCACTGTGCCGCCAGGGAAGTCCTGGAATTGAACTCTTTACTAGTACTGACTTGCTTTCTTTACAACTGCCCAGGTTTGAGATTTTGTTTTTTTTTCAAATCTCGGGCATATGGCTGGATGTTTGGTTTAGTAGCTAATTTAGTAACCTGCTAACTGGAATCTCCTTGCTCTGCTCCGTGGGAGAATGAAGATCTGCAGGAAGCAGAGTTTTGAAAATCATTTTCATCCTATTTCAGCCTTCTTCTCTTGAGGCATGACACTAATATCCTTCCGGTCTTACTTTTTTCCTGTCTATATTAGTCTCCTTTCTCTCCATTACACACAGTCTAGAACACTGTCATCCACTGAAGACTACTCTGTCAGGGAGTATAATTTGTGTTTTATAAGGTATCTCATTAAATCATTCCCCAAATCTCAATGAAGTGCCTTATCCCCATTTTTTATATAGGAACACTGAAGTTTGAAGAGATTACTATCACCCGTTCAAGCAGTTGGCACTGGGCTAGGACTCAAACCCAGAATTTATTCAACCTAAACTCCATTTAAATCCCAAGCTTTCCACTCAGCATCTATGTAGGAAAAACCTAATTGGCTATAACATCTTTACAGGTTCTTATGCTACTCTTTTCCAAAGAGCTGGTACTAAATGACCTCCTTGTGGAAAAAGTAGGGGACCTGGTGCTAAATGACCTCCTTTGTGGAAAAAGTAGGGGAACATAACATTTCTTTACTTTCCTCAATCATATTCAATATGGTTCATTCTATAACTCACTAAGGTCTGTGGGAATTATAACCCCAGATATCCTGTGGGATGTTTCAGTTAGGAAAAGCCTCCAGCTGCCCATTAACTGAGACTTAAAGTGGCTGAAGGTGATGGCACCCCACTCCAGTACTCTTGCCTGGAAAACCCCATGGACAGAGGATCCTGGTAGGCTGCAGTCCATGGGGTCACTAAGAGTCGGACATGACTGAGCGACTTCCCTTTCACTTTTCACTTTCCTGCATTGGAGAAGGAAATGGCAACCCACTCCAGTGTTCTTGCCTGGAGAATCCCAGGGATGGGGGAGCCTGGTGGGCTGCCGTCTATGGGGTCGCATGGAGTTGGACATGACTGAAGCGACTTAGCAACAGCAGCAGCAAAGTGGCTGAAAGACATATAAAAATTACTTCATCAACTGAGAAAAGTCTGGAAGTAAGAAATCCAAATGTGGAGTCTCCACTGGGTCTTCTAATTCTCTAGAGCCTTCCAGTTTTCTGTTCTGCCATTTTTAGGGCACAAGTTTCATTCATGAAATTGTCTCAGGGTCCTGGGTGACTACAGGAGCTCCACTTGGTACATTTAAATTCCAGACAGACAGCAAGAGAAAAGGTGAGGGGACATGTCTTGTTAAAGAACTTTTCTGAAAATTCACTCTATCTGATTCCTCCTCCCTCTGTACCAAATCTGGCCACAGAAACCTCCATGGCTCCTAATCCCTGGCACTCAGTGCTCAGTTTCCCAATAACCATGCAGCATCCTTGAATATGAGGTTCTGTTACCTCTAGGATACATTGAAGAAAGTTCATGGCTGAGTTAGAACAAGATGCAAGTCTCAGCCACCATGTTACCCACCACCAATTACTTATTCCCAATCTTAGGCAGACTACCTGTTTCAGCCATCTTTTGCAGCATAACAAGCAACCCCTAAATTGAACAGCTTAAAATACCACCAGATATTTGCTCATGATTCTTCAGTCTGGGCAGACCTTAGTGGGAAAATCTCATCTTCCCTCCATGGGGTGTTGACTGGGAACATTCATGCAGTCAATTTCAGCTGGGAGCACAAAAGTCCAAGATGGTCTTCTCTCTTCCTTCAGGGACTCTCTGCATGGCCTCTGATCCAGTGGTCCAGTCCTTGCTTCTTCCATGGTAGCTGGAACCAAAGAGGGAGGCTTCCAAGAAGGGGTAATGAGAAGCTGACAGTCCTGAAAGGAGCTGGGTCAGAAACTGACAAGATATATGTTCCTCCGTGTTTTGTCCACCGAGATAATCCATAAGGCCAGCCCAAATTCAAGGGAAGAGCCTCTACCTCTTGAAGGAATGTGGCTGGTGTAATCCACCATTCTATAGCCTGCCTTGGATGTTTGACCACTCTTCTTCCTTTAAACATCAGCTTCCTTATACTGCATCTTTTTAGGAAAAACCCATGATAATTCCATAATAGACCTAACTTCTCAAAGCAAAGATTTCTAGGCTTGAAATACAAAAAAATTGCTAACACAATCCACCTGTCTCCTTCTAGGCAAGAGAATTAATAACATTAGGCTTCTTATGAAAGAGAATTTTTCTTTTCTTTCTTTTTGGAAATGAAAAAAAGGCAGCCAAATGTCAAGAAATTTATTATTTCAATAACTTATTCAGTTATGGTCACACTCATTTTTAAAAATATAATGAGCTTCTAATTTCTGTTGTAGTTTGGTATAGACATAAGAAAACAAAGCCTAATGATATTTATAAAGATTTATTTTGACGGCTTCAACCTCATTTTTATTCAAATGTAGTAACCATACCCCTTCAAAGGAGTAGAAAAATCAGGACAAGAGTTGGCTGTCATATCCTTCTCCTTCTCATTGTTTAAGAAAAAATATGGGGAAGTGTTAGTATAGAAAATCAGTTAACAGTAGCTCAAGCAAAAAGAGAACCTATTGGTTCCTAAGCCTGGGATTTAGGTGAGTCTGATTTGAAGTGTAGCTGGACAGGTGTTCAAATATTATCATCACTGCCCATTTTTTTGCCCTGTCCTTGGCAGCAGTTCTTAGTCACTTGGCTCCTTTCCCTCCTGCTCTCAATGAACTTCCTCCATGTAACCATAAAGATAGTAGCCTGCACATACAACGTAATTTTTTGCAAGATTAGCCACTCCCTAGAAAAATAACTTTTCCTCCCAATCTAATAAGAATCCCTGGGAAGGCCTTAATTTTCCTGTTGAGGTCACACGCCCACCTTTGGCTGGATTACTTTTCCAAACGGTGGTGCATTATACGGAGAAATGACCCCGTCCACAAAGATATTCACATTCTAATGTCTTTCACCTGTGAATTTGTTACTTTACATGGCCACAGGGATATTGCAGAAGTGGGTAAATTAACGATCTTGTGAGAGGAGAGTAGTCAGGATTATACAGGTGGACCCAATGATGTAATCACAAGGATTCTTAGATGAAGAAAGCAGAAAGAGTCAGAGTCAGAGTGAGTGATGCTGGAAGCAGAGACCGAGTTGCGCTTTGAAAATGGCGGGAGCTGCAGGCCATGGAATAAAAGTTGTGTATAGAAGCTGAAAAAGCCATGGAAACAGATTCTCCTCTGGGAGAAATATCAGTAACCTCAGATATGCAGATGACACCACCCTAATGGCAGAAAGTGAAAAGGAACTAAAAAGCCTCTTGATGAAAGTGAAAGAGGAGAGTGAAAAAGTTGGCTTAAATCTCAACATTCAGAAAATGAAGATCATGGCATCTGGTCCCATCACTTCATGGGAAATAAATGGGGAAACAGTGGAAACAGTGTCAGACTTTATAAGAAAGCTTTGGTACATATACACAATGGAGTATTACTCAGCCGTTAAAAAGAATTCCTTTGAATCAGTTCTGATGAGATGGATGAAACTGGAGCCGATTATACAGAGTGAAGTAAGCCAGAAAGAAAAACACCAATACAGTATACTAACACATATATATGGAATTTAGAAAGATGGCAATGACGACCCTGTATGCAAGACAGCAAAAAAGACACAGATGTGTATAATGGACTTTTGGACTCAGAGGGAGAGGGAGAGGGTGGGATGATTTGGGAGAATGGCATTCTAACATGTATACTATCATGTAAGAATTGAATCGCCAGTCTATGTCTGACGCAGAATACAGCATGTTTGGGGCTGGTGCATGGGGATGACCCACAGAGATGTTATGGGGAGGGGAGGTGGGAGGGGGGTTCATGTTTGGGAACGCATGTAAGAATTAAAGATTTTAAAATTAAAAAAAATTTAAAAAAAAAAAGAAAGTGAAAGTGGAGAGTGAAAAAGTTGGCTTTAAGTTCAACATTCAGAAAATGAAGATCATGGCATCCAGTCCCATCACTTCATGGGAAATAAATGGGGAAACAGTGGAAACAGTGTCAGACTTTATTTTTTGGGGGGCTCCCAAATCTGCAGATGGTGACTGCAGCCATGAAATTAAAAGACACTTACTCCTTGGAAGAAAAGTTATGACCAACCTAGATAGCATATTCCAAAGCAGAGACATTACTTTGCCGACTAAGGTCCTTCTAGTTAAGGCTATGGTTTTCCAGTGGTCATGTATGGATGTGAGACTTGGACTGTGAAGAGGGCTGAGCGCCGAAGAATTGATGCTCTTGAACTGTGGTGTTGGAGAAGACTCTTGAGAGTCCCTTGGACTGCAAGGAGATCTATTCTGAAGGAGATCAGCCCTGGGATTTCTTTGGAAGGAATGATGCTAAAGCTGAAGCTCCAGTACTTTGGCCACCTCATGCGAAGAGTTGACTCATTGGAAAAGACTCTGATGCTGGGAGGGATTGTGGGCAGGAAGAGAAGGGGACGACTGAGGATGAGATGGCTGGATGGCATCACTGACTCGATGGACATGAGTCTGAGTGAATTCCAGGTTGGTGATGGACAGGCAGGCCTGGTGTGCTGCGATTCATGGGTTCGCAAAGAGTCGGACACAACTGAGCGACTGAACTGAACTGAACTAGAACATCCAGTGGAACCAGACCATCTTGGACTCTCACATCTAAAACTGTAAGAGTACAAGTTTAATTTTTTTTTTAAACCACTAAGTTTCCGCTAACTTGTTATAGTAGCAGTAGAAACTACTGCAAATGTATTTCCTGATGTGATTCAGTTTGGTTAACAATTTTTGACCTGTGGTCAAGAATGAAGGTGAGAGATGCCAGGGGGTAAGGTGGGTGAGAGTACATGACTGATGGTATAATCAAGACCACATTAAATCAGGGATAATTTACCCCCTGATAAAATTCCTTTGTTACAGACCAAGTGGATAGTAAAGGAGTCTTAGTAAATAAAATTAACAAGCAAACAACAACTCCATAAGCAACAGCTACCATACTCTAGTACTAGCGAGAAAAAGAAGTGCTGAGTCAGGCAGCAGAAGAGAGAACTAAGGGAGGCAAATAGCTATAGGGCTCACAGCTGGGCCTGGGTAATCAAGACTCCACAGAAGTAACAGTCATTGTTTTCCTGCTCTAATACCCTGAAAGTCAGAGAATTATAAAGAATAAAGCACAAGTCTGAAGATCAGTAATAACTAAACTCAAAAGCTGACATTGTAATCTTGGTTTTCAATGGTAAAATGAGAGAGCTGGTGCTTCAGAAACTCTTCCACATACAATGCCCAGTATCATAGAAGAGGAAACCAAACAAGAATGCTATAGGCCTGGGAGCCTCACCAGGGACCCTATGCAAGTAAAAATTTCCTTGAGTGTTGCTTTTATTATTTTAATTGAGGATATTTACTTTAATATAAAACTCCTATTTTAAAAGTTCTGTGAGTGATTTTCTCGTCTTAAATATTTATTGACTGATGCTCTGGGAAGGTTTACCACTTTTAATCTAGCTCCAAATACTCTGATTTGAATGATGTATACAGCACGGGTAGTCCAGCTATGGAACTAGGAGCAGGTCCCTCTTAAACCCTATTTCTACGGCAATCACCATAGCTCTACTGTCTCCACTGTCTGACCCCTGAGACCTGAGCTAGGAGGATGGCATTGTCAGCAGTACTGAGAATTTAGTTGTGATGCTAAAGAAGCTGCTGCCAAGTTCCCTTCAGATAATACTTTACAGGTACAAAGAGAGATCTGAAGTAGTAGTTTTTTTTTGGCTTTTTATTGATGTCTAGTTGATTTACAATGCTGTGTTAATTTCAGACGTATAGCAAAGTGATTTAGTTATACTTAAAAGCCTCTTGATGAAAGTGAAAGAGAAGAGTGGAAAAGTTGGCTTAAAGCTCAACATTCAGAAAATGAAGATCATGGCATCTGGTCCCATCAGTTCATGGGAAATAGATGGGGAAACAGTGGAAACAGTGTCAGACTTTATTTTTTAGCTCCCAAATCACTGCAGATGGTGACTGCAGCCATGAAATTAAAAGACGCTTACTCCTTGGAAGAAAAGTTATGACCAACCTAGACAGCATATTGAAAAGCAGAGACATTACTTTGCCAACCAAAGTCAGTCTAGTCAAGGCTATGGTTGTTCCAGTAATCATGTATGGATGTGAGAGTTGGACTATAAAGCAAGCTGAGTGCCAACGAATTGATGCTTTTGAACTGTGGTGTTGGAGAAGACTCCTGAGAGTCCCTTGGACTGCAAGGAGATCCACCCAGTCCATTCTAAAGGAGATCAGCCCTGGGTGTTCTTTGGAAGGAATGATGCTAAAGCGGAAACTCCAGTACTTTGGCCACATCATGGGAAGAGTTGACTCATTGGAAAAGACTCTGATGCTGGGAGGGATTGGGGGCAGGAGGAGAAGGGGATGACAGAGTAGAGATGGCTGGATGGCATCACTGACTTGATGGATGTGAGTCTGAGTGAACTCCGGGAGTTGGTGATGGACCAGGGGGCCTGGCATGCTGCGATTCATGGGGTCGCAAAGAGTCAGACACGACAGAGCAACTGATCTGAACTGATATCTATATAAAACACAGATCTTTTCAAATTCTTTTCTATTATAGGTGTTAAGATATTGACTTTAGTTCCCTGAGCTATACAATAGGTCCTTGCTGTTTATCTATTTTATATATAGCAGTATGTCTGCTAATCCCAAACTCCTAATTTATCCCATACCTGCCCCTTTAACCTTTGGGAATAGTAAATTTTTATGTGTATGAGTCTATTTCTGCTTTGTAAATAAGTTCACTTGTATCATGTTTTTTTAGATTTCACATATAAGTGATATCATATGGTATTTGTCTTTGATTTACTTCACTTAGTATACTAATCGATAGATCTATACATGTTTCTGCAAATAGCTTTATTTCATTCCTTTTTTATGGCTGATGAATATTCCATTGCGTGTATATATATATATATGACATTTTTTTGCTTTTGATTTATTTTTAATTGGAGGATAATTGCTTTATAATATTGTGTTGGTTTCTGCCATTCAAAAACATGAATCAACCACAGGTACACATACGTCCCTTCTCTCTTGAACCTCCTTCCCATCCCATCCCACCCCTCTAAGTTGTCATGGAACACCCGATTTGAGCTCCCTACATCATATAGCAAATTCCCACTGGCTATATAAATGTACATATGGTAATGGATATGTTTCAATGCTACTCTTTCAGCTACTACATTTTCTTTATAAATTTTTATTTATTTATTGGCCATGCTGGGTCTTCATTGCATGAGGGCTTTTTCTAGTTGCAGTGAAGGGTTGGGGGGCTACTCTTCACTGCAGTATGTGAGCTTCTCCTTGTGGTGGCTTCTTTTGTTGTGGACCATAGGCTCTAAGCACTGAAGCTTCTGTGGTTGTGGCTCGCAGGCTCTCGAGCTCTGCCTCAGTTGTTGTGGAGCATGAGCTTAGTTGCTTTGCAGCCTGTGGATCTTTCCGGACTAGGAATTGAACCTGTGTCCCCTGCCTTGGCAGGTGGATTCTTAACCACTGGACTACCTGGGAAGTCCATATCACGTATTCTTTATCCATTCATCTGTCCGTTTACATTTAGGTTGCTTCCTTGTCTTAGCTATTGTAAGTAGTGTCGCTTCTGGATATGTGCCCGGGAGTGAAATTACTAGATCATATGGCAACTCTATTTTTAAAGAACCTCCATGCTGTTCTCCATAGTGGCTGCACCAATTTACATTTCTGCCAGCAATGTAAGAAGGTTCTTTTTTCTCCAAACCCTCCCCAGCATTGGTTATTTTTTGATGATGGCCATTCTGACTGGTGTGAGGTGATAACCCCATTGATATTCATTTCTCTAATAATTAGTCTCTCAGTCATGTCCAACTCTTTGTGACTTCATGGAGTGTAGCATGCCAGGCTCCTCCATCCATGGGAGTTCTCCAGGCAAGAATACTGGAGTGGGTTGCCATGCCCTCCTCCAGGGGATCTTCCCAACCCAGGGATTGAACTCATGTCTCCTGAATTGCAGGCAGATTCTTTACCATCTGAGCCACCAGAGAAGCCCAATAAGTAGCAATCAGTTCAGTTCAGTTCAGTCACTCAGTCGTGTCCAACTCTTTGGGACCCCGTGAATCGCAGCACGCCAGGCCTCCTGATCCATCACCATCTCCCGGAGTTCACTCAGACTCATGTTCATCGAGTTGGTGATGCCATCCAGCCATCTCATCCTCTGTCGTCCCCTTCTACTCCTGCTCCAATCCCTCCCAGCATCAGGGTCCTTTCCAATGAGTCAACTCTTCACATGAGGTGGCCAAGGTATTGGAGTTTCAGCTTCAGCATCATTCCCTCCAAAGAAATCCCAGGGCTGATCTCCTTCAGAATGGACTGGTTGGATCTCCTTGCAGTCCAAGGGACTCTCAGGAGTCTTCTCCAACACCACAGTACAAAAGCATCAATAAGTAGCAATATTGAGCATTTTTCTGCATGCCTATTGGCCATCTGTATTTCTTTGGAGAAATGTCTGTTTAGAAATACTGCCCATTTTCTGATTGGGTTGTTTGTTTTTTGATATTGAGCTTTTTGAGCTGCTTTTATAATTTGGAAATAAACCCCTTGTTGGTTGCATCGTTTGCAAATATTTTCTCCTATTCCAGAGGTTGTATTTTCATTTTGTTTATGGTATTCTTTGCTGGGCAAAAGCTTATAAGTTTAATTAGGTCCCACTTGTTTTTGTTTTTTTCCTTTTTCTTTTGCCTTGGGAGACTAACCTAAGAAAACATTACTATCATGTATGTCAGAGAACGTTTTGCTGATGTTCTCTTCAAGGAATTTTATGGTTTCATGTCTTATATTTGAATCTTTAAGCCATTTTTTTAATTTTAATTTTTACTTTATTTTACTTTACAATACTGCATTGGTTTTGCCATACATTGACATGAATCCAGCACGGGTGTATATGCGTTCCCAAACATGAAGTTTATTTGTGTGTGTGTGTGTGTGTGAGAGAGAGAGAGAGTGTTTTCTAACTTCATTGACTTACTTCTTGCTGTCCAGCTTTCCCAACACCACTTGCTGAAGAGTCTCTTCTCCATTGTATATTCTTGCCTCCTTTGTTGAAGATTAATTGACCATAGGTGTGTTGGGTCTATTTCTGAGCTCTCTATTCTGTTCCATTGAACCACGTGTCTGTTTTTGTATCAATACCACACTGTTTTGATTACTATATATTCCATTGTTGTATTGTCTGAAATCCGGGAGGGCTGTGCCTCTAGCCTTGTTGTTTTTTTTCCCCTCAGAATTGACTTGGCAATTCTGGGTCTTTGTGGTTCCATTTAATTTTAGGATTATTTCTCCTAGTTCTGTGAAAAATGTCATGGGTGATTTGATAGGGATTGCACCAAGTCTGTAGATTGCTTTGGGTAGTATGTCTGCTTTAACTATATTAATTTGTTTTATCCAAGAACATGGGATATCCTTCCCTTTTATTTTGAATCATCTTCAGTTTTCTTTATCAATGTTTTATAGTTCTCAACATATAAGTCACCTCCTTGGGCAGGTTTATTCCTAAGTTTTTTGAAAGGAGATTGTTCTTTTTGCTTTCTCTTTCTGGTATTTCATTGTCAGCATAAAGAAATGCAACCAATTTCTCTATGCTAGTCTGTTTCCTGCTACCTTGATGAATTTGCTGTCCTTATTAAAAATATTTTACTACTTTTTTTAAAAAAATGTATGTTTTAATTGAAGGGTAATTGCTTTACAGAATTGTGCTGGTTTCTGCCAATACAATTTCTTGTCAAATTTCTTTATCAGTTCCAGTAGTTTTTTGTGTGGAGTCTTTACAGTTTTCTATATATGGTGACATGTCATCTGCATATAATGACAATTCTGCCACTTCCCTTGTAACTCGGATACCTTTTATTTCTTTGTCTTCTCTGATTGCTGTGTCTAGGACTTCCAATACTATGTTGAATAGAAGCGGTGAGAGTGGGCATCCTGATCTTGTTCCAGATTTTAGCAGGAATACGTTTAGCTTTTCGCTGAGTACTACATTGACTGTGGGCTTTTAATAAATAGGTTTTATTATGCTGAGATATGTTCCCTCTATACCCACTTTGGCAAGAGTTTTTGTCATGAATGGAATGTTGAATTTTATCAAATACTTTTTCTGCCTTTATTGAGATGACTGTGTGTCTTTTGTCTTTGATTTTATGTGGCTTTTGTCTTTTCTTTTGCTGATGTGGTGTATCACATTAATTTTGCATATGTTGAATCACTTTTTGACCCTGGGATAAATGCCATTATACACCTATGGTGTATAATTCTTTCTATGTGTTGTTGGATTTAGTTTACTAATATTTTGTTGAGAATTCTTGCATCTATATTTATCAACAATATTGGTGAATAACAGTATTACAATTGTAATTACATTACAATATTGGCCTGTAATTTCCTTTTCAGTAGTGTCTTTTGTTTTGGTATCAGGATGATGGGGGCTTCATAGAATGACTATGGGAGCGTTCCTTCCTCTTCAGTCTTTTGGAAGAGTTTGAGGAGGATTGGTATAAATTCTGCTTTGTATGTTTGGTAGAATTCTCCAGTGAAGTTATCCAGTTCTGACTTTTGTATGTAGGAAGTTTTTTTTTTTTTTTTTCTTTTCTTACTACAGATTCTATTTCATGTCTAGTGATTGTTCTGTTTGGATTATCTATTTCCTCTTCATTCAATTTTGGTGGGCTGTACATTTCTAGAAACCTATTTTTTTTCCTAGGTTGCCCAATTTTTTGATTTATAATTGTTCATGCTATTCCTTTTTTTTGTATTTCTGCAGTATCAGTTGTTATTTCTCTTCTTTCATTGCTTATTTGGCTTAATTTGATCCTCTTTTCTTGGTGAGCCTGGCCAGAGATTTGTACTTTTTTTTTTTTTGGTATCTATTCAGCCAATCTAAATCTTTTGGTTCCAGCATTTAGTGCATTTTACATTTAAGGTAATTTAAATATGTATTTCTTGTTGCTATTGTGTTAATTATTTTGGACTTACAATCTTTTTCCCCTTTTGTGTCTCTTGAGACTTGATCACTATCGATCTTGTGACTTGACTGTCTTTGGTGTTATGTTTGAATTCCTTTTTCTTTGTGTGTATATTTACTGTAGATTTTTGATTTGCATGATGTTGATCTTAGTTTCAGATACATTAAAAAAAGTCTTGTATTTGTACTCTCCTCCCCTCATGATTACTGTTTTTGATATTTTGCATCTGATTGCTTTGTATATCCTTTAACTGCTTACTATGGATACAGATTTCACTACTTTTCTTTTACCCTCCATATTAGTTTTGTTTATGGATAATTTCCTACCTTTAGTCTCTTTGCCTTTACTAGTGAAATCTTTTGTCTTGTAATTTTCTTGTTTCTAGTTGAAGCCTTTTTTTTTGTCTGGAGAAGTCCCTTTAACATTTGTTGTAAAACTGGTTTGGTGGTGCTGTATTCTTTTAGCTTTTGCTTATCTGTAAAACTTTTGATTTCTCAAAAAAATCCAAATGAGGGGCTTGCTGGGTAGAGTATACCCAATTGCAGGTTTTTTCCTCTCATTAATTTAAATATATCATGTCACTTCCTTCTGGCCTGCAGAATTTCTGCTGAAAAATCAGCTGATGGCTTTCTAGGAGTTTCATCATATGTTATTTGTTGCATTTCCTTTGCTGATTTTAGTATTCTCTCTTTAACTTGAATTTTTGTAATTTTGATTATAATGTCTGGATGTGTTCTTCTTTGGGTTCATCCTGTATGGGACTATGTACTTCTTGGACTTCAGTGACTGTTTCTTTTCCCAGATTAGGGAAGTTTTCAGCTATTATCTCTCCCAATATTTTCTCAGGTCCTTTCTCTCTGTCTTCTGTTTCTAGGACCCCTAAAATGCAAATATTAGAGTGCTGGCTATAGTCCTAGTGGTCTCTTATCAGTTCAGTTCAGTTGCTCAGTCATGTCCCACTCTTTGTTACCCCAAGGACCACAGCGTGCTGGTCTTCCCTGTTCATCACACTCCCCTGGAGCTTGTTCAAACTCATGTCCATTAAGTCGGTGATGCCACACAACCATCTCATTCTCTGTTGTCCCCTTCCCCTCCTGCCCTCAATCTTTCCCAGCATCAGGGTCTTTTCCAGTGAGTCACTTCTTCACATCAGGTGGCCAAAGTATTGGACCTTCAGCTTCAGCATCAGTCCTTCCAATGTATATTCAGGACTGATTTCCTTTAGGATTGACTGGTTTGATCTCCTTGCAGTCCAAGGGACTCTCAAGAATCTTCTCCAACACCACAGTTCAAAAGCATCAATTCTTTAGCACTCTGCCTTCTTTATGGTCCAAATCTTACATCCATACATGACTACTGGAAAAACAATAGCTTTGACTATACATACCTTTGCCGGCAAAGTAATGTCTCTGCTTTTAATATGCTGTATAGGTTGGTCATAGCTCTTCTTCCAAGGAGCAAGCATTTTCTTAATATCATGGCTGCAGTCACCATCTGCAATAATTTTGAAGCTCAAGAAAATAAAGTCTGTCACTGTTTCCATTTTTTCCCCATCTATTTGCCATGTAGTGATGGGACCACATGCCATGATCTTAGTTTTTTGAATGCTGAGTTTTAAACAAGCTTTTTCACTCTCCTTTTCACTTTCATCAAGAGGCGCTTTAGTTCCTCTTCACTTTCTGCCATAAGGGCGGTGTCATCTGCATATCTGAGGTTATTGATATTTCTCCCAGCAATCTTGATTCCAGCTTGTGCTTCATCCAGTCCAGCATTTTGCATGATGTACTCTGCATATAAGTTCAATAAGCAGGATGACAATATACAGCCTTGACATACTCCTTTCTCAATTTGGAACTGGTTCGTTGTTTCATGTCTGGTTCTAACTGTTGCTTCTTGACCTGCATACATATTTTTCAGGAGGCAGGTAAGGTGGTCTTGTATTCCCAACTCTTGAATTTTCCACAGTTTGTTTTGATCCACACAGTCAAAGGCTTTAGCATAGTCAGTGAAGCAGAAGTAGATGTTTTTCTGGAACTCTCTTGCTTTTTCTATGATGTTGGCAATTTGATCTCGGGTTCCTCTGCCTTTTCTAAATCCAACTTTAAGACAGCTATAAGAAGTCTGTTACAGTGTCTCCGTTTCTTTTCATTCTATTTTTTTTTCTGGTCAGTGGCAGTGGTTTCTGTTTCTCTGCCTTCCAGCTCACTGATCTTCCAGCTCATTTAGTCTACCTTTGATTCCTCTTAGTATTTTTATTTCAGTTGTTATATTCTTCATCTGTCTGGTTATTTTTATTTCCTGACTCTGTTAAAAACGTCTAACTTCTTGCTCTGTGCATCCATTCTCCTCTCAAATTCTTCAGTCATCTTTATAATCATTATTGTGAACTCTTTCTCAGGTAAATTACCTGTCTCCTCTTCACTTAGTTTTTCTTTGGGGATTTTATCCTGTTCCTTCATCTGGAACATATTCCTCTGCTGCCTCATCTTGTCTACGTTGCTATGTATATTTTTATGTTTGTGATCGGTTAGTTGTGTTTCTCCACCTTGGAGATATGGCCTTCTAGAGAAACATCCTATGTGTCCCAGCAGTGTACTTCTGCTCATCACCCAGGCTATCTACTCTAGGGGTTCCCCCTAAGAGGGTTGCATAGTGGGCTGACTAGGTAGGCAGTCTGGTAGACTTGACTGGCTGTTAGTCTGGTAAGTTGCTAGGTCCTACCTTGTGTGGTTGCTGCTGGCTGCTATTTATTAGGACCTGGTCATGAGGTGGCTAGTACTGGCTCACTGGTGGGCAGAGTCAGGATCCTGAAAATGCTAGGTCTGTTGCCCATCCACTGGCAGGTGAAACCAACTCCTAGGGTTAGCACTAGACTACTGGCAGGAAGACTGGTTTTCTGGAATCTGGCTACAGGGCTCAGAAATTCCGGAGCTCATTTCAGATCATTTGCTGGCAGGAGCTGGTTCCTGACACAGTTGGGTATGGGGTCCAGGGTGGCCCAAAGGTTGCATTGACCTGATAGTAGGCAGTGCCAGGGCCCAGCTGGTCCCAGGGTAGGATCTGGCTTGCTGTTGGCAAACTCATTCTATAGGCTGCAAGATCACAGTTTTCTTGTTTCTGGTGCCTGCCACCTGTTGGGTGAGCCTGGTCTAGAGACTTGTTTAGGTTTCCTGGCACAAAGTGCTGGTGCCTGCCCACTGGTGGCTGGACCTGGGTCTTGATCCTCTCATGGCCAGGGCCATACCTAGGGGCATGTCAAGGAGTGGCTGTGGGCTCAGGCCAGTTTTAGGCAGCCTGTCTGCTGATAGGTGGGGTTGTGTCCCTGCCCAGTTAGTTGTTTTACCTGCAGTGTCCCAGTACTGATGCCTATAGGTTGTTGGGTGGGGCCAGGTCTTGGCACTAATGAGCCAAGCAGGCAGCCTCCAACAGTGTGTTCAATGTTAAATGTTCCCAAATATGTCTGCCACTTGTGTCTATGTCCCTAGATGAGCTTCAGTCAGCCACCTCCCCATTTTTCCAGGAGTCTTTCAAAAACCAGCAGTTAGATCTGGCCCAGGCTTTTGTCAAAATACTACTTTTGCCCTGGGTCCCACTGTGCATGAGATTTTGTGTGTTCTCTTTAAGACTGAAGTCTCCATTTCACCAGTCCTGTGGTGGTCTTGCACTTAAGCCCCACTGGCCTTCAAAGCCAAATGATCTGTAGGTTCATCTTACAGGTGCCGGACCTCCAGACTGGGAATCCTGATGTGGGCTCAGAACTCTGACTCTTGTGGGAGAACCTCTGCAATATGCGTCACACACAGTTGGTATAGGATTTGATTATATTCTTGAGTCCTCCTCTTCTACCTGTCTTGTTGTGGTTCTTTCTTTTGTCTTTAGTGGCAGAAGATCTTTTCTGTTAGGTTCCAGTCTTTTTCATCATTAGTTGTTCTGAAGATAGTAGTGATTTTGTTGAACTTGAGGTGAGCTCAGAGTTTTTCTACTCTGCCATCTTGGACACTTTCCCCTACGTTGTAGTAGTTTTTAAAAATGTCTGCAAATTCTTTGACAGTACTCCTTTTAAGAGGCAGATACAGTGTCCTTTTCCTTTAAAACAGGGCAGGGCTTTGTGACTGCCTTTGTGACTAAGAGAATGCAGCTGAAGTGAAACGATGGGATTTCTGAGGCTGAGTTAGAAAAGGCAATACAGCTTCCACCTTCCCGCTTGGAATTTTGACCTTAACACTTTATTGACTAGGGTTTTTTTTTTGTTTGTTTGTTTGTTTGTTTTGCAGAAACTAACCCCTGTGGCCAGCAAATTGTCATGTCAGTGAATATTAAAATGTTTCCGGTCAATAATGTTTGGGTAACAAAAGACGTATTAATACAACTCTGGTCAATAATGTATTAATGCTCAGTTGCCATTGTGTGAGAAAGCCCAGGCCAAACAGAGAGGCGGCAGGTAGGCATTCTAGCCAACAGCCTCTGCTAAGATTCCTGCCATAGGCCCCATCCGTTGTCAGGCAGGTAAGTGAGGAAGGCTTTGAGCTGACTCCCGTCATGGTCATCGTTAAGGAAGGCTTTGGGATAACTCTGGGATTACTTACTGTCTGACTGCAACAGCAGGGAGCCCTCAAACAAGAACAGCCTCAGACCACTCAGTTCAAAGAACAAAGAGAAGTGATTAATAAGCTATTGTTGTTGTTTTACATCATTAAATTTATGCAATAATAGATAATCAAATCAAGGATAGAGTCTGTAGGACTGAATCCCTGGAAATGGAAAAGGATAGAATATGTAACTCAGAGAGCATAATTTTTATATGTCCAGGGCCCCAGGCTCAACTACTTTACCTCTAATTTCACTTTCCATGTTGGATTATAAAGTTGTCTATTTATTTCTTCATCTCCCTTTTCTGAAAGATAGTGGGTACTTCATAAATGTATGGGGAAAAGAGAGTGAGGGGATGCAGGAGGCTGAAAACTGAACCCAAATGATGAAAGCAACAATTCAGAACCCCTCTGAAATCTCTTGTGGGTTGAGTTTGGTGAAGAGCTCCAAGCAGGACAATGCTGCCTTGCTGGTGATGCTACCAACTCCAGAACCTACCGCCTGAGTGACCACGGCACTTTGTATGCTAGGGTATGTTTCTCACACTGGAGGGCATAATACAGCAGATTCAACAAGGTGTATCTGCCAGAAGTATCAATTGTACTCCACACATTCATTTGACAGATACTTATTGAAGATCTGTTGTATGCTAGGCACAAAGGTAAGCAACCCAAAAAAAAAATTTGAAAGTGAACACAAATGTATTATGGAGAGGAAATGTAAAATTAGCACATTTTTAGCCATTATCATAAAAAAGCATTTGTTAAATGTCAAGCATAGATTTTTATGTATTTATTTATTTATTTTAGGTTCTCGTTTAGTTATCTGTTTTATTTTTTTATTTTTATTTTTTTTACAATATTGTATTGGTTTTGCCATACATCAACATGAATCCACCACAGGTATACACGTGTTCCCCATCCTGAAACCCTCCTCCCTCCTCCCTCCCAGTACCATCTCTCTGGGTCATCCCAGTGCACCAGCCCCAAGCATCTAGTATCATGCATCGAACCTAGACTGGCGATTCATTTCATATATGATATTATACATGTTTCAATGCCATTCTCCAAAATCATCACACCCTTTCCCCCTCCCACAGAGCCTGTTCTATTACATCTGTGTCTCTTTTGCTGTCTCACATACAGGGTTATCATTACCATCTTTCTAAATTCCATATATATGTGTTAGTATACTGTATTGGTGTTTTTCTTTCTCGCTTACTTCACTCTGTATAATCAGCTCCAGTTTCATCCACCTCATTAGAACTAATTCAAATGTATTCTTTTTAATGGCTGAGTAATACTCCATTGTGTATATGTACCACAGCTCTCTTATCCATTCGTCTGCTGATGGACATCTAGGTTGCTTCCATGTCCTGGCTATTATAAACAGTGCTGCGATGAACATTGGGGTACACGTGTCTCTTTCAATTCTGGTTTCCTCGGTGTGTATGCCCAGCAGTGGGATTGCTGGGTCATATGGCAGTTCTATTTCCAGTTTTTAAGGAATCTCCACACTGTTCTCCATAGTGGCTGTACTAGTTTGCATTCCCACCAACAGTGTAAGAGGGTTCCCTTTTCTCCACGCCCTCTCCAGCATTTATTGCTTGTAGACTTTTGGATAGCAGACATTCTGACTGGCATGAAATGGTACCTCATTGTGGTTTTGATTTGCATTTCTCTGATGATGAGTGATGATGAGCATCTTTTCATGTGTTTGTTAGCCATCTGTGTGTCTTCTTTGGAGAAATGTCTATTTAGTTCTTTGGCCCATTTTTTGATTGGGTCGTTTGTTTTTCTGGAATTGAGCTGCAGGAGTTGCTTGTATATTTTTGAGATTAGTTGTTTGTCAGATTTTTAAAGAAAAAAAGAACCTTCAAAGAACATTTACCCTTGCAGTGGCATCATCCTTTATCCCCAGAATCTCAAAGGTAGGAATTCAGAGTTTTAGAAACTCCCATGTAAGGCATCAGTGAAAATGTCTATATTGTAATGTTTCCTGTACCACAGGTCAAAAATTGGTAGCTCATAACCCAGTTGATAGACATATCTTATTTGAATTACAGAGCGATTAAATTAGTGGCCAATATTTACAAATCAGTGTGTCATTTACTAAGTTGGATTTCTGGCTTTTCTTGAAAAAAGTGGAAGAACTATCAACCGTGGGCCCACCTCCTCATGCGTCCTCAATTAGTTATTGCCAAGCTTCAGCTTCTTCCTCTTGTTTGGTTGAGACCGGGTCCCAGTACTTGCCATGGTCCTCACCACTTTCTGTCCATACCACACACCAGGTTTGTGGCCTGCCTCTTTTGTTCATGGTACCTGCCTGGGTCTGGGAAGTATTTGGATGTACATCTCCAGTTCTCAGTTGAATTGTTTGGGTCATTTTTCAATATTTAATGTTGACCTTTCCAAGTTTCTAAAATTTTCAGGATACTAATTTTTTTTTATGATTATGTACTCAGATTATCTTTTTCTTTCAGTTTTATTGAGATAAAATTGACATACAGCACTTTATAAATGTAATGTTTACAGCACTCACTTATATCATGAAATGATTACCACAGTAAGTGTAGTGAACATCCATCATTTCATAAAATGCAAAATAAAAGGAGAAAAAAACTGTCAGGATACTAGTCTTAACAGTCCGATCCAGAAATTGAACCTTATCTGCCCAAGTTCCAAATCACAATTATAAAACTGGAATGGACCCACTTTTCTGATCATGGCCATAGGATTCTGAAGGCTGCCACACAACTGCTGAGATCATAAAGAGTCCCAAGATAACCTGACTTACTTTCAAGGAAAAAAAATCAAACTCAAAACATTCATCTTCCCAAACACAGAGTCCCAGGCAAATCAGGCAAAGAGGAAATAAGTGGTTAAACTAGGTTATTGTGCATTATGCCCTCTTCTTAAGGGACACAGACTCCTTCCTTCAGTGTTGGGTAAAAAGGAGATGGGCCCCCCAAATGTCTTTGCATTCTGTCAAGATATGGATACCTAAGTAACCGAGTCCAATTTCCTGAAGTTGAGTGTGTGTAAGTGACTGTATCCACCTTGGGGGCAGTAAATGTTCACCATGAGTCCTGGTTTTGTTTCCTGTGCTCAGTAGCCTGAGGGCTGGCAAGGACTGAGGTCTGGGATTTTGCAACAGCTGTTCCTGTCACCTGGGAAGGCAACTGAATATGCACTGGGATTTTCTTTTTCTTTTTTTTTTCCCCCCCACTGGAATAATTTTTTTCATTTTATGAGCACAAACTTTGCCTGCTAGAAAAATTACATCCCTATCTGGAAACTGTGTGGTGTCTTAAATGTCAGTATCTAAATTTTTTTCTTACGCTACACAGTTGTAAATTCCTCACATGCTCTCTAATTCCAATTCAAGATGATTAACTCCTAAAAGGAATGGCTATAACATCTTTTCAGAAGCTATCATAAGGCAGAGAGAATCATCAGTAATTAGACTGGCAATGATGTCTCATTCTACTTCTTTAACTTATCTTAAAGTGACTTTCTTATGGTTTCAGGAAATAGCCACCCTGTTCTCCATTCATGAATGTAATATACAAAGTTCTCTACTAGGAAACTGTCCAGGCTCCATGATATCATCTTGTAGCCCTGGTCTCTCTAGATTTAATTTTTAGCCCATCATCTGTGAAAGTCACCCTAATCCCCTGTTCTTGCATTCACCTCACCCTGAACCCTTTTGAGCCCATCCATGGAGAGAGGCACAGTGTTCTTTGGGCTGCAGCCAAAGGAGAAATGGTGATTTATGTGATGACCACAGGCACTGCCTGTCCCCTGCAAATGGCACTCAGCAATGGCAGAGGGATGCCACTGGGGAATGCTGGCTCCCCTCGTGCTGGGTGAACCTCTATTAACATGTTTGGGATAATGAAACCAGCTAGTTTGGTCAGCAGATGTAACATAAAAACTTAGCAAGCATACTTCAATAACAAAGATCCATCTAGTCAAAGCTATGGTTTATCCAGTAGTCATGTATGGATGTGAGAGTTGGACTATAAAGAAAGCTGAACGCCAAAGAACTGATGCTTTTGAACTGTGGTGTTGGAGAAGACTCTTGAGAGTCCCTTGAGCTGCAAGGGGATCAAACCAATCAATCCTAAGGAAATCAATCCTAAATATTCATGGGAAGGACTGATGCTGAAGCTGAAACTCCAATACTTTGGCCACCTGATGGGAAGAACTGACTCATTGAAGAAGACCCTGATGCTGGGAAAGATCTAAGGCAGGAGGAGAAGTGGATGACAGAGGATGATATGGTTGTCTGGCATCCCCAACTCGATGGACATGAGTTTGAGTAAGCTCTGGGAGTTGGTGGTGTACAGGGAAGCCTGGCATGCTGCAGTCCATGGGGTCGCAAAGATTTGGACACAACTGGCATCCGGTCCCATCACTTCATGGGAAATAGATGGGAAACAGTGTCAGACTTTATTTTTTGGGGCTCCAAAATCACTGCAGATGGTGACTGCAGCCATGAAATTAAAAGACACTTACTCCTTGGAAGAAAAGTTATGACCAACCTAGACAGCATATTAAAAAGCAGAGACATTACTATGCCGACTAAGGTCTGTCTAGTCAAGGTTATGGTTTTTCCAGTGGTCATGTATGGATGTGAGAGTTGGACTGTGAAGAAGGCAGAGCGCCGAAGAATTGATGCTTTTGAACTGTGGTGTTGGAGAAGACTCTTGAGAGTCCCTTGGACTGCAAGGAGATCCAACCAGTCCATTCTGAAGGAGATCAGCCCTGGGATTTCTTTGGAAGGAATGATGCTAAAGCTGAAACTCCAGTACTTTGGCCACCTCATGCGAAGAGTTGACTCATTGGAAAAGACTTTGATGCTGGGAGGGATTGGGAGCAGGAGGAGAAGGGGACAACAGAGGATGAGATGGCTGGATGGCATCACGCACTTGATGGACGTGAATCTGAGTGAACTCTGGGAGCTGTTGATGGATAGCGAGGCCTGACGTGCTGCAACTCATGGGGTCGCAAAGTCGGACACAACTGAGTGACTGAACTGAACTGAACTGAGCAACTGAACTGATCTGAAGCATACTTCGTGAGCAAGCCAAAGATCTGAGCCATAATTAAGTCTTGGAAGACAGTTAAAAGCCTAAAAAGTCATAATAAGTCTATGAATGCCACTAATTGGGAACTTTTAAAGCTCTCTTACCTAAATACCTGCAAAATAAGATGCTTATTTTGAAGGCTGCCTGGTGTAACAAAGGGAAGTCTCAAGGCAAAATGCATTTACGTGTAATATTAGAGGAGAGTGGAAATTTTTGTTTAGGTCAGTATTTAATTACCTGCCTGCTATTTCCAGATCCAATTATAGTATTGACAGAAGACAATTCTAGATAAAATGTATTGCCATAAATTTGTATGACTGTCACTTTGACATGAAATGGTTTAATAGTAATTCTTAGTCTCATCAAATCTGGATCTGTTATTACAAAGAACTGACTCCTGCACTAAATAATTCTTCTACTGTAACATATTTTCCCTTTGACTCTGTGGAGTTCTTAAGGCTTTTGGTCTTCAGTGCTATAAGATGCAAATAATAAGAGAGAGAGAGACAAAGCATACTTTTTGTTATCAGTGGGTGTCTTGGAGGAAAAAAAAATGAAGTTTTAGAAAGGATTGATTATGAGCAGAGGATATAAAGGGGATTCAGGAGAGACCTCAGAGAGAGAGAGCAGGAATAAAGAGTGCTTGTGTGTGCCTGCATCTTCGAATTTGGAGGAAGTGGTAGGAGGCAATTCTAGAAAGGAATTAGAAAACATTTCCTCCTCCTCTTTCCCCACACAACTACTTCATGATTCTGCGACAAGCTAGCACTGCCTCTAAGGTCTCTAGTGACTTGTCCACCTTCCACATTATTCAATTTATAAATGCAGATGAAGACCTAAGATAACTGCTCCTGGCACAAACCAAAGAAGAGAAATTGAGAAGAGTAAACAAGGAAGCCAAGCCTAAGTGACTCAATGTTTTTTTTTTTTTTTTTTTAATTTTTTTTGTTTTTTATTTTTTAAATTTTAAAATCTTTAGGGGCAAAGAATAATGGATTGGTTCCAAAAAAATGCCACACCACTCAAATGAGGCCACAAGCTGCCTGTTTCCAGGACATTCTTGGGGGTCAATTACTCCCAGGAAGGGACTCTGTTGCATGCAATCCTTTGAAAAGCCAAGCATGCCTCCCTGATGAAACAGCAGATCAGCATGCCAGCAGATTAAGATATTGTTCTGGGACAAAGGGGACATATGTAGGCTATTCTGAGAAGGCTAAAATGTCCTGATTGCCCCACAGATTGGCCCAGACAATTTCATCAGCCTTCAGGGCATTGCAGAAGAAAAATTTTTATTAACATAATTTTCCTTTTTATTTAATACAAGTGTTAATTCTTTTCTAATTATCATAAGTTGATTCAACAAAGAGCAGAAGAAGAAATATTTGCTTTTGATTATATGCAGTGTTGTTTTCTTGGGAAAAGAGATGAGTGGCGGGGGGGGGGGTGAATATTGAAAAGAAGGAACCAGAAGGCATAAATAAGACCATATTCTTGGCTCCCACTTAGAAGGAAGCAGAATATTTGGAGCAATAGCACAGACATCTGCTGAACAGCCATGCTCCTTAGTCTACCACAAATTGGCTCTTTCCAGATTATAAATATATATGTTTTTCCAAAAGAGGAGCATCGATACTATTGCTTATTCATACTATTTTTTTTATGTTAAGTTTCACCAGACATACAATATTTTGAGGAATCTTTTTCAAGTCTTGCCTATTTTTCCTTCTTAGAAAAAGTTGAGGTTGTTGGTGTGAGATTCTTGTGAAACTTATTTTTGAGGCAATTTCTATAAATAAACTAAAACATTGTTTTGTGGACATTTTCTCTCTCAACTAAGACAGTTTACATCAGTTGACATTGGCAGGAAAATATCCATCTATTTCATCTTGATCGATTATTTCCATCAACTAAAAAAAAAAAAAAAAACTTTCAAAGATAATTATGTCCCAGGAGATAGTTAAGCAAAAGGGTAAAATATACAAAAAGAATACCATCTTGTGAGCTGCACTGCTAGAATTACAATAAAACCTCACCCTAGAAAGTAATGCTATGGTGTCTAAGCATGTGCCCTCATGTTGTAATATGAGCCACTGAGTTGTTGGCCCACACTGAGAGGACCACATCCTTTCCCTACATGGATCCAGACATTGTCTTGTCCTTGGGTCCCAAAGGGAATGACTTTTTTAACTCTGTAACCTAGAACCAGATACCCTGGAAAAGCAAATGATTTGGAGAGACTTACCAAGGATTCTAATCTATTTTGGGCAATGCCACTGGGTGTGATATTGAGTGGTTTAGGAAGCCAAAGAAAATTGACTGCATAATGACAAAGGAAAAGCCCAAGGGATTTCAGGTGTTTGCTTCTTGGTTTTAACAAACTTACCCCAAATCTTGAAAATATCAGCTAGGGAATACCAGCTAAAATGTATGAATTGTTCTGAGTCAAGTGGAAGAAGATGTAAACTCAGTAAGCATTTATTATTTTAAAATGCTGATTCACAGTTTAAGGAAGGGTTTAGATAAATTCATCATATAATATACTTCCACAAAACAGAGGCTTAGTTTGAGATGCAAAAGCCTGAAATGTCATGTAGTTTATTCTCTTAATTATGCTAGAGGGAGAAAATATGGTCAAGAGAGGCTAAGTGATTCAGATAAGATTACACAGCCAATTTGTGACTCTCAACCGGATGCCCAACCTGAGGAGCCCAACTTTATTGAGACTATTAAAAACAATGTTGTTAGAGATATATACATATGTATACATATATAATCATTAGAGATTCAAAGTGTGCATTATCATATAAAAATTCCAAGTAATCATATAGTAAAGAAATCTGTTCAGCTTTACTAAACTCAACTTTTCTAAACTCACTTGACCACAAAGCCCTTTTGGACATGCAACAATTATTAAGATCTTACGAAACTAAATCATGAAAATTCTGTGTGAAAACTTCATTTGCATCCATAGTTCTATTGGTTTGCTGGCTCATTTTTTCACCTACTTAATTCAAGCTAGAAATCTGGGCAACACAATAAAATAGATTCCTAAATAAAACCCCACACAATTTTTCACTCATTCAGGTCATTAAAGTAACATTGAAATTCCAAGGTTATGCCTATGCAGATCTGCTGCATGGCTAGAACCAATGGCGGCCTCTGTATTTTTTTTACACACTTGCCAACTAATGCAGCATTGGTTCACTTTTTTAAAGGCAGATAGCCATAGCATCACACATGTACCGACTGATTTGAAGAGAATAGTCTTCAAAACTTATAGGTATTTTGTGTTATAGAGCAAAGTAGTTCATACAACAGAGCCATGTTTGCAGACCTTTAATGTATTGTTGAGAGTATATTTAGTTTGAGCTATATCCTTATCTCTGAACTAAACAAAAAGGAGCTTAACGCCTTATACTAGAGATTTATAAAAGCTTCATTCTATTTTAAAGCCTACTCATCAGTTCCTGTAGCCTTGTCATTTCATCTCTGTGAAGTGAGAATATAAGACTGTCAAATGGTATAGAAATTCTTATATTCTTAAGTGGTTGTGTGATTTTCTGGCTCAAGGAAAACAGATGTTGAGAGGTAGCATTCACTGCTGCCAAATGCTGCAGAACTCTGTTAGGTACAGTAACACTGCTCATTTCATCCTTCATGGCAGAATGATTTCTAGTAGAATCATGCCTAACCAGCCAGGGTTAATGTCAACTGAATTCCTTTGAGATGAGCATACTTCACACACACACACACACACACACCCCAAACTCAAAAATGCCTGGAAAGTACTAACATTCCCTTGGGCTTAAATGTACCCAGCACTAATACTTGACTTAGAGGTTTTAGGAGTTTTAAATGCCTCTCTAGTCAATATTCTGCCCAAATGTCACCTGTAAGCAGGCTCTATTCATGTTGATTCCCTGTAGACTGCTCGTCTTGAAATAAATGCTAAATTAAATTGAAAAGTACCAAAATACTCATATGATTATCATAGTCTAATACTGCTAAACTGAAACTTATGCAATTCAATTTAAGAGGAAATTACATTTATATCTCCAATCAATGAACCAATGTTATGACACATTTGGTAACTAGCACTTCTTTTGACTTTGCCCATCCCTACTCTTGAATGGATATTTTTAGACTGAAGTGGAAAGGATTATTTGTTGTAATCTTGCCCTTAATACTGCTTTGAGTATGTTTCTATATACATAATTGACTCTATGAGAATTGGAGGGTAATAAAATCGTTAAGGAGAACTAAAACCTCTATAGTTGCATAGAAAATGTAAGTTTCAAAGCATTTCTAGAACCTGAAGTAATTTGAAGAGAGGTTTATTTGAAGAGCAGTTTTTCTCTAGAAGAGTTAAAATTGAAGAGTGGTTTTTCTCTAGAAGAGTTAAAATAGAAGAGTTAAAATCAACTCTGATTTCTTTGTAGGTCTGGTAAGTTGAGTAACTGGCTGCCCTGTATTTTAGTTCTTCCAAGACTGCTTGCAAGCCAAAAAGTGAAAAAAAAAAAAATACAGCAAGTAGAACCAGAGTTTAGCTATCTGGGTTAAATCATGAATATAAGCTTGGTGATGTTTTCATTCCCGTTTCTTCTAGAAGCTGTTAATACAGGTACGAATTTCTATTGAGACCAAGAAGACGCTTCATTTGATGTTGCCATTTTAAGATGGTATCCTTACATTTTTAATAGCCAATACCCAATATTCTTCCTTCAGTTCAATTCAGTCGCTCAGTCATCTCCGACTCTTTGTGACCCCATAAATTGCAGCACATCAAGCCTCCCTGTCCATCACCAAATATTCTTCCTACTGGTATCCATTTTAAAATTGTGCATCTATCATAAAACAATCTTTCCAAGAAAGCAGTATTCCTTTTTCAGTTCAGTTGCTTGGTTTGTGTCTGACTCTATGCGACCCCATAGACTGCAGCACACCAGGCCTCCCTGTCCATCACCAACTCCCTAAGTTTACTCAAACTCATGTCCATTAAGTCGGTGATGCCAGCCAACCATCTCATCCTCCGTCGTCGCCTTCTCCTCCTACCTTCAATATTTCCCAACATCAGGTTTTTTTTCCAGTGAGTCAGTTCTTTGCATCAGGTGGTCAAAGTATTGGAGCTTCAGCTTCAGCATCAGTCCTTCCAATGAATATTCAGAACTGATTTCCTTTAGGATTGACTGATTTGATCTCCCTGCAGTCCAAGGGACTCTCAAGAGTCTTCTCCAACACCACAGTTCAAAAGCATCAATTCTTCTGCACTCAGCTTTCTTTACAGTCCAGCTCTCACATCCATGCATGACTACTGGAAGAACCGTAGCTTTGACTAGACAGACTTTTGCGGGCAAAGTAATGTTTCAGCTTTTTAATATGCTGTCCAGTTTGAACATAGCTTGTCTTCCAAGGAGCAAGTGTCTTTTAATTTCATGGCTGCAGTCACCATTTGCAGTGATTTTGGAGCCCCCCAAAATAAAGTCTCTTACTGTTTCCATTGTTTCCCCATCTTATTTGCCATGAAGTGATGGGACCAGATGACATGATCTTAGTTTCCTGAATATTGAGTATTAAGCCAACTTTTTCTCTCTCCCCTTTCACTTTCATCAGGAGGCTCATAAGCTCTTTGTTTTCTGCCATAAGGGTGGTGTCATCTGCATATCTGAGGTTATTGATATTTCTCTTGGCAATCTTGATCTCAGCTTGTGCTTCATCAAGCCTGGCATGTCACATGATGTACTCTGCATATGAGTTAAATAAGCAGGATAATAATATACCGCCGTGACATACTCCTTTCCCAATTTGGAACTGGTCTTTTGTTCCATGTCCAGTTCTAACTGTTGCTTCTTGATCCACATAGAGATTTATCAGGAGGCAGGTAACTGATATTCCTATCTCTTGAAGAATTTTCCATAGTTTGTTGTGATCCACATAGTCAAAAGCTTTGGTGTAGTCAATAAGGCAGAAGTAGATGTTTTTCTGGAACTCTCTTGCTTTATCGATGATCCAATGGATGTTGGCAATTTGATCTCTGGTTCCTTTGCCTTTTCTAAATCCAGTTTAAACATCTGGAAGTTCACAGTTCATGTACTGTTGAAGCCTGGCTTAGAGGATTTTGAGCATTACTTTGTTAGTGTGTGAGATGAGTGCAATTGTGCAGTAGTTTGAGCATTCTTTGGCATTGCCTTTCTTTGGGATTGGAATGAAAACTGACCTTTTCCAGTCCTGTGGCCACTGCTGAGTTTTCCAAATTTGCTGGCATATTGAGTGCAGTACTTTCACAGTATCATCTTTTAGGATTTGAAATAGATCAACTGGAATTCCATCACCTCCACTAGCTTTGTTCATAGTGATGCTTCCTAAGGCCCACTTGACTTCACATTCCAGAATGTTTGGCTCTAGGTGAGTGATCACACCATCATAATTATCTGAGTCATGAAGATCTTTTTTGTATAGTTCTGTGTATTCTTGCCACCTCTTCTTAATATCTTCTGCTTCTGTTAGGTCCATACAATATCTGTCCTTTATTGAGCCCATCTTTGCATGAAATGTTCCCTTGGTATCTCTAATTTTTTTGAAAAGATCTCTAGTCTTTCCCATTCTATTGTTTTCTTTTATTATTTCCTTTATTATTAGTTTCATTGATCACTGAGGAAGGCTTTCTTATCTCTCCTTGCTATTCCTTAGAACTCTGCATTCAAATGGGTATATCTTTCCTTTTCTCCTTTGCATGTAGCTTCTTTTATTTTCTCAGCTATCTGTAAGGCCTCCTCAGACAACCATTTTGCCTTGCTGCATTTTTTTTTCTTGGGGATGGTCTTGATCACTGTCTCCTGTACAATGTCAGGAACCTCCATCCATAGTTCTTCAGGCACTTTATCTATCAGATCTGATCTAATCCCTTAAATCTGTTTGTCACTTCCACTGTATAAGTGTAAGGGATTTAATTTATGATAAATAAATGCATTTATTGATGGCAGAGTAGAAGGACATGTACTCATCTTCTCCTGCGAGAACTCCAAGATTACAGCTTGCTGCTGAACAAGCATCAAGAGAATGTTGGATCCCACCAAATAAATATACCCCATGTCAAAGGGCAAAGGTGAAGCCCCAGAAAGATGGTTGCTGCTGCTGCTGCTAAGTCACTTCAGTCGTGTCTGACTCTGTGTGACCCCAGAGACGGCAGCCCACCAGGCTCCCCCATCCCTGGGATTCTCCAGGCAAGAACACTGGAATGGGTGTTCTTCTCCAATGCATGAAAGTGAAAGTGAAAGTGAAGTCACTCAGTTGTGTCCGACTCCTACTGACCCTATGGACTGCAGCCTACCTACCAGGCTCCTCCATCCATGGGATTTTCCAGGCAAGAGTACTGGAGTGGGGTGCCATTGCCTTCTCGAGCAAGATGGTAGGAGGGGCAAAATCACATTTAGAATCAAACCCATACCCACCTGAGACACTCAGAAGGTTCAAACAAAACCTTCTGCACACCCGGGAAACTCTCCAGAGACTGAGCCAGACCAGCCTTTGAGGGTTTGAGTGTTGCCTATGGAGGTACAGGTCAGAAGTGGCCTGCTGCAGGGGAACGGTTTCTGGGTGCAAGAGACTTGGGTATGGCATAAGCCCTCTTGGAGGAGGTCACCATTAACCCTACCATAGAGCTGCCAGAACTTACACAGGACTGGAAAACAGACTCTCGGAGGGCACAAATAAAACTTGTGCACACCCAGACCGAGGAGAAAGGAGCAGTGACCACATAAGAGACTGACCCAGACTTGCCCGTGAGTGTCCAGGAGTCTCCTGCAGAGATGTGGGTTGGTGTGGCTTGCTGCAGGCTTAGGTCTGCTCAGTGCAACAGTTTATGCATGGGACCTTTAGAAAGAGGTCACCATTATCTTCATTACCTCCATAATAGTTTGATCTCAGGTCAAATAACAGGGAACACAGCCCCACCCATCAACATAAAGTTGGATTAAAGATTTATTGAGCATCCCCCCCAACCCCGAATTTCCACTTCAGTGAGTCTCTCCCATCAGGAAGCTTCCATAAGCCTCTTATCCTTATCGATCAGAGGGCAAACAGAATGAAAATCACAGTCACAGAAAACTAACCGATCTGATCACATGGACCACAGCCTCATCTAACTCAATGAAACTATGAGCCATGCCCTGTAGGGCCACCCAAGATGGACGGGTCATGGTGGAGAGTTCTGACAAAATGTGCTCCACTGGAGAAGGGAACGGCAAACCACTTCAGCATTCTTGCCTTGAGAACTCCATGAACAGTATGAAAAGGCAAAAAGATAGGACACTGAAAGATGAACTCCTCAGGTCAGTAGGTGCCCAGTATGCTACTGGAGATCAGTGGAGAAATCACTCCAGAAAGAATGAAGAGATGGAGCCAAAGCAAATACAAGACCCAATGGTGGATGTGACTGGTGTTCAAAGTAAAGTCCAATGCTGTAAAGAAAAATATTGTATAGGAACCTGGAATGTTATATCCATGAATCAACATAAATTGGAAGTGGTCAAATAGGAGATGGCAAGAGTGAACATGGACATTTTAGGAATCAGTGAACTAAAATGGACCAGAATGGGTGAATTTAACTCAGATGACCATTATATCTATTACAGTGAGCAAGAATCACTTAGAAGAAATGAAGTAGCCTTCATAGTCAACAAACGAATCTGAAATGCAGTATTTGGATGCAATCTCAAAATGACAGAATGAACTCTGTTCATTTCCAAGACAAACCTTTCAGTATCACAGTCATCCAAGTCTATGTCCCCAAAAGTAATGCTGAAAAAGCTGAAGTTGAACAGTTCTATGAAGACCTACAAGACTTTCTGGAACACCCCCAAAAAATGTCCTTTTCATTATAGGGGACTGGAATGCAAAAGTAGGAAGTCAAGAAGTATGTGGAGTAACAGGCAAATTTGGCCTTGGAGTACAGAGCAAGGCAGGTCAAAGGCTAACAAAGTTTAGCCAAGAAAACGCACTGCTCATAGCAAACACCCTCTTCCAACAACACAAGAGAAGACTCTACACATGAACATCACCAGATGGTCAACACTAAAATCAGATTGATTATATTGTTTGCAGCCAAAGATGGAGAAGCTCTATACAGTCAGCAAAAACAAGACTGGGAGCTGACTGTGGCTCAGGTCATGAGTTCCTTATTGCCAAATTCAGACTTATATTGATCACTTAAGAAGACTTTTATCTCTTCTAATATTTTCTCAGGACTTTTCTCCCTCTCTCTTCTCCTTTAGGACTCCTTAAATGCAAATATTAAGGTGCTTGATGTTGTCCCAGAGATCTCTTAAATTGTCCTTATTTCTTTTCACTCAAATTTTTTTGTTTTTTTCCTGTTCAGTGGCAGTGATTTACACTACTGTTTTCCAGCTGACCCATTTTTTCTTCTATAGCATTTAATGTTAGATTCCTTCTAGTGTATTTTTTCATTTATGTATTTTTCTTCTCTGGTAGTTCTTATATTTTCTTACTCTTTGTTAAGAAACTAATTTCTCTCGATGCATCTATCCTTCTAAATTCTTTGATCATCTTTACAATCATTACTCTGAACTCTCACTTAGTTCTTCTTGTGTTTGCTTGTTTTTTTTTTTTTAATATTTATTTACTTGGTTGCACTGGCTCTTAGTTGCAGGCTGCAGAATCTTTGATCTTCATTTCAGCATGCAGACTCCTTAGTTGCAGCTTGTAAGTTCTTAGCTGCGGCATCTGGGATCTAGTTACCTGATCAGGGATTGAACCCAGGCCCCATGCATTGGGAGTAAGTCTTAGCCACTGAACCATCAGGGAAGTCCCTTCTTCTGGGGTTTTTATCTTGTTCCCTCATCTGGAATATATTTCTCTGCTGCCTCATTTAGTTTAAGTTGCTATGTGTGTTTTTATGTATTTGGTAGGTTAGTTATATTTCTTGATTTTAGAGAAGTGGCCTTCTGTAGGAAATGTCCTTTGCATCCAAGCAGTGTTCTACCTTCTCATCACCCAAGCTAAATGCTCTAGGTTTTGCCCCTAAGAGGGCTGTGTGTGTCCTCCTGTTATCATAGACTGACTAGGTAAGCTGTCTGGTAGGCTTGGTTGGCTCCTAATTTGGTTGGTTGTCATGCCCTGCCTTGCATAGATGCTGCTGACTGCTCTTTAGCAGGACTTGGTCATGAGATGGATATTTGTAGAGCCCTAGGGTTCCCTGGGGAGAAGGCAATGGCAACCCACTCCAGTACTCTTGCCTGGCAAATCCCATGGACCGAGGAGCCTGGTAGGTTGCAGTCCATGGGGTTGCTAAGAGTCGGACACGACTGAGCGACTTCAATTTCACTTTTCACTTTCATGCATTGGAGAAGGCAATGGCAACCGACTCCGTGTTCTTGCCTGGAGAATCCCAGGGATGGGAGAGCCAGGTGGGCTGTCATCTATGGGGTCACACAGAGTCGGACATGACTGAAGCAACTTAGCAGCAGCAGCAGCAGCAGTAGCAGCAGCAGGGTTCCCTGGAGCTAGTGCTGGCTCACTGATGGGTGGAGTCAAGGTCCACCAACTGTCAGATGAACAGGTAAAGACAGATCCTGGGGTGCGTGCCTGACTGTTTGCAGGCAAAGCTTGTTTCTAGAGTCTGATTGCAGGGCCCAGGGATCCCAGGGCTTGTTTTAAATCATTGATGGAGGGGGGGAGTTCTTGATACAGTTGAGTTTGTGGTCAATATGCCCCAAAGTTTGCACTGTCTTGCTAATAGGAAAGGCCAGGGCCCAGCTTGTCCTAGGGTATGGTCTGACTTTTTGTTGGCAGTCTCATTCTGTAGGCTGTAGGATCATAGTTTTCTTGCTTCTGGTGTCTATGCTCTGGTAGGTGAGGCTGGTCTAGAGGCCTGTGCAGGCCTTCTGGCTAGAAGGGCTGGCGCCTGCCTACTGATGGGTAGAGCCAGGTCTCAAACCCTCTGGTGGGCAGGACCATGTCTAGGCAACTCTGGGCTCAAGAAATCTTTAGGCAGACTGCTGATGGGTGGGATTGTATCTTAACTCAGTTGTTTGGTCTGAGGAATGGGTGTGTCCAATCTTGGCTCTAATAATGCAACATGGCAGCTGCCAGGAATATTCATGGAACTAAATGTTCACACACATATCTACCACCAGTGTCTATGTTCCCAGTGTGAGCATCAGCCACCCCAATGTCTCCAGCAGACTCTCTAGGACCAGCAGGTAGGTTTGGCCCAGGCTCCTATCAAATTACTGCTCTTGCCCTGGTGTACATGAGATTTTATGTGCACCCTTTAAAGATGAAGTCTCTATTCCTCCCAGTCCTGAGGGCTCCTGCAATTAAGCCTATTGACTTTTAACGTGAAATGCTCTGGGTGCTCATCCTCCCTGTGCCATACGCCTGGGCTGGGGAGACTGGTGTGGAGTCAGAACTGCCACTCCTGTGGGACAACCTCTGCTCTAATTATTCTCCAGTTTGTGGGTTGCCCACCTGGAGGTTATGAGGTTTGATTATATCCCATCTCTGACCCTCGTACCCATCTTGCTGTGGTTCCTTCTCCCAGTCTTTTTCACAAAGGGTGGTTCTGCACATAGTTGTGATTCTTGGTATGCTTGTGAGAGGAAGTGAGCTCAGGTTCTTAATACTCTGCCTTCTTGGTCGCTCCTTCCCTATGCCCATCCTTTCCAGTTTTTACTCTTAAAGTCTTCCTTCACTCCTGTCTTTGTGGAGGTCTCTCCTCCAGTGCTTTGCCTGAGTAAACTTTTCACTAGTTTCTGGTTTTCCTAAGTGGACTTTTCTTTCTTTGTGCTTCATATTTTTTCAGATTTTGAATATTTTTCAGATTTTGAGCTGAAGGAGATGAGGGGAATATATGCTAACAAGAAAATCAATATTGTCTCTTGAAAGGACGGAGAGGGGGGAACCCAGAAATGTAATTTTCTTTTCCAAACCTTCACTAGATGAAAGAAAATTAGTAACGCTTGGTTTACTTATATTAACTTTTTATCCAAAAACCCAAGAGTCCAGTATAAGTGGTGATCTTAGATCAAAAACGTATATCTTACATTAGTGTCTCTGCCTCCCCATACTGTGATTTCTTTCAAGTTGCAGCTGTCTTGTATTTGCTCTTGCATATATTTCTTAATGCTAAGTGAAATCAGATGTGGAAATAATATCACGTCATTGCAAAAAAGATCTCAAAATTTCACAAGTCTTTAAAATTTATAGACCCTACTTTGGTTTCCCAAAGTCTAACACAAAGCAAAGAAATTTACTGTACTATACATTTTTACTTTATTCACTCTGATATGTATATTGTGTGTATATATTATATATTAATATAAGTAATTCCAACAGCAATCAGAATTAAAATCACTATTTATAAATTCTTCAGAGAAGATTTTAAATAGATTTTTTTTGTTTGTTATATTGACTTCAGTGTAAACCAAGGTTGTAGAAAGATGTTTTCTAAAGGCAATATTCTTTTAAATATATATTTTAGTGAACTTGAGCAGGAAGGAGCAAAGCCTCCATTTGTTAACAAAGTTGTTAGTATTTTCTGCTTTTTTACGTTGGTTTTCCATCTCTCTTACCTCTGCTATCTTGCTGTCCCCAAAGGCATATGTGTTGGGGACCCATGAATTATCAATGTGTATATTATAATAACATAGAATTCACCATGACTAAATTAGTGCCAGATTCAGAAAGAGAGCAAAAACATGTAATCTTTGTGTAATCTTTAATTTAAAAAGAAATTCATGGATTTCAAAGAAATAGCCTGTGTTAGTATTTTTGACGTATGTCCAAGCTGAGGTGATATTTTTAGGAAAGTTGGAGAGATGGCTTGGAGACAGTGATTCTCAGACTTGAGCAACTGTACATTAGATTCACCTGGAAATCTTGTCAAAACACTGATTGCTGGGCCTACCCTCAAAGTTTCTGATTCAGTAGCCCTGGAGTCCAACCAAGTATTTTCTAACAGGTTTCCAAATGATGATGATACTACTTGTTAAGGGACAAAATTTTGAAAACTACTAGAATAAGAAATACCCAGAGACTTGGTATAGTTTTATTGTTTTTGTGTTGGTTACTACAAGTGAAATGACACAGAACATACAAGACACACAAGAGACAGACAGGACACCACTCTGGCCAGAGGAACAGAACTGGGCAAACTAATTGCCGTTTATTATTATAAAGCCCTCCTTAGGCAGAATTCCAGACTGTAAGAATAAGCCTTTTCAGTACAGTGCAGGTGCATACATGTTATCGTACAGCAAAGGGGAGTGAAATCTCTGTCTACTGCAGAGTCTGCACAAAGCCCTCATCTCCCTCTTATCTCAAGAAGGGAATGCTCCCTCGTTTGCAAGGGACCATTAAACTCAAGGCTGTATCCAGACTCTTTGGCAGAACGCCTCGTATGCAAGGATGCTCAGCCTGAGCAGAGAGACCCGTTTGCAGGCACATCTCTGCTACCCTATTAACCCTTCATTTTGTTTTTTGGGGTTTTTTTTTTTTTTGGTAGAATTGTATCTGAATTTTTTTTTAAACTGGAAGATAATTGCTTTACAATTCTGTAAATCAATACAACAACATGAGTCAGTCATATTTCTGTTTATATGTATCCCCTCCGTCTTGAGCCTCCTTCCACCTTATTCCACCACTCTAGGTTGTCACAGAGTGCCAGGCTGGGCTCCCAGTGATATACAGCAGCTTCCCACTAGTTACCTATCTTACACATGATAGTATATATATATATATATATATATATATATATATATATATATATACATACATACATATATATATATATGTCAATGCTACTCTCTCAATTTATTCTACCCTCTCCTTCCCCTATTGTGTCCATGAGTTTGTTCTCTACATCTGCATCTCTATCCCTACCCTTCAAATATGCTCATCAGTACCATTTTTCTAGATTCTATGTATATGCATTAATATATGATATTTGTTTTTCCCTTTCTGACTTACTTCACTCTGTGACAGGCTCTAACTAGGTTCATCCACCTCAGTTGAACTGACTCAAATCCATTCCTTTTTATATCGGAGTAATAGTCCATTGTATATATGTACCACAACTTCTGTATCATTCAACTGTCAGTGGACATCTAGGTTGCTTCCATGTCCTAGCTATTGTAAATAGTGCTGCAATGAACATTGGGGTACATGATTCTTTCTGAATTGTGGTTTTCTCAGGGTATATGCCCAGTAGTGGGATTGCTGGGTCATATGGTAGTTTTACTGTTCGTTTGTTAAGGAATCTGTGTGTGTGTGTGTGTGTGTGTGTGTGTGTGTGTGTCTGCATGCTCAGTCATGTCCAACTCTTTGTGACTCCATAGACTGTAGCCCATCAGGCTCCTCTGTTCATGGAATTTTCCAGGCAAGAATACTGGAGCCAGTTGCTGTTTCCTTTCCCAGGGGACCTTCCCAACCCAGAGATCAAACCCACATCACTTGCATCTCCTGCATTGACAGATGGATTCTTTCCATACTCTTCTCTATAGTGGCTTTATCAGTTTACATACCCACCAACAGTGCAGTAGGGTTCTCTATAACCCACATCCTCTCCAGGATTTATTGTTTGCAGTTTTTTATTGATAGCCATTCTGATTGGTGTGAGGTGATATCTCACTGTATTTTTGAGTTGCATTTCTCTAGTAATGAGCAGTGTTGAGCATCTTTGTATGTGTTTATTGATCATCTGTAAATCTTCTTTGGAGAAATGTCTGGTTAGGTCTTCTGCCCATTATTTGATTGGATTGTTTTTCTGATATTGAGCTGTATGAGCTGCTTATATATTTGGGAGATTAATCCTTTGTCAGTTGCTTCACTTGCAATTATTTTCTCCCATTCTGATGGTTGTCTTTTAATCTTGTTTATTGTTTCCTTTGCTGTACAAAACTTTTAAGTTTAATTAAGTCCCACTTTTTTATGTTTCTTTTATTGTCATTACTTTAGGAGGTAAATCAGGCTTCCCTGATAGCTAGTTGGTAAAGAATCCACCTGCAACGCAGGAGACCCTGGTTTGATTCCTGGGTGGGAAAGACCCACTGGAGAAGGGATAGGCTACCCACTCCAGTATTCTTGGGCTTTCCTTGTGGCTTAGCTCATAAAGAAACCGCCTGCAATGCAAGAGACCTGGGCTCAATCCCTGAGTTGGGAAGATCCCCTGGAGAAGGGAAAGGCTACCCACTCCAGTATTCTGGCCTGGAGAATTCCATGGACTGTATAGTCCATGGGTCACAAAAAGTCAGACATGACTGAACGACTTTCACTTTAGGAGGTAGGCCAAAGAAGATCTTGCTGTGATTTATGTCAGAGTGTACTGCTTATGTTTTCCTCTAAGAGTTTTACAGTTTCTAGCCTTACATTTAAGTCTCTAATCCATTTTGAGTTTACTTTTGTATATGGCATTCATAAATGTTCTAATTTCATTCTTTTATGTGTAGCTGTCCAGTTTTCCCAGCACCATATTGAAGAGACTGTATTTTTTCTCCATTGTATATTATTGCCTCCTTTGTCAAAAATAAGGTGTCCATAGATGCATAAGTTTATCTCTGGGCTTTCTATCTTGCTTCATTGGTCTATATTTCTGTTTTTTTGTGCCACTATCATACTGTCATCATGACTGTAGCTTTGAGTCAGGAAGGTTGATTCCTCCAGCTGTGTTTTTCTTTCTCAAGATTGCTTTGGCTCTTCAGGGTCTTCTGTGTTTCCATACAAATTGTGAAATTTTTTGTTGTAGTTCTGTGAAAAATACCATTGGTAGTTTCATAGGGATTGCATTGAATCTGTACATTGCTTTGGATAGTATATTCATATTTACAATATTGATTCTTCCAATCCAAGAACCTGGAATATCTTTCCATGTGTTGTCTGATTTCTTTCATCAGTGTCTTATAGTTCCTGGCATACAGGTCTTTTGTCTCTTTCAGTTCAGTTCACTTCAGTTGCTCAGTCGTGTCCGACTCTTTGTGACGCAATGAATCGCAGCATGCCAGGCCTCCTTGTCCATCACCAAATCCCGGAGTTCACTCAGACTCACATCCATCGAGTCAGTGATGCCATCCAGCCATCTCATCCTCAGTCGTCCCCTTCTCCTTCTGCCCTCAATCCCTCCCAGCATCAGAGTCTTCTCCAATGAGTCAACTCTTCGCATGAGGTGGACAAAGTATTGGAACTTCAGCTTCAGCATCATTCCTTCCAAAGAAATCCCAGGGCTGATCTCCTTCAGAATGGACTGGTTGGATCTCCTTGCAGTCCAAGGGACTCTCAAGAGTCTTCTCCAATACCACAGTTCAAAAGCATCAATTCTTCGGTGCTCAGCCTTCTTCACAGTCCAACTCTCACATCCATACATGACCACTGGAAAAACCATAGCCTTGACTAGACGGACCTTAGTCAGCAAAGTAATGTCTCTGCTTTTTAATATGCTATCTAGGTTGGTCATAACTTTTCTTCCAAGGAGCTAGCGTCTTCTAATTTCATGGCTGCAGTCACCATCTGTGGTGATTTTGGAGCCCAAACAATGAAGTCTGACACTGTTTCCACTGTTTCCCCATCTATTTCCCATGAAGTGATGGGACCAGATGCCATGATCTTCGTTTTCTGAATGTTGAGCTTTAAGCCAACTTTTTCACTCTCCACTTTCACTTTCATCAAGAGACTTTTTAGTTCCTCTTCACTTTCTGCCATAAGGGTGGTGTCATCTGCATATCTGAGGTTATTGATATTTCTCCCAGCAATCTTGATTCCAGCTTGTGTTTCTTCCAGTCCAGCGTTTCTCATGATGTACTCTGCATATAAGTTAAATAAGCAGGGTGACAATATACAGCCTTGACATATTCCTTTTTCTATTTGAAGCCAGTCTGTTGTTCCATGTCCAGTTCTAATTGTTGCTTCCTGACCTGCATGCAGATTTCTCAAGAGGAAGGTCAGGTGGTCTGGTATTCCCATCTCTTTCAGAATTTTCCAGTTTATTGTGATCCACACAGTCAAAGGCTTTGGCATAGTCAATAAAGCAGAAATAGATGTTTTTCTGGAACTCTCTTGCTTTTTTGATGATCCAGCAGATGTTGGCCATTTGATCTCTGGTTCCTCTGCCTTTTCTAAAACCAGCTTGAACATCAGGAAGTTCACGGTTCACGTATTGCTGAAGCCTTTATTCCTAGGTATTTTAATCTTTTTGTGGCAATGGTGAATGGGATTGTTTCCTTAATTTCTCTGATTTTTTCATTGTTAGTGTGTAAGAATGCAAGGGATTTCTGTGTATTAATTTTATGTCCTGTGACTTTACAATATTCACTGATCAGTTCTATTAATTTCCTGATGGAATCTGTAGGATTTTCTATGTACAGTATTGTGTCACCTGCAAACATTGAGAGTCTTACTTCTTCTTTTCCAATCTGGATTCCTTTTATTCTTTTTCTCTTCTCTGATTTCATGGCTCAGACTTCTAAAACTATATTGAATAGCAGTGGCAAGAGTGGGCACCCTTGTTTTGTTCCTGATCTTAGAGGAAATGCTTTCAGTTTTTCACCATTGAGAATAATGTTTGATTTAGGTTTGTCATATATAGTCTTTATGATGTTGAGGTAGATTCCTTCTATGCCTATTTACTGGAGAGTTTTTATCATGAATGAATGTTGAATTTTGTCAGAAGCTTTCTCTGTGTCTGTTGAGATGATCCTATGCTTATCTTTCAGTTTGTTAATATGATGTATCACATTGATTTGTGAATATTGAAGAATCCTTGCATCCCTTGGATAAACCCCATTTGATGATGGTGTATGATCCTTTTAGTGTTTTGTTGGATTCTGTTTGCTAAAATTTTGTTGAGGATTTTCATATTTACATTAATCAGTGATATTGGCCTGTAATTTTCTTTATTTGTGGCATCTTTGTCTGGTTTTGGTATCAGGGTGATGATGGCCTTGTAGAATGAGTTTGGGAGGTTTTCTTCCTCTGCAATTTTCTGGAAGAGTTTGAGCAGGATAGATGTTAGCTCTTTTCTAAACGTTTGGTAGAATTCACCCATGAAGCCTTTTGGCTCTGGGCTTTGTTTTTTTGGAAGATATTTGATCAGTTTTGATTCCAGTGCTTGCAATTGGTTTCTTCATATTTTCTATTTCTTCCTGGTTCAGCCTTGGAAGGTTATACTTTTATAAAAATTTGTCCATTTCTTCCAGGTTGTCCACTTTATTAGCATATAGTTGCTCATAGTAGCGTCTTACGATCCTTTGTATTTCTGCATTTTCTGTTGTAACTTCTTTTTTATTTATAATTATAGATGTAGTTTTAAATTGAAGGAAATTTCTTCGTCAGATTTCTGTTTCAGGACACACACACACACAGCCACACAGACTTTATTTTCTTTACTAAATGATGCAAATTCCACTAGACAGAGCCTAGTGGGAATAACAGTGATAGTAGTGAGTTACTGAAAAGCAGTATATAAGATTTAGAGGGGAATGTATAGGGATGGGTTAAAAAGGTGGTTTGAGGGATAAGTTTTATAATACAGAGTACACTGACTTGCAGGCTTCCAGGGTGGCTCAGTGGTAAAGAATCCGCCTGCCAATTCAGGAGACACAGGAGACATGTGTTTGATCCCTGGGTCGGGATGATCCCCTAGAGAAGAAAATGGAAACCCATTCCAGTAGTCTTGCTGAGAGAATCCAATGGACAGAGGATCCTGGAGGGCTGGAGTCCATGAGGTTGCAAAGAGATAGACAAAACTGAACATACATGCACACTGACTTGACATAAACCAATCCCTACCTAGACAACAAACAATAAAACTTTGTATACTTATACGCAAAGATGATTCATACTACCCAGATCTCTGGTCTGGTTATAAAACACATCTTTATCAGCTTGCTTGGGGAAAAAAAAACATAGCTGTTACACTCTTTTATCACAGTATAGGCCAGACATGAAAAAAGAAACAATAAGTTGAGTGTTTTTGTCAGAGATCAGTCCAATTAATTACAATATGATTGACAATTACTGAGCCTTTAGGTTTCCATCATTCTTCAATTTCTTCTACAAGCGATCACTAGTTCATATACCATCTATCCCAAGGGCATGCATGCATGCTATGTTGCTTCAGTCATGTCCGACTCTTTGTGACCCTATGGACTGTAGCCTGCCAGACTCCTTTGTGCATGGGATTCTCCAGGCGAGAATACTGGAGTGGGTTGCCATGCCCTTCTCCAGGGGATCTTCCTGACCCAGGGAATGAACCCGTATCTCTTACGCCTCTAGCATTGGCCCATGTGTTCTTTACCACTAGTGTCACCTGGGAAGCCCCAAGGGCAGAGGAATTCTAACTATTTTTTCCAAAGCTGGGTATTGAGTCAAGTTACTGTTTCCTAGACTAAGATGATTAATCAGAAGACACTAATGTTTTCACTACCTGGGCTATGACCTTCCCCTAAAAGACAAAATTCCAGTGATAATTGTTGAGCAAAATTATCTCAAGCAGTGAGTTTCAAATGCTTCTCAGTAGCTAAATTTCTTACTTTTACAGCATTGAAAACTCAGATATGGTTTGAAAATGTAACATGGAGCTTTGCCCTCCACTTGACCTTGGATTTGTTTTTCTCCAGGTGATGCATCACAAAACCTTGCTGTCTGCTTTGACTCCATTCTGTTCCTATGACCTGACATGTTTACATATCATGCCCCTTTTCTTCTCAAAAGTTTTCTTGTCACTAACTGTGGCCATAAAATTACAAAGATTGATGAGTTGTTGCTGTTGCTGCTGTTATTGTTTTAAAACCTCTTTGGATTCCTGGATTACAGTCACCACTAAAATGTCCACTGCTTTATTTTTTAACTTTTATCTAAAGTGAATTTTATGTAGATATAGTTTTTATAAAGTCTTCTAAAGGATTGTTTTTACATCATATATAAGTCCCAAGACTGTGAAGCAAAGTCCCTAAAGTTCAAAGTTTTTAAATCATCACTTTCTAGAGACATTTACCAGGCAGTCCCCAGGGAGACTTTCAGAGCTCCCACATCACTCTCACTTTAAGCTGTTTTCAGTGGATACACAGTGAAGGATGGAAGGAAAGTGAATACCTCTGTCGTAGAAAAAGAAGAAAAAGAAAAGGGGGAGGGAAAGGGGAGGAAAGAAGGTAGACTATTGAGCATCTCATACCAAGCAAAGCTATTCAGCATTTTAAATACATGAATATATGGTCTGCATGTGTGCTAAGTCTCTTCAGTCACATCAGACTCTCTGCAACTCCACGGGATCCCACCAGCCTCCTCTGTTCATGGGATTCTCCAGGCAAGAATACTGGAGTGGGTTGCTATGCCCTCCTCCAGTGGATCTTCCTGACCTGAGAATTAAGCTCACATCTCTTATGTCTCCTGCATTGGCACATGGGTTCTTTACCACTCATGCCACTTGGGAAACCCAAAGGTACAGTCTAATGGAATATGAAAATATAAGCAATAGATATGTGCAGCAGCATAAATAAGGTCTAAGTCATTTGCTGTAAGAGTACAATGCTGACTACAGCTCTGTTAGGCTTAAATACAGACTTCAAGATGGAATTGACTATAGCAGAAATAATATACAACATAACATAGTCATCTCCAGGCTCAAAAAGAGATTTCCTGGGTTCAAGTTCTAATACCCAAGGAGATTTCTTGGGTTCAAGTTCTTGGTACAAGTTCTGATACAGTCTAACTGTGTGACTAGAGCTTGTTACTTAACCTCTCTGAATCTTTCTTCATCTTTAAATGGACATAATAATCACCCTAATTAAGAAGGCTGTCCTAAGGAGTAAGTGAGCTAACACATGCAAAATGCTTAGAACAGTACCTGGTATGTGATTCAGAGCCGTTGGTAAAGAATTTAAGTTATGCTGAGCTGGTAACCAGCTATGAAAATTTGGACAAGTCCACCTTCATAAGTCTCATAACACACACCTAGATACACCTACCTTTCATGAGAATCAAGCAAAATAATGTATAAGACAGTATTTTTATAATTATACAAGCTATTTTGTAGTTGAGCTGAAATGATTTTGGATTGATACCCACTAAAGTGCTAATAGTGGTTGGCTACCTCTGAGGAATGGAGTAGAACTGGAGACAGGTGAAGGGAATCTAAGCTTTTTACTTCTGTATTGCTTGAAATGTTTGGGAAAAGAGGTCATGTTTTACACATGTATCTTTTCAGTTCAATTCAGTCGCTCAGTCATATCCAACTCTTTGCAGCCCCATGAATTGCAGCACGCCAGGCCTCTCTGTCCATCACCAACTCCTGGAGTTCACTCAGACTCATGTTCATCGAGTCAGTGATGCCATCCAGCCATCTCATCCTCTGTCTTCCCCTTCTCCTCCTGCCCCCAATCCCTCCCAGCATCAAAGTCTTTTCCAATGAGTCAACTCTTCACGTGAGGTGGCCAAGTACTGGAATTTCAGCTTTAGCATCATTCCTTCCAAAGAAATCCCAGGGCTGATTTCCTTCAGAATGAATTGGTTGGATCTCCTTGCAGTCCAAGGGACTCTCAAGAGTCTTCTCCAACACCACAGGTCAAAAGCATCAATTCTTCAGCGCTCAGCCTTCTTCACAGTCCAACTCTCACATCCATACATGACCACTGGAAAAACCATAGCCTTGACTAGACGGACCTTAGTCGGCAAAGTAATGTCTCTGCTTTTCAATATGCTGTCTAGGTTGGTCATAACTTTTCTTCCAAGGAGTAAGCGTCTTTTAATTTCATGGCTGCAGTCACCATCTGCAGTGATTTTGGAGCCCCCCAAAATAAAGTCTGACACTGTTTCCACTGTTTCCCCATCTATTTCCCATGAAGTGATGGGACTGGATGCCATGATCTTCATTTTCTGAATGTTGAGCTTTAAGCCAACTTTTTCACTCTCCTCTTTCACTTTCATCAAGAGACTTTTTAGTTCCTCTTCACTTTCTGCCATAAGAGTGGTGTCATCTGCATATCTGAGGTTATTGGTATTTCCCCCGGCAATCTTGATTCCAGCTTGTGCTTCTTCCAGCCCAGCATTTCTCATGATGTACTCTGCATATAAGTTAAATAAGCCGAGTGACAATATACAGTCTTGAAGTACTCCTTTTCCTATTTGGAACCAGTTTGTTGTTCCATGTCCAGTTCTAACTGTTGCTTCCTGACCTGCATAGAGGTTTCTCAAGAGGCAGGTCAGGTGGTCTGGTATTCCCATCTCTTTCAGAGTTTTCCACAGTTTATTGTGATCCATACAATCAAAAGCTTTGGCATAGTCAATAAAGCAGAAATAGATGTTTTTCTGGAACTTTCTTTTAGTGATAGTCTTTTTCATATGTTATTGTTAGTGAGAACTAGGTAAGCATTGAAAACCTTTGACATATAGGGATTTTAGTTTTACTTCTAAACATGAGTATCTCCATATAGTGATTTACAATGTGAAAATCCTCAACTCACTCTCTATCTGCAGATACAGAGAAGGGTTTAAAGTTCTATGTCCCTTTGCTTCTTGGAGGAGACTCATGTTGAGACAAAACTGAAAATCTGGAAGGAAGTAGTTGTATAAAATATAGGTTCTGGGAAAGGCGGTGAGGTATGTTAGGGCCAAGAGTGGTTCTTTTCTGGAATGGAATGTACAAAATGGGCTTAGAGCAGGCAGCCCAGATATAGCTGATCAAGAACCTTTAAGTTCTGTGATACAAGATGCCTTTATACCAAGGGACTTAGAAATCTAAGAACTTGACCACATTGCATAGAATGAGACTTAAATAATAGAAAACAGAAAAGAAGTTAGAGAAAGGAGATAAGGGTGATCTTGCTACAGAATTTAACTGTGGAGTTCAAGAAGCATGAAAATAGTGTTGCCCAGAAGAAGCAAATGTAGGTTGATGATTTTCTTCTGAAATTTGGTGCATCTCACAGTATAGTTGGAAAAAAACTGTAATTTGGTGATCATATAGCATAGCTGAAAAGCAATTTTGAATCAAAGGACATAGGTTCAAGTTCTGGTTATATCAATATTAACTATATAATCATGAACAAGTCTCAATATCTCTGCACTCCTGTTTCCACAGCATGGAGATGATGACAACATCTACTTCAGGGAGTTGCTGGATGCAATAAATAAGAATGTATGTAAGAAGTAATGAGGAAAATTATGATATTAATAATAACTAAAATAATCCTTTATACTAGTTGGACATTTAGTAAGTGTTAGATGCCCTGGTGGCTCAGTCCTTAAAGAATCCATCTGCAATGTGAGAGACCTGGGTTCGATCCCTGGTTGGGAAGATACCCTGAAGGAGGTCATGGCAACCTGTTCCAGTGTTCTTGCCTGAGAATCCCATGGACAGACGAGCCTGGCGGGTTGCAGTCCATGGGGTCATAAAGAGTTGGACATGACATGACTAATCACTAGATGCTGTGCTAAGAGCTTCATACACTTGTATCTCATGAGGCTGTTGGATTAAAGGTAATGTTTAGGCATTCATTCATTTATTCTTTCCATTCCTTTGACATATATCTACTGGATATTTTCTAGTTATACTCAATGAATCCTACATTGTCACATATCCCATATTTAAAATGTTTAGTACCTAGTGAAAGGTTGCTGCTACAAGTAGTGTGCCAGGATTAGTGACCTCCAGAGGAGAGGATTTTGATCTGGGGCCAGAGACCAGGCTTGATCACTTGCAACATTTTGTGTAACAGAATTTTATTAAAGTATAAGAAAGATAGAGAAAGCCTCTGACATAGACATCAGAAGGAGGCAGAAAGAATTTTGCTATTTTTTAGCAAGGTGTTTTATGTCTGTTCATGGGCTGCTAATTAGATAAGAGAGGCACCTCAAGGCTGAGGGAGTTTCACCAGGCTCCTCTCCCACAATATGCATTTTTGAGATAGAATGCATGAGGTATGTCATCTCCAGCCATGAAACAATTGACAAGAATACTGGTTTGTTGAGTCATTATCATCCCAAGGCTTGAGAAAAGAAAAAAAGGTAGTTTTAGGTGGAACTACTTTGGAGAAAGGCAGTTTCCAAAGCAAATACATAGTTTCATTAACATAGCTTAAGAAAAATATTTCCATAGGAAAAATGAATTGGTTAGTTCAAGGCAGAGCTAGGTGTTGCCAACACAGAATTAAAAGACGTGTCTTTTAATTTTGTATAGAGAAGGGAAGAAAAACATCTGCCACTTGTAGTTTATTTCTTCCTGCAGCTTGGGGACCTCTGGCCTTCCTACCTGTTACCCTCTCACTAGTAAGGTTTCCATTCCCACTGCTTGATTAAGGATGCTAAAGGGAAAAGTTCTCATTTAGGAAGAACAAAGAAGCCGAGGGGTGGGTGGATGGGGGATGTGTGTGTGTGTGTGTGTATTTGAAGGTGTGGGTGGTCAGAGAAAACTGTGTGTGTGTGTTTTTGAATGCGTGGGTGGTCAGAGAAAACTCTTACCAAGATGGTAATGTCTAAAAATACTGAATTTTAAGTAATGTGTTTCAAACTGTGGGTCAAGCCACTGATTCTGAAACCATTTTGGTGAGTTGAAAATTGTATTTTTTTAAATTGGAGGATAATTGCTTTACAGTGCTCTGTTGGTTTCTGCCATCAACATGAATCAGCCGTGAGTATGCATGTGTTCCCTCCGTCTTTACCTCCCTTCCATGGCACGTCCCCATCCCACCACTCTAGGCTGTCACAGAGCACTAGGTTGAGTTCCTTTTTATACAGCAACTTCCCGCTAGCTATCTGTTTTACATGAGGTAATGTATGTGGCATAGGCAGCACTGTTTGAGAACTCCACAAACAGCAACTTACCCATAGACCACAACTATGAAAGCTGTGATGGGAGAGATGGGGAGAAGTGGGAAGCCATCCATAGTGCGGGGGAGAAACAGTGGGGTCCTGAAGAGGAGAAGTGGTGACTAGAGGGAGCAGACATATATGTACCATCCTGGGCTCCTCATCAAGAGAGAGGCAACCACCAGGGGAGTTTGAACTCCCAGTACTAAAGGTGATCCCATTACTTTACATAGGCTACTGAAACCAGAAGTGAAGTGTTGGTTCCATATCGCCTGAGTGTAGGAAAAGTGAACGGATATTAAAGAAAAAGACAAGAGCAGAAATGGAAAAAAGAAACTAGATGAATCTGGCTGCTTGCTTAAAATGGTGCTTATAGTCTGACTCCAAAGCAATCTGTCCATTGATTGTCAACAGGTTCAAAATCAAGTTTCTACCTTTAGAAAGATAAATGAGGAATACACCCAATGTCTACAACATGCTGATGAGCTTAGCATGTTTGTTAGACTAAAGAACTGTATTTTCGAAATCAAAATACACCCTATCCTGAGTATACCTTCACATGGTGTAGCTGAGAGAAAATGTGCTTTGAGCACATCACTATGCAAACCACTGAGAAGCCTATTTCCATTTACTTTTCACTTCTGGACCAATTTTATAGAATAAGTAACTTACAAAAACTCTAAATTATTTCTCCATGATGCTGTTTCATTCAGCATCAAGATTCCAATCAATGTCCTATTTCTTTTAATATTCATAGGCATAGACCCTTAAAAGAACTTTGACAGATATATATTTGTGTTGTTTGGAATTTTGAATTTATAAGAGCATATATGCCCGGCCCAAGAAAATGACTGAAAATGAACTTAAATCTAGAACAATAACTAAAGTGTTAAACTCTGGACTATTTCTGACCTTCTGAAAAAATCCACAGCTATGGGCCCACTCCAGATTCATGATGATTTGTAAGAAATTGCATACCCATCTCACTCTTCGCAAACCAAGAAATCACTTTAAAACAAGAGTGGAACGAAAGTAAAATATTCATTCCTCTCAATCTCTGGGAAATGACCAACTAAAATAGTATTCTTCAGCTTTTGGTGTCCTTTCTTTTCCTATAAAGGAATCTTAAGCGAGTACATATTTTAAGCGGAATTCCTCTGCTTGTCCAAAAAGAAAGGAAAGAAAAAATGAGAGATCATGTCTGAGAAATAATAGTAGCAAAAATAAAGGATAGCAAATAAAACAGTAAACGTAGGAGATAATTTCCTCAGAAAATAAAAAGAGAAAATTTATTTAATTACAAGATCTACAGATGGATATTGGAGCAATCCCTGCATATCTGCAGGGGATTGATTCCAGGACCCATGCAGATACCTAAGTTCACAGATGTTCAAGTCCCCTGTATAAAATGGCATAGTATTTGCATATAACTTATGCACACCCTCCTGTGTACTTTACTTTTTATGTATCTAATTTTATTTAATTTTTATTTTATATTGGGGTATAGTCAATTTACAATGTTGTATTAGTTTTAGGTGTACAGCATAGAGGTTCAGTTATGCATATATCCATTCATTTTCAGATTCTTTTCCCATATAGGTTATTGCAGAATATTGAGTAAAGTTCCCTGTGCTATACAGTAGATCCTTGTAAGCTATGCTAAGTCACTTCAGTCATGTCCGACTGTGCGACCCATAGACGGCAGCCCAACAGGCTTCCCCGTCCCAGGGATTCTCCAGGCAAGAATACTGGAGTGGGTTGCCATTTCCTTCTCCAATGCATGAAAGTGAAAAGTGAAAGTGAAGTTGCTGAGTAGTGTCCAACTCCTAGAGACGCCATGGACTGCAGCCTACCAGGCTCCTCCATCCATGAGATTTTCCAGGCAAGAGTACTGGAGTGGGTTGCCATAAGCTATATAAGCTATATCATATATCTTTCTCTGTCTGACTTCACTTAGTATGATCATCTCTAGGTCCACACATGTTGATGCAAATGTCATTATTTCCTCCTCCTTTATGGCTGAGTAGTATTCCACTGTATATATGTACACACCTTCTTTATACATTCATCTGTCTTTGGACATTTAGTTTGCTTCCATGTCTTGGCTATTGTAAATAGTGCTACAGTGAGCACTGGGGTGCAGATATCTTTTAGAATTATGGTTTTCTCCAGATAACTGCCCAGGAATGGTATTGTTAAATCATATGGCAATTCTGTTTTTGGTTCTTTAAGGAACCTCTACTGTTTTTCATAGTGGGGTTACCAATTTACATTCCCACCAATGGTGTAGGAGGGTTCCCTTTTCTCCACTCTGTCTCCAGCAGTTATTATTTGTAAATGTTTTGATAATCATCATTCTGACCATTGTGAAGTGATAGTAATATCTCATTGTGGTTTTGATTTGCATTTCTCTATTATTAGTGATGTTGAGCATCTTTTCGTGTGCCTCTTGGCCATCTGTATGTCTTCTTTGGAGAAATGTCTATTTAGATATTCTGCCCATTTTTTTAAACTTTTTATTTTGTATTGGGGAGAAGGCTCTTGAGAGTCCCTTGGACTGCAAGGAGATCCAACCAGTCCATCCTAAAGGAAATCAGTCCTGAATGTTCATTGGAAGGACTGATGCTGAAGCTGAAACTCCAATACTTTGGCCACCTGATGCAAAGAACAGACTCATTGGAAAAGACCCCAATTCTGGGAAAGATTGAAGGTGAGAGGAGAAGGGAACAACAGAGGGTGAGATGGTTGGATGGCATCACCGACGTGATGGACATGGGTTTGAGTAGGCTCTAGGAGTTGGTAATGGACAGGGAAGCCTGGTGTGCTGCAGTCCATGGGGTTGCAGAGAGTCAAGACTGAGGAACTGAACTGAACTGACTGACAGCCAATAAACAATGCTGTGATAGTTTCTGGTGAACAACGAAGGGACTCAGCCATACATATACACATATGCATTCTTCCCCCAAACTCCCCTCCCTTCCAGGCTGCCACATAACACTGAGCAGAGATCCATGTGCTAATCAGTAGGTCCTTGTTGGTTATTCATTTTAAGTATAGCTGTGTGTACATGTCCATCCCAAACTCCCTAACAGTTCCTTCTCCCCATCCTTCCCCCAGCAACCATAAGCTCATTCTTGAAGTTTGTGAGTCTGTTTCTGTTTTGTAAATAAATTCATTTGTATCATTTCTTTTTAGATTCCACATATAAGTGATGTCATGATATTTTCCATTCTTCTACTTATGTCACTCAGTTTGATACTCTCTACGTCCATCCCTACTTCTGCCCATTTTTAATTGGATTTTATTTTTTATATTGAGCTATCTAAGCTATTTGTATATTTTGGAGATTAATGCCTTGTCAACCTCTTCATTTGTAAATATTTTATCCCATTTTTCGTTTGGTCCATTGTTTCCTTTGCTGTGCAAAAGCTTTTAAGCTTAATTAGATCCCATTTGTTTTTGTTTTTATTTTCATTACTGCTAGAGGTAGATACAAAAAGATATTGCTGTGATTTATGTCAGAGTGCTCTGTCTCTATTTTCCTCTCAGAATCTTATAGTATCCAGTCTTACATTTAAAAGTTTAATCCACTTTAAATCATTTCTAGGCTGCTTACAATACCTAACACAACATAAATACAATGCAAATAGTTGTAAATACAATGTAAATCTATGTAAATTGTTACTGGCATGTAGCAAATTCAATTTGAGGAATTTTCTGGAATTGTTTTCCAAATGCTTTGTTTTGCAGTTGATTGTATCCACAGAGCAGAACTTGAGGGCACAAAGGGCCGACTGTACTTGAAAACGCTGCTACAGGTCTTGCGCACAGGGATCTCACCTCTAGCCTTCTGTTCTCTAGGGAATTGCCTCAGCTCTACCAGGTTTGGTTGCTGATGACGAGTTTCCTTAGATATTTCAGAACTCACTGGAATTTCTTTCTTTTCCCAGACATAGTAATAAAAAGCTTTAAGAGGTTCTTATGTTTTATGTCTTAATACAGGGTATAGAGAAATTAACATTTTTAGCTCTGACATCAATACATACCTTGAGAGGGAGGGGCCATGAGTGAGGGCTGTGATGTAAGGTGGGAATGCAACCAAAATGATGAACAGTTAACTCAGTCTTCTTCTCAAATAATTACATCTGCACTTATGTAAGCTGAAGATTTTGTAAACTTAAAGCATATAAGATTCTATGCCTTGTGAAATCTGTATGCTGCCACCTACCTATTCCTACTGTTCACAGATCACTAATCACTTCTTTGAGAATTCCAATCCAGCTTACATTGCTCCAAAGACATCTAGAAAGTTCAAAGTTAGAACATTAACACTGTGCATTCAAGAATCTTGGAAGGGGGAAATAATTACCCATTTATTAGTTGTATGACACATTTATTAGTTGTGTATTTTGATATTTTGTGCTATGACTTAGAGAGATGAGAAGTATATTCATTCATAAAGGGCTTAAATTTGACAGAAAAATTCACATGTATGAAAATATGAGTGAACAAATAATATGTCATTAATACTTCATGTAATTAAAAAGTATGATGTAATATAAGCTCATACAAAGTGCTGATTTTCTGTTGTAGCAATAAACAGAAACATGATTGAGGTTTACCAATATAAGCTGTCATTGATCAGGGTCTCATGTACCAAAGAAGTACATACACACACCCATATATATGATAGGTATGTTTCTAAACTTCTGTGATGACAAAAATTACCTGGGGAATGTATTTCTTAATAGGCCTTCTCTTGACCTACTTAAATGAACTCTCCAGAGCAGAAGTCTGAGAATCTGTCTTTTTAACAAATGATTCCATTGTTTAAATTCAGGCAGGCTTAGCAAACATCGCAGTCTTCACAACAATTCCATGAAAACATTCTTTTATAGTTGAGAAAACTAAGGTTAAGAAGATTAACTAACTCCTCAAAGGACTCCTAAACTAGAAGACAACAATCTGACTTCCAAAACTTTTGTTCTTTTCACTGCACTAAGCTTTCTTTGTTCTCTGAGCAAATGATCAGGTTGGATATGAAAACATAGCATTAAAATAATTATAGAAAAATTCATTTCTACTACTGCTTGAAAATAACATCACAATCTGTTTTAAAGTATTAAAGAATATTGAGCTCTTGAAGTAAGAAAGTCTTTGTTCAAGGTGGAAAGTTAAGATTTGTGGGAATGCTGAAGCTTGTGTGTTTCAGGGGAAAGTTGGACACACATTTGAACAAGAAACGAGATATCCTATAGCTTCAAAACACTAAGGGAAAGGCCCAGCATGTAGGGAGGAAAAATACTCCAGACTAAAGAAAAGAAAGTTGTTCTGACAAAGTACATAGGTTACCTCAATCTTGTTTTCTAACTTTCTAATCTAATATCAGAACTCTGTGGTATAGGGGTATAAAAATGTGAGAAAGCTGACAGGTCATGCAGGAATGGTATCAGCAGAAAGAAGTAGAGAAAAACCCAGTCTCTAGGAAGAAAGCTAAAATATGAGATGATGTCCTTAACCCAAGTGAAAGCAGAGCCCAGTTGTAAAGATGCCTGGAGCCTTCAGAAGGTTGGTGACAGCCCACAGGCTGCTTCACCTAGCAAGTCTTTTAATGGATTTCAGGAAATCCATTGAAATAGCATCTACAGTTTTGTTTGAATGTATGTGTTCTGAGAAAGCTATGGCTTTCATGGGTTTCTCATTAAAGTCTATCATACAGAAAGAGGTCAAGGGAATAGAACAACCATATTTTTAATTAATTCAAACAGTATGAAGAAGGGGGCAAATGCTAGATGGTTTTGAAACCCTTACACACCTCTGTCAGGGAAGTCTAGAGGATTCAGGTCAGCAGTATCCTGGTGAATGTTTAAAAACCTGCTGTCCAGTGGGGGAAAGCCCTGATTTATAGTACTTGTTGATTTCCGTGGCCAATTTAAAGCTGCCAATGAGATGGAGACTAACTTAGAAAATTCCTGAAAATTTAACAATTAGCTTTCACAAGACTACAGGTGCCAGATCCAGTGGTCCTCTGATTCAGGATGAGTTCAATCTTCTCAAGTCATGAGAAAACTAAGATTAGGTCAAGTTGTTCATGAGAATGGTTGAGCCTAATTTTATATACATTTTCTGTTAGCATTTTAAAAATAAAACAGACTGCTTTAAACGACTTTTTAAAAAAGCTTTTTTGAGATGTTTAATCAAGTCGATAAGATAAAAATTACTGAACAAAGCCAAAGCTTTCCCTAACTTTTTTGATAAGAGATTTTCCTTTTCTACAGAAAAATTAGTTGACTAGAAAAGGATGCTGTAGTTAATGAGGAAGAAACTGGGGCACTGATCCCATTCATGAGGGCTCCACATTCATGCTCTAAGCACCTTCCAAACTTCACCCCCACTGCCAAATACCATCAACTTTAGGGGTTAGGTTTTCAACTTAAGAACCTTGAGGGGACACAAATACTCAAACCATACACTTCTGGAGCAGTGGTTTTCAAACTATGGATTTTGGACCAGGACCATCAGCATTACCTGAAAACTTGCTAGAAATGAAGTTACGAAGTTCTCAGCCATTTGTGGCTCCTCTGTTTCGGTATTTTTAATACACGCAGGTATGTGTGTATGTTGGCATAGCCCCTCCTTTCTTCCACAAAAGAGAGCATAGATTGTTTTGTACCTGTTTGGGGTTTTTGTTTCTTCCGGAGATGACATCATATCACTGTATAAGGAACCCCCCTTATTCATTCCTTTTTCTGCTGGAGTGGGTTGCCATTCTCCTGTGTAAGGGATCTTGCTGACCCAGGGATCGAACCCAGGACTCCCACATGGCAGACAGATTCTTTACAATCTGAGCCACCAGAGCAGAGAAGCCCTTTACAGATGCTTAAGTGCCACAATATGTAGATTGACTACAGTTTATTTGGTTGGTCTTCTATTAATAGATAATTTGGCTTTTTCCAGGGTTTTGCTCTAAATAGATTATGCTATAATGAATAGACTTGTGCATATATGGTTTTGTATTTTTACCAGTGTATCTGAGGAAACATCAGTATTCTTAGAGGAGGAATAGCTGGGTCAAAATTTAAATGCGTATGTAATTCTGGTCCTTTGATTGCTAAATACCCCCAAAAGTATTGTATCATTTTGAATTTCTAAAAACAATATACAAGAGTACTTATTTCCCCGTGGCCTTACCAATATATACTGTCAAATATCTTCATATTCCCCATCTGACAGGTGAATAATGCCTCTCCCGTACAGAGTTAATTATAGTTCTGTTATTATGTAAGAGTTTTAAGGGACAAGTTTACATTTACGTTGTGTTTTCTATGAACTATCTCTCTTATTTCTAGCTCATTTTTTTCTGTTTAATTTACCAAATGTTTTCCTATTGCTTATGCATTTTAAGTCATAGTTAGAAACATTTTTCTTACTCTCAGGTGATAAAGAAATTAATCCATATTTTCCTATAGTTCTTATTTGTGCCCAGAATTTTAAATAGGTTTCTGAAGAGATTCTTAGGTTCAAAGTAACAGTTTACAAATGCAAGTTTATAAACTGATGTCAAACATTGCAGTTATTTACATGAGAAACATTTAATAATCTGTCATTTCATGCTTTTCTCAATTCTTCTAAATGATGTCAATCTGAAGTCTTCTGGCCTGCATGATAAAATGTTCTGTTAGTAAAACAAGTAAGATTATTCCTGGAGTAATGTATACTCTTAATGAATAAACATTCAATTATTGAAAACTGTACCTTTCTAAGAGAAGACAACATACACCATTACGATGCATCCCACAATCCAGCCAATTAAGAGAAGAATAGGGACCACAAAGCGAGATAATGTAGCCTCTGCTGAAAAACAAGAGAAATCAGATTAGAATGGTCATGTTGGTATTAAATATTCTGAATCAAGAGGGTAAGAGGAAATCTGATATAATATCAAGGGAAAAAATACACTCTCTAATGACACCCATACATGATTATTATTTTCTTTTCTACAAAGGGTACTTGTGACTCAGCTGGGTATTTGAAAGAGAAGTGTGTGTGTGAAAGTCTGGTGGCTCAGATGGTAAAGAATCTGCCTTCCACACAGGAGAGACAGGTTCAATTCCTGGGTTGGGAAGATCCCCTAGGAAAGGGAAAGGCCACCCACTCCAGTGTTCTGGCCTGGAGAATCCCATGGACAGAGGACTGTGTTCAAACCATATGCCTTCCTTTTACAGTTAGGTGACCTTGGGCAATCCTGAGCTTGAACTTCCCGATTTGTAAAATACAGAGAGTGAAACTCATGATATCCACCTCCAGGAATTGTTCTAAGAATCAAATGACATTGAGTAAGTGCCAAGACTTTGTAAACTCTAACCACCATGTGTGTGTTTGCTGTATACAGAACACATTACTGCATTTGTTCAACAACACAGAGACCAGCTGTTTATATAGAAACATTGGAAAGTGAGCTAATTCCTACTAAATAATCATAAAGTAGGGAAAGGTGTTGAAAACTGTTCTTAGATTTGATAGCTGACTTTATCATAGGAAAAGAAAGCATTACACCTTACGTAATCATGTAATCATTCCTGAACAGAGCACAGAGATTCTACTTTTTCAATTGGTTCAGTATAGCAACCAACACTGATCCAACACACACATAGAAGACAAAAGTATAATAACTCCTCTTGTGTTTCCTACTGTTGTGCCCAAGTCGCGAAATCTCCCAATGACCACCAGGGAGCCAATATCCGATGCAAAAGCAAGAGAGTTTTTATTACTAAGCTCGAGCTGGGGCTCCCACCGTTACCGATGCAGCGGCTATAGGGAGGAGCCCCAGGTTTTGGATTACATTGCTTATATAGGGAGTGTTCATGAAAAAAAAGAATTTCTAGGTAGGGGGACATCTGATTGGTCACTTTCTTTCGAAGGGTTGTGTGTTGGCTTCTGATTGGTCCCTATTACCTAGGTAGACCACAAGTTCCTGAACCTTAAGTCAGGAGATTCTGGTCTGGGGTCCGATTGGCTCATGGGTGGTGGGGTGAGGTCAGGGGATTTCCAAAGGCTCTTTTCCCAGAACCTTACAAAATGGAGGTTTTCTGTTAACAAAATGGAGTAGCTTAGGTTCTTCACCACTTATACCCTTACCTGTAAAAAGGCAACTTATAAAAGTATTTTTTCACTGCATCTCAATCTTATTTCAGGCACCATACAAAATAGTTCAAAACACAGAAAGACATCATATAGAATAATGCCCTGTGTTAAAGGCTCAGATATATTCTTAACTGAAAGCGCAATTAAATTTTATGCAATTAGCTAACAAAGAAAATACATATTCTTAGCAACTGCATTCCTATTACAATTTCTATCACTCTAAAAGTAAAGTTTTTTTGATGCTGTTAAAATCATCAAGAAATGAGACACTTCTAAAATTTGGAGACATAATAGCAAATCTCCTGAAATTAATATGACTTTTAATAGCTTATGTTTCCAAAATTGTTGGCGTGTCTCAACTCTCACAAGTTCAACAGCTTTACTTAACTTCTCCGTCACACTGTGACCTTGAACAAAGCATTAACCACAACAATGTGAAAAAATTTTTCTCTTTACCTGCCATGTGGCATTGCCACATGATGATATGCTCTTTTTACTCTGATTTGGATAAAAGCCTTTTTATGAATTAAGGTACCATTACACTGGAAGTCATAATAATTTTTTTGAACTGTTTCTATATTGATTTAGTATTTTTTCCTGATTTCCCAGAACTTAGAATTAATACCAATATTTTAACTGAGCATTTATATTTTATACAAGCATATTTTAATACAGTTCTAAAATGTACATATATACCACTACTTTTAGCACTTTATAGTATCTCATTATTTATTATTCCTTGAAAAAAAACCATTGATACTCAAAGCATACTTGCATTTGTCTTCTGTTAACATTAGTACTTTAAGTTTTATTATAATCTGTAGCATTGGTTCGAAATAGAAATATATAGGAACATAACATTTGCATATGTCACTTACTAATAAGCACAAAATCTCTTTTTAAATGTGAAGAACAATTTCAAAATGCTTCTCTCCGATCCTGAGTATGCCCAAGCAGGTAGACTTATACATAAAAGAACACTGTGCTCTGGGATAAGACTATCCAGGTTTAAAACTCTGGGATAAGACTATCCAGGTTTAAAACCTGGTGCCCCCACAAGCAAGTTACTAAATTTTGTTATGCCTCAGTTTCCTTATCTGTAAAATGGAAATGGTGATATCTCATGAGATTATTGTCAGGTTTAAAAGCATTAATTTCCATAGACATTTAAAGCTTTCTTGGACACTATATATGTTCAGCCTGTCTTATCAATTATTTTTCTTAGATGTAAAAAACATTTAAAAACCAGAAGAAAAGAAATTCAGATGTGAAGCATCTTAGAAATGACTAAGCCTGTTCTATTTATTTCTGACAGTCAGAAAACAGACACAGAAAGGTAGAGGGATTTCCCCAAATTCACATGGCCATTTAGTCACACATCCAACACAAAATTAAAATATCCTTAATTCTAGCCCAGCACACCACCGTACTTCAAATCCAGTACAACACTGGAGAATAACCTGCTTCTAACTCAATTTTCAAAACAAGCATGAACAAATTAAACTCTTTTGTTTCTTTGAGCGTTTCAAAGTTACTCATTTAATGTATAGATATGGTCCATAAATTGCATATCCAATGCATTTTTGCAGTCACACTAACATAATGTGGTTAATGCTCCTTTAGAAGAGATACCATGCTCTTCAGAATAACAGGGAAACAGGAAATAAACCTGGGAGCCCGGAATGTGTTTTGCCAAGAGAGTTGGATGCCTTAAATCTTACCTTTTTCAGCCATTCTTCCTGTTGTTGGGTGGGCTGGTCAGGGACACGCTTACCTCTTTGTTATTGTTATCCAGTGTCTCTTTGAACTTTAAATAGATACATGGAGAGTGTGGCAGCTGCCTGACTCCTGGCTGCCAACTGTCTGGGTGATGTAAGGCATTGGAAAGCAGAACTCCTCTGTCTTTTTCTTTATCCTATTATTATGGAGGAAACAAAGGACTACAAGATCTTAAGTTAAGCTGAATAATTCTAACTCAGAGATATGCAAATTTTTTTACTCAATGCCTCAGACAACATGAAGGAACTCTTCAGGGAAGTGGATGTACAGAGGAAAGATGACATTGCAATTAGACAAGTCCTATTAAAGAAGAAGGGTGGTATGATGGAGAGAAAGGACTTTGAAGTTGCAGAGACCTGGCTTCAAATTCCAGTTGCTATTTCTGTAATAAATGAAAGTAGCTTAACTGAGCATCAGCTTCTTTAGTTTTAAAATGAAGATACTAATACCTACCCAAGGAAGAAGTGTCAAAAAGATGAAAAAGCTATATGAAATTTAGACAATTCTTTATTACATTATAGAATGCAAAAGGTAAAATAAATGGTGCCCTTTCCTATGAACCAATCTAAAAACAGAAAATTATAATATAAATGTCCTAGAAATGAAAACAATAAAAAAATGTGGTATTACCTAGACTTTTCAGAGAACAGTCATAATCTTGTTTTTATTAGCAATGTATCAAGATGGGACATCCCATTTTTAAAGTCCAACCGGTTTATGTAACATGACCTAGACTATGCTCTAGATTCTTATTGGAGTAACTTTTAGGTCTGGATGGAAAAGTTTTGCAAAATGACCTATAACTGACTTTGAAAAAATCCAGCACAAAACTGAGCTGAGCTCTTCTAAAGACAGACTTATCTGATTTGATCCACCTTCAGAGTTCCAAGAGTAATGTTTCCTGCAAACGACCACATCTTATCACTCATCAAAATCCACCAATGGTTCTCCATCTCCTAGACAATAAAAAGCAGGTTTCTTTTTAGATCCCTAAAAAATCTCACTCCCCTAATTTCCCATTTGCAATGATGCTTCAGCCACACTGAACTTGCTATTGTATGAATCCAGGACACTACCACCCACACAGGCAAGGATAACCTATGAATTTCTACCTACAGATTAGAGTGTGCAGCCAAAAAAATCTGGTAAGTTTACTGCATGTTTAATATCACTTAAGCCAAGCTGTCATCTCTCTCCAATTTAATATTGAAAGAATGACTGGCTTTACCAGATAAGAAGAGAGGTTATGTAACAAAATGCCTGGTAAAGTCAGGAGGTGTTTTCCCAATATTAAATAGCTATATATTGAACAAAACTTAATTGAGGGCAAGATAGATAGAAAAAGAAGAAAAGCACAATGTTAGATCTCATTAAAAGCTGAACATTTTAAACAAATAGGCTCAGATGAACACTCTTAAAAAAAAAAAAAAAGATATTCAAAAGAAACAGTAAAGTACCATCCAAAGAACAAACAAAGATACATATGTATTAGGGTAAAATAATCTGCCTGAAATGGATAAAAATAGAATGTATGAAAGTATATACATTAAAAATAGTTATTTCCATGTCAGATGTCTTAAACTCTTTTCTAATGTGGTATATTAACATTATTGCACAAATTTTGATTCTGAGGGATTACTTTACAACTCATTATTTTCTTTAGTTTTCTATGAGTAAGGGAGTGATAGTCGCTCAGTTGTGTCTGACTCTTTATAACCCCATAGTCTGTAAGCTGCCAGTCTCCTTTGTCCATGGAATTTTCCAAGCAAGAATACTGGAGTGGGTAGCCATTTCCCAGGGGATCTTCCCGACTCAAGGATCGAACATGGGTTTCCTAGGCACTTTTCAATTGCAGGCAGATTCTTTACCATCTGAGCCACCAGGGAAGCCTACTATTAAGAAACATTTCTAAGTATAAAGACAAGTCAACTTATAAAGTATCAGCAGATACATGTTTGACTTCATTTTATAATCTGCAGACAACATATTAGACCCTGGGATTGAACCCAGGTCTCCCACATCGCAGGTGGATTCTTTACCATCTGACCTACCAGGGAAGCTAGTTTTCTGTAGAGAGAGGGAAAAAAAGAAAAACTAATTCAATGAACATGAATTGCCCAGATCTCAGAGAAAGGTTCAATCTAAAATCTCATTTCCTTGGTATCAGTTTTTTTTAAAGTTGTATAATATTTATTCAGGAAAAAATGTTTTATTCATTATTAGACTAGTTTGCTTTAAACTCATAAACCCAAGGGCCTATATTTGACCATTTTCTCATCATCTTCTTAGGGCATATCACTTAGGTATATAGGTACATTTTCTAGTTTTAATTTGCAAGTTTTCTTGAATATTTAGATCTCAGTTCCTTTATTATCAGGTGACATTAGTTTCTTCTAGTGTATTTAAGCTAAAAATTTTTCAAATACTTGGCTCCTTATTCAAAAGAAGGCAGAATTCTTCATTTTTCAAACATTTTTTTATACCCAGAATTATAGATATACTATAGATATTAGTTATTATAGGTCAATATTATAGATCTGCCTATGGACAAATTCCTATAAAGAGACAAACTTCCAAAAGTGACTCAAAAGGAATAGCATATCTGAATAGACTTATAAAAGTAAAGAAGTTGAAGTCATAATAAAATATCCCACAAACCAAAGTCCTAGAATAGATGGCTTCACATGAATACTACCAAACTTGCAGAGTTAATACTAACACTTAAAAACTCTATGCAAGCATAGAAAAGGAAGGAAGACTCCCCAACTCACCCTATGCTGCCAGTGTCATCCTAAAACCAAAACCAAAGATCCTATAAGAACACTACAGACCCAATCTTGCTAATGAAATTAGGTGCAAAAATTCTCAGCAATAAACCAACAAGCCATATCCAGTAGCATAAAAATTATACACCATGATCAAATAGGATTTACTTCAGGAATATGTAGTCAATACAACTTTCAAATACCAGTTAATATTATATGCCACATTAATAGAATAACAAAAACCACATGATCATCTCAGTAGATGCAGAAAAAACATTTGATAAAAATCAAATACTACTTCAAGATAAAAACACTCAATAAATGAATGAGAAATAAATTCTCCTCAACTTCATGAAGGGGATCTATCAATATAAAAATCCCATTGCTGGAGGTGGGATGAACTGGGAGACAGGGCGTGATGTATACACAGTACTATGTATAAAATAGATAACAAATGAGAACTTACTGTATAGCACAGGGAACTCTACTCAATGCTACGTGCTAACCTACATGGAAAGGAAATCCAAAAAGAGCTATATGTACATATATAGTTGATTCATTTTGTTGTATAGCAGAAACTAACACATTTCAAAGTAATTATACTTCAATAAAAAAAAAAGTATATCTTAAAAAAAAACACACCACTACCATCATCCTTAATTGTGAAAGACTAGATGCTCCCCCCTACCCAACATCATAAATTTAACCAAAGATATACAAGGTCTGTAACTGAAGACAAACAAAACATTGCTGAGGAAAATTAAGGAAGATCTAAATAAGTGGATCAAGAGGGAAGAAAGAAAGAAAGTGAAGTCACTCAGTTGTGTCCGACTCTGCAACCCCATGGACTGTAGCCTACCAGGCTCCTCCATCCGTGGAATTTTCCAGGCAAAGAGTACTGGAATGGGTTGCCATTTAAGGGACATGTGTATATCCATGGCTGATCTATGTTGATGTATGGTGAAACCAACACAATGGTGCAATTATCTTTTTCAATTTAAAAGGAGAAAAAAATAAATGGAAAGATTATTCATTATGTTTTCTAATCTATAGATTAAAGCACTTGATAATGTTAAGGATGGCAATACTGCCAGAAGCAACCTACGGATTTAATGTCTCTCTGGGCTTCTCTGGTGGCTCAGTCAGTACAGAATCTGCCTGCAATGTGAGAGGACCTGGGTTGGGAAGATCCCCTGGAGGAGGGCATGGCAACCCACTCTAGTATTATTACCTGGAGAATCCCCATGGACAGAGGAGCCTGGCAGGGCTGCAGTCCATGGGGTCACAAAGAGTCAGACAGGACCAACTGACTAAGCACATATAATGTATTTCTACCAAAATACCAATGACTTATTGCTTTTTTGGTTGTTGTTGTTGCAGAAATGGAAAACCTCACCTCAAAATACATACAGAATTGCAAGGGACCCTAAGTAATCAAAACAATCTTGAAGAGGAAAATAATGTTGGAGAACTCACATTTAACTGATCTCAAAACTTAACTACAAAGTTACAGTCATCAAGAATGTGTGGTACAGGTATAAGGACAGACATGCAGATCAATGGAATAGAACTGAGAGTTCACAAATAAACCCAAGTATTTACAGTTAGTTGATTTTCAGTGGGCTGCCAAGACAAAATATTAGGTAAGGAATAGTCTTTTCAACAAAGGGTACTGGGACAACTAGTTTTAAATATGCAAAAGTATAATACTAGACTCCCTACCTCATAACATATTCAAAAATTAACTCAAAATGCACCAAAGACCAAAATGTTAGATCTAAAACTATAAAATCAGAAGAAAACAGGGATGAAACAGGCAACTATTTCTTGGATATAACACCTAAGTAGAAGCAATCAAAGGGAAAATAGATAAGTTGACCTTCATCCATATTTAGAACTTTTGTACATCACAGAACATCATCAAGAAAGTAATAAAGCCATCTTTGGAATGGAAAAAATATTGCAAATCATACATCTGATAATGCTTTAGTATCTATATTTTTTTAAAAACCTCTTAAATAATTAAGAAAAACCAATTTTTAAATAGGCAAAGAATTTAAAGACATTTATCCAAAGAAGATATACAAGTGCCCAATAAACACATGAAAATATACCTAAAACACTAGTCATTAGGGAAATACAAATCAAGACCATAATGAGCTACCACTTCACCTCCACTAAGATGAGTATAATAAAAAAAAGACAATAACAAGCACTGGCAAAAATGTGGAGAAACCAGAACATGGCGATGCTGGTGGGAATGTAAATGGTACAGTCACCTTGAAAAACAATTTTGCATTTCCTCATGATAGGTATGGAATTAACCTTAAGACCCAGCCATTTCATCCTTACATGTATACTGAAGCGAATTAAAAACAGGCGTTCAAATAAATACTGTACACAAATGTTTATAACAGCATTATCAAATAGTCAAAAAGTAGAAAAAAACTGATAAGTAAGCCAAATATGTTATAGCCATACAATGTGATATTGTGCAGCAATAAAAAGGAGTGAAGGTCTGGTATATGCTGAAACACGTCTGAAACTTGAAAATATTATTATCTTAAATGAAAGATGCCATATTCTATTATATGATTTCATTTTATGAAATATCCAGAACAGGCAAATCTATGGGGACAGAAAGTGGATCAGTGGTTACTTGGCAATGAGGGAGATGAAAATGGGGAGTGATTGCTAAGAGCTATGATGTTTCTTTGAGGAGTGATGACAATATTCTGGAATTAGGTAGTGATGATGGCATTGTCTTAAGAATGCTCAAACTACTGCACAATTGCACTCATCTCACACGCTAGTAAGGTAATGCTCAAAATTCTCCAAGCCAGGCTTCAGCAATACGTGAACTGTGAACTTCCTGATGTTCAAGCTGGTTTTAAAAAAGGCAGAGGAACCAGAGATCAAATTGCCAACATCTACTGGATCACCAAAAAAGGAAGAGAGTTCCAGAAAAACACCTATTTTTGCTTTATTGACTATGCCAAAGCCTTTGACTGTGTGGATCACAATAAACTGTGGGAAATTCTGAAAGAGATGGGAATACCAGACCACCTGACTTGCCTCTTGAGAAACCTCTATGCAGGTCAGGAAGCAACAGTTAGAACTGGACATGGAACAACAGACTGGTTCCAAATAGGGAAAGGAGTACGTTAAGGCTGTGTATAGTCACCCTGCTTATTAAACTTATATGCAGAGTAGATCATGAGAAACGCTAGGCTGGAAGAAGCACAAGCTGGAATCAAGATTGCTGGGAGAAATATAAATAACCTCAGATATGCAGATGATACCACCCTTATGGCAGAAAGTAAAGAGGAACTCAAAAGCCTCTTGATGAAAGTGAAAGTGGAGAGTGAAAAAGTTGGCTTAAAGCTCAACATTCAGAAAATGAAGATCATGGCATCTGGTCCCATCACTTCTTGGGAAATAGATGGGAAACAGTGAAAACAGTGTCAGACTTTATTTTTTGGGGCTCCAAAATCACTGCAGATGGTGACTGCGGCCATGAAATGAAAAGATGCTTACTCCTTGGAAAGAAAGTTATGACCAACCCAGATAGTATATTGAAAAGCAGAGACATTACTTTGTCAACAAGTGTCCATCTAGTCAAGGTTATGGTTTTTCCTGTGGTCACGTATGGATGTGAGAGCTGGACTGTGAAGAAAGCTGAGTGTAGAAGAATTGATGGTTTTGAACTGTGGTGTTGGAGAAGACTCCTGAGAGTCCTGTGGACTGCAAGGAGATCCAACCAGTCCATCCTAAAAGAGATCAGTCTTGGGTGTTCATTGGAGGGACTGATGCTGAAGCTGAAACTCCAATACTTTGGCCACCTCATGCAAACAGTTGACTCATTGGAAAAGACCCTGATGCTGGGAGGGATTGGGGGCAGGAGGAAAAGAGGACAACAAAGGATGAGATGGCTGGATGGCATCACTGACTGGATGGACGTGAGTCTGAGTGAACTCTGGGAGTTGGTGATGGACAGGGAGGCCTGGCGTGCTGTGATTCATGGGGTCACAAATAGGCGGACACGACTGAGTAACTGAACTGATGGTTGTACAACCTTATGGATATACTAAAATCACTGAATTGCATGCTTTGAAAGAGTGAATTTTATGGTATGTGAATCCTATCTTAATTTTTTAAAGTTCAAATTGGTTCTTGAAACAGGAAAGATTTAGAGAAGAACCCCCAGACTTGCAAGGTGGAAATGGGAAAGGGAGACAGAACAGGACCGGGAGAAATGCCAGGCAAAATAGCAACAAGTTGAAATTTTTTTTTTAATTAAAAGATAGTTGCTTTACAGAATTTTGTTGTTTTCTGTCAAAACTCAACATGAATCAGCCATCAATTCAGTTCAGTCGCTCAGTCGTGTCCGACTCTTTGCGACCCCATGAATCATAGCACGCCAGGCCTCCCTGTCCATCACCAACACCTGGAGTTCACTCAGACTCACGTCCATCCAGTCAGTGATGCCATCCAGCCATCTCATCCTCAGTCGTCCCCTTCTCCTGCCCCCAATCCCTCCCAGCATCAGGGTCTTTTCCAATGAGTCAACTCTTCGCATGAGGTGGCCAAAGTACTGGAGTTTCAGCTTCAGCATCATTCCTTCCAAAGAAATCCCAGGGCTGATCTCCTTTAGAATTGACTGGTTGGATATCCTTGCAGTCCACAGGACTCTCGAGAGTCTTCTCCAACACCACAGTTCAAAAGCATCAATTCTTCGGCGCTCAGCTTTCTTTACAGTCCAACTCTCACATCCATACATGACCACTGGAAAAGCCATAGCCTTGACTAGATAGACATTTGTTGGCAAATAATGTCTCTGCTTTTGAATATACTATCTAGGTTGGTCATAACTTTTCTTCCAAGGACCAAGCGTCTTTTCATTTCATGGCTGCAGTCACCATCTGCAGTGATTTTGGAGCCCCAAAAAATAAAGTCTGACACTGTTTCCACTGTTTTCCCATCTATTTCCCTTGAAGTGATGGGACTGGATGCCATGATCTTCGTTTTCTGAATGTTGAGCTTTAAGCCAACTTTTTCACTCTCCACTTTCACTTTCATCAAGAGGCTTTTGAGTTCCTCTTCACTTTCTGCCATAAGGGTGATGTCATCTGCATATCTGATGTTATTGATATTTCACCCAACGAATTTGATTCCAGCTTGTGTTTCTTCCAGCCCAGCATTTCTCATGATCTACTCTGCATATAAGTTTAATAAGCAGGGTGACTATATACAGCCTTGACGTACTCCTTTCCCTATTTGGAACCAGTCTGTTGTTCCATGTCCAGTTCTAACTGTTGCTTCCTGACCTGCATAGAGGTTTCTCAAGAGGCAGGTCAGGTGGTCTGTATTCCCATCTCTTTCAGAATTTCCCACAGTTTATTGTGATCCACACAGTCAAAGGCTTTGGCATAGTCAATAAAGCAAAAATAGGTGTTTTTCTGGAACTCTCTTCCTTTTTCAGTGATCCAGTAGATGTTGGCAATTTGATCTCTGGTTCCTCTGCCCTTTCTAAATCCAGCTTGAGCATCTGGAAGGTCATGGTTCACGTATTGCTGAAGCCTAGCTTGGAGAATTTTGAGCATTACTTTACTAGCGTGTGAGATGAGTGCAATTGTGTGGTAGTTTGAGCATTATTTGGCATTGCCTTTCTTTGGGATTGGAATGAAAACTGACCTTTTCCAGTCTTGTGGCCACTGGTGAGTTTTCCAAATTTGCTAGCATATTGATTGCAGCACTTTCACAGCATCATCTTTCAGGATTTGAAATAGCTCAACTGGAATTCCCTCACCTCTACTAGCTTTGTTCATAGAGATGCTTTCTAAGGCCCACTTGACTTCACATTCCAGGATGTCTGGCTCTAGGTGAGTGATTACACCATCATGATTATCTGGGTCTTGAAGACCTTTTTTGTACAGTTTTTCTGTGTATTCTTGCCACCTCTTCTTAATATCTTCTGCTTCTGTTAGGTCCATACCATTTCTGTCCTTTATTGAGCCCTTCTTTGCATGAAATGTTCCTTTGGTATCTCTAATTCTCTTGAAGAGATCTCTAGTCTTTCCAATTCTGTTGTTTTCCTCTATTTCCTTGCATTGATCGCTGAGGAAGGCTTTCTTATCTCTCCTTGCTATTCTTTGGAACTCTGCATTCAGATGCATATATCTTTCCTTTTCTCCTTTGCTTTTCACTTCTCTTCTTTTCATAGCTATTTGTAAGACCTCCCCATTTTGCTTTTTTGCATTTCTTTTCCATGGGGACGGTCTTGATCCCTATCTCCTGTACAGTGTCATGAACCTCAGTCCATAGTTCATCAGGCACTCTATCTATCAGATCTAAGCCCTTAAATCTATTTCTCGCTTCCACTGTATAATCATAAGAAATTTGATTTAGGTCAAATGTGAATGGTCTAGTGGTTTTCCCTACTTTCTTTAATCTAAGTCTGAATTTGGCAATAAGGAGTTCATGATCTGAGCCACAGTCAGCTCCTGGTCTAGTTTTGTTGACTGTATAGCGTTTCTCCATCTTTGGCTGCAAGGAATATAATCAATCTGGTTTCAGTGTTGACCATCTGGTGACATCCATGTGTAGAGTCTTCTCTTGTGTTGTTGGAACAGGGTGTTTGCTATGACCAGTGCATTTTCTTGTCAAAACTCTATTAGTCTTTTCCTGCTTCATTCTGTATTCCAAGGCCAAATGTGCCTGTTACTCCAGGTGTTTCTTGACTTCCTACTTTTGCATTCCAGTCCCCTATAATGAAAAGGACATCTTTTTTGGGTGTTAGTTCTAAAAAGTCTTGTAGGTCTTCATAGAACCGTTCAACTTCAGCTTCTTCAGCGTTATTGGTTGGGGCATAGGCTTGGATAACTGTGATATTGAATGGTTTGCCTTGGAGATGAACAGAGATCATTCTGTCATTTTTGAGATTGCTTCCAAGTACTGCATTTTGGACTCTTTTGTTGACCATGATGGCTACTCCATTTCTTCTGAGGGATTCCTGCCCACAGTAGTAGATATAATGGTCATCTGAGTTAAATTCACCCATTCCAGTCCATTTTAGTCTGCTGATTCCTAGAATGTCGACGTTCACTCTTGCCATCTCTTGTTTGACCACTTCCAATTTACAGCTGGGTATTGTTTTTGCTTTGGCTCCATCCCTTCATTCTTTCTGGAGTTATTTCTCCACTGATCTCCAGTAGCATATTGGGCACCTACTGACCTGGGGAGTTCCTCTTTCAGTATCCTATCATTTTGCCTTTTCATACTGTTCATGGGGTTCTCAAGGCAAGAATAATGAAGTGGTTTGCCATTCCCTTCTCCAGTGGACCACATTCTGTCAGACCTCTCCACCATGACCCACCCGTCTTGGGTGGCCCCACGGGCATGGCTTAGTTTGAGTTAGACAAGGCTGTAGTCCTAGTGTGATTAGATTGACTAGTTTTCTGTGAGTATGGTTTCAGTGTGTCTGCCCTCTGGTGCCCTCTTGCAACACCTACTGTCTTACTTGGGTTTCTCTTACTTTGGACGTGGGGTATCTCTTCGCGGCTGCTCCAGGAAAGCGCAGCCACTGCTCCTTACCTTGGACGAGGGGTATCTCCTCACTGCCGCCCCTCCTGATCTTGAGCATGGAACAGCTCCTCTCGGCCCTCCTGTCCCGCACAGCCACCGCTCCTTGGACTTGGGGTTGCTCCTCCCGGCCGCTGCCCCTGGCCTCGTGTGTGGGGTCGCTCCTCCTGGCTGCTGCCCCTGACCTCAGACGTGGGGTAGCTCCTCTCTGCCGTCCCTGAGCCATCACAGCCTGGCACTCTCGGCCACTGTCCCTGACTTCAGATGTGGGGTAACTCCTCTTGGACGCCACCCCTCGGGCATGGGGTCCTCCTGGCTTCTACCCCTGACCTCGGATGTGGGGTAGCTCTGTGCCGGTTGCAGCTGCCTGCGCTAAGAAGAATCCTTACATCCCTGAAATAAACCCAACTTGATCATGGTGTATGGGCTTTTTGAAGTGTTGCTGAATTCTGTTTGCTAAAATTTTGTTGAGGTTTTTTGCATCTATATTCATCATGGTACTGGCCTGTAGTTTTCCTTTTTTGTGTTGACTTTGTCTGGTTTTGGTATCAGGGTGATGGTGGCCTCATAGAATGAGTTTGGAAGTGTTCCCTCCTCTGCAATTTTTAGAAAGAGTGTTAGGATAGGCATTAGTTCTCTAAATGTTTGATAGAATTCTTTTGTGAAACCATCTGGTCCTGGGCTTTTGATTTTTGCGAGATTTTTGATCACAGCTTCAATTTCAGTGCTTGTAATTGGGTTGTTCATAATTTATATTTCTTCCTGGTTCAGTCTTGGAAGATTGAACTTTTCTAAGAATCTGTCCATTTCTTCCAGGTTATCCATTTTATTGCCATAAAGTTGTTCATAATACTCTCTTATAATCCATAGTATTTCTGCATTGTCCGTTGCAACCTCTCCTTTTTCATTTCTAATTTTGTTAATTTGATTCTTCTTTTTTTCTTGATGAGTCTGGCTAAAGGTTTGTCAATTTTATCTTGTCTAAGAACCAGCTTTTTAATCTTTACTACTGTTTCTTTCATTTCTTTTTCATTTATTTCTGTTCTGTTCTTTAGGATTTATTTCCTTTTACTAATTTAGGGGGTTTTTTCGTTCTTCTTTTTCCTGTTGTTTTAGGTTTAAAGTTAGGTTGTCTATTTGATGTTTTTCTTGTTTCTTGAGGTAGGATTGCATTGCTATAAACTTCCCTCTTAGAAATGCTTTTGCTGCATCCTACAGGGTTTGAGTTGTCGTGTTTTCATTGTCATTTGTTTCTAGAAATTTTTTGATTTCCTTTTTGATTTCTTGAGTAACCTGTTATTTAGAAACATACTGTTTAATCTCCATGTGTTTGTGTTGTTTTATAGTTTTGTTTGTTGGTTGGGTTTTTTTGTAATTGATATCTACCTCATAGCATTGTGGTCAGAGAAGATGCTTGATATGATTTCAATTTTCGTAAATTTACTGCAGTTTGATTTGTGACCCAAGATGTGGTCTATCCTGGAGAATGTTCCATGTGCACTTGAGAAAAGGTGTATTCTTCTGCATTTGGATGGAGTGTCCTGAAGATATCAATGAGATCCATGTCATCTACTGTATCATTTAAGACTTCTCTTTCCTTATTAATTTTCTGTTTTGAGGATCTGTCCACTGGTGTGACTGGGGTGTTAAAGTCTCCTACTATTATTGTGTTACTGTTGATTTCTCCTGTTTTGTCTGTTAGCGTTTATCTTATGTGTTGAGGTGCTCCTATGTTGGGTGCATAGATATTTACAATTGTTATGTCTTCCTCTTGGATTGATCCCTTGATCATTGTGTAGTGTCCTTCCTTATCTCTTGTAATCTTCATTTTAAGGTCCATTTTGTCTGATATGAGGATTGCTACTCCAGCTTTCTTTTGCTTTCCATTTGCATGGAATATATTTTTCCATCCTCTCACTTTCAGTTTATATGTGTCTTTAGGTCTGAAATGGGTTTCTTGTAGACAGGATATATATGGGTCTTGTTTTTGTATCCATTCAGCCAGTCCGTGTCTTTTGGTTGGAGTATTTAAGCCAGTTACACTGAAAGTAATTATTGATATAGATAGATAGATAGATAGATAGATAGATAGATAGATGCCATTTTCTTAATTGTTTGGTGTTGATTTTATAGACCTTTATCTTCTCTTGTATTTACTGACTATATAAGTCCCTTTAACATTTGTTGTAAAGCTGGTTTGATGGTACTGAATTCTCTTAACTTTTGCTTGTCTGAAATGCTTTTGATTTCTCCATCAATTTTGAATGAGATCCTTGCCAGGTACAATAATCTTGGTTGTAGATTTTTCCCTTTCAGTACTTTAAATATATCCTGTCATTCCCTTCTGGCCTGCAGAGTTTCTGCTGAAAGATCAGCTGTTAAACATATGGGGTTTCCTTTGTATGTTACATGTTGCTTTTCCCTTGCTGCTTTTAATATTCTTTCTTTGTGTTTAGTCTTTGTTAGTTTGATTAGCATGTGTCTTGGCATGTTTCTCCTTGGGCTTATCCTGCATGGGACTCTTTGCACCTCTTGGACTGGATTGACTATTTCCTTTTCCGTGTTGGGGAAATCTTCAACTGTAATCTCTTAAAAAATTTTTTTCATACCCTTTCTTTTTCTCTTCTTCTTCTGGGACCCCAATAACTCAAATGTTGGTGCATTTGATATTGTCTCAGAGGTCTCTGAGGCTATCCTCAGTTCTTTTCATTCTTTATTTTATTCTGCTCCTCAGAAGTTATTTCCACCATTTTATTTTCCAGCTCACTGATTCATTCTTCTGCTTCAGATATTCTGCTGTTGATTCCTTCTAGAGTATTTTTAATTTCAGTAACTGTTGTTTGTCTCTGTATGCTTATTCTTTAATTATTCTAGATCTTTGTTGATTGATTCTTGCATTTTCTCCATTCTGTTTTCAAGGTTTTGGATCAACTTTACCATCATTATTCTGAATTCTTTTTCATGCAGTTTGCCTATTTCCTCTTCGTTTATTTGGACTTCTGTGTTTCTAGTTTGTTCCTTCATTTGTGTAGTATTTCTCTGCCTTTTCATTATTTTTTTTTAAACTTACTGTGTTTGAGGTCTCCTTTTCCCAGGCTTCAAGTTTGAATTATTTCCTCCTTTTGGTTTCTGCCTTCCTAAGGTTGGTTCAGTGGTTTCTGTAAGTTTCATATAGGGTGAGATTTGTGCTGTTTTGTTTTTGTTTTTCCTCTGATGGGCAAGGCTGAGTGTGTGGTAAACCTGTCTGCTGATGATTTGGTTTGTATTTTTGTTTTGTTTGTTGTTTAGATGAGGCATCCTGCACAGGGTGTTACTGGTGATGTGTGATGCCAGATCTTGTATTTCAAGTGGTTTCCTTTGTGTGAGTTCTCACTATATGATACTCCCAATGGTTAGTTCTCTCGTAGGCTAGGGTCTTGGAGTTGGTCCTCCCACTCCAAAGGCTCAGGGCTTGATCTCTGCTCAGGAACAAAGATACCACAAGTGGTTGGTTATGGCATTAAGTGAGATTAAAACAAATACCCAGAAACGAGAAAGCAAAGATGAATCCCAGAAAAATAACAGTTATAAAATCAGGCAAGTAATAATGAAAATATGGAATATACACTTATACATATATACCCATAAGCAAAATCAAAACAGTCCAACAAAAATACAATAGATTGACCTGGCAAACAAAGGAAATCAAAAATTATATCTACCAGGTAAGAACAAAACTAACTAAAGGACAAACTGTAAAACAAAACTAGAGCAATATGCCAAGAGGAAAGGAAAGAAAGATAGAATAGATATGCAAAGTTAGATAGAGGTAGATAAAGAAGATTTATATACATTAAAGATTAACTGCAAAGGGCAAAGAACAGTAGGAAAAGCAAACAAAGGAATAAATGTAGAAAAAAATAATGTTTTTAAAAATTAAAAAGAGAAAAAATAAAAGAAGAAAGAAAAGAAAAGGAAAACCCCACAGAGCTGCAAATGCCCAATGTAGAGGCAGAGGTTTATAACAACAATAAAAAATGTGACTGAGGGGGGAAAAAGCTCAAAAGCTTAGATTTCAGAGTGCCAATAAAATCGACAATTACACCAGCGGTTGGGAAAAGGAGAGAAAAGTTAAAAAAAAAAAAAAATCCCCAAACTACAGAAGTAGTCAAAACATAAGGATAATGAATGTTTTTCTTGAGTCACTGCTGTCAGAGTCCTTTCCCACGCTGGGAGTCACAGTCCACCTCACCTCCCTAGGATGCCCTCCAACACTGTGCTGGTCCCTGGACCTGCTGTGGGGGCAGCTCAGATTCTAATCTGGTCCTACTCCTGTGTATTCTAGCCTCCAATGTCAACCACTATCAAAACTAATGTTTTCTTTTGTGGGAGCTCTCAATGATCTTTTATATATTCCATAGACACAGAGTGGATTTAATCTGTAGCTTGTACAGCTGGTGGGAAGGTTTGTGTCTTCTTCCTTAGCCACACTGCCCCTGGGTTTCAATTGTGATTTTATTTCCACATCTGCATGTGGGTCGCCCACTGGGGTTTGCTCCTGAAGCTGCCCTGGTGGACTTGGGTTTGCCCCTGTGAGGGCCAGGTGTGGAGGTGGTGCAGCTGCTTGGGTTGCAGGGTTTCTGGCAGCACCAGGTACTCAGGGGGGTTGGTGGCTAGGGCAGCAGGAAATATAGTGCTCATGCAGATGACACAACCCTTATGGCAGAAAGTGAAGAGGAACTAAAAGTCTCTTGATGAAAGTGAAAGAGGAGAGTGAAAAAGTTGGCTTAAAGCTCAACATTCAGAAAACAAAGATCATGGCATCCGGTCCCATCACTTCATGGGAAATAGATGGGGAAGAGTGGAAACAGTGTCAGACTTTATTTTGGGGGGCTCCAAAATCGCTGCAGATGGTAACTGCAACCATGAAATTAAAAGACGCTTACTCCTTGGAAGGAAAGTTATGACCAACCTAGATAGCATATTCAAAAGCAGAGACATTACTTTGCCAACTAAGGTCCATCTAGTCAAGGCTATGGTTTTTCCTGTGGTCATGGATGGATGTGAGAGTTGGACTGTGAAGAAGGCTGAGCGCTGAAGAATTGATGCTTTTGAACTGTAATGTTGGAGAAGACTCTTGAGAGTCCCTTGGACTGCAAGGAGATCCAACCAGTCAATTCTAAAGGAGATCAGCCCTGGGATTTCTTTGGAAGGAATGATGCTAAAGCTGAAACTCCAGTACTTTGGCTACCTCATGCGAAGAGTTGACTCATTGGAAAAGACTCTGATGTTGGGAGGGATTGGGGCAGGAGGAGAAGGGGATGGCAGAGGATGAGATGGCTGGATGGCATCACTGACTGGATGGACATGAGTCTGAGTGAACTCTGGGAGTTGGTGATGGACAGGGAGGCCTGGCGTGCTACAATTCATGGTGTGGCAAAGAATTGGACATGACTGAGCAACTGAACTGAACTAAACTGAGAAGGGTATGGAAACCAGTATTGGCCAATACACTATTAAATTTTAAATACTCCAGTATTCTTGCCTGGAGAACCCCCCTGACAGAGAAGCCTGGCAGGCCATGGTCCACAGGGTCACAAAGAGTTGAACATGAACAAAGCGATCCTGCATGCATAGATGCAAGACTATTTTTTTGCCTGTGGCAGCTCTAACCTACTGAGGGCTAAGTGTGAAGGTAGCACAGCTGCTTGGCTTGCAGGGATCCTGGCAGTGCCAAGAGTGCAGGGACATAGACTGCCTCCACCACCGGAGTTATGACCTTATCAGAGTCTTTTTTCAAGCCTCTTGTAGCTGGCAATCAGAAGGCCTCTTTGGCCAGTCTTTCTCCATAGCTGTGCCTGTTCACACACTTAGAGGGCTCCCTTGTCTGGGGTTCTTCTCTGTTGTTCTGCATCAGACACATAGAGGAGCCCCCCTGGCTGGGGTCCTACTCTGTAGATTGGCATGTTAGGCACTTAAAGGGGCGCCCTGAGTGGGGTCCTACTCTGTAGTTCAGTGTGTCAGGCATTTGATAGGCCAACCTCTCTATTGTTCAGCTGCTGATGCTGGCTAATGGGGGGAGAGAGGCTATGGTGATGGCTCCACCCCCTACACGTGACTCAGCAGTATCACCTTGCTTCCATGGCTGCTTGGCTTTCCTCCACAGACATTTCCCACCACGATCTCTTCCCTCACATCCCCTTGATTGGTCTCTCCACAGTCAACAGCAGCCCTAGCCCTGGGATTGCTCCACAATCCCTAAACTTCAGCTCCCAGCAGCTGCACCTTCTAGGGGACCTGCAGCCCTGTCTGGGGTATGTATGGCTGTGGCAAGGACTGTCTGATTCTCATTCCATTTAGGTTCCCACAGATCAGCTGTTTCAGCCTTAAATGTTTCTCCTTTGACTCAGATAATTGCCCCAATGTGGGGATCAGACTCCTGCTTCAGTTCCCCCACCCACCAAAGGCAGGTCTAGTTCTACTGACACTCCTGTTTTCCCCCATAATTCCTTCATCCTACTGAGTTTTGCATGGTTTTATATTTTCTTTTCTGCTGGTCAGGTACTCCTATCTACTCTCAGCTGGTGTTCTGCATGCACTTCTGTGTGTGAAGGTGTATTCCTGATGTATCCATGGAGAGAGATGTACTCCATGTCTACCTACACCTCCACCATCTTGTTCTTTCTAAATTTTTGTTTTTTAAAAAGATGTTTGTAGAGTACCTACTGTGGGCCAGACCCTATTCTAGGCACTTGCAAAACTTCAATGAAGAAGATCCCTGCCCTCTCAGAGTTATGATTCAGAAAGGTAATAATAAATGCTATGAAAAAAGAAAAAGTAGGGCTGACTAAGGTTAATAATTAGGTTGATCTTAGGGCTGGCTTTTCCTGGCAGGACTGTTTGTGTGGCTCCAGCAGGGTGAACAAGGAAGTGAGCTATAAGGGAAGAGGTCAGAAGTGAGTAGGGAGGGCTTTATCAGCCATTGTTAGGATGTCAGATTTTTTCTCTCTGAGTGAAACACAGAACCAAAAGAAAGTTTTAAAGAGAGAACTAACATAATCTGACTTAACATTTTTAAAGTATCATTCTGGCTGCTGTGATTGAGAGCAAAGATAGAAGCTGCTGCTGCTAAGTCGCTTCAGTTGTGTCCGACTCTGTGCAACCCCATAGATGGCAGCCCATCAGGCTCCCCCACCCCTGAGATTCTCCAGGCAAGAATACTGGAGTGGGTTGCGATGGAGAGCAAAGATAGAAGCAGAGAGACTTATATTGTAATAATTCAGACAAGGGTCAGGAGATGATGGAGACGCAGACCAGGGTGGTACTTGATTGATTCTCAAGAAGGGGGACTATCAATGAGGCCAAAGTAAGGTGGGCATTGTGGTGGGTCTGACTAACTTTCCTATTATTAGCTTACTGAGTTGCTATGTGGAGAGGTTTATATATTCAAATTCCAATCAATCAAAGAGTTTAGCAAACTGCAGTAGAATGTATTGAGTAAGATTTATCCAATCTGAGATATCAAAAGTGTGAAATGTATCAAAACCAACAAATAAGAGTCAACAAAGCTTTACAGCCTACCTGATCTCCTTCTCTGGGATCCCTTCTTCATGTCATCAAAACGGAAGGGTGGTTCAGAGCACAAAATGGCACTATGATGATGGAGAAGCAGGAACTTGGGATCAATTCAAGTGCAGGGGTCCCCAACCTCTGGGCCATGAACCAGTACCTCCTGTTGGATCAGCAGTGGCATTAGATTAGGAAAAAGTACACAATAAATGTAATGTGCTTGAATTGTCCTGAAACCATTCCCCTCCCCACCCCAGACTGTGGAAAAAATGGCTTCCACCAAACTCATCCCTGGTGTCAAAAAGGTTGGCAACTGCTGAAGTAGAGGGCTCATATATGTTGGCCCTCAGGCCCCAGCAGAAAAGGGGTTGAAGGAGTCTATTTTTTGGCTTCTACTCATTCTTCCATGCAAATTTTCATTTGGCTTCAGCCTGCATCTCTCCATTGAAACAATTTATTTTGAAGACCACTAAGATCTAAGATCATGTGACTTCCGTGTTGCTAAAGTCAATGGAAATTTTTTAGTCCTGATCCCACTTACCTGATGGTCTCTTGGTATCACTTGACACCATCAATTACTTTATCCTCCTTGAAATCTTCTCTTCTTTTGGCTTCTTGGCATCAGACTCTTCTGACTTTTCCCAGTTTTGACAGTTCATTCTTAGCCTGGTAGGTTTATCCTCATCTACCTACACAATAAATAATGGCTTCTTGATAAAAATATCAGAATTGAGCTTTGATGATATGGGAAGATGAATTGGAGAGAGGTGGTAAGTGAGATTTATCATGTGTATTTACAGAGCCTGAGATTTCCTCCCAGGGAGAGCTTACCAGGCATGCAACCTGTATAGTCACTTAGGACTCCAAGCTGAGAAGGACCTCATGTTTGTTTTAATACTCTCTGCTCTCAGTGCCTTGTAATTCTTAATAATTTTATCTTTTAACTTGAGTTTTGTCAGCAGTGATGGAACGGTGGAACATGCACACAAGCATAGGTGGTACAGGGAGGCAGCACATCTGAGCTGTAGTGGTCCTCTAGCAGTCAGTGGGTATGCAAGCTCAGGCTCCAGGCACTGCAAACTGTGTCCACAGAGAAGTCAGTCCTGGGTGTACATCAGGGCTTGGAATGGTCCAGAGATGCAGAGTGTAAGGATGAGGAACCAGGCCAGGACCTGGGCACAGAATGCCAGTGGGATGGCAGCAGGCATGCCTGGATGAACTGCTGGTGGATAAGTGGACAGTTTCAGCAGTAAACTGTGAAATCTGTTTTCAAAATTGCTACAACCTTGCAAGACAAAATATTCACAGGTTTTGAAACAGAAATTAAGTAAAGATTGCCATGTTCAATGGAAAATAACAATATTTTCACAGGAAGCTTTGGATGAACCAAATATTAAGAAGAGGGCAAAAATTTTTTCTTATAAATGAAGATAAGACAATAGGATGCATAACAGATATTTTGAAATACATACAAATTGTATAGCTATTTTTGATTTCTTGCACAACGTCCATAAATTACCAAAAATGTCAGAAGAAATACTGAAATGCCATTGTATAAATATACATTCAAAATTAAATTCAAAATAAAAAAATAAAAAAAATTAAATTCAGACTTACACAGAATTGATTTGTATGGAGAGTTAAATCTTTATTATTTTTTTAGAAAATCAGCTCCAGATGTACTAAAATTTATGTTTTGATGGGTTTTTATATAAATTTATCAGAAATGTGTCCTAATACTGTCACCACCTATCAAACACTCTTCATATTCTCCAGTAACAGTTACATCAACAGAAAGATATTTTTAAAAATTATCAAAAGTTATTTGCAATCTTGCATTTGTCAAGAGTGACTAACATTGTTGTCAATTTTATAGTAAATGAAATTGCTTAAAATATAAATTCTGATGATCCAATGTATAATTTGCAGAAAAGTGAGCCAAAATAATCTTATGGTCAATAAAGATATGAAATTATTAAAGTGTTATTATATATTATATTACATAAAATTATGGCACCTGAAATATTTTTTGCAGTTTTTTTAAGTTTATGCTAATACTCATATGTTACAACTACCCCTTTACACTTAATGTCATCAAATATTTTTAAAGGAAAACATTTCATAGCACATTTAATGCCACTCTTTAATCTTTTGAATAGCATTTCTGAATTTTCATCTTGCACTGGGCCCTCCAGATCTTGTCGTCAGCCCTGATTCTTCCCCTAAGGAAAAGAGACAATGGGGTAGGAAGGAGGCAGGGCCTTCCACATCTGTTTCTTTCTCGTTTCCTGTAACCATAGTGTTCCCCATGCTTACAAAGCTTAGATACCTCCCATCTGCTGCAATCACACATATAGGAAGAAACACGCTAACATACAGAAGAGTGAAGTGACTTTTCTGTTTTTCCTAACTTAGGCTCAGCCTCCTGACTCCCAACCTCTAACCTTCATGCTATTTTCCTGGTATTCATGACTCATCCTGGTGACATGACATGTTTAGTGATTACATGAGAGCCCCTTTTCTGGGAACCCAGTTTGGAAACCCTCTATTATTAGCTTCAAACCCTCTATTATTTACTTCAAATGTAAAACAAGAAAGAAGGTTGGCAGGAGAAATGCCCAAATATGAGCATCTATTTATCTATTTCTTAATCCAAGAGACATTCCCTAAACTTCAAGTCACTGATACCAAGATCCCTAACTTGCAAAGCAGTTTATAGAATATGCTCCCTGCCTAAACCTTCCTGTTTCTCAAATGTTTTAATATACATACAGACAGAAGTTAAAAAAAAAAAAAAACAGGTGCCATTTAAGTGCCATTTTTTAAATTGGAGTATGGTTATTACTTAAAATAATAGCTTCAGGTATATTACAGTGGTTCAATATTCTTATAGATTATACACCATATATAGTTATTATAACACATTGGCTATATTCCCTGGGCCATACATTGCTTCCTTGTAATCAAGGGGTTACTATCCAAAATAGATAATGAACTCATACAACTCAATATCCAAAAAAAAAAAAAAAAAACCAAGACATTTTAAAATGGGCTGAAGAAGTATCAGGCATTTTTCCAAAAAAAAAAGACATATAGAGGACCAACAGACACATGAAAAGATGCTCAATGTCATTCTCACTGCCATGTTCATACTCCTGAGATCTGTGTTCTCAGCAGTCTCCACTAATGTGAAAACAAAAGGTGCTATTACTTCAGATTGATGTTTATTGATTGATTCAGATGGTTTTGCCATCCAGAGAGCCCTTGTGCTTCAGAGATGCCTTGGCTATGAGAGATAACTGTCTGCACAGATCTGATAGATTCCAACATTCTTTATGAATAAAAAACAAGTTAACATTACTGAATCATTACAAAGGGTCGACTATCAGGGCTGGTTCATACAGTGACAGGGGTCCAAATCTTTGCTCCTCTAACTAATATTGCAGGACCTTGGGGGCAGGCTACTGTCAGAAAATTCTCCAAACTCGGAAAGAAAGCAAAGAAGTGGAGGTAGATTCTTTCAGTATCACAGGGGGACAAAGGATCACCCAAGGAGTGCCAAGACCTGTACTTACTTCATTTCATTTTTACTATTGATTAAAGTTTCCATACATAAAAAAAAAAAAATTACTTGCTAACTTGTAGTTTTTTGTCCAGTAGGGATACAAATAATTTCCATGCAGTAAAACAGATAACCCCCCAAATCAAGGGCCAGCTGAACATTAAATAGTTCTATGTCTAACTCTAGGGGCTTCCCTGGTGGCTCAGATGATAAAGAATCTGCCTGCAATGCAGGAGACTGGTGTTCAATCCCTGGGTCAGGAAGATCCCCTGGAGAAGGAAATGGCAACTCACTCCAGCATTTTGCCTGGAGAATTCCATGGACAGAGGAGCCTGGTGGGCTACAGTCCGTGGGGTCACAAAGAGTCAAACATGGCTGGGTGATTAATAGATCTCACATGTCTAACTCTGCAATCTCACCCAAACAATTCTTTAGAAAGTGAAAGTGAAATCGCTCAGTCCTGTCTGACTCTGCGATCCCGTGGACTGTAGCCCTAAGCGTGGGCGGCTGCGACCAGCACACTAAGCATGGCCAAGAGGAGCTACCCCACATCCAAAGTCAGGGGCAAAAGCCGGGAGGACCCCATGCCTCAAGGGTGGTGGCCAAGAGGAGTTGCCACATGTCCGAAGTCAGGGGCAGTGCCGAGAGTGCCAGGCTGTGATGGTGCAGGAACAGCCGAAAGGAGCTACCCTGGGTCTGAGGCCAGGGGCAGTGGCCAGGAGGAGCAACCCCAAGTCCAAGGAGTGGTGGCTGCATGGGAGCAGGGGGGCCGAGAGGAGCTATCCCACGTTGAAGGTCAGGAAGGGCAGCGGTGAGGGGATACCCTTCGTCCAAGGTAAGGAGCAGCGGCTGCACTTTGCTGGAGGAGGCCTGAAGAGATACCCCACGCCCAAGGTAAGAGAAACCCAAGTAAGATGGGAGATGTTGCAAGAAGGCATCAGAGGGCAGACACACTGAAACCATACTCACAGAAAACTAGTCAATCTAATCACACTAGGACTACAGCTTTGTCTAACTCAGTGAAACTAAGCCATGCCCGTGGGGCCACCCAAGACGGGCGGGTCATGGTGGAGAGGTCTGACAGAATGTGGTCCACTGGAGAAGGGAATGGCAAACCACTTCAGTATTCTTGCCTTGAGAACTCCATGAACAGTATGAAAAGGCAAAATGATAGGATACTGAAAGAGGAACTCCCCAGGTCCGTAGGTGCCCAATATGCTACTGGAGATCAGTGGAGAAATAACTCCATAAAGAATGAAGGGATGGAGCCAAAGCAAAAACAATACCCAGCTGTGGATGTGACTGGTGATAGGAGCAAGGTCTGATGCTGTAAATGGCAATATTGCATAGAAACCTGGAATGTCAGGTCCATGAATCAAGGCAAATTGGAAGTGGTCAAATAAGAGAGGCAAGAGTGAACGTCGACATTCTAGGAATCAACGAACTAAAATGGGCTGGAATGGGTGAATTTAACTCAGATGACCATTATATCTACTACTGCGGGCAGAAATCCCTCAGAAGAAATGGAGTAGCCATCATGGTCAACAAAAGAGTCCAAAATGCAGTACTTGGATGCAATCTCAAAAACGACAGAATGATCTCTGTTCTTTTCCAAGGCAAACCATTCAATATCACAGTAATCCAAGCCTATGCCCCAACCAGTAACACTGAAGAAGCTGAAGTTGAACGATTCTATGAAGACCTACAAGACTTTTTAGAACTAACAACCAAAAAAGATGTCCTTTTCATTATAGGGGACTGGAATGCAAAAGTAGGAAGTCAAGAAACACCTGGAGTAACAGGCAAATTTGGTCTTGGAATGCGTAATGAAGCAGGGCAAAGACTAATAGAGTTTTGCAAAGAAAATGCACTAGTCATAGCAAACACCCTCTTCCAACAACACAAGAGAAGACTCTACACATGGACATCACCAGATGGTCAACACCGAAATCAGATTGATTATATTCTTTGCAGCCAAAGATGGAGAAGCTCTATAGAGTCAACAAAAATAAGACCAGGAGCTGACTGTGGCACAGATTATGAAATCCTTATTGCCAAATTCAGACTGAAATTGAAGAAAGTGGAGAAACCACTAGACCATTCAGGTATGATCTAAATCAAATCCCTTATGATTATACAGTGGAAGTGAGAAATAGATTTAAGGGCCTAGATCTGATAGATAAAATGTCTGGTGAACTATGGACTGAGGTTCGTGACATTGTACAGGAGACAGGGATCAAGACCATCCCCATGGAAAAGAAATGGGAAAAAGCAAAATGGCTGTCTGGGGAGGCCTTACAAATAGCTGTGAAAAGAAGAGAGGCAAAAAACAAAGGAGAAAAGAAAAGACATAAGCATCTGAATGCAGAGTTCCAAAGAATAGCAAGAAGAGATAAGAAAGCCTTCCTCAGTGATCAATGCAAAGAAATAGAGGAAAACAACAGAATGGGAAAGACTAGAGATCTTTTCAAGAAAATTAGAGATACCAAGGGAACATTTCATGCAAAGATGGGCTCAATAAAGGACAGAAATGGTATGGTCATAACAGAAGCAAAAGATATTAAGAAGAGGTGGCAAGAATACACAGAAGAACTGTACAAAAAAAGATCTTCATGACCCAGATAATCACGATGGTGTGATCACTCATCTAGAGCCAGACATCCTGGAATTGAACTCAAGTGGGCCTTAGAAAGCATTACTATGAACAAAGCTAGTGGAGGTGATGGAATTCCAGTGGAGCTATTTCAAATCCTGAAAGATGATGCTGTGAAAGTGCTGCACTCAATATGCCAGCAAATTTGGAAAACTCAGCAGTGGCCACAGGACTGGAAAAGGTCAGTTTTCATTCCAATTCCAAAGAAAGGCAATGACAAAGAATGCTCAAACTACCGCACACTTGCACCCATCTCACATGCTAGTAAAGTAATGCTCAAAATTCTCCAAGCCAGGCTTCAGCAATACATGAACCATGAACTTCCTGATGTTCAAGCTGGTTTTAGAAAAGGCAGAGGAACCAGAGATCAAATTGCCACATCCGTTGGATCATGGAAAAAGCAAGAGAGTTCCAGAAAAACATCTGTTTCTGCTTTATTGACTATACCAAAGCCTTTGACTGTGTGGATCACAATAAACTGGAAAATTCTGAAAGAGATGGGAATACCAGACCACCTGACCTGCCTCTTGAAAATCTGTATGCAGGTCAGGAAGCAACAGTTAGAACTGGACATGGAACAACAGACTGGTTCCAAAGAGGAAAAGGAGTACATCAAGGCTGTATATTGTCACCCTACTTATTTAAATTACATGCAGAGTACATCATGAGAAACACTGGACTGGAAGAAACACAAGCTGGAATCAAGATTGCCGGGAGAACTATCAATAACCTCAGATATGCAGATGACACCACCCTTATGGCAGAAAGTGAAGAGGGACTAAAAAACCTCTTGATGAAAGTGAAAGTGGAGAGTAGAAAAGTTGGCTTAAAGCTCAACATTCAGAAAACGAAGATCATGGCATCTGGTCCCATCACTTCAAGGGAAATAGATGGGGAAATAGATGGGAAAACAGTGTCAGACTTTATTTTGGGGGGGCTCCAAAATCACTGCAGATGGTGATTGCAGCCATGAAATTAAAAGACGCTCACTCCTTGGAAGGAAAGTTATGACCAACCTGCATAGCATATTCAAAAGCAGAGACATTACTTTGCAAACTAAGGTCCGTCTAGTCAAGGCTATGGTTTTTCCAGTGGTCATGTATGGATATGAGAGTTGGACTGTGAAGAAGGCTGAGCACCGAAGAATTGATGGTTTTGAACTGTGGTGTTGGAGAAGACTCTTGAGAGTCCCTTGGACTGCAAGGAGATCCAACCAATCCATTCTGAAGGAGATCAGCCCTGGGATTTCTTTGGAAGGAATGATGCTAAAGCTGAAACTCCAGTACTTTGGCCACCTCATGGGAAGAGTTGACTCATTGGAAAAGACTCTGATGCTGGGAGAGATTGGGGGCAAGAGGAGAAGGGGACGACAGAGGATGAGATGGCTGGATTGCATCACTGTCGATGGACGTGAGTCTGAGTGAACTCTGGGAGATGGTGAAGGACAGGGAGGCCTGGCGTGCTGCAATTCACGGGGTTGCAAAGAGTCGGACACGACTGAGCACCTGAACTGAACTGGACTGTAGCCCACCAGGCTCCTCCATCCATGGGATTCTCCAGGCAAGAATACTGGAGTGGGTTGCTATTCCCTTCTCCAGGGTATCTTCCCGACCCAGGGATTGAACCCAGGTCTCCTGCATTGCAGGCAGATGCTTTAGTCTCTGAGCCACCAGGGAAGCCCTACACTAGCTTCTTACAAGCTCTTTGAACTCATCACATCTTTTCCCCTCCTTAACTAATAAATTCAATAAAATATTTGATACCTTTCCCTTTTTATATTAGGGCTTCCCTTGTGGCTCTGGCGGTAAGGAATCTGCCTGCACTGTTGGAGACCCAGGTTTGATCCCTGGGTCGTGAAGATCCCCTAGAGAAGGGCATGCAATGCACTCTAATATTCTTGTCTGGACTATCCCATGGAGAGAAGAGCCTGGCAGGCTCCCGTCCATGGGGTCGCAAATAGTCAAGACACAACTGAACAACTAACCTTTTCCCTTTCCTTTCCTTTTTATATTTGCCCATGAGTTCTGATTTTATCTTTTTGAAAATTACACTTTGGCACGATTAACTCTCTTGGCCTCAGTTTCTTATCTGTAAAATGAAGATAAGACCTACAAGAATTGAGTGGTAGGGCAAGCCAGACACTTAGCACAGCACCTGTTGACAAGGAAATGCACATGAGACCTGGAGCTTTGGAGCTTGAAATCTGAGTTTCTAACGAGGGTATTAAGGCAGCTGGAATCAGGGCTGTGGTCCAGGCCCTCACTGCTTGACTTCTGCTCCTTTCCTGAAACACATATTACAAACTTGCCTGAAATGATTCTTCTGCTTCCATAAGCACATTCTTTAAAATCTTATTTGCTGACTCTCTGCTAATTATATACCTCACACCTCATGGAAATAATGCCCACTAGGAAGTATGTGTAAGAGTTGGGTGACCTTCATCACTGAAAGCTTTCCAATGGTTGTTTCCAATAGGGCTCAGGCAGGCAAAAGGTTTAAAAAGCCCACAGTGTTGTCAGTAAAGTACATTTAAACCAGAAGACAAGAAAGGATTTTCTCAGAAACTTTGCACTAGCATTTCCATATTTCAAATGGAAAGTTTTCAAGAGACAAAAGGGTGGCATGAGATATAATATTTTCAATGAAGAAATGCTGAGAAGATATATTCACTTGAAATCATATGCTGTACAATGTTTTAACACTTTTCCCTCACTGAGAGCTCTCAAAACTATACTATGTGCTGTGCTTAGTCGCTCAGTTGTATCTGACTCTTTGCAACTTCTTAAACTGCGGCCCACCAGGATCCTCTGTCCATGGGATTCTCCAGGCAAGAATACTAGAGTGGGTTGCTATGCCCTTCTCCAGGGAATCTTACCAGCCCAGGGATTGAACCCATGTCTCCTGCACTGCAGGCGGATTCTTTACCATCTGAGCCACCAGGGAAGCTCTGGAAGCTCAAAACTATAAGGTCTTCATATATTCAAATTTCCAAAAATGTATTTCCCTTTTCCCACCAAAATGTATACACCCTTTCCCACTTCCACACTGCAACTAAAAGAGCCCCATTTTACCCATCAGAGTCTAAGCATGTCTTTGAGGTTGAGAATACCTGGCTGTTTCCACCTGGCAGCAAAGTAACAACTGCCAGGAACTGGGCTGAGTTCCCTGGAACCCCACTGTTTCCAAACTCTACATGGAACAGCAGAACAATGCTCCTTCCAAAACGCCCACTCCATGCAGTCTTTGAGAAATATACATATAGGTTGAGTAGCGTAAAATGTCAGAAGACAAACAGTTAAATAATAGCACTTTATGAACTACCCAAAACTCCTGAATAAACTGATATAACTTCTTTTAAGGTAAAAAAGAGCAACTTAACAAAAAACTGAAAGGAGTGAATAGTCACCATGCTTGAACAGCAGAACCGTTCTGGGCCTGAACAACATACACTCTGATACAGCGACGCATTTTTCTCCTGGACCTTTAAATAGGTGTAGCCCCTGGGGATCAGATCGCCCCCTTGCTAACCCACATGGCTCCTGGCTGGAAAGCCTCTGGCCAGCAGAGAACTCTCACAGGAAGTGGAGCCAACTTTCTGGGCAGCCTTACAGGTCAGGACACTAGGACACACTAGACAATCTGGGAAATTCACCCCAGGAGCAACTCTGCTCCTCACAACCAACCCTTCCCACGGGCATTCTGGTTCTTGAAACTATTACGGAGACAGAAGTCTTTCATTCTATAATGAAAGTTATGCTCTAAAGATCCTACAGTTTCATTAGTTTATTCTAAATTTCTCTATATACTATACATGATGAAGATTTTAAAAATTATCTCAATGTTGAGATAATTTTACTAATTACAAAATTTTCATTTTTGCAATCTGCTAGTCAATCATCAATCAATCTTATTTTCTGATTTGTTTCAAAATAAATTGCAGATATCAATCAGTGCACTTTGCTCCAAATGCTTTAACAAGGTACTACTGTATAGCACAGGGAACTATATTCAATATTTATATTCAATATCTTGTAATAAACTGTAATGAGAAAGAATCTGAAAAATTACATATATATATGTTTCTGAATCACTTTGCTGTACATCAGAAACTAACACAACATTGTAAATCTATACTTTAATAAAAAAATTAAACATAAACAAAATATTTTAGTAAGCATGACTTTGGACTAAAGTCTAATACATTTTCATGGATTTTTTTCTTTCAAAATAAACTTCACATACAATGTGCAAGAAATGTACAGATCTTAACCATACGTTCATTCAGCTTTGACAAATACGTACACCTTTGTAACCCAAACTATTGTCAAGATCTAAACTAAATCTATTGACTTGCTGCTGCTGCTAAGTTACTTCAGTCATGGCAGACTCTGTGCGACCCCACAGATGGCAGCCCACCAGGCTCCCCCATCCCTGGCATTCTGCAGGCAAGAACACTGGAGTGGGTTGCCATTTCCTTCTCCAATGCATGAAAGTGAAAAGTGAAAGGGAATTCGCTCAGTCGTGTCCGACTTTTCGTGACCCCATGGACCGCAGCCTACCAGGCTCCCCCGTCCATGGGATTTTCCAGGCAAGAGAACTGGAGTGGGGTGCCATTGCCTTCTCCGATTGACTTGCTAGCTTTTACTAATGATCTGCCTCTTCATACCCTAATAACAAACTGGTTTAAATACCCCAGCTTTACAACCAACAAGGGATTAATCTCCAAAATATACAAACAGCTTATGTGGCTCAATATCAGAAAAACAACCTTATCAGAAACTGGGTAGAATATCTAAATAGACCTTTCTCCAAAAAAGACATACAGATGGATAAAAAACATATGAAAGGGTGCTCAACATCACTAATTGTTAGAGAAATGCAAATCAAAACTACCATGAGGTATCATCTCACACCATTCAGAATGTCCATCATTAAAAATTCTACAGTCTACAAGCAATAAGTGCTGGAAAGGGTATGGAGAATACACAGCTGGTGGGGATGTAACTTGGTATAGTCACTATGGAGAACAATGGAGTTTCCTTAAAAAACTAAAAATAGAACTACCGTATCATATGACCATGCAAGCCCACTCCTGGACATCAACCTGGAGAAAACCACAACATGAAAAGATACACGCACCCCAATGTTCAGTACATCACTATTTATAGTAGCCAGGCATGAAAGGAACCTAAATGTCCATTGACAGAGGAATTGATAGAGAAGATGAGGTACGTATATACAATGGAAAATTACTCATCCATTAAAAACAATGAAACAATGCCATTTGCAGCAACATGAGTGGACCTAGAGATTCATGCTCAGTCAGTCAGAGAGAGACAAGTGTAGGATATCACTTACATGTGGAATCCAAAATGTGACACAAATGAACATGTCTACAAACCAGATACAAGCTCATAAACTTCAAAAACAAACTTATCATTACCAAAGGGGAACAGTGAGGAAGGAGGAGCACATTAGGAGTTTGGGATTAACATATACATACTACTATACATAAAATAGATAATCAACAAGGACCTACTGTATAGCACAGAGAACTCTCTTCAATATTCTGAAAACAACCTATATGGGAAAACAATCTGAAAAAGGATGAATATATGTGTACGTATAACTGAAACACTTTGCTGTACATCTAAAACTAAAACATTGAAAATCTATACCCCAACATAAAATAAAAATTAAAAACATAAAAATTCTAGCTTTAAAACTTTTTAAAATCTGCATCTCATTCCTCTTCATTACTCTTATTTTCAGAATTATTTTGATTATTATGGCATGCTTAATTTTCCTCTTAAATTTTCAAATCACTTAGTTCAAAAACAGTAAAGGAAAGAAAAGGAAAAACTTGTTATTATTTTTAATTGACTTACATTATGTAGAGTGATTAATTTGGAGATATAAGAAACATTGTAATTTTCAGTCTTCCCTTTCAAGAATCAGTTCAGCTCAGTCATTCAGTCGTGTCTGACTGTTTACGACCCCATGGACTGCAGCACACCAGGCTTCCTTGTCCATCACCATCTCCTGGAGCTTGCTCAAACTCATGTCCATCGAGTCGGTGATGCCATCCAACCAACTCATCCTCTGTCATGCTCTACTCCACCTGCCTTCAATCTTTCCCAACATAAGGGTCTTTTCCAATGAGTCAGTTCTTCGCATCCAGTGGCCAAAGTATTGGAGCTTCAGCTTCAGCATCAGTCCTTCCCGTGAATATTCAGGACTGATTTCCTTTAAGGTTGATGTGTTTTATTTCCTTGCTGTCCAAGGGACTCTCAAGAGTCTTCTCCAACACCACAGTTCAAAAGCATCAATTCTTCAACACTCAGCTTTCTTTATAGTCCAACTCTCACATCCATACATGACTACTGGAAAAGCCATAGCTTTGACTATACAGACCTTTGTCAGTAACGTCTCTGCTTTTTAATATTCCTTCCAAGAATAGCAGGTACTTTTCCATTTATTCAAGCCTTCTTTTGTGTGTTATAATTTTCTTCATAAAATTCTTACACATTTCTTAAGATTATTCCTTTTTAAAATATTTATTCATTGTTATTATTAATATGTTTTTCCCACCATAGTTTTTACATGAATTTTGTATACAAACAACTTACCAATTTTCTTTATGGTCAATAGGAATTTTTTAATTGATTCTTTTAGGTTTTACTATATAAATTATTGCTTATAAACATTAATTTTACCTCTTTCTTTTAAATTTCTGTCTTTTTTTTCTTACCTTTATAATTGCATCTAAATGCTAATGCTCTCATAAGGAATCATTAGTGTTTTAAACAAATTTCATCAATCTCTTGTATTGTAAATGAACTCTGAATAAATGGCCTTCTTCTGAGCATGGTTTTAGCAATTTACCTATTTCTAAAAATTATTCCATTTCACTTCAGTTTTGAGTTAAACAAGAATCAATTATTTCCATTTCCGCTGTATCTATCATCATTTATCCATTCTTTTTTTGGGGGGTGTGGGGAGAAGAAAATTTTTAATAATGAAAATACAAACTATCATTTATTGAAACTTTATCTCATTCCAAGATATTCTGATAAATCCTTTTTAAGGATTAGTTTCCTTGTTCTCACCATGACTCTCTGAAGCCATTATTATGAACATCCCCATTTTTGCAAGCAGGGAAAATTGAGACTATGAAGATTTAAAAAATAATCTGTACAAGTTAACATTTACCCATCCTTATTTCTTATTTTGTGCTTTTCTCCTTTTAACTAGCTTTTCAAAGAACCAGTTCTTGAATTAGTTTTTCAGGCTTATGGTTTTTCTGTTTTGCATTTCATTAATTTTTGCTTTTAACTTGTGAATTCTTTCATTCAAGTTTTCTTTAGGTTTATTGTCGTGTCTTTGACTAATTTTTTTAATTGATGCTTAATTCATTTAGTCTCCTTCATCTGTAAAAACACTGAAGGTTGTGTTTTACCTCTAAGCATGGTTTTAGCTGTATCCCATGGGTCCTGAAATTTAATGTTTTAATTAATGGTATTTTCTAGATATTCTGACATTTTACTTTGGTTTTTCTCTTTGACCAAGAATTGAGAGAATTTAAAATTTCCAGGTGGCACTTTGCTTTTAAAATGAATCTGTGACATTTTTGTAGGACAAAGACTTTAATGTCAGGTACTATGTACTTACACATCTACTTAAGGAGCTTTGTCTCCTATAACGATTTTTTTTTTCTACAAAATACTCCTACTTAATGTATGCATATATATATATATATATATATATATATGTGCATACATAAATATAGGCTTCCCTGGTGGCTCAGATGGTAAAGAATCTCCCTGCAATGTGGGATACCTGGGTTCGATCTCTGGGTTGGGAAGATCCCCTGGAGAAGAGAATGGTCACTCAGCATTCTTGCCTGGAGAATTCCATGGACAGAGGAGCCTGGTGGGCTACAGTTCATGGGATTGCAAAGAGTTGGACATGACTGAGTGACTAACATTTTCACTTTCATACTTTAGTATATTTTAACTGATAGATGTTAAATACTATGTGCTAGCATTTTATCTGTGACCTAAATGCAATGATTAATTTTTTTCCTTAACTATCCTCCTATGTTTGGAGGAGGAAATGGCTAGCCACTTCAGTATTCTTGCCTGGAGAATCCCATGGACAGAGCAGCCTTTTGGGCTACAGTCCATGGGATTGCAGAGTCAAACACAACTGAACGACTAACACACACACATATCCTCCTTTATTATAGAAGATTAAGTCTCAGAGGGATGAAGCAACTTGTCAAACACCACACAGTGAGCCTCTGAATCAAAACAGTAGAATGTGGATGCCTGCCAGGTGTGTCTGATTTCAAAGATGACACAATTCTACCTCCTAGACTATATCACTGGAACCACATGAGAAAGCAAAGTGCAAACTGCAGACCATCTATAGAAAATATATACCGAACACACTGCCACCACATGTGATCCTTTAGCATGTTAGGAATGCCTGTTGAGGAATGTAGATATGTTATTTCACACTTCCGGAAAGCTTAAGGCTTTAGTAGATTTCAGATGTGGAGAGCACTCCAGGAGAATCATTCTGCTTTCGGAGTTCTTTCAGATTTTAAGGTATTCCTTTCAATGTTTTACTCTCACCATCAGGAAATTCCTCTTCATATCAACCTAATTATTTCATGCTGAGGCTTAGCCCTCTCTTTGGGATTCTTGAGAGATGGAGAACAGCTGGTCCCTATTCTCTGCAAATAATAACCCTTCATAAACTTGAAGCCTTCCCTAGGAATTGTCTCTGAGATAAATACTCCTAATCTCTAAATCTGATCTTTTTCTTTCAAAAATGTTTTCTAAAAGTGTGGTTATTTTTATGCCAGGAGAGAAGGATGCTATTTATGAGGCCTACATAAAGTTGTTATGTTGACCTTTAAGGGGCTATTGCATAGAGAAGTGATGAGGTGGCTGTAATATGACTACTTTATGATATCTATGAGTCTAGTCTGTTCATGCCTCTTGAGGCCTTTTAACCTAGGTCAGAAGATTCCAGACACTAGCCATCCATCTCTCACACTCAACGTGCTCAGGAAAATCAAAACTGCACAAGTCGAAGAAAAGCATATGAACAGCAAATGAATTTGAGAGCTTTGCAATGTTTTGTGGAGTGCATTTATTCTTATTTTTAAAAGTCAGAAAAATTTGAGAGTAGAAAAATAAAATGAACACCCAAGTTCTATAATAACAATAGAAAATACTTTTTAAGTAAAGGAAAGAAAGATAGTCCATCAAAGTTGCTTCCTGTTTTGAAACAATAGAATGATTTCTGAGACATTGGCATCTCTAGAAATAGTCTGTTAATGATGGAAATCTAGTCACATGTTATTGACAACAAAAAGTGAAGAGATTTATTGGGACTGAGTCACTATACAAAAAAAATTATAATTACAAATGTGATTTTTATAAAGATAAAATCATCGGTTCTTATAGTATACTGCTTGAAAGATTAATTCTATAAGGTATCACAAATAAATATTAATAAGAGATAACAATTATCAAGAACTTTACTAGGTGCCAGGCACTGTCTTGGGCATATGACAAGCATTAACATTTAATTCTCACAGTTCAGTTCAGTTCAGTTGCTCAGTTGTGTCCAACTCTTTGCAACCCCATGAAAAGCAGCACTCCAGGCCTCCTTGTCCATCACCAACTCCTGGAGTTTACCCAAACTCATGTCCATCGAGTAGTGATGCCATCCAGCCATCTCATCCTCTGTCATCCCCTTCTCCTTCTGACTTCAGTCTTCTTTCCCAGCATCAGGGTCTTTTCATATGAGTCAGCTCTTTGCATCAGGTGGCCAAAATATTGGAGTTTCAGCTTCAACATCAGTCCTTCCAATAAACACCCAGGACTGATTTCCTTTAGGATCATAATTCTCACAACACTCTATCAAATAGAGTTTCTTGATACAATTTTTACACATAAGAAAACTGAAGCAAAGAAGTTTAAATTATTATATGGTGAAAGTCACACGGGAGTACATGGCAGATTTTGAATCTCAACACTGGTGGTCTGACCAAAGGGTCTTTAGTCACACTGTCTACTAATATCATAAGACTTAACCAAAGACTGATCTATTGAATCCACTAATTCAACAAAACCATTTCCAAGCATTCAGAGAAATGAATTTCAAATGCAATATTTTCTGTGCTCTGATCACAGATTTGATTAAGGAAGACCATACTTGTAGTTGGGTTCTAAAAGAGGACCTCCCCAGATCTGTGCTGCTGGTTCAGATGGAGATATTCTTTTAACCCTCTCCACTAAATGCACATGGATAACATACTTCAACCCCAGTATTTCTAGTCTGAATTTAGTCACTCCAGTGTCCCTGTCTTTTTACCCAATTCTTCTAAGTATTACTTGAGGCTGCATCTGTTTCCATCACTAAATGGCAAATGCCTAAAAGAACAAGGACTCTGCCCTCTTTATCCTTGTATTATCAGACATTCAACTATCTGTACTGTTTCTCCACAAAAGCAGGGGCCAATGGAGGGTATTCCCAGGCAAGTGTTCAACTTCAGTGAGAGCAAAGTGCCTTAAACATCAAGGGGACCTGGTGTATAAGATCAGGTGCTCAGTACTGAGACCTGAGGATGCCTCTGCTGAGCCACACAAATAGTCCAAACACTATACTGCCTAGTCCAGAGATTGAGGTGGGAAAGAGGAAATAAACTCAGCAAGGGAGAAACTAGGCATAGGAAAAATGAATTAAGACTAAGGAAGGTAAAAGTAAAATGTACTTTTGTATATCAGCAGACAAGCATCTATCTCATTCAGCTTCCATAGTGAACAGTTCAATGAAAATCAAGGACAGGTCACGGAAGAAAGACAAGATGGTGAAGTAGAAAGACTTGAGCTCCCCTCTTGTCACAAAAACATCAAAATCACAATGAACTGCCAAATAATCAGTGACAAAAAGACTCAACCCTACCAAAAAAAGATATTCTACATCCAAAGCAAGAGGCCACAAAAGAGATGATAGCAGGGGCACTTTCTCAATATAATCAAATCCCATATCCACTGGGTGAGCAACACCCCAAATGGAAAATAATCATAGCAGAGAGGTTTGCTCATGGGAGTGAGACTTCTGAGCCCCACATCAGGCTACCCAGCCCGGGGGTCTGGCATTAGGAGGAGGAGCCCCCAGAGCACTTAGCTGTGATGACCAACAGGGCTTATGTGCAGGAACTCTACAGAGCTGGTGAAAACAGAAACTCTGCCTCTGAGGGTGTATATAAGGTTTCACATGCTTTGGGACCCAGGGAAAACCACAAGAGTAGGGGCCAGACCTATCTGTGGATCTTGGAGGGACTCCTGGGGAGGCAGTGGATGGCTGTGGCTTACTGTGGGGCAAGAACACTGGTGGCAGAGGTCCAAGGGACTATTCATTGACATGAGCCATCCTGGAGGGCTCCATTTAGCCAGTGAGACCTGGCCCCACCCAACAGCCTCTAGACTCCAGAGCTGGATGCCTCAGGCCAAACACCCAATAGAGTGGGGACACAGCCCTACCCATCAGCAGTTGTTCAGTCCCTAAGTTGTGTCTAACTTTGCAATCCCATGGACTGCAGTCAGACTTCCTTGTCTTTCACTCTCTCCCTGAGTTTGCTCAAATTCATGTCCACTGAGTCAGTAATGCTATTTAACCATCTCACCCTCTGTCATTCCCTTCTCCTTTTGTCTTCAATCTCTCCCAGCATCAGGGTCTTTTTCAATGAGTCAGTTTTTTACATCAGGTGGCCAAAGTATTGGAGCTTCAGCATCAGTCCCTCTGATGAATATTCAGGATGGATTTCCTTTAGGATTGACTGATTTTATCTCCTTGAAGTCCAAGGGACTGTCAAGAGTCTTCTCCAGCACCACAATTCAAAAGCATCAATTTTTCAGTGCTCAGCCTACTTTATGGTCCAACTCTCACATCCATACATGGCTACTGGAAAACCATAGCTTTGACCAAGTGGACCTTTGTCAGCAAAGTAATGTCTCTGCTTTTTAACATGCTATCTAGGTTTGTCATAACTTTTCTTCCGAGGAGCAAGTGTCTTTTAATTTCATGGTTGCAGTCACCATCTGCAAAGATTTGGAGCCTAAGAAAATAAAGTCTATCACTGTTTTCATTGTTTCCCCATCTATTTGCCATGAAGTGATGAGACCAGATGCCATGATCTTAGTATTTTGAATGTTGAGTCTTAAGCCAGCTTTTTCACTCCTCTTTCACTCTCATCAAGAGGTTCTCCCGTCAGCAGATAGGTTACCTAAATTCATCCTGAGCCAACAGCCACCTATAAGCACACTCCTTGACATGGCCCTACCCACCAGAAGAACAAGAACCAGGTCCACCCACCAGTTGGCAAGCACCAGTTTCTCCCACTACGAAGTCTGCACAGGCCTTTTAGACTACCCTCACTCACCAGGGCACAGACACCAGAAGCAAGAGGAATTACAGCCTTGCAGCCTGAGGAACAGAGACTACAAACACAGAAAATTTTTTCACAGAATGAGACAGCAGAGATATATGTTCCAGACAAAAGAACAACATATAACTCCAGAAGAATAAGTGAAGTAGAGATAGGTAATCTAGCCAAAAAAGAATTTAGAGTAGTAATAGTAATGATGATCCAAGATCTCAGAAAAAGAATAGAGGCAAAGACTGAGAGAATACAAGAAGCTTTAATAAAGAGCTAGAATCTTTAAAGAACAGAGACGAACAATATAATAATTGAAGTGAAAAACACATTATAAGGAATCAAGAGTAGAATAAATGAGGCAGAAGAATGAATAAGTGAGCTGGAAGACAGATTGGTAGAAATCACTGCTGCACAATAGGGGAATGAAAGAAGAATGAAACGAAATGAGGACAGTGTAAGGGACACCTGGTACAATATAAAACATACCAACGTTCACATTATAGGGTCCCAGAAGGTGATGAGACAAAGGGTCTGAGAAAATATTTGAAGAGGTAATAGCTGAAAACTTCCCTAACATGGGGAATGAAACATTCAAGTCCAAGGAGCACAGAGAGTCTCATACAGTGTAAACTCAAGAAGGAACACACTGAGATATTAATCAAGTTAAGAAATTAAAAACAAAGAGAAATATTAAAAGCAACAATGGGAAAGAAACAAATAACAAAATAACATACAAGGGAATTCGTATAAGGTTATCAGGTGATTTTTCAGCAGAATCTCTGTCTGCAGACCAGAAGGAAGAGGCATGATATATTTAAAGTGATGGAAAGAACCTACAACCAAGAATACACTACCCAGCAAAGCTCTCATTTATATTCAGTGGAGAAATCAAAAGCTTTACAGACAAGCAAAAAAGAGAATTTAGCACCACCAAATGAGCTTTACAACAAATGCTAAAGGAACTTCACTAGGTGGAAAAGAAAAGGCCACAACTAGAAACAAGAAAATTATTAATGGGAAAGCTCACCATTACATCAATTGTACATGCATGTCAGACAAAATAGACTTTAAAATAAAGACTGTAATAAGAGACAGAGAAAGACACTATCTAATGATCAAGGAATCAATCCAACGAATAGGACAATTGTAAATATATATGCACCCAAGGTAGGAGCACCTCAATATATAAGGCAAATGCTTACAGCCATAAAGAGAGAAATCGGCAGTAACAAAATAACAGTGGGGAACATTAACACTCCACTTACATCAATGGGCTGATTATCCAGACAGAAAGTCAATAAGGAAACAAAAGTCTTAAATGACATATTAGACTGTTACTGCTAAGTCACTTCAGTCGTGTCCGACTCTGTGTGACCCCATAGACAGAAGCCCACCAGGCTCCCCCACCCCTGGGATTCTCCAGGCAAGAACACTGGAATGGGTTGCCATTTCCTTCTCCAATGCATGAAAGTGAAAAGTGAAAGTGAAGTCGCTCAGTCGTGTCCGACTCTTAGCAACCCCATGGACTGCAGGCTACCAGACTCTTCCGCCCATGGGATTTTCCAGGCAAGAGTACTGGAGTGGGGTGCCATTGTCTTCTCCAGACATATTAGACTAGATGGACTTAATAGATATTCATTCCATCCAAAAGCAGCAGAATATACATTCTTCTCAAGTGCACTTGGAACATTCTCCAGGGCAGATAACATGCTGGGCCACAAAGCAAGCCTTGGTAAATTTAAGAAGATTGAAATTAAATCAGGTATCTTCTCCAACCATAACACTATAAGATTAGGAATCAATTACATGAAGAAAAAAAAAAAACCTGTAGAACAAACAAACATGTGGAGGTTATATAATATGCTACAAACACCAATGGATCACTTAAGATATGAAAGAGGAAATCAAAAAATACCTAAAGACAAATGAAAATGAAAACATGCTGATAAAAAATCTATGAAATGCAGTAAACACAGTTCTAAGAAGGAAATTTATAGTGATACAAACTTACCTCAGGAAATAGGAAAAATCTCAAATAAACAACCTAACCTTACATATGCAGGTCAGGAAGCAACAGTTAGAACTGGACATGGAACAACAGACTGGTTCCAAATAGGAAAAGGAATACATCAAGGCTGTATATTGTCACCCTGCTTATTTAATTTACATGCAGAATACATCATGAGAAATGCTGGACTGGAAGAAACACAAGCTGGAATCAAGATTGCTGGGAGAAATATCAATAGCCTCAGATATGCAAATAACACCACCCTTATGGCAGAAAGTGAAGAGGAACTAAAAAGCCTCTTGATAAAAGTGAAAGAGGAGAGTGAAAAAGTTGGCTTAAAGCTCAACATTCAGAAAACGAAGATCATGGCATCTGGTCCCATCATTTCATGGGAAATAGATGGGGAAACAGTGGAAACAGTGTCAGACTTTACTTTTTGGGCTCCAAAATCACTGTAGATGGTGACTGCAGCCATGAAATTAAAAGACGCTTACTCCTTAGAAGGAAAGTTATGACCAACCTAGACAGCATATTCAAAAGCAGAGACATTACTTTGTCAACAAAGGTCGTCTAGTCAAGGCTATGGTTTTTCCAGTAGTCATGTATGGATATGAGAGTTGGACTGTGAAGGAGGCAGAGAGCCGAAGAATTGATGCTTTTGAACTGTGGTGTCGGAGAAGACTCTTGAGAGTCCCTTGGACTGCAAGGAGATCCAACCAGCCTATTCTAAAGGAGATTGGTCCTGGGATTTCTTTGGAAGGAATGATGCTAAAGCTGAAACTCCAGTACTTTGGGTACCTCATGTGAAGAGTTGACTCATTGGAAAAGACTCTGATGCTGGGAGAGATTGGGGCAGGAGGAGAAGGGGATTGACAGAGGATGAGATGGCTGGATGGCATCACTGACTGGATGGACGTGAGTCTGAGTGAACTCCGGGAGTTGGTGATGGACAGGAAGGCCTGGTGCGCTGTGATTCATGGGGTCACAAAGAGTTGGACACGACTGAGTGACTGAACTGAACGGAACTCAACCTTACACTGACAGATATTAAAGAAAGAAGAACAAAACCCAGAGTTAGTAGAAGGAAAAAAACCATAAAGGTCAGAGCAAAATAAATGAGCTAGAGACCAAAAAAAAAAAAAAAGGAAAAGATTAATGAAACTAAAAACTGGGTCTTTAAAAAGATAAAATTTAGAAAATTTAACTAAACTCAGCAATTAAAAAAAGGGAGAGGGCCAAATCTGTAAAAAGGAGAAGTTACAAGGGAAGTTGCCATAGAAGTTACCATAGAAATACAAAGAATCATAAGAATCATTCTTTATGATTTAAAAAACCTCAAGCAACTATATGCCAATAAATGGACAACCTAAAAGAAATTAGAAAATTTTGAGCAAGGTACAATCTTCCAAGAATGAACCAGGAAGAAATAGAAAATATAACAGACCAATCACAAGTCTGAAATTGAAACTATTTTTTAAAACTTCAGCAAACAAAAGTCGAGGACAAGATAACTTTACAGGAGAATTCTATCAAACATTTAGAGAAGAATTAACACCTATCCTTCTAAACGTATTCCAAAATACTTCAGAGGAAGGAACACTTCCAAATTCATTCTATGAGGCTACCATCTACCTGATACCAAAACCAGACACAAAAAAATACCACACAAAAAACAGAATATTAGAGGCCAATATCACTGATGAAAAATAGATGCAAAAATCTTCAACAAAACACTAGCAAACCAAATCCAGTTCAGTTCAGTTGCTCAGTCATGTCCAGCCCTTTGCAACCCTATGGACTGCAGTTGGTAATGCCATCCAACCATCTCATCCTCTGTTGTCCCCATCTCCTACCTTCAATCATTCCCAGCATCAGGGTCTTTTCAAATGAGTCAGTTCTTCACATCAGGTGGCCAAAGTATTGGAGTTTGAGCTTCAGCATCAGTCAAGTATATATTAAAAAAGTCATAAACCATGATGAAGTGGGATTTACCCTAGGGATGCAGGATTTTTCAATATCTGCATATCAATCGGTGTGATACACATTAACAAACTGAAGAATAAAAAGCATATTGAATAGATGTAAAAAAAAACTTTTGATTAAAAAATACTCTTCAAAAAGTGGGCATAGAGAGAAACTACTTCAACACAATAAAGTCCATATATGACAAACACATAGCTAACATCATACTCAATGGTGAAAAGCTGAAAACATTTCCTCTAAGATCAGGAACAAAACAAGCATGTCCTTTCTTGACACTTTTATTCAGCATAGTTTTGGAAACCCTGGCCAAAGCAATCATAAAAGAAAAAGTAAGAGAAATACAAATTGGAAATTGGCATCTATTTGCAGATGTCACGATACTATACATAGAAAATCCTAAAAATGCTGACCGAAAAATTCTAGAGCTCATTAATGCACATGGTAAGGTTGCAGGGTACAAAATTAATACATAGAAAACTCTTGCATTTCTATACACTAACAACAAAGCATCAGAAAGAAATTAAAGAAATAATCCCATTTACTACTGTATCAAAAAGAAGAAAATACCTAGGAATTAACATAGCTGAGGGGGCAAAAGACATGTATTCTGAAAACTATAAGATGCCAATGAAAATCAAAGGCAAACAGAATTCTATGGTCTTGGAGGGAAGAATCAATATTGTCAAAATGACTATACTACCTAAGACAATCCATAGATTCAATGCAATCCTTATTAAATTACCAATGACACTTTTCACAGAACTAGAATAAAAAAGTTTTAATTTGTATCAAAACACAGAAGACCTCAAATAGCCAAACCCAATCCCAAGAAACAAAAATGGAGCTGGAAGAATCAGGTTCTCTAAGCTCAGACTGTACTACAAAGCTACAGTAACAAAACAGTTACAGTACTGGCACAAAAACAGAAATCTAGATCAATGGATTAGGATAAAAATCCTGGAAATAAATGCATGCACCTATGCTCAATTAGGGCTTCCCTGGTGGCTCAGAGGTTAAAGCGTCTGCCTCCAATGCAGGAGACCCGGGTTCGATCCCTGGATTGGGAAGATCCCCTGGAGAAGGAAATGGCAATCCACTCCAGTATTCTTGCCTGGAGAATCCCATGGACAGAGAAGCCTAGTAGGTTACAGTCCACGGGGTCGCAAAGAGTCAGACACGACTGAGCGACTTCACCTCACCTCACCTCATGCTCAATTAACCTATGACAAATGGGACAAGAATATACAGTAGAGAAAAGACAATCCCTTCAATAAGCAACACTGGGAAAACTGGACAGCTACATGTAAAAGAATGAAACTAGGAAATTTCTAATACCATACACAAAAATTAACCCAAAATGGGTTAAGGACCTAAATAAATGTAAAATTGGATACTATGAAGCTCTTAGAGGACAACATAGCCAGAACATTCTTTGCCATATTTGGATCCACCTCCTAGAGTAATGAAAACAAACAAATGGGACTTGAGCTTAAAAGTTTTTACAAAGCAAAGCAAACCATAAACAAAATGAAAAACAACTTATAACCTTGTATATCCAATAATCTTGTATAACCTATAACTTTGTATATCCAATTATACTCTAATAAAATTTTTTTTAAAAGACAATTCACAGAATGACAAAAAATATTTGCTAATGAAGCAACAGATAGGGATTAATCTCCAAAATATACAAACTGCTCTTGCAGGTAAACATCAAAATAACTTAATCAAAATTAGCAGAATATCTAAATAGATATTTCTCCAAAGAAGACATACAGATGGCCAAAAAGCACATGAAAATATGCTGTACATGAAAATTGCTAATATTAGAGAAATGCAAATCAAAACTACAATGAGGTATCACTTCATACTCATCATAAGGCCCATCATCAAAAAATCTATGAACAATAAATTCTGGAGAGGGTGTGGAGAAAAAAGAACTCTTCTGCACTGTTGGTGAGAATGTAAATTGATACAGCCACCATGGAGAACAGGGCTTCCCAGGTGGTGCAGTGGTAAAGAATATGCCTGCCAATGCAGGAGACATGAGAAATGTGTGTTCAATGCCTGGCTCAGGAAGATCCCCTGGAGTATGAAATGGCAACCAATTCCAGTATTCTTGCCTGGAAAATTCCTTGAACAGAGGAGCCGGGTGGGCTATAGACCGTGGTGTCACAAAGAGTCAGGCACAACTGAGCATCTTTACACACACCCACATACACACTATGGAGAACAATATGGAGGAGCAACTTAATACATACACACCAAGAGGAACAATAATTCTAAAAACAGAACTACTATATGACCCAGCAGTCCCACTCCTGTGCATTTATCTGAAGAAAACTGTAACTCAAAAAGATACATGCACCCCAATGTTCTTAGCAGTGCCATTTACAAAATCCAAGACATGGAATAACCTAAATGTCCATTGACAGAGGAATAGATAGAGAAGATGAAATATATATACATACAATGGAATATTACTCAACCATTAAAAAGAATGAAATAATGCCATCTGCAGCAACATAGATGGACCTGGAGATTATTATACTGACTGAAGTAAATCAGACAAAGAAAGACAAATATTGTATGCTACTACTCATATATGGAATCTTAAAAAATGATACAAATGAACATATTTACAAAACAGAAACAGACTCACAGATTTCAAAAAACAAACTTATTGTTACCAAAATGGAAAGAGAGTTCAGTTCAGTTCAGTTCAGTTCACTCGCTCAGTCGTTTCCGACTCTTTGCGACCCCATGAATCGCAGCACACCAGGCCTCCCTGTCCATCACCAACTCCCGAGTTCACTCAGACTCATGTCCATCGAGTCAGTGATGCCATCCAGCCATCTCATCCTCGGTCATCCCCTTCTCCTCCTGCCCCCAATCCCTCCCAGCATCAGAGTCTTTTCCAATGAGTCAACTTTTCGCATGAGGTGGCCAAAGTACTGGAGTTTCAGCATTAGCATCATTCCTTCCAAAGAAATCCCAGGGCTGATCTCCTTCAGGATGGACTGGTTGGATCTCCTTGCAGTCCAAGGGACTCTCAAGAGTCTTCTCCAACACCACAGTTCAAAAGCATCACTTCTTTGGCTCTCAGCCTTCACAGTCCAACTCTCACATCCATACATGACTACTGGGAAAACCATAGCCTTGACTAGACGGACCTTAGTTGGCAAAGTAATGTCTCTGTTTTTCAATATGCTATCTAGGTTGCTCATAACTTTTCTTCCAAGGAGTAAACGTCTTTTAATTTCATGGCTGCAGTCACCATCTGCAGTGATTTTGGAACCTAAAAAGATAAAGTCTGACACTGTTTCCACTGTTTCCCCATCTATTTCCCATGAAGTGATGGGACCGGATGCCATGATATTTGTTTTCTGAATGTTGAGCTTTAAGCCAACTTTTTCACTCTCCTCTTTCACTTTCATCAAGAGGCTTTTGAGTTTCTCTTCACTTTCTGCCATAAGGGTGGTGGTTATCTGAGGTTATTGATATTTCTCCCAGCAATCTTGATTCCAGCTTGTGTTTCTTCCAGTCCAGCATTCCTCATGATGGACTCTGCACAGGAATTAAATAAGCAGGGTGACAATATACAGCCTTGACTCACTCCTTTTCTTATTTGGAACCAGTCTGTTGTTCCATGTCCAGTTCTAACAGTTGCTTCCTGACCTGCATACAGATTTCTCAAGAGGCAGGTTAGGTGGTCTGGTATTCCCATCTCTTTCAGAATTTTCCACAGTTTATTGTGATCCACACAGTCAAAGGGTTTGGCATAGTCGATAAAGCAGAAATAGATGTTTTTCTGGAAGTCTCTTGCTTTTTCCATGATTCATCGGATGTTGGCAATTTGATCTTTGGTTCCTTTTCCTTTTCTAAAACCAGCTTGAACATCAGGAAGTTCACGGACAGGGGAGGGGTAAATTAGGAGTTGAGATTAGCATATACACAGTACAATATATAAAACAGATGATCAACAAGGACCTACTGTATAGCACAGGGAACTCTACTCAATAATCTGTAATAACCTATATGGGAAAAGAATGAAAAAACTGGACATCTGTATATATAGAACTGCATCACTGCTGTACACCTGAAACTAACAACATTGTAAATCAACTGTAATCTAATATAAAATAAGAACGAAATTTTTAAAAAATGAATGTCACCAATTTGACTCTGGCTTTGTGGCCATCTTTGTTATATAGGGATATTTATTTGATTATTTTGATATTTATTTTCATTTCATAAAAATGAGTGGGAAATGGAAGATTGCAATGTACCTTATAAAAACAAAAAGCACAGGTCTTACAAAATTGTGACACAGGTGAAAGTCCTTCTCTATGCTTTCAGTGATAATGCTTGAACTTCAAGCTACAGTTCAATGGATTTATGGTGATCAAATGTGGGTTCAATGGTGAAGGAAAAATGCAGAGTTTGAAAACATGGAAAAATTACTGCAACAACAGCCTCGTAATGTGCTACTGAATGCAATGATAAGTTAAAAAGGTTTATCTCCCTTTTGTTTGTCTTCTATAAAAAAACTTTATAACATAAATATATTGCTCATCTTTCAAACTCTGACTTCAGATTTTTCAGAAACTCATTATGTAAAAGAGTAGAGAACTCTTTTATAAAACTTTAAGAACAGAAACCTGACTATATTAGACCAGTAGTTCTCAAATAGGGGTGATTTTACCCTTAAGGGGATGTTTGGAATGTCTGGAGACATTTCTGATCGTCACTGATGGAGGAGGACAGGCGCTGTGAGCATCTAATGAATAGAAACCAGAGATGATATAATGTGTAGTCCCCACAGCAAAGATTTACCTAGTCCAATAAGTTAATAGTGCAAAGTAGAGAAAACTTGGCATAGGGCAAGAAAAGAGCTGTTAAAAAAAATAAAAAATAAAACTGCCTACAAAACAAAACAAAAAATCCCTCTGTCCCTGCAACTTGCCACAGCAAAGGTTTATTGCTTCTGTAATAATTCAATGTGGATTGCTGGTGGGGGTCTCTGCTCCTTACAGGCATAATCTCTGTAATTTTAGTCACTTACCCCTAAGGCTTAGAAATCTTCTACATCTTTTGGGAGGCAAAGACAGAAAAAGACCCTTTACAGAAATACACAGGAGACATTTTGGGTTCTCCTAAAGAAAACACAACTTAGCGACTAAACCAACCACCCAACCAAAGGTGAATGTAGGTCAGTCTCCCTACATTCCATCCGTTAAAACTCCATCTCATGTCTGTTTCTAATGCCAAAGGAGCCCAGGAAATGTAACCTAGCTATGTGTTCAAAAAGTGGAAGTAAGTTTCATGAGTACCTACCCATCTCTGCCATCATGTCTGGTTATTTTTGTGACTAACAAGATATTTTGCTCATAGGTACTTTTATTAACAATAAATTAATAACGTTTATACAAAGAAACTTGGATCAATGTAAAGCAAAATTTCCTTTTGAAAATTATAGCTAGAAGAATCTGAAACTAACATTTATTTCAAGGGCATCTACAAATTTTATTTTTAACAGTGCATGTCATACTATATGGTAAGATTTGATTGTTGACTCACCAGATTTTTAAGCACTGTTTCTAAAACAAAAGTGTATATATTACTCAATACTTATTTCATATCTTAGACTTTTCATACTCACATTAGCTAACGTCATATGTTTCTTTCCTAATTCACTTTTTAAGATTTCCTTTTTGTGAATTTTTTAATTGCTTGAATTTTAAAATAAAAAGCATGCAACATTTAGGCAAATAACATTATTCTTTTAAAATTAATGTAAAATCAAAATTGGTTTTTTCTATCTACCATTCTAACAAGGAAGAGAGACAAAATAGTGACAATGAATGACAGTATAATATTTTAATTTGACCTTTTGAAGTCTAGGTTCGATACAGGATACAGGATGCTTGGGGCTGGTGTACTGGGATGACCCAGAGAGATGATATGGGGAGAGAGGTGGGAGGGGGGTTCAGGATTAGGAACTCATGTACACCCGTGGTGGATTCATGTCAATGTATGGCAAAACCAATACAGTATTGTAAAGTAAAATAAAAAATTAAAAAAAAAAAAACAATAGTTGAAAAAAAAAGAAAAAATAATAAAACAAAGTTCCTTTAAAAAAAAGAGAGAGAGAGAGAGATTTTTAAAGCAGTTACTTCCATAGGTTTCCTTTAAAAAAGGAAAAAAGGCTTACTTAAAAATTATGAGTCTTAGACCATATCCCAAATGTCAGCAATCTGGAATTTTCCAAGCTCAATTCCCAGTTGAATGTTTATTTATATTAGGGATAAAAATAAATTTGAGTACCATCAGCAGGTAAATTAAATTACTAGGCAATCATCTTTTCAACTGCCAATATTGACACTGTTCTGAAATTAATTATTGGATTTAATTTGCTGTGAATAACATATTGTTCAAAAATAACCAGTTTCAACAACTTCTATATGATATTTTTTTCTTCATATATGATATTTTTCTATTCCTTTCTGAATGCCAAAGTTCCTCTCACTAATGGACTGCTTATGATTTGCTAAGGAGTCCATCACCAGGATAAAAGTAGAGATAGAATGTAGTCATGATGAAATTGCTGTATTCCATCACAGAGGTGATAAAAATGCAGGGTGCCTCACAAATATTTCTGATGCGTTTGCTTACAGGGATGGAAGTATTTATGATTTGGAAATCTCTGGCTATAAACATGCATTCCAGTTTATTCTATGCTATCAAGTAGCCTTTTGTTAAAGTAGTTTTATGAGTAAGTAACTACTGGGAAATCTGCCTTTAGAACATTAGTAATGCAGTAAATTCCATTCAGTCCATCTAGGCTATTTTGGGGAGAACTATGTCTAAATGAGCCAACTGCATTTCACCAAAGCTATTATATTCTATTCGGAGGCTTACATGTGATCTTCATGGTCCTTGTCTTTTTGAGATTAGTAAAAGCAGGAATAGTCATGATGGGAGTTTCTTTTCTTTAGGGAATTTCAATCAGAAAATGACCAAAAATCACTGAACAAGAATGGGTTCAACCAAGTTAAACCAAGTAGTAACTAACTGAAATGACCTTTTTTAGCAACTGAATCATATTGTAACTACTGAAAATAGCATCTGAAATCCATGAAGATATTTTTCTATCTTGAACCCCTTGAATGTGAAGTTTATAACTGATTGTTTCAAATTTGTATGAGCACTATGAAATAATAGTTCTTTGGCTGTATCATATGTGTTTGTTTCCAAATTAGACTGAAATATATTGATATAAATGATTGCATATCACAAAAGGCAGTTCAGTTTTGGAGTCAGGTGTCCTGGGTTTCAGTGATGGCTCTGCCATTTATTATGATTATGATTATTAGCTATGTGGCCTTGGACAACTTACAGAGCTATCCTTATATTTCTATTTTGTGAATATCAGTTAAGCATTTGCTCCTATTACTATTATTCTCCTTCTGTATGTTCTGGCTCACAGAGGCCTGCAGAATAATGGCACCTCAGGTGGCACTCAGTTATATTTATTGAATAAATCAGCCACAGTAGATTTTATATGGTTATAGAGGCATGTAGTAGCCTAGTACCAGAGAAGGCCATGGCACCCCACTCCAGTACTTTTGCCTGGAAAATCTCACGGATGGAAGAGCCTGGTAGGCTGCAGTCCATGGGGTCGCTAAGAGTCAGACACAACTGAGAGACTTCCCTTTGACTTTTCACTTTCATGCATTGGAGAAGGACATGGCAACCCACTCTAGTGTTCTTGTCTGGAGAATCCCAGGGACGGGGGAGCCTGGTGGGCTGCCATCTATGGGGTCGCACAGTCAGACATGACTGAAGAGACTTAGCAGCAGCAGTAGCAGTAGCCTAGTACAGGTGAGAAAAGGAGGGGAGGCAGGGATTGGGAGTCTGAAAGAACTGAAAATCCATTTTATTAGAAATATATCCTTTGCTGAGTAACTAAGTCTTGGTTTTTCTCCTCTGTAAAATGGTGCCAAGAAAATGATCTTAAAAGATCATTGGAACTGGAAACAGTATATGATGAGCATTGGCAAAATATCTGGCACTTAGTAAATGATAGCTATTACCAGTACCATGATCTATTTCTATTCTCAGAACACCTCTAACACCAAACATGTGATAGTTTTTCCCACACCAACCAATTCTCCAACACTGTGTCTTACAACTCAGGCCTGACACTCACTACCTAGAGTTAGTATAGACCCCACAGGCTGAGGGCTTGGTCCCACAGGCTGAGGGCTTGGTCCCACAGGACTAACCCCACTTCAGACACTAATCGCAAGCCTTGACTTCCTGTCCTCCTGATTAACTGGCTATAAATCGAGGGCTCGCAGGACCTTCAGGTTTGCTCATTTTTTCAGATTTCAGGAAAGCTGTTTACTTACTATGACTGGTTTATCATAAGTCTTATAACTGAGGAGCAGCCAAGTGGCAAAGGTGCAAGGGTGAAGTGCAGCAGGCAGAATAGAGTTCCAGTCCCTCCCTTGGGTGCCCCATCCTCTCAGCACAGGATGTGTTCACTAGCCTGAAAGTTCTTTGAACTCCATTGTTCAGGATTTTTGTAAAGTTTTCATTAGTTCGTTACACAGACATGACTGATTAAAGCATTAGTCATTAATGATCAACTCAATGTTCAGCCCCTCTCCCCTCCCTGGTGACCTGGGGGTGGAGCTGAAAGTTCCCATCCTCTAATCACATGGTTGGTTTCTCTAGCAACAAAGAACAATCCTCCAAGAATCACTTCATCATCATAAACTCAGGTATAGCTAAAAGAGTCTAGTTATGAATAAAAAAAGTATTCCCCTCTCCACAGTCACTCAGGAAATTCTAAGAGCTTTAGGAGCTCTATGCCAGGAATTGGATAAAAGCCACATACATATTTCTTACTGTCACAGTGTCACTATAAAGCATGCACCATGGTACCAAGAAAATGACAACAGTGATCTACAGGCACCATTTCACCACATTTTATAAACGTTTACAGTGTGCATGGCACTTTGGTGGTGATATGGATGGAGAGAGAGAAAGGACAGGCCTTCTGTTTCCAAAACAGAAACAACACCCAGTTGTAGATGTGTCTGGTAGTGAAAGTAAAGTCTGATGCTGTAAAGAACAATAATGCATAGGAACCTGGAATGTTAGGTCTGTGAATCAAGGCAAATTGGAAGCGGTCAAACAGGAAACAGCAAGAGTGAACATTGACATTTTAGGAATCAGTGAACTAAAATGGACTGGAATGGGTAAATTTAATACAAATGACCATTATATCCACTACTGTGGGCAAGAATCCCTTAGAAGAAATGGAGTACCCATCATAGTTAATAGAAGAATTTGAAATACAGTACTTGGGTGCAATCTCAAAAGTGACAGGATGATCTCTTTTTGCTTCCAAGACAAACCATTCAATATCTCAGTAATACAAGTCTATGCCCCAACCAGTAATGCCGAAGAAGCTGAAGCTGAACAGTTCTGTGAAGACCTACAAGACCTTCTAGAACTAACACCAAAAATACATGTCCTTTTCATCATAGGGGACTGGAATGCAAAGCAGGAAGTCAAGAGATACCTGGAGTAATGGGCAAGTTTGGCCTTGAAGTACAAAATGAAGCAGAGCAAAGGCTAAAAGAGTTTTGCCAAGAGAACACACTGGTCATAACAAACACCCCCTTCCAACAACACAAGAGACAACTCTACACATGGACATCACCAGATGGTCAATACTGAAATCAGATTGATTATATTCTTTGTAGCCAAAGATAGAGAAGCTCTATACAATCAGCAAAAGCAAGGAGCTGACTGCGGCTCAGATCATTAACTCATTGCAAAATCCAGACTTAAACTGAAGTAGAGAAAACAACTAGGCCATTTAGGTAAGACTGAAATCAAGTCCCTTACAATTATACAGTGCAAGTGACAAATAGATTCAAGGGATTAGATCTGATACAGAGTGCCTGAAGAACTATGGATGAAGGTTTTAACACTGTACAAGAGGTGGTGATCAAAACCATCCCCAAGAAAAAAGAAATGCAAAAAGGCAAAATGATTGTCTGAGGAGGCCTTACAAATAGCTGAGAAAAGAAGTTAAAGACAAAGGAGCACAGGACAGATACACCTATCTGAACGCAGAGTTGTTTGGGAACGCATGTAAGAATTAAAGATTTTAAAATTTAAAAAATAAAAACTAAAAAAAAAAAAAAAAACCTATAAATACTGCTGTAAATCTGGGCTCGGGGCTCCTTGCTCCACTCCACTGCATTGGATGTGGTGGGAGCCCTAGCTCGAGCTAGAAATAAAACCCCTTCCTGCTTTTGCCAAAAAAAAAAAAAACAAAACAAAACAAAGAATAGCAAGGAGAGATAAGAAAGCCTTCCTCAGCGATCAACACAAAGAAATAGAGGAAAACAATAGAATGGGAAAGACTCGAGATGTCTTCAAGAAAATTAGAGATAGCAAAGGGAACATTCTTTCAAAGATAGGAACATTTCTTGCAAAGATGGGCACAATAACGGACAAGAACAGTATCGACCTAACAGAAACAGAAGATATGAAGAAGAGGTGGCAAGAATACACAGAACTATACAAAAGAGATCATTATGACCCAGATAACAATGATGGTGTGATCACTCACTTAGAGCCAGATATCTTGGAGTGCAAAGTCAAGTGGACCTAGGGAAGCATCACTACAAACAAAGCTAGTGGAGATGATAGAATTCCAGCTCTGCTATGTGCTTAGTCGCTCAGTCATGTTCTGTTCTTTGCAACCCCATGGACTGTAGCCCGCCAAGCTCCTCTGTCTGGAGATTCTCCAGGCAAGAATACTGGAGTTGGTTGCCATGCCCTCCTCCAGGATATCTTTTCAATCCAGGGATCGAACCCAGGTCTCCCTCATTGCAGACAATTCTTTACCATCTAAGCCACCAGGGAAGCCCAAGAATACTTGAGTGGGTAGCCTATCCCTTCTTCAGGGGATCCTCCTGACCCAAGAATTGAACTGGGGTATCATGCTTTGCAGGCAGATTCTTGAGCTACCAGGGAAACCCAGAACTCCAGCTAAGCTATTTCAAATTCTAAAAAATTATGCTGTTAAAGTGCTATACTTACTATGCCAGCAAATTTGGAAAACTCAGCAGTGGCCATAGGACTGGAAAAGGTCAGTTTTCATTCCAATACCAAAGAAAGGCAATGCCAAAGAATGCTCAAACTACCACACAATTGCACTCATCTCCTGTGCTATCAAAGTAATGCTCAAAATTCTCCAAGCCAGGCTTTGACAATACCTGAACCATGAACTTCCAGATGTTCAAGATGGATTTAGAAAAAGGCAGAGGAGCCAAAGATCAGATTGCCAACATCCAGTGGATCATAGAAAAAGCAAGGGAGTTCCAGAAAAACATCTACTTCTGCTTCATACTACACTAAAACCTCTGAACTGTGTGGATCACAAAAAACTGTGGAAAATTCTTAGAGATGGGAATACCAGACCACCTTACCTGCCTCCTATGAAACCTATATGCAGGTCAAGAAACAACAGTTAGAACCAGACATGGAACAACGAATTCGTTCAAATTGGGAAAGGAGTAAGTCAAGCCTGTATATTGCCACCCTGCTTATTTAACTTATATAAAGAGTACATACGAAATGCCAGGCTGAATGAAGCACAAGCTGGAATCAAGATTCCTGGGAGAAATATCAGTAACCTCAGATATGCCGATGACACCATCCTTATGGTAGAGAGTGAAGAGGAACTAAAGAGATTCTTGATGAAGGTGAAAGAAGAGAGTAAAAATGTGGCTTAAAGCTCAACATTCAAAAGACAAAGATCATAGCATCCAGCCCCATCACTTCATGGCAAATAGAAGGGGAAACAATGGAAACAGTGACAGATTTTACTTTCTTGGGCTCCAAAATCACTGCAGACGGTGACTGCAGCCATGAAATTAAAAGACGCTTGCTCCTTGGAATGAAAGCTATGACAAACCTAGACAGTGTATTAAAAATCAGAGACCTCAGAGGCACTCAAAAAAATGTAAATCTGGAACCCAGAAGATGGGTCTAAGGAACATGGTGTAAATAAAATAGAAATGCACTTTTTTAGTATAAACTGCAGAGAACCCACCTACACTCCCCCAATACAGGAGATGGTATCAAACAGTCAGCTCCCAGGGGTGGCTTCTCCAGCCTAACAGAGCCCTGTTTTCACATGGACAGCTGAGGCCAGAGGGCAGCGCCCTTCCATGAGGACCAAGGGTGGTGTCCGAAAGCCCAGTGCACTTACACTGTCATAAATATTTCTTCTCCTTGCATCCTCTGAATTGTTTGTTTGTCAGTTAGGTAATGAAAAACAACTATGTTGCTCAAGATAGTTGTTTTCAAAAAAGAAAAAGAAGAAAAGAAAGTCATGTTGCTTAACAAATAATTCTCATTGATCCTCAAATATGGGATCTATTAGGTTGGAGAAGCCAGCCCTGGCAGTTGACTTTTGTTGTCTGGCCCATCTTACCAGAAAAGCAACTGAAAAAGGTACAAAGTATTTGCATTATTTTAGTGACTTTCAAAGCATTGGAGGAAAAAAAAATTAAAGCTTCCAAATTCAGTTTACAAAGCTAGAAAAGCTTTAAAAAATATATAGTAAAAAACAAAACTATAGGTCAGCATTGCTGAAACTGATCCAGAAATGCCTCTTACACATATGAATGAATGGTGTACGCACAAAAGACTTTATGATCAAACAGCTTAGAAAAGTGGTACATATATCATTACTTTCTTGAAGACTCATAAAATATTCTCATATAAAAGACTCTAAGAAGTTCTGCAGTAAAGAAATCAATGTAACCAAGAATTTCCCAAATTTATTTAAATGATTGTAAGCACTCAGTCTCTCTTTTGGGGGCCCTAAACCTTTCCTAAAGCAAAAAAGGTAAAAGATACTACCTTACCTAGGGATGACCAAGTCAATTTAGAAACATCAGATTTCATCAAGAGAACAGACGCAGACCACAACTCCTACTTCAAATGTTAATAATGACTTGATAATACTTTGTAAGCCTGGCAGATATTACACAGTTCTCCATTTATACATTACATTAGTGCTTAGATCTTTCAAAGGACATTTTAGTCTCTTAAATGTCAGCATTAGTGCAATTTGTTTCTATGTTTGTTTTTCCTTCATTGGCTTTGAGAGACAGAAGTAAACTTTGGAAGATCCAGAATTAGCCCCCAGAGAAAAGGTTTGACCAATCAGAAATCATTTTTGAAATGTCTACTCAGAATCTTCTTTACCTTGACACTCAAGTAGAAAGACAAGGACGAAAGAGAATGAGCTTCCAGACAGGTTGTGTAACTGTTTTTTTAACAAATTCTCTAAACTCTATAAATAGCATGCGTCTCACTGGCTCTATTTCACCATGTCCATAGCCATGATGCCTCTCTGCTGCTAGTTCCATGTTGGCAGAGGGCAGGCGCTAGCTGGAAATAGGCTTCACAGTAGATGCTAATGATTCAGTGTTTCCTTGCCCCAGCTTGAACAACTCCATGATCCTCTCAATATCAATCCACTCAGACAGCTGGCATCTGATAAAGGAGAGCATCCAGTATGCATACTGCAATGGGCTATGAACACGCTGGGCTTGTAATAAGCCAGATTTTAAAATGTCAAGAAGTATTGCATTCCATGCACAAAAATTTGGAGAGCTTCAGCCTAAAATAACTTTTCAAATGTACCTTGATTTCAGTACTGAAGAGTCATAATTTTGTTTCATAAAAGATATTTACAAAATTATGAATTCCTCTATTTATCAGAGAAATAAAATTTCTGTGTGTCATGTGTATTAATATACATCAATCAATATGACTCAGGGAACTCAAACTAGGGCTCTGTAACAATCTGGAAAGGTGGGATGGAGAGGGAGGTGGGACGGAGATTCAGGAGGGAAGGGACATAGATATGCCTATGGCTGATTCATGTTGATGTTTGATAGAAACCAACACAATGCTATAAAGCAATTATCCTTCAATTAAAAATAACTAAATTAAATTTTTTAAAAGAAGAGATTAATCTCCAAAATAAACAGCTCATGAAGCTCAATTTTTAAAAAAATGTACAAAATTTCTAGGCATCACTTGTATATAAAATCTACTTTGATTTGTTTGCTAATTTCTAAAACTAGCAAGAGATACTACTACTAAAAACCTAACATTTTCTCTAAGAAGCACAAATCAAGAATCTCAGTTGATTCTCTCTTTTGGCTTTGTTAAAAAGTGGAAAAAAAGTTTCTAGATCAATTATGACCCCCCCAAAATAAAAAATTCCTAAATATTTCCAAAAATTGTCTTTTCACACAAAGCACAAAGTATAGGCATGTGGACTGGTATCATTAGCATGAGTTAGGCTGTCTCTTTAAAATTTTCATTGTTTTTCATGGTTGTGATTTGAGTCACAACCATGAAAAAATTACTAGTCATAAGAAAAAAAAAGTTATTGTGTGGTTTAGCTATGTTTTTTTTTCTTATGAAACTAACATCAAGCATTTAATTTTTTCTTCTAATGAAGATGAAAAAGGCTAGTGGATAAATCATATAGCAACACTACAAAAAGAAGCAGGGATTATCACATTGAGCAGTATCTTGCAATTTTTTGAAGACTGCTTCAGTATTCCCTCAAGAGAGGAAATGAGGTTTTAAGGATACTTGCAATTAGCAAAAGGAGTAATTTTTACTCCAGAATCATAAAATCACATTTTTTTCCCAAAAAGCTACTAGCCAATGCAGGAGACTCGGGTTCGATCCCTGGGTCAGGAATATCCCCTGGAGAAGGGAATGGCAACCCACTCCAGTATTCTTGCCTGGGAAATCCCATGGTCAGAGGAGCATGGTAGACTACAGTCTATGGGGTCACAAAAGAGTTGGACACAACCTAGCAACTAAACAACAACTAGACACTGGGCTGAAAACCACAAACACTGAATTTAATGTGTTAAAATTCCAGGCCATGAATATTAACATTTCCAGAAGAGTTCACTTTATTAAGATTCAGTGTGGACATGGAAAATTCATGCCATTAAATGGTAAAAGGTCTGCGTCTTTGATCAGTTCCAGGAAAACAGATGCTGAGGCTAGAATTAGCATGCAGAAGGCTTATTGGGGGGGGGGGGGGGCAGAACACCAGGAGGTAGAAAGGAATGTGACTGGTAGAGGGGAAAGTTGAATTGTGATGCAGCTGTGATCAAAGTCCCAGCCTGCTCCAGTGAATCCCGTAGGAAACTGAGAGCTGGGATGATCCTTCAGAGCTGTGCAAACTTGATGCAAGGGAGCCAGGCCATCGTATCTCCACGTTGATTGGTTTTTGGACACAGAACCCAGGGAGGAAATGGCACCAGGGACAAGCTCACACCCTCTGGCCAAGTGTGATGCTTAGGGAAGGACTCAGCTGTGGACTAGCAGCATGTGATACTCGGGCAGCTGGTGGAACAAAGGGTTCCCAGGCTTTGCAGGGAACATCGCTACTGGTCCCGAGAGTGGGGACTGTTACTAATCTGTGATATTGAGCTGTAAGAATTCCTGACATTAGTGAAATGCAATGAGAAACTCATTTCATGCTTGTCTACTCAGGTAAAATCCAAAGAAGAAAACTCAGCAGAACCAAAATAAATAAATGCTAGAGTGTAAGTTTGGGAGGAACAGCAATAGATGTAATCCTGAGATAATTGATATCTGCTGTAGTCTGATGTTAAGTGTTTATTTAGATTTTTCTCCCTCACGCATATGCACATACCAAACACAGCATGATCCTTTAGTTAAGAAAATTTAGTCTAGCCATAACTCCTGGTCAGAGAAATGTGACACAACTTTATTGAACAGATATCCACAGGCTATTATTTAACTCGGGCCAAAATGAAAATCACACACTTGCAGGTAATACGAATGCACAGGGACTATTGGCTTAGCAATAGCATTTTATTTTCCCCAGTGATAGTATTTTGGCCGCTGAGAAAGTCCTGTTTCCAAACACCTAACCCAAATAAAAAGTAAAATGTAACTATTTCCTATTTCTCAGTTTCATTGCATCTCAAATCTAAAATGGCTCACACCAATCTCCCCACCAAATTCACTCAGATTTTTTTTCAAATTAACAAGCTTTAAAACAGACAAGATAGTTACATGATGCTCTCAGTTGCATTCACTAAAATCAACCTGGAAAACATGAAATCATTAATTATTTTTAAGTCACAGGAACAAAATACTAGAAATCCAATTGATTTTCAGTAGCACAATTTGGGGGTGGAGATGTTGATGAAATATATATTGTGCATTTTTTTCCTCAACCAGAAACCTACTCTTTTTCAAGACTAATACACATAGTTTCAGAATCATAACTATAGTCTGGTTTTAATTTTTCATGCTATAAGACTGGTGTAGGTACCTAAAATACATTGAACTATTACATGTGAAGCATATAGATTCAGAGTGGGAAAGGATCTTAGATCATCTAGTAAAATCTAGCCATTTTACAGATAAGGAAAGTGAGGCCAGAAATGAGAAACCACTCATCAAAGAACACAGAGCTAATCAGAGCCACTGCCACCTAAGATTCCAACTCTCAAAGTAGTGTTCTTTCTGCAACAATAGCTCTATTGACATTTCAGGAAGTCTCAATGTGTTCTTGTTTTCTATGTCACTGCAATTAACATTTAATCCAGCAGGAGACTGTGGCTCCTAATGTGGTGGCTAACGTTTAAGCTACTTTGGTATTTTGTGAACAATACAGGAAACTGTAGCTAGATTTTGTATCTCAGATAAACATGGTTATGTGTTTTTTATGGCTCGTAAAGCTAGGTAATGTGGTTACCAAGTCACAAAATTTTAAATGCACCTAATGTTAGCTCTTTACCTAGGCTCCAGGCCCATGGAAGAGAATTGAGGCTATGAGACCCATATGTATTGATGGAATCAGCGGCTCTAATAACTGCCAGCGATGTTCTGTCTGGCAAGAGGCTTCCAGCTTGAGAGGATGCATGGCTCAAAGCCAGCACCAGTCTTATAGCATGAAAAATTAAAACCAGAATATAGTTTCAAAATCTGTAAGGCATTTTGAATGTCTGGCTAAGTCTGCTTTGTAATTTTCATTCTAGCTTTCCCACTTTATTCAGAATGGGATTTTGTGTTAAGACTTTTAAAGAAAATACAGATGAAAAAAATCCAAAACCATATATCTTCCCAACCTCTAAAAGTTCTTTTACTACTTTTTGCTTTTGCTATTATGGGTCTTACATGAGACTCATATTTCACATAATTTCATCCTCATTTCCAGACACGATACACTTTTGCTGAGCAAATTTTATATATTATGTATGGCATTTTGGATTCTTCCATGCTTATGGAGCCCAGGTTAAAAGTTCAACTGCAACAAGAGTCAATGACCTTCACTCTGAGCTGTGTCCTTAGACAGTATTCCAGAACCTAACTACCCTCCAGTAAAAGATGTTAGGAAAATCCCATAAAGGAGGGAATGGCCTCCTGGCTCTACTGGAAATTATCTTCAATGGTGCATTGTCCAATGGCACAGTGTTCACAGGCCAGTAGCACTATTTCCATATACACAAAGGAGAGGCACTGACATTTAAAGAAAAACGAACTTCATTCCGGGCCTTTCCCTGGACCCTGGCTGCTGCTGCTGCTAAGTCGCTTCAGTCATGTCGGACTCTGTGCAACCCCATAGACGGCAGCCCACCAGGCTCCCACCATCCCTGGGATTCTCCAGGCAAGAACACTGGAGTGGGTTGTCATTTCCTTCTCCAATGCATGAAAGTGAAACGTGAAAGTGAAGTTGCTCAGTCGTGCCCGACTCTTAGCGACCCCATGGACTGCAGCCTGCCAGGCTCCTCTGTCCATGGATTTTCCAGGCAAGAGTACTGGAGTGGGGTGCCATTGCCTTCTCCACTGGACCCTGGGGACAGACACATTAGTGAGAAAGTTAGGTACGATCCCTGAATTCTAAATTCTGCTTTTTCTGGGAAGCTTATTGGAAAATTTTGACTAACTCTGATTCCTCTCTTCTTTGAGTTCCTATAACACTTAAGAGTCTGTAACCAGGTGTTAGAGCATGTTCCACTGGTATCTCTTGTTGTATTTTCTTCGTTCTGCAACACAAGAGGGTCTCATTACCCCAACTAGATTACAAACTCCTTGAAATTGAAGGACCTAAGCTACTCCATTTTGTTAAAGAAGACTCCATTTTGTAAAAATTCCCAGAAAGGAGCTTTTTGGAAATCCCTTAACCTCACCCCACCACCCTGGGGCCAATCAGAACCCATGGCAAGCCTGGGAAATGGGAACCAATCAGAACCCAACACCTAACCCTTCCACAGAAAGTAACCAATTAGACGTCTCCCAACCAAGAAACTTCCATTTTTCAAATTTCTCATGCGAGAATACCCTATATAAGCAATGTAACCCAGAGCTCAGGGCTCCTCCCTATAGCGGCTGCGTCAGTATCGGTGGGAGCCCCACCTCGGGCTTGGTAATAAAAACTGTCTTGCTTTTGCATCAGATATTGGCTCCCTGGTGGTCATTGGGAGATTTCGTGACTTGGGCACAACATCTGGGGGCTCGTCCGGGATCTCCCACCGGCTCCACAGGAAGACCGATACGGAGAGTCATCTGCAGCCGGTAAACTTTTTTCTGTCTTTCTTTTCCTTTCTGGCAGGGCCTGGTTTCTGAGACCAGTATACAACTCAGGCGGACGCGCCGAAGAGTCACCAGTGGGGGTCATTGGGAGACATCCCTGACCCCTGCTGGGGGGGAACGGAGCGCCCCTGTTCTCTGTAGCCAATAGCGGGTCGCTCCCGCTGAACAGCTGGAGGCCGTCGTCATTTGGTTTTACCTCCGGACTCCTGGAGGTGTATTTCTCCTGTCTCTCTGTCTGTCTGTGTGGCTGTTCGTATTGTCTGTGTTAATTTACCAACATCTGACTGATCCAGGGACGATGGGGCAATGCCATTCTAACCCCACACCTCTATCCTTGGTTACTGATAATTTTAAGGAGGTCAAGATGTGTGCTCATGACCTCAGTGTAGAAATCAAAAGGAATAAGTTAATCACTTTTTGCAGCACAGAATGGCCGACCTTCCAGGTAGGCTGGCCTTCAGAAGGCACCTTTGACTTGGGAACTGTACACTGAGTCCAAGATATCATCTCTGACCGTGGATCAGACACTCTGACCAAGTTCCCTTTGTCAGCACATGTGTCTCCTCGGACAATTCATTTCCGAATGTTAGACAAGAGCCCAGTTTCGGGCCCTGGAAGAGGTCCCTCTTCCTGCAACAAATGGCAACTCTGGTGGGGACTCTTCTTCTCCAAGACTAACATCCTAACCACTCGGGGTACTCAGGGGCCAGCTTGCCTGCCAATGGACCAGACCCAGCAGCCGCAACTGGGACCCTTTTGTCCCTGGTCTCCTCCTGACGTGGACAACTGGCCAGAGTGCCCCGACCGGTAAGGAACAAGAGACTTTATTGATCTCTCTCCCCTTCCCTCTCTGTCTCCTCTTCTTAACCTTCCTATCCTTCCCTGTTTTTCTAGTCCCCCGGTCCTGGACGCAGGAATCTGGTCGAAGGGCCCTGAGCCTGAGCTGAGAATTGGAGACTGATCACCTCCTCTTGGCAGAAACCTCGAATTCTGGTTCTGATTTCTGGTAGGGCCGAGTTCCAGTCCTCCCTTCTCTGGAGGCCCAGGGAAAAGTCCTGTAACGCCTGGGTATCTGTAGGTGGCAGGAGACATCTGTAAGGCCACCTCTTTTGCCCCCCTCTCCTGCCTCCTCCCCCTTCTTCTTTCAACCTGGCTTCCTTTCCTCCCTTGAAATCTTTGATGTTAGTACTTAGATCTGAAGTTCTGTGTCTCTATAGGAGGTTTTCTGAGAGACAGTATTTTTGTATTTAATGGTTTCCCTGGTGGAACCGAGGTTAAAGCATCTGCCTGCAATATGGGAGACCTGGGTTCAATCCCTGGGTCGAGAAGATCCCCTGGAGAAGGAAATTTTGCTTTGTGTGGCCACCATGTGGTTTAGACCTGCCGCCATTTTGTTAGAACTTGATTTTCTTTCCCTGTGCCTTGAGACCAGGGCTCTCAGGAACACTTATCTAGACCATCTCTAACTCCTGACACTGAGGAAAAAGGAAAAAAAAGACGAAGCTAGATCTTGCACTGTGTCTGTCTAAATATGTCTTGGTAATATTTTTGTGGTTAATTTGTATATGAGCTCTATTTATTTGGCTTTTAAAAAAAGGTGAGCGCTTACAAATCAAGTAATTCTAAACTAAACAATAAATTCCAGGTTCATGTGAACTGGGAAATATTCAGTGTTAAATACCTGATATTAATGTTTGTTTGTTGACCTATCTAATATCGACATGTTATAAGTTAAATATTATATCTGTTACAAGTTTGTCAACAAGGAAATTAGAGTCAACTAGGTCCAAGATGGCGGAGCTGACTTTCACTAGACCTTGAGCCTTGGTATTTAGGCCTATTGTGACATATCAACAAGCTAAGTGATACACCCATCAACATTGACTAAATCTGACCAAATGTTCTAAACCCCTTTAATTGATCTTTTTGATAAAACTTCTTAAATAAAACTCTTTTGAAGTTCTTTTGATCTCTAGCTAACTTTGGGGTGATTCAGAGGGCCCCTGGAACATCCCAAAGAGAGATATTAAACTGTGTTTATTTGGTTGGTTAAATTACATGGAAAAGATTATCAAATGAGTAATAAATCCTTTCATGTTATAATGTATGGTAAAATAACTAATACAGATATCCTAAAAATTATGTGGAGTTTTTAACATTCTGATATGTCCTGGTATTTTAATGGAAAACCTGATGACTTCACAAAAGTTAACAAAAGGACTGAGTGAACCAGTGAATATGGTTATAACTTTTATGGTTTCTATCTGAAAAATTATGGGTTTGAATCTTATGTTTTCAGGGAGTAGAGGGAATCTTCCTCTCAAACTAATTATGACAATACTTTGGTAAAATTAAACATTATAAACAAAACAATTATATTTTCTGACTCCTCCAAAAATTGGAAGTTCTTAGGTTTCCAGTAAGTTTATCAAATGAGTCAGGAAGGTTATCTCATGGGTACAAAAATTTCAAGAAATTTTTGAGACCTTAAAAGGGAAGAATTCACCTAGATTTGTTAGGCAAAATCTGTGATAAGCCTTTGGTGTGAGTTTCCCAGCCCTGTTTTATTTTAAAAGTTCAGTCTGAGACTCTATAAATGTTTCAGCAAAATAAAAAGCCTATAATCACTTATGGTTATAAAAATCATCAGACCAAAATTAGTGAGAACAGACCTATTTTGCAAACAAACTAGCCTTAATTTGGTTATACTTAATAAAAATAAGGGTAACTTTAAGGAGAAAAAGATATTTCAAAATGTTAAATACCAGTTTGTTAATGGAGGTCTGCATCTAGTAAGACTCATATCTTAGATAGTTCTTTGATGTTATGTGATGTTAATGTAAAATTTAATTGAATTCTTGAAGAACACCCTAAGTTGTTTCTGAAGCTTATCTCAGTAATCTATCTTTGGATGAAGATCTGATGCCTCATGACCTGCAACCAGGACTGGAAAAAGACATAATCTAAGGGACTGTCTCCAACATGGATGGAAGGACTTTTTTTATCAGGAGAAACTACACTACACCAGGATGAGAAGATGACGACATCAAGGTAGACAGTTTCCCCAAGATGCTGGACCTGATTCGTATGATCGTTTGTTTTCTTGACTTCTTAGACCTTTACATATAAGTCAAATGCTTTTCTATCATAGGCCTGATCCTATGCTAGTTTTAAAAATCAATCCAATTGTTGGGTTTGTGGCCAATTACCTGTGTCTAGTTCTGGGTTACCTTGGTAAATTTCTCTACTACCAGACTTTAACTGGTTGGCCCTGAAAAAATTTACTTAAAAAAGTAAATCATACTAAAGATAATCAGTCTAGTAACACTAGAAAACTGGGCTATGTGCCTTATAGATGGTGCCAATATATAATTACCCTGGAAGATAAAGATTCTACAGGGCAGACTAAGTCAGATGACCTGAAGATATACTGGGCTACATCTAATGGAAGTTTTTAACATAAGTCTTACTTGTGACTTTACTAATACTGCTGGCTATGTTATTTGTATTTCACCTGTTTTACAAACTTGCTGTTTCTTACACTGTCAAATATGTGTGTGAGGCCTCTAATAATACAGTCCCATATGAGATCGATGATGGTAACAGTGTAACTCTAGATATGGCAAGAAGCAACGAGAGGGAATATTTTCCTGGACCAAGAAGCTAGTAAGACTGGTGGTCCAGAGAATTTTAGATACTGTTTTATGGCCTAGTCCAGTAACAGCACATTGAGTGGCCTGTTTACCTGAGAATGGACACTCTCAGCACCATGGGGTAAAATGGCCATGAAGTGCCCCCCTCATAATCATGGTCAAGTTTATGAGCAAAAGGGGCTCTGCCAACTGAAGACTGACACTCATCATCTGCATCTACAAAGATTAAATCATGGTCGCTGCAACTGCTGACTTTCAATGCCCCTGAAAGGAGTTCAGGGTGAAAATCAGGAATGAGACACTCTGTGCTCTGAAGAAAAACTGGCAGAACAGACCTTCAGATAGTGAGATCTTTTCAGAAAAATATTTTATGAGTCCCAATTCTTGCATCTTCTCATACCTAGAGAAACACTGACGTCATTAACAGTGAAATCTGCTTTGGCTATTAAGGAAAAGTTTACAATTAAAAGTCAAAATAGAGTAGCTATGGTTCAGATATCCTGGGAAATAACTAAGTGATGCTATGGGTGTACTTTCAGATTAGAGCTTGTATTGCTCCAAGTTGGGGCAGTCCTATGCCCCATTTTGACAGGAAGTTATCACAGTCATAGTTGCCTAGTTCCCTAAAATTAAAACTGAGCGGGACTCTGTGGGGCTCTGAAGTACAGATCTGTTCTGTGTTCTCCATTTCTTATCTGTAGGATATAGACTTTGTTCAGCCTCCTTGGCCTTCCCTGAATTCCAAAGCTTGGATTCAAACAATTTCTAATCAGGGAAGGGAGGGGATACAAAAACAGAAACTATCAAAGTTTGGTACAGCCTCCAGACAGAGTCCTGGTTCCTACTCAAAGAAATATGCATAACAATGTCTTTGAGCCCCCACCCAGGTGGAAGATGGTAACTTCAGACTGAACACAAGATTCTTGGAGCACAGCTCTGTTGCCTCACCACTAACCAATCAGAAGGGGTCACAAACCCTGCAACCCTCACCCTAAATGTTGCCTTCTATTTCCGGGGACCAGAGATGACCATCCTGTTAGGTCTCCTGTTTGGCCCTTGTCTATTTCATCTCTGAGAGGGGCCAGCTAAATTGCTGTTACTACAAGGGTAGAAGCTGGTTTCAGACGTGGAAAACCCCAACTTGGATCAGGTAGAGAGAGACTTCTGCTCTGCTAGGCAGGCCTACGCCCATGCACAGCAGGAAGAAGTTACAGAAGAAAGAGACCTCCGCCCCAATTCCCAAGAAGTATCTTGAGTATGAAGTCTCTCAGGGGGCCTATGTGCTGCGTTAGGGGAAGAACATTGTTTTTATGTGAATCACTCGGGGGTAGTCAAGGAGTCCCTGGCCAAAATAAGAGAAGGGCTGAGTCAAAAAAAAAAAAAAAAGAGAAACGTCTCAAACCTGGTTTGAATCCTGGTTCAATTCATCCCCCTGGTTCACAACTCTCATATCTTCCTTGGTAGGGCCCCTGATTATCTCGTTACTGCTACTCACCCCCTGGCCATGCTTATTAAACTAATTGGTGGCCTTCATTAAAAGCTGCCTTAACGCAGTGCAGCTCATGGTGCGCAGATCCCAATATACGGCCTTGCCAATGGTCCCCTTAGCAGGAGACAATATAGAGCTGACCTCAGACCCATGATTGGGTCTGTCCTGGATCCTAGAGAAGGGGGGATTGAAGGACCTAAGCTGCTCCATTTTGTTAAAGAAGACTCCATTTTGTAAAAATTCCCAGAAAGGAGCTTTTTGGAAATCCCTTAACCTCACCCCACTACCCTGGGACCAATCAGAACGCAGGGCAAGCCTGGGAAATGGAAACCAATCAGAACCCATGGCAAGCCTGGGAAATGAGAACCAATCAGAACCCGTGGCCAGCCCGGGAAATGGGAACCAATCAGAACCCAACACCTAACCCTTCCACAGAAGGTAACCAATTAGACATCTCCCAACCTGGAAACAACCATTTTTCAAATTTCTCACGCAAGAATACCCTATATAATCAATGTAACCTAGAGCTCAGGGCTCCTCCCTATAGCTGCTGCATTGGTATTGGTGGGAGCCCCAGCTCAAGCTTGGTGATTAAAACTGTCTTGCTTTTGCATTGGATATTGGCTCCCTGGTGGTCATTGGGAGATTTCGAGACTTGGGCACAACAAAATTAAGAACCATCACTCTTTAATCTCTGTCCCACATAGCAGTTAACATGAGTTATTACTCTATTAGGGGCTTCCCTGGTGGCTCAGAAGGTAAAGAATCTCCTTGTAATGCAGGAGCCCCAGGTTCAATACCTGGGTCAGAAAGATACCTTGGAGTAGGAAATGGCAACGCACTCCAGTATTCTTGCCTGGGGAATTCCACGGACAGAGGAATTCCTGGCTGGCTACAGTCCATGGCATCGCAAAGAGTCAGACACAACTGAGTGACTGATACGTCACACACTTCATCAATCTACTGATACCAACTGATTGTTGCTTTTTTATTGCTCTTAAGCAGCTAAAAAAAAAAAAATTACAGTTGAGAAGGAAGATGGTGATTTCAGATAAAATTTTGACTGAGAATTTATTTCCTTGAAAATTCTCTCTCAAAACATTGACAATAACCTTTAATCCACACAAAATGCAAAGCCTAACCATAAACCTGTAAGTAATATATTCATACATGAATGTTAATACAGTCTCTATATAATATCAAGTGAAAATCAAATTATCACTATACGTATAGAAAATAAGGACAGATATTACATTAAAACATAGGAAATTGTGGGGGTTTTCCTCAATAACGTTCAGCTGGGCTTCCCTGGTGGCTCAGTGGGAAAGAATCTGCCCAGCAATGCAGACACATTTTGATCCCTGACCCAGGAAGATCTGAAATGCTGCTGAGCAACTAAGCCCATGCTGCCCAACTACTAAGCCTGTGCTCTGGAGCCTGGGAGCCGCAACTACTGAAGCCCTAGGGCCCATGCTCTGCAACAAGGGAAGGCACCACAATGAGAACCCCACGCACTGCAACTAGAGAGTAGCTCCCTGCGACCAGGGAAAGGCCCACGCAGCAATGAAGACCCAGCACAGCCAAAATAAAAAATAAATTTTAAAAAATTAAAAAATAATATTCAGCTCCCAGAAAGTCCATATGGCTAAACTTGTTACTAATTGTGTTTAGTTCTAGATGTGAACATTATAGGTAAATTGAAATGTTCTTTGTATTTTGAGGTATTTCTATTACTTTTTCTATTTTTCTACCTTGAGCATTCATGTTTAAATTAGAAAAACAATTGAAAACGTTCTGTGGTTTATTCACCATACTGGGAAAGATTTTTTTTTTTAATCTATGAAAAGATGGCTCTGCCACAGGGAATCTGGCATCTAGTCTCCCAAAGTCTTGGTCGGATTTCCTGCGTTAGACTCAGCTCAATGTGTCTTGAGAAGGCAGCTCTTTAGTATCTAACTCCCTCTAGTGAGCAGACTGCAAAGTCTCAGCTCACTCTTCGGAATTGCACTTGAAAACAGAGAACCCAAACATGAGATGCTAGCCTTCTTTCTAGCAGTTTTTAATTGCAGAATATTCCAAGCGCCTTCCAAAATGAGTTGTTTTTATTTTCCTAGGTCAACATGTCCAATATCTCCTTTAGTAACAGGTCCAGTCCTTAGCTTCAATTCAATTTGAATTGCAAAGACTCAAAGACTCGAGAATCGTATCACAGTGTTAAAGACATCAGATGGTCCCCTGCCAGGGTACATTTAACTTTAAGGGATCCAGTATGTTTTCTTCCTTTGTGCGCTGTTTCTCAAGGACTCTCTGTTCCTTATCAGTTCCTGGAAAACAAGAATGAGCAGAGCTGCACGTAGTTCTCAGGACCGAGATCATGGGAAAGGGCACCTGTTTGGATTCCCTTCAATGACTCTCTTCAGTGACCTCGTACTTAAAGGACTATCCATTTTGTTGCAACTGGTGAAATGTCATTCTTTTTAATGGCTGAGTAATCATTTTATTGAAGATATATAAGCATGCGTTTCTGCAAATAAAGTACCCTTGTTTCACTCGAGACTTGGGTCCCCTGTGTCTCCTTCTCGTCAACTCCAGTCCCCAGGTCCCGGTCTACAAAGACCGTGACAGTCCCCCACCTTTCTCGCTTCAGTGCAGCCTACCTCTGTTACCTAGCACACGTGCCACAGGGAGAATGTCTGCAGGACTGACAGGAAGAACCAAATATGTGACCTAGTACAGATGGGCTGAAGGGTTAAATGCTACACAATGAAGCTGGGGGCTGATACAGAACGTGACTTTTAATGTTGGCACATATTTATCCAGCAATTTTATCAATATCAGTCATTTACAGAATTTCAGTTTATCCTTTAGTTGAACTACTATGGTTTTAGCTCACTGTGAAAATTCTAATTTGATGCTTCAAATGAATAAATGAACATCTAATGTATGTACTCTTCTGTAATTATACCTTACTCACTTACTAGATTTATCATCCATTAGCTTCCAAGGTTGACTCACTCCTGATGGAGATGCTGTTGGCACATCTACGGGGTAGCTCCCCTTTGCCCCAGGAAGGTCCCAGCAGCAAGTCCACACAGTCTTTTATTTCCCCTTAGACATATGAACCTAGGGCTGAAAACCATCTCACATCTACTATATCTGTTGGTTCAACAAACACTTACTATGATCCCTTTAGAAGTTAAGTTATTGTGATGTATAGAATGTAAAGATGAACTAACCTTTTTTTGAAAATGGAAAATTCCCCTAGGCCAACTGTTCATCTAGAAAAGACACTCACATCTGTATGTAAATGACTATAAAGTGAGGCAGATGTGACAAAAGGCTCCTGTGAAAGTGTGTGTGTGTGTGTGTGTGTCTATCACCCTTCAGAACTACGTCATAGCTAAGGGTTGATCAGAAGTCAAGAGGGAGGTGGACATAGGGAAAAAACAAACAAACAAAAAAGCGTGGACAGGACATCGAAGAGAAAGACAAAATGCTCCAGGGAGACAGGCAAAGGGCTCAAGGCAGGGGCAGCAAATACCTGCTGCAGGGCCCACTTTCAATGTGTAACTTGGGGCAGGCCCAGGGGCAAGGGTATCATGCAGGCAAAACACATCTACACCAAGACACGTATGTGCTTACGGCTCCAAGTAAGCATGGCCCTTCTATTGGCCAAGTAACAGCTATAGTGCAGAGAAGAGTTTCTTTCATGATGACCAGCCACGGGGAGAAAGCAACACTCCCAGCAAATTCAAATCTTTGAGCTCAGGCTCACTTGGTTTGAATCATCATATTTCATGTATGTTGAGAAAGTAGGAAAAGACTGACCCTTCTTAAAATAGGGAACAGAATGGACTTTTTTCTTCCAACATCCCTAATAGTTTCCTGTTGTAAGCATGAGATAGGGTGGAATAGACCTGGGGCAACAGTCCTTCAAGGACACAGCCCCACCTTTATTGTTTAGTCGGTAAGTCATGTCTGACTCTTTGCGACCCCATGGACGTAGCCCCTCTGTCCATGAAATTCTCCAGGCAAGAATACTGGAGTGGGTTGCCATTTCCTCCTCCAGGGGCTCTTCCCAACCCAGGGACTGAAACTGTGTCTTCTGCTTGGCAGGCAGATTCTTTACCATTGAGCCACCAGGGAATCCCCACATTACAACCTGACATCAACAACAAAACAAACTGGAAAGGACTCAAATCATGCAGAGAACAAGCCAGCAGGGCGCTTCTGTTCTCATTGACACCACTCCCTCCTGCATGGTCCCCTGCCTGTAACCTGCATCTGTATCCATGCCCACCTCGCCCTCCAAGCTTTCAAACTCTGCCCTCCAGAAAGACTGGGACTATCCAAGAGTCATTTAATCTAAATTCCTCCCTTCCTTACTGTAGAATGGAAATAATAAAGACTACAAAAATGAGAGGATCTCATGAAATGATATTTATAAATCATTTTATGTATGTAAATGATTATAGGTGAGGCTGTCTGCACATGTTTAGATAATGTTGTCTAGCACACAATGGTTCGTTGGCCCCCTTGCTGCTGTCACTTTGGATTCGCTGTGTCTCCCCTGATTGGTGTGGCTCCCCTGATAGCTCAGTTGGTAAAGAATCCGCCTGCAATGCAGGAGAACCCGGTTCAATTCCTGGGTCAGGAAGATCCACTGGAGAAGGGATAGGCTACCCACTCCCATATTCTTGGGCTTCCCTTGTTGCTCAGCTGGCAAAGAATCCACCTGCAATGCAGGATACCTGGATTTGATCCCTGAGTTGGGAATATCCCCTGGAGAAGGGAAAGGCTACCCATTCCAGTATTCTGACCTGGAGAATTCTTGTGGTAGCAAAGAGTTGGACATGACTGGGCGACTTTCACTTTCACTTTCAGATGGTTCCACTTTGTCATAAAGATGGGATGTAATAGTCTTTGAGCATATCTGGTCTCCTTGGACTTCCACCATCACATAAGGCCTTTTATAGCTGTGAAAGTGTACACAAGGCCTCTCATAGGTGTGCAAGTGCAAACACACACACATGCTCTCAGTCCTGCAACACTGACCCTGCTCCCCTCCAAACTCTGCTCTCCATCAGAAACTGCAGAAGGGAGTGTTTCTCTTTGCATTTAAGGATCAGAATCATTCACTAAGGAAGCTTCCATTTTACACGCATAAGTGAAGGCCAGAAAGGCCACACAGCTTAGCTTGAACCAGTTCAGAGAGGTCCAGACCCAGCTGGAATCCAGGCCTCCTCTTCCCCTACCACCCCACACCCACACTGCTTCATGCTGGCTTCTGGGTTTTAGTCTGGGGTCTAATTACCTGGAGGAGGGTATGGCAACCCACTCCAATATTCTTGCCTGGAGAATCCACTGGACAGAGAAGCCTGATGGGCTTCAGTCCATAGGATTGCCAAGAGTCAAACATGACTGAGGCAACGTAGCATACACACACGCTAAGGTGAACCCAAATGCCAGCATCATTAGCCATATAAGCTACTTTAAGGGAGAAGCTTTGGGTAAATTATGCTTATTTGGGTTTAATGCAACACTGATTCCAACAGATGGTAATGAAGAACTTTATTACCACAAATGGATGAGGAACCCAGTTTATGCTCTTCAGTGATTTACAAAATTTTTTAAACAACTCAATTTTTAATATATTAATAGACTCATGCCACCATCACCAACATCAAGTTTTAGAATATTTCCATCATCCCCAAGATTTCTCTATGCCCATCTAAGGTGAATCCCTGTGCCCACCTCCAGCCCTAGGCAACTACTGATATTCCATGTCTCTACAGATTTGCTTATTTCTGGAAATGTCACACAAACTGAAAAATACAGTATGAATCTTTTGTGTCTGGTTTCTGTCATGTAAGCAAAGTATGTTTGAGGACCATCTCTGTTGTAGCATGGCTCAGTACTTTGTTCTTGCTCATTACTGAGCAGCATTCTACTATATGGGTAAGTCATATTGTGCTGATGGACACTTGGATTACAACAGGTTTTGTTCTGATCTAACCAATGTTTAAGAAGAAAACTTTTATTCTGAATGGCATTTATTTTTCCCTCTTTGCCTGAATAAAAATAAATCTGAAATCTAACTTTATTCATTCATCTGACCCCAAATATATTACACTATGGCTCCTAACCAGGTACAGCAGAGGCTCTGTGGAAGGATACTGAGATAAACATCTGTGATGTACCATCAGATCAAAACAAATAGGTCTGGTCCATCCGCACTGTGACATTGACAGACAGTCCAACAACCGGAAGTTAAAGAGAATAAATTTTAAGGAGACCTGCTTACTTCTGGGCTTCAAAATCACTGTGGATGTGACTGCAGCCATGAAATCAAAAGACACCTGCTCCTTGGAAAAAAAGCTATGACAAACCTAGACAGCATATTAAAAACAGAGACATCACTTTGCTGACAAAGGTCTAACTAGCCAAAGCTATGGTTTTTCCAGTAGTCATGTATGGATGTGAGAGCTGGACCATAAAGAAAGCTGAGCACTGAAGAATTGATGCTTTTGAATTGTGCTGGAGAAGACTTCTGAGAGTCCCTTGGACTGCAAGGAGATCCAACCAGTCAATCCTAAAGGAAATCAGTCCTGAATATTCATTGGAAGGACTGATGCTGAAGCTGAAGCTCTAATAGTTTGGCCATCTAAGGCAAAGTGCCGACTCATTGTAAAAGATCGTTTTGCTAGGAAAGACTGAGGGCAGGAGAAGGGGACAACAGAGGATAAGATGGTTGGATGGCATCATTGACTCAATGGACATGAAGCCAGGCATGCTGTAGTCCATGGGGTCACACAGAATTGGACGTGATTTAGTCACTGAATGATACCTTACTTCTGACTCTAAATGTGAAGACAATAAAATCATGAAGGTGGTTGGACCAGAGCAGTGGTTCCCAGATCTGGCTGATGTTTTTTCAAGACCTTCCTCCAGATATTCTGATTTACAAGGCAGATAGGCATGAAAAGTATGTGTTTTTAAGCTCCCCAGGTGAATCTGATAAACCTGATGTCAGGAATGGGTTTGTCTTGTCACTAGACGACCTTTGATGTCCCTTCCAAGATAAAGCACCGTCATCTCCGTGGGAGACAGCCAAGGGCAACAGAACCAGCTCCTGATGGGCCCTTTATCAGCTGAAGCCAGAGCTGGGAGCCCTGTGAGTTTTGAAAGCAGTCTATTTGGAAATAGAGGTGGGCCTTCTATTCTGCTTATGGGCCTTAAAACATGTTTTCTATACACATATGTATCCAAACACTGGTAATATATATTTCAACCAAAGGCAATTATCAACATGAAGGTTAGAAAATGCTATTATGCCATTTCCAAAAAAGAGCCATTATTTCAGTCTTTTAGAAAACACCATATGTGGTGAATACACTCTTGAGGAAACATATCAACATTTATAGTTATAGAACAGAAAGCAACGGGATGCATAATATTGCTAATCTGCTTTACTGGAAAGTAATTAGAACTCTGAGCATTGGCTTATATTCCCTTTTCAGGGAATCATTTTAACTGAGAGCCAAATAGCACAAAGCTCTGTAACTTAGATAAAACGTTATTAAAACTGTCAAGGCCCATACACACTTAAGGATAAAAGTAAACTGTAGCTGATGCCTTCTTTCCATTGGACATGTGCTTGTCAATTCAAAATTATTAAGTTCCAAATGAGTCATTTGGTTAGTTTTGATGGAAATGTCTGAGATGCTTTTTGGATGTTATTTCTGAAATAGAAATGATGATGTATTTCTACTGATTATTGGGAGATTTATGTTTACAGATGAACCCCTAAAGAATTCTCTCCAGGAATATACCGTCTTAGTAGACATCTTAGGATAAAGGTCCTCAGTGCCAATGTTCTCCTTTGGGTTCCTGCATCGTCACCATCAAGCCATTCTTTGGACATTTGCTGTATATTCCTGGTTTGTTACAATGTAGGTGTTTTTGTTTTTTGTTAAGCACTTCCTGGTAGACAACTGTTTTCAAGCTATGTCCTCTCTCCCGGTTAGAAAGAAGGGACTGTTAGACTGTCCATGTCAACACTGGTGCACAGTTACCTGAAGTGTCACCCTGGCTCTCCTCCTTGGAGGGACAGGGTTTTGGTATGATCAATGGAGTCCTCTGGGTCTGTAAACCCACTAAGTGAGTGTTTACCTTGTTCATGCATTTACGGTTGGGATCAGCATGCTTCGTCAGTGGCTGTAATGCCCACATTGGGTCCTCAGTCTGTGAAATAAGGGATCTCATGGTGGGGAAGGTCAAATGGAAACTTCTGGAACTGCCAACCCCCAAATTTAAAAACCTATGCTATCTCAGGGGTGGGGAAATGGTAGGAATCAGTGCCACCTTTAAGGGTCTGAAGGATGCAGGTGCGGTGGTCCCCATGAGATCTCATTTGATTCTCTAGCTTGACCCATGGGGGGAAAAAACAGATGGGTTCTAAAGATAACCCTCCTACATTGTTGGTAGAAATGCAAATTTGTGCAGCCATTATGGAAAACAGTATGGGGGTTCCTTAAAATGCTAAAAATAGAGTTGCCATATGATCCATCAATCCCACTCCTGGACATATATCCAGGAAAAAAACAAACTATTCAAGAAGATACCTGCACCTCAATGTTCACAGCAGCACTATTTCCAGCCAAGACATGGAAACAACCTAATGTCCATCAACAGGTGAATGGACAGAAGGTGTGGTGTATACATTTATATAGTGGACTAATAGCCATAAAAAAGAATGAAGTAATGCTATTTGCACTAACTTGAAAGGATTTAAAAATTATCATATTAAAATAGTAAAGTCAGAAAGATAAATATGATGTAATATCACTTACATGAGTAATCTAAAAATATGATACAAATGAACCTATTTACAAAGTAGCTACAGACTCACAGACATAGAAAACAAATTTATGGTTACCACCAGGGGTGGTAAAGGATACATTAGGAGCTTGGGATGAACAGATACACACTACCATATATAAAGCAGATCAATGACAAGGACCTACTGTATGGCAGGGGGAACTACATTCAACATCTTGTAATAACCTATAGTGAAAAGGAATCTGAAAATATATATGTATAACCGAACCACTCTGCTGTACATCTGAAACTAATACAACACTGTAAATCAACTATTCTTCAATAAAAAGTTGGTTTAAAAAAAAAAAAGAAACAGCAGAGGGGTTTTAGAGTAGACCATTAAAGATTCAACCAGTTAACTGCCCCAGTTGCAGCCACTAAATGGTATTTTTCTAGAGCAGATGAAAACAGCCTCAGGTAATCACATGGTATGTGACTACTCATTTGGCATATGTGGTTATTTTTTTTTTCTATTCTAATCATAGATAAGGATGAGAAACAATTTGCATTCACATGAACCAGTCGCACTGTACATTTACAATTTGTCCAAGAGCTATATTAACACTCCTTCTAATCATAATATATTCTAAAATATCTAGACTATGTAGATCTCCCACGAAGAATCACATTCATTCATTACGCACATAACAGCTAGGCTGGATAAATGAGAAATCTAGCATACTCGAGGCATTAGTAAGACCCATGCACCCCAGAAGGTGATAGCCAAGCCTCACCAAGATTCAAGGGGCTACATCAGGAAACATTTTGGTGTCCAGTGGTGTTAGGCATGCCAATAAATCCTCTCCAAAGTAAAAGAATGATTGCAACTTACCTTCTACCCTAAAATAGGAAGTGCAGTGCATTCAGGCTCTGACGGCAGCCTATTCCATACTTGGGAACACTGCTCTAGTCTCTGTACCAGGTGGCATGACGTACTGCCAGCCTTGGGTGGGGCTACAGGAAGGATAGAGTTCCTCCACAGGTCCAAACTGGTGGTACACCCCTGCCCCCTGAGTCTTCCGAACCAGCAGAACCTGCAGTGGTAGAGACATCCATGGTAGGAAGAGATGCCATGTGGAGTGTACAGAAGCCTCAGTGGAGGATCACAACACAAGTCCATGCAGCAAGGCCATGCCATGGCAGGGAAGAATTAGACACCTTTTTAAAGACAGCTCCTCATTGACTCCTGAGCTCTGGGAGAGACGGAGTGCTTGGCCACAGGCAGCCATGCAGACCAACTGCTCAGCACGAGCTTGGGCTAGTCAGACCCACTGAATGGGCCCAGCAGTGATTCACCACAAAATGGAAAGGGTCAAAAGCCAGCCGCAGAAGAGGAAATAAGCAGGCTGTGTGGGCAAGCAGCTCAGACCCCTCATCAACCGCTTTGCCCTTCACTCGGCTCAAGCCCATGGCCATTTGAGAAGTTGCATCTGATCAGCTGACCACCACGCTTTAAGCATGGGTTGGCTCAGGGGGTGATGCATACTAGAAATGGATGGCAGCTGTGTCAGCCTCTCTTGAAGGCAGAGTTTCAGGGCCTCTGCTTACAACAGGACCAGAAAATAGTCCAGCCCATGAAAGTTAAACACCAGCAACATCTGATCCATGCTGAAAGGATTTATTTTTCAATGATAGATACCCAGGAGACGATCATTGTCACAGGTGTTCATTATCCAGCAGATGCTAACTTTCTTATATTAACTGACAACCTAAAGGCCAGGCAGCTGGGCTACCCTCAAGCTAATTGTAAATGATGTAATTCAGTGGCCCAGATCTCCTCAATTTCTAATATCATCTTCTTTACCTACAGAGGGGATAAAGCTTTGATACTGGGTCACCTCATATCACAATACAAAACAGGTTTTTGCCAGAAGCCTATAGCAGTCTAGGGTACAGGCAGGTCCTCAGCAATTCGCAGGAACAAATGCAAAGCTTCTGCCCATTTTAATTACATTAAGTGGCAAAACCTGGCTGCCACTTAAAATAACACACTTAAAAGGAAGACTGGTTCTTTGAAAAGAGGTAAACAAATGACTATCCCTTCTTGGAAAACTTCTTCAAAAAGGGCAGTACATGTTACATACAGGAAGACAATACACAGTCATTTTAATCACACTACACCCAGCAATCCGGTCCTGCACCTACTTTTTTTAGGTAACTCATTTAGCTTTCTCTGATTATCACCTTTGCTGCCACACTTTTGGAATGACCACTTCTCAAGCACAATCACATTCCCATGTAACATGCTGCCCTACGACTGCTCCTTGCTGCGCAACAGCGCTTTTTGCCAAGTCTGGCACACGGTGCCTCCACTGGCTGCGTCTTATCTGAACCTGGCAGGGACAGTACAGAACGTTTCTGCTACCTCTCCAGGAGGCAGTGCCCACCATGGGGCCATTCTGCTTCCTTAATCCTGTCTTCACGCAGCATATGGAAAGAATAGGAGAGCTTTTCCCAACCAACCCTGAGCAAAATTGTCAGCTGGTTTGAGAGAAACATAGGGCTGAAAAGAAACTTGGAATTCATCTAGACTAATCCTCATATTTTGCAAATTGAACGTTCATTTCCTAAATAGCGGATGAGACTTCTACAAGGCCACGCAGCTTAACAGCAGGGTGCGCGATTATGACAGTGCATCCTGCCAGAGAGAAGGCATCAGCTGAAGTGCCTTAGAAACCCGCCCCCAGTGACTGCCTCCCATACAGCCCCAGGCCTTTCCTCTGGTGACTGACCCTCTGCTCCATCTTTGGCATCTCTCTGGTTAGTTCCAGCTGTTCTTCTTGTGTACGGTGTCAGCTGGGGTCTAGTCAAGGGGATAGTTATGTCAAGTATTTAAAACAGAGGGGATTTCTACTACTGGGCAGGAGCAGAGGAACAGACCTGTGTACACAGAGGGGGAAGGGGAGTGAGTGAGTGAAAGCCACTCAGTCATGTCAGACTCTTTACAACCCCATGGACTATAGCCCGCCAGGCTCCTCTGCCCATGGAATTCTCCAGGCAAGAATACTGAAGTGAGTAGCTGTTCCCTTCTCCAGGGCATCTTCCTAACCCAGGGATCAAACCTGAGTCTCCTGTATTGCAGGCAGATTCTTTACCATCTGAGCCACCAGGGAAGCCCCCAGGGGAAGACAAAGGTGGGATGAACTGAGAGAGTAGCACGGACATATGTATACCACCGTGCTTAAAATAGATAGCTCGTGGGAAGCTGCTGTCTAGTGCAGGAAGATCAGCTCGGTGCTCTGTGATGATCAGAGGGGTGGGATGGGGGAGGGTGGAGGCTCAAGAGAGAGGGCATATATGTATCCTCAGGACTGACTCACTTTGTGTACAGCAGAAACTAACAATATTGTAAAGCAATTATTCTCCAATTTAAAATGTTTTAAAAATAAAACAGAGGGAATTTAATTCAAGGACTTGGTTATATGGTTATTGGAACACTGAAAGAGCAAAAAGTAGCAGGCAGAAATAACCCAGAGATTACTCATTTCAGGAAGCAGCCACCATCACAGGTGGGAGGACAGTAGGAAAGAAGTGGTGTCACTGGAGGCTGTGCAGTCACAGGAATGCTCCCCAGGATGTAGATGTGCCAACAGCCAAGGCTAGAACCCTCAGCTGGTGCCCTGTGACTGACACCCAAAACCATAAGGGAATTGCCACATGGTCATTGCTGGACAAATCATTCCAATAGAACTTACTCTACTGCTAAAGAAAAATGGCTTATGAAAATAAACTCGTTTATAACAGCTGAAAGCCTTGTTATGCTAATGAAAGATCATTTTTATGTAATCATTAAAACCAGTCCCTTAAGGATATATACTAGGCAAAACTTTGTAGCCTGGTTCTAATTACTGCATACAGTTAAAAGTAATCAAAAGCCATTTCTTCAAAAATATTCTGTAATTAAGATGGCTCATCAGTCAGATTTGACTTTTTCCCTATCCCAACTTGTCCAAATTAGTAAAGTTCTTACCAAGAGCAATGAATCAAACCCATTATAATTACACAGACTGTGTTCAGCCTCATCCATCATAGGTCTGTAATCATTTGACCTATAATTGCTTTCATCATTGCCTCAGGCTTTAGTAACAAGAATTGCTGCTATTTATTATGAGTTGACTATGTACCAGGTAAGTTATAAAAATTTCATTTGATTATTGCACCTTATCTGGGAAGTATTATTCCCATTTTAGAGATGAAGAAGCAGTTCTGAAAATATCCATCACTTACTTTCATAGAGATCTTTTTTAGGACTTTATGATTTCTAGTATTTATCTCTGTTCTTTACACTATTACAGAGACTAGTGGAATTATCTAAAAAAATAACCAAAAAAACCCACATAGCAATAAAACTATCCAAAATAGAGCATATGGTGCATTTTTATTATAGTTGTGGTAGCATCTGTGTGCTCAGTTGCTTCAGTCATATCCAATTCTTTGCAACCCCATGGATTGCATCTTGCCAGGTTCATCTGTCCATGGGATTTCCCAGGTAAGAATACTGGAGTGGGTTGACATTTCCTCCTCCAGGGGATCTTCCCCATCCAGAGACTGAACCCATGCCTCCTGCATTGGCAGGCTAGTTCTTTACCACTGGGGCCACCACCTGTGTCTGCTAATTCCATTACCTCAACACTTTCTACTCTGTGTCTACTCATGAATTTTTCTTCTGGTTATAGCTCTTATTTTCCTACTTCTTTGAATGTCTGGTATTTGGGGTTGAATTTTGTTCCCAATAAGATAAGTTGAAGTCCTAACCTCTGGTGAGCTTCCCAGCTGGCGCTAGTGGTAAAGAACCCACTTGCCAAGGCAGGAGACCTAAGAGACAGGAGTTGGATCTTCCCTGGGTTGGGAAAATCCCTTGGAGGAGGGCATGGCAATCCACTCCAATATTCTTGCCTGAATAGTTCACATGGACAGAGGAGCCTGGCAGCCTACAGTCTATAGGGTTGTGAAGAGTCGGACAGGACTGAAGAGGCTTAGCACATAACACCTGGTACTTTAGAGTGTGATCTTATTTAGAAACAGGCTGCATGTGGGTGTAATTATTTAAGATAAGGTCATATTGGATGTGGGTGGCCCCTTAATCCAATATGACTGGTGTCCTTAAAAGAGGACAGGGCAGAAACACACAAGGAAAGCACCACATGCCAGAGGCAGAAGCTGTTATTCTGCGCTTAAAAGCCAAGGAGTGCCAAGGATTGACAGCCACCACCAGAAGCTAAGAAGTGGCAAGAAGAGGACTCTACCCAGAGTCCTAGAGGGAGGACAGTCCTGCAGAGCCCTCGGTTTCATCCTTCTAGCCTCTAAGACTGAAACAGAATCCCTTTCTGTTGCTGTAAGCCACCTAGTTTGTGTTCCTTTGTTATGGCAACCCTGGGAAACCAACACATTTGTCAATTTGGATTGCATGCTGGATATTGTGATTTTTGAATGTTTGGGTACTGGATTTAAGAACGATTGGACTCGGTTCCAGCATGCAATTAAATTATTTTAGGAACAGTCTCATCTTGGTGAAACTTGTTTTTTTTAACTTCATTTTATTTATTATTATTACTTTTTTTTTTTTTTTTTTGGCCATGCCATGTGGCTTGCACGATCTTAGTTTCCCAACCAGAGATCAAACCTGGCAGTTGATAAGCAAAATCTTAACCACTGGACTGCCAAGGAATTCCTGAAACTTGTTTCCAAAGTTTTAGTCTAGTGCTAACCCCCTTCTTTGCCCTCTACTCAATGCCCAGGTCTTCCAAGGCTTCCCACTCTGGCTGATGGGACCATGAACTATTTCTAGCCCAGTGTGAGCTCTGGAAAATATTTGACCTGTTGCTGTCAATGGGTTTTCGCCAGCCTCGGGGAGTTTCTTCTCAGACTTCTGCAAGTCAAAACTCAGCCAACCGCTGGAGAGGACCCATCTGCCCATCTCAGGAATTCTCCAGGTCACACTCTCTTCTCTGGTCTTCTCTCCCACAAATTCTAGGCCCTTTCTCTCTCAAAATTCCGATTTCTATCTTCTCTACTCAGCCAGATCTCTGGGCTCTGCAAACTGGAAACTGCCTTTGGGCAGTACATTGAGCTGATTGTGGAGTTCATTTTATTGATTTGACTGTTCTTTTCTCAAATATCAGTCTTGCACTGCCCTTGGCCAATTCATGGGAGTCTTTTGTTTCACATATTTTATCTGATTTTCTGGGTTTTGTTTTGTTTGTTTTATGTTGAAGATTGCATCCAGTCCCTATTACAACATCATGGCTGGAAGGAAAGTATGCTATTTGTTTTTTTTTAAGTAGACAAGAATATGGTGTTCTTCTTCCCTCCCCTTCTTAGTAACTGGAATGCACATCCGATGTCACTACTCCATACAGATGTGAAACATATCACGTATCATTTTGGCACCAGTACGTTTGCTGTGAAGCCTCCAAGAAAGAGAAAACTAAAGAGTGAATCAGAGCCTGGCAGATCAGACCCAAGGAACCCCAGTCTCAGTAAACATCTTAGGTTCCTGACGACTGTAAGAGGCAAATGTAACAGAAACCTCATTTTGCTTTCTGAATGATTTCATGAGCCAAGCAGATGGCAGGCTTCCTCGCTAGTCAACAAGTGCCAACCCTGTGATTGCATCTTTGGGACAATCTTACCTCAGCACCATGTTGGGACCAGGCAAAATGGGAAGCTGGGGAGACAGAAAACACTCAGACGGCAAGAGGAACCAGATGTCTTGTGTGGTGTATGGCGTGACCATCAGAAACTAGGAAATTGACATAAGAGTAAATTGGGCAAAAAGCAATCCTCTAGACTAAACACATGCTAAATTATAGAGAGTTTATAAATTTGTCAAACTCTATATTTTTATAGCAATTCATAAGTTATAAGATATTCACACTTTTTTTTTTTCCAAACCTACTCTATGCAGTCTTCTGTTTCACACCTGATGAAAATTCCAGTTTCCAGATGTTCAGGCCAAATGCCCAGGTCAGTACTGGCCCTTTTCCTCTCACACACCTCCCATTCAATTCAATCCAGCAAATCTAATAAATTCTAACTATAAAACAGATCAAGATGCAAGCATGTTTTAATACCCATTGTCTGAGTAACTCTCTACTCTCTCTGGATTCTTGCAAGAGCCTCCAAACTAGTGAACTTGCTTCCAACCCAGCCTTCCAAGACTTTTCAATCCAACAATCAAAATGGCCCTAATATAAATCAGATTATGTCACTCCCCTGCTCAAAACCCAGTGATGGCTCCCTATTTCTCTCAGAGGAAAAGATAAAAATTCCTACAATAGTCTCTAAGATCCCATAGGAGCCAGCTAGCGTGCCTTGTTCTCCCTACCCTCATCTACCTTTACTTCTTTCCATAATTTCACTATCTAGCATGCTATCTAATTGAGTTATGCCCAAATGCAATCTAGCTTAGCAAACCAGTAGCCTTGACTGATAAAATGATACATATGCCCTCAGCTAATGTATCTGGTAAGGACAGGTTTCCATACTGTTACTACTTACCTTGGGCTTCCCAGGTTGTGCTAGTGGTAAAGAATCCACCTACCAATGAAGGAGATGCAAGAGACTCAGGTCCGGGTTGGGAAGAGCCCTGGGAGTAGGAAATGACAACCTGCTCCAGGAGATTCTTGACGAGAATCCTATGGACAGCCTGGTTGTTTACAGTCTATGGGGCTGCAGACAGTTGAACACAATCAACAAGCTGCGCACACACAAGACCTACCTTAGCCAACAAGGTCAAATACAACTCTCCTTTTTGGTTGATAGCAATAATCTGTAGAGCAATTTGAGGTAGATAGTGGTGAATTGATGCCCCACACTTGCTATTTAAGTTATAACAAAAGCAAGACTAACATGCATGCAGGTATGGATTGAGAAGTCATTAGCAAGCAGCACAAAACAGCTCTGATAAACTGTGTAAATTCAGAGAGGTTCTATCTGGATCTTTCAAGTTACCTGGCAAGTTCTCTCAAGGCAGACACAACAAAATTTCAGAGGCAATATTCTGTTAGTTTTTTTTTTACATCACCAAGCAACCAGAACCCTAGGAAACCAATGGATCATGTGGGGAATGAGCCTGGGTTGCCTTCCCTATGGACACAGACCATAGGCCTTCCCTGGTTTTTATACTTGGTCATGCCAGAGGTATAACCAGTTCTCTTACCTTAACCACCTCAAAGTTCACAAAGAAGAGCCCATTTCTAACATACACAGGTCCCCATTTTTATCAATAGCATAGTTCTGACACTCAGTTTTAATGGTCTATCTAATTACCAAGAATAATTAGATTTAAAAAAAAAAAAAACACGGGTACTTGGTTTTCTCAAGATACCAGTGATACAGTAGCCACATTTAATATGAGACTGCTGTAGTCTAGAAGCTGATTACCCCTGATATGTGGATCTCCATGGGGCAAATCTCTGGCCCTAGATTTAAAACTTGTGTTAACCAGCATATACTCATTTCACATGATCTGCAGAGAATATATTACAGTAGATTACAGATCTTGTAGCACATGGCAATGGGGTAATAGGCATCTCCACTGACAAACAATTCAGTGTCTACTATTTTCACTATAGCAAGCATGACGACATAGTAGATTCTATTTTCCTTTTTTTTTTTTTTTCCTCACAGCCACAACTGTTGATCAGTTTCTGGCATCATATAACATGCCTGTAGGAGAAACTGAAAATCCAATCAAAGAATTGGAAAACAGGTATGTCACGTCAAAATGTCATTAAGTGTGGGGAACTGTCCTCTTCTCACCGAGAACTTATGTATGTGGAAAGAAGTGATGGAAGAAAAATGGCCTTTCTGTAAAATCAGAAAATTTGTAAGCTAGAACATATAGTGTAAATGCAGTGATGCCTATATGTCAATCATTTTTATTCTTCTTAAATGCTTTTTAAAAATCCTTTATGACTTGAATGATTCTGTTGTTAATGTAGGATAATTGACTTTTCTGTCTGAAAAAGCAATAATGTGTTTCTAGTAAAAGTGCTAGATTAAAAATATTATTTTCATTATATGCCAATATTTTTCATTTTTATGTTTGCTAACATGTCTGAGCAAATAGAAACATCAGATAATTTAGATGTGAATTTCAATGTAAAAATTATTCATGAGTCAAGAATATTTCCTACAGAAAGCTCTGCCAAACACTATCAGTCTAAAAATGATTGCTCTATCAAATCATGCATCACTCACAGAGAGCTGTGAAGGAAAATCTTTCTTGTTTTTTTTCATTGAGTTTAGCCAAATAGCATTTCCAATGTTTATGCCCTTTAGATTATAAATTCTCTAAAATTAACTATTTAAAAAGAAATATTGAACTGTTATAGAAAGCCAGCTCCCCGTTTTTTTCAAATTTTCAGTTGCTGATGGACAGAAAACTCATGTTGATTCTGGTAGCACCAAAGTCAGGCTAAGAGACGGCATGATCTGGGCTGGGCCTTAGAGAATTGCTGGCGTTGGGCTTATGGCTCATGCCTTTTCAGGTTCGCCATGTAGACCAGAAGGAGCATTTGTCAGAGTGAGAATGAGGCCGACGGTGGAGGAAGAGAGTGAGGAGAGAGGGAATGAATGAGGAAAATCAGCTTGGCAAGGTGCATGATCAAAGGAGCAAATTAAGCACTGGCTTAGGATACAAGAACAGCAGAGACCCCAAGATAGATGAAACATTGGGCTAATAAATAAGTTCTTTTGGGTTTTTAATGGGAAAGGCCAAACAAACTTTTTGGCCAACCCAGTATTAAACTTTGCCAAGTTGATCTAGCATTTGCAAGACAAAATTGTAAAAAAAAAAAAAAAAAAAGGGTGGGTGGGGAGCTATTTCCATTTCAACATAGATGTGACTTGTATCACTTATAGATGAGTGAAGCTTTATTTTGAATTATGTCAGATGAGAGATGGGTGGAGGGGCTGGTACCATTATCTCCTTAGTCCTAGGGCCTCTAAATGTCTTATTTGGGCTCCAAATGGTGCTCTGAAGGTGAAAACCTGGAATGTTCAGTTGTGTCCAACTCTTCGCGACCCCATGGACTATATCAGGCTCCTCTGTCCATAGAATTCTCCAGGCAAGAATACTGAAGTGGATTACTATTCCCTTCTCCAAAAAACTGGAGAAGTAACAGGAAAAAATACACTGGCAGGGCAAGGGAAGGGCATTCCCAGCTGGCTCAATGGTAAAGAATTCGACTGCCAATGCAGGAGATGCAAGAGACTCAAGTTCAGTCTCTGGGCTGGGAAGATCCCCTGGAGAAGGGAATAACAACCCACTCCAGTATTCTTGCCTGAAGAATCCCAGAGACAGAGGAGCCTGGGGGGCTACAGTCCATGGGGTTGCAAAAGAGCAGGACACACCTGAGCACACACGCATATGTACAGGGCAGGAGAAAGAAGTCAGCATTTTGCAACATGAGCCAAGCAGCGATATATGAGGCAGAGGAGAGCACAGAAGTGGCACACAGGTGTGAGGTGACAGGCACTGCCAGGAAGACTAGCCCAGGGGAATTTTGAGAAATAGTTCATGGATCAACCAAAAGAGACAGTGTTGAAGGTAGCGTAATCCACTTTCATTCTATTTTTGTATGGCAAAATTATCCTATTTCTTCAGATTAAATGTAACTAGTCTGTTAGTACTCTTTATCAAATATTCCCTAGAGAATTCCACGGACTGTATAGCCCATGGGGTCGCAAACAGTCGGACACGACTAAGCGACTTTCACTTCATTTCACTTCACTCCTTGTAATAACATCAAATCTTACAAAGCATACATATCTGTGTATATATATGCGCATGCATGTATATCTGTACACAAATATACATTGAGAGAAAGAGCTGATTCAGTTCCTAAGATTATTAATGTCAGTATGCCTTTTTAAAGCAAGTTTGAGATGATAGTTCACAGAGCATATGACTCACCCATTTAAAATGAATGTTGTTTAGTATATTTACAGATATGTTCAACCATCACTACAGTCAATTTTAGAACATTTTTCTCGCCTCTAAAAGAACCCTTTAGCTATCAGCCCCTACCTCTCCAGTACACTCCCAGCTCTAGGCAACCGCTAATCTCTCTGTTCTACTACTCTCCATTATATGAATGGAGTCATATAATACGCGGTATCTTAAAAATTGGCTTTGTTCGCTCATAATGGTTTCAACGTTCATACAAGTCACAGCGTGTGTCACTACTTCTCACCGCTAAATAATATTTCATTGCATACAGGTATGGTCCACATTGTTTTTTTTCTCCATTCGTCAATTGATGGACATTAGGACTTTTCCCATCTTTTGGCTATTAAGCATAATATTGCAATAAACATTGTGTGCAAGTTTTTCTGTTGGCATGTTTTCATTTATTCTGGATTCATACCTAGAAGTAGACGTTCTCAGCTACATGGTAGCTTTATGTTCAATCATTTAAGGAACATTTCCACCCTTTTACATCCCACTGTGAATGAGGGTTCTGATTTCTCTACATCAACACTGGTTACTATTTGATTTTTTATTCTAGCCATACTAGTGGGTATAGTGGTGGTGTAGTGGTATCTCTTGGTGGGTTTCATTTGCATATCCCTAAGGACTAACCATTTTCTGCTCTATTGACTTTGCCAAAGCCTTTGACTATGTGGATCACAATAAACTGTGGAAAATTCTGAAAGAGATGGGAATACCAGACCACCTGACCTGCCTCTTGAGAAACCTATATGCAGGTCAGGAAGCAACAGTAAGAACTGGACATGGAACAACAGACTGGTTCCAAAGAGGAAAAGGAGTACGTTGAGGCTGTATATTGTCACCCTGCTTATTTAACTTCTATGCAGAGTACATCATGAGAAACGCTGGGCTGGAAGAAGCACAAGCTGGAATCAAGATTGCTGGGAGAAATAGCAATAACCTCAGATATGCGGATGACACCACCCTCATGGCAGAAAGTGAAGAGCAACTAAAAAGCCTCTTGATGAAAGTGAAAGAGGAGAGTGAAAAAGTTGGCTTAAAGCTCAACATTCAGAAAACGAAGATCATGGCATCCAGTCCCATCACTTCATGGCAAATATATGGGGAAACAGTGGAAACAGTGTCAGACTTTATGTGTGTGTGTGTGGGGGGCGGGGGGTGCTCCAAAATCACCACAGATGGTGATTGCAGCCATGAAATTAAAAGACGCTTACTCCTTGGAAGGAAAGTTATGACCAACCTAGATAGCATATAGGAGAAGGCAATGGCACCCCACTCCAGTACTCTTGCCTGGAAAATCCTATGGACGGAGGAGCCTGGTGGGCTGCAGTCCTTGGGGTCACTAAGAGTCAGACGTGACTGAGCGACTTCACTTTCATCTTTCACTTTCATGCACTGGAGAAGGAAATGGCAACCCACTCCAGTGTTCTTGCCTGGAGAATCCCAGGGATGGGGGAGCCTGGTGGGCAGCCGTCTATGGGGTCACACAGAGTCGGACACGACTGAAGTGACTTAGCAGCAGATAGCATATTCAAAAGCAGAGACATTACTTTGCCAACAAAGGTCTGTCCAGTCAAGGCTATGGTTTTTCCAGTGGTCATGTATGGATGTGATAGTTGGTCTGTGAAGAAAGCTGAGTGCAGACAAATGGATGCTTTTGAACTGTGGTGTTGGAGAAGACTCTTGAGAGTCCCTTGGACTACAAGGAGATCCAACTAGTCCATCCTAAAGGAGACCAGTCCTGGGTGTTCGTTGGAAGGACTGATGCTGAAGCTGAAACTCTAATACTTTGGCCACTTCATGTGAAGAGTTGACTCATTGGAAAAGACCCTGACACTGGGAGGGACTGGGGGCAGGAGGAGAAGGGGACGACAGAGGATGAGATGGCTGGATGGCATCACCGACTCAATGGACATGAGTTTGGGTAAACTCCAGGAGTTGGTGATGGACAGGGAGGCCTGGCATGCTGCGGTTAATGGGGTCGCAGAGTTGGACACGACTGAGTGACTGAACTGAACTGAAGGGCGAATGACATCAAGCATCTCTTCAAATGCTTATTGGCCATTTATACATCTTCCTTGAAGAAATGTCTGTTCAGCTCCTTTGCCCAGTTTTAATTAGGTTATTTGGTTTTTTTATTATTAAATTTTAAGAACTATTTATTTTAGATACTAGATTCTTATCATTTGTGTTATTTGCAAATATTTTCTCACATCCTGAGAAAATGACTTTTCACCTTCTTGATGGCGTCCTTTGAAGCAAATTTGTTTTTAATTTTGATGAAGAACCATTTATCTATCTTTTGTTTGGTTGCTTCTGTTTTTAGTATCTTATCTATGAAGTCTTTGCCAAATTCAAGGTTATGAAAGGTTACCCCTATGTTTTCTCCTAAGAGTTTTGTAACTTTAGCCCTTACATTTAGGTCTTTGACTCATTTTGAGTTAATAGGGTGTATGGTGTGACGTAAGGGTTCAACTTCATTATTATATGTGCGGCTCTCCAGTTGTCACAGAACCATTTACTGAAAAGACTTTTTTGCCCACATTGGATGGTTTTGGTGACTTTCTCAAAACTCAGTTAACCACAGACGTGCAGGTTTATTTCTAGACTCTCAGTTCTATTCCAGGATCTAACCTCGTTCCAGTACTACCCTGCCATGATTATCATTGTTTTGTAGTAAGTTTGAAATAGGGAAATGTGACTCCTCCGACTCTGTTCTTCTTTTTCAATATTGTTTTGGCTAATCCAGGTCACTTACGATCCCATACGAACTTCGGGATCACCTTACCAATTTCGACAATGAAGTCAACTTCTTGCTTAAAAAAAAGTAAGTAGCTAATAAAATACATTTCATCCAAACCTTGAAAGATAATTTAAAGTTAGGCATACCCGCCAGACAGAACAGATTACCTTATATTTCTGGCAAGAGCACACAAGAAAGTGGAAAATGTTTTTTAATTTTTTCAGCCAAGCAGATTCAGCACTATCATAAAATTCAATCATGTCTTCCTGGAGAAGGAATTAACTTTTAAACAATTGAGGAAACATGTTCAGATCCTGAGGTTCAAAGTCAATGGGAATTATTTCTGCTACTTTAATGAGTAGATATCCATCCCCTCTCCAGTGTCCTGACTCCAATCTTTCCTCAAAACTCTAGTACAGATAGAGCTGCTGCTGCTGCTGCTGCTAAGTCTTTTAAAAATGCTCATTCCCCTTGCTGATGGGCAAAGAACCTCTGAGGCATATTGGTTGTTTTTTTTTTTTTAATTGAAGGAACTTAACATTTCTAGGAGAGAACACTGAGCTTTGAGGAAGCTGTTAGTGCTGGCCTCTAACTGGGCTGATTTATGTTAATTTTGTATGAATATTTATGACACTTGGGTAAAATGTTAACTTGTCCTAAAAGGAAGAGCTCTAAACACTAAAATAATTTTCCCCAACTCATTTTGTTCAGAAATTTCTAGAAATACTAAATTCTAAAATGCTTTAAGAACACACCTTAGAATTATTTTTAATCAATGAAACATTCAAATGTGATCTCTTGCTACCCTTTTTGAATGATATACTTCCGCAAAAGATGTAACTAGTTGATCTATTCATAAACCGGTAAGAATAAAAGTCTGTCACCCACTCAATCAAAGCCACAAACATAAATGGTTCTGTTCATTGTTTCTATTTTTTTCCTCTAAATTCTTATTCTAATAATGTATTTAGGAAGTGGACTTTATTATTGGAGCTTGACAATCATTTTTTTTTTTCTTCCAGGAAGATAAAACTGCCTGATCTTTCCTTTTCATAGAAATATTTTTCTGCCAATAAGCGTAAAACTCATTTGACTTTTTCCCGTAGGAACAATACTTTAGTGGGATATAGGCTCCTTCAGAGACTGGGAATTTATAACCAAATAGTGTGCCTGTGAATTACTCTGAGCCTTTTAAATTAACAGCTTTATCTGATAAGACCAATGGATAGAAGTTTAAGTCTGCAAAACAAAAGTTAAACAGACTTGGGCTGAGTTTTGGAGATGTTATAATTTAATTATGTTATTTGCAGTCAAGTTAATCTGGCTCAATTTCTTCATCTTTACAAATAGAAAAAAAAAGTGTCCGTCGAATAGCTTTCTTCCAATTATATAAGAAAAGAAAAAGAACTGTGTAGACTTTAACCCCCAATAAGGCTACAAAATATGCCCACAATATTCATGTGCTTTTAATGCAAACTGCCTCATATAATTTGAATTATACAGATAATGCCAAGAAAGTTCAATTCTGCCCAAAGTCTGACTTAAAATTAATATTTTAATTTTACTTGTCTTTTAAAACCTAGATATAATTTGGGGAAATTATTTGAATGATCCCATGTCATTACAAAAGATATTTAGGGAAGATTATACTGCAGAATTTTCTTCTCTTCAGGGGCTAGTTCAGTTCAGTTTAGCCTCTCAGTCGTGTCCGACTCTTTGTGACCCCATGAACCACAGCACGCCAGGCCTCCCTGTCCATCACCAACTCCCGGAGTCCACCCAAACCCATGTCCATCGAGTCGGTGATGCCATCCAGCCATCTCATCCTCTGTCGTCCCCTTCTCTTCCTGCCCTCAATCATTCCCAGCATCAGGGTCTTTTCAAATGAGTCAGCTCTTCGCATGAGGTGGCCAAAGTATTAGAGTTTCAGCTTCTGCATCAGTCCTTCCAATGAACACCCAGGACTGGTCTCCTTTAGGATGGACTGGTTGGATCTCCTTGCAGTCCAAAGGACTCAAGAGTCTTCTCCAACACCACAGTTCAAAAGTATCAATTCTTCGGTGCTCAGCTTTCTTTATAGTCCAACTCTCAGATGCATACATGACCACTGGAAAAACCATAGCTTTGACTAGACAGACCTTTGCTGGCAAAGTAATGTCTCTGCTTTTAACATGCTGTCTAGGTTGGTCAAAACTTTCCTTCCAAGGAGTAAGCGTCTTTTAATTTCATGGCTGCAATCACCATCTGCCATGATTTTGGAGCCCAGAAAAATAAAGTCAGCCACTGTTTCCACTGTTTCCCCATCTATTTGCCATGAAGTGATGGGACCGGATGCCATGATCTTCGTTTTCTGAATGTTGAGCCTTAAGCCAACTGTTTCACTCCCTTCTTTCACTTTCATCAAGAGGCTCTTTAGTTCCTCTTTGCTTTCTGCCATAAGGGTGGTGTGAGATCACTCAAATCATGTGTGTGTGTGCATAAGTTTAGTCACTCCGTCATGCGCTACTCTTTGTGACCCCAGGGACTGTTGTCCACCAGGGACTCCGTCCATGGGATTTCCCATGCAAGAATACTGGAGTGGGTTGCCATTTCCTTCTCCAGGGGATCTTCCCAATGCAGGGATGGAACCTGTGTCTCTTGCATCTCCTTCATTGGCAGGCAGATTCTTTACCACTGAGCTACCTGGGAAACCAATATCTTCAAGCCATTTCCAAAAATGGCATGCATTCTCACTTACTGCCACTAGATGGCACACTGCCACATAATTAAACCAAGGAAATCGAAGGCAGGAAATGAATCTGGGTTAAAATAAGCCTTATCAAATCAACATATCCGCGACTTTGAAATGAAGGAAGATGAAGAGTACCTGGAAACCCATTATCTTTTTGACAGTTAGGAAATAATATGGGAAATTAACCATTTAGCCATTGTATTATTTTCCTAGTGAACCACAAATCAGTTGGCTTAGAACAACAAAAATATATTACCTCACAGTTGTGGAGGTTAGACATTAGCAGCTAAGCTGTTGGCACAGTTGGTTCCTTCTTGAGACTCTGAGGAAGAATCTGCTCCAAGATCTCCTAGCTTCCGGTGGCCGTCAGCAACCCCTGGCTTTCCTTGGCCTGGAGATGCAACCCTCCCAGCTCTGCTCCGTCTTCATTGCCTCCTCTGTGTGTCTCTGTGTCATCATGTGGCCTCCTACAAGGACACCGTCACTGGATTTAGGGCCCACCCTAACTCAGCATGACCTCATCTTAACTAACTACATCTGCAAAGACCCTGTTTGCAAGTAAGGTCACAGTCTGAGGGTCCAGGTGGACGTGAATTGTGGGAGACACTCCATCCCAGTACACACTTCAACACCCAATGGGCAGCCAGGTTTGGAAGTGAGCTGTGAGTTGCACAAATAAGCCATGTAACCTGCTAAGCACCACATCACCACATCTTCATCTGATAAAAAAGGAATATTACCAGTATGTGTCTCATGGTATTGTTCTAAGGATTAAATGAGACCATACACACAAAGTACTTTGTGCCTGGCACAAAAGACTCAAGAAATCTCAGCTGCTACTGATGTTATTGTTGTTATTGCCATTTGAAAATGGAGCCTCTCACCTTATGTTTCCTCCCGAGCCTGCCATAAAGGGTCCTCTGGTCTGAGTTTGACATAATGATGAAGAGGGCAAAATGCATCTCCTGAAAGGCCCAGCCTTGCTTCTGTACTGTTTCCTCACTGGGAAAGTGTCCGCCTATGTCTTGATTTTTTTTTTTTAATTCTGTATTTATTATCTTACTGACTCTACTTTCCAAAAAGGATTTGTGATGTCAATGTCCTTGTGTTCTCTTCCTGCTTCCTCAGGTTCTAAATGTTCCCAGGAATGGTCCAGACTACAAGAGCTGAGGACTCCACAGCATCTGAGTGAAGAGCTATCAGGGAGTGACAAGACACAGCAACTGTTCAACCTCAAGCAGAACCAGCTTGGGACAGGTGGGCAGAGTTGCATCTGGCTGCACAGAAAGGGAGGGCTGGGCTGGGTCTGGGCAGGACCAGAGAGGTTGTGACAAAATAATCACACTTGGGGCCCAAAGCCTGCAGTGGATCTGGTGGTCAAAAGTGATGCTCCAGGGAGAAGCCCCCCAAGGCACTCAGGAGGAAAGGCATGTAGGGATGGCCTGAGTACCTGCCAGCCAGAAGGAGAAAAGCTTTCAGGCAGAAGGTGGCACCAAAGAAGGAGAGGGTAAGGAGCCAATAGTCTCTTTCCCAGGGACCCAGTCTCAGTGGACTCTGAGAACCCCCACTGAGTCCCCAGGGCCCCGAACTCTCATGCTCTGAAAGCAAAGCATCGCACGCACTGGAAGCCTGCTCTGGCTTCTGCTCTGGTTCCCTTTCTCAGAGAAGGCTCTCCAGTCTCACCAGCCAGAAGCAGGGGTCACTGTGCCAGTAAGATCTCTTGGGGGCACTTGGCTGGGTTGGCTGCAAACTTCTCACAGCAGCCTCACAGGGTAGAGAGACAGCTAGCTAGCTCTCTGGCTTCTACCTACAAAGGAACGCCATTCTCATGACCTGACGCCCTCCGAAGGCTCCATCTCCAAACACCATCATATGGCAATTGGAGTTTCATCCTGAGAATTTTGGAGAGAACCCAAACATTTAGTCCACTGCGGACTGCTAGCCTCCAGAACCATAAGAAAATAAATATGTATTGCTTAAGCCACCCAGTCTGAGGTAATTTGTTATGGCAGCCCAAGCCATTCAGATGGGTCTCTATGGAAGGACCAGGCCCTGCCCTAGTTTAAGAAGCACTCTGGTCTTCCTATAGAAGCTACACAGTATGGAGCCTGCAGAAGCAGGCCCTAGCAAACACACACACACACACACACACACACACACACACACACACACACACACACACGTACACATAAGATGAAAGATTGAATCTATAACTGTGGAATACTGAGCATCAGCCAAACAAAGCAAAGGAAAATACCCTGAAAGTCACGGCTCAGTGGTAAAGAATCCACCTACAAATGCAGGAGACGTGGGTTCATTCCCTAGGTCAGGAAGATCCCCTGGAGTAGAAAATGGCAACTCACTCCAGTATTCTTGCCTGGAGAATCCCATGGACAGAGGAGCCTGGCGGGCTACAGTCTATGAAGTCATAAGGAGTCGGACACAACTTGGCAACTAAACAACAGGTCTTTGTAAGCCGTCCATAAGATCAGATCTCTTTCCAAAGAGGTTATTTAGGGACCCCACATAGCAGGGCATTAAAGCAATGTCTGGTGTAATGTGGGAACTCAGAAACATCACAATGGTCAGTCACACTGTCCCTAAATAATTAGCTTCCAAGCATCTGTCTAGGTCCTTACTTCCTGCTCACCTGCTTGCTGGATGACCTTTACTCAGCTGCTTCTGCTTCAAGATCAACAGCTTTATCTCCATGACCATGAGGCTTCCTGATTCCATTTATGCTTCACTTTAGAGATTTGGGAAATTAGAGCCACCATGAAACCAGATGTCTATCTTTTTAATTTTGCAGAAAAGTCCTTTAACAAAATTATTGCTTATACCCCATAAAGAAGTAATTTTCTAAATTACTTCCTCCCATCAACATTTTTTTTTTTACTATTTCCCCTGTCACCCAAAAAGCATGTATTAATATGTCTGTAAAAAGTGAATGAAGTCAGTTTAAAATAAAAACATTTTAGACTCTTTGGTCATGAAATAAAGGAGGTTTTGTCTGGTCCAACAGGTTCCCCAACATTGGGCCATAGGAAATGATCCTGTGATTAAACACCATGTGCTCAGAAGACTGGAAACATCCTCCCCACTCTGTCTGTGAGCAGTCATGGTGCTTTGGGTTTTCTTTTTCTCTTAATAATTTTACTTATTTGTTGATTGATTTTTGGCTGTGCAGGGTCTTTGTTGCTGTGCGGGTTTTTCTCTAGTTGCAGAGAGCGGGGCTTCCCATTGCAGTGGCTTCTGTTGCTGAGGAGCACAGGCTCTGGGGCACACAGGCTTCATAGTTGGGGTACATGGGCTCAGTAGTTGTGGCTTCCGGGCTGTAGAGCACGGGCTCAATGGCTGTGCCCCACGTGCTTCCTTGCTCTGCGGCATGTGGGATCTTCCTGGATACGGAACTTGCATTCGATATAGGGATCAAACCTGTGTCTCCTGCACTGGCAGGAGGATTCTTTTTACCATGAGCCACTCGGGAAGCCTGGTGCTTTGATTTTTAACCACTACTGAAAGTAAGTTTGTTTTCTGTTGAAATCCTCTGGATTGATTATTTCTATAATCCTGCATCATTGCAGGAATTTTGCATCATTGCTAAAGGGTTAGTTTGACAACTGGCTTGTGTGTTCCAGGTAGACACCGGTGCCAAAATAATTAGCCTACCATTACATGAACTTTAAAGAATGTCATTCGGGCCCTTGTAATGAGGGGGTCTGTTACTCTCGAGCACAGTTTGGGGTACACTTACCATGCAGTTAAACCACAAAATTGGGGGAGCTGGGGATCAGAATGACTTGTGCTGGCTTTAGGGTATATGAGAAGAGTTGACTCATTGGAAAAAACTCTGATGCTGGGAGGGATTGGGGGCAGGAGGAGAAGGGGACGACCGAGGATGAGATGGCTGGATGGCATCAAGGACTCGATGGATGTGACTCTGAGTGAACTCCGGGAGATGGTGATGGACAGGGAGGCCTGGCGTGCTGCAATTCATGGGGTCGCAAAGAGTTGGACACAACTGAGCGACTGAACTGAACTGAACTGAACCCCCTGTATCAGAAGCCTTGGAATCTGGCCTTCCCTGGCCACTCACTGATCCAACCAGATGACCTAGCTACAGAGTTTTTGGATAATTAATAAGTAAATAATAATTAAAATTAAAATAATCAAACAAATGTGGTTAGCTATTTTTCAACTTATGCTGAAAATCTTATTTTTGGAAATTTTCATTTAGCATTAAAAACACAAAAAGTAACTTCTTAAAGAAAATTTAGCTCTTTATGCAGTAATAGAAGGCCTAGAGAAAAATCTGACATTTTTGCTAATTAAAACTAAAACCTGTACCTCTGAACTATATGCTGGTCTATGTGGCATTTTGGACTGCACTTCTTGCCTTGAACCACCAGGGGTCACGATTGCACTCTTTGGCAGAGAACAGAGCAGGCTGTCAAGAGGGATTGTTTTCCAGACGTTTGAGCAAAGGGCCAAAACCAAGAACAAAGGCGCAAAAGGCCCCTTCTTAGCTCACAGAGCTGAGGACATCTGCAGCTGGAGCAGGACCTGCAGGCTTCCTGAGGGTTCCCAAAACCAAGCTGAGCTCCAAGAGCACCCCCCGCCCCGACTCAGATTAGAAAAGAAGAGGCAGGGAGTCTGTCAGCGTCCATGGAGAGAAACAAAGACTTCCTGTGGGGAGACAGGCTGTGCTGACCCTCCCCAGGGTCCACTGTAGGGGAGAACCCCCAAGAGACTCCCTTGCTAAGATGGGGTGTCTGCAAGAGAGAGAGGAGGGCAGTCCATACCATCGCCCATGTCTGCTTAGCCCCTGACCTGCTGATCCATCCCCAGCAGAAGGCAAGAGGTGAGGTCCAGAGCCTGGGCTGGGGAGGGGCGGCAGGAGAGCAGCCCACACCCCTCTGATGGCCATGGCAAGGGTGCCAGGGTTCCGCGAGGATGCGGTGGTCACCTCAGATGGTAGCTGAACTCATACTGCCTCCTCAATCCTCAGCCTAATGTGCACCAGCTGGGTGGGGGGAGGGTACGGGGTAGGCGGGCGTTGCGCAGAACCCAGCACAGGGGCCAGGGCTGGGCAGTCCTCGGAGGGTCTGAGGGGCGGGGTGAGGGTGCATAGCAGGAGTTGGCTCTCCCAGGCAGAGTGGGGAGCTCCAGAGGAGGGAGTCCTGCAGCAGCCATGCTCACCAGGACGACCCTGAACCCCAGCCCCAGGAAGACTGCACCAGAAAGGACAGCCTGGATGAGCCAGAGAAGAGTCTGCCCAGGGGCCTCGCCCTCCCTCTGTCACAGGGACTGGAGGGCTTGGCTGGAGATTGGGGGGGTGGGTGGGAGATGTGCGGCTTATAAAGGACAGACCATGCTCCTCCCTACACACACGCACAGCCATGAAAATCAACAGGGATGACCTCTGGGGGCTTAGGGAAGAGAACTTCAAGGGAGTTTGAACTTGAAATTTAAAAATGAGTGAAACTTAGTCAAATACGAAAATAAGATTGTGATAAAATTGAAGTGACTAGAAACTAATGGTCACCCTTGGGGCTGTGCAGTTATTAGCCTTTCACTGAGCTTGTTGGAGTGTGTCTGCTCTCTTTCCCAAAAACTGGGATTTGCAGTGAACCAGATCACCCAACACAGCTGGGAAAAACCACACACACACACACACACACACACACACACACACAAATCAAGAGTTCAATGAACTAGTACAACAAACCTTAAAAATAATAAGAAAACTCATAACTCTTTTTGATGGTGGTGATGGTGGTTTAGTTGCTAAGTCCTGTCCGGCTCTTGCAACCCCATGGACTGTAGTCCACCAGGCTCCTGTGTCCATGGGATTCTCCAGGCAAGAATACTGAAATGGGCTGCCATTTCCTCCTCCAAGGGATCTGCCTGACCCAGGAATCAAACCCCTATCTGCACTGCAAGGGGAGTCTTTACCGACTGAACCACCAGGAGAGCCCATCCTTTTTGATAAACAGATATGAAGTCAACTTTACGGCTGAAGATACACCCTAATTACAGACTATTTAGGCAGTCAGAGTGGGTGTGGAGAAAAGATGAAATGATGCCAACCCCCATAGGGCAGGTCAGATGGAGAATCACTGTCAACCTGAGTCCCTACCTACAAAGTGTGGGACTTGGATTAGGCGGTCTCTAGTGTCCTCTACCACTCTCTGATATTATAATCTGATATATACATCTTCACTAGAGCATAGTCTCTATTTGAAACATCCTTTTTAAAGGGACATATCAAACTGCACATACCAAAACTTCCAACTCTGTTAAGGAAGGCGAAGTGGACTACTGGGTGGGGAGGTTCCAAGGGTCTAGAGAAGGAAGGCAGCCAGCTTTCTATTCCAGACAGATGGCACACTCCCACCTGTAACTTGCCAATGGTGGGAGCTCCCGTGTTGCTTCACAGCCAATTGCTAGGAACTTGGAAAAACACAGTCATTTGCCAGTGTTGCCTGGCTTGTTAATGAACATGATGGCAGACTGGTTCTCATAAGTATCTGTCCAGAGTTGAAAGTCCATCAGGTTCACTCACATTGAACAGATTAGTGAGGACAGCGTCTCCCCAGAGAGGCTCCCTCTGCCTCAGTCTCATTCAGTCACTATGAGATCAGGAGCAGCCCCTTCCGTGGCCACTGCCCTGCTCTGGGTCATCTCGCTTCTTATGTTTGTCTCCATTTAGGTTCTGGCCTCCCCATGCCTGCCATGTCTCTCTCTTCCCCACTATCCCTAGTTCCATCCGAACTTAATAATATTCCTGTAGCACTATACAGTGGATAAAATGCTTTTGCCTGAGAGCACGTTGCCTAAACTCCACCTGAGTGCTATCTTAGGGGTCAACTCAGTTTTACCAACAAGGGTGCTGAGGGGGAAAGGGGAACCTTCCCAAGGTGGCAGTTAAAGTGTTAGTCACCCAGTCATGTCCGGCTCTTTGCAACCCCATGGACTGTAGCCTGCCAGACTCCTCTGTCCATGGGATTCTTCAGGCAAGAATACTGATGTGGGTTGCTATTCTCTTCTCCAGGGGATCTTCCCAACCCAGGAATCAGACCTGGGTCTCCCAAATTACCGGCGGATTCTTTACCATCTGAGCCACGAGGGAAGCCCCCAAGGTGGTAAGGCAATGTTAAAAATAAGACAACAAGTTCATTTTCTTATTGCACCAAACTTGGGTCTGCTAGTGCTCCGTGAAGGCAATCTACTGCCGCTAGGTTGTGGTGAAGAAAAGCACAGTGTTTATTACAAGGCACCCCATGGAGAGCCGAGCAAGGAGAACAGGCAGGGCAGCTAGTGGTCAAAAGACCTGAACTCCTCAGTGGCTTTCAGGGAAATGTGTTGAAGGGCAAGGTGAGGAGAGGGCTGCAGGGTGCCTGGTCCACTCCTGAACATTCTTCTGATTGGTTCATGATAAGGTAATTGGGAATCAATATTATCAACCTTGTGGTTCCAACTACCTGCGGTCTAAGTGCTTGTGGTCAGCATGCTGGTGACTTCTTCCACCCTAATGGAGGATTTAGTATCTGCAAAACAACTCAAGGCTGTGGCGCAGGGTATTATCTATAGCCTCTGCGTGCCTGTGTGCTCAGTAACTCAGCTGTGTCTGATTCTTTGTGACCCTGTGGACTGGAGCCCACCAGGCTCCTCTGTCCATGGGATTATCCACGCAAGAGCATTGGATTGGGTTGCTATTTCCTCCTCCAGGGGATCTTCCCAACCCAGGGATCAAACCCTAGAGCACTTGAGGAGGAACTAAAAGCCTATGACTTTGTTTCATGGCTAAACTGTTATTATTTTGTCTTGCTTGACTGTTTTCCTTTGTTTCAGCATTTTCTCACTTCTTTGATTAAATTTGTGTTTTTGGGGAAAGGTCTAGAAGACTAAAGCTCTTCTACAAACAACAGACAGCTGAGGGACACAGGGGGTCTGTCCCCAGGGAGGCCCCACAGTATCCTGCTCTATTTAGTTTATGTTAAGCCCTGCATCACCAAACCAAGGGTAATTACAGCTTTGTTCAGTTTCAGCTGTCCCAGAAATGGAAGCTGAAACCAGTCAATCAGGAATCACCTGATCAGCGCCAGTTAGGCAATCTGCCTGATAGACCTTGCCACCCACTAAAGGGAAGTAAACTTGCAATAACCAACTAGCTTTTTTGTGTGTGAGTCCCTTGTTCCTTCTCCCTTCTGCCTACAGAAATCTTAACATTATACAGCTTCTCTGAGCTCCTTTATATCTGCTAGATAGGAGGCTGCCCGATCCAAATTGATTTTTGTTGGAATAAACTCTTAAAATGTTCAATAATGCTCAGTATATTTTTAAACACTGGTATATGATAGAGTTGACTCTGTGTTCTCATTCTCTGTTTCCTATCTCTACTTTCATTCTCTAAGATTGTAACTTTAAAAAAATATATAAGAAACTACGCTTCATTACAGAAAACAGTGTTTTTGTACTTAAAATGCAAATCACACTGGTCATGGGTGCTTGATCTCACCAGTCACCTACGGATAATTTGCCCTCTGATGAGAAGCTCACTGCTTTATCCTAATTTACTTACAGCCACCAGAAAGATCGGTGTTTTGGGTATTTTCCTGTTGTGCTCTTCCCACTGACTCAAACAGTACCTGACACTTAAGAGGCTCAAGAAATAATAACTGTATCAGTGATCAAGTCAACCAGTTTTTTTTAAAAAGTCAGTATCTACTCCTTTAGAGCTATAAACATAGCCAGAGGCATTCTGCCTTGTGAAAAGTTATTTTAAGTAAAATAGAATGGTTCTAAAAGATTAACTTTAAACTTGATGAGAACTGTGATTTTTGTTAAGATGCTATTTATCCTTTCTCTATTCTTCCCTCTTCCCCATGCCAGTGCTAACAATGCCCAAGAAAACCCTCTCCCAGTCCCAGTCTGGAGGTGAAGTGAGGATCTAAGAGTTGCTATATGCTGTGTAATGTACACGTGTATACATCTGCGTGCACACACAAGCATGAGTTCCAGAGGGAGAGATAGGAGCAGGTGATAGACAAGCAAGAATGGGAAGGGGAGGGGAAAAGTCCAGGAAGCAGCCTGCCACTTCTTTGCCACTTAAAGGAGCTGATATAAAGGCATATACGTTCAGGAAAGTGATATTCCCACCACGAATGAGACAGATTCCAGTATGACAAGTAAGGACTTCAGCAACAAGAACTGCTGAAAGCCATTGGTGGACTTTCTGAATCATGCATTTTACAAAAAGCTCTCATGTGAAACCACTGCTTCCTGCATCTTTCTCTGTATATCACCCAAGCAATTATTCTAATATCATCACATAAATTGACTTGGAGGGCAAAATTTCTCAGAGCACTGCACTGCTGATTCTTCATGAAGCCTAAACAAAAGCCTCTTGGCCTGAGAGATGTTTACAAAAATCATTTCCATGGCAGAAGGTTCACTCAACTGAAAATGAATGAATCAGACTGAATTTTAAAATCACTTGATAAAAGTAAATGGATAACTGAGTCAAGTATACCCATGACTCTTCTAGGCTAGTCATTCATTTGTTGGGTAAGATTCTATTTGGAACTAAGTTATTTACCTTTCTCCCTTTTCCCCACCTATCTCACCTCCTTGATTGAAAGACAGTGATATGCAAGTGAGGAGAACTGTCCTCCTCCACCCTCTGATGAAGGGCATGCTGGCCTGTCACTCCGTGGATCACTGCTCTAGGAATTAAATGCCACCAACCAATCACTGAGTTAAATTCACCCATTCCAGTCCATTTTAGTTCGCTGATTCCTAGAATGTCAATGTTCACTCTTGCCATCTCCTGTTTGACCATTTGCAATTTGCCTTGATTCATGGACCTACCATTCCAGGTTCCTATGGAATATTGCTCTTTACAGCATCAGACCTTGCATCTATCACCAGTCACATGCACAGCTGGGTATTGTTTTTGCTTTGGCTCCATCCCTTCATTCTTTCTAGAGTTATTTCTCCACTGATCTCTAGTACCATATTGGGCACCTACCGACCTGGGGAGTTCTTCTTTCAGTATCCTATCATTTTGCATTTTCATACTGTTTATGGGGTTCTCAAGGCAAGAATACTGAAGTGGTTTGCTATTCCTTTCTCCAGTGGACCACATTCTGTCAGAATTCTGGCAGGAATCCCTTAGAAGAAATGGATTAGCCATCATGGTCAACAACAGTGTTCGAAATGCAGTACTTGGATGCAATCTCAAAAAAGACAGAATGATCTCTGTTCGTTTCCAAGGCAAACCATTCAATATCACAGTAATCCAAGTCAATGCCCCAACCAGTAACACTGAAGAAGCTGAAGTTGAATGGTTCTATGAAGACCTACAAGACCTTTTAGAACTAACACCCAAAAAGATGTCCTTTTCATTATAGGGGACTGGAATGCAAAAGTAGGAAGTCAAGAAACACCTGGAGTAACAGGCAAATTTGGTCTTGGAATGCGGAATGAAGCAGGGCAAAGACTAATAGAGTTTTGCCAAGAGAATGCACTGGTCATAGCAAACACCCTCTTCCAACAACACAAGAGAAGACTCTACACATGGACATCACCAGATGGTCAACACCGAAATCAGATTGATTATATTATTCGCAGCCAAAGAGGGAAAACCTCTATACAGTCAGCAAAAACAAGACTGGGAGCTGACTGTGGCTCAGATCATGAACTCCTTGTTGCCAAATTCAGACTTAAATTAAAGAAAGTAGGGAAACCCATTAGACCATTCAGGTATGACATCAATCAAATCCCTTATGATTATACAGTGGAAGTGAGAAATAGATTTAAGGGCCTAGATCTGATAGAGTGCCTGATGAACTATGGAATGAGGTTCGTGACGTTGTACAGGAGACAGGGATCAAGACCATCCCCATGGAAAAGAAATGCAAAAAAGCAAAATGGCTGTCTGGGGAGGACTTACAAATAGCTGTGAAAAGAAGAGAGGCGAAAAGCAAAGGAGAAAAGGAAAGATATAAGCATCTGAATGCAGAGTTCCAAAGACTAGGAAGGAGAGATAAGAAAGCCTTCTTCAGCGATCAATGCAAGGAAATAGAGGAAAACAACAGAATGGGAAAGACTAGAGATCTCTTCAAGAAAATTGGAGATACCAAGGGAACATTTCATGCAAAGATGTGCTCGATAATGGTCAGAAATGGTATGGACCTAACAGAAGCAGAAGATATAAAGAAGAGGTGGCAAGAATACGCAGAAGAACTGTACAAAAAAGATCTTCAAGACCAAGATAATCATGATGGTGTGATTACTCACCTAGAGCCAGACATCCTGGAATGTGAAGTCAAGTGGGCCTAGAAAGCATCACTACAAACAAAGCTAGTGGAGGTGATGGAGTTCCAGTTGAGCTATTTCAAATCCTGAAAGATGATGCTGTCAAAGTGCTGCACTCAATATGCCAGCAAATTTGGAAAACTCAGCAGTGGCTACAGGACTGGAAAAGGTCAGTTTTCATTCCAATCCCAAAGAAAGGCAATGCCAAAGGATGCTCAAACTACTGCACAATTATACTCATCTCACATGCTAGTAAAGTAATGCTCAAAATTCTCCAAGCCAGGCTTCAGCAATATGTGAACCATGAACTTCCTGATGTCCAAGCTGGATTTAGAAAAGGCAGGGGAATCAGAGATCAAATTGCCAACATCCACTGGATCATGGAAAAAGCAAGTGAGTTCCAGAAAAACATCTATTTCTGCTTTCTTGACTATGCCAAAGCCTTCGACTGTGTGGATCACAATAAACTGTGGAAAATTCTGGAGGAGATGGAAATACCAGACCACCTGACCTGCCTCTTGAGAAACCTATATGCAGGTCAGGAAGCCACAGTTAGAACTGGACATGGAACAACAGACTGGTTCCAAATAGGAAAAGGAATACGTCAAGGCTGTATATTGTCACCCTACTTATTTAACTTCTATGCAGAGTACATCATGTGAAACGCTGGGCTGGAAGAAGCACAAACTGGAATCAAGATTGCCGGGAGAAATATCAGTAACCTTAGATATGCAAATGACACCACCCTTATGGCAGAAAGTGAAGAGGAACTATAAAGCCTCTTGATGAAAGTGAAAGAGGAGAGTGAAAAAGTTGGCTTAAAGCTCAACATTCAGAAAACGAAGATCATGGCATCCGGTCCCATCACTTCATGGGAATAGATGGGGAAACAGTGGAAACAATATCAGACTTTATTGTCTGGGCTCCAAAATCACTGCAGATGGTGACTGCAGCCATGAAATTAAAAGATGCCTACTCCTTGGAAGGAAAGTTATGACCAACCTAGATAGCGTATTCAAAAGCAGAGACATTACTTTGCCAATAAAGGTCCATCTAGTCAAGGCTCTGGTTTTTCCAGTGGTCATGTATGGATGTGAGAGTTGGACTGTGAAGAAAGCTGAGCACCAAAGAAATGATGCTTTTGAACTGCGGTGTTGGAGAAGACTCCTGAGAGTCCCTTGGACTGCAAGGAGATCCAACCAGTCCATTCTGAAGGAGATCAGTCCTGGGTTTTCATTGGAAGGACTGATGTTGAAGCTGAAACTCCAATACTTTGGCCACCTCATGCGAAGAGCTGACTCATTGGAAAAGACTCTGATGCTGGGAGGGATTGTAGGCAGGAAGAGAAGGAGATGACAGAGGATGAGATGGCTGGATGGCATCACCTACTCGATGGAGGTGAGTCTGAGTGAACTCCAGGAGTTGGTGATGGACAGGGAGGCCTGGCATGCTGTGATTCATGGGGTCGCAAAGAGTCAGACACGACTGAATGACTGAACTGAACTGAATCCAATCACTACACTAGTGGTAAAGAACCCACCTGCCAACGCAGGAGATGTAAGAGGTGCAGGTTAGATCCCTGAGTCGGGAAGATCGCCTAGAGGAGGGCATGGCAACCCCCTCCAGTATTCTTGCCTAGAAAATGCCATGGACAGAGGAACCTGGCAAGCTACAGTCCATAAGGTGGCAAAGAGTTGGACTCCTTGAAGTGACTTGGCACATAGCATCCATCCAATCACTGCAGAGTCTGCCCTCCCAGCAAGGCAACCTTGGAAAGCTGAGCTGAGCTTCGGGAGAAGGGGATGAGATTGGCATTTTTTAGATCACTGAAATGTATGGTTACTATTTTGGAGCATTGTTTACAAAATGTTGATAGAGCATTCATCAACTCCATTATTATAACAAACAATATTTACATAGCACTTTCTCAGAGGTGGTAAATTATTGGTCCAAATACAAGCTTGGCCAGTTGCTAGGCTTTTGTTGGGCCCAACGGGTATGTTTTTTTTTTATTTAATCTGTCACCATCATCTAAAATTTGGAATACTTTACATTTCAAAAATGGATTTCCAGGACTTCCCTGGTGGTCCAGTGGATGGGAATCTACCTGCCAATGCAGGGGACATGGGTTCAATCCCTGGTCCAGGAAGATTCCACATGCCTCAGGCAATTTGGGCCCTGTGCCACAGCTCTTGAAGCCTGCACGCTCTGGGGCCCCCACATCACAACAACTGAGCCTGTGGTGCTACAACTTTTGAAGGCCGTGTGCCTGGAGCCTGTGCTCTGAAACAAGGGAAACCTACACACCATAAAAAGAGTGGCCTCTCCTCACCACAACTAGAGAAAACCTGCACATAGCAATGAAGACCCAGCAAAACCAAAAATAAAAATAAAAATACATAACTTAAAAAATATGTATTTCCATCTTCTCCTAAGAAATAATAAGATCTCCTAAGTTTAGGACCATATTTCTTCATGAAACAAAATCTTTGCAGTTGAGTGACAGCTGATCTTTTCAGATAGAACCTGGTGCCTCTGATTCACCATTGTCCCCTCTACCTTCTCTACTGCCTTACACACAACCCATTACACTTACTTGTATTATCTGCCTGAACCATTTGAATTTGCAACATCTGCTTTTTACTCAACAAAGTATTTCTGAAAAAGTTCTTTTTATTGCTAATGAGAAATCCATGTATGCTTTTATTAGTCTATGAAACATTGTGCATTTATAATGTATCAGTTAAAAATATTTTCACAATGGGAGTCTTTAACATGTACCTTTTGTCTTGAGACATATCATTGGAGATTGAATAGTATTTTTCTTCGTCTCAGAATTTTTGATTTAAGTCCCAATGCTGAGGGTAATTAGTGATAATGTTCCCATATCCTAAAGAGAAGCTGTTGGACATATTTTGTCAGAATCACTGAAAGATACACAAGGTCACCCCCCAGGCCTTTATTCACCTCCATGTCCTGTGTAAGAAACAGAATAGCAATACAGAAGGAAGGCATTAGAGAGCCCTGAGGAGAGAGCTTTGGTTCTCCCCACTCTGGAACCAAGGGATGGAGAGCTCAAAGAGCTCCTCGTGGGAGGTTAGAGTGCCTGCAGGGAGAGGAGGCTGACAGCAGGCTCCTTATCTGGATACAGCCAAGCTGTGGAACCTCGCAGGCTCACCCTTCCAAGGAGGAGCACAGGGAGGGAGCACCTAGAAGAACATGCCAGCATCCTCTTGAATTGCAGACATGCATGGGTGGAGACTGGGGCCCACTACTCACCTAGAGATGCTTTCAGGCAAGAGACAAATGAAGCTGAGCAAGAAAGGGCAGGGGTGGAGTCACTGGCACTCTCCCCATAATCCTCAAGTATCCCAGGGAGTCCTGAAGTAGGTGAGTTTCAAGACTGTTGTGATAGCTTCTTTTCCTTCACTTCACTTTCTGAACAATCAAGTCTTCTCAAAGCTGCCTAGCACTCTGGTTTCATGATGTCATTTCCTAGGGTTGCATCTGCTTCGACTCCATCCCAAAGGAAAATGTGACAGGTCCCAGAATTTCAAGAAAGGGTCCTGAGATGCACTCTGTTGCCCCAGCTAAGAGCACACTTCAGCCTTGCACCAATGACTATGGACACGAGACTTATCATAAGGGTGAAGGTGGCAATGGCCTTAAGTTGTTCAGCATCCTTCTCTGAAGCAGGATTTGAGCTTTGAGGGTCGGGGCATTGAGGGTAGGGACATTCAATTGAAGGAAAAGAATTTGGAATCAAGGGATGAATTGGGTAGGAAACCCATATTTGTTCTCTGAAGAGGCAATTAAAGATATTTAAGTAAAGAGTGACATATCCAGTCATGAATTTGAAGTCACTTTGGCTGCAGTGTGAGATTTTAAATGCAAGAAGGCAAGACTGGAATGGATATCTTTTCTATAAATAAAGGCTTTGCTGTATTTGAAAGTAAAATCTTGGCCTTTAACATGTGCCTTGGTGCTTATATCAGAACTTGGAACAGTGAAGAAATGAAGGCAAATATTTCCTGATATTGCCAAACATCTCTAAATACCATCGATGTGTCCTCAACCTATCAAAACCACTCTTCTGAAAACTGTATAGTCAATATGGATGCAATTTCCCTTCTAAAAAGCACTGAAAATAAGTGTGTCAAAGGTCTACAGAAGTTTGACTTGTTTTCAAAAGAAATAAATAGCTCCTATTTGCGACTAAATACGTACATATTCATACATAGGAGAAGGCAATGGCACCCCACTCCAGCACTCTTGCCTGGAAAACCCCTCGGACAGAGGAGCCTGGTAGGCTACAGTCCGTGGGGTTGCAGAATCGGACATGACTGAATGACTTCACTTTCACTTTTCACTTTCATGCACTGGAGAAGGAAATGGCAACCCACTCCAGTGTTCTTGACTAGAGAATCCCAGGGATGGCTGAGCCTGGTGGGCTGCCGTCTATGGGGTTGCACAGAGTCAGACACGACTGAAGTGACTTAGCAGCCGCAGCAGTATTCGTACATATGCATTTACACACATATACATTCACTCACATGTACTTGCATACACTCACACACATTTACACATGCATTCATACAGTCACATATGCTGTCACACACACTTTCTCACTTACACACTTAAATATGTGAGTGCCAATGCAAAGAGTACCATGTATTACTCCATAGGACCCAGAATAGAGGAAGAAAAATGGTGAATATTTATTTGAGTCCAATTTTTAAAACCTTTCTGGTTTACTTTTATATTTCAAGGAGAGAGGGGAGATGCGCCTGGGTTTGGGGATTCAGGTCTTGGAAATTTCCATCTTCATTATGTATTCTAACTGTCTGGGGAAAAGCACTTTTCATATTTCAGCTTTAGCCTGCTCAATCAGTGTGCAGCAGCTAGCGTCTCTGAAAAAAAGGGCATCACCAGCTTTTTTGGAATCCAAACGGGAAAAAACATTTCAAACGTATTAATGCGACTGTCTTAAAAGATAAAAAGATGAGGGTGATATCATGTTCCTAATAGAAATAGTGGAGGTAAGCAGCAGTAGCACCTTTAGTATAGTCTAGGGGGACTTGAGACTCTTGAGAGTACCTAGGACTGCAAGGAATTAAACCAGTCAATTCAGGAAATCAATCCTGAATATTCATTGAAAGGACCAATGCTGAAGCTCTAATACTTTGGCCACCTGATGTGAAGAGCCGACTTGTTGGAGAAGACCCTGATGCCAGGAAAGATTAAAGGCGAAGAAGAGGGGATGACAGAGGGCGAGATGGTTGTTTGAGCAAACTCAGGGAGACAGTGAAGGACAGGGAAGCCTGGCGTGCTGCAGTCCCTGGGGTCGCAGAGTCGGACATGACTGACTAACAACCACCACCACAAAGGGAGACTTGGGGAGCTGAGTTTTAGCCCCTGTTCTGCCCCTGACCAGCGAGGAGAGGAGACTGATTAAGCTCCTTAAACTTTTGAGCCTAGGCTTTTTATTCATTCAATTCTGATAACAGATTTTTTTTTTTTTTTGGAAACTTTTGCAAACTTAATTGGGCTGTAGTGAGGTAGAGGTATTAGTGAAGTATTTTCCTAGCAGTCTGATCTTAACCAGAGTCTGTCTCCTGGCAGCAATGTGCTCTGCGTAGCTACACATTCATCCCGGGGAAACTCACTGCTGGGGTATCTGAAGCCCCTAGCACGCTCTGTAAACCATCAGCACAATTGCAGCCCCCTCTCTCTGCTATGTCTTGAGACTTTTCTCTGAGGGCTGCTTGTGCCCACTGACTGGGGACAGAGGGCAGAAGTGAGGAGCCGTGCGGGATCATCTCCACAGGGCTGCTGTCCGAAGGGTGGAAGCGAGAAGGCGCTGCAGCAGCCTCTGTCCTCCGAGCCTGATGCAACTAGCCCGGCCTCGAGTGAACGGCTCTGTGTAAACAAAGTCAGAATTTGTCATTCTTGATCTTTGTTTTTTGGTCGGGGGGTGGGCGGGGGGGCACTGACCTGAATAAAATCTAGCAAGTTGGACATACTGATGTCATATCATAACAATATGACTCTGTTACAATTTTCATTCCAATCCTAGGGGAAAAAGAACTAGAGAAACAGATAACCCATGTATGAGCTTAGGGTCCCTCCATCTTTACTAGTGGTCTTTCAACGCCAACACTGAAGGAAGGTCTCTGGTTCCCAGGATATTCCAGGAAAGCACTCCATAATGGCAAAAAGCATCTCAAACCTGTTGTCCCTCTGTTCCCTTCAAAACCGAGAAATCCTAAATCCCTGTCCATTAGTACATAGCTTTTTTGCCAGAAAAGCCATTATAGCAAACTGAGTTATACACAGGTAGGAAGACAAAACAGAAATACATATGTAATTTATGTAAATACAGGCCAAGCACCTCTTCTAGTGTTCAATAGAAGCAGCGGTAATTTACTCCAACTCTGCTGCTAAGTCACTTCAGTAGTGTCCGACTCTGTGCGACCCCATAGATGGCAGCCCACCAGGCTCCTCCGTCCCTGGGATTCTCCAGGCAAGAACACTGGAGAGGGTTGCCATTTCCTTCTCCAATGCATGAAAGTGAAAAGTGAAAGTAAAGGTCCAACCCTCAGCGACCCCATGGACTGCAGCCTTCCAGGCTCCTCCGTCCGTGGGATTTTCCAAGAGTACTGGAGTGGGGTGCCATTGCCTTCTCCGACTCCAACTCTAGAGGAAAGAATTGCTGGGTAGGGCTTATCAAAAGGCAAAAGAAGTCACAGAAAACCAGGCCCACAGTCTTTACACACCTAGTAGCACGCTACTCCATTGTAACTCAAGGGAAAGAATTAATGTGTGAGAAAAGCTTAATATTTTACCCTTTATGAGTCATTTTTTCTATTTTAACTCAGCTCTTCAGTGTTCAGTATGAGACTGGAGTTATTGTAATTCCCTGTTACCCACAGGATAAGTAAGTGACCACAGCAGCATGGGCCGCCAGCCTCATTGCCCTCCCACAGTCTTTTTTTTTTTTTTAAGAACTTTTATTGGACTGTAGTTGATTTACAATGTTGGGCCAGCTTCAGGTTACGACAAAGTGAATCAGTTGTACGTATACATATATCCACTCAATGGGACTCAATCACAGAGTATCGAGTAGAGTTCCCTATGCTATACAGTAGGTCCCTATTAATTATCTATTTTATATTGTTGTTGTTCAGTCACTCAGTCATGTCCAACTCTTTGCAACCCCATGGACTGCAGCATGCCAGGCTTCCCTGACCTTCACTGTCTCCCAGAGATTGCTCAAACTCCTGTCCTTTGAGTTGCTCAGATGGTGAAGAATCTGCCTGCAATGCTGGAGACTTGGGTTTGATCACTGAATTGGGAAGATCCCCTGGAGAAGGGAATGGCTGCTTACTCCAGTATTCTTACCTGGAGAATTCCATAGATAGAAGGAGCCTGCCAGGCTACAATCCGTGGGGTAGGACATGACTGAGTGATTAACACAGACACAACAGCATATTTTATATATAGTAATGTATATATGTCAATCCCAGTTTCCAATTTATCCCTCCTCCCCCTTTTCCTCCCTGGTGACCATAAGTTTGTTTTCTACCTCTGTGACTCTGTTTTGTGAATAAGTTCATTTGTGCCACTTTTTAGATTCCACATATAAGCAATATCCTATTTGTCTCTCCCTCTCTGACTTCGCTCAGTATGACAGTCTCTAGGTCCATCCATGTTACTGCAAATGGCATTATTTCATTCCCTCCCTCAGTCTTCATTCTGCAACCTGCCCTGAAGTGAAGTGAAAGTCACTCAGTTGTGTCCAACTCCTTGCAACCCCATGGACTGTAGCCCAGACTCCTCTATCCATGAGATTCTCTAGGCCAGAATACTGGAGTGGGTAGCCATTCCCTTCTCCAGGGGATCTTTCCAACCCGGGGATCGAACCCAGGTCTCCCACATTGCAGATGGATTCATCACCGTCTGAGCCACCAGGGAGGCCCAGAATCTGCTCTACACTTTCTTTAATTTTCTGATATCATATTTTTCTATTAAAATAATACAAACTCATATAAAGTTGAGTTCAAAAAATATAGTGGAGCAAAAAAAATATGTACATTTTTCTTCTAGACTTTTATATTTTAAAAAAAAGATGAGCTTATTCCATAGAAACAATTACATTCCCTTACTTTTCTTTTAACTCTATAGTCTAAGTACCTCCCCATGGTGTTAAAATCTCTCTGTAAACATCATGCAAAATTTCATGGTGTGACCATTTAGTGATACACCTGGGTTTTTCCCTGCCATGCCCAGCATTTAAGTGGCCTCCATTTTTCACTATGATAATGTGTACCAATCAGGTGCACTTTATGCTTCTCTGCTGTCATTATGTTATGACAGCCTGCCTGTCACGTGACCTGCCTGTCACGTTTTCCCTCTGTTCTCTGCCTGGTAAACTCCCACATGCTCTTCAAGTCCCAGCTCAAGTGTCCCCAGTTCTGCCTGCTAACCTGTTAGTAGCTAACTGGGTTGGCTGCTTACTTACTCTGGGTTAGTTACTTTCTTTTCTGGATTTACTTCACTCTGTATATCTCTGTTACAATATCATTTACATTATGTGATATTAAGATGTTTGAGCATCTCTTCCACCAAAAAGTGAGCCTCCTGTGTTTAGAGTCAGGTATTTTTCAGTTCATCCTAAGGGAAATTAGTCCTGAGTGTTCATTGGAAGGACTGGTGTTAAAGTTGAAACTCCAGTATCTTGGCCACCTGATGCAAAGAGCTGACTCATTTGAAAAGACTCTGATGCTGGGAAAGATTGAGGGCAGGAGGAGAAGGGGACAACAGAGGATGAGATGGTTGGATGGCATCACCGACTCAATGGACATGAGTTTGGATAAACTCCAGAAGTTGGTGATGGACAGGGAGGCCTGGCATGCTGCAGTTCATGGGGTCGCAAAGAGTCGGACACAACTGAGAGACTGAACTGAACTGAACCATATCAGCTAGCACAATGCCTAGCACGTAGTAGGTGCTCAACAAACATGTTTACTGAGTAAGAGAATTTCAGTCTTTTTAGCAGAGTCGCTGAGGCCCAGAGGTGGGTTTTTTTCCCCCAATAACTCCAGTTGTAGCATTCAGAAAGTATGTCAATTCATTCTTTTTTCCATCTGTGCTAGTGGTCTGATTGATAGGAATAATTTCTATGGCTAAAGAGGATATTAAAAAAACTTTAAGTTCCTACCAAGTATGTGCCCAGAACTTTGCAAGGTCCACTATGGGACTCAAGGAGAGAAGATGAATCACTTTTCAAAGGGAAGTTAAAATGAATGATAACTTTAAAAATGTGAATGTGAGAAGGATAATTTATAACAATTTGCTTAAATGAATGTCAGTTGGAATTTTCAAGGCAGGTTTTGCAGAAGAGGTCAATTTTTAGCAAGAACACAGACAATATGCTCCCCTCTCCTACCCCAACCTTCTTTTTCAAGCTCTACCAACTCCATACCCATGTCTACATCTTTTCAGGGTTTAATTAGAACAAAAATTCTAGAATCTGGTGGTTCTTGTCTATCTACTGAGGTGGGAGGAAAGCTTGAATTTCCTTTTCCTTCCTCCATCTCCTCCCTTTATTACTTACATCGTCCTTATCTCTTCCTTCTATAGAAGAAATAGCACAATGCCCACCACCAGAACACTCTTGCACCTAATATTATACACATTAATCTCTCTTAGTAGAAGTGCATTCTTGCATTCCTAAAATTTATATAAAGAAGTAATATGTTGGTAAGTAAAAATGATTATTTTTTTCCTTGTATGAGAATTCACAGGTGGAACACCTAATGAGTAAATGTATTATAAAGGCCATTCACACTAGGCTTTGGATGAGAATGTGCAAAATATGAACAGAAACATGATCCAGAGACTTCGGTGAGCACAAGTGAGTTGCACCATGGAGGTGAGGGTTTTAGACTTTTCTCATCCTCACATTAAAATGCTATTTCAGTATTTTCCGGGGTCTAAGAAAATTTTACAGATCTGCCTTTCTCAGTGACAAAACCTGATTTGCCTTTACCCAAGAAGCAGTTATTAGTATTCATTTTGGTTACCAGTTCAGTGCTTTTATCACAAACTAGATTTTTTTCCCCTGAAATACAATAATTTTCCTCTCTACTATCTCCAGTAAAATTTGTACAATTTTAAGAATGTTCCTCAAAATTCTTATGAAGAAATGAGATGGGCTAAATTCTATTCTGTGAAAATTCATACTAACAAAAATCATATTAACTAATCCCAATACCTCAGAATGTGGCTGTATTTGGAGACAGGGTCTTTAAAGAGATAGTTAAAGTTATATAAGGTCATTATGGTGGGTCCTAATCCAATCTGAGGAGAAGGCAATGGCACCCCACTCCGGTACTCTTGCCTGGAAAATCCCATGGATGTAGGAGCCTGGTGGGCTGCAGTCCATGGTGTCGCTGAGGGTCAGACGTGACTGAGCGATTTCACTTTCACTTTTCACTTTCCTGCATTGGAGAAGGAAATGGCAACCCACTCCAGTGTTCTTGCCTGGAGAATCCCAGGGACGGGGGAGCCTGGTGGGCTGCCGTCCATTGGGTCGCACAGAGTCAGACACGACTGAAGCGACTTAGCAGCAGCAGCAGCAATCCAATCTGGGCTTCCCAGGTGTCTCATTGGTAAAGGATCTGCCTGCCAATGCAGGAAATTCGGGTTCAGTTCCTGGGTCGGAGAGATCCCTGGAGAAGGAAATGGCAACCCCCTCCAGTAGTCTTGCCTGGGAAATCCCATGAACAGAGGAGCCTGGCAGGCTGTACTCCATGGGGTTGCAAAGAGTCCAACATGACTGAGCAACTAAACAACAACAAATCCAATCTGACTGCATAACGGTCTGCATAAGAAGGGATTAGGACAGAGATACACACACACACACACACACACACACACACACACACCCACACACACACACACACACACACACACACACGCGCAGAAGTACCAGGTGAGAACAGAGTAAAGACGACTATCTACAAGCTGAGAAGAGAGCCCTCAAACCTTGCTGATATTTTGATCTTTAACTTGTAGCTTCTAGACCTATGAGAAGACACATGTCTGTTACTGAACTCAACCCATCTGCGGTGCTCTGTCGTGGCAGCCCTAGCAGACTATTGCAGGAGGCTTTCACTTCACTGCCACGAATCTATAGATCCATAGCGAGAGAACCTGCAATTTGTGATTAACAAGATAAACTAACAAGGTGTGAAATCTCATTTGTTTGCTTTGTTTTTAATATTCCGTGTAAAAGAGGATGTTTACCACGGACGTTTACCTATAACGTTTACTTGAATACTTTCCGTATATATAATCTGTTACCTAGCTTTAACACGGCTTTAGTTTTTGTTATGTGTGTATGTGTGTGTTCACTCGTGTCTGACTTTTTGCGACCCCTAGGCACCTATGTGCATGGGATTCTCCAGGCAAGAATAGTGGATAGGGTTGCCATGCCCTCCTCCAAGGGATCTTCCCAACACAGAGGGTCGAACCCACATCTCCTGCACTGCCAGGTGGATTCTTTACCACTGTGCCACTGGGAAGCCTAGATTTCATTATACTCATTTATTTCTGAACACCAGAGGATAGAGAAAGCAGGGGTGGGGGGAGACAGAAGGTGAATCCTTTGCGTGTAGAGAGGTTTTTTGCTTGGTGCTCTCTGATGACTCACCTCCCTCGGGTGGAACGAAAGGGATCGTCTGAGTTTTCGGCCACATGGTCACCAGGGTTAGCTGTGGCTCTGTAGCTTCCTGGGCAGTGGCTTGCCATCTCTGCCAACACTTCCCCTTCTCTCTGGCTTTCTCTGCACCACTATTCTCAGTTGAGGAGTGCCTGCTGCTCCACCACCTTCCACAGGCCTCAGGACCCAGCATCACCAGCTGAGCTCACACTGTGTCCACTCAGGGAATTGACTAGGAGGTTTCTCTGCCCAGGCTTTGCCCAGTTGATTTAACATGATATCAAAGCAAATGTCCTGAGTCGGGAAGATCCACTGGAGAAGGGACAGGCTACCCAGGCAAATGACTTCACTCAGCACTACCTCTAGAGGGAAAGTAGATATTTCCCCCCCAATTTATTTATTTTAAACCAGTGACAGCACAGGCAGAAAGGTATCCAACCAATCCACAGAGACTACACACCTAAAGGCTAAAAGTTGCTAACATAAATCACAGGCTGCCTTATTTTTTCACTCACGCCAATTCTCCATGCTCACATCTGTTTTCACAGACTCTCAGTGAAAAGCTCCAGAAAGAAGACCCACATCGGGGGCAGTTCACTTCCCTGGCCTGACACACACACATATACACACACACCAATCAACATGGGAAACAGCGCTCCCCACTCCACAGAATGGGAATCTGTCATGAGACCCACTATGATTCTCTGTCTCAGGACTATAAGCTGCAGACAGGTCCCAGTGACCCGCATCGTGGTACAAGCCAAAATAAATTTAAGTTCCTTGATTCATGATTGGACTTGGGATTGAACCTCAAGAATTAAGGTTAATTAAATAAGAAAATAATCCAAAAGAAAGAACAGTAGATTACAAATGTTTGTTGTTGTTCCCTCGCTCAGTCACATCTGGCTCTTTGTGACCCCATGGACTGTAGCACCCCAGGCTTCCCTGTCTTTTGCTGTCTCCCAGAGTTTGTGCAAATTCATGTCCATTGAGTTTTACAAATGTTTATTTTGGCATTATTTGGGAAGTGGTATAACAATCCCCAAATAGGAAAGTTATAAACAAAGCAAGATATACGTGCTTTAGGATACTATAGACTGATTTCTGGAATCATATAAATCAGTAACCTGGAGGAGGGTGGTGTAGCCACCCACTCCAGTATTCTTATCTGGAGAATCCCCATGGACAGAGAAGCCTGATGGGCTACAGTCTGTGGAGACACAAAGTTGGACACAAAAGCAACTTAGCAGGCATGCATAAAGCAATAAGATGGTGTTGTCTGAAATAGATCAAAATATAGAAAGATTTGATAGAATTTTCCATGCATGTGCTAGGAATAAGGAGTTACTACACCCCACACCTCACTCACCCCCTCAAAAATGCAACCTTTTGAATGAACAGCCTTGTTATGTAAAAGCAGGGCTTGGAAAAGTCTGGGGCCAGTAGGTTGAAAGGCTCCCGCAGGACCAGAAAAGTGTGGGCCACATGGCAGCCAAAAGCATCTGGCCTCTGGGAAGAGCCCTGGGGATGTCAGGCATGTAACACACAGTGAGGAAAGGTGTGTGGCGAGAGCACAGTACCATCTGTGCCACGTGTAATCCAAGTGACCAGCTGGGCCTGTCAGGAGCTGTCCCTGATGCACACATACCGAACAGAGCAGCAAAGAAACAGGGTAAACAAAACCAACTGGTGTGTGAGTTGATTATGGACTCATTTTTCCCTTTAGAATTTTTGTTGATGTCACTGAAGAGGACATATTTCAAACATATTTCAGTAGACTTTTAAAGAGCACACATGCTGGTTGATAGAAACAGCATGCATCTTCTTTATTATATGGATCAGAAAGAGACTCTCAGGAGATGTGGAGAGAAGAGAACCCTCCCACACTGTTGGTGGGAATGTGAGTTTTTGCACCTACTGTGGATAACAATGGGCTTCCCCGGTGACTCAGTAGTAAAGAATCTGCCTGCAATGCAGGAGCCACAGGAGCTGCAGGTTCGATCTGTGGGTCCAGAAGATCCCCTGGAGGAGAGCATGGCAACTCACTCCAGTACTCTTGCCTAGAGAATCCCATGGACGGAGGAACCTGGCAGGCTACCGTCCACAGGATGGCAAAGAGTCTAACACAACTGAAGCAACTTAAGGCAGCCCATGGATAACAGTATGGAGGTTCCTCAAAACCTAAAAGCAGAGTTGCCTGATGATCTAGCAATCCCACTCCTGGGCATATATCCAAGAACTCTAATTCAAAAAATACATGCACCCCTATGTTCACAGAAGCACTATTCACAACAGCCAAGACACTGAAGCAATCTAAATTGGCAGATGAATGGGTAAAGAAGACATGGTACATATATGCAATGGAATACTACTCAGTCATAAAAAGAAGGAAACAATGCAATTTGTAGCAACATAGATAGACCTAGAGATCCTAATACTAGGTAATTCAGAAAGAGAAAGACAAATACCATATGATATCACATATGTGGAATCTAAAATATGACACAAATGAATTTATCTACAAAATGGAAACAGACTCATAGACGAGATCACACTTGTGGTTGCCAAGGGGGAACAGGGTTGGGGGGGGACAGATTAGGAGTTTGGGATTAGTAGATGCAAACTGTTATATATAGAGTGGTTAAACAACTCGGTCCTACTATATAGCACAGGGAACTATCTTCAGTATCCTGTGATAAACCACAATGGACAAGAATATGAAAAAAATACATATGTATATATTTATATATAACTGAATCATTTTGCTGTACAGCAGAAATAACACTGTAAATCAACTATACCTCAATAAGATACATATTTTAAAAAGAGAAAGGAACTCCCAGAGGAGGGACTTTTGAGACATTCAGTAGATGGGAAAGAGTCCTGCTTTCATTTATCAACACTCTTAACACCTCCTGCCTCCTTTTCTCTCAAGAAAAATGACACCTCCACAGACATCTTGTCCTCACCCACTGCTGCTTTTATGTCCCCTTCGTCATTCACCAGCCACATTAGATTTAACGTGGCCTCGTTTGTCAGATCCAAACAGCTGCTTTTCCTCAGTATGCAAGACAGGTTGTGTGCGGCAAGTTCCCTTCATAGCCTTCCTTTAGTGACATTCCTTTGGCGAAGCCCAGGGTACACTTGGTGGTCATGAGGGTCAAGTGTTGGTTCCTACAGCTTAAATAGTCCCCTGCCCTTTAAAAAATCTGACATGGAAATGAAGAGTCATTCAATTAAGTTTCTCTTGGGTTTGCTACCAACAGCTGAACTCTGGGAGAATGGTAATACTGCCAGAACCATCATTGGCGCAGAGCACTTGTTAATGTTCATGTTAATAAAAAACAAATTATTCATTCCATAAATATTTGCTGAGACCTACCACGGGTACTGAGTGGTGACAGAGCTGTGGAGAGGACCAGGTGCTGACTCTGGATGATGCCCTTTTCTCAGACTAGAAAGACAGCAAAGCCTACACTCCACACGCTTACAGTCAGTTTGGGTGCCTAAAGTTCCCCGTTTTCCTTAACCCTCCCTAGAGGCTGCAGTTCCCACAAACATCGCCTGGCCCTCTACCCAGTCCCCATGTGTGCGCCTACGCTTCCATTTGGTTTTTATTTCCATATATTTAGCTACAAATAAAAAGCTCTCCTTTGGAGAAAATGTTTCAGCAATTGTGTTGCCAACTTTGAACTTGTTTCTCTTAAGCCATCAGCCTTTCTATGTTCCCCGCTGTGAAATTGACTAAAAAACAGCATGAAGCTGACAGGTTTCTGTATAGAGACCGGACATAGCATTAAAAATGTCTGAGATTTTTGTTCCCTCTTTTAACACAGGGCATCTTCCAGAGCATCTATTTCTTCATATTATTATCATCAGTGTTCACCAAAAGTTTTTGTTATCCAAAAAGATAATTCAAAACTAGGAACTGTATTCAACCAATTTTTCTCAAATAGAGCTCTCCTAGGGGAATGACTTATACCCTAGATGCAATATTAAAACTCTTTGTTGAAGAATAAAATAAGTTAAAAATAAATTCTTCAGGTTTTCTATGTTCATTGGAGTTTATTCAACCCATAGCACATTTTTTGGTAAGAAATGGCAGGCTATTGACCCTCCTCTGCTCAGAGACAAAACATACAGGAGGGGACACAGACCTTTAAAAATAACATCTGTGGCAGAAGCAGACATATGCCTGCGTGTTGTGTCTTATTCAACTTCATGTCCACCAAGCCAAACCCAATGCCTCGCTCAGAGCAGATGCTCAATAAACGTTTGTCAAATAAACCCATGAATGAGAAGACCCTGTGCTCTGGTATCAGCTCTTTGTTGGAAGAAGGGATGGTGGTCAGAGGGGTTCCGTCAGTAGCCTGGCAACCACATTTGTGATCATGGGCAGCTGAAGATAGCAGAGGATCATATTTCGAAAGAAGCCCCAGTGGCTCTACAGGTAAAGAACCCATCTGCCAAGGCAGGAGATGTTGGAGACACAGGTTTGATTCCTGGGTGAGGAAGATGCCCTGGAGAAGGAAATGGCAACCCACTCCAGTATTCTTGCCTGGAAAATCCCATGGACAGAGGAGCCTGGCAGGCTACAGTCCATGAGGCACCTCACCCTACAACCTGCACCCACTGCAGAGTCAGCCTCAAGAGGACTCTGTCTAGACGTGAGAATCCTCTGAAACTATGTCCATAGAAAGTGCTGGGTGCCCTCCAGAGTTTCAGGGGCCTGAGTTTCCCAGGACTACCCCCAGAGTCTATGTAGCAGCTCTCATAGCAGCACCCAGCAGCACAGATGCCTAGCAGCTTAACTCTATGCTTTGGCTTCCAAAATTAGGTCTCGAGCCAGACAGCTTTCCTGGATCTCAAACCATTTCACATTTTCTCTTGAACATCAACCCAGGGGCACTGTATAGAAATGCCAAACTCGAGCCTTAGACTTTCCTCTGAACCACGCACTACAGCTTGTGGGCCCCAATACCAGACTCATTCTTTGTGTTTTCCAAGGGTACCCCATTCTCCTTCCATACTCAACTCCCCACATTTCCTCAACACCTCCACACTTTGGTGAGAGGCATTTCCAGGGCCTGAGATCGCCTTGCACCTATATCTTTCTTGGAAAACTATTCATCTTTCAAGAATTCACTCTATATCACTCCCTTTCCTTACCTCTCCTCACTCCTCTGGCATGGAGTGAGCTTCCAGAGAACTTTGTTCAGGGGTTCACCTAGCACTTGTCATTTATCTATGAGCTTAGTTGTCACCTCTTGGCTGTGACTGTCACACCCCCCACCAAGAGTTCTCAAAGCCAAGCGAACATCGAAATCTTCTGGGGAATTTTTGAAACAGAAATTCCCAGGCCTCCTACCTGGAGATTCAGACTCAATAGGTTTGGGGTGGAACCCAGGGATGCTGAATCTCTACAGCTTCCTGAGGAGGACTTCTCTGGTGATCCATTGGTTAAGAATCTGCTTGCCAATGCAAGGGACACAGGTTTAATCCCTTATATGCTGCAGAGCAACTAAGCCCAATGGCCACAACTGCTGAAGCCCTCTTACCCTAGAGGCTATGCTCTACGCCAAGAGAAGGCAACACAATGGGAAGCCAGCACGCCACAACTAGAGAGTAGTCCTCACTCTCTGCAACTAGAGAAAGCCCATGTGCAGCAATGAAGACCCAGTGCAGTCAAAACACAATAAATTTAAATTTTTTAAAATAATAATAAAATCCCCTGAGGGGATTCTGGAGCTCAGCTATGTATGGGAACCTCATTCTAAGTAACAGCTCCTATGTTTTTTCCCCAAAGTGTTTATCCATTTAATGTATTTGTTCTTCTAAACACTGCAAGGCAGGCTGGGAATTTTAAGATGCAGAATAAAGTTCTTAGGCAGAGACAGCACACTCCACAATCATTTTGCAAGAATACTATAAAGTGAAGTGAAGTGAAGTGATGTCGCTCAGTCGTGCCTGACTCTTTGCGACCCCATGGACTGCAGTTTACAAGGTTCCTCTGTCCATGGAATTTTCCAGGCAAGAGTACTGGAGCGGGTTGCCATTTCCTTCTCCAAGGAATAGCTCCAAAATCATACCCACCGCTGGCACAACATACAAGTTGGAGGACAGGATGTGTCAGGAAGAGAAATGCTCATTGCAACCAAGGAGAAACCTCTGTGAGACGGTTGCTCCGGGATGTTTCCCGGTCAGACAAGCACACCCTTGATCCTGTATCCTTTCTTATGCAGCAGGCAGCAGAGCATCAGTCTGAGGTAGAAGATCCAACTTTGGTGGGAACATGAGTGACCTGATGAACAGATGTCCAGTGGACACTGAGGGAAAGCAAGATGTTCTGAACCACTGCAAGATTGAGAGGATCCTGAAAGAGAATTGCTAGTTAGTTCAGAGTCTGGAAATAGGTGGCAGAATTGAACCCCACGTCCAGTTCCAGAGAGCCTCGGCTACCCTGAGGTGTGCACCGTGTGCTCAGCCATGTCCGACTCTTTGCGACCCTGTGGGCTGCATGCAGCCCGCCAGGCTCCTCTGTCCAGGGGATTTTCCAGGCAAGAGTACTGGAGTGGGTTGCCATGCCCTTCTCCAGGGGATCTTCCCAACCCAGGGATCAAACCCACATTGCTTCTGTCTCCTACATTGACAGGCGGATTCTTTACCACAAGCGCCACCTGGGAAGCCCCACCCTGGGGAGGAAATTGCATCTAATTTCTGACAGATTCTCTCTTTTCCCTGTGCATTTTTTCCCCATCTCTCCCACTTCCTCAAAAACTTTTATAGACCAGTAGCTTTTCCAGTCTTCCCCAAACCCATATCAAGGGTCTTCAAAGCCCAAGAGAATAACCTGGCTCAACATCAGGGGCCTGTATGTGACCTGTAAATGAATCCAGCTGTGCAAAAGGTGGAAGACGGTCTCTGAATCCACCCTGGGCAGGGAGTCTGACCAAATACAAAATACAATTTCAGAAAGGTGAGAAAAACCTTGAGCTGGAGGTGAGAGTGACTGGTTTCCCCCCACAGAGGAAGGAGAAGTTTCCCCCCACGGAGGAAGCCATCATCTCTGTCAGAGACAGCTGATGCAGCTCCCCTGCTGGCTCCCCTGCAATCTGGCAGCACTTGGAGCCCCTTGGGGACTCTGTTTAGGAGCCACTTAAATCCATAATTCAAATTCAAGAGCATTTTCAATGTAAAAAGAGTAATGCTTGATTTGATTTTATTACCTTGGGCTTACAGGGGAAAGGGAAGTAGGGAGGGGAGGAGAGCCTGCACTTCTTCCCCCGTGAGCAGTGACAGCTGCTGCTGGTGGGGGAACATGCCCAGGACATCGCTTTCCTGTATAATTACTCCCAGGCAGGAAAATAAAACAATCCGCATTTTCTCCCCAAACTACCAGCAACCTCCCCAACCTTGCACCTCAGGAAACAAGGTCTTTGCCATCGGGCAACTTGACAGGCTGTCCCACAACAATCATCAGTTGTCACAGGCAGGCTGCAAGGAGAAGGGAAACCTCCAGGGCCGAGTAGAAGCAATCAGGAGAGTTCCAATGTGCCCACCGAAGGGACCCCCAGATAAGCGTAAGGGAGCATCAAGGGAAGACGAGGGCCCAGCAGATGGCTCTCCAGGGTCTGCCTGTGATTCAATGTCTGTGTTCACATGGACAATTCATGGACTATTTCTACACACAGATCTCACCTCCTTGGAAAACCAATGGCAAGATTAGAGCAAAAATAGACACATCTACGAAATTTGTTTTTCTATTTCTGACTTAGGGGTTTCCCTAGTGGCTCAGAGGGTAAAGCGTTTGCCTTCAATGCAGGTAGACCTGGGTTTGATCCCTGGGTCAGGAAGATCCTCTGGAGAAGGAAACGGCAACCCACTCCAGTACCTTTGCCCAGAAAATCCCATCGACGGAGGAGCCCAGTAGGCTACAGTCCATGGGATGTTGTTGTATGGTAGAAGCCAACACAATATTGTAAATTAAAGAGAAGGAAAAAAAAATTTTTTTAATAGATACATCTAATCCAGTATCACTGAAATCTTCAACCAACATAAAGTCATAAAAATCCTAGCACCCTCCAAAGGTTCCCAGCTGGTCTGTCCTCCAAACTCAGATGGAGATGAAAGGAGGGTGAAAGTGTCCATGTAGGTGGAGAGCCTGGTGGCTTCCCCTACCCCCTTGCCACCTGCAGACACTAACATGGCCTGGCCAGGGCCACATGGCTTCCTGGAGCCCTAGTCTGTGAAGACCAGTGTCCCTGGAAAGGTTGGCGACATGCAACAGCTTGAACTTCGCTGAGTGCATCACTAGTGAAGGAACTGATCATGGGGCAGACATGGCAGTAAGCAAGCCCTCCAGTGGTGTGTATAGTAAATGTATGAACAGCCAGGTGCTCGGTCTGTCAGGCCCGTCACCTGCTCTGGGATTCCAGCCACACCCACCCAATTAGTTAATTGGTACCAGGTAGCCCTGCAACTGTGATTATAGCTGGCTGGACCAGGAAGGCATGCCTGACTCAAGAGCAGCCTGGCTCAGGGACCCTGCCCAACAGGCACAATTGTGACCTAATTAAGCTGTCAGATCTCATTGCTTAGATCTTTTGAGATCCCAACATTATTAAAAAATAGTTAGAAGCAAGAAATAGAAGTTGGTAGAGGGGATAAAAAACATTCTGTTTACCAAATATGCAAACCAAGTTCATATCTAACCACCAGAGTATCAAAAAATTATTTTAGAAATAACTGCTATTTTATTTTATAAAAACTTCATCATCATGGAGGAAAAAATCAGAACTTTTCCTAGATTTATTTATATTTATCTTATGAAACTCTGTATGGCGTTTACTTTGAAATTCGGATCAGGAGAGGGAGGGCAGCCTACACATTTTCTGGGCTAAAATGTCTTAATGTGAACCTGAAAAACTACAAAGAGAAGCAGCAGGAAGAAGCCCCAAAGCAGTAGGAGCCAAGGGCAGGAGAGAAGAAAGCATCAGGCAGCCAGAAGGCAGGAGGAAGCGGTGCACACCAGAGACTCGCTGAGTCACCGTAGGGACCGGGCTGCAGAGAGGGGATGAGGGGATGCAGGGACAGGCTCAGCTCCTGGAGGAAACCTCCTGAAATTCCTGCGGTGCCCAGAGTTGCGGCAGTGGCCTCAGTGTGGCCCACAGCTCCCCATTTCCTCACCTAGCCTTACCACAACGCTTTATCTCCTGAACTTGAGTTTTGTCTTTGCTTCCTGAAACCTAAAAGAACCTAACTAAGGCATCATATTAGCAAATAAAAGAAATATATTCAGATACCACAATCTAAGCCAAAAGGGGAGTGGACAGGTTACTATGATTTATGTGGTTCAGTTGAGAGGCTTAATTCAAGAAGAGCTAGAGTACCTTCAGAAGAGGTATCGGAGGCTAGGACAAATACATGGGAAACTGCGTCTTAAACGGGCAACCATCAGGAAGCTAGGGGTGTACCATCAGAAGAAGAGAGAATTCAGGGAGCTCATGGTAGATGGTGTCCTGTGTCAGAGGACTGTCAAGTGGAGGAAGGATTAGAGCTGTTTCCTGTGCCAAGGGAAAGAAATAGAAACGGGGGGAGTAAAGCTTTTATTTCAATAATTAGAGAAGCTGTTCAAAAATCTGAATTTTTCAGAAGATGGGTGGTCTACTTTAAAAGGTAGTGAGTTGTTTGTTATTGAAAATGTCTAAAGCGAAAAATGACTGTGCTTTGGCAGCAATATTTTAAAGAGAAAATTAAAAAATCATCTCAATTATGAGAATGCATGAGAGACAGACCCCTTCCATCCATGACCTTTCCTGTGTAAGGAGCACAAATTCTGGAGCCTCATTACTCAGGCTTGTATCCTGGATGATTAAAAATTAAATGTAAGTCCTGAAACCATAAGACTTTTTAGAAGAAACATAGGTCATTGACATCATTCTTAGAAACTTTTTTTTTTTTCATGTTATCTCCTCAGGCAAGGAAAACCAAAGCAAAACTAAAGAAATGGGACTACTTGAGACTAAAAAGCATTTGCATATTGAAGGAAACTATCAACAAAATGACAAGGCAGCCTCCTGAATGAGAGAAGATATTTGCAAATCACATATCAGATAAGGGGTTAATACCTGAAATATACAAAGAACTTACACAACTTAACATCAAAAATAAACAGCCTGAACAGAAAGACACTTGAAAAGATGTTTAGCTAATCATAAGGGAAATGCAAATCAAAACTACAGTGGGATATCACCTCACATCTGTAAAAATGACTATTATCAAGGAGACAAAAAAATAACAACTGCTAGCGATGATGTGAAGAAAAGGAAACCCTCATGGACTGTTGGTGGGATGGTATTAAATTGGTGCAGCCACTATAGAAAACAGCATAGACTGTTTGGGAGATTCCCCCCAAAATTTAAAAATAGAATTATCATCACACAATCCAGTAGTTTCACTTCTGGGTAATTTTTTTCATCAAAAAATAAAAACACTAATTTGATAAGATATATGCACCCCAATGCTCATTGTAACATATACAATGACCAATATATGGCTGCAACATGTCTATTAATAAATGAATAGATAATGAAAATGTGGTTAATAATGGAATACTATTAACCATAAAAAATAATGAAATCTTGCCATTTGTGACAACATGGATGGGCCTAAAGGGTAACATACTAGGTAAAATAAATCAGACAGAGAAGGACAAATACTGTCTGGTTTCACTTACATGTAGAATCTAAAAAACAAAGCAACTGTACAAACATAACAAAATGGAAGCAAATGTATAAACACAGAGAACAACTTGGTGGTTGCCAAAGGAAAGAGGGTGGGGAGGTTCAGTGAAACAGCTGAAGGGAGATTAAGAGATACAGATTTTCAGTTACAAAATAAATAAGTCATGGGGATGTAATGTACAGCTTAGGAAATATAATCAATAATATTGTAAAAACTTTGTGACAGGTGGTAGCTAGACTCATGCTGGTGACCATTTTGCAATATATAAAAATATCCAATCTCTATGCTGTACACCTGAAATTAATGTAATATTGTAAGTCAGTTACATTGAATACTTCAATATTTAAGAAGGGAAAAAAGATTATAACAGATGAATGCAGGGAATCAGCAGAGTGCTGCGATGGATGTTAGAGGGCACAATGAAGACAGGGTGAAATGCTTGCCTATGGCCCAAATCCTCAGGAAAAGAAAGTCCTTATTTCCCTGGGGAAAATGCAAATGACTGATGCAATTCCTTCTTACCACAAAGAGGAGGAGAATAGAGGATAGGTAAGAATCTCTGCTAAACATTTCAGATTTTTAACCCAAAATAAAAAGACTGACCATTTTTACAGGCAAAAGAAGTCTATGCAATGCTTTAGTTACGTAGCTTCAATATAATTATCTATTCCATTTCTCTGCACCCTCCTCAAAAATTAAATTTCTCACCTTTCTCATAGTCAATTTTGCATCCAAGTAATAAGATCACATCGATAACTGAAACTAATATATAAAGCCCCAAATTTCATTTTAGTGAAAACTATCCAATTTCCTAAGCGCATCTTTAGTAGCCAGCATATCTTCTGATGGGTTGGACTAAAAGGAAACCAGAGATTAAAAGAGACATGAAGAGGTTCAAATCATACCCCTCCTGAGCTTTCAGCTCCCACAGAAGAGTCTTCTGGCTAGGAGGTTTATTAATCAGGTTAAGCTGGACTGTTCTAACAAAGTATTACAAACCTCCAAGTCTCAGTGGCTTAACATGACAGCAATTTATTTCTCCAGTTATTTAAAGCCAACACAGACAAGCAATTCCCCAAGGTAACTTATCTCTCACATGGTGACTAAGAGATACAGGCTCCCTCCATCATGATTTCAGGATTGTGAAGAGAAAAGGTAAAGAGCTCACACTGCCTCTGAAATGCCTCTGATGAAAAGAAGCACATCTCTCTTCTATTCACTATCTGTTAGCCAAAATCAGAGACACGGTTTTCAACCTCACTTCAAAGAGGCTCAGCAAAGTAGGGGAGCACTGGAATACGAGGGAGCATTACGCCTCTTGTGGAGTACACAATTCTCACCAAAATCAAACTTAGGTCAGGGATAGTCAGATGGCTTGGGAATTCAACCTCAGGCAGACACAGATACCCTGGTCTCAACATTCCACAGTTTAAGAATTTCTGCTTGTCTATGTTTAAAACATGTCAGTTTTCCCCATAAAGAGAGAGTACCCTGGTATTTGAATAAAATGTTAAGGAAAGCACACCAAGTCCCAGTTTTGCAGAAGATGGAACTTTAAAGATGACAACAAAATCAACACCATTCTTATCAGACTTGATCCAAGATTTGGAAACTATCATAGTCTGGACACCATGCACATAAGCCCATCATTGGGCATGGATCATGTAATTAACAAACATTTTCAAATTATATGCACAACAAAGCATAGCTTAGTTTTTCCATTGTTTCAGGAATTTTTTTTTCTAAAATGCTGCAATCTCCAGGAAATGTTCATGTTCATTTTTTGGTGAAACTAAGTCTATTTCTCTATAGGACAAGGGTATTTTTGTTGCTTAGTTTTCTTTTTCCGGGGGCTGAGTGTATAGACCTTCTGAGTGCATTGCCCTCACTATGCAATTTTTTGCTGCCAGTTTCTATGTTGAAATACACACCATGACTTTTTTCTAGTAGTTGCTATTCTTGGAAAAGCCTCCAGGCCCTAGTACATGTATTGGAGAATGGCATTCAGGAAAGAGAATCACAGTAATAAATCTGATTTATGAAAGATATATGACTGAGAAATATGAAATCATCCTAATAGCGCCTGAAGTGGTAACTTTGCAGATATTTTTCCTCTCTTTCTTTGTAGATGGCAATTAGTGACCTCTGCTGCTGCTGCTGTCGCCTCAGTCGTGTCTGACTCTGTGCAACCCCATAGATGGCAGCCCACAAGGCTCCGCCGTCCCTGGGATTCTCCAGGCAAGAACACTGAAGTGGATTGCCATTTCCTTCTCCAGTGCATGAAAGTGAAAAGTGAAAGTGAAAACGCTCAGTTGTATCCGATTCTTAGCGACCCCATGGACTGCAGCCTACCAGGCTCCTCCGTCTCTAGGTTTCTTTCCAATATTCACTGACTGACACCATTCTACCCAGCCACCTCTGCCATCATCTTGGACAACAGGAATCCACTTATCCAACATAAGGGCTCCTGTCTCCACAACTTCCTGACCTTCAGTTACCTTATTAGGCTTGATCCACTTCAATCATCCATATAGGTGTAGCCCAAATCCTATATTCCCAGTAATTCAAGGACTCAAATTTAAACTCTTAAGATTCCAATCCTTAAGTATGGTTTCCTGTCCTTCAAGTACACTCAATCTCTCAATCCCTATACCCACTTTTCACATTTTTCAGCATCGAGTCCCTTGGCCTTAGGAGGTAGTGAGCTTCTTATTTCCGTGAATGTTTGGGAAGAAGAAAGTTGATCATCTGTCAGGGACGTGACAAAGGCCTACCTTGACCTTTTGAGAAATTCATGTTGCCCTAGAATGTGGAGGGATACAGAACCCAAGGACATAGTACAACTGTGATTTAAATGCTTGATTCTAGTAGCTGCAGGGACCTGACCTTCCAATGAGTTTTTTTTTAATATTTAAATGACCAAGGTTATAAACTAGGCACTAAATAAGGACAAAATAATTGAAGTGTTAGTTAGTGAAGACCCTTAGCAGGATTAAGAAACCATGTGTTAATTTAAATAAGCTGCACAATAGGGGCGAGGGGTTAGGAGGAACAAACTGTCCTCTAAAATAGGCAATCTATGAGGATATGTTGTCCAACACAGGGAATATAACCATTATTTTATGTTAATATAAGTAGTGTATGACATTAAAATTGCACACAGGGCCTCCCTGGTGGCTTAGATGGTAAAAAAATATCCACCTGCAGTACAGGAGACCCAGGTTCAATCCCTAGGTCTGGAAGATTCCCTGGAGAAGGGAATGCTACCCACTCCAGTCTTCCTGCCTGGAGAATTCCATGGATGGAGGACCCTGGTGGGCTACAGTCCATGGGGTCACAAAGATTCAGACATAACTGAGTAAACTAACACTTTCACTTTTTTCACATGTAACTGATAATAGTATGTCAGCTATACTTCAATAAGATAGATAAACAGATATAAATAGATAAAGCTGAGTTATGTTACAGTCAGTACCTTGCAAATGTAAAAAACAATGATACCCAAGAGTCTATAATTAAAGTAGTACCTAATTTACAGAAAGAAAATGGTGCTGCTCAAGAATCATAAATAGTGTTTAGGGCCATAACATCTGCCTCAAATCCAGTATACTGAAGTGAATTAAAACTTGCCTCAGCTTTTAGACTCCAATTTAGATCAGACTTAATTAGAAAATGTATTTGTTGTAATAAGAAAAGATAACACAAGAAAAAGAATCCTATATGGAACAGAAATATATACATGACACACCAGCATACTTACTAGTAAATATCTGAAAAACACATCAGTCACTTCAGCGGAGAGGAAGTGTGAAGGAGATGTGGAGACTTAATTCTATCTTTCCGTAGCTTTGGAAAGTTGAACCATAAACAAGGTTAATTTTTAAATTTTTCATCAAAGTACAAGATGCATGTACATAAAAAATATTGAATGGCACAGATTTCATGATAAACAGTCTCACTCCTCAGGAGGAACCACTTTCTCCTAATATTGTTTATAGTTCTTCTGATGGTTACTTTGATATCTCTAAATAATATACTTTTGATACTTTTCTTGATTTACTAATTTTCTATATTAACTAGTCTTCTCACAAATGAGCTCACCTACACTGCCCCATCTCCATTCTGCCCAGCATAGTCATATTACTACTTTTTGGTCTTTTGTTGTTTCTTTTCTCACCTTAAATCAAGTTTGCCCCTCTCCTTATCCTACCAACAGCAGACAATAGACAACATCTTTCAGCTCTCTACTGTTACTTACAGATTTATCATAAACCTTCATATTTTCACATTTGCAAAATAAAAAAGAAAGAACAAGAATCCTAAGTTGCAACCTAAGTGAAAGCAAACCAACAAGTCAAATACGTATACAAACTTGCGACCAGTCTGAAATCTGTAAATGGTCATCTCCAGACTGCCGGGATGAAGGTACTCCTGCATGGAAATTCTAAGCATTTACTGGACTTGGGATTATGGTCTTAGTATTCTTACACTGTCATCAAGGCAGACAATCATCCATCTTTTTTAGCTTAAGAGATCAAATAGGATCTTTTATGCATCAGAGAATACTGTCTCAGACATTGGTTTCCAACTGATAAAATCAAAGAACCATGTTTGGTTCAAAAAATGAACCAAAATCAAAGAGATGTTAGAAGAGACCTTCAAAACTCTTGGGACAATCTAAAGTAACTATGGAATTATTTTCTTTTCCTTGAGGAACAAAAGGAAGTTAATAAGACCATAACTGTTGCTTGTAAGCTATTTACAAGAAGATCTATGTGCCTCCTTTCCAGAAGACGAATACACTGCAAGAGGAGAAAATATAACACCTGCACACAAACTTTGCTCAAAGCTCTTCATTAGAACTTCCCTGGTGGTCTGGTGGTTAAGAATCCGCCTGCCAATGCAGGGGATAAATTCAATCTCTGGTCTAGGAAGATTCCACACATCATGAAGCAACTAAGCTTGTGGACCACAACTACTGAGCCTGCCCTCTAGAGCCCACGTGCCACAACTACTGAGCCCACAGGTCACAATTACTAAAGCCTGCAAGCCTAGAGCCTGTGCTGCACGAGAGGAGACACCACAATGAGAAGCTGCACACCACAACTGGAAGAGCAGCCCCCGCCTGCTGCAACTAGAGAAAGCCCACATGTAGCAATGCAGACACAGCAGAGCCATAAATAAATAAACACACACTTTTTTAAAAAAGCTTATTTGTTAGACGATTTTGCTAACTTGCTTCCTATGGTTCTTCTAGAGGACAGAAAGACTCTCATCTCCCTTTGTCCTGGGTGAATTAAGAGAATTATCATTGACAGACACAGTGGACCCAAGATTTCTGCTCTGAATAAAGTCCAAGAAAAGAACCAGACCACCTTCCCATTACTACTGTTCTCTACTGAAATATCTACTGCATTTCTGCCAAAGACGAGAGAGCTATGAGCAAAACCTTTCTACTATATCCCATCACCAAGCTCTGCCACCTTGAGTTCCAGAGCTATTCATATCTTTAAATGTCACTTTTGGCAGAAAACTCGAAGCAAGGTAGAAAAATAAGATTATTTCCTAGCACTGTATTTGATAGGAAAAAATGGGTAGACAAAACCCTTTGACTTAAAGACTCCTAAACTGTCCATCTCATTGCAAGGAAAATGATATCAATAACTGCTAATCCTCTAGAGACATCCTCTAACCTGGGAATAGTCCTATGACGCTTTATTCAATGGTTGACTGGACAAGTAACTGCTAAGCTTCTCGGAAACCCCAGAGCATTACACAAGTGCTTATTACGTAGCTGGCTCCCTATATCAGTTCAGTCACTCAGTCGTGTCTGATTCTTTGTGACCCCATGAATCGCAGCACGTCAGGCCTCCCTGTCCATCACCAACTCCCGGAGTTCACTCAGACTCATGTCCATCGAGTCAGTGATGCCATCCAGCCATTTCATCCTCTGTAGTCCCCTTCTCCTCCTGTCCCCAGTTTCTCCCAGCATCAGAGTCTTTTCCAACGAGTCAACATTTCGCATGAGGTGGCCAAAGTACTGAAGTTTCAGCTTTAGCATCATTCCTTCCAAAGAAATCCTAGGACTGATCTCCTTCAGAATGGACTGGTTGGATCTCCTTGCAGTCCAAGGGACTCTCAAGAGTCTTCTCCAACACCACAGTTCAAAAGCATCAATTCTTTAGCGCTCAGCTTTCTTCACAGTCCAACTCTCACATCCATACATGACCATAGGAAAAACCATAGCCTTGACTAGATGGACCTTAGTTGGCAAAGTAATGTCTCTGCTTTTGAATATACTATCTAGGTTGGCCATAACTTTTCTTCCAAGGAGTAAGTGTCTTTTAATTTCATGGCTGCAGTCACCATCTGCAGTGATTTTGGAGCCCCCCAAAATAAAGTCTGACACTGTTTCCACTGTTTTCCCATCTATTTGCCATGAAGTGATGGGACCGGATGCCATGATCTTCGTTTTCTGAATGTTGAGCTTTAAGCCAGCCTTTTCACTCTCCACTTTCACTTTCATCAGGAGGCTTTTTTGTATAGCACTGAAATAATATGCCATGCAAATGTTCAGAAGGAAGGAAAGGAGATGCAGTGAGAATAGTTTCAGCATTCCCTCAGAGGGGAAGCTGATCTTTATCATCTGATGTGCAATCAGACACTGGATGCGTTTAGTCCACAACTTTACTTTTCAACAAGAATCCTAACTTGATGTTTAGGAGCTGCCACTGTTGCTGTTGGTGGTTTTAATCCCCTTTAAAAATATGTATAGGTGTTGCATGAAAGGAGAGAAGGTTAGCATTCTCCTTGACAAGGATGGAAGAGGTCCTCAGGCCTGGCAACATGCATATGGTTAAGTCACTACCACCCACTTTGTAGCATCTAACCACTGGTTTTTGTTTTGTGTTGTGCAAATAGGAGTGAAAGGGTAAAATTATCAAACCCATTAAACCTGTAAAAAAAAAATGTATAGAACTTTGTTAGGTAATTTAAACCTGAAAACAATTTGTAAAATCCTTCTGTTGTTTTATACCATGGTCTGTCTGTCGCTAAGTTGTGTCTGACTCTTGCAACACCATGGACTGTAGCCTGCCAGGCTCCTCTGTCCATGGGATTCCCCAGGCAAGAATACTGGAGTAGGTGGTCATTTCCTTCTCCAGGAGATTTTCCCAACCCAGGAACTGAACCTGGGTCTCCTGCTTTGCAGGTAGATTCTTTACCAACTGAGCCATCAGGAAAGTCCTTGTACTTATACCATGGAATACTAAGCAAATACCAAGCTGTTCAAATGAAGTAAATCGGGGGAAATGTATCTAGCTTGTCAGATTTGCTCAGCCACCCCCATTATGACCAAAAATTCCTCAGGAAAATTACACAAGACAAAAGCTAGTTTGAAATTAATGTCACAGGGGGAAATGGTTCTAAATAAGTTGAGTTTTAAAAGAAAAATAATGAAGCCACTAGCTTAAAAGCAAAATCAATTTTAAAAGATAGAGATCCAATGGGGACTACTCTGCATTTAAAATGACTAAACTCTTTCATTTAATGCAAGCCAGGTATGATGTTTACACAAACCATTACAAGTTGCTGGAATATATGAAATCCTAAGGAATCCAATATCAATCACATGCTGTGGGATGAATCACACAAAGCTTCTGAATATAAAATAGCAGAGACAACCCAAATTTGAGATTTAAAATCTTAAAAAATGAGATCTGACATCTTTGATAGCAGTGCTTGTATTAATAATGGCACTTTGAAGTCTATATGAAAAAGAAAATAAATAAGCAAATCCATGTTCTTTTAGAATGCATATACCCATTAACAGAACCTAACAAGCTGATGGCAGCAAATGGTACCTAAAGGGTGTCTGTCCCAAAGCCTGGGATGAGGAGGGTTTATGGCTTCCTGTCTCCCAGCCACATGAAGTTGCCTTGGTGACTTTCTATCTCAAACTGGTTTGCTCTCCAAAAATACAAGCCAGATGCCTGTGGGTTCGGGTATGTCTAATTGAGCCACACTGAGCACCAAATGACCTAGAAATGTTTAATCTAGCTTTTGTCAGAACAAATTACTGAGATGTTCTCATGCCCCTTAGGGACTAATTTATAACTGGATCCCAAGTTCTATGCAATGCTGTGGGCCAAGGCTGATGAGGGGGCAGGGGTGGGGGGGGGGGGGGGGGGGCTTCACCCTGCATGCAGAGGCTCTGAGTATGATGCTCTGATAGGAAGAAGAACCACTGTAAAATCATGAGACTAATAAGAGGAGGTGCTTCCCAGGTGGCTCAGTGGTAAAGAATCTGCCTGCCAATGCAGGAGATACAAGAGATGCAAGGAGACACAGGATATGTGGGTTCCATCCCTGGGTTGGGAAGATCCCCTGGAGAAGGGAATGGCTACCCACGTCAGTATTCTTGCCTGGAGAATTCCATGCACAGAGGAGCCTGGCCGGCTACAGTCCATAGGGTCGCAAAGAGTCGCACATGACTGAACACACACACACTCTTATTGTAATAAGAGGATGGCCACATGAAATTCTGTGAGGGTCCTGGAGAGAGGTGTGCGTTTTGTGCCTTTTGTTCCTTAAAGAGCTCCTTTTTTGGAAAGAGAGGGTTGGTATGCTCTCAAATTGCCCAGTGATGTATTGCCAATGAGATTATGTAACATGTTATGGACTGACTGCTAGTAACCCTCCCCAAATTCAGGTCTTGAAACCCTACCACATAATGCAATGCTAATAGGAAGTAGAATCTTTCAGGGATAACTAGAATTATATGAGATCATACAGTGCAGCCTCATAAGTGGGACTAGTGCCTTTATAGAGTTAAGAGAAAGCACGCCCCCTCCCTCTGCTCTCTGTTCTGTAAGGATATAACAGGAAGACAGCACTCTGCAACCAACCTCCAAGAGAACCTCACCAGAACCTGACATGCTGGTCATGATCTTGGACTTCCAGCCTCCTAAACTCTAAGGAATGTCTGCAGTTTAGAAGCCCACCAGTCTATGGTACTTTGTTATAGCATCTACAACGAAGACCCCATGTCATGGTGGTGAGCACTAACCTAACATTTCCAATATTTTCACTATCAAATTATTCCCATCTCACAAACAATTTACTAGGATGCAGGACTTTTGGAAAGAAACTTGAAAACCAGATTTGAGCTTGGTTTTATTGACGTTGTGTGGGAGAGGTTCAGTCCCTCTGAGCTCCCTCTCAAATCTCCACCCTGCCACAGCACGGAGTTGAGAGGAGGCATACACAAGAATTTGTTTGCCCACATTTGGATTTATCCAACTTTCTCACTTTGGACAATCTGATGGTTGTAAAGTGGGTCTTATTATTGTTCCCATTTGCACTTCTCTACTCCTGAAATTGGACATCTCTTTACATACATGATACCCATTTACATTTCTTTCTGTGGATTTTGTTGACCATTTTTATTGATTGATTTGTTCATTGTATATTGTATATATCAAGCCCTTGTTAATATGCAGTACATATCTTCCTCAGTATAGTAGCAGAGTTCCAAAAGACAGCACAGATTGGCTCAGAATTAATCTCAGATATGTAGATGACACCACCCTTATGGCAGAAAGTGAAGAGGAAGTAAAAAGCCTCTTGAGGAAAGCGAGGGAAGGAAAGCTATGACCAACCTAGATAGCATATTCAAAAGCAGAGACATTACTTTGCCAACAAAGGTCCATCTAGTCAAGGCTATGGTTTTTCCAGTGGTCATGTATGGATGTGAGAGTTGGACTGGAAGAAAGCTGAGCGCTGAAGAATTGATGCTTTTGAACTGTGGTGTTAGAGAAGACTCTTGAGAGTCCCTTGGACTGCAAGGAGATCCAACCAGTCCATTCTAAAGGAGATCAGTCCTGGGTGTTCTTTGGAAGGAATGATGCTAAAGCTGAAACTCCAGTACTTTGGCCACTTCACGCGAAGAGTTGACTCATTGGAAAAGACTCTGATGCTGGGAGGGATTGGGGGCAGGAGGAGAAGGGGACAACTGAGGATGAGATAGCTGGAGGGCATCACTGACTTGATGGACATGAGTTTGAGTAGACTCCGGGAGTTGGTGATGGATAGGGAGGTCTGGCGTGCTACAGTTCATGGGGTCACAAAGAGTCAGACATGACTGAGTGACTGAACTGAACTGAGCACAGTATCACTTTTTGCTACAATCTAATGTAACAAAATTCTAATGGCCAAAGCAAGTCACAAAACCAATGCAGACTCAAAGGATGGGGAGATAGACTTCGCCTCTTGATTGTGTGTGTGCTCAGTCATTTCAGTTGTGTCTGAATTTTTGTGACCCCATAGACTGTAGCCCACAAGGCTCCTCTGTTCATGAGATTCTCCAGGCAAGAATACTGCAGTGGGTTGCCATTTCTCTAGGGGATGGATCTTCCCGACTCAGGGATTGAAACCGGATCTCCTGCACCTCCTTCACTGCAGGTGAATTCTTTACCTACTGAACCACCTAGGAAGCCCACTTCTTGATTAAATGAACTACAAATTCACATTGCAAAGGGCACAGACACTGGGAGAGAAACATAATCAGGATAATTTTTGTAATCAATCTACCATTCAATTGTTTCAGTTATCTATTGTTTTATAATAAAAAAAAAATTTCATGGCTTATCTTAGTTTTTAGGATAACCAGATCTTTTGAAAAGTTCTCAGTTGTGGTCTGTAATGTCATTACTGGAGTCAGATGGTGGATGGCTGGGACTGGAGTGGTCTGAAGACTCAACTGGGCTAGACATCCAAGATAGTTCCTTTCATCACATGTCTGGTGCCTCAACTGACATGACTGAAATACCTGAGGACTTGCTCCCATGCTGCTAGCTTCAACAGTCTCCACGTGCCTTCTCAGGTTATTAAAACTCCCTACATGGCTGCTCATTTTCACCAAAGTAAGCTTTCCAAGAGATCAGACCAGAAGCTTCCAGGCTTCTTCTGACCTACCTCCAAAAGTCACACAGTGTCTCTTCTGGAATATTCTATCGCTTACACAGACCAGCACAGATTCAGTAGAGAAGGGGACTGCACAAAGTTGTGAGTACTGGGCATTTGTGAGCACCTATGTGTGTTTGTGCATACAATGTCATATATGGATGCAATGCAATATTACCTTCAGCTTTCATTCTGAACGTGTAGATTTTTTTTCCACGTGAATAAATGTGTACATGACACTGCTTTTTGAGATAATATACCTTACTTATTTATTTCCTGGAGTAGTCGATTTATTTTTATTCTTTCAGAACATATAATTCTTTCAACCATGTTGTCAAAATGGACACTTTTGAGACTTTGCATGACCAAGAATATCTTTATTTTACACTCACTATTCAGTTTTTGAAATTTCCTTCCTTCAATATTTTGTGTCTGATGTTGCTACTAAAACACTTCTTCTCTAGGTCATTAGACAAGTTTCCTTTGTCTTCAATTTTTTTCCCTAATTTTACTCTCCTTTTTTTTGTTAGTCTAGGCTCAGTTATTACCCATTTCATTTACCTCTTCCCAAAGCACTCATCAAGTGATGCTGTCTCTAAAAGAACTTACATGCACTGCTCTTTCTCAGTGGCTGCGTCAGTGATAGATAATCCAGTTCTTGAGTGGAGAGCAAGGAAAGGAGGGGGCATTCAGGGTCCAGCTCACAGCTGCACTTTCACACACTCTCCTGACAGCAAGACCACAGTGCTTGACACTGTCCTGAAGCTTTCAGCCAAGGGCTGGCCTGCCATTGTCCCTCCTCACAGTGGTTTTGTTGAAGGCAATGTCCACTCAGGGGAATGTGGAATACAACAAGAAAACTCCCCCAGGCTACTCTATGCATGCTTCCCACATTTTCTCCGTACCAGTTGCCCCTGCCACCAGAGCCCCTTTATTTCCACTCCTGCCTCTGGCATAAAGAGGCTCAGCCTCTTCTACCTCCTCAAGCCATTCTGTTCGGAGATAATGGCACTACCCCTCTGGGCTCCAAGTCATTCTCAGAGCAGACGTCACATTATTTTCCCATTTGACAAAGAACCACATCCAATGTCCCAGACCCTTCACTTCACTTTTAGATAATACAATATTATATCAAAATGCAGCACTGAAATTAGAATATGCCAAACTTCAGAACATCATCTTTGAAATGAATTTTCTCAGACAGCTCTACAATTCCATTAGATATTGCACCTTATATAATTACTTTATTTTTCTTAATGAGGCAAAAATGAATAAATTAGCATGTATTATACATGATAGCTTTCTAAATTTGATTAATCAATAAAGAATAAAAATGGAAAATTATAAATATATTCATCTTAGTAAAACAAAAGACACAATGTCTTCTTATAAATTAATGAATATAGTTCCTTTTTCCAGAATATTTGGCATTCTTTATCAACTAGGATATAAAAGAATGGAAAAACAAAGGTTTCTTATGTTGTCTTTTGTCATATTAATAAATCAGAATAGTCCACTAGAAAGTAGTAAATTACTTCAGTTATAGAAAGGAAGAGATCTGACTTACATTTTAATCAGGCCAAAAGCAAGTTCTTAAAATTTTGGCTCAATCTGTTTCAATCTTGGAAGTCACACACTGGTGAACATTTTAATTGTTTTGTTCCACTGCTATGTATAAATATTTACATATGGAATTTTTTTTATACTTCATTCATTCAAATCACAACCCTCTTATTGATCAGGGTTTGTTTGGGGGGCATTATTTGTTATGCATTTAATACATGGCTTTTCAGGGTTATCATTTTTGCCTCTAGTTTGAAGTCATTTTTTATGATAAAGATGCATGTTTTTTACTGATTCCTAATTTGGAATAGGTAAATCAAGTGTCACATTCTAGTCTTTTTCTCCATATTCTTTTACATATATATATATATATATATACACATATATATACATTTATATGATATATATTTACATCTTTAGACTCTAAAATTTTGCATGTATAGCAGCAGTACTTTTGCCATGTGTTTCTTTTGGATGTTTATCGACGTGAATCAACAATAGAAGTCCCACAATCTATCCTATTAGTACATTTTCAAGCAGAGCCTCACAGGTATACCTGAAAATATTCTTGAACCACCACTTTGGAAATAACTCTCACTTAGCTGAGCTTTTGAAAAAACTTCTTAAGCATAAGTTTTGATGGAAATATTCAAAAGTAATAAAATAGTCAGTGACTATTTTCTTCTAACTTTGAATTATTTTCTTTGAAATAGTTGGGAGGGTGAAGAGATATTTTCCAGAGCCCACTGTCACTCTCAGCTCCCTGCTTGCTACCCTTCTGGCCTCATCCGAGCGCACACCATTCCCTACTTCATCTTAGTGCCTGGAAAACCAATAGTGTTCTGTGCACCAGGTCTGTGCCCTGGAAGGGCATATTTATAGTCTGTAACTGACTGACATAAAGTGTAGCCATTATGCTCTCATGAGCCCTTCTTGAGAGCTGAGTATCAGCATGCTTACCATTTGGGAGAAGATTGGAGAGAGGCAAGTTCATTCTTGCAAAGAATACAGCATGGCAAATTCCATTAAATGAGAGGGTGGGAGCAAGCATCTGTTTACTGTGCAAAGTAAGCAAAAGGCAGACATCTGGGGAGACAGGTGATGGAGTGGAAATAGAGTTGAACTGAAATTCGGGAGGCATGTGTGAGAGCCCCAGCTTTGCCCATCCTGGCAGCAGGATGACCTTGTGGGAGGTCAGTTAACCTATGAGGACCTCTGCTTCCTCAGCAGAACATCAAGAGTACAGGACTAGATGACACCAAAGTATTTATAAACCCACAGGATTTTCTTCTCGACCCCAATTGACCTTTCCTGCTAATGCAGACGCACATCAAACACGGCTGTTTTTTCATAATAGGGATTCAATATGCTAAATGGAATGTCCATGGGCAACCTAATTAGGCAAGCGGTAGGCTGCGGCTTTTTCTGATGTGACTCTAATGCCCTTGAAAGGCATCCTTTGGTCTGCCCGGCCTTGACCCTGGCTGGTGGAGCCTTAGCATTCTTTGCTGACTTACAGAGAACAGTAACTATACCCATGTCAGAACTCATCATCACCCACACAGAGTAACATTCTTACTGAGGAATTAATATACTTTATTCCATGTGCAGGAAGTTTTGCATTTCAGTTGGTTAGTTTGAAAGCTAAGATAGAATCATTTTCCCCAAAACTCATTCCTATAAATATTGGCAGTGAAGTGAGGCAATGACAGAGAGACAAAGAGGAAAGCTCATTTGGTGAAACCGAACGATGACAGGTACCCTGTTCTTACCTCAAATGGCAAGATCGAGAGGTCACTCCTAGGACTTCCCTCATGGAACAGTAGATAAGAATCTGTCTGCCAGTGCAGGGGACACAGGTTCAATCCCTGGTCCAGGAGGATTCCATGCTGTGGAGAAACTAAGCCTGAGCACCACTATTATTGAGCCTATGTGCTGCAACTACTGAAGCCCACCCATGCTAGAGCCTGCGCCTGCAAACAGAGAAGCCGCCGTAACGAGAAGACCATGCATCACAGTGAAGAGTAGTCCCTGCTCGCTGCAATTAGAGAAAGCCTGCCTGCAGCAGCAAAGACCCGGGGCAACCAAAAATAAATACATAGACAAATAAAGTGGCCACGCCTAACATTTCCTTTGGTCTTTTCCTTAACTTGACAATTTTCATAAGTAAGAGTTACTTTCTTCTGAACAAGAAGGCATTTAAGTACCACAAATTCCTGTGTCATTTTCAGAAATTATTTGAGGATGAACATACCAAAGAGGAAAATGACTGCTAATAGGGCAAGAAATATTACTATGACCCAAGTGACAGGTTCAGAAACTGTATGTACACTGCAAAGTGAAATACTGAATTACAATAACAAGCTTGTCTCTCTCTCTTTTTTTTTTTCATTGATCTGAATGGTTGGTGCCACAAAAACAGTGTGATTTCTATATCAGTAACTCAATAGTCTAAAGTGGCATTAAGAATAAAAACATTCATTTTGTTAAACTGCTTTACCGCAAAAAAGTCATGAATGAAATCAAAGGAAAAGGAGAACATCCTATGAGGATTGGTGTGCTGGACTGAGACAATTGTTTATTAATATTAAATAATCCACTAAAATAAATCCCTATTCGAAACAGTAGGATGCATCCCTTTCTCTCATTTTCCCTACATTGGACTCTCAAACTGAAATTAAAGGCCAACTTCATTCTATTTTAGAATAATCTAAAGATACATAACATTCTTGGATACATTATAAAACATTTCTTCTAGTTATTAATGGTACTTTTAATTCAAGTAAGCTTTTCTATCAAGTATATTTTTATTTAGTTTTAATTTATTTATATAATGTATTTCTATTTTTTGGCCTCACACAGCATGTGGAAGCTTCATTCCCCATCCAGGGATGGAACCTGTGCCCCCTGCAGTGGAAGAAAAGTGTCTTAACTACTGGGCCGCCAGGGAAGTCTCTATCAAGTATATTTTTTAAATCCACTATGTCTATAATGTCTTTTTAAATTTATTTATTTGGCTGCTCTGGGTCTTAGTTGTAGTATGTGGGATCTAGCTCCCTGACCAGGGATTGAACCTGGGCCCCTTGCGCTGGGAGCTCAGAGTCTTGGCCACTGGACCACCAGGGAAGTCCCTATAATGTCTTTTTTTTTTAACTCTTAGTATAAGAACTCTTTTGCTTCATCAATAGGTATTTCTTGAAATCATTATGCGCTAGGAAGATTTTGTTTTCTTCATTCCAGTTGAGGCCCTGGTATTGTATAATTATGGATCCCCCATTCATAGTATCATTTCTTCCTAACTTTTTCTTTGTTTTCTCCCTGATTACTTGAATGTTCAGGTTAATTGAGATTTCTCTGTACTAATGAATTAGCATCAGTTCATATCTATTCTGGGCTTCCCTGGTGGCTCAGATGATAAAGAATCTGCCTCTAATGAGAGAAGGTACTCAGCCTTCTTTATGGCCAAACTCTCACTGGAAAAACCATAGCTTTGACTATACAGACTTTTGTTGGCAAAGTGATGTCTTTGCTTTTTAATATGCTGTCTAGGTTGGTCATAGCTTTTCTTCTAAGAAGTAAGCGTCTTTTAATTTCATGGCTGCAGTCACCACCTGCAGTGATTTTGGATCCCAAGAAAATAGTCTGTCACTGTTTTCATTGTTTCCCCATCTGTTTCCCATGAAGTGATGGGACCATATGCCATGATCTTCGTTTTCTGAATGTTGAGCTTTAAGCCAACTTTTTTACTTCCTCTTTCACTTTCATCAAAATGCTCTTTAGTTCCTCTTCACTTTCTGCCATAAGGGTGATGTCAACTGCATATCTGAGGTTATTCATATTTCTCTCAACAATTTTGACTCCAACCTCTGTTTCATCCAGCCCAGAATTTCACATGATGTGCTCTGCATATAGGTTAAATAAGCAGGGTGACAATATACAGCCTTAATGTACTCCTTTCTCAATTTGGAACCAATCTGTTGTTCCATGTCTGGTTCTAACTGTTGCTTCTAGACCTGCATATAGATTTCTCAGGAGGCAGGTAAGGTGGTCTAATATTCCCATCTCTTTAACAATTTTCCACAGTTTGTTGTGATCCACACAGTCAAAGGCTTTAGCGTAGTCAATGAAGCAGAAGTAGATGTTTTTCTGGAATTCTCTTGCTTGTTTGATGATTCAGCAGGTATTGGCAATTTGATCTCTGGTTCCTCTGCCTTTTCTAAATCCAGCTTGATCATCTGGAAGTTCTTGGTTCACATACTGTTGAAGCCTAGCTTGGAGAATTTTGAGCATTACTTTGCTAACATGTGAAATGAGTCCAATTGTGCAGTGGTTTGAGCGTTCTTTGGCATTGCCTTTCTTTGGGATTGGAATGAAAACTGACCTTTTCCAGTCCTGTGGCCACTGCTGAGTTTTCCAAATTTGCTGGCATATTGAGTGCAGCACTTTCACAGCATCATCCTTTAAGACTTAAAATCGCTTTACTGGAATTTCATCACCTCCACTAGATTTGTTCGTAGTGATGCTTCCTAAGGCCCACTTAACTTTGCAGTCCAAGAAGTCACATTATCTGGCCTAAGATAATTGTTGACAAGGTTGTGAAGGAAGGAAACTTTGATAAACCATTGATAAGAATGTAAATTGGTATAGGTACTAAGAAAAAAAGTGGCTGGCTCTATGTGAGGGATCACACTTTCGTGGTTATCTGGGTCTTAAGATCTTTTTTGTGTAGTTCTGTGTATTCTTGCCACCTCATCTGAATATTTTTCTGTTTCCGTTAGATCCATACTGTTTCTGTCCTTTATTGTGTCCATCTTGTGAATAATACTGCAATGAACATGGTAGTGCAGATATCTTCTTGAGATCTTGGTTTTGATATTTTTGGATATATACTCAGAAATGAATATCATTTCATATACTTGACCATATGTTAGTTCTTTATTTACTGTTTTGAAGAAACTCAATACTTTTTTCCTTAGTACCTATACCAATTTACATTTTCACCAGTGGTTTATCAGAGTTTCCTTTCTCCACATCCTTGCCAACACTTATTTTTTATTTTCCTTTTTGTTTTTAATAACCATTCTAACTGGTGTGTGGGGATATTTCCTGGTTTTTATTTATGTTTGCCTCATGATTAGTAATGTTGAGTAACTTTTCATGTATCTATTGGATACTTGTATGTCTTCTTTGGAGAAATGTGTGTACTCAAGTCCTTTGGCCATTTTTAAATTAGGGTTGTGTGGGGATTTTTTGCTATTGAGTTGTTGGAGTTCCTTATGTAGTTTGGAAATTCACCCCTTATCACATATAAGGTTTGCAAATAGTTTCTTCCATTCTTTAGATTGGCTTTTCATCTTGTTTATGGTTTCCTTTGCTGTAAGAAGGCTTTTTAGTTTGATATAATTCCACTTGTCTATTTTTCCTTTTGATGCCTATGCTTTTGGTGTCATATCCAAGAAATTGTTGCTGAGATCAATGTCAAGATTTTCCCCTCTGTTTTCTTTTAAGAGTTTTACAGTCTCAGATCTTAAGTTGAAGTCTTTAATCCATTTTGAGTTAACTTTTATATGTGGTGTAAGATAAGAATCCAATTTCAATCTTTTAGATGTAGATATCCACTTTTTCAAAGCCACTTATTGAAGAGACTATTCTTTCCCCTATTGTGTATTCTTGTCACACTTGTCAAAAACCAGTTAACCATATATGCATTGATTTATTTCTGGGCTCTCTATTCTGTTCCATTGGTCTATGCATCTGCTTTGAGTCACTGTTTTTGTGCTGTTTTGATTATTGTAGCTTTGTGACATATTTTGAAATCAGGAAGAATGGTGCCTCCATATTTGTTCTTTTTGCTCAAGATTGTTTTGGCTGGATGGGGTCTTCTGTGGTTACATATGCATTTTAGAATTTTCTTTCTAAGTCTGTAAAAAAAAAAAACTGATTTCTATGAGTTGAATCTGTAGATCATTTTGGATAGTATGGGCATTTTAACAATAGTAGTTCTTCCAAGCTGTGAACATGAGATAGTATTCCATTTATTTGTGTTTGCTTTAATTTATTTCACTGGGTTTTATAGATAAGAAAGCTCAGATTCCCAGAGAGTATACCTTCTTTTTCCTTTTTTCCTCCTCTAAGTTATAAACTAATAAATGGAAAAACCAGAGTTCAAATCTTGGCCTTCAGATACTTTATTCATGACACATAGCTTTCTGTGAGAGCAGAAAGGAGAAGTACCCATCTCAGAGGAAGAGGGAGAGAAGCTTAGAGGCAAAATCTAAAGCAAGTCTTACAGTGTTACCTAGGAATAAAAAGAGAGAGACAAAGAAGTATTTGTAAAGTTCTACATTGTGCAAGAAAGCTGGAAAATCCAATATCTTAGCAGGAATGTTTTGAGGAATCCATACCACTTAGGGTAGGCAAATTTGCCATTGTCCTTCCCAGTGTTGGGATTATAATTATTTGGAATGTAAGACTTAGGTTCTGATCTTTCCTAGGGAAATGAGTCAAGATCCTAAGATGTTTAGGGAGATCAAAGGAATATTTGAGGGTTTTCTTACTGGACTTCTTCCATATACAGTTAAATTGAGGCAGACAGTTCCTCATCTGAATGCTTGATATTATTTTTTTTTAAGTCTTATTCTGGCAAGGTAGAAAGAGATGTAAGCAGGGAGGGCAGGAAAATGCAAAACAGAGAAATGAAAAATTTGAATATTTTGACTTTTCCCTGTGGTATGCTTGGTTTTTACCTTTGAGCAATCACATTTCATTTTGAAACCTCATATGACTGCTAGTCTGAAATGATGAAACAGTGTGGGTCACCTCACCTTGGAGGAAAAAGATGAATCACTTGGACTTTGCAAAGCACATGCTCATTTTTTTTCTTTAAAGATGAATTCTTGCCAAAAGCAAGGAAAAAAAAATCATTATACTGTTTATTTTTTCTCTGACAATGTCTGTCATTATTAGTACTTTTTGAGTGAATTGTCCTTTAGTTTTATTGTGAATGGGGTGAGATGATTTTATCTAATAACTAAAATTGAAGTAGGCATGGAAAGAGAGACCAGGGAGAGAGAGAGGAGGAGGCTTTCTGGGAAAAAAAATCACCCTTTCTCCCCTTCAGCTACCTTTTAACATTTCAGAATAGAAGCTTCTGGGGAAGAACTGTGGTAAGTTCACACAAAGGTTTGGTGTAGTCTTGAAGTCTCCTTTATTGGCCAGTGAGATGTACAGTTACTTCTCACCTCTTGAAAGGCACAGTGTACCACCTGATAGATGTCAGTAAGTGGAAGAAATTTTTGGTTGAAGAAGAATTGAAAATATTTTCGTATGTTCACATCCCAGTTCCAGCAGTAACTAAGAATGGACAGCATCTGTGTCTCAGCATTGCTCGGAGAAATGGGATGTCATGGGTCACATGTGATTATTGATATAGCACTCCTAATCATATGCTTTCCAAATCAACTACAATTTTACTTCACATTTAATTGGTGCTTTTGGTTTGAAGCTGCTGTCTGATACTGACCTTTGGTTGATGTCATATGACTGTTCTATTATGAAAAAATTTGTTGATGAGAAGCCTACTTTTCCAGGACTAATGGCATAACTGACATCAAATGAGGTACTTTTGACATAAATCCAAGAGAGAAATAATTTGAAAGGTCGCTAGTAGTTAAGACAGCATTCACTTCTGTTTTAGTAATTATCATAATCTGAAGATCACAATTAAACATATTCACAGGAACATCAAGCCAAAACCAATATGGATTTGACCCCTTAGGATCTGTTTGCCTACTATTTTCAATAAGATTCTTCACAGAAGCAATTAGATTCTTACTATTTTACTTAGAAATATGCTCTTTTCACAACTACCTTGGCCTCCCTCCATCATCAACCTACAATCTGTGATTTTTATAGCAGGTATTCTTAGTCCACTATTAACCAACCCACCGATGAATCCAGGAGTTACAGGAGTAGAATGAAACTATGAAGGAAGCCTTGCTTTCGTATTTAAGTTCTTTCATCACTGTCTTAACAACTACCGTGTCCATACAACATTATGTTGAAAACTGTTAAACAGTCCCCAACATTGAGAAAGTGCCCTGTGGTAGCAGCCAAGACCCTGCGGTTCCACCCTGGATAAGACTCGTCTCTGACCTCACGTACTCTATTTTGATTGGTTGGTTTTCTTGCTGGAAAAGTCAGTGAAATCAAGATGGCCTCAGCCTATCACCTATGGGCAAAAAATGCATAGGTGACAGATGGGCAGGTATCCTGCCTGCACTTAGCCTTCTTCCAGGGCTCCTCAGTTTACTCCAAGCCTGTTCATCATCCCCCCTTAAACACACCCTTCTACTCCAGGTTATTCCATTAGCAACAGTAGCGTATTGCCTTGTCTTATGTAACCCTCAGACACTCAGAGCAATGGGAACCCAGTTCCTTCTGGATCTACTGCTTTATCATGCTCAGTACACACAATGAAGTAATACCTAAAAATTGAAGCCTTCTTACAGCTCCAAGTCGGGAGAATCAGTACAAATCTGTCCAGTTTCTTTTATGTCTAAACCAAACACATCAGCCATCAAATGTGACTTTCATCCTCTTGGATTCTAAAATCTCACAGTGAAATAACTACAGGCAGAACTGTAAGAACGCTCCAAGAAGCCAGAATCATTTAATCTTGCCCTGACTTGCAGCTCTCCTTTCATCATTTCACTCACAACCAGAAGACATAGAAGCAGTCATGTCCTTGTGGGGAGAGGATCTTACTGAGAAGACCAGTTGGGACCAGACAGACAGCATGGACCCAGTTTTGTTCTGTGCTCGGAGGGCCTCACCTCTGCCCTCTGGCCCTGCCATCTCAGGTGCCCATTGTCATTGTCCTCCCTCTAATCATTTATGTCTTAGTATGAACTGACATCCTTGGTTACCTTTTGATTTCTAAGGACAGGAGGCTTAGTCTCGGGGGGAAAGAGCGTAACTTGGAAGCATGCATCAGCGGAGCAGAGTGGGTCTGGCTGGTCTCACGTCTATCCCAATCTCTCAGGCACTTAAGGCAGCAGCTCTGATGTGTGAGCACTGTAGTCTGGGAGCTTCTTAGAAATGCTCATGTCTTGCACACACCAGATCTACTGACTCAGAAAGTCAGGAAGGTGAGGAGGAGAGGCAGCAGTGCAGAGTCACCCTCAAGTTTGACCCTCAAGTCACCCTAGCTTATGAGCAAGGCCAGCCATTTTTTGTGACAGCATCTATGGTATGAAGTTATTATATGTGGAAACTTGTAATCATGTGAACACAGCACTGGACCAGTTCTAGAGATTAATAGCTGTGATTATGGGAGACCCTGGGATTAATTTTTGTGATGAATATTACTCTGTAATGGGATTTTCTGCATCTCAAAGAAAAAGATTTGCTAATGGAATTAAGAGCACAAACAGGGGAAATGCTCATCAGTTTATGAGCCTGAATTTGCATTTAAACAATGAATAGGCTAATTACAACGCTGATCTGTTCAAGTACAAGGCTTTCTTATTCCCTTCTCAACCAGCATTATCTTTCGTCCTTGGGAATAATGAAACTGTATTTCTTTTGAAATACTTTCAGATCCACCAGATAGATATTTGTCCTCAAATAGGGAAAACTTGCAGGACTTTATAATTTTAAAAATTTTATTATTACTTTCCAAAGCAGAAATAAATTCACAGACATAGAAGACAAACTTATGGTTACACAAGGGAAAAGATAGGGGAGGGATAAATTAGGAGTTTGGGATTACCAGATAAACACTACTATTATAAAACAGATAAACAACAAGGACCTACTGTATGGCCCAGGGAACTATATTCAATACCTTATAAAAACCTGTAATGAAAAAGAATCTGAGAAAGAACATATACATGTATATATGTGTGTGTGTGTTAGTTGCTCAGTTGTGTCCAACTCTTTGCGACCCCACAGATTGTAGCCCACCAGGTTCCTCTTTCCCTGGGATTCTCCAGGCAAGAAAACTAGAGTGGTTTGCCATTTCCTTCTCCAGTATACATGTGTTTGTGTGTGTATATATGTATATATATATACACACAAATGTATATATATAAAGCAAATTTATATATATATATATAATTTTTGCAGTACACCTAAAACATTGTAAATCAAATATACTTCAAAAAAAGAGAAAGGTATCAAAAAATCTTGAATCTAGCATCAGAGAACAGAAATCTCAACAATGAGGAAAGGAAGGAAGGAGAAAGAGAAGTTTACAATCTAAAACACATACCTTGGGGAAGAAATATCAAAGTGGAAGGGATGGAGGGCCAGAGAGAGATAAGGAAGGATGCTAAGAAGGGCTAAAAGAGGCATTGCAGTAGAGAAAAACACTACATGTCTCTACTCCTGACATTTTAAATGGATAGACGTTGACATGGATTCTTGCATGTATCACATACAGTTTTAACTGAAGTCCTGAACTAAGAAAAGAGATGAGAAAATGAGAAGAGGAACAGGGAGAGCAGAGGAAGGTGATGGAAGGGCATCACTGATGCCCGAAGTAGGAACTTTGTTGCTTCAGTGCTTTCATTTCCAAAGCACTTATTTCTTCTTCCTCAGTTCAGTTCAGTTCAGTCGCTCAGTCGTGTCCAACTCTTTGTGACCCCATGAATCACAGCATCCCAGGCCTCCCTGTCCATCACCAACTCCCAGAGTTCACTCGAACTCACGTCCATCGAGTCAGTGATGCCATCCAGCCATCTCATCCTCTGTCGTCCCCTTTTCCTCCTGCCCCCAACCCCTCCCAGCATCAGAGTCTTTTCCAATGAGTCAACTCTTCGCATGAGGTGGCCAAAGTATTGGAGTTTCAGCTTTAACATCAGTCCTTCCAAAGAAATCCCAGGTCTGATCTCCTTTAGAATGGACTGGTTGGATCTCCTTGCAGTCCAAGGGACTCTCAAGAGTCTTCTCCAACATCACAGTTCAAAAGCATCAGTTCTTCGGTGCTCAGCTTTCTTCATCCAACTCTAACATCCATACATGACCACAGGAAAAACCATAGCCTTGACTAGATGGACCTTTGTTGGCAAAGTAATGTCTCTGCTTTTGAACATGCTATCTAGGTTGCTCAAAACTTTTCTTCCAAGGAGTAAGCGTCTTTTAATTTCATGGCTGCAGTCACCATCTGCAGTGATTTTGGAGCCCAAAAAAATAAAGTCTGACACTGTTTTCACTGTTTCCCCATCTATTTCCCATGAAGTGATGGGACCGGATGCCATGATCTTCATTTTCTGAATGTTGAGCTTTAAGCCAACTTTTTCACTCTCCTCTTTCACTTTCATCAAGAGGCTTTTAGCTCCTCTTCACTTTCTGCCATAAGGGTGGTGTTATTTGCATATCTGAGGCTATTGATATTTCTCCCGGCAATCTTGATTCCAGCTTGTGCTTCTTCCAGTCCAGCTTTTCTCATGATGTCCTCTGCATAGAAGTTAAATAAGCAGGGTGACAATATACAGCCTTGACGTATTCCTTTTCCTATTTGGAACCAGTCTGTTGTTCCATGTCCAGTTCTAACTGTTGCTTCCTGACCTGCATAGAGGTTTCTCAAGAGGCAGGTCAGGTGGTCTGTATTCCCATCTCTTTCAGAATTTTCCACAGTTTATTGTGATCCACAGAGTCAAAGGCTTTGGCATAGTCAATAAAGCAGAAATAGATGTTTTTCTGGAACTCTCTTGCTTTTCCATGATCCAGCAGATGTTGGCAATTTGATCTCTGGTTCCTCTGCCTTTTCTAAAACCAGCTTGAACACCTGGAATTTCACAGTTCATGCATTGCTGAAGCCTGGCTTGGAGAATTTTGAGCATTAGTTTCCTAATACTATGAAAAAGCAGAGGTTAGCGATATGACGGAGAAGGCAATGGCAACCCACTCCAGTACTCTTGCCTGGAAAATCCCATGGATGGAGGAGCCTGGTAGGTTGCAGTCCATGGGGTCGCTAACAGTGGGATATGACTGAGTGATTTCACTTTCACTTTTCACTTTCATGCATTGGAGAAGGAAATGGCAACCCACTCCAGTGTTCTTGCCTGGAGTATCCCAGGGACGGGGGAGCCTGATGGGCTGCCGACTATGGGGTCGCACAGAGTCGGACGCGACTGTAGCGACTTAGCAGCAGCAAGTTAGGGTAGGCAAATTCTTTTTGGCTCCTTGAATGTCAAGCCTGTGCCTGTGAGGAACCCTAGATGACAGCCTCCTTCCACCTGTCCAGCTCTCCTCTCTTCTCCTGTCTACTGGGGAGGGATTGCTGATACCAGAGGCAACAGGGGACTGAAACAAGAATTCTGAAATCTCACATTATGGAAATGACTTCCTTTTTCAAATACTGGGAAATGAAGGTGAAGAGCTCTTGAAGCTAGGAACCAGGCTGCCTTGGGCTGTTGCTAGTCTGCAGTAGGAGGAGGCAGGAAGGAGACGGAGCTCTTTGCAGAGGGTCTACTGCTTTGATTTGAGGCCAGTTCCCCCACCTGATAAGTCGCTTAGTTGTGTCCGACCTTTTGCTACCCCACAGATTGTAGCCTGCTAAGTTCCTCTGTCCATGGGATTCTCCCAGCAAAAATACTGGAGTGGGTTGCCATTTCCTCCTCCAAGGGATCTTCTTGACCCAGGGGTCAAACCCATGTCTCTTGTATTGGCAGGTGGGTTCTTCACCACTAGTGCCACCTGAGAAGCACCACCTGATATCATTGGCAGTTGCCATGTGTGACACAAGGGAGGCCCCAGGAACCCAACACAGCACCCCAAACATCAGAGATTGAATAGCTACTGGCCTGCCCTGACCTGCCCCTTACCCTGCTAATAGCTCTAAAGTATATTAGGGCATGCATTCACACTCTGCTGATGATTCAGAGCAGGGGACGGTGTTCTCAAAGCAAGACTTGACTTCCTGCCTGGTATTTGATGAGCTGACCAGGGGGGATACCTTTGTAGTGGACTTGATATGATCACAGCTGAAGAGAGGATTCTGGAAGAGGGGTGGTCTCTAACAGTCCCTGTTGCATTATAGCCGATCTGAGCTCTCAGCTCAGTGCTATGCTCTTGGCTCGCCCTGGCCTCTTTCCTCTCCTCAAATGTGCCAGCTTCTTCCACACGCTCCCACGCTCTGTTCCTTCTGCCTCCAACACTTGTCTTCTTCACTGGCTAAACCCTGCTCATCCTTCATGGGCTTAAACATCGCTTTCCTGGGTGTACTCTGCCCAGTCTGGGTATGTCCCTTTCTTCTTCACTCTTCCGGTACCCTGTATTTTTCCTTCGAAATGCTCATGTCGGAGAGGAAAAAATTTCCCTTGACCCCCTTAGGGTCTCTGACCATGTCTGAAAATTAAACTGACTAACAGTAAGAGAAGAAAAGTGTATACATTTATTTAAGTTTTATGTGACACAGGAGCCTTCATAAGAAAAGGAAGACCCAAAGAAACATTTAGATCTGAGTGTTTTATGCTAGGTTTGATGGAGAGTGGAAAGTCGTAGAAAGATATAACAGGACAAAGGTGAGCTAAGTGTAGTAAATTGTAGGAAGCCCAGCGAGGCTTGTTAGTTCAGATTTTGCTCCGTCTCTGCATCTTCAGAGATAGGTAAGGATGTTCCTTTCAAGTCTGGGTATAGGGAGGGCACCTCTCACAGTGGGGTTTAATGATCTACCTCAGGGGGAAGTCAGAAAGCCCTTCTTATATACACCATTTCTCAAATTCCTTCAGCTTGAGATATTTAATTTGCCAAGGTGCCATATTTTGGGCAGTGTATCTTGAATTTTGCCACTTGTCACAATTCAAATAGTACACATATTTGTATATTCATTTGTTAAATGTTTTCCTTACCCATTCGACTGTCAGTTTCCTGTGACAAGGACCATGGGTGCCTCCACTGCTGAATCCCCTTCTCAGTGTCTGGCAAAAAACTATACTTGACAATACATTTTTGTTGAATGAATGAAAAGCGCAATGAAACATTCATGACTGCTCTTTTCTGCTAATCTGATTCCCTATGGACTAATTGAACTGCTGGAACTTCTCTTCTTTGTTCCAACACACTCTATGCAGGCTTCCCCCAAATTGGCATGCTCTCTGATTGAAAAATCACCTGCATTCTTCCTCTCGAAGAATTAATAGCTTGTGCGTTCCCGGTTCTCTTCAGTCTTTTCCTGGCACTGGCCTCTGTCCCTCACCTAACCTTCATTCCCTTATTCTGTGCTTTGTCTTTATTCTGTCTGAGGAGATGGGGGTTTGGAACACCGGGGGGCTGTTTCTTTTTGTCATTTAAAAACAAGAGCTCTTCTCCATATACAAAGACCAAAGGAGCAGCTGTACCTCTTAAGGTGCAATCAGCCTGGACTCTGAACAGGATAATAATTTCTATGTGTAACTATCTCACACATGCTCTGCTAAGAGCCAAAAGGACTGGCTCATCACTGTGAGCACAGACCTTGGGGAGATTTGCTCTCAGGCTAATTGGTTTGCCATTTCATGGAGCAGCTACTGTTAGGACTCCACCTGCAAAGCTCTGGGGGAAAGGGGGCTGCTGCATTTACATATAATATGTGGAGTGACTTCTGGAGTTTATAATGCTTCTGGCGATGGCGGGGGGCGCGGGGGGGGGGTGCGGGGGGGGGCAGGTATTGTTGCTGTGTATTCTTATGGATGTTTCATTCCTGCCCTTAGTTTATGGATAAAAAGTAAATGCAAATATTGTTCTGTGCCTTTCAAGATGAAGTTATGAGTCTACCCCTTTGAATCAGATGCGCTGTGCTTATTTGCTCAGTTGTGTCCAATTCTTTGCGACCCAATGGACTATAGCCCACCAGGCACTTCTGTCCATGGGGATTCTTCAGGCAAGAACACTGGAGTAGGTTGCCATGCCCTCCTCCAGGGGATCTTCCCAACCCAGGGATCGAACCCAGGTCTCAGACAGGCATGGACTTTCTCAAGTGACAAGCATAAACTGTCCCATAGTAAAGAATTTTAAATCAGTAAATTTGAAAACCAGCAACCAGACTGAAGTGATTATATTAAAAAGAAACAAAAAAGAAAACCTCTAAGTTTTCCACGTAGTCAATTTGTAAGTCTGTAAGGATTTTGTCTTACTCTTACTCTTGATTTTAGGGTGTGTGTGTGTGTATTCCTTCCTTCATATAAGGTACATTTCGAGCTCATCTGGGACTGAGATCATTTGGAGAATCTGTCTGAAGTGCCTCTGGGGCTACGAATGGCGAGAACAGTGGTGCAGGGAAGAGAAAGACAGTAGGTTTTTCTGATGTATTTTTGCTCAAAATATTTTCCTCTTAACACAGAACAGAAAATCTAAACAACAGTTCTCTAAATGCTGGTGTTTTTAATGTGTAGATGGTTAGTTAGATCTTGTGACAGAAAAGGTTTGAGGGTATGAGTAAGACAACTTGGAACTCAGCCAAATCCTTCCAGTCAATGGATAAATTCTGGACAGAGAACATCAGTTAGGAGGCTCTTAGAGAGAGAGGTGCTAGAAAAAGATCAAGAGCACTGAGCGAGGGAACTGCCCCTGAGCCAGCTTCCCTGGAGCCTGAGAGGACCTGCGGCAGACATCTGTGTTTGGTTACTTAACTGCTGCTTCAGTGTTCTGTTAACTACTTCCCACTAGAGCAGTTGTGCAAAACCAAATCCTCCCTATCCCAGCCTCCCTTGCATCTATAGCTGTCCATATAATCTGGTTTCATCCAGTGAAACTTAAACATCTACTGAGGGGATACTGCGATGGATTTTCCTCCCTGAGGAAAGAAGAGACCATTGCAGTAGTTCCCATTTTCCTCTTATCACAAAGCTGTCCACTGACCGGGGCTTGGACACACTCATGTGGCCCTGATTCCAGCATCTGCAATGACCATCCTGTGGGTATGTGATGAAGGCATGAGAATTGCAGAGACGCTGAATTGGGGGTTTGGATTCTGTGTTGCTTGTAAGGCTGTGATTCATGGGGTCGCAAAGAGTCGGACATGATTGAGCAACTGAACTGAACTGAACTGAACTGTAAGGCAGCTGTGGAACTACCTGTGTTCAGATTTCATTTCTGCGTGGTTTAAGATATTCTTAATTTGTTTTGTGTTTTTTTTTTTTTGGTTGTGGTTTCTTGCAGTCAAAGTCATTCCTAATTGAGGGACTTCCCTAGTGGTCTAGTAGCTTAGACTCCACACTCCCAGGTTCAATCCCCAGTCAGGGAACTAGATCCCACACACCGAAACTAAGAGTCCCTGTGTCACAGCTAAAGATCCCATGTGCCGCAATGAAGACTGAAGATCCCACATGCTGCAACTAAGACCTGGCCAGCTAAATAAATTAATACATAATTAAATATATTTAAGAATCATTCCTAATTGATATAGGACAAAATAAAGTTTCTACCAGTCCAGAAAAACAATGAAGATTGAGGAAATGCATGGGTTTCATTTGGAATCAGACATACCTGGGTTCTGATCCTGGCTCCACTGTTTATTGGTTATACAGTTTGGACAAAGGGATATACATCTTTGAACATACATTTCCTCATCTGTTAAACGAAGGAATTGGATAAATGGATGCCAAGATCACACCATGAAAAGAAAAGATGCTCTAATGTGCCAGACGTAATAAGGGGCAGAATTACAGCATAAACTGCAGGGACCAGCAGAGGAGGTATGCCTTTTCAATGTTTGGCCTCCCTAGACATGACCCGGCATTGTACATTCTTAAAGGGCAAACGAGGGGAATTTATCAATGGCAGCTCTGTTCTTGCCAAAAGCTTACCTCAGGACATGACACCATCTGCGGCATGTCAGAGGGGTTTTCTTGTTGCTTTAATACATAATTAGCAGCTGCATCTTACTGATGTTGTCAGCTCTGAGGACCTAGTCTCTGTGGAGCCTCCACAGCATCTGAAGCTTTGGCTGGCTGGGTGCCATGGCAACGGCTACAATTCCAGCACCAGGGATGTGCTTGTTTTCCTAATAGCCAGGCATTGCCCTTCCAATTGAGGGAAAAATAAGTAAGATTTCTCTTTCCTGAAGTTCTGCCACAGAGTTCTCTGGCCCCTCTTTTAGCCAGTGGTCAACTAGACTTCCTTCAACGACTGGCCAGACAAACTCTATGGTTTTAGACAAAAAGGTTAAAACTTTCTATGTTGGGACTTCCTTAGGTAGATACTCAAGAAGGTGGAATGCCCTGAATCTAGTGGAGTGCCACTTCTGAAGGGAAAGAGAGAAATTTGATAATACCCATCCCCTTCTTCAACTAGCAGGTTTCTTAGAGGCCATTGGTCATCTGTCTTTTCTAGGGGACCAAATTAGCTCTTCCAAGAAGTAAGAACTCTGAGTGGAATACTGGATTCAGGGGGATTTTTAGCTGTTTGACGGTGCTTGGAAACTATCAAATATGTGTACAGCTTTTTTTTCCCCCCTAGAGAGGTTTAACCTCTGTTTGATCATCACAGTGGCTCATGATGATCACCTCTGACCTTCATCAGCCCCACCCCTTTCCTTGTGTAGGTTGGAAGCAAGGAAGATGATGAAAACCACTGTCAGGGTCCACTTGTGTAGAACCTTGAACAACCAGTTTCTTGAGTTTCCTCTCTTCCCCAAAAGGGGATCTGGAAGGTGTGCCCTTGTCTTTCTATGAAGGAATGAATTTTAATAGCATCTTCAACTTATGGAAATAACATCTCAATTGTCCCCAAATATCTTAACTCATTCCAGCATCAGCTCTAAAGTCTAAAGTTTGAAGTCTTGTTTAAGTATCACTGAACTCAGGTGAGACTTGAGATATGATTCAGTCTGAGGCAAAACTCCTCTACAAGCGAATCTGTGAAACCAGACAAACTATGTGTTTCCAAAATACAATAGTGGAATAGGCATGGGATAGACATTTCCATTCCAAAAGGGAGAAATTGAAAAGAAAAATATGGTGGACCCCAAGCAAATTGAAAACTTAGCAAGACAAATCCACGAGCTTACAAGTCCCAGGAATATCCTCTTTGGTCTGATGCCCTGCCTTCTAGGTTGACTGGGGTGGCAGTGTCACCAGCATGGCTCCAGTGGGGCAGTCACCCGTATGACTTCACAGGGCATCAGACCCGCAGCTTTCTGAAAGTGCCCTACCCTTTGAAGCCAAGGAAGGTGCAGCCTCGGCCTTGGGCCTATAGTGAGGGTAGTAGCCTCATGAACTTCAGTTACCTTCAGGGTCATTCTTTCCTTTTCTTGAAGATTAAAACATGTTTGCAGCTGGACAGCTCTGTTCCTGTTGTCCAGTCCTATAGAATTCCAGAAGTCTGACCATCTTCTTTCATACACTTTTTCCCTTCTCCCTTTTAGTTCCAGCTGGCAGTGTTTCTGCTGGTATAATCTTATCTCTATCTCTAACTTCTTCAGAGATGACTGGTGAGTCCCTGAGTTGCAACATAATCTCTTTATCAAATGACTGTTCAGTGTTCTTTTCAGAACAAGCATTCTCACTTTCCACAATGTGGTTTGATTCTTAAAATCTCCAAGTTCTGGTTCCTTTTTGCTTAACAATTCCTTCCTCGATTCTTCTCTGCCTTCACATTTTACTAAAAGTGGTCAGGAGGAACCAAGTCCCTCCTTCAACACTCTGCTTAGAAATCTCCTCAGCTAAATATTCAATTTCATCGTTCACAAATTCCGTCTTCCACAAAACACTAGCACACAGTTGAGCCTAATTTTTTGCCACTTTGTAACAAGGATTGCCTTTTGCCCCTTTCCTAATAATCCTTTCCTCATTTCTGTCCCCCACCAGCATGGCCTTTACTGTCCACTCTACCAATATTCTGTTCACAGCAACTCAACATACGAATTTTGGGGGGACACATGCATTCAGTCTATAATAATGCTGCTGCTCTGGGCACCAAACTGAAGGTCACCGAAATTAGTAGGTCAACTCTTACATTTTTATCTTGCAGACTTCCTGTGTGTGTATATGTGTGCACACACACGTGATCACTCGCTCAGTCATGTCTAACTCCTTGCAACCCTATGGACTGTAGCCCACCAGACTTCTCTGTCCCTGGAATTTCCCAGGCAAGAATATTGGAGTGAGTTGCCATTTTTGATTAAATGTAGGTTATCTCCCATGTCTCCTGCTTTGACAGGCAGATTCTTGACCACTGTGCCACCTGGGAAACCCTGCAGACTTCCTGGAAGTGAAAGTGAATGTGTTAGTCACTCAGTCGTGTTCAACTCTTCGTGACCCTGTAGACTGTAGCCTGCCAGGCTCCTGTGTCCTTTGGATTCTTCAGGCAAGAATACTGGAGTGGGTTGCCATGCCCTTCTCGAGGGGCTCTTGCCAAACCAGGTTTTGAACCCAGGTCTCCCACGTAGCAGGCAGACTTCCTGGGTGGTGCTAAATAATTTTATAACTCTAATATTATCTAGTCAAAGCTATGGTTTTTCCAGTAGTCATGTATGGATATGAGAGTTGAACTATAAAGAAATCTGAGAGCCAAAGAATTGATGCTTTTGAACTGTGGTGTTGGAGAAGACTCTTGAGAGTCCCTTGGACTGCAAGGTGATCCAACCAGTCAATCCTAAAGGAAATCAGTCTTGACTATTCATTGGAAGGACTGCTGCTGAAGCTGAAGTTCCAATAATTCGGTTACCTGATGTGAAGAGGTGACTCATTAGCAAAGACCCTGATGCTGGGAAAGATTGAAGGGAGAAGATTGAAGGCGGGAGGAGATTGATGGCAGGAGAAGAGAATGACAGAGGATCAGATGGTTGGATAGTACCACCGACTCGATGGACATGAGTGGGCAAGCTCTGAGAGTTGGTGATGGACAGGGAAGCCTGGTGTGCTGCAGTCCATGGGGTCGCAAAGAGTCAGACACAACTGAGCGACTGAACTGAAGAATATTCTCAGAAAACCATAGGCTGCCTCAAGCCCTCCAGTCTGTATTGCACTTAGATTTGACCATGTTGAGTCATGTTCTGTGTTTCTGTTTTGTGCATATTGGTCCTTCTCTGGCCTCACTCCTCCCCATGGGCACGGAGTCCATGAAGTACGTTATATGCCACCTGGAGCCTATGTCACCCTTCTAAACCCATTCCTTTGAATTCCTGAGATGCTATGATTCCTTGTCCAAAGGCCCTGAACCCACTTCTTGAGTCTTTTTCCAGGTTGAGGAAGGAGGTGAGACTGGGAAAAGAAAGGGGCAGGCTGGAGCAAGAATAGGCATGTAATTCTGAGGATCCTAAGAACTCCTGAGAATTCTACCTTTGAATCTGATCTTCCGCATCATCATGCAAATGTATTTGTCAAGATAGAGGAGAGAATATTTTTAAATCCATTTTCTTTCAGCCTGATTTATAACTGTTAAATATTCATACAAATGGTACATGAATGTCCTTTTGTATTCTTGCCCCAAACTCTACAAATGTTATGACAGGCCTGCCTCAACTAATAATGAAATAGAAAAAGTGACTTGAGGTCTGTTAACTTATACAACCCTAATGTATCTTTATATACTCTGTACCCAGGGGTCCCCAACCTCTGGGATCTAATGCCTGATGATCTGAAGAGCCAATGTAATAATAATGATAGAAATAAAGTACATAATAAACGTAATGCTTTTGAATCATCCCCAAACTACCGCCCCACCATTATCTGTGGAAAAATTGTTTTCCACGAAACCAATCCCTGGTGCCGAAAAGATTGGGGACTGCTGCAGGTCTATATTAATTCTACTCAAATCATGATCCACAAACTGGCAACATCACCATTACCTGGAAGATCGCTACAAACGCAAATCCTCAGGCCACCCCAGACACACAGTCAGAGTCTGGGGTGCAGCCAAGGCACCTGGCCTTCACCAAGCCCTCCAGGTGACTCTGGTGCCTCTAAACTTGGAGAGTCATTGGGCAGTGCTGCTGCTTCTCTAATTTTAATATGGATTTACAACTCTCCTGGGGGTATGGTTAAGATGTGGCTTCTGATTCTAGGTTGAGACCTGAGATTGCAGTTCTAACAGGCTCCCAGGTGATGCCAGTGCTCCTGGCTTGTTGTTGATAGCAAGTGAGACCACTGCAGCCTGTAGCTATGAGTGGAGTATGGAAGGATGGTAGCCCATTTCTCAGGGAATCAGGCCCATCTTCTGATTTTACCCCAGTCAATGAAATTGTAGTCAGACAAAAAAAGTTGGTTGTGAAGGTGAACATCTGGTTAAACTAGAGAGAGTGTCCCCTGCACCGTGCATAAGGGTCCCAGATCTTGCTTTCTGTCAGTGCTGACGGGAGACGGTGTGACTCCAGAAAAGAAAAAATATGTAACGGTATACCGAGGCCAATGGGACCATTGGAGTCTTACAGAGATCCCCACCTGAAGGACCAGTGTGGACAAAGGATGTCATAAGACCTAAGGGCCAGATATAGTCTTGTCTCCCTTTCTCCATGCCTTGACTATGATTCGATTGTTCCCTCTCTGGGGTAAAGAAAATATGGGGGTTCAGATTCTGAAATTACTTGTAAATTGAACCCTAAAAAATAAAGTAGCAATCGTTTTCTGGATTGTAATTAGTCCCCACCATATATATGTGTGTAGTATGTGTGCTCAGAGCTCAGTCGTGTCTGACTCTTTGTGACCCCACGGACTATAACTCACCAAGCTCCTCTGTCCATGGAGTCCTCCAGGCAAGAGTACTGGAGCAGGTTGTCATTTTCTTCTCTAGGGGATCTTCCCAACCCATAGACTGAACCTGCATCTCCTGCATTGGCAGGATGGATTCTGTACCACTGGCACCACTTGGGAAGCCCAGTGTGTAGCAAATGGATTGTAATTAGTCCCCACTACAGCAATGGCAACGCACTCCGGTACTCTTGCCTGGAAAATCCCATGGACGGAGGAGCCTGGAGGGCTGCAGTCCACGAGGTCGCTAGGAGTCGCACATGACTGAGTGACTTCACTTTCACTTTTCACTTTCACGCATTAGAGAAGGAAATGGCAATCCACTCCAGTGTTCTTGCCTGGAGAATCCCAGCGGCGGGGGAGCCTGGTGGGCTGCCCTCTCTGGGGTCGCACAGAGTCGGACACGACTGAAGCAACTTACCAGCAGCAGAAGCAGCAGCATATACACATATGTAGCATGTAGTATCTGTATGTAGAACTGTGGCCCGCTAGGCTTCTCTGTCCATGGACTTTTCCAGGCAAGAAGCCTGGAGTGGCTATCCATTCTCTTCTCCAAGGGATCTTCCCGACCAAGAGACTGAACCTGGATTTCCTTCATTGCAGGCAGATTCTTCATCATCTGAGCCACCAGGAAAGCCCACACATATACCCATTAGTCTGTTAGGGTTGCTATCACAAAATAGCATAGACTGGGTGGTTTAAATAGCAAAACTTATTTCTCACAGTTCTGGAGGGTTCTCCTGAGGCTTCTCTCCTTGGCTTATAGATAGTGCCTCCTCGCTCTGTCCTTGAGTGGACTTTCCTGTGTGTGTATCCGTGGCGTCTTCTCCTCTCATTGTAAGGACATCAGTCCTATTGGATTAGAACCTCATCCTTGTGACTTCATTTAGCCATAATTAACTCTTGGAAAGACTTATCTCCAAATGTGGCCACATTCTAAGGTACTGGGGATTAGGTCTTCGGTGTGTTAATTTTAGGGAGACCCCAGCCCATGATGACTGTCTAGTGTTCAGGAAGGCCCTGAGCTGGGCTGGAAACTGAGTCTGGACTCCTGAGATGATTCAGCTGTTAGTGGAATTTCCTCCTGAAACTTTAAACAGCTTGGTGACTGTCTTAGTCCTTTTCTTAAGATTTGTATTTTTTTGCTTTTGAACTAGATGCTCTGGCTACCCAGAGCAGGACCTTCATCACCCTTTCCCTTCCTTCCAACACAGGCTGCCATACCACACCACACCCACTGAGCCAGGCAAGCTGTCTACAGGTTTGGCTGACATCTCGGGTTTCATATCAGAGCTTTACTCTTCTGTTTGTACACACGATTTGCCTTCCATACCAGCTAGATTTTCTAAATTGGTTGTATCTGCCTACCTGTTAAAGTTCCCCTTTCTAGAACTGATCACCTCAATTTTGGTGCACAGATTACTTAGATGTATTTGGCTGAGAGACAAGACAGCTAGAGTCAGAGGAAGGGGAAAAGTCTAAATTAATAGCTTTCCTTCTCTTCATGCCTGCCAAGTACCCTAACCTAAGGGAGCTAAACAGTGGCTTGTTTCGTTACCATTAAAGAGTCAATCCTTTAAGAGCCTTTTGCTCTGAAGAGAAAAAGGCAAAATAAAGTTCCTTTATAACAGTCTCCTAAGTGACATTTGAGACAAGTGTCTGTGCTTGGAGGAGAGCTCAGGTTCTAGGGACGTATCTTATTCCTGTTCATCATACTGAGGATCTTAAACAAATGTTGGGAACAACCACGTGCACAAAACCAGCAGAAAAGATTGATTACTTCTACTCACCAGCTCTGGAATGCTGATTATATAGTTATTCTGGGAAACCAAGACCTTAAACGATTTCTATAGGGTGAATATCAGATGTGATCATAACAGCATCACAGTCTTAAATGACTGACTTGGTATTGGCCCTTCTAAGCATTCTGCTCAGGTGTTCAGACGATGTCTTATCATCCCTGTTTGCAAATCGAGAAGCAGCCTCAGGAGAGTGAAGTGACTTGTCAAGGTCCACAGCCAATTTGTTGCAGAAGCAGGGCTAGAACTCAAGCATTGCCCCCTGCAAGCCTTTGTAGACAGGCAGGAAGTCCAGTCTGCTCCACCCGACTCTCACCACCAGTTTCGATAATGAGGTCTGAAGACTGAGTTCTTACAACCATTTCATTATTTGAGAAGTGTGAAGCAACACACAAGAAACCTAAATTTCCCTGAGATTCCTCACACCTCTCAGCAGAGAGCTTATGGAGTTTCAGCCACATGGAATATGCAATGGGTAAATTAACCTATTGTGGGCCTCTGATATTTCCCCTGGTCTCTGAATTGATTGTGGTACTTGATTTGAAAAGCTCTGAAATCCTGTGTCTAATTGAAGCCCAACTAAATGAACCCAGCATAGCCTCACTGACACTACTAGTCACCCTGTGTATTGGGAATGTGGAAACAAATAAGAATCAAGGAATAATATAAATTGAGAAAGCTCTCCAAGTCTGTGGGCTTCCCAGGTGGCACAGTGGCAAAGGATCTGCCTGCCAGTATAGAAGACGTGGGTTCACTCCCTGGGTTGGGAAGATCCCCTGGAGAAGGAAATGACGACCCGTTCCAGTATTCTTGCCTGGAGAATTCCATGGGCTACAGTCCAAGGGGTCACAAAGAGTCGAGCAGGACTGAGCACAGCACAGCAGCTTCAAAACTGTAGTATCACATGGTGCTATGGACTGAATTGTATTCCCCTGAAAAATTCATACCATGAAGCTCAGTATGGTGGTATTTGGATAATGAACATTTGGGAGGTAATTAGGGTTGACAGGGTCATGAGAGTGGAGTCCTCACAATGGGATTAGTGGCTTTATAAGAAGGAGACACAAGACAGTGACTCTCTGAAAGCCAGGAAGAGGGCTTTCACCAGGAATAGAGAGAGTCAGGTGGTACCTGGATATTGAACTTTCCAGCCTCCAGAACTGTGGGAAATAAATGTCTGTTCTTTAAGTCACTTGGTCTATGGGTTTATTATAACAGATGGAGCAGACTACTATACCTAGCCTTAAGCCCAAGGAATTTTTTAGAATGAATACCTTCTAGGACCAGTACTTCTAACTCTCTTAAAAGCATAATGAAAGGGACACGGGCTTTTAAGAGACCATGTGTTACTGTATTTCTCACAATCATAAAGTAAGCCAGTTATAGGGATAATCTTTATTCCCAGTGAGAAGTTTTAGAGGTGGCTGAGCATGAAACCTTTAGTTTTGTCAGCTGGTGTTTGGAAAAAAGAATCTTCTGGGACTTCTGAAATTTTCCTACATTTTATATTGGAGCATAGTCAATTAACAATTTTGTGTTGACATCTCACATGCTAGTAAAGTAATGCTCAAAATTCTCCAAGCCAGGCTTCAGCAATACATGAACCATGAACTCCCTGATGTTCAAGCTGGTTTTAGAAAAGGCAGAGGAACTAAAGATCAAATTGCCAACATCTGCTGGATCATGGAAAAAGCAAGAGAGTTCCAGAAAAACATCTATTTCTGCTTTATTGACTATGCCAAAGCCTTTGACTCTGTGGATCACAATAAACTGTGGAAAATTCTGAGAGAGATAGGAATACCAGACCACCTGACCTGCCTCTTGAGAAACCTCTATGCAGGTCAGGAAGCAACAGTTAGAACTGGACATGGAACAACAGACTGGTTCCAAATAGGAAAAGGAGTACGTCAAGGCTGTATATTGTCACCCTGCTTATTTAACTTATATGTAGAGTCGATCATGAGAAATGCTGGACTGGAAGAAACACAAGCTGGAATCAAGATTGCTGGGAGAAATATCAATAACCTCAGATATGCAGATGACACCACCCTTAATGCAGAAAGTGAAGAGGAACTAAAAGCCTCTTGATGAAAGTGAAAGAGGAGAGTGAAAAAGTTGGCTTAAAGCTCAACATTCAGAAAACGAAGATCATGGCATCTGGTCTCATCATTTCATGGGAAATAGATGGGGGAACAGTGGAAACAGTGTCAGACTTTATTTTTTGGGGCTCCAAAATCACTGCAGATGGTAACTGCAGCCATGAAATTAAAAGACGCTTACTCCTTGGAAGAAAAGTTATGACCAACCTAGATAGTATATTCAAAAGTAGAGACATTACTTTGCTGACAAAGGTCCGTCTAGTCAAGGCTATGGTTTTTCCAGTAGTCATGTATGGATGTGAGAGTTGGACTGTGAAGAAGGCTGAGAGCCGAAGAATTGATGCTTTTGAACTGTGGTGTTGGAGAAGACTCTTGAGAGGTCCTTTGACTGCAAGGAGATCCAACCAGTCCATTCTAAAGGAGATCAGCCCTGGGATTTCTTTGGAAGGAATGATGCTAAAGCTGAAGCTCCAGTACTTTGGCCACCTCATGCGAAGAGTTGACTCATTGGAAAAGACTCTGATGCTGGGAGGGATTGGGGGCAGGAGGAGAAGGGGACCACCGAGGATGAGATGGCTGGATGGCATCACCGACTCGATGAACGTGAGTCTGAGTGAACTCTGCGAGATGGTGATGGACAGGGAGGCCTGGCGTGCTGCGGTTCATGGGGTCGCAAAGAGTCGGACACGAGTGAGCAACAGAACTGAACTGAACTGAAGTGTTCAGCAAAGTGATTCAGTCATAATGCAGCACTGTTAAAAAGTTTATTTTATTTTTGGTTTCTTGGGGTCTTCGTCACTGCCTGCAGGCTTTTTCTAGTTGCCGTGAGCAGGGGCTGCTCTCTAGCTGCGCTGCTCGGCTTCTCGTTGAGGTGGCTTCTCTTGTTGCAGAACACGGGTTCTAGGGCGCTTGGGCTCAGTAGTTGTGGTTCACGGGCCCTAGAGTGCAGGCTCAGTAGTTGAGGCACATAGGGTTAATTGCATGTGGGATCTTTCCAGACCAGGGATCGAAACTGTCCCCTGCATTGGCAGGCAGATTCCTAACCACTGGACCACCAGGGAAGTCCCTTCTGGGACTATTTAAGGCTCAATGCACTGGCTGTGTGCTTGTCATCCATGGACCTCAGTCGTCATTATTAGACTTAGACAGGGGTGAGTTAACCCTGAGACAGACTACCAGATCTCTGTTAACCCTTTTTGGGTGACTGAAGGAAGGCGGCAGAGGAAATAGGTGTCACAGCTAAGCCTGGTGAAGATCTGGGGGACGTTGCCCTGATTGTTATCTGCTAGCTGAATGGGGGCAGGTAGCCTAGGATGAGAACCTATGTTCTGAGAAAGGAAAAAAAGAGAAAGAATTTCTTTCTACTGGCAGTAACAGTGGTATCTCAGGCTCTCACCAGAAGCAGGGAAATGGATGTGAGGCAGGGAGTCTCCAAGGGCAGTAGGAGGCTGGCAGCACAGCACACAAGGCTGGGCTTGGGAGTCAGACAGCTGTGACATTCTGATGCATGAACAGAAGCCACTCAGCTGGGGGGTGCCAGCACTTTCCTGGCAGGATGGTTCTGAGGGCTGGTGACCAGTTGGAGAAGTTCCCACCTGGCCTGTCTTCATGGGGACCATATGGGGCGAGCCTATAGCATCTCTCCTGCGGGCCACCTACCTGCTACCCATTCTTCAGTCTTTCTCTTAGTGCAGTCTCCTCACAGAAGCTAGGGCATTTGAGAATATCAATCGAGTCATGTTCCCCTTGCTGAAAACATTTCAATATTGTGGCCATATCAGTTCAGTTCAGTCGCTCAGTAGTGTCTGACTCTTTGCGACCCCATGAATTGCAGCACGCCAGGCCTCCCTGTCCATCACCAACTCCCGGGGTTCACTCAAACTCATGTCCATCGAGTTGGTGATGCCATCCAGCCATCTCATCCTCTGTCGTCCCCTTCTCCTCCTGCCCCCAATCCCTCCCAGCATCAGAGTCTTTTCCAATGAGTCAACTCTTCACATGAGGTGCCCAAAGTATTGGAGTTTCAGCTTTAGCATCAGTCCTTCCAATGAACACCCAGGACTGATCTCCTTTAGAATGGATTGGTTGGATCTCCTTGAGATCCAAGGGACTTTCAAGAGTCTTCTCCAACACCACAGTTCAAAAGCATCACTTCTTTGGTGCTCAGTTTTCTTCACAGTCCAACTCTCACATCCATACATGACTACTGGAAAAACCATGACTAGATGGACCTTTCTTGGCAAAGTAACGTCTCTGCTTTTGAATATACTATCTAGGTTGGTCATAACTTTTCTTCCAAGGAGTAAGCGTCTTTTCATTTCATGGCTGCAGTCACCATCTGCAGTGATTTTGGAGCCCCAAAAATAAAGTCTGACACTGTTTCCACTGTTTCCCCCCATCTATTTCCCATGAAGTGGTGGGACCAGATGCGATGATCTTCATTTTCTGAATGTTGAGCCTTAAGCCAACTTTTTTGCTCTCCTCTTTCACTTTCATCAGGAGGCTTTATAGTTCCTCTTCACTTTCTGCATTAAGGGTGGTGTCATCTGCATATCTGAGGTTATTGATATTTCTCCCGGCAATCTTGATTCCAGTTTGTGCTTATTCCAGCCCAGCGTTTCTCATGATGTACTCTGCATAGAAGTTAAATAAGCAGGGTGACAATATACAGCCTTGACGTACTCCTTTTCCTATTTGGAACCAGTCTGTTGTTCCATGTCCAGTTCTAACTGTTGCTTCCTGACCTGCATAGAGGTTTCTCAAGAGGCAGGTCAGGTGGTCTGTATTCCTATCTCTTTCAGAATTTTCCACAGTTTATTGTTATCCACAGAGTCAAAGGCTTTGGCATAGTCAATAAAGCAGAAATAGATGTTTTTCTGGACCTCTCTTGCTTTTCCATGATCCAGTGGATGATGGCACTTTGATATGTGGCCATATAATCAAGCCCAAATTCACAACCATGGCTTAAAATCTTCTGCTGGATCCAGGACATGCTTGGGTATGGGTCCAGTTTTATTCTCTTGCATGTGGTCATCCAGTTTATTGAAGAGACTATCCTTTCCCCATTATGTACTCTTGTCAGTCTGTCAAAGATTAGTTGCATGGATTTTACTCTGTTAACACTGATCTAAGTGCCTGTTTTTATACTTGTACGATACTGTTTTGATAGCTTTGCAATGTGATTTGAAATCAGGAACTGTGATACCTCTAGGTTTGTTCTTCTTTTTCAAGATGGCTTGAGCTATTTGGCTCTTTCGTGGTTCCATGTGAATTTTAGGGTTTTGGTTCTATTTCCATGAAAAATGCCTTTGGAATTTTGATAAGGATTGCATTGTATCTGTAGGTCACTTTTGGTAGTGGACATTTCAACAATACTTTTTCCAATCCATGAACACAAGATATCTTTCCATGGTTATGTCTTCTTCAATTTCTTTTATTAACGTTTCATAGTTTTTGGTGCACAGATCTTTCATTATGTGGTTAAATTTCTTTCTAAGTACTTTATTATTTTTAATACTGTTTTAAAGACAACTTTCTTAGTTTATCTCTCTGATAATTTGTTATTAGTGTATAGAAACAAAACTGATTTTTGTATGTTGATTCTGGAGCCTGCAACTTAAATGAATTTGTTTATTAGTCCTAGTAGTTTTTTTGTTGGAGTCTTTAGGATTCTCTCTATATATGATCATGTCATCTGCAAACAGAAATAACTTCTTCCTTTCATCAGGCTCCAGCTCTTATCCTAAGAAAGCACTGAGGCAAACAGGTTAATTTAAAATTGGAGGAGGCTAAATATAAATCCTACTTGGTCAAATCCTTCTTACCTACTCCTAGGAACACCTGTTTTCTGCCTGTGTGTCAGGGTTGGGCACTGGTGTCTCTCCCATTTTTTTTCACTTTTCCCATCCTGTTCCCCACCTGAAAGGTATGTCTTTCTGTCACTCAGTTATCTTAGTAACCCTTCATCATGTACAAGTCATGATACTTACACACCATGGTTGAAGGTATGATTTTACTCAAAATAACATAACATTGATCTTGAACTCTCATCCCACTTATAGCTGAAACTTAATCCTGAATAATGCAGGGCTAGTCACTTTTAGGATATTCTCAAATAAATTCAGGATCTCCCCCTTTCTGCCTAAAATCGCACCTAAATTCTATGTGTGTGGATAGTGAGGTGACTTACGTAGGCCACTGTATGAGTGAAAATGGGGCACTGTGTCCTTAGCTGGCTTCCACTGTTTATGTAAACCATGCTTTTTTTCTAATCATCTTTTATCCTCAGGAGTCTACTAAAGGAGCCAGATCTCTCAAATGGCTTCCAGTCAATACTAGTGGCTCTGCTCCCTTATTTGGATATGAGACTCTTGTGGGTCTCCCTTTTCAGCAATATGAAAGCGTCACATGGGGGAAAATGGCACCAGGTGGGGGAATGTGTAGAGTGTCCATTTGGCCACCCAGTCCAACGCCTTTGTCATGCATTCGTTGATCCATGTTGCTTCCCTTGCTATTGGTGGTGTCATAAAGACCCTGAGTGCTTATTCAAGTCCTGCTCATGTTTCCTCCAGGTACACAGGGTTGCAGTTAGGCAGGGTTATGTACTTAGTTCAGGCCATGGGCTATGAACTGAAGTGGCAAGTTACTTCTGGGTCAAAGATTTAATTGCCAAGTGAAAGTCACTCTAGTACTCTCTTCTCCTGTTGCAGAGACTGAGAAGGTCATGTATTTCCATAGGACAGCTCCGGGAATAGTGAGACCTCTCTTAGTCTGAGTCACCTTCCTATGGTGTACTGTAAAGCCCTTCATTGACCTGCCTTCCTCATGTGACATGAGCAATAAATGAATGTGGCATTGTGACTGAGGGTTATTAGTTATTGCAGTGTTACCTACCTTCTCCTGACTAACACCAATGGCATGGAGATTCCTGGAAGACTTCAGATAGAAAAGGCCATCCTGTCCACTCTAGCTGCTTGAGGAGTCCTTAAAGAACTATGCTGCCTCCTTTGGCTTCAACTAGGGTATAGTTGGAAAGGCAAGATTCTCTTTTCCAGTCTATTTAGAATAGCACACGTGAGTTAGTCACTCAGTCATGTCCAACTCTTTGCAATCCCATGGACTGTAACCTACCAGGATCCTCTGTCCATGGGACTCTCCAGGCAAGAATACTAGAGCAGTTTGCCATTCTCTTCTCCAGGGAATCTTCCTGACTCAAGGATTGAACCTGGGAAGAATCAATGCTTTCAAACTGTGGTATTGGAGGAGACTCTTGAGAGTCCCTTGGACAGCAAGGAGATCAAACCAGTCAATTATAAAGGAAATCAGCCCTGAATATTCATTGGAAGAACTGATGCTGATGCTGAGGCTCTAATACTTTGGCCACCTGATGCAAAGAGCCAACTCATTAGAAAAAACCCTAAAAAAAAAAAAAAAACCTTTTCCTGATTCTGGGAAAGATTAAAGGCAGGAAGGTAAGGGGAAGACAGAGGATGACATGGTTGGATGGCATCACCAACTCAATGGACATGAGTTTGAGCAAGCTCCAGGAGATGGTGGAGGACAGGGAAGCCTGGCGTGCTGCAGTCCATGGGGTCGCAGAGTTGGACATGACTGAGTGACTGAACAACAATGAGATATAGAAACAAATCAAATGTTCATTGATAGATAAACTGATAAAGGCCATGTGGTATATACATAAAATGTCTTCTCGGTCCATCTATATTATTGCAGATGATGATATTTCTTTCTTTTTAAAGGCAGAATGCTGTAACCAACAAAAAATGTGGATGGAGATGGGCAGAGGGCTAAACTCTTTTTTTTGGTGTACTCTAGAGTTATACTAGGCACAGTTAGGGGAAAAAAATCACACCTATGTTGCTTTCTTAGAATTGTGAGGAAAAAAACCTAGTATCTAAAAGAAGAAAAATGGAGCATTGTATGAGAAGTAACAGACATCTTCAACTTGGAACACTTCTCAGCATTTATTATAAGCAACTAAAAGCCAAGAATCTATGCTTTTAAAAATGTAACATTAGCACATCCAAATATCATTTAAAATCTTCTGGAAGAAGAGCCTTTCTAATATATGAACGCTTATAAACCTCAGACATGAGAGAGCATAAAGCCTGTGTTTTGAGGTTATAGATATTCTGAATAGAACTAGGTTCATTCCAGGCAAATAAACATGAGCAGGCTGCCACAGAAGTGTTTCATATTCACTGAGGTAATTAGCCCCGCTCAGGGAAAATACAGCAGTGGGGCAGTGAGGCAAAACCATGGAAGTTAAAATAACTTCAAGTATGACCAAAGGCCTGGAGACCCCAGAGAAGAAAGCAGTATGCTAAGGACCTGTACAGCTTGGCAACATTTAGGAAACATTCTACGAGCGGGAACTTTCTGGCCCTTTCAACTGCCCTAACAAGGGCGTCCTGCATGTTATCTGCTGCCACTGTCAGCTGCAAGACTGAAGATAGAAAAATGCATTCGATTCTAAAGAGATTATAGATTTTATCCACAAAACTAAAGTTGTCAGGGGGCTGGGACATGGGCAGAAATGGTTACATAGAGAAAAATGTGAGTAACTATAGTCCAGTTCTCTTGTCACTGACTCACCCTCTCAGAGTTTCTTGTTAGTGAGCTGTAGAGCCCACTGGATATTAACATTAATCATCTCCTGGAGGAGGGCATGGCAACCCACTCCAGCATCCTTGCCTGGAGAACTCCATGGACAGAGAAGCCTGGTGGGCTACAGTCCTTGGGGTTGCAAAGAGCAACTGAGTAACAACAAACTCCTCTTCCAACAGATTATATATTAAAATAATTTGTTTTAGAATTCTTAGAGACATTTTATGGGTTTCATGGTTCTCAGATACCATCTACTGCATTCTTAGCTTTCTGCCACTAAATAAAGCATATTAAGCTTAAATGAGAAAAGCTTCCTTGTGCATTTCCAACACAGTGTTACAACTAAGCACAGCTTTGCAAGAGATTCAGAGGCCCATCCAAATTCAGAGGAATGTCAATATCTCCACCTACATAAGTCATCAGTGTTTACATTAAGAAAGAAGAAAAATTACTGAGAATCAACTTGTTAAATATGTTTATAGATACAGCACAAAATGGATAAGCAAATGAAGCTCTGCTCTCCTTATCAAAGGCAAGAATGGCTAGACTCAGGGAGTTCTTCTGTCACTGTAAGACCTCTGTGAAGTAACATTTTCAAAGGTTTTGTTTACCACTGTTGACTACGGGAGATGTTGAAAAGTGCAATCATCAAAACAAGCTAAATGGCACAATACCAACTCCATCATCTGTAGTAATTTGGATTTCAATTTCACTAAAGGTTACTTCATTCTCCCCAACACCATCCTCACTGAAACAGACCTGGTACCATCACCTCCAGAGCGCTTTCTTTGCTCTTTGATGCAATGAGATAAATTGTTTCCAGAATATTTTGCATGACTAAGAAGAAAGGGATTGAATAAAATATTATATTGATAATTTACAAATGTCACTTGGGAAAATGTGCATTTAAATTGGTATTTCTGGTAAAGGCCCCCAAATCCTTTTAATCTCCCACTGAATTTACTCAGTGTTCCACCTATGAATACATTCAGAGGAATAATGCATTTTGAAAGTGACTTACTTGCTAAAAGTAGTCAAAACGTAATTCAACAAGACAAGGCCAGCTTTAAGTCTCATTTGGGTCCTCAAGGCAGAGGTAGGATCAGTCATAACTGCTTATCCTAAAGCTGCTAAGGTGAAGACCTAAGGGGAAAAGACATCTAGCCTTTAGCCATGGAAGTAGCACCATTCTACTGAAACAAAGGGACTTTATAGGCACACTGCTGTTGCTGCTACTAAGTCGATTCAGTCGTGTCCGACTCTGTGCGACCCCGTAGATGGCAGCCCACCAGGCTCCCCCGTCCCTGGGATTCTCCAGGCAAGAACACTGGAGTGGGTTGCCATTTCCTTCTCCATATAGGCACATACTCATATACATTCTAGAAGACAGTATATGAACAGAATCTGGACAGGGCTTCAGAGCAGGGATTTGTACATAATCTCTTTATCATGGTCAAATCACTCTCAACCTTGGCCAGACCATTTAACCGTGTTGAAATGCAAGTCCTTCATCTGGATAACGAAGACAATAATATCCACCTCCTATAGTTTTACGAGGGTAAGTAAGCTATTATGTGTCCATGAACCTGGCACATAGTAGGTTCACATCCTACCATAGTGCTCGTCACTCCTTCATCCTCCCAACTCCCCAGTTATTACAGGCTGGCAAGGAATAATAAAAGAACTCCAGTACTAGTTATTAAATTATACCCAGTTTTTCATCTCTATGTCTGCTGCCTAGGAAAAAAATCACGTATATTCCTGAAACCCCAATATTTTTGGCTTCTTGTGGAAAGAGTGGAGTAGTAAAGTCTACATCTAAATTGTCTTACTATTAACCTATCAGACACATAGAGCCCCAAAGAATATATAAAACAGTTTATTTCCTCAGATTTCACTTTTTACCGGAGTGGGACCTTAGTTCTTAACCCTTAAGACACTTGCCCACATAGCCACCACCTTAGAGACAGGAGAGAAATCTCTCCTATTCCAGTTTTAACTTCTCCAAGGCTCCTTGGACACTGAAAAGATTTCTCTTTACTTTAGAATATTCTCTTTTAATGTGCAGGTAATCCTTCCTCCACCCCACCAAATGCCATGTTGATGGTTCTTGGGTAGGGCATTTTGGGAGGGAGAAGAGACAAGGGATAGAGGAAAAGAGCCATTCATAGCTTCCTGGTACTTACAATGCTCAGAAATCCTGTGGGCATCTTCAATGTGTTCTTTTCCACCAATGATAATAGGAGAAAGAGAAAACAGACCCATCCAACTATGCCCCCCTCCACAGAAACTTCAGTCCTCACAGAGGTCAGTATCCCTTCCTGTCCCCACTTCTGGGTGAAAAGGTCCTGAGGTTTCTCCACACATACTTTGCCTACACCATTTGGTCCCAGAACCAAGAGCTTACACAACACTCCACCACGCCTTTTGCCACACCCACACACATCCTAAGTCACTCTGTTTCCAGTGTACCATTTGCAGTCCCCATCTGGACCCTGCTGGCTCCAGATTAAGTTCTTTACAAGGGGTATACTTCTTCCCTGTTTAGGAATGGTAGAAATCTCCCCATGCATCTGAGAGGAGGGATTCTGAGCTCATGCCCTCAATTTAAATGTCACCCTCCCACCGTACATCTCTCCATAGCCCTACGGAGATCAGAGGGGACTCATCCTGGCCTAGTAGTAAAAACCATTAACTTCTTCATGAGAGGCAAGTCAGCCTCTTGGAAAGCAGCAGACACTCTCTCTGCCAGCTCCCAGCTGAATAGGAGAGCAACCTGAGCCCTGGTTTGGTGCAACTTTGAAGCAAACTCTATAAACATGGTGGTATCCTAGCTGGCCTTTGGTCAGACTGAATATTGAGTTCAAATACTGTTTAGTTAGTTAGTTAAGTCGCTCAGTCGTGTCCGACTCTTTGCGACCACATGGACTGTAGCCCACCAGGCTCCTCGGTCCATGGGATTCTCCAGGCAAGAATACTGGAGTGGGTTGCCATTTCCTTCTCCAGGGGATCTTCCTGACCCAGGGATCGAACCCAGGTCTCCCACATTAGAGGCAGACACTTTAACCTCTTAACCATCTATTAAGCATCCTGGGTAGTCGATGCCACTATGGGTGACAATGGACCACTCCCAGACTTTTTAATCCCAAACAACTGAAATACTCTGGGTGGTAAACAGCTCTCCAAATGTTTTCCTTGATTAGAAGGAACTCAAGGGAGAAATCTTTAAATTGCTAAGATTTTCTTCTAAACCTGTATGGTATGTGCCTGGGGGTGGGGGAATGAGTAAACAATCCATTGCCACCAATGTATCACCAAGGATTCAGATGCCTAGCCCTCAAAAAAAAAAAAAAAAAAAAGTCAATGTGAATTAATTCTAAGGTTTTGGTGATTAAATAATTTCTAGATGGGCTGCCTTTAGGGGAAAGTATTTTCTTGAATGTACCAAACCCAGTGTCTCATTTTGTCACCCCATTTCGACTATCAGAGGCAGAAGCACTGGCCTAAGAACCCTCAGTGTTTCTCTCCTCCCCAAGTCATCACACATCACCCTAAGCCCTAGAAGGTCATCACATATCACCCACCTCTGGGGGACTCAGTGACTTTACATGACACACCATTGCTGAAGCAGAGCCTTCCTGGTCCCGGAAAAGCTACTGCAGGGCTCACTTCCCCCATTCCTCCACTGCCCACAGCACTGAGGCTTCTCACGGAGGATTTTGCCCACCCCATTCCCACAGAGGCAGTGGTGAGGAGCCTGACCTGACAAAAATTCACTGCAGCACAAGGGCATCTCTCCAGGGCGTACCTTGTCTTCTCAGTCGGGAGTCTCCAGTACAACCACTCCTCCAACATAAGAATGGGAACAGTGGCTCGTTTCCCAGCGTCTAAAGCATTCAGAATCTGCAGCATGGTACTTTGATCCATTTTTGCCCGTTTGTTTAGTATGATACTTTCCTTAAAGAATCTTCCTCCTTCCATTATCCTAGTGCTTTCTATGTCCTGTGCTGGGAAGAGGAAGGGAAAGGAGAAGGCCTTACACTAACACTCACACACACACACATCTTGTGCGCCATCTTGTATGCTAACCACCTGTATTAGTTTGCTAGGACTACTGTGACACAAACCGGGTGACTTAAGCAACAGAAATGTATTATCTTGTAGTATTCTGGAGGTTATAAAATCCAAAATCAAGGCGTCAGCAGGGTTGGTCCCTTCTGAGGACTGTGAGCCGAGGAGCTGTTCCAGGGCCTTCCCCTTGGCCTGCAGATGGCCATCTCCTCTCTGTGTCTGCTCACATTGCTTGTCCTCCATGTGTGTCTGTCTCTGGGTCCAAATGTCCCCCTTTTGTGAGGACACCAGTCACATTGGATTAGGACCCACCCTAATGACCTCATTTTAATTTGATGACCTCTGTGACAGCCCTGGATATCTTTCTGGGGAGGAGAAATCACACGATCCAACCCACAACACTGCCCACTCATTGACTCTGTTCAAGAATCTCTGGAATAAAGCATCTCCCTGGTACAAGACAGCCTCCAGTGGTAATTAGAAAAGAACTCTGCCAAGTTCTTGTTCTGTTGCTAAATGAACAGCAAGGAAATTGTATTCCCACCTGCTGATTCATAGATCTCTCCAATTACATAAAAACTATGAACATTTTTTTATTCCAAGTTTCTATCTTTAATACAGATATGTCTTTGGGGCATCTTAAAACTCAACTTTTAAATGGGCTATTTTTCAAATGCTCTTGGTATTTTTCAGTTAGTTTTGCTCATAATATTGTTTGTAATTATAAAAATATTTTTTGAAATTTATTAACTTTAATTAATTAACAGTATGTACTGAACAAGTCAGCAGAGTCAATAAAACTGTACAGAAAATGAATTGCCCACTTGCCAATTTTCTGTTTTGTGTTACCTGAGCAATTACTTGCTTCCATACTCAAGCAAGACCAAGAAATTATCATTCAACTATTTACCCATTTTAGCTGGGCTCAATGAAATGTGAAAATTTTCACCTACTTAACAAAACAAAACAACAACAAAAAAATCCTTCCACTGTCTTTTGAACAAACAGTACCATAAGACAAATTAAGTCAGACAGGAAATAGGCTTTTAGGAAGCATACTAGTTTTACACAGAGTTGAAATTTCAGAATGACACCTGCCCCCCAAGCCCAGGATCTATTTTAGAAACTAAAGTCATTTTTTGCCTTCAGCTTTCAAGTTGGCCACATCACTTGCAGGATCTTAGTTCCCTGACCAGGGATTGAACCTGGGCTTCAGCAGTAAAAGCACCAAGTCTTAACCATGGGACTTCCAGGGAATTTCCATCAGCTTTTCAAGTTTTGATAAAACCTAAATCTTATTTTTCTCCTAAAATCCCCTATCTTAGAAAGAAAATATCTATTCATAAAGGTCTAAATACTTTTCTTTTCCCATATAAACTCCTAAAGAATTCTGAAGATTCCATCAAATAAAACCTCAATGAGAAGAATCAGTCCTGGGCAGCAACATGAGCTTAATTTTCTCCTTTAACATTTAGGTGAAGACCCTGAAGAATTTAATGACTCAAAGTTTCCGGAAGGGTTAGGTCATCTGAGCGTCAGGTACTTGAATCATGCCAGTTGTAGGTGAAACCCGGGGGTGGGAAGGAAAAAAGGAAATATCCAAGACAATGTGTCATACTCAATAACTGAGACAGCTTATCAATTCTAATATCACTCTGGAGTACACATAGTTAATATCCTTCTAACTTTTATTGGACTTAGTATCTATTCTCAAAAGTGTTTTCCTCGGTGATCTCCCAGCCTATTCATCTACTTGCAACACTATTCAGTCTAAACATCTGAGGTAGTCAAACAAAGGAGGCTGATTCTTCTGAACTCAAAGGAGGCACAAGTGTGCCTGGCATATCAAATACAAGTCTGAGAAACTGAGAGTCCTGTTCACCTTGTTCCTCAAGAGAAACCCCCATCTCTACTCCTTGCTTCTCTACCTCCAGGTTCCCCAACCCTACCCAGCATTTCCTATTTTGCCTGGGTTAACCCAGTGGACACAATTATTAGCATCTCCATGGTTTGGAATTTGTACACTAATTTGCAGTAAGTTTATTCTGGAAAATTATGGATAATACATTAGTATTTATAAGTTTTATAAGCAATTCCATCACCTAGATTTGTGACTTGATAGGTAGACCCAGTTTCAGATGGAATGGCCAGCAGCAGAAGACATCTCTTTTTAGATCGTGGCTCAAATGATTCTCAGTTCCCACTTTGGTTTCTGATTTAGTGGGAAGTGAAATCAGATCTTGGAGTATTTTCTAAATGAGCAGGTTAGTTTGGGTTCTGTCCTCTTCTAGTGTTTTTCCTCAAATCAATTATTGGAAATTGGGGTTTGTTTCTCACTGGTCCACATACTGGTCAGACTTTTCCAGAGGAACAGAACCAGTAGGAGATACATATAGAAGAAGATTTTATAAGGTATTGGCTCACATTATTAACAAGACAGAATTCTCATGATCTGACTTCTGCAAGTTAGAGACCCAGGAAAACTGGTGGTAGAGTTTAAAGCCTTGAGAGCTGCAGATTCTACGCTGAGTCTGAAGGCTTGGGAAGTAGGAATACCTAGGGTAATTGGTGCCCCAGTGCAAGAAGTGAAGCAGAGAGCAAATCCAACCTTCCTCTACCTCTCTATTCTACTCAGGCCCTCAACCAATTGGATGACACACATCCACACTGGGGACGGACATCTGCTTTACTCAGTCCAATTCAAATGTGAATCTATTTCAGAAACACCCTCATTGACACACCCAGAAATTATGTTTAACCAGGTATCTGTTACCTAGTCAAGTTGACACATAAAACTAACCATCAAAAGCCATATCCCCTGGAACTGCCATATTAAAAACAGCTTACTTCCCCATTGACTAGGTTCCTTCTAAGTCACAGCAATGAGGGTTTATTTCTCATTGACCTGTCAGCTTATATAATTCTTAGTAAACTAACAATTAGCAATACTGGACACCCACATATGCTTGCTGTCAGAAGTGACTGCTTCATACAGATTCAATCTGCTATCTCTAAATGATGCATGTCACACATAAGCTAACTTAAACTTTCTCTCATTCCTTGTAAGGCGAGATAATAAAACAGGACAGAGAATCCTCAATACATCCAGGTTAACTGGCCCCATCACTTCATGGGAAATAGATAGGGAAACAGTGTCAAACTTTATTTTTTTGGACTCCAAAATCACTGCAGATGATGATTGCAGTCATGAAATTAAAAGACTCTTACTCCTTGGAAAGAAAGTTATGATCAACCTAGATAGCATATTAAAAAGCAGAGACATTACTTTGCCAACAAAGGTCTGTCTAGTCAAGGCTATGATTTTTCCAGTGGTCATGTATGGACGTGAAAGTTAGACTATGAAGAGAGCTGAGTGAGGAAGAATTGATGCTTTTGAACTGTGGTGTTGAAGAAGACTCTTGAGAGTCCCTTGAACTGCAAGGAGATCCAACCAGTCCATCCTAAAGGAGATCAGTCCTTGGTGCTCTTTGGAAGGACTGATGCTGAAGCTGAAACTCTAATACTTTGGCCACCTCATGTGAAGAGTTGACTCATTGGAAAAGACTCTGATGCTGGGAGGCATTGGGGGCAGGAGGAGAAGGGGACGACAGAGGTTGAGATGGCTGGATGGCATCACTGACTCGATGGACATGAATTTGGGTAAACTCCAGGAGTTGCTGATGGACAGGGAGGCTTGGGATGCTGTGATTCATGGGGTTGCAAAGAGTCGGGCACGACTGAGTGACTGAACTGAACTGAACTGAACTTGACCTAGAACTTCATTCTTAAGGAAGGTATGAGGGAAATACCAACACAAGAGAAATAGAATGGAACAGACAAAATGAGGAATCATATTCTTTCAAGTTACAAAAAAAAGGTCTCATTGCCCTTCCACAATTTTATATAACTTAATATCACACTATAATGCACATAACATTGGAGATACATTTTATTAGGTTTTAGCTAGATAACATATTAAAAAAATAAAAAGAACTATACATCTTTTCTCCTCCTCCTTTTTTTTTTTTCCTTCTTGGTAAATGCTTAGTGATAGGAGGATAGAGATATTCATAAGATTGCAGTAAATCATTTCTCATTATACATCTCACATGATGGTCTGCAAGTAAAAGAAATTTATGTACAGGATTTAAATAAGTAATGGAAATTCAGTGATAATTAAAATTTTCATGGGGAGAAAACATTAAATACAGCGGTTTATAATTACAGATCTACTACTTATTAAATTGTTTGCTTTTCTCATCAAAGAGTAATTTGTGTTAATTATAAAATGTCCTGTATTCGATTATGTGTAATTGAATATAAAATTCAAATATAAAAATGTTCTTTCTGTGTAAATAATTTTATAAATGACTTTTTCTTAACTTAGCTAAGTGATCGGAATATTTTTTATCACTAATAATTTTGGATGAATTTTTCCAATTGCTTTCCACAGTTGCCATTCCCTTTTCCAGGGGATCTTCCCTATCAAAGCTGCATCTCCTGCACTGGCAGGAAGATTCTTTACTACTCATATCACCTGGGGAGCCTATGTATGTGTCTACCCACATTAAATGAAAATCTTCTTCCCCTCATGTCATGGTCTGTGTGCGGGTTGGAAAAGAATTTCCAGACATGAGACAGAAGGAGAGAGAAATAAAGTTTATAAGAATGTGAGACACTGTTGGAACAGCAGGCCGGCTCAGGGGAGAACTGAGGCTGAACAGGGGTCCTGAGTCCACTTTTATACCCAGCGTACAAGGAGTTCGATCAGGGTCTTGCAGGTCATTTGCTGACTGGATAAGGCATGTATGCTGGGTTGGGGAAGAGTAGGGCGAATACCTTCTCCTTATGGGGTAGGAGGGGAGATAGGTTATACTGTTCCATTAACAGTTACAACATGGGGGAGGGAAGGACGATAAGGATCTGGTTTTTTCGGTTCCTACATTCCAATAGCCTCCTTGGTTTTATCTCCTCTTTTGTCCTTGGGTCACCATATTTCATAATGGCTATGATTTTAAAAATACAGATCTTTTTTGTTAACATAGTAAGGAAAATGTAGCTCATATTTTGTTTTGAATTTCTTTGATTGTAAGTTGAAAAACATATGACCCATTCAGGGACTGTTTCCCCTTACAGGGCTCCCCTGGTAGCTCAAATGATAAAGCGTTTGCCAGCCACGCAGGTACACCTGGGTTTGATCCCTGGGTAAGGTATTCCCCCTTGTTCTCACTAGTGTGTCTGTATTAAAGACATTAACCCTCTGTCTTTCATAAATGTTACTAAAATCTTTTTCTTTTCTCTCACTTTGGTCATTTGTCTTTATATCATTGAAGTGTTTTTAATGTCCTGAAGATTTTGTTTTCAAGACAGGAAAAATATATTTTGTTGTACCTTACTGTTTCTACCTTTGGTGTCTATCTGAGCATTGACTCTCTACCTTGAATCTTTATAAATATTCACCTATATTTTTTTTTGCAACTTTCACGGTTTTTTACATTTATACCTTTAATCCACCAGGAATTTATTTAGATTTAAAATGTAAGTTGGAAACTACCTCTTCCTCTATTCTCCACATCCCACCCCCACACACAGCAAGTTGGCCAATTTGTCCATGATTTATTAAATAAGGATAAAGAATACCTTCAACATATCAGCATAGATTTGACCCTATTCATCACTCTTTTTAACTGAAAAAACAAAACAACAGCAAAATTTAAAAACCCAAAAATAAACCCCTCCTATACATAGATTCTTCCTTAAGGTCATTCTGCAATTTCTGGTTTGTTTCTTAAAATTCCCATTGTTATGTGATCAGGACTACACTATATTTTAGATTTGCACAATAGGAAGGGAAATTGACAGTTTCACAAAATTGGGCCTTTCCTTCAACCGCTTTGTCTTTCTAATCAAGTTTTTTATGCCCTTCAGCAAAATGTTTCAGCTTTCTTATAGAGGAGAGGTTAAATAAGCATTTTATATTTTTAGTTGGGATTTGGAATCAATTTTTCCCTTTTAGTTTCTGTTGTTCCTATGAGGAAGTGTTTTTATTTGCTTACTTGCTTGCTTACTTTTTTGTTCTGTGTTTCTATCTACTGCACTCCTGAAGATTTCTGGCTGAGGAAAAAAGGGTGGTGGTATACATTTGAGTTCTAAGGGACAAGAAATTACTTCTAATTACTATGTTTATTGCCTACAACAAATATTTCAAAAGTGATATTTTGAAAATTACTGTAATATTTTGAAAGTAATATTAAATTTCTGTTAGAGATTAGTCTAGTCAAGGCTATGGTTTTTCCAGTGGTCATGTATGAATGTGAGAGTTGGACTGTGAAGAAAGCTGAGTGCAGAAGAATTGATGCTTTTGAACTGTGGTGTTGGAGAAGACTCTTGAGAGGCCCTTGGACTGCAAAGAGATCCAACCAGTCCATTCTAAAGGAGATCAGCCCTGGGCTTTCTTTGGAGGGAATGATGCTAAAGCTGAAGCTCCAGTACTTTGGGCACCTCATGCGAAGAGTTGACTCATTGGAAAAGACTCTGATGCTGGGAGGGATTGGGGGCAGGAGGAGACGGGGACGACAGAGGATGAGATGGCTGGATGGCATCACTGACTTGATGGATGTGAGTTTGAGGGAACTCTGGGAGTTGGATGGACAGGGAGGCCTGGTGTGCTGCGATTCACAGGGTCGCAAAGAGTCGGACACAACTAAGCAACTGAATTGAACTGAGAGATTGTGAAAAATATGCAGTTTTTTTCCATCCAGGTTCACGAACCCCAGGTTACAATTTGCAACCCCTGATGGCTCTGGCATTTCTTTGAGTCTCTGCTGTTTTCTGCTGGGTCCCATACAGTCAGGTGCAACAGGCAGAGAGGGATTGTGCCCTTCACACTATTTGCCTGGGATACATTTTTCATTTCTTGATTTTTCAGTCTTTAGAAGTTATTTCATCTTAGACAGCTCATGTACACATTGCTCTTAGATTTTAACCCAGTCTCAGAGTCACTCAGATTTATCATAAATACATAACTACTTCAGACTTACCTCTGCAATCTTATTTTCCCTTGATATTGCTCTTTCATGCTTTTGTTTGGTAATTTGTTGTATCTTTTTTTCCTGCATTTTTCCCTTTGATAAGTTTGGAAGTTTTAAGATAACCAGTTTCTTTCTTCCAGAGTTTTAACATGTATGAATTTATATCTTTCTATTGCTGTTACTATCAACAGTTACATAAGATCTGAAAACAAACATAAAGATAGGCATATTTGAAAGGATACTTGTCTCTTTCCCACCCCACGTGCCCGTTTACCTCCAAAGAACATAAAAGGAGACAAGAGAAAGGTGGGAGAAATTCTATCACCTACCTCCTGGTCTTGGCAGGCACAGAGAGATAGTGAGTGTACAGCCTATCGAACAAAGCAGAGCAAGATTCCTACACTTCTTTGCAGATGAGGTGTAGGAGGCAAATAGAGATGCCTTTTATCGAATTCTGAGTTAGAAGCAGTCCTGGAAAGTTATTTCTTCTTGAGGTAGCTTGTTTAGGAATGTAATGGCATTAACTGAGTGTAGCCTCACAATGCAGTCACGGCCAGGAGCTTAATCTCCCAGGTGCAATGTTTTACCTGATAGGAATACCCATCTTGCTATCTCTCTCTCCACCAGGGGCTCCTCATCAATTTTCTCTGTGTTTTGGGGTCCCTGGCTTAAAAGACAGATTTCACTTATAGCGTATTCCCACCTGCCTTGTACCATTTTATTAGTTGGTGATTTTCTCTGTCATCATCTTGATCAGTTGATGAACATATGTTTGTGTATATTTGGTTATTCCTGTACAAATACACATACCAACACAAACAACTTCTCTATCACCAGAGAAGAACATATATTTCAAGGACAGCATTTGTTGTTATTCATTCTGACTCTGTGATCTCCTGGACTGAAGCATGATAGGCTCCTCCCCATTCGCTTTCTCCTAGAATTTCATGTCCATCTCAACCTCTGCCACCCTCTCCTCCTGCCTTAAATCTTCTCTAGCATCAGGGTCTTTTTCAGTGAGTCAGCTCTTTGCATCAGGTGGCCAGAGTACTGGAGCTTTAGCTTCAGCATCAGTGCTTCCCATGAATATTCAGAGCTGGTTTTCTTTAGGACTGACTAGTTTGATTCTTCTTGCAGTCCAAGGGACTCTCAGCACCACAGTTTGAAGGTATCAATTCTTTGGCTCTCAGCCTTCTTTACGGTCCAACTCTCACATCAGTACATGACTACTGGAAAAACCATGGCTTTCACTAAAGGAAATTAAGAGTCTGGAATTAGAAGCTAGAGTCTCTAGGTTCAAATCCCACTTTGGCCACTTACTGAAAAGTTGAGCAAGCAATTTAACCTCTCTATGCTTTAGTTTCTTTATATGTAAAACACAATGGAAATGTAGTTTCTTTATATGTAAAAGAAAAATATGTAGAAGGAAAAAAAAAGTAAGCCTTTCCCTTCTCCAGAGGATCTATCCAACCCAGGGATTGAACCCAGGTCTCCCACATTGCAGGCAGATTCTTTACCAGCTGAGCTACAAAGGAAACCCAAGAATATTGGAGTGGGTAGCCTATCCCTTCTCCAGCAGAGCTTCCTCACTCAGGAATCAAACCAGGATCCCCTGCATTGCAGGTAGATTCTTTACCAACCAAGCTATCAGGGAAGCCCCTTTCACTCATGCTTTAGTTGCTTTATATGAAAAACAACAATAATCACAGTACCTACTTCATGCGGTTATTGCGAGGATTACTTATTGATCCATAGAGAGTGTTTAAAATCATGAGGGGCACATAGTAGGTATTCCGTAAATGTTACATATCAGACATTGCATTTACAGCAAGCAATGCTCACTAATGGTGTTTCCATAGCACTCTGAAACTGGGTTAGGGTTATTTAGCATACTGAACGTAGAAAAGGGGAGTCTCCCATAAATTGAAGAGTCCCCAAAGCCCCAGTGACCCATGAACAGACTCCATCCTATGCATGATACCCAGGATGGAAGAAAGCAAGGAGATCTACGATCCCAGCAACACACTGCCACCAGGGGTTCCTACCCAGTTCCCTTCTCACAGTGCTTGATCTGTGAAATCCCAGTGGTGCACTGCATTCTGGGAAAGGTAGCTTTCACACTGCTGTGTTGCATTCTCAGTGTGCACGGTAGGGCAGCAGAGGTGAGATCTCGGAAACAATCTCCTTAAAGAAGCCAGTGTTCGTTTTTGGTTGATGTAGACTCTGACTCCTGGATGTCGCAATGGCAACCCACTCCAGTACTCCTGCCTGGAAAATCCCATGGATGGAGGAGCCTGGTAGGCTGCAGTCCATGGGGCAGCTAAGAGTCGGACACGACTGAGTGACTTCACTTTCACTTTTCACTTTCATGCACTGGAGAAGGAAATGGCAACCCACTCCAGTGTTCTTGCCTGGAGAATCCCAGGGATGGGAGAGCCTGGTGGGCTGCCGTCTATGGGGTCACACAGAGTCGGACACGACTGAAGCAACTTAGCAGCAGCAGTAGCAAAGGATCTTCCTACTATTTTTATGCTCTCTTTGTTTCCAGGATAAAAGACCAAATAAGATTTCTTTTCCTCAGTCCAGCTCCATTTGTTTTAGACTCAGTGAATTTCTCCCTAGCTTATTATGATTATTTTTAAGTTTTAGCTTTTAATGGCATTGCAACCTTTTTCTTTTGCTGTCATAGCAAGTTAACTGGAAGCTGTTAGACAATTTTCACTTGTAACAGAAGCCTCTGCTACTATGTCTTCCTTAAAAAAAAAAAAAAAAAAAACCTAAAAAAAAAAAACCCTTATTAAAGTCCCAGATGGGTACGATTCTGAAATAGACAGTAACTGTTTATTTAGCGCTATTCATCTATCTGCCTAGAGTCAGAGAGCTGATTCTTAGAAAAATAAGCCAAGTTGTGGTTTGCCTTTCAGGAGGGAACATTTTTTGCAATCAAGTCCTAGTTTTCTACTCATTTGTAGTCTACTATTTTGATTATGAGTTCCAAAAAAACTCTATAAAGGAAGCTTCTTTTAAATTACTCTGAATTATCAAGCAAGAGCTATTTTTTCTCATCTGATCAGCCAAACAGACTTGTTCCCAGAAGGTTGCTTGATATTGGATCTCAGGAAAGACTCAATTTTCTAAGAAATAGAAGGTTGTGACTGAATACAACCCTGCCATCAGTGACTGTAATTCCAAACTCCACCAGGTAGGAATTCAGGAAGACGTGTTTCAACAGCATGGTGATCTGGGGCAAATATTTGATACTGTTTCCATGGGACATTGAAAACCTTGCTGTCTTGTGTCTTATCCCATGGATGTTGAACCCAACAGCCATTCCCCCCTACCCCATTTTCTACACTGGCAGAGCCTGCTTCTCATGAGAAAGGCTGAAAACGTCAAATGCTTACTTTGTCAGGCTCACCTGCAGCTGTAGGAGGCCACGTGAGCCAATTCTGGTGTGGTACAATGGGAAGTCTGTTATAGAGAGATTTGTTTTCCTTGATTGAAATGAGAGGGGAATTGAGAGAGAGAGGCTCCACTCTGCCTGATAAAGAAGCAAGGAGATCTCACCTTTCTTTTCCTGCCTTTGGATATTGACGTGAGAGAATGTGACATTCTGGAGCTGCTCTAGTCATTTGTGACAAAGCAATGTCCCTGAAAAGCAGGGATGCCAAATTGGGAAGACAGGAAGTGCCAGAGTCTTCAATGATTGCCAAGTCTCTGAAACAACCATGACACTACCTACCTCCAGATTTTCTAATGGAGAGAAAAGTAAACCCTTAGGAGTACTGTTAGCTCTGGTTGCAAATGTCGTCTTCTCTACTTCTGGACCCCGGCAGCATGGCACTCTCCTCCACCAAAACATGGCTCTGTGACTTGAAATGATGTGTGACCGGAATGTCGTGCTTTGTGTTCAGTGATTGACTCCAGCCCCTCTTTCCTACAGTGGTAATCATGGCAACACGTACATTTGCAGAGCTGCCAAAGATTCAAGCGGCCTGGAATGATGAGCCAACGCCTAAAAACATCAGCTGCTGTGGACAGCTGCCTGAACCCTCAGCTGATTTTCCGTGTGTAAGAAATAAACTGTTGTGTAAAGCTACTGATGAACAATTGTTACTGCACTATAATAATAGACACAATCTTTATTCTTTTAGCCACCTGTATTTTGTATTTTGATATACTCGTACTTGTAGCTGAAAGTATCCTAACTGATACAACATATACAACAATTTGACCTGCAGACAACTCTTTCTGTAAAATGAGAGGATTGTACTGGTTGTGAAATGAATATTTACCATTTTCTCCTGCTCAGACTCTAGTCTCCACCTTCTAGTAACAACATCTCAATTTTGCTTAAGAAAACCACTCCAGCAGATGTATTCATTCCCTTCTCAGCACTTGCTTCTACTCACAGAAAGCTGCTCACTTCAAACTCCTATGACTCCTTGCCTGAAAATGTTGTCTAATTGTAATAACATGCTGGATACATGCAGAGGACAAGCCAGAATTAACCAAGAGTTAATGTTCTAAACTTTATTTTCTTGGGCTCCGAAATCACTGCAGATGGTGACTGTAGTCATGAAATTAAAGGACATTTGCTCCTTGGAAGGAAATCTATAACAAACCCTAGACCATGTATTAAAAAACAGAGATTGTCACTTTAACAACAAAGGTCCATATAGTCAAAGCTAGTAAAGTAATGCTCAAAATTCTCCAAGCCAAGCTTCAGTAACCCGTGAACTGTGAACTTCCAGATGTTCAAGCTGGTTTTAGAAAAGGCAGAGGAACCAGAGATCAAATTGCCAACATCTTCTGGATCATGGAAAAGGCAAGAGAGTTTCAGAAAAACATCTAATTTTGCTTTGTTGACTATGCCAAAGCCTTTGACTGTGTGGATCACAATAAACTGTGGAAAATTCTGAAAGAGATGGGAATACCAGACCACCTAACCTGCCTCTTGAGAAACCTCTATGCAGGTCAGGAAGCAACAGTTAGAACTGGACATGGAATAACAGACTGGTTCCAAATAGGAAAAGCAGTACATCAAGGCTGTATATTGTCACCCTGCTTATTTAACTTCTATGCAGAGTACATCATGAGAAATGCTGGGCTGGAGAAAGCACAAGCTGGAATCAAGATTGCCAGGAGAAATATCAATAACCTCAGATATGCAGATTTCACCACCCTTATAACAGAAAGTGAAGAAGAAGTAAAGAGCCTCTTAATGAAAGTGAAAGATAAGAGTGAAAAAGTTGGCTTAAAGCTCAACATTCAGAAAACTAAGAGCATGGCATCTGCTCCCATCACTTCATGACAAATAGATGGGGAAACAGTGGCTGACTTTAATTTTGGGAGCTCCAAAATCACTGCAGATGGTGATTGCAGCCATGAAATTAAAAGACACTTACTCCTTGGAAGGAAAGTTATGACCAAACTAGACAGCATATTCAAAAGCAGAGACATTACTTTGTCAACAAAGGTCCGTCTAGTCAAGGCTATGGTTTTTCTAGTAGTCATGTATGGGTGTGAGAGTTGGACTATAAAGAAAGCTAAGCACTGAAGAATTGATGCTTTTGAACTGTGGTGTTGGAGAATACTCTTGAGAGTCCCTTGGACCGCAAGGAGATCCAACCAGTCCATCCTAAAGGAGATAAGTCCTTGGTGTCCATTGGAAGGACTGATGTTGAAGCTGAAACTCCAGTACTTTGGCCACCTCATGCGAAGAGCTGACTCATTTGAAAAGACCCTGATGCTGGGAAAGATTGAGGGCAGGAAGAGAAGGGGACGACAGAGGATGAGATGGTTGGATGGCATCACTGACTCAATGGACATGGGTTTGGGTAGACTCCGGTTTGGGTTTGGACAGGGAGGCCTGGCATGCAGCAGTTCATGGGGTCACAAAGATTCAGACATGACTGAGCAACAGAACTGACTGATGGTTTTTCCAGTAGTCATGTATGGATGTGTGTTGGACCATAAAGAAAGCTGAGCACCAAAGAATTGATGTTTTTGACCTGTAGTACTAAAGAAGACTCTTGAGAGTCCCTGGGACAGCAAATGGACACGAGCTTGAGCAAGCTCCAGGAGATAGTGAAGGACAGGGAAGTCTGGCATGCTGACGTCCATGGGGTCACAAAGAGTTGGACACAACTGAGCAACTGAACAACAGCAACATAATGTCCCAGAGGCTTTCAACCAACCATGTAAAGAGAAATGATTGGAAAATATCCTAGCTTCCTCATCGTTCAGTTGAAATAACTCTGAAGTGTGTTCTAAACACTCTCACTGTGAGAGTAAATCTCAGTTGCCAAGCATGGAAACTGCTTTGATAACACATCTTTTATTGACTTCTTCCCCTTCCTTGCCTTTCTTCCCCACTCTTGAGTAAACCTCCTTGGAGGCAGCTCCCAAATGAAGTGCTTGCTCTTGAACTCTTCTCTCAGACTCTTTGGGAGCCCAAACAGACACTATCCCTCCCCATGTGCACCCAATCTTTCTGGGATCATCAGTATGGCCAACATCGCTCAGTCATGTCCGACTCTTTGCGACCCCATGGACTATAGCCTACTAGGCTCCTCTGTCCATGAGATCTTTCAGGCAATAGTACTAGAGTGGATTGCCATTTGGATCATCAGTAAAGGTGCATTACTTGCTCTGTCTTTTATATTTAAACCTGAATAGAATCACACAATAAGTACCTTCAAGAAGGCAGAGACTGTTCAAAAGGTCTACTCATTAGTCCCTTCTTTATAGATTCCTGCAGGCCTTCTGACAACTGTCTTTTTTGAGCCAATATCTCAGTTGTTTCCCCTGGTTCTATGAGTTAAGCCATAATCTTTCAATAGATTCATGTTGGATGAGCAGCTAGAATTGCATTCTGTGACCTTGCATTCAAAGAAATCAATGAACATGTATGATATGTTAGACTTCTTTTGGCTATAAAGATTTCATAGTAAAAATGAATGATTTATAAAAAATATAAGACCACTAAATGCTGTATGTTATTCATAACGTCAGATCATAGAAATCACTTTAAAATGTCAATGTTTTCATGTTTCTTCACATTTTGGGTTTCCCTGGTGGCTCAAAGGGTAAAGCGTCTGTCTGCAATGCTGGAGACCCGAGTTCGATCCCCAGGTTGGGTAGATCCCCTGGAGAAGGAAATGGCAACCCACTCCAGTATTCTTGTCTGGAAAATCCCATGGACTGAGGAGCCTGGTGGGCTACAGACCATTGGGTCACAAAGAGTTGGACACATCTGAGTGACTTCACTTTCACTTTCACTTCACATTTTACTTGAACTAGCATCTCTAGCTTGTGAGAAAGTCTTTCTAATATTTCAACACAATTTTCAAAATAGTTATTCATCTGGAAGAGGAAAATAACTTTGTAGGGAGAGGTCATTGTGGTTGTTGCTGTTTCATTTTTATCTGGGTGGCTATTAGGACTTCCAGGTGGCGAGAGTGGTAAAGAACCTGCCTGCCAATGTAGGAGACTTAAGAGACTCTGGTTGAATCCCTAGAGTGAGAATGTCCCCTGGAGGAGGGCATGGCAACCCACTCCATTGTTCTTGCCTGGAGAATCCCATGGACAAAGGATGGGCTACAGTCCTTAGGTTCACACAGAGTTGGACATGCCTGAGCAACTTAGCACACACGGGTGACTATTCAGTTCCCATTATAAGGAGAAGAACCTTTCAAGACATTTTTAAGAATAAAAAGTTCTTAAGCGGTTTCTATGTAAAGAAATCTATAATGCTAAAGTCATAGAGAAACCTTGTTTAATTACATTAATCTTACATACCTGAACATGAGAACTCACAGAGAAAAAGCATGTCTGAAAATATCATACAGACCAAAGCAGAGAACATTCTACAAAATAACTGGCCAGTACTCTTCAAAAGTGTCAAGGCCATGAAAGACGGACAAAGGCTTAGGAACGTCGCAGATGGGGGGAGACCAAGAAGACATGGCAACTGAATGCAATGTGAGATCACTAATTGGAATCTGGTCCCCAAAAAAGGTTATTTGTGGGATAGCTAATAAAATTTGAGTAAAACTATAGATTAGCTCATAGTATGCCATATCATTATTAACTTCCTGTTTCTGATCATTATACTACGGTTATGTAAGACGTTAACATTTTGGGAAGCTGGGTGAAGTATATGCAGGAATTCTTCATGGTATTTTTACAACAATTTTATAAGTCTTATCTAATCTCAAAATGAAAAATTCTAAACTAAGAAATAAGTTCAAAGATAATTTAAAGTGAATTATACAAACATGCATTGAAATAGCAACTGGAGAAAGAGAATATACTGAGGGAGTAATTGGAAAAAAAATCGGGATATTGATTAGGCTCTCTGAAATCATACTGTGTTCAAAACTCTCTGTGGTATCACTGTGAAAAGCAAAATGGAAATGAAACGATGTAAAAAAAATATCATGAACTAGCATGAGGAACAAGGCAAAATGACCACTTATTCAACACATGAATGGAAAGGAATTCAGAGTAGAGAAGTGATTGAAGAGGGGTTTGGAAGATTTAAGAAAAATGAGACTGGACACAAGTGAAGAATTTCGACATCTGAGTGATTTCCCTCCTTGACTATTTCTGTTTAGAAATTGTATATATTTATAGGCGAATATATTCTATTTCTTCTACTAAGCATGCATGTGTCTAATAAAGAGAAATTTCTCACTGTCTCTGTCAGTAGGAAAGAATGATATACACAACTGTGTATAAGTTAGAAAATTCTGCACCCCCCCAAAAAAAATGGATTCTACTTCAGGGAGAAAGAAACTGATCAACTCAGTGGTTACATAATAAGTGGAAAGATCAAACAGTATGCCATAAGGTAACAATCAGCATGATGATAATTATAGTACAGCAGCAAAAATCTGAACATTTATAAGATACCAACCACTATTAATCAAGGACTTTACATGTCAATTCACATAATCCTCACAACATATGAGATTAGTCTACTATTATTCCCATTTTACAGGAGAAGGCAATGGCACCCCACTCCAGTACTCTTGCCTGGAAAATCCCATGGACGAAGGACCCTGGTAGGCTGTAGTCCATGGGGTTGCTAAGAGTCAGACACGAGTGAGTGACTTCACTTTCACTTTTCACTTTCATGCATTGGAGAAGGAAATGGCAACCCACTCCAGTATTCTTGCCTGGAGAATCCCAGGGACGGGGGAGCCTGGTGGGCTGCCGTCTATGGGGCCACACAGAGTTGGACATGACTGAAGCGACTTAGCAGCAGCAGCATTCCCATTTTACAGATAATGGTAAAATGTTCATGGGGCAAAAATGAAATCTGAATGCAAGAAGTTTGGCCCAGAGATAAAGTTTTTAATCACAAACTTTTAACCACTGCTGTCAATTTGCAAAAGACTTGACTGAACAGACTGGTTTTCCCTTCTCCTGGGAGATGAAGCTTCTAATTTACAATACAATTTTATGCCTTAATGTGATCAGAGCTCAGGGTTGGAATCTTCCTGTCACCAGGAGGTGATGCACTAGGGCATGTGTGGCAAGATGAAGAGATGAGATGGGAGAAAGGGTGACAAGAAGGCTCAGACCATAGGATGTAAAGCCCAATACCCTCATCCCGGCACTGAGGCTCCCCGTAGTTCCGTACCAGCCAGGGCTCTTGAAGGGACCAGGGTGAACTCCTCCTGCCATACAGACACTGCCTTGTTGATCAGAAAATGATCTATGGGGTAGGATTTGAACTGGTGATGCCAGGCCTTGTCACACATACCTCTAGGCTCCAAATTGGCAGCTGGGAGGAGAGCCAGGAAAGGACAGTGGAAAAATGCTTCTAAGTGTGAATTTAGATTTGAAAAACATCCTCAGTCAGTTCACACATTCTGTGTTCAGACAATATGGACACCAACAGGACTCACTGAGGTTAATTAAATATGAAAAATGACACGATGAAACATTTGAGAAATATTTTTTTCTGGAAACAGAATTTGCAAATGAATTTAAAATAGGGTCAACTCAAAAGCCTGCAGAAGACATGGAGGTAGTGGATTATAATCGAGTAAAACAGAGCTGTTTCTTTTGAAGAGGCTTTATTTTCTTATTAAACACATAGACTATTCATCACTTCCTCACAGAAATACGCTCTCTCCAACTTTGCTTTTAAAACACACAGCTCTTTGGGGCTATCTTCTGCTTTCCTGGCTTTGATGGGGAGACAGTCCCTCTCCTGTGGGACTTTCAGTAATGTAAGCATGATGATAAATGCAGATTGACAAATCCTGATAGGGAGACAAGAGGCAGTGGGTGGGAGACTGCGAAGACGCACAGCGCATGCGCACTGATGAGCTCCAGCTCCAGCGGCCGGTAGCTGGTTTTTACCAAGGAGACTGTGAGTCCTGTGATTTCAGACTTGCCGAAAGTTTGTGAAAGACCAAAAACCTACATTTTTATGTGAAGTATCTTGACCGTCCAGTATGTGCTTAAAATTTTCAAACTAAGTACAGACTTCCTTCTTAAAACACTTTCTTCATCATCTCCATGACATTCTCCCAAGTTTCTTCCTCCTGTATTGGATGCTCCTCGTCTCCTTTTCTGGGTCCTCCTCTTTTCCCCATCATCTAAAATAAGGGTATCCTCGATCCCCTTCTCCGCTCTATCTACTTCCTCTACCTGGGCAACCTCACCCATCCCATGGCTTTCAGTCACCTGTGCCAGATTCCCAAACCCATACCCTGAGCTCTGCCTGTCACTCCAGACACTATCACCTTGACATCTCCATATAATAGGAATCTCAAATTAAAGTGGCCAAGAGGGAGCTCTCCCTTCACCCATGCATGCTTTCACCTTCCCATCTCAGGGGATGGAACACCCTGCACCAAGATGTTCAAAAACAGGAAAAAAAAAAAAAAAAGAAGAAGAAGAAGAAGAAGCATTTGCAACTCTATGTATCTATGTGTGGTACAATTTTATGCTTCACACACTTGTTCATGCTGTTCCCTCTTTTTAGGAGACTCTTTCAGCCCCTTCCTTGCCCTTTCTATCAGGAAAATTCCCATTTATCCTTCAAGAATCAGTTCCAGCATCATCACCCTCAAGCAGGCTGATCACATAATTTTCTGAGCCCAGTGCAAAATGAAAAAGTGGGCTATTCAGTCACTCATCACACATTTGGCCACCCCAAGCCAAGGAACTGGAGCCTCTGCACAGGACATATTTGGAACCCGAGGGTAAAAGAGTGGCCCCCATGAGCTGCCTAGACAAGAACACTATGGAACTGTCAACCCAGGCTGGGAACAAATGCCATCTTGCCCCAGACACAGTGGAGCACAAGCCCAGCCTTGACTCTCCTTCCTCCCATGCCTGGTCTCTGCTGGGGATGGAGGGTGACAGCAGTGTGCAGCCCTCTCCCTGCCAGGCCCACTGCTCCCTAGCTCCACCAGCCGAAGGCAGGCTGCTGAGAATCCCTCCCGGGGAGACAGGGAGGCAGCAGGTAGGACTGCACTGAGCTGGGGCTCCAAGCCCTGGGCATGTGCCCCACTGTCCTTCATACAAAACACAAATATCAAATATAAAGCTACAGGATTAAGAATTTCATACAGCATTAAACCCCAAGCATGAGCACTTCTGAGTGTTAGAACCTGAGATACTGGTTGTGTGTCTCAAATTGGTTCTGCCTCCAAGAAATTTTCTCTGACCTGTCCCCGCAAACCAAACTAGCTGCCCCTTTCTGTGCACCTTGCTTACCCCCATGTTTGCATGTATCACTCCATTTAGCCCACTGTGTTCCTTTATCTACTTTTTTGTCTGTTTCACAGAATATTTTGTAAACCTTATAAGGTCAAGGAATTTGGCTACATCATTTTTTCTTTTTAATTTCTAGGTCTCAGTATTGAAATTGCTTATCAGTAAGACATTTGATGAGGAGGACATGGCAACCCACTCTAGTATTCTTGCCTAGAGAATCCCATGGACAGAGTAGCCTGGTGGACTATAGTCCATAGGGTCACAAAGAGTCAGACATGACTGAAGCAACTTAGCACACAATCACATAGGTGATTCAAATAGGTGTTCAAATGACCAGACAGCTATACCAACTGGCTGAGCAAGAGCCAATTTATACATGAACCCTGCTTGGCCCTGCCAACACCCCACCATGGCTGTCTCCCTTGCATCCCAGCCCCACAACACCAGCCACGGATCACACCTGATTCACAGTTTTACACCCTAACTACTATGGCTACTGCCACTGCCGTGAACCAGGAAGTTTCCACACACAGCTCCTACTGACAAGTAGGGATGACTATATCTGAACACTTGCCAGAGGACACCCACAAAGCTTGGGCTTTCTCAGGGAAGCTGGTAGAGGCTGGGTAACATAGCTGGAGAGGTGGGAAAGTTAACACCCTAAGGAGGCAGAATTCAACAGACAAAGGCAAGAATCAGAAAATAGTTAGCAGATAGCAGTCTTCCCTTCCCCTCCTGGACTGTTCTGAAGGGCCGTCATTTTATTTGGCCTCTTTGGACTTGTCTCACAAGGTAAGGCAACCAGCTATGTTTGTTCTGACATCACAGCCAGCCTGCTATACTCCTCTTCATAGTTTCTTTCCCTACTTCCTTACCTCTCTTTCCTTTTCTTCTCACTCTAACTTCCCTAGGACTGGGCCTCAATAAAACATTAGCACGAAAGCCATCCCCTCTGACAGTCTTCTCTAAGAACCCCAGCCGGAGACAACTGTACCAGAAGTAGGGTAGGAATAGCAGGTGGCATGCTGTGGCATGTGAATTACTAATGCTCTCATTTGGGGTTGATTGGATGAGTGGAGGCTTAGGGTAAGATTGGGGGTATCAAGTAGCTCTAACAACTGAATAAATTGGGGGTAACAATAATTTTAGTACTTCTGTAGTGGTTGGCTACTTATGATGGCACTGAAATCCTAGATAGGTTCTGGCCAGTAACTCTCATTTTAAGGCATTTTGTGAAAGCCATAGATGCTTTTAAGGCAGGGAGTAATATCATATCATGAACACATCAAGCAAGAACCAGAGAAACATCTGTGGTGGTAGATCTTGAGGGTGTTGGACTCTCAAGTGGACCTGGAACGTACCACTGAACAGGAGAGATTGGTTGAAATGGGCAACTCATTCATAAGTTGGAATTTTAAGTCCAGCAAGTCTTAATAATGCCCTAGTAAAATTTAATGTCTACTAGTCCTAACAGTTAGCTAAGATGACTCCATTAAGCCTGGATTCACAATGGCTCAGTAAGTTGAGGTGAGTTTGTGGGAACTTACTTGGCAGAGTAGTGAGAAAGGAATCAGAAGGCTCAGGAAAAAGAGAATATTAGAATAAAGACATGCAAACCCACCACCTGAGTGTATTCTCTAGGAGGGAACATGCCACCTGTGTGGGAAAGCAAACATCACTGAGAAACTCACTGTTGGTTGTCTTCTTCAGGTCAGATTGGTGGTGGAAGATCCTGGCAGAGCACTGGGCTCTATATCAAAGGAGATAATGGGATTCTGGAAAGGCAGAAGCCAGGAGGGATATAATTGCCTTACTAAGTAGTTGGCCAGAATGGCAAAGTGCCTTGGCCCAAAGTGATTATTACCTCTAACTGATGATGGTTTTTTCAAAGGTAACACAGTCAAACCACCATCTAAGAGTACTAGTTACAATGCTCTTAGTGGTCCTAAGATCAGCAGCTTTAGCATCACCTAGGAACTTCTTTGAAATGAAAATTCTCAAGCTCCACTCCAGATCTACTAATGCAGAAATTCTGGGGATATGGGCCAACAATCTATGTTTGAATGAATCCTCTAGGTAATTTGGGTGTATGCTAAAGTTTGAAGACCACTGACTAGTCTTTTGTTTGATTTATACAACCAAAAATAATTGAAAACTAATGGTCATAATGCTGCTGTCAGACACTGATGGAAAACTGCAATCTTCAGTTACTAGATCTAAGTCAGTTCACAGAGCCAGAGCCCATTGATTAAAGGGAATGTTGGGTTCCCACAATGCCACCAGAACATGGCAAGTTTCTCTCCAACCTTTCCTCAAACTTGCCAGAGTAACTGTGCACTACAGAAAAGGGAATTTCCAGAAATCTTTTTTTTTTTTTTTCTGTTTTGCTGCACCATCCAGGACCTTCGTTCCCCAGTTAAAAGACTGAACCAGTACCTGCTGCAATGGAAGTGCAGATTCTTAACCACTGGACAACCAGGGAATTCCTAGACATCTTGAGGATGGTTAGAATGAGATCACAGCTGACAATATTAGAGAACCCACATGACCACCATGGTCTTCCAATTAAAAGGGAGACTTATAAACACCAGATTTTAAACTGTGTTGGGGTTCATTTGCAATGGATCCAGTAGTTCCAAGGACCCACTCTGTTGCTCTGTCTCTAGTCTCTGAATGCCTAATGGGATAGATACACTTAGAAGTTGGCCCTTGTTTTCCTGACCTATAAATTAAGGAATATTATGATTTAAAAAGGTACAATGCACCTTCCATCCAGGCCAAGATAGTAAAATCAGAAGCCATATCTGCCAGGACAAATTGCAGAAATCAGTACCAAAAGACTTAAAAGATTCAGTGATGGTGATTCCCATAACACATCTGTTCATTTCACCTACCAGGCCTTCCTTCCAAAACCATGTTGATCATGGTGGGTGCCAGTGGACTACTATAAATTTAAAATACTATTCCAATTACAGCTTCTATGCTAGATAGGAATTTTATGGGAAGATATCACCTCAACCTCTGGCACTTCATTTGTGACTATTATTTTGCTGAATGCTTTATGTCTGATTCTCATCGAAAGAAAGCATCAAAAGCAGTTCATCTTCATGTTGCAAGGACAATAGTTAAGTCTTCACTGTCTCACTCTAGGTCTGTATCAATTTTCTGCTGTCCGTCAGGGTCTAGTCTATACTGATCTCCATCATCTCGCTTTTCTTCAGTGCATTGTGCCAGGCTTCTACACTGATTGACGTTTTACTAATTGGACCTAATAAGGAGAACAGGTCAAGTAATTTAAATGTCCTATTAAAACACAAATGTGTCAGAGGGAAGGCAGCAAGTCCTTGATGATCAAGGGGCCTGTGACGTCAGTAAAATTTTTAGAGGTCCAGTGGTCTGGAATAGGAAGGGCCATACCCTCTGAAGTAAAGCGGGAGAGCCTAACAATGGCACATCGAGTAAATGTGGAGCTGGAGCTGCCCATCATGAGCTCAGTGTTAACAGAAACTCCCAGGAAAGCATTGAGTGGAAAAAATGAACTATTACATGAAAGAAACAGTAGACTTAGGAAGACTCAAGTGCTGCTGCTGCTGCTGCTGCTAAGTCACTTCAGCCATGTCCGACTCTGTGCGACCCCATAGACGGCAGCCCGCCAGGCTCCCCCGTCCCTGGGATTCTCCAGGCAAGAACACTGGAGTGGGTTGCCATTTCCTTCTCCAATACAGGAAAGTGAAAAGTGAAAGTGAAGTCACTCAGTCGTGTTCAACTCTAGTGACCCCATGGACTGCAGCCTACCAGGCTCCTCCGTCCATGGGATTTTCCAGGCAAGAGTACTGGAGTGGGGTGCCATTGCCTTCTCTGACTCAAGTACTGAAGAAGATGCAAAAAAATATGACTGTTGGCCTTGATCTCCATATCACCTGCCTCTGTTGCCTCAATGCCACTCTCTCAGCCACACCTATTCCAAATAACCAACTGATGGAGAAAGAGAGATCCTGAACTCAAGTCAAAGACAGTTTGTGATCACGGCCACATTCCAGTCTCTCAGGAGTGACTCTGAAAGAATAGGCGCAGCCACAAAGAGACTTTCAATAACCGGGGAGACAGAATGACCTATTTTCCGAGTGTCGGTCCGTTTCTCTCCTTGCTAGGTTCACTGCTTGCGCAATGGACTAATGAGCAAAGTGGCCCTGGTGGTAGGCTCAGATCCTGTACGCGATTCCAGAAGCAGGGACTCCATGGAGTCCTGGCTTAGGAGTGAGAAGCAGCTGCAGTGCCAAGAGGTGGTGGCAGGAACTGAAGGTGAGCAGGAGTAGGGTGGGCACCTGGCTGGGATCACCACCATCGAGGTGGTGAAGCACAGGATCCAGGTTCTGCAGCAGCAGGCTGATGAGAGAAAGCAGGATCCAACTGCTTTCCTCTCCAGTCTCCCCCCACACAGCAAAGCTTCAGGTGGTCTAATTTGTCAAACGCAGCCTCTTGCCAGCATTGAGGCTTACCAACTCCACTCCTGCCATGGGCAGGATTTGGGAAGGATTTTTAAACTTGCAACATCATCACCAAATGCAAAGCAACTCATTACATTTCCATTTCTTCTCAAGTCACCTTGCAAATACGGTCTTAAAAGCAGAGTGAAAACACTCAAGGACATAAAATGCTGCTTAAAACTGTCCCCATAGAAGTGATCTCTTCTACTGCAAAGAGATGAAAAGGCAAGTATTTCTAAGAGCTCTGGGGTCCCTACTCAACAGTCATCACATGAACTTCAGTTTGGGAAAAAAAAAAAAATCACCAAGTGTTTAAAAATCTCCTTTAATTATATTTTCATGAATTCCAAGAACATCATTGCAGTTAACATTACAAAAAAGCAAAGAGGGACATCTGAACATGCAATTAAAAAATGGATTCACAGTGAAAATAATGTATGTTGGTACTAAAATAGAGTTACTTGGCTCCCTGAAGGGAAAAGGTTTCTTCTAATTATCTATATTCACTTGGGTTTTAGCATGAGAAAATATTTTTTTTTTCTTGAAAGCTTTGGGAAGTTTTCAATTTGTGCTACTGTCATTGTTAGCATCTGCTGGGAGTCCTTCATCCTGAAAGCCATTATTTGCAGCCTATAATTTAATCAGAAAATTCAAAAATACAACAAAGAGCTTGGCAACTGTGTTCTTGTTACATACAAAGCCATTAGCAAAAATATGTAACAAAATTTATGTAAAACAAACAATTTTGTCCTTATATACAGAAGTTTGCTTTATTCCTCAGATCCTCACACCCGGCTCTAAAATGAGAGGGTATGGTGGTGGGGGAGGGCGGCTACCCATCTCCTCTGAACTCTCCTTCTGGGTGGGGTAGAGAAATCTTGAAAGGTAAGGTAGGTAACTTTTTAAATCTTCTTCTAACTGAGTTATAAAAATGCATCTGAGCTTCTCAATAAAGAAGGAAAACTAGGAAAGATGGTAATGGCTTTAAAATAAAGAATTCATCCCTTTGCCCTTTGTAAAAATCTCTTAGCAGAGAGTAAAAATGACTACATTTGTGACCGTGAGCTGAGAGCACAGAGTAAAGGGCGTCTTGGTGAAACATAGAACCCAAACTGCTGAGAAGTTTCACATCTAGGGCATGCACCTATATCATACCAATGGAGTTCACACCTCAGGGAGGGAAGATCAGAGGTACACAGGAAATGTCACCCGGGTCTATATACAAATGCAAAAAGAACACACGGAGTCAAAAGGAGGCTGTAATACGAGTTTAAAAATACATCTGAAAATCATCTCAAAGCCAAGGACCATATTTCCTGAAAACTCAGACATTCTACAGAATATCTTATTAACAGCGAGAATGCAGCTTTATGTAATTCACAGTCTCAAAAGAAAATAAATTTCTGGTTTATCATCACTGCTGGGTTCGGTCTGCAGAACAGCATGATGTGAACAGAACCTGTCGGCGTGGCCAGAGCGCAGGGCTGCGCATGCGCCCTCGGGGATCCCGCGGCCCTCCATGCTGCCGCCCTTGGCGCTCCGCAGGTAGCCCGCGATGTAGGAGCCAGTGGAGTGCCGGTTCCCTGTGGGCGCCGGCGCACATGGCTTGCTTCGAAGAACCACTCCTCCCACAGTGCTGGGGTTCACACTCTTCTGCCTGTTGGCTTCCTGCTTCTCCTTGGCACGACTGGCAATATTGCGCACTCTGCTCTGACTTCTGGATGACAACTTCCTGACCAAGGCCCTGGGGAATTGATTGGCATCTTGCTTGGAGTACAGCACTTGGCAGCCATCTTCCTGGTCAAAGGACACAAGTTTCCGCAGCTGCTCGGTCAGGGCATCCATAGGCTCTAACGACTTTGTTTTTACAGTCATACCCTTCTTGTCTCTGATGCCAGTGGTAACGAAGCTCTTACTAATACACTGGTACTTGCTTTCAAAATTACAGGCGATGTCCTCTGACGTTAAGTCCCCCAGACTTTTGGATTTGCAAGGACTGGACAGCTTCAGAGCAGAGTGTGTGGACTGCTCCGGGGCAGGGGCATGCAAGTCATGAGCACAAGGCAGGGGCCCGGAGGTCTCGTTCGTTTTTGCATCTGAATTTGAGAAGTGGTTATGCATAAACCCAGCACCCGGATAGGCTAGACGAGAAATATTCTGATTTTTGACATCTTGAGTATTGTTGAATATTTCAGAGACAGAAGGGTGGAGAGTCTCTTTACAGTAGCCATTTCTCAAGCCTCTTTGAAAATGTTCCACTGCATCTGGACTGTATTTCACTTTTAAAGGAGAAGTGAGGTGACTTGTGCCCTCTCTCCTATATTCATAGGTTGTTAGGGACAGATTTTCTGAGTCTCCATCCATTTCTACAAGACTGCTCTCCCCAGAATTTAAACTGAGAGTAGGAGCAGCTGTTACATCTTCCAGTGTCAAGTCAGTGGAAGTGGCAGGGCTGGGGTTCTTCAGGATTTCCCAGTCTTTTCCATGGGTGGAACTTTCTGGTAACCAGCAGTGAGAAGACCTAGAGGACCGAGGCAGGTTCTTTTCTATGGCCCCAGTCATGGCCTTCCCAGAAAGGTCATTATCTGGTTTAGTTTTAGAGACAGGAGTGGAGATAGTTTCACCAACAGCTGTGTGTGTTGAACATTCACAGGTCTCGTGTCTGGAGAATGCAATCTGCTCAGGAGATGAGCACGGGAAGGATGACTTGGGTTTTCCATTGGAAAAGCCAGGCTTGAAGGGCATTTTTAGGTCCATGGTGGGCACAGGAGGATGGCCTGACATCACACTAGGGCTCTGAAGATGAGAAACAACTGTAGGGTTAGCCTGGTCACTGGTCTCATCAAACTGGCCAATCAGTGCCGAGATGGAACTGCCAGGCTCATTCTCATTTGTTAGAGTGACATTGTCAATAAGGTGGGAAATTTCACTCTCCTGGAGAATTGCCGTGGAATGTAAGTCGGGTGCATCAGAACACAGTGTAGAGACGTCTGACAGAGAAAAGGATGTTGCAGCTCTGCCCTTATCCCAGTTACCTTCCAGCTTCTTAATCTCCAGATTGCTTTGAGAAAGGATGCTTCCTGACAACGTGCTTTTCCCTACCACGAAGCCCCCAGCATTCCCATTTTCCTTGGTTTTCGCACCACATAGATCTTTTGATGGGCTAACTGCAGGGTCACAAGCTAAATGCTGCCTTGGAGAGAGGGATCTGCTGAGGCACTGATGTTCCCAGCAATCACTTAACACGTTTGATTTGGTTCTTCCACCCTTTGGACCTGGCACTAACTGTTCTGTGATTGACAAGTTGGTAGTAGAAACAGCAGAGTTTCCTTGGCTGGTGTCTTTGTGGATGAGAGCGCTGGAGGAAGAGGATAACTTTTTGTTGAAATTTGGAAAATGCTGGTCTTTTACACTTGCCTTCCCATCTTTTCTGGCATCCTTATCTTCTGCTGAATGAAACAAACAATATTTTAAGTGACATATATCACTTTATATAGGACCTGCAAACACTCATGTTTGCCTTAAGACAGACAAATGGAAAATGTAAATCTGTTACATTGTGACAGAATCATGGATTGCATAGATTTGCAACAAAGTGTCTGTGTGATGGATAAATGGTAAAATATATTTATATAGTTTCACTGGAGCCTCCCTTTGAATAGCTATTACATCAGCTAAGGATGTAATATTCATTGTAAAAAAAAATGTCAATGAGTTACCATACTTTTACAGTGAAGATTACCTTAAGTTGTTTCCTATTCAGATTTGTACTACACAGAAGCATGGCAATAAAAACAGAACAAGACAGCTCTGTTAAACAAAGTATTGTGGTACCTGTAAGCAAGATACTGTAAACTTTCAAAGTCATACATGTGCTAGTAAAAAACAAACAAAAAAACCCACAAATCATTTTGAAAAACATTTTGGCAAAAGACTTAATTTGACCAATTAATTTCTAAAACAAATTGGAAGTGCAATAAATGCATTAGAATATCAATATCTATTGACTTTAAAATGTAAAAATAAAGACTTGGTCACCAATTCTATGCCATTGCTAATATCTAATTTCCCATTGATCATATTTTTTGGAGTTTAAATACATAAATTTCATATTTCATTGTCCCCTAAAAGAGGCAGCAAGATCTTAGGCACAAGAAGGAAAACTTTAAAAAAATACACAATTTAAATTAATTCAGGGTACCGCACTGTTTAGTATAGTGTTAAGACAATACGAGGTGTGCTAATATTCTTAATTACATTATTTTAATAGCATTTTATGCTTTCAGTTATGAAAATTGAAAAAGAATATGCTTAACTTATTAACTATTTTCCTAACTAAAAAAATCCTCATAAAAACTTGATTAACCCAAAAATTATAAGGAAAAATATAAATATTATATGATGTTACCACTCAGATAGACACTGTAAGCTTTTATATTATGTATACAATTCTGTATTCTGAATTTTTTCCACTTAATTTTTCTTCTACATGGTAACTTGAATCATTGCATGGTTATGTATTGCTCTATATTTACAAGTTTTATATTTATATATTACTAAATATATTATGCTCTCTATATATGAATAACTTATATAAAGTTCCTGTTTTTTAAATGCAGGAAAGAGATATCAACTATTGCTTTCTAACTCACCCAAACAGTATTAGCATCTTAATTGTGGTTTTAACAGGATTAATCATTACCATTTTTTTGCCTTATTTCCCTCCCAAAATGGAGTTTATATTTATTTATAGTTTACTTCCCCCAAAGTAGAGTTTTAAAATAAATTTTAAAGTATGTATTTCATCTCTTCTTCAGTACTACTCTTAGCAACATTTCAAACATTAAACTCCCCTTTTCTCCTTTAAAGAAGCCATTGAAAAATTGACTTGTCCTCCTATCATATCTGACAACAAAAATCAATACAAAGTGGTATTCATGAGAAAAGAGGTCACTGAAATTAGACTGCATGATGAAAGAATTTTGCTAAAAGAAACAAGGATCACCTTCTATGTCTGAGGTGATTCTGATTTAATTAAAACTTATACACTGCAGAGACATCAAATGCATACAGTTTTGGCACTTGAATTATCTAAAACAGGGTGAGGGAGGAGTCACTGATACAAGGACAGAGCTCTTTGGGACCGTGTAAAACAGATACCACTCGTTATCAAGTTCTCGATATGAGTGAACCATTATGCTCAAATTAGAGGAAAAGATAGGTAACACCTGGCTCCTGTGCCTGAGGGCATTTACAGCTGGACAGGAGCTACAAACATGCTTCCTTCCCCGCCCACATCCAGGGGAGGGAAACAGGCCACAGGAACACATCAAATAAACTCCCTTTTGAGGAAGCAGAGATTTCTCAAGTGAAGAAATTGGCTTACTTTAACAGCTGGCATCTCCTCTTTCTCCATAAACATTTCCAATTGTGGAAACATGTTGCATAGTGAGAAAGAAATACAACAAAACTACACCTCAGAAAAGTCAATATAATTCTATTCCTCCTCAGATAATCAGTAACTATGGTACCCACTAAGAAAACCATGCTCTCTGCTCATATTTTGCCGGTTTCACTGCCCCTCTGTTGTACCTCATAGACCCAAACGCTCTCCACCATCACCTCTGGCCCCTCACTGTCAACTTCAGATGCCAATGTTATTTTGAGGCTGTAGGTGACTAGGAAATTGCTCTTCTAGCACCCTCTCGCCAAAGTTTAAAATCTGCTCTAAAAGGTAACACTGTAATGTAATTACCTATTTTTCAGAATATTTTACTTTGACTACAAAATGCCAGCCATGTGATCGTGGTAATTAGGGACACCAAAATGTGTCTTAAAATGGTGTATTCTCAGAGAAACTTAAAGCATCTTACCCTGAGAGTTTTCCTTTCCTTCAGTGTCTTCTGCGGTTTCAGATACAGGCAGCGACAGAGCCCCAAGAAGACTTCTATCAACAGGCATAGAGACAGGGCGTGCTTGCAAACTCCGCGTGGTCCTTCTCAGGACCCCATCTTGATCTCTTGCAGCCTCAGAAACAGAATCCTTCATCTCTACCATTTCTTGGAAGCCCATTTTGCTCTTTTTTCTGCCTTTGGCCGGAGCGCTGGCTGTGCGTCGCAGAATCTTGTCTCCAATCGATCGCTTCCGAATGTAATGGCAAGTGTTTTCTGAAGAATTGTGTCTGGGATTCTTATTGAACAGCCCCTTCAAACCTTGGAGCTGTCTGTTCTGAAGACACAAAAGGACCAAGCAGAAGTTAAGCAAACACCACTGTGTCAACCGCTTGCCTCTCAAGTAACAGCTGCATGAAAAATGGATAGAAAACGAAATCTCACAGCCACTGAAGAATATTCAAACCAAGAAAACAGCAGCACACAGCACGCTTGCACTACGTCATGCATGTCTCATCAACCTGACTTTGGGAGGAAGGCAGCCTCCCATTTTCACAATCAAGCTTGCCCACGAGTTTCCTGCCCAAAGAAGGCAGGACAAGGTGGTAGGAGGAGTGTCCACAGTGAACAGACTGTTATGAACTTGAGCCGCCTTAAAGCAACAGACGCAAGTTTCAAAGTGGTAAGCAGGACGATGGAGCGATGTGAGAGAGCATGCCGCCATGACCACTGATAGGAACGCGCCAGCCAGAACCAAACACCATGCTGAGAAACTACCTTTGTAGCTCCTAGAAAGTGCAATATAGTGTAACTGGGGTTGAGTATTAAAGGGCTCCACTGCAAGGGGGGAGAAAAGCACAACAAAACACAATTGGGCCTCTTTCAAGAAGGTTGCACAAGTGAAACCAGAAGATGATACAACACATATGCTCTGTAAACCCTTTCTCCCACTTTGAATTTTTAGTTGCAGGTGTCATTCATTGCTCAGTTCACTACCACCACATTGGGGTTTATGCATCTCAACCCAAACACACCTTGAAGGGAATAAATGACTTACGCTACACATGGACATTTACTTAGGAGAGAGAACACAAGCCCTACAGAACACATTTTCTTTCCTGTTATTTCTGGCTCAAGTTTTAAACAAATTCTGAATTTTCTTATTTCCTTCAAGCATGTGAAATGCTAGAGATGCTGCGTAGGTCACCTGGGATTCCTAAGAAACTCAAGAATCACTTTTGGATAATTTACATTTGTGTATGTTTAGGCCAGAGGAGAGATCTCAGCAAGCAGCATAATCTAGGACTGAACACAAGACATAAAACTTTACCACTCTTAGAAATTAGGATGCTCACCCCTCCCAACTGACGGATGTGAGAATAAACACACACTTCCTATTTCCAGGGCAAATTGGTCCATTCCGTACCAGTCAGATTGTAGTCTTTTTAATATTAATATTAGCTGACATTTCTGAGCGTTTAGTATGTGCCAGGCAGCTTCTTAAAGTATTTGTTTATGAAGTAGGTACAGATAAGGAAGCAGAAGCACAGAGAATGTATAAACCTCTGGAGGAGGAGCCCCAGACTATGCTGACCTTCTGATAAAGAGCACTGGACACTCCTGGGCCCGAGCCCCTCCAAATCACACCTAGTCCTGAAAATTGTTCCAGTCACTAAATCCCCAGTGACTTGGCATTACCAGACGAGAGCCTATTGATATGTAAACTTCAAGTGAGCTCTGTAGTGAAGAAACTGTCATTGGGAGAAAGCCAGAAGACAGTGGTATGGTCTCTTCCTTTTAAGTTCGGTGGGTGGCTTTTAATTCATTCATGATTATTAGGTTTCCAGTTAAATACATGACGCTTGAATGAATGCATCCTGCCTAGAACTGGCTGGGATCACAGCCCAGTTAGTACAGGTAATTCAAACATCTGAGACTCCATTTCCAACTGCAGCCAGCTGAGTCTTTTTTAAGGATTATAATAAAATTCAAACATGTAACTCCAGCTTTACTGTTTTAGTCAAATGATTGCCTGAGAGAGTAATAGTTTTCTCAGTTCTGTTAAGCCCAGCAAGGGCCACTGGGTGAAGGGGACATGTACACACCCCTAAACAGAGGAAGGAGCACATGAATAAGGACCTCAGGGCAGGAGAGCACATGGAGCATGGCGTGGGCTGGCCTTCCTAGAGTTTCCTGTCAAAAAATTGTGTCGAAGTTTACGTTCCTTTTATGCAATGAATTAAAAACTTTGTTAGGGACCATATTATTGTTGCATGTGACTTTAAGCCCTGTGATCATTCTCACCTTTCCATAGATTTCATTGATTGTTATGTGGACAAATATAGATGCTTCTGTCAGTCCTTCCAAGTAGACATGCCGGTAGCCTGATAAAAGAGAAGTAGTTACCTTTTAGTTGAACTCATGTTTGACTTTTCCATGGGTGAAATAGAATTAAATACCTGACTTGACAATAGTTATATTAACACTCACATTATCATATAACACATACTTTATATATCATATATGCCATGTATCATGTATATTGCATATCACATCTTCCAAAGAACAAGGAATGGTCTAGAGAGAAAAGTTCAGCCAGAATTACCAGGCACCAAGCTGCTGAAGGTCACAGTTCTTTGCCCAACAAAGTCTCGTCCAATTGGATCATGATCCCACACGAGGAACCGGACCAAAGCTATTTCTGGCATGTGTACTGTAAATGTCAGGGTTTCTTCCCATACAGGGTTAAATCCTGAGAGAAATAGGAAAAGACAAATTGAAAAAGCAAAAGGGGTTGGCTAAAAATGATTTAGCGGCAACATCTGCAAAGCAGACAGTGAAAATTGCTTGCAATGGTTATTAAACTGGTGAAGACAACAGAGCCACCCCAGGATGCCTTACTGAAATAAACCCTTGGAACTTACCCCCATTGCTAGAAAATAATTGGTAAGAAAATTGCCTGTAAATTATTACATCAATTCTAATAATCCTTGAAGCAAAACTGCATTGTAGAGAAGGCTCTTCTAGGCAATATTTAAAATGTTTCAGTAAGCTCAAAAAGTATCTATAGTAGTGAGCTAAGAATAATGTTTTAGCAAAAACAATAAAGAATGATTCCTCTCCCCCACCCCTACCTCACCCCAATAAAGCGGTGCTTCTCACCCACTAAAACGTTTGCTGTTATCATCACCAGCAAGCATTCTGTAAGGTTTCAGTGTTATTGTACAAATGTTGTTGTCACTGTTTAATTTTTCAGTTGTGTCCAACTCTTTCGTGACCCTGTAGACTGTAGCCCACAGGCTCCTCTGTCCATGGGATTTCCCAGACAAGAATACTGGAGTAGTTGCCATCTCCTTCTCCAGGGGATCTTCCCAACCCAGGGATTGAACCCGTGTCTCCTGCATTGCAGGCAGATTCTTTACCGCTAAGCCACCAAGGAAGACCCAAGGAAGACCCCTATCCTATTTAATTCTTATGGCAATCCTCTAAGGGTGGTAGGGCAGAGGTTCTTTCCCTAATTAATGAAAAAATATTTATTACGGACTTTCAAAAATATGTAACTCTTAAAAAAATATACAAGTACCCATGCTCATTTTTAACACAGGAAATATAATGCTCATGTTATAGTTGAGAAAACAGATATTCAGAGAAAATAATGTGCCTAAAGTCATACAACTAGTGACAAAGCCAAGTGAGATGAGGCACTGTTGACTTCCAGTGGCATCTCATGAAGCAAGACCTTAATACAAGAAAGATGATATATTTTCATAGGTACTGAAAACAAATAAGAAAAGCATATAATTTCACTCAAATTCTATAAGCCAAAAACATTCATTTCTTGGCAAAATTCTCTCAGATAAATTAATCAAATAGATAAAAAGTCAAGTACTCTATAAGTTTGTTTTTCTCTTCTAAAACTGAAAATTAGTGATATTAAACATATGTATCAAGGAGGAATCAGCCACTTAACCCTAATGCCTTAGTTAATGAAATAATTATGGACAATCATTGAGATGTCCCTCCTGAACAAGAGAAAGCATACTTTTGTTGATTTAGTGATGACATCTCAATTACTTCTGAGACTAAAAATATTCATTGAGCACAGGTAGGAAAATTCAGTATGGGAACCTTACTTACTTTAAGCATGTTATTTCCTAAGTAACAAGTTTCTGCTACTCTGGAATGCTCAAATCCCTTTCTTTAAACTCCTCTGAAAGCCTGTCTCAGTTCAGTTCAGTCGCTCAGTCGTGTCCAACTCTTTGTGACCCCATGAATCGCAGCATCCCAGGCCTCCCTGTCCATCACCAACTCCCAGAGTTTACTCAAACTCATGTCCATCGAGTCGGTGATGCCATCCAGCCATCTCATCTTCTGTCGCCCCCTTCTCCTCCTGTCCCCAATCCCTCCCAGCATCAGGGTCTTTCCAATGAGTCAACTCTTCGCATGAGGTGTCCAAAGTATTGGAGTTCCAGCTTCAGCATCAGTCTCGCCAATGAACCTCTAGACTTTCTCTTTCTACCCCTTCTCTAGGTGGTCTTCCCAATGCAGGGATCGAACCCACGTCTCCCACATTGCAGGCAGATTCCTTATCGTCTGAGCCACCAGGGAAGCCCACACAGACACGTTTTTCCTTCTCAGTGCAAATTCTACCTCTAAAGCATCTTTATTAAAAGTGAACAGAGATCTTACCATTGTCATCTACCACACGAGTTTGATCTTTAGAACAATCTACCGGCAATCCAATAATTTCAACTTCAACAAAAGGATCGATGATCTATAAAAAGATTAAAAGCGTTAGTTGTTACCACTGATACACTTCTACACATATGTTAATTGAAGAATATTAGCCAAAAAGTCATATATCAACAGCAATCCACTTAGGTCCTTACTAAGAAAGAGAAATTGTATCAGGTGCAACAGAGTCAGATATGAGGCATGAAAGAAAACAGATTACATTGTTATTTACCAATATCTACTAATGCTACACAAACTTTATCCAATGAATCTATGACTCTAGTTGAGGTTATGTACCCAACAGAAATGAGAGCTTCTGTCTATGCAAAAATGCTCAGAGCAGGTGAATTCATAATAGCCACACACTGGAAACAAACTAAATGTCCATGATGAGTTGGATGGATAAATGGTGGAATATTCATTTAATAAAATTACACAACAATGAAAAGATAACAAAGTTCTCTACATAACCAAAATGTGGAACAAGTCATAAAAGGATATATATATATATATATATTTACATATATAAGTGAAAAAGAACTAAAGAGCCTCTTGATGAAAGTAAAAGAGGAGAGTGAAAAAGTTGGCCTAAAGCTCAACATTCAGAAAACTAAGATCATGGCATCCAGTCCCATCACTTCATGGTAAATAGATGGGGAAACAGTGGAAACAGTGGCTGACTTTATTTTGGGGGGCTCCAAAATCACTGCAGATGGTGATTGCAGACATGAAATTTAAAGACACTTACTCCTTGGAAGGAAAGTTATGATCAAACTAGACAGCACATTAAAAAGCAGAGACATTACTTTGTCAACAAAGGTCCATCTAGTCAAGGCTATGGTTTTTCCAGTCGTCATGTATGGATGTGAGAGTTGGATTATAAAGAAAGCTGAGCGCCAAAGAATTGATGCTTTGAACTCTGGTGTTGGAGAAGACTCTTGAGAGGCCCTTGGACTGCAATGAGATCCAACCAGTCCATCCTAAAGGAGATCAGTCCTGGGTGTTCATTGGAAGGACTGATGTTGAAGCTGAAATTCCAATATTTTGGCCACCTCATGCAAAGAGCTGACTCATTTGAAAAGACCTTAATGTTGGGAAAGACTGAGGGCAGAAGGAGAAGGTGATGACAGAGGATGAGATGGTTGGATGGCCTCACTGACTCAGTGGACATGGGTCTGCGTAGACTCCGATAGTTGGTGATGGACAGGGAGGCCTGGCGTGCTGTGGTTCATGGGGTCAGAGTCTTGACACGACTGTGTGACTGAATTGAACTGATGTATATTTAAGAGTCTATTTACATATATGTCAGAGTCTATTTACATAATGTTTAAGCACAGATTACATCAATCTATTGTGATTAGGCTGGTATTTGATGGAAGGAGCAGAGGCTTAGGAGTAGATATTGACTGGGAAGGTATATGGAAGTCTTCTGGGGGTGCTGGATATGTTCTATCTTGATCTGGGTACATAATAATTAATCAAGTTATCCACACTTGACTTGTGCAATTTAACATAGTTAAATCAATTGAGTACTATGATGCAAAGTTTAAAGTATTTAAAAAGGTGAAAAATATGAGGGAATTCTCTTGTGGTCCAGTGTTTCCACTGCAGGGAAATAAGATCCCATAGGCCGGGTAGCACAGCCAAAAAAACCTTTACCTCCCATACATCCCTGTCCTCTGGGGGAGGAATCTTCCTTTGTTGGCCATTTGTAAGCTCTCTTTTGTCATTCCAGTACTGGATAAGGAGCAATGAAAGAATAAAATCCTAAAGGACCCAGAAAGGAGGGAGTTACTAAGTCTGGGAAAATACTGTTTTAGGACTTTGGAGAGTAAGATGAATACGGTTTGGGAAGGGGAGTGTCAAGGAAAATAAGATAGAGGTCTGATGGAAAAACACTTTGAGACAGGTGGATAGACATATTTTTGGTTTACTAAATAAGTCAGCCAAAGTTTACACATTTTGAATTAATTATTTGCAAACAGAAGTTGTTCCTTAGAATAGAACCATATGGTAAAACTGTACCATTGGAGGTCTTGGATTTGGGGGCAGCTAATAAATATGACCATTCAAGTACTGCATTTCGGACTCTCTTGTTGACCATGATGGCTACTCCATTAGGAGACAGGGATCAAGACCATCCCCAAGAAAAAGAAATGCAGAAAAGCAAAATAGCTGTCTGAGGAGGCCTTACAAATAGTTGTGAAAAGAAGAGAAGTGAAAAGCAAAAGAGAAAAGGAAAGATATAAGCATCTGAATGCAGAGTTCCAAAGAATAGCAAGAAGAGATAAGAAAGACTTCCTCAGCAACCAATGCAAAGAAAGAGACGAAAACAACAGAATGGGGAAGACTAGAAATATCTTCAAGAACATTAGAGATACCAAGGTAACATTTCATGCAAAGATGGACTCAATAAAGGACAGAAATGGTATGGACCTAACAGAAGCAGAAGATATTAAGAAGTGGCAAGAATACACAGAAGACTGTACAAAAAAGATCTTCATGACCCAGATAATCACGATGGTATGATCACTCACCTAGAGCCAGACATCCTGGAATGTGAAGTCAAGTGGGCCTTAGAAAGCATCACTACGAACAAAGCTAGTGGAGGTGATGGAATTCCAGTTGAGCTTTTTCAAATCCTGAAAGATGATGCTGTCAAAGTGCTGCACCCAATATGCCAGCAAATTTGGAAAACTCAGCAGTGGCCACAGGACTGGAAAAGGTCAGTTTTCATTCCAATCCCAAAGAAAGGCAATGCAAAAGAATGCCCAAACTACCACACAATTGCACTCATCTCACACACTAGTAATGCTCAAAGTTCTCCAAACCAGGCTTCAGCAATACGTGAACCATGAACTTCCAGATGTTCAAGCTGGTTTTAGAAAAGGCAGAGGAACCAGAGATCAAATTGCCAACATCTGCTGGATCATCAAAAAAGCAAGAGAGTTCCAGAAAACCATCTACTTCTACTTTATTGACTATGCCAAAGCCTTTGACTCTGTGGATCACAATAAACTGTGGAAAATTCTGAAAGAGATGGGAATACCAGACCACCTGACCTGAGTCTTGAGAAACCTATATGCAGGTCAGGAAGCAACAGTTAGAACTGGACATGGAACAACAGACTGGTTCCAAACAGGAAAAGGAGTATGTCAAGGCTGTATATTGTCACCCTGCTTATTTAACTTCTATGCAGAGTACATCATGAGAAACGCTGGACTGGATGAAGAACAAGCTGGAATCATGATTGCTGGGAGAAATATCAATAACCTCAGATATGCAGATGACACCACCCTTATGGCAGAAAGTGAAGAGGAACTAAAGAGCCTCTTAATGAAAGTGAAAGAGGAGAGTGAAAAAGTTAGCCTAAAGCTCAACATCCAGAAAAATAAGATCATGGCATCTGGTCCCATCAGTTCAGTTCAGTCCCTCAGTCATGTCCGACTCTTTGCAACCCCATGAATCGCAGCATGCCAGGCCTGCCTGTCCATCACCAACTCCCAGAGTTTACTCAAACTCATGTCCATCGAGTCGGTGATGCATCCAGGCATCTCATCCTCTGTCACCCCCTTCTCCTCCTGCCCCCAATCCCTCCCAGCATCAGAGTCTTTTCCAATGAGTCAACTCTTCTCATGAGGTGGCCAAAGTACTGGAGTTTCAGCTTTAGCATCATTCCTTCCCAAAGAACACCCAGGACTGATCTCCTTTTGAATGGACTGGTTGGATCTCCTTGCAGTCCAAGGGACTCTCAAGAGTCTTCTCCAACATTACAGTTCAAAATCATCAATTCTTCGGCGCTCAGCTTTCTTCACAGTCCAACTCTCACATACATACATGACCACTGGAAAAACCATAGCCTTGACTAGATGGACCTTTGTTGGCAAAGTAATGTCTCTGCTTTTGAATATGCTATCTAGGTTGGTCATAACTTTCCTTCCAAGGGGTAAGTGTCTCTTAATTTCATTGCGGCACTCAGCATCTGCAGTGATTTTGGAGCCCCCAAAAATAAAGTCTGACACTGTTTCCACTGTTTCCCCATCTATTTCCCATGAAGTGATGGGACCAGTTATCTAAGTTTTCTGAATGTTGACCTTTAAGGCCAAATTTTTCACTCTTCTCTTTCACTTTCATCGAGAGGCTTTTTAGTTCCTCTTCACTTTCTGCCTTAAAGGTGGTATCATCTGCCTATCTGCGGTTATTGATATTTCTTCAGGCAATCTTGATTCCAGCTTGTGCTTCTTCCAGCCCAGCATTTCTCATGATGTACTCTGCATAAATAAGCAGGGTTCATGGGAAATAGGTGAGGAAACAGTGGAAACAGTGTCAGACTTTATTTTTTTTTGGGGGGGGGGCTCCAAAATCAATGGAGATGGTGACTGCAGCCATGAAATTAAAAGACACTTGCTCCTTGGAAGAAAAGTTATGACCAACCTAGATAGCATACTCTAAAGCAGAGACATTACTTTGCCAACAAAGGTCCATCTAGTCAAGGCTATGGTTTTTCCCGTGGTCATGTATGGATGTGAGAGTTGGACTGTGAAGAAAGCTGAGCGCCAAAGAACTGATGCTTTTGAACTGTGGTGTTGGAGAAGACTCTTGAGAGTCCCTTGGACTGCAAGGAGATCCAACCAGTCCATCCTAAAGGAGATCAGTCCTGGGTGTTCACTGGAAGGACTGATGCTGAAGCTGAAACTCTAATACTTTGGCCACCTCATGCGAAGAGTTGACTCATTGGAAAAGACCCTGATGCTGGCAGGGATTGTGGGCAGGAGGAGACGGGGACGACAGAGGATGAGACGGCTGGATGGCATCACCGATTCAATGGACATGAGTTTGAGTAAACTCTGGGAGTTGGTGATGGACAGGGAGGCCTGGCGTGCTGCGATTCATGGAGTCACAAGGAGTTGGACACGACCGAGCGACTAAACTGAACTGAATAAATACGAATCCTGTTTTTAAGGAATTTAAGAGGTTTAATTTAATTAAATCTAAATTAAGGAATTTAAGATGTCACAGAGAGTAGCACTGACGTATATACACTGTCATGTGTAAAATACATAGCTAGTGGGAAGCGGCTGCATAACACAGGGAGTTCAGCTTGGTGCTCTGTGATAACCTAGAGGCATGGAATGGGGGCGTGTGGGAGGCAGGGAGGAGATACATGTATACTTATAGCTGAATCACATTTTTGTACAGCAGAAACCAACACAATGTTGTAAAGCAATCATCCTCCAATTAGGAAAAAAATAGCAGCAGCCACCACAGGCTTGAAGGACAACTTCCAGCTTCAACACTGCTGGACTTGGGCAAATTGTGTAACATCTGTGCTTCAGTTTCCTCATCTGTAAACCTGAGAAAACAGTGTCTGCTTCATCAAAGCTGTAATCCAGGTGACATGCCAGGAGAATAGAGCTGAACAGTAGCAGCAAGAATAGGGAGAGATTCAGGAGGCAGAATGTCCAGGAGATAGTAACTGGGTAGATGTGGAGAGCAAAGAAAAGGTGAAAATTAAAGATGACAATTTTCTGATTGGGAGCAAGAAACGTTATTTCACTCTCAGAGATAATGAATAATGTGAGAGATCAGAGGCTGAAAATTCAATGAGCCAAGATGAGAGGAAAACTGTATTTTCATTTTCCATAAAGCACAAATAGTAGAATATTAGCACTATAACTTTGTGTCCGACAGAAATCACAGGTGTTTAAGTCACATCATGGTCGTGACAGAAATCTCTGTGTCACCCATACTCATCTAATAGTTATTCAACCCCTCTCTAGATCCTGCTATTTATTGCACACATATTTGTATGTCACAACTTGTTTCTAACATTGATAAGTGAATTTCAATATAATTAGCTTTCTAATGGAGAAGGCAATAGCAACCACTCCAGTACTCTTGCCTGGAAAATCCCATGGATGGAGGAGCCTGGTAGGCTCCAGTCAATCGGGTCACTACGAGTCAGACACGACTGAGCGACTTCACTTTCACTTTTCACTTTCATGCATTGGAGAAGGAAATGGCAACCCACTCCAGTGTTCTTGCCTGGAGAATCCCAGGGATGGGGGAGCCTGGTGGGCTGCCGTCTGTGGGATTGCACAGAGTCAGACGCGACTAAAGGGACTTAGCAGCAGCAGCAGCTTCCTAAAGTGTCACTTTATCTGTTTACTGTATGCATTTAAAAACACTGAGAAAGTGCACAAGGCCTCACCTGATAACATCTTTTTCTGTGGCTCAAGAAAGAGTTAAAATCTCCTGGCAGAGAAGATTTATCATGAGCCATGATAAAGAGGTTGGATTTTATTTTAACTATAAAATAAAGATACTCTTACATTTAAAAGATTACTTTAATACCACAAACTATATATTACAAAGATAAAGAGATAACTATGCAATGAAAAACATCTGGAAGAAACTCCCTTAGCCAAGTAACATTATCAGTCCTGGGATAAACTGACATAACGTGGCCCCTGATACGATGCACTGAGAAGGAAACACATTGCCCATGCAGCATTCCTGACAGATATGTGTATTCTGATTGTAACCAGGCACAACTGCACTCATCTCACACGCTAGCAAAGTCATGCTCAAAATTCTCCAAACCAGGCTTCAACAGTACGTGAATCGTGAACTTCTAGATGCTCAGGCTGGATTTAGAAAAGGCAGAGGAACCAGAGATCAAATTGCCAACATCTGTTGGATCATCAAAAATGCAAAAGTGTTCCAGAAAACCATCTACCTCTGCTTTATGGACTATGCCAAAGCCTTTGATTGTGTGGATCACAATAAACTGTGGAAAATGCTTCAAGAGATGGGACTACCAGACCACCTTACCTGCCTCCTGAGAAATCTTATACAGATCCAGAAGCAAAAGTTAGAACTGGGCATGGAACAATAGACTGGTTCCAAATCGGGAAAGGAGTATGTCAAGGCTGTATTGTCACCCTGCTTATTTAACTTATATGCAAAGTACATCACGAGAAATGCTAGACTGGATGAAGCACAAGCTAGAACCAAGTTTGCCAGGAAAAATATCAATAAGCTCAGATATGCAGATGACACCACCCTTATGGCAGAAAGTGAAGAAGAACTAAAGAGGCTCTTCATGGAAGTGAAAGAGGAGAGTGAAAAAGTTGGCTTAAAATTCAACATTCAGAAAACAAAGATCATGGCATCTGGTCCCATCACTTCATGGCAAATAGATGGGGAAACAATGGAAACAGTGACAGACTTTATTTTTTTGTGCTCCAAAATCAGTGGAGATGTTGACTGCAGCCATGAAATTCAAGGACACTTGCTCCTTGGAAGAAAAGCTATGAGCAACATAGACAGCATATTAAAAAGCAGAGACATTACTTGCCAACAAAGGTCCACCTGGTCAAAGCAATGGTTTTTCCAATAGTCATGTATGGGTGTGAGAGTTGGACTGTGGTGTTGGAGAAGACTCTTGAGAGTCCCTTGGACTGCAAGGAGGTCAAACCAGTCCATACTAAAGGAAATCAGTCCTGAATATTCACTGGAAGGACTGATGCTGAAGCTGAAACTGCAGTATTTTGGCCACCTGATGCGAAAGACCTGATGGACATGAGTTGGAAAAGACCCTGATGGACATGAGTTTGAATAATCTCCAGAAGTTGGTGATGGACAGGGAAGCTTGTTATGCTGTAGTCCATGGGGTCGCCAAGAGTTGGACACGACTGAGTGACTGAACTGAACTAAATCATGAACAAACAATCAGGTAAATCCAAACTGAGGGACATTATGGACACAACTGGCTTGGACATTTAAAAACATCAATATAATGACAACAAAACTGGAAAACTGTTCCACATTTTAAAAGACCAAAGAGAAATGACAACTAAAAGCAATGTGTGATTCTTAATCGGATTCTGAATCTAAAAAGAAAAATAAAAGAAGAATTTTGGGATAATGGGGTAAAACTGAATACGTATTATCTTAGATAAAATTATTGTACCAACAAACTCCTGGGTGTAAGATAGGGTCAATGATGTACTTTACAACACAGAAAATACAGCCAATATTTTGCAATAATTGTAAACGGAAAGTAATCTTTCAAAACTGTATTTTAACATCTTAAAAAGATGGATAAAGTTGTTCTGAAGGTCTAAAAGAAACAAAAAATAAAATAGCAGAAAAATATATTATTGTGCCAATATCTAATGACATGAGTGTAATGACTGTACTGCAGTTATATAGGATAACTTTGTTCTTTTTTAAAAATTAATTAATGAATTAATTTGGCTGTGCTGGGTATTCATTGCAGCATGCAGGATCTTTAGTTGTGGCATGTGGGATCCAGTTCCCTGACCAGGGGTTGAACCTGGACCCCTCCTATACTGAGAGCATGGAGTCTTAGCCACTTGACCACCAGGAAAGTCTCAATCTTCTTGTCTTTAAGAGAGAAATGCCTGGACTTCCCTGGAGATCCATTGGCTAATAATCCTTGCCTCCAATGCAAGGTTCCATCCTTGGTCAGGGAACTAGACCCCACATGCTGCAACTAAAGATCTCAAAGGTTGTAACTAAGACCCGGAACAGCAAAATAAATATTAAAAATAAGTATATTTATTTGTATTAAATTTTAAAAAGAGAGAGAAAAATGCTGACGTATTTAGGGGTTGGGGTCATGATGTTAACTTGCTCTCAAATAATTCTCCAAAGAAAAGCAAAGGTATACGTATGAGTGTGTGTGTGTGTGTGTGTGCGTGTGTGACACATATAATTAAACTTTGTTATATTTGCTTTACGTCTCCCTTTCAAGTGCATAACTGTATATGTATATTTACCATATACTCATTTACACATGAAAGGAAGATAGAGCGAAAGTAACAAAATTTAGTAAGTTAATTGGTGAATCTAGATGCTGAAGATACAGTGTTCATTCTGCTATTCCTGCAGTTTTTCTAAGGACTGAAATTTTTCAAAGCAAAAAGCTTAGGGGAAATATAGGAAGTGAGCCTTCCCTTCTGCAGACAACAAAGATAAAAGGGAAAGAAAAAGAAGTAAGGAGAAACTTTCTGATACTACCAACTTAACTATTCTTGCTGCTGAGAGAACAGAATGGAAGCGGGGAGACCAGTGAGCTGAGAATCTACTGCAGCAGAAATGCCAAGAGCTGATGGTGGCTGAGACGAGGCCAGAGGCATTGCAGATGACGGGGAAGACACGGCCCCACCTGCAGCTCTACTTCCCAAGAGGCAGGACATGGAGCCATCTGCTAAAGGTGAGAAAGCGATGGGAATACACGTATGAGGAGAGAAGAGGTTGACACTGTCTGCTGCGGGAAATGTGATGGAGGGCTGATCAGGAGGAGCTGGGACGGCACTGCAGAACTCAGCAGAGATTAGAGACAGAGTTGATGGTGGGACCACTCAGAGCTATGTGGTTTCCCCATCGACATTCAAGATCCAGAAAGGACAGTTTAATAGGTGGGAGTGGCAGATAGCCTGAAGTGATGGACAACTCCTGAGAGGAAGGACACGAGCAGAGGAGGGGCTGACCGACAGAGAGGAAACAGAGGCCAAGAAGGCCAAGAGCAGGTACAGCGGGGATCATGGAGTGACAGCTCTGGAAAGGGCGAAGGCTGTGGCCACAGAGGGAGACACTGTAAAACATGCAACAGAAGCGCAGCAAGGGAAGAGTGGCCTGTGACCAGGGAGCAGGTGGCCAATGTGTAGCAGACACGAGGGTCACAGCAGGTGAAAAATGCAGGGAGGGAAAGACATTCTCTTGTTCACTGTTTCTATTAATAACAAAATTGCTCCTTGCATCTCAATTTACCATTGCCTGTGTCCTTCTTGGATTGTGAATTGAATTGTAGTGCACTCATGCCTCCAAAATAGATGATGAAGTGCACTCCAGAAGGAACTGTGTGTACTCTGCCAGGAAGTCAGTTAATATCAGAGAAACTGAGGTCAGGGCTCATTGACAAACACACACACGCATACCTCCACAGCACCCTCAGCTGAAATGTAAACACGATAAGATAATCACATAACTAACCACTTGGTCATACATGGCTTACCTCTCCTCGGTCTCCAAACATGGAATCTGGAGGTTTGGGGAGTTGTTGTCCACTGATCACTTTCAGGATGAGCTGTTTTTTGGGGTTGGCAGGAAGTGGATCACCTGAGAAAGGGTTGAAAGTACCTAAGACAAATAGAGGTTAAAATCTAAGGTTGGTAGCATGGAAATTACACGTACATATTCACACATGCTGAAGAAGAGAATGGCAACCCACTCCAGTATTCTTGCCTGGAGAATACCCAGGGACAGAGGAACCTGGGATTTAAAGAATTAAATATACTGCATGGGTGGTTTAGCCACTCAGTCAGGTCCGACTCTTTGTAACCCCATGGACTGCAGCCTGCCAGGCTCCTCTGTCCATGGGGATTCTTCAGGCAAGAATACTGGAGTGGGTAGCCATGCCCTCCTCCAGGGGATCTTCCTGACCCAAGAATCGAACTGGGGTCTCCTACTTTGCTGGCAGATTCCTTACCAGCCGAGCTACAGGGGAAGGCCAAACACCAGCCTACCAAGGAAGGCTACCGAATTATTAAACAGTGGTGACAAGAGTTATTTACATTCCAAGTTGATACAGCCACTATGGAAGACAGTATGGTGATTTCTTAAAAAACTAAGAATAAAATTACCATATGACCCAACAATCCCAATACTGGGCATAAACACTGAAAAAACCATAACTGAAAAAGACACATGTATCCCAGTGTTCACTGCAGTACTATTTACAACAGCCAGGACATGGAAGCAACCTAGATGCCCATGGACAGATGAATGGGTAAAGAATATATGGTACATATATATGGTGGAATATTACTCAGCCATTAAAAAGGAACACATTTCAGTCGGTGCTAATGAGGTGGATGAACCTAGAGCCTATTATACAGAGTGAAGTAAGTCAGAAAGAGAAAAGCAAATATACTGTATATTAACACATATACATGGAATCTAGAAAGATGGTACTGATTAACCTATTTGTATGGCAGCAGTGGAGATGCAGACATAGAAAACAGTCTTATGGACAGGGTAGAGGGGGCAGGAAGGAGAGGGTGGGACGAACAGAAACAGGATCATGGAAACATATGCACTAACATAGGTAAAATGGGATAATGGGATAACCAACAGGAATTTGCTATATAACTCAGGGAACACAAACCTGGGCTCTGTGACATCCTAAAGGGCTGGGATGAGGTGGGAGGTGTGAGGGAGGGGACATATATATACCTATGGCTGATCCATGTTGATGTATGGGTGGAAACCAACAAAATACTGCACTTAACCTTCTATTAAAAATAACTATTTTTTAAAAAGAGTTCTTTATTTACACTCCAATACTTATTTTTTCTCATTTTTAAAAATCATGTTGCAAAACACTGAGGCACTCTGCTTTCCCGAGTGCTCCTTCAGTAAATGTCTCTTGCTTTCAGAGATACGACTATGAATTTAACACACACCTTTGCACATCTGCTGGGGTTTGAGAACGTAGCCGCAATTGCCGTTTGTCTTGAATTTGGCTCGATTTAACTGCATCATTCGCCCTTCAGACTGGTAGTTCAGTGCCACTGTGCAAGTTCAAAGTTTAAGAGAATTAGGTAACATAGCAGCCTAGACTCAGACCCACGGAGAACTGTTCCTCCCAGAGGTATACACACCTAGCTGGCAACCTGCGTTCCAGTAGGGCAGAGGGTTGAAGTTACTGGAATCGATGCGGTAGGCGGAGGGATAAATCCTCGTGAGCTGCTTTTGGTTATAAATCATGAACTGCTCTGATTTCTGCTGAACAACTTGATGCGCTCTTGTTTCACTAAAGGATAACACGTTTCCTGTGGTTCCTAACGCGGGTTTTAACAAAGAAAACAGAAATGTGAGAACTGCGGCAAAGAAAACACCACTCATGCAAGATCCTGAGTCCGATTACACCAATAATAAAGGGCAGAGCGAAAGAGCGAATTCAACCAGAAGAGGCTCAGCTCCCGAGCAAGAAAGATCTATAAAATCCCGCTCCCAGGACTCTTTTACCATTTCAAATCAGAGCTTTGCATCTTGTTCAGGTAACTGTCTATTTTTGAATCCCATATTCTCTCAAGAGCATTCTCTTATCTCCTTACTTCATGTTGATCTGGCTAGTAGGAAGAGGGCAGAGAGGAACATTTTCTAGGTGCCTGATTCAAACAGAATAGCTTTGCCAGAGAGCAAGACACCTATGGATAAATAAAACTGTCTATGCAACTCATTCCTGATAAAAGGGAGACAATCATGGAAGGCATCATTTAGCAAGCACAGGTGTGAAACACATTCAGTGACTGCATTTGAGGCTTAAGAAAATAAAGGGAAAAGAGTAATTCCAAAACAGGAAAATTGGGTTTTAAACTTGATTTGAAAAGAATCTTGAAGCCAGTCAAAACCTGTTTGGGAGAAAGGAATAATAATGGAAAAAGAATTCAAAAGAATATTATAAAGAATATCCACCTAGCCAAGTTTATAAATAATGGGAAAAAATGGGAGGTTAAAAAAAAAAAACACAGGAAGCTGATATTAAAGTTTCTGCTTGGAGCATCATCAGAAAGGGATAATCTAGGGCCAACGATGCTACAAGTTAGGGGGTCACGATGGAGTAAACCTCCAAATATTCAATATCCTACCCCTTTCTCCTAATTCTGTCTTTTTGTGCCACACATCTAGAATGCCCCACCACTCCTACTTCTTCAGTAAATATCCATACCTCATCCCTAAAATGACCACCCAATCTCATCTGGACCTGTTGGGAGAGATCAGCCTAAACTTCCCCAGAGTCTCATTTTCATTCCAGTGTGTACTCTGAACCCAGACTGAAGGACATGGCCCATGAACCAGAGTTGAATTACTGTTTTACTGGACCTGAACTGTATCCAGACTGTACAAATTAATTTGTGCACAGTCTCCCAGGGCCCCTGTGGTCCTCGGGGTTGTATAGTCTTAGATATTAAATACTGGCCAAATTGACTAGCAACTACATTCTAGAGTTGGAACTTGAAACAGTCATAAATACAAGTGAGAGGCAAAGAAATTAGAGAATTACAGTGTTTAATTTGATGATTTCCTGCATACAGACTCCTTATCATATATATCTTATTGACATAACTTTTTAGCAAGGTTACATATCTCAAGCATACTAAAAATGATCATACTTGTAGATGTTGATGAGGAATACTTTGAACATAATAAAAGAAAATATAGTCTTTGTGACAAACCACCTTCAGATGTAACAGCACTAAAATTAGTACACTCTTTCCTCTCTCTACATAAATTAGGCACACCACACCATCAGTAAGATGACCTTGCTAATTAGGAACATGTCAATTAGTATATTAATAGAGCTGAGTTGTTTTGCATTAGGATAAACCATGCATTCATTATCTATTACTTATTTTGTGGTATAGATACACACACACACACAAGACAAAAATAGGTGATGTTCAAGAACTAAACAATCCTCAATATTATTTTCCATTATGCTAATGGGATTATGATTTCCTGAGGCATGCAGTAGAAATTATATTTCTATGAACCAAATATACCTCTAACTCCATTAAAATACTCCCCAAGTTTATTTTCTAGCTGTAGGTAGTTATTGGTTTCCCTTGTAGCTCAGTCAGTAAAAAATCCGCCTGCGATGCAGGAGACCTGGGTTTGATTCCTGGGTTGGGAAGATTCCCTGGAGAAGGGAATGGCAACCCACTCCAGTATTCTTGCCTGGAGAATCCCATGGACAGAAGAGCCTAGTGGGCTACAGTCCACGGGGTCACAAAGAGTCAGACATGACTGAGCAACTACATCACCACTACCCGGCCGTTATTATAAGAATATGACATTCAGGTATCACCTCATACTGGTCAGAATGGTCATCATCAAAAAGTCTACAAATAATAAATGCTGGAGACAGTGTGGAGAAAATGGAACCTTCTACCCTATTGCTGGGAATGCAAACTGTAGCAGCCACTACATTAAAAAGTGTGGAGTTTCCTTAAAAAACTAAACAGAGAACTACCATATGATCCAGCAATCCCACTACTAGGCATATATTCAGATAACACAAAAACTCTAATTCAAAAAGACACATGCATCTTGATGTTCATAGCAGCACTATTTGCAATAGCTAAGGCATGGGAGCAACTTAAATGTCCATCCACAGATAAATGGATAAAGAAGATGTGGTGTGTGTGTGTGTGTGTGTGTTTGTGTATACATACATACATCCATATACACACACACACACACCAGAGAACTCAGCCATAATAAAGAATAAAATAATGCCATTTGCAGCAATATGGATGAACCTAAAGATTATCATACTAAGTAAAGTAAGTGAGACAAAGACAGACAAATACTACATGATATGATTTGCATGTGAGATCTGAAGTATGACACAAATGAACCCATTTACACAATAGAAACAGACTCACAAACACAGAAAACAAAACTACGGTTACAAAAGAGGAAAGAGGAGGGATACATTAGGAGTTTGGGATTAATACATACAACTACTAATGGAAACAGTGACAGAATTTACTTTCTTGGGCTCCAAAATCACTGCAGATGGTGACTGCAACTATGAAATTAAAAGACGCTTGTTCCTTGGAAGAAAGTGAAAGTGTTAGTCACTCAGTCAAGTCCAATTCTTTATGACTCTCATAGACTGTAGCCCGCTAGTCTCCTCTGTCCATGGAATTTTCCAGGCAAGAATACTGGAGTGGGTTGCCATGCCCTCCTCCAGGGGATCTTCCCAACCCAGGGATTAAACCCAGGTTTCCTGCATTGCAGGCAGATTCCTTACTGTCTGAGCCACTAGGGAAGTATCTTGGAAGAAAAGCTATGACAAACCTACACAGCATATTAAAAAGTGGAAACATTACTTTGCCAACAAAGATCCATATAGTCAAAGCTATGGTTTTTCCAGTAGTCATGTATGGATGTGAGAGCTGGACCATAAAGAAGGCTGAATACCAAAGAATTGATGCTTTTGAACTGTGGTGTGGGAGAAGACTCTTGAGAGTCCCTTAGACTGCAAGGAGATCAAACCAGTCAATCCTAAAAGAAATCAGTTGTAAATATTCATTGAAAGGACTGATGCTGAAGGTTCAGTACTTTGGCCACCTGATGCAAGAGCTGACTCATTAGAAAAGACCCTGATGCTGGGAAACATTGAAGGCAGGAGGAGAAGGGGATGACAGAGGACGAGATGGTTGGATGGCATCACCAACTCGATGGACATGAGTTTGAGCAAGTTCCAGGAGATGGTGAAGGACAGGGAAGCCTGGTGTGCTACAGTCCATGGAGTCACAGAGTCAGACATGACTAAGAAACTGAACAAAAACAAGAACAAAATACATAAAATAAACAACAAGGCCCTCCTGTGTGGCACAAGGGACTAAATTCAACATCTTATAATAACTTGTAATGGAAAAAAATCTGGAAAAAAAGAAGGTTCACTTTCTCAGAAGTCTACAGGTTCTCATCACACACGAAGTTCAATTTTTCTTAATAATTGTCATCATCTGAAGAAGGATTAACACCAAAGGGAAGAAAATCTTCAGATAAAAAAATATACACTTGTAGAATAGGGGAAGAAAAAACAAAGATCTGAGGAAAAATCCTGGAGGTTGTGAAGACACAAGACTCAGAACAATATTGTTTCAGTACCGCTGAGGCATGAGAATGGGAGACTCTGATGTAATTTTCACTTCCAGTGAAACTACAATTATACTGAAAACCCACATGATCATAGTGTATCTTCATAAGCACTCAATAACTAGACAAAACACAAGTGAGAAGCGAAGAGGCTAAGGAGAAAGTGCAGCCAGCAGGAAGTCAGGGTAAGAAGAGTTGCGACTAGGATTTCTCAGCTCCACATATGGCAATTGATGGGTAAAAAACTGTGAAAGAGCCAATGCTTTTGAAATTTCTGCCCTTTTTGTTAAAATTGCAATCTGTGGGTTAAATTATTTTCATCAAGGTCAAAACTCTCAATGAGAAAATATGGGGCGTTTCAGGATGTTATTTTTGCCAATTAATTTCCTCTTTCTTCTAGTCATTCACACTTGGAATGGCCATCTGTGATCTGACCATCAAACTAGGTCAAGTGTCCATAGTTTAAACACAGGGAAGACCTTGCTCTGATCCATCTGCCTTTTTAATAATAAAGTCCTCCTCTGCCCTGCAGGAAATGTCTCTGACCTCTAGCCAGTTAGGCAAACAAAGTGATCAATAGAGCGCTCCCTGTGAGCTAAGTATTGTTCCAGCAATCAGTTTCCTGACGCTCAGGCTCAAGTTGGATTCTACGCAGTTCCAGAAATGTGTGCTGATGATTCGATTAACAAAAGTTTAATTAACAATTGACAAAGAAAGGTCAGGAGTGTTTATCCAGAAGTGAAAACACTCAGGCCTTACCATCATCCACAATGTCCTGGGCTGCCACAGAGTTTGTGTACACAACCAAATCAGAGAGCTCTCGACACAGCTTCATGGTTTTCCTTCGGCGGCCCAACCTGTAAAACACACCCAGGACTCATGACGTTTTAGAGCTAGAAGAAGTTTGGGCTTTTGGTTACTCCACCTTCCCTACCTGCTCTGATGGAGCCAGGATTAGAACCTAAATGTGATTTTTAGTTCAGTACTGTCTCCACCACAACACTCTACTCATGTGGTTTTATTCACTGTTCAGCCAGATTTTATCCACAGTCTCTTCTCCTGAATTTATGAGTTCTGTTGTGAAGGGCTGGATTCCTACCATTACCCAACTGTGGAGTAATACCAGAGTTTACCAGGGAATCACCCTACTTTGGCAGAAGGAGAACCTGGCTAGACTAAACAGCGTATTATACATCTAAGAGTCCCTTGGACTGCAAGGAGATCAAACCAGTCAATCCTAAAGGAAATGAACCCTGAATACGCATTGGAAGGACTGATGCTGAAGCTGAAGCCCCAATACTCTGGCCACCTGCTGCAAAAGGCTGACTCATTGGAAAAGACCATGATGCTGGGAAAGATTGACGGCAGGAGGAGAAGCGGGCAACAGAGGATGAAATGGTTGGATGGCATCACCAACTCAATGGACATGAGTTTGAGCAAACTCCAGGAGATAGTGAAGGACAGGAAAACCTGGTGTATGGTAGTCCATGGGGTCACAAATAGTCAGACACGAATTAGTGACTGAACAATAATACATCTAACAAGAAACACACCAAACTTTCCATAGTCATTATCTTCTAGAGGTATATTTATAGTGTTTTGATTTTCTTCTTTATACCTTTTCTATTAATATATTCAACTTTTTTAAGATAAACATCACTTACTCTTTCTATATATCTATACAGTATAGATCCTATAAACTACTCCTAGCATTTCTTTTCCTCCACAACTTTACAGATTCTACCACTTGCTCTTTGCCTCAGTAAAATTCTCCACGGAATACCACATTCCCTTTACAGAAGCACTTTTCTCCTCCCAGAAAACATATAATCATTAAAAACTTCAGTCCTCACCAAATATACACAAATGGCCAATAAGAAGATGCAAACCAAACTAAAATGAGATACCACTTCATGTCTACTAGGTTGGCTATAACCAAAAGGGTGGGTAATAATGTGTGTTGGCAAGGATGAGGAGAAATTGGAACGTTCACACACTACTGGAGAATTTTAAATGGCTCAATTGCTTTGCCAATATAGTTTGGCAGTCCAAAAACATGAAACAGTTACCATGTGACTCAGCAATTCCACTTTTAACTAATACCCAAGAGAAATTAAAACCTATATTTACAGAAAAATTTAGAAATGAATGTTCATAGTAGTATTATCTATAATAACTAGAACGTAAAAACAACCTAAATATCCTTCAGCTAGTGAACAAATAAAGTGCAATATATTCGTACAATGGAATATTATTCAACAATAAAAATGATGACGTACTGATGCATTCTACAACATGGATTAATCTTGGAAATATTATACTAAGTAAAAGAAATCAGAAAAAAATGGGCCAAATATGGTAGAATTCCATTTATAGGTAATGTCCAGAAAAGGCAAATTTATAGAGACAAAAAGCAGATTAGTTGGGGGACTTTGCTGGTGGTCCAGTGGTAAGACTCTACACTCCCAACACAGGAGGCGCAAGGTTGATCCCTGGTCTCGGAACTAAGATCCCCACATGCCACAGGGTGCAGCCCCAAATAAGTAGATTAGTTGGTATCAGGGGCTGGGGGAGAGGGGGATGGGAAATCTCTGCTAATGGTAGAGTTTATTTTTGGTGTGGTGAAAATGTTCTGGAATTATAGTGATGATATAGATTTATTCACTCTTTATATTTACTGAGCACCTAATGGAGATAAAATAGTAAACAAATCAGACAAAAATTCTTATCATAATGATATTTATAAACATTCAACAAAAGACTTAAGGTCAAAATGTGTCAGTAACTCATTTGAGAAAGAAGACATGAATACAAACAGGAATAAAAATCAATGGGAAGAAAGAGTCCATGTTCCTCCTTTACCATGTGATTAGGAAATTCTGTAGCCATAGGTGAAAAATCTGGTTTTGTGAAAGCAAATGATTATAAATGAATGTGAGGGAAGCCATGCCTAGAAATGACAAGTAAAGCCCCCAAGACACTCCATATTACAGAGAATTTCTACATACAGTTTGCTTTTTTTAATCCTTATCTAAAAATTGAGTTATTGAAGTCCCAAAAGGCTACAATCATAGCTGCTTGGGCCTTGGTAGCTATTACGGGCAAATTTCTAATTGATTTAAGTGAAGCATGGAACATGACTTTATGTGGCTGGCTATTGGGCTTCCCAGGCGGCACTAGCAGTAAAGAACCCACCTGCCAAAATAGGAGACATAAGAGATGCAGGTTTGATCCCTATATTGGAAGATGATTTGGAGTTGAGCCTTTGTCAAACTTATATTTGAGAACATTCACAGCAGAGGTCTCCTGGAAAGTGACTCTATTCTCTATATATCCTTTGGTGTAACTATTTATACATATTGGATTTTCTGTACCCTAAGGATAAGAACCATACACATCTTTGCCCTTACTAATTAGCTACTATCTTATATATGGACATTTTGTTGAAGTAAGGCTCAAATACAAAACTGAATTCAACACTGATTCTTTCCTACAGGACCTCTATGCCTCCAATTTTGTTTGTCTTTCAATCAAGCCACAGGTGTGTGTGTGGATGTGCACGTTTGTATATCTGTCTATCTATCTATGAAGCATATAATTTATATTCCTTTGTGAGACTTACTGTATATATAATCTTCCAGAAAATCCTATATCAAATCATGTATAACAATTTGGGTTCTAAAATTATGATCATTTTACTCATCCCAAATTCTACTGGTAATTAAATAGCAGGCCTCCCTGGTGGTCGGTGGTAAAGAATCTGCCTGCCAATGCAGGAGACATGGGTTTGATCCCAGGGTCAGAAGACCCCCTGGAGGAGGAAATGGCAGCTCACCCCATTATTCTTGCCTGGTGCACCCCATGGACAGAGGAGCCCAGTGGGCTTCAGTCCATGGGGTCACAAGAGTCAGATATGACTTAGTGACTCAACAACAAATAATAAAGCAGCAGCTGATATTTTTGAGCACTTAGTTAATTGGGGCAGGGCTCATCAGGCTAAACAGTTAAAGTCCTTTAATCCTTAAAGTGACCCTATGAAATAGATACAAATGAGGAGCCTACATAGCCCCATGTAAAAGTTGGAGGAACAAGAGTTTGAAGTCTGGCTGATTTCAGATTCCTGGCTCTTCTCATGTGCTTATCATCTGTCTTCTACTTCAATCTCCTGTAAAGCTCCTCTGTGCTAGTTCATGTGGCCCTTCTCCTCTGAAAATACCTTTTACCTGACAGATGTTACAGTTCAGATCATTTCAGTTGCTCAGTCGTGTCCAACTCTTTGGGACCCATGGACTGCAGCAAGCCAGGCATCCTTGTCCATCACCAACTGCCGAAGTTTACTCAAACACATGCCCATTGAGTCAGTGATGCCATCCAACAATCTCATCCTCTGTCATCCCCTTCTCCTCCCACCTTCAACCTTTCCCAGCATCAGGGTCTTTTCAAATAAGTCAGTTCTTCGCATCAGGTGGCCAAAGTATGGGAGTTTCAGCTTCAAGATCAATCCTTCCGATGAATATTCAGGACTGATTTCCCTTCGGATGGATTGGATGGATCTCTTTGCTGTCCAAGGGACTCTCAAGAGCCTTCTCCAACACCACAGTTCAAAAGCATCAATTCTTTGGTGCTCAGCTTTCTTTATAGTCCAACTCTCACATCCATACATGACCACTGGAAAAACCATAGCTTTGACTAGATGGACCTTTGTTGGCAAAATAACATCTCTGCTTTTTAATATATTGTCTAGGTTAGTCATAACTTTTCTTCCAAGGAGTAAGTGTCTTTTAATTTCATGGCTGCAGTCACCATCTACACTGATTTTGGAGTCCAAAAAATTAAGTCTGCCACAGTTTCCACTGTTTCCCCTTCTATTTGCCATGAAGTGATAGGACCAGATGCCATGATCTTCGTTTTCTGAATGTTGAGCTTTAAGCCAACTTTTTCACTCTCCTCTTTCACTTTCATCAAGAGGCTCTTTAGTTCCTCTTCACTTTCTGCCAGAAGGGTGATGTCATCTGCATATCTGAGGTTATTGATATTTCTCCTGGCAATCTTGATTCCAGCTTGTTCTTCATCCAGCCTAGCCTTTCTCATGATGTACTCTGCATAGAAGTTAAATAAGCAGGATGACAATATACAGCCTTGATGTATTCCTTTTCCTATTTGGAACCAGTCTGTTGTTCCATGTCCAGTTCTAACTGTTGCTTCCTGACTTGCATACAGATTTCTCAAGAGGCAGGTCAGGTGGTCTGGTATTCCCATCTCTTTCAGAATTTTCCACAGTTTATTGTGATCCACACAGTCAAAGTCTTTGGCCTAGTTGATAAAGCAGAAATAGATGGTTTTCTGGAACTCTTGCTTTTTCGATGATCTGGAGGATATTTGATCTCTGGTTCCTCTGCCTTTGCTAAATTCAGCTTCAACATCTGGAAGTTCACAGTTCACATAATGTTTAAACCTGGCTTGGAGAATTTTGAGCACTACTCTGCTAGTGTGTGAGATGAGTGCAATTGTACGGTAGTTTGAGCATTCTTTGGCATTGCCTTTCTTTGGAATTGGAATGAAATCCAGTCCTGTGGCCACTGCTGAGTTTTCCAAATTTGCTGGCATATTGAGTGCAATACTTTCACAGCATCATCTTTCAGGATTTGAAACAGCTCAACTGGAATTCCATCACCTCCACTAGCTTTGTTTGTAGTGATGCTTCCTAAGGCCCACTTGACTTCACATTCTAGGATGTCTGGCTCTAGGTGAGCGATCATGCCATCGTGAGTTATCTGGGTCATTAAGATCTTTTTTGTACAGTTCTTCTGTGCATTCTTGCCACCTCTTCTTAAATCTTCTTCTGTTAGGTTCATACCATTTCTGTCCTTTATTGAGCTCATCTTTGCATGAAATGTTCCCTTGGTATCTCTAATTTTCTTGAAGAGATCTCTAGTCTTTCCCATTCTATTATTTTCCTCTATTCCTTTGCACTGATCACTAGAAAGGCTATTATCTCTCCTTGCTATTCTTTGGAACTCTGCATTCAAATGGATATATCTTTCCTTTTCTCCTTCGCTTTTTGCATCTCTTCTTTTCACAGCTATTTGTAAGGCCTCCTCAGACAGTCATTTTGCTTTTTTGCATTTCTTTTTCTTGGGGATGGTCTTGCTCCCTTTCTCCTGTACAATGCCACAAACCTCTGTCCATAATTCATCCTGCACTCTACCAGATCTAGTTCCTTAAATCTATTTCTCACTTCCACTGTATAATCGTTAGGGATTTGATTTAGGTCATACCTGCATGGTCTAGTATTTGTCCCTACTTTCCTCAATTTAAGTCTGAATTTGGCAATAAGGAGATCATGATCAGAGCCACAGTCAGCTCCCAGTCTTGTTTTTGCTGACTGTATAGAGCTTCTCCATTTTTGGCTGCAAAGAATATAGTCAATCTGATTTCAGTGTTGACCATCTGGTGATGTCCATGTGTAGAGTCTTCTCTTGTGTTGTTGGAAGAGGGTGTTTGCTATGACGAATGCGTTCTCTTGGCAAAACTCTGTTAGCCTTTGACCTGCTTCATTCTGTACTCCAAGGGCAAATTTGCCTGTTACTCCAGGTGTTTCTTGACTTCCTCCTTTTGCATTCCAGTCCCCTATAATGAAAAGGACATCTTTTTTCTTATTTTGGTGTTAGAAGGTCTTGTAGGTCTTCATAGAACCGTTCAACTTCAGCTTCTTCAGCATTACTGGTCAGGGCATAGACTTGGATTACTGTGATATTGAATGGTTTGCTTTGGAAATGAACAGAGATCATTCTGTCGTTTTTGAGATTGCATCCAAGTACTGCATTTCAGACTTTTTGCTACTCCATTTCTTCTAAGGGAATTCTTGCCTGTTGCAGCCAGCATTTATTAAGAGCCCACTGTACACCAGGCTGTAAAAGTCCCCTACATATATTATCATCTCATATCCTGTCACATGTCCCACTGCACTGAGCCCTTTACCCTGTGATCTGATTTTCTCGATACATACAACTAACCAGCCAAGCTGATGGGGATAGAGAGGTCCTAGGAGCCTGAGTAAGAAACATGCGGAGTTTTCTTACCGGTACAGCTGGCCAGTTTCCTTGCCAGGATTCTGCTGTGCATCCTCCTCATCATCAGTACTATAAGATTTAGACCGTGATTTTGCGGTTTTCTGCCAGAAAAATCAGAGCAAACTTAACACAAACTCATTGCATCAGGTACCTCTACAATATACAGAAAATGAAATGAACTTTAAAATACACACAGACACACAAGGACAGTAACCTGGAGGAAAATAACTGACCAAACATTGCAGCTTGCCTTAGCAACAAGCATTTGCTGTTTAGTCACTAAGCCATGTCTGACTCATTTGGGACGCTATGGATTGTAGCCTGCCAGGTTCTTCTGTCCATGGGATTTCCCAGGCAAGAAAGCTGGAGTGGTGGCCATTTCCTACTCCAGTGGATCTTCCCAATCTAGAGATAAAATCCACATTTCCTGTGGCTCCTGCGTTGGCAGGCAGTTTCTTTACCACTGACCCACTTGGGAAGCCTAATAACAAGAGTGTCTTTGACCAAAATTATCTTAAAATAATCAAGGCAAAACTGTTGGTTTCATGCTGTAAAACTGACTTCTAAGGCACATAAAATATAGATCTTAGACTATTAGTCACACATTAAAGGTTTCTATGAAGGGTAGGGTCAAGTTGTAATATTTATTTAAATGATTATAAGGGATAAAGTGTCCTCACATAGAAAGCTCACTGTTCCTTTTGAATTACTTATAAAAGGCAGATTTCATTAAAAAAAAAAAAAAGAAAGACAAGCAGTAATTTTTCAAATGAATAACTGCCATTCCTGCTTTTGTTCAGTATGGACTCAAAAACTCATCTAAGTCAAACTGTTCTTTCGAGATTTTGACCCATTTTAATTTCTAGAGCAGAATGAAGATTATTACCTATGGTATTCAGGCTGAAAGACTGTAGGACTAACCTGATGTCTTTGGACAGATTAGCTGTTAGACCCAAAACCTTAGCAATGATGCAGTTTCATCCCCACAACATTGGAAATAAATCCAATATTTGTCAACACATATCTCAACAACATAAATAATGGGGAGGGACCCTAGTAACTGTAGAAAACAATGTCACCAAATCTCAGCTTCTACAAACAAAGGTAAAACTTTCAGACAAGTACCTTGGATATCTGGGGAACATGTCTTAGAAGAGGAAAGGGACTCCATCCTCACATTACCATGGGACCAAATTGCCTTCCAGATTTTCTCATTCATAATCAACACAAAAGCAAGCTACACTATTGGCATAAATGCACTCTACTGCACTGACAGCAAGGGGCCAATTTAGTCTGGAACCTTCTCAGGTCTTGGTTATGCCTTGAGGACCACAGTGTACCTGGAGTGGGAACCCAAGCATCTGATGAGCTCATGTTTCATACTGGCCTCTCATCATGCTGATAAATCAGTTAATCTCTCAAGTTCCCTATTGTACTTTTCTAAAGGGCAGAAAAAAAAACATCTATCTTAAAGGATTATTATTTTTGTGGTGATTAAATAAGATGGCATGGAAAGTTGTATAAACTTTGTATTAACTTCCAGTTTAAAATACTATTAACTTTTAAAAAAATAATGTATAAAGTCTTGAGGACATTCATTCTTATGACTTAAGACATAATAAAGTCTGATTGTGTAGTAGCTAAAGCACTCCCTAAAAGCTTTACTTTGGAAAATAATTTTAATTTAAACGAGTAATTGTAATCAAGAAATGAAATATTCTTCAATTCCATACACAGTAATTTGAAGAGTTACAAAAATAATAAATCTATTTCTCAGGTTCATTTTAAAATATAAAATGCAAAAAGCAGAAATAAGTAATAATAATCAATGACAGGTATTTGGAGAAACGATGATATATTTTCATTATATAAAGTTTTGACACATCATCATTAGCATACCATATAATCAGTTTCATCTTACTTTTTTAAGGTTTTGCATGTTGAACTTTTTAGAGAGATCATCTTTCAATGGCTCATAATTGTCCACTGTGTGAACGAATCATAGTTTACTTAAGCAGTCTATATGGGAGAACATTTTTATTGTTTTCAGTTTATTATGACTATTTTGTCCAAACTTTTAATAAATTATCTTATTGATGGACAGGAAATTCTAGATACAACATTCTTTAAAGTACAAGAAATGGCCTTGGGAAACCTCATGCATAAAATTCATCACTTAATAACTGCTTTACCTTTTTATTGACATATCACATACACTTAGAAAAGTACAAGAACTGTAAGTGTACAGCATAATAACTTTCCACACGTGAAACCACCCAAATGAGGCAATGGAATATTATCTGCCCCCAAATCTTCAGATTCTCCCACTTGGTCATCACCTTCTCCCCAGAAGTAACTACTATCCTGACTTTAACCCCATAGATTTTTTTTTTTGCCTATTTTTGAGGTTCATATAAATGGACTCAAACTATACGCACTCTTCTGGATCTGGCTTCTTTCGCTCAATGTCATGTTTACAAAGATCACACTATTGCATGTAGTTGTAGTTTTGTCATTCCCATTGATGATATTTTCTTACACAAGTACACCATCATTTTTATTCACTGTATCATTGATAGACATTTGAACTGTTTCCTATTTGTACTATTACAAATAAGGCCCCTATAAATAGCACTGCTTCAGTCTCATGACACACACCTAACAATAGAGCTGATAAGCCACTCACGGTTCATAGAATGGTTGAGTAGATACTGTGAGGGTGTTATTGTGGAGGATGTATGCAGAATCTCAACATCATTCTAATTTACGTTCCCAGGACTGATCAGGGTTTTTCCATATCAGTCACTTGGATATCTTCTATTGTGAAGCACAGTTGAGTCTTTTGCTCATTTTTTTAAAAAAAATTAGAGTGCTTTCTATTGATTTGTAGAGATTTTTTAATAAATTCAGGATATAAGTCCTTTGTGTGATATGTGTAGTGAAAATATTATTTCCCAGTATGCTATTTGCTTTCATACTTCTGACGAACAGAAGTTCTTAAATTTTAAAGTAGTTTCACTATCAATCTTTTCCTTTTCTGGGGTCCTATTTAAGGAATCTACAGTTATTCCAAGGTCATGATCTCCTGTTACCTTCTTGACTCTTTAGATTAACTGAACTATGCAAATCATCACTCTTAGTTCATTTACCTTATGTTTTCCGAAGTTGGTCATGAGGGATCGTCCATGTGCCTTCTTTCCACTTTCCTTTGCCTCTGGATGCTGAGTAAATAAAGCATAATATGATTGTTTATCTTCTTTGTTTTTGTTTTGTCCTCAATTCTGGTGGAAGAGAATGGGGCCCCTCTCTCCTTCTGCCTCCAGGTGGGCAGCAAGCAAGTACCGCTCATTTCTTCCTGCTCTGCCCTCCATTTCCCTGCAGGTGCTGTGTCTGTCTTCAGAGAGGGGGACATGCACAGGCTAGAGGTCTCTACTCCAGGGGACAGAAAGCCACCCTGCTAAAAGGGTTTAGGCTCTTATCCAATTACCATCCCTAAAAATATGTATTAGGTGATTCACACGATCTAGGGGGAGACCTATAGGCCCTCCCTGCCCTCCCAGGACTTCCAGCTGAACAGAGATCATCTCATAAAAAGGAAGAATGTGGGTGAGAAAAACCACCCCAAATCAAAAGGTCAGGGAGAGCATCTACATATATCTAGAGAAACTAATTAAAGATGCAATTCAGAAGTGGGAGGCTGGGTTGGGGAAAGAGGCAGTTCAGAAAATGCTAGAGAAGGGTGGGTAGCAGGTTTACAGGTTTATATGTATTGGCTGGTTTATATGTATTGACTGTCTTTGAAGATCTATTAAAGCTGATCATTAACTCTTCAAAAACGCTGGAATTAAGAAAGTGGTTCACATGTGGCATAGAAGTAACTCTGCTCTCTAAGTTAGAAGATTCAATTCTGCCACCAAGTAGTCACAGGGGCTTTGGCAAAACTCACTCTCTTGACCTCAGTTCTCTTATCTGTGAGTTGAGGGGGAGGAATACACCAATTAACCTCTGAGTTCCTTTCTAGTTCTAGTAGCTCATCCCTCAGTAGGGGAACATGTCATCTACTGTCCAAAACAGGACTCTGAAGAGTAAAATGGGGCACTTTTAGTAATGACACTGGGACAACAGGTATGAAGTGGGTCCGTCCCAGGCAGGTTGAGGTATAAGGTCATGTATTTAACAGGGACCTACTTCCCTGGTGGCTCAGACGGTAAAGTGTCTGTCTACAATGCAGGAGACCCGGGTTCGATCCCTGGGTTGGGAAGATCCCCTGGAGAAGGAAATGGCAATCCACCCCAGGACTATTGCCTGGAAAATCCCATGGACAGAGGAGCCTGGTAGGCTACAGCCCATGGGGTCACAAAGAGTCGGACATGACTGAGTGACTTCACTCACTCACTACTATGCCCCAAGGGCTATACCAAGTACATTACATATATTCTTTAATCCTAATATATACAACCATGCCTAGAGACAACTGTAATTAAAATCCCAGCTTTACAGATAATAAAAACTAAAGTATAGCAAAGTTAGATAACATGCCCAAAGTTGCAAAGCCAGTTGATGATAAAACAGGGATTCTGTATAGTTCTAAGTCTCCTGTCTGACTTGCTACCTCTCCCCTACTCTATATTCCCTCTTTATGTAGAAATATATACAAATCTCTCTCCCCAGCTTGACCTCTCCTTGAGCATCAACACCACACCGTTAATTGAATTAATGGATCAGACATCATGATAAGAACTTGACATGTATACAAGGGAGACAGCAAGCAAGAGAGGTGCGGACCCTGTTCCTCCCTGGGCTTGCACTTTAATGATGGACACAAACAATCATAACACACTTGGACAAGACTATGGTGGGGAAGGTCCAGCATGCTGCCTCATGACAGAGAAGGCAGAGTAAAGACTTCTAAGGGGACATGTTACAAAAGCTGAAGCCATAGATAGGTAGACATTGTCTATGTGTTGGGAAAAAGAAGGGTACTGTGGCCAAGGAAAGCGTGAATGCAAAGGCCAAATGCTGTCACATGGTGCCTTCCAGGAAACTAAGTTGGGGGGGTGTGTGTGTTTAGATTATACACATGCATTAGTTGACCTCAGAGTGGGGGTTGGCTCATCTTTTGGGCTATAGTGTGCAATGTGAACTTTATCCTCCAAGCCATGAACAACATTTGAATGGTTTACGATAGAAAAACAACAAGGTCAGACACGTATTTCTGAAATATCACTATGGTAGTAGTCGTATAGATGAGAGAATGGAGGGAGTGGGAGCTCGGGAGAGCTGGAAAAGTCTATTTAAGGACAAGTTAAGGCTACCCAGATGACCGGAACTGGGATGTAAAAAAGGGGTGGGTTCAAGGACTTAAGGTAGGCATCCTTCCTGTATATACTAAGTCCTTCCAGTGGAAAGGAGGAGATTTCATTGTCATTTTATGTCAGGGATCTCCAGGGGAAAGACGGCAGAGTAGCACACACTACTGTACTGCTGGGTGCTGATCCGGGGGGAGGGAGCTGAAGTGAGCGTCTCCCGAGCCCCACAGCACGTTCACAGGCTTGGCTTCACGTATGCCTATGTATCTGACACAGATGGACTTCTCTCAACAGTAACCTGTCTTTGCTTGCCCACTGAGTCAAAACCATATTTGAAAAACTGACACAACAGCAGGCTTAAAAAATCGTAACACTTTGTAGTCAGTTTAAGTCACAGGCTCCCATTTACTTAATGCAAGTCTAATGCATTCTTGCAGTCACCCAAATTTAAGGGAGAGTAAAAAACAAGAAAAAGGAGGATAAGCTTTGTCCTACCACATATCTGAAATCTGAAGTCCACTGCCATCTTACTTGATGAGGAAATTACCATTAGGATCTCTTCCATAAAAGAAAGATGAACCTGTTTTGTCTCTTCAAAAATCTCTAAGATCTGCTATTGCCTTTCCAGTTGGGATGATCTAGGATGGAGCAAAGACGTCTCCAAAAGCATAAGGGGAAGTGACTGGTCCAGATTAGCCAAAGAGAGTTCACCAGGAACAAGAAGCAGAAAAATCAAGCCGGGCAAACCCAATGTTATTTGACAGACATTTGTGTGGTGGAAAGTAGAGGCTGGAGGCCAGGGAGGAAGGAGTGAGGCTTTACAGCTATTCACAGAAATGTTTAAGAAAATGCAAAACTGTATGATAAACTGTAGGGCAATGATGCTGTAATTGACATTCTGTTTGTCCCCCAACAATTCATTCTGCCCATCCAGCATGGAGTTTCAGAAGTGCCAGTTCCAAGGATAAGCAATCACTGGCATCAGCAAGCCTATGCTATCCTATGCCCATGCTGATTTACTGTTCCAAGGAGAACACATATACAAGGTCACAGGGATCAGCTCAGGGATCGTCACATGAGCTAAGCTGCTCATCCAGAAGTCAGTACAAATTCTGGTTTGTTGGATGAGGCACATTCACTGTCTCACTCTCTCTGGGCTTGGACCAAGAAACATATAGTTCAGGGGCCTGCTGGCAGTCACCCTGCAACCACCAGGAGAGGGGAAACCAGACAGGGGATGATGCTAATTACATGGTAGCTAGAACAGAAAGACATGGTTTTGATGACCCTGCTTAGCCTCTGAATTAAGCCCACCTTGAAGGCCATTCTGCAAATGAACTTGCCACTTACCTAACCCAACATCGTTCTTCATTATTTAAGCCACTTTGAATGAGGTTTTCTATGTTTGGAAGCAAAACAGACCTGAGAATCAGCAAGGTGTTTGAATGGTTGGACTTCTGTAGGGTCTAGAAAGTAACCACCAATGCTGAGTGGTCACTCAGATCCATGGGTAATGATCTTCCCTCTGCTGGGGTATGCTGAGCCCTGGAGGTCAGACAGCAGTAGCAGGGGAGGCTGCTATCAACTAAGCCAGAGACCACATGGATCTCCTTTGAGCCAGAATAAATGCCCTCAATGTCCTGCCATGATAACATCAATAAACCCACCATCTCTCTCCCTTGCCCATTTGTACTTTATCAGAAGGCAGAATAAAAATCTCACCCAGAGCCTAAACCATTCATTCATTCAACAACTATGCATGAAGGTCATAACAAGTCCCAGGCACTAGACAAGTCAGAAAAAAAATGGTTATCAAGACTGACATGGTTCCTGGCTTCATGAGATCTTATAGTCTAATTGAGAAGATAGATATTGAACAAGAAATTGCAAATAAACTTCTTTAAAAAGAAGATACAACAGACTACCATCAACAATATAAAAGGGATGACTAACGTAATCTAGGTGTCAAGGCAAGACTCATTCAAAAGACCACATAGATGCTGGAATTTAAAAGCCTAAGTAGAAGTTAGCTAGAGTAGATGTGGGAATGGAGTGTTTCAAGCAGAGAAAATGGAAATTGAGGAAGACCAAGGCAGTTAGATGATTGTGGCTGGTGTGACAGTTGTGGATGGTGGTGTGACAGGGGAAACGGGGAGATATGAGACTGGAGAGGTAGGTGGGAATGCAATTATGTGGGTCCTCGAAAGCCCAGTTAAAGAGTCTGTCATTTATTCCAAGCATAACAGAAAGCCACTGAAAACTTCTGAACAGTGGAGTGACATGATCAGATTTGCATTTTTAAAATCTCTTGCTGATATCAGAGAGGAGGTTAGATTGAAAGGGGGCAAGAGAAGTCTAAGTGAGAGTTGACATTGGCCTGAATGAGGACATGCCATAGAGAAGAGAGGTGGACAGACACACATTTAGGAGGTATGATCAACAGGGCATGGAGGCCACCTGAATGAGCCCTCAACCTCACCTGAGCACTTGCCAGGACGGTAACTGCAGGGACATGGGGCTTTGTCCCAAGGATCCCAGTGAAACAGGTCCGCCCCCACCTGTGCCCTTTAAGCTATTACTCACTATTTCTAACATCATTTTGCAGGAGGAGACTTTCATTTTTCCAGCAACATAAGGGCAGAAATGGAAGAAACTGGAGAAGCATTCCAAAAAGAGACAGATGATGAGAAACAAAGCATGAGGTGCTTTCTTTTTCCTGTCGAGGACAAGCACAGGAGGGAACTGTATACCTGCTTCAGGTGTGCATTTAAGCCTTCATGCGTGGCCTTCAGGAGTGCCCTCACTGTGAAACTATCAGGATCTTCCTTGTCTCGAATCTGAGATTCTTTTAACAGCGACTCCAGTTTTTTCCTTATGAAAGATTCCACCTGATGCTCAGTGGTCCCATTATTCTGCAAAGAATTAAGCAATGGAAATCATGTCTCTTAAGAAACACAGAGTCACTTAGAATGCACCCCTCACTCAAACCAGCATTGCTGCTATAATTTCTCTCTCAATTACCTGTAAGGAGTTAAGCTTATTGTACCAGTTTTGTCCATCTCCTGCCAGCCCTCCACCAATCCCATAAAATAATGATGACTATGACTGCATTCAGCTTTCAGCAACCTTATAGTGTTATCATCATTTCCATTTCAGAGATGTAGAATCTGATGCTTAGAGAAATTAAATAAGTTGCTCCAGGTTACAAAGCTAGTAAGTACCTGAGGCAGGATTCAAACTCAGGTCTTTTGGAGACTACGTTTTCTCTATCTACTGGGTTGACTGAAAAGCTTGTTTGGATTTTTCCATATGATGTTCTGGAAAAACCTGAACAAACATTTTGGCCAACCCAATACACAGGTAAATTTGAGCAAGAATATGCTACTTAAATCACTTCCTTCACTGAGGGGAGAAGAGTGCTGCAGAAATCTCTGGAAGCAAGGATTATTCTGAGATAAAATATCTTTCCTATCTCTGCACCACTGTGTAATTGGAGGGAACTCACTATTGACCTGTGCCATGACTAGGCACTGTAATTACTTTAAGATAACAACTAACTTCAACTGTTTTGGATAAAAAAGATCTGCTTGTGTCCAGATGAAAACTTGTACAATTTTTAGATGATCAGGGGACCCAGATTTCCTAGAAGTCTGCTTAGCAGCAGAGCTTTTTGGTCCCTTGTTCTACCTGAAACCAATGACCCAAGCTCTGCTCACCTCTCCTCTCCTTCTCAGCTCCTAACCCCTCTCCCAGTGTCCAACATTCTTCTGTGAACTCTTCAACCACTTGTCAGAGGCCAACTCATCCAAAGGTAAGGAATACTCTTCCGCCAAAACAATTCCCCTAGTCCTCATTAAAAGTTTAAGACCATTTTTCTGCTTGCAAATTTGTTACTAAGAGGTTATTATACTTAAAATACAGAACAGGCAGTTTTTCAGTAATAACATTCATTTTCACAAAATCTTGTGAGGGCAAAGCAATATAAATACAAAGGGAAATTGGGGTGGGGGAAGGCTACATCAGGAGAGGTTATTGAATTTCCCTGTATTAACATCACATATATGAATATCTTTAATATACCCAGTGAATGAGGCCCTCAGGTTCTGCAGGAGATGCAGAGATGGAAAATAGCTGGTCCTTGACATCAGCAAAGACCCCATTAGGCTAACAAAGGCATGTCCTCAAATAACCTACCCTGGTCTGCACAGCTGCCTGCAAAAAGTGCAAATGACCACACAACAGTGGTTCTGAGAAGGAACATGGCATTTCTGCCTGAGTGACCACAAAGACCTCATAGAAAGGGGTGGAGGGGTAGAGGGGGACTCTGTACGGCAACTAAAACTTCAACAGTGATGAAGAGATGGGCTTTCCTATCACCCATCATTCTAGTAAAGATTTTATATTAGCAAAGTGTGTTTTATGAACACAGGAACATCTTTGTTTTCATGGAGCAGAAGTTCATGAAGGAGGGTGTGAAGTGAAAGTTGCTCAGTCGTGTCCAACTCTTTGAGACCCCATGGACTATACAGTCCATGGAATTCTCCAGGCCAGAATACAGGAGTAGGTAGCCATTCCCTTCTCCAGGGAATCTTCCCAACCCAGGGATTGAACTCAGGTCTCCCGCATTGCAGGCAGATTCTTTCCCGGCTAAGCCACCAGGGAAGCCCAAGAATACTGGAGTGAGTAGCCTATCCCTTCTCCAGAGGATCTTCCCGACCCAGGAATCCAACCAGAGTCTTCTGCACTGCAGGATTCTTTACCAACTGAGCTACAGGGAAGTCCCCATGAAGGAGGGCAATGGTGGATAAAACCGAAAAAGTACTTTGGGGCCAGGCTGTGGAGACACCTGAAAGCCAGTAGTCAAGAGGTATGGAGTTGCTGAGAGACTCTGAGTAGACAAGTGTCTGGATCACACTGAAGAAATAATATTAACCAGGCAGCGTGTGCAGAAAGATGAAAGATACCTATAGGTGAAAAGCCAGGCACATCAGTTCCCACTACGAGCATTAAGGCCAATGTGCTGATGGGGGATTTAATGAAGATGACAGAGTCTGAGAGCATTTTGCATAAAACAAACACATACTGAGCTGTTATATGCAAGATGAAAGCATTGACAAGGCACAATCCCAATCCCACTGTCATAGAACTCTCAGTGTCACCGAGGAGACAGACACATCACTGGATAATTACGTAACAGGTGCAAGTAGGGTGACAGATGCTTCATGGGTGAATGGAGAAGGGGCACTGCCCTCAGCCTCGGAAATGCAGCAGAGACTTCCAGGGGCAGAGGACACTGGAGCCAGGTCTTGAAAGATGTGTGTGCCCATGGCTGATTTATGATGATATATGGAAGAAGCCAGCACAATGTTGTAAAGCATTTATCCTCCAACAAAATTTTTTTAAAAGATGCAAAAAATAAAAAGGAAGAGTGTATTAGGTTCCTGTGGCTGCTGTGATAAATTACCACATACCTGGTAGCTTAAAGTCAAGCGATGTTTATTTTTTCACAGTGTCAGAGGCCAGAACTGTGAAAGTAAGCTGTGGTCAGGGCTACATTCAGCCTCTCACAGGCTCTAAGGGGAAAATCCTTCCCTGCTTCTCCCATTTTACGGTGGTGCCAAGCTTTCCCCAGCTCATGGCAGCAGAACTCTAGTCTCTTCCTCTGTCTTCACATGGCCTTCGCTGTGTCCCCACTCCTAACATTCATAAAAGGTGGCTGCTCCCACAAAAAAGGATGCTTGTCACTGCATTTAAGACTCACTGAGTTAATCCAGAATGATCTCATTTCTAGATTCTTAACCTAGTTACATCTACGAAGACTCTTTTTCCAGTTGAGGTCAGAGTCATAGGTACCAGAGAGTAGGACTCTGACACATCTTTTGGTGGCCACAAATCATTCCAATATGAGCAAAAGCCTAGAGAAAAAAGTATCAGTGAGAACTAGCAACCACATGAACATGGAGAAAAGAACACTGAGGACACTGATACAGCAACTAAGACTTTACACATTGCACTGCGGCTCACAAAGCATGGTCATATGGCAATGCTTCCTTTGAGCTGTGTAAGACCCGTTAAGGCTGTGTAGGTCTAGTCCAGTTTTACTCATAAGAGTAGAGAGGCAGAAAGATTCAATGACTTGTCCAAATGCACATGAAGTGTGAGAGTTGGAGCCTAAGACTTCCAATTCAAAATTCGGTGTGTATTTCATTACATGGTGCTACAGAAAAAGATAAGTTCCACTGTTACAAAAAAAGATAAATTTCTGAGTGAAATTAATCATGAACAGGCTCATATTTTAGATCATCTTTATTCCTATGTGACACCTGGGAAATAGATCATCACAAATCTACTGGAGAAAAACAGGTTTCACTTAAGGTCAGAAATGAATCTGAGAAAGAAGTCCAGGTCTCAAAGTACCAATAAGTTTCATCAAGTGACCCAGAGTCTGCAGGGAATACATGTGCTGGAAGGTCCAAAGGAGAAAGTGTGTAACAGCATGAGTGTGCCCAGTGTTGCACAAACACCCCCCAATAAGCATCAGCTTCCTTCCCTGCCTCAGGGCTATGTGAGGAGTTGGAGACAATGAGGAGATGAACTGTGGCAGCTATGCCCAAACAATTTCACCAGCAGCAAACAAGGCTAAAAATACAAAGCTGGGCCGACTGGGGCTGGTGAAATAATGAATACTTAACACAAAGGCTATAATTATTCATTTCACATCCTCTCAATATTTGGAGCAGCTGAAGGAATGATATTTCTGCCTGTTGGTCATTTCCTTCCCTGTGATTTACAGCACTGAGAATAAATAAATGTGTGGCTGAGGTTTCACTGGTGTATTATCATTTGACCCCGGAACTCAACAGCACTACTGAAGGAAAGCAGAGGTGGACACTTGACCTGGTGACTTGTCAGCCACCCTGCAGCTGCTGCAGGGACCAGAGAAGAAAGTCATGCCTCTTGCTCTTTTGTTCCCTGAGCCCACAAGGGAAGAGGATGCTGCAGGAGGAATAGGGAGAGGGGAGGGCAGCCCTCCAATATGGTCTGGGGTAGTTTCCACCTGAGCCCCAGTCGGGCTTCCTAATAGCCATCAGTGAAGTAAATATCTGCTGCTGCTGCTGCTGCTGCTGCTAAGTGGCTTCAGTCGTATCCGACTCTGTGCGACCCCATAGATGGCAGCCCACCAGGCTCCCCCGTCCCTGGGATTCTCCAGGCAAGGACACTGGAGTGGGTTGCCATTTCCTTCTCCAATGCAGGAAAGTGAAAAGTGAAAGTGAAGTTGCTCAGTCGTGTCCAACTTTTAGGGACCCCATGGACTGCAGCCTACCAGGCTCCTCCGTACATGGGATTTTCCAGGCAAGAGTACTGGAGTGGGGTGCCATTGCCTTCTCCAGAAGTAAACATGACCTAGGAATACTGACCACAAATAAAGAAGTCAAACACAAAACACATTCTTGTTTCATCTCCAGGGTGATATGAAAAGTGACTGGAAAACAAGAGGGCTGACCACTTCCAGGCCGGGGAGCAGCCAGAAGCAGGAGGGAGTGGGGTAGAGGGCTGCCTCGCAAAGAGAGACTCTCTCAGACACTGGTGCTCACCTGGGCTGCACACTGGAATCACCAGGGACCACAGCCCAAATGGATGACACAGAATCTCTGGGCTGGGACCAGTGCAGTAGGATTTTTTGAAAGCTCCCCCGTCATTGCAATGTGCAGCCAAAGTTGAAGGCCTCAACTTTAAAAACAAAAAGCAAAAACACTGGAATAACTCACCATCCCCAAATGTCTTTTCCCCCCTCTGGACTAGAGCAGCAGACAGGAAGGATAATACATTAGCTGCCCTTTGTGACAGCCTTAGAGCTCTCCAAGCTGGGCTGAAGAGCAGCGGGCTCTTAGCTATCCAATGCTCTGCAATTACTCCTGTCCTCTCCTGCCTGCTCCTTTAGCTCCCACTGAAACACCTTCTGCTCAGGACTTACATTAGCGATAATCATGCCACAGCTGCTATTCTTGTTACTGATTTTAGCTAACATTTATTGAGTATAAATTATTTGCCAGGCACTGTTCTGAGTTTTTTTACTGAGTATGAACTTAACTCAGCCATCATGATAATCATTTTCCTTTTTTTTTCCCTTCAGTTAAACAGTAATTTCATTCCTTTAGTACATAGTAGGCAATGGCACCCCGCTCCAGTACTCTTGCCTGGAAAATTCCATGGACGGAGGAGCCTGGTAGGCTGCAGTCCATGGGATCGCGAAGAGTCAGACACAACTGAGTGACTTCACTTTCACTTTTCACTTTCATGCATTGGAGAAGGAAATGGCAACACACTCCAGTGTTCTTGCCTGGAGAATCCCAGGGACGGGGGAGCCTGGTGGGCTCCCCTCTCTGGGGTCGCACAGAGTCGGACACAACTGAAATGACAGCAGCAGCAGCAGCAGTACATAGCAAGTCAAAATTATGCAGAGGATGAGAGTAGCTTATATTTCCAACCAGGAGAAGTCACTATTCCTTTTTTTAAAATTGAAGTATAGTTGATTTAAAATATTATATTAGTTTCAGAATGGGAAAAAATATTTGCAAACAATACAACCAACAAGAGATTAATCTCCAAAATATACAAACAGTTCGTGTAGCTCACTACCAAAAATAAAAAAAAACCCTATCAAAAAATGTGCAGAAGCACTCTGGAAAATAGTATGGAGGTTCCTCAGAAAACTAAAAATAGAATTACCATATGATCCAGCAATCCCACTCCTTGGCATATATCCAGACAAAACTATAATTGAAAAGATACATGCACCTTATGTTCATAACAGCAGTATTCACAATAGCCAAGACCTGGAAGCAACCTAAATGTCCATCAACAAAGGAACAGATAAAGAAGATGTGGTACATGTCTACAAGAAATACTACTCAGCTATAAAAAGGAATGAAATGATACTATTTGCAGCAACATGGATGCAATTAGAGGTTATTATACGAAGCCTCTCGATGAAAGTGAAAAAAAAGTGGAGAGTGAAAAAGTTGGCTTAAAGCTCAACATTCAGAAAATGAAGATCATGGCATCCGGTTCCATCACTTCATGGGAAATAGATGGGGAAACAGTGGAAACAGTGTCAGACTTTATTTTGGGGGGCTCCAAAATCACTGCAGATGGTGACTGCAGCCATGAAATTAAAAGACACTCCTTGGAAGAAAAGTTATGACCAACCTAGATAGCATATTCAAAAGCAGAGACATTACTTTGCCGACTAAGGTCCGTCTAGTTAAGGCTATGGTTTTTCCAGTGGTCATGTATGGATGTGAGAGTCGGACTGTGAAGAAGGCTGAGCACTGAAGAATTGATGCTTTTGAACTGTGGTGTTGGAGAAGACTCTTGAGAGTCCCTTGGACTGCAAGGAGATCCAACTAGTCCATTCTGAAGGGGATCAGCCCTGGGATTTCTTTGGAAGGAATGATGCTAAAGCTGAAACTCCAGTACTTTGGCCACCTCATGTGAAGAGTTGACTCATTGGAAAAGATTCTGATGCTGGGAGGGATTGGGGGCAGGAGGAGAAGGGGACGACAGAGGATGAGATGGCTGGAGGGCATCATTGACTCGATGGACATGAGTCTGAGTGAACTCCGGGAGTTGGTGATGGACAGGGAGGCCTGGCGTGCTGTGATTCATGCGGTCGCAAAGAGTCGGACACGGCTGAGCGACTGAACTGAACTGATACTAAGCAACGTAACAAGACGAATACCATATGATATCACGTATTGTGATATCTAAATTATGACACAAATGAACCTGTCTGTGAAACAGAATCAGGAACAGAGAGAATAGACAGGCAGTTGCTAAGGGGGAGGAGGAAGGGAGTTTGGAATTAGCAAACAAATTTTTGTTTTGGTGGGAACAGGAGGAAGGATTGGGAGTTTGGAATTAGCAGGTACAAGCTGATATATATAGAACGAGTAAACAACACGATCCTGGGATTTCCCTCGCAGTCCAGTGGTTAAGATTCCATGCTTCCACTGCAGGGGGCGTGGATTTGATCCTCAGTCAGGGAACCAGGATCCTGCATTCTGCACAACATGGCCGAAAAATTTAAGAAAGAAAAACCCAAGCTCTACTCTATAGCACAGGGAACTAAGATTACCATGCTAAGTAAATCAGACAGAGAAAGATGAATATCATATGACATCATGTGTCAATTGACTGACTGATACAGTAGGCTCTTATAATACAGAGCCGATTGATTAATATCATATGGGAACCTAGAAAAAGGATACAAATGAATTTATTTAGTTTGGGATTAGCAGATTCAAACTGATATATGTAGATATAGAACAAGGTCCTGGGACTTTTCTGGCACTCCAGGTCTAAATAAGTTCTGTTTCCAAATTTATTTAGAAAACAGAAAGACACTCACAGACAGAAAATAAACTTGTGCTTACCAAAAGGGAAAGGTGTCCTGGGGGAGGGATAAATTAGGAGGCTGGGATTAACAGATACACACTACTATGTATAAAACAGATAATCAACAAGGACTATACATCTTAGAGAACTCTACTCAACACTCGGTGTGTAACCTACAAGTGAAAAAAATCTGAAAAACATAGATATACATATAACTGAATCATATGGTACCTCTAATTTTTTATTTAAGGAACCTCTGTACTATTTTGCATAATGGCTGCACCAATTTACAGTACATGACCTGTGAACTTTGAGATGTTCAAGCTGGTTTTAGAAAAGGCAGAGGAACCAGAGATCAAATTGCCAATATCTATTGGATTATCGAAAAAACAAGAGAGTTCCAGAAAACATCTATTTCTGCTTGATTGACTATGCCAAAGCCTTTGACTGTGTGGATCACAACAAACTGTGGAAAATTCTGAAAGAGATGGGAATACCAGACCACCTGACCTGCCTCTTGAGAAACCTGTATGCAGGTCAGGAAGCAACAGTTAGAACTGGACATGGAACAACAGACTGGTTCCGAATAGGAAAAGGAGTATGTCAAGGCTGTATATTGTCACCTTGCTTATTTAACTTCTATGCAGAGTACATCATGAGAAATGCTGGGCTGGATGAAGCACAAGCTGGAACCAAGATTGCCGGGAGAAATATCAATAGCCTCAGATACGCAGATGACACCACCCTCATGGCAGAAAGCGAAGAAGAACTAAAAGGCCTCCTGATGAAAGTAAAAGACGAGAGTGAAAAAGTTGGCTTAAGTTCAACATTCAGAGGGCTAAGATCATGGCATCTGGTCCCATCACTTCAAGGCAAATAGAGGGGGAACAGTGAGAGACTTTATTTTGGGGCTCCAAAATCACTGCAGATGGTGACTGCAGCCATGAAATTAAAAGACACTTACTCCTTGGAAGGAAAGTTATGACCAACCTAGACAGCATATTAAAAAGCAGAGATATTACTTTGCCAACAGAGGTCCATCTAGTCAAAGCTATGGTTCTTCCAGTAGTCATGTATGGATGTGAGAGTTGGACTATAAAGAAAGCTGAGCGCCGAAGAATTGATGCTGTTGAACTGTGGTGTTGGAGAAGACTCTTGAGAGTCTCTTGGACAGCAAGGAGATCCAACCAGTCCATTCTAAAGGAAATCAGTCCTAAATATTCATTGACAGGACTGGTGTTGAAGCTGAAACTCCAATACTTTGGCCACCTGATGTGAAAAACTGACTCATTTGAAAAGACCTTGATGCTGGGAAAAATTGAGGGCAAGAGGAGAAGGGGACGACAGAGGATGAGACTGTGGGATGGCATCACCTACTCAATGGACATGAGTTTGAGTAAACTCCAGGAGTTGGTGAAGGACAGGGAAGCCTGGAGTGCTGCAGTCCATAGGGTCGCAAAGAGTCAGACATGATTGAGCGACTGAACTGAACTGCACCAATTTACATTCCCACCAACAGTGTAGGAAAGCTCCCCTTTATCCACACCCTCTCTACCATTTATTGTTTGTAGGGTTTTGTTTTTTTGTTTTATGATGGTCATTCTGACTGGTGTGAAGTGACACCTCATTGTAGTTTTGATCTGCATTTCTCTAATTATCAGTGATGTTGAGCATCTTTTCGTGCGACTCTTGGCCATCTGCATGTCTTCTTGGAGAAATGTCTCCTTAGATATTCTGTCCACTTTTTAATTGGGTTGTTTGTCTTTTAACATTGAGCTACATGAGCTGTTTGTATATTTTGGCAATTAATCCCTTGTCAGTCAATTTATTTGCAAATACCTTCTCCTGTTCTGTGGGTTGTCTTTTTGTTTTGTTTATGGCTTTCTTTGCTGTGCAAAAGCTTTTAAGTTTAGTTAGGTCCCATTGTTTATTTTTGCTTTTATTTTCATTACTCAAAGAGGTGGATAAAAAAGATATTGCTGCGACTTCTGTGAGAGAGTGTTCTTCCTATGATTTCCTCTAAAAGTTCTATAGTATCCAATCTTACATTTAAGTACCTAATCCATTTTGAGTTTATTTTTGTGTATGGTGTTAGGGAATATTCTAATTTCATTCTTTTACATGTTTTTATAGCTGTCTAGCTTTCCAACCACCGCTTATTAAAGAGACTATCTTTTCTCCATTGTGTATTCTTGCTTTCTTTGTCAGAGATTATAGATGTGTGGTTTATCTCCGGACTTTCTATCCTATAGTTCCACTGACCTATATCTGAATAAAGAAATTGTATAAGTGCATATACATTAGCATAGTGCTGGTACTAATAAGCTTTCAACAAATTGTTCACATTTAAAAGCTGATTTTAGCTTAGGTATAAAAAAATAACAGTACAATGGCAGGCAAATAGCAAAAGGTAATGTTTCTTTGGAGCTATTGAGCATACAGTTTAAAATATTATTAAATGCTGGAGAGGGTGTGGAGAAAAGGAACCCTCCTACACTGTTGGTGGGAATGCAAACTAGTACAGCCACTATAGACAACAGTGTGGAGATTCCTTAAAAACTGGAAATAGAATTGCCTTATGACCCAGCAATCCCACTGCTGGAAATACACATCAAGGAAACCAGAATTGAAAGAGACACGTGTACCCCAATGTTCATCGCAGCACTGTTTATAATAGCCAGGACATGGAAGCAACCTAGATGTCCATCAGCAGATGAATGGATAAGAAAGCTGTGGTACATATACACAATGGAATATTACTCAGCCATTAAAAAGAATACATTTGAATCAGTTCTAATGAGGTGGATGAAACTAGCGCCTATTATACAGAGTGAAGTAAGCCAGAAAGAAAAACACCAATACAGTACACTAATGCATAAATATGGAATTTAGAAAGATGGTAACGATAACCCTGTATGCGAAACAGCAAAAGAGATGTAGATGTATAGAACAGTTTTTTGGACTCTGTCGGAGAGGGAGAGGGTGGGATGATTTGGGAGAATGGCATTGAAACATGTATAGTAGATGGATGAAACTGGAGCCAATTATACAGAGTGAAGTAAGCCAGGAAGAAAAACACCAATACAGTATACTAACACATATATATGGAATTTAGAAAGATGGCAATGACGACCCTGTATGCAAGACAGGAAAAAAGACACAGATGTGTATAACGGACTTTTGGACTCAGAGGGAGAGGGAGAGAGTGGGATGATTTGGGAGAATGGCATTCTAACATGTATACTATCATGTAAGAATTGAATCACCAGTCTATGTCTGACGCAGGATACAGCATGCTTGGGGCTGGTGCATGGGGATGACCCACAGAGATGTTATGGAGAGGGAGGTGGGAGGGGGTTCATGTTTGGGAACGCCTGTAAGAATGAAAGATTTTAAAATTAAAAAAATAAATAACTAAAAAATATATCATAAAAAAAATGACGCCAGCAGCAGCTGTTGGGTGAAGGTATGAAACCATCCTTCTTGTTAAGTTTAGCTGTTAGCTATGTCTGTAACCTGCAGTTAACTGTGAATGATTCAGCGTCCTTAAAAAAAAAAAAAGAAAAGAAACATGTATAATATCATATATGGAACGAATCGCCAGTCCAGGTTCGATGCATGATACTGGATGCTTGGGGCTGGTGCACTGGGATGACCCAGAGGGATGGTACGAGGAGGGAGGAGGGAGGGGGGTTCAGGATGGGGAACACGTGTATACCTGTGGTGGATTCATGTTGATGTATGGCAAAACCAATACAATATTGTAAAGTAATTAACCTCCAATTAAAATAAATAAATTTATATTTAAAAATAAGTACATAGATAAATAATATTTTTAGAGCAACACCTCTTTAGATACTTTAAGAAAAACAAAAAATACTGTTCAAAATGAATACGTCTGGGTTCATACATCTATACATACATGTGGGTTTATATACAACAGTGTACCTTCATGCTTTGATATCTTCCCCTCTCCAGTGACAGAAAAACAAAGAGAAAAGTCATAAGTTTGTCAAAATAAAATACACAAGATCACTGCAGATCATAAATGTGTGAGCTCCATATTCACAGAGGACACAGGTGACCAAGAATTTAGCTCTTATAGTACAATAGAAACTAAAGGTGCTCCACATGCTTTGGGAGATTAGAGCAGGCCTCACAATGTGAAACCAAGGTGGTGAAGAAAGCTGGAATGGAAGCCTTACTTATGGGCTTATGCATGCTCAGTTGCTTCAGTCGTGTCCAACTCTTTGCGACCCTATGGACTGTAGCCCTCCAGGCTCCTCTGTCCATGGGGATTCTCCAGGCAAGAATACTGGAGTGGGTTGCCATGCCCTCCTCCAGGGGATCTTTGCAACCCAGGGACTGAACTGGTGTCTCTTATGTCTCCTGTAACGGCAGGCAAATTCTTTACCGCTAGCACCACCTGGGAAGCCCCTCACTTATAATAGGAAGCAATAAAAAAACTACTATGAGGAAGATTCAAAATTGAATATCAAAAGAGTTAAGAATAAGAAGACAACCAAAATGTTCACTTGTTTGGTGACTGAATGGGAAATATCTTCAACATCTCCAGTGGCAGGGAACTCCAATCAATCGATCAATGTAAGGTCTAGTTAGGAACTTGGGACACAGGTAGGCTGTATTTATGTGTGTTTGTGCCAGGTGGAGTGGTGCTTAGAGTTCAAGTGGAAGCAATCTCCATACTACTAGAGAAGCAGGTTAAATAGACAGAGGGAAAGAATGGAAGGGGGAAAAAATTCCACTGAAAACTGAACCTTCAACTCCAAATTCTAAAATTCATGTGGAAGACTAACGCTAAGATGAAGTGCCAAAAATACCAACACATGAAAAGGAAACCCACTCACTTTGAATGAAATATGTTCATATGCTCAAAGATATAAAGAAATAGTCTCATAAAAAGAACAAGAAACTAAGAAGCCAAAGAGTAAAATAAAAACTAGTGTCTATGAAAAAACAATAAAAACATTTTATAAATCAAGTACATAGTCATTGAAATGAAAAGAATAGCTGGGGTAAACTCTAGATCAGGCATAGCCAAAGAGATAAGAAATGAATTGGAAAATAATACTATAGCTAGTACCCCAAATCAGCAGAGACAAAGAAAACATTAAAGAATAATTGACAGATAATTAAGAAAGAGAGTAAACTAAGACTCTAACCTAAATCTAACTGTACTGCCAGAAAAAGGGAAATGATGAAATGGCATAAAAACGATATTCAAAGAAAAAATGGCTGAGATTTCTCTAGAATGAAAGAAAACATAGGTTCTCTAGTAAGAAGTGAATACTGAGTGCTAAGAAAAATAACTGACTCTCAGTTATTTAATAGTGAGGTCACAGAACATTTAGAATAGAAAGAGAAGATGAATTACCAACAAGGAATAATTGTGGAAAACAAGGTTACCAAGGGGGAACAAGGAGGAAAGAGATAAACTTGGAGACTGGGATTGACATATACATACTACTATATATAAAACAGGTAACTAATTAAAACCTATTGTATAGCACAGAGAACTCTACTTAAAACTCTACCCATCTATAGGGGAAAAGAATATAAAAAACAGTGGATATATGTATAACTGATTCACTTGCTGCACAGCAGAAACTAACACAACATTGTAAATCAACTGTGCTTCCATAAAAATTAAAGAAGACAAAGAATAGTTGAGTTCTCAGTAATGGTAATTTTCAGAAGATAATACCTTTGAAATATAAGAGAAATACCTACGTATACATATAGATAACACATACTGTACACTAGACCTTAAATGTTCATTACCTTAACTCTCTGGCAGGGCAAGGAGGAAGAAATTGTATCATATATTAGAAAATAGCTGGAATTTTCAGCTCACCTTCCACTCCTCACCCTTTGTCACCGGGATGCAGCAGCAGGCCTGGCACGTGGGCATTTACTGAGTAACAGGGATCTCACAATATCATGAGGGAATTCATTCCTTCCCTGAGTGCTGACACGTCTTCAACCAACAAGATTCTTAATCCTCAAAATGGCTCAAATCATACAATGAACAACTTATGAAAGAAGCTCAATCTGAGGTGGTCAGAAGGGAGCAGACTATTAAGGTGTTTACTGTGAGACATACGCAGAGTGAATATGATTTGGGGGTATTAATACGACACAAAAAGTGGTTGCATGTTACTCTACAAAGGCTCATTTAAACTTGTTGGAAAGCTTGGTGTCCACAGGATGAGCTTCACGTAGGTGACAGTTTGATATTTGTGCTTAAGAAACTGGTTGAACTCAGCTTCAGAGAGTGCAGGGGGAAGAAAAGATATCAAATAACTCAGCAGAAGAGTAAAACAATCTGTAAGGTTGAAATACGGGCTAGAAAGTCTGTAAGGCACACTGACATTAGAGGACCCCAAAAAGATGAATAATGGTGAGCTGGCCTCACTGAATCACATCTGTTAGATTACTGCTCTGTGGCTGAAAGGAAATTGTCCCCCGAGTCTTTGATCTGTGTGCTTCCTGGGTCATTGAACACATCAGCTTTATCTATGGCTTATTACATCATAAGCCAGATTTTCTCTATGGCTGAAGCCTCGAAATAATAGGGCAGATGCCTAAATGATTCAATTAATTCAACAACAGAAAACATTTATTAAAAGAGCAAAAGTTTTCAGTGTGGGTATGGGTTTGAATTCCTTAGACAGTAGACTAAGAGGAGAAAGAGGGCCAGCATGAGGGTCCTGCCTTCCACTTTGCTCCTAACCCCGAGGTGAAGCTGGGCGAGCCGCAAATCCTGCCCCTGACCTTTACATCTGCTGTGCCCTCTGCCTGGAACATTCCTCAGATATCACTATGGCTAACTTCACTTCCTTCAAGTCTTTGCCCATGTGTTACCTTCTCTGTGGGACCTTTCCTGGCTCTCACATCTAAACCTTCCATAGACCATTTGCACATTTCTTCTCTCCCTTTCCCCCTTATTACTTATCACTTGCCTAGTACACATGCTACTTATTTGCTGTGTTTCTTGTCTGTCTTCCCTTCTCCCACCAAGGTACAGACTCCACAAAGGCAAAGACTGTTCTGCTTTGTTCATTAATATGTGCCCAACATCTACAGCACACTGGCTGCACCTCCATAAAAATCTGGTGAGTGTGCAAATGAATCTTGCATAAGCCCCATGACAGCTAGCATTCCAGTATCCCTGAATGCTAAGCTAAAAATCTTTATCTGTTGCAATAATTCAGATATAACTTATAAATCTAACCACATTCTGTTAACTCCAAACTGAGGTTAAGAACTTCCTCTAAGGTAATTATCGGTTTCATACCAACCATGCACAGTACATACGCTTTTGTAGAAATCTGATCACTCGGTTTAGGTCAGGCAATTTACATTCAACACTCAGATAAGGCATCTGAGCCCTCTGCTGACAGCGAAACTAGAAATTGACTGATTGCAGGATAATGCTTTGGCTTTCTAAATACAGTACTGCCTTTTCTCAGAAGAGCTCTGAGAGAGAGAAAATAGAGAAAACAGATCTGAAAAGCATGAGTAAAAATCTTATCTATTTCTGCTAGAATGTTGGTTTCTGCATATATTTTCTCTCCTAAAGTCTAACAAAGAGACACCTGTAAAATGTTATAGGTAAGGTGCTCTTCACATTCACTTTAGGCCCAAATCAAAGAATCCAAGTGAAAGATCGTGCCTATCTTTATGGAATCATGTTCCAAACTGTCTACCTATATGGGTGCCTAGACATCAACCAAGAGATTATGAAGCTTGAGATAAACCCAGATGGAAAGTTTCACAAGTGAAGTAATTGATTTGCTTCCATAACACTTTAGCTAATTCTCTTTTGTAATTATAGATATTTAACTTAGAAAGTTAGAAGGCTCACTGACATTAGAAGAAATTTTGTACTATTGGGTAGATTTAGAAACTAGAATAACGTGTTTCCTCAGAGCAATAAATACTATTGTAATAATAGTAAGTCCAGTGGTCACGTATGGATGTGAGAGTTGGACTGTGAAGAAGGCTGAGCACTGAAGAATTGATGCTTTTGAACTGTGGTGTTGGAGAAGACTCATGAGAGTCCCTTGGACTGCAAGGAGATCCAACCAGTCCATTCTGAAGGAGATCAGCCCTGGGATTTCTTTGGAAGGAATGATGCTAAAGCTGAAACTCCAGTACTTTGGCCACCTCATGCGAAGAATTGACTCATTGGAAAAGACTGTGATGCTGGAAGGGATTGGGGGCAGGAGGAGAAGGGGACGACAGAGGATGAGGTGGCTGGATGGCATCACCGACTCGATGGACAAGAGTTTGGGTGAACTCCGGGAGTGGGTGATGAATAGGGAGGCCTGGCGTGCTGCAATTCATGGGGTCGCAGAGAGTCGGACACAACTGAGTGACTGAACTGAACTGAATAGTAGCTAAATTTCCACCACTCATTTTCACTAAAAACTACATTCCCTAAACACATAACTTGGCCAAGACTCTTCTTTCCTTGGGACTTCCCTGGTAGTCCAGTGGCTAAGACTCTGCGCTCCCAACACAGGAAGCTCGGGTTTGATCACTGGTCAGGGAACTAGATTCCACATGCCAAACCTAGGAGTTCACATGCCGCAGTGAAGACGGAAAATCCCAAGAGCCATAACAAAGACCCGGTGTAGTCAAATAAATAAATAAAAATAAACACTCTGTTTATTGCTTCCAAACTGTGGACTACTCCGAAGCTGGCAACCAAGAAAACAAGCGGAAACAAGAGGCAAAGATACTGAAATTCAGAGACAAACATCTGGTTTGTAAAATAAAGCTTAGAAAAAGAACTAAATTATCTATAATCACAAGTAATTACCAAAATGGCAAGTAGCTATAAGAGCAAAAACAAAGAAACTAAAATATTAACTGTATTTTCACTTATGTAAATCTATTTAGATTAATTTTCTGTAACCATAGCCTTATTCATGGTATTTAATTGAGCTAATAAAATCTGTTAAAAGGCAATAGATTAATACAGATGGTAACTTTTTCTTTTCATTTCAAGGCTGAATCTTGTCCATGTCATCCCTTCTAAAATGCATGAAAGCCAAGAAAGAACTATCTACTGAGACTTCAATTGTCATTAAACTCTTCCCCTCTTTGAAAATAATACCAGCTCTCTTTAATACCTAGAGGAAGCCACTGCCATTATTATTATCTCAAAGAAAGAAGACTGTTTTTAACGATGTAATAATTGAATTCAGGGCAATACTGTAAATTAGAAGATTTTGTGTAATATTTTCTTTTTTAGGAGGTAGGATTCTAGTTCTGACATCTAAAGAAATACTACTGTTCTGTAGAAAGGAAATTGTAAACTCTACGACAAATTAACGTGAGCAGGCGCTACTCTCAGATCGTCACATGATCCTGGAAATCACGTGAGCTACAGAAGGTGGGGGAGGTCAAGAAGGGATGGGGGATAGGGAGGTCTTTAAGCCTTACATTTCCCCCAGGTTTGCATTTCCATTGGAGTACCTGGCTAACTGGTGCTGCTCTGTTTAAAAACAGAGCTCCTTGCTCTAGGACAGAAGTCTGAAGCAACAAGCAGGTGACAAACTGCTCTTTGCCATTTTGTCTAACATGCGGCAAATTAAAGTTTTAGCCAAGAGTCTCATTGTCTGGAAGAACCTGGAGATCTTCTGGTCCAAGGTGCATTCTCTCAGGGAGGGGATGAGCATTCTAGAGAAGCAGATCCTCTTGCAGCTGGGTTCTGAGAGCCAGCTTTGAATGGCAGCATGGTGGAGCTATAAGCAGGAAGCAGGGTGACAAGCTAAAGTCAGTTTATTTCACCAGACAGTGACGTTTCCAACTGCAATTTGAGTTTTGACCAAGTTGTAGTAGGAGGGAATTGGTCCCTGGAGAGAGGGTCAGATGGGTTAATCACTAAGATTCCTTCCAACTCTAAGACACAACAATCCTAGACTCAGTCACTCAGTAAACATTTGGGAGTCCTGTGCGCCAGCACACAACGTGATTTTCAATACATATCCTTTCTACACTACAGCCACCATATTTGTGAATATTGCAGCACAGCAGCAGTTTTTACTATCGCACATGGAGGGTAAAAATTACGGCCAAGCCTGTAACTTACATAGTGGAGCTTGAACTTGCACTCATCTTCAATTTCATCTGCGCTGTCTTCATCAGAAACTTCTCCTTCTTCGGCATCATCTCCAAGGTGGTAAGGCAACTTCTTACCCTGAAATGAAACAAAGCACCCAATTTAAAAATGAAAATACAGGGACTTTCCTGGTGGGCCTGCCTGCTAAGGCAGGGAACACAGGTTCAATTCCTGATGTGGGCAGATCCCACATGCTTCAGGGCAGCTACTGAGGCCTCACACGTAGAGCCCATGCTCTGCAACACCAGAAGCCACCACGATAAGAAGCCCACAGACCACAGTGAAGAGTGGTCCCCACTCACCACAACTAGAGAAAGCAACAAAGATCCAGTGCAGCCATAAATGAATTTTAAAAAAAACGAAAATTCAGCAAGATAGAGGCATGAGGATGAAGAGGTACAAAATACTATGTGTAAAATAAGCTACAAGGACATATTGTACAGCATAGGGAAATAGTCATTATTTTATAGCAACTTTAAATTGAGTCTAATCTATAAAAATATTGAATCACTATGTTATATACTTGAAGCTAGTATAATGTTGTAAATTAACTATACTTCAGTTAAACAACAAAATACAAAATAAAAATGAAAATTCACAATAGCCAAAAAGTGGAAATAACCCAGTGTCTACTAACGGATGAAAGGATAAGCAAAATGTGGTACACAGACATTGAAATATTAGTCAGCTTTTTTAAAGTGAGGAAATTCTGACTCTTGCTACAACATGGATGAACCCTAAGGATATTAGGCTAAAGGAATTAAGCCAGTCACAACAGAGTATAATATGATTCCACTTATATAAGGTACCCAGAGTAGCCAAATTCATAGAAACAAGAAGTAAAGCAGGGGTCTCCAGGAGGTGGGAGGACGAGGAGGGGTTTAATGACTATGAAGTTTCAGTTTGCAAGGAAAGCTCTTTCTGTACAAGGTAATGTGAAAGTACTTAACACTCCTGAACTGTATACTTACAGATGGTTAAGATGGCAGGTAAGTCTTATGCTGTATTTTACCACAATTAAAAATAATTTTTAAAAATTGAAAAATGAAAATAAAATGTGTTATTCCTTACTTCAGACTAACTTGAAGGCAGATTGCTTGAATTAGGGACAAAACAAAAGGGGAAGAGACTTTAAAGAAAAGGCATTTTTATTACTTCCAAAGAAGGCTGAGCACCAAACAATCGATGCTTTTGAGCTGTGGTGCTGGGGAAGATTCTTGAGAGTCCCTTGGACAGCAAGGAGATCAAACCAGCCAATCTGAAAGGAAATCAACCCTGAATATTCACTGGAGGGAGTGACGCTGAAGTTCCAATACTGTGGCCACCTGACTCACTGGAGAGGACCCTGAAGCTGGGAAAGGTTGAGCGCAGGAGGAGAAAGGCACTATAGAGGATGGGATGATTGGATGGCATAATCGACTCAATGGACATGAGTTTGAGCAAACTCCAGGAGACAGTGAAGGGCAGGGAAGCCTGGGGTGCTGCAGTCCATGGGGTTACAAAGAGTTGGATGCGATAGCAACTGAAAAACGACAAGTAGGGGTACTATATTAACAAATGAAAGTCAGACCAGGCTTCTGTTTGAGAATATATGACTTGCCATAATAGGCATCACCCCACCCCATGTCCTTAGAGCAGTTTGTTCTCCTGAGCAGATTCAAAGTGCCCTTCCCTCCTGCTGGGGATCCCCTCTGCACAGAGCAGGCCAGTTTTTATGAGAGGACAGTGCAATGATATGCCTGCCCAGCTGGAGCTCACCCCTCACAACCAATCACTAACATACTTCAGGAATCAGGGGCTTTTGGAAAATGAGGGGGGATTCCTATGGCAAAAGGGTAGAAAACCCAAGTTATAGAATTACATGCTCATTATGATCTCAGTGATGTATAAAAACTCAAGGAAAAACCCTGGCAAAAAATATGGTCCATTATTAAGAGTACAAATCTCTGGATAACAGCACTACGGATGATAGCTATTTTCTCCTTTCCTACATTTCCAAATTTATATTCAGAAAAAGAAAAAGTAAATACCAGGAGGCATGGCCCAGCGGCCTGTTAAGAGCTGCTAGGGAAGCTAATCATCTATATCGGTAAAGAATCATACTTGCAAGCAGAAAGGAAAATTAATAGGAAAATGAATCCCTCCCCAAATCTTGGGGGTGTGGGGAGACAGAATCAGGTTCTGTGGCTAAGCGGCCAAGGTCACAGTGGTAGGCAGCCTCTAAAACAGCCACAATGGCTCCTTCCTCTCGGTTTTTCATGCCCTTCTAGAATTCTTCCTCCTTGATTGTGGGCTGGACCGAGTGCTTCCTTCTAATGAACGGAAGACAGCAAAAGCAAATTGTCTAATAACTCTAGTTCTATGAGGGGATTCCTAAACACATAAAGCTGGGGGAAATTCTTTAAACATAGAAGGATGTGCAAATGCTTGGCAGCCAAAATTAATAATACATTTCTAAATATCTTCCCAAACAACTAACCAGGCTGTCTTTTCTAAACTCAGGTTCCAGGGACTTCTAGTATTTCTGCTTTTCATACCATGGCTGGCCCACCTTCGGCACCTGGATCTTCCCTCATCCGCTTCTCTTACTTCCGCGGGGCCAACAGCATAGTCAGATTTTCAGAGAACTCCTCCCTCCCAGTTTTCCTGTGCCTTCCCTGATACCCAAGCACTTGGCCTTGAGTGCTTCGCATAGTGATAAATTCAAAGTTGGTTAAATCATTTGTGTAATAAAAACAAAATCTATATTAAGAATCCAAACTCAGGGTTTGAATACGTAAATATTTTCTTCAAATTACAAAAGGATGTTTATAAGTTTAAAAAGTTGGTATTTAATTTGCCTTCATACCACTATGTAATACAGTTCTTGTTTGTAAGTGCTATTCACGAAGTGAAAACTACATTCTTTGCCATAAGAATATACATAATGTAGATATATAATTATGAGTATATATATACATTTTTACTATGATTCTAATTTAGAATAGCAAAATATTATTTTCACTTCTTCCTGTATATCTTTAATAACAAGGTAGCTTGGAACTAAGGTACTGATGTCTATATATTACTTTAAGTCTTATTGATAGAAGGTCCCTATAAAATAAGTTTTATATCTCTTCACTTTAAAGAGCATTGTAGAATAGCTAAGATAATATGTCTAGCAGTACCGGAAATAAGGTACTCAATTAGGTGGTGACCAGACATATTCAGGGATATATGAACCTCCTTCATTTATTCACCACCAATTAATTTATTCAGTCAAATTTGTTTTGAGCCCAATGACAAACACCAAGATGGAGCTGTACAGACGACATTTAAAACCTAGTGACAGCAATTCCCTCTCTTGAAATACCATCTTAGTCAATGCTTTTTCAACTGGTTTTAATTGGAGGATGATTGCTTTACAATGTTATGTTGGTTTCTGCCACACCACAGAGTAAACCAGCCGCAAGTATACATACGCCCCCTTCCTCATGAATCTCCCCCCGCAACCCCATCCCACCCTTCTAGGTTGTCACAGACCACAGGGTTGAGCTCTGTGTTATACATATGGTTTATATAACTAGCTATCTATTTTACATATGGTAATGTAGATGTTTCAATGCTACTCTCTCAATTCATCCCCCCTACTTCCTTGGCTGTGCCCACAAGTCTGTTCTCTATGTCTGTGTCTCTATTCCAGCCCTGCAAATAGGTTCATCAGTACCTTTTTTCTAGATTCCATATATATGCGTCAATATACAATATTTGTATTTATCTTTCTGACTCAACTTCACTGTGGATAATAGACTCTAGGTTCACCCACCTCACTAGAACTAATTTAAATTTGTTTCTTTTTAGGGCTGAGTAATATTCCACTGTATATATGTACCACCACTTCCTTATCCATTTATCTGTTGACAGGCATTCTGACTGGTGTGCTGCTGCTGCTGCTGCTAAGTCACTTCAGTTGTGTCTGACGCTGTGCGACCCCATAGACGGCAGCCCACAAGGCTCCCCCATCCCTGGGATTCTCCAGACAAGAACACTGGAGTGGGTTGCCATTTCCTTCTCCAATGCATGAAAGTGAAAAGCGAAAGCAAAGTCACTCAGTCATGTCTGACTCTTCGTGATCCCATGGACTGCAGCCTACGAGGCTCCTCTGTCCATGGGATTTTCCAGGCAAAAGTACTGGGGTGGGTTGTCATTTCCTTCTCCACGATGGGTGTGAGGTGATACCAAATAAGCAGTAGCAATTCTGGAGTGTTGCACATGGTTCTGATACCACAAGAAAGAAAGGAAAATGTAACCACCATGAGCAGTAGTGATGGGCAGGCCTGGCAGCAGCGCTAAAACTTCAAAGTCCTTTCACTTAAATGTGGCAGTGGGTGCAGGGTAAGGAAAGCTGCCATCTCGGAGTATTCACAAGGCATCCTCATTTTCATTCCTTTTACTATCTCATTAAAAGACAGGAGGGCCATATTTTCTGCTAGCTTTTTTCATGTTCCTGGTCCTTGAAAGACATGTTTTCCAGGCAGATAGGAAGAAAAGCAACAGAAAAGAACATTATTTCTTAATGCCTCTCATGAACATTGTTACTCATAAGGAAAATTATAGAATAAACTAAGGTATTCTTGCTGGGATAATCCCATGGAGAGAGGAGCTTGGTGGGCTACAGTCCAAAGGGCTGCAAAGAGCTGGACACGACTGAGCAACTAAGCACACAGGCAAGGTAGAATTTTATGAACTTAACAGTGGCTCGTTGTAAACAAAGAATGACCTAAAAGTCCCCCTCTGACATACACACTATTTCATGCAGGAGTTACACTCAAGAATTAGACTGATTCCTCCATGGTATACGGAAATATGTCTAGAAACTGGAACCATAGCCACCTCTTAGCATCTAGCAGCATGGCCCCAGAAGAGTGGTTAACAACTCTGTGATATCTCTAGAGAAGTAAAATGCTTGGGCTAGATAAGGTTTCTTTCAGCTGTGAGCCTGTAGGAAAATTACTAAGTTTGTTACTATTTTTGTTCAAAAGCAAACTTGCATGCATGCAAAGTCGCTTCAGCCATGTCCAACTCTATGCAATCTTATGGACTGTGGCCTGCCTGGCTTCTCTGTCCAAGGGATTCTCCAGGCAAGAATATTGTTATGCATTAAATATACGGGAAGGCATGTGTATATAGTTATAATTATGAACAACTTGTCCATCTCCAAAGTAGTAAGTAGTCATTCAAATACTGCCTTTGAGATCAGAGATGCTAAAGGATCTTAGCATCTAAGCAATGCCAAAGATTGCTCAGATGCTAAAGGAACTTAGGAAAATCAGTTCCCTTGTCGTTGCTTCAAATGGGAGTTTTCTGCCCCCACAGATCTAGGAAGTCTCCTTAAAGTTTGGAGATGGTTACTACCAGCAAATTGACCACAGCTGTTGTGAAATACCACAGCCCACATCACTGCCACTCTTTCCAATAAGTGTCTCAGGTCTTTTGGCTTTGATTCATCCTGGTGCCCATCAGCCTTCAGACATTCGGTGCCCAACAACCCAAAGCCCAGTTATGTAGAAGGGAACTCAATGAGTTTATATCAAATATTCCTTAGGTTCCACTGTCCAAATGGACTCATTCGGTGTTTATTCTTCTGACTGCTCGGCTAAAGACATGAAAACATTTACAAGGTTATAAAGGTGACACTGAGCTTTCTAACCCAACTTTCTAGCCCAGTTTTCACCGTAAGAGTTTACTTTAGCAAGATTTCAGGAACACTGACCTTAACATCATTTCTTGCATTATATAATTGGAGCTTTTATTCAAAATGCTTTCACACGTACACATGCCCAATGACATCTCTTTGATGGATTCAGCCTATAATTTTCATTTAACTGATAGAAAAACAGGTTTTGACCAATTTCAAAGATGAATACAACTTTTCCATTTGCTGTCCTCTCTTAACACCCCAGTTCTAGTCTCGCTATGAGATCACACTGTCTGACTTTCCTAAGCCTCCACTGTGCTATTTGTTTTTTGTACACACCTTTTAAAGTAAAATATAACTCCATTTAAATATCAATATTCTACTGCTTTTCCTTAGGTCTTCAGTTTCAAAACAATACAACTATCCAAAATGTTTTTAGTCCAAATACACAAAATTAACTGGGATTAAGTGAATCACATCAGCAATCTGAAATCTCAAGAAAGCTGTCTTCCCGGCTACTCCTTGTATTAATAATATTCATTTCAGGTAGTAGGTTTCCTCTCTGAGAAGATCTGTTCATGAAATGTCATTCTATTCGCCTACTGCTCCTCCGCACACACGAATCCTATGGGGCGTTATGTCTGTGCCTGTGCTCCACTTTGAAGCCAGCTCTTCTCACTTACATAACCCAGGCTGATCAACCATGAAGACTTTTTTTGACAGACAGTTACTGGAGCTTGAAATGGGAGAGAAGAATCTGAAAGAAATGCTTCTGGATATGGACAGAAGGAGCCTCTCCTCTCATGTAATGCTTGTCTCCTGTATACAGGCTTCTCTCCAGTGTGAACTACCACTAAAACATTCAACATTTGGCTCACAGTACTGATGTTCTTGCTTCATAAAAACAACCCCCAAAATACATGTTCAGTCAGTAATAAGCTTTTTCTAAAGGTATGACTATAAATAGATTGGAACAAGGTGCATGCCCAAGTCTAGACAATCCTTCTCTCTTGACTGTTATTGACTCTATTATTCTTTTGATAAACCCATTTTTAGCCTTTGAGAGAGGAAGGGCTTAGTAGGTCATGCGTGCTTTTTATTTCGAGGTACTTACCTTCACTAGGATTTTGCCTTTCAAACTTTGAGGGCTTGGAAGCTGCTTGGTCTCTCCTGTGTCTATAGATGACAGGTCGAGTTTGTCTTGGAATATGCCTTTCAGGTACTGAGCAATTTTCCTTTGCTGCTGGACACTGCAGTGATTCTCAATGGACAGTATGACTGGAAACCTGAAAAAAACAGCAGCACATCGTAAAGGCATCGACCATAGCAACTCACAGGGACTTTTGAAAATCATTCCATGTTCATTGTGTTTTTACAAGCCTGGTGACAGTATTTGTTAAAGAGGTGATGATTAAAATGCTTCTAAAATGAAAACAATGAGAGACACATTTTTTAAAAAACACCTCTGGCCAAATATACATTTCCAGGCATAATGGGTAAACTCAATACCAATCCACATGGGATGACTTAGTCTAATATTTTGCATCTCTCTCCCTCACACATATATATGCACACACACGGAACATACATTATGTCTCTTTTACAAGAAAAAATGAGAGAGAAAATTTTGAGATATAAGAAACATAAAGAAAGAAAACTCATAATGTAATTTTGTCTTATTCATTCAAATTCTAGAAACATCTAGGAGGCCACTGTCATTAAGTGCATATATTTACTCTAAAAATATATATTTAGTACCCAGCTTGAAAATTACTATTGAGGATAAAATAACATAATGGAATTTGTGTCTTATAGTGTCCTATATCAGGCATTTCAAAGTCATTTGTACAGAATTATATACTAGTCTTTACTTTTAAAAAGGAAAAAAAAAAATGCAGGCATTCTCCTCCGGCACCCAGGTTTCTGTGCAGAGATGTGAGACCCCAATGAAGTTATTATCACAGACAGCCTGAGGAACCAGGAATGATTACATGACCTTACTCCTCTTTTGACTTTGTTTTTTCCTTGGAAAAACAAATTCAGGCTTATTTTTTCCCCTAGTTTTCCATCATATATCTTCTGAAGTAATAGGCAATAGATTTTTTTTCATAACATACAAACCAATATTTAAATTGCCTAATATGTCTATGTGGAGAAAAAGTTTTATTTCTGGGCTTATATAACAAGCAAGCTCCACAATACAGGCTGTGACCTTCTGAAATTACATTCTATCCTCATTAGTAAATCTCATGCCAGAGGTAATATAAGAGATGAACCTTTGTGGCTGAGGTGGTTTGGTTGCCTAACTATAATTTGTTTACTCTTGTGTCCTCACGTGAGTTTCACCCAGTATGTTAGAAAGAGAAAAAAACAACAAACTAGCAACCCTGAGTTGTCTATGAAATCACATCAGGGAATTCTAGCAATGAATTTGGAAATTATCAATCTGTTTACAAAAAGTCTGTGTCTATTAGTATCTAATGATGCTTGGTGTATAAAGCACTGTTTCTCAACGGGGGCAGGGGCAGTTGTGTGGTACCCCTCCCAAAGGGACATTTGTCAACATCTGAAGACATTTGTGGTGGTCACAGTGTTGTGAGTGGGGACTACTACTGGTGTTTAGGGGGCACAGTCATAAATGTACTCATTGTCCTACAATGCACAAGACAGTTCCCCATAACAAAGAATAATCTGGCCCAAAATGTCAGTAGCACCAAGGCTTGAGAAACCCTGGTATAAAGATGCAACTAAAACTTAAGAAAAAGACTGAACTTTTAAAAGGTGTTAACAACTTTGACTATTTTCAATCAAAGTCCTTTTTTCCTAAGTTGTCTTCCAAACTTGAAGTTAGCATGGTCAAGTCACCAGAGTACATAGATAGCAGGTCTTCTCAAGGCTCTACTTCAGGGGCAAATCCTTCAGCAACCTGGCTAAGTTGAGGAGCAGTCAAGGTAAAATGATCCATCATAAGTTAGTCCTCAAGATTCTTCCAGGTAGAAGACACCAGAAACCAAGCCTGCTATTCAGCAAGTGTCTCTTATCAGAACAGCATTTTAATTTCATATTTAATTAATGAGAAGACCAAACATTAGAAATTTTAAAGGCCACTAAGGTCTATAAAATTAACTTTACGCAACTGTTAGTTTTAATTTGCCTCTTTTTAATGCAGAAGTCATTTCTTGAATATCTGGTATATTGCAGGCACTACAAAATGAATAAGGGGAAGTTTCCTGGTGGCCTAGTGGTTAGGATTCTGGGCTTTCACTGCGGTGCCCCAGGTTCCTTCCTTTCTCGTTCACTCCCTGGTCAGGGAACTGAGATCCCACAAGTCACAAACAGCACTTCCTCCCCCGCCAAAAGAGCAAAGTTTTGTTTTGTTTTGTTTTGTTTTAAAGAATAATACATAGCCACATATTTTAAATGAGCTCATGATCCTAAAGACATAAAAGGAGCCAAGTCACCAACAATTGCAAGAAAGTGCTGTATGATATGACAGAAATATGCTCAGAGTGCTAAGGACAGAGTAAAGGAGAATTTAAACAAATTGTGGTATGGGTAAGTTTGCCAAAGGGACAATGCCTAAGCAGTCTGCTAGGATGAGCAAGAATTAGGGGGGTGGAATAATGGGGATGACTATCAGATAGAGAGAAGGGCACAGGAAAGGGGGTTGATGGGGGGTGGGGTGGAGGCTGTGAAAGCAAGAGGATCCCTAGGGACTCTGGAAACTGTCAGTGATGGCAGAAGCCGAAGTCCCTGTGGAGCAATGGTGGACGGTGACATAGAAGAGCAAGAGGAGGCCGGCACGGAAGGCATGACTGTACAACAGGGGGCCTTTGAAGGACTTAAAGAAGAATTACAACATTAGCTTATATTTTCAGAAAGAAAGATACTACTCCAGCATGGAGGACGAACCAAAGAGAAGTGAAAATGAAGAGAAGGCAATGGAGTCAAAAGATAATTTAGCAAGTAGCACTGACAAGACTGGCTGAATCAAGAGTAACTCCCAGTTCCTATAAAATCACTGGTAAGCAGTGCTACCTTCCTAACTAGAGCAAGAGGAAGCTTGGCAGAATGAGATGCTGAGTTCAGCTTGGGATGGAGACTCCGTGCTGGCAGGAGTTTTATCCTTGTTCAGTGCTGTGGCTTCTTACACCTATTATAGTATGCCCGGCTTAGAGTAGGCACCATTAAATAGCTAAGTAAATGTCTGAATAAACAATGAAATGTGTTGGTTTTCAGGTACCTATGAGATACTCAGATGAATTTGTACTAAGAATTTTTCAATATATCTCTGAAACTTAGGAAGAACATTCTCGATATGTAATTGACAAATAACCAAGAAGTAGACCAAAGACACGTTGGGAAATAACGACTTTTTTCTTTGTTTTGTGACTACACCACTTGGCATGTGGGATCTTAGTTTCCCAACCAGGCAGCCAACCTGCGTCCCCTGCATTGGAAGTGCAGAGTCAACCACAGGACCATCAGAGAAGTCCCGGAAATGGTGACTATTACAGGAGTGAGAAAATGGACTAGAAGACCATGGGCTAAAGAAAGAGAGTGAGAAGCAATGGCAGCAATAGAGGAGGGGGTGTTTTAATAGAAGACCCCCCCCCCCAAAGCAAGTATTAAGGAGAAAATGTTCACCGTCATCCCATGCCAAGGAAGGGTCAAGTGACATAAAGATTCCAGACACTGCAGTATATATAGGACATCCAACAAGTCTGGAAACCAAGACATTATTATTTTATTTTATTGGCATACAATACTGATGTATGGATGTGAGAGTTGGACTATAAAGAAAGCTGAGTGCCAAAGAACTGATGCTTTTGAACTGTGGTGTGGAGAGTCCCTTGGACTGCAAGGAGATCCAACCAGTCCATCCTAAAGGAGATCAGTCCTGGGTGTTCATTGGAAGGACTGATGTTAAAGCTGAAACTCCAGTACTTTGGCCACCTGATGTGAAGACTTGACTCATCGGAAAAGACCCTGATGCTGGAAAAGATTGAGGGCAGGAGGAGAAGGGGACGACAGAGAATGAGATGGTTGGATGGCATCATTGACTCAATGGACATGAGTTTGAGTAAACTCCAGGAGTTGGTGATGGACAGGGAGGCCTGGCGTGCTGCAGTCCATGGGGTTGCAGAGTCAGACATGACTGAGTAATTGAACTGAACAATACTGATAAGCTGTTTATTATGTACAATAATCCGCATTTCTAAACTTTATGGACACTGTACTCCCTGGGCTTGAGGTCACTCTTTGGAAGAACATGCTGCAAGGAGGCAGCATCTTGAGAGAGAATGGGGTAAGGAATGAAGATAGCACAAGAAAGCATGGTTGTGGGGCCCATGTTATTTGTTCAGTGTTTCCTTGGGAATGAGGGAGAGAACTGGGGCAGGAGAAAAGGAGATGTAGCCTCCAAGGAAGCATATGGTTTGATGGCCAAGTTACAGCAGGCAGCGTCCCGTGGGCCAGCTGAGCCTGATTCCCCGCTGTGCTTGACTTACTCATTCTTCACAAAGGCATGCTTGTTGATGGTCTCCACAACATCTCTGAAGAGGATCTTTGAAGTGAGCGTGTAACCGTGGTGCACCACTGGCTCTCCGTCCGGGCCATCCCAACAGTCAACTGCCAGAAAAAGGACATCACATCAACAACTCAAAGTTTCTGGTATTTCCCAATATTTCTGGAAATATCAGACACGTATTAAGTTTATTGTTTGAGATGATCATGACAAATATGTCAGACCAAAATGAGTGTTCTGGTATATTTATCAGGATAAGGAATTAAAGATTATAAATGATTTACTGTGAATGCTTACAGTTAAAAAGGAGGTCGTAATAATCAGCTTAGCATTTACCAAGAACTCTCATTAGAAACTGATCTAAATCCAAGAGACTCAGAGAATGAACTTGTGGTTGCCGGGGCAGGGATGGTTAGGGAGTTTGGGATGGACATATACACAGTGCTATATTTAAAATGGATAGCCAATAAGGACCTACTGTCTAGCACAGGGCACTCTGGTCAATGTTATGTGGCAGCCTGGGTGGGAGGGGAGTTTAGGGAAGAATGGATATATGGGTATGTATAGCTGGACCCCTTCGCTGTTAACCTGAAACTATCATAACACTGTTAATCAGCTATACTCTAGTATAAAATAAGGTTTTCAAAAAAAAGAAATTGATCTAAATCCAACTGAGTATGCTTGAAGATAGTGATATTTCTTATCAGATTATTTCTCTAATTTTACTTCTTTCACTTTACTGTTCTTTTACGAAGTCTCAATGACCCTCTCAAATCAAAACCAGGGCTTTTCATTATTGTTCATTTAAACTCATTATGTTTTCATTAGATTTATTTCCATTTTATTAATTCTACAGTAGTTCTAAAATAGCATTGACTTCTGAAGTCCAAATCGTTAGGCCCTGCTAAGAGTTACGTGAACATGGACAAATGATTTAATAATTTAAAGTATTGCTTCCCCATCCATAAAAGGAAAACTAAGAACAAGACTTGAATCATAAGTTTGAGTGATTTACAAATAAGTACCTGTGAAGTTGATTATAATCCTACATGGCACATAGTAATCATTATTGTTATTGATACTATTGATACTGTTATGTGTATGGACAAACTCACTGGCCCCCAGCTGAAGAAACACAAAAGCTTCCTCATCATCCTCCCTGACTCAGAGTTTGTCTTCCCTTGTTTTACACTCCACTACCAGACTAATTTCTCCAAACACTGCTTTCTCCATGTCATTACTTTGCTTTGAAGCATATTCAGTGCATAACATAGCATCCAGTACATATTATGTACTCAGTAGATATATGTTAAATGTATAAATAAACTGTCTATGAAAGCTGCTGCCTGCTTAACTCCAAGGTCCCTATCTATCTCTGGTGCTAGAGACTTGCCATTCAGCTAAGCCTGTCTTCTCTCTGGCCCTGGTTCAGAAAGTGAAAGTGAAAGTGAAGTCACTCAGTCGTGTCCAACTCTTTGCGACCCCGTGGACTGTAGCCCACCAGGCTCCTCCGTCCATGGGATTCTCCAGGCAAGAATACTGGAGTGGGCTGGACTACAATTCTCAGCTTCCCTTGCAGTAGGACATGCTGCTGAAATGTGGTGAAGTGATGTGCACCACCTCCACGTCTGGCCTTACACAGTCCTTCATGCTCCCTCTTCTGCTGTGATTTGGAAGTTGTGCTGAAGATGGCACAGATGCTGAGGGAAAGAGCCTGCACCCCTAAATCACTGCCTGAAAGACTCCCCCATTAGGAACAGCTATTTTGGACTTCACATAAAAACTAAACTTCAGTTGTTTTAAGGCACTAGGATTTTAGGCTTAACTGTTTAAAAAACTAATTAATTAATATCCTAGTCAAACATTTTTTTCTCCTAACAACCAAACTACCAGCCTTCTTCCAGTTGGGCAAGCTTCCTTACATACAACCCTACTTCCATGTCTTTGCTTCTTTCATTTAAGGTCAACTGACACGTCCTCCTTCACTTTGCTCCTTTCAGTCCCAATCCAGGGTCAAATCCTCAATTAAGAATTAGGATCCTAAACAAGGATCCCCCCATAGATAACCTTGCCAGCTCTCATGACGTTGCCCTTCCTTATGATAGGGGGTCACAAATTCAAATACCAACAAGAACCTGAAAGTAAAAGCATTAGTCATGTCCAACTCTTTGCCACCCCATGGTCTGCAGCCCTCCAGGCTCCTCTGTTCATGGGATTTCCCAGGCAAGAATATTGGAGTGGGTTGCCATTTCCTTCTCAGATCTTCCCAACCCAGGGATCGAACCTGTGTCTCCTGTGCGGGCAGGTGGATTCTTTACCACTAAGCTACCAGGGAAGTCTTTGGGCCTGAATGAAGTCAAATATATGAAGGTATCTTCTCAGAAGAGAAGCTTCATCCATCTTTTGACATGTATTTTATATTCTTTGTTTGAATACAGACATGAAAAAAATAAAGATGTTTCAAAAGTATGTAACTTACCAATATACCCCAATTTATATCCCATCTTAGAAGAAAAAGGGCATAACAGGGTTCCTCATAAATGAGTTACTATCTTTTGAAAAAGAATGCAAAGTAGTAGGCAATGCCACACTAACTTGATTATCATATACCCCTAAAAATATCTCTTCGTAAGTAACCACATTAGTCATGTGGTGTTCTTTTGCTAACATTTATAATAAGGAGAATTTGCATAGTTGAGGATGGTCTCCTAACATTCACTTTTCAGGTCTATTTTATCACTTGTCTGTTAAATGAGGAAAACAACACTCCCAAATGGTGCTGCCATGTGAATGACTAGCATCCATCAGTTCAGCTCAGTTCAGTTCAGTAGCTCAGTCATGTCCGACTCTTTGCGACCCCATGAATCGCAGCACGCCAGGCCTCCCTGTCCATCACCAACTCCCAGAGTTCACCCAGACTCATGTGCATCAAGTCGGGGATGCCATCCAGCCATCTCATCCTCGGTCATTCCCTTCTCCTCCTGCCCCCAATCCCTCCCAGCATCAGGGTCTTTTCCAATGAGTCAACTCTTCACATGAGGTGGTCAAAGTATTGGAGTTTCAGCCTCAGCATCTGTAGCTGAGTTCAAATGGCCATGAAGACCTCTTGTAAGAGCTAGTGCTGTGACGAGAACGTTGGCAAAGTAGAAATCCTCTAACCAGTTTCCTAGCCACGAGATAGCCAAGCCCATTTTTTCAATCAGACCACACAATAGAGGCCCCCAAAAGCACCCTGACAAAGAGTTGGTCAGATCTGAGGGCCAGCTGAGAGGTTAACATGACAGCTTTTCACAGTGGAATTTAGAAATGTTCCACCCTGATAGCGCTCCCAGAGATAACAGGGAAAGCTGTAAACCGATTATAATGGCAATGCAACATCAGTTCCATAATAAGAGTGAAAATCCCCTGGACAGAACATCCATATTTATTAAGCAACTAGGGCTGAAAATCAAGGGAAGTGAAAGGCCATGTAAAAAAGAAAAATGTTGTCTATGTGATTTGTTGACAAACCCACTTTATCAAAAACAAGACTGATTAGTGTTCCGCATGACATGATATACACCCTGACCAAGGATATTGCTGCAACTGAACTAGTAGGGATGGAAAACACAATATTAACAACACAGAAGCTTGAAAGTGGAGAGATTCTTCAGGTCACAGTACCATGAAGAAACTGTCCAGAAGCATTACTCTCCTCCTCTAAGTACTATACTTGACAAGATCTGCTTCAGAAAATAATCTGTGGGCCTGCAGTTTTTAATCCACCACCTGCTACATTCTATAAATCAGGCTCCTTAAATCCTAGCTGCAGCTGCTTAACAATAAAAACAACTTCATCTGGACCCAAAGTAGATAAAGCATGGCTGGGGCTCTATAGATAGGTGCCTCCGGACCCAAGATTGAAGTGTAAGCTAAGATCTTCATATTACAAGGCTGACAAATTGTCAGGAGAGCACAAAAGATCAGGTTATCAAGTTCTAAAGTCTTTAGGAACAGGTAGATATTTAGATGCCAAGCAAATACCTCCTATTAAAGCCAACCTTCCCTCTGTGCTTTGCATTATGTTTTCTGGCCTTCCTTATGTGATCAGATGGCCTGCATTTGACCTCACCTTGGGCTGGTCATGTCATTCAATGCTTGTTCCTCCAAAGACCACACAGGCTTCCTGGAGAAGCAAAGTGGCGCAGTCAGACAGCTTGAGTTGAAATACCAGCTTCCAACCTTGCCAGCTACGGGACCTTGAGTCACCAACCCTACCCCTCTTCTTAAGGAGATCACTCCATCTTCCTTAGTACTGTGGGAACTAAATGAGAATGTATGGAAAGCAATTAACCAGAACCTAGCCCACAAAAGGGAATGAAATCATGGTGAATTCCCTGTTTCTTCCCAGTACATTAAAAGCTAAGGTGACCACCATAGTTTTAAACAGGAAGCTGAGTATGTACAAAGCGGACCAAGTCTCCCAGATAAATACACTTCTTCTTCTCAACAAAACCTTCCAGAAACAGCAGCTTGACTTTCGCTGTCCAGTCATAGACTATTGCAACAGTGAAAACTTCACACCGAACCATAGAGGATGAATTTGCTGATGCAGGTTTGGGGAGGGAGATATTTGAGAGACTGCAGTCCCCCAAGTGGTCTTGTACATTTTCACCTACACTTACACATGAAGGTCTCTGTAAGTGATCTCATAAACTACCACATAGGAAACTCGGAATTGTGGAATCTTTATCTTGTCTGGATCCTTCTATTGAGTTCAAACATTGTTATTTAACTGACTGATAGGAACGTCTAGATAAACGTTACAGAGTTACTATAAACCCAACCCAGGGAAAGCTGAACTCATCCACTCTCTTCCTTTCAGGCCCCAGAGTAGGTGATGGCTCCATCACGCCTTCCAGCACTCCCCTGCATGCCTTACTTCCTTCACTTTTCTCGCCAGGTCCTGCAAATTTACTTCTTTAATATCCATATAAGCTTCTTTCTCACTTAGTCTAAGCTTTCATAATCTAATCTTCTATAATCCTTCCTTTGAATCATTTCAATAGCTTTCCCACGATTCTCCTTGCCCCAGTTTCACCTCTCTTACCCCTCTACAAACATGTATCACTTAAAACAATTTCTTCCTACACTGCTGCCCAAGCAATCTTTCTAAACTGCAAGTGTGACCATATCACTGTAGGTATTAAAACAGTTCACTGGACCCTTATTACCAAAGCTAAACCTGAAGCTCCTTATCACAGCACTCATACCCTTTCTCACAGACCCATCTATTTTCCCTGACTGACTTCTTATCTCATTTTACCTCACCCCTTCACTCTCTGTACCCCCTTTCTACCACGTATGCATCAACTGGTAGAATTCTCACACCATATTATTGTTTTTAGTGTCCACTTCTTCTATTAGACACATCTAAAGATGTGAGCTACTTAAAGACAGAAACTATGTCTCACATCTGTGTCCTCACCCCCAGGAACCTCCTAGAACTTTAATAATTGTTGGCTGATTGGCACATCATTAAGTATCTTAAAAATAAACAGTTATTCTAAACTATTTTTACCATCATTTAATCAAAAAACTTCCTAGGAAAAACTTCCATGTTCATCACAATTTTTCAGCACCTGAAGGTGTGCCTCCCAATTGCTAGTACATATCTCTCTCTCTGCTTGAACTGTAAGGGGGAGACAGGATTATGAAGTAAGAATGACTTTACAGGGGGACTTTCCCCTGGTGGTCCAGTGGCTAAGACTCTGCACTGCCAATGCAGAAGGCCTGGGTTCAATCCCTGGTCAGGGAACTAGATTCTGCACACCGCAACTGAAAAAGGACCCTGCATACTATAACTGGAAGATCCCACATGTCCAAATAAATAAATGTTTTTTTAAAAAGAAAGGAAGATCACAGACAGTGACCATCCTGCTCACTCTTTTAAAAAAAGAAAGAAGAAGAACCAATTTATAATTAGTGGGAAAATGATTTTAATTAGTGTGAGTACATTTTTTAGGTCTCCATTATTTCCACTAGACTTTACTGACCAAAGGACATATTCATCAACACACACTGGTGCTCAGACAAGGCACGCACCTTCCACACAGCGACAGCCCTCCTGCAGCACCCGCGCGTACATGTCCACTTTGGACTGAGACAGGAGCTGGTCCCCGGTCAGGTATGTGTTGTGGGAGGAGGCAATGTAGTAGTTGCACAGTGGCTGATCCATGTCCTGGTACACTTCATGATGCAGGGGGTTAAAGATGTCACAAGCAGGACTACGCATGAAGTTCGTGAAGCCTTTGGAAGAGAAAGGGAAGTGTTATAGCTTCGAATCCAAGGACTTCCCTGGTGGTCCAGTGGTTAAGACTGCCTTCCAGGGCAGAGGGTGTGGGTTCAACCCCTTGTTGGGGAATTAAGATCCCACTGACCTCGAGGACAAAAAACCAAAATCTAAAACAGAAACAGTACTGTAACAAATTCAACAAAGGATTTAAAAAATGGTCCACATAAAACAAAAAAAAAAGTCTTCAAAATAAATAAGTAAATAAAGCCTATATACTTACCTGACTCCAATGAGTACAAAAGAGATCAAAATTTGTCCAGAGTGCTTATCTTATTTACCTTCAGGACAACCTTTGCAGGGAATACTGAGGCAATAGGGGGATTGCCCAGGTCAAATAGTGTCAAAAACTGCAGTGTGACTTTGGGGAATAGCACTTTAAATGTAACCTAAAGAAAAACAGACTTTTTAAGAATTTTGATTGGGGGAGTGAGCAGCTTATTGCAAAGCTATTCAGTAACTTCTGAGCTCCAGCTGTGAGTATGCAGTGTGACCTACCGGATGCAGTGTTAAAGCCATATTTATCCAAAGTGATATACTGATCAACAGCAATCTGATAGGTTGTTAAGCTGATTTGAAAAACAGTATTGTCTGTGTCATAGTGGAGGTAAAGGTCAGGAATTAGGCATAGCCTAAAATCAGGGTATGATTATTTGACTATGAAGCTGGTTTGGGAAGATGCTGCTAATGGCCAGCACATTTGATAAAAGTGATAAAGTGCTATAAGATTATGTAGAAAACTCTATCAGTTTTTCTACAGCTTTTCAAAAACATAAGTGTCTGGGTAGGAGAGGCATTCATTAATATATCAACAAATATGTAAATGTCCTACAAGTACTTAAATGATCACTGTTGCTGCTAAGTCACATCAGTCGTGTCTGACTCTGTGTGACTCCATAGACGGCAGCCCAACAGGCTCCCCGTCCCTAGGATTCTCCAGGCAAAAACACTGGAGTGGGTTGCCATTTCCTTCTCCAATGCATGAAAGTTGAAAGTGAAAATGAAGTCACTCAGTCATGTCCGACCGTCAGCGATCCCATGGACTGCAGCCTACCAGGCTCCTCTGTCCATGGGATTTTCCAGGCAAGAGTACTGGAGTGGGATGCCAGTGATCACTAGGGTAAATCATTTCAGCTCTTCAAAAATCCTGTGGTAAAACCACCGGTAGATATCCTGGGAAACTCTGGAGAATTTCTTTATGCTTATCTTCATGGTTATGGACATAACTTAGAAAGTATGTTTAATTCCATCTCTTAAGGCCCTACACCAAGGAAGTGATTCATTTATTGATAAAGAAAGGTCCAAAGTAGTTTATCTTCTTTCATTGTTTTTAAAATAGCTTTTAATTATAAACATTAAATCATTTCTCTTCATTTTAATTAGCCTCTGTCCCCGGAAGTAAACATACAGTATCAAAACCCCCTTGTCCACACTGAACCTGTTTGGGGAATAGGAGGCCAACAATCAAAACTGGTGAGATAAAACATGGCTTCAAATGCTCTTGTGGGCAGTGGGGGGTGCCAGTGGTTTTTTTTTTTAAATTAAGATTATCTGTTCTGCCTAAGACGTGTTCTCTTTTGGGTAGCAGACTACAGTTCATTTCCCTATATATTTTAAATACATGGAACTTACAAATACATGCAGCTATATACATACCATTTCATTCATATGTAAAAACCTAGGAGCTAGATTCTGAGTATAGAACTGTGGGCAAATTACTTAATTTCTTTAAGCCTTACTTTCTTCAACTATAAAATGAGATAGTCATTAACAAAATTTTCAGTTCCTACAACCTCTCTACCACTACCAACTAAATAAAACAAGTTAGTTGCCAACATTTTAAAAGAAACATGTTTGTTTATTTTTAAGACCAAATTCTCCTTCCTTAGGTTGAGACTATTTCTAAAAATTGGGCATTTAAGAAAAGTCAAAATATTTCTTGGCATATATTATACATAGTGGCATCAAGCTGACTTGCTCAGAGTGGAAAATGCTATTGTCATTGCAAAAGCAGGAGAAACACCAAGATCATGACATCTGATTTGTAGGAAATTATGTGTGTGTTGTGGATTTTGTTTGAATCATCTGTAATTCCAAGGATATCTCCCGGTTTCTTTTCCTAAAAATTTTGCTAGAAGGTAGCTTAACAATACTGAATGGAGAAATGAGAAATTAAGAGTATTAATTATTTTACCTTCTATGCCAAGGACATTTTTTGCCTTATTTTCTTCAGAAACTTCAAATTTCCTTATGATGTCAATACAATAGTCTGTTGTCACATTTGTCATCTAAACAAAACAGAACAATAGTAGAGAACCTGCAGTTTCATGAGATATTTTCCTCCATGCTAAAAAGGCACATGGATTTAAGTATTCTTGATACAATGCAAAATGGTGAAATGCGCAGTGTTTGAGGTTACTTGTGTCATAACTACTTAATCTTTGGAAAATGATTATGAACTCAGTATTCTTCTGCAGCTTTTGGATTTAATCAGTGAAAATAGTCCTTCATCTATTAGACCAATGTTCTCCATGAAGCAATAAGATTAATAAGACCACGTCAATAATCAGTGCAAATACATGACTGAAAATCCACTCACTATAAGCCAGTAGCTAGCAAAAGTAATGCCTTCCATACAAACACTGAAGTTGGCTAATCATAAATTGTATGTAAAAAGAAAATGACTCCCTACCAAAGCATAATGTTCTAGGTAAATCCACCTGTGTGTATATATTACAGATCCTTCCACCAATTCATGGGAGCAATCTGCCATAGTGATTCAAGAACATAAAGGTTAGCAAAAGAAAATAAAAAGGTAGGTGAGAACTCTGGAATGAGAGTGCTTATATTCAAATCAACTGCCTCATATTAACATATAACATGTGCTCTTAATATTCAAATTAACTGCCTTACTTAAGAACATATGTACCAGTGTGTTCTTACATAAGTCACTCCCATTCTCTGTGGCTACCTTATAAGGTAGCTGTGAGGATTAAATAGATTAATAAATCTAAGAAAAATGTATACTAATAGTACTGAATTAGTCTGAAGTTTGCTCCCTGATAGCTTAGTTGGTAAAGAATCCATCTGCAATGCAGGACACCTCGGTTCGATTCCTGGGTTGGGAAGGTCCCCTACAGAAGGGATAGGCTACCCACTCCAGTATTCTGGGGCTTCCCTTGTGGCTCAGCTGGTAAAGAATCTGCCTGCAATGTGGGAGACCTGGGTTCTATTCCTGGGTCAGGAAGGTCCCCTTGAGAAGGGAAAGGCCACGCACTCCAGTATTCTGACCTGGAGAATTCCATGGACTGTATAGTCCATGGGGTTGCAAAGAGTCGGACACGACTGAGCCACTTTCACTTTGCTGCAAGTACATTACATGCTTACTGTGTTACTAGAAAATCAAACTCTGAGAATAATCTCTTGAATAGTAACAAAGGATGTGATATTTTGATCAAAAATTCATTCAGTCCCACAATTGAACAACAATATTTAAATATACTAACGAATAACAATAGAAGATAAGTTGGGAGCCAGTATTTTATATTTCTATGATATTCTCAAAAATTCCATTACCTCTTAGGTTCAATACTTATGTTCTAGTGAACTCTAAATTCAAACCATCTATTTAATATCATTCAAATTTTTGCAGGGGAAGAAAAAGCTCTACAATGCAACCATTTTTGCATGTTTGAAAGAGCACAGAATGCTTTGTTCCCCTAAGGCTAGCTGCATTCTTTGCATAAATTTTATAGTCTTTACTGCATGCAGAGGCCTCCTTAGCAGACATCACCCCAAAATACATAAATACATGATATCATGCTACCTGTGAGTAACTTGACTGAGCCAGTCTGGCTTTTGACTAACTCATTGATTCATCTGTTATAAGCTAGAGACTTATCACATACAGTTTAAAAGATAATTTCTCACAAAATAAAAAAAAAAGATAATTTCTCACAAAATAGAAAGAAATTGATTTTAAAAAATTGTATTTCCATTGGAAGACTGAGTTTACATTGCAATTATTTGGTTTATGAGGCCATTTGTTCAGAGACATCAGGGCCTTGCACTAGCCTCAGTCTACCAGGAGCCTGCGAGATCTAAAAACAAAATTCAAGCAAACAACAAGAAAAAAAAATCCTGGCATCCTAGGATGGAGTTAATTGCCCATGAGAACATGTTACTAGCTCAAAACACAAAGAATGTGCTGATGAAAATCATCATATTTGAAAAGTATTCATTAAATTAGTGAAAATATCAGTAGGCATTCTAGAAAGCCCACAATTTTCTGAGCACCATATAAAATTAATGAGCTAATCGAAAATACAAGTATTAAGGGTTAACTCATTGAAATACAGTAAAACCTCATAACAATGAGGATGGAAATGTAAGCAAATCAGTTCCCATCCTTCTTCCAGCCTTGCTTTCTTTTAATTAACCTCCCAAGAGCAAAATCCTGCACTTAACACAATTGAGTTTTCCAGACCTCACTTGGAAAGTTATATTGGGATTTCACTGTATGAATGAAGGTTCAACATACGTTAATACTCTTTAGTGTCCTTTCCCCCCTTGTTTTGTGTTCTATTTGACATGAAGGATAAGATGAAATAGGAACATTTTCTTCCTCTTTCCCATGGAGTTCACTTGAAAGTCTTGTTTGCTATCAATATCAGAGCCCCTCACTGTCTCTTAACACTGATGACTGTTTATTCTATACAAGGCAAATGGTGTAAAAAAGAACTTGAGGAAAACTTGATAACATATTCATAATGTAATCAATGCTGTGCAGTTTATTAAAAGTTCTTACATCCATAATCTTTATAGTTCTGGTAAACTTAGTATTTTTATCTTCATCTTGTAAGTAGGAAAATGGACACAAAGAATGGTTACCTATCACAATCAATCAAACAATCGTTATAAAGCAGAACAAAGTTTCAAATTTCAACATTCTGAATTCAAGTCCAAAGCTTTTTCTTTTATGTTATATCTATTGTCTGGGTGTTTTTCTGTATTTCTACTGAGAAATTGAAATACTTTCCACAGTGAGTATTTTTTTTAGTATAACTGAAATTCCCACATTTTACCTTAACTTCTGAAATTTTTGTAACTTTCAAATCCACTCATTTGACTTCTTTGATAATTCCAGATTGGAATGATTCCCCAAACACAAAGTCATAATATAATTTGTAAAGAATTTCAACATGGCTAAACTCTCTTCCCTTTATTTTTACCAAAGTAACATATTCATAATTAAGCCAGTCAAAACTAAGGTGTTTATGGCTAAAAGCAGAATTTCCCCTCTATATATATAGAGCCACTGTCCAGAGGTAATCATGCCAACATCTCTAGATACTTCCTGTGGAATAAGTCTTTATCTTCTTAATTATTAGGTATATGATGCTATTTCCTGTTTCATACACTTTAAACATTATATCTTTTTACTGTTTTTAAAAAAAGACAGCTCTTTGGGGCCAGCAAAACTTTCTCCATCCATCCTCCTACTAGAGTTATATTTTAATTTTTACTAAACTGCTAATATAACTCTCCAGGGTATGCAAATGTTAACACTGAGTCTACTGTATAATCTGGTTGTGCTTCTGCTCTAGAATTTTTTTCTGATTTAATTGCTGAAATTCCCACCCATCTGTTTAGTTTACAATGTTCCTATCACAAATTTTTCCCAGTGACTCTAATGGTATCTCAGTATTATTTTCCACATCAAGGCAACAGGTAATCCATGAATTTCATTTTCTCCTCTATAAAGGTCCTCCTTCCAGGCTGGTTGAGTTCTAGAACTTACTCAGCTTTTTGTCCTAACTTCATTGTGTCATTCTTATCGAAGAGCATTTGAGAAGAAAATCATTTATTTCTTGTAGGTATTTTTGTGTGTTATCTGTTTTTTTAATTCTGTGCACACATTTGGTTGACATAGCCAGGCAGAAAATTCTAGGTCAGAAATCATTGCTTAATTTTTTTTTTTTGGCTTCCAGAATTACTGTTGAGAAGTCTGAAGCCATTCTGATTCCAATTCTTTCCAGAGGACCTATTTTGTTTGTTAATTTGGTAAGGGATTTTTCCCCCTTTATGCAAGCTTTTAGGGGTTCACTTTAACCTTAGCATTGCAAAATTTCACTGTGATTTGTCTCTATGTGGATCTTTCTATATTCACTGTGCTTGGCACTCAGTGGATGTCAGCAGTTTAGACACCCCTACCTTTTGGTGCTAATCATCTTTTAATTACTTGTTTGATAAATATCCTCCCTTCTAGCTCATCTTTTTCTGTAACTCCTATCATTCAGATAGCAGACCTTCAGGATTAATCTAATTATTTTCTTCTTATTTATCTATTTCTTTGCTGTATATTCTCCTTTTGGGGAAATTTTCTCAACTTCATCTAGGACAACTAACAAATGTAGTTCCCTGCTCTTCTCTTCCTCTGAGTCTTCTTTTCTCATAGCACCTTGCTCTTTCTTCATGGAGGCAACTTTTTTAATTACTCTAATGCATTAATGTCAGTTTCTAAAGTTTCCTTCCCTGCATTGTCTCTTTCCTCTAAGTTTCTTGAGTTACTTGTTTGCCTTTGTCTCTTTCTTTATAGCAGAGGATTTCCTCAAATGTGTGGTAAGCCCTGGTTATTTAAAGCTCATTTTTTAAATCAACTATTTAAAAACCTACTTAAAACTAAGGCAAGGAAAAATTGGTTGAAAGCTGTGTTCTTGAGCAGAGCTTAGTGACTAGTAAGCTTCACTGTAGAGTTCTCCGGTGGGACTCTTAGGAAATTTCTGATGTAAATATCTTTGTGGGGGGTGGGGAGGTTCCCCTTGAGTTTATCTCCTAGAGCTGGAGACACAGGGGGACAATCCATTCCATTTCTCTCCCCTTGCTTCTGGTGCTGCTGGCAAACCCTGGCTTGAGGCTTCATAACTACAGTCTCTGCTTCCATCTTCACATAGCCACCTTCTTCTTTCTGTGTGTCTGTGTCTTCTTTTCTGTTGCTTATAAGGACACTCATCACTGGATTTACAGTACACACGAAATTTAGGATAATTTCATCTCAACACCCTTTAGTACATCTGCAAAGACCCTACTTTCAAATAAGGTCACATTTACAGATACAGGGAGTTAGCACTTGGACGGATCTTTTCAAGCTACTATTTAACCTACCAAAGTTTGTAATATTCCTCTAAGGAAATTTTTCCAGTGTCCTACTTGGAAGGGATAAACCCAAGATCTGAACATTGGGAGAGGACTGTGGTTCTCACACTTCAGTTCAGTTCAGCTCATAAATATTCACTTAATCTTTGTACTCATTATCCATTTCCAAAACTTAAGAGACTTAAAACAACCACTACTAACTTGTTCACAACTATGTAGGATGGTAAGTGGGACTGGGTCCAGCCACACAATTATTCTGTTTTCACCTGGGTGGTTTCTAGGTAAAAATAGGCAGCTAGTCACATGACTACAGTCATATAGTCCAAAATGGCTTCACCAACATGACTGCAGTTGCTGTTGGCTGGGCCTCCTTATGCGGTCTCTCCTCCTCGAAGAACGTACCCAGCTTCCTCACATGATAGTCTCACAGCCCCAACAGGGGACAAAGGGAACTGCCAAGGCTCTGAAGCTTACATTCCTTGTACATTAATAATGCAATAATCCACTAGTCAAACCAAGTCACGAAGTCAGCCCAGGTTCAAGGGGCAGAAAAATAGACTCCACTTCTTGACAGGCAGAGAAGCAAAGTCATGTTGTACAGCAACACACATACAGGGACACGGGGACTACTGTAGCCATCTTTGAAAACTGCCTGACACATCTCCTATGTTTCAGGGCCCTCACTCGGGTGTGCCTGGCATGACTTAGTCCAGAGTCTTCTGGTCCACCCTCCTCCGGTTCTTAGCTTCAGTTTCATGCCAGGGTGTAGAAGGGACAGCTGCCCTGCTACCACGGGGAGGGGAGAGGATCTGGAGCCCCAGCATCATCTGGATCAGACTTCCAACCAACGCTTGTGCTTTCAACCCCTGCTCCTCTCCTGTTTTCAGAGTATTGCATGAATTTCATTCTTGAGCTTTCTTGGGTTCTTCAGGCAAATGAACATGTTTGGTGGTTTCTTGCTCTGTGGGCTTGGGTTTCAGTGCTCTGAGGTCTCCTTTAGATCAGACAAGTTTCAAGATATTGCTGTTTCTGTATCCTCTCCTACTCTCTTTTTCCTTGTGGTTTTACAGGGAGCAGGGGTCTTTTTACTATTTTTTTTTGGCAGTTTCAGGAGGGAGCAGGGAAACATCTCTAGATGAATGGTCATTCAGTTTCCAACTGAAAAAGACAACCGCGATAACTGTTTATCTCCCCAAAATGGCTACTCTAACTCATCCAAAAATTAAGGTACAAATTTCAAAGCATTTAAACACAAAGCTATTTCATAGAAAATGTCTTTTGGGGACTGTATTCAAGAGAAAAAATACTACAAGACACAATTACTCTGAACAGTCTCTCAACTGCTTTAATTGCAAATGATTAAGAAAAATGAAACAGATTTGGGAAAGGCTCTTAATGGAATGCTTTTTATGATGAGGAGAATGCTTTAAAAATAAAAGATAAAGGAACACTAACACCAGAAAGGGATAGTTCTAGCAGAGAAGAATTTATAATTATTTCCCACAAGAGAGGTGATATTAGAATGATCATGACTCTCACCAAACCAGTCTGGATTCAGTAAAGGGTAATGAAGGGAGAGGGGGAAAATGACACTTATATAATTGGATCAGAAGAATCAAGGGTATATTTCAACAGAAAAAAAGAAAAAAAAAAAAGGAAAATAAGCAACTGTTGGAACCACCAGAAAGGGATAATATATAGGTCTGTGTCATATAAAGTTCAATAAGAAGAGGGCCTTCTAGCATGGGATCACAAAAGTTCTGAAAATTCCCCTGGAATTAACCAACCACATGCATATTTCAGATAAAAAGCCATACATAAATAGAAATCTGCTTTTGACTCATCTATGGCAGTGCCTTTGCTCTTGGTTAAGAGCTAGAAGCATCTGCAAATTATAAAGATGCTTCAATATTCCTGCCTTCTCTTCCTCACTCTTCAATACATAAGAAACAAAAGGATTAGAAAAAATGTAAAGGCTTGCTAAGAAAGGCTGTCGAGGAGGGTGGAGGGAATGAAATCAGATTTTTACTCCTAAACCAAAACTCTGAGAAGAATCAAACACAAAATACATTCAGCCCCTGGGAAGGAATGGAGATGCAGATGTGGAGAGCGGACTTGTGGATACAGCGAGGCGGGGAGAGAGTGGGATGAATGAAGACGGCAGCATCAATTACACACAATCAGGTAGAAGACGGATGGCTGGTCCCTTTCTTCTCTGTTAGGTCTATCCCTTTCTGGGAGGTTGCTGAGTAGCACAGGAAGAGCCCAGTCTGCTGCTCTGTGATGACCTGGAGGGATGGGATGGGGGTAGTGGGGGAGTCTAGGAAGGGAGGGGATGTATTTATAATTGTGGTTGATCTGCACGGTTGTATGGCAGAAACCAACACAATACTATAGAACTTAAAATATACATATATGCATATATATATTTAAATGTTTTTTAATAGAAAAACTGGAAAAGGGTCTCAATCAACTCTTGTACTCTAGAACCACAGACTAATGGATGCGTGTGATATTGATCTGTGGATGCAAGGAAGTGACAGAAGGGAAAATCCAGCCAACTGGCTTTTTCCTAACTGGCACTTCTTCATGGATATAAAAGACAGTGAAAATTTCTCTGGGCACATGGTATTTCAAGGATGAAAGTCCTAATTAAACAGCAGTTGGACTTGTCAAAGTCATCAATTCAATTTTCAAAGTGCTTCAGTGAAATAAAAATGTCTGGCCTACAGGCCAATATTTGAATTCCCATAATCCTGGACAGCATATGTGGCCAGCAGTGATATTTCATTTCACAACTGAGTAAATCTGTAAAATTTGAATACTCTGGTGTCTACACTAATCTGATGCCATCAGAAACGAATGAATTACTGCCAGACAGATCACCAAATTGCCTCAGATTTGTTACACTGTGAAAATCCCAATTCAAAACCCAAAACCCTGGACTAATGACTCCTGCTGCACACTTAGATTATGTCCAATTTTTCTCTCTGTTAAAAAATGCTGAAATGTACAACTTGATAACTTTTTTCTATGCACAACTGTTTCCTTAGGATGAATTATTAGAAGTAAAATGGATTGGTCGAAGTTTTATATATTATGTAAAAATTGATAAATAATAAAACTACCATATAGAAAGATTGGATCATTTCACAACTTCACCAGAAATATATGTATACCATGTTTCATACTATATTTTAACCGTTATTAATTTGATGGCTGAAAAATGGTCTCTTGGTTTTACTTCACATTTTTTAATTACTAGTGAAGGATGAACATTTTTAATGTTATTGACATTGTAAAATTTTTTATGTTTTGCACATTTTTCTACTGAGTATTCACTTCTCCCCTCAATAGTCTGTACAGCACTTTCTACGCTAGGGAAATTCACTATTTCTCTCTTTTGTATATTGCATTTTCTGAGTTTGAACCTGACATTCATTTTATCATGTTTGATATATTGGACCACATATAAAAGTTTCAGAACACTTAATATTTTCCTTATGGTTTATGCCTCTTGATACACGATAATTTTTAAAATTTATTTTGTGTTAAATCCACATGTAGCTTCAAGCTACTTTAGAAAATTAAACTGGAAATGGGTAATCACCTGCCAGGAGCAGAAGTCACAGAACAGTGGCTTCTATTTTGCCCAACTAAAATTTGCTGATTGAATGTCAATATAACAAAAGGAGGAAAAAATACGTGCCCCTTAGCAAGTGATATCCACTACTGCTGTTCAGCTAGATTGGGTAAATTCCACCAGCACAAATGAATTTGAAGTCAACATCTTTAAACATTTTAATTTTTCACACTGTTGTGCTTTCAAATATCTCTGTCAAAGGGCTTTCACATTCATCACCCCTATCAGTTTTCAATCTGACACTGTGAGGTAAGGAAAGTAGGTATTAACTCCCCTTTTTACAGCTTAGGAAACCAAGGCTCAAAAACAATATTGATTGGCCTATGTAAGATTCTCCAACCAATAAAGCTTACTGAAACTAATACAATATCGTAAAGCAATTATCCTCGAAGTTTAAAAACCAAAAAAAAAACAACTTGCCAGATGTAAAATGCAGATCTTCTAGACCCCTCGTCTAATGGTCTCTCTACTATACTAGGAAGGGTTCTTCTGATGAGAAAGCAGGAGTAGTTACAATTGCAAGAAACAGGGTAATAGAGATTTAGAAACGCATATTCTCTGGGGGAAAAAAAATTCTTCTATTACTCCATTCCCATTTTCTACTTGTCTTAGAGCTAACTTTGTTAATGGAGAAGCTCAGCCTTTGCCAAATTATCAAACTAATTTAGTAACTGATTATGATAAAACATTTTGCTAATACTGTCTGGCTTAATCCTTAAGAAAGCAACAATGAAATTTATAAATCTGTTATGCCTAAAATGTATGTGATGGTGGTAATGGAACAAAGTAAAATATTACCAGGTCTAGTGTCTTTTTTCTGACACCACCGAATCTCTGATTCTCTGACACCAACTGGGTTCCAATGATGCAGTTCAGTTCTGACACTGACCACCTGGAGTTAGCATTAGACCTCACAAGACTCAGGCCCACAGGCTGCCCCTATTTCAGATGCCAGCCACAAATGAGGTGCTTAGGCTACCCCAGTTCTACCTGACCTATTAACAAATTTGGGAGTTCTGTCAAGGAATAATCAGAACTGGAAGTGGGTTAAAACTAAAAACAGATTTTAATCAGTTAACTACTGAAAAAAGGGGAAAGGAGAACCCAGTACAGAACTGATTCAATTTTGAATACAAGCAGAGATTTACAGCCAAGGAACAGGGATCAGAGGAAGAAATCCCAGACAGAAGTGGGGATTATGGCTACCTAGCCTAATAGGGTTCTTCCTGAAACGCAGGCCAAGGTGATCAAATATCACCAGGACATAGTGGTAGATGAAGAATTTTATCAGACATCGAAGGTGACAAGATGTCAAGGATAGAGATTCTTGTTAAACAGACTTAAGAATTATTGCTACAACTGGATTCTTAAGGGCAAGGCCAAACGATGGAACCCAGTAGAAAAAGTGGCTCCAAAGAGCCTGCCTAGAGTTTGTTTAGTTAAGGAGAAAGTCCTTGTCAGTTCCTGTGACTCAGTTTCTAAGATTTACAAGAATGACTTATGGAACTCAGAAAGGTGCTTTAGTTCTATTACCAGTTTATTATAAAGTATACAACTCAGGCACAGCCATATGGAAGAGATGTATAAGGAAAGGTGAGAGGGAAGATATTTACCAATGAAGTACTATTTTGCTAGTTGAGAATTATGTCATAGGGCAGATGAATGGATAAAGAATTTGTGGTACCTATATACAATGGAATATTACTCGGCCATAAAACAGACTAAATTTGAGTCAGTTCTAGGTGAATGAATCTAGAGCCTATTATTCAGAGTGAAGGAAATCAGAGAAAAACAAATATTGTGTATTAAAGCATATATATGGAATCTAGAAACAATGGTACTGAAGAACCTATTTGCAGGGCAAGAATAGAGATGGGGACGTAAAGAATAGACCTGTGGGCCCAGTGGGGAAAGGAGAAGTGAAGTGAAGTCGCTCAGTCGTGTCCGACTCTTTGTGACCCCATGGACTGTAGCCTACCAGGCTCCTCCCTTCATGGGATTCTCCAGGCAAGAGTACTGGAGTGGGTTGCCATTCCCTTCTTCAGGGGATCTTCCCGACCCAGGGATCAAACCCGGGTCTCCCGCATTGCGGGCAGACGCTTTAACCTCTGAGCCACCAGGGAAGCAAGGGTGGGATGAATTGAGAGAGTGGCATTGAAACATGTGTTAGCATACATAAAACAGATCGCTAATGGGAAGTTGCTATGTAACACAGGGAGCTCAGCTGGTGTTCTGTGACAACCTAGATGGGCTGGGGGTGGGGGGAGCGAGTTTCAAAAGGGAGGAGACATATGTATACTTATGGATGACTCACATTGTTATATGGCAGAAGCCAAGACAACAATGTAAAGCAATTATCTTCCAACTAAAAAAAAAGAATTATGTCATAGGAGACTTCCCTGGTGGTCCAGTCAGACTCCATGCTCCCAATACAGGGAGCCCAGGTTTGATCCCCAATCAGGGAACTAGATCCCACATGCTGCAACTTAGTAAGTCCTAGTACAGCCAAATAAATAATTTTTAAAAAGAATTACATCATAGTTAATAAATACCTAGCTATATTACTAACATAAAGAAAATATCACTATAGTACCTAAAAGGAAAAACACCAGACAGTAGTCACCACTTTGTGGAAAAATATGCATATTTAAGGTTAAAAATTATGTATGTGTTCAATTTACTAATTCAATTTCTCTAAAGCTGCTGGGAACACATTTTTAAAACCTCATAGATAAGATTTTTTTGGAATTGTGATATCTACCCTTCTAACTTAAATTTAAAATATACCTACACTCAGCCCTAAGAGAAACCCATGTATCTTTCACAAGTATTTTTAAGTAAACGTTCAGTGCAACAGTCTAATGATACCTTTTGTTCCACCTTCAAAAACTGAGCCAGTTCTTCCACAGTTAGATGATCTTTCTTGTCACTGTAGCTCAAAAGCAACAGATAAAGGTCTCGTCTCAAAGACATCATTTTGTAAAACACACAGAATTCTTCAAAAGTCAGAGTTCCCTGATTCTCATCTGTATCAGCTTCCTGAAAGAGGCATAGAAAAAATAAAGCAGTAAGAGTTTGAAATAGGAAATTCAGCAGTGGGAAATAATATTTACAATAAAAAGCTAATGCCCACTTTGCAAATGGTAAACATGTTCTTTTCAAGAACACATGGATCAATTTAAAAATTGACTATACATTAGGCCACAATAATGTTTCAAATTATAAAGAATCAACTTTATAAAAACGAATTTCTCTGACCAGAGTAAATTTATAAAGCAACAAAGAAAGCTTAAAAAACTTTGTCTGGAAACAACCATTTCTAAATAGGAAATTAAACAGAAGGAAACACATGCACCACGTATTAAAACTTGTGTGATGACACTAAAGCAGTAGTTAGAGGGGAACTTGAAGTTTTCAACTTATTAGAAAGCAAGGTAAATTAAAATCAGGTGAGCTAACAATTCAACTCCAAAAGCTATTAAAAAGTTAAGCTAAGGAAAATAGAAGGAAATAACTTATGAGCAAAAGAAGAAAGCTAAACAAAATAGAAAACAAGAAGATATAACATCAAAGGTGAGCAATTAAGCCAAAAGCTGGTCTTTTGACAAAACTAATCAAAGAAATCTTGGAGAAGATTAATCATAAGCAAAAGAGAAAATACATTCAATATATCATGAAAATACTAGTCTCTTATCAGCTTCTAAACTGTGATTCAATCAAATGTAACTTTTACCTATAAAAGAATTTCTTAATTCTACATAGATAGCTTATTGCTCTTATAGCCAGCAGCATCACTGGTACCTCCCTGCCTGAAAAATCCATTTGCACTTATCTCTAGTTGAAATTATTTGCTCCTAGTAATTATTGAGCAAGGATCTTTTACCATGTACCTGCTTTCTGACTGGCTGGATTTGTCATAAAACCATAAAACTACTGGGAATATATAATGAGTAACCAATCCATTTATATGTTCTCTATTCTAAGTGAACACAGTTGTAAAACTAAACAAAAACTGACAGGGGATGAATGGCATTTTGAAATACATAGATTTTGCGACATATAGTCAGCTGGTATGTGGTTTTAAACATAGCTTTGAAAGTCAGTGTGTATAAAAATATATCTTTTTAAACTCATCTAACTTTGCGTCAACTATGAACAAACACTTAGACCGATATTTACATCACACAGAATTTCTTTTTGAGGCTGATTGCTGTTTCCTTCTGTCATTTTAAAAGCAGTGATAGACTGATCTACAGAATACCAACAATTTTGGTGTTTCAGGCTCTTGGCTGTAGTCTTTGCATCCTAAGAAAGTATGTCTAATGTTCATATTTCTGCTGTAGTTTTTTCAGAATTTATAACCCTGGATAGAGAGATTATACATTTTTCAAGATTTCTTTGGAAATGCCTAAACCATTAAGAACAGTACCACTCTGAGGTTTTAAGCAATAGCCTCAAAGACTTCAAAAGAAGCTATCCATACCCTAACAGATTACTTTTTAAAAATAAGTTGAATCTTGCACTGCAACAAGAAGGCAAAGAAAATTCCAGGAAGGATTTAATGTCTTTACCAGCAATTCAGTAAAAAAAAAAAAAGAAAGAAAGAAAGAAAGAAAGAAAGAAAAGAATATGCTCCTTAAAATAAAACTAAGATTCTTGTTCCCATTACTCCACCCTGAGCTACATGCAAAATCTATGGTAGAAATAATCTATATTTACACTAGAAGCCCAGCTACTTCTCCAGTCACTCCTTGCTTGAGAAGTCTTTCAATCTTTAAATTCAAAGTCACAAAAAGAGACCTTAGTGCTTTCTTAAAACATCTCCAAAGTAGAAGGGAACCTTCCTACACTGTAGGTGGGAATGTAAATTGGTGCAGCTGCTATGGAGAGCAGTATTGAGGTTCCTTACAAAATTAAACACTGAGCTACCATATGACCTTGCAATCCCAGTCCTGGGCATATATCCAGAGAAAAACATGATCCAAAAGGATACATGCATCCCAACATTCATTGCAGGACTGTTTACAATAGCTAAGACATAGAAGCAACCTGAATATCCATCAACAAAAGACTGAATAAAGAAGATGTGGTACATATATACAATGGAATATTACGCAGCCTTTAAAAAGAACGAAATAATGCCATTTTCAGTAGCATGAATGGACCTAGAAAGTGTCATACTGCGTGAAGTCAGACAGAGAAGGAAAAATACCATAGGATGTCCCTTATATGTGGAATCTAAAAAGAAATGATACAAATGAACTTACAAAACAAAGAGAATCATAGATTTAGAAAATGAACTTATGGTTGCTAGGGGAAAGGGATAGTTAGCGACTTTGGGAAAGTCACGTACACATTGCTATATTTGAAATGGATAACAAGCAAGAACCTACTGCATAGCACATGGAACTCTGGTCAATACTATGTGCCAGCTTGGATGGGAGGAGGGTTTGGGGGAAAGCGGATCCATGTATGTGTATGGCTGAGTCCCTTCGCTGTTCACCTGAAACTACCACAATATTGTTGATTGGCTATACCCCAATACAAAAAAATAAGAATTTTAAAGTTTTGGGGGAAAAAAAACTTCTCTGAAGTATTAACTCTGAAACTCACAAGACTTTTAACAGAAACATTTCATGGTTTATCCTCAAAATACGTGTGCATTAGAGACAAAAGGTGTCTGAAGAGGGTTAAAAATACAGAAGTAAAAATAAGTCAAAATTGAATGTTACTTCTCTTACTTCCAAAAAGTACTCCCAGATCATTATTTTTGTAAGTATAGACTTTGCCCCCCTCTATAAGTGTGCCCTCTCTGATTTAATCAGGGCTCTCTCTCCCTGTATGATGAACATCTATGAAAAGGAACAGATGGGAGATGGGGCTCACAACAGGACAAAAGTTAGGTGTCACAGGGAGTGCCAGGAACATGGTGAACCTTTCCATGTAGTTTACAGACTGTTCACTCTGTGACAACTCAGTTCACCTCCAAAGTCCTTCTCTCCATCTCTAGTTCCTTTCATACTGTGTCTCATTCCTTCCTCTTCTTTCCTTTCTCTTCAGTGCAATGGGACCAAGTTCCCACAGTGCAAACTATCTCCAGCTTCCAAGGACAGGACCACAGGATGTGTAACTGTAAGAGGTCACAGATCAAAGCCAGCCTCCATCTTCCATTCACTGTTGCAACTCACCCCTCATGTCATTTCCGCCCTTACCACCTCTGATAATAGGAGGTCAGAAAACAAAGGGAGCAAAATGCATTAACCATAAAATATAACCCTCTTACTTAATTTTACACATAAAAAATATGAACTACCTACTCACTTAGCAAATTACTACAACACATGAATTAGGTATATGACTTATCTTCAAATAAAAGCCTTTCCAAAATTAATGTTCTAGGAATTACTAATAATTGAACACTCTCTTTGCACCAATCTTAACTTAATAGAACTCACTTCAGCATCTTAGATGGAAGACTGAGTACAATCTGAGCTGGGGGACACAGGATAAATTTGGGTCTAAGAATTTTCCTCCAGGACTTTCAAACAGGGAAAGAACATCTCATCTAACACCAACAAGCAGTGGAGTGAATTTCTGGAGAGCTCCCTAAATGGCAGGAGTGATACAGCACTTCCAAATCTTAGGGATTCTAAAATCCTCAACTCCTCTGAAACAAAATAGAGGGCTCTTGAGGAGTTCCACAAGTGCTAATTTTTCACACTATTTAGTCCTTATTCTGATCCTCATTACAGACCATGAGATTGATAGATGAGATCTTATCCTCTCCAAGGGACTTCATCCTATTTACCCCATTATTAAACTGTCAAGTAAAGTGCTTATAATCACTCTGAAAATGGCAAAAATAACACATTTTAGGAAGTGAAATTGTGGATGCATGTTAAGTTTGGGAAGTTTTCTCTGATGAAATAAAATGCCTCTGTCTTCAAAGAAAAACAAAACAATATACAGCAGGTAATATTAGCTTCCACCAAGACAAAATAGCCTTTTGAAATATCTCAGTATACCATTACCCTCCAAAGTGTATTTTACGTAAGGTCAATCCCATTGCGAAAACATACCTGAAACATTTGTCTGACTTTTCTTCGGGGCAGATTGACATTTAGTTTGTGCATCAATTGGTGTATCTCTTCAATGTTCAATAAGCCATCGCCATTCTTATCAGCTTCCTCAAAGGTCTGCTTCACCCACTTGCAGAAAGGTCAAGGAAACACTTGCCACTTACACTGTCATCAAAATAAAAACTAATTCCACAGAAGGAGGTTGATCATTAACAACAAACTTGAGAAGAAATTCTTTTGAGGAGACCCCACAACCCACAGGCTCTTAGTGAGTTACTAACAGTGACAATACCACTAAGAATGGTGAGAGGAGGATACGTGGATGTGATTCCCTTCACTGGGAAATGAGGGTCAGATCATATCACCCGGGAAGCTTATTTCTTGGGCTGGCCAAAAAAGTTTGGTCAGGTTTTTCTGTAGCATCTTATGGAAAAATCCAAATGAGCTTTTTGGTCAACCCTATATCTCTAAGGAGAAGCCCCAGCAAGATGAAAGGAGGGGCAAAATCCCAGTTAGAATCAAACCCCATACCCACCAGAGATGCTCAGAGGGCTCAAATAAACCTTGGGCACACCAGGACCCAGAGAACACACAGAGACGGAGACAGAATTGTGTCTGAGTATCTCCTGCAGAGGTACAGGTCAGCAGTGGACTGCTGCAGGGGCAGGGGCTCTGGGTGCAGTAGACCTGGCTATGGCATAAGCCTTCTTGGAGGAGGTCGCCATCAATCCCACCATAGAGCAACCAGAACTTACACAAGACTGGGGAAACAGACTATTGGAGGGCACAGACAAAACATTATGTGCACCAGGACCCAGGAGAAAGGCACAGTGGCCCCACAACAGACTGACCCAGACTTACCCATGAGTGTCCAGGAGTCTCCAGTGGAAGCATGGGTCAGCGGTGGCCTGCTGCAGGGTTGAGGGCACTGAATGTAGCAGTGCCTGCATGGTACCCTTTGGAGGTCACCATTATCTTCATTACCTCCACCATCGTTTGACCTCAGGTCAAATAACAGGGAAGGGAACACCACCCTGCCCATCAACAGAAAATTGGATTAAAGATTTACTGAGCATGGCCCCAGCCATCAGAACAAGACCCATTTTCTACCCTCAGTCGGTCTCTCCCATCAGGAAGCTTCCATAAGCCTCTTATCCTTCTCCATCAGAGGGAAGACAGAATGAAAACCACAATTACAGAAAACTAACCAAACTGATCACATGGACCACATCCTTGTCTAATTTAATAAAACTATGAGCCATGCCATGTAAGGCCAACAAAGATGGATGGGTCATGGCAGAGAGTTCTGACAAAACGTGGTCCACTGGAGAAGAGAATGGCAAACCACTTCAGTATTCTTGCCTTGAGAACCCCACAAACAGTATGAAAAGGCAAAAAATGGGACACTGAAAGATTAACTCCCCAGGTTGGTAGGTGCCCAATATGCTACTGGAGAACAGTGGAGAAATAACTCCAGAAAGAATGAAAAGAAGGAGTCAAAGCAAAACCACCACCCAGTTCTGGATGTGACTGGTAATGGAAGTAAAGTCCATGCTATAAAGAGCAATATTGCATAGGAACCTGGAATGTTAGGTCCATGAATCAAGGCAAATTGGAAGTGGTCAAACAGGAGATGGCGAGAGTGAGTGTCGACATTCTAGGAATCAGTGAACTAAAAGGACTGGAATGGGTGAATTTAACTCAGATGACCATTATATCTACTACTGTGGGCAGGAATCCCTCAGAAGAAATGGAGTAGCCATCATGGTCAACAAGAGAGTCCAAACTGCAGTAATTGGATGTAATCTCAAAAACAACAGAATGATCTCTGTTCATTTCCAAGGCAAACCATTCAATATCATAGTAATCCAAGTCTATGCCCCAACCAGTAATGCTGAAGAAACTGAAGTTGAACAGTTCTATGAATACCTATAAGACCTTCTAGAACTAACACCCCAAAAAGAAATCCTTCTCGTTATAGGGGACTGGAATGCAAAAGTAGGAAGTCAAGAAACACCTGGAGTAACAGTAAATTTGGCCTTAGAGTACAGAATGAAGTAGGGCAAAAGCTAACAGAATTTAGCCAAGAGAATGCACTTGTCATAGCAAACACCCTCTTCCAACAACACAAGAGAAGACTCTACACATGGACATCACCAGATGGTCAACACCAAAATCAGATTGATTATATTCATTGCAGCCAAAGATGGAGAAGCTTTATAGAGTCAGCAAAAACAAGACCAGGAACAGACTGTGGCTCAGATCATGAACTCCTCATTGCCAAATTCAGACTTAAATTGAAGAAAGTAGGGAAAACCACTACACCTAAATCAAATGACTTACGATTATACAGTACAAGTGACAAATAGGTTCAAGGGATTAGATCTGATATACAGTGCCTGAAGATCTATGGACGAAGCTTCGTGACATCGTACAGGAGGCAGTGATCAAGACCATCCCCAAGAAAAAGAATTGCAAAAAGGCAAAATGGTTGGCTGAGGAGGCTTTACAGATAGCTGACAAAAGAAGAGAAGCTAAATGCAAAGGAGAAAAGGAAAGATGTACCCATTTGAATGCAGAGTTCCAAGGAATAGCAAGGAGAGACAAGAAAGCCTTCCTCAGTGATCAATGCAAAGAAATAGAGGAAAACAATAGAATGGGAAAGACTAGAGATCTCTTCAAGAAAATTAGAGACACCAAGGGAACACTTCATGTAAAGATGGGCACAATGAAGGACAGAAATGGTACGGACCTAACAGAAGCAGAAGATATTAAGAAGAGGTGGCAAGAATACACTGAAGAACTATACAAAAAAGATCTTCATGACCCAGATAACCATGATGGTGTGATCACTCATCTAGAGCCAGACATCCTGGAATTAAAAGTCAAGTGGGCCTTAGGAAGCATCACTATGAACAAAGCTAGTGGAGGTGACAGAATTCCAGCTGAGCTATTTCAAATCCTAAAAGATGATGCTGTGGAAGTGCTGCACTCAATATGCCAGCAAATTTGGAAAACTCAGCAGTGGCCACAGGACGGGAGAAGGTCAATTTTCACTGAAAGAAAGGCAATGCCAAAGAATGTTTAAACACCACACAACTGAACTCATCTCACATGCTAGTAAAGTAATGCTCAAAATTCTCCAAGCCAGGCTTAAACATTATGTGAACTGTTAACTGCCAGATGCTCAGGCTGGATTTAGAACAGTCAGAGGAACCATAGATGAAATTGCCAGCATCCATTGGATCATCGAAAAAGCAAGAGAGTTCCAGAAAAACATCTACTTCTGCTTTATTGACTATGCCAAAGCCTTTGACTGTGTGGATCACAACAAACTGTGGAAAATTCTTCAAGGGATGGGAATACCAGACCACCTGACCTGCTATTGAGAAATCTGTATGCAGGTCAGGAAGCAACAGTTAGAACTGGACCTGGAACAACAGACTGGTTTCAAATTGGGAAAGAAGTATGTCAAGGCTACATATTGTCACCCTGCTTATTTAACTTATATGCAAAGTACATCATGAGAAACGCTGGACTGGATGAAGCACAAGCTGGAATCAAGATTGCTGGGAGAGATATCAATAACCTCAGATATGCAGATGACACCACCCTTTGGCAGAAAGTGAAGAACTAAAGAGCCTCTTGATGAAAGTGAAAAGGAGAAGGAAAATTTTGGCTTAAAACTCAACATTCACAAAACTAAGATCAATGGGATCTGGTCTTATCACTTCATGGCAAATAGATAGGGAAATAATGGAAACGGTGATAGGCTTTTATTTTTTAGGGCTCCAAAATCACTGCAGATGGTGACTGCAGTCATGAAATTAAAAGACAGATGCTCCTTGGAAGGAAAGTTATGACCAACCTAGATAGCATATTAAAAAGCAGAGACATTACTTTGTCAACAAAGGTCCACCAAGTCAGTGAAGTGAAGTTGCTCAGTCGTGTCCGACTCTTTGAGACCCTATAGACTGTAGCCCACCAGGCTCCTCTGTCCATGGGATTCCCAGGCAAGAATACTGGAGTGGGTTGCCATTTCCTTTTCCAGGGGATCTTCCCAACCCAGGGATCTAACCCAGGTCTCCTGCATTGCAGGCAGACACTTTAACCTCTGAGCCAGGTTTTTCCAGTGGTCATGTATGATGTGAGAGTTGGACTATAAAGAAAACTGAGTGCCAAAGAATTGATTCTTTTGAACTGTGGTGTTGGAGAAGACTTGTAGAGTCCCTGGGACTGCAAGGAGATACAACCAGTCCATCCTAAAGGAAATTAGTCCTGAATATTCATTAGAAGGACTGATGCCAAAACTGAAACTCCAATACTTTCGCCACCTGATGCGAAGAGTTGACTGATTTGAAAAGACCCTGATGCTGGCAAAGATTGAAGGCAGAAGGAGAAGGGGACGACAGAGGACGAGATGGTTGGATGCCATTATGGACTCAATGGACATGAGTTTGGGTAAACTCAGGGAGTTGGTGATGAACAGGGAGGCATGGTGCGGTTCATGGGGTCTCAGAGTAGGTCACAACTGAGCGATTGAACTGAACTGATACCTCACACTACACGATCTTTTCAATTCCCTTTTCTCAGTTCCACTCTTACATTTAGATATTGAGACCATTTTGTTTAATCTCCTTATTGTTCAAATGAGGATATAAAACTAGAAGAGAGGGAGAAATCTGGTCAGAATTAGTAAAAAGAACCAGGTCTCAACCCCATGTCTCCTGTAATTTAGTCTATCTCTATTTTCTCCTACATAGAATGCTGTCTCTACACTGTTCTTCTTCCTATTACTAGCTTTGACGGTTCTTAACTAATAGACCCAACTTCTAAACCAAGGGCAGGAAAAGGAACAATAACCTGATATGCTAGAGGTTGCTTTAACATTCAGTTAAGATAGTAGGTGCCTGAGAATATGAGTTTAGATGTGAAGGGTTTATATCTTGTTAATTGAGATTTTAAAAGGCCCCCAGAAAAATGAGTATTGGATTTTTTTACATAGTGAGGAAATATAATAAAATAGTAACAAATGGGTGAGTTTTAAATTCCCAGTTACATTTTAGCAGAGAACTTTTTTTATTGTATGATTCACAGTTGTTAGGGGTTAGATTACAGAAGATAGGACTGTTATGTATATTTGAAAAACCAAGGACTTCCCTAGCAGTCCAGTGGTTAAGACTTTACCTTCCAATGCAGGGGGTAAAGGTTTGATGCCTCGTCAGGGAGCTAGGATCCCACATGCTTTGTGGCCAAAAAAAAAAAACAGAACATAAGCAGAAGAAATTTCAGAAGAAATATTGCAACAATTTTAATAAAGACTTTAAAAATGGTCCACTACAGTTTTTCCAGTAGTCATGTATGGATGTGAGAGTTGGACTATAAAGAAAGCTGAGAGCCAAAGAATGGATGCTTTTCAACTGTGGTGTTGGAGAAGACTCTTGAAGTCTCTTGGACTGCAAGTAGATCCAACCAGCCCATCCTAAAGGAAATCAGTCCTGAATATTCATTGGAAAGACTGATGCTGAAGCTCCCACACTTTGGCCACCGGATGTGAAGAACTGACTCATTGGAAAAGATCCTGACACTGGGAAAGACTGAGAGCAAAAGGAGAAAGGGGTGACAAAGGATGAAATGGTTGGATGGCATCACTGACTCAATGGACATGAGTCTGAGCAAACTCAGGGAGACAGTGAAGGACAGGGAAGCCTGGTATGCCGCAGTTTATGGTTGCAAATAGCTGTAAATAGTCAGACATGAATTAGCTATTGAAAAACAACAACAACAACAAATTTTTTTTAAAAAGATCCGCATCAAAAAATCTTTTAAAAAAAGAAGAAAGAAAAGAAAACCAAACTCAGCTTCAAAATTCAAAGGATAATGAAGAGGAAAAGAACGAAGTTGGGATTAGGTCAAAGGAAAGTCAATGAAAAATATTCATCAAGCAGGTGACCTCAGACAGAAAGATTTTCATTTAAGTCAAAATATTAACTGACCTCTTAGTAGTAACTCAGAACATTTCTATTTTTAGGTAATTCAAATTATGAATACAGGAGATTATACCTTAGAAAGAAAATAAGATAGTCTTATTTCTCCTAAGGTTAATCAGAAGTGATTTTCCACTGTAAATATCTGTTTCACATCTTGTTCCCTTTATAACATTTGGGACTAACCAGGCCAGTTCTTTCAAATTCAATTGTTCCTCATAGAGTTCAGGTAGGACCTCATTATATATGATACCTGGAAGCTAAAGGGTGACACAGGACCCAGGGGGAAAAATAAGTGAAGAATCAAGAGTAAAACATTTGGACCAATCACTAGTCAGAACCTGAATCTTGTTGTGTCTGTTTTCTGGGCCTACAGTGCCCATTGCATGAGCTTTATTTCTTTTGACCATGAACACTGCTCTGTGCCCCACAAAATACTTGGTCAGAATTCAAAGAAATTATTAAATGAGCCCAAGGACAGCAGTATTTTTACCCTTTGATGCTAAACTTCTTTACCAAAGCAGCTTAAAGACTTCTCCAGGGAAGAAGCAAGGACAAACAAACCCTAAGCATGAATATTCTGCAGAAACAAACCCTTTTGGATGAGCCTGTGTCTGCAAGGCCTTCAGTATCAACACATGAGCTGGCCTGGACTGTTGGTTTAAGGGATCTAGGGTTACTAAGACAGAAACAGAAGTAGACTCAGACAAGTAATATACACTAGTTCTGACTTCATTCTGAACTGGCCCTATGACAGTGGGCCCTATGACTTATATTACCTCTTGGGGTTTCCATTTCTTCATCTACAATGTCAGCAAGCACAACTAGATGACCTTGAAGCCCCTTCCAACTCTAAGATTCTATGAAAGAAACACCATTCTCTCAGTAACAGTACACATGGTATAAGATACGATATAACTGCTGGTAAAAGTATTCTGATACCCCAAAGTTGTTCTTCATAATTAACACATGAGTGCCCAAGAAAGCCCTGAATTAATGACTCATAGCCAATACACGATAAATTTAAGAAAATAAATAGCAATTTTACAAAGAAAAACTAGGAAAGTAAAAACTGAATGAAAAGTTCTGGCCTAGTATTTTTTAATCAAAAAACTTAAGGAGAATGTAAAGCATTGAACAGTACTATTTAGTTCAGGGGTAGGTAAACAGGCCCCTGAAGAGGGCCTCATAGTATATATTTTAGGCTTTGCAGGCTATTTGGTCTCAGCTGCAAATACCCAACTGTGCTGCCACAGGCAATACATAAATGAATTGGCATGGTTATGTTTCAATAAAATTTAAGGATGCTGAAGTCTGAATTTCATAAAACTTCATGTGTCAAAAAATTTTATTCTTCTTTTGATTTTTTTCAGCCATAGAAAACCCATTCTTAGCTCAGGAGGCCATGTAACAGGAAGGGAGGGCCGTATTTGCCCAACAAGCAAAACTCCAAATTTACAGGGAAGGTGTAAGGCTTCAATTGACAACATCCATAAAGGACTGCCTGGAGTCTTCTAGAGGTAATAATTTCCCTAGTGGCGTCAAGAGGTAAGGTGGAGGAATCACAGAGACGAATGATCTGATGGAGGAATATGGTGAGGCTTAGTACCTAAGCATCATCATCTTTGTATGCTGTGGACACTGTGTTTTTAGATGTCAATCTATCTGAACAGAAAAAGCAAAAAGTCTGCCAATCCTTATTCCTCTCTAGCAATAACAGCAGCAGCTACTATTTATAAAATGCTTACTATGAGCCAGAGAGAATTCAACACACTTTGTATATAACCAACTCATTTGATGGTCACACAGTGAGACAGGGTAGGCCCCATCATTATCATCATCAACGTGTTCAAGACTCTGAAGCAAAAGAGTTTAAGTAACTCCCCTAGTTACACAGTACACGGCAGCTTTGGAGCTGGAGCCCAGACAGGGCAGCACCAGTCTCAGTCATTAATCACAACACTGTGTTTCTTCTGATAGACACAGGTACCACATCTACCTCCATTCAACATGGCCATACTGCAGAAATCACCTGAATTTCATTTTACACTGAATAGATTTTATTCATGCAATCATTTAAGACTCATTATTCTCATTATTCATTCACAGTTGAAATTTTTAGGTCTAATTGAAATGTAATAATAATGAACATCTCAGCTCTGTTCTCCCCAGTTAATGTAATTAAATGTACATCTAATCAGGGATGTCATTCTGATAGTAAGACATTATCTAAACCCTGATAGTAAGACATTATCTAAACCCCTATCAAATTCTGACAAATCTCTTTGAGAATGGTTCCCTGACTCAACATAAATTTCCCTATTTTTGACACCAGCTTCCTCTTCATTATTCATTAATTTCCTGTTTCTTTTTCTTTCCTCACTGATATAAACAGCAACTATTCTATATTTCTAATAAAATGATTCCTCTGTGTGATTCTAGGGCACGCTCACTTTCCAGATAGCATATTTTCAAAATATGCAATTCTTCAGCTGTCAATGAACTCAAATATGAAAACTTTCTACTGCTAGTAAACATGAACAAACAAATCAGGTTCAAAAACCTACTCATCTAAAGTAGTATAAATTTAAACTAGAGTACTATAACTTTAGAATATTAAATGTAATCCTCAAGATAACCACAAAGAAGACAGCTATAGAATTTACATAAGAAGAAATTTATATAAAAAGAAAAATAAGAAATTAAGGAATTTATTTTGCAACCAAAAAAAAAAAAAAAACCCCACATAAAAAGAGGATGGTCTCTTATTAGTCAAGAAATAAGAGACCAAACCAAGATATAAGGCATAAAGAAAACAAATAGCACAATAACATATTAACCCTTATCAATAATTATTTCCATGTAAATCATTTAAACTCCCCAAAAGACAGATGGACAGGATAGATTAAAATTCCTGACTGAACTATATGGAAACTCACTTGCGTTCCAAAGACACAATCAGGTTGAAAATGAAAGGATGAGAAAAGATATTCAATGCAAACCATAACCAAAAGAGAGCAGGGATGGCTATACTAACATCAAACAATGGACTTTAAATCAAAACAGGCTGTAAGAGACTGTCGTTATGTATTAATAGAAGTCTCAATACAACGAGAAGATATAACAATTATAGACATGCATGTATCTAATGACAGACCATCAAAATACATAAAGCAAAAACTGAGAAAATTGAAGAGAGAAAGTTTTACAATAATACTTGGAGACTGCACTTACAATAATGGATAGAACAACCAAACAGAACTAAGGAAATGAATTTAAACAACACAATAAATCAACTAGATCTAACAGACATGTATAGACACTCTACCCAACAGTAACAGCATATGCATTCTTCTCAAGGACATATGGGACATTTTCAGGATAGATTACATTTTAGGCCACCAATGAAGTCTCAACAGATTTAAAATGATAGCAGAAAGAAGAAAATAAGAAAGACAAGAACAGATATGAAGTGGAAAAACAACTGAGAAAAACAATCAGTGAAATCAAAAGTAATTTTTCCAAAAACATTAATAAAAATCAACAAACCTTTAGTTAGACAGACAGAGAGAAAAAAAAAGACTCAGGGTCAAAAAGATTAATAAAAATCAACAAACCTTTAGTTAGAGAGAAAAAAAATAAGACTCAGAGTACTAAAATCAGAAGTGAAAGTGGGGACATTACTACTAATTCTACAGAAACATAACGGACTATAAGATACCACTATAAACAATTGTACACCAAAAAATTGGATAACCTAGATGAAATGGACAAATTCCTAGAAATATTAAAACTACCAAGACTAAATCACAAAGAAATAGAAAAATCTGAATAAATCTGTAACTAGTAAGGAGATGGAATCAGTAGTCAAAAATCTCTCAACAAAGAAAGTCTCTAGACTTGATGGTTTCTCTGGTTAATTCTACCACATATTTAAAGAACAACAAACACCAAAAGGTCAATTTTTCCCAAAAAATTAAATTGGAGGAAACACTTTCTACCTCATTCTATGAGGACAGCATTACCCTGACACCAAAGGCAGAGAAACACACTACAAGAAAACTATAGACCATTATCTCTTATTTACACTGGTGGAAAAACCCTCAACAAAATACAGTTGACCCTTGAACACCATGGGTGTGAACTATGTGGGTTCACCTATATGTGGATTTTTTTTCCGATAAATAAGTACTACAGTACTACATGCACTGCAACTGGTTGAATCCACGGATACAGAACCTCAGTACAGAGGGCCAACTATAAAGTTATACTCAGATTTTCAGCTGCTCAAGAGGTCCGCACCCCAACTCCTACACTGTGCAAGGGTCAGCTATACTAGCAAATACAATTCAGCAGCATATTAATAGGACTATACACCATGACCAAGTGGGATTTATTCCTGAATACAAGGATTATTCAACACATGAGAACTGATCAATGTAATACACTGCATCAACTTAATGAAGAGAAAAGCCACAATCATCTCAGTTGATGCAGAAAAAGCATTTGACAAAATTCAACACCCTTTCCTGATAAAAACACTCAACAAAATAGGAATAGAAGAAAACTACCCAAACATAATAAAAGTTACATATGAAAAAAACATAGCAAATATTACACGCAATAGTTAGAGACTGAAAGCTTTTCCTGTAAGATTAGGAACAAGACAAGAATACCTGCTTTCACCACTTCCGCTCAACAAAGTACTGGAAGTTCTAGCCAGAGCAACTAGGCAAGACAAAGAAATAAAAGGCATCCAAATCAGAAGGGAAGAAGTAAAATTATATGTTTACAGATGATACAATCTTACATGTAGAAAACCTTAAAGACTTGCAGAAGAGTAAAGCAATACCTCCCTTTTTACTAATTTGTTTTGCTTTGAACTGGGCTTCCCTGGTGGCTCAGATGGTAAAGCGTGTGCCCGCAATGCAGGAGACCAGGGTTAAATTCCTGGGTTGGGAAGATCCCCTGGAGAAGGAAATGGCAATCCACTCCAGCACTCTTGCCTGGAAAATCCCATGGATGGAGAAGACTGATAGGCTACAGTCCATGGGATAGCAAAGAGTTGGACATGACTAAGCAACTTCACTTTCACTTTTGCTTTGAAAAAGTTACTTTCCATAAAATGTTTATATGTAATAGTTTATTGTAATTTTTAATGAGCTCTTTTTTTAATTCTCAGACTTAATTTCTTATATGAGAAATATCAGTAAATGGAGCCCACATTAAAACTCTCTCGAGTCTTCAGGTTCTAAAAATACAAAAAGGGTCCTGAGATCAAAGTCCAATTATATTAATTTCTCTTGTCAGAGTTGGTTTAGAAATGGGCCCACAATAGCATTTCTGGCCAATGATGAGAGGTAGTCTTCTGTGAAACTCCTGGGAAGTTTTTCTTCACTTCTAAAAAAAAAGGAGGGGGAGGTTTATGAGAAGAAACTTTGCTCCCTCTGGGTAAGGTTTCTCTGTTTGGAGCTGTTGCAGCTCTTTGACCAACGGGTAGCCAGTTAATGGACCAAGCCAAAATTCTGAGAATGGCAGAACCTAGATCTCTTCTAATGACATTACTGAGCTACTGAATTAACTCTACCTCAGGTCTCTTGTTCATGAGAAAATGAATATTCTTTATTGTCTGAGGCACTGTTAGTATGGTTCTGTGGCTTGCACAAGAAAGCACTCATTATTTGGTTTTTTGTCAAATGTAAAGGAGTTAAGAACCAAACTAACAACAAAAAAGCATACAAAGTTCATTGTTATATGTTTTGTTCACTTATGAATCCCAGTTGGATTTACCTGCATGCTGTGAATATTGATGAACACATCGTGGCTCATCAGCTTAGATCTTTGCACTGTCAACATCCTTTCATGGGTTGACTATTTCCACCCTGCTTCAACAGTACCCTGGGTGAAGATTATAGCTCAAGCAGCACAAATCTACCACTGCTCTGGAAAAAACTCAGGGTGGACATCCCAGTGACAGCAGGAAAGTAGTGCTAATTCCTACAGGGGGAGGGAGAAACATGCACTTTAAGACCATTCAAAATGTGAAGAAGGGAGCCAAAGCAGTCAATGAGTCTAACACCCTCACTTTACAGATAAGGAAACTGAGGCCAGAAAGGCCATGCATGTCACATGTCCAGGGGGTCCCAGCAGAAGAGGTGCCGGCAGACTAAGCACACTAACCATTTATCCTGTCAGTGCTGCAGGACCAAAGATTGGGTTCAATCAAGAATGAGAATCAGAATTTTAATCAAGAAACTCCAGTTTCTTGAACAATTTAGACAGGGTTCAGTTCAGCTCAGTCGCTCAGCCGTGTCCGACTCTTTGCAACCCCATGAATCGCAGCACGCCAGGGCTCCCTGTCCATCACCAACTCCTGGAGTTTACCCAACTTATGTCCATTGAGTCGGTGATGCCATCCAGCCATCTCATCCTCTGTCGTCCCCTTCTCCTCCTGCCCTCAATCCCTCCCAGCATCAGAGTCTTTTCCAATCAGTCAACTCTTCGCATGAGGTGGCCAAAGTACTGGAGTTTCAGCTTTCGCATCCTTCCTTAGACAGGGTAAATATAAGTAAAAAATAACTTCCCTTTAAGGATCAATCAGTTCAGATTCCAAACTCTAAATTAAGAAGAGAGAAAAAGGAGGAAAGAACTTAACAGCTGGTATATAATTGGAACTCGAGAAAAAGTGTTTTGTAAGACGTATGTGCTCAGTTGTTCAGTCGTGACCGACTCTTTATGACCTCATGCACTGCAGTCACCAGGCTTCTCTATCCATGGAATTTTCCAGGCAAGAATACTGGAGTGGGTGGCCATTTCCCTCTCCAATGGATCTACCTGACCCAGGGATCAAACCTGCATCTCTTGTGTCTCCTGCCTTGGCAGGCGGATTTTTTACCACTGCACTGCTTAGAAAGTTTGTGATGAAATTTATGAATTTGAAAAAGAAAAAAATAGGTGTTTGTTAAACTAGACTGACTCTATGACAAAGTGGGATTTCCTCTAACTCAAATAAACATGTTGCTGGTTACTTCATCTCTCTTAGGAAACTTTACGCTGCGTTTGGAGACCTAGCAGATTATGAAGCTAAATCTAGTCTCCTCCAAAGAAGTTTGCTCCTGAGTTCACGTAAGCTTAAGTTTCTACATGTTCTACACATTCGTTTACTTGGAGTGGGGGTGAGGAGGGGGCAGAAAGGTGCTAAGGGTAAAGAAGAAAGACAGCAAGGAAAGTGGGTTTAAGCCTCAAAATTATGGGGAAAAGTATAGTCTAATCCACATACAGACACAGAGACACATACAGAGTGCAGAATTCAAGTTTTAGGGAGGATATTGGTCGTGGGTCCTCTGCCTTTTGGCAAGAGAATCTTCATCACTGATGCCAGCCATGAGGTACTTGAGGCCTGTGATCCAGGTGCGGGCCTCCTCGGGGTTGGAGGTGATGAGGTCCAGGGACTCCATGTGGTTGCCATGGTAGATGGTGAAGCAGCAGCTGGGATCAAAGTTCCCCTCAGCCTGCCTGTGGAATATCTCAGACTGCCGACCCTCGGTGACTTTGTAAATGGAGTCAATAAGTACTGTGAGGAAAGTGAGGAAAGTGCAGTTACCTGGCAGGTGAAGATATGTGTGCAGATTAAGAAAAGTAAAATCATCTTAAGATTTTAAAATAAAATTAATTGTCTGTGAATTGTCTAGACAAGTGAAAAGTCCAAATGCGCAGTACAAGCTTTATCATTTCCCGCTAGCAAACTTCTCCATGTACTACTTAACCCTCCTGGGCACTCAGACAATACCCTCCCAGGCACTGGGTCAGGAAGTGTTAAAATTTATGATAGGAAGACAGATAAGCCCAGCAGGCAAGAAGACTGGTAGAAAAGGGGGATATGAATACATCAAATGTATAGTTTATACATTTATGCAAGGAAAACATACAAAGACCTAGAGCCGACTCTGATGTTTTACAATATGCATATGACAGCAGTTAAAATTGAAGGAAAAAAACATTTGCTGACAACCAAATAGCATAGATAAATGTGATTTGGATTGCAGCTGTAAGGGTGAAGGCAGAGCAGAGCTTGAGAGGTGGAGGGGAATACAAGATGGCCGATCAGGGAAAAGAGGCATAAAGATACAGAAACATTAGCCCCACTCCAGAGATGCTGGACTGAAAAGCTCAGGAAGGAGAGTAATGGGAGACAAAGCTGGAAAGGCAGGTAGAGGCCAGATTACGAGGAGCTGGAGTGACAGTGCAGAGATTAGCATTATTTAGGTGGTGGAGCAACACTGCAGGTTCGGGTCAGAGGAACACTTGCAGAGAGGATGACTTTGGATTAAACACTACGTTCTGTTTGTTCACTTGCCTGTTTGGGGGCATGAATCAGAAAGTTGTAATCTTACTGATTGCCCATATACACCATCCATGCCTCTGCTCTGCCTTAATGGCAAGTCCCAATTTTTCTTTCTTTCCACTCTTGGGGAAATGAGCCTCTGACCATTGCAGGGCAAGTTCCAGTGGAGCTAAGCCACTGGGGTGGCCCCACTCCGGTCTCCTGTAATGGCTTTAGGTGTGGGAACATAACCCACTTATAACCAAGGAGACATGCATTCTGCTTGAGGGAAGGGTGTGGAATGGGGCTCTTCCCTCTTGAAAAGGAAGCACTGGAAAAGAAGGTCCCTTTTCTGCATCTTCTTGAAGCCTGTCAGTCGTGAAGCCATGTTGCTGCTGCCTCAATTACAATGTCAGTGCAGAAGGCAGAGAGCCAAGAGTGCTCAGAGAGACAGAACTAGATGCTCAACGTCCCAAAGCTGGCGCTAGCAAGTCTCACTTGTTAAGTGAGAATAAATTTGTATATCACGTAAGCCTAATTTAGTGGAGGTCATCTGTGACATGAAGAGGAAAGCATCTTCACTGGTCAGGGCAGAAGAAACTAGCAAATGGAGCTTGGTTAGGAGATTTTGCATAGGCCTCCAGAAAAATAGAGACCCTGGATGAAGGAGATCCATGTGAAAACAGGAGGAAGGAGCAGATGAGAGAGATGCTCCAGGGGACTCAGCATGGACTTGAAACTGAGTGTAGGATTGGGAGAGAGGCTTTATGGAGGGGGCAGATCAAAGCTGTTTTATTTGATATCATTAAAACAATTTTGTCAATCCATTCGTCAGTTAACTGCACACAGAATATGTCAAAACAGTTTAATCCGATTGGATTTGTGACTTCCTTTACTTTTTTATAGGAATATAAAAGGCCTCAAGCTATAAAACCTCATATCCCAACTAAATACAACATGTCTTCAATATAGGATAAATATTACCTTCAACAGTACTAGTGGACAAGAAAACTTTTTATGGATTTAAATTTCCTGATGAATTAACAAAAGCAAAAATGGTCATCACTTATTCTGTCTCTGCACATTCTCTAACCACTGGCCCCTGAAAACTTGTAAAAATATGAAAGTTTTACCAACTTCCACAGAGCCCATCCAATAGAAGCCATGTGTTACTGGGTCAAGTCAAGTCAAGAATTCAAAAGCTAGCATTACTTTTTGCCTTCTCACTCTTCCTAGAGGGTCTCCATCGGAGGCGGGTCCGGTGTTCATCCAGGTAAAAGAGCCGGACGAGCCCCTTGGTCCCACGCTTCAGCTTGATCATCTGTGTCCCAGACTGCATTACGCTCATGCATCTTTCAACTGCAAACGAGATTGGAGCACAGTCAATTCTCACACAGTGCACGTGCATCCTGGTGTTCAGAGACACTGTGAATGAAGCCTCTGATTCACATCCCCAAGCCTCCAAGAGCCAGGAGACAAATTGAGAAGAGGTAACCTGAAAACAGAGTTGTTAAAGAATTGGTTTATCAGGCTTAAGCCAGAAAAAAGCCTCACTGATGGAAATAAAATTCTACTTCTAGATAAACAATGCATGACCATTGAACAGTGTATCTTTTTTTCTAACTGGTAACATGCTTTTTGGTATAAAACCAATAATAAATAATTTGACACTTGAATATACATTCATAAAGCAAGTTTCAGACTTTATGTTAAATCTCGTGAGCTTTAATCCAGCCAACTATAAAATCATCTTATGTTAATGCTTCCAAATGCAATTAACAAAAACATGAATGGCAAAATGTTTCAACAATCATTGAAGTTGCATATGGGTTCATATTATAATTTTGTATATGCTTGAAAACAGCTAAGTAAACATTTTAAAATGTGGTCAGAAAAAAAAATCAAGTTTGCACAAATATAAAATATTTGTTAAGGAATTTGGCTGCCAGTATTTTCTAAGTAGAGAAATAACTTGTTGATTGAACTCAGGTAAAATCCAACTCACTTACTATCCAAGGTAATACTTTCATTTAAACTCTCTGCTTTGAGATGAAACTTGATGGCAATGAGCATCTTTTGCTGATGTCCATTTCCTTTTCTTCGTTAATAGTACCCACATTTCCTTTGGAAATACTTATTTTCCCATCTTCTGTGCCTATGGTGACCTGTGAACCATCCCAAGCAAGAAATGGGCACCTGGCTTAAGTGGAGAGCAAATCTGGCTCCCTTCCAAGAAAGAGAAATCCTGAGTAGAGCACTGAATGAAAACGGAACTGAGTCATTTCAAAGGCCAAAACTTCAGAGAAGCACCTGGTTGGACACTCAAGATGTTACAATTGTCACAGTTACCCTTCCTAAAACTGGCAAATTATTCAGTTTTTCCCCTTGATTCTCCAAGTTATACAATACTCTTCCAAATGCCCTTTTCTCATTGCATCAGCCAGAAACTGCTTCTGTTTCACTAACACACCAGCACAGATGTAACCATTGGAGAACCAGAAACAACTAACTCTGAGCACCTACCTTATCAAGCAGCATGCTGTTAGATAAAAGAAACGTGGTAAACAGAACTCCAATGTTAGACTGCAGCTTCTTTGGCTAACTTGTCATTATATCAAACAGGAAAGAATTTGATCCCAGAGCTTAACACAGTATGCACAGAGTTCTCAAAGTAACTTTAACATAACCAACTTTGACCATTTCCTCCATGAAGAGCCTTTTCTTCCCCCAAAGAAATCAAGAAAAAACTGTGCAAAATTAAATATATTTCTAGGACTTGATATTGTAAGAAAGGTGAAGTACCGGTTGCTCTTACTCCTTTGATCTGACATATCAAATATGCAAGTAATAAAATATTGCTTAAGAAAAAAGCATGTAAATTCAAAATGTTTACTTTGAAGCACAGAACAAAATTTGAGATTTGATTTCACACACATTAGTAAATTTCCCCACCACTTAGCACCATTCATTTAGGTCATAAATGTCATGGATTTAAATTATTGACAGTCACCCTGACCATCTCATACCAACAGTCAGAGGGAGAACAGAAAACAGTCCGTTTATCAAGATAAAATCATCAAGTCTAACCAAGCAAGTCAAAACACCCAGAAAAATCTGTTAGAATTTCTTTGACCTCTGACATCAGGTCACATCAATAAATATTCACAGAGTCACTCCCTGCTCCAGGCACAGGGTTATATAATGAGGTAAAGCAGAGAACAAGGAGACTTTGACTTAAAGAGTTAAATTTTAAAAGAATGAAACCTATAAAAAGATAACTTACAAATAGTAGTTTAGGACTGTGGTTAAGAACACAATTTGAATCCAGACAGCCTGGGACAGAATTCCAAATCTTGCACTTGCTTGTATGAGCTCAGGTTCATTATTTTATCCCTCAATGCCTCCATGCCCCTCCATGACTTGCAGCCTTGTCATGGCAGAGGGGCGAAGGTAACTCAATGAAGCTATGAGCCATGCTGTGCAGGGCCACCCAAGACGGAAGTGTCATAGTGGGAGTTCTAACAAACTGTGGTCCACTGGAAGAGTTAATGGCAACCCTCCGGCATTCTTGCCACAGAGAACCCCATGGACAGTATGAAAAGACAAAAAGATGCGATGATAGAAGATGGGTCCTCCAAGGCAGAAGGTGTCCAGTATGCTAATGGGAAACAGCAGAGGGCAATTACTAATAGCTCCAGAAAGAATGAAGAGGCTGGGCCAAAGCAGGAATGACTCTCAATTATGGGTGTGTCTGGTGGTGAAAGTAAAGTCCAATGTTGTAAAGAACAATATCGCATAGGAACCTAGAATGTTAGGTCCATGAATCAAGGTAAATAGGATGTGGTCAAGCAGGAGATGACAAGAGTGAACATCAACATCTTGGGAATCAGTAAACTAAAATGGACAGGAATGGGCAAATCTAGTTCACATGTGATTATATTTACTATTCTTAAAAGAAATGGAGTAGACTTCATAGTCAAAAAAAGAGTTTGAAATGCAGTACTTGGGTGCAATCTCAAAAATGAGAGAATGATCTGTTTGTTTCCAAGGCAAACCATTCAACATCACAGTAATCCACGTCTATGCCCCAACCACTAGTGCTTAAGAAGCTGAAATTGACCATTTCTATGAAGACCAACAACACCTTCTAGAATGCCCCCCCCAAAAAAAAAAAAGTCCTTTTCAGCATAGGAGATTGGAATGCAAAAGTAGGAAGTCAAAGAGATACCGGGAATAATACGTAAGTTCAGCCTTGGAGTACAAAATGAAGCAGGGAAAAGGCTAACAGGGTTTTGTCAAGAGTGTTTGTCATAGCAAACACCCTCTTCCAACAACGCAAGAGACAACTCAACACATGGCCATCACCAGATGGTCAGTACTGAAATCAGATTGATAATATTCTTTGTAGGCAACGATAGAGAAGCTCTATACAATAAGTAAAAACAAGACCTGGAGCTAACTGTGGCTCAAATCACGAGCTCCTCTTTACAATTCAGACTTAAATTGAAGTAGGGAAAAGCACTAGACCATTCAGGTATAACCTAAATCAAATCCTTATGATTATATAGTAGAGATGGTGAATAGATTCAAGGGATGAGATCTGGTAGACAGAGTGCCTGAAGAACTACGGATGAAGGTTTAGAACTTTGTACAGGAGGTGGTGACCAAAACCATCCTCAAGAAAAAGAAATGCAACAAGGCAAAGTGGTTGTCTGAGGAGGCCTTACAAATAGCTGAGAAAAGAAGCGAAGTGAAACGCAACGGAGAAAGGGAAAGATATATCCAACTTAAAGCAGAGTTCCAGAGTATAGCAACAAGAGATAAGAAGGCCTTCTTACACGAACAACGCAAAGAAATAGAAGAAAATAATAGAATGGGAAAGACCTAGAGATCTCTTCAAGAGAATTAGAGATACCAAGGGAACATTTCATGCAAGGATGGGCATGGGCACAATAAAGGACAGAAACAATAAGGACCCATAAGAAGCAGAAGATATTAAGAAGAGGTGGCAAGAACACAGAGAAGAACTGTACAAGAAAGGTCTTGATGACCTGGATAATCACAATGGTGTGGTAACTCACCTACAGCTGGACATCCTGGAGTGTGAAGTCAAGTGGACCTTAGGAAGCATTACTATGAACAAAGCCAGTGGAGGTGATGGAATTCCAGCTGAGCTATTTCAAATCTTAAAAGATGATGCTGTGAAAGTGCTGCACTCAGTATGCCAGCAAATTTGGAAAACACACCAGTGGCCCCAGGACTGGAAAGAGTCAGTTTCATTCCAATCCCAAAGAAGGGCAATGCCAAAGAATGTTCCAACTACTGTACAATGATGTTTATTTCACATGCTAGTGAGGCTATACTCAAAATCCTTCAACCTAAGCTTCAGCAGTACATGAAACAAGAACTTCCGGATGTGTTAGCTGAGTTTCAAAGAAGCTGAGGAACCAGAGATCAAATTGCCAACATCCACTGGATCACAGAAAAAGCAAGAGAATTCTCAAAAAACATCTACTTCTGCTTCATCAACTATGCTATAGCCTTTGTGTGGATCACAACAAACTGTGGAAAATTCTGAAAGGGATAGGAATACCAGACCACCTTACCTGTCTCCTGAGAAACCTGTATGCAGATCCAGAAGCAATAGTTAAAACCAGACACCAAACAACTGATTGGTTCCAAATTGGGAAGGGAGTATGTTAAGGCTGTGTTATCAACCTGCTTATTTAAATTGTATGCAGAACATCATGCGAAATGTTGGGCTGGATGAATCACAAGCTAGAATGAAGATTGCCAGGACAAATATCAACAACCTCAGATACGCAGATGACACCACCCTAATGGCACAAAGTGAAGAGGAACTAAAGAGCCTCTTGTTGAAGGTAAAAGAGGAGAGTGAAAAAGCTGGCTTAAAAAAAAAAAAAAAAAAGCTGGCTTAAAACTCAACATTCAAAAAACTAAGATCATGGCATCCAATCCCATCACTTCATGGCAAATAAATGGGGAAAAGGTGGACGCAGTGACAGATTTTTTTTTCTTGGGCTCCAAAAGTCACTGCAGATGGTAACTGCAGCCATGAAATTAAAAGACACTTGCTTTTTGGAAGGAAAGCTATGACAAACCTAGACAGCATATTAAAAAGCAAAGACATCCCTTTGAGGACAAAGGTCTGTCTAGTCAAAGCTACGGTTTTTCCAGTAGTCATGTTCAGATGCGAGAGCTGGACCACAAAGAAGGCTGAGCACTGAAGAACTGATGCTTTCAATTTTTTTGTGGTGCTAGAGAAGACTCTTGAGAGTCCCTTGGACTGCAAGGAGATCAAACCAGTCAATCCTAAAGGAAATTGAATATCATTGGAAGGGCTCATGCTGAAGCTCCAATACTTTGGCCACCTGATGTGAAGAACCAACTCATTGGAAAAAAATGGATGACCAGAAAGACTGAAGGCAGAAGAAGCGAGCAGCAGAAGATGAGATGGTTAGATAGCATCACAGATTCAGTGAACATGAACTTGAGCAAACTCCAGGAGACAGTGCAAGACAGAAAAGCCTGGCAGGGGCTGCAGTTCATGCGGTCACAAAAGAGTTGGATATGACTTGTTCAGCAACTGAACAAGAACATGTCTCCAGGTTTTTGTCTATAAAATGGGAATAATGTCACTTACCCCTTGAAATGTTGTTGAAGGCTGAATGAGTTAATTCATGTAAAATACCGAAAGCAGTGCCTAGCACAAAATAAACACTATAAATGGTAACTATTTTCACAGTTTTACTATTGATATTTCAAAAAATAAATGCCATGACAAAAATACACGGGAGTCCATAGCAAAAAGAGAATACAGTGTGTGGGGATAGGGATAATGTAATAAAACAGTGTCAGTGGAGCCTTGAGCACAGGAAAGAGCATGGGTATAATCAGAGGATAGGGAAGGATGGTTTGCTGTCTTTGGTGCAGTGTCCTAAAAGGCAATTATAACAGGATATTTGATTTTTGGGTCAGATAAGACTAGATGCATACAGGTAGGAATGCCTGACCTAAGATTTAAATACAATGGCAATAACAGATTCACTAGCTATTTCTAAGCAAAGGAGAGGGGGCAAAAAAGATATAATTCAGGAAGATGTCTGCTTGGGAAAGGAGAATAAAGTGAACTGTTTATGCCAGAACAGAAAGTTGATTTAACTGTATCACCAAAGACCTAACGCAAGGACTGTAGACCTGTAGGAAGGACTGTCTATATATCAGACACAGTGCCCTCTGCCCTGTTCACTCTGCCTCTTCTATCCCTGGACTTTTCACAGTCCCAATTCTCTTCCCTGAAATAAAACCATTATGGACAGAATATTCTCAACTTTTTAACAGGAAAAGCACAGTGACATATAAGTTTAATCAGTTGGTTGAGCTAACACCATGTGCCACTTAGCAAGCATCATCCAAAGAAACCCGAACATTTTAGAAAATGAGACCCAACCCCTTAGAGAGGAAGGGTGTTTGAATAGTATATTAAATATTCACTAGCTTCATGTTTATCGCACTAGCTCAGTCATGGGCTGAAACCCTAGCATTATCCACTGCCGTGAACTAGTATATATGATCCAAACGTTCTTGGCAGAGCTAGGGTCTGAAACAATGTGATGCTTAAATTGTTTATGTAGCTGCTTTATGCTTTCCCTGTGATGCTCTCTAGCACACAAAAAATCATATGGTTAGAGTCAACTTGAAAAAAACAAGTCTAGTGAACTTGCATTTAGATGAAGTTTAAGCTGATGTGGCGACTCTGACCAGAAATAGAATTCTTACAGAGGGCAGGGTCCAAAGCCATAAAAAACTGAGGCAGGCTCATCACGGCACAGCACTTTCTTTTCTTTCTGGTTACTTTCCAGGCATCAGAGCCATGTGATAGGCAAATCCACGAATGAGTGCTCTGATTCCTGAAACTGTTTTTTAACCAGATTGAAAGTCATCTAAACCTATTGCTCCATTCTTCAAACCTTATAGTAGATGGTCCTTTGGAGTTGTACAGCTAACCAGAGAAGGAGCACCCTCAATCTTTGGGACTCATCCCACTGGGTAATAATCACCCATCTTAGATAATGGGTGATTATTAGATAATAATTAGATAAGCCATTAATTAACCCTAATAATTATTAGATAACCCATCTTATTACAATAATAACAAAATATTATTCCAGTGTTATCTAAATTACTTAAGTATTAGTCGCACAGTCATGTCTGACTATTTGCAACCCCATGGGCTGTATTTAGCCTTCCAGGTTCCCCTGTCCGTGGAATTCTGCAGGCAAGAGTATTAGAGTGGGTCATCATGCCCTTCAGGGGATCTTCCTGACCCAGGAATCAAACTCAGGTCTCCTACACTGCAGGCAGATTCTTTACCATCTGAGCCACCAGGGAAGCTGTAAATTACTTAAGGGTCAGCATAATTTCTCTATATTCTGCATTCAGTTGAGATAGGTAACAGTAGTTACTGCCTGCTATAAAAGTCATTCGCCAGCCGTGCTGGGTCAGTAGATTCCATAAAACAGTGTGAGAAACAAGGGAATAAAGGCAAAATCCCAGGGGCGGGTAAACAGTGGAAGAGTGTCAGAGGCATAGGATAATAGAACCTCATCACACGTTTCCAGTGCCGGAAAGTATCTGGGGAAAGTGCAAATACAGCTGACAGATTCAGGCAGCTACCAACAGTCTCTTTGATTTCACATTCTCCCTGTGGTAGCCTTAATATTTTTAGAAAAGAAGTTTAGCTGGATACAATGCCGCAATGTTCAAGAACATTAAGGGAGAAATGCCCTTTAACCCATTACATAACACATATACCATTTTTGTCTGTTATGTTCCAGACCTCAATATGAACACAAATTTGTCATATTGGTTGCAATCATGATATTTAAGCCATTTGGCACGCTGCTCTTTTTTTCATTTGTATTATAAACAGCTTTCCATGTTTCTACAGAGTCTTAATAATTATCATTTTAATCACTGCCTAACAGAATAGTATAAATATTTAAAGAGTAGAACAGATGAGTCGAGGACTGCATTTCTAACTTTATTACATAATTAGAGTTTTAAAGCTCTCTGAGTCTCATCTGTAAAATAAAAGGCGTAGCAAAGTGGTCTATAAGGTCCTTTAGAATTCAACTCTTTAGAGGGATTAAATCAATCATTTCTGCCACAGTCAGTTTAAAATATTAAGTAAATTTCTTTAGGGGTTATCAGTTCACTAAGTCCCTCAAGCAGAAAATGCTGTTAAAAAATACACTTCCGATTTAAAGAATCATAAGAGAGTCATTTGAGGGGAGATTCCCAACCTTTCCACTTAGTCTACACAGCATCCAAATGGGTTCAAATCTTTAAGCCAAGGTCAAATCAGAGAAAATCTTATTGTGTTAGGAATGCCATACATGCCACCCGATGGTGACTTTTTAATAGCTTTGAGATATAATTTATATACATTAAAATTATAAGTGAAAAAGGCAAAGTATAAACAAGCATAAATAATTTATAGTGTGCTACTTCTTGTGTAATAAAAAAGTATATGAATTTTTAAATATATAAATATTGTTCATCATCACAAAAAGAAATACAGGAAGGATAACCCAGAAAACAGGGAAGGTGGTTACCTATAAGGGTGGAAGAGAATTGAGCGGTGAGGGTAAAGAAAGGTGTGCCACCTCTTGTAGGATCCTACATGTTCAAACTTCATAAGAATGAGAGGAGCGCAAAACAAAACAAACACAAAATGTAAACAAAAGCATATACACGGAGACACAGGTATTTGTGTGCGTATTTGTATGTCTGTGTGTGCGTGGAGCTGCATGTATTTCCTAGCCCTGTGCTCTGAAAGGCCAAGAAGCAAAATCCCCTCCAACAGTACTGAGCACACCTGGAGCCCTGCTCATTCTCTGCTCTAAAGGTCACCTTGAGACAGTCTCTCACACAGTCTCATGGCCATGTCTGTGTTGAGGACACACAGAAATATCACTTGCTCTCTTTTGTAAACACATCTATTCTGGGACACTGATCAACAAACTGCATTAGCGGGCCTACAACAACAACAAAAAAGTATCAGATCCTCTACAATAGAATCTTTTCAGCCAAAAACTACACAAAAAATGTGAATTGATTTCTTGCCAGCTTCCACAGATCAGAGTAAAGCTGTGTGGCTGAAAGGGATTCGTTTCTGAAAACAATTTCATTTCTATGTGGAGAAGGTGCAGGTAATGCTTCTGTCAAAGGAAGGAAAAGGGAGATTTCCTAAAATCATCAGAACAGAAGTACAGGGTATGCTCTAGTTCTCAGCACAGATCCAAGACATATTTGGGGACCTGGTACACAGTGAGTCCTGAGACACCCTGCTAGCTGGCTAGATGACATAGTTGGTCTGGGTTTAGGGGCAGAAGGACGGCTGGCAAAAAGAGCTCTGGTTTGGGTTCTGTCCCTAACTAGCTGTGTGGACTTCAGAGGGTCACTGAGTATCACTGATTATCCTGCTTCCCTCAAAATGCATTTTCCTCTAAGCTCCATGAGTCTACAAACAGCTGATCTGGCTTTCACAAATATTATTTTATCTTTCGATAAGCTGAAAGCCTCATTCAATCCAAAAGCCTATTAGAGTAACTTTAAAGAGGAAAGAAAAAAAAGCTGATTAACATCCGGATCTCCTACTACAGATATGAATTTTCAAAAATGATCTCTATACAAAATGTAACTGCTCTCACAAAGAATGGCTCCAACTGGAAATGCTCTTCCTTTCCAGTAATCAGGCCTTAAACTCAAATAATATCAGCTGATGAATAAGTATGCTTATGAACAGCCGTGGCGAGCTCCACTCTTATTAAGTCATGATTCTTCTCAGTGAAGAACAAACTTTTTTTTTCATTGCCTAAGTCACTCCTGTAGAGACGATAAGATTATTTGAAAGGCTTTTAGAAACTAATTGGTTAGCAGTAACATTCTGGGACTTGTTTGCAAACTCTAAATGCACAAAGTCAATCTGTTTGCAAAGCTGATAAATACATATGGGAGGATTTAGGTCAAAGAAAGGATGAAATGAATTAATCAGCAATTTTTCAAATGTCAGAACCTTGTTTCTATTTTATTAAAGCCTTTCACATGATACTTTCCTTTTCAATAAGACCTATTTTATATTCCATAATTGTTAGCCCTGGGAAACAAATGAAATACAAACAAGAATTCACAACAATATAGCTTTGTTCATTTTGTTTCAATGTTATCCCATGGGGAAGAGGGATATGAATTAGTTTTAAAATTCTAAATTTAGTTCCAACTACTATGTCAACAGTTTCCTATGTCAACATAAGATCAGAAATGACATTGTTGTCACTATTCAACAATATGGCTTGTCATAACACATATGTGTATATATATAAAAGACTATGGATACTCTTCTGTCATTTATTTAGTGATATGACATTGTACTAAATATCTGGGAACAAAATTCCCAAGCCACAGTAAATACTGACCTGAATTTATAAAGATCACTGGCATCCAGCAAGGCTCTTTCACGGTTCTCCACCCTGGTAGCACATTAAAAGCACCTGGGGATCTTCTTAAAAGTGCTGATCACAAAGCCCCATCACATATCAGTTAAATCAGCATTTCTCAGGATGGGACTGGACTGAGTATCTGTTTTGTTTGGTGATTTGCTTAAACTTCCCAAAGATTCTACTGTGTATCCAGAGTTAAGAGTACTGACATACATTATGTGACTTATTCATCTTAATATTTCTGTGAAGTAGGTAGAGATAATTCATTGCCTTTTATTATAGAGTCAGAGAAATGAAGACCCTGTCTGAGGTCGTAAAGCTAGGATATGACAGGGCCAGGCTTGAAATCAGATGCTCTGGGCCCTAGAGCAACTCTCATTCTGTTTCATCATATGGACTGTCTGCCTTCAAGTCCCACCTAGACCACAAACTGGCTCATCACTGCTAAGTCTTTCCAACAGCTTTGCTTCCAGTTTTATGATCTATAAAAGCAAGGACTATGTCCTGGTCCCTTAGACCCTTTCTAGCAAATACTAGAAATCTATAAATACTGTCTAGCTTTTGGAAACTTTATCTAGCACATAGGAATGACAACTCTAGTCAGTAGTATATAAAAATAACAGTAAAATAAGGACAATAAGGAATGAAGGTAGAGGATGTGGCATGGATCAGGTGAACACCAGAAGACACAGAGTTCAAGCCTGACCCCTTAAAAACCTAAGCAGTTCAGTTCAGTTGCTCAGTCACATCTGACTCTTTGCAACCCCATGAACCACAGCATGCCAGGCCTCCCTGTCCATCACCAACTCCTGGAGTTCATCCAAACCCATGTCCATTGAGTCAGTGATGCTATCCAATCATCTCATCCTCAGTCATCCCCTTCTCCTACCGCCCTCAATCTTTCCCAGCATCAGGGTCTTTTCAAATTAGTCAGCTCTTCGCATCAGGTGGCCAAAGTATTGGAGTTTCAGCTTTAGCATCAGTCCTTCCAAAGAATACCAAGGACTGATCTCCTTTAGAATGGACTGGTTGGATCTCCTTGCAGTCCAAGGGACTCTCAAGAGTCTTCTTCAACACCACAGTTCAGAAGCATCAATTTTTTGGTGTTCAGCTGTCTTTATAGTCCAATTCTCACACCCATACATGACCACTGGAAAAACCATAGCCTTGACTAGATGGGACGTTTCTTGACAAAGTAATGTCTCTGCTTTTTAATATGCTATCTAGGTTGGTCATAACTTTCCTTCCAAGGAGTAAGCATCTTTGATTTCATGGCTGCAATCACCATCTGCAGTAACTTTGCTGCTACTACTGCTAAGTCACTTCAGTCGTGTCCGACTCTGTGTGACCCCATAGACGTCAGCCCACCAGGCCCCCCCACCCCTGGGATTCTCCAGGCAAGAACACTGGAGTGGGTTGCCATTTCCTTCTCCAGTGCATGAAAGTGAAAAGTGAAAGTGAAGTCGCTCAGTGTGTCTGACTCTTCGCAACCCCATGGACCGCAGCCTACCAGGCTCCTCCATCTACGGGATTTTCCAGGCAAGAGTACTGGAGTGGGGTGCCATTGCCTGACTTTGGAGCCCAGAAAAATAGTCAACCACTGTTTCCCCACCTATTTGCCATGAAGTGATGGGACCAGATGCCATGATCTTAGCTTTCTGAATGTTGAGCTTTAAGCCAACTTTATCACTCTCCTCTTTCACTTTCATCAAGAGGTTCTTTAGTTCCTCTTCACTTTCTGCCATAAGGGTGGTGTCATCTGCATATCTGAGGTTATTGATATTTCTCCCGGCAATCTTGATTCTAGCTTGTGCTTCCTTCAGCTTGTGTTTCTCATGATGTACTCTGCATAGAAGTTAAATAAGCAGGGTGACAATATACAGCCTTGATGGACTCCTTTTCCTATTTGGAATTAGTCTGTTGTTCCATGTCCAGTTCTAACTGTTGCTTCCTGACCTGCATACAGGTTTCTCAAGACGCAGGTCAGGTGGTCTGGTATTCCCATCTCTTTCAGAGTTTTCCACAGTTTATTGTGATCCACACAGTCAAAGGCTTTGGCATAGTCAATAAAGCACAGTTCCAGATGTTTTTCTGGAACTCCCTTGCTTTTTCGATGATTCAGCGAATGTTGGCAATTTGATCTCTGGTTCCTCTGCCTTTTCTAAACCCAGCTTGAACATCTGGAATTTCACAGTTCACATATTGCTGAAGCCTGACTTGGAGAATTTTGAGCATTACTTTACTAGGGTGTGAGATGAGTGCAATTGTGCAGTAGTTTTAGCATTCTTTGACATTGCCTTTCTTTGGGATTGGAATGAAAACTGACCTTTCCCAGTCCGGTGGCCACTGCTGAGTTTTCCAAATTTGCTGGCATATTGAGTGCAGCACTTTCACAGCATCATCTTTCAGGATTTGAAATAGCTCAACTGGAATTCCATCACCTCCACTAGCTTTGTTCATAGTGAGGCTTCCTAAGGCTCACTTGATTTCACATTCCAGGATGTCTGGCTCTAGGTGAGTGATCACACCATCATGATTATCTGGGTGGTGAAGATCTTTTTGTACAGTTCTTCTGTGTTCCCTGGTGGCTCAGAGGTTAAAGCATCTGCCTGGAATGCGGGAGACTCGGGTTCGATCCCTGGGTCGGAAAGATACCCTGGAGAAGGAAATGGCAACCCACTCCATTCTCCTGGAGAATCCCATGGAGGGAGGAGCCTGGTAGGCTACAATCCATGGGGTCGCAAAGAGACGGACGTGACTTCACTTCACTTCTGTGTATTCTTGCCACCTCTTCTTAATATCTTCTGCTTCTGTTAGGTCCATACGATTTCTGTCCTTTATCGAGCCCATCTTTGCATGAAATGTTCCCTTGGTGTCTCTAATTTTCTTGAAGAGATCTCTAGCCTTTCCCTTTCTATTGTTTTCCTTTATTTCTTTGCATTGATCACTGAGGAAGGCTTTCTTATCTCTCCTTGCTACTCTTTGGAACTCTGCATTCAAATGGGTATATCTTTCCTTTTCTCCTCTGCTTTTCGCTTCTCTTCTTTTCACAGCTATTTGTAAGAACACTTGACACAGTTTTAAAAGTTTTCTTGTTCTAGGCCATGTACTTTTTTTTTCTTTTTCCTTAGAGTATGCAAACAGTAGCTGTGATTACTTTATAAATACTCTGTTTACCACAGTAAAAATTTAGACCTTGGTATTTGTTCTTAGTAGGACTTCCCTGTAGCTCAAACAGTAAAGAATCTGCCTGTGATGCAGGAGACCAGGGTTTGATCCCTGGGTCAAGAAGATCCTCTAGAGAAGGGAATGGCAATCCACTCCAGTAGTCTTGCCTGGAGAATTCCATGGACAGAGAAGACTGGTGGACTACAGTTTGTGGGGTTGCAAAGAGTTGGACAAGACTGAATGACTAACACACACACATCTGTTCTTAGTAACTGGAAAGCCAGTTTCATTTATTGCTTACTCCTTGGTTGTTTCCTTGGTGACACTGGACAAGGGGACTTAAGTGAGGCTTAACCTTCCCTAAAGACAGTAAAATATTTTCTCTTAGTTCTATAAGAACACTCATGTCAAAGCACAAAAGCATCTCTACTGGGCATGTTAAATAAAAAGTTGACTATATTACACATTAACTTTGAAATGCTAGCTTGATATTTGACGGATGGTTAGATTAAAATGTGGGCTTCCCCAGTGGCTCATCGGTAAAGAACCCTCTGCAGCACAGGAGATGCAGGAGACATGCGTTCCATCCCTGGGTCAGCAAGATCCCCTGGAGGAGAGCGTGGCAACCCACTCCAGTATTCTTGCCTGGAGAATCCCCATGGACAGAGGAGCCTGGTGGGCTACAGGGGTTGCAAAGAGTCAGACACGACTGAAGCGACTGAGCATGCATGCTTGCATAGGTCAAAATGTACACAGCTGTTAGGAGACAGAAGTCAAGTGTGGTCCTCAGACATATCCAGCTTCTCAAGGCAGCAACAGGTCCCCAGATTTGGCTTTCTTTGTACAAACTGCTACACACATCTCCAGAAATCCTTGTTGCTTGAGAATCTGTATTTTAAAAGTTCTCCCAGGTAATTCTGAGTCCCATTTAAGTTTGGAAACCACAGCTCCAGGCAGCATTACCTCTCACCAGACCTGCTGAGCATGTGGCAGTGGGAGTCAATCTGTTTCCCAGGCACAGCACTTAATTCAGAGTCATGTAAGTGAAAGATGCAAAGGCTTGCTAGCTTAGTTGTATATTAGGATATCAGCACAAGGTCTCATCCCCTACTGATAAAATATGAAATATCCCAGTTGAAGCAAGAGTTAAAAGATATGAAATTCTGACTTTCAACTAAACATTACTGACTATGTCTCCATAACATTTGTCCCCTTGGGGGCTGCTCAGGACAATTTCAGATCCACTCTAACTTGTGTGTGAGTTAGTCGCTTGGTTGTGTCTGACTCTTTTGAGACCCCATGGACTATAGCCTGCCAGGCTCCTCTGTCCATGGGATTTCCTAGGCAAGAACACTTGAGTGAGTTGCCATTTCCTCTTCCAGGGGATCTTCCTGACACAGGAACTGAACCTACATCTCCCATATCTTCTGCACTGAAGGCAGATTCTTCACCTCTGAGCCACCAGAAAAGCCCTTACCCTAACCTGTAATTAGCTGCTAAGTGGGGAAGAGGTACTTTTTAAATTTTGAGCCTTATGACCATCTGTATTTTATCTGATCTCACCTACATCCCATCCAGAGTCGCCTCTTTAAAAAGATACCTTGACAGGAAACTAACACAGTGGGCTACACACACTAACATAGAGGAAGTATTTGTAGAGGTTGTTAATGGTCTCATTCATTTTTAAAGTCACCGTACACACTTGCCACCTACCTCCTGTGTTTTGTTTTAGTTTCATTTTAAAGGAAAGTCTGCTTTGTATGCTAACAAATTCATAAACCCACACCAGTTTCCAAATTCTTACACTTAAGCCTCTATATCTCTCACCAACTACTGGTTTACAGACTCAACTATTTTTTTCCAAAAACAGGAAAAAAAAAAGTCAAGAAAGAGCAACTGATTTCATGCAAACTGTCCTAATTTTGTCCCTAGAAGTCCGACTTCTGTGAGCCTGTAAGGCTTTCTGGCTACAAGTCAAAGAAAGGACAATGAAGGAAGAGATCACATTTTTCTCTAGAAAACAAAGCACTTCCCCACCCCCAAGTTTTTGCTGCTTTCAGGTCAAAGTCTCCATCTCCAGAGGCGTGAGGGGCTCAGAGAAACTGCCTGCTGATCTGAAGCAGGCCTGGCACCTTCCAGCCACAGCCAGTTGGAAATCGAGTTGTATAGCATTTAAAGCAGGCACCTTATTTCTGTGACAGGTGGTTTTTGGGGAGGGGAGGGGGAATCCATGCTAAAAAAAACCCAACAACATAAAAACAGATCTCCCTGTGGTAAAGAAAAAGCCTAGGAGTATCCACGCAAGTCGATTTTTCAACAATTGTCTGTCCCCGTTCAAATTCTGCTCCTGGTTATCAAAAGCTTCCCTTTTTTAAAATACCATGTAAACATTGTTGAGTAACTGTCACAAATAAGTGGCATTTTGATTAGTCCACATTTCAAATCACTGCACTATAGATCTTAAACTCATTCTTTAAGTAGAAAAATCTAAAACTGGGATAAAAATGAAAAAACCCAAAAACTTCTTTTAAGCAAAATTTGCATATATAATTGGAGCAGATGTGCTACAAAGTTTTCTAAATAGCCAATCCCAGGGAAAAAAAAGGAAGGCCAGCATTAAAACCCAAACTATCTGATTACAAGATTCCTTGAATCCCTCTGCATTCAGAAATAACTACACACACTAACACACAGGCACATTCATATAGACACAAACATTTGCACACTTCTTCAGCAGTACAAGGGTGTCCACCAAGCAAGAACAACCAGGGCTGAGAAGTGTCCATGATTACCCTCTGACTGCTGGAATAAATCTTGGGAAGCACATAGAAATTGACAAGGGACAGAAAAAACATCAGGGAGGGCAGGGAGAGTGTCAGGATGGATTGAGAGTAGGAAATATTAAACACAATGGTGGCAGGGACAAGAAGGAGAAACTGGAAGCAAAAATTTTGATGGTGAAGAAGGGAGTCAGTGAGAAATAACCAAGACATTGACCCAGGTCCCCTTCATTGCAAACAGATTCTTTACCATCTGAGCCACTAGGGAAGTCACTGTGGTCTACACAGTTTTAAGACATAAGCTTTGCCATATGACAATCTGTCCTTATGGAAGCTTTTCCAGAGTAAGAATTCTACACTTTCTTTAACGTTGGCAAAAGACAGAAATCCTTATGGAAAAGGATGATAAATGTAACCACATGTAAAATATCTATATAAACCATAAACATTACTCAAATTAAGCAAAAAATTAGGAGAAAACTTTTGTAAACAGACACAGAAAAAAGGATTCATATCCATGATCTGAAAGGGTCCCTGCAAATCAACCAGCAAAAGGATAAGAATAGACAATTAACAGAAGAAATGACTAACAAATAGAAAAAATGCTCAACAGTACCCATGGCTAAAATCTTAAAGTCAAAAGTGAAATAGTATTTCATCTGATAAGCACAAATTTTAATGTGAAAAAACGATATTGAGGATGAAGTTGTGGGGCTATTAGTAAGATTATAAATTAGGTAATATTATTTGAATCAACTTACCAATATTTATCTAAATTTAAAATAAATATTCATTTTGACCTTGCAATTACAGTACCAAGGATTTATTCCTGATAAACACTAGCATAATAAAGCAAGAAATAGAAATTATATGGTTGATCACTACCGCCTTGTTTGCAATTGTTTAAAAAACAAACCAGAAATCATCTAAATGTCTATGAGGCCTGATTAAATAAATGAGCTAACCATAAAACACTATGATGTCATTAAAAATAATATCATAGATCTGCCAAAACAGAAAGCTGTCCAAGATACATTATTAAGTGAATAAAAAGTTACAAAGCAATATTTGTAGCATGGCAAGAAACATACGTTATATAGTCTTAGAAATTTTCTATGATTTGTGGAAAAGAAATGTTACTTAAACAGGAAGAGACAAGGGTACTTCAATTCCCACCTTAGAGTTTTCTGTATTGTTAAAGAATTTTATTGTCTTTGGCATGAGCAAGCACTGCTTTGAAAACAAATTTTAACATGTGACATGCTATATTTATTTTAAAATCACATGCAATTTGCAAGAGCAAATATTGCCACTCCTTTGCAACTTTGCCAACTGCAAACATGAATGAAGAAGAAAAAAACAAGCCCAAAGACCTGCACTGAAATCCTGGGTTCATTTCTCAGTCACACTGTCTCCTGGCCAACTTTGCTGACTCTGAGCCAGTTGCCTCACATGTTAAAGACAAGAATCATGGTAAAGATTCAATGAAATAAAGTAAAGGTGTCATGTTCAATTCTCAGCATATGTCACACCTTGAACAAACATTAGTTTCTTTCCTTCTTCCTAAACGATATCAGAGCTCAGAAAAAGCAGCAGCTCAGGGTACTGTCAGCAGACTCAATCGCTGAAAATTCTGACAGGAAAATACAGATGCTTCCAAACGGTGAAGGGACTTGAGTTTCTATGTCACCGTAAGTCATGTGGCCTAATCTCAGGGAATTGATTCCCATCCACACACAGCTGACTCCAAATGTACATTTCCAGCATCATCCTCCTCCTTCAGTCCCAGTTTTATGTACAACTGCCAGACGACAGTACTGTGATGTCTCAGAATCTTAAACATCACATGAATCTTATACCTGCTCTTGCTCTAGCCTCTCCATCTCAGTAAATGGGCCCCCACCCACTAAATGGTTAAACCCCAAACATCACTGTTTCCTTTCTCCATCCTTCAGAAAGCCTCGACTCTTCATCCAAAGCACAACCCAAATCCACTGTTTCTCTCCATCAGTATAGCAACCTTGTGATCTGACCAACCATCATCTTTCCTGGATGTCTAAGCATTCCAGTTGACTTCTCTGCTTCCCCTCATAAAAGTTCTCCACGTCATAGTCACTGTGGTATTTTTTCTTTTTTAATAGGGGTTTGTCGTTATTTTATTATAGTAGTTTGTATCTGCCAATCCCAAACTCCTAATTTGTCCCTCCCCTACCCCTTTTCCTCTTTGGTAATAAGCTTGTTTTCTACGTCTATGCGTCTGTTTCTGTTTTGTATGTAAGTTTACTTATATCATACTTTTTAAATAATTTTATTATTTATTTTTGGCTATGCTAAATCTTCGTTGCTGCACAGACGTTTTCTCTAGTTGCAGTGAGTGGGGACCACTCTCCAGTTAACAGTACACTGGCTTCTTGCTGTGGCTTCTCTCGTTGCAGAGTGCAGGCTCTGGGCACACAGGCTTCAGCAGCTGCAGCTCCCGGCTCTAGAGCACAGGCTCAGTAGTTACGGTGCATGGGCTCAGCTGCTTCACAGCATGTGGGAGCATCCCAGGCCATGGGTCGAATCCATGCCTCCTGCATTGGCAGGCAGATTCTTTAGCACTGAGCCACTAGGGAAGCCCCTGCATCATATTTTAGATTGCACATATAAGTGATATCCTACAGTATTTGTCTATGTCGGCCTGACTTACTTTACTTACTAGGATAATCTCTAGGTCCATCCATGTTGCTGCAAGGGGCATTATTTTATTCTGTTTTCATTGACAGTACTATTTCATTACTGAAGCATAACAGAAGCAGAAGAGATTAAGAACAAGTGGCAAGAATACACAGAAGAACTATATAAGAAAGGTCTTAATGACCCAGATAACCATGATGGTGTGGCCACTCACCTAGAGCCAGATATCCTGAAGTGTGAAATCAAGTGGGCCTTAGGAAGAATTACTAAAAACAAAGCTAGTGTAGGTGATGGACTCCCAGATGACCTATTTCAAATTCTAAAAGATGAAGCTGTTAAAAGTGCTGCACTAAAAAAAAAAAAAGAAAAGAAAGTGCTGCACTCATTATGCCACAAATCTGGAGAACTCGCTCAGCAACAGCCATACGACTGGAAAAGCGCAGTTTTCATTCGAATCCCAAAGAAGGACAATACCAAAGAATGTTCAAACTACTGTACGATTGCACTCAATTCACATGCTAGTAAGGCAATGCTCAAAATACGTTAAGCTCAGCTTCAGCAGCACATGAACTGAGATGATACGACTCTAATGGCAGAAAATGAAGGGAACTAAAGAGCCTCTTGGTGACGGTGAAAGCGGAGAGTGAAAGCTGGCTTAAAACTCAACATTCAAAAAACTAAGATTATGGCATCCAGTCTCGTCACTTCATGGCAAAATAGAAAGGGAAAAAGTAGAAACCGTGACTTATTTTATTTTCTTGGGCTCCAAAATCTCTGCAGATGGTCACTGCAGCCATGAAATTAAAAGACGCCTGCTCCTCGGAAGGAAAGCTATGACAAACTAGACAGTGTATTAAAAAGCAAAGACATCACTTTGCCAACAAAGGTCCGTATAGTCAAACCTATGGTTTTTCCAGCAGTCATGTATGGCTGTGAGAACTGGACCATAAAGAAGTCTGAGCACCAAAGAACTGATGCTTTTGAATTGTGATGGAGAAGACTCTTGAGAGTCCCTTGGACTGCAAGGAGATCAAACCAGTCAATCCTAAAGGGAATCAACCCTGAATATTCATTGGAATGACTAATGCTGAAGCTGAAGTTCCAATATTTGGCCACCTGATGTGAAGAACAGACTCAGTGGGAAAGACCCTGATGCTAGGAAAGACTAAAGGCAGGAGGAGAAGGGGGTGACAAAGGATGAGATGGTTGGATGGCATCACTGACTCAATGGACATGAGTTTGACCAAACTCTGGGATAGTGAAGGACAGGGAAGCCTAGCGTGCTGCAATCTAATGGGTTGCAAAGAGTCAGACATGACTGAGCAACCGAACAACAACAGTATTTCATTGTACATACATACCACATCTTCTCTATCCATTCATCTCCTGATGGACATTTAGGTTGCCTCCATGTCTTGGTGATTGTAAATAGTGCTGCTTTGAACACTGAGGTGGATGTATCTTTTTGAACTAGAGTTTTCTCCAGATACATGCCCAGAAGTAGGATTGCAATATCATGCTGGTGTTATTGTTTAAAATCATGCCCAACTTGTGACCCTATGGACTGTAGCCTGCCAGGCTCCTCTGTCCATGGAATTTCTCAGGCAAGAATACTGGAGTGGGTTGCCATTTCCTTCTCCCGAGGATCTTCCCAACCCAGGAATCGAACTCACATCTCCTGCACTGTTGGGCAAGTTCTTTACCACCGAGCCACCAGGGAAGCCCTTGCAAGATTATATGGCAGCTCTATTTTTAGTTTTTTAAGGGACTTTCATACTGTTCTCCATAGTAGCTGTGGCAATTTGCATTCTCATGAATAGTGTAGAAGGGTTCACTTTTCTCCACGTTCTCCAGCATTTACTATTTGTAGTGATAGCCATTCTGACCAGTATGAGGTGGCAACTCATTGTAGTTTTGATTTGCATTTCTCTAATAGGTAGCAATGTTGACGGAGAAGGCAATAGCACCCCACTCCAGTACTCTTGCCTGGAAAATCCCATGGAAGAAGGAACCCAGGCTGCAGTCCATGGGGTCACTAAGAGTCAGGCATGACTGAGTGACTTCACTTTCACTTTTCACTCTAATGCATTGGAGAAGGAAATGGCAACCCACTCCAGCGTTCTTGCCTGGAGAATCCCAGGGACAGTGGAGCCTGGTGGGCTGCTGCCTACAGGGTCGCACAGAGTCGGACATGACTAAAGTAACTTAGCAGCAACGTTGAGCATTTTTTTTCACATGTCTACTGGCCATCAGTATATCTTCTTCAAAGAAATGTCTATTTAGGTCTTCTGTTCACTTTGTGATTGGGTTGCTTTTTGTTATTAATATGGTACTTTTTAAGGTCAAGTAGACTTCTCAGAACAATCCAATGACCTCTCACAATACGTATAATTAATCCCAAACTTCTTGCTGTAGCCTACATGATCTCCCTCCAGCCTGCCTCTCCTACTCCTCTTCCTATGATCATGGGCTCCACACAGTTCCTCAGTTCATTCTGACTCACTGTTCCTTCTGTCTCAAATGCTTTCTCTCCAGATTTTTCCAAGACTGACTCATTCTTGCAATTCAGGCTGGGATTAAGTAATACAGAAGAGCAGATACTAATCACCCAATCTGGAGAGGCCTCCTGAAAGTGAAAGTGAAGTTGCTCAGTCGTGTCCGACTCTTTGGGACCCCATGGACCATGGACTGTAGCCTACCAGGCTCCTCCGTCCATGGGACTTTCCAGGCAAGAATACTGGAGTGGGTTGCCATTTCCTTCTCTGGGAGATCTTCCCAACCCAAAAACTGAACCCAGACCTCCCACATTGTAGGCAGACACTTTACCGTCTGAGCCACTAACCACCATTGATTTTATTTTCTGTCATTTCCCTCTAAATGAAAATAGAAATGTTTCTCTTCATGAACATAGAAATGGTTTATTCACTCATGGTTCCCTGTGCCTAGAACAGTGCCTGGCACACAGTGGTGACACCACAAGTTTTTGTTTGGATTAATGATTTTTGTGGTTCCCAATGAATAGATCAAAGAGAGACCCAATTCTTAACTGTTGCCATTAAAAAGAAAACTTTATGAATTAAAGGTGAGGATTGATCTGTATTGATATTTATCTCAGGAACAGTGATTTTTTTTAGCATTTAAAACTAAGGTTTGAGTAAGAGTCAATATGAATGGTGAGAAATGACAACTGTTAACTTAAATGGCAATCAATACGTTGTCATTTAAGCTAATAATGAACAGTATGATTGAAAGTGATTTTATTAGAGCTTTCAGAGTATAGTGGAGTCACCAAGCTGGCCAAAGAACTCATCTAATCAAAGTTTTTATTCTCTCAGGACTCCAAGTTCATATAAGTAAGCTTCTTAAAACTCTTCATGAGTTGTCCGTGAGGTTTCACTGTATCATAGATGAGGCAGCATTCTTAGAAGCCCTTTTAGTTCTTCTGTGATTCATCCCCTCATTTGGTATCTACCATCTTTACTTGCTTTTTTCTGACTCCTGCACTCCAGTGAATCACATGAAAGTGAGGCTTCAACCTTACATTTGTAAATTGTACATCATAGGGAAAGAAGAAAAAACTAGAAAACTACCAAAATGCCAACTATAGTTGTTTCTGAATTATGGATGATTCATAATCGTCTTCATTTTCTTCTGGATTTTCCTTTTTTTTTTCAGTTAAACAGTATTTTTCAAATTAAAAAATAACTTTTTGTTTTAATATCTATTATGCTATTTGCCCATATGGAATACGAATTGGAAAAAAGATTTAAAACTTAAAAGACAAATACTAAAATGCCTTAATATAATGGCGAGAGTTTTCAGAATTTAAAATAGTCTTTTCAGTTACCACAAAAACTACTTCTAATTTTTAATTTTGAAGAGAAAAATATCTGCCTTATTCCTAGAAGTCATTTATCCCAACCCTCAAACTTGGTCCAAAATTTATTACTAACAACTTTCTGAGGCATATTTAAGTCATATTTGCCTGACTTAGAGCCATAGCAAATCATAAGATAGAAAACAATTCTAGTAATTTTGGTAAATTCAGAAATGCATAGTAGTAGACCCAGAGTAGATGCTTAACAAACAAATCACAAGCCTTAAAAATGGGATGGTGCCCTTCCACATAAATGACTGTATCCGCCTCACACTGAGATTATGGTACAGTCAAGCTAAGATCATTGCCAAATTCAAGGTATGCTATGTTTAAACATAACAGATGCACCAGGAGCAACAGGAGTTCAGTCCACAAAAAAGCACCGAGGCAGCGGCGTAAGTCAACACCCAGGAGATACACAAGCCTCCCCAGGACACCTGTTCACCCTACCCTAGGAAACAACATTCAGTATGGAATTCAACAGCCTGTAGACCCTCATCCTGTAAGGCTGCTTCCCTAAAGATCTCTTCACAGGACAATCACGTCCCAGTCTGTATGCTATTTAAAATTTTTGCAACTGACTCAGCACTCCCACTGCTAATAAGCGCTGTAATCAGAAATCCTTTTCCTCTAGCAGAACAAGGGCAATTCAAACATCAGTTTATCCCCACAATCCAGATCCGAAAGCTAAAAAACACCAACTAGGCCCACATCTTCTTTAAATCTCAGAAAACATTTGCAGCACTGTGAAAGCAGTGTGATTCTAATGATAGAAAACTCTTTTGATGAATAATGCAAAAGCATCTGTCAGTATTTAGGAACCATCACTACTACTGACCACCTGAACAAGTGCATTCCAGGTAAATAAAATAACCAGAAGGACTCTTCTTTAAATATTCAATTCAGGCACATAAAAATAGTCAACAAGGTCCACTTAACTGGAATCATATTTCCGACCAGTGCACCCTTCCTTTTGTTCTTGAAATTGGGGGTTTGAGGTTTAAAGTCCACTCTAGCCAGGTTTACTCATCTAAAGCAGGTTTCAGTAGTTTCACAGCAATCATCAACTCTATCAGATGGTGGATGTGACTTCCGAGGGCCATCTTAGCAAATGACAATTTCTTTGTTGAAAGAGCTATTTTTGGTGGCATAAACATACCAGTTATGAAAAAGCTACAAGTGGAAACCCCATGAAACCAGCTGATTTGTATTCATAAAGGATCATATTCAAACCCACTGGAAGCACACACTACTCCCTGTATCTCTAGCCAAACAAAAAAAGTCACATCTCCTTTAAATCAATTACCATGGTCTAGTCCAGAATTCAGAATTATTCAGGGCAACTAAATCAAGTATCTATTATCTTCTAAGGCCATCATCATACCCATGAACAAACCAGCCATAAAGCAGTGTGTATCACTGGTGACTAGATGGTTCCCAGTCCAAGCTGCAATTTTATAATACAATTTTCTGCTTTTCATCTGTATTCTGAGATGACCAGACTGAATTCAATCTGTGTCTCTATAAAGTCATACCCATGTAGGCACTTTAAAATGCTTGATCACAAAAGATTTTTAAGGGTTCTGCTTAAAGGAAGATCTTACAAAAGGAAAAATAAACTCCCCTGATGCAATTTAATTAAAGTGAGAAAGACAGGAAAGGAGGGAGGGAGAAATCAAGAGAGGAAGCAAGGAGGGAAAAGAAGACTTTCTTAAAGTTTTATCTGATTTATGGGAATCTTATGTAAATGGAAAAGGACAGTCAGCGGATGACCTATAATATTAATATTAAGAATCCTCATGGAAGCAGCCCCCATTTGAATTTTAATGTAAAGTTTGATCTTAATATAAAGCTCCTTTCTAGGCAGACCTCTTTGCCTTAAGCCGCTAAGACAACACATTGAAATTCTTTCCTGGAAAAGAAAAGTCACTTTCACTTCTAGTGTTAACACTGCCAGTGAGCACAACAAGCTACCATTAAATATTTTTTATGACCCTTTGTCTCCCCTCCCTTGAGTGTGAAGAGCTCATAAGTATCTCCCTGTTTGTTTGTTTTTTTAAACAGTGGTCAGTTCTACTGACTGGTCTAGAGGAAAGAAAGGGCAAGAGGTGGTAGAACATGAAAAACATAACTCTTAAGGGTTGAGAGGGGTTTGGTGGTGATACCAAGAGTTTCCTTCTGTCTCAATGCCAACCTTCTCAAATGTGTCAGAGTCCAAAAATGTAAATGACCTAAGAGACTACATATTTTAAACGTCATAATCTTCCTGTTTTCTTATTGTCTGTCTCTCCCACTAGAATGTAAATTCCATGAAGTTAAGAAGTTTTATCTGCTTTACTAGTGCTATGTTCCCCATTTGTCGTTGTTGTTTAGCTGCTATTCAGTGTTCAACTCTTGCGACTCCATGGCCTGTAGCCCACCAAGCTCCTCTGTCCATGGGATTTCCCAGGCAAGAATGCTTGAGTGGGTTGCCATTTCCTTCTCCAGAGGATCTTCCCAGCTCAGGATTAAATCTGCATCTCCTGCACTGGCAGGAGAATTCTTTACCACTGAGCCACTTGGGAAGCCCATATACCTGCCAGTAAACATCCTATAAATAATAAATCAAAAGACAAATTACAGCAAAGTCTCCATGCTGGTGCAATCCTGACTTTATTTTTTTAACAAGAGAAACGTAAATTTAGGGGGTTATAGGCTGAAAACCATGACTTCTCCAAATTTCTGTGAATTGCCTAAGGTATCAGTAGTAAGCCTTAAGCAGACCGACAACACTACAGCTTATCACCGTAGGGTTGCGGGAAAACTTTCAATATCAAGTTAGCTGTTAAACCAATCTCACTAACCTTCCGAAATGATCAACCTAATTTCTTGGAATAAAAACAGGTCAGAGAAAATGGGACATTCTTGAGCAAAAAAAGGATGCATAGTAAATCAAAGAGGCTGGCCAATCTCCCCTCTAACCTAGAAACATGCCGTGTGTAGCGCGAGGATAGTGCGCCTGCGCTGTATGTAGAGGGAAAACGGTGCTCGTTTGCGCCACCTACTGATGACTGGCAAATGAGCAATAGGCACGTCAGGATGGCACTGAAAAAAGGTATTAATATCTTCCCTATTTTCCTATAAGGCTCACAGCGGTGAGAGGGGCTGAAATGTTGGGGCAGCAGGTCATCAGGACCAACAGCAGGAAGTGGGATGTTACTGAACACCGGCAGAGAAACGAGAACTAAATGAAAGCTAAAAGATTACCCTTTGTGGTCCAGAGCGGGGCTCACTGTCTAGGATGGCACTCTGGGCTACAGAAAGAAGGCTCAAGAAAATGACTTCCAGTCGCCTTCAGAACTGCTGCTTAATTAAGTAAGCAGGACCCAGGAGGTAGGAGAAAGTAGACTCAGCCCCTCTAACCAAAAACTGAACCAAGCTTCATGCCAGAGAAAGAAAGATCACAGAAAGAGAGGGAGGGGTAGGAGCAGGGAGAAACGCTCAAGGACCAACCATATCCATAATGTCAAATCTCTCTAAAGGACAAAGCGGAGCACTGGATACCTGGGGGAGTCTTAAACAGTTCTCTGTCTTTATCTGTACAGCTGAAATATTCCATATGGAGTGTGGTTGAATGGTAACAGCATGGATGGTAGAGGCTGTAAGTCTCTAAATGACCTGACCTCTGGAATCCCTTCCTTTGTTGTAACAGAGAGTAAAAATAATGATATCTGTTTTGTGGGCTTCTTGCGAGGATTAAATGAATAAGTGCTTGGACTAATGCCTGCCACATAATGTCAGATTTTAGAGTGCCGTTTATTTCATAATTTTAAAAATTAAAATTTCCCAGCTCTAGTACCACTTCTCAAACACTCCAACTCCCAAAATGCCTGGTAATGGTTCTTTTTGCACCACAAGGTATTTCTCCAGCTGCAAAGCTTCTATCTTCCTCCATCTGGGCATTTCAGTAAACTTTAAAGGCTGAGAGCAGAGTGCCCAGGGCCAGGGGTGGGGGAGAGAAAGGAATGTGCAAGCCTTCAGTCAGAGCTTCCAGCAGTTATTGATAATCCAAATACTATAGCCTACTCTGAGAGCACCACTTATACTGTGTGCTTTCCCTCACACTCCAAACAAAAGATGAAGACTTGATTTTTAACCTGCTGCTACTGCTGCTAAGTCGCTTCAGTCGTGTCCAACTCTGTGCAACCCCATAGGCGGCAGCCTACCAGGCTCCTCCGTTCCTGGGATTCTCCAGGCAAGAATACTGGAGTAGGTTGCCATTTCCTTCTCCAATGCATGAAAGTGAAAAGTGAAAGTGAAGTCGCTCAGTCATGTCCGACTCTTAGTGACCCCATGGACTGTAGCCCACCGGGCTCCTCCATCGATGGGATTTTCCAGGCAAGAATCCTGGAGTGGGGTGCCACTGCCTTCTCCCTGATTTTTAACCTATCTGACCCCAAATATTAGAAATGCCCTATATCACCAAACAAAAACATCAGCTGTGGTGCCTCTTGTTTTTATGACATGCGCCAATGCTGAAATGTCGGACTTGCAGAGCAAATCCGACAGAGGTCTGTTTAGTCATTGGGGCTTTTTTACCTGCAAGTCTAGGAGTTTCCACCTAATGGAAAAACAGGCCCAGGGGCAGAGCACTACTTGGAAAACTGACTTTTTAAACATTAATCAATTTTTGTTTTTCCTTAAAAATTAACTCATTATTAAAATCTATGCATTGAACTACTCCTAAATTACTCTGTGTAGATGCTTTGGGCTGCAAACTAGAGAAGGACCAACTACAAATTGCTTAAATAATAAAGATTTTTTAAAAATCCTGCATAGTAATTGTGAAAGGTACTAACATGTTTAGTTCATTTAGCAGTTTAATAATTCACTATAAAATCCAAGTTTCTCCCTAAACTGATAGGTTACCAAATGTATAATAGCAGCTCCAGGCATCATGCCCTCCTATTATTTTACCCTATCATTTGAATAGGAAAGAAAAATTTCTCCAAAGTGCCCTGATTTTCTTCACATCTAATTGGCCAGAATTGTGTCATATGTCCCTGCCTACGACCAATTATTCAGAGGAAACTGGAGTAACCAATCTGATCAAGATTCACCCAGACTGGGCAGATGCTCAGATTTCACTTAAATAGGATAGATTGATCTGATTGAGGCTCTCTCGGAAAAAAGGAAGTTGTTTTAGGCAACAATATTGATATAACAAGTTTAAGTCAGGATACAATTCTGGGAGATTTCCTAAACAGGGACATCTAGCCATGATGTAACCTTTTCAACTTCAACTAAATAATTAGATTCAATGTCTCAAAGTAATCCCAGGACCCATACTGGTCTGTAAACTGGTTGTGATGGATCCAAAATGAGATAGTGCAGAAACGGAAAGAATTTAGCACTTTTATAACATTTGGCAGATTTTATATCTGTTAAGCCTAATGAAAATTTGGAACTTGTCTTTTTTATGCTTTGGTTTTTATTTTTAATAACTGATTTTCATTGTATTCTATGAAATTTTGAGTCTACGATGGCCTGAAAAAAATAATAACCAAAATAGTCATTCAACAGAGAGAGATTGACCTGTGCAACATGTCTAACTTTAAGTGTTACACCTAGAACAAGTTAAATTTTACCTTCAATTGCCATAGCAAGTCTCAGCAGCTTTTTCCTCTAAAGCTGATTAAGGTCTAAGACTTTGAGAGCTAAATTTGTGACTTGAACATTGTAAAATATACTTGAATGTAAAAATTGAATTAAAAAAATAAAACTGGCTAGGACTGTTGAGCTCTAGGTCAGAGGTCCATTACTTTGTTAGCTAGTCAGTTCTAGAAGAGATGAGACCTTTAACTTTGGCCAGCCCCTGGATACATCAAGTAAAAAGGGAGCAGAAGAGAGCTGTGTATGAATTTGAGCAGGTCAGTATTACTGGAAAAACCTGTTATGGCCTGTCCTAACACAAGATGAAAAAAAGTCCTTAGGATAAGCAAAATGCCCCTGTCGGTAAGGACTGGCTTCAAAGTTCATATCACCCCTTCCTTCAAACGAGAAAATCACCTACATTCAATTAGCACTTTAGCTCCTCTCCTATGGAAAATGTTTTGTAAATATATCATCTTATATTTATTTTTCTCAAACAGAAGTCACATTAAGTTATTCTTGCACCACTCCATGAAGGACAGACCTATAGTTAATGCTGAAGGTTAGGAGACTACCTTTGCCATAATTAGTACATATCAATAGTACATCTTCCTTTCCAGCTACTTGAATATGGTTATGCAGCACATTTAAAGTAAACTTTAAAATCACCAACTGCTGAGAAAACATTCCACCTCAAAATGTATTCAAGTTGGACTCCTGAATGGTATCTTTATGAAATTATTAACATACCATCTTCATAGGAAAAGCTCCCCAACATCTTTGAGAGTACTAACCAAGGTACAAAGGAAATAAGGTGCCCAGCAGTTAAGAATTCTAATCTGGGACTTCCCTGGCAGTCCAGCGGCTGGGATTCCATCCTACTGCTGCAGGGGCCACAGGTTCCATTCCTGGTTGGGGAACTTAAAACCTCGCATGCCACAAAGTGCAGCCAAAAGAAAAAAAAGGAAGGAAAAAAATAAAGAGAATTCTAGACTGATTCTCAGACTGAAGCCTGAGAGTAAGGATCATTCTCAGCTTTAGCACATCTACTGATGCCATGGTAGTGGGTTACACTTTCTTCTCCCTGTTTATTTCCCATTGGTGATCCTGGCACAGCTCTCCAAATAATTTTTTAGGTATTTAATTTTAAGAACACAAGAGTAAGGACACTCCCTCCCTCACTGCAGGAGAAGGCAATTTCAAATATTTAACAAGTAAGTTCACCAACATGTGTCTTTGTAAGGGTTTCCTACTTTTCATCCACTGTCATTCTAAGAAATAGTCCCATGATATAACCCCTCAACAGTTCCCATATTGAACTTTAAAAATACAAGTTTGTATCTTTAACCATGGACAAGTCCTCCCACCAGTAGGACTGTGACTTCATCTTAGACTTAGGCAATGATGTTTCTGATTTTTCTCTTTGAGTGTAAGTATTTATTTGTGAAGTCTTGAACTCTGAACTACCTCCAGCTATAGAAATGATTTGGGCAAGTTGCCATGTTCATAATCTTAAATCCTCCAGCTTCTCAGATTATACAAAGTCTCTTGTTATTGAGTTAATCTCAAACTCATAATGTCCTGCAATAAAGCTGTTGGAAATTTTCTGTTTTTCCAACATGTCTTTTCTCTTACACATACCAGAATGAGTTTAAAAAAACTTCCCATATATCAGAGGCATCTGTACAGGCAAATGATTAAAGAGTCTGACTGCCTGCCACAACACTGGAACAAGATCTGGGAGAAAACATTAATGAATAAAGGATTATAACCCTGGACATGTAAGTAAATGCAGCTTAAAATATATACCGTTAATTTCCTCAAAAAATAGCCTTTAAACTAGACACAATTATACTCCATGCAACTCTATATTATAGCAATTTAAATAATCTAGATAACTAATAAATATTTATTAAAATGAATACATTTTCAAAAACACAAGATATATCACCTGGTTGAAAAGGCAACTTCTTGGTGGCATCAAGCTTCCCATAAATAAACTACATACAAGGCAATCACAGTCCTTGATACCAAAGACAAAGCCCAAGTCTATTTGAAGACATCTGAGGATAATTGGAGAAGGGAATCAAAGGTGGGATATCTCAAAGAGCTCCCTGTGTTTTCATCTGGGAACCCTTTGAACACTCCCAACCTGTAAAATGGCAGCCTGTTTTCACAGCCACTACTACACCTGGGACCATCCCCCAGACTCAGTGCACCGGTGAGCCCATCTTCCTCTCGTCCATTAGATTCACTTTCCCAGGAACTTGCTGTAGGGCCCATGAAACTAGTTTCCATCTCTGCTGAACACTTGCAGTGAAGACCCAAACTAGGAGTTGTGAGATGGCCATTTCCTCCGCATCAAAGCAGAGGAAGGCAGTCTGCAGCAAAAGAAAACGAGACAGGGAGTAGGGAAAGCCACAGAGATGAGAACTGGACCTCCAGGACTGCCTGTACTCCTAGCTCCAGTGTCCTGTGCCACCTAGCCATCAGTGCGGTTCCTTGAGCTGACTCAATAGTCAAGTGAGTGAAGTTGCTCAGTCGTGTCTGACTTTTCATAACCCCATGGACCTGCCAGGCTCCTTCATCTGTGAGATTTTCCAGGCAAGAATCCTGGAGTGGGTTGCCATCCCCTTCTCCAGGGGCTCTTCCTGACCCAGGGATTGGACCCAGGTCTCCTGCATTGCAGGCAAACTCTTTACCATCTGAGCTACCAGGGAATCCCCAATAGCCAAGATGTCTATGTAATAAAATGGTGGGTAGAATAAGACTAAAAAAGAAAAAGGATGCAGTGATGGGCTGGACTTCCTTTGAGGGCTCTGGGAGCCACTTAAGGGCTTTAAGCAGAGTGGCTCATATTTGGGAATCATCTTTACAAACACCACCCTGAGAATGGGTTCCAGTGGAGCAAGACTGCAGTGAAGAGGGTTTTGTGATAGTTGAACAGTGCATGGTACCAAGGAAGTATCTGTTGCTAATATGTAATGCTGCCTGCTGGCATAATTTAAACAGATAGGCTACCTCTTTTCAAAGGAACATGTTTCATATAAGCTCTCTCGAAACACAAAACTCGTTCTTTGTCACCCCAGCACAATGAGTTATTAGAATGTTAGTCTAAATCTTTATGAGTGTGTAATTAAATCATTAGGATTAGAGATTAAGTCACAAGAGTCTCCATTATTTAATTGCGCTGTACTCTGGAATCGCCCAGGAAGAATATCACTCTACTGCTTTTAGCAGCTGCTATTTCTTCCTGAATGATGTTGTTCTTCTCTTTCCTAAGTCTCTCAAAGTAATTTCAACACATATATTCATATAGTAATACTTGGTGGCAGATACTCTTACTAATTTCACAGGTTGTTCCTAAATCCCTTAAGACTGGGGGGCTTTGTACACTTCTAAATATAATGATTGTTAAGATGGCTTAGAGAGAGGGAGAACACAGCGGGGATACTGAAATGGGGACCATCATGGCTCTGCAATAAACAGGAACTTCACTTTTTCTACAATTCAAGACCTACAGCAGGTGCAGCTCATGGAACACATTTTAAAAACTGATTTTCATCCTAAAAAATAAATCACAAAAACAAATATTTAAGATTTTTTTCACTGCCACTAACATTTATCCTTTTTAATTAAAAATGTTGAGGATTCAAGTCAATGTTTTCCATAACTTGTCCTTATAGAATTTTATTTAGAGTTAAATGGTCAGATATGTTATCCTGACTTATATTTCTACCTGTTTAATAAGCCCAAATACTCCCTAACTATACTTGATCCATTCTGAGGCCAAAATTTGGGGCAGGGGTGATCTTCGTCAAATCTGAAGTTTAGGGCACCTAAATCCTGCTAACAGAAAATTCATACTAAACCTTCCCCCCAAAATCTGTTTTATTCTGGCAGAAAAGTTATTAAACACTATCAGCCAAAAATTTAATAAAACCACTAATTCCAAGGCCAGCTACTCAAGGGTGGTATATTAAAAAAATGGGTCAAGTATAGTTCTTTCCAGTTCTAAGAATAGTGAAAATATTAATACAATAATAAAAAAGAACAGCTAAACTTTATTGAGCAGTTAACATGTACTCACAGGGCACTATTCACAGTGCTTGGCATGGCTTCCAGTCACTTAATAATCAAAATAACCCTGTGAGTAGTACTATCATTATTCCTATATTACAGCAGAGGACACTGAGGCATAAATAAACCAAGTAATTTCCCCGAGGTCACACAACCAAGAAGTGGTGCAGTACGATTGCAGCATCCACACTGAGCTACTTTCCAAGACTCACATACTGCCTTGGGTTTAAAAAAAAAAGGGGGGGGGCACTGAATTCCTTAGTATGACAGCAGAAAGAAAAAATATTCAGGATAAACTGCAGACTTTTCCACACCGTCTCCACCATCACTTTCACTGAAAAAAGCCTAAGGGACTCCACCTGGCAGTAGTTTCTATAGCCAGTTTTAAATAGCCAATTTTAAAGAGACAAATGTATAAACAAGTGGCAATCTCAAGACTTTATGTACTAAAATTACATTCAACATAACATTCCTAGGGCACCCAGAGGTGAAGTGCATTTCCCAAGTAAGGATCTCCCCCAAAGCCAGGAGGTCAATAGCAGGTCACAGAGTTCTTTCGAAGACATGATCCAGGCTTTTCAAGCATACCCATACACTTAACCGGAGAAGGCAATGGCACCCCACTCCAGTACTCTTGCCTAGAAAATCCCATGGACAGAGGAGCCTGGTAGGCTGCAGTCCATGGGGTCGCTAAGAGTCAGACACAACTGAGCGACTTCACTTTCACTTTCATGCATTGGAGAAGGAAATGGCAACCCACTCCAGTGTTCTTGCCTGGAGAATCCCAGGGACGGGGGAGCCTGGTGGGCTGCCGTCTATGGGGTTGCACAGAGTCAGACATGACTGAAGTGACTTAGCATACACTTAACTCCATCACACATACCAGTGACAATCACACAGCAAACAGCCAAAATGTCAAAGAAATCAATCAAGTATGGTCAACTATTTGGATTGTCCCCATTAGTATTACTGTTCATTTCAAAATAACAAGTTAGACCATTATTTATCAATGGTCTGTATTCATGTGGAAACAGATGAAATCCCCCCAATTTTTTTTTAATGCACAAGAATACCCTTCCACTAACAAGATTCATCTAGTTTGTGTAGTGGAGGCTGGGGAAAACTCCAGTAACCGAATGTTAACTAACTTGAATTTAGCTCACCAAAATTTTTGTTTTATGGGACTGTGGTTTAAGCATCACTAATCTAAAAAGCTCTTCTTATCCTTTGTGATTAACCTATTTATTCTAAATAACTGCCTGCCATGCTATCTAGTAGAAAATTTAGACTTTTCCCTTATCTCTTGCAGACATTAAATTTATGTTTAGCTTTTTAAATAAGCAGGGAACTAGAACTAAATGTAGAAAAAAGACCAAACAGTCCCATTTTCTGGTTTAGGGAGATAAGGCTTTAGGCAAACAGGAAAAAAAAAAAAAAAAGATAATTAGCTAACCCAATTATAAAATACAGACAGAATGCACAAGTATTTTATGTCCATTTTGGATGATGTCAGGCACTTGAATGAACAATGGCAAAAAACTCACATGAAAAGCTATTCATATATGGGCCTTTATCTATAGCATTTAATTTCTATGAGCATTTCAAAGTTTCTGTAGTGTAGTGGTTAGGTTTTGCCCACCAGAGCAAAACCAGTATACCCCACAGCCAGTGCCTCCCATCAGGAAGCTTCCACACCTCTTATCATCATCCATCAGAGGGTAGACAGAATGAAAACTACAATCACAGAAAACTAACCAAACTGATCACATGGACCACAGCCTTGTCTAACTCAATGAAACTATGAGCCATGCCATGTAGGGCCACCCAAGATAAACAGGTCATGCTGGAGAGCCCTGACAAAACGTGGTCCTCTGGAGAAGGGAATGGCAAACCACTTCAGTATTCTTGCCTTGAGAACCTCATGAACAGTATGAAAAGGCAAAAAGGTATGACACTGAAAGATGAACTCCCCAGGTCTGTAGGTGCCCAAAATGCTACCGGGGAAGAGCTCCAGTAGGAAAAATAGCTCTAGAAGGAATGAAGAGGCTGAACCAAAGTGGAAACAACAGCCAGTTGTGGATGTGTCTGATGATGAAAGACAAGTCTGATGCTGTAAAGAACAATATTGCATAGGAACCTGGAATGTTAGGTCCATGAATCAAGGCATACCGGAAATGGTAAAACAGGAAATGGCAAGAGTGAATATTGACATTTTAGGAATCAGTGTACTAAAATGGACCGGAATGGATGAATTTAGTTCAAATGACCATTATATCTACTACTGTGGGCAAGAATCCCTCGGAAGAAATGGAGTAGTCCTCATCGTCAACAAAAGAGTCCAATGTGCAGTACTTGGATGAAATCTCAAAAACGACAGAATGATGTCTGTTCATTTCCAAGGCAAACCATTCAATATCACAGTAATCCAAGTCTATGTCCCAACCACTAATGCCAAAGAAGCTGAAGTTGAACAGTTCTATGAAGTACAAGACCTTCTAGAACTAACACCAAAAAAAAAAAAGATGTCCTTTTCATCACAGGGGACAAAAATGCAAAAGTAGGGAGTCAAGAGTTACCTGGATAAACAGGCAAGCTTGGCCACAGAGTACAAAATGAGCAGGGGAAAGGCTAACAGTTTTGCCAAGAGAATTCAGGCACTAGTGATAGCAAACACCCTCTTCCAAGAACACAAGAGACAACTCTACATACACATGGACATCACCAGATGGTCAACACTGAAATCACACTGATTATATTCTTTGCAGCTAAAGATGGAGAAATTCTATATAGTCAGCAAAAACAAGACTGGAAGCTGACTGTGGCTCAGATCATGAACTCCTTATTGCCAAATTCAGACTTAAATTGAAGAAAGTAGGGAAAACCACTAGGCCTTTCAGCTATGACTTAAATCAAATCCCTCACGACTATACAGTAGAAGTGAGAGATAGATTCAAGGGATTAGATGTTATAGACAGAGTGCCTAAAGAACTATGGATGGAGGTTCATAACATTGTGTAGGATGTGGTGATCAGAACCATCCCCAAGAAAAAGAAATGCAAGAAGGCAAAATGGTTGTCTGAGGAAACATTACAAATAGCTGAGAAAAGAAGAGAGGCTAAAGGCAAAGGAGAAAAAGAAAGATATACCTATCCGACTGCAGCGTTCCAACGATATCAAGGAGAGAAAAGAAATCCTTCCTAAGTGAACAAGGCAAAGAAAGAGAGGAAAACAATAGAATGGGAAAGACTAGAGATCTCTTCAAGAAAATTAGAGACACCAAGGGAACATTTCATGCAAAGATGGGCAGAATAAAGTATGGACAATAAAGGACAGAAACAGTATGGACCTAACAGGAGCAGAAGATATTAAGAAGAGGTGACAGGAATACACAGAGGAGCTATACAAAACAGATCTTAATGACCCTGATAACCACAATGGTGTGATCACTCACCTAAAGCCAGACATACTGGAGTGTGAAGTCAAGTGGGCCTTAGAAAGCATCACTATGAACAAAGCTAGTGGAAGTGATGGAATTCCAGCTGAGCTATTTCAAATCCTAAAAGATGATGCTGTGAAAGTGCTGCCCTCGATATGCCAGCAAATTTGGAAAACTCAGCAGTGGCCACTGGACTGGATAAGGTCAGCTTTCATTCCAGTCCCAAAGAAGGGCAATGCCAAAGAATGCTCAAACTACCACACAATTGCATTCATTGCACATGCTAGCAAAGCATTGGAGAAGGAAATGGCAACGCACTCCAGTGTTCTTGCCTGGAGAATCCCAGGGACGGGGGAGCCTGGTGGGCTGCCGTCTATGGGGTCGCACAGAGTCGGACACGACTGAAGCGACGCAGCAGCAGCAGCAGCAGCAAAGCAATGCTAGAAATTCTCCAAGCTAGGATTCAGCTATACGTGAACTGAAAACTTCTAGATGTTCAAGCTAGATTTGGAAAAGGCAGAGGAACCAGAGATAAATTGCCAACATCCACTGGATCATAGAAAAAGCAAGAAAATTCCAGAAAAACATCTACTTCTGCTTCATTTACTACACTAATGCCTTTGACCATGTAGAGCACAACAAACCGTGGAAAATTCTGAAAAAGATGGGAATACCAGACCACCATACCCTCCTCCTGAGAAATCTATATGCAGATCAAGAAGTAACAGTTGGAACCAGACATGGTACAACAGACTGGTTCAAAATTGGGAAAGGAGTATGTCAAGGCTGTATATTGTCACCCTGCTTATTTGACTTATATGCAGAGAACATCAGGTGAAATGACAGGCTGGATGAAGCACAAACTGGAATCAAGATTGCTTGCACAAATATCAATAACCTCAGATATGCAGATGACACCACCCTTACGGCAGAAAGTGAAGAGGAACTGAAGAGCCTCTTGATAAAGGTGAAAGAGGAGAGTGAAAAAGCTGGATGCTTGGGGCTGGTGCACTACGATGACCAAGAGGGATGGTACGGGGAGGGAGGGAGGGAGGGAGGGGGGTTCAGGATGGGGAACACGTGTATACCTGTGGCAGACTCATGTTGATGTATGGCAAAACCAATACAATATTGTAAAGTAATTAACCTCCAATTAAAATAAATAAATTTATATTTTTTAAAAAGCTGGCTTAAAATTCAACACTCAATAAATGAAGATCATGGCATCCAGTCCCATCACTTCATGGCAAATAGATGGGGAAACAATGGAAACAGTGACAGACTATTTTCTTGGGCTCTAAAATCACTGCAGATGGTGACTGCAGCCATGAAATTAAAAGACACTTCCTCCTTGGAAGAAAAGCTATGACCAACCTAAACAGCATATTAAAAAGCAGAGACATTACTTTGCCGACAAAGTACCATATAGTTCCAACAATGGTTTTTCGAGTAGTCATGTATGGATGTGAGAGTTGAACCATAAAGAAAGCTGAGCACCAAAAATTGATGTTTTTGAACTGTTGTCAAAGACTCTTGAGAGTCCCTTGGAATGCAAGGAGATCAAACCAGTCAAGCCTAAAGAAAATCAGTTCTGAAAATTCATTGCTGGGACTGATGCTGAAGCTCCAATACTTTGACCACCTGATGTGTAGAGACAATTCATTAGAAAAGACCCTGACGCTGGGAAAGATTTAAGGCAGGAGAAGAATGCAGGATGACAGAAGCGAGATGGTTGGATGGCATCACCGATTCAATGGACATGAGTTTGAGCAAACTCTGAGAAATGGTGAAGACAGTGATGCCTGGCATGCTGCTGTCCATGAGGTTGCAAAGAGTCAGGCATGACCAAGCACCACCACCACCAACATCCAAGGTTATCATGCTCGCCTTACACAAGAAAGGTCCCCAGTTCGAAACTGGGCAGAAACATCTTTCCTCTCTGGAGTTTGTATTTGGGCCTCCCTGGTGTCTCAAATGGTAAAGACTCTGCCTGTAGTGAGGGAGACTCAAGTTCGACCCCTGGGTCAGAAAGATCTCCTGAAGAGGAAAATGGCAACCCATTCCAGTAATCTTGCCTGGAGAACTCCATGGACAGAGGAGCCTGGAGGGTTATATAGTCCATGGTGTTGCAAAGAGTTGGACATGACTGAGGGACTAACACACCCTGGGCGTGTTAGGAAAACAAACTCCCCTGGTAAAACGTGAGAGTCCTAGAAACATTGAGGCCCTAGAAATCACCTCATTCATGAAAATATACATTTGGCTTTATTTTGTCAGGTATTTTCCTAAAAATAATGGCCCACGAGATCAGAAACACATTTGCAAATTGTTTGTTACTGAAAACAAGTGGGTTTGATAGTCCACAATCAATCTACACAAGAAGCAAAAGAGCATGAGATTTCTTTTCAGCTTCAGGCAGATATTGCCCATTGCTTATTCAGGCACACTTTAGCCATGTGCCTAGCTTAAAAACATTTCCCAGCCTCCTTTGCACATACAGGACACCAAAATTCATGGATGCTAAAGTATCTTATATAAAATAGTGTTGTGCAGTCATATTACTAGTTTCTGGCCAATATAATATAAGTGCAAGTTCATAAGTGGATTTCCATGAAAAGTATCCTAACAGGGGACTAATTCAGTTAACAGGTACCCTTTTGTTCTTGATCCTTCCTGCTATCTGAATATAAATTATGACGGCTTGAACTATGGCAGTCATAATTAGAAGACTTTCTTGAACAAGAAACCTAGGTTTTTTCCTTCTCCCTTCTCTCTCCCACTTCTTTCCCCTTGTATCATGCAGTGTAATACTTACAAAAGTCCTAACAATGTAGGGAAGCTTAGAAAAAACCTGAAACCTGGAAGGACACAGTGTTGCCATAACTCTACACTGCCTCCCCTCAAGACTTTTACATGTAAAAAAATCAATTCTTTTTTAAGGTGCTGTTTTTTTAAGTTTCATGTTATATACCTGGCCTTAATGGGAGTCAGCTTACAGGAGCTTACCCTGCCAGACAGTCAAAGTAACCATGACTCCTGATATTGTTGTGTGATCTCTTCCCACACTAAACTAGGCAGTCTATATGGCAAAAGGGACCTGTGATTTCCAAAGCTAGGTCATAAAAGGCCTGGCAGCTTCCAACTTGGTTTCATGGATTATTCCACTCTGGGGTTAACCAGTACCAACATCACAAAGCAACTCAAGCAGCCCGGGGGAGATGCCCACATGAAAAGAAAGTGAGGTCTCCCTTAGGAAGAAGTTGAGAATCACACAAGGAAAACACCCTGAAAGTGTATCATGCCATCTCAGTCAAACCTTCGGATGACTGTATTCTCATGAGACACCTCAAGCCAGAACCAGATATTCCTAAATTCCAGACTCAAAGAAACCATGAAAGGTAATAAGCAGTCATTCACTTTGGGGTAATTTGTTATTGGCAATGGACAATAAAATGTTTGTGTATTGACGTTAATCCTCCAGAACGCCCTGGTATTGTAATCTAGTGCCCATGAAATTAACCTTGAACTGCTCAAAATTACTTCATTAGTTATACTCAGTATTCACAGGGAGCTGGTTTCAGGACCCCGATGGATACCAAATCCATGGATGCTCAAGTCCCTTACACAGTGTAGTGCAGTCAGCCCTCCATATCTGTGGGTCCCACATCTGCAGACTCAACCAATCCTAACTCAAACTCCACTGGTACTGAGGGCTGACTGTATTTCTGCATTATCATTTTATTAGACCTATCAACAGAAGCTCTATGAGATTAGGGATCTGTCTGACATAGCTCATCACTGAATTTCCCAATATATGCCACAGACATGAGTTTGAGTAAACTAGGAGGCAGTGAAGGACAGGGAAGCCTGGTGTGCTTCAGGGGTTCGCATGGGGTCACAAACAGTCAGACACAACTTAGCGATTGAACAACAAATGCCGCAGAACCTGGCATGTTCAGTAAGAGGTTGCTGAATACGTGAACAATCAAATGTGTGACCGCAGAAGGGAGGAACAGTGTGGTCAGCTACTAAGGTTGAGTGATTTTTATTCTCTTCCCTGTTTGTTGTCTAGTTCTGTCTGACCAGTGGCATGTTGTACAAGAAGGAGCCCATCAAGTCCTTGAATGTTATCAGGCTCAGAAAAGATAATTAACTTGAGATCACATCCTGAATTGGTTTCCATTCCATTTTGTTTTGAATTCCAAATAAAAACCAGAGTCCCTGGGATGGAGCCAGTGATGTAAACAGACAGGTATAATCACAGAGGCAGCACCCTGTAGCACAGAAGGTAACAAGCACAAAGCTATGGAAAGAGGACGGGATGTGAAGGGGGGGTTACACGGCCCCACTCCCCAGAGTCTCTGTGACCTCTGTAATCACCCTCTGTGATCTCTGGGGCCCAGAGCTATTTAATCCCCAGTTTAAGAAAACCTTGGGGTGAATTAAATCAATCTAAAAGTACTAATTCCAAAAAGTAGATATAAAAGAAACAGTTTTTTGAAGGAGAAGGAAAACTATTTCCAAAAAAGGAAATTCAAATCTTGACTTTATGCTAAATCATATTTACTTTATTCTTATTTTATTCCTTCAATTACTATCCCTAGATCAGAATAAAGGAAAATATATTTGTCCCTCAGTGGACACCAAAATCTGCAGATGCTCAAGTGCCATAGTTGGCTGACCCTCTGTATCTGTGGTTCTGCAACCACAGAATCAACTAACTGAGGATCACTTGTAGCGTTTATTGAAAAAAACCTTTGTATACATCGATTCACATAGTCTTAAACCCATATTGTTCAAGTACCAACTGCATTCACTTTCAGATATTCCCCTCTTCTGTTGCTAGGACAGCTGCTCTTTTTTTAAACTTTGTATTATGTGTTGGGGTATAGCCAGTTAACAATGTTGTAATAATTCCAGGTGAACAGCAAAAGGATTCAGCCATAGATATTCATGTATCCATTCTCCCCAAACTCCCTTCCCATCCAGGCTGCCACACAATATTGAGCAGAGTTCATGTGCAATACAGTAGATCCTTGTTGCTTATACATTTTTAAATAAGAGTGTGTGTATGTCCATCCCTAACTATTCCTTCTCCCCATCCTTCTCCCCCAACAATAAGTTTCTTCTCTAAGTCTATAAGTCTGTTTTGTAAGTTCATTTGTATCATTTCTTTTTAGATTCTACTTATGAGGGATGTCATACAATATTCCTCCTTTTCTGTCTGACGTCCTTCACTCAGTATGACAAACGCTAGGTCCATCCATGTTGCTGCCAATGGCGTTATTTCATTCTTTTCAATGGCTAGGTAATATTCCAGCGTATATGTGTACCACAGCTTCTTTACCCATTCCTCTGTTGATGGACATTCAGGTTGCTTCCATATCTCCGCTATTGTAAACAGTGTTGCAATGAACATAGGGGTCCATGTATCCTTTCGGATTATGTTTTTATCTGGATATATGCCTAGGAGTGGGATTGCAGAGTCATATGGTAGCTCTATTTTCAGTTTTTTAAGAAAAAAAAAAAAAAACTGTTCTCCATAGTGGCTGTACCAACTTACATTCCCACCAACAGTTTAAGAGTGTTCTTTTCTCTCCACGCCCTCACCAGCATTTATTGTTTGTGGATTTTTTTATGATACCCATTCTGGTTGGTATAAAGTGATACCTCATTGTAGTTTTGATTTGCATTTCTCTAATAAGCAACAGTGTTGAGCACCTTTTCACATGTCTACTGGCCATCTGTATGTCTTCTTCGGAGAAATGTCTATTCAGGTCTCCTGCCCATTTTTTGAGTGGGCTGTTTGTTTTGATGCTGTTAGCGTCATGAGCTGTTTGCAGATTTTGGAGACTAGTCGCTTACTGGTCACATCATTTGCAAATATATTCTCCCAATCTGCGGGCTGTCTTTTCACTTTGTTTGTTGTTTCTTTGCTGTGCAAAAGCTTTTGAGTTAGTAGGCCCATTTGTTTATTTTTGTTTTTATTCCATTATTCTTAGATACAGATCAAAAAACATACTGCTGTGATTTATGTCACAGAGTGTCCTGCCTGTGTTTTCCCCAAGAAGTTTTATAGTGTTTGGTGTCACATTTTGGGCTTATTTTTGTGTATGGTATTAAAGAATGATCTAATTTCTTTTTTTTTTTAATTTTTATTTTCACTTTATTTTACTTTACAATACTGTATTGGTTTTGCCATACATTGACATGAATCCACCACAGGTAATTTCATTTTTTTTTAAATGTAGCTTTCCAGTTTTCCCAGCACCATTTGTTGAACAGACTGTCTTTCTGACATTGTGAGTCTTGTCTCCTTTGTCATAGATTAATTGCCCATAGGTGCATGGGTTTATTTTGGGGTTTCTATCCTATTCCATTGATCTATATTTCTCTTTCTGTCAGACTTCTCTTTTAAAAAAAAAAAAAAAATCAAACCCAAGCCAGTATGGTGGCAGCAACATCCTGCCAAGGGAACTCCTATGAAAGCTTCTGTCTGAATAGAGATTGGCCAACAAAGGGATAAGACAAAATTCCATTTATTCTTAGCAAGGTATATAGCCCCAAACTCTAAAGGCAAGTGATAAGAATACTTTCTATTGACATAGCACTTCATAATTTTCAAAGGCCTCCTCCTACATGAATCTCACCTATATCCCACAGCAACCCTAGGAGATATAATGGAGAGGAAATATTGGGACCTCTTTCCTAAAGCCCAAAACCCCTATGTCTAACAGCTCCTCGATATCTATATCCAAGTATTCTAATACCCCAGACCACTTCAAACTCAACAGGTTATAACACCAAACTCCCCATCAGTCCCATGGTCTTAAGAGTTCCTGGAATTTGTTTTAAAATTTTAGTATGTATGGTAAGACACATAGATATGGAAATATTGTCATACAGGAATAAGGTTTGCACACATTCAGCTCCCTGGAAACAGGAGGCCGTGTAGGGCAGGGGGCACAGAGGAAGGATAAGGCAGGGTCAGTCAGGAAGCAGAAGGATGGGGTGGGAGTGGGGTAATGGTGAAATGAAGGCAAGAGCCTTTACTGTGGTTTCACAGGAAGGATCAGGTCAGGCATGGTAGATGAATGTAAGTAATTTAGCAGACTGTGAGGCTTAGGGGCTATCCATAGTTATCTGGTGTCTGTGTGTTGAGTGATTAAGGCAGGTGAATAGTGGATAGAAGAGACTGATAAAGGAGGTGGTTGGGGTGACAATTGGTTGGTCTGTACTGCCCACACGTGAGTTTTTGTCTCTAGGAATTAGCTAACCCTGGGAGGGATGGTCCCCCAGGGTCAGTAAGGTCCCAGCTGTGAAGCATCAGAATACAGAAAACAAAAAGGAAATGGTTAACACGCCTTCCTACACATTGTTACCCCTCCTGATTTCAGTCTCAGGAGTGGGTGGCCAACCACCCACTGGCCCAAGCCAGACACCTGGTCACTACTGATTCCTCCACTCTCCTACACCACATGCCTCCTCTCTCCCTCCTCGGTCCCCTCACTGCTCAGTCCTTCATCTCTAACCCTAGCTGTCACACCATACTTTCTGAATGATATCCTGGAAGCTAGCCAGTGTCCTGGTCCTACCTCACCCACCCCTTCCTCTGCTGCTGCTGCTGCTAAGTCGCTTTGGTCATGTCTGACTCTGTGTGACCCCATAGACGGCAGCCCACCAGGCTCCCCCGTCCCTGGGATTCTCCAGGCAAGAACACTGGAGTGGGTTGCCATTTCCTTCTCCAAGGCACGAAAGTAAAAAGTGAAAGTAAAGTCACTCAGTCATGTCCAACTCTTAGCGACCCCATGGACTGCAGCCTACCAGGCTCCTTTATCCATTGCATTTTCCAGGCAAGAGTACTGGAGTGGGGTGCCATTGCCTTCACTGACCCCTTCCTCAGTCCTGACAATAGTGACCAATTCTATGCGCAGCTCTAACCACCTCACTCCCATGCTCAAATCCTTCAAAGACCTTTGTTTTATCTTCATTAAAAGCATGTGAAATCGTATCCTCAGCTCCCTAATTAAAGTTTCGCAGAATCCTTGAGTAAAACAAGCCTTCTCAGAAAAGCCCCCTTTTGCCCCGACATTCCCCCAAATGACTCAGAGGGTGAAAGTGTTCATTGCTCAGTCATGTCCAACTCTTTGTGACCCCATGACCTCATTACCTAGAGGGTAAAGGCCACAATTCAGGAAACACAGGTCAAAGCAGAGACCCTAAATCAAGGCCTTCCTGGAGCAGCCTCCTACGCAGACAGCCTCATTTCCCACACAGCCTGCCTCCTGCCCCAAGTTCACCTTTGACATGCCACTAACTCTGAAAACGTAAACCCTGAACACATCTTGCCTCTAGTAGTCTTTGACCCGATTTTGCTGGGCTGGCTTTTCATAAAACAGGTCAATGAAGCAATGGTGTACAGGGGACATTACAATATATATCTATGGTGGTTTAAGACATAGTCATAAATTCTTTGTCACTCCTATCACTGAGAAATCAAGTCCAACTCCCCACCTCTTGGATATGGCCTCACCTTAGTGATTCATATCTGACAATTAGAATGCAACACCAGAACAAATACCGATATGGAACCAAGACGCTCCTGCAGCTGTGCAAAATTAATCATCACCCTCATTCTTGATTTACAACTCTTTCCAGAGAGTGAAACAATTTTATATAAATGCAGTATCATGCACGGCCAACCTCATTTGCTTTTCCTGTTCAGCAGGCTGAAGATATAAAAGCTGAGCTAATACAAAATGCATGTATTCTTAACCTGAGAGTCAATAAGGAAAATGAATGTGCTCTTCCATCCAGCATAACAACAAGCATTTGTGCTCCTAACAATTTAAATAACTCCCCGCTCGCACTTCAACAGTCCCAGGATGAAAGATGCTTGACGGCTTCATGCAAAAGTACTCTAAAGAGAATGTTCCTGGGGAAAGCACTATCAACCAAGGCACATTTCCTAAACAGCTTTCTCCCAAACTTGCAGAATCTTTTAGATAGATCAAAGGACACAATTAACAGGAAATTGCATTTTCTTTGCATATCAACAAAGTGGCCAATTTAGGAGATCAGAGAGAAAAAAGATGTACACAGAGTTTTAGGGGAAAAAATATTGAATCCAAAGGCTTCTGTTAAAGCGATGCCTATGCGATCTTTGACATGGAAAAGGTTTTAACAGCTGATCAGTGGACACTTTAATTCATCCCTTGCCCGAACTCTAAGATTTAATGAGAACTTTGAATGCCTTTAAAATAAAAAAAGAAAAAAAATTTTAACTCCTGAGATAAGAGATGATTGTCTGAAGAATAAAAATTCTTTTATTCACTAAGCAAGTAGTTTTAAGTATCTGTTTAGCAGCAGTAGCAGCAGAATAGCTAGTCAAGTACTAAGAATTTCTGAGCCTAAGTCAGAGGTAGAGTCTTAAATCCTGGGCACTTAACCTGATCTCTTTCATTTTCTTAATACACTATATGCAGTAGAGGAATTTTGGCAAGGTTCTTGGAAGGAGCAGTTTGTGTATTCAACCTACCAAGTTTACACAAAGGCAGTAAAAGAAGAATCTGTACATGTTCTCAAAGAGAAAGTTTGAAAATTTTACTCTTGGGTCAAATGACAGAAAAGGCATAACAAATCAGCGATACAGTCATCTAAAAGTCTCCCAGCCTTAGGAGTAGAGGACAGCTCTACTATACTGGCTCAGGAGACTTTATACAGAGGGTCACAGCTCAGGAATTTAACTCTAAGGAGCAAGGATGGTGTTCTTGGAGATTTCCTGCTATCTAACTGCATCCCTCTTACATTCACCAAGTCAGATTAAAAACAAAGGAGGCAGAGGAACCATCATTATAAGATGCTGGTAACCTTGAAAGGAAGAGAAGTCACTAAAAGGCAACTTAAGAGCAGGTGGGACCACTTACAGCCTAGGTAAGTTTACAGGTCTCTGGTCTTGCTATCCTTCCCAGAAAAAGGAGACTCGTCCTTTGCAAAGGCCCCCCTTCCCTGGGGGATGTCAGCTTCCAATAGGGAGAAAGTCCTGGTCACATGTCAGTTTCCCAGAGTGCCTCAGTTATTCATCCATTCTATCTGCCAACAAATAAACAGTGTCCACTGTGTACAAGATGTATTGTGAGGTACTAAAAATACAATAATGAAAACGACATACAGAATTCAGCAAGAGTGATTGACAATACACAGCAAATTAGACAACAAATATTTGTCATAAGAGCTATGAAAAGAGCAGGGTATAAAGAGAAAGCCAACAACAGAGGACCTGATGGAGCCTGGACTGCCGGGAAGGCTTCTCTATGGAAATGGCTTTTCATCTGAGCTCAGACACAGCAGCATGGAACAGGCAGGCGGGAATCGTGCAGGTATGGACGTGGGCAGAGCCCTCGGACAACATGGTGGGAGGGGAAGGAGGGGTAATCTCATAGGGTCTCTTAGGTCACACTAAGGATCTCGGTTTTCATAATAAGAGCAACAGAAATCCACTAAAGGCTTTTAAGTAGGGAGATGACATGATGAGGTTCCTCTTCTCTAAAGATCAGGACAGTTTGGGAGGACAAGAGTGAGGCTGAGAGGACACAGAGCTACACAAGGGGTAACTTACACAAGGGCAGAGCTGAGCTATGGGGGCTCATAATTTGGGGTCTTCTTCAACCGGCAGTCTTCACATATTTGTCCAACGCTGATTTAGAGACATGTCTGCAACTGTTTGAGGAAAGTGAGGCAAAGAAGCCTGTCTTTCAGAGCCCCCAAATAATACCCTGATCAACAGAGCAAACCTGCCACCGAGCAGGCCTTGTCCTCCTTACAGGGAGGACGGAGACCATCTGACAAACACATACCCTTGGGTAGCCCTGGCACATGTGGTGTGCTGGCTATGCAGACTGTGTATAGCACAGTGCACACTCTGTGCAACAGTATAGGGCAGCCCTGCTACGGGAGGAGGGCGGGTGTGGAGACGGAAGTCTCACCTCTTACCCCCATAATGTCGTCCAACCCATTTTCTCCATCTTGTGTTTCTAGTCATATCACTCCCGTATCACAGGGCTACCCTGCTGACCCACCTTTAACCCAGATTTGATCTGGACTAGGATGACTGTATGGGAATGGGGACAAAGAGAACAATTCTGAAGTCTATTAGAAAGCAAAATCAATAAACTCAAAGACTGGGTGACACAGGGATAAGGAGGCATGGGAGAGGGAAGAGCCACACTTCTACAGCTTCCTAGGGTCCCCCTCAAACAGTTGTTTACTAGCCAAAAAAAACAAAAACAAAACCTGTCACATGACTAATAAAAATTTACACAGAGCCCTTTTTAACTTAAACCAATTTATTTTGGATATATCATGTGACTCTCATAACAGTCTTGTGAGACATGACAGGCTTAATTTTTGTTTCAAAAGTGAAGCTCAAAGATCACATAATTAGGTACAATAGCTAAAAAAAAAAAAAAAAAAAAAAAAACAACCCAAGCCAAGAGCCTAAATCCAAACCCACCCTCTTCCACTAAAGCACATTGCTTGTAAGTGATACAATGATCTAATAGTGCCCCAGACAAGCACTCAGTGGGCATCTGTTATCTCAGAGAGGCTGCCAGAGGAGATAAGCTGGCAAGCCTGCAGTGCGGGCTGCTATGGCCAGGAGGCTAGGGCCCTCACACAGCAAATGCTACTTTAGGGAGCTTGGAATTAGCCTCAAGTCTCTGAAGTGTATGTGTGTGTGTGTTTGTTACTCAGTCGTGTCTGATTCTTTGCAACTCCACAGACTATAGCCTGCCAGACTCTTCTATCCATGGGATTTCCCAGGCAAGACCACTGGAGTGGATTGTCATTTTCTTCTCCAGGGGATCTTCCCAACCCAGGGATCAAACCCAGGTCTCCTACATTACAGGCAGATTCTTTACCATCTGAGCCACTAGGGAATCCCAAGTCAACAAACTAGAGTGTTTCTTTTAAACTACAGAAGATATGGCAAAACACATTGAAATCAGAATTTAAAAGAAAATGGTAAATATATTCTCAACATATGTGACAGATATTGCATTTGCCTCATTCAATGAGAAAGTCAATAAGAAAAACATATATACTACCATATGTAAAATAGCCAGTGGGAGTTAGCTGTATGAGATTCAGGGAACTCAAATTGGAGCTCTGTGACAACCTAAGGGGTGGAAAGGGAGGTTCAAGAGGGAGGGGAAATATGTATACCGTGGCTGATTCATGTTGATGTGTGGCAGAGACCAACACAATATTGTAAGGCAATTATCCTTCAATTAAAAATAAATTTTAAATAAAATATATTTTAAAAAAGAAAAAGATCAAGACAAAAATGGTTACAGGACAGACAATATATAGAAGAGGAAATTACAAAGAAACGTGAAATGATGCTCAACAATGCTAATAATTCCAGAAATGTACATTAAAACAATGATATTCCACTGCTGGCTGGTATCACCCAGTGTTGGCTAGAGTACTGGGTAAGCAGGCACTCTCTAACTGAGGAAATCTAGCCACATCTAACAACTCTCCTGTTCTTTAAACCTGACACTTCAAAGCTTAGAGTTTACACACTGCACAAGGGTACAAATGCATGTGTAAATGCATGTTTGTCATAGCTCTATTTGTAAGAACAAAAAAGTTAAACATCCATCAACAGGAAACTAGTTTCTTAAAGTATGGTACAGCCACCATTATTGAAAACACAGTTGTTAAACAGAATGAGGTAGGTGTGTATTCAACAACATGAACATATATGTATGTGTAGGGGAGGGGGAGAGAGAAGGAAGTAAAACAAAACCAGTGAAACAATGTATTAGATCATACATCTTATCGTTAAGATGAAGTATGTTCTCATGTGCACAGGTATGCACAAAACCGTCAACTGTGAAAACCTACAAAGGCTGGAATAGCCAGTGGGCAGCAAAGTAGCCTAGCTCAAAAAATGACTTTTATTTCATATACTTCAGTATCACTAAAATTTCCAGTGATGAGCATATATCAAGTTTTTAAACTAGTAAGAATAAATATGAAAAGAACCTCTGGAGTTTAATGTCCTTCAGCAAGTAAATATACTCTGTTCTTATTTCTCTTTACTGCTGGGTCGCTTTCCGTTTCAGTGTGAAACTACTTACCTGTTGATCTCACATGAGACATTAACAAGAAATCTCTGCTTTCTTCCTCCACTTTTATAGATAGGCAGATTAAACTGTTCCAATTATCTTCTCTGAAGTGCTGCTATTTCTAAATCAGTCCTCGGAAATGATCAATTCTTAGTTAAGATAAACTAAAAGGAAATCTAAGTATCTGTTGGCCTCCATTTTTCAACGCTCAACTTCCTAAGCTTTCCTCTCTTCAGGAATCTCTAAAAATATGTGAGTTATGTCTCAGAGCCTGTGGATCCATGCAGTTAACCAACAAGCTTATTAATTTGACTTTCTTGCAAACATAATGATCGAATCATTCTAAACAAGCAGGAAGACAGAGCAAAGTCCAAGTGGGATGTTCACATTTATTTGACTTTACGTCAAGCCCTATGATCTCATTTTTCCAAGCATTCCAGGAGCGTTGAGGCCACGAGAGCCAGTGAGCTTTAATCACTCATGCTGTTCCATCCTTCAAACAGCTAGAATGTTTAAAAGGCCCCACATTAAACTTCTTACATGACATCATTTTATAGCTTGCTAATAATCTACATTTGCACAGCATCATTTATCTAATGTACACAAAGAAGCCAACATGGCCTAGATGGCTAGACACAGACTATTAGCCACCGGAGTTCTGCACGGTCAGTAAGACAAATCCACACTCAAAATTCCGGGAGGCCAAAATCTCCCTTCAGATTAGCAAACGGAGAGTTCTGTTTTATTTTTGGTTTGGGACCCTGTTGAACATATTCACATTTTCTGAGCCCGCTCTGTACACGGCACTACATTTTCAAGATCACGTATTCACCAAACATTTAGGACTAGACACTATCAGCCATTTGTAGACTGTTTATTACACACAGGAAGGTCTCTTTAAGTACTTGATCCCGTTTACTCCTCACTGCTGCTTTCAGACCATGGCCCCTCTCACACTTAAAACCGAAGCACATACCTCCCCTTATAGCACCTGCCGCATCATCTGGCTGCAGCCACGTATACCACCTGTTCGGGCACTTCCCCTGTTGACAATTTCTGCATCCAGCTCCACCTCTACTTCTGACATCATTCCTGCTGACACTGACTTAAAATTGGAAGACACACCCCAAACTGGCATTTTTTGTTCCTGGACTTCCTCACTTGCAAAAATCTTGTCCTTGACCACCTCGGCCTCCCATTTCAGTGGTCCCACCCTAGGCTTCTAATGACACAATTACCACTGTTTCATTCCTAAAACCTCCATTTCGAGATTCCCACTTAGACTATCATCACAGTCGTGTTTCATTTTGTTTCCTCCTTTCCTCTGTTATTCCAATTCTTTGACCCCATCGTTAGTTTTCAGCTTTTGTCTGTAAGGTGTCCACAGTCTTCCTCATGGCCCTCTTTACCCAGCGTCGGTTAGACAGTCCTGCATCCACACGGAATTCCTTCACCCCACTATCCCGTGCCCTGGTGAGCCCCTATCTCCACTTCTGCGCTTGCACTTGACTGGCAAGAATGAAATACAGGAACAAGGTCCATTTTTAAAGTAACACTCTCAGTTTTCAAATGGGCCCTCACTTCCTTGCTCAGTTCACTCTATCACACTCCAAAATGACTTCTATATAACTCTTCTCTTGAAATCTCCCATTCCTTTCCCACCCTCAGCTAGTATCTTTGCTCCTAATTTCACCAATGCAAGAAACAGGTAGAGGAATTACCCATTTCACCCACCATCGTTATCTAATGTCCACACACACTGCTTCCTCTCGCTCCTGCATCAATTTGTTTTCTCTGTACCAGATAACGTGTAATAGTTTACAAATGTACCATTAAGTGTCCCTTAAATATTCCACCCCTTGAGCTCACACTCCTCTCTGGTGACCACTCCATATCTCTATATATTTTTAGTAAAAAAAAAAAAACTCAAAAAAAGAGTCATCTGTCTCTCTCTCCACTTCTTTCTCTCCCAGTTTTTTCTTAATCTGTTCCAACCAGACTTTTCTGCCTCTCCATGGAAATCATGCTAATCAAGCATGCTCATGACCTCCATGTTGCCAAACCCGATGGCTGTTTCTTACTATTCACTGTACTCACCTCCACAGTGGCAGCTGACCCACTGACCACACCTCCCCCTTGAAAGGCTGCTCCACCATGGTTCCTGCACCACCATATTCCCCTAACATCTTTCATCTCACACTGGCCAGTCCTCCTTGGGGTCTGCTGTTTGGTTCCCCCTTTCTCTGAGCTCTAAATCTAGAGAAACCCAGGGCTCAGTCTGTGCCCTTCTTCTTTCACTCATTCCTGACAGCGCTTAGAAAGTGACTGTGGTTTTAAGTTTGCCGACAATTTAAAAAATGTATTTATCTACAAAGCTACAACCTCTCACCTATCAACATCTCCACCTAGAGGTCTAACAAACATCTCAATCTTGACATGTCTAGAGAAGAGTTACTGACACCCACCACCACCACCATTATTTGCTCTTCAGTCAAGACTTTCCATCTCAGAAAATGGCATCACCTTCACCCTATTTATCCTGGATAGTTCTCTTGTACATCCCATACCCACTCAATCAGGAAGTCCCATCCAGTAAAACTTTAAAACATATTCTGAGTCCGATCACTTCTTATACAACATGTCCAGTTATCACTCCAGTTTAGACACCATCATCTCATACAATAACATTGTAATTAGTCTCCCAGTTTCTCTCAACTCATTCAATCCATCTTCTGAGGTACAGTCCAAAAGGCCCCTCTAAAGAGAACTCTGTTACTTCTCCTTTAACATCCTCCAATGGCTTCCAGTTACTCTTGGGGAAAAATCGAAACTCCATAGTCTGACCCACGGCTACTTCTCTGACTCCAAGTCCTAATATTCCTTTGGCTTTTCTATGGTCACTTTCTCACCTTATTCAGGATTCTGCTAAAGTGTCACCTTCTTGTGTGGAAAAAAAAAAAAAAACCTAAAAGGACCAGCCAATAGAATTCAACTCCTTTTTTTGAGGAGTGTCACCTCACTATAAAGGCCTTCTTAGAGCCTTATATCTAAAACATTCCTGTTTAGTAGCTTTTTCTCTCTGATACTTGGATCATTCTTGTACTTTCAGAATCTCTGCAGATGAAGGAATCTATCCACACATCCAAAGAAGAGCAAATAATACCATGTATAACCCAATCCCAGAGCAGAGATAGGAGTCAGAGAAGATAATAGAAATTTCAATCTACATGTAAGTGATCAAATACATGGCACAGCATAGCACAGCCAGTCCCAGAATCAGATGTCAATTGCATGAAAAAAAAGAAAAGGTAGCAGTAGGGGCCTAGAGGTGGTGGGAAACAGCCAAAAATCTCTCTCAGAAAGAAAAGGAACCATCTGAGAGGCCAGCAAATCCTAAGGGAAGAGAAAAGAAGGAAAAAAATTTTCAGTAAGATTACTAAATAAATTTAAGAACGCAGATACCATGGTAGAAAATGACAACAAAATAGACCAAAACCCACTCAACAAAAAGAAAAATGAGAAACCATAAATAAACAAAAAACTATAAACGGAAAAGAATATTGAAACAGAGGTTATGTTTAAAATGCCAAAAAACAATCTTTTACCAACTCTAAGCAAATAAATCTGAACACCTGGATAAAAGGGATAATTTTCTTCAAAAATGTACCTTCTACATATTGACCCTGATACAGATACATTAATTTTCATAAAAGAGATAGAATTATTGCCCCAAATAAACTATTGCTGAGGGTGAAATGTATGGAGAGAGTAACATGGAAACTTACAGTACCATGTGTAAAATAGGTAGCCAACAGGGATTTGCTCTATGTCTCAGGAAACTCAACAGGGGCTCTGTATCAATCAAGAAGGGTGGGATGGGGAGGGAGAAGGTAGGGAGGTTTAAAAGGGAGGGGATATATGTATACCTGTGGCTGATTCACGTTGAGGTTTGACAGAAAACAACAAAGTTCTGTAAAGCAATTATCCTTCAATTAAAAAAATAAATATTCAAAAAACTATTGCCAATAAAACATCACAGAAATGTGATTTTATGGGGGAAATTCTATCAAACCTTCAAGGAATGGATAATTCCTATGTTAATAAAATTGCTCCTATGTTAATCAAAAGAGCAAACGAAAAGAAGAATAAATTGCCAACTTCATTTTATGAAGAAGATGTAATACTGATACCTAAATTTAACTTTAAAAAAAACTGCAAAAACAACCCCAATAAACCTCACTTATGAATATGGATGTAAAATCATATATAGAAAGTGAATAACAAAAAATATAAATTGTTTTAACAAGTGGAATTCTTTCCTAGGAACGCAAGACTGGTTCACTTTTTTTTTTTTTTCAATTTATTTTGGAGTATAGTCAAGTAACAATATTGTGATAGCTTCATGAAATGGTTCACTTTTAGATATTACACACTCATTAATGTAATTCACTGTCTTCACAGATTTAAGAAGAAAAACCATACAATTATCTCTAGAAACACTAAAAGGACCCTCCAATAGAATTCAATACCATTCCCAATTTCAAAAAAGGAAAAAAAAAAAACCCTCAGAAATTATGGATATGTGTGTGTCCCTCAGTCCTAAAGTCGGCATCTTATTTAATAGGGAAACACTGGAATCATTTGACTAATGTCTGAAATGAGGCAAGGATGTTCATTATCTTTATGTACTATTATATTATAAGAGGCATTAGCCAACATAATCAGATAAGAGAAAAGCAACTAAAAACATGAAAATTAGATATAATTGTATTTCCTTTCTATTTGTAGATTATGCAGCAGTTGGACATGAATTTGAGCAAACTCCGGGAGATAGTGAAGGACAGGGAAGCCTGGCATGCTATAGTCCATGGGGTTGCAAAGAGTTGGACATGACTTAGCAACTAAACAACAACACACCTATAAAACCAAGGCAATCAAAGAGAAAATTTTAAATAACTTAGTAAAACAGAAACTTATTAGATTAAGAAACAAAATAGCATATAACCTGCATATAGTCATACAGTAATCAGTTAGAAGATAAAAATGGGAAAGAAAATCCCATACATAAGCAAAAATTTTAAAAATCTCCTTTTTTCAGTGTTTCTGCAGATAAATAAATTGATTCTTGGTGCAAAAAAAATAAACAAGCTGAAGCTCAGAAAAAAGGAATTCTGCTTCTGACCAAGATGGAGTAAACTACCTTAAAAAAGAAAGTGAACAAAATATATGAAACAATAGTTTTCAAGACTTTAGCATAAAAGAGGAAAACTATCTTTTTCTTCTACCCATGTAAATTCTCAACTTGGAACTCAGTATCAAAAGACAGATTAGCAAGACAAAAACATATACATTTATTTAATGTAAATTTTACACGACACAGGAGACTTCATAAGCAAATGAAGACGCAAAGAAATGGTTAAAACCAGAAATGCAAATCAAGACCACAATGAGGTACCATTTCATGCCAGTCAGAATGGCTGCGATCCAAAAGTCTACAAGCAATAAGTGCTGGAGAGGGTGTGGAGAAAAGGGAACCCTCTTACACTGTTGGTGGGAATGCAAACTAGTACAGCCACTATGGAGAACAGTGTGGAGATTCCTTAAAAAATTGCAAATAGAATTGCCTTATGACCCAGCAATCCCGCTGCTGGGCATACACACCGAGGAAACCAGAATTGAAAGAGACACGTATACCCCAGTGTTCATTGCAGCACTGTTTATAACAGCCAGGACATGGAAGCAACCTAGATGTCCATCAGCAGATGAATGGATAAGAAAGCTGTGGTACATATACACAATGGAGTATTACTCAGCCATTAAAAAGAATACATTTGAATCAGTTCTAATGAGATGGATGAAACTGGAGCCGATTATACAGAGTGAAGCAAGCCAGAAAAAAAAAACACCAATACAGTATACTAACACATATATATGGAATTTAGAAAGATGATAACGATAAACCTGTATGCAAGACAGCAAAAGAGACACAGATGTATAGAATGGACTTTTGGACTCTCAGAGAGAGGGAGAGGGAGAGGGTGGGATGATTTGGGAGAATGGCATTGAAACATGTATACTATCATGTAAGAAATGAATCGCCAGTCTATGTTAGATACAGGATACAGGATGCTTGGGGCTGGTGCATGGGGATGATCCAGAGAGATGATATGAGGTGAGAGGTATGAGAGGGGTTCAGGATTGGGAACTCATGTACACCTGTGGTGGATTCATGTCAATGTATGGCAAAACCAATACAGTATTGTAAAGTAAAATAAAGTAAAAATAAAAATAAAATAAAAAAAGAAATGGTTAAAACTGAGTGTTTTTAATGCTAGGTCTTATGAAGAATGGAAAGTCATGGAGCAATATGAAGACAGGACAAAGTATGAGGTAAATTCGTTTAATTGGAGAAACCTAGCAAAGCCTGCTTGTTCCAATATCCTTCTGTAACCCTTTGTCTTTAGAAATAAAGCAACTCTTTTCCTCTGGTTATATGGGCGCCTCGTACATAAAAATTTTATTAACCTGCTTCAGAGAAAGGTCAAAAAGTCCTTCTTAGGAAACACTTTCAAATTCATTTTAAAAGACCAGCATTACCCTGATATTAAAGCTAGACACTATAAAAAATAAAACTATAGACCAATATCCCTAATAAATATAAACACAAAAACTCTCAACAAAATATTAGGAAACCAAATTCAACAGCATATTATAAGGATCATACACCACAATCAAGAGGGATTTATCCATGGGGTGCAAGGATGATTTAACATACACAAATGTGATACACCACATTTAATAGAATGAATAATAAAAAAATAATATGATCATTCCAAAAGATGGAGAAAAAACAATCAATAAAATACAAGATCCTTTCATGATTAAAAAAAAAAGGCTCAACAAATTGGGTATACAAGGAATCTCAACACAATAGAAGCCATATATGACAAACCTACAGCCAACATCATAACTCAATGGTGAAATATTGAAAGCTTTTATTCCAAGACTATGAAAAAGACAAGAATGTACACTCTCACTACCCCTATTCAGAAAAGCACTATAGACCCTAGTGAGCACAATCATACAAGAAATAAAAGACATCCAAATCAGAAAGGAAGAACTAAAACTATCTGTTTGCAGAGGACATGACCTCACACATAAAAAAAGTCCTAAAGACGCCACCAAAAAGTGGTTAGAACTAAACAATTAGTTAAGTAAAGTTGTAGGATACAAAATCAACATATAGAAATTAGTCATGCTTCTATACACCAGGAAAAAAATTTTGAGAAAGAAATTTTAGTAACAATTCCATTCACAATATCATTAAAAACAATAAAATATTCAAGAATAATTTAACGAAGGAAGTGAAAAATCTGTACATTGAACACTATAAAATCTTCATGAAATAAACTGAAAAATACACAAACAAATGGAAAGACATCCCATATTCATGGATTAGAATAATTTGTATTATTAAATAGCTATATTACCCAAAAAAGTCTACAGATTCAATTCAATCTCTCAGTTCAAGTTCAGTTCAGTCACTCAGTTGTGTCCGACTCTTTGTGACCGCATGGACTGCAACACACCAGACTTCCCTGTCCATGACCAACTCCCAGAGCTTACTCAAACTCATGTCCATCGAGTTAGTGATGCCATCCAACCATCTTATCCTCTGTCATCCCCTTCTCCTCCCACCTTCAATCTTTCCCAGCACCAGGGTCTTTTCAAATGAGTAAGTTCTTCGCATCAGGTAGCCAAAGTATTGGAGCTTCAGCTTCAGCATCAGTCCTTCCAATGAATATTTAGGAATGATTTCCTTTAGGATGGACTGGTTGGAACTCCTTGCTGTCCAAGAGACTCTCAAGAGTCTTCTCCAACACCACAGTTCAAAAGCATCAATTCTTCTAAAACTATACTTTTGAGAAAAATCTAAGATATTTCACATAATTTTTCATTTTTACTCAAGTTTTATTAGTACGGTATAAGACAATTCATTTAGTAGACTATTGCTTAAAAAATAAAATTTGCTTTCAAAGAAGTCTGTTTCCATAGTTAATCTCTATTCATTTTTAAGTCTGTTTTTATCTAATGGTTAAATAAACCTACTGAGAAGTATGCCTTTCATATTTGGAAAGAAGTAGTCACACATTTAATTATGTTCTTTTTCCCTGGCTGCCTGCCAAAAACAATCACAGTTTGCTATTACAGCTTCTCCTTCAGGAGTAATTAAGAAGTTAATCTTACTTAAAAAATATAATTACCCAGCAGACCATAGAACCAACTTATCTACTTGTCAAAGTAATAGTACCACACTCACAAAGATGAACCCAAACTATCTCTCTAACTATCCTATCACCACCATCTGGAGATGGGTAGAGCCCATTGCTCTTGAGAGTCCCTTGGACAGCAAGGAGATCAAACCACTCAATCCTAAAGGAAATCAATCCTGAATATTCATTGGAAGGACCGATGCTGAAGCTGAAGCTCCAGTACTTTGCCCCCTTGATGCAAAGAGCCAACTCACTGGAAAAGACCCTGATGCTGGGAAGGATTGAAAACAGGAGAAGAGGGTGACTGAGGATGCGATGGATGGAAGGCATCACCAACTCAATGGATATGAGTCTGAGCAAACTCTGGGAGACGGTGAAGAACAGGGAATCCTGGTGTGCTGTAGTCCATGAGGTCACAAAGACTTGTACACAACTTAGTGACTGAAAAACAACAATAACAAGAGTCCATTACAAGCTACCAGTCACTGGAAACCAAGCCTCCCCACCTTCTTTGAAGCATCAAGAAGCAATGGAGCTGAAGATGCTGAAGGACACTGGGCGTGGGACAGTTAAGTTCCTAGTCCGTCAGGATAAGGGGTATGTCTCAACAACCAAAGAGACTTCCCTAACTCAAAACCGCAGAATACTTTATTGCTCCTGACCACCCGACAGAGATGAGATGTTCACTCACCCTTCATCTTCTTCCAACATTAGTCAATCATCAGAGAATGAGGCTTTCTGCTTCACCTCACACTAGTATATCAAGTGCCTACTATGTGATTTCTCTTCACATGGAAAGCATTTCTACCTCCAAACTTATTACCGATACCCATGAATGGGGGGGCCAGATGTCTTCTAGAAAGGAAGGGTCTTTAGTCAAGTCATCCACACCTAGACTATAAAGACACTGTCACCTCTGTGTGGCAGTTTTCAGCGTCTAACAGGTTGAACACAATTAAAGACTTTCTAATAGTGCAGAGTCCTTGGCCACCTGTGCACACCATCTTCAGAGGAACTGTATTCTTTGCAGAAATCAACAGCCACTTTTACCAGCCTCTTCTAAGCTGGCTCTCAGAACAAATTCTGAAATTCTTAAGAATGCTGCAGAAGCTGAAGGCAGGTGAAATTGGGATTGCAGCAGCAGAGCAACTCCAAGGCTATTTCCAGCCAGCTACAGTTGGTCTTGCAGAATAAGATTTCAACAGTTAGTAACGTTTGGAAACCCAGTATGTGCACAATCCCTATACTAAAGAATATAGGGATTCACAAAGGAAAACAGCGCTGTTTCTGCCCCTGGAAACATACTCCATCCGCAATATCTTAATATTAGAAGTGATCTAACTACAGCTGCACCTGAACTTTAGATACATTACTTCAACTACTGCAGGAATGGTGGGGTGGTGAGTAGAAGGGCATCGAATAATTCTTCTACTCATTTACCCATATCAGTCTCATGAGTTTTGCTTCATCTCTTGTGCTTTTTGATTTAACATTATTAAAAGAAAATCAACAAACTCCTTTTGAAAAGAAATTCCTAGTTGGAAAATGAATTGACAATTTTGCTTTTCCTATGTAACTTAGGATGGGTGGCTCCCCTAGGGTGACTTCACAGGTAATTGAATTTCATATGAAATTTAGCAAATAACAAAGGTCTGCTATGCTCTGCAGAACATTCCATATAGCCCAAATCCCTACCCACCTGAGGCTCTCAAACATAATGCCAAGTGGAAAACTGGCATATTGAGGAACAGGGGAGTATTGTCCCCTTGGTAGGTCAGCAGAATCAATACGGAAAGCCCAATAACTGACCCAAATTGGACCTATCATCTCCATATCCTGGCTGGGGGCCCATCACCCACATAGTTTGACAAAAGGTTTTGAAGTTACTGCTTTGTACAAGCTTATCATGGGGACATCCACTGTAATTAGAGGAACTATCATGTATATATTTTAACCAAAAGACTGAGACTAGAAAGTAAGAGATCAGAGAGAACACAAAATGCATTGCAAACAAATATCCCCAGTCCCAGTGAGAACTCTGAATTATTCACTGGTTGATCTTTGCCTCTGTGATTATGTACTTCTTTTTAAAAGGATTATTAAACTTCCTAATATTTTATCAGTAAACAATTATCAGGCCCCAACATGTATCAGGGTTTCTTGGAGGGCACAGTGGTAAAGAATCCGCCTGCCAATGCAGGAGACAAAGAGATATCGATTAGATCCCTAAGTTGGGAAGAACCCCTGGAGTAGGCAACCCACTCCAGTATTCTTGCCTGGAGAATTCCATGGACAGAGGACCCTGGAGGGTTATAGTCCATGGGGTCACAAAGAATCGGACACAAGTGAGCACATGCACACCCCACTACACCATGTAGGACACTATTGTAGATTCCAGGGTTCCAAGCGACATAAGACTCTATCCTTTCTCTGCAAATTTCTTAGGAGTAACAAATCCTAGTATATTTTAACAGTTAAGTTCTACAAAGATTATATTTTAAAATACAACTGTGCAAAACAAAAATGAGAGAAAGCTACAAAAATGTATGTACTAAACATAGCTGTAAAAACACCTCTTTTGTAATGTCTGATTTAATTAATTTAGACAAGTGCCTTTGGTTAGATTTGGGTAACTAAGAATATGCCTAGAGAAGTAAATCTTGACCTAGTTCTAACACTAACAGATGAAACCTTATACTTTCCTGTTTCCTTTTCTGCCCCTCTCCCTCACTTTCCATAATGCAAAGATTTCAACCTCCTGATTATTCTAGTTGAAGAGACTGCTGCTCCAGGTATTCATGTCTATAAAAATATTATCTCCCAGGGAAAAAAAGTGAAAATGTTAATCACTCAGTCATGTACAACTCTTTGTAAACCCTTGGACTGTAGCCTGTTAAGCTCCTCTGTCCATGGAATTCTCCAGGCAAGAATACTGGAGTAGGTAGCCATTCCCTTCTCCAAGGGATCTTTCCCACCCAGGGATCAAACCCGTGTCTCCCATACTGCAGGTAGATTCTTTACCGTCCTTATCTCTCAAAGGTAAGGAGGGATCTGCCAATTCTTTCTATATCTTCTCCCACTAAGCTGTGTGCCTCAAGCAGGGACTCTGGCTTATTTATCCTATTTCTTGGCACCTAGTCCAATGTGTGTGCATAACAGCTACTAGGCAGTCAATAAATATTAGCTCAATGAACTTCCCCTCTAATATCCAGCTTAATGTTTCCATGTGCTGAATGTGTACTGATTGGCTGACATATACTCTTAATTACTCAATCATGCTACTGCTAAGTCACTTCAGTCATGTCCAACTCTGTGCGACCCCATAGATGGCAGCCCACCAGGCTCCACTGTCCCTGGGATTCTCCAGGCAAGAACAATGGAATGGGTTGCCATTGCCTTCTCTGAGCCAATCATGAGAAGAGTTTAAATCAGACTTGCGCTACTCCTATTCAGGCTGTCATGCCTTCAAACTTGCAAAAGTCAGGCTGCATAACAAGGAGAAGCAAACATTCACAAGATTGTGCACTTGTGAAATTAAAGCATTCCTCAGTCATCTATCCCTTACTCTGCATTTTACTCCCTGCGATAATCATTCACTTAGTATTTGCCAATGATTATGAGATTAATAGTGATGCACCATAAACAGTTTGATGATTGAACCAATTATAATGACTAGAGGGGACATTTGTTCCTGTTCAGAAAAGAACCTAGCCGAGGCCGCACAGGAGAGAGTATTCAGTGGGGCCTGCAGTCAGGGTGCCTGATTATCTTGGCTATTTGGCTATTCAAAGAGTGCAAAGGAGCCTACGGTACTCATCCACTCTGACTGAGAGGCATCTTTCCTCCTGAAATTGCCTTCCAGCTGCATAATTTCTCAGCTACAGGGCTCTAAAAAGGGATTTTCAGCCCTTCAGTAAAGATTCCCTGAGCATCTGCTACCTCTCAGACACTACACTGAATAGCAAATGAATAAGAGCTCAGACACTCCCCTCTAGTCCACAGGTCAGCCAAGTTTTTCATAAACAGCCGTATAGTAAATGTTTTAGGCTTTGCAGGCCATATAGTCTGTGTGGCAGTCACTCAACTTGGCATGTAGTGCAAAAGCAACCTTAGAAAATTATAAACACTATTGAACATAGTCATGTTCCAATAAAGCTTTGAAAGTGAAAGTGAAGTCGCTCAGTCATGTCCAACTCTTTGCGACCCCATGGACTGTAACCTATCAGGCTCCTCTGTCCATGGGATTTTCCAGGCAATAGCACTGGAGTGGATTGCCATTTCCTTCTCGAGTGGATCTTCCCGACCCAGGGATCGAACCCAGGTCTCCCGCATTGTAGACAGACGCTTTACCGTCTGAGCCACCTTATTTACCAAGAAAGGCAATTGACTAGGTTTAGCCTACAAGATGTAGTTTGCTATTCCTAATCTAACCCACGTCAGATACATTTGTTTTTCAAAATACAAAACAAGGATATCCGTGTTAATGAAAACTTCCCCCTTGTATCCATAAAACATTTCATAAATAATGAAGCTATTTCATATATGACTGAAAGTTAATCTTCATACCAACCCTTTACAGTGGATAGGTTTTAGTATCTTCATTTTATAAATGAGAAAACTAAAGCTCAATTAAAGAACTTTAGGTCATTATACAACTAAGAGTGGAGGTAAGATATGAGCTTCTGTGTAATAGGCAGAAATTACCATGTGTTCACCAAAGTTTCCTCATCCTCCAGGGCGTATACCAGACTATATTTCCCAGGTTCCTCTGCCTTTGGGCATAGCCATGTGCTTGGGTTCTGGTCAGTAGACTTTAGGCCTTGCCCCTTAAAATTTCCTCATAAAAAACTCTTAAACATGATTCTCTATTTTCTTCACCCCTTTCAGCTGGCTGGAAAGGAGAAATCCCTAGGGTAACCTTGCAAGTCACATGCTGACAAAAGCAGAGCCGCAAGATTGAAAGAGCCTGAGTCCATGAAGCACAGCCTGGAAGAAAGGCACCCAACATCAAGATGTGCATTATTAGACTGTGAAAACTGCAAGAAACTTGCATTAAGCCACTGAGATGCAGAGCTTCATGTGTTACAGCAACTCCCTTAACTAACACAGCCTGTGTCCAGATTTGGTGTTGTTTGCACTCAGCTATAGAAAAGATGTAAAGGATGTGTTTACCAGCTAGATTTCAGATAAGAGATATATCAAAATAAGGAAGGGGTACATTCAAGAATGGCAATGTCAAAGAATGTTCAAACTACTGCACAACTGCACTCATCTCACATGCTAGCAAGGCAATGCTCAAAATGCTCCAAGCCAGGCTTCAACAGTATGTAAACCAAGAACTTCTGGATGTTCAAGCTGGATTTAGAAAAAAAAAAAAAAAAGGCAGAGGTATAAGAGATCAAATTGCCAACATCAGTTGGGTCATAAGAAAAGCAAGAGAATTGTAGGAAAACATCTACTTCTGTTTCATTGACTACGCTAATGCCGTTGACTGTGTGGATCACAACAAACTGTGGAAAATTCTGAAAGAGATGGGAATACCAGACCACCTTACCTATGTCCTGGGAAACCTGTATGCAGGTCAAAGAGCAATGGTTAGAACCAGACATGGAACAACAGACTGGTTCCCAACAGGGAAAGGAGTACGTCAAATCTGTATATTGTCACCACCCTGCTTATTCAACTTGTAGGCAGGGTACATCATGCGAAATGCCAGGCTGGATGAAGTTCAAGTTGGAATCAAGGTTGCTGGGAGAAATATCAATTATCTCAGATATGCAGACAACACCACCCTAATGGCAGAAAGTGAAAAGGAACTAAAGAGCATCCTAATGAAGGTGAAAGAGGAGAATGGAAAAGCTGCCTTAAAATTCAACATTCAAAAAACAAAGATCATGGCATCCAGTCCCATAACTTCATGGCAAATAGGTAGGGAAACAACAGAGTGAGAGACTTTATTTTCTTGGGCTCCAAAATCACTGCAGATGGTGACAGCAGCCATGAAATTAAAAGACGCTTGCTCCTTGGAAGAAAAGCTATGACCAACGTAGACAGCATATTAAAAAGCAGAGACATCACTTTACCGACAAAGGCCTGTTAAGTCAGAGCTATGGTTTTTCCAGTAGTCAGGTATGGATGTGAGAGTTGGACTGTGAAAAAGGCTGAGTGCCGAAGAATTGATGCTTTTGAACTGTGGTGTTGGAGAAGACTCTTGAGAGTCCCTTGGACTGCGAGGAGATTCAACCAGTCCATCCTAAAGGAAATCAGTCCTGAATATTCATTGGAAGGACTGATGCTGAAGCTGAAGCTCCAATACTTTGGCCACCTGATGCAAAGAACTGACTCACTGGAAAAGACGCGGTTGCTGGGAAAGATTGAAGGTGGGAGGAGAAGGGGATGACAGAGGATGAGATGGTTGGATGGCATCACTGGCTCAGTGGACGTGAGTTTGAGCAAGCTCCCAGAGTTGGTGATAGACAGGGAAGCCTGGCAGTCTGCAGTCCATGGGGTCACAAAGAGCCAGACATGACTGAGCGACTGAACTGAACTGAATCCTATAGTTGAAAATAACTAGTATTATGGTTCTGACACATAAACTTCTGATCTTATTTTGCCTTTTTATGCACATATATTTCAGTTCAGTTCAGTCGCTCAGTCGTGTCCGACTCTTTGGGACCCCATGAGTCACAGCACACCAGGCCTCCCTGTCCATCACCAACTCCTGGAGTTCACTCACACTCATGTCCATCGCGTCAGTGATGCCATCCAGCCATCTCATCCTCAGTTGTCCCCTTCTCCTCCTGCCCCCAATCCCTCCCAGCATCAGAGTCTTCTCCAATGAGTCAACTCTTCACATGAGGCGGCCAAAGTACTGGAGTTTCAGCTTCACCATCATTCCCTCCAAAGAAATCCCAGGGCTGATCTCCTCTGGAATGGACTGGTTGGATCTCCTTGCAGTCCAAGGGACTCTCAAGAGTCTTTTCCAACACCACAGTTCAAAAGCATCAACTCTTCAGTGCTCAGCTTTCTTCACAGTCCAACTCTCACATCCATACATGACCACTGGAAAAACCATAGCCTTGACTAGGCCTTAAGAAAAATGAAAATATACTATTTTCCATTGAATATAACCATGGGGATCTTCTCATATCAAACTATATTCACATCGTTGTGAGTAGCTGCATTGCCCCCACGATACAGATGTTATTTTTCAAAAAAGAAAACTAGTTATCCCCTAGTGTACATTTAAGTTGTTCCCCTTTTCTTGCTGTTACAAAAATTTACTGCAACAAACATTCCTATTGATAGATACATCTTTATGCAAATGTGCAAGTTCTTTTTCAGGACTAGTTCCTGGAAGTAAAGCTGATAAGCTAAAAGGTTTGTCCACTGGCAAGATGCCCTCCCAAAATACTAACTCAGTTTCCCACTAGCCAAGTATAAAAGCGACGAGTTTCCTACCTGGGCTGACCTGGATCTTTTCTTAAAATTCTTTGCCAATCAGCTTAGAAAAATAAAAAACCCTCTCATTTACTTTTTGAGAACACAGCTAAATAATTTTTTTAGTCCTCTTCCTTGCATTAAAAAAAAAAAATCCTGTTTCATCTGTAGGAGATACTAAGGACATAACATTGAGAAGTTTCCTTTAAGCTGACAATCTGCTTAATTTATACAATTGGTCTAAGTGACTAGAAGCAGAAAAAATTTTGAATTTGAAAGACTTAGCATGAAAAAAATCAGCAAAGATGATCAAATATTAATTCTTTTTAGAGGATACTCTCAAGTAATCTGCATACTGTAGGTGAGCCATGACTATCAGAACTGAATGGGTAATATGCTTCTAAATAATAAGCTGTTTTGCTACATAAAGCAACTAGAATGCGTTTAACTTATTGCTTCCTTAGGTTTTTCTTTTACGCTTCTATCAATGTTTGACCTATTTGAGAGTTTGGTTACATAGTCGTTCAGTAAAAAGGTAAGTTTGTGAACTTTCCTGGTGGCTCAGCAGTAAAGAATATACTTGTGGTGCTGCAGGTTTGATCCCTGGGTCAGGAAGACTCCCCTGGAGAAGGAAATGGCAACCCCTGCAGTCTTCTTGTCAGGGAAATCCCATGGACAGAGGAACCTGATGGGCTACAGTCCATGGGGTCATAAAACAGTCAGACATGACTTAGTGACTAAACAAACAAAAAGGGTAAATACCACGAACGTGAGGGAACATACAAATAGAAACTGGTAAACAAAAATAAACAAATGGGACCTAACTAAACTTCAAAGCTTTTGCATAGCAAAGGAAACCATCTTTAAAAAAAAAAAAAAAGATAACCCACAGAATGGGAGAAAATATTTGCAAATGAATTGACTGACAAGGGATTCATCTCCAAAATATACAAACATCTCATGCAGCTCACTACCAAAAAAAAAAAAAAAATCCAATCTAAATAGGTGGAAGATCTAAACAGACAGTTCTCCAAAGAAGACATACAGATGGCCAAAAAGCACATGAAAAGATGTTCAACATCACTAATTATTAGAGAAATACAAATCAAAATTACAAAAAGGTGTTACCCCACATCAGTCAGAATGGCCAGCATAAAAAATAATAAATATGTTATTTAAATATTAAATACTGGATAGGTGCTAAGAGGTAAATACTGGAGAGGGTGCGGAGAGAAGAGAACCCTTCTACATTGTTGACGAAAATCTGAATTGGTTCAGCCACTATGGAGAACAGTATGGAAGTTCCCTGAGAAATTAAAAATAGAGCTACCATATGATCCAGCAATTCTATTCCTTAGCATATATCTCATGAAAACCATAATTTCAAAAGATACGTGCACCCCAATGTTCCTTTTAGCACTACTGGGGACAGCCAGGACATGAAAGCAAACTAAATGTCCATCAACAGATGAATGGATAAAAATGCGGTACCTACACACAATAAAATATTACTCCGCCATTTCAAAGAACAAAATAGTGCCATTTGCAGTGACATGGAAGGACCCAGAGATTGTCATACTGAGTGCAGTAAATCAGACAGAGAAAAACAAATATTTATGATATTGCTTACATGTGGGGTCTGCAAAGAACCAGCTCACTGGAAAAGACCCTGATGCTGGGAAAGACTGAAGTCAAAAGGAGAAGGGGGCAGCAAAGGATGAGATGGTTAGAGAACATCACTGACTCAATGGACATGAATTTGAGCACCCTCCTGGAAATAATGGAGGACAAAGGAGCCTGGTACGCTGCAGTCCATAGGGTCGCAAAGAGTCAGACACAACTTAGCAACTGGACAACAACATATGTGGAATCTTTAAAAAATGGTACAAATGATTTATAAAATAATTTATAAAACAGAAATAGAATCACAGATGTAGAAAACAAACACGGTTACCAAGGGAGAAAGGGGGAGAGGAGGGATAAATTGGGAGATTGGGATTGACATATATACACTGTTCAGTTCAGTTCAGTTCAGTCGCTCAGTTGTGTCTGACTCTTTGCAACCCCATGAATCGCAGCACGCCAGGCCTCCCTGTCCATCACCAACTCCTGGAGTTCACTCAGATTCTTGTCCATCGAGTCTATATATAATATAGATGACTAATAAGGACTTACTGTCTAGCACAAGGAACTCTACTCAGTACTCTGACCTATATGGGAAAACAATCTTAAAGAGAGTGGATATATGTATATTTGCAACTGAGTCACTTTGCTGTACAGCAGAAATTAGCACAACATTGTAAGTCAACTATACTCCAATAAAAATTAATTTAAAAAAAGAAACTGATACACGTTGTTAACACTAAGAAAAAGGAAGGAAGGGACATAGATGAGGGGTGTGTGCTGAACACAGGTACTGCAAGGCACACACACGAATTATTAATATTGGGGGAGGGATGCAACTTACACTGAAGGCCTAGGTACCAACCACAGGGCAAAACTTGTGACACGCATCTTCTCATTTAATCCTCACAACTCTTTGAAATGAACGGCATTCATATTTGTTAAATGAGAAAAAGGTGCCAGAGAAATTGACCTAGGTGATTACCCAAAAAGGTAAACTTCTACCAGAACTTCTGGTTATTTGGGGGACTTCCCTGGTAGTCCAGTGGCTAAAACTCCAAGCTTCCAATGAGAGCGGCTGAGGTTCAATCCCTGGTCAGGACACTAAATCCTGCATGCTGCAACTAACACCCAGAACAGCAAAATACATATAAAGAAATAAATAATTTTTTTAAAAAAAAGAACTTTTGGGTTTTTGCTGCTATTTTGTTTCGAATCCGACGTTCTCCCCCAGTGTTCCACAGCACTGGAAAAATCCTGGATTAGGACTTGCAGTGCTCTCCCTGCCACCAGTGTCCCTCGTGTTTCACTGAGGAGTACAAAGAAACAAAGACATGATAAAGTTAAAAAGAGAGCAGCCTATATGTGAAAATGTGGAAAGGTCTCAGAAATATGAATAAAAGAACAAAGAAAGTAAATTATGTAATGCATAAATGAGACATGGAAGAAAGTGCAAACTTGGAATTGTGTCCAGAAGAATAAACGAAGTAGCACAAAACAATGGCATAAAAAGCACTCATTAACATATATACACTACTCAGCATACACACACACACACACACACACACACACACTCAACAAGGACCTACTGTATAGCAAAGGAAACTACTCAACATTCTGCAATGATCTATATGAGAAAAGAATCTGAAAAAGAATGGATGCATGTACATTTATAACTGAATTACTTTGCTCTACACCTGAAATTAATACAACATTGTAAATCAACTGTACTGCAATATAAAATAATTTAAGTTTAAAAACTTAAGATTATAGAAAGAAGAGAAAACCCATTAGTCAAATGAAGAAATTTAAAGGTATAAAATGATAAATAGCTAGAAACAACAGAATTACAAAACTGAATTTTTCAACCAAGAAACAGTATGTTCAGCCTTTTAATCTTTACCTGTTCCTAAAGGAATCCATTTTCCATTGTTAGTATTCATTATGATATGCCAATTTTCACCCTTTTTAAATGCAGTGACCAAAACTGAACTCTCTTTTCAAATAAGGGCCACATCTACCCAGTGAATTACAGGAGAATCTTACTCACAGCCGGTTGACACTGTTTGTCCTAACAGTTGATAACTTTAGAACTTTCACCCGTTTGTTGCTCTCCAAGATCCTCATGGCTTCTGCCAAGTCTGCCAATGTTTGTGCTGCTCTGTCTATTCTTAACAATACTTCTGAGCTTAGAATGAGAGAAATCACAGAAAGTGTCTTAGAAAGATCTCCTAGCCTCACACACAGCGTAGGTTACTGCTCCAAGACATTCCAGCTATGCATGTTTGCGTCAGAGTAATACCGGCCATTGATCCATTGATTCTTATCTTCACAGACTTGCATGTGACTTTATAAATCAAATGCATTCTAAGTTTTTTTTCTATGGAAAAAAAAAAGAAAATGAGAACACTAGGGCAGGGACGTTTAAAACCAAGAGTAAGATGCTGTGGAGGAGAGATCACAATCAAGAGTGAGTGCCCGGAGTAGAAAAAAAAATGCAAGCCTAAGAAGGCTGGGTGGCTTTGTTCTACATTCATTGTATTCTTCCCTGTTCCTTTGTGCCTGTCTTGTATCCATCTACCACTTCTTCAGGGGAAAATAGGCATAAATTTGAGACAGAAAAAATGTAAGTAAATAGTGAAAGAAAATGAACTGAAGTTCAGAATGACTACACACCATGATCAGATAAAAAGACCTGTCAACCAAAATGTTTAAATAAGGTGAAAATTAAATGGTAAGTAAGAAATATGGAACATCATTTTCCCCCTCCTCCCACACCAACAAAATTTGTATATTACTATTTATTATGCTCCTTATGCCTGCCTTCTTTCATTTTCCTAATTTTCTGAACTTTTCATTTTTCAAATAATTGATACAAAGCTGAGAAAAGAAATGAGTAAATAAAAAGTATAAAAATGAGATAATAAGGATGAAATCATCTAAATTGACCATAAAACCTCTATATCGAGAGAATACTCACTGTATGAGAGTAATTTTGTTACTAAGTACTGGCTTAGTAACTAAGTAATACTAGCTGAATAAGTAATAGCTGACGCTCTATCTCATGTTCACACTGGAACACAACAAGCAGAGATGGGAAGGTGATTTTTGGAATCATATCCTTTTGGAATATATCCTTTTGGATATATTTTCATCCTCCTTGTTGACTAAAAGTAAATAAACATTTATTTCCCTAGGAAACCTTCCTTGTGGATGTGACCCTTTTCTGTATATGTGTGCACACACATACACACTCCAGGAAGGATGCAAGCCTGCAACCCAGATGCCAAACTCCCAAGCACAGTTACATCTGAGGAGAGAGAAAGGCAAGGCGCAGTTTCACTTGGTACTTAATGTAAATTGACATTGCTTGCTTTTTTAAAGTCATTGAGCATAACTTCAGACATTCAAAACCAAGAATAAAGAAAAGCGCAAATGATGAAAAGCTAAGACAGGAGAGGAGAATATGCAATGAGAAACTATAAAAGAGAAAGTAACAAAATTATCCTTTGGAGCTGTCTTTTATATCATCCCTTTTAACTCTTCTCCTGAATTTGTACATTTGAAGGGGACTGCCTCAGACTCCTGCTTGCATATTTTTTCAAACTTTATCTTTTTATACCCTCCTTGGGGAAATGGACAGACAACACTGACAATGATTTTAAAGAAAAGTGAGAAGCAACAGGTCACTGGATTAGACAAAAACCTAATGTTACACACATCAACCACCATGACTTATTCTTTAAACAGATCAATAGGAACAATCATTCACCTTTCTTCAAAGAGACTGCTGAAGTAACTCTAGCTCACTTATGGTAGCTTCTGTTTTGTTGACAAGTAATTAGAGACAGTAACAGATCATTTGTCAAACCCTCAATGACTAGGGTTCATGGCCTTGATATGCCTGAACCAATTTCTCAAGCAGTTTGAAGGCCTCTTTACCTTTGCCTGTTGAATCCATCCTTTGCAGCACTTCTTATTTTCTCTAGATACCCTATTTTTAACTAAAATACCATTCCTTTTTCCTAAGATACTGTTTTTATATCAATCACTCACTCCAAATCTTACCATCCCTCTCCCCTTCTTCATTAAATCCAACCCAAACTCCTCATGGGGATATAAAAAACCTTGTGTAATTTGCTCCCACCCTAACCATTCTTACCCCTGCTGCTGCTTAGTCACTAACTCATGTCCAACTCTTTGCGACCCCATGGACTGTAGCCCACCAGGCTCCTCTGTCCATGAGATTTCCCAACCAAGAATACTGGAGGGGTAGCCATTCCCTTCTCCAGGGGATCTTCCCAACCCAGGGATCAAACGCCCATCTTGTGCATCTCCTGCTTGGCAGGCGGATTCTTTACCACTGAGCCCCCTGGGAAGCCCTCATTCTTACCTCACTGCTTCCCTATACCAACCCCATGTAATCTACCCCACATTATTCTCCCTGTCTCTTACTCAGAAAGTACCCATTTGTAGGTCCATTTACTCAAGGGAATGTCTGGCCAAACTGATGGCTGGGGGAAGACATCTGAAGAAAGCAAAGTTAAACTGAGATGTTTGTAGAGATATAAATCGACTCTTTTACTCAGCATCTCAGCACCTCCAGGACAATAATATCATCAGTAAGACAGAACGTGACTGCAAGCCAGGCTCCGAAGTCAGCCAACAGGATTCAAACATCAGCTCTACTCATTACAGTGTGACCTAGGGCAAGTTATGTTCCTCTCTCTGAACCTCAAATTCCTCACCCCCAAAATGGAGATACCTATACTCACCTGAGTTATGATCAAGATGGCTAGTTGTCAAATCATCAGCCATTCAATTTTCTCTAATAAATTTGATGCCAATCTCCAGAATCTGTCCTTTTCCTCAGGTACCATTCTCTGAAATGTGTATGTTCAGTCGCTTCAGTCATGTCTGACTCTTTGTGACCCCAGCCCACTGACTCTTTGTGACTGCAGACCACCATACCCCTCTGTCCATGGACTTTTCCAGGCAAGAATACTGGAGTGGGGTGTCATGCCCTCCCCCAGGGGATCTTCCTGACTCAGGGCCCACACCTGCATCTCCTCTGTCTCCTACTCTGGCAGGCGAGTTCTTTACCACTACGCCACCTGGGGAGCTCATCCTCTGAATTAGCACCCTTAAACTTAATCAATTACCTCTCTCTGGTGAGCATTCATATAGTCAAAATAATGTAAACATATGTAACTAGAGTTTATAAACTTTGTTACTGATAAACTTTTTTCAGTTAAGTCCAGTCACTCAGTTGTGTCCAACTCTTTGTGATCCCATGGACTGTAGCATGACAGGCCTCCCTGTCTGTCACCAACTCCCGGAGTTTACCCAAACTCATATCCATTGAGTCGGTGATACCACTGACTCTGTTGTGCCCTTCTCCTCCTGCCCTCAATCTTTCCCAGCATCAGGGTCTTTTCAAATGAGTCAGCTCTTTGCATCAGGTGGCCAAAGTACTGGAGTTTCCACTTCAACATCAGTCCTTCCAGTGAATATTCAGGATTGATTTCCTTTAGGATGGACTGGTTGGATCTCCTTGCAGTCCAAGGGACTCTCAAGAGTCTTCTCCAACACCACAGTTCAAAAGCATCAATTCTTCGGCACTCAGCATTCTTTATAGTCCAATTCTCACATCCATACATGACTACTGGAAAACCATAGCCTTGACTAGACGAACCTTTGTTAGCAAAGTAATGTCTCTGCTTTTTAATATACTGTCTAGATTGGTGATAGCTTTTCTTCCAAGGAGCAAGCATCTTTTAATTTCATGGCTGCAGTCACTATCTGCAGTGATTTTGGAGCCCCCCAAAATAAAGTCTGCCACTGTTTCCCCAATAAACTTTTTAAATCAACTTATTATCAAAGCATGGACTGAGTATAAATACAGAAAAAGAATGAAAAAATTACTTTATGTGAGAAAAGTTAGGAGGGATAACCAAGAGAAAGGACTGGTAAAAGGGAATGCTATGATCACTGAATGGAGTATTTCTATTTGGCAGAGCAGGAAACACAAAAGTCTATGTAATTGCTAACATCACAAAGATAAGCAATGGAGTAACTCAGAGATGGGGGTGGTAAAAGTGAGCTAATGCCTCATCTACCATAGAATAAAATCAATAGACAATATCAAAAAATGAAAATCTGTAAGCAGTAATACAGTACATCATTTAGAGATATGAAACTAATACTAAAACTCTACTAAAAATAGTAAAGGAGTTAAACAGAAAGAGGTAAAGAGGGTGAAGAGGGAACGACACTTTTTGTACTAATTCTTCTATACTATTGTGTTTAAATTTTAACTGTTTTCAAAAACAAAATAATGTAACTGAAAAAGATCTATTCACAATACCAACTAAAACCACAAGAATAAACCTAACAAGAAACATGGACAATCTGCATGAAGAAAACCTTAAATCTTCATTGACATAAAAGACCTAAATACGGTGCCTTCTACTGTGTTCCTGAAAGGGAGGGACTCAGTGTCTTAATAGTGATGGTTCTGCTCAGTTAATTTACAAACGCAATGCAATTCCACTTAAAAAACAAAAATCCCAACAAAATTACTCTTGGAACTAGACAGCCTACATCTAATCTTTATTGGGAATAGAAAAATACATTAAGAGTCAACATTTTTTGAATCAGAATAATGATGGAGAACTTGCCCTAACAGATAGTTCAAGAAACATTGACAGATCTGTGGATCACAATAAAGTATATAGTTTATCATCATGAACATCATCTTCTTCGTCAAATAAGGAAATAGCCCTTTTCTCCAAAAATGAAATTAAGTACCAAGAAATGACTAAAGACCTCCCTACTCTGATTTTAGCTGGACTGATTATGCAAGCAACATGGCAACACCGAAACAAATATCTTGCAACCTAAAAAATGTGGAGTTGGGGTTCTCTGAGATTCTTGGGGAAACAGTTTTTGTTCTCTGTAAAAGAAGAGCAGAGATTTCATTAGGCACAATTCTGTCTAATGGACTAGAGATTGTAAACTCAGCAACGGCAGAAATGTTAGATTTCATATAAGGCAAGTACCTACTTGTAGCTAATTTAGCTCAACTACAAGACAGTGACTAGATACACAGCATACGCAGAGGGAGAAGCCGTGTGAGTTCCAGGGCACCTACGACCAGAGCAAATGCACCAGTGTGGACATCAGAGTCCAGAGAGTTCTCCTAAAAGAAAGCTAAGCTAAGAAACCTGAGTAGGGTCCACCGTATTCTCACCTGTTTACTCCAACAGCCTTCTGGTTTTTGCTCTAGTCTCATCCCTCCCAGCTTTCTCTAAACTGTTGTCAGAGAGATCTGAAATTCAAATCATTAATCTCTCCCTAGCTTATAATCATTGCTTTTTTTTTTCTTGGATAATGCCTACATTTCTTAACTTGGATTATGAGGTCTCTATTGGCCCGTGCCTACTTCATCTTCAATCCTTGCCTATTCACCTGATATAATCCTTCTTATCCTTCAAGGCTCAGTTCAAATGTCACCTCCAGAAATACTTTGCTGAATTCTCCAAGCTCAAGGTACCACTGGAATGCTCCTCTATTGTGTAGCTAGTTATAGTGATATGAGCGTGTCTTTGCACTAGATCATGAGTTACTGGAAAACAGATTAATACTTTTAGTCACTTTCATATCCACAATTGACACCTTGTATATAAAGTATATATTTGGTATATTTGGTTATTCTTTATTAGTAGTTAAAAATTACCCAAGAAACTCTCAATTTTCCCCTCCTTAAAAATGGCCTCACACAAAGAATTCAAATGACACAAGATGAGAGAGATCATAAGTATCTAAATGTTTAGCATTTGCTAAAAGCAAAAATTTGTGTATTCGAAAAGAGTGGATCTAGCCATTATTGTCTGTGAATTGGAGGGTCCAATTCTAGACACAGATCTGCTCCATGTCTTAGAAAAAATTGCACAATCTATTTTTTTCTCTTTAAAAAAGAGAAAGATTGCTATAATTTCTGCCTGCTCTAGGAATCTAGGACTCACTCCTACTTTGACATTAGCCCTTCCACAAGGCATTCACACAATGCATGAACACTGCGGGCATGTAGGTTACACCAAGCCAAGGGGAAAATTAGTAGCAGATGGTACCAAGGTTCTAGGTCAAAGTGCTTTCGATTTGCACTCCAGAACAAATACAAACGCTTTTCAACTAAAGTAGACAAAATATGCATTGTCCTTATGTCCAAGACTATCTCATTTTCCATACCTGTGATCATTTTCCATCTTTCAAATGCTTTCAAGGACATTATACCCATAATTCTTATAACAATTTTGTGAAGTAAGCAAGAAAGCAGTATTCTCTCTTATTACTAAAAAGGATATTGGAATTCCTAGACATAATATTATAAAACACTTGCCTTACATGCCCAAAGCTTGCTCTGACTTCTGTCTTTATGCAGCAAATCAAGTCCCTTACATATTCAGCACTGTTTCAAGAATCAATAAGATGCCTTCTAGTTTGGAGGTTTATAGAACCTGGCATTAAATTATGAGGCAAAGGATAATAATAATAATAATTCCCTGAGGATATGCACAATGTAGGAACAAATGTGAGTTTTACACTTAATAGACATTTTTAGACTAAGGATATACCATCAAAACTCAGGTTTCTGCTCTTTGGTCTTCCTGGTTCTGAATGAATATTTTTCAATTTTGTATTCCCATAAGTTGAAATCACTTCCACTAACATTACTGTTTAATAATGCAACTCAGATTTCATGAGAATTCAGTCTATTAATTTCCACACACTTGGAAATGGAGTTGATCTATATAATTTAAAAGGTTCCACTTATTAGTGATATGAAATTCAAAAGATTTATTCTTAAAAAGTCTTGCTACCCACTAAGATTATTTTAATACCAAGACGGACAGTCAATAAAAAAAAATTTCACTCAGTAAAATAAATCATTAAAATGAATAATTGAAAATCTATCAAGTAAAATATGAAGTATATGCTCATTGAGAAAAACGTCTAGTAAGACCATCTATATGTGACTACATCTACCTTCAAACAAACACCTTACATGTGTCAATTTTAAAAGCTTATCTGACTAGAAAAATCCATTCACATTTCCATTATGTTTAAGAATTAATGCTCAACTTTCATCTTTAAGATTACTTCATGTGATAAAAGTAATAGAAGTCATTTTCCTCCTTACTTTCATGATGTATAAAGTAAGACAGTTCTGACAGTATGCCATGCCATTCAACTGACTCCCACATTCTGCATGTGAAAGTTTCCAAACATATTAAAAGATAAAACTCTCAACGAAAAGCCCTTCTGATAAACTGCATACTGAGTAAACCAAATCATTCCCTATTTCTGTGTAAAAGCTCTTTCTTAAGTCTTAGAAAAGTCAGTTCCACTCAGAAAAACCTCAGCCACAGTTTAATTCATATTCTGAATAAGAAGCAAGCACCCCTGGGAACATGGCACACTGAAGTTGATACCATCAACTAGCAACAGCCTCGAGACAGGCTCTCAGATGGAGCATCCACATAATAAAGTTACATTTGAGTAGCCGCACATGAATAATCTTAAATGACAGACAAATTTCAGTTTCAAGATAAGTTTAGAAGACATTTCCTGACATGTCATTTATTCTGTCTGACCAGGCAGGGACATTTCCTATAATTCAAAAACAATCTCCATGTATTTCAAATTCCTGATCTCCTAACTCGTACTTTAAGATGTTTCTTTCAGCCAGGGAGCTGACAAACAGGCTCTGAAAACATGATACATGGATTCTGCCTCCATTTTATCCATGCTGAATACTTATGCCATTTCATTCTGAAAGCTAATTATTTTTACTATTCATTACTTTCTTTAACTGATACAAATTGGGAATGATTCTGTTCAGATTATTGTAGGAAGTTAAAATAGAGCTTTATACATCATTATTCAAACTGAAGAAGCCTACACAATGTTTAAATTAAAACCAATTGTTTGTAAGTATCAGACAGATGAGATTTTTAAGTATGTCTGTTTCCTTGACTTATAACCAAAGAATACAAACAATTTTGTCACTGACCACTTTATTATAATGATACACTTCCAATTTGTCAGCATGCAAATTCTACCATTATAAAAGTACACACTGTCAAGAAAAGACTTCTCAAAAATACTGCTACCTTTTCATCCCACATTGAAATATAATATCTCAAATATGTTGTCAAGAGTTCAAATGAATCTTTAAACATGAAATAAAATAAGACATGTACAGCATCTTTTACTAGGACTATTATGCTTAAAATGTATGACTTACCTTTTTCTGGACTTAAGTTTTTATACACTTCAAGGTCTGCCATTAAATTTAATATTGTTACACATTATTGGCAAGAGCAGTGAATTTCTCTCTAAAGGCAAAGCCTTTTCCTGATATACATCTCCAAAAAGGAAAGAGGCAAAAAAAAAAAAAAAAAAAAAAGGCAAAGAAATCCTTAGCAGTCCCAAGAACTTGACTCATGCAGCCCTTAATAATATGAGGGGATCTTCACAATTCAGGCTTTACAAGGTGGAAAAATAAATCCATGAGATGTGAGTAGAGAACTTTGTCCCAAAGTGAAAAGCACAGCCAGATAAGAACACTGCAAGCATCTGCTCAGGGCTGCTGCTATTGTGGGAATGCAGGCGCTGTGGGTATGAGATATGCATGCTTAGTGCAGCGCTTAAAGCCCTCAAGGCATTATGCACATTGAATGTCTGGGAAGTGTAGGTCTTTAAGCATCAAAGAAACCCTCCTCACCTACAGAGGCCATTGAGAAACACTGATTACCATGGTAGTGACGCAGGCTGAATGCAGAAAATGAATGCAAGCACACAGAGACACACAGAAGCACACAGAAGCAAACACCACTCCATTTGAGGCAAAAAAACAAAAAACAAAAAACAATCCACAGGCAATAAGCTACTTATGGTCCCCTACACCGCACACTGTGTTTGTGCCACTCAGGTTAAGCACATATGTACTGACGGTGTTGAAGCTTTTCCTTGATTTTTGTCCTGATTTCACAGAAGAAACTGGAATGCTTCCAACTTTGAATGAGGCTACAGTTACAAAATACTGGGGCAATGAGGGTACTTCTCAGGTAAAAAGCATATCCTGATGGCTAAGGTAAGTAGCATGAATGGGTCTGAAAAGGCCAGTTTTTAGTGAATGAAACAGCATGTTATCAGAGGACAATTTTCCCTCAAGTATACAAAAGCATCATTTGCATGTTTTAATCAACTTCTTCACAGAGATAGGTAGACTGACAGGTAGATGTTTCAAAAACAGGTTACCGCAGTCTTGTGTTTAAACTTGCAACTAGGTCTCTCCATCCTGAGGATTAACCCCCTTACTTGCAGAATTCTCTATCGAATAACAACCCCTCTTACCATTTTCTTGTCCCCAGCTTCAGATGTGGTCCCTGAGATTCCCAGCATCTCCCATGCCAATGTCAATCCCTAACTCCATTCCCATCAGGACCACCCAGCCAGATTGCTAACCTACCCCTCCTTCCTCTAAGATGCTACTCTCTACCCCAGGACCTGGTCACCCCCCTCCTCTAAGATGCCACTCTCTACCCCAGTATCTGGTCACCTGTTTCCCAACTGGCATATCTTTCAGACAATTTGCAAACCCCACTAAAAGTGAAAGTGTCTGTCACTCGTGTCTGACTCTTTGCGACCCCCCAGGCTCCTCTGTCTGTGGAATTCTCCAGGCAAGAATACTGGAGTGAGAAGGATCTCCACTCCAGGGGATCTTCCCAACCCAGGGATCAAACCCAGGTCCCTCACATTGCAGGCAGATTCTTTACATCTGAGCCACCAGGGAAGCCCGCACTATTTACTCTTAGATACTCTTGAGAAATTTCAAAGGTGTGGGGGGGTACACAGGATTCAAATATCCTTCCAGCAAGATTTTATCCAACACATATGTATACACAACAGCAGTTAAGAGTCTAAGAGTATAGGTTTCAGCTCAGCTCAGTCGCTCAGTCGTGTCCAACTCTTTGCGACCCCATGAATCACAGCACGCCAGGCCTCCCTGTCCATCACCATCTCCCAGAGTTCACTCAGACTCCCGTTCATCGAGTCAGTGATGCCATCCAGCCATCTCATCCTCTGTCGTCCCCTTCTCCTCCTGCCCCCGATCCCTCCCAGCATCAGAGTCTTTTCCAATGAGTCAACTCTTCGCAGGAGGTGGCCAAAGTACTGGAGTTTCAGCTTTAGCATCAGTCCTTCCAAAGAAATCCCAGGGCTGATCTCCTTTAGAATGGACTGGTTGGATCTCCTTGCAGTCCAGGGGACTCTCAAGAGTCTTCTCCAACACCACAGTTCAAAAGCATCAATTCTTTGGCACTCAGCCTTCTTCACAGTCCAACTCTCACATCCATACATGACCACTGGAAAACCATAGCCTTGACTAGACGGACCTTAGTCGGCAGGGTAATGTCTCTGCTTTTGAATATGCTATCTAGGTTGGTCATAACTTTTCTTCCAAGGAGTAAGCGTCTTTTAATTTCATGTCTGCAGTCACCATCTGCAGTGATTTTTGAGCCCCCAAAAATAAAGTCTGACACTGTTTCCACTGTTTCCCCATCTATTTCCCATGAAGTGATGGGACCAGATGCCGTGATCTTCTCAAATCCTGACTCTGCCACCAATTAGCTGTGTGACCTTGGGCAAGTTACTTAAATTCTCTGCTCCTTGGTTTCCTTATTTGTTCAATAAGCATATTAACAGAATATTAATTACAAAATGTTCATATATAAAAATGCTTAGACTCCCAATTGTTTTATATTATCATTGTTATGCTACTGCTATTAGTCTTTGAAATCCTTCACATTAACCCAGTAAACCACTGGATTTCATTTTTTAATATTAACTAACCAGCACTTTGAACATACAATGCCATGCCAAAATTTGAGATATCTCAGAAATACTTCTGTCAAATAATTCAAATGACTAATTCTCCTAGATGGGCTTCCCAGGTGGTGCCAGTGGTAAAGAACCCAGCTGCCAATGCAGGAGACCCGGGTTCAATCCCAGGGTCAGGAAGACTCCCTGGAGAAGGGCATGGCAACCCACTCCAGCATTCTTGCCTGGAGAATCCCTTGGGCAGGAGAGCCTGGCGGGCTAGTCAGGCTGCAGGGTTGTTAAAGAGTCGTACATGACTAAAGCAACTTAGCACGTACACATGCGCAATAGTCCTAGATAATCTTATACAAAAAGACAGTGATGGTTCCATACATAACACAAAATTGGCGCCATGTGATGGATTTCTAATTCATTTAGCTCCCTAGAACCAAAGCTACCCAAAAAGCAAAAGGCATCTTCAGGTCAATTTTCTACTCAATCCAGGAAAGAAATGGATACCAAAGTGGTCCCAAGGCAGGCTTGGAAAACCTTTCTACTTTTCTTCCTTACAAAATCTCCCATGGCATTCTTGTGATGCCAAGAGAAGGGTGGGTTAGGGGAGGGGAGGGAGTCAACTGTTCCTCACCCTCCTCATCCACAAGGAATCTTTTTCTCCCCACAAGTTCTCCGCCCCTCTTACACTCAAAGCTCTGTAGGCTTTTCCCTAGAGACGCTTGGGTATATGTTAAATATGGAGCCTAACACTGCAGCAAAGGGCAGGGCCCTGGGTTTATTCTGAATGGCTCTGGGGCGTCCTCAAGAGCCAAGACAGACACCAATGTGAGTGCTCAGAGGTTTTACAAGGCCGGTAGATGGACTTTTAAAAAAGCAGTCATGGCCTATGAGTAAACATTTGATCACCAAGGAACACTAATGGATTTAAGAGCCCAGAAATATCCACTCCTTATTAAATATCAAATATTTCAGCAACAGCAAATAACCTTCTGTTATTTGCCCATTCAAAAAATCATAAAACAAACACCTGTTCTAAGGTCAGCAGGGTGAATAATACATCACCCCTGATTAGTCCCCCAGTATTCTCCTAGCAGAAGGTCACAGATGATGTCAAGTCTAGGATAACACACCTTGGGGGTGGGAAGTGGTGCTTCCTCTGATGGACAGCCTCAACAATCAGACAGATTTAGAATCTCTAACTTCTTAACTCAAACCCTCATTTGAAAAGATCAGGGTTATTTCAGATTAGTTCTAGCACAATACTTGGCATATAGTAAGTATGTTATAAATTCTCATTAGCTTTCTCCTTTTTATTTAATTTTTATTATAGTTGCTTTACACAGTTCTATTAGTTTCTGCTGTACAGCAAAGTGAATCAGCTACACATATACATATATTTGCTCTTTTTCGGATTTCCTTCCCATTTAGGCCACCACAGAGCACTGAGTAACGTTCCCTGTGCTACAGAAGGTTCTCCTCGTGTGTGTTGTACTCAGTCACGCCTGACTCTATGCAACCCATGGACTACAGCCTATCAGGCTCTTCTGTGGAATTTTTCAGGCAAGAATACTGGAGAGAGTTGCCACTTCCTATCCCAGATCTTCCCAACCCAGGGATCAAACCCAAGTCTCTTGCACCTCCTGCAATGGCACATGGATTCTTTACTACTGTGCCACCTACAAAGCCAGGTTCTCACTAGCTTTCTATTTTATATGTAGTATCAATAGTGTATAAAATCATTCAACCAAATATAGAATTATCTCTAACAAATCTGGTCAAAAAGAAAAGTGTCTCTGTGTTCAGCTTCTGAATTTACAAGGAGTGACAGATTTGAAGCCCCATCTGATGGCATTTTCCTCATCCTTCACATCTGAGTTTTGATTTCGTAAAGAAACATCACAGAGAAACAGGTTAATGCCCAGGCTTCAAATTCAGGTGGAGGGAAGTCTAAGCTTTCTCCTCTACTCACTGTGTGACCCTGGGGAAGTTATGGGCATGACCAGCTAAATCTGAATTTCAGATAAACAACAAATAACTTTTTAGTATAAGTATGTCCCATGAAATATTTCCTGTGTTTTATCTGTTAGAATCTGATCATCCCACTGAGAGGGCCTCTCTAAGCCTCGGAGCCTAAATATCCTCTTCTGATGACTATAGTACCCAGCTCACAGGGCAATTGTATGAAGTAGATGAGCTAGCGCAGGCCAAGGGCTGAGTCCCCACACCTAAACAAATACACATTTGACAGTTACAAGTTAAGTGGCCACTCCAGTCACTGGTTTAGTCTAATGTCATTTAATCGAATCACATGCAGACCGTATACTCTCCCCAAACCACAGTCTCACAAGTTCATATAACTCTGAATCTAGACCAACTTTGGGCAAAAGCATGGCAAGTATTTGCCCTGCGACTCCCAAGTCCAACTAGAAAAGCTCCAACACAAACATGGGAGCCACGTCACTTCATGAGTCAATGATTATAAAAACTATTGTTCACCAAAGACCACGACACAAACATGCCCTTCTCTAAATCTATGTGAAGCTTCTGCAGGGAGATAGAGTAAGACCCTAGAAACATATTCAGGTTGGACAAGATGTGTTAGAACAAAAATTCAAACCCAAGCCACCTCTAGACCCAGGCCCTTCCCACCAGCTCCATGCTTCAGATCATGCCAACCACCTGCAAGATTTCAGCCCTACCACCAGAATATCTTGCTTTTCCCAGCTAGAGAATATTCCCACACAATGCCAGAGTTGTATGGGCCTCTGGCATAAGAACACAGAGATCCTTAAAAAGAAAAATAGCCTATAAAACCCAAAATGAAAAGTGTCAGTCGTTCGGTCATGTCTGACTCTTTGCGACCCCATGGACTGGAGCCCGCTAGGCTCCCCTGTCCATAGGATTCTCCAGGCAAGAATGCTCGAGTGGGTTGCCATGCCCTCCACCAGGGGATCTTTCCAACCCAGGGATCATACTTGGGTCTCCTGCATTGCAGGCAGATTCTTTGCTATCTGAGCCACCAGAGAAGCCCAAAATAATCCCAAATTATCATTCAATTTTTAAACCCTATTCAATTTTCTTCAAGATGCAAAGTAGCACCAAAGTAAATGGAGAGCAGAAGTGGCTTCACAGTGTAAGACCCCCAGGTGGTGCCAGCCTGGACCTTCCACAGACCCTGTCCTCCAGCCCTTCCCTCAAAGCACCTAGGTAACCTGGTGAAAAGGGGGTTTCGGTCACACACTGCTGATGATGTTAGTCACCAGGCAAGATGCAGCAAGAATCCTAAAAATGTTTGTACTTATTTAGCCAGTATTCATTATAGAGCTTCCCTGGTGGCTCACTGGTAAAGAATCTACCTGCCAGACAGAGGATGAGATGGCTGGATGGCATCACCGACTAGATGGAAGTGAGTTTGAGTGAACTCCGGGAGCTGGTGACGGACAGGGAGGCCTGGCATGCTGCAGTTCATGGGGTGGCAAAGAGTCAGACAAGATTTAGTGACTGAACAATAACAATGCAGGAGACACAGGTTCGATCCCTGGTCTGGGAAGATCCCACAGGCCACGGAGCAACTAGGCCCATGCACCACAACTACTGAAGCCCAAGCGCCCTAGAGCCCGTGCTCCACAACGAAAGAAGCCATCCCAATGAGAAGGCCGCACACCTCAGCTGGAGAACAGCCCCTACTCTCCACAACTGGAGGATAGCCCACACAGCAACAAAGATCCAGCACAGCCAATAAATAGTCATTACAGCTATAAAGCAATCTTAAAGCAATCACTGCTGCTGCTACTGTTGCCAAGTCACTTCAGTCGTGTCCGACTCTATGTGACTCCATAAACAGCAGCCCACCAGGCTCTGCCATCCCTGGGATTCTCCAGGCAAGAACACTGGAGTGGGTTGCCATTTCCTTCTCTAATGCCTAAAAGGGAAAAGTGAAAGTGAAGTCACTCAGTCGTGTCCGACTCTTCACAACCCCATGGACTGCAGCCTACCAGGCTCCTCCATCCATGGGATTTTCCAAGCAAGAAGTACTGGAGTGGGTTGCCATTGCCTTCTCCAGAGGATCTTCCTAACCCAGAGATCAAACCCAGGTCTCCTGCATTGCAGGCAGACGCTTTACCATCTGAGCCACCAGGGACGCTCTGCCTATCAACAAGGGAATGATTAAATATATATTCATGCTTTGGAATACTATCTAGCCATTAACAATACTTTTAAGACACTGCTATTATCTAGAGAAGGCTTGACAATCTATGTGGTAAAAGGACCCAGATATCTGAGTTTAATTATAGATTAAGATTTTTGTGTATAGAAATACAGAATAAAAGACTAGAAAAAATATGTGGAAAAGACTAACAGTAAGATTTCCAGGTGTTATTCAATGCAAGAGACAGGGTGCTCAGGGCCAGTGCACTGGGATGACCCTGAGAGATGAGATGGGAAGGGAGGTGGGAGGCGGGGTTCAGGATTAGGGACACATGTATACCTATGGCTGATTCATGTCAATGTATGGCAACAACCACTACAATATCGTAAAGTAATTGGCCTCCAATTAAAATAAATTAATTAACTGGAAAAAAGATTTCTAGGTGTTATTTTCTTCTAAAATTTAACTATAAAAAATAAATAAAATTTAACTATAATTTTTTTAGAGCTAGCATTTCTTTCTTTCATTCAGATAAAAATAACATTTTTTAAAGTGCAGTCAATTTAGTAGCACTCAACTGGAGGGAGATAATCCTTTCCCACTGGTGTGTTAAACAATGGAGAACTTTGAGGATTACTAACATTTCTGAAGCACTTATTACCTTTCAGACACTGCTCCTAGCAGTGTCTTATTTGAGCCTTACAATGTCCCTAAGGAGTGAATTTGGTGTTATCCTTTCTCTAGCTTCAGACATGGAGACAGAGGCAGAGAGAAGCAACTTTCCTGAGCTGGCTCCACAGATGAGTGATAGACACAGGCTTTGAATGCCCACAGTCTGTCTCTAGAGCCAGTATTCTTCTCCAGGTAAGGTAGCATGGAGATCTTGAGCATATCATTTACATCCTGCTGTCTGTTTTTTCATCTGGAAGCCTCATGGAACAGCAATAGAGCTACTGGAGCCTAATTCCTTTAAGGAAATTTCACTGTGCACTCAACTACACAGGAAAACTAAAATCCTCAATATAAGTCATATGGCAAAGTCACATGTGTAAACACACAAAGACATGAAACCTCAAAATGAATTCTTCACTTACATACAAACCAAAAGAGCTAGACATGGGGAAACTCCCAAGCAGATGTCTTATGGAGGTGTTCCCAGGATGAACAAACACATTTGCTTCCACAAACCGGAGGATACCTCCCACTTCAGCATTATCCTGTCTGAGCCCCCTGGCTTGGCCCCAGACTGTTGTTCCCAGTCATCCTGGGGACACTGGGTACCAATACTTCATCAAAATCCCGACTGCTCAGGGCCTTCTGTACTCAACTAGATGTCCTGAGCAGTGTCTGGCTTTGAAGTAGAAGCAGTACCATCTCATTACTTGGCCTACGTGAATCACAGAGACTTAAAAAAAAAAAAAAAGTTAGCCAACTGAAGGGTGAGACTTTAGCCTCTGAGTGTCTATTAATCTAGGGGGTGGCACTGAAAACCTGCTCTCAGTTTATATTTACAATGGACTCAACTCACTAGATTAAAGCTTATGCAGTCACTGCAAATTTGGAGTTAAATGGATTAAAAGAGTAGAGATCATACATCAATTCAAACAAACCAGCCCAGTACATGCCTATGGCCTATTTATCACCATGCATTTGAGGGACTCGCCTTTATGGAAAGGCTTGGAAAACGCTGTCAGGACTATGATGAAAAAATTGCTAGAACTTTTGCCTCCAGTCCCACCAAACAAAATGAAATGCTACTATGAGTTCATTTTTCAAGGGAGGAGTTAAGGCACTCCAGAGATGAAGGTGTACACAAAGTACCTATAGGCTCAATAATAACATCGTGCTCTTCCTGCACAAAGGCAATGGCACCCCACTCCAGTACTCTGGTTGGAAAATCCCATGGACAGAGGAGCCTGGTAGGCTGCAGTCCATGGGGTCGCTAAGAGTCGGACACGACTAAGTGACTTCACTTTCACTTTTCACTTTCATGCATTGGAGAAGGAAATGGCAACCCACTCCAGTGTCCTTGCCTGGAGAATCCCAGGGACGGCAGACCCTGGTGGGCTGCCATCTATGGGGTCGCACAGAGTTGGACACAACTGAAGCGACTTAGCAACTGCAGTAGCTCTTCCTGCACACCATGGTTATGTGCTTAACAGATGATTGCCAGCAATCCTTAGCTGCTAGACCACACAGTGTAACCAAAAACTTAAATTGCAAATACAGTATACAACAAAAATTTCAGCTAAGAGTAGAGAAAGACCTGGAGGTTTCCATTCAGTGCCTATTAAACTAATACTGAAAATGGCAGAAACAAGGGTTTTAGACATCAGGCTTAATTAACATAGCTGTTTATTCATCATTGGAGAGAATGATATAGAACATGTCCTATAGATCACACATGCTTTTCAAATAAACCAATTTGGACTTGCCCTACAGTAAAATCCTGACATACCTCAGTCAGAAGCAATTGTTATACGTTTTTAAACATCTGAATTCCAAAACAAACAGAGCATTACCCATATTTAATTTTGCTTTGTTTCACAGGATAGAAAGAAGCCACCCTTTAGCCAACAGTTCTTTGAAATGATGCTTCCTTGATGATTTATTGATCTCCTATTAATGACTCGGCTTTAAAAGAAAATTCTTTTTTTTTTTTTTCTTCTTTGAGAGAGACTTGACTCTTTATGGGTCATGCCACTTTAAATTTTATAGGTTAGTATAAAAATTTATAAGTACATCACTGTCAGTTTGATGACAGTGTCAATATGATTCAGGATAAAATCCCTGGTAGGCTCAAAGCTCAATTTGAGCTTGAGCTATCCATGAAAACAACTGAGACCTCATGGGCAGGATTTATTCCCAGGCCCTGTAAGAAGGCAGCCGGTCATTGTGTGCACAGCACTTGAACTGCTTTGGGTAGAGACTCAGGAAGTGTAAAAATTCAATTGACATTTGGGTTTCATGAACTCATATCCAGACATAAATAAAGGTACCCAGACTTTATAAATCAGCATCAACTGCTTAGATATCAACCATCAGTTCTGATCAGTGCTAATTATAACATTAACAGAGGGGAATTAACCAGAGATAGGTAGGCACATGGGAATCGCTAATGGTTGTTGACAGTGACATATATTAAAACAAATATCTACCCTGCAGGCTGACGCATTAATTAAATTCTCAAGACTGAAACAGTAACATATTCAACCTCCCCCATAGCACTCACAAAGAATTTGTACCTTGAACAGAGAAGCACCTTTACCTTCTCCCTTGGTGGGGAAGAGCTGGACACCTGGAGTATGAAAGTCTAGAAGAAGAAACACTAGGTGCTTACACTCTCCAACTAACCTAGGACTGTTTTCTTATATGATGACCATGCTCATGCATATCTGATATTTTAAAAAAGGAAATATTGCCATGCTTCAATCTGACATCTTTGGGTCTAATAAAAGGTAATATTATCTTCCAGGCCTGGCTTGGCTTAGAGCCAGTTTAAGAAGGATTACAATGTGTGTGTTCAAATGGGAGGCACGCGTGGCCATCATCATGCAGCTGCCTTATACGGTGATACTGAACCTCTGAACTCTACAGATACAGACTGGTCCCATGAGGAAGGCAGACATAAAGACGACTCTGAGGAGAGAGGAGCAGGGAAAGGGGGAAAGGAGATTTTAGGTTAAGAAACAACCTCCTTCAACAAAACTGGGTCATTTGTAGAGATATTGATGGACCTAGATGTTGATGTATGGATGTTCATACAGAGTGAAGTAAGTCAGAAAGAGAAAACAAATACTGTATAATATCGCTTATATGTGGAATCTAGAAAATGGAGAGATGAATTTATCTATAAAGTAGAAATAGAATCACAGATGTAGAGAACTTATAGTTACCCAGGGGGGAAGGGGAGGTGGGATGAATTGGAAGATTAGGATTGACATATATACACAACCATGTACAGAATAGACAACTAATGAGAACCTACTATACACCACAGGGAAACTGTACTCAATGCTCTCTGGTGACCCAGATGGGAAGAAAATCCAAAAAAGAGGGAATATATGCATATGTGGCCTTCCCTGGTGGCTCAGTGGTAAAGAATCCACCTGCCAATACAGAAGACGCGGGTTCGATTCCTGGGTCAGAAAGATCCCCTGGAGAAGAAAACGGCAGCCCACTCCAATATTCTTCCCTGGAGAATCCCATGGACAGAGGAGCCTGGTGGGCTACAGTCCATGGGGTTAAAAAAAGAGTCAGAGGCAACTTAGCTACTAAACAACAACAAATATGTATAGGTATAACTGATACCCTTCGCTGTAGAGCAGACACTAACACAATATTGTAAAACCATTATACTCCAATAAAAATGTTTTTTAAAAAGATCAAACCCTTAAAAAAAAATACTGACCACTGTCAAAAGGAAGAATGTGATCAGCAAAAAAAAAGAAAAGAAACCACCTCCTTCTATACAAAGCTCTTCTCAGCACAAACAGTTGAGAGCAACTCAGGTGCCCGGAATACAGAGTCAGTAGCCACAAGAGCTCAGGCATGAGAGAGAGCAGCCACATGTCTGGAAAGTCTCTCACAGGCCAACCCAAGCCAAGGCCTGGCTCAGGAGGGGCCAGAGCCAAGGCTCCTTCAGCACAGCATGCTGGCTTCAAGGCCATCAGCCTTGTGCAACTGATCAGACTCTCCACAGAACAGGAAGCGTCTCTGGAAGAGCCAGATGGGCATTAAACCCCTTGAAGGACAAGAAAGGAGATGCACTCCCCTGAAAATCTAACCCTGTAATGGCTGGGGAGGGCATTTTCATAGCATAATGTGATATCACCTATCAGCAGAGAGACATCACCCTTCTTTCTGGAAGAAAACCAAAGTAAGAGATGGCACTGGCTCCTCTGGTAACAATTACCATGTTACAACACACAGTACTATCTCAACAGTCTAAATCCCTAACCTAGATGACGCCACAGAAATGAAAACTCGACTCCTTTGTCTCCCTCTTGATGAGATAGAAAGTGACTGTTGTCTCCACTTCAGCAGCGCATTTTTCACACGTATTTTGCTGTCTCCCTTCCCCAAGTCATATCACTTCACTTCTTTAGCCTTTTTACTTATCTTGTTTTCCTCACCATGATACTAATGTTATTTTTCTGGCTAACAACCATCCTGACAGGTAGATGGGACACAGCATGGATAGGAGCATAATGTAGGCTCCTTGAGAGCAGGAATGGTGTCTGCCTTGTTCACTGATATATCCCTGGGCCTAGAATGGATCAGGCCTAACGACACCAAGAAGGTCTGAGCAGGAAGAGCCACCTGAACATAGAACTCAGGTTCCAAACAGCTCTCCAACTCCCAGACAGACTGGGAATAAAGCAGGACCTGGCCCATTAAGGATGACAGTGTGTGTGCTTAGTCGCTCAGTCATGTCCAACTCTTTGCAACCCCATGGACTGTAGCCTGCCAGGCCCCTCTGTCCATGGAATTCTCCAGACAGAAATACTGTAGTGGGTTGCCATTCCCCTCTGCAGGCGATCTTCCCAAACCAGAGACAGAACCCAGTCTCCTGTACTGCAGGCAGATTCTTTACCATCTGAGCCACGAAGAGGGACTCCAAAAGCTGGAAACTTGAAGGAAACCAGTTGCCAGAATTGTGATACACAGTAAGGGTGAATGAGGAAGTGACCACAGGCAGCCTTTTTCCTACAAATATGGTAGAAGATTAATGTAGAAACTACTCATAGGCAGTTCCTTTGAGACAAAAATTAACAACTTATTTAAGTTTCCCAAATGGCCTTCTAGTTAACACTTTACCCCAGGAACTTAGCATGAAAAAGTGAGCCAGTGGTACCAAAAAGAAAATAGAATACCTAAGGAGAAAAACAGAAAGGACAGGTCAAGTCTAAATCTAGAAATATCACCATACAGGGAGAGTTGCAGGCATGGAGTAGTTGCAAGCGATGTGACAGCCACTGGATATGGGATCAAAAAGACCTGAGGTTGGAACTTCCCTGTTCCAACCAGTGGTCCAGTGGCTAAAGACTGCGCTCCCAATCCCTAGTCGAGGAACTAGATCCCACGTGCCACAACTCAGAGTTTCTAGGCCACAACTGAGATCTGACACAGCCAAATAAATAAAACTAAATACTAAAAAAAAAGACCTGAGGTCAAATCTGGGTTCCACCAGGTGGTTCAGCAATCTGAGCGAAGTTGTTTTGAGCCCCTCTAAGCCTCAGTTCCCTCATCTCCAATGGGACCTACAAGAACAAATGCAAAAGATTCTGGACCAGTACAGAAGGACTCCAGGCACAACCAGCTACATAATCTACAAGCTCAGTATGAAATGAAAACATGGGGCTTTTCCCCCAAAATAAAGGATTTCAAGACAGCCATAGCAGAGCTTTAAACTAAGCACAGGGCCCTTCTAAGTCACAGATCACATGTGTGTGAAGCTGGCCCTCACCCTAACAGCTTGGAAGATTTTATGATGCTATAACATTTTCTACATGTTTGTTATTCTCCGTTTCCCACATCTGTTTCCCTGTAGACAACAGTTGGAAAAAAAAAATTCTTCAAAAATAAAGAACCTTAGAAAGAAGTTAAATGGCCTTAATGTTAAGTTAACTTAGGTTGATAACTATAACCTGCTTATATAAGAGAATAATATTCCTATTCTTAGGAAATTCACAGTGAGGTATTTAGGGGCAAAGAACTAAGTATGCAACTTATTCTCAATTATTCAGAAAAAGTAACTGTGTGTGTGTGTGTGTGTGTGTGTATGCATGTGTGGTGAGAGAGAGGGGATATGCACGCATACAATGATGAAGCAGACAGGGTAAAATTTAACAGTAAATAAATCTGGATAAAGGATATATGGAGGTTCTTTGTTGCACTTTTATTCTTGCAACTGTTTTATGCTGCTGCTGCTAAGTCGCTTCAGTCGTGTCCAACTCTGTGCAACCCCATAGACGGCATCCCACCAGGCTCTGCCGTCCCTGGAATTCTCCAGGCAAGAACACTGGAGTGTGTTGCCATCTCCTTCTCCAATGCATGAAAGTGAAAAGTGAAAGTGAAGTCACTCAGTCGTGTCCGACTCTTAGCGACCCCATGGACTGCAGCCCACCAGGCTCCTCTGTCGATGGGATTTCCCAGGCAAGAGTACTGGAGTGGGGTGCCATTGCCTTCTCCACAACTTTTCTATGAGAATAAATTATTTCCAAAGGAAAAGTAAAGGTCCCATGTGAGCTCTGGGGGAGCGAGAGTAACAGCAAAGAGAGGTGAGACTGAAGCTCTGTTCAGATGGCAGCACATTTCTTCTGTGTTCACTGCTGAATCTCTAGCACAGAACCCAGGTCAATAAGTATTTAAGGCAGGAAGGAGAAAGGGGCAATATCCCAGGGGGGAATGAGGGCTTGGAGCAAGGACAAATGACTGAGAGTTTACAGTGGCGCTTGGGAATCAGCGAACTGCCTCTATTTAGAGTGAGACCACACGCACAAGGAGTGACATGGTGTACACCACACCCTGCGCTACACTGCCCAGGGCCTTGGTTCCCACTGCTTACTGGCTTACTAAGAGTTCACTCCGACCCACCCCGGGCCCACCATTTAACCTTCCCAGGCCTCAGGGTCCTCACTGATAAGATGCGGGAGGTTACTAACTCCTTCACCAAGTAATTACTGGATGTCTCCCATATGCCAGGCCTTCCAGTCATGTTCCCAGCTCTCTAGAGCTTTCACTCTGGAAAGAATCTCACAACTGACTACACTAAGTAATTTCTTGAGGTCTTTTCCAACCCTGAAAATTCTATACGAAAATTCTGGGGCTTTTTACTTCAAAAATAGGAAGGAATTTAACTGCTCTCAGAAGAACTCATAACAAATGCATACTCTCTTAAAGGTGAAAATACACCCAAGATATCCTATGTTTCATAACAAAAATCTGTACACACAGGCAGGAAAATGCCTGAGAGCATATATAATTAAGCCTTCTGCAAATGATCAAGGTGATTTTAGTTGCCAAAATTCTCATTCCTTGACAAGTTATACAAATAGCAAGAATTTCAAAAATCTAACTGGGCAAGATAGCTAGAAAAAAACATTATAAAGATAAAAATACATTTTTAAAAGCAATAAATTTATCATTGAGAAAAATAACTTTGAAGTGTAGATTAATGATTAGTATTAAAATTACAACATCAAAAGTATTTTAATTTTCTGCTTCATCAGTCCTCCTCATTCACAGTCAACTAGCACAAAAATGGTTACAAAGGCTAATTTTGTTAAAGACCTTGGAGAAAAGAGGAAAGAGCTGCTCCTTCATGAATACTAAAGATGATAAAATAGGAAACCAATAACATGTTATCACTTTATATAAATTAATCTAATTTAGAAATAATTTAGTACCATGATTTATGTAGACGTGTTATCTAGCCAAGAAAAATTTTTATATTACTAGTATCAGAAGCATGGTACCTACGGTTGCCAGATATTAAACATCCAGACTGATTTACATAATTTAGGAGAAATGGGAAGGGACAGGGGATCAAAAAATATAATTATGAGATTCAAAGTGCTAAAAGTAAGGGACATATAAGAATATTATTTCCCAGATGGGTTCTCAGGAGCTAACATAGGAACATACATCCATGAAAGATGGCTGTACTCACAGGCTACAAGTTGAGATATTGAGACTGAGTATTTGTCCTTGAAAAACAACCATCCACTAACATAATTCACAAAGACCTGGACACTCTTACTATTTCTTGGTAGATGCAAAGAGGGACCCTTTTTTTTTTTTGAGATTTTTTGATGTGTACTATTTTAAAGTCTCTATCGATTTGTTACAATATTGCTTCTGTTTTATGTTTGGGTTCTTTGACCCTGAGGCAACTAGGATCTTAGCTCCCCGACCAGGAATCACGCCAGCACCCCCTGCAGTGCAAGGTGGAGTCTTAACCACTGGGCCACCAGGGAGGTACTAAAGAGGGGCCACTTTAAAGACTTAACTTCCACAACTAGAGGCTATTCATCTGCGGTTTTACAAAATGGTAGTTTGAAAACTTTTATCCCTAGAAATGAAAAATGTTCTAAATGTCCTTTGGATTCATGGAGTCAACACTTTACCACATAGTAAATCACCAGATAGTGAAATCATGACTTGATCTAAATGCTACATGGATTATATGACTATTTGTAAAGTTCAGCACCTGGCTCCCCACAGAGAGTTACTAACCATTTATTAGCCATGAACACACAAAAAAGTCAATTGGACGTCACCAGATGAGGAGAGCCCTGTCTCACAGAGCCTGGCTGCCCTCAGTGATGGAGGAACCAGGGCAATGCACGATGCTCAAGCCCTCCTCCAGCAGCCCTGCAATGAACACTTCATACTCACCTGGCCAACACACAGAGATTTAAACATGCTTTCAGGTAAAACTGATTTCATGTCACAATATTCCAATGCTATTAAAAAGATCTAACCATTTCCAATAATCAGAAAATACAGAGGTTTGCAAGATTTATCTCACAGAAAATCCACTTAGAGTTTCATAATGCTCAGTTCGGATCATAAAGCCCAGTTGAGTTGGATTGGCAGAATGCTGGCTTTTAGAATTAACCCTTCTACTGGATGGTTGAATATGAATATGCTTTCTCATCTCTGAAGGAGAGTGGTTTTAGTCAAAGGTTTATAGTGTTCAGAAGGGGCAAGGAGTAACAGATCACTTTGAAATATGATGAAAGCTAAGGACTTTGTTCATAGGAGGGCGATGAACAAATGTATATGCATATAAACACAGAGTGTCTGGAATAATGTTTTCAGAGATTTTACAGCATCCTGAAGACCAGCTACAGGTTCTGCTTAGAATTCCCCATGAGATGGCTTCTCAAATCCTTTCCAGCTCTGCTATGCCATGCATGCTGTAGACTGGGGTGTTGCTTATATCCTTAACTACACACACAAGTTTCCATCCTCTCAGTGTGTTGGTTGGTGGAGGTCATTCTCTTCCTCTAACCCCATTCTTCTAACCTGTTCCTAGAAGAATAAGGACCAATCTCTCACTCATGAGGGCAAGCCCAGGACATCTCTCAGAGCAGTGCCACCCCTCTTTACTGTGCACTCAAACCACTCGCAGATCTGGGGGAAACACAGATTCCCATTCAGCAGGTTCAGGCAGGGCTGTGAGTCAGCATTTCTGACAAGCTCCAAGGGACCACTCTAGTAAATGCCTCCTCTCAACCCCCACCCCGGTTCCCTAAGACCCTTCTCAGCCCAAGGGCAGCTCACCATGGTGTTTCTGTGAAATCCTCAAGTGACTTCTAAAAGGTCTGAAGTTCTTTTAAAACATTCAAATCTATGCCACCTGTCCCCAACCCGAAACTGCTTTAGAAGAAAAAGCGATGTGTAGTACATCACTGTGGGCAGGGAGGCCTCGCATGCTGCGATTCATGGGGTGGCAGAGAGTCGGACACGACAGAGACTGAGCTGAACTGAACTGAACTGAATACGTCCTCGTGTCACAATAGTAGAAAAACTGGGTTTTAGGCTGACAAACCTGGGTTTGAACACCATAATCTAACAACGTGGTTTTTGGCACAATGTTCACTTCTCTTAATTTCATCTCTAAAACTGTCCTGTTGAAACACTTAAGAGAGATAATGCTGGATGGAAATTATTATATATAGGATGGATAAACAACAAGGTCCTACTTTATAGTACAGGGAACTATATTCAATATCCTGTGATAACCATAATGGAAAAGAGTATGAAAAAGAATATATATGTGTAACTGGAGCCATTCTGCTGTACTGTAGAAATTAATACAACATTATAAATCAACTATACTTCAATAAAGTTTTTTTTTAAAAAAGACAATGCTAGTAAAGCAACCAGCATTGCCAGTCCTAATGACAACCTTGGTTCAGCATCAGCCCTAACCTTTCTTGATATAGAAATACCCCAAGGATAGTGGAATATAGAATCCACCAATTCCTCCTGACAAGATCTAAACTTAAATATCTTAACATCCTCTTTGTGTCCCCCCATATGACTCCAATGTGCAAAGAATGATCTGAGAAGACAAGATTTATTCTCCTCCACAACTCTGAACTTCTAGCAACAACACAGGGACCTGGAGAATTAGCTTTCTCACATGTGAAGTTAGGCAGAACAAATGTCTACAGGGGCTAAAAAGTTTGCCTTCCACAACAAAATGTGTGCGCCTCTCTCAATCTCTAAGTACCCCTTAGTTTTCCAGAGTAGATAAACACAGTTCTAATAATACTCAAGATTAATCTGCTGTACTCCAAACGACGGTACTGTTCTCCCAGCTCCTGCGCTTCACATTTCTTTCTGCATCCATCCTTTAACCGGTGGTGAACTGTGCAGTCCTCGTTATAGATTTATCAAAGCAAAACATTTATACATTCTGCTTCCTGTTGTTAAGAATCTTCCCTAAGTATTTCTGTTCACCATCAAGAGGCTATGGATAACCTTGTGAGGTCAACTACCACTAAAGGGAATATATGTGTATCATGCAACAAATATCTCAGCTATAAAGTTAAGACAAGTCACACCAAAAGGGCACTAAGAAAGCACAATATTAGAAGAAATATGAAATAAATCTGTTAGGAAAAAACGACCATATGAAGGCGAGCATATCACCTGCCCCTCCCACTCCTCTGCATAAAAGTTTTGTGCATCACTTTTGCTCAGACTAGCAAATAATTACATACTGTTCTCAATCAGTAAATTAATTTAGTTTACTGATTAGATCAATATTTTAGTAAATCAACAATCTTAAGGCTTCCTTGGTCGCTCAGTGGTAAGCTGCCAGCTAATGCAGAAGACACAGGTTCTATCTCTGGTCTGGGAAGATCCCACATGCCTCGAAGCAGCTAAGCCAATGCACCACAACTATCCTGCCTATGCTAGAGACTGGGAGCCACAAGTACTGAAGCTAGTGTGCCTAGACCCCATGCTCTGCAACAAAGAGATCACCACAATGCGGAGCCCAGGCACCGCAGCTGGAGAGGAACCCCCACCACTGCAATGAAGAGAAAAGCCCTCCCAGGAACAAAGACACAGCACAGCCAAAAATAAACAAAAAAAATTTTTTTTAGGAAAAAAACATACAATTTTAGCCCAGTGAGTATCACCCCTCACGATGCATCAAAATCACCCAAAGTTAAACAGACAGAAAGATGCAGATAGAAGGAATGAAAGGATGAAAGATGGAGGATTCATCCCACTCCCAGAGATGATTTCACTAAGATTGGGTAGAACCCAACCACCAGTATCTTTTAAGCACCTCAGCAGATTCTAATGTGTAACTAGAGAGGAGAATCACCACTTAGTCTTTGGTTTTTAAATCACTTTAAGAAAGTACAGACTTAAAACACACACTGAGATTATAGACTACTTCTTCCTGTTTCTTTAGTCTCTCCTGTACTCTCTAGCTTTTCAACAGTGAACCTGTATTGCTATCCAAAAGAAAAATTGTGAATAAAAATTAATAGAAAACCACAAAATGCCAAGCATACATGACTTTTATATTTTCTGCTTCTATATTCAAACACACACTTGAATCCATAATCTTATGAGATGTCCCCTCTTTCCATACCTTCAAGAGTCAGTATAAAACAGGCTATCATCACAGAAAATTATCATGATCAAATTCATGAATTCTATAGTTCCGGTGAGAGAATATGTATTTGCCACCTTCAGTCTGGGGTTTACAACCCACCAGAATCTAATTGGTTGCCCCCACTGGAATTATGTGCAGAGTTCTGAAAATTCCCCCAGGCCCAAGCCATAACCCGGAGCAATTAATCAGAACCTCTGGGCTGGGACCCATAGTTTTTTTGTTTTTTTTTTTTCATATCCCCAGGTGATTCCAACATGCAACCAAGGCTGGGAACCGTTGACTTAAAGAATTAATTAATACAAGTCTCTAGAGATAAGCTTCTACTGGCTTGAAAGCACAATACCTTGAAATTCTGACACTGGTATAATTTCAAAAAATGGTCAGTGTGGATATGCACTGATATTCAATTTCAAGTTGCCAAGGAATAAAACAGCACACTAAATAATAAATGCGTTCACTGTTCTCCTTTTTAATTGGGAATAAGTCACTATCTTCTACATTTAAATACAAGACGTTCTGAAATCACTGTTATATGTCAGTCACACATTCTGACCAAGAAAGGAATATGGACAAGACAAAATTTGACAAAAAAAAAATGTTTTCACAGATTCTACATTTATTCTACCCAAGTAGGTATTATTCTTGGGATAACTTTGCTACCTAGAAGTCAGAATCGTACTCTCATGTTGCCTGAGATTCTCAGATGAAAGGCCTAGATGCTCATCATTTTCTTATTTGTAAATCTGAAATAAAAGTGCATCTCTTTAACTTTTAAAGAAGCTCTGTTGTGCTTGATTATTCTCACCATGCACCCCCAGGCCTCCTTTCCTCCTCCCTTACTGAGGAAACTGGTGCTTTGGTTTTGGTGCAGATCTATTCTCTGCTCTCTGGGGTAAGACTTAGCCCACAGATAACACTCACCTCTGTGTCTGAAGACTTTCCAGATCCAAGCAGCAGAGAATTTTAATAGTATGCAAAACACTGCAATTAAATAGCTTTTAACTGTTATTTTTACACGAACAAAACCTCTATTTTCATAGTTGTACTGTGCTGATGTGCTCAGTCGTGGCCAACTCTTTGTGACCCCATGGACTGTAGCCCACCAGATTCCTCTGTCCATGGAATTTTCCAGGCAAGAATACTGGAGTGGGTTGCCATTTCCTTCCCACAGGAGTGGGCCTGGGGGAATTTTCAGAACTCTACACATAATTCCAGTGGGGACAACCAATTAGATTCTGGTGGGTTGTGAGATCTTCCTGACACAGGAATTGAACCCTAGTCTCCTGTATTACAGGCAGATTCTTTACCACTGTGCCAACTGGGAAGCCAAGGAAAGATTAAATCGCTGTCCACTTGGCTGTCCACCAACTTCTGTCACAGTATATATAACCAACAGGGAAATTCTGGAGGGAATTATTAAATGAATTCAAAACATCTAAGAAATTCTTTTGAAGAAATGGATTCATCCTTTTCCACTTTGAGGCATTACATATTTGCAATCATCTTTTCTAGAGCATACTAGGATTCTCAGCAGACTGGCCTTTTCCTTCTCAGTCCCAGGAGGGAATGATTTAGGTGTATTAGGTGTATTCTTTTGTTCTCCAAGCCAAAAGCATGGCTGAAGAGGAGAAGAGAGCGTGTGGCAGGAGAACTGATACATTCCACGGAACAAAGATCATAGGCCAAACTTAAGAGTGCAAAAAATAATGAAACAGGTGGTTCTTATCTCCCCTATTAAAATGAGTAAATTCATTCAGCAACATTTTATTAAACACTTTAGCAGTAAAGAATCCTACAATGCAGGAGATGAGGATTCAATTCCAGGTTGGGACGATCCCCTGGAGGAAGGCACGGCAACCCACCCCAGTATTCTTGCCTGGAGAATCCCATGGACAGAGGAGCCTAGCAGGCTACAGTCCATAGGGTCACAAAGAGTCAAACACGACTGAAGTGACTTAGCACACAAGCATGCACATCCAATGCCACTCTACGTGCACTGGAGATACAAGCCACAAGAGTCTCTGCTACCCTGGGAGTTAGAATACAAGGAGGACAGAAATTAAACTGGTTATCACAACACTGTTTTACTTATGAGGCAGCAATACGGGGTGATAGGGTAGCATAAAAGGGGAAGTGATCTGGTCTGGGAAGTCAGTATAAACATCTCTGGAGAGGACCCTTAATCCGGGCTCTGAAGGGTGGGTGGCAGCCAGCCAAGGAAAGCAGGAGTTAATTTTGTAGGCAAGGAATGCAAAAGTCAGCATAGCTGTGGTACAAAGAAGCAGGGGAAGCAAGAGAAGACTGGCAAGGCAGTCAGGTACCGGTGTTCAGTTCAGTTGCTCAGTCATGTCCGACTCTTTGCGACCCCATGAATCGCAGCACGCCAGGCCTCCCTGTCCATCACCATCTCCCGGAGTTCACTCAGACTCACGTCCATCAAGTCAGTGGTGCCATCCAGCCATCTCATCCTCAGTTGTCCCCTTCTCCTCCTGCCCCCAATCCCTCCCAGCATCAGAGTCTTTTCCAATGAGTCAACTCTTCGCATGAGGTGGCCAAAGTACTGGAGTTTCAGCTTTAGCATCATTCCTTCCAAAGAAATCCCAGGGCTGATCTCCTTCAGAATGGACTGGTTGAATCTCCTTGCAGTCCAAGGGACTCTCAAGAGTCTTCTCCAATACCACAGTTCAAACGCATCAATTCTTCGGTGCTCAGCCTTCTTCACAGTCCAACTCTCACATCCATACATGACCACAGGAAAAACCATAGCCTTGACTAGACGGACCTTAGTCGGCAAAGTAATGTCTCTGTTTTTGAATATGCTATCTAGGTTGGTCATAACTTTTCTTCCAAGGAGTAAGCATCTTTTAATTTCATGGCTGCAGTCACCATCTGCAGTGATTCTGGAGCCCAAAAAAATAAAGTCTGACACTGTTTCCACTGTTTCCCATCTATTTCCCATGAAGTGATGGGACCGGATGCCATGATCTTTGTTTTCTGAATGTGGGAAGAGGCAATTTTGCTCCAGACATACTGAGTGTGAGGACCAGCAGGCATCAGCGGAGCCGTCAGGTAGGAAGGTAGACATCTGAGCGTGGTGCAGAAGAGGAGCCATCTAAGCCAGGGACACACTGATGGGAGCTATGGATGTAGAGATGGGAAAAGCTACAAGAGTGGGTGAAAAATACACTAGGTTATGGGCTTCCAATTTTTTAAAAATCTGAATATCCCTTTGAAGTCAACAGTTTGCACTTAAAACAACCCCAAACATACCTGCTTCAAGGAACAAGCCCTAAAAAACATATAAACTATCACCAGTCAATTGGATGACTTTTCATGTACACCGAGTAAAGGACCAAACTGGAATTTTCAATCTTTGTTTGTGATTATAAATACAATCACTAATAATTATTACTTTGGTCAAAGAAAAAAAAATATGGATCTTTTGTATAACTAAATTAAATAATTATGCTGCCCAGGAAGAACCCTGAATCTACTTGTGGAAAGACATCAATCTCTGCGCATACATTAGGCACAGAATAGGAAAGACAATGGGGAAGACGAGACAGCAAAGGAAAATTAATTATAATTATGGAAATGCAGCTGAAAGAACAAAGGCTTAAATTTGTAACACAGGTCTAAGGGGACATAATTCTCATAAGTAACCATTTAAAACGTGAGAAGTCTGCAAATCAGAAGTTAAAGTTGACTATTTATTAGATATTTCTTTCTAACTTAGTAAGTGGAAAACTGGTATTCCCAAGCATAAAGGAATAAAACAATCAGTAGCCTGCCTGCTTGGCTGGACTCCCAGTGACCAGAGGTTTGAGAGAATTTGAGAGATTATCGGGAAAGGCCAGCCAAGGATATCACTTAACCCAACAGGCTCATTGCAGACAACAACTAAAGCTTCAAAGACTGAACACTGTTCACTTCTCATCCACCAGGGCTTCCCAAGGTGTCCAGATCTTCAATTTGCCATTTTTGTACACACTCCACCTGGGTCTTTTCATGCTCTCCATCATTACAGAATGTGAATGACCTTGACACAGAAAGCATGACAAAAGAGAACACAGTGGGTCCAGTCACCACCCCCACAAGAAGCCCATGGAATCAGATTCCCAATGGGGAAAAGAGGCTGAGACATCTCACCGCAGATTTTTATAAATCTGATCATTGTTTAGTTCTGATTAGTCCAGATACACAATCTTGCAAGAAGCAAGCACAATAAAGAACACCAGTACCTTTGGGAAAAGGACATCACTTGAATCCAAAATGTTAGTGGACACAGACTGGCCTGACATGGCTCTAGAGAGGACCAAGGAGAACTGCCAGGGGTAAGGAGGGTGGGATTCCATCTATTCAAAATCACATGACCTGAGTCCGTATTACATGTACAGCCTGCTGCTGCTGCTGCTAAGTTGCTTCAGTCGTGTCCGACTCCAGGCTCCCCTGTCCCTGGGATTCTCCAGCCAAGAACACTGGAGTGGGTTGCCATTTCCTTCTGCAATGCGTGGAAGTGAAGTTGTTCGGTCGTGTCAGACCCTCAGCGACCCCATGGACTGCAGCCTTCCAGGCTCCTCTGTCCATGGGATTTCCCAGGCAAGAGGCACATGGAATAGCACAGACAATACCCTGAGAATTCAAATCAGAGCACTAGTCATTCCCAGAGATAAGCTGGGGAAGAGCTCATTTCAGTTAAGTCACTCAGTCATATCTGACTCCTTGCTACCCCATGGGCTGCAGCACGCCAGGCTTCCCTGTCCATCACCAACTCCAGGAGCTTGCTCAAACTCATATCCATCCAGGTAGTGATGCCATCCAACCATCTCATTCTCTGGCATCCCCTTCTCATCCTGCCCTCAATCTTTCTCAGCATCAGGGTCTTTTCCAGTGAGTCAGTTCTTCGCATCAGGCGGCCAAAGTATTGGAGTTTCAGCTTCAGCATCAGGCCTTCCAATGAATTTTTAGGACTGATTTCCTTTAGGATAGACTGGTTTGATCTCCTTGCTGTCCAAAACCACAGTTCAAAATCATCAATTCTTTGGCATTCAGCTTTCTTTATAGTCCAACTCTCACATCCATACATGACTACTGGAAAAACTATAGCTTTGACTAGACGGACCTTTGTTGGCAAAGTAATGTCTCTATGAAAGAATAAGTCAGATAATTCAGAGAGGCTTCCTAAGGCTTGTGGGGGTAGCACCCATAACAGTGTAAGAAGAGACAGAGTCAGAGGTCAGCAGGTCTGGGAGAAGGACAGGAGCAACTTCATACCCAGCCCATCCTCCAGGGCCCGCAGAAATCCACGTGCAGAAACATGGAGCTAGGAAAAGGGGCAGGGACCAGGCAGTCACTCGCACCCCCTCACCAAGAGTCCTCAGGGCAAGGGAAGCCAGGCCTCAGCTAGAGGAAATTAGAAATGGACATTGGGTGGGCCGGAAGGGAGACAGCAGGTCCTCTTTGCAGAGTCCTAGGTGACAGAGGGGTCAGGGTGAAACCAAGTATTCACAGAAGATGGAACCCGAGTCTTGATCATCTCACCACCAATGAGAAACTGGCTGGCTGGGGTGTGGCTCAAAGGCCTTTGCTTCCCCCATCTCTCTTCCTAGTACCAAAATCTGAGGATTTTGAATTCTTCTTAAAGGGGAAGAACTATAGCAGGGCCAGAAGAATGCCCACCCTCAGCCCCGAGCCAGGAGTAAGGCAGGAGACAGGATTTAAATGAGTTTGACTTTAACATTTCAAACTTGACTAGACCTCAACTAGGCTTCCCAGGTGGCACAGTGGTAAAGAACCCACCTGCCAATGCAGGAGATACAGGAGACTTGGGTTCAATCCCTGGGTCAGGAAGATCCCTTGGAGTAGGAAATGGAACCCACTCCAGTATTCTTGCCTGGAGAAATTCACGGACAGAGCAGCCTGGCAGGCTACAGTCTATAGGGTCACAAACAGTCAGGAGCAACTAAGCACGCATGAGCACACAGTACCTCAATAACCAAAAGCAGCCAAAAAGTATTAATAGAATCTGCCCAAGATGTTGCAAAGATTATTTTTCAGAGTAATAATTGGTGAAAAATAGAACAATTTTGTGCATGTTAGTGTTAGTCGCTCAGTCGTGTCCAGCTCGTTGTGATTCCACGGTCAGTAGCCCACCAGGCTCCTCTGTCCATGGGATTTCCCAGGCAAGAATACTGGAGTGGGTTCTCATTCCTTTCTCCAGGGGATCTTCCCAACCCAGGGATCAAACCCAGGTCTCCTGCATTGCAGGCAGGTTCTTTACCATCTGAGCCACCAGGGAAGCTGTTTTAGTAATTGGTGAAAAATAAAACAACTTTGTGTATATGCTACAATAAATTGAGAATGCTCAATAAACAAGTTATAAATGGAATGCCCATCAGGAGAAAGAAAGAAAAAAAGGCTGACCGGGTTGGTTTTGATCTGATAAATGCACGCATCCCCCCCCCGCGAAGGGGGTCAGCGCCCGTCGGCATGTATTAGCTCTAGAATTACCACAGTTATCCAAGTAGGAGAGGAGCGAGCGACCAAAGGAACCATAACTGATTAATGAATTTTGAATTTTGATATAAAAAGCATTTCACTGAGGTTTTGAGAATTTTCTCTGTCTCCAAGAGATGAAGGAAGAACATCATGTGATCAAAAGGTTATAAAGTAAGTCTGCCTCACCAGCTCACAATAAAGTTTATGTCTAACTACACACAAGTGTATACGTTTGTTAAGGCCTGAATGGCGAACTCCAACTTGTCTCAAGCGAGGAATAAGTACATAGGCCAATTCGGCTGGTTGCTGCTGTTCGGTCATGTCCAGCTCTTTGCAACCCCATGGACTGCAGCACGCCAGGTTTCCCTGTCCCTCACCATCTCCCGGAATCTGCTCAAACTCATGTCTATTGAGTAGATAATGGTCAGTTAATTAATAGCAAATTCCTTAAACAGCCTCTATTTAAAAGTGGCCTGAGGAGGGGAGGTGGGAAAACAAGCATTTCTTGACATTTTAACACTTAGGAAGACATTTGGAGGTCATCTGTCCTAAATAGCAGCATTTGCTGACATGGAAACTTCGTCCAAAGCACAAAGTTCACAGCAACCCAGTGGGAGGGTGACCCCTGCAAGAGGCCTCGATCTCTTTGCTGAGCCCTCACTGCCTCTGGCTATTTGCAAGATGCCCTTAACATCACAGACCTGTCCTCCAAGCTTTCTACCTGAGTATGGGGCTAAAGAGGAATCCACTGGGCAAAGCTGCTTCCAAAATTAGTTCTATTAAATTTATAACATGTATATATATATTATACATTCTCTCCTTTAAGGCCTTTTTAACTCTTTGTCTCAATTTGTCTTTGAAATTTTTTCCATGTAGTGTTCCTCTCCTGGAGAAGGCAATGGCACCCCACTCCAGTACTCTTGCCTGGGAAATCCCATGAGCAGAGGAGCCTGGTGGGCTGCAGTCCATGGGGGTCGCAAAGAGGCGGACACAACTGAGCGACTTCACTTTCACTTTTCACTTTCATGCATTGGAGAAGGAAATGGCAACCCACTCCAGTGTTCTTGCCTGGAGAATCCCAGGGATGGCGGACCCTGGTGGGATGCCATCTATGGGGTCTCACAGAGTCGGACACAACTGAAGTGACTTAGCACTAGCAGTGTTCCTCTCCAAGAAATAATACTTTTGATCTTAATGATGCCCACAATATCTTGACTATCATTGCATTAATAGATATTCTCTATGCACTGGTATTTTTCTGGACCCAGAAGAGAATGTTTATAACAGTCATTGGCTGGAAAAGCCAGGCTTTGACTCAGTGAAGTGATGACACTCTAATTTAAAAAAAAAAAAAAAAAAAGGTAGTAATGCCCCAAACCCCTAAAGCAGGCAGGCTGCTTAAGTCATAACTTGCTAATAAACTGGTCTAAATTAATAAGAACCCTAATTCACTTCTGTATAACTTCATTCTCCTTACATATTTACCTGGCAGGATCTGACAGGATGGAATTCCAGTAAGGTAAATCTCTCCACTCTGCTTCTGTGAATAAATGACATTTGTCCTAAAAATCTGTCAGTCCTTGCTACTGGTCTCTCTATGGTCAGGAAGGACTTAGGAACACATACACACACACACATCCCAACCCCCCACCACCTCCACCCAAAGGGACATGCTGCTTTTTGCCAGTGCAAAGGTAACTACAAATTTTACAGTCAAATAAGAATCCTACTTATGTTGCTTTTCCAATATCACAATTATAACAAACAATGCTAGAAATAAAAATTAATTCACCTCCAAGGTGACTTGGAGAAACTCAAATGTTTGAAAAAGCTTATGTGCATTAGAAATTATATATGTTAAATAGCAAATATACTGACAATTGGTTTAAGAATCTGTGTCCCAAGTCAGAAAAAAATGAAGCAATTCACAACAGCCAAGAGAAAGAGCTTAGGATACAGGTCATTTTCAAATGAGAACAATTTACGAAAATATAAGCCATTAAAGCAAGGTTCATACTATATAAATTATTCTTTGCCCAAGTTCTTTCTCTATATCAAACAAATTAGAAACAAAATCCAACTCGAAAAAGCCTCTAGCAACTGGCTTCTTTGATAGGCTTATAATCCCTTTGGATTCAATAGACTCACTAAAAGTCGGGGCAAAGGACAGACAAGTGGGAAATTAAAAAAAAAAAAAAACACCTCATCATAATTCCTACCAGAGGTCTTCTCCTCACTGACACAGAATTAAGTCAATTCAACCAGCTCATTACTGTTAGCCAGCACCCACCATTTCCTACCTGTTCCAAATATTCTATTCCTAGATCAGGATTGTTGCAAAAATGAGAAAAGATAAAAGACTGGACAGAAACTGAAGGTTAGTGTTACTCTTTGGTTTGTGGGATTGTGGGTAATTTTCTACACTGTTCCAATGAGAACTCACTTCCTCTATATTCAGAAAAGGAGGCTATGAATGCACTTTATGAACTGTGAAGCAGTATACAAATGTTACATTTTTATTTTTACTTTTATTGACCTCTATAACCCACCTGTAAGCTATGTGATCAACCTAGATGCCATATTCAAAAACAGAGACATTACTTTGCCAACAAAGGTCTGTCTAGTCAAGGCTATGGTTATTCCAGTGATCATGTATAGATGTGAGAGTTGGACTGTGAAGAAGGCTGAGCTCCGAAGAATTGATGCTTTTGAACTGTGGTGTTGGAGAAGACTCTTGAGAGTCCCTTGGACTGCAAGGAGATCCAACCAGTCCATTCTGAAGGAGATCAGCCCTGGGATTTCTTTGGAAGGACTGATGCTAAAGCTGAAACTCCAGTACTTTGGCCACCTCATGCGAAGAGTTGACTCATTGGAAAAGACTCTGCTGCTGGGAGGGATTGGGGGCAGGAGGAGAAGGGGACGACAGAGGATGAGATGGCTGGATGGCATCACCGACTTGATGGACGTGAGTTTGAGTGAACTCCGGGAGTTGATAATGGACAGGGAGGCCTGGCGTGCTGCAATTCATGAGACTGCAAAGAGTCAGACATGACTGAGCGACTAAACTGAACTGAACCAAAGCTATGTGAGAGCTTGCAGGTGCTCAGTGGCTTTAGAGAGTTCTAGGAAAACATCTACCTCTGTTTTATTGATTATGCCAAAGCCTTTGACTGTGTGGATCACAACAAACTTTGGAAAATCTGAAAGAGATGGGAATACCAGACTACCTAACCTGCCTCCTGAGAAATCTGTATGCAGGTCAAGAAGCAACAGTTAGAACCAGACATGGAACAATGGACTGGTTCTAAATTGAGAAAGGAGTACGTCAAGGCTGTATATCGTCACCCTGCTTATTTAACTTATATGCAGAGTACATCATGCAAAATGACAGGTTGGATGAAACTCAAGTTAGAATCAAGATTGTCGGGAGAAATATCAATAACCTCAGATATGCAGATGACACCACCCTTATGACAGAAAGTGAAGAGGAACTGAGGAGCCTCTTGATGAAAGTGAAAGAGGAGAGTGAAAAAGTTGGCTTAAAATTCAACATTCAAACAATGCAGATCATGGCATCCAGTCCCATCATTTCATGGCAAATAGATGGGAAAACAATGGAAACAGTGACAGACTTTATTTTCTTGGGCTCCAAAATCACAGATGGTGACTGCAGCCATGAAATTAAAAGACGCTTACTCCTTGGAAGAAAAGCTATGACAAACCTAGACAGTATATTAAAAAGGAGAGACATTACTTTGCCAACAAAGGTCCGTCTTGTCAAAGCTATGGTTTTTGCAGTAGTCATGTATGGATGTGAGAGTTGAACCATAAAGAAAGCTGAGTGCCAAAGAACTGATGCTTTTGAACTGTGGTGTTGGAGAAGGCTCTTGAGAGTCCCTTGGACTGCAAGGAGATCAAACCAGTCAATCCTAAAGGAAATCAGTCCTGAATATTCACTGGAAGGCCTGATGCTGAAACTCCAATACTTTGGCTGCCTGATGCGAAGGACTGACTCACTGGAAAAGACCCTGATGCTGGGAAAGATTGAGGGCAGGAGGAGAAGGGGATGCCAGAGAATGAGATGGTTGGATGGCATCACTAACTGGATGGATATGAATCTGAGTGAGCTCCGGCAGTTGGTGATGAACAGGGAAGCCTTGGCATGCCGCAGTCCATGGAGTTACAAAGAGTTGGACACGACTGAGCTACTGAACTGAAACTGAGTGGCTTTAGTCGTATCCCACTCTTCGCGACCCCATGAACCATAGCCTGCCAGGCTTCTCCATCCATGGGATTTTCCTAGCAAGAATACTGGAGTGGGTTGCCATGCCCTCCTCCAGGAGGTCTTCCCAACCCAGATCTCCATCATTCAAGGTGGAGTTTTTATCACTGAGCCACCAGGGCAGCCCACCTAGTCCTCATTTTAAAGTGGTTCTTTTCTCCTGGGAATACTACTTAAGTATGCATATTCCAAAAGTCTATTATCTTGCAGAGGAAATGGTTCTTTTCTGTTTATAATGAATGGGGTTTTGTTTCTTTTTGTTTGCCTTGGTTTTGTAAGGAGAGTTACCAGCAGACCTGGAGAAGCTCCTCTAAAAGAAATCTGACCTTTCTAACTCAACACGTCCTGTCCCCTGTCTTTTCTCAGAAATGTTCAGACATTGTCTATAAAAATGATATCACTAGTGCTCCCTTGGCTTAAAATATACTAAGAATCCTCACAATTCTCCATTAAGTTAAATAAACTTCTGTCTTCACAGGCATTACTTTTCTGCAGAAGTAAATGTTCAGCAAGAGCAGAAGCATCATACTTTCCTGAATTACACAGACTTTGGCACAGAGATCCAAAATGATACTTTATACTATCAGAAATACTTAAGGCTACTCCTTTACTATAAATGAAGCAAACATAACTCTAATTGGTTTTAATCCTTTTAATCTTGAGAAGATTTGCTATCTCTAAATCCTCTCAAAAGAGTAATTCGTCAGTGTAAGAAGGAACCAACTCATATTTTAAGTATTCTGCTGCCCCCTTGTGTATCTCACGTTTAGAGAACAAGACAGCTCACGGAACACATACAAGCGTAATCCTCAGAAATACTTCAGTGGAATCTTGGAGCCTAGAACTGGAAAGAACCTAAAAATTTATGGAGAACGGCACACTCATTTCACAGGGGAGAAAACTGAGATCTGAAAGATTATATAACTTGGTCAAGATCAGATACGGTTAGTTAATAGCGGAGCAAACACTGCTGAATAGAACTTCAACCTCTCAGAGTGTTAATTGCTCTATTAAAATGGAGATGGAGCCTGGAAGAAAACAGTGGGGTTCTGGAGTTAAGCAGATATGAATTTGATTTTAGATCACCACTTTGCAACGGTCCACAAACCTCTTTCCCCATCCATAAAGTGGGATGAATAATAACTATGGCAAAGGTGTTAAAAGGATTCAGTAGGACTGTGTTTCTCAAGCCATCAGCATAACTACCAGCAATACGGTAATTCACTCAGTGGTAACACAACTATAAAAATACATAGAAAATTATTTTAAGTTGTTATAGCCTTTAGATGTCTAGACAAACGTATTCTAAAATAACAAATGAATAAAACCTGAACTTTTTCAAAACTGGCACAAAACTTGGAAAAAGAACACAATTTTTCTAACTCCTGTGTTTCCTTGATTATCATATTTTTTTTATTACAAGTAAATTTGTAACAGAAAACACCAACCACACTTTGTAACAGCAAACAAATTTGTAAATTTTTAACAGCAAACACTGTGTGAGAGATGAAGCTAGGAACAGGGTCCTTAGATGAGGCTCACAGGAAAACAAAACAGAACTCGGTGCCAAAGAGTTAAGTTACAATATTTTCATCTCCTTTGCTAAGAGGTCTTCACTGATACCATGCTGAGAGAGAGTCAGCCTTGGGTAGAGGCTAAAATATTAGCTATGACTTTGCTAATAACTGGTTATGCCAACTTGGGCTGGTCTTTTCCTCTCTTCCTCCCTTTCTTGACCTGTAAATGATGGCATCCAAGGCAATGGCACCCCACTCCAGTACTCTTGCCTGGCAAATCCCCTGGGTGGAGGAGCCTGTAGGCTGCAGTCCTTGGAGTCGCTAAGAGTCGGACACGACTGAGCGACTTCACTTTCACTTTTCACTTTGATGCATTGGAGAAGGAAATGGCAACCCACTCCAGTGTTCTTGCCTGGAGGATCCCAGGGACGGGGGAGCCTGGTGGGCTGCCGTCTATGGGGTCTCACAGAGTCAGACATGACTGAAGTGACTTAGCAGCTAACGAGCAAAGTTCCATAGCAAGGTGGTATAATGAACGTGAAAAAAACATGGCAAAGCATGCTTTGACAAAGTAGAGTTAAGTTTATCTTGAAGTTAATCTAAAGCAATAAAAAACATTATGTCTGCACTAACTTGAGGAAGAAAAACCAAACTGACAAAGTAGAAGGCAGGTTAGGTTAAGGATTCTGTTCAGCAGCACTCTACTCATGAAATCTGTCTTCTCGCTACAGTTCCACTAGCTCTTGATGGAGATCACTCCCAAAATCCCGCCAACACACGCGTCTCTTGAGTCAATTTCACCCAAAGGAATCCTGATATCAGGATTGACAGAGCTTACCCCTAACTGTCTATCGTAAGACAAATACAGCAGCAGGGTAATGGCAATTCTTCTTAGTTTGTCATGAAAATGACTAATGTTGACCATTCTGATTTATAGCTGCACTTGTCCACCCTGTTACATGAAAATGACTAATGTTGACCATTCTGATTTACAGCCGTACTCGTCCACCCTGTTACATGAAAATGACTAATGCTGACCATTCTGATTTACAGCTGCGCTCGTCCACCCTGTTACGGTTACATGCCATGACCTGTTCTGTTTTGTACGGTACCTGATGGAACGCACACACCAGGCTGATTGATGATCCACCAGTATTAACTGAATACTACCTGTGGGTCTAGCCCCTCAAATTACAAACATCAGAGAGGAAGGATTATGACCGGAGTTGATAGCATGGAAGAGGAGGAAAGGCCCTGACATAAACTAACTTTCAACGTAGAAAGTGATGATGCGGTTATGGTTGTTGAGGTGAGGCATGCCGATTCCAACTGTGGGCAAGGAGTCCTGCGGGGCTTCTTGGGTAATTTTTCATCAGCAAGTTAACTCAAGCTCTTGGTTCAACCCAATAATTATACCACATTTGCATCCGGAGTGCTGGAATAAAAGTGCTGTGAGAAACAAAAGATCCAACTACAGGAGCAGAAAAGGCAACTCACCATGAAACGGACTGTTGTCCACCAGAAAATGCCTGCGGTACTGCACACAGTTGCTTTTCTCCAAGTTCCAGTAGCTCATTGTCAGAAGATTGCTGGCACAGCATCCAAACTAAATTGCCCTGTCAAGGGAAACAGAAGGAGACAAAAAATGAAGAAAGCGGCAGCCACATGCCCACACTGGCCGCCTGATGCTTTCAATCCCCAGGGCTTTGGGGACAGTACACAGGGCTCCCGCCTCCTCCACACGGGGAGCTGGTACCCCCCAGCGCCCCAAGAAATTCCCCCAAAGTTTTCCCACCCAGCAGAAGGTCCTTTAACACACCATCGCTGGAGCTTTTTCTAATAGCGCCTTACAGGGCTCAAAGTTACCGCTGTCCTGGGGGAAAACCAATCCACCACCAGGGAACAAGTTTCAAGACTGGTTTCTGTGCTCCAGGCCTCGCCCACTTAGCCAGGACTCAAACCAGCCCGTGCTGGTCGCTTTTCAGGAAAGGTCAACTGCAGGAGGGAAGGTGATAACAGCAGGGTGACTGTCATTCCCAGTCCCCGACTTTTTAAGTCACCACCACTCTGGAGGACTACATTTATGATCCGTCCATGGAGATCTTAGAAATTGGAATGTGTCCATGTAGCCAGGGGTTAGGCAAACAGTAGCAAAGCTCGTCTCCCTCTTCTGGACTCACTATGGGTGCCACTTAAGACCACTAGGGCCTGCCTCTGACCAGACTGAGCTTACTTGTATAACCAGAGCCGAGTACACAAGCAGTGCATCTGGCTTCTCCAGAAGGTTTGCCCCTCCACAGACAGAGAAACACAGTGCTAACCAGAGCAAGGACTTGAAAGGCAGAGCTGATGAATTAAACGCCTCCAAAAGCTGTGTGCATAACAAGGTTCCCTTTGTTCCCAGCATTTGGTGAAAGCAACTTTTCAGAATTCCAACTCCTTTTCTGATCACAAAATAAAGCCAGGGAAAACCAAGCAAGGCTGGCATGAAGGAAAACCCACAGGTGGGTCACAATTTGTCATCTGTCCTATTAAAGCAATCTAGACTTTTGTAAAGGCAGTCAGTAAGTGCTGATGAAAATAAATGACCAGAGCTGTGCCTATTCATTAATGGAACCACAACTAGTAGAGGTTCCTAAAGCTCTTGCCAGAGCTTCTCCTTGGCTCCCTGATGTTCATTCTTCCTCCCTCCCCTAACCACAATCTCACTTACCTTTTCTCTGGCTCCAGGAAGAAGTGCCCACTCTGGCTTCCAGAGTCAGAGCAAATGATTTTCTTCTCCCAACTCCCCACTTCCTCTAACCTCACCCCCACCTGACTTCTGTAAAGACTAAGCGGGTCAAGAATCTGCCTGTAATGCAGGAGACGTGGGAGACAAGAGTTTGATTCCTGGGTTGGGAAGATCCCCTGGAGGAGAAAAATGGCAAACCACTCCAGTATTCTTGCCTGAAAAATCCCATGGACAGAGGAGCCTGGCCGGCTACAGTCCAAAGGGTCACAAAGAGCCGGGCACAACTAAGGGACTAAGCACATAGACACTTGGCTAAACCTGGCTGCTTCTCCCACTCCCTCAGGCTGAAGATGAGTCCCATCCCACCAAGATAAAATCACCCATGCAACCAACTGTAAAATAGGACAGAAAACAAACGATCATAGAGACAACCCTCCGTGCCCTCTCCCCACCCAATACGCCCTACTACAAAGATTTTTTTTAAGTATTCTAGCTATATAGTTAGCTATACTCACCAATTTTTTTTAAACTCAGTACTGAAATACATCAAAAATATTTTCATCCAAAAATCCCCACTTGCCTCATTTCATGTCCCTTTCCTGGAATGATAACTCTGGCTTGGTGTGCGTCTTTCCAGTCTTTTTATGCGTTTACTTATTTATACATATATTCATTTCGGGGCTTCCCTGGTGGCTCAAATGGTAAAGAATCCACCTGCTATGAGGGTGACCTGGGTTTGACCTGGAAGCTCCACTGGAGGAGGGCATGGCAACCCACTCCAGTATTCTTACCTAGAGAATCCCCATGGACAGAGAAGCCTGGCATAATACAGTTCATGGGATCACAAAGTTTTGGACATGACTGAGCAACTAAGCACAGCATATTCATTTCTATATATATCCATGCATTCAGTTTTGTATATATGTATATACTATGTTTTTAATAAGAATACCTTTTTTTTTACAAACTAGAAATACTTTTCAGTAATACCAGTAGTAACTATTTCCTACAAGTATATTCATGATTTATATTAGAAATATTTTAGGTTATCCAGAATTAAGGAGAGCTCTGTCTGTATTCATGCTAATTTTTCCTTACTAACTTGATCTTATGATTTGGGTTTTTATTCTTTATTTTTGTTTTATTCTTTTATTCTTTTTTATTTTTTATTTCAGTCTTCATTTTGCCCTCTCTGTTCATTTTTAATCCAAGAAAGATTAGTGGGATGGGAAGATGAAAAAAAAATAAGGCACATTTGTACATAGTTAAAACATACACACACTTACCTGACCTCATTTGGCCCTTCCTTTTAATCAGATGCAGGCAGAGATGAGGACCTTGCAGTGAGTGACTCACTTCTGCTGCTAGGGTGGTTGCGTAGCAGTGGGACTTAAAGTTGTATGTTTGGATGACATGCTCTGCTGGGTAGGTGTTTTTAAGAGGGGACTCAGTTTAAATGATTAAACAAGAACACAAAGATAAGTAATTGAACACTACGGTCACCAGGCTGTGTGTCCCCTATTTTGGTTAATTACTGGCATGTCTTACCTCCCCTGGCATCTGTTTGCTGCTGCAGAGCAGATAGTAAGCTGCCTCTGAGTTGTACACACACTACAGGCCCTCGGTAAACATGAGTGACGCCTTCGTCATACACCCCACTTCCTGAATTCCCTCCAGTCTGAGACTGAAGGAAGTGCCCGCTCTGGCTTTCAGAGTCAGAGCAAATGATTTCAAAATTGAGAGGTAATGGAGGCAGAGGTAATGAATGGAGTCAGTAGGGCAGAGGCAGGGGGAACAACCGCTATGCAACAATGCCAACCTTAGCCACAACCAGAATTAGCTGAGCCAGAGGCCGGGTGCTCACTGAGGAAGAAGTAATTGAAAGGGACCTTAGAAACCAGCTCAGCCAAATCTCATGCAGTGTAGCCAGAAGGAAAGTAGGTGTAGCTCAGAAAGTAGGTGTAACTTGCAAGACCACATTGCTAGCTCCTCAAGAAAGCTAGCAGGAACTCCAGGCTCAGCAGTCCCAAAGCAGGAGTCTTTTGAGGGTTTTGTGATCCCATTTGTGTGAACATAATGGGTGAAAATTGCCACTAAAATACACTTTCATTGATTTAATATTTGCTATTTAATATATGTTACATTTGGAACTCTATAGAACATTTAAATCGCCAATCCTTATTAAAAAATTAATAATTGGCAGTGACTAAGGAATATCACCTAAAGAAACAACTCATTAAAACTAGTTTCAAATTCTGCCTTTGAAAAACGGTTTATCTAAATTTTTTATAGTGGATGGGAAAGTCACAGAAAATGTCTATATGTGTGTATTTATCTTTAACAATTTATTTTTATCCATTTTTAGTGCTTGAAGCAAGTAGAAAAATCAAAAAAGAACTTATATAGTGGTATCACTTATCAGCCAAAGACAACTGCCATGGACACGGTGGTCTTTTTAAAAAACAAAAACTATATTCTATTTTTTGAAGGCTTTTTTTCACTTGATAACTTACTAATATATTGTGACATTCTAGCCATATGAATAAACATATTTCTACAGAACTACATATGTGATTTGAATAAGAAATTATAATCAACTCTACTCAGAATCTCTCAACTCCAAAAACTCTAAAGAAGCAACAAGAAATAAAAGAAGCCAAGTATGGATGCAGACAGGAATCATGTTCAGTACAATTGCTCAGTCATGTCTGACTCTTCCCAAACCCATGAACCGCAGGCACGCCAGCCCTCCCTGTCCATCACCAACTCCCGGAGTTCACCCAAACTAATTTCCATTGAGTCAGTGATGCCATTCAATCACCTCATCCTCTGTCATCCCCTTCTCCTCCTGCCACCAATACCTCCCAGCATCAGAGTCTTTCAAATGAGTCAGCTCTTCGCATCAGGTGGCCAAAGTATTGGAGTTTCAGCTTCGACATCAGTCCTTCCAATAAACACCCAGGACTGATCTCCTTTAGGACGGACTGGTTGGATCTCCTTGCTCTCCAAGGGACTCTTAAGAGTCTTCTCCAACACCGCAGATCAAAAGCATCGATTCTTCAGCACTCAGCTTTCTTTATAGTCCAACTCTAACATCCATACATGACCACTGAAAAAACCATAGCCTTGACTAGACGGACATTCGTTGGCAAGGTAATGTCTCTGCTTTTTAATATGCTGTTTAGGTTGGTCATAACTTACCTTCCAAGGAGTAAGCGTCTTTCAATTTCATGGCTGCAGTCACCATCTGCAGTGATTTTGGAGACCAAAAAAATAAAGTCTGACACTGTTTCCCCATCTATTTCCCATGAAGTGATGGGACTGGATGCCATGATCTTCGTTTTCTGAATGTTGAGTTTTAAGCCAGCTTTTTCACTCTCCTCTTTCACATTCATCAAGAGGCCTCTTAGTTCCTCTTCACTTTCTGCCATAAGGGTGGTGTCATCTGCATATCTGAGGTTATTGATATTTCTCCTGGCAATCTTCATTCCAGCTTGTGCTTCTTCCAGCCCAGTGTTTCTCATGATGTACTCTGCATATAAGTTAAATAAGCAGGGTGACAATATATAGCCTTGACATACTCCTTTTCCTATTTGGAACTAATCTGTTCTTCCATGTCCAGTTCTAACTGTTGATTCCTGACCTGCATACAGATTTCTCAAGAGGCAGGTCAGGTGGTCTGGTATTCCCATCTCTTGAAGAATTTTCCACAGTTTATTGGGATCCACACAGTCAAAGGCTTTGGCATAGTCAATAAAACAGAAATAGATGTTTTCCTGGAACTCTCTTGCTTTTTCCATGATCCAGCAGATGTTGGTGATTTGATCTCTGGTTCCTCTGCCTTTTCTAAAACCAGCTTGAACATCAGGAAGTTCACGGTTCACATATTGCTGAAGCCTGTCTTGAAGAATTTTGAGCATTACTTTACTAGCATGTGAGATGAGTGCAGTTGTGTTGTAGTTTGAGCATTCTTTGGCATTGCCTTTCTTTGGGATTGGAATGAAAACTGACCTTTTCCAGTGCTGTGGCCACTGCTGAGTTTTCCAAATTTGCTGGCATATTGAGTGCACCACTTTCACAGCATCATCTTTCAGGATTTGAAATAGCTCAACTGGAATCCCAAACCTCCGCTAGCTTTTTTCGTAGTGATGCTTTCTAAGGCCCACTTGACTTCACATTCCAAGATGTCTGGCTCTAGGTGAGTGATCACACCATCATGATTGTCTTGGTCATGAAAATCTTTTTTGTACAGTTCTTCTGTGTATTCTTGCCACCTCTTAATATCTTCTGCTTCTGTTAGGTCCATACCATTTCTGTCCTTTTTGAGCCCATCTTTGCATGAAATGTTCCCTTAGTATCTCTAATTTTCTTGAAGAGATCTCTAGTATTTCCCATTCTATTGTTTTCCTCTATTTCTTTGCATGGAAGGAAAGTTATGACCCATCTAGACAGCCTATTCAAAAGCAGACATTACTTTACCAACAAAAGTCCGTCTAGTCAAGGCTATGGTTTTTCCAGTAGTCATGTATAGATGTGAGAGTTGGACTGTGAAGAAAGCTAAGCACCGTAGAATGGATGCTTTTGAACTGTGGTGTTGGAAAAGACTCTTGAGAGTCCCTTGGACTGCAAGGAGATTCAACCAGTCTATTCTAAAGGAGATTAGTCCTGGGTTTTCATTGGAAGGACTGATGCTAAAGCTGAAACTCCAGTACTTTGGCCACCTCATGCGAAGAGTTGACTCATTGGAAAAGACTTTGATGCTGGGAGGGATTGGGGGCAGGAGAAGAAGGGGACAACCGAGGATGAGATGGCTGGATGGCATCACCGACTCGATGGACGTGAGTTTGAGTGAACTCCGGGAGTTGGTGATGGACAGAGAGGCCTGGCGTGCTGCAATTCATGGGGTCACAAAGAGTTGGACATGATTGAGTGACTGAACTGAACTGACTTGGCAATAACGAGTTCATGATCTGAGCCACTGTCAGCTCCTGGTCTTGTTTTTCCTGACTGTATACAGCTTCTCCATCTTTGGCTGCAAAGAATATAATCAATCTGATTTCAGTGTTGGCCATCTGGTGATGTTCCTGTGTAGATTCTTCTCTTCTGTTGTTGGAAGAGGGCGTTTGCTATGACCAGTGCATTCTCTTGGCAAAACTCTATTAGCCTTTGCCCTGGTTCATTCTGTACTCCAATGCCAAATTTCCTTGTTACTCCAGGTGTTTCTTGACTTCCTACTTTTGGATTGCAGTCCCCTATAATGAAAAGGACATCTTTTGGGGGTGTTAGTTCCAGAAGGTCTTGGTGGTCTTCATAGAGTTGTTCAACTTCAGCTTCTTCAGCATTACTGGTCAGGGCATAGACTTGGATTACCATGAGACTGAATGATTTTCCTTGGAAAGGAACAGAGATCATTCTGTTGTTTTTGAGATTGCATCCAAGGACCGCATTTTTGATTCGTTTGTTGACTATGATGGCTACTCACTCCATTTCTTTAATGGATTCCTGCCCACAGTAGTAGATATAATGGTCAGCTGAGTTAAATTCACCCATTCCACTCCATTTTAGTTCTGGATTCCTAGAATGTCACTGATTCCTAGAATGTCAACATTCACTCTTGCCATCTCCTGTTTGACCACTTCCAATTTGCCTTGATTCATGGACCTAACATTCCAGGTTCCTATGCAATATTGCTCTTTACAGTATCAGACCTTGCTACTATTAGCAGTCACATCCACAGCTGGGTGTTGTTTTTGCCTTGGCGCCATTGCTTCATTCTTTCTAGAGTTATTTCTCCACTGATCTCCAGTAGCATATTGGGCACCTACCAACCTGGGGAGTTCATCTTTCAGTGTTCTACCTTTTTGCCTCTTCATACTGTTCATGGGGTTCTCAAGGCAAGAATACTGAAGTGGTTTGCCATTCATTCCCTTCTCCAGTGGACCACATTCTGTCAGACCTCTCCACCATGACCTATCCATCTTGGGTGGCCCCACATGACATAGCTTAGTTGCATTGAGTTAGACAAGGCTGTGGTCCACGTGATCAGATTGGCTACTTGTCTGTGATTGTGGTGCAGCGGCTGAGAGGAGCTACCCCACGTCCAAGGTCAGGAGCAGCGGCCATGAAGAGCTACCCCACGGCCAAGGTAAGAGAAACCCAAGTAAGACGGTAGGTGCTGAGAGAGGGCATCAGAGGGCAGACAGACTGAACTCACAATCACAGGATTCATGAGATGGATTAAAAGTATCTAATAAGTTAAAATGTTCCTAAATTCGTTTTCTAAGTGATTAGTAACTTTTATAATCATTCTATTAATACTTTTATTTTTGACATCTTCTGTGTAGGTACATGACCAAAGTTGCCGGTGTCAAACTACAGGCCAAACATAAAATTATGAAAGCAGAACACCACCAAGAAGGTAAGTAAATGTTAGTCATTCAGTCATATCCAACTCTTTTGCAACCTCATGGACTGTAGCCCATCAGGCTCCTCTGTCTGTGATAATTTTCTAGGCAAGAATCCTAGATGGGTAGCCATTCCCTTCTTCAGGGGATCTTCCCAACCCAGGGATCAACCCTGTGTCTCCTGCACTGCAGGCAGACTTCTTTTAATGTTGAAGCCAGCAAGGAAGCCCAAGGAAACATTAGAAATTCAAGGACATTTTTCATTAAGAAAAGTAGAAACTATTGTGATTATGAAGCATCTGTCAACGCTTTTAAAACTCCACACAAAAAAAAAAAAAAAGAGGGAGAGAGAGAAAGTTTTCATACCAACACCCATTCATTTTAAAGAAAGGCCCTAAGAAAAAGCTCACAGTGACAGCCATCCACTGGTTGTCCCTCTGCTTCCTCTGATGTCCTCTAAGAAATGCCTTCTCCCAAGTTCTGTCCCTGAGATGCAGCTGGTATCAGCTCCATCTCAAGTCAGGTGGGGGCCTGGCTAAGCCTGGCAACTCAGAACACCATCTCCCTCAGGCCATAACGCAGGAGGTGCACATCACCCAACCTGGACCACTGAGACTCAGTCACGGAAGTCTGTTTGAACTGTTGAAGAGAAACTTTCTTGTCTGTTGGACTCAAAGTTGTGCGGTTATGAAGTTGTGAAGCCTGGAAACCTAGAACTCCTTGCCACTACAAGGGTAAAAAAAAAAAAAAAAATCTATGAGACGGGATCCAACCAAGAGGAATGAAGAGAAACTTGGTGCTACTGATATCATTTAAGGCACACCTGAAGTCAGATCTCTTCCTGTACTTTTTAGGTAAATGAGCCAGTACATTCTTTTCTATGTTATGTTTACTTTTATTTAAGCCACATTGGTTTTCTGTCACTTGCATCCAAAGAGTTCTGACTGATGAAATATGTCAGCAAAGCAAAGTATCAAAAGACACCTGGCTGGCAGTCATGAGCTCACTATTCTGGTTTCACCTCTAACAATTGAATCACAGGCAGGGGGCGGGGGAGGGGGGGCGGTGGCGACCTTGGCAAGTTTTTTTAACTGGTCCTCTAAGGTTCAAAAATATGACTCCGTATTTACTTGGGCTTTCCCTAAGGATATGCTGTATTCAAGTTATTTCTTCCGGTAGTAAAGGATTCCGTCAATCCCCTTGAAGTGTATTTAAGCAGAGCACACCCTGAAATCTTTTCTTTAGAATTTCCTTACCTATTTTTACATGTGAGGCAAATCTATACTACGGCTTTAACATGAGTTTTATGGAACTCAACAAACATGTTCAAGCCACTAAATGGCTTAATAAAAAGCAAACCATTCAAGTTCATATATGGTAAACAGTTCTAACACTGTGCCAAAGGAAAAGAAGGAACAGGAGAATGTTAAAAGAGAACTTTGGGGAAACGGAATATATTTATGTTTCTGTGCATACTTATATTTTAAGTACAGGGATTTGGTTACTATATACTGACTATCTCCACCTCTTCATCTTCTGTGACTGCTACATCACAGCCCATTCTCCTCTGGCACCCCTCTTCCATAAAAACCAACATGTCTACTCCCATTCCTTTATATTCTTTCTTTCTTAAAAATATATTTGTAAATCATTTTATGGTTTATACAATATTTCCACTTGTATCTTATCTTTTTAAAAAATGATCTTTATGGCAGCCCTGTAAGTCATGTATTATTAAGCATGAGTTCAAAGAGCTTAATAGGAAACAATAGGTTGCAAATTCATGCCTTCAGACTCCCAAAGCCACTGACCTAATCGCAAGTTTACACTGTATCCAGCTGTGTTTCCTCCCCGATCTCTGCTTCCCTATGAAAAAGCCTAGAGTTGTGTTACTCATGATTAATCAGATTAATTCTTCCCACCTCCACCATTCAATCCAACTCTACTATGGGCCAGCCAGTGAAGGAGAAGAGCCAGGAGAAAGGGAGGAGATGAGTAAATGAAACATTACTTACTAAAAAAATACCTACCTTGTCCCTCCATCCAGGAGCCTTTTGAGTATACAGATTGGAGGGGATCAGTGCAAAGTATCAGTCCTTTGAGAATCAAATAGTGGGAGGTTTCACTGCAATGAAATCTGAGTGAGCTACTTGGACCAAGTTCAGAAACACCAAGGCCAAATTTTTGAGCCAGAAAGCATTGTGAAAACTGTCTGAGGGGCTCATGTGTTTTCCAAATTGCTAACAACAGGGAAGAAGGCTACAGCCAGAAATTAAAATGTGTAAACACACCCTGTTGTTGGAAAAGGAGGAACTAGTTCATGAGATGTAGTAAGGCATGAGAAACAATGGGAAAATGTCTGACTGGCTGTCAGGAGGCCAGGGTTCCAACCCAGTTGATCCTGACTAAACAGTGTCAGGTAAATCTCTTCCCTCCCCTGGGCTCAGACTGCCTCATCTATGGAACAAAACAGGGGTGGTGATGAGTGAGATGCTCTCTCCGAGCTTCCAAACTTAATATTCTACTTAGTAAGGGCTGTCGGCAACTCCCAACCCCCACTAACATCCCCAGCCATACAGCTTTAACTATAAATTAAAATAGCCCTGAGAAACCACAGAGTTAATTCCCATTAGTATAGCCTTTAACTCATATGGAGGAATGATTTCCTTCTCCTTAAGCCTTGCTGAGGGACAAAAGACATAATTAATCGGCTCTGACAGCAATATTCATGAAAGAGAAGCACCGAGAAACAGGAAGGCAGCAGGGGAAAGGTCCCCAAGCTGTGTCCTGCACCTCCGAGCCTCTGACACAACACTTTTGGGAATTTCCACACCAAGGTCTCCCTAAAGGTTGAGAATTCAAACTCAGTCCGGTTAAAAGCTACGATTTCAGAGACAGGTGCTGCTTCTCTCATTTCTCCACTAATTTTGAGGCCAAAAAAGTAAATAAATAAAAAATCAAAAGAATTACATAGTGCAGGGATGGAGTGGGAGGGGCCACAGCTCCTGTCCCCTGGCCAGGCCTAGACTAAGACGTTCTAAAGCAGCTCAGACGCCTGGCTCAGAGGGACGAGGCCAGAGCGGCCCCACTTCACAGAGGGCATCTCACTGTCCTCCCCTCCCCCCTCGTAAGCTCCCTCCCCCGCTTTCCACGGGTTTCCAAGCCCCGCCAAACTGGTTGTCACAGGGCTCTGCAAACAGCCTAATTCCATAGCTAGCCCCCTCCCAGCTATGTACACACAGGGAAAGAAATAAAAGAGTACTTTGTTCATTTTGTAAGGCTCACAGGGGACATCACTAAACCCCAAGTTCCCCATCTGTTTTCTTTTCTTTAAAGCAATCAGGAGCTGCAAATGCCCTGAGCTAAGTTGAGCAGTGAGATACAATCACTCTCCAAAGACATGGCCATGCTTCATTTGAAAGGACTGGTTTCAAGTATATAATATGTATCCAGTGCTTCAAAGAGTTCATACCTTTTGGTTCAGTAATTCAGCTGCTGGAAATATATAAAAAAGAAGTCACTAAAAATACAGACAAAAATATATACATGAGAAAATATTCATTGCATCATTTTTCATGATGCAGAAAAGATAGAACACTAAATAGCCAGCTATTAGGGTAGCGTCAATATAGGATAGATATTAACACTTCTGTTTGCACAAAAGTTTGTAAGGGAGCTTGGAAAATGCTCATGATGCTATGTGAAAAAATTAGATACAGTATGATATAAAGCCATCAAAAGCAATATTGCATAGAACAATGGATTTAACAAGAAACAAAGTACATTTAATATTTTACCATTAAGTGTAATGTTTGCCATATGTTATTTGTAAATATTCATTATGTTAAGAAAACTCCCTCTATTCTGATTTTCTGAACAGCTTTTGCATAATTTGATATGAAACATTTTAAGACATTTTCTATCTATTTAATATCATGTGTCGTGTCCGACTGTTTGCAACCCCATGGACTGTAGCCCAACAGGTTCCTCTGCCCATGGAATTCTCCAGGCAAGAATACTGGAGTGGGTAGCCATTCTCTTCTAAAGGGGAAATTCCCAACACGGGGATCAACCCTGTGTCTCCTGCGTTGCAGGCATATTATTTACCATCTGAGCCATCAGGGAAGTCTCCATTAATCTGTTAATATGAATTTTCCTAATTTATATCATCTCTGGAATTCCAAGATAAAGCCAAATTGTTTACCATGTATTACGTTTTTAACACATTGCTGGATTTGGCCTGCTCAGGTTTTATGATTGTTACATGTATATTTCTAAGTAAGTTTGTACTATAATTTCCATTTCTCCTCTTGTTCTTGACAAATTTTTACATTGAGGTTAACATAGCTTGAAAAATGCATTTCTATTCCCTGGAATGGTTTATGCAAGTTTGAAATTATTTCTTTGAGTGCTTGGTAGAACTTGATCATCAGTTCAGTTCAGTTCAGTCGCTCAGTCGTGTCCGACTCTTTGTGACCCCATGAATTGCAGCATGCCAGGCCTCCCTGTCCATCACCAACTCCCAGAGTTGACTCAGACTCACATCCATCGAGTCAGTGATGCCATCCAGCCATCTCATCCTGTCATCCCCTTCTCCTCCTGCCCCCAATCCCTCCCAGCATCAGAGTCTTTAACAGTGAGTCAACCTTCGCATGAGGTGGCCAAAGTACTTGAGTTTCAGCTTTAGCATCATTCCTTCCAAAGAAATCCCAGGGCTGATCTCCTTCAGAATGGACTGGTTGGATCTCCTTGCAGTCCAAGGGACTCTCAAGAGTCTTCTACAACACCACAGTTCAAAAGCATCAATTCTTCCGCGCTCAGCCTTCTTCACAGTCCAACTCTCACATCCATACATGACCACTGGAGAAACCATAGCCTTGACTAGACGGACCTTAGTCGGCAAAGTAATGTCTCTGCTTTTGAATATGCTATCTGGGTTGCTCATAACTTTTCTTCCAAGGGTTAGCATCTTTTAATTTCATGGCTGCAGTCACCATCTGCAGTGATTCTGGAGCCAAAAAAAATAAAGTCTGACACTGTTTTCCACTGTTTCCCCATCTATTTCCCATGAAGTGATGGGACTGGATGCCATGATCTTCGTTTTCTGAATGTTGAGCTTTAAGCCAACTTTTTCACTCTCCTCTTTCACTTTCATCAAGAGGCTTTTTAGTTTCTCTTCACTTTCTGCCATAAGAGTAGTGTCATCTGCATATCTGAGGTTATTGATATTTCTCGCAGCAATCTTGATTCCAGCTTGTGTTTCTTCCAGTCCAGCATTTCTCATGATGTACTCTGCATAGAAGTTAAATAAGCAGGGTGACAATATACAGCCTTGACGTACTCCTTTTCCTATTTGGAACCAGTCTGTTGTTCCATGTCCAGTTCTAACTGTTGCTTCCTGACCTGCATACAGATTTCTCAAGAGGCAGGTCAGGTGGTCTGTATTCCCATCTCTTTCAGAATTTTCCACAGTTTATTGGGATTCACACAGTCAAAGTCTTTAGCATAGTCAATAAAACAGAAATAGATGTTTTTCTGGAACTCTCTTGCTTTTTCCATGATCCAGTGGATGTTGGCAATTTGATCTCTGGTTCCTCTGCCTTTTCTAAAATCAGCTTGAACATCTGGAAGTTCATGGTTCACATATTGCTGAAGCCTGGCTTGGAGAATTTTGAGCACTACTTTACTAGCATGTGAGAAGAGTGCAATTGTGTGGCAGTTTGAGCATTCTTTGGCATTGCCTTTCTTTGGGAAAGAAAGAAATTGTGTGGCCACTGCTGAGTTTTCCAAATTTGCTGGCATATTGAGTGCACCACTTTCACAGCATCATCTTTCAGGATTTGAAATAGCTCTATCGGAATTCCATCACCTCCGCTAGCTTTGTTCATAGTGATGCTTTCTAAGGCCCACTCGACTTTGCATTCCAGGATGTCTGGCTCTAGATGAGTGATCACACCATCATGATTATCTGGGTCTTGAAAATCTTTTTTGTACAGTTCTTCTGTGTTTTCTTGCCACCTCTTCTTAATATCTTCTGCTTCTGTTAGGTCCAGACCATTTCTGTCCTTTATCGAGCCCATCTTTGCATGAAATGTTCCCTTAGTATCTCTAATTTTCTTGAAGCGATCTCTAGTCTTTCCCATTCTGTTGTTTTCCTCTATTTCTTTGCTTTGATCACTGAAGAAATCTTTCTTATCTCTTCTTGCTATTCTTTGGAACTCTGCATTCAGATGCTTATATCTTTCCTTTTCTCCTTTGCTTTTCACTTCTCTTGTTTTCACAGCTATTTATAAGGCCTCCCCAGACAGCCATTTTGCTTTTTTGCATTTCTTTTCCATGGGGATGGTCTTGATCCCTGTCTCCTGTACAATGTCACGAACCTGATTCCATAGTTCATCAGGCACTCTATCTATCAGATCTAGTCCCTTAAATCTATTTCTCACTTCCACTGTATAATCATAAGGGATTTGATTTAGGTCATACCTGAATGGACTAGCAGTTTTCCCTACTTTCTTCAATTTCAGTCTGAATTTGGCAATAAGGAGTTCATCATCTGAGGCACAGTCAGCTCCTGGTCTTGTTTTTGTTGACTGTATAGAGCTTCTCCATCTTTGGCTGCAAAGAATATAATCAATCTGATTTCAGTGTTGACCATCTGGTGATGTCCATGTGTAGAGTCTTCTCTTGTGTTGTTGGAAGAGGGTGTTTGCTATGACTAGTGCATTTTCTTGGCAAAACTCTATTAGTCTTTGCCCTGCTTCATTCCGCATTCCAAGGCCAAATTTGCCTGTTACTCCAGGAGTTTCTTCCTACTTTTGCATTCCAGTCTCCTATAATGAAAAGGACATCTTTTTTAGGTGTTAGTTCTAAAAGGTCTTGTAGGTCTTCATCGAACCGTTCAACTTCAGCTTCTTCAGCGTTACTGGTTGGGGCATAGACTTGGATTACTGTGATATTGAATGGTTTGCCTTGGAGATGAACAGAGATCATTCTGTTGTTTTTGAAATCGCATCCAAGTACTGCATTTCAGACTCTTTTGTTGACCATGATGGCTACTCCATTTCTTCTGAGGGATTCCTGCCCACAGTAGTAGATATAATGGTCATCTGAATTAAATTCACCCATTCCAGTCCATTTTAGTTCGCTGATTCCTAGAATGTCAAAGTTCACTCTTGCCATCTCTTGTTTGACCACTTCCAATTTGCCTTGATTCATGGATCTGACATTCCAGGTTCCTATGTAATATTGCTCTTTACAGCATCGGACCTTGCTTCTATCACCAGTCACACCCACAGCTGGGTATTGTTTTTGCTTTGCCTCCATCCCTTCATTCTTTCTGGAGTTATTTCTCCATCGATCTCCGTTAATATATTGGGCACCTACTGACCTGGGGAGTTCCTCTTTCAGTATCCTATCATTTTGCCTTTTCATACTGTTAATGGGGTTCTCAAGGCAAGAATACTGAAGTGGTTTGCCATTCCCTTCTCCAGTGGACCACATTCTGTCAGACCTCTCCACCATGACCCGCCTGCCCTGGGTTACCTCGCAGGCATGGCTTAGTTTCATTGAGTTAGACAAGGCTGTGGTCCTAGCGTGATTGGATTGACTAGTTTTCTGTGAGTATGGTTTCAGTGTGTCTGCCCTCTGTTGCCCTCTTGCAACACCTACCATCTTACTTGGGTTTCTCTTACTTTGGGTGCGGGGTATCTCTTCATGGTTGGAGAAATATTTGATGAATGGCTTATTTAATTTAAAAATTAAGAACTATTCAGCCTATTTTTTCTAGTTTTGGTAAGTTATATTTGTCTAAAAATACATTCATTTCCTCTAAGCTTTCAAATGTTTTAGCATCATGTAAGTAAGTAAAGTCGCTCAGTCGTGTCCGACTCTTTGCGACCCCACGGACTGTGTCCTCTCAGGCTCCTCCACCCATGGGATTTTCCAGGCAAGAGTGCTGGAGTGGATTGCCATTTCCTTCTCCAGGGGATCTTCCCCACCCAGGAACCGAACCCGGGTCTCCTGCATTGAGGGCAGATGCTTTACCATCTGAGCCACCAGGGAAGCCATGTAGTTCATAATATTTTTTAATATCTACAACATCTGCTTTTCCACTCCTAATATTGCTTAGGAATACTGTGCCTCTCTTTCCTTTTGAAATTGATCGCACCAGGTCAGTTAATCAACATTACTAGCTTTTACCAAGAACCGAATTGTATCATTCTTGATCCTCTCCACTGAATAATGGAATTATTATTTCCTTCCATCTGTTTTCTCTATTTTGCATTTTTTAACTCTTCAGTGTCTAGCTTATTTTCAGACTTTCTTTTTTTCTAATTTTAACATTTTATGCTTTAGCTGCTTACCCCTACCCCAGGTCTTGACCCATTATATTTTTGTCATCATCCAGTTAAAAATAGGTTCTGATTTCCATTGCAATTTCTTTGATCCAAGGGTCATTTTGAAATATATTCCTATAATTATTCATATTCATTGTTTATTATCAGTTTCTAGCTTAACTACATTGTGGTCACAGATCTGGTCTAGATGAAACCAATCGTTGTTCACTGTTAAGGCTTGCTTGATGACCAAGTTTGAGGTCACTTTTTAATAAGTGTTCTTCGTGTGCTTGAAAATGTGCATTCTGTGGTTTTGAGATGCAATGCCTTCACATGTCTATCAGCTCAAACTTACTAACTGTATAGCTCAAATATTATATGTGGTAGCTGATCTTTTCCCCTCTTTATCAAGTACTGATGAAGTATATTACAATATCACTGGGAATATATGTGTTTCCCATTGCAGTTCTCTCAGTTTTTCTATAACATGCATAATATATATTGAGGCCACATTCTGAGATGCAGAAAAGTTTTTTCTGATGAGTTCAAACTTTTGAACCAATATCACATTCTTTTATCTCTAAAAATGCTTTTTTGACAGTCTGTTTCATCAGATGTCAGAATTGCCAGCTTTTACTTTATAATTACCTGTTTACCTTTCTATATCCTTATGTTTTAGACAAATCTTTTATAAACAGCAAATAGCTAAATTGTCACCTAGTCTAACAATCTTTGATTTCTTTATAGCTGCTAATACATTTCATTTTACTTCTTCATTTTACTTATTTTGTGTTTGCTACTTGTCTTGCCTATTCTATGTCTCTTCTCTCAACTTTCTTGTGTTTATATTTAATAGTTTTCTCATTTCAATTTCCCCTTTAGTTAGAAAGTTATTCATTCTTTTACTAAATTTTAGTGGTTGCCTTAGAAATTTTAACACGTACACTTGATCAATCAAAGTACAAATTTAATCTATCTTTAACCTCCTCCCAAACTATACAGAAACTTTGGAATACAATGACTCCTTTTGTTTCTTCAGCTTAAGTCACTTCCTTTATCTAGTTTCCACTAAAGACATCATTATCACCTTACATACAGTCAGTGTGTGTTTAACTTAAAATTTTCCTTTTGTTTTTCACTTCTTGTTTCTGAGATCTTCCATCTGGTAATAATTTTCTTCTGCCTGAAATGTATACTTTTTGTGAGGATCTACTAGAACTCTCGGAGAAGGCAATGGCACCCCACTCCAGTACTCTTGCCTGGAAAATCCCATGGACAGAGGAGCCTGGTGGGCTGCAGTCCATGGGGTCACTAAGAGTCAGACACAACTGAGCGACTTCACTTTCTCTTTTCACCTTCATGCCTTGGAGAAGGAAATGGCAAGCCACTCCAGTGTTCTTGCCTGGAGAATCTCAGGGACGGGGGAGCCTGGTGCGCTGCCGTCTATGGGGTCGCACAGAGTCGGACACGACTGAAGTGACTTAGCAGCAGCAGCAGCAGCTAGAACTCTAGGGATTTTTTTTAACTCTGAAAGTCTTTGTCTTTGCTCTTTAAAGATATCTTTAATGAAAACTGAATCCTAGGCTGATAATTAACATCTATTGGGGCATAAAATTTAAGTCTACTGGTCTTCTGGCTTCTATTGCTGCACTGTCAGGATAATTTGTCATGTCTTTAAAAATAAGCTGCCTCTTCCCTCTGACCTTGCTTAAGATCTTCTCTTTGTCTTTTGTGTTCTGCAATTTAATTATATTTTATCTCTGTGTGGATTTATTTTTCCTTATCCTGAATGGAATTCAGATGACTTCATGAATGTTAAAGTAATGCTTTTTATGGGTCCTTGAGAATACTCAGTCATTACCTGTTTAACTGTAGCCTCTCCTCATTGTCTTTCTGCTTCTGAAATTATAATTAAACTTACCTTGAGTCTGAATTTGGTATCTTCCACATTGACTAACCTTTCTTTTGGGTTTTACATTGCTTTGCCTCTCTGTTGCCACTAGAAAATTATCTTCAGATCTATCATTCAGCTGACAATTTCCCTGTTCAGATTGGATGAATCTGTTGTTAAATCCATTCACTGAGTTCTTTCTCTTTAATAATTTTATTTATTTTTGGCTGTGCTGGGTCTTCACTGCTGCATAGGCTTGTTGCAGTGTTGCAGCGAGCAAGGGCTATTCTCTAGTTGCAGCATGCAGGCTTCTCACTGAGGCGACTTCTCTAGCTGCGGAGCATGGGCTCTAGGGTGTATGGGTTTCAGCAGTTGCGACACCTGGGCTCAGTAGTTGCTGTATAGCACAGGCTCAATAGTTGTGGCACACAGGATTAGTTGCCCCACAGCATGTGGAATCTTCCCAGATCAGGGATCAAATCTGTGTCTCCTGCATTGGCAGGCAGATTCTTTACCACTGAGCCACCGGGGAGGTCTCCTCTTTTCTTTCCCCAAGTTCTATTTGGTCCTTTCTCAAATCAATTTGGTTAGAGTTTCTGTTTCTCAGCTCATACCTTGTGTTTAGCAATTTTTTTTCCCCCCAAACTATGAGATGCCTATTTTCCTTCTAATTTCACTGATGGGGATTCTTTGAAGTTTAGGGTAAAAATAGATTCCTCCAAAAGAAAGGAGAAACTGGTCCCTCGGTACCAGGGACACCTGCATTGTAGGAATTCCTTAAAAGTTTTCATCTTGAGGTTTTTCTGACCGCTTAGTTATTGTGATTCTGGATGCAAATCTGTTTCAGAGCTGACTCAGAATCACAATTTCTCAGGACCAAATAATCAGTATCTGCTCAGAACTAAAATTATTGATAAGTGATTTTCCTTACAGACATAGGGTTAGAAAGGTTTGTTGTTTACTCACTAAGTCATGTCCAGCTCTTTGCAACCCCATGAACTATAGCCCACTAGGCTCCTCTGTCCATGGGATTGCCCAGGCAAGAATACTGGAATGTGTTGCCGTTTCCTTCTCCAGGGGATCTTCCTGACCCAGGGATCAAACCCATGTTTCCTGCATTAGCAGACGGGTTCTTTAACACTGAGCCATCTGGGAAGACCAAAAAGAAAGAAAGTAGATAATTTTTAATTTTTTAAAAATTCTCATTCATATTTCCAAAGAGTGAGAAGCCCTTTGAAGTCCTAGGTTTAAGACCAAAGAGTCCCTCCCAGATGTCTTACTATATCTCTTGTCCCCTGTACCCTCAGGCCATGAAAGGAGAAGTTCAAGTTAACCTGGTTTGGCAATTGTCCTCGAGGCAAAAAGCCAGCTTCAGTGCTCAGTAGACCCCTCTTCACTTAGCATTTGGCCTGAGTAGTCATTACTTTCTTATAGAGTATTGCACTTAAAAAAATAATCTTTCTATTGTACCCAACATTTTCAAATTGTTTCATCAGGAGTACTGATGAATTATATTGTTAGAAACAGAATTCAACCCTGGAGATTCACATTCAAAGCCATAGAACCTTGCAGTCTGATGGTCAAATCAGAACCTGATCTAACCCCAAAGCATATTAGCTCAGGACCTATTACCTATTTTGTAATATCTGCTGATACTTTGAACACTTTCTATGAGCCAAGTATTTTGATAAATATTTCACAAGTATTATTTTTCATCTTTACAATGATCCTAAGGGCTAGGTAAAATTATTACCCCATTTTACAGATAGAGAACCTGAAGCACAGAGAAGTTAAGTAATTACCCTTAGGTAATTGCCCAGGGTTAAATGACAGCACTAGTATGTGGCCTAAATTAAAACTTCAATGATTACACTCTTAAAATCTATGTAATTTTACTTAATAAATAATGAAGAGGAAGAGAGAAAAAGACAGTAAGAGAGAGGGAGAGAACACACTACTAGGTATGGCACAGTCAGTAAAAGGATCCAGACTTCTCAGTGCAATTGTTTCTAATTCCTTATGCTCATGTCACGGTTGAGATATTTTAATCTTTTTAAAAGTATATTCTTTAATTTTAAAAGTAGACAGAAAGTACAGACTGAAAATTAAAACTACATTTTTTAAAAAAATCCCCAAAGGAATGACTGTTAGGTAATTAGATTTCAATTCCCAGTGGCCGCCAGTCACAAAATCCAGCCCAATATTAACACTTTTGATCATATTTCAAGACTGTTCCTGATGACACACTAACAGCAAACATTTTTTTGGTCACAATTCTAATTTCATCTACTTCTGTCCAGGTCTAACATCAAAAAAAAAAACCCTTTGATTTATACTGGTTATCTCTAAACCAGTGATTTCCATAGTTTTTAAAAACTAGGCAAGGACTTCAGAATAGCTCTACTCCTAATTCCTTCATATATAAGGATGTCCAAAATTCAGTCTCAGAAATGGTAACCCCCGGAGAAGAGCAGATTTCCCAGCTTTCCCAAGTTCATCTCACCCTTTCTCCTATCCACTTGCCCACCCACCAGTGAGAAAGAGAGCTTATCACAGAGGATGTATTGGATTCTCATCTTTGCCTGCTTTCCCTAACCCTTCCACTCAGCAATAACGTGCAGCTCCAACAAGAGATCTTTACTGGCGCTGGTGCACTGGGATGACCCAGAGGGATGGTATGGGGAGGGGAGGTGGGAGGGGGGTTCAGTATGGGGAACACGTGTACACCCATGGCGGATTCATGTTGATGTATGGCAAAACCAATACAATATTGTAAAGTAATTAGCCTCCAATTAAAATAAATTTAAATTTTAAAAAATTTAAAAAAGAGATCTGCGTTTAATTGGGCAATTAAACCTCCAGTTAATACCTTCTCTCCTTCCCGATCACACAGCAGGGTAAGTAGGGGAAGTGGCCCCTGATCTGTGCTCAAAAACAGGAGTTCAGGACCCCTTAAGGTGCAAAAAGCTACAGTCAAACCAATTTATGAATCAAATAACCCACAAGTATGCTCTGAGCCTTACTACAGGTGCTATAAATATTGAGGGGATGGAGAGATGGCTAAACACTGTCCCAGTCTTCAAGAAACTAATGATGAAGATGGGAGAATAATGCCTAGATAAACCCAAAACGTTAATACAAAACTTGCACAGAAAAAAGCAGAATACATGATACTTGGCAAATGAAGCATCCTGTAATGGTTCAAAGAAAAGAAACCAAAGGTGTCAGTAAAGAGTTCCTGTAGGGTGGGAGGATAGAGCTAGATGTCAAAAGATCAGTAGGTTTAAAAGAGGAAAGATGAGAAGGGAGGGGAGTGGGAAGAGTAGTTTAGTGGGAAGGCACTGTAGATGCCCCAAATACCGCTCTCAGTTATCAAAGCAAAAGTGACTAAAGTACATTTTTGATATGCTGTTTAAATGTGATATAACAAAGTACATATAAGGATACTGGCAAAAATAACATATAACAAAGTACATATAAGGATACTGGCAAAAATAACATATCATCAAGAATGCTTAAACGTAACTTATTCAGAATCTAAATCCTGAGATTGATCTCACCTCTCTTTAAAAGGATAGTAGTGATCATAAAAGAGAAGGCAATGGCACTCCGCTCCAGTACTCTTGCCTCGAAAATCCCATGGACAGAGGAGCCTGGTGGGCTGTAGTCCATGGGGTCGCTAAGAGTCGGACACAACTGAGCGACTTCACTTTCATGCATTGGGGAAGGAAATGGCAACCCACTCCAGTGTTCTTGCCTGGAGAATCCCAGGGAGAGGGGAACCTGGTGGGCTGCTGTCTATGGGGTCACACAGAGTCAGACACGACTGAAGCAACTTAGCAGCAGCAGCAGCAGTGATCATAAAGGGCCCTCCTCGTGGCTCAGCGGTAAAGAATCCACCTAAAATTCAGGAAACGCCATCTGATTCCTGGGTGAGGAAGATCCCCTGGAGAAGGAAATGGCAACCCACTCCAGTGTTCTTGCCTAGAAAATCCCATGGACAGAGGCACCCAGTGGGCTATAGTCCATAGGGTTGCAAAAGAGTCAGACAAGACTTAGTGACTAAGCAATAGGATATCAGTGATCATAAAGACTAATTTTGCAAAGATTTTAGCCTAAGATAATGGGGGTAAAGATTTAGAGTTTAATTTCTATAAAGCCAGCAGAGATGTTAACCATCTAGATGTTCAATAGAGAACTTATATCAATGCAAATATTCAGTTCAGTTCAGTCGCTCAGTCATGTCTGACTCTTTGTGACCCCGTGAATCGCAGCACACCAGGCCTCCCTGTCCATTGCCATCTCCCGGAGTTTACCCAGACTCACGTCCTTGCAGTCAGCGATGCCATCCAGCCATCTCATCCTCTGTCGTCCCCTTCTCCTCCTGCCCTCAATCCCTCCCAGCATCAGAGTCTTTTCCAATGAGTCAACTCTTCGCATGAGGTGGCCAAAGTACTGGAGTTTCAGCTTTAGCATCATTCCTTCCAAAGAAATCCCAGGGTTGATCTCCTTTAGAATGGACTGCTTGGATCTCCTTGCAGTCCAAGGGACTCTCAAGAGTCTTCTCCAATACCACACTTCAAAAGCATCACTTCTTCGGAGCTCAGCCTTCACAGTCCAACTCTCACATCCATACATGACCACTGGAAAAACCATAGCCTTGACTAGACGGACCTTAGTCGGCAAAGCAATGCCTCTGCTTTTGAATATGCTATCTAGGTTGGTCATAACTTTTCTTCCAAGGAGTAAGCGTCTTTTAATTTCATGGCTGCAATCACCATCTGCAGTGATTTTGGAGACCAAAAAAATAAAGTCTGACACTGTTTCCACTGTTTCCCCATCTATTTCCCTTGAAGTGATGGGACCAGATGCCATGATCTTTGTTTTCTGAATGCTGAGCTTTTAGCCAACATTTCCACTCTCCACTTTCACTTTCATCAAAAGGCTTTTTAGTTCCTCTTCACTTTCTGGCATAAGGATGGTATCATCTGCATATCTGAGGTTATTGATATTTCTCCCGGCAATCTTGATTCCAGCTTGTGTTTCTTCCAGTCCAGCGTTTCTCATGATGTACTCTGCATATAAGTTAAATAAGCAGGGTGACAATATACAGCCTTGATGTACTCCTTTTCCTATTTGAAACCAGTCTGTTGTTCCATGTCCAGTTCTAACTGTTGCTTCCTGACCTTAGGACATCAGAAATTGTAAAAGGAAAGGTTATCACGGCAGATGGTGACTGCAGCCATGAAATTAAAAGATGCTTACTCCTTGGAAGAAAAGTTATGACCAACCTAGATAGCATATTCAAAAGCAGAGACATTACTTAGCCAACTAAGGTCCATCTAGTCAAGGCTATGGTTTTCCTGTGGTCATGTATGGATGCAAGAGTTGGACTGTGAAGAAGGCTGAGCGCTGAAGAACTGATGCTTTTGAAGCGTGGTATTGGAGAAGACTCTTGAGAGTCCCTTGGACTGCAAGGAGATCCAACCAGTCCATTCTGAAGGAGATCAGCTCTGGGATTTCTTTGGAAGGAATGATGCTAAAGCTGAAACTCCAGTACTTTGGCCACCTCATGCGAAGAGTTGACTCATTGGAAAAGACTCTGATGCTGGGAGGGATTGGGGCAGGAGGAGAAGGGATGACAGAGGATGAGATGGCTGGATGGCATCACTGACTCGACGGACATGAATCTGAGTGAACTCCGGGAGATGGCAAATGGACAGGGAGGCCTGGTGTGCTGCGATTCATGGGATCGCAGAGTCGAACATGACTGAGTAACTGAACTGAACTGAGAGGTCCTCAAAGCAGTAAAGAACAAGATGGGATAGTAAACCTAATTTGATTATAAAAATTTTCAAGCTCAAAAGAACATCAAAAAATCTAGCCAAATGTTTTAAATTTTGGAAACTCAGCTTTGTTTTTCATGTGCTGAATTCTTAATTATTAAGAAGCTCTGAGGAAAATAACCTGAAGCTGATGTAGTTAGCCCAAGTTAAATGCATCTAACATACTTCCTGGTCAAGTTTATAAGTATTTGATTCTTTAAATCTAACTAATAAATAGCTTGTCCAAAGTTGCCATCTGAAAAAAGGTGTCATAGAAAGCATTAACAAGACAAAATAGGGAAATAAAACCAAACAGTATTACAAATTCCTCAAATGAAATTTATAGTGTGGTGTTTTTTCCTTAAATTAGTACAAACAAGATTTTAGACACAGCAGCTCACCCCTTGTTGCCCCTGGCCTGTGGGTCTTCTCCTATTATATTCTCCTGCACAGTTTCCTCACCTTGAATATCTAATATGTTCACACTAAAATCATGGGAACCAGAGTGAGGCACAATATTCTTGCAGCCAGGGCTTGGTTCCCTACCACCCTCAGAATTCTCCGTTATTCCTAAGCATCTCATCCATGTTCAGGGAAGGGCAGGGATCTCTCAAGTGTCCAAACAAACAGCAGCTGAACCCACTGAAGTCTGAACGCTCACTACTTCTTCTTTCCTTAAGTAATGCTAGGACACAAGAACCTATGCAGCCACTAATGACAATAAGGAATTCAAGTTAGCTTCCAAACCAGGGAGTGGTAACCATCAGTGCCACAGCCGAGCCCATTGCTGACACCATCCTGCCAGGACTGGAGATGCTCTTAGATGTTGAAGATATCAACTCTCCCAGACCTGGGGAGAGGAGTGAAATATTGAGGCTTGGAAGGAAGTGTGAAAAGCAACTAAATGCTTATCATTTAAGAAAAGTAAGTGTGCTGAATCTGATCCTCTATCAGGCAATGATCAGAAACCTATTCATTTGCTTCTTCAAAACTGATTTTTTTCCATCTATAAAACAGAGAATGAAGTGACACTTTCTACTCTGAGACGCTACTCAAAATGGAAATTTGCAAAGTCACCCATAAGTGAATATGAGAAAAGCGAGTTTTATCTATACCAAGACGGTAATTTTTTTACCTATCAGATTAGCAAAAATCAAAAAGTGTGATGACAAACTGTGTTGGTGAACATGTGGAAAAATCATCATGTGAAACATTTCTGATAAGAATAAAAACTGTACAAATTTCATCAAAGTTGATTTGACATTTTCATCAAAGTTACAAATGTGTATAATACCTTTGGTTTAGCAATCCCACTTCCAAAAATATATTCTATAGCCATACTTGAGCATGCAGAGTATGTACAGGGTTATTTACTACATCATTGTTTTCAAAAGTTCAGAAACAATCAAGTTGTGCATTAATCTGGTTAAATTTAATATATCCATACACTGGAAAATATGTAGCCATTAAAAAAGTATCCAGAATAGCCAACACAATAGTCAACAAAGTTGGAAGACTAAAACAATCCAACTCAAGACTTACTCTAAATCTACAGTACTCAAGACTGTGGTATTGAAGGAAGAGTAAATGAATAAATCAGTGGAACAGAACAGATAGCCCAGAAACAGACCCACATAAATGGAACTCAACGATCTTTTACAAACAAACAAAGGCAATACCATGAAACAATTTTCAACAAATGGTGCTGGAACAACAGTTTTCCACAAATGGTGCTGGAACAACTGAACACCCCTATGCAAAAAAAAAAAAAATGAATTTAACCGTACCCTTCACAGAATTTAACTCAAAATGAATCACAAACCTAAATTTAAAACACAAATACTAGATAGATAACATAGGGGAAAAAAAATCTAAATGACCTTGGGCATGGTGGTGATTTTTTAGATACAACACCAAAGGGATGATACACTAAAGAACTGATAAGCAGAACTTCATTAAAATTTAAAACAATCCCAAATGAATTAGAAGACAAGCCACAGACTGGGAGAGAATATTTGTAAGACATTTAATAAAAGATTTATTCAAAATATACACAGAATGCTTAAAACACACACACACAAATGGAATTAAAAAACGGACCAGAAACCTGGACACCTCACCAAAGAGACAGAGATGGCAAAGAAGCATATGAAAATATATTCTTTTCATCATATGTCATCAGGAAATACAAATTAAAACAATGAGATACCACCACACCCCTACGAGAATGGCCAAAATCCAGCTAACACATCAAATGTTGGCGAGCATGTGGAGCAACAGAGAAGGTTGTCTTCACTGCTGGTGGGAATGAAAAATGGTACAGCCACCCTGGAAGACAGTTTGGCAGTTTCTTACAAAACATATTCTTACATACAATCCAGCAATTGTGCTTTTTGATATTGTCAACTCTCAAAGGAGTTGACAACTTATGTCCACACAAAAACCTGCACAGGAGTGTGTAGAGCAACTTTATTCATAATTGCCAAAACTTGTCATCAAGATATTCTGCAACAGATGGATGGATAAACTGATACATGCAGACAATGGAATATTATTTGGCACTAAAAAGAAATGAGCTATTAAGTCTCGGAGGAATCCTTTCACATTACTAAGTGAAAAAAGGCCAATCTGAAAAGGTTACATACTGTGATACCAACTATAGGACATTCTGATAAAGGCAAAACTAGAGAGACAATGAAAAGTTCAGTGACTGGTAGGGGCTAAAGGGTGAGAGAGCTGAACAGGCAGAGCACGAAACTTTTCAGGCAGTGAAAACACAGTGTATGATATCACAGTGATGGATATAGGTCATTACACATTTCTCCAAACCCACAGAATGCACACCACCAAGAGCGAACTATAATGTAAACCACATACTCTAGATGACTATGATGTCTCAATGTAGGTTCATCAATCATACTGCTACTGCTAAGTCACTTCAGTCGTGTCCGACTCTGCGTGACCCCATAGACGGCCGCCCACCAGGCTCCCCCGTCCCTGGGATTCTCCAGGCAAGAACACTGGAGTGGGCTGCCATTTCCTTCTCCAATGCATAAAAGTGAAAAGTGAAAGTGAAGTCACTCAGTCGTGTCCGACTCTTGGCGACCCCATGGACTGCAGCCTACCAGGCTCCTCCGTCCATGGGATTTCCCAGGCAAGAGTACTGGAGTGCGGTGTCATCAATCATAACAGATGTACAGCTCTGGTAGGGGATGTTGGTAATGGGGAGTCTATGTTCTGGGTGGGGGCAGGGAATACATGGGAAAGTCTATACCTTCCCTTCAATTTTGCTGTGACCCTAAAACTGCTATTTTAAAGTATGCTATTAATAAAAAGGGGACTTCCCTGGTAGTCCAGTGGTTAAGATTCCACACTCTCAACACCAGGTGTGTGGGTTCCACCCCTGGTTGGGGAAACTAAGATCTCACATGTTATATGGTGTGGCCAAAAACATAATTAAAATTAAGTAAAAAGAAAAAAAATTAAGAAGCCCTATATGCTGATATGGAATGACATACAATATATATTATTACAGTATTAAAAAAAAGCAGATTCTTATGGATGGTGCATTACCATTTGATTTTTGAAAGAAGGCAAAAAGCATCCATATGCATTTGCTTATATATTTTAAAAAAATACAGAAGAAACCAATAACTATTGGTCTATTAAAGAAATAACTGGATGGCTGAAGGACAGAGGTTAGAGAATTTTCACTAAATGCCCTTTTAGGTTTAAAAAATTTAAACATGAGAAAGTATGATCTATTCAGTTATTCTTTTCTAACAAAAGTAACAGAGTAATAAGAATTCTGTGAGGAAAGAATGCATTATTAACTTCAGTTTTCAATGAGGAATTTTCAAAAAGTTGAGAACTGACCCTGACTTTTTTGCTTTTGATTGAAACTTGGACACTAAATAATACATTTCACACTTCTCTCTGGACGAGTGAAAAAGAAGTTGGTACACAGTTTTGTGTTCTCTCTTCCAAGATTGTACTTTCAAGATTTACCCAGTAAACAGAAAACTACTTCCAATTCACAACCTGTTTCAAAAAGAAAAGCTGTGGTTCAGAATAAAACAGTTGTATAAGCTTTTTCTCCCCCCCTTTTCAATCTGAGAAGAAAAGATTCCTCTAACATTCGCAGTTAGACACTGATTAGGAAAATAAAATAATCACGTTACAGGGATTTCTCCATGGGGGAAAAAAACAGGGCAGGGGCTGAGTGGGTTGGGGAGAGGGCTTTCTGGGCTTCATTCCATAAACACACTGCCAGCAGAAGACAGGCTTAGTGACTCAGGAAAGGAACAGATTCTCATTGGCCCACTGAGTCTGGGAGCAGCCAATAGCTGATGCTTTATGAGAGGGAAGAAAACTATCAAAATTAAAAACAAAAAACAAAAAACAAAAAACTCCCCAAGCTCTGTTATTTAAATCCAGTGTTAAAAACACTGCTTTTAAAAATTACTAAATACAAAAGAAATTACTAAATGTGAACTCTGGTGAGCCTTAAAAAGAGAGCTAAAAAAAGAATTTCTTTTCTTTAATATCACTTCCCAGTTTCCTACTTCTATCACTTAGGTCCCAGGAGATAGTTACTGGTTTCCTTAATACTGAAACCCAAGTTTGTTTTTTTTTTTACTTTAATTTTACTCATTAAGTTTCAAAATCCAAGGGCATAAGAAGGTATACAGTGAAGAGTTTACCTCTGGTATGTCTCCCAGCAACCAACATGATTAGTTTCTAGTGTACCCTTCCAGAGGTATTCTATATGCATAGAAGAAAACTTTCTTTTCCCATCCCTCCCTTTCTTTCTGTTTTACACAAATGGTTATCTGGAACCAACAGTCTGAATTGAAATACAAATCAAAGGATCTTTTTATAACCCTAACTCCTTTTATTAGTAAAGAAATCATTTTTTAAAAAATTCTTTTCAATCCCGTATCACTCAAAGTTAAGAAAGAGTTGTTTGGCAAAAAGAAATAGGAAGTCTAGAGAACTAAATTACATGCAATCAAACAGCAAATCCACTCACTTAACTTCTGGTCCAGGATTTTGACCCCTGGAAAAAACAAATAGGTCTTCAAAGTTCCCACCAGAGGTTCCACTAGTGCTCCACAGAGACCTGTTTCAAGATCCAGTGGCTCCTTTAGTTAAACTGAAGAGGGAAAGAGGAGGGAAGTAGGAAGCTAAATTCAAATGTTTGGTTCTTGCGCTAGCAACAAGGAAGCGAAGGCAGATGAAAGAGAAACCATGACTGCCTTAGATCAGTTAATCAGTAACTCACAAGCGAGAGCACCAAACTAGATCTTTCTGCCTTCCAGTGGCAACAGAATAGCTAATGCATGGGCACATGAATGGTTGGAGAGGTTCTTAAGCCCCTCGCTAGATTCTGAAGATGGAGCCACAGAGAAAAGAGGCCGCTAGGAGGGTAAGACACAGAGAAACAGAGGGAAACACAGAACACACCCCAGGGTCCTTTGCATTGCCTGAAGCGAGGCTGGGCTGAATTCCAAAGTGAAGTCTGGCATCCAGGCTTCCGAAATCCTCAACCTTTTCTTCTCCCCTGGAGCCAGAAATACAGGGAGAAAAAGAAGGCCCAGGAGAGAAAGGGGTGCGTTTAAGGCGAGGTGTGCTAATTAGGTCACTAGACCAGGCATCTGCTGGCAAGTCAAGGTTCAATTCCCAACTCTTTGAGGTGGACATCCCTGAGCCTCAGTTTCTTCCTGGGTACCTCTCAAATACACTGTGAATATGAAACCAGCTGAGTATAGTCTCAACACCATGGCCAGAGTAGTTTCAGGAGTATCAAAACTCCAGCTTTTGGTCAAAGTTTAGAAATTTTCAGCAACTGTCCGAGGTGATTCAGGTCTCCAATTTAAAAACATTACGGAAACATGCCATCTGATTCCATCCAGCAGTAAGTCATTATTTCATGAAAAATAAGTGAGCAAAGCTTACACAAGATAAAAATCAACATCTAAGTCTCAGATGCCAGAAAACACACATTAAAATCATGAGGGGTCCTCTTAGACCCAGCATAATTTGACAACAATCTCAAAGTGATAAGTGGGCCACTTTGATGTGGAAGAGCATTTGCACAAGAGAATCTAAACACCACTCACTTCTAAACAAATAGCCAACACAGTTTATAAACAAAGCCTTGAATGTTTTTCTGGAACCAGGCCTGGATTTATAACCTCCTAAACACCATACAGGGAATGCAGCGTCTCCACTCACCAGAAAGCTTATCAGAGAAACTTCTAAATGTCTGTATTTTGGATGGCATGCTGAGTTTGAATGAAAACTCAGTATTTTTCATAATTTAGCCTTGCTTTTCTGCATGACAACATGACATAACAGAATATGGAGGCAGACAGACCTGGGTTCTAATTCCAAGACACTTTCATACTCAGATTTGGGGCAAGAAACTAATCTCCAAGTCTCACTGTTTCATTAAGTAGTATGGGATAATAATTCCTGAATCCCTTTATGAATTTTAAAGTTCAACTAAAGTAAATGAACAGGCACATGACTGGACTATATCAATGTTCATTTCCTCCTTTTCTTCCAGAACTCCTTGTTTAAGATATTTACTGGATAATAACCAGAAACGCTGCTCTCCCTTACATTGTGTTCATCATGGCAGAATTCTTCAGGCCAAAATACATGCTAAAAAAGATCTCTTTCTTGTTTATACACATGAACCATACACATTCTCATGACATACATTTGCTTATAACCAAATATTTAAATCAGAAGGTGCCCACTGTCAATTCCACTCAGTGAAATTAGACTAAATCATAAAACACTCTTGATGTTTGACCACTTTATAAGTTTATATGGTTACAAACACCAAAGTCTAGAGAAAGGATTTCATACCTGCCCTCCCTAGATTTCCTAGAAACAGCAGCATCATTAGTAATCATAACATTTTCACCTCAGTTTTTTCATTTATTAGCTGTAGGACTTTAAGAAATCCTTTGGCAACCGTGGGCTCTGGCTTCCCGACTCATATAATAAAAACAGTAGACATATTTTTCTGCTCTGTAACATGGCAGATCATGAGGCACAAGCATTTGGTTTAACGCATCAAAAATGCAGAACTTGATGAGACTTTAACTTTGCTACAAAAGTTTTCTTAGCTGTCCCTTCTGTGTCCATCCTGCCCTCTTTTACTTTGAAGCAAAGAAGACAGAGACCCTGAGGATAACAACACAAAGCTGTGTAAACTTCTTCATGGCTTCTTAAAATGCACTTCTAATTCGGCACACCCTACCACAGCAGTCCTGGATTTCTCCTTAAACAAAAGTGGTCACGGGTATCAAAGAAATGTGAGTGTCCACTGAACTGTGTCTAAATGATTTTCCTTGTGAGCAAAGCCAGCCTGGAATAAGCCCCTACTAGTGAGGAGAGAGAACACGCTTCCCAGGCCGAGGAGGCATTGTTCAAAGAAATGAGTTCTGCACCACTTGGGCCACAATTCACAGCTGAGTCTGATTTTCTGAAACAAAGAGCAATAACCAAATGGCGATGCTCTTCAGCAAGCTTCTCTGAGCTGCTACTGTTAAGCAGACTCATGAGGATGAAGAAAAGGAGGCTACAGTCTCCCTCATCTTCTGTGTCCCAAGAGTGACCAGAGGAAACGTTTGTCAACCTTGGTAATTATTATGCCAGAGGTTTGTCATGACTATAATGGATTTCAGTGGAGTCTAAATGCATGAAAAATGCCTAGAAAGAAATTATTCCAGTTCAAAAGTTAAAACGTTCACATGCCCTACTGTATTCCTTTTAACCTTCTACCATAATTTTATCTCTTTTTTTTTTTCAGATAAATAATAGTCATGATCCTTCAAGCATGCAGACCAGAACTATTCTTAGTAGGGAGCTGCAGGAGGTTTATTATGTCATGAAACACAGAGCCAGAACAAAGGACTACTGAATCACTCACCTTATCTTCATCTAAGAAACCTGAGAATTACAGGGTTTCTTTTTTCCTCCCAAACTCAAGAGCTGCACTTGCCAAGACTGCAGGTTTTATGGTTGAGACTGTATTACAAAAATGTAAAAAGATAGATGCACATAATGTTTCTTACTGTATATATGACTCATCTAAAATGCTCAAAAACAAGGTTCAGGATATTTTTAATCAAAGTTTAAGCCTTTGTTTCTGAATCTAGATGTCTGATTGCTTGGCGCTTATTTAAGCACTCTCCTTAAGAGTGCCACAGATAGCATCTTTTCCCTGAAAACCTGAAACAGGATTAAAATTATTTCAGAAGTCACAATTCTTAGTTCATTGAGAACAGAAATCTAGGTTTACTTATCTATATCTTATATATCACTTTGTTGTATATCTTATATATAACTGGTTTTCAATAAATACTGTTGACTAAATGAGTAAATTAAATAGGAAGGATTTAAGAGTTTTCCCAGTATATTATAGCACCCTAATATAAACCACCTTTATCATATTCTATTTCTGTAACTGTCTTTATAATTATTTAGAAGACTGATTCTAAAAATAAGTTTAATTGATGTTGATGATGTGGGGAAATGTATCAAACAGAAGCAATGACTGTGACAGCTTTTATGAATAATCTGGCGCAGCTATAAATCCTGGCTCTGCCCATCAACCTTCCCTCCCTTTGTCTCATCCCATGGCCTCTCCCCAGCCTTCCCCCAAGCACTCCCAGTCTCATTATCCCATGATCTGCTAAACTGCAGTTTACCTCCTGGAACCAGCAGAAACACATGTCACTGAGAATTAGGGAATTGGAGGCAGTTACAAGCCACCAAATAGGGTCACAAAGTATCTGAACCTGAAAATTAAGAGTTTTTATATTTTTAATGATAAAAAACTTAATTGGACACTTCTAAACGTTTGAGCCAGATGGATTGCATAATGTCTCGGCATTCATAATGAACGGGATGGGAAAGAGAACTTTAACAGCATGTTATTTGTTAATCATGGGAAAAGTCATATTACCGTTGACTTCATTTGCTGATGGTGGAAGGATATTGTCTGAATATTGCCACTAATAAACATTTGCTATTCTTGAAGGCAAATTACTTAAAAATAGGATATAGCAAGACAGTGCTCATGTATTACTACACTTACGGTATTTTTTATGCCGCACTTTATCCCAGAAAGAGTAATTCCATTTTCATACTTTTATTAGCAGTTAATTCTTACCAATGTTTATTTAATAGCAACTAAGTATACCAATCACGCTGCCGAATACTGATGTAACTTAAGAAGTGTACTACAAGAAGCTACAGCTCCTTCTACATAACCCTTAAGATGTGTACCCTTGCCAAATACTAACCTATACGTAAACAAGTGAAACTCTTAAAGGGCAATGGAGTTGTCAAGACTCAATTTTAAGAAAAAGTGACTCTCAACAGTAAGCTTGAGGGATCTGACTGGTTCGTGTCAAAGTTTCTTGAAACATTCCCTGCAGATGATTAACCCCAGAAGTGATCAAAACGCCTGAGCAACTGGAAAAACAACCTCTTCTGGGAAAGCCTTTGTTTCTTTTCATTGCCATTTTACGTTGGTCCATTTCGGATCGCCTTTAGTTCTCATAAACAAGCCAAAAGGAGGACACAGGTGCTGCTAGTTTGTACACGCCCGCCTCTACACCTGCGGAAAAGCGGCACAGGTCTGTCCCCGTAACGCGCAAGAACACCTGACCGATTTTTTTCAACTGCTTAACTAGTAAGAATATTTTATTCGGGTCCATTTTCATGGGCTAAAAGAAGTGGGGGGGGTCTCAAAACACCGTCCCAATAAGCAATTTCTCATCTCTTCTTCCGTCGATGATCAAAGCGGTATTGCCCTAAGACCTGGGGCGGGGGGCGGGGGTGGTCTTTAAAATTTTACCTGGTTATTGTTCTAATGCTGAAGTCCTAACGTCAAAATGAGATCATAAACTTATTCCGAGTTACAAATAACAAAGAAAAAGTCTGGGGGAGCGGGAGAGCGCGCCGCAGACGCTCAACAGGGAGCAGGGCTTGGGGCACACCGGGTGGCTTTGCGGACTCGCGGCGCCGTCGCTATGGGAACCCCGCGCAAGCGCAGAGTGCGCGGCTGTGTGTCCGGGACTAGCCTCCACCGCCCAGCCCCGCGCCGCTCGGGTGCCCCGGGTTTATTCCAGGAAAGGGCAATGGAGTAAATCCTCCCAGCATTGAGAGCACCCGGTCTTCTCTCAAAGGGTCCTGAGTGGGGTCACTGGGCGCAGGAAGAGCTCCTGAGACTCCAAATGTAATGGACACCGCACTCCCCTTGCTGGGAAAAGCGGACCTGCTCTTTGCGACGACTGCGGGTCAGACAGGCGGCCCTCCTAGAGGTGAAGCACCCTGCAGTGAGCGGTGCTTTACCCCTCACCATGCATAAACCCCCACTCACCACCACAAGAGACCTGAGAGTTAAATCCTGGCGCGGGCTCACACACCCATCCTTCTAAATTACGGGACCCCAAGACCAGTTGTGGTCCAGTTCTCCGCCAGGGGGTTTGAGGGATCCCCACTCGCACCACACCTCACTGTCCTAAAGAGCGTGTCCCGGCCGGAACTGCAGAGAGGGGAACTCGAGCCACCTGCTCACTTGCACACCTGGACTGCAGTACCAGTCCTCTTCTTTCTCGTCCGCCACCCCGACTCCCCCCAAAGCACTGACCTGCTCAACTTTGGGTGCTCGAGAGATGGATTCCTCTGAGTCCTCCCCGCTTGATGAGTTAGTTATTGGTCCCTGTGACTTCAACTCCAAAACCCTGTGGGGGAGCAGAAAAGCCCCCCAGAAGGACACGTCTGCACACCAGCCTGTAGATCCCCAGAGACGGGCAGGACAGAATGGGTCGCCGCCACCACAACCTGCTTTCTCATTCAAATCCTCACACACACTCCGGAGCCCCCTCCCTGCCAGTCCCGCAGCTCCCGCGGAAATCAGGAACTGGAGCCGCGGAGAGCGGACTGGAGCTGGCGCCGCCGCTAGGGGACCCAGCGACTGGGTGCGAGGGTCCGAGCGCTGGGCCCGGACCCCAGGGCTTACACCTCCTTGAGGGGTTCCCTGGCAGGCAAGCGTCAGGAGCACTGGAGATGAACTCTTTTTGTTGTTGTTTTGTTTTCTCCCTCAAGTTTCAAAGGGTCCCAAACCTAGGGAAACCCCTCGATACTCAGTTCGGGGCTGAGATACTCAAGAATGTCCGCGGTGGGACAGTAAAGGAGTCTGGCGAAATGAAGCTGGGAAGGAAGGGAGCAGGGACTATGGGCAGTTTGCACCGAAGTAAAAAGTGCCAGAAGTACATCTTAAGGAAAATTCCCACCTGCTCATCTTATCTCCCCTCTTTTTTTGTTGTTGTTGTTGCTGCTGTTTTACCATTCTAAGAAAACAGCATCTCTTATGCTGTTACAACCAAGAAAACCTGTTTTGAGCAAAATGGAGCTAAAACTGAGCAAGAGAGGGTAGTTAAGCCCACTTTTATTTCCCCGCCCCCTCTCCCAGGTGCTTCTCCTGAGTTAACATGCCAGTTATTCAATCAGATCAATTTAGTGGCGGGGGAACTCGAGCGGCCCACAAGCGCTGAATGAGAGCACAGGCCTGCGGCGGGAAGCAGTAGGCACTCCAGTGGTGCTAAAAAGATGCAATCTACTGAGCATCCCGAGTGACTAGGTCGCTGCGGCTGCTGGAGCGCGCACCGAGGCGGTCGCGTGGTGATCCGGCATCGGCATTCCGGGATTTGCATTTATCAGCCTTCATTCAACCTGCCCTATTGTTAGTTCAAAGCCTGGCTGGGAGGGACTGGGAGACGCGGCTCCTCACTCACCTTCAGTTTAAAATTCTCCACCAATAAGAAGGTCCTAGGAAAGCTGGCAGCTGGGGGTTGGCAGGGATTTTCTGGGCTTAGTGACAACATAAACTAAAGTCATTTTCTTTGTCAAGCGTGAATTTGCTCAGGAAGTTACAAATGAGCACCAGAGCTCGGAGAACAGGGAGCCTGGCTGCCGGTCAGCTTTGACGGACAGTTAGTGTTGGGGGGGTGGTAGCACCGTGACCTCCCAGCGCAGGATCTAGGGTTTCACCTTTTCATCCCACTTAGCCGATACCATAGAAACAACCCATTTGTATTATTCAATTCAACAGAGGCAATTACAATGTCACAGCAAAGCACCATGGGCAAGAAGAAACTTTATCCCAGAAGGCGATCCTGGACTCTAAGAAGAAAGGAAAAAGCCACCTGAATAGTTACTTGGATTTTTTTTTTTCCTGCCGGGAGTAACAAGAAGAAATCAGTTTGGGAAAAGATGTAGAAGGTCCTTTGGCTCCATAGAAAGACACTGTCCCAAATTTTCTGGCCCAGCTGCAAATTCCCAGCTTAGGAGAAATTAACCAGATCCTCCCCCCACCAGGTTACTTTTTGGAGAGTTGTTTGACTGTTAATCTCCCTGGTGATTAGGAAGCACCCTCCCCCAAGAAAAAGAAAAGGGGAGAAAGATATTCAAGACAACCCCTCACACAACCCTAGAAGTTATCCATGTCCCCCCAACCTACTGTGTTTGCATCTTCAATTTTTCAGATAGGAAAAAGACAAATGGTGAAATAAATGCATAAAAATGTTCATAACAAGGACACTTGTTTGCTATGCATCTTTTATTTTGATAGTTTTAATCAATTACCATAATTTTGAGAACACTACATTTTTTTAAAATCATACAATATTTCAAACCTACCAAAAACAAGGCAAACAACCCAAATCATACTCTCATTCCTTCATCCCTTAATTTTTTAAATAAAGCATTCCAGATACAGCTAAAGCCCCATCTCATGGCCCTTCTCCCTCCCTTTCTCCTCAAAGGCAATCATTCTGAAGTTGGTGTGAATCATACTTCATCATGGTCTTAAGTGTATATATCCATAAATCTTTTAATGTAGCTTTTCCCTCTGAGTCTGTCTTTCACCATTAATCAGAGAAAAATTACTAACTAAAACCAAGAAAATGTGGTGGTTATACTAAGTTTTTAGAAGCAGGACAGAACTATTTTTCCCTGCTTGTGAAAATCAAGGAGAACAATAACAAAGGGATTAGACAGTGGGTAGTAAACAGCCTCTCTAGGTTACACAAACCCTTCCATGGTTACTGAACAGTCCATAGGAAAACAAACCAAATAACACCCCATTCTTCCTTCACTGGTTACAAGGGAATTGGAGAAAATGGGACCTAGGTTAACACTTCTTTGAGCAGGTAAAACATAAGTCTTAAGTGGTAATAAAGTACATTTTTTGACTGGTCTCTTGGTCACGTAAGCTATAATCTTTTAGTAAGGATTTCCAAGCATAAGGAACTCCTGCTGGGAGCTCAATTCAAGGTTGAAATCAGCCTTGCTGAAAAATCTGGGGTTGAATTCTCCCTGCTTCCCCATACACAGGGACCTCCATCCTCGCAGGGAGTTACAGAAAGCCCTTTACAGCAGTCCTTTGACTTAACCTCCTCACAGCAGTAAAAGGGCTATGAAAGCACCGATTTTTCTTAAATGCCATTGACTGGTGAAAGACATCCTTCCCAACCCCCACTCTCCTCTGGCTTTCAGAGCGATGACTCTCATTAATTATACTGGCACAGCACTGCCTGGCCTCCCTTCTAAATAGCTGCCAGACTCCTCCATATCACCTCTGCCTTGATACACAGTGCGCACTGACACCAGGATCACAGAAAATCCTGTAAAAGGTACCCGATAAACGGGAGATGATTGATGTGCCTTGCGGTGGGCCCGCTGTGCTGCAAATCTTACCGAGTTCTTAGAAAACTGAACTAGAAATCTGTGTTGGAAATAGCTTTCTCTAGCTGTGCAAAAAAATCATGTTTTCAGTTGCAAAAATAGCTGTTTGAGAGACTCAAATCAAATCTTTAAGTTACCAGCATGAAACAAGAGAGTGAAGGAGATGAATATTCTATTTTAATACATGCACCAAGAAATCAAGAGGATGACTGAGGAGCTTAACAATTATCAAGGAGGACCTACTGATCTTTCAACACTTATGTCTGAAGCACTTGCCATGTACCAGGCGTTGCTGAAGTCTTAGCTGGAATATAGATAGTACTCCTGAAATACAGAGCAGTAGCTGTCACAGATCTGCTCCCTGTAATGATGAAGACTTTTAGATAAAAATCCCAACTCAAATTAGCTTGAGGGCAAAAGGCAATGTGCTGACTCCTAACTTAAGACAGGAGAAAGGATAAGGGCTGCAGTAATGACTAGATCCTGGAGTTCAGTCATCATTACGCTCATTCTCACTTTTGTTCCTGCTCTTTCTCTGCTTTTTTCCAGGTTTGATTGTATTCTCTCCTACTACACATGAGCGTCCTCTATAGGCTGGTAGGGATGGAGCATGGCTAGAGACAGCTCCAGGTTTCAACCATCTCAGCTAACACCCTGGAGGGTTGGGGGGGGTGGTGCATGGGGGTGGGAAGGGAGTACTTCCTGCTTTTACCATCAATAAACAAGATTGAAAGTATTCTAACTGACCTGCTTCAAGTCATGTGTCCATCTATATAGATCAATTATTTTGGTCATCAACAGTATATATGTGTCCCACTCCTGACTAGATACCCATGCCTCCCCAGGGCTGGGTGGAATATTATGAGAAACAGCCCCACCAGAACTTGGGGGAGGATTTGCTCACCATAGGAAAGGGGTTGCTCTTCCCAAATAAGGGTAGGAGGAGAATCTGGCAGATGAAAAGAGCAGGTGTCCCCTAAGTACCCTCTCCTGAATGTGCCACCAAAGAAAGACAGCGTGTTTTATACAGATTCATACCCGTATGAGAGAGAGAAAAATGAGGAGAGAAACTTGCTAAGTCCATCAAGAAGGATGGGGTAGGGGGGAGTGGGCAGACCAGGGTAAGTCTCACTGGTTTTTCCCTCCCCAGCTTGAGAGACATGTATCCACATATGTGGCCAACTGTCATGTGGAGCAGGAGATGGAAACAAAGGAACATAAGCAGGATGGATGATCTTGGATGATGGGATTGTATTATGGGTTTCAGTTTGTTTTTCACTTTTTACTATGGAAAATTTTATACGTACCCAAAAGTAGATTAGTATAAGGATACTCTAGGTATTGTATTATCCAGGTTCAACAATTATTACTATTTCGGTAATCTTTTATCTAGTCAAGAATGTGGAAAATTCACTGGAATACTTACATTGATAATAAACACATTTCTGCAGTTCTACAATGTCAGTTAATGAAAGAAATTCATGCCTCCAAAATAACTAAACAGAAGACCAATACATGTGAAGCTCTTAGCAAAGTGTCTAGTACAAAATTAGCTCTCAAAAATGTCCGTTATGTTTACTGTTATTATTGGCAACCCATTTCAAGCTTTTAAATACTAAGAAACTACACACTGAAACACATTTTGCCTACAAAAGAAAAAAATGTTTTAAGGGTAAACTCCTTCTTCTTGTTGTTATTGTTCAGTCGCTCAGTTATGTCCGAGTCTTTGCAACCCCATAAACTGTAACCTGCCAAGCTCCTCTGTCAATGGAATTCTCCAGGCAAGAATACTAGAATGGGTTGCCATTCCCTTCTCCAAGGGATCTTCCCCAGATCTCCTGCATTGCAGGCAGATTCTTTACTGTCTGAACCATGAGGGAAGCCCCCAAACTCCTTACCAATAGACAATTAATAACATTTTTAAATAGGCTATTCGTATGCTTTTTCTATAACAAGCCTATATAATTGTTTCCTCTTTTATATGGAAATGTCAAAAATATTACAAGCAAATGCAATTTTCACCTTACAAATAAGGAAAAAGTATAGGTTAAATTGTCAAGATCCAGAATGAGTCTGGACTAGATATCTGAATTCTAAACTCCAGGTTCCCTATTTTAATACCTCGGGAAAGAGATTTATCCTGTGAATGCTGGATGAAGGTAAAGTAACTGAGTTATGCCTGCCTAAGTCCTTCAATTCAACTAAGATTTTCTTATAACCAGTTACACATCTCAAGTTTCAGTTCCCAGCATAGAATGAATACTTTGTAAAAGAAGAAAGCATGCTAATTAATGTGAACTTTCCCCATCTTCTGTTTCTTCCCAACTTGTGTTGTTATTGGGAATTGGGGAGCAGAATGAAGTATTTTGGAGGAAACAATAGTGTCAGAGAAGGACAGAGTCCCCTCTCCTTCCTCCTAAAAGCTTCACAACTCAGCTTCTACGTGTTTTGTTTCCAGAAAGACCTCCCACAGAGCCAATATCTACAGCTTTCAAGATGGCCAGAGCCTGATGGGCAGGACAGACATATAACTGAAGTACTTCCTACAGTCTAAGAAATAATATTGAAACTTTGACATTACGTATTTCCCTTAGGGAATATACTGGGATTTCCCCCTCCCATACTAGTACAAATTCCTGCAGAATTCCATAATATAATCAAAATCTAATTGCAGACCAGTCATCTAATACAGGAATTATTTTTATAGTCATTGAACAAAAGTTTAGGCACATGGGCAAATCATATTGCAGAGTGAAAAATGAAGAAACTGGTAAGACAATACAAATTCCAAAACTTTGAAAGCTGGGGGCTGGGAAGGCAATTTATACCATGAGGAAAATTCTATTTCCAGGACTATTTGGAATCCTAATGAAGCATGCAATCTCTATTAGTAACAGTTGTTTTTTTTAAACCAGACAACAAATGGTTAGGTTTTCCCACACAAACATAGTGAAAGGAAAAACTGTGTTTTAAAAACCATATGTTAGTTTTTGTTTCCTTTACTTGCATATTTAAACTAAATATGTACTTGGGGGCTTGATCTGTTCAAAATATCATGTTCAAATTTGACTAGCTTAAAAAATGTTCCTTCAGACTATTTAAGGCAAATCAATTTTCTTGGTGTAAGATCATGAGAGGTACAAGGGGAAATTAGACTGGAAAAATAAAATTTTGGTCAAAATGAGAAGGCAATGCTGTAATGGTCCACTTCATTCCTTATTTGGTTCCTTTATTTTAAATGAATATTTATAGAGTTCCCAATAAGCAAGCAACTAAGCTAAATGCAGTGGAAGGAGCAGAAATGATCCAAAATGTATAAGGGATGGTTAGAGTAACAGGATGGAGAAGGCAATGGCACCCCACTCCAGTACTCTTGCCTGGAAAATCCCATGGACGGAGGAGCCTGGTGGGCTGCGGTCCATGGGGTCGCTAAGAGTCAGACACGACTGAGTGACTTCACTTTGACTTTTCACTTTCATGCCTTGGAGGAGGAAATGGCAACCCACTCTGGTGTTCTTGCCTGGAGAATCCCAGAGATGGGGGAGCCTGGTGGGCTGCCGTCTATGGGGTCGCACAGAGTCGGACACGACTGAAGTGACTCAGTAGTAGTAGAGTAACAGGATGCCCTGTACCTCAGAGGTGAAAGAAGACCCAGTAGATCGCCTACATATTAATACAATGTGTCAAGTGCTAAAATAAGTATGTGCAAAAGTGTTAGTCGTCCAGTCGTGTCCAACTTTTTGTGATCCCATGGACCGTAACCCACCAGGCTCCTCTGTCCATGAAATTTTCCAGGCAAAAATGCTGGAGTGAGTAGCCATTCCCTTCTCCAGGAGATCTTCCCTACCCAGGGATCAAACCTGAGTCTCCCGCATCACAGGCAGATTCTTTACCATCTGAGCCACCTGGGATTCTCTGAAATAGATATGTGTAGTGGTGTTGTCGGAGAAGGCGATGGCACCCCACTCCAGTACTCTTGCCTGGAAAATCCCATGGGCAGAGGAGCCTGGTAGGCTGCAGTCCATGGGGTTGCGAAGAGTCGGACACGACTGAGCAACTTCCCTTTCACTTTTCACTTTCATGCATTGGAGAAGGAAATGGCAACCCATTTGAGTGTTCTTGCCTGGAGAATCCTGGGGACAGGGGAGCCTGGTGGGCTGCCGTCTATAGGGTCACACAGAGTCGGACACGACTGAAGTGACTTAGCAACAGCAGCAGTGGTGTTGAAGAACAGAAGAGGGCGCTAATTACTTAATTTCATTGACAAAGTCTCTACAAGCTATTTTAATAACAAAACAGAACAGAAAATAGAAGTAATGATCCCAGTACCTCTGTTTCTAAAAATCTCACTTCTGCCTGAATTAGTTGTAGTCCTAACTTAGTTATATAAATCTACAGATTAGGATTCTTCAGAAGAGCTTGTTGGAGAACGAGAGCTTCTTTTGTGGCTTTTAGTAATCCATATATTTTTGCATTCCAAGCCAGTACACACATTCAAACATATTTGTAAAAAAAAATTTTTTTCAAAAAAAAAAAAACCACTTATTTTTGCCATGTGCCATGCACTTATATATTCTGTTCTGGTTTTTTTTTTTTCTTTAATTGCTAGTAACAACACATTACAGAGAAGGCGATGGCACCCCACTCCAGTACTCTTGCCTGGAAAACCCCATGCATGGAGAAGCCTGGTGGGCTGCAGTTCACGGGGTCACAAAGAGGCGGACACGACTGAGCGACTTCACTTTCACTTTTCATTTTCATGCACTGGAGAAGGAAATGGCAACCCACTCCAATGTTCTTGCCTGGAGAATCCCACCGACGGGGGAACCTGGTGGGCTGCCGTCTATGGAGTTGCACAGAGTCGGACACAACTGAAGCGACTTAGTAGCAGCAGCAGCAGCAGCAGCAACAACACATTAAATTGATGTCCATCTCACTAATTAGAGTTCATGACCTGCAGCTGAAAAACGTGGTTCCACAATGTTCTTTAAAAGTGAAAAGAAGGGACTTCCCTAGCCTTCCAGTGGTCAAGACTCTGCACTCCCAATGCAGGAAGACCAGGTTCAACCCTTGGTCAGGGAACTAGATCCCTCAGGTCGCAACTAAGACCCAGAGCAGCCAAATAAATAATTTTCTTTTAAATGAAAATAAGGAAAAGCAGTAGTTTTCAGTACATTGATAGATCTCAAAACAATAAAGATTTAAACCTGTGGGAGAAAAAAAAATGCATGTGATTGCTCAACCCTTTGACCATGAACCCACAGCAACAGAAAGGAGCTTCTGAAGTTGCCCAGCCCTCAAAGGGTAGATCCTCCCCCTTGTGAAGAGGCTATGAAAGGTAAAGGTAATCTTCCAGAGAGCAGAACTGGGCACCCAGATTGACTAAGAAATGTGCACGCTGCCAAGACTGGGAGGCACTGTTATCCCTGTCCAGCAGGTTGGAACATATTCTAGAAACTATTGACATCCTATTCTCCCTCTATGTTATATATTACACTGGATGAACTGACATGTGGCCTTAGGCTTCCAGATCATGAGGAACTTCCTCAGTGAAAGTCGCTCAGTTGTGTCTGACTCTTTGCAACCCCATGGACTATACGGTCCATGGAATTCTCCAGGCTAGAATACTGGAGTGGGTGGCCATTTCCTTCTCCAAGGGAATCTTCCCAACTCAGGGATCTAACCCAGGTTTCCCACATTGCATGTGGATTCTTTACCAGCTGAGCCACGAGGGAAGCCCACCTCAAGACCTGAGCAAAAGGAATTCACATCACTCAGAGATCCCAAACTGGTGCAGGGACTTATTTCCTAGAGGGAACTCACCTTCTTTCCCGAGGAATAATGAACCCTAGAATCATCATTATCTCAGTCAAACTCTTTTCATCCTAGTTTGCAAAACTTCAAAATATCTAGCTAATTAAAGGCCTTATTAATATAGTTTTCCAACTTTTATACCATTTTTCTCCATTCTTTGTTTGATATTTTGACATAATTTGAAAAGAAGGTAAATGAGTGAGCTCAAGAACCATTTTGGAATAGAAATATGGTTCATGTCTTAAGCTTTTTTACTATTTTATTTCTAGATATCTATTGACATTTTAATTTTTAATCCTGGGCATTTTATTTTCTTCAGTCTTCTCATAAATTTGCATTACTTTCTTCCTGTGGTTTGCCTTCCTTGAAATAGCTACCTTGGTAACACTAAAAAAGTTCCAAACCACTGCTGGGGTTTAAGACATGCTACCCCCAAAATATGGGCTTCCCAGGTGCTACAGTGGTAAAGAATCTGCCTGCCAATGCAGAAGATGCAAGAAACACAGGTTCAATCCCTGGGTTGGGAAGATCCTCTGGAGAAGGAAATGGCAGCCCAGTCCAGTATTCTTGCCTGGGAAATCCCATGGACAGAGAAGCCTGGCAGGCTATAGTCCATGGGGTCACAAAGAATCAGCCATGACTGAGCATACAGACACAAACACACCCCCCCACCCCAGTATGGCACCTTAGTATACTGAATATTTTAAGCTGAAGGAGTTTGAAAAAGCAGCAAAAGCATAGGTTCACTTGACCTCCTCTCCTCCTTCTTCCCTGGAACAGGACATATTTCAAGAAGCCAAGAAACAGCATTTCAGAAGTTCAGGGCACCAACAGAACTATTATTGCTTCAGTCACCATTAAAAGAGATGGCAGACATACCAAGGAGATGTACCTGCTGCTGTGATAGCTGGGGTAGAGATGGCTTTTCTGGCTCTTTGTGGTGTGAGGAGGGGGAAGTTTTCCTTGACCTTCTGAGGGTCTCTGGCTGGGTTTGAAAATTAAACTGACAAAGATTAACAAGAGAAAAGCACACAAATTTATTTAATACAAGTTTTATGTGACACAAGAGACTTCATAAGGAAATAAAGTATACTGAAAGTATACCCAAAGAAATAGACCTGAGTACTTTATGGTAGGCTTGATGGAAGAGTATGTAGTTGTGGAGGAATATGATAGGAAAGGAGTGAGGTAATTGTAGTACATTTACTGGGGGAAATTTAGCAAGCCTGTTTGTTAGGATTCCTCTTGGCATCCCTTTGTGTTTGCAGATAAGGATGCTTCTTCCCTTCAGCTATAGCGAGGGCACTTCCCATCCTAGATGGTAGGAATCCGGCAGTTAAAGGCTGTGAACTAGATTGCACTGGGAGTGAAGCAAGTGGGAAGAGAAGAGTTAAGAATCTCCCAAGCCTGGGGACAATGACAGAAAGCCCTACAGACCCCTCCCTGAACAGTAACTGTGACCCAATGTGCTAGAGAAGAGCCAGAACTTGTCTGTCTCATGGATGGAACTAACAGAAACACTAGCACCACAACAGAAAGCCACGTGTAAGAAGCCCTCGGATGTCTGTTTTCCTCCTCTGGATGTTAGTGGAATATGCTTTTAGCTGCCAAAAATGACCAGTGCTGAATGATATATATGGGACTAGCTTTCACTCTTTTCTCAAGTGTTGCTTATTGTTAATTATGATAAAGCTAGTAATGCTATCAGCATTTCATATATAAAAATTACGGGGACTTCCCTGGTGGTCTAGCGTTTAAGAATCCACAAAGCAGGTTCAATCCCTGGCTGGGGAACTAAGATCCCATATGCCACATGCCACAGAGCCACTAAACCTGTGCACTGCGACTATGACCTGATGCAGCCAAATAAATAAATGAATATTTTTTAGAAAGTATGATTGAAAAATGAAAAATAAATAAACCCCCAAAAGGAAATGTGGATCTAAGACAAAATAGATAGAAAAGGACCATAAAAATCCAATCCTTTAGAAATACTGTAAGAACTAAATTCATGTCATAGAAATATATTTAAAAAGTAAAGGAACCTAAATACCCAAAATACCAAAAAAAGAAAGCCAAGGGGAAAGGTAGTCATGGACCCTGTCATTTTTGAAGGCAAGAGACCAAGAAGTAGTAAATCCTTGGGCTTCCTTGGTGGTTCAGAGGTAAAGAATCCACCTGCCAATGCAGGAGACAAAGGTTCGATCCCTGGTCCAGGAAGATCTCACATGCCAAGGAACAACTAAGTCTGTGTGCCACAAGTACTGAGCCTGTGCTCTAGAACCCAGGAGCTACAACCGCTGAGTCCACATGCCACAAGTATCAAAAGCCCACATGCTCCAGAGCCTGTGCTCCACGACAAGGGAAGCACTGCCATGAGAATCTCTTGCACCACAACTAGAGAGTGGCCCACACTTTCTGCAACTATAGAAAGCCCAAACGCAGCAACAAAGACTCAGCACAATCAAAAACTAACCAACTAATTATTTTAAAAAGTAGTAGTAAATCCTCTATTACTTCCCTGGTGGCTCAGACGGTTAAGCGTCTGTCTACAATGTGGGAGACCCAGGTTCGATCCCTGGGTCGGGAAGATCCCCTGGAGAAGGAAATGGCAATCCACTCCAGTACTATTGCCTGGAAAATCCAATGAACAGAAGAGCCTAGTAGGCTATAGTCCATGGTTGCAAAGAGTCGGACACGACTGAGCGACTAAGGTAAAGACCTGGACTTTGGTCAGAAATTTAGCCTAAACGGACTTTTTCACATTTTTAGATAGTCCTGTTATAACCATCCCCAATGACAAAGATCTAGCCTCTCTGCAGTTATCTAGTTCATCTTGCCCTTGGACCAAACAAGCTGGTCTAATTAGTGTTCCCTAGGAGCCATCCCACGTTGAAGGTCAGGAAGGGTGGTGGTGAGGAGATACCCCTCATCCAAGGTAAGGAGCAGTGGCTGCGCTTTGCTGGAGCAGCTGTGAAGAGATACCCCACGCCCAAGATAAGAGAAACCCAAGTAAGATGGTAGGTGTTACAAGAGGGCATCAGAGGGCAGACACACTGAAACCATACTCACAGAAAACTAGTGAATCTAATCACACTAGCACCACAGCCTTGTCTAACTCAATGAAACCAAGCCATGCCCGCGGGGCAACCCAAGAGGAGCGGGTCATGGTGGAGAGGTCTGACAGAATGTAGTCCACTGGAGAAGGGAATGGCAAACCACTTCAGTATTCTTGCCTTGAGAACCCCACAAACAGTATGAAAAGGCAAAATGATAGGATACTGAGAGAGGAAATCCCCAGGTCAGTAGGTGCCCAATATGCTACTGGAGATCAGTGGAGAAATAAGGCCAGAAAGAATGACGGGATGGAGCCAAAGCCAAAAACAATACCCAGCTGTGGGTGAGACTGGTGATAGAAGCAAGGTCCGATGCTGTAAAGAGCGATATTGCATAGGAACCTGGAATGTCAGATCCATGAATCAAGGCAAATTGGAAGTGGTCAAACAAGAGATGGCAAGAGTGAACTTTGACATTCTAGGAATCAGCGAACTAAAATGGACTGGAATGGGTGAATTTAACTCAGATGACCATTATATCTACTACTGTGGGCAGGAATCCCTCAGAAGAAATGGAGTAGCCATCATGGTCAACAAAAGAGTCCGAAATGCAGTACTTGGATGCAATCTCAAAAACAACAGAATGATCTCTGTTCATCTCCAAGGCAAACCATTCAATATCACAGTAATCCAAGTCTATGCCCCAACCAGTAACGCTGAAGAAGCTGAAGTTGAACGGTTCGATGAAGACCTACAAGACCTTTTAGAACTAACACCCAAAAAAGATGTCCTTTTCATTATAGGGGACTGGAATGCAAAAGTAGGAAGTCAAGAAACACCTGGAGTAACAGGCAAATTTGGCCTTGGAATGCGGAATGAAGCAGGGCAAAGACTAATAGAGTTTTGCCAAGAAAATGCACTAGTCATAGCAAACACCCTCTTCCAACAACACAAGAGAAGACTCTACATATGGACATCACCAGATGGTCAACACCGAAATCAGATTGATTATATTCTTTGCAGCCAAAGATGGAGAAGCTCTATACAGTCAACAAAAACAAGACCAGGAGCTGACTGTGGTTCAGATCATGAACTCCTTATTGCCAAATTCAGACTGAAATTGAAGAAAGTAGGGAAAACTGCTAGCCCATTCAGGTATGACCTAAATCAAATCCCTTAGGATTATACAGTGGAAGTGAGAAATAGATTTAAGGGACTAGATCTGATAGATAGAGTGCCTGATGAACTATGGAATGAGGTTCGTGACATTGTACAGGAGACAGGGATCAAGACCATCCTCATGGAAAAGAAATGCAAAAAAGCAAAATGGCTGTCTGGGGAGGCCTTACAAATAGCTGTGAAAAGAAGACAAGTGAAAAGCAAAGGAGAAAAAGAAAGGTATAAGTATCTGAATGCAGAGTTCCAAAGAACAGCAAGGAGAGATAAGAAAGCCTTCTTCAGTGATCAATGCAAAGAAATAGAGGAAAACTACAGAATGGGAAAGACTAGAGATTTCTTCAAGAAAATTAGAGATACCAAGGGAACATTTCATGCAAAAATGGGCTCGATAAAGGACAGATATGGTATGGACCTAACAGAAGCAGAAGACATTAAGAAGAGATGGCAAGAATACACAGAAGAACTGTACAAAAAAGATCTTCATGACCCAGATAAGCACGATGGTGTGATCACTCATCTAGAGCCAGACATCCTGGAATGTGAAGTCAAGTGGGCCTTAGAAAGCATCACTACGAACAAAGCTAGTGGAGGTGATGGAATTCCAGTTGAGCGATTTCAAATCATAAAAGATGATGCTGTCAAAGTGGTGCACTCAATATGCCAGCAAATTTGGAAAACTCAGCAGTGGCCACAGCGCTGGAAAAGGTCAGTTTGCATTCCAATCCCAAAGAAAGGCAATGCCAAAGAATGCTCAAACTACCACACAGTAGCACTCATCTCACACACTAGTAAAGTAATGCTCAAAATTCTCCAAGACAGTCTTCAGCAATTTGTTAACCGGAACTTCCTGATGTTCAAGCTGGTTTTAGAAAAGGCAGAGGAACCAGAGATCAAATTGCCAACATCCGCTGGATCATGGAAAAAGCAAAAGAGTTCCAGGAAAACATCTATTTCTGCTTTATTGACTATATCAAGCCTTTGACTGTGTGGATCACAATAAACTGTGGAAAATTCTGAGAGAGATGGGAATACCATATCACCTGACCTGCCTCTTGAGAAACCTGTATGCAGGTCAGGAAGCAACAGTTAGAACTGGATACGGAACAACAGACTGGTTCCAAATAGGGAAAGGAGTATATTGTCACCCTGCTAATTTAACTTCTATGCAGAGTACATCATGAGAAATGCTGGACTGGAAGAAACACAAGCTGGAATCAAGATTGCTGGGAGAAATATCAATAACCTCAGATATGCAGATGACACCACCCTTAATGGGAGAAAGTGAAGAGGAACTAAAAAGCCTCTTGATGAAAATGAAAAAAAGTAGGCTTAAAGTTCAACATTCAGAAAACGAACATCATGGCATCCAGTCCCATCACTTCATGGGAAATAGATGGGGAAATAGTGGAAACAGTGTCCGATTTTTTTTTTGGGGGGGGGGCTCCAAAATCACTGCAGATGGTGACTGCAGCCATGAAATTAAAAGACACTTACTCCTTGGAAGAAAAGTTATGACCAACCTAGATAGTATATTCAAAAGCAGAGACATTACTTTGCCGACTAAGGTCTGTCTAGTCAAGGCTATGGTTTTTCCTGTGGTCATGTATGGATGTGAGAGTTGAATTGTGATAAGGCTGAGCACCGAAGAACTGATGCTTTTGAACTGTGGTGTTGGAGAAGACTCTTGAGAGTCCCTTGGACTGCAAGGAGATCCAACCAGTCCATTCTGAAGGAGATCAACCCTGGGATTTCTTTGGAAGGAATGATACTAAAGCTGAAACTCCAGTACTTTGGCCACCTCATGTGGAGAGTTGACTCATTGGAAAAGACGTTGATGCCTGGAGGAATTGGGGGCAGGAGAAGAAGGGGATGACAGAGGATGAGATGGCTGGATGGCATCACTGCCTCGATGGACGTGAATCTGAGTGAATCTGGGAGTTGGTGATGGACAGGGAGACCTGGCATGCTGCGTTCATGGGGTCACAAAGAGTCAGATGAGCGACTGAACTGAACTGAACTACCTCTTTAAGGAAAAGATTAGACCAGGTTACACAGTCCCCAGGAGGGGCTTCACCAGCCCCGCCTTCAAACAGTTCAACTGGAAAGATAACAGTTCACTGGCTGAGCTGGCAGAGGTCATCAGAACTAATTCCCCAGTGATAACTGTGATGAGATCTGACATCACTTGGAGGCAAACTGAGGGGGAAAAAAGGCTCAGGAGCTTGCCACAAAACTAGTTTAACATCTCTGTAAATAAAAATCCTAACATCTCTGTAAACAAAAATAACACATCCCTTTAAAACAAAATAGAAAGCTATTGATCCAGGGAACAAAATCTACCACATAACTTCCTAATCTCCCCCAAAGATGATGAAATAAAGTCACACACACAAAAAGAACTTTGGAAGATTTGAGACCTCACTAAAAATTCATGTTGTTTAATTAGAAAATGTTGGGAAATCTACTTTGCTGTATTTTTAGGTTACATTTATTTTTAAAACCTGTATTTATTGATTCATTTGGCTGTGCTGGGGCTTCACTGCTGTGGAGGGCCTGCTCTGGTTGTGGTGAGTGAGGGCTCGTCTCTTGTTTCGGGTGCAGGGTCAGTAGTCGCGGCTCCAGGGCTGTAGAGCACAAGTTCAGTAGTTGTGGCACAGGGGCTTAGCTGCCCCTCAGCATGTGAAATCTTCCCAGACCAGAGATGGAACCCACGTTCCCCACGTTGGCAGGCAGATTCTTAACCACTGGACCACCAGAAAAATGCTACTTTGCTATGTTTTATCCCGGAAGCAGCAGTTTCCTGCTTTAATCAGGTTGCAGCAGTAAACTTCCCATTCTAAATCACTGATTCTGATAGGAGTCAGCATGAAGAGGACCAGATGACTCCTCTGACTTTGGTCAGTTCCTTTGCAACTCATTAGGAAAAACTTCTGGAGACCCTGTGAGGGGATCATTGCTGGTGTTTTGAAAGAAGCTTATAATGTCAGGATGATTTTAGCAGCAAGTACATATTTTTGTATGTCACATCCTCAAAGCCACTCAAACTGACTCTAAAAAATAAAGAACTGTATTATGTAGGGAACAAGGATTAAGGAAGGTGGGGAAGTGCTTGCAAACGAGACTCTCAACCAGGGCTGAACATTCTTGCAAACGAGATGTTCAGCTAAGAATCCTCTGTTTGTTCCCATGGGAAAAGAACATTTCTTGCACACAAGGATGTTTCTCTGATTCCTCAAAAGGAACAGACCCAGGGACAAAACGGATTCTAAGTTGATAAGGAAGTTCCCCAAAACAAAGTCTTAGCTGCAGTAACTAAGTTAAGGTAAAGGTTATCTTGCCCTGCGCCTGCGCACTGTATAGTCACTAAATCATAGTGCTTGGCAACTTGCCCTGTAGATTGTTGTGCAAAGGATATAAAATAAAGCAGCTGTAAAAAGCGAGGAGTTAAAATACAAAGATTCAAACCACTCTGCAGTGTTGGTGTTTCCTTCCATCGCCAGCAGTATTACCTTGCACAATGAGAAATTGGGAGGCAAGAGAATTCAAGTCCTCGGGGTCTCGACAGTGTCAGAAGGCATCCTTGTTCTTTCCCATCTCTGTGCCGCCATCCTCAGCACATCTGTGCTTTTGTTCTCAGGATTGGCCCCCTCATCTAACAACAGGTGGAAAGAAGCCACTCTTTATTACTAGAAACGGTCTAAGTGAACTTCTCTTATGGCTCTGCCCCAAATTCACAAGCAATTAGAGAATAGTGGAGAAGAAAGAGCAGCCTCAGACATGCTGCCTAAAGAGTTCCTTTATTATAAGTAATCAAAGTTGATAAAACTGGCAAAATAAACAAATACTGTCTTTCAACAAAAGCTAAACATGGCTGCCCCAAATGACTAAAATAATACAACGGCCAATAGTTCCACTTTCTCTTCATATACCATCATTATATGTATACCTTCTTCAACCTGATAAAAAATTTTTTTGGACTCCGTTGGGTCATCATCGCTGCTCAGGCTTTTCTCTATGTGTAGTTTGTGGGATTCTCATTGTGGTAGCTTCTCCTGTTGTGGAGCACAGGCTCTCGGGCGCAGGGATTCAGCAGTTGTAGCTCCTGGGCTTTAGAGTACAGGCTCAGCAGTTGTGCTGGACAGGCTTAGTTGTCTTCTGCGTTGATAGGTGGATTCTTTACCACTGAGCCAGCAGGGAAGCCCAACCTGTAACTTCTATGGAGTATTTCATTCTTCTTAAAACCATACTATATTAATCACAATTTATTTACATTACTCTGATATTACATGTACAAAGAATCATCTCTTAAATAGTTAAATACCATTAGAATGCAACTTTGATCTTCTGGGGAAATTTCCCATTTCAACTCAATGAAAAATATCCATTATAATTACACGTTTTATTCTTTTTGGAGTAGGTCACCTCCAGACCTCTTGGAATATTTCATTCTTTTCTACGAAAGTGTATGCGACTCGTAAGTTCTCTGAACTTCAGTACTAAGGAGTGGTTATTCATGTTCTCTTTCCATGTTTCATAAGACCTTTTAAATCTGTCATAATAACTTTCTTTTTTCAAGTTGGAATCTGATCCATTTTTTTTCAAATAACTGTCTTTTTTCCATATTTCTCTCCAGGAGCCTTTCAGTTTTTCCAAATAACTCTCTTTTTCAGAGTCTTCCTTCCATATTCCTTCTCCTTTTTTTAAGGCTGTTAATTCAGCTTTAAGTAAATTTCTGTGAATTCTCCAATAGATTTTAGAATCATGACTTAACCCCTTAACAAGAACAGTTTTGCCAAGACCTCTTCTCAGGATTTCTTCATTCAGATTCACACTAAAAAATCTACCCTTGAATAAAAAATAACACAAATCAATTATTTAATAAAATTACTAATATACCCATAATACCTTATTTACTTCAAAATCAGTCAATCTGCAATTTGAGTCCTCCAGAGAAAAGCCAAAAATATAAATGATGGGACTTGCATGGTGGTACAAAGGTTAAGAATCCGTGCTTCCACTGCAGGGGGCATAGGTTTGATCCCTGGTTGGGATCAAACATACATATTTATGTATGTTATATGTATATATTTACACACATACACATACATATACATACATATGCAAAGGGGTCCTTAAGAGCTTAAAACAGCTAATGTTAAATCCAAGAATTTCATTACTAGATGAGACCTTTGCTCAAAGACAACTGACTCTTTTATAACACATAGCTCTCCACAGGCTCACTGGTCACCTAACTCGAAAGTGTGTAGAAGCGATAAAGTATGAAAAGAGATTTTTGATTTTTTGGTTGATGTTTGAATAGAGAATGGAGCACACACCAGTTAGGGAAAATGACAGGAAGCCACAGCAAAAGAAATTAACAAAACTAAAAAGTAGACAAATGCAAAATGGACCGAAGCGTCACAGAACTGTTAAATTATGTTCAGAATTTCAGTGTTTAGCAAGGCCTGGCATGTAAGAATGTTTTTAAAAGATGGCCCATAAAATAATGAACATAAAGATAGCCCTGGCCCTTGAATCTTCAAACTTCAAGAAATTTTAGTTATATCTCACTGCCCTGTGAAACCAGATAAATGGGAACTTTTTTTCCCTTTACTAATTTACAGTGTAAAAGAGATCCTGCTTAGCTGTTTCCACAGTCCCTCCGGGATTTTAATTTAACAAGATTAATTTTAACAGGTGTTAGTAATTTTATAGCTTCATTAGACAAGTAATTCACAGTTAAAATTTTTTAATGTGAAAACTAAAGGTTTAAAGTAGGAAACATTTTCTAAGATTATCTAAAAGAATAAAGGAAACTTTTGTTTCTTTAAATGCATAACTTTTGGTACATGATGATAAACAGCTAATAAGTACAGTTTTAAAGGGTATATCATATTTGTCTCAATCTTTTAAATTTAATGAGCTGAACCAAAATGAGAATAATTAAAATTCAACCTCACACTACAGAAAAGTTCAACAGGAGAAGTAAATACTGAAATATGCATAAAGTATAGTCTGGTATAAGGTAAAGACAGAAAAGGTTAAGTTCGGGCTCTGGAGCCCCAAGGAGCTGGACTTCAATACCAGCTCTTCCACTTGGTTACTCAGAGTCCCACCTTTATATGGGAATAAAATGATTCCATAGTGGGGTTTGAGGATAAATAATACATACTCCTCAATTTAAAAGAGAAGTTAATATTTGAATAAGGCCTTTGGGATCTTTTATATAATTTTGTATTATCAACTTAGTTAAATACAGATGCTTCAACCAATCAAGGTTGGATAATTCTTATTTTGAAAGAACTGAATATGACCTGGACATGCAAAAATTAATGGATTTTATTAGGTGTTCTATTAATTCAGAAAGCTTCTAATAATTAAAATGGTTACCATTCTAATCACTTTAATGTGAGATTATTATTTTTCTTCAGATTATTCTCACTTGTAGTATAATAAAGAACTTTAAAAGAAAAACTACCCTTAATGCTGTCATAATAATGTAAATTAAAAAAACAATTCTTAATTCTTTCATATTAACATTTCATTTTGCCATGTCCTTTTTTCAGTAATCATCCACCAAAAGGAATTTGGAGGAAGGCACATCGAAGAACTCAAGACAGTAACGGAGCAACAGCAATGAGGCTCTGTGGCATTCCCAGTTACAGGCTGGCTACGGCCAATCACAAAAGTAAGGAAATTCGGAAGCAATGACTGACTACTGATCATAAATAGTATTTTTTTTTTAAAGTAAATAGTACTTAAAGAGGTTCCATTTAAATATGTCCAGTAATATTAAATATGCTCAATGCTTTTAGAGTTCAAATACTTACACGTTAAGTCATACTTTTCTACAAGGTATTGGACCAGAATGAGCAATATTTACCTTCAGAAAACATTCTCACTCTTTGCAATCACCAGTTGACACCACACTCAACAAGTGGTTTATAACAAGTGTGATGTAATATACTTGTCCATAAATAAATATATAAGATACTCTTTAAATAAGCAATAGCCAGTCATTAATAATTTGAACTTTTTTACTTTTTCTTAATTTTCTGTTTTTCTGTAATAAACATATAAACATTTTCTATAATAAATTTTATACAAGAATGTATATATGAAACATGGTTTCTTACACATAATCACTAACAGTAGTAGTTACAAAAGACAAAAGAAAACCAGTTTCATTATATAATCAAAGTTCTAATTAATGATGTGTTTATATATTGGGCTACAGTCCATGGGGTCACAAAGAGATAGACACGACTGAATGACTAACACTTTCACTTTTCATTTATGCATAAATAATAAGAATAAAATATTGCTAGCTATTTCTTCACACTACTTACCTTATTCACTAAAAGGTAGCAAAAGAGTGCTGAATTCTCCTTTCCAAGAAGTTGGAACCATAGTACTTGGGAAGGTTTTAGCTCTTTTTGTAACCACACCTTCCCAGTTTCAGTAAGTTCTACTCCAGCCAACTTAATCAGCAAAACACCACATGGCTCTTCTAGAAAGGTTAGGTAGAAAAGAGTTTACCTTTAATACCACAATTGCAAAAGCAAATTCCAAAGTCATTTGTGCTCCAAAATACAACTGGATATGTTACTTATAAATACCCAGACTCTAGATGTAGATCTATTTATTGCTATAGTCAACTTGTCTTTTCAAACAATACAAGTAGGTAACAGATGGAATAATTAAAAAAACCAATTTCAGTAAGATCCAGAACAGGATGTGGGGTTTAATCAATTTACCTTAAAAAAAAAATCTTCCAGATTTATTTCTATGTACACATATACATAATGCTACAACTCATGTCATTCAATAATATAGGCTCCTCAGTTCAGTTCAGTCACTCAGTCGTGTCCGACTCTTTGCGACCCCATGGGCTGCAGCACGCCAGGCCTCCCTGTCCATCACCAACTCCCGGAGTTCACTCAGACTCATGTCCATCGACTCAGTGATGCCATCCAGCCATCTCATCCTCTGTCATCCCCTTCTCCTTCTGCCCCCAATCCCTCCCAGCATCACAGTCTTTTCCAATGAGTCAACTCTTCCCATGTGGTGGCCAAAGTACTGGAGTTTCAGCTTTAGCATCATTCCTTCCAAAGAACACCCAGGACCTGTCTCCTTTAGAATGGACTGATTGGATCTCCCTGCAGTCCAAGGGACTCTCAAGAGCCTTCTCCAACACCACAGTTCAAATACATCAATTCTTCGGCGCTCAGCCTTCCTAAAACTGTATAAACTGCTTTTTCACTTAATTTACTGAGGCTGTTTTCCCAACTCAATAAATATTAATATCAACATTATTTTTATACAGTTTATAAAACTGATTTCCAGATAGGATTTTATCAATTTATATTCCAAGTAATAAGGTCTATATAGTCAAAGCTATGGTTTTTCCAGTGGTCATGTATGGATGTGAGAGTTGGACCATAAAGAAGGCTGAGTGCTGAAGAACTGATACTTTCAAATTGTGGTGCTAGAGAAGAGTCTCTTGGATAGCAAGGAGATCAAACCAGTCAATCCTAAAGGAAATCAACCCTGAATATTCAATGGAAGGACTGATGCTGAAGCTGAAGCTCCAATATTTTGGCCACCTGATAAGAAAAGCTGACTCTGGAAAAGACCCTGATGTTGGGAAAGATTGAGGGCAACAGGAGAAGGGGATAGCAGAGGATGAGACGGTTAGATAGAAGCACTGACTCAATGAACATGAATTTGAGCAAATTCTGGGAGATAGTGGAGGACGGAAGAGCCTGACAGACTGAAGCCTGGACTTCAGGGGTCGCAAAGAGCCAGACATGACTGAACAACTGAACTGAACTGAACTGAGAGGAGCCTGGCGTACTACAGTACATTAGGGTCACAGAGTCAGACATGACTGAACAACAATTTAGCATTAAGAAAGTTTGTTTGGGCAAACTCTGGACAAAATTTTTACAAATTAAACTTTAATAATAGGATCTTATTTTAGAAAAAGTTTATAACTTTCCAAAAAGGGAAAATGGCTGGCAAAAAAAAAAAAGTTAATGCTTTTTTTTTAAAGAAATTATACATTTAACATATATTAAACTCTTATACAAGTATTGATAGTTGAAAGTATAAAATTTGTCCATTTAATTGCTAGGGAAAAAGTAACACTTGAGTTCAGAAAGATATCCTAGAAGTTTCTCATGATATTATTTGATGATAGAAAACCATTTTCTTTAAGGCTTGGGTTTCTTGAAACTTGTCCGAGAGTTTCAGTTAGAGAAGTTTCAAAAGGTGTAAGTAGGAGATTATGCCCTTAGAAAACTCTGTGATATAGCATATTCACAAATTAGACTAGGCAGAACACACATAATAAAGATTAGATGAAATCAAATCACTGGTACCTAATGAGTGAAGCAAGTCTAAAGATTCTGAGGCCTCTCTTCAGCTCTTTAATGCTACCATCAACATCAATTGTCTTTCAATAAAATATCCTCTAGTCTTTAAGACCAAATCTTTAGGACCAAAAACATGAATCTAATCAACACTATCAACCTTGATTATTAATGTCCTAATTCTTCACTTCAACAAAGGTCATGGGATTCCTTTAAAATTAGCAAAGTCCCCATTAAGCATTTAAAATATGATATGGTCGGAGCGACAGTGATGCAAGATGGCAGCCACCATGGGCTCAGACAATTTATGAAAACTGAATATACAGCCTTAAAATAGAATGTGGACCTAAATACCCAGAAGCATCCCCCCTTTGTAAGATTTGCAACAAAAATTAATATGAATGGAGTTAATAGTTCTAATGGAGTGGTGGACCTAAGAGCCATATCAGTGCTAGCAAAATGGCAGAACTGGTATAGCACCAAAGTTGTCCTGCAAGAGCTTCGGCACCTAATGATGTCTAAAGAAAATATGAAACTCCCTCAGCCACCTGAAGGACTGTGTTACAGCAATTAATCAAAAAGAAAAACCACAGGCCCTCCCCTGTCCCCATTCGATTTAAGCAGTCTTCATTTTCCACAGTAGTAAATTTTCTAGATTTGTCTTGTAGACCTCAAAGTACTGGAAAGAAAGGTCCCATTCAAAGGCAGTTTATCTTAAGATACTATAAATGATACTAATTTTTTTGTCCATTTGAAATATATAAGTTGTGCTATAACAAAAAAAAATACGATATGATCAATACCAAATTTATGTAAACATAAATTTTCCAGAAGCTAATCTACTGAATAGGGTAAGTCATATCCATCAAATATTTTTGCCCAAACAGTTGATGTTTCCTTGAAAAAGGAGAGGCTACTTTTAATATTTATGATTTCTAATTTTAGCTTTGTATGAATCCCTGTCTTTCCAGCTCTTAAATAAATCTTTTACATATATACTTTTAAAAAGCCTAATTCATACTGGATAGGATGACACAATGCAAAGGAGTATAAGGGTACAGCAAAACGGGCTCCAGTGGAGGAGCCCAACAGCACTCCATGAAAAGTGTACAGCTTGGGTTTTGCAGAATGAACAGAGAGAGGCACAGGGAGGAATAGGAAGTGAGCATGTCAAGTAATGGAAAGACCATGGGCACCTGGAGAAAACTGCAGACATAAGGTGAATACTGACGTACACCACCACTAAGGGCTTTGTTACATTTATGTTCTATCAGATGGGTAGGAAACTTCACAACTTAATATTCCTAAGGTTTTTAGAAAGATAGTACTTGATCCCAAAACAACTGATTCATCCCCTAGATTTATAGAATATTAAAAATCAGAAAGTTCCCTGGTGGTTTAGTGGCTAGGATTCTGCACTTTCATTATGGAAGCCTGGGTTCAGACTCTGGTCTGGGAATTCAGATTCCACAACCTCACAACAGAAATGATAAATGACTGAATAAATAAATATTATAATTGGATTCATGACCAGTGGACAATTGCATGAGATAGGTATATCACATATATCAAAAAGATTATTTTTTGCCATTAGGATAGGAGAAGCTTTGAAATAACATCACTAGACTGCAGGTTTTCTGACTACCGCAGGCTCACATCCATTGTTTGCAACTGCATACTGAAACTGCAGCAGAGGAGCAAGTGTTCAGTAACCATCTACTGAAGAAATGAAGTGTTCTAAGAGTTTCACTTCACAAAAATTTTCAGCTCTGTGTGTGTTTGCCTCATCATATACACCAAAGATAAGATCATGGAAGGCAAGGATATCACAGAATAGTCATGAGGAAGGAGTCTTGAAGTGTTATGATTCTCTTGTTTGATAGTGGTGGAAACCATTGGCTGAACTGGAAACAGAACACAAGCTCTCTACACCAAACACGTTCAACTACACCACACAGACTCTACTCTGATGTATTTATCTGAGCCGAACCATTTGGTTAGAATGGCCTCAATTTGGGGGGCCTGAATCTCAGCCCTCCTTACAACAAAATCTAAAGTCCATCTCTATCCTATAGACCAGGTAGTAAAAACAGTGAAAGGAACATAAGGAGCTTTCAATTAATAGCTATTCTTAAATGAACAAGATTATGCTCTAACATCTTATTATGTCATTCAAAATAGTGCTTGGAAAGCAACTTCTAGATTCTGTAACTGTTTTATAGGCAAACAGGTTTAACCAATGTAAATGCAAATTGATCTCTTTAACATGAACAATTTGGGGACTTCTCTGGTAAGAACCTGCCTTGCAATGCAGGGGACACAGGTTCGATCCCTGGTCAGGGAACTAAGATCCCACATGACTAAATGGGACAAACTAAGTCTGCATGCCTCAACTAGAGTCCACATGCTGCAACTAAGACTTGACGAGGCAAATAAATAAATATTTTTTAAATGAACAATTTATGTCAGTTACAAAAAGTATTAACACTATCATTCCATTTGTACTGGTTAGCATCTGTCGGTGTGTCTGTCTCTTTAATTTTTGAAACTCTATACACAAAGTTGTGGACTGGGTAGCAAAGAATCTATTTTCTATCTTTAGTTCCATCAACTGTTAGGGAGATGGCTGCATACATGGCCTTTAACTTCTATAGAAAATATTAAAATAAGTAGGGGAAGTAAGTTTCCTTTTAGCTTTAAAATTTTGATTGGACCAAGTTGATAAACATTACTATTTGATGTATATACTAATAATACATTAATAATATTATGTATATATAACAAAAACAAGACCAGGAGCTGACTGTGGCTCAGATCATGAACTCCTTATTACCAAATTCAGATTGAAATTGAAGAAAGCTGGGAAAACCGCTAGACCATTCAGGTAATGACCTAAGTCAAATCCCTTATGATTATTCAGTGGAAGTGAGAAATAGATTTAAGTGCCTAGATCTGATAGATACAGTGCCTGGTGAACAATGGAATGAGGTTCGTGACATTGTACAGGAGACAGGGATCAAGACCATCCCCATGGAAAAGAAATGCAAAAAAGCAAAATAGCTGTCTGGGGAAGTCTTACAAATAGCCGTGAAAAGAAGAGAAGCGAAAAGCCAAGGAGAAGAGGAAAGATATAAGCATCTGAATGCAGAGTTCCAAAGAATAGCAAGAAGAGATAAGAAAGCCTTCTTCAGTGATCAATGCAAAGAAATAGAGGAAAACAACAAAATGGGAAAGACTAGAGATCTCTTCAAAAAAATTAGAGATACCAAGGGAACATTTCATGTCAAAATGGGCTCGATAAACGACAGAAATGGTATGGACCTAACAGAAGCAGAAGATATTAAGAAGAGATGGCAAGAATACACAGAAGAACTGTACAAAAAGGATCTTCAGGACCCAGATAATCACAATGGTTTGATCACTCATCTAGAGCCAGACATCCTGGAATGTGAAGTCAAGTGGGCCTTAGAAAGCATCACTACGAACAAAGCTAATGGAGGTGATGGAATTCCAATAGAGCTATTTCAAATCCTGAAAGATGATGCTGTGAAAGTGGTGCACTCAATATGCCAGCAAATTTGGAAAACTCAGCAGTGGCCACAGCACTGGAAAAGGTCAGTTTGCATTCCAATCCCAAAGAAAGACAATGCCAAAGAATACTCAAACTACCGCACAATTGCACTCATCTCACATGCTAGTAAAGTAATGCTCAAAATTCTCCAAGCCAGGCTTCAGCAATATGTGAACCGTGAACTTCCTGATGTTCAAGCTGGTTTAGAAAAGGCAGAGGAACCAGAGATCAAATTGCCAACATCCGCTGGATCATGGAAAAAGCAAGAGAGTTCCAGAAAAAAAATCTATTTCTATGCTAAAGCCTTTGACTGTGTGGATCACAATAAACTGTGGAAAATTCTGAAAGAGATGGGAATACCAGACCACCTAACCTGCCTCTTGAGAAATCTGTATGCAGGTCAGGAAGCAACAGTTAGAACTGCACATGGAACAATAGACTGGTTCCAAATAGGGAAAGGAGTACGTCAAGGCTGTATATTGTCACCCTGCTTATTTAACTTCTATGCAGAGTACATCATGAGAAATGCTGGACTGGAAGAAACACAAGCTGGAATCAAGATTGCCGGGAGAAATATCAATAACCTCAGATATGCAGATGACACCACCCTTATGGCAGAAAGTGAAGAGGAACTAAAAAGCCTCTTGATGAAAGTAAAAGAGGAGAGTGTAAAAGTAGGCTTAAAGCTCAACATTCAGAAAACGAAGATCATGGCATCTGGTCCCATCACTCCATGGGAAATAGATGGGGAAACAGTGGAAACAGTGTCAGACTTTATTTTTGGAGGCTCCAAAATCACTGCAGATGGTGACTGCAGCCATGAAATTAAAAGACGCTTACTCCTTGGAAGAAAAGTTATGACCAACCTAGATAGCATATTCAAAAGCAGAGACATTACTTTGCCGACTAAGGTCTGTCTAGTTAAGGCTATGGTTTTTCCAGTAGTCATGTATGGATGTGAGATTTGGACTGTGGAGAAGGCTGAGCGCGGAAGAATTGATGCTTTTGAACTGTGGTGTTGGAGAAGACTCTTGAGAGTTCCTTGGACTGCAAGGAAATCCAACCAGTCCATTCTGAAGGAGACCAACCCTGGGATTTCTTTGGAAGGAATGATACTAAAGCTGAAACTCCAGTACTTTGGGCACCTCATGCAAAGAGTTGACTCACTGGAAAAGACTCTGACGCTGGGAGGGATTGGGGGCAGGAGGAGAAGGGGACGACAGAAGATGAGATGGCTGGATGGCATCACTGACTCGACGGATGCGAGTCTGAGTGAACTCTGGGAGTTGGTGATGGACAGGGAGGCCTGGCGTGCTGCGATTCATGGGGTCGCAAACAGTCGGACACGACTGAGCGACTGAACTGAACTGATAGCAATTAGAGTGCTGTGGCATTGCACATCTTTCAGGACAGATACCCAGTGAATACCAATCCTGGAGTTGTGCAATGTACTACCTGGACAATCACAAGTGATGGCCTTGCTGTCTAAGCAGTAAAAAATCATCACTATTTCCAACAGGAGAGATTTAAATTACTACTGCATTTTACAACAACTGAGAAGTATAAACCATGCTTAGAGCTGAAATGGCCAACAAATAAACATCCCAAGTAATCTTTCTTTAGGGAACAACAGTCATTCAAATTGTGTAAGTTCTGCTTGATTTGTTAAGAAATGAAATCAATCATGTCAGGTGTGCTTGACAGAAGAAAAAATAAATCTTATTCCTTTATAGCCATACATCAATTGAAGAGTGATATTCATTCATCTCAGGGTAAAGAAATAAGAACTTTCTTTGAAACATTAAAATAATATTAAGGAGATCTTTAAATATGACTCAGTTAAATCATTTGACAATTTTGCCAAGTCTCTGTTGGCTAAAAATTATTTTTCTAGGGACTGTGAATAATTAGATAAGAAAAGTTCCCTGCCCACTAGGGGCTCATAGTTCAATAGAAGGATATAAACCTAGATACATAATTACAGGAAAATGTGTTTTAGTACTGTAATTGCAGCATGTATAAATTGCTTGGGGCGTAGGAAAGAAAGAGGCCAGCTCTGCTTGGGAGTTAAGGAGAGCTTCACAAAGGAGCTGACGTTTGAGCCAGATCCTAAAGAATCCACAGACTGGGACTTCCCTGGTGGTCCAGTGGTTGAGACTCCATGCTTGCAACGGAGGGGTTATAGGTTCAATCCCTGGTTGAGGAACTAAGATGATACATGCCACATAGTAAAGAAAAAGAGAAAAACAAAAAGAATCCACAGACGCTCAGGCACTTGGAAAAGATCTATGCCCAGGGCACGAGAACGCATGGAAGCGGCAGGAAAGTCTGTGTGGCTGTGGTCTTTGCTGAGAAGCAGGGAGAAAAGGGAATTGCAGCAGCAAGCTCTGGACTCTGCCCAATTCTGCGACCTCTTTGGTGTCTCTCGTCCCCTTCTTCCCTCTGCTCCAGCCACATGAGCCTTCACGTGCCTTGTCAAAAGAGCCGGGCTCAGCCCCATGCATGTTCTTCCTAGCCAGCTCCTTCCCATTCTCCAGGCCTCTGATGAGGCCTTCTCTGACCACCATATATGTGGATTCCCTCTTCATGCAAGCTCCAGTAATGCTCATCCGACACCCTGATCCTTTTCTTCATAGCCCTTAGGACAATTTTTCATTGTTTTTGTTGCCCATTTTTTTGTTGTGGAGAATGTTTTCAGCATTAACCTAGATGTTTTATCATCAGTGCTGTATGGATGGAGAACTCTTGAGGCTATTGTAAGAATAAGACTGAAAGCCAGAGCCAGGAGGTTTAAATCCAAAACTTGAGAACACCAGAGAACTCCTGACTCCAGGGAACATTAATCGACAACAGCTCATCCAAAAGCCTCCATACGTACAGCCCAGATTACTGTACCCAGCAAGGATCTCATTCAAACATGAAGGAGAAATCAAAAGCTTTATAGACAAGCAAAAGCTCAAAGAATTCAGCACCACCAAACCAGCTCTTCAATAAATGCTAAAGGATCTTCTCTAGACAGGAAACAGAGTAAAGGTTTATAATCTCAAACCCAAAACAACAAAGTAAATGGCAATGGGATCATACTGATCAATAATTACCTTAAGTGTAATGGGTTGAGTGCCCCAACCAAAACACAAAGAGTGGCTGAATGGATACAAAAACAAATATATATGTATATATGTTGTCTATAAGAGACCCACCTCAAAACAAGGGACACATACAGACTGAAAGTGAAGGGCTGGAAAAGATATTTCACACAAATGGAAACCAAAAGAAAGCAGGAGTAGCAATACTCATATCAGATAAAATAGACTTTGAAATAAAGCCTGTGAAAAGAGACAAAGAAGGACACTACATAATAATCAAAGGGTCAATCCAAGAAGAAGATATAACAATTATAAAAATATATGCACCCAAAATAGGAGCACCACAGAATATAAGGCAAATGCTAACAAGTATGAAAGGTGAAATTAACAGTAACACAATACTAGTGGGAAACTTTAATACCCCACTCACACCTAAGGATAGATCAACTAAACAGAAAATTAGCAAGGAAACACAAACTTTAAATGATATAATGGACCAGTTAGACCTAATTGATATCTATAGGACAATTCACCCTAAAACAATGAATTTCACCTTTTCTCAAGTGCACACGGAACATTCTCCAGGATAGATCATGTCCAGGGCCATAAATCTAGCCTTGGTAAATTCAAAAAAGTTGAAATCATCTCAAGCATCTTTTCTGATCACGCAAAGGTCCATTTAGTCAAGGCTATGGCTTTTCCAGTGGTCATGTATGGATGTGAGAGTTGGACTGTAAAGAAAGCTGAGAGCCGAAGAATTGATGCTTTTGAACTGTGGTGTTGGAGAAGACTCTTGAGAGTCCTTTGGACTGCAAGGAAATCCAGCCAGTCCATTCTAAAGGAGATCAGTCCTGGGTGTTCTTTGGAAAGACTGATGCTAAAGCTGAAACTCCAGTACTTTGGCCACCTCATGCGAAGAGTTGACTCATTGGAAAAGGCTCTGATGCTGGGAGGGATTGCGGGCAGGAGGAGAAGGAGATGACAGAGGATGAGATGGCTGGATGGCATCACCAACCCAATGGACGTGAGTTTGGGTGAAATCCGGGAGTTGGTGATGGACAGGGAGGCCTGGCGTGCTGCGATTCATGGGGTTGCAAAGAGTCGGACATGACTGAGCGACTGAACTGAACTGAACAGGAAAAAAACTATTAAAAATACAAACATATGGAGGCTAAACAACACATTTCTGAATAACCAACAAATCATAGAAGAAATCAAAAAACAAATCAAAATATGCATAGAAATGAACAAAAATGAAAACACAACAACCCAAAACCTATGGGATTCAGTAAAAGCAGTGCTAAGGTGAAGGTTCATAGCAATACAAGCCTACCTCAAGAAATAGGAGAAAAATCAAATAAATAACCTAACTCTACACCTAAAGCAACTAGAAAAAGAAGAAATGAAGCACTCCAGGGTTAGGGGAAGGAAAGAAATCATAAAAATTAGGGGAGAAATAAATGCAAAATAAACAAAGGAGACCATAGCCAAAATCAACAAAGCTAAAAGCTGGTTCTTTGCGAAGATGAATAAAATAGACAAACCATTAGACAGACTAAATAAATTTAAATTAAAAATAAATAAATAAATAAAGGGAGAATAATCAAATCAACAAACTTAGAAATGAAAATGGAGAAATCACAACAGACAACACAGAAATACAAAGGATCATAAGAGACTACTATCAGCAACTATATGCCAATAAAATGGACAACTTGGAAGAAAAGGACAAATTCTTAGAAAAGTATAACTTTCCAAAACTGAACCAGGAAGAAATAGAAAATCTTAACAGACCCAACACAGGCACAGAAATCGAAACTGTAATCAGAAATCTTCCAACAAACAAAAGCCCAGGACCAGATGGCTTCACAGCTGAATTCTACCGAAAATTTAGAGAAGAGCTAACACCTATCCTACTCAAACTCTTGCAGAAAATTGCAGAGGAAGGTAAACTTCCAAACTCATTCTATAAGGCCACCATCACCCTAATACCAAAACCAGACAAAGAAGCCACAAAAAAAAGAAAACTACAGGCCAATATAACTGATGAACATAGATGCAAAAATCCTTAGGAAAATTCTAGCAAAAACAATCCAACAACATATTAAAAAGTCCATACATCATAACCAAGTGGGCTTTATCCCAGGGATGCAAGGATTCTTCAATATTAGCAAATCAATGTGATACACCACATTAACAAATTGAAAGATAAAAACCATATGACTATCTCAATAGATATAGAGAAAGCCTTTGACAAAATTCAACATCCATTTATGATAAAAACCCTCCAGAAAGCAGGCATAGAAGGAACATACCTTAACATAATAAAAGCCATATATAATAAACCCACAGCAAACACTATCCTCAATGGCAACAAATTGAAAGCATTTCCCCTAAAGTCAGGAACAAGACAAGGATGCCCACTCTCACCACTACTATTCAACATAGTTTTGGAAGTTTTAGCCACAGCAATCAGAGAAGAAAAGAAATAAAAGGAATCCAGATTGGAAAATAAGAAGTAAAACACTCACTGTTTGCAGATGACATGATCTTCTACATAGAAAACCCTAAAGACTCCACCAGAAAATTACTAGAGCTAATCATTGAATATAGTAAAGTTGCAGGATATAAAATTAACACACAGAAATCCCTTGCATTCCTATACACTAACAATGAGAAAACAGAATGAGAAATTAAGGAAACAATTCCATTCACCATTGCAATGAAAAGAATAAAATACTTAGGAATAAATCTACCTAAAGACACAAAAGACCTATATATAGAAAAATATAAAACAATGCTGAAAGAAACCAAAGATGATACATATAGATGGAGAAATATACCATGTTCATGGATCACAAGAATCAATATACTGAAAATTAGTATACTACCCAAAGCAATCTATAGATTCAGTGCAATCCCTATCAAGCTACCAAAAGTGTTTTTCAGAGAACTAAAACAAATAATTTCACAATTTGTATGGAAATACAAAAAACCTCGAATAGCCAAAGCAATCTTGAGAAAGAAGAATGGAACTGGAGGAATCAACCTGGTTGACTTCAGGCTACCCTACAAAGCTACAGTCATCAAGACAGTATGGTACTGGCACAAAGACAGAAACATGGATCAATGGAACAAAATAGAAAGCCCAGAGATAAATACATGCACCTATGGAGAAATGCAATGCCAAAGAATGCTCAAACTGCCGCACAATTGCACTCATCTCACACGCTAGTAAAGTAATGCTCAAAATTCTCCAAGCCAGGCTTCAGCCATATGTGAACCGTGAACTTCCCGATGTTCAAGCTGGTTTTAGAAAAGGCAGAGGAACCAGAGATCAAACTGCCAACATCCACTGCATCATGGAAAAAGCAAGAGAGTTCCAGAAAAAATATCTATTTCTGCTTTTTTGACTATTCCAAAGCCTTTGACTGTGTGGATCACAATAAACTGTGGAAAATTCTAAGAGAGATTGGAATATCAGACCACCTGACTTGCCTCTTAAGAAACCTATATGCAGGTCAGGAAGAAGCAGTTAGAACTGGACATGGAACAACAGACTGGTTCCAAATAGGGAAAGGAGTACATCAAGGCTGTATATTGTCACCGTGCTTATTTAACTTCTATGCAGAGTACATGATGAGAAACTCTGGACTGGAAGAAACACAAGCTGGAGTCAAGATTGCCGGGAGAAATATCAATAACCTCAGATATGCAGATGACACCACCCTTATGGCAGAAAGTGAAGAGGAACTAAAAAGCCTCTTGATGAAAGTGAAAGAGGAGAGTGAAAAAGTTGGCTTAAAGCTCAACATTCAGAAAACAAAGATCATGGCATCTGGTCCCATCACTTCATGGGAAATAGATGGGGAAACAGTGGAAACAGTGTCAGACTTTATTTTTGGAGGCTCCAAAATCACTGCAGATGGTGATTGCAGCCATGAAACTAAAAGACACTTACTCCTTGGAAGAAAAGTTATGACCAACCTAGATAGTATATTCAGAAGCAGAGACATTACTTTGCCGACTAAGGACCGTCTAGTCAAGGCTATGGTTTTTCCTGTGGTCATGTATGGATTGAGATTTGGACTGTGAAGAAGGCTGAGAGCTGAAGAATTGATGCTTTTGAACTGTGGTGTTGGAGAAGACTCTTGAGAGTCCCTTGGACTGCAAGGAGATCCAACCAGTCCATTCTGAAGGAGACCAACCCTGGGATTTCTTTGGAAGGGATGATGCTAAAGCTGAAACTCCAGTACTTTGGCCACCTCATGCAAAGAGTTAACTCATTGGAAAAGACTCCTGATGCTGGGAGGGATTGGGGGCAGGAGGAGAAGGGGATGACAGAGGATGAGATGGCTGGATGGCATCACTGACTCGACGGATGCGAGTCTGAGTGAACTCTGGGAGTTGGTGATGGACAGGGAGGCCTGGGGTGCTGCGATTCATGGGGTCACAAAGAGTCGGACACGACTGAGCGAATGAACTGAACTGATGGACACCTTATCTTTGACAAAAAAGGCAAGAATATACAATGGAGAAAAGACAATCTCTTTAACAAGTTGTGCTGGGAAAACTGGTCAGCCACTGGTAAAAGAATGAAACTAGAACACTTTCTAACACCATACACAAAAATAAACTCAAAATGGATTAAAGATCTAAATGTAAGACCAGAAACTATAAAACTCCTAGAGGAAAACATAGGCAAAACACTCTCCAACATAAATCACAGCAGGATCCTCCCACCTCCCAGAGTAATGGAAATAAAAGCAAAAACAAACAAAATGGACTTAATTAAACTTAAAAGCTTTTGCACAATGAAGGAAACCATATGCAAGGCTTAAAGACAGACTTCAGAATGGGAGAAAATAATAACAAATGAAGCAACTGACAAAGAATTAACCTCAAAAATATACAAGCAACTCCTGCAGTTCAATTCCAGAAAAATAACTGACTTTATCAAAAAATGGGCCAAAGAACTAAACAGACATTTCTCCAAAGACATACAGATGGCTAACAAACACATGAAAAAATGCTCAACATCACTCATTATCAGAGAAATGCAAATCAAAACCACAACGAGGCGCCATCTCACACTGGTCAGGATGGCTGCTATCAAAGTCTACAAACAATAAATGCTGGAGAGGGTGTGGAGAAAAGGAACCCTCTTATACTGTTGGTAGGAATGAAAATTAGTACAGCCACTATGGAGAACAGTGTGGAGATTCCTTAAAACACTGGAAATAGAACTGTCATACGACCCAGCAATCCCACTGCTGGGCATACACACCAAGGAAACCAGAACTGAAAGAAACACGTGTACCCCAATGTTCACTGCAGCACTGTTTACAATAGCCAGGACATGGAAGCAACCTAGATGTCCATCAGCGGATGAATGGATAAGAAAGCTGTGGTAAATATACACAATGGAATATTCAGTTCAGTCCAGTTGCTCAGTTTTGTCCGACTCTTTGCGACCCCATGAACTGTAGCACGCCAGGCCTCCCTATCCATCACCAACTCCCGGAATCCACCCAAACCCAAGTTCATTGTGTCAGTGATGCCATCCAACCATCTCATCCTCTGTTGATCCCTTCTCCTCCTGCCCTCAATCTTTCCCAGCATCAGGGTCTTTTCAAATAAGTCAGCTCTCCATATCAGGTGGCCAAAGTATTGGAGTTTCAGCTTCAATATCAGTCCCTCCAATGAACACCCAGGACTGATTGGGTGTTGGATGGACTGGTTGGATCTCCTTGCAGTCCAAGGGACTCTCAAGAGTCTTCTCCAACACCACAGTTAAAAAGCGTCAATTCTTTGGCGCTCAGCTTTCTTTATAGTCCAACTCTCATGTCCATAATGACTACTGGAAAAACCATAGCCTTGACTAGATGGACCTTTGTTGGCAAAGTAATGTCTCTGCTCTTTAATATGCTGTCTAGGTTGGTCATAACTTTCCTTCCAAGGAGCAAGCGTCTTTTAATTTCATGGAATATTACCCAGCTATTAAAAAGAATGTATTTGAATCAGTTCTGATGAGGTGGATGAAACTGGAGCCTATGATACAGAGCGAAGTAAGTCAGAAAGAAAAACACCAATATACCAGTTCAATACTGTATTGAATACTGTATTGAATTTAGAAAGATGGTAACAATGACACTATATGTGAAATAGTAAAAGAGACACAGATGTACAGAACAGACTTTTAGAATCTGTGGGAATAAGCAAGGGTATGATGATTTGAGAGAATAGCATTGAAACAAATATATTATCATATGTGAAACAGATCGCCAGTCCAAGTCCAATGCATGAGACAGGGTGCTCAGGGCTGGTGCACTGGGATGACCCTGAGGGATGGGATGAGGAGGGAGGTTCAGGATGGGGAACACATGTACACCCATGGCTGATTCATGTGAATATATGGCAAAAACCACTACAACATTTTAAAGTAATTAGCCTCCCATTAAAATAAATAAATAATTGTTTGTTTGTGTAAGTCAAGAGTTTAGACTTTCATAGACAACGGAGAATTATTAAAAATTAAAATGACACTTTTTTGCTATTTTAAAAATCACTTCCAATAAAGGAACTTTAGTTATTTAGTGCTATTATTTTTGTGCCTTACTTACTTCTCCATGAAGATATAACAGGTAAAGTAATGGGAATATGTTCAATCTCTAAACCATTCTCAGTTATTCGGTGCAGTCGTCCTCGTAGTTTAACATTCTTTCTTATAAATTCTACTGGAATATCTGAAGAACATGTGAATTTTGATGTCTGTTGATTTACAAGGAGAAAAGTATAACATTTTATTACTATTTTTATTTTAAAATTAAGCATGTTGTATTCTCTAAACATTTCAAAGAAGACATAATAACCACTGAACATTTTTAATTTGGTTCTTAATTTTATACTAATATTTTTAAAAGACTTAACAGAAGTGTTTATAAGCACATTATTTAGAAACCTTTAGTCATTGTTTTACTGTTTGAGACTACTATATGCTAAGTCACTTTAGTCGTGTCCGACTCTGTGCAACCCTATAGATGGCAGCCCACCAGGCTCCCCCGTCCCTGGGATCCTCCAGGCAAGAACACTGGAGTGGGTTGCCATTTCCTTCTCCAATGCATGAAAGGGAAAAGTGAAAGTGAAGTCGCTCAGTCGTGTCCGACCCTCAGTGACCCCATGGACTGCAGCCTACCAGGCTCCTCCATCCATGGGATTTTCAAGAGTACTGGAGTGGGGTGCCATTGTGACTACTATATAGAGAACGTTAAACAAATTCCTCACTTTTAAAAAAGCTTACATCCTTAAAATGTGACACAATTTATCAAGAAGCAGTGAGTATAGAGCTGTGTCTGGCACTACAAAATTTGGTTAAATTTACTATCTTACTGGTTAAATTACTATCTCATTCTATAAATGTACTATTTATTCATACTGTTACTCTGGCAGATGGAGAAGGAAATGGCAACCCACTCCAGTATTCTTGCCTGGGAAATGCCACAGATACAGGAGCCTTGCAGGCTACAGTCCATGGGGTCACAAACAGTTGGACACAATTTAGCAACTAAAGAGCAACAGCAGCAACTGCTGAGAGAACCTAGCCAAAATTGAGGCAATTTAAGTTAGACTAATAATCAACAAGTTTTTTTCCCTTATTTTTCAATCTCATAGGAGAAAAACACCCCTCCAAAAAGGCCAACATTAGGAATTTATTTAAATAACTAACACCTTGGAGTTACTCAACATTTTATACCTGTGTCTTTCATATTAACAGTACTATAGAAACAAGCTTAATTCATAAGCATGGCTGGGTGAGAGCCTCATAACAGGCAAAAGGATAAATTAGTAACCAACTTCCTAAGACAGTAAATTTGGTCTAAACATTAAAAAAATTTTTTTCCAAATAAGAAAAACATTATAGCAGACAAATACAGAATGTGGAACATTAATAATGGGTAAATGACTTGGTTATTCTAAAAAATAAATGGCTTATGGGGGAAAAAAAAGGGAATGGGGGTATAGACTGTTATAAAATAAATGAGACAGGTATACAAACAAATACAATATATGGACCACTCGAATCCTGCTATAAACAGATCACCTATTTTTTTTAAAAAAAGGACACCATTGAGACAATCAAAGAATTCTTAATATTGTCTGGATATTAGATGATGCTAAGAGGTTATTAATTATGTTATATGTGATAATGTTCTAGGACAGACAGACACTGTCAGTCTCCTGATGTAGTATAACAGGAAGCAGCATACTCCATCACCTTCTTGTTCACACTAAATCTACGGAGGAAACACAAATCCAGGCTGTGGGAGATTCTCTAAGACTAATGCGGCCTCTTCAAAATCACAGTGTCATGAGAGACGAAAATTAAAGTGGGCGTAAAAGTCTAGATTGAAGAAGACCAACGAGACATAACAACTAAATGTTCAGGAGATAAATATGAATGTTAACTGGGTTTCAGAAATTACTACAAAAATGTTAAATTTATTAGATGTAAAAATATTAATGTGATTATGGAGGAACGTATTCCTGCTCTTAGCAAGTACATGACAAAGTCTATGGGACTAGTTATAAAATAAGTGAGTCACAGGTAGGAAGCGTGCAGCATGGGGAATACAGTCAGTAATTATGCAGAATCTCTGTAGAGTGACAGACTTGTGATCATTTTGAAATGTATACAAACATCAAATCACTATGTTGTGTAACAAGAAGTAACACAGTGTTATAGGTCAATTTTACTTCAAAAACAAACTCATAAAAAAACAGATCAGATGTGCAGTTATGAGAGGTAGGAGATGGAAGGAAGGAGAACTTGGAAGGTACAAACTTCCAGTCATAAGATAAATAAATACTAGGGGTGTAATGTACAACATGAGTAATATAATTAACAATTATTGGAGAAGGAAATGGCAACCCACTCCAGTATTCTTACCTAGAGAATCCCAGGGATGGGGGAGCCTGGTGGGCTGCCGTCTATGGGGTCGCACAGAGTCGGACACGACTGAAGCGACTTAGCAGCAGCAGCAGCAATGTACAACATGAGTAATATAACTAACAATACTGTATGTTATACATAAAAGTTGTTATACATGAAAGTAAATCCTAAGAGTTCTCATCACAAGGAAAAAAATTGTTTTCTATTAATTTAGTTTTGTATCTATATGAGATGATGGATGTTCATTGAACTTACTGTGGTAATCATTTCCTGAGGTATGTAAGTCAAATCATTATACTGGACACATTAAGCCTAGGCAGCGCTGTAGGACAATTACATTTCAGCTTTAAAAAAGTGAGTTCAAGGTATTAAAAAAAAAAGAAGAAGAAGGAAAAAAAGACAAAAGTTCTAAAATTGGAGTCTGGGTGTAAAGGCAACAGTTGTAAAAAATGTAGTGTGAAAAAAAAATGTAGTGTGGTAACAAAGTGTAGTCGATGATAATACAAAACAATACAGAGATAAGTATAGGCAATGAATATGTACAGAAGCAATATATCTATTCCAGTTCATAAGATGACACTGAAATGACATCCTATGACAACAATCAGGTATATTAAAAAGTACTTGTAAATCCTGAATTATCAAATAAATTTCCAAAATGTCTGTTATTAAAATACTTTTGAAAGTGCAAAACTAAATAAGCATAAATTATTTAGTTCAAAGGGACATAATTCAATTTCAATTTAAACCTAAAACCACTACAGAAAACATTTTTGAGATATTCTTCAACATCTGAAATGCAAATTTAATGATTATTTATTTCAAGCATGAAGAAAAGTCATTAAGGAAAGACAGGTTGTGCAATTCTTTCCATAAAACCCTGTGGATGTGTTACTTTTAAACCAACATCTTAAAGTACGTTCACTGTTCTAAAATGTTATTTAAAAGCTTCTAATATGAACAACAAAATGACACCCATGTTGAGGTAAAAATCATCTGAAGTGAGAGAAATTAACCGTCTAGTGCTTATCATAATGTCTTAATTGTTTAACTTACCAGTCGAACACTTCTTAGAAGTAACATTATTCCAGCTACGGCCATTACAGTGCTGATGTTCTTTAGAAAGAGATTTTATGATTAATTCTAATTATTATTCACAATACTGAAAGCACTCAGTAGAAGGCAGGAAAAAAAGTCATCCCTTATACCTAAGTTCTCAAATGAGGCATATCCTTCAACTAAAGGCCCACTTCTTCCAAAAAAACCAACTGCCCACCAGCTCATTAATCTTCTCCTTTTTCTCCCAGACAATCCGGTACACACAGTAATTATATATATAATACTGTACGGTTTTCTATTGATTGTATTGCTTTAACCATGAGTCCCTTGAATGAATCAGTCTAATATTAATGCTTTTTGTGCAAGGCCCATAGGAACGACATAACCCAAAGTCTGCAGGTAGAATTAAAGTATTTAGTAGAAAACATTATTACCGAAACCATAAAACACAGCACTTGGGAAACAGATGTGGCAAACACTCAGGGAAATCATAGCAATGTTTTTAAAGTGTTTCATTTAAACTGAAATTGATCTGAAGGAGTTTAATTAATAAGGATCCTGCAACTCCCTCACCAACAGTGGTAATTTAACGTGTTTTCCTTCAATAAATACAACTAAGCATGTAAGAAATGAAAATATATACGAGTATATTCTGTTATTGGATTATTTGGAATAAAACATCCATGCACTAACTTAAATACTGTTTCCTCTCCCAATCCTGATGAGGTTATTTTTTTATTTGAAATTAACCAATGCATCTCTTCCTGCTTAATTGGAAGAACCAAGGCCTTGTCAATTAACATCCGTGTTTCTGTGTACACATACATACACATATATGTATACAATTCATTAATGTTAAACATATTTATGTAGCACTAAGTGGCAGGCACTGTTCTCAGGACTGAGCTGCAGGTGAGTGAGCTGCAGTCTCAGCATTGAGCTGCAGTGCTGGTGAGTGAAAATAGACATGGTCCTGGCACTTTGGCTGCAAAGTATTTGCAAACCTAATGAGCCTACTCAACTTCCCAGCAGAATTCTTCTATCTGAAAACATTCTCTTCACTTGGCTTCTAGCACACTTGGTTTTCCTGATATTGCTCTTCCCCTCTGTTCCCTCCGAGTCTTTGCTGATCACCTTTTCACTCTCCAAATTCTAAGCGTTAGAGAGGCCCTCAGGTCTCAGTCCTAGAGCTTTTTCAGGAGCTTTTCTGACTCGCTCGAAAACGTCATCCAAGCTTTGAATACTAGAAGTTTTCTATAATAATACTTAAATACTATAAGGTTTATTTACACTTTAAATACTTAAGGTATTATGCAGCCCACTCCCAGATTCCCGTTCTGATCTCCCTTTAAGACACGTCTCCTGTATCCAGTTGCCTAGAACACCTAAGCTACGTTGGGAAGTCTAATGACCACCTTCAAGTTCACACATCTCCATTAGAAGTCTAATAGGCATCTTCAATTTCACCTTGCAAAAAGCTCTGTAGATCTCCCCAACAAATCATTTATCCTAACTCCTCCATTTCAGCAATTTCCACACCATCCACGAAGCAGGCAGCCCCTTTGATTCTTTGCTACAAAGAAGGAAATCACCACCAGGGCTTAGTCACAATCTTCTCTCCCCTGGTCGCCTGCGATGCCCCTCCTTTTTCAAACTGCCCGCCCCGCCCCAACTGCTCCAATGGCCCCGCGGGCGCCCCGCGCTGGGCGGCAGCTTCCCCTCGGAGGCATGCCAGGGCTCAGCACAGTCAAGGCAGTGATGGGGCCGAGGCAGCGCCGCCAGGCCGCGCGCCCCCGCCGCCCCGCACACACTGCCCCGACCCGGCGGCCCTCCGCCGCTGCCCGGGCCTCCCTCAGGACGCGTCTCCTTCAGCCTGGCGCTGCGCGGCCCGCGCCCACCACCGCCCGGCCCGCAGTACCCGGACGAGGCGCAGGTGGTCGTCGGCCCACTGCGAGATCCGCGCCACCACGTTGGGCGCTGCTCCGTCCCGGTTGGGCGGCGGTGTGGCCGCGGCCGCGGGCTGCCCCGCCATGTTCCGGGCCTCCCGAGAGCGGGCGCCGCCTCCTTGACCGGACGACAGGGGGCGCCGCTCTCCGCGGGCGGACGGACGGCAGGATCCAAGCTCCTGCGGCTAGAGGGGGCGCCGCGCGAGCGGACCTTCGGATCGGGTTCTCAGCAACCAAGAAGTGGCCGGGGGCGGTCCTCCCGACCCGTTAGGAGAAGTCTTTACAGAGATCCTCCAGTATTTACACGAGGTTTTCCCACAGCGCAAGAGATCTCTGTCGTTAGGGGATGCGAGCTGCAGGATTACAGGGCATGCTGATGGAAGATGATCAGTTCAACTCCCTTAACTCAGAGCAGTGTAGGTAGCAAGAAAGAAAATTGAAGTAGACCATTCTTACACCTGCTCCCGAACATATTAAAATGTGTATTCCTTATATTTGAATTATGTTTTCAAGTTGTCACAGTTGCTTCCTAAGCGAAATATCAGATGCTCTAAATCTATGATTAAATGTAGGGAGCTGACCTACTAAACTTACTGTGGTAATCGTTTTGCAATATAGTATGAATATATTAAAGCATTACAGTGTACACTTACAACTAAGAAATGCCGTGTCAATTATATATCCGTAAAAAATCAGTACAGTTAATGTATTTTACAAATACAAAAAGTCACAGGACAGTGCAAATTATATTTGTGTAAAAAAGTTGTGTCTGAGCCATGAAAAGTTGTGCAAGAAATCTGTAACAGGGATGGCCTCTGGGTGGAGGGATTGTGGGAATGGGAGGGAGGTTTCACTATCTACCAGCTCTAACAGCACATTTTGCAATGACAGAAATGTTCTGTATCGCACTACCCAGTTTCATAAATAGCCACATGTGGCTATTGTGTGCTTGAGATGTAGCTAGTGTAACAGGGGAACTGAATTTTTAATTTTATTAATTTTAATTTGTTTAAATGGTCACAACTAGCTAGTGGCTACCATATTGGACAGGTTTTTTTTTAATTTATGCATATATATCATTAACTAGAGTATTCCCTAATAACATATATTATAAGGATTGCCTGCAAGGAATATATTGTCTGAATACTGTAGCCAATAGTAAATACAATGGCTAACACTTAGATCTTGCTTACTATGTGCCAGGCCCTGTCCTAAATACTTTATTTCATATATTAACTCTTTTGATCCTCATAGCAACTTTTTGAGACAGGCACTATTATTAACCCCAGTTTTAAAGAGGAAGTACTTAGAAAGTGTTAAGCCAGCAGCCAAGGTCACCAAGCCAAGAAGTGGTGAGCTGAGCTGTAGTGCTGGGATTCAACTCAGCCAGCTAGCTCAGTCTGTGCACTTAACCACAATACTGACTCTCCCACAAAGACAATCAGCTAAATCACCTAAATCCCTATACATTTCCAGTGAAGGAAAAAAACAAATGATAATAGGGGAAAAAAAAAAAAAGATACACTACACCCAAATCTTTAATCACTCTGTCATGTAAAAACAGAAGCTCTACATATTAGATTTTGAATAGCTTTATTTAATAAATGAAAAAAAAAGAAAGACAATGGTCACTTATGTGCCTAATTCTGCTTCCTTTGCTTTTCTAAATGTCCTATATCTCTTACCTCCTTTCTGCTCCCACTCTAGCTGTCCTAGTTGAACATAACTAGTCCATTCTCCCTAGTTTCCACCTCAAAGTCTTTTTTCTGTACCCCAGATATCAGTCACCTGGGTGTCTCTAACTTCTCTAGATTTCTGAAAATGTATTTTCAGTAATATTTTAGCATCATCCCACTAACCATTGGTATGAGAAGTATAGTGCATGCCCTAGGATTTCTGCAGATTAACCGAAATTTAACATTCTTCTGGAGTAGCTCCACAAAGGAACCTTGCTTATTTTGCTGCTGATGACCTCTGAGAACTCACTGGATATGTTGCTTATGCCAGTAGCAGCAGGAACAGAAAAGCATACTTAGATTCTCTGCCCATCCCTTAATTTCCCACAATATCATAGACACAAAGACTGTGTCTACAATAGAAGTTTGGGGGAAGTTGGATATTAACGAGGTACAATTACATGTTTTTTAAAAAATAACTAGATATTAAAGTGAATGTTCCTAGAATCCAAAGTAAAAGGAAAACAAATTGAGTAGGATCACTCGCAAAACTCATGAAGATCAATAGATGGGGAAACAGTGCAAACAGTGTCAGACTTTATTTTTTTGGGCTCCAAAATCACTGCAGATGGTGACTGCAGCCATGAAATTAAAAGACGCTTACTCCTTGGAAGAAAAGTTATGACCAACCTAGATAGTATATTCAAAAGCAGAGACATTCCTTTGCCAACAAAGGTCTGTCTAGTCAAGGCTATGGTTTTTCCAATGGTCATGTATGGATGTGAGAGTTGGACTGTGAAGAAGGCTGAGCGCCGAAGAATTGATGCTTTTAAACTGTGGTGTTGGAGAAGACTCCTGATGAGAGTCCCTTGGACTGCGAGATCCAACCAGTCCATTCTGAATGAGATCAGCCCTGGGATTTCTTTGGAAGGAATGATGCTAAAGCTGAAACTCCAGTACTTTGGCCACCTCATTCAAAGAGCTGACTCATTGGAAAAGACTGTGATGCTGGGAGGGATTGGGGGCAGGAGGAGAAGGGGATGACAGAGGATGAGATGGCTGGTGGCATCACTGACTCGATGGACGTGAGCCTGAGTGAACTCCGGGAGTTGGTGATGGACAGGGAGGCCTGGCGTGCTGCAGTCCATGGGGTCGCAGAGTCGGACAAGACTGAGCAACTGAACTGAACTGAGCTCACAAAAATATCCCATTTTCTAGCCTTGGTTTCTGATTTTAAATTCACTCACCCCATTTTTCTAACACACTCATTGTTATGGACTGTTTGCGTCTCCCCAAAATTCTTTGTTGAAATTCTAACCCTCAGTACAATGGTATTAGGAGATGAGATCTTTGGGAGGTAATTAGGTTTAGATAAGGTCATGAGAGTGGAATTCTGATGGGATTAATGTCTTTATAGGAAGAGGAAGAAAAGACAGGACAGAGTTCCCTCTCTCCCTGCCATGTGAGCACACAGAGAAGGTGGCAGTCTGCCAGCCAGGAAGAGGGCCCTCATCAGGAATCAAATCTGGCAGCATCTTGATCTTGACTTTGCAGCCTCGGAAATTGTGATAAATGTCTGTTGACTGCGTCACCCAGTTTATGGTAATTTGTCTTAGTGGCCTGAGATAACTAAAGCACCTGTGTACCTCAAGATCAGAAAGGGGCTCCTAACTTCCTTGCTCCCTAAACTATCAGCCTCCCGCCCCCCTTCAGGACTGTCAGGAGTGATCAAGGCTGTCATTCTCTGATTCCTTGTCACGTTCTCCTATTCACTGAAAACTTCAGCATCTAATTTAAAGTCTTTCTCTTCATCTCAATTCCTGTCATTATCCTGATCTCTCAGGTGGCCGACTGTCTCATGCCTGATGACTTTTCCTCCTATCCCATGTCAGTCATCCGCTCCCATGATTATACCCTGGATCTTATTTTCACCAGAAATTACCATGCCTGCCATCATAGCCTTTAACACCTCACTCTCCCATACAACCTCCTGTTCTGGTTAACTTGTGAAACTACTTCTTAAAGCAATAATTCTTTGAGCAATCCACTGAAGCACCATGTCCTATTCATCAGCCCCCTCGAGACCTCAGTTCCCATCTTATCCAGCTTAGACTTATGATTTAGCATTATAATCATTTTCTTAAAGATGGGCTCAACTCCAATCCCCCTCTGACTTCTTTATTATACTTGTCAACAAAACCCCAACATTGGATGATACTGAACCTTCAGCAAACACTTAGGGTTTGGTTTGGGAGGTCTTCAAATTTTATTTTATTTTTTTAAAGAGGAGCTGCAAATCTAACCATTTATATGAAATCATCCTACTTTGAAATTAAAATTAAGTGTTGGCAGGCTTCCCTGGTGGTCCAATGGTTAAGAATCTGCCTGCCAATGCAGGGGATATGGGTTCAGTCGCTGGTCCAGGAAGATTCCACGTGCCTTGGGGAAGCTAAGCCCATGCAGGGCAACTACTGAGCCTGTGAGCGCCCTAGAGCCTGTGCTCTGCAACAAGGGAAGGCATCACAATGAGAAGCCTGCACTCCTCAACTAGAGACCAGCTCATGCTCACCACAACTAGCGAAAAGCCCAAGAGCAGTAACAACGACCCAGTGCAGCCATAAAAAATAAATAAATAAGTAAATTTAAAGAATAAGTGTTGGCAATGCACTGTGCTGGGTACAAGATATGTCTTGAGACAGAGACTACAGACGTTCAGTTTATTACCTCTGCTTTAATGGCTTTCCCTTATGCTTCAAGTAATGTCAGAACTCCTTGGGATCACATACAAGGTGCTACATAATCAAAGCCCTGCCTATTTTTTCTTACTCCCCACTTCACTCACTATGCCTCAAGCGCAGTCAGCTTCCTAGCTGCCTTTTAATATTTATTCATTTAGCTGTTCAGGGTCTTAGTTGTGGCACAAAGGATCTTTGATCTTTGTTGTGGCATGTGGGATCTAGTTCCCTGATCAGAAATCGAACCAGGGCCCCCTGCATTGGGAGCATGGAGTCTTAGCCACTGGACCACCAGGGAAGTCCCCTCTCTGACCATCTGTCTTCACACACATCAAGTTCATCCCTGTCTTAGAGCCTCTGCAAATACTGCTCCTCTGTCTAGAATGTCCTGATTCCTCTTCCCTCTTCATGTCCCTGGCCCATCACTACCACCAAGCTGGCTCCTTACCCTTCAGGTCTCAGTTTAAACATCATATCCACAAAGAGATCTTTTCTAAACACTACCTCAGATGGGCCCATACCATACACAACATAAAATTTAATGTGTAGTTTGATGGACTGGTAATACTTCCCTTTATATTCTCTTCCTTCCCCATTAGCCTGCAGGTCAGGGCCTATATCTATTTACTAGTGTGTGTCTACAACTGAATAGCCAGTGCTTAGTGTATTTCCTGATACAGAGAAGAATCTTCCAAGTATTAACTGCATAAGAGAGAATCTCTTCCATTTTCTGCACAGCAAAATCTCTACCTTCCTTCTCTCCACTTCTATTTTGTCCTCATCTTCCTTCCTTCCATTCCCTCCCATTCTCTTTCAGACCAACTCAGTACTACAGTCATTAGGGAGTGCAGAACTAGTAACTTGAAGAATTAAAGATCAGTAATGTATGGATGTGAGAGTTGGACTGTGAAGAAGGCTGAGCGCCAAAGAATTGATGCTTTTGAACTGTGGTGTTGGAGAAGACTCTTGAGGGTCCCTTGGACTGCAAGGAGATCCAACCAGTCCATTCTGAAGGAGATCAACCCTGGGATTTCTTTGGAAGGAATGATGCTAAAGCTGAAGCTCCAGTACTTCGGACACCTCATGCGAAGAGTTGACTCATTGGAAAAGACTCTGATGCTGGGAGAGATTGAGGGCAGGAGGAGAAGGGACGACCCAGGATGAGATGGCTGGATGGCATCACGGACTCGATGGACGTGAGTCTGAGTGAACTCCAGGAGATGGTGATGGACAGGGAGGCCTGGCGTGCTGCGATCCATAGGGTCGCAAAGAGTCGGACACGACTGAGCGACTGAACTGAACTGAACTGAACTGAAAGGTAATTACATAGGTAAATATAAGATACTGTACAAATATATTTTTGTTTCTAATTCTTTCCTTCTCCTGTATGATTCAAAATACAACTGGATAAAGCAATAATACAAACTGTATTGAGGACCTATAATGTATAAAGATATTTCTATGACAAAAAATAGCACAAAGGAGGAGGGAAGGAACAGAATTATATTGGAGCAAAGTTTTTGTAAAACAGTGACTGAACTGTGCACTTTACTACAGGTAAATTATAACTTGATTTTTTTTTAATAGGGTAGGAGGGAGGAGCATGAATAGTATAATAATACTTGTAGAAATTAGGAACCCTGGAACCTCAATTCAGTTATTAGGCAGTGATCAGTAACTGTAGTCTAGCTAGGTCTTATGTTTGGGATGTAGTTTGGGAACCAAAAAGTTGTTCAAGAACTTATACAACTCTACTGAGTCAGCCACCAACATGGTTCTCTTCTCAGGATCAGAAGTTCATTAGTCTCTATGAATGTTTAACCTATCCCTAGTAACTCAGTTTCTGTCTCATTGTGTATTTCTCTTAACAATATAACACACACTTAGTACCTCTCCCACATAACCTCCAACTGTAATTGGTCCAAGCATTATCATTCCTATCAAGAAAAGTTTTCAGGCCAAGCCACCTAATAGACTGATAGCTGCTCTATAAAGTGGCTTTCAGTCAGAGGCTCACTTCTCTAGCACAATCAGCTGGAGTCTGTATGACAAAGTGTAGTGGTTAAAAACATGGCCACTTAAGCTTAAGAAAAAAGCCAGGGTTGCTTTGCTATGCCTGGGGCTCTCAGCATAGCATTTGCCCTCCGAAGGGGATGTGGGAAGCATATAAAAGATAAAACCTCCTCTCCAGAGCATTCTCCTGTAAACAAAATTACTGTCTGCTCAATTTTTTCATAGCCCTTTTTTGCTCAGTAAATTATGATCCTCTAAAGGAAAAGACATGTCAAGATATTTCTATTCTTTCCACAGTGTACATTTTGAAGAAAAGATAGTAACTTTGCTGAATCAAAGTAAGAGTCAAAATAAGAATCAAGGCTTCCCTGATGGCTCCGTGGTAAAGAACCTGCCTCCAATGCAGGAGACACAGGTTTGATCCTTGGTCCTTGAAGATCCCACATGTGGCACAGCAACTAAGCCCGTGGGCCTCAACTAGTCAGCCTGTGCTCTAGGGACTGGGAGCCACAGCTACTGAGACGTTGTGCTGAAACTCCTGAAGGCAGAACACTTTAGAGCCCGTGCTCCACAACAAGAGAGGCTACCTCAATTAGAAGTCCTCGAACCACAGCTAGAGTAGCCCTCGCTCACCACAACTGGAAAAAAGCCCATACAGAAATGAAGACCCAGTACAGTCAATAAATAACTAAATAAAATTATTTTAAAATAAATAAGAATTAAAGACTACAACCAACATGACAAGGACACTGTATGAATACATTTCTGCAATGTCACTTGTAATCTTTATATTACATCAAGTTCAAGAATTAAATATTCTTATAGTATTTTCCTATTTATAGAACAGTGTTCTGCCATTCCACTCCATCATGTAATAAGCTTAATTTAGAAAATGAGATAGTAAAACTCTGAAGTGTCTGCCTCCTGGGCTTATCACTGCAGTCCTTAGCTCTTATTAAATTTACTTGCACTGTTTACTTTCACTTCTGGGCATTAATCTGGCAATTACGTCTATGGAAGGAATTTCTGGCAGATCATTGCAAACTATATACAGATGAAATCTTTATTATATTAATATATAGCCCCAAGTTTAGCCTTTGTGGTAGGACCATACTTACTTTATTGACTTCTTGTTTAAGAAGAGAGATTTACTTTCTCTATTTCGAATAAGAGAAACAGTCCTCCCAGTGTAAATGTTTGAGGTAGAAATGAGAGGGAAAGGAACCTCACAAAATTATCATACTAGGAATCTCAGACACTGGAAAATAGCCCCAGTGGAGTTTTAAGAATCCCATCATCAGGGGTTTGTGGCTTTGTTAATACTTCTATACCGACCTGACCTTGGTTTTCTCTTCTTCCATTTACACTTTCCTTCTTGTCATGAAATTAACTTCCTTACCCTCTTTTCTGTCACTAGGATGACCATACAATTTACAATCAAAACCATGACATTTTTCAGTATTAAAACAAATTTCTAGGAATAATTTTGCCGGCAGCTTCCTTGGTGGCTCAGTCCTAAAGAATCCACCTGCCAATGAAGGAGACAGAGGTTCGATCCTCAGTCTCGAAAGATCCCACATCTCAAGGCGCGACTAAGCCCATGTGCCACAACTAGTGAGCCTGTGCTCTAGAGCCCAGGAGCCACAACTATGGAAGCCCAAGCACCTAGAGCCCATGATCACAGCAAGAGAAGCCCATGCACGCAACTAGAGTGTAGCTCCCACTTGCCACAACTAGGGAAACCCTGCATGCAACAAAGAAGATCCAGTGCAGTCAAAAATAAATAACATTATTAAAAAATAAATTCTGCTGGGACAGCAAGCATAAACTTGTATTGTTGTACAAACACAGGAAATTAAGTAACCTTATCCTCTGCCTCACAGTTTACACCTAACACAGTCTGTGTATCCTTGCATCTACAGCTTACTTGCTACAGCAAGTCTCTGGGATCTGCACAGCCTCCACTCAATGCCTCCAGGTCAATAACAAGGCCAATCTGAGCACAATCTGAGTGGAAATATACCAAACCTGCTCAGGGTGGAAAGATGTTATTCACAGAGAAAATCAGATAACTTAGGCTTTAGTGTACCAGCAGGGGATGGGAAAACACTTGTAGGAGTGAATCTTGCAGGTATGGAACCAGGAAAGCAGAATATAAGGTTAGTGAGCTTCCTGGGAAAGAAATCTAGAGCCAGGTTATTAATTATTATTTTTCTTATATATATTTTTAGCTGTGCTAGGTCTTCATTGCCAGAGAAGGCAATGGCACCCCATTCCAGTACTCTTGCCTGGAAAATCCCATGGACGGAGGAGCCTGGTAGGCTGCAGTCCACGGGGTCGCTAGGAGTTAGACACGACTGAGCGACTTCATTTTCACTTTTCACTGTCATGCATTGGAGAAGGAAATGGCAACCCACTCCAGTGTTCTTGCCTGGAGAATCCCAGGGACGGGGGAGCCTGGTGGGCTGCCGTCTTTGGGGTAGCACAGAGTCAGATACGACTGAAGCGACTTAGCAGCAGCAGCAGCAGCAGGTCTTCACTGCAATGCAGAATTTTCCTCTAGTTGCAGAGAGCAGGAGCCACTCTTCAATTGCGGTGCAAGGGCCTCTTATGGCGCTGGCTTCTCCTGCTGCAGAGCACGAGCTCTCAGTAGCTGTGGTACATGGGTTCAGCAGTTTTGGCTCCCCGGGCTCTTGAGCACCAGCTCTAATTGTGATACACGGGCTTAATTGCTCCTCGGCATATGGGATCTTCCTGGACCAGGGATCTAATCCGTAGGGCCTACATTGGCATGAAAATTTTTACCTCTGAGCCACCAGGGAAGATCCTAGAGCCAATTCTACGACACAAGTGGGATGGATCTTTAAAGCAAGGACACCTATTTTTAAAGCAGCCTCTAGTAAAAGAAGCAGAGATGCTAAACTGCCTCGGCAGAGTGCAGAAGAATGAATTCAAAAAAGGACTGAAATGTTAGAATAGAGTTACTACACAAAACCAGAGAATCTATAATCTGAATATGTTTTCTGGATACTACTTGGAAGAAAAACAGATGCTAAACACCACTAGTCATTAGGGAAATGCAAATTAAACCACAAGAGCTTGTTGTTCAAATTTACACACATCCAAATACTCTGTGTGCGCGCACATGTGTTACACCTATATATACATGAATTGCAACAAACAAAAAGAACAGGGACATAATTTCAAATTGAAGTCAGTTATTATTCTTACATGCTACTATGTTAAGTGGAAAATAGACAGTTAGACAGCTGTCCCTTCAGGAATTAGAAAAGGCAGAGGAACCAGAGATCAAATTGCCAACATGCATTGGATCATAGAAAAAGCAAGAGAGTTACAGAAAAACATTTACTTCTGCTTTACTGACTACGCCAAAGCCTTTGACTGTGTTCAGTTCAGTTCAGTAGCTCAGTTGTGTCCAACAACTGGACTTCAACAGGCCAGTCCTCCCTGTCCATCATCAACTCCCAGAGTTTACTCAGACTCATGTCCATTGAGTCCGTGATGCCATGCAACCATCTCATCCTCTGTCTTCCACTTCTCCTCCTGCCTTCAATCTTTCCCAGCATCAGGGTCTTTTCAAATGAGTCAGCTCTTTGCATCAGGTGGCCAAAGTATTGGAGTTTCAGCATCAGTCCTTCCAATGAATATTCAGGACTGATTTCCTTTAGGATGGACTGGTTGGATCTCCTTGCTATCCGAGGGACTCTCAAGAGTCTTCTCCAACAACACAGATCAAAAGGCATCAATTCTTTGGTGCTCAGCATTTTTTATGGTCCAACTGTCACATCCATACATAACTACTGGAGAAAAACATAGTTTTGACTAGACAGACCTTTGCTGGCAAAGTAATATCTCTGCTTTTTAATAAGCTGTCTAGGTTGGTCATAACTTTTCTTCCAAGGAGCATACATCTTTTAATTTCGTGGCTGCAGTCACCATCTGCAGTGATTTTGGAGGCCCCCAAAATGAAGTGTGCCACTGTTTCCACTGTTTCCCCATCTACTTGCCATGAAGTGATTGGACCAGATGCCATGATCTTAGTTTTCTGAATGTTGTGTAGATCACAACAAACTATGGAAAATTCAGAAAGAGATGGGAATACTAGACCACCTTACCTGCCTCCTGGGAAATCTGTTTGCAGGTCAAGAAGCAACAGTTAAAACTGGACATGGAACAACGGACTGGTTCCAAACTGGGAAAGGAGTACATCAAGGCTGTGTATTGTCACCCTGCTTATTTAACTTGTATGCAGGGTATAGCATATGAAATGCTGGGCTGGATGAATCACTAGCTGGAATCAAGACTGCCGGGAGAAATACCAATAACCTCAGATATGCAGATGACACACCCTTATGGCAGAAAGTGAAGAGGAGGTGAAGAGTCTCTCGATGAAGGTAAAAGAGGAGAGTGAAAAAGCTGGCTTAAAAAACTCAACATTCAGAAAGCAAAGATCATGGCATCTGGTCTCATCACTTCATGGCAAATAGATGGGGAAACAGTGACAGACTATTTTTCTGGTATTCCCGTCTCTTTCAGAATTTTCCAGTTTGCTGTGATCCACACAGTCAAAGGCTTTGGCATAGTCAATAAAGCAGAAATAGATGTTTTTCTGGAACCCTCTTACTTTTTTGATGATCCAACAGATGTTGACAATTTGATCTCTGGTTCCTCTGCCTTTTCTAAAACCAGCTTGAACATCTGGAAGTTCTTGGTTCACGTACTGTTGAAGCCTAGCCTGGAGAATTCTGAGCATTACTTTGCTAGCAGGTGAAATGAGTGCAACTGTGAGGTAGTTTGAACATTCTTTGGCATTGTCTTTCTTTGGGATTGGAATGAAAACCGACCTTTTCCAGTCCTATGGCCACTGCTGAGTTTTCCAAATTTGCTGGCATATTGAGTGTAGCACTTTCACAGCATCATCTTTTAGGATTTGAAATAGCTCAGCTGGAATTCCATCACCTCCACTAGCTTTGCTTGTAGTGATGCTTTCTAAGGCCCACTTTATTCCACACTCCAGGATGTCTGGTTTTAGGTGAGTGTTCACACCATTGCTGTTATCTGGGTCATTAAGACCTTTTCTGTATAGTTCTTCTGTGTATTCCTGCCACCTTCTATTCTTCTGCTTCTGTTAGGGACATACCGTTTCTGCCCTTTATTGTGCCCATTTTTGCATGAAATATTCCCGTGGTATCTCTAACAGGTCTTTAGATAGTTAGATATTTTCAGGAACTGATTTCATGATCCTAATCCTTGCATCTCTTTATATTTTAGTCAGTCGCTCAGTTGTGTCCAGTTGTTTGCAATTCCATGGACTGTAGCCTGTCAGGCTCCTCTGTCCATGGAATTCCCCCCAGGCAAGAATACTGGAGTGAGCTGCCATTTCCTTCTCCAGGGGATCTTCCCAACTCAGGAATTGAACCCGGGTCTCTCACATTGCAGGCAGATTCTTTACTATCTGAGCCACCAGGGAAGCCTTTCATATCTGGAAAATCACTAAAACCCCTGATGGTGACATCAGCTCCTTGTGACTAGCAGGAAATCTTTGGTCAAGTATTTGACTGCACTGAACTCCCCCTTCACCGAAATCTTACATTTTGACCTTTCCTGACTGCCTATTTGGACCAGCTATCTGAGGTGCTATCTCCCAGGCTGCAGTCTCATTTTACCTCAAATAAAACTTAACTCCTAACTCTCAACTTGTGCATCTTTTTTAGTCAACGATACCAAAATACCTGGGAAAAGTTCAACTTCTGTCCCAACTCTGACAGATTCTAAATTTTGTCTCATATTCTTTTCTCCAAGTTCAGAGAATGATATGTCTCGTCTGGCTACAACTCTTATCCCTGTCAAATAATTATCCTCATTAAAGGTCACTTTTAGGAGGAAAAGTATTTAAAGAAAAAGAGATGGCATGAACCAAAAAATATAAAAAGGAAAATGGAATATTGGCTCAAGAATGAGGAGCTCTCTTTCATGAGGAATTGAGTTATCATCTGAGAGGCAAAGTTCAGCATGCTGCTGCTGCTACTAAGTCGCTTCAGTCATGTCCGACTCTGTGCGATCCCATAGATGGCAGCCCACCAAGCTCCTCTGTCCCTGGGATTCTCCAGGCAAGAACACTGGAGTGGGTTGCCACTGCCTTCTCCGAAAGTTCAGCATAGAATAATGTTAAGCTGTGAGTTGGGCTGGGTGAGCTTTTATTGGTAGCACAGCTTTGGCCCTTAAATTATTTAGGAGTGTAAACTCAGCTAGATTACCACAGTTGGAATCTGACTCGGCCATTTCCTAGCAGCCCCACCTAGAATGAATCACTCACCTTCTCCATGTCTCCATTTGCTGCTGTATAAAATAGGAATTACAATGATACCTACCTTTTAAGATTATGTATTTTTATGGAGATTAAATGAGCTGAGGTCCTGGGGACAAGGGAGTGAATGAAAGCCCACTGCTAATTTTAGAGGAAGAATACATTGGGGCTTGCCTTGAAGAGTGAGTATACAGTGTTCTAAAAATCAGGAATTCTCTTACTGTGGCTGGTATGTAAATTATGCAATGAACAGAGACTGTTGGAAAATGCAACAAGATCATGAAAATTATGGATTTTATTACTTTAAGGGAAGCAACTATTCTAAAGGAAAGTGTTAATGATTTCTCCGCCCCCCCCCCCAAGTTCTGATTGCCTTTTGGAGGAACTCTATAATATTTGTAATGACAAACATAGACATAGTAGAACTGAGAGTAAGAACCACCAGAAGGCTATGGCTCAATCCAAGGCTGATAGATGGTGGGCCCTTCAAAAAAGTACTTCTGATATTCACCATGAGGAGTATGAGCTTTAATAACAAAATGCCAACTCTTAACTTTTCTTATTTTTATTGGGACTGGAATGATGAAGATGTACCATTAGACTTCTTTACAGTAATAAATGTTAATTTTTAAAAAGAGTACTATGTTATCTTCATCCTGACTTCTCCAGAACTTTGTCCTACAAACTTTCGCCCTTTCTTCTCAAGAGAATGCTCAAGTCTCAATTCCGTAGGAGAAAAAAAGTTCAAAAAAGTGCTTATTTACACTCATACAATCATCTTCTGACTAAAACTGCCTTCTCTTTCAAAGCTGCTCCCCCATCCACATTTCCTATATCATCTAAACTCAAAATCTCATGTCCTGGCTTCCAATGGCATCCAACTGTCCTTGCAATTCATCCTCACAGTCTCTGGAATCCATTTCCTCTTTTCCAGTGCTACTAGTCTAGTTTAGACTGTCTATCATGAAGGCCTTTAACCGATCTCTCCTCCAATTTCATTACTAGAACTTGGCAGAAAAAAAAAGAAAAAGTAAACACAATAAACCAATGCTTATAGTCTGTAAAATCTTAGCTTTTGTATTCTCTGACTGTATATACCTAACTATCCATGTATAAGTCAGTCTCAGTGTAGGCAGTATCTGATTGGCAATTTTTAAAAATTTTGAGGACTGAAACAGAAATGAATTTTTAAAAACCACTCCACTTTTGGTGTGGAGAAAAGGAAACTTTTCTACATGTTGGTGGGAATGTAAACTGGTCCAGTCACTGTCGAGAATGGTATGGAGTTTTCTTAAAAAACTAAAAACAGAATTACCATACAATCAAGTAACCCCATTGCTGGGCATATGTCCAGAAAAAAACATACTTCGAAAAGATACATCCACCCCAGTGATCACTGCAGCACTATTTACAGTAGCCAAGACATGGAAACAACCAAACTGTCCATCGACAGATGAACGGATAAAGAAGATGCGGTACACATATACAATGGACCATTACTCAGCCATAAAAAAGAGTGAAATAATGCCATTTGCAGCAACAGGGATGGACCTAGAGAATAAATTAAGTCAGACAAAGAAAAACAAATCTATCACTTACATGTGGAATCTTTAAAAATTATAGTAATGAATTTGTTTACAAAAACAGACACAGGATCACAAACTTAGAAAATAAACAGTTTCAGCTTATTTTTACTTTTACAGTCAAAATTTACAGTTATCAAAGTTATACAGTTGACACTTATCCAAGAGGAAAGGCAGGTGGCAGGGAGGGATAAGTTAGGAGGTTGGGATTAATATCTACAAACTACTATATATAAAAAAAATAATCAACAAGGACCTATTAAGTAGCACAGGGAACTCTACTTAATATATCACTTTGCTGTACATGTGAAACTAACACAACACCGTAAATCAACTACACGACAATATAAAATTTTTTTAAACTCTTATTTTTTCTTTTATCAGAAGCCTAGTAAACAAAAATGTACAAAAAAAATTTTAAAGTACAATTTTGAAATCGCTTCAGTTTGCTGCCAAAATCTTGGCTATGTACCAATGCCAAACAGAAATATGGAGATGGTTATGGAGGAGAAGGAAAAAGGGGCTTTATTACTCTGCTAGGCCAAGGAGGAACACAGTACGCTAGCGCTTCCAGAACTGTGCCCACCTCTCTGCTGAGCAGGGAAATGTTAAATAGTCAGGGGTGGCATGCTAAGTCACTTCAGTCCTGTCTGATCTTTGCCACCTCATGGACCGTAGCCTGCCAGGCTCTGTTCATGAGATTCTCTAGCGAAGAGTACTGGAGTGGATTATCATGTCCTCCTCCAAGGAATCTTCCCAGATTTCTTATGTCTCCTGCACTGGATTCTTTACCACTAGTGCCACCAAAACAGTCAGATAGGAGTATGTGCTAAGTATCAAGGCAGTAACAGTCTTGTATTTTTTCTGCTGCAAAGTTTTAAAAGGGTAGGCAGTTTGCTGACAACATTAAGGTGTGTGCAGGGTCCAAGGTGGTCTCCTAATCTGGTCCTTTAATCTTGCCTCGCTATTTAAAATCCTGAAAAATGATGCTGTGAAAGTGCTACACTCAGGATGCCAGCAAATTTGGAAAACTCAGCAGTGGTCACAGCACTGGAAAAGGTCAGTTTGCATTCCAATCCCAAAGAAAGGCAATGCCAAAGAATGCTCTAACTACTGCACAATTGCACTCATCTCACACGCTAGTAAAGTAATGCTCAAAATTCTCCAAGCCAGGCTTCAGCAATATGTGAACCGTGAACTTCCTGATGTTCAAGCTGGTTTTAGAAAAGGCAGAGGAACCAGAGATCAAATTGCCAACATCCGCTGGATCATGGAAAAGCAAAAGAGTTCCAGGAAAACATCTATTTCTGCTTTACTGACTAAGCCTTTGACTGTGTGGATCACAATAAACTGTGGAAAATTCTGAGAGAGATGGGAATACCATATCACCTGACCTGCCTCTTGAGAAACCTGTATGCAGGTCAGGAAGCAAGTTAGAACTGGATATGGAACAACAGACTGGTTCCAAATAGGAAAAGGAGTACGTTAAGACTGTATATTGTCACCCTGCTTATTTAACTTATATGCAGAGTACATCATGAGGAACGCTGGACTGGAAGAAACACAAGCTGGAGTCAAGATTGCCAGGAGAAATATCAATAACCTCAGATATGCAGATGACACCACCCTTATGGCAGAAAGTGAAGAGGAACTAAAAAGCCTCTAGATGAAAGTGAAAGAGGAGAGTGAAAAAGTTGGCTTAAAGCTCAACATTCAGAAAACGAAGATCATGGCATCCAGTCCCATCACTTCATGGGAAATAGATGGGGAAACAGTGGAAACAGTGTCAGATTTTATTTAGGGAGGCTCCAAAATCCCTGCAGATGGTGACTGCAGCCATGAAATTAAAACACGCTTACTCCTTGGAAGAAAAGTTATGACCAACCTAGATAGCATATTCAAAAGCAGAGATATTACTTTGCCGACTAAGGTCCGTCTAGTCAAGGCTATGGTTTTTCCAGTAGTCATGTATGGATGTGAGAGTTGGACTATGAAGAAGGCTGAGCACCAAAGAATTGATGCTTTTGAACTGTGGTGTTGGAGAAGACTCTTGAGGGTCCCTTGGACTTCAAGGAGATCCAACCAGTCCATTCTGAAGTAGATCAGCCCTGGGATTTCTTTGGAAGGAATGATGCTAAAACTGAAAGTCCAGTACTTTGGCCACCACATGCGAACAGTTGACTCACTGGAAAAGACTTTGATGCTGGGAGGGATTGAGGGCAGGAGGAGAAGGGGACAACAGAGGATAAGATGGCTGGATGGCGTCACTGACTCGATGAACGTGAGTCTGAGTGAACTCTGGGAGTTGGCGATGGACAGGGAGGCCTGGCGTGCTGCGATTCATGGGGTCGCAAAGAGTCAAACACGACTGAACTGAACTGAACTGAACTGAACTGAACTGAATCTTGCCTCAGGTCGTTTCCTTGCTATCCCTCCTTTGATTGGCATTAGCAACTGTTCTGCCATTTGGAATGGAAAGAAGGTCATGGAGGGTGGACTCTTGCCTCTAAGAAATGAGGGACAAAAAGGCCTCTGTGCCCAGGAGCCCCCCAAGGCCCTGCTCGGCATCAATTTCTTTTTTTTTTTTTTCCAACTCACAGTCAGTTGCTTCTGCTTTTGTAGTAGTTTTCATTTTCCAACTTACAGGGTCTAATTTCTACCACATAAACCTTACAATTTTTGCCTCAACTCATATTTCACTACTGAAATACTTTTATAAATTTACGATTTCCTTTCCTCCAAAGGACTGGGCTTTTTTCTTTTTTAATATATATTATAACCTTAAATTGATTTAGATAATTTGCCCAATTTTGGCTAGAAGAAAACATAAAAGGAAACGTCTAATCACTTGAGACTGAACCCTTGCTTCTAAGACACAGGTTTTCATAACCCCAGGCCTCTGACCATAATATAACCAAAAAATGTGAATTAAGCAGAATTCAATTTCAATTGAAACTTGTAAATTTCAATTTCAAGAAACTTACATGTCTGTTAACTTATATTTATCCACATTGTACTGAATGTACACACAAAGTTTCTGGAGTAGGACTTAATTATTACTTTTAATAACCACACAGGTTCCCCATACTCCAATTCTCAATTCTTACCTGTGGAGTGACTGATAAGAGCCAGATTGATAACAGTTATAAAAGCCGACATATAACAGGCTTAGTACTATAGAGGAGGAATTTCAAAATATGAATTTGGGGACCTATAAAGGATACCTTTGGTTCCACCCCTTCATTCTTTCTGGAGTTATTTCTCCACTGATCTCCAGTAGCATACTGGGCACCTGCTGACTTGGGGAGTTCATTTTTCAGAGTCCCACCTTTTTGCCTTTTCATATTGTTCATGGGGCTCTCAAGGCAAGAATACTGATGTGGTTTGCCATTCCCTTCTCCAGTGGACCACATTCTGTCAGACCTCTCCATCTGTCCATGGGACCATGACCCATCTGTCTTGGGTGGCCCCACATTGCATGGCTTAGTTTCACTGAGTTAGACAAGGCTGTGGTCCATGCAATCAGATTGGCTAGTTTTCTGTAATTATGGTTTCAGTGTGTCTGCCCTCTGATGCCCTCTCACAACACCTATCATCTTACTTGGGTTTCTCTTACCTTGGACGTGCGGTATCTCTTCATGGCTGCTCTAGCAAAGCGCAGCCACTGCTCCTTACCTTGGATCACGGGTATCTCCTCATGACCACCCCTCCAATATGCTACTGGAGATCAGTGGAGAAATAACTCCAGAAAGAATGATGGGATGGAACCAAAGCAAAAACAACACTCAACTGTGGATGGGACTGGTGATAGAAGCAAGGCTCAATGCTGTAAAGAGCAATATTGTATTGGAACCTGGAATGTCAGGTCCATGAATCAAGGCAAATTGGAAGTGGTCAAACAGGAGATGGCAAGAGTGAACGTCGATATTCTAAGAATCAGTGAACTAAAATGGACTGGAATGGGTGAATTTAACTCAGATGACCATTATATCTACTACTGCGGGCAGGAATCCCTCAGAAGAAATGGAGCAGCCATCATGGTCAACAAAAGAGTCCAAAATGCAGTACTTGGATGCAATCTCAAAAACAACAGAATGATCTCTGTTCATCTCCAAGGCAAACCATTCAATATCATGGTAATCCAAGCCTATGCCCCAACCAGCAACACTGAAGAAGCTGAAGTTGAACGGTTCTATGAAGACCGACAAGAGCTTTTAGAACTAACACCCAAAAAAGATGTCCTTTTCATTATAGGGGACTGGAATGCAAAAGTAGGAAGTCAAGAAACACCTGGCTGCTACTGCTGCTAAGTCGCTTCAGTCGTGTCTGACTCTGTGTGGCCCCACAGATGGCAGCCCACCAGCCTCCCCCGTCCCTGGGATTCTCCAGGCAAGAACACTGGAGTGGATTGCCATTTCCTTCTCCGATGCATGAAAGTGAAAAGTGAAAGTGAAGTCCCTCAGTCGTGTCCGACCCTCAGCAACCACATAGACTGTAGCCTTCCAGGCTCCTCAGTCCATGCGATTTTCCAGGCAAGAGTACTGGAGTGGGATACCATTGCCTTCTCTGAAGAAACACCTGGAGTAAACAGGCAAATTTCGCCTTGGAGTACCAAATGAAGCACGGCAAAGACTAATAGAATTTTGCCAAGAGAAAGCACTGGTCATAGCAAAGACCCTCTTCCAACAACACAAGAGAAGACTCTACACATGGACATCACCAGATGGTCAACACTGAACTCAGATTGACTATATTCTTTGCAGCCAAAGATGAAGAAGCTCTATACAGTCAGCAAAAACAATACCAGGAGTTGACTATGGCTCAGATCATGAACTCCTTATTGTCAAATTGAGACGTAAATTGCAGAAACTGGGGAAACCCATTAGACCATTCAGGTATGACCTAAATCAAATCCCTTATGATTATACAGTGGAAGTGAGAAATAGATTTAAGGGACTAGATCTGATAAGAGTGTCTGATGAACTATGGACAGAGGTTTGTGACATTGTACAGGAGACAGGGATCAAGATCATCCTCATGGAAAAGAAATGCAATAAAGCAAAATGGCTGTCTGAGGAGGCCTTACAAATAGCTGTGAAAAGAAGACAAGTGAAAAGCAAAGGAGAAAAGGAAAGATATAAGCATCTGAATGCAGAGTTCCAAAGAATAGCAAGAAGAGATAAGAAAGCCTGCCTTAGCGATCAATGCAAAGAAATAGAGGAAAACAATAGAATGGGAAAACTAGAGATCTCTTCAAGAAAATTAGAGATACCAAGGGAACATTTCATGCAAAGATGGGCTCGATAAAGGACAGAAATGGTATGGACCTAACAGAAGCAGAAGATATTAAGAAGAGGTGGCAAGAATACATGAAGAACTATACAAAAAAGAGCTTCACAACCAAGATAATCACAATGGTGTGATCACTCACCTAGAGCCAGACATCCTGGAATGCAGAGTCAAGTGGGCCTTAGAAAGCATCACTACGAACGAAGCTAGTGGAGGTGATGGAATTCCAGTTGAGCTATTTCAAATCCTGAAAGATGATGCTGTCAAAGTGCTGCACTCAATATGCCAGCAAATTTGGAAAACTCAGCAGTGGCCCCAAGACAGGAAAAGGTTAGTTTTCATTCCAATCCCAAAGGCAATACAAAAGAACGCTCAAACTACCGCACAATTGCACTCATCTCACACGCTAGTAAAGTAATGCTCAAAATTCTCCAAGCTAGGCTTCAGCAACATGTGAACTGTGAAATTCCAGATTTCAAGCTGGTTTTAGAAAAGGCAGAGGAACCAGAGATCAAATTGTCAACATCTGCTGGATCATGGAAAAGCAAGAGTTCCAGAAAAACATCTATCTTTCCTTTATTGACTGTGCCAAAGCCTTTGACTGTGTGGATCACAATAAACTGTGGAAAATTCTGAGAGAGATGGGAATACCAGACTACCTGACCTGCCTCTTGAGAAACCTATATGCAGGTCAGGAAGCAGCAGTTAGAATTGGACATGGAACAACAGACTGGTTCCAAATAGGAAAAGGAGTATGTCAAGGCTGTATATTGTCACCCTGCTTATTTAACTTATATGCAGAGTATATCATGAGAAACACTGGGCTGGAAGAAGCTGGGAGAAATATCAATAACCTCAGATATGCAGATGACACCACCCTTATGGCAGAAAGTGAAGAGGAACTAAAAAGCCTCTGGATGAAAGTGAAAGAGGAGAGCGAAAAAGTTAGATTAAAGCTCAGCATTCAGAAAACAAAGATCATGGCATCTGGGCCCATCACTTCATGGGAAATAGATGGGGAAACAGTGGAAACAGTGTCAGACTTTTATTTTTTTGGTCTCCAAAATCACTGCAGATGGTAACTGCAGCCATGACATTAAAAGATGCTTACTCTTTGGAAGGAAAGTTATGACCCACCTAGATGCTGCTGCTGCTCCTGCTAAGTCGCTTCAGTCGTGTCCGACTCTGTGCGACCCCATAGACGGCAGCTCACCAGGCTCCCCCATCCCTGGGATTCTCTAGACAAGAATACTGGAGTGGGTTGCCATTTCCTTCTCCAATGCATGAAAGTCAAAAGTGAAAGTGAAGTCGCTCAGTCGTGTCCGACTCTTAGCAACGCCATGGACTGCAGCCTACCAGGCTCCTCCATCCATGGGATTTTCCAGGCAAGAGTACTGGAGTGGGGTGCCATTGCCTTCTCCAGACCCACCGAGATAGCATATTGAAAATCAGAGATATTCCTTGTCAACAAAGGTCTGTCTAGTCAAGGCTATGGTTTTTCCAGAGGTCATGTATCAATGTGAGAGATGGACTGTGAAGAAAGTTGAGTGCCGAAGAATTGATGCTTTTGAACTGTGGTGTTGGAGAAGACTCTTGAGAGTCCCTTGGGCTGCAAGGAGATCCAACCAGTCCATCCTAAAGGAGATCAGTCCTGGGTGTTCACTGGAAGGACTGATGTTGAAGCTGAAACCCTAATACTTTGGCCACCTCATGCAGAGTTGAGTCATTGGAAAAGACACTGATGCTGGGAGGGATTGGGGGCAGGAGGAGAAGGGGACGACAGAGGATGAGATGGCTGGATGGCATCACTGACTCGATGGATGTGAGTCTGAGTGAACTCCAGGAGTTGGTGATGGACAGGGAGGCCTGGCGTGCTGCGATTCATGGGGTTGCAAAGAGTCGGACACGACTGAGCGACTGAACTGAGCTAAACTGAAAGGATAGCTGTATGGAAGCTCTGCTCTCTTCCAGAAAACGGAAGATATATCTTATCTCCTTAATTTAACCAAATTCTCCTTGGGAAGGATCCTAGACTCTTATCCTTTGGAATGTAAATATATGTCTTTAGTGGATGACAAGACTTGTATCTCCAAGTTTACAGCCCAGAGCTGTCTCCATGGTCTTCATTCTCATCCTCCCTTGAACTGTACCTAGTAGAGATGTAAACATCCGTGTTATGGACTGAATTGTGTCTTTCCAAAATCCTTATGTTTAAGTACTGACTTCCAATATGACTGTATTTAGAGATTACGGCCTTTTAATTCAATTCAGTTCAGTTCAGTCGCTCAGTTGTCTCCAACTCTCTGCGACCTCATGGACGGCAGCACATCAGGTCTCCCTGTCCATCACCGACTCTGGGCTCCCAGAGCTTGGGCCTTTACAGAGGTAAATAAGGTTGTTAAGTCATTAGGGTGTGTGTCTTATTCAACACAACTGGTGTCCTTGAAAAAGGAAGAGACATCTGGGATGTTTACACACAGAGGAAAGGTCATGTGAAGACAGCAAGAAGGTGGGATTCCAAAACAAGGAGAGACTGGAGAAACCAAACCTACCATCACCTTATCTTACAGTTCCAGCCTCCACAACTGTGAGAAAATTAATTTCCTTTGTTTAAGCCTGTAGTCCGCAGCATTTTGCTAAGGCAGCCCTAGCAAACTAATATATTCTGGATGGTTTCTCACTATCTGTTCAGTCACAATTTAACTTTCATGACTTCTCTTTGAAACCAGGTCCCAAGTCTGAGTAAAATTTGTTCAGAAAGCTCTAATTCTGCAGAAACAAAACATTTTATCTACTGTTCCAAACTGTCCTATAAAGAAATTTTCAAAACTATACCTACCAAAGAAGCCACATCCATACACAAATGTGTGAAAGGAAATTCTATATATTTTCAAACTGCCCATATATATTACCTTCTCTTGAAGGAGAAGTGTTATGCTGCTAACTATTTTCACTTTGCCGGGTTATTAACAGTACAATCAACACCGCAGGCTGACTTCATAAAAACAGAGAAAAAGAAATGTGGTTTAAGTATGTATCTCTTGAAATCACTGTATTTGCTTTTAATTATATAATACCAAGCTAGTATAATTTTGACATGAATGATTTGAAGATAAACTTAGCTAATACTTAATAAAAATGAAAGCAATCTTTCATTGTTTTATATTTTAGAGACTGTTAATCAATTATTTTGAGCATTAAATCATTCTTTAAATAAAAATATGGAGAATTTATTTCAAATGTACTCTAAATACTTAAATACTACACACATATCAAACTTTAATGCACCTCTTTTAATAAATAAGCCAAATAAACGTTTCACATGTACTTAAATAATGCAAAGCTATCAAAACTAACGGTAGATCTTCCAAAAATGTTAATTAAAATGATTTTGGACTGTGCATTTTTAACTCAAAACTGTACACAGGTGCAGTGATTAACCTCAACAATGGTGGCTTTAAAAATTGAGTAATTTTTTCAGTTTTACACTAATCCTTGCAAAGGCACTATCAGAGGAAAATAGACACAGACTTATCAATATAACTTGACAACGGTAATCTATCAATTTATCAGATATGTTTCACTTTTAAAATATCAAAATTTTGTCCCAATTTTATATTTTCCTAATCGTATAGTTGCTTGTGATAAAAAATTTCAATTTCATTAACTATAAGGCTATAAAAAGTAAACCTTCCCCAACATTTAAAGTCACTTTGATGAAATTAAGAATAGACTTTAATACTCATATTCTATAATAGTGACTCAATTTAGTTGAAATAATTATTAATATAGAATAATAATTTTATAATAGTGACTTATTTATTGAAATTAAGGTGCTAAATTTTAGATACTTAGGATAACTCCCTAAGAATTATACCAAAATCTTGTTCATTTCAAACATGCTATTTAATCATAATTCTTCACACAAAATTATTATAGTTATACCTATATTGATAATAGAAAACTATTAAAATGTAGCAACCTTTTCCTCCATGCTTCAAGACTTCTTATAAATTATGCAAATTAATACTGCTGATATATTAAGATGATCTTTTAAACATTTTTTAAAAAGAGGAACTATAATCAATCATAAAATTTTCATTGTGGGACTTCCCTGATGGTCCAGTGATGAAAACTCCATGCTTGCATTGCAGGGGGAGTCTGTTTGATCCCTGGTCAGGGAACTAAGATAACACACGCTGCACAGTGTGGCCAAAAAATAAAATAAATAATAAACAAAATCAATTAATTTAAATAAATAAAATTTTCATTCTGCTACATAAAACTATTTTCTCCAAAATAAATGTCTGCCCCCGTTCCGAAGGTAAAAAACAAAACAACAAACAGACCTCCTTAAAAACAATATCCAACAAAGTTTCACTTAGCTTAAGGGAGAGGACATGAATCCTGTACAATTAACTATCCTGCTCTGATATAAGGCTTGCTTCACTTCTTGGCCTTTTGGCTAAGATCAAATGGTGGCTCAGACTGAAAGCGTCTGCTACAATGTGGAAGACCTGGCTTTGATCCCTAGGTCGGGAAGTTCTCTGGAGAAGGAAATGGCAACTCACTCCAGCACTCTTGCCTAGAAAATCCCATGGACGGAGGAGCCTGGTGTCCGTGGGGTAGCAAAGAGTTGGATACGACTGAGCGACTTCACTTTTCTACCAAAACAGAATTCCCAGTAAGGACTATTAGCATGGAGAGCTAATCTCCATGCCCATTCTACCTTGCTAACAACTCAGAGGACTAAAATGAAGACTCTAATAGACTCTAATAGTAGTTTTAACAGGTGAAAAATGGAATAGCTCTCCATCTCAGACTAAATAGTAATTACATTATAAAATTAGCACTGTCAAATTCAGTTCAGTTCAGTCGCTCAGACGTGTCCGACTCTTTGCGACCCCATGAACTGCAGCACGCCACGCCTCCCTGTCCATCAACAACTCCCGGAGTCCACCCAAACCCATATCCATTGAGTCGGTGATACCATCCAACTATCTCATCCTCTGTTGTCCCCTTTTCCTCACACCCTCAATCTTTTCCAGCATCAGGGTCTTTTCAAATGAGTCAACTCTTCGCATCAGGTGCCCAAAGCATTGGAGTTTCAGCTTCAACATCAGTCCTATCAATGAACACCCAGGACTGATCTCCTTTAGGATGGACTGGTTGGATATCCTTGCTCTCCGAGGGACTCTCAAGAATCTTCTCCAACACCACAGTTAAAAAGCATCAATTCTTCGGTGCTCAGCTTTCTTTATAGTCCAACTCCCACATCCATACATGACCACTGGAAAAACCATAACCTTGACTAAATGGACAAGAGTTGACAGAGTAATGTCTCTGCTTTTGAATATGCTGTCTAGGTGGGTCATAACTTTCCTTCCAAGGAGTAAGCGTCTTTTAATTTCTTGGCTGCAAACACCACCTGCAGTGATTTTGGAGCCCCCCAAAATAAAGTCAGCCACTGTTTCCCCATCTATTTGCCACGAAGTGATGGGACCAGATGCCATGATCTTCGTTTTCTGAATGTTGAGCTTTAAGCCAACTTTTTCACTCTCCTCTTTCACTTTCATCAAGAGGCTCTTGGTTCTTTGCCACTTTCTGCCATAAGGATGCTGTCATCTGCATATCTGAGGTTATTTCTCCTGGCAATCTTGATTCCAGCTTGTGCTTCTTCCAGCCAAGCATTTAGTTTCTCATGATGTACTCTGCATAGAAGTTAAATAAGCAGGGTGACAATATACAACCTTGATGTACTCCTTTTCCTATTTGGAACCAGTCTATTGTTCCATGTCCAGTTCTAACTGTTGCTTCCTGACCTGCATACAGATTTCTCAAGAGGCAGGTCAGGTGGTCTGTATTCCCATCTCTTTCAGAATTTTCCACAGTTTATTGGGATCCACACAGTCAAAGGCTTTGGCATAGTCAATAAAGCAGAAATAGATGTTTTCCTGGAACTCTCTTGCTTTTTCCATGGTCCAGCAGATGTTGGCAATTTGATCACTGGTTCCTCTGCCTTTTCTAAAACCAGCTTCAACATCTGGAAGTTCACAGTTCACATACTGCTGAAGCCTGGCTTGGAGAATTTTGAGCATTACTTTACTAGCGTGTGAGATGAGTGCAATTGTGCGGTAGTTTGAGCATTCTTTGGCATTGCCTTTCTTTGGGATGGGAATGAAAACTGACCTTTTCCAGTCCTATGGCCACTGCTGAGTTTTCCAAATTTGGCAAAGGTTAAACTAAAGTGGAAATGTATCTACCATACATACTTCAAATCTTCTAAGAGAAAATCAAATCATTATACTTTACTATCTACCAAAGACATTGATTAAAAAAAAAAAAGTAGTTACCATGTAGTATAACATCTTCCCTTCTGTAAATAAAATGGCTGTTAAATACATTAACCCTATATTATGAACTATTTTTCAAGTTTACTCTCTTTCTTTTATACTAAAGTAAAAAACATTTTAAGAAAGCTAAAGTAAGGGTCAACATTCTCCAAGCTAGGCTTCAACAGTATATGAACCATGAACTTCCAGATGTTCAAGCTGGATATAGAAAAGGCAGAGGAACCAGAGATCAAATTTCCAACATCTGTTGGATCATGAAAACAGCAAGAGTTCCAGAAAAATATCTACTTCTGCTTTATTGACTATGCCAAAACATTTGACTGTGTGGATCATAACAAACTGTGGAAAATTCTTCAAGAGTGGGAATACCAGTTCACCTTATCTGCTCCTGAGAAATCTGTATGCAGGTCAAGAAGCAATAATTAGAAATGGACATGAAACAACGGACTGGTTCCAAACTGGGAAAGGAGTACGTCAAGGCTGTCTATTGTCACCCTGCTTATTTAACTTGTATGCAGAGTACATCATGCGAAATGCTGGACTGGATGAAGCACAAGCTGGAATCAAGATTGCTGGGAGAAATAACCTCAGATATGCAGATGACACCACCCTTATGGCAGAAAGATGTCTTTTTCATTATAGGGGACTGGAATGCAAAAGTAGGAAGTCAAGAAACACCTGGAGTAACAGGCAAATTTGGCCTTGGAATGCAGAATGAAGCAGGGCAAAGACTAATAGAGTTTTGCCAAGAAACTGCACTGGTCATAGCAAACACCCTCTTCCGACAACACAAGAGAAGACTCTACACATGGACATCACCAGATGGTCAACACTGAAATCAGATTGATTATATTCTTTGCAGCCAAAGATGGAGAAGCTCTATACAATCAACAAAAACAAGACCAGGAGTTGACTGTGGCACAGATCATGAACTCCTTATTACCAAATTCAGACATAAATTGAAGAAAGTAGGGAAACCTGCTAGATCATTCAGGTATAACCTAAATCAATCCCTTATGATTATACAGTGGAAGTGAGAAATAGATTTAAAGGACTAGATCTGATAGATAGAGTGCCTGATGAACTATGGAATGAGGTTCATGACATTGTACAGGAGACAGGGATCAAGCCCATCCCCATGGAAAAGAAATGCAAAAAAGCAAAATGGCTGTCTGGGGAGGCCTTACAAATAGCTGTGAAAAGAAGAGAAGCAAAAAGCAAAGCAGAAAAGGAAAGATATAATCATCTGAATGCAGAATTCCGAAGAAGAGCAAGAAGAGATAAGAAAGGCTTCTTCAGCTACCAATGCAAAGAAAGAGAGGAAAACAACAGAATAGGGAAGACTAGAGATCTTTTCAAGAAAATTACAGATACCAAGGGAAAATTTCATGCAAAGATGGGCTCGATAAAGGACAGAAATGGTATGGACCTAACAGAAGCAGAAGATATTAAGAAGAGATGGCAAGAAAACACAGAAGAACTGTAAAAAAAAGATCTTCATGACCTGGATAATCACGATGGTGTGATCACTCATCTAGAGCCAGACATCCTGGAATGTGAAGTCAAGTAGGCCTTAGAAAGCATCACTACGAACAAAGCTGGTGGAGGTGATGGAATTCCCATTGAGCTATTTCAAATCCTGAAAGATGATGCTGTCAAAGTGCTCCACTCAATATGCCAGTAAATTTGGAAAACTCAGCAGGGCCACAGCACTGGTAAAGGTCAGTTTTCATTCCAATCCCAAAGAAAGGCAATGCCAAAGAATGCTCAAACTACCGCACAATTGCACTCATCTCACACACTAGTAAAGTAATGCTCAAAATTCTCCAAGACAGGCTTCAGCAATTTGTTAACCGGGAACTTCCTGATGTTCAAGCTGGTTTTAGAAAAGGCAGAGGAACCAGAGATCAAATTGTCAACATCCACTGGATCATGGAAAAAGCAAGAGAGTTCCAGAAAACATCTATTTCTGCTTTATTGACTATGCCAAAGCCTTTGACTGTGTGGCTTACAATAAATTGTGGAAAATTCTTCAACAAATGGGAATACTAGACCACCTGACCTGCCTCTTGAGACATCTGTATGCAGGTCAGGAAGCAGCAGTTAGAACTGGACATGGAACAACAGACTGGTTCCAAATAGGGAAAGGAGTACGTTAAGGCTGTATATTGTCACCCTGCTTATTTAACTTATATGCAGAGTATATCATGAGAAATGCTGGACTGGAAGAAACACAGGCTGGAATCAAGATTGCCGGGAGAAATATCAATAACCTCAGATATACAGATGACACCACCCTTATGGCACAAAGTGAAGAAGAACTAAAAAGCCTCTTGATGAAACCAAGTGGAGAGTGAAAAAGTTGGCTTAAAGCTCAACATTCAGAAAACGAAGATCATGGCATCTCGTCCCATCACTTCATGGGAAATAGATGGGGAATCAGTGGAAACTTTCTGGGGCTCCAAAATCACTGCAGATGGTGACTGCAGCCATGAATTTAAAAGACACTTACTTCTTGGAAGCAAAGCTACGATCAACCTAGATAGCATATTCAGAAGCAGAGACATTACTTTGCTGACTAAGGTCCGTCTAGTCAAGGCTATGGTTTTTCCAGTAGTCATGTATGGATGTGAGAGTTGGACTGTGAAGAAGACTGAGCACTGAAGAATTGATGCTTTTGAACTGTGGTGTTGGAGAAGACTCTTGAGAGTTCCTTGGACTGCAAGGAGATCCAACCAGTCCATTCTGAAGGAGATCAACCCTGGGATTTCTTTGGAAGGAATGATGCTAAAGCTGAAACTCCAGTACTTTGGCCACCTCATGCGAAGGGTTGACTCATTGGAAAAGACTCTGATGCTGGGAGGGATTGGGGGCAGGAGGAGAAGGGGACGACAGAGGATGAGATGGCTGGATGGCATCACTGAATCGACGGACGTGAATCTGAGTGAACTCCAGGAGATGGTGATGGACAGGGAGCCTGGCGTGCTGCAATTCACGGGGTCGCAAAGAGTCGGACACGACTGAGTGACTGAACTGAACTGAACTAAAGAGCCTCTTGATGAAAGTGAAAGGGGAGAGTGAAAAAGTTGGCTTGAAACTCAACATTCAAAAAACAAAGATCATGGCATCTGGTCCCATCACTTCATGGCCAATAGATGGGGAAACAAGGGAAACAGCGTCAGACTTTATTTTCTTGGGCTCCAAAATCACTGCAGATGGTGTCTGCAGCCACAAAATTAAAAGATGCTTACTGCCTGGTAGAAAAGCTATGACCAACCTAGATAGCATATTAAAAAGTAGAGACACAACTTTGCCAACAAAGGTTTGTCTAGTCAAGGCTATGGTTTTTCCAGTAGTCATGTATGGATGTGAGAGCTGGAGTATAAAGTAAGCTGAGCGCTGAAGAATTGATGCTTTTGAACTGTGGTGTTGGAGAAGATCCTTGAGAGTCTCTCGGATAGCAAAGAGATCCAACTAGTCCATCCTAAAGGAGATCAGTCCTGGGTGTTCATTGGTAGGACTGATTTTGAAGCTGAAACTCCAATATTTTGGCCACCTGATGCAAAGAACTGACTCATTGGCAAAGACCCTGATGCTGGGAAAGACTGAAGAGAGAAGGAGAGGGGACAACAGAGAATGAGACGGCTGGATGGCATCACTGACTAATGGACATAAGTCTGAACAAGCTCTAGGAGTTGGTAAGGACAGGGTAACCTGGAGTGCTGCAGTCCATGGAATTAAAGAGTCGGGCACGACTGAGCGATTGAACGGTACTGAAACACATTTTGGAAATCTGCATAGAATGTTCAACACATTGGTTTTTTTTATCAAGGTCTGACAATTAAGATTACTCATTTTTTCAAATATGTGAAAAGACATGATCCCCCAAGACACAAAGACAATTCTAGTCTTATATTAAAAGATCTCAACCATTTAATATAAAATAACATACTTCTTTGGGATTTCTGTTAACAAGGCAAAATTGTTAGTTTATGGGAAAAAAAGGATTACATGATTAATTCCAAGTGTCTTTTGTGGAATGCCATCCAATCTTATGTCCTTCTTCTACCAGTAATATCTTGCCTGCTCTAATCCCATCAAGATTCCAGTTCACTACCATACAAGACTTTCTAGTTTTTGTGCATCTAAAAAAGATACTCAACTTGAGAGTTGAGTTTTATTTGGGGCAAAATGAGGACTGCGGCTCAGGAGGCAGCATCTCAGATAGCTCTGAGAGACTACTCCAAAGGCACAGTAGGGGGAGGTCGATCTATAAGGTTATGGTGAAGGGGGAGTTCAATACTATTAAACATTCATTTTACAAAATGTTTTTCAGTCATGAGGATCTGTTGTTACCCTGAAGGGATTTACCGCTTCCCTAGTTATGGGGAGATGAAAAGGATTGAGATCATAAAATCTGTTCCAGAAACATCCAACTATTTAAAGACCCCTCTCATCTGATTCCCTGGAGCACACAGTGCCTCATTCCACCCTGAACTCCCTCAGGGGTTGTTGAAGTGGAGGTTCAATCTCTGCACCGGCATGGCAAATATGCCTTTGTTGTTCCATCACTGGCAATGCTCTTGGTAAGTGCCAACTTGTAGCTGACATTTTCATCACAGATTTTTCTATTAACATTATCTTCAGAATGCTCTGGGATTCCCTGGTGGCTCAGACGGTAAAGCGTCTGTCCGCAATGTTGGAGACCCGGGTTTTATCCCTGGGTCGGAAAAATCCCCTAGAGAAGGAAATGGCAACCCACTCCAGTATTCTTGCTTGGGAAATCCTACGGACAGAGGAACCTGGTGGACTACAGTCCACGACTGAGTGACTTCACTTTCACTTTCAGAATGCTTTACACAATTAGTTTTACAACTATTACCTCAAATATATGTTTAAGATTCATAGTATAGCCCATATTCAATAAGGCCATGGCTTTAACATTTTTTGGATAACAGGCCATTTACAATTTTAATAAGAATTCTCTCTAGAAAAATTAAAAATTACATATCCAGAGTTTTGCAAGCAGTACAGGAGTTTCAAGATCCCACTGTCATCTATTTAGGATAAAAACCCTTGTCATAAAAGGATGAAATCAAACAATAGGCTTGGCTCTCAAAAGTTTAACTTTTTTTTTGATAGCTGAGCAGCTGGCAGAATCTTAGTCCCTGACCATGGATTGTGCCCAGGGCCTCAGTAGGGAAAGTGCAGAGACCTAACTACTGGACCACCAGGGAATTCTCTAAAAGGTTTAATATTTTTTAAAATAGAGAAATCTGTTTTAGGTATTAAACAAGTTCTTATGATTAATGAGGTAAAATTAAAATATTTACAAAGGAGGAAGTTTTTAGTTTTAGTCTTAGCTAATCTTATAATAACTTTTTAAACTTATCTTTGATTCAAACATGTTGCAACCAATGTGCAAATGGATGTGTATATAGTATGTATCTATATACATATGTATGTATTTATATCCAAGTGAAAGAGGAGAGTGAAAAAGTTGGCTTTAAAGCTCAACATTCAGAAAACAAAGATCATGGCATCTGGTCCCATCTCTTCATGGGAAATAGATGGGGAAACAGTGGCTGACTTTATTTTGGGGGGCTCTAAAATCACTGCAGATGGTGATTGCAGCCAAGAAATTAAAAGACGCTTACTCCTTGGAAGGAAAGTTATGACCTAGATAGCATATTAAAAAGCAGAGACATTACTCTGTCAACAAAGGTCCATCTAGTCACAGCTATGGTTTTTCCAGTGGTCATGTATGGATATGAGAGTTGGACTATAAAGAAAGCTGAACGCCGAAGAACTGATGCTTTTGAACTGTGGTGTTGGAGAAGACTCTTGAGAGTCCCTCGGAGAGCAAGGAGATCCAACCAGTCCATCCTAAAGGAGATCAGTCCTGGGTGTTCATTGGAAGGACTGATGTTGGAGCTGAAGCTCCAATACTTTGGCCACCTGATTTGAAGAGGTGACTCATTTGAAAAGACCGTGATGCTGGGAAAGATTGGGGGCAGGAGAAGAAGGGGACGACAGAGGATGAGATGGTTGGATGGCATCACCGACTCAAGGGACATGGGTTTGGGTGGACTCCGGGAGTTGTCGATGGACAGGGAGGCGTGGCGTGCTGCAGTTCATGGAGTTGCAAAGAGTCAGACACGACTGAGCAACTGAACTGATACTGATATCCAATATTAGCCAGTAAATATATAATTCATTGGAAGGATTGATGCTGAAGCTGAAACTTCAATACTTTGGCCACCTGATGTGAAGAACTGACTCACAAGAAAAGACCCTGATGCTGGGAAACACTGAAGGTGGGAGGAGAAGGGGACGACAGAGGATAAGATGGTTGGATGGCATCACCAACTCAAGACAGGAGTTTGAGTAAGCTCTGCGAGTTGGTGATAGACAGGGAAGCCTGGAGTGATACCGTCCACAAGGTCGCAAAGAGTAGGACACAACTGAGCGACTGAACTGAACTGAAATATATAATGCATTAACTGGAGGAGTTAATGTTCATACTTGAGGATAAGAGTTTATCAGGATCTATTAATATATTAATCTATTAGTATATATCCATTAATATGAGGAAAAACACACACAAAAATAGGCAGTATTTTCTAGTAGATTTACAACAAACAGATCCTCACATTCAGATCGATCATTTGTAAGATGCCATCAGTGATCAGTGTATAAACATTGATATTAACAAGTTATTTCTGACATATATTACAAGCATGTATCCAAATACCCAAATGACTAACTCAAAGCATGAGTTCATTTATTCAGCAAATGCAAAGAATGGCTTTCACCATATAGCTAAGGCTTGAAATACACTTTAAAACTTTAAGTCCAAAAAAAACAAAAAAACAAAAAAAACTTTAAGTCCTAACAATCTATAAACTTAAGTACGTTTACATATAATTTGTAACAATATGGGGAAAATATAAAGGTAATTATGGCGATGTATCTTAATCTAAAAGTTAAAAATCAAAATTAATTTCACATGAGGATTAAGTGGGTTTTCTTTATTCAAGTAAATATTTTGATTATAATATATGACAATGGAAAACCCACGAGAAAAAGTATTGTAGTCTATCATTTGGTGTATTTCTAGGATGATTTTTCAGGTGATTCTTCAGGATCTGACATCAATGCTCAACACAGGCTTTCCAATGGCAATGCATGAGTTCTAGAAGCCAATGCCTCTATGTTTCTTCAGATGCTTCAGATGCGATTTTCTCCCAACCATATCCTCCTCCATTACTTAACAAAAATCCCACTCTAAAACTCAATCTATGTCATTAACAAAATCAAACATTAGTATGCATTTTCCCACAAAATAAGTTATTAAATAAAAGTCAACTTACTATCTCCTTTTCTCAAACTTTTGAAACATTTATATACTCTCTAAAGAGTCAAAGTACCATACAACAAAAAACACGCATAGAACCTTATCACCAGGTACACATAATATGCTGGAAATTTAGAAAGTACTCAAAACCTTAATTCTCCTGGGAAAGCAATTCTCCATTGGAAACTACAGCTTACAAACAGAAGGCTGTGCTTTAATAAGTGGAAAAATAATACCTGATTAGGTATAAAGCAATTGTGAGATCTCTTCTCATTAGTAAAATGCTTAATTAAGTAACCTTTTCCAATACATAACCTCTCAAAGGCATAAAATGTCTCTCTTCAAAACATTAGTTTTTAAAACTACAGTATTAATTTAAATTTTACTTAATCAGTAAGTTTTACTGTTTTTTTTCTATCAATAACAAAAACAAACTACTTGAAGAAAAACATTTAATTTTTATTTTCAAAACTTTGCCACAAACATACATACAACATTAAATTCGATGCCCTTGTGAGCTGTCCATGTGCCATGAAGTACTTATGACAAAAAACATATGTATGCTTTAGGATAAGAGTTAAAAAGGAATCAAGACAGCTTCCAAAAAGGGGGAGGAGAAGGGGAATCAATAAATTAGAAGTCATAGCTTTCATTTTATAAAAAATAGTTTGAATAATCTTCTTATAAATCTTTAATGTTTACAAAAGCAGGAAATACATTTAAAATAGTCTTTAACACAGATTCATTAGCACAATGTGGTTACAGTCAGAAAATAACAACTAAAATGGTATTTCAGTAGTTTACATTCTCATCTCAGCAAATTCCACATAAAATTTGATCAACTTGCAATTCAAAATAAGATTTAACTGACAAGGCCAGACTAGTTGTGGATAGTACATGAATATCAAGCTATGTTCCACTTATCATATTTTACCAAAAATTTTAACATAGCTCAATGATAGGTACTGATAACAATACTTGACTGCAGGGTTATCACCCATGACTACTGCACTGCAGCTTAAAACATGCTTTGGTCAGTAAATTAAAAAAATCTATAAATCAAATAACAAGACCAGAAAAGTTATTTTAGTACCAATTCCCTGAATTTAAGTAAACTTTAAATACATTGACAGTATATTTAAATATACAGAGAGGTTTCTATATTTTTAACCATTTGGCATTTTATATTAATAATTTCCTGTTTAAAATAATATTTTATACTCCTGTACACTGATTATCATAACTCTCTGAGTTAAAACTAAATTAGAGTTACCTTCCTAGAATGTCCAGTAGTGAATGCATTACTTGTCTCTTTTGCATTTCCATGAAGATGGTCCTTCATCCTGTAATTTTTTAAGTTTTGGACCAAGAAAGAACCACCAACCAAATCCAATCAAAACGCAAATAACAGATTCCACATAATAACCATCCAGTGCAGTAACACATGAGCCACCAAGTTTTTTGCAAAGCTGTAAAAATAAAATTATAATAAGTACTCCGCAATTTCAAAATGGAAGTATTCAGCACTTTATATGTTTCTACTTTGTGATTTAAAGGATTAATCAAAACATTTTTGTGCTCAAACATTTCATTCAAGTGACAAAAGTAGTTAATGTATCTTTTTTTAAATGTTAGATATATTTTTTTATTACTACCCCCGAAAAAGAGGGGAACAGGGAACTGTTATAGGATTAAAGAGATGTAACAGGCAAAATAATAAAACACAGTAAAGGGAACTTATATGGACCCTAATTTAAATAAAACAACTATAAAAAGAAAAAAGGTATGCACTCACGAAGTATTTAAGGATACAGGGTCATGCTCATGTCACAATGTTAAGTAAAATTTTCTTGCTGTTGTTCAGTCGCTAAGTTGTGTCCAACTCTTGGACCCACGGATTGTAGCCTGCCAGGCCTCTCTGCCCATGGGATTTCCCAGGCAAGAATACTGGAGTGGGTTGCCATTTCCTTCTCCAAAGTTAATGTATCTTAATCTGTCTAGTGCTACTAACAGTATTAAAAACAATTTTCAGCTCTTGCTGTAAACAATATTCATTTTCAAGATACAGCTTTTCATATTTGGAAGTGTGCAGAAATTTCCAATGAGTTTACTCTAGAAGTGGGTTAATGTTACTTTGAAATAATTTACCAACCAACTACTAACCACTCAGTTTTAGCTCCATTTGTACCATGAAAGCCAATGGAATTTCCCTTCTATTACTATAAAACTTAGCTATTAATCATGTACTAATATTAAATTCCTATTGTATAGGACAATAATACACAAGGTAGAGGAGATGTTCCTTCCCTGCTGAGAAGCAACTCCAAGTGAGCTACTTTTACTGATTTGAGTGTTATACCCTGATGAGAAAGAAAAAAACTATTAGAGACTCTGGGCAGATATGATTTTTAAAAGATGAAATACCGCTAGAGGCAAAATGAGGAAATTAGTATCTTAATATTCGCTTACTATTATCTAAAATTGCAACTTAACTTACCTCAACAGCATCAGGTGTTCGGCAATTCTGGTTTGATGCTCCTACACACTCTTTTACTGTGAGGGGATCTACCAGCCAAAGAGCTACTGTAGAAGGCCAGTTTCCTCCCAGGTTGGACACGGTATTTAAAAGGGTCATATATGTTCCGCCAATAAGTGGATCACTAACCTTCGCATTGAAAGCCATTATGGAAACATACATGCTGTACAATGTAACCTACAAGGAAAACATAAAACATCTTCAGGACAACTAAACTTTAGAAAGATATGGTCTAAATTAAGAACATTAGAAGCATAAATCTGAAAATTAATTTTCATGACTCTTATTAAACTCAAACCAACAAATTATTTATTGAACCCCTGCTACAGGCCAGGCTTTAAGTCTGGTCACGGTAACACAAAGTTGAATAAGATACAGTCCCTCTGTGCCCTTGAAGAATTTATTCTAAAGCTGGGAAAACAGGAATAAATAAATACAATTAAATGCAGTAAATACTGTAAACAGAGGAAGTGCATACATCATGCTATCACGGCCTAAATAAATAGATTAATTCTATCACATGTATTCAAGGAAGGCTCAATTGAGAATGACAAGTGAGGTGGCACTGAAGGATGTATACAGTAATAAGCAAAACTTCGTATTTATACTATACCTAAATATATCATATGTGTGTATATATGTATTATACATGTAAGCACTCAAATATCCAAAGGTAATATGAATATATAATTATATGTAAATAATTTTCTTATATGTAATTAAAATTTTGCATGACAAACTGAAGAGGAAAATGTCCTTGAGAGGCAAAAAGTGCTTAAGCAGCAAGAATTAACCCTCCATTCAGGAACATGAAAACACAGGTTCGATCCTTGTTCAGGGAACTAAGATCCCATATGCCGTGGAGCAACTAAGTCTGTGTGCCACTACTACTGAGCTTGCACACTCTGCAGCCCATGCCACAACTAGAGAAGATCCCAAGTGCCACAACTAAGATCCAAGACAGCCAAATAAATATATATATGTGTGTGTGTGTATATATATATATTTAAATCCACAAGGTTTAAAGTTTGCTAATTTCTTCAATATCTGATTCATGCATAAATCTTAAAATTTATTATGATTATTTTAAGGCAACTGTAGAAAAACATCTTTATTTTACACAGGACAGTTTACTTCCTGGGAAAAACCACAGCAAGCTTACCTGATGTAACGCATAACTCAGCAGCACTACAATATAGTAATATATAGGGAATCCCCCTTGATGTTCTACTTTAGGAGTCCACCAGACCAGTAGAGCATATTCTAATCCAAACAATAATCTACAGAATAAGAAAGAAAGGTGGAGTTGACTTCTATTTTAGGTTAAGAATAACAGAAACAGAAATCTGTGTGCCTACCATATGAAAGAAGCCTGAATCTAAAACCTGTTAGGAAGTTTAAAAGAGATAAAAGTGCATATAAATGATACAGAAGTTAAGATGCTTTGCAAGCCTTTTACCATATACACTCTATACATAGACATTAGTGATACTGATGACTGTTCCTCATTTAACCTCTCTTATTTAGTAAGGTTTCATTTCATTTTTACCTGTAGGGCATGGCTTTGTAAAATATGTTTAGTGGCTGGGGACCTGCAGTGTATCTGCTGATAATCAGAGGCAATATTATTTGCAAAGGAACCATTGGAACTGCCAGTAAGGCTAAATGTTCTTTGGGTACTCCCTCTTCTACCAATTTCAGTCCTGTTACTGCATCTGCTGCTGAAAAACCAATCTGCAATATAAAAACAAAAAAATATTTTAATTTATGACTTATGAAATATTTCCCTCCAAGTATACGTAATTTAGAAACCTCAGTCTTATGCCAGTTAGAAGTAAGTATCATATTAGTATATCTGGTACAACAATCAAGTTATGGAGGCATACTCAGCTCTATGATCTACTTACAAATATGGAGTGGAAAACAAGTGAAAATTCAGCACTCTTATGAACTATAATTTTAATTACAATTAAATTTCCATTTCAAAAATTTCTGTCTTACAATAAACAGTGTTAAAATCCAAACTTATTGCTCTGTATATTTTAAGTTTAAAAGAAAAGCTCTTGACTCCAAATAAATCTAGTTAAAATGAAGTAACACTGCCACATACCATACACATTTTTGATGACTTCTGACTGACAGCAAAAAGTCATCTTGCTTTTCAAAAGTAATTCTGAGAAAACATATCTATGAGGTTGATTTAAATGATGGGTAAAAAAAAGGTATGCTTAGATTAATTATTAAAAACAACAACAAAAAAAGAGTAAGAATGCTAAAATATTGTAGTGGGTAAAAGTTTGAGGTGAAACAAGATATTTAGATGGTCTCAAAGTACTTCCCTAGAAATGGATTTTTAATTACAAAAGGAAAAATAGTAATTTTGCAATGTATTAAACAAGGTAATCAAGGTTAACACAATAATTAATGGTTAAAGGGACATGCTATGGCTCCTGATAAAATTCCCTAAAGATTCACAGTATTATTTGTGATATTTCTGACATCTATTCACAGAATGGACCTAAACATGAAGAAACATTAGACAAACATAAACAGAAGGCCTTTCTACAGAATAACCAGCCTGTCTTCTTTAAAAGCGTCTAGATCACGACATACCACTATATAGATAGATAACCAACAATGACCTACTGTATAGGACAGGAACTCTACTCAAAATTCCGACAACCTATATGAAAAAAGAATCTAAAACAGAATGAATATATGTATATGTATATGTATAACTGAATTACTTTGCTTACACCTGAAACTAATACAACATTGTAAATCAATTACGCTCCAATAAAATAAAAAAATATTTTTTAAAAGGTGCAGGTCGGACTTCTCTGGTGGTCCAGTGATAAAGAATCCCCCTGCCAATGCAGCGGACACTGGTTCAATCCCTGGTCCAACAGAGCAACTAAGCCCCACAACTACTGAGCCTGAGCTCTGCAACACCGAAGCCCAGCACCCTAGAGCCCAGGAGCTTCAGTAAGAGAAGCCACCACAATGAGAAGCCTGTGTACTCCAACCAGAACATAGCTCTCACTTGGTGCAAATAGGGAAAACCCACGCAGCATAAAAGACCCAGCCAGCCAAATATAAACAAATAAATAATCTTAAAAAATAAAACGAAAGTGTGCCCAGCATGTCATGAAGAACAAAGAAAGGCTCATACCAACTAAACACAGTATGTGATCCTAAATTGGATTGCTGGCCAGGAAAAAATTAAGTTATAAAGGCTGCTCTGGGGGATAACTGGTGAAATCTGGATATGGACTGTGACTAGAAAATGGTATTGTGTTGGACTTCCTTGGTGGTAGTGGATAAGAATCCACCTGTCCATGCAGGGGACATGGGTTCAATCCCTGGTCCAGGAAAATCCCACATGTTGTGGAGCAACTAGAGCCCGTGCACTGCAACTACTGAGCCTGTGCTCTAGAGCTCGGGAGCCCCGAGCACTGAGCTGGTGCACTGCAACTACTGAAGCCCCTGCTCCACAGGAAGAGAACCAGCTGCAGTGAGAAGCCGGTGCACTGCAATGTGGAGTAGCTCCTCACTCACTGCAACCAGAGAAAGCCTGCATGCACCAATGAAGACTCAGCATAGCAAAAAATAAATAATTTTCTAAAAGGAAAATGATATTGTGTCAACTTAAACTTCCTGATTTTTTATCAAGTTGTGACTCTGCAAGACAAAGTCCTTATTCTAAGGAGATACACTACATACTTCAAGTATTTATGGATAAAAGGGCATGATATGTACAAATTACTATCAAATACTTTATAAGAGATATGTAAAATAACATAATTTACAGAATAAAAAAGCAGAGCTAAATATGAACAATTAATTATAGAATTTGGATAAACATATGGGTATTCCTTCAATTATACAAGTAAATTTTCAGTAAGTGAAAATATACAAATAAAAAAATTTAAATGCTAAATATTACTTCAAATACTTTAACTTCTCAGAATGAAGCAAAAGAGCAAATTTCACTCAAAAAAATTAAAAGTCAAAGATATTTCATACTTTCTCTTCGTAACTTAAAAGTGGTGTAGGAGATATAAGCAATACACATATCTAACGAAAACCCTCATATCCAGGATATATAAAAAATAAAAATTCTACAAATTTAAAGAAAAGGGAAACTCTGGATATTCAGATGGCCAATAACCATATGAGAAGATGCTCAATTTCTTTAGTCATCAGGGAAATGAAAAATTGTAATCATAATGAGATGCTATGAAAGGCTAAAATTGAAAAGACAATACTATGGTTTCAAGGCTGTGTAATGACAAAAACTCTCTCACAGTGCTTGTGGTAGGGAAAATTGGAACAATCACAAAACTGTTTATAATATATACTACGCATTTCTTATATAAATGCATATATACTATGCATTTCTTATGGCCCAGCAGTTCTACTCCTAGGTATTTACCCAACAGAAATGTTTACCTACATTCACCAAAAGTAACGTACACAAAAGTTCACAGAAGCACTATTTATAACGGTCCAAAAGTAGAAATAACCTAAACATCTGCTGATAGAATGGGATAAATAAATTGTGGTATATTCCTACAAAGGAATATTATAAGCAACAAGATGAACAGACTATTGCTATAAATAACAACATGGATAAATTATACAAATATGATGTTGAGTTAAAGTGTACAAGAGCCAGACATAAGAAAACATACTGGATACTCCACTTATATAACTGGAAAGTAGGGAAAACTAATCTATGATGTTAAAAGTTAGGAGAGATGTTACTTTTAATGAGGTTTACTTTAAAGGGGGAACATGGAATTCTAGACTCTGTATTTGAAGCAATTCCTTATATATTTCTGGTGACAGTATAAATTATAAAATATTTTAGAAAGCAATTTAACAATCATACTCACTGAATCTATTGGAAGGAAAGAACCTAAGAATCTACTGTAAGGAAATATTCAGAACACCAAAGAATTACACCCAAATATATTCACTAGTACATTTTTGTAATTAAAACACATGGCAAATTAAATATACAATAACAGAAAAAATGAGTAAATTATAGCACATTTATATACTGTAACAATTTATAGTTATTAAAAGTATCTTATCAAATATTAATGATATAGGAATATGGGATAAGACAATAACAAGATAAAAATTACATACAATTTCACTTTTAAAGTATTTGTGTGTGTAAATTAACTATAGCTAATGTATTAATAGTATTTATACACATAAAGTGTGTGTATACACATGTGCATGCACATACATACACACAAAGGGGAAAGCAGAAATATACCAAAAATATTACCAATGGTTATGTCTAAATGATGTAATTAGATAATATCATTATAACAGTACTAACTTTCTTGAACCTTTGAAATTAAAAGACACTTACTCCTTGGAAGGAAAGTTATGACCAACCTCAGTTCAGTTCAGTTCAGTTTAGTCGCTCAGTCGTGTCTGACTCTTTGTGACCCCATGAATCGCAGCACGCCAGGCCTCCCTGTCCATCACCACCTCCCGGAGTTCACCCAGACTCACGTCCATCGAGTCCGTGACGCCATCTAGCCATCTCATCCTCTGTCGTCCCCGTCTCCTCCTGCCCCCAATCCCTCCCAGCATCACAGTCTTTTCCAGTGAGTCAACTCTTCGCAGGAGGTGGCCAAAGTACTGGAGTTTCAGCTTTAGCATCATTCCTTCCAAAGAAATCCCAGGGCTGAGCTCCTTCAGAATGGACTGGTTGCAGTCCAAGGGACTCTCAAGAGTCTTCTCCAACATCACAGTTCAAAAGCATCAATTCTTTGGCGCTCAGCTTTCTTCACAGTCCAACTCTCACATCCATACACGACTCCAGGAGTTGGTGATGGACAGGGAGGCCTGGCACGCTGCGGTTCATGGGGTCACAAGGAGTCAGACACAACTGAGCAACTGAACTGAACTGACCTTTTAGCATTTTCTAAAGTTGAACCTTAAGTTTAAACCTTCCTAAAATTTCCTAAAAACAACCCTCCCTATCACTAGAGAGGGAAAACTCACTATTTCAAAACAATGAGACTATAATTTTTACTTTAGTGTTATCAAAATATAGCTATGAAACTGTTTATGTAGATAGGTTTAAATATATAGTTCAAAAATCCTGTAACCAATTTTATATTTTAGGAATAACAATTCTAACAGTTCATTATAACAAAGTATACTTACTTTCTTCTAGCATAATCTCTTTAAAATGTTTTAGAACTATAAAAAATTAAGACAGCTTAAGAGAAAACATATAGAATTGTCACTAAAACCTCCATTTGTTTGATGGTATATTTCCTTTTAACATTTTGAAATAGTTCAACTGATTTTTAAATAGACTTCTAATATTCATTTCCATATCTTAGCAAATTACATTCTAAGTAAGTAATTTCAATACCTTTGACTCATTCTAATAGAGTCACTTCAGTCGTGTCCGACTCTGTGCGACCCCATAGACGGCAGCCCACCAGGCTCTCCCGTCCCTGGGATTCTCCAGGCAAGAACACTGGAGTAGATTGCCATTTCCTTCTCCAATGCATGAAAGTGAAAAGTGAAAGGGAAGTCGCTCAGTCGTATCCGACTCTTTGCGACCCCATGGACTGCAGCCTACCAGGCTCCTTCGTTCATAGGATTTTCCAGGCAAGAGTACTGGAGTGGGGTGCCATTGCCTTCTCCGCACACTGACTAGAAGTACTTCAAATTGGCATAATTTTTTCAAGATCCTAGGACATTTAGCTTAGTTTGCAATTATGTCTGATTTGATATCATCACATCTTTTTAAATACATTTAGTAAATAAAGTATATTAGTTATTATTGTTAAGTTCTAGTATTAGTGGAAAGGGATTTATGAAACAGCAACAGAAGTATTCAACAATATTGGTACTTGTAACAGAATGAGGGATTTGCTTTATAAATCTCTTACCTTTGCAGTCAGAATCAGAAGGCAAAATGTCAGAACTGCAGGCATTTTTACAATTGCAAAAAGCAGCTTGTAAGTATCTGTGATCCCTTGAGTTTCTTCTTTTCCTACTGATACTTCTTTGTTTTCTTTTTTCAGAAGGGCAACTAAAGTTGTTGTTATCAAAAATACAGTTCCCCAGAAGAAAAGGAAATCTGAAATTTAAAATGTTTTATGTCTATAATTAACATGTGAAATAACATATCTTCACTGATACTAAATAATTCTGTACACAACTTTTTCTCAACTAAAATCTGTTAAAAAAAAAAAAAAATCAACGCATAGGGCTTGTTATTGGCACCAGACCAAGCACAGCAGATACAAGACATTACACAGACCCAGAACAACCAGCGATACTTACCAAGGAAAAAGGAAAGGGTTTAGTGGGTTGAACGAAATAAAAGTCTATTGTGTCATTTTATTCAAGGGCAGGAGATGATTTTCATATCCCATAAGATCTATCAGTCATAATTCTTAAGCATCTAAGTCATTTCAGTTCTTTATTAAATTCTGACAACTTAGACAACAAACAGGTGATCATTTACATTAAATTTTCTGCCTTTTGTTTTTAAACTTTGTTTTTAATCTGTTTAAGAATATTCTCTTTCAATTCTGTGACACATAAACATGACATACTCTTTTGGTTGTTTCAGTGGAAGAGAGCTGGGCCACTGGCCAATATTTCAAACAAGCAGAGAGAGTGAATACCGTTCTGGAAGATTCTGCATAATAGCTAAAAATAATAGTAATAATAGAGGCACTATTTTGAGTGCATACCATGTGCTATAAGTGTGCTAAGCATTTTACACATATCATTCCCTTTACTACAACACCACAATAGATGAAGTTATCACCAGTCCCAATTTTCAGATGATGAAACAGGCTGAGAGAAGGCTGAAACATTGCCTGAAATTACATTTGAAGTCAGTGCCTCATAAAACCCATTTTAAAACCTGCATCTCCTTAACTACCCTGAGAATGCATCTTATTTTATCTCTATGAAAATGTATAACTCTCTCTCTCAGTTCCTTCATTTGTAAAGTAAGAAGACTTGCCTAGAAAATCCCAGGTGTTTTCTAGCTCTAACATTCTGGAATTGTATTCAACTTTACATGTGTTTGCTTTTTAGTTTATTGCTAATGTAACACAATCAACTAACTGTTCATGAAGTCTAGCCATCTTTTTCCCCAAAAGGTAGACCTTCCGTAAGTCAAGGTTTTCCTCTATTCAGTCTTGCTCTGCTGTGCTAGGTGAAGGTCGCTACTACAGTTTAAAGCTCACTTATGATGAAGGCAGGCAGCACCACAGATCAACTTAACTCACGGTACAGACCAAATTCACCTTAGTATTTAAATAACCCTTTCTTATATGTTATTTCATTTGATTTTTAAAAAATAATATATATTCTTATTTATTTGACTGCACCAGGTCTTAGCTGCTGCATGTGGATCTAGTTCCCTGATCAGGGATCGAACCTGGGCCCCCTGCATTGGGAATATGGAGTCTTAGCCACTGGACCATCAGGCGGGCCCCCTATTTCCTTCGATTTTTGTAGTCAACATGCAACACGAGCAAAACAGGCATTATTACCGTGAGAGACAAGGAAAAGCTCAGAATATTTCAGTCTTTGCTATAGGTCCAATTAAGAGGCAGAACCTAAATCTTCTGATTTGGGTCCCATTATTTCATACTGCTTATATAAAGTTTTTTTTTTAATACTGTTAAATTAAGAATCTACTAGGCCTTCCTGGTGGCCCAGTGGTTAAGAATCTGCCTACCAATGCTGGGAACATGGGTCTGATCCCTGGTCTGGAAAGCTTCCAGATGCAGTGGGGCAACTAAGCCCATGCATCACAACTACTGCAGCACACATGCCTTCGAGTCTGTGCTCTGCAACAAGAGAAGCCACAGCAGAGAAGCCCATGTCCCACAACTAGAGAGCAGCCCCTGCTCACTGCAACCAGGCAGCGCAGCAACTAAGTCCCAGCACAGCCAAAATGAAATAAATAAACTGAAAAAAACAAAACAGAATCTGCTAGAATTGGCTAATTATTTGGTCTCCAGAAGCATAACCAAAAATGAGGCTCTGCTATTCGAATTATGCAAATAAAAAAGCCAAATCTTCTCAAACATATGTGGAAATTTGTATTCTGAGGTGAATTCTTCTCTCCATAACAGGAATTTACACAGATGGACCCCAACTTATGAAGGTCTCACTTGAGATTTTTCAATTTTATGATAGTGTGAAAGCAATATGCATTCAGTAGAAACTGCAGTTCAAACTTTGATTTTTTCCCAGGCTAGCAATATTCATTATGATCCTCTGCTGTGAAGTTGGGCAGCACCCGAAAGTTACAGCTCCCAGTCAGCTACACAATCACAATGGTAAATGCAGAACCATTCTGTACCCAGACAACCACTATGTTTTTCACGTTCAGTACAGTTTCAATAATTACATGATATTCAACACCCTACTATAAGACAGGCTTTGCTAGATGATTTTGCCTCACTGTGGGCTAATGTAAGTGTTCTGAGCACGTTTATGGTAGGCAAGACTAAGCTAAGACTTAAAAATTTTCAACTTATAGTGGGCTTACTAGACATAACCCCATCAAAAGTTGAGAAGAATCCGTCATTAATTCTAGGTATCAGCAGAAAAACAAGAAACAGGAAAAACTGAGATTCCTAAATGCAAAGGTATTCACTTTAAAATGCACTAATAAATACATATCTTATGATTAAAGCTCAGTAAAATAACATCACAACATAACTTCTAGTTTGTATTAACATAGTTTTGAAATCTAGTTCAAAACCAATGAATAACAATTTAAGATTATTCTTATAATTGAGGCTAATGTTCATTATTTTTGCATTCTTAATTTCGTCTGTGACACTGACAAATAATGACATTTATGGAATATCATCTATAATATTTATTCTCATTGGTAAAGTTCTTGTTCATTATTTGATTTAAATTAGCAATTCAAGAAACCCTGAAAAAAGCTTTCACTGTCACCAGAAATTTCAATTAATGGTCTTTATAAAAATGTTAAGTGAAAATTTAAAGGTTTAAGTTATATTACTTTCAGCAAAAAATTTTTAGAATTTTTTGTTTAGTATATTCTCCCAGTTTTAATGAACAAAATCTTTATCTAAATTTAAATTCTTTGATCCCAGTGCAGAGAAAGAAAAAAAATTAATGCTGCTAAGTCACTTCAGTCGTGTCCGACTCTGTGCGACCCCATAGACGGCAGCCCACCAGGCTCCCCCGTCCAGGTTTCAGTATTGCTTGCAGATAAGATTGTGCAACAATTCACCAGTATTCAAAAAGGATTTAACAGTCAACTCTTGAGTGTCAATTATGCCAAGGCAAAACACAGGACAGTGCAATAAGTCTCAAAATCACTCTCTAAGACAAGCATTATTATTCCTACTTTATACTCAGTGAAAGAGAATCACAAACCAGAAAGTACCAGAGGGGGGATTCAAATTCAGATCTGATTCTGAAACAAAAATGTGTCCCATTATACTACCCAGATGCTCAGACACACCTACTGCAAGTAAGCTCTCTTCCAATCAAACAGATAGACCTGAGGAAAAAGGTATTTATTTTAGCTCCAATTATGAAGTATGGAACATAGATACTTGAGCAAACCTCTTTTAAACTGGTTACTTGTATTCACCCCTACCCACTTTCATCTCGCCATATGGGTGGTATATTATAAGGTATGTAGACCAAACATGGTACATCTTCCTAAACAGTTCATTTACTCAATAACTTAGAAATATTTTCATGAAAAGTGTATATGAAAGAAAAGGTAAAATTTCTAAGAATTTTTAAGACAGAACATTAGATTTCCAAAAAATTTCAACCTTCGAGGCTTTGGACCAGGCCTCCAGATCCTTTGTGGTGTAGGTTCATTCTCTTCCACCATCGGAAAAGGCAGAAAAATTAAGCGCAGTCTGATAACAACCATCCTTGGATCAGAACAGCTTCTCTCTAACTCTCCCACCAAGGGAATTAACCTCAGTCCTTCAGAAGTCAGTGGCAGGAAAACAAACTTTCAGTTTCTGTTTTACATTACCATCAGGCCTTCCTTTCATCTTGCTTTCAGCACAGCTTTCTCTGCTTCACAAGGCAAAGGATGAAGGGACTTTAGACAACTATCATCAGTCCACTGCTCTCACTTTCACCATGGAAGAAACTGAAATAGAAACACTATGTATCTGGCCCTGGGTCACCAGCTAAGTCTCAACAAGAAACAGAACTTTCTTCTATGTCACAAACCACTCCCTTAAGCATTTTCTCAAAACATCTATGGCAAAGAGAAAATGCTGTTTTGATTATACAATATAGTATATCTTATTTGAGGATTACAATTTTTGAAAGACAGCATGCAACAGAAAAATTGACTAAACACAAAGCTAATTTTGAAATCTTCATAATCCTTTAGTTTTCCTAACCCCTTAGAGAGGTGCCATGTTTGAGATCACATACTTTTTCATTAACTCCAACAATGTTAGGTCCTCCTCTGGGGTAGAAGAAATGGTTTCTTCAATCAAGCACTAGATTAAGCATCTGTCTGGGTTATCAAGAGCCCTACTGTCCCAAAACATTAAACTCAGCCCAGGATGCGAAACTGAAGCTTAGAGACCAATAGATGCAATGCTCCCATCTCCTGCTAACTCTGGAGCATGTATCACTGAACAGAAGGAAATGAGCCACTCTTTCCAAGTTTTAAGGGCTTCCCTTGTGGCTCAGATGGTAAAGAATCTGCCTGCAAAGTGGGAGACCTGAGTGCAATCCCTGGGTTGGGAAGATCCCCTGGAGAAGGGAAAGGCTACCCACTCCAGTATTCTGGCCTGGAGAATTCCATGGACTGTATAATCCATGGGGTCACAAAGAGTTGGACACAACTAAACAACTTTCACTTTTACTTTTCCATGTTTCAAAATATGTTCAGGTCAAGCACAAAATCCATATTAATTAAACATACTTATATATCTCTACTCTGATGCTATGATAGGAGGTTCTTGCATTCAGTTTTCGTATAACCTATATATCCTGACACCCCAAAATCACTTTTTATAAGATGAAAGCTGAATTCTGACTTTTATAAAACAGTTGACAGTAAGCAGTCCAAACTATCACATGAAGATGCAGGGTACATGAGAATAGCTACAGTGAAAAATAATGATAACATGAAATGCAGGGATGCAGAGAAACTGAATGGCTCATATATTGCTGGTAAGGAGATAAATGATACAGCCACTCCAAAAAAATTTGGTCAGTTCCTTTCAAAACTAAACATGCACTGACAAATAAACCAGCATTTGTACTCGTGGGCACTTACCTGAGAGAAAGGAAGATTTATTTTCACAAAATAATTATCGAAAAACTAGAAACTACTCAAATCATCTTCAACAAATGAGTGGTAAAACAAAGTGCGGTATGTCAAAAAAAAAAAAAAATAGAATATTTCTCAGCACCAAGACAGAACAAATCACTGATCCATGTAACAACTTGGACAAACCTCAAAGAAATTATTCTAAGTGAAAAGAGCCAATCACCAAAGGACATACGCTAAATGATTTCACTTATGTAACATTTCTGAAATAATTATAAAGATGGAAAACAGATTAGGGGCTGACAGGGATTAGGGATGGTGAGGAGGAAATGGGCATAGCTGTAAAGAAACAACAGAAAGTGTATTGTGGTGAAGGTACAGTTGAGTATTTTGATAGTGGTGTTGGAGGTTACATAAGCTTAAATGTGATAAAACTGCATACAATACACACATAAATGAGTATAACTGTTGAAATCTGAATAAACTCTATGGATTGTACCAATGTCAATTTCTTGGTTTTGATATTGTACTATAGTTACGTAAGATTTTAACAGTGGAGGCTAGGGAAAGAGTGCATAGGACTTCCCTAAACATTTTTCTGCAACCACCTGTGAATCCATAATTATTTTAAAATAAAGTTTCTAAAAACTAGTGGGAAATTTAAGCAAGAAAAAGTTCTACCAAAAGTTCTATGACTGTGCTAGGAATAAGAAATACAGGTCTCAACACAACACTGTAAATCAACTATACTCCAATAAGAATTTTTAAAGTAAAGAGATTGTCTTTACTCCATTGTATATTCTTGCCTCCTTTGTCAAAGATAAGGTGTCCCTGTGTGTGTGGATTTATCTCTGGGCTTTCTATTTTGTTCCATTGATCTATGTGTCTGTCTTTGTGCCAGTACCATACTGTCTTGATGACTGTGGCTTTGCAGTAGAGCCTGAAGTCAGGCAAGTTGATTCCTCCAGTTCCATTCTTCTTTCTCAAGATTGCTTTGGCTATTTGAGGTTTTTTGTATTTCCATACAAATCTTGAAATTATTTGTTCTAGTTCTGTGAAAAATGTGGCTGGTAGCTTGACAGGGATTGCATTGAATTTGTAAATTGCTTTGGGTAGTATACTCATTTTCACTATATTGATTCTTCCAATCCATGAACATGGTATATTTCTCCATCTATTAGTGTCCTCTTTGATTTCTTTCATCAGTGTTTTATAGTTTTCTATATATAAGTCTTTAGTTTCTTTAGGTAGATATATTCCTAAGTATTTTATTCTTTTCGTTGCAATGGTGAATGGAATTGTTTCCTTAATTTCTTTTTCTACTTTCTCATTATTCGTGTATAGGAATGCAAGGGATTTCTGTGTGTTGATTTTATATCCTGCAACTTTACTATATTCATTGATTAGCTCTAGTAATTTTCTGGTGGAGTCTTTAGGGTTTTCCATGTAGAGGATCATGTCATCTGCAAACAGTGAGAGTTTTACTTCTTCTTTTCCAATTTGGATTCCTTTTATTTCTTTTTCTGTTCTGATTGCTGTGGCCAAAACTTCCAGAACTATGTTGAATAGTAGCGGTGAAAGTGGACACCCTTGTCTTGTTCCTGACTTTAGGGGAAATGCTTTCAATTTTTCACCATTGAGGATAATGTTTGCTGTGGGTTTGTCATATATAGCTTTTATTATGTTGAGGTATGTTCCTTCTATTCCTGCTTTCTGGAGAGTTTTTATCATAAATGGATGTTGAATTTTGTCAAAGGCCATCTCTGCATCTATTGAGATAATCATATGGTTTTTATTTTTCAATTTGTTAATGTGGTGAATTACATTGATTGATTTGCGGATATTGAAGAATCCTTGCATCCCTGGGATAAAGCCCACTTGGTCATGGTGTATGATCTTTTTAACGTGTTGTTGGATTCTGATTGCTGGGAAAACTGGTCAACCACTTGTAAAAGAATGAAACTAGATCACTTTCTAACACCGCACACAAAAATAAACTCAAAATGGATTAAAGATCTAAATGTAAGATCAGAAACTATAAAACTCCTAGAGAAGAACATAGGCAAAACACTCTCAGACATAAATCACAGCAGGATCCTCTATGATCCACCTCCCAGAATTCTGGAAATAAAAGCAAAAATAAACAAATGGGATCTAATTAAAATTAAAAGCTTCTGCACAACAAAGGAAAATATAAGCAAGGTGAAAAGACAGCCTTCTGAATGGGAGAAAATAATAGCAAATGAAGCAACTGACAAACAACTAATCTCAAAAATATACAAGCAACTTATGCAGCTCAATTCCAGAAAAATAAACGACCCAATCAAAAAATGGGCCAAAGAACTAAATAGACATTTCTCCAAAGAAGACATACGGATGGCTAACAAACACATGAAAAGATGCTCAACATCACTCATTATTAGAGAAATGCAAATCAAAACCACAATGAGGTACCACTTCACACCAGTCAGAATGGCTGCGATCCAAAAATCTGCAAGCAATAAATGCTGGAGAGGGTGTGGAGAAAAGGGAACCCTCCTACACTGTTGGTGGGAATGCAAACTAGTACAGCCACTTTAGAGAACAGTGTGGAGATTCCTTTAAAAATTGCAAATAGAACTACCTTATGACCCAGCAATCCCACTGCTGGGCATACACACCGAGGAAACCAGAACTGAAAGAGACACATGTACCCCAATGTTCATCGCAGCACTGTTTATAATAGCCAGGACATGGAAACAACCTAGATGTCCATCAGCAGATGAATGGATAAGAAGGCTGTGGTACATATACACAATGGAGTATTACTCAGCCGTTAAAAAGAATTCATTTGAATCAGTTCTGATGAGATGGATGAAACTGGAGCCGATTATACAGAGTGAAGTAAGCCAGAAAGAAAAATACCAATACAGTATACTAACACATATATATGGAATTTAGGAAGATGGCAATGACGACCCTGTATGCAAGACAGGAAAAAAGACACAGATGTGTATAATGGACTTTTGGACTCAGAGGGAGAGGGAGAGGGTGGGATGATTTGGGAGAATGGGAATTCTAACATGTATACTATCATGTAAGAATTGAATCGCCAGTCCATGTCTGACGTAGGGTGCAGCATGCTTGGGGCTGGTGCATGGGGATGACCCAGAGAGATGTTGTGGGGAGGGAGGTGGGAGGGGGGGTCATGTTTGGGAACGCATGTAAAAATTAAAGATTTTAAAATTTAAAAATAAAAAAAATAAAAATAATAAAAAAATAAAAATATTTAAAAAATTTAAAAATAAAGTAAATTTAAAAAATGTAGGTCTCAAACACAAGACAATATAAAATATCTAAAAGGAAAGAAATCCTTAGATGTGCTGAAATCATGTATTCTATGGCTTTAACTGATGACAACTGAAATTCAGCTATCATGTTCAAAAGTAAAGAGAAAAAAATGAAATTTAAAAAGTTTTTATTTAACACCAAACCAAGAAATAGAAGTCCTAAAAGGTAACAAACATCTTGCTTTCTGAATAGGCACCCTATCCTTAATAAATATTTGAGCATGCACACTGACATATAAAATACATATTTGTGATCTCCCATACCAAGAAATGAGTATGGAAGATCCAATGCAACCCACTCCAGTATTCTTGCCTGGAGAATCCCATGGACAGAGAAGCCTGGTGGGCTACAGTCCAGAGTCACAAAGATTTGGACATGACTAAAGCAAAATGGCGTGCATGCACACGCATATACACACACACACACACACACACATTGTAGATATAAACTCCACAGTAAAAAATACAAAATAATGAAAAGAACATGGATAAAATGCAAGATTTATACCAAACTGTATTTAAAAGAACAGATGAAATCAGGGGGTTTATTTTTTCATTTTTAATTTTCTAGGAGAGTATCTTATATTAAGGAAGTCTATTTTGCTTTCTCCAATAAAGAGTTTTTAGGAACACTATAAATTAAAGTAGAAGATTGTAATTAGTGAGGTTCTATAATTCTTTTATTGATACATTTACATACTAAAGGCTACTCCAACTGGCCTCCAAGTATATTTCAATGAAATTAGAAGTGAAATTCAACATATACCAAATAAAATCAAATGCGTTTTTAGTTTACAGTGTATTTTGTAAATTGACTTTTATGCACCCCATCCACAAAATTCCACAGTTCTTTACTGGACAAAGAAAGCTTATAGTACCATTTCTCCTTTGCTTTGTTTTGAAAAAGAAAAAAGGCTTTAGACCTCCTTTCTGGTCTCCAGCTTTTAAACGTCATATTGGACTCTTTTGCAACGCCAAGGACTGCAGCCCACCAGGATCCTCTGTCCATGGGGATTCTCCAGGCAAGAATACTGGAGTGGGTTGCCATTTCCTTTTCCGAGATCTTCCTGACCCAGGGATTGAACCTATGTCTCTTGCATCTCCTGGGCTGGCAGGTTCTTTACCACTAGCGCCTCCTGAGAAGCCCAGGTCCGAGGCTACCTAGCCTTTAAAAGGGCATGGGTCTTTCAGGTCATCATTGTCCTCTCCAATAACTACAGTCCTGCACCAACTCATTTTAGTTGGCAAAACCCCACTACAGATTATAAATTACTTGTGGGCAGAGAATGGCCAGGTTTTAGTCATCAAATTATAACACCTGTCATACGACCAGTACCAAAAAGGGAGTCAATGCTGAGTAAATAAAAAGATGTGGATCACTTTAAAAACAAAACAACAAAAACCCCTTAGTCTGTCACTTCTGGGCATCTGGCATTCTGGGAGCATGCTGATGTTTTTTTTAAGACATCAGCAGAGTGCTGATTTCTCTGGTAGAAAAGCCCAATCAGCATATATTATATTTAGGTTTTGAAGCTTTCCTTGAAGTTTTTCCTAATTTTTTGACAACTGAAGGAAAAACACCAAATAGTCAGGAAATCTAAGCCATAAGTAAACCTCTATCTCTAGCCAGTTAAGAGTTTCCTTATCTTTCCTCATCTATAAGAATGAAAGGACTTAAATATATCTTTTCAAGTCATAAAACTTTATGTTGTAATCTCTGTGTTCTTCTGGGTTACTCTCACATTTCATGAAGCTTAAAAGCTTGTCTCTTTTTGCTACTAAAGATCCTTGAAAACCAACGAGGCAGGACCCAAAGAAGGTTACTTCTGGGTTAAGGACTGTTCTGTATTCCTGAAGGAACCAAAAGCCAATCTCAGCATAATTAAATTTTTCTTTCTAAGGGATTCTATTAAATATTTTCATCCTATCCTTCCATTCTAAATTGACTATTTAGATTACTGTTTTCTTCATGTAAAAACTGTTCTTTCTGAATGTATTCTATCTCTATGTATCTGTAGCTCAAAACAAAGTGCTAATCACAGAATATATTTCAGAATTAAAAAAAATAATAATTATGCCTCTTTTAAAGTTTCTCGTTTTCTAAAGTCACCTCAGTGTTTGCCTCTTCTATTACCTGAGCGACTGTATTTCCTCCATGATTCTCTCTGTGCTCTCTAAATTCCTCAGAGCCACTGGTTCTTAGTTATACTTAGTTATACTAAGTTCCCCAAACCCCGCAAAAAAAAAAAAACTACAAATGTGGTATGTACAGTTGTACAAAGATGAATGAAAAAAGCAGGAATTCTTTAACTCTTATTAAAATGCTTGAACCCAAAACAGCAATATACTACGGATATAAAAGTTCAATTAAAAAGTATGCTATTTTTACAGTTTCCTAGAGAACACAGTTCAAATTCCAAAGGAAAAAAAAAGCTATTCAAATAATAAACCAGTGTAAATAAAAATCTAGTGGTATGTTTCTGATCTTCCCAAAGGGGCATGGCAGTGGCTGGAGGAGGATATAGCCATAATGGTTCTTGAACGGATAACTGCATTCTCTGGAAGGATACTGTATTAGTCACTTGTTTAACACACAAGAAAGCTCTAATTTACTCAGTAATTTAGCTTCTGTAGCCTCTTCAATCTTGACTTCTCTACTGAGGCTTTCCCATAATAAGGCACACATCATCCTATTAGCCCTTTTTGGTGATATGAACAGTCCCAATAAAAAACAAAAAGCAAAACACGTAAAAAGCAACAAGGTGCTGATATGATGCATTCACAAAGCATTTCTGAGCAGAAAATTATCCATAGAGCAGGAGAGCTACCCCAGAACACTAAGAGACAAATCTGTCTAGGTGCATAGCAGTATCACTCAACTATCTTCAGCCTTACACCAACTGAGGAAAAGTGTAACTATTAATATTATCAGTAATAGTGGCTCACTAGTAGTTTGAAGAAGTAGAAAGGGGGTCCCTGACAGGGTGTAGGGATGTGGAGGGGGTGTATAAGATTTCAGAAATACAGTTGTAAATCCTTTCCTCCCTTCCTTCAACGCTGTAACCCTTAAAATGCCCTCACCACTCACCTTGTTGTTGTTTAAGTAGTGTCCAACTCTTTCGTGCCCCATGGACTGTAGCCTGCCAGGCTCCTCTGTCCATTCCCAGGCAAGAATACTGGAGTGGGTTGCCATCTCCTTCTCAAGGGGATCATCCTGACCCAAAGATTGAACCCTCATCTCCTGCATTGGTAGGCAGATTCTTTACCACTGAGCCACCAGGAAAGCCCCCACCACACACCATACCCTGACATTTACCTTTTGGGAATCCCCTAATGCTAGGAAGATGAGAGAAAGTAGCTGTTTAAATTTCAAAAGACAATCATCACAAATTCATCCTAAATTCATCATCACTACCAGAATTAAGAACTCTAGTACCAACAGTAATAGAGAACTCTGTTCCTAATAGTCCCAGTGTTGTTCTTGATATTGTTAATTTTACACAGTTTCTTAGTTTTTAGGAAAGTTCAAAAACAAAGAGAAAACCAAAAAACAGAAAACATTACAGGGCCATGTATTACGCTCATGTAAAAAGAAGGGAAAATCTATAGGATTCACAATTTCCTACAGGACAAGCTTTAAACTCTTACTGGTAGCAACTAAACAATTCGGTCAACAACCTTTAATCTGGTCACAACCTTTCTTTCAGCACCATTTCCCAAAATCAGATGCCACAAACCAGTGCTTCAGGCATTTGGAACACTGTATGTACTGTCCTGTATCTTTTGGTACTTTGCTGTTTCACTGCTTTTTCAGCTGGTGTTTGGTGGCTTCTGGAACTTTACTTACCCACATCATGAAACCTTATTCAACAAGGGCAAATGTAAAGCCTGACTCTCACAAGCTCTTTTTGAGGGCTGGAATTGGCTTCAATCACAGAAGGTCCTTTGAACTCTGTCACTCAGCCCACTCACTAATGTTTGAATAGATTAACCCTGTTCCATTCATCAGAAAACTAGATGAGACAGAAACAGGGTCTTGGTATAAGAGTAAGGGTAGGAACGGACTAGAAAGCATGGAGCCAGAAATCTCGATCTAACAAAAGACAAAAGGAAAATTCATGTGTTCACACCAGCCAGACTTTTAAAAACTGTGCACCTATTATTATGCAAGCGCCAAGGTATCCCTAGACTCAGAGTTTTGTTTGCTCTTACACAACGTTTATTGGATGAGTTGCCTTTCCTTGCTCACTTCAGAATACCGATCAATTATGACTGCTTTAATGTAATCATTCTGGCTGAAGCTCATGTTAGCAGAACAGATAACTTACCTCGGATCATCTCCCATAATATGATTTCCAGCTCATTAAATAACAGTTTTAACACACAGTGTCACACATACTGTCGAAAGGATTTACAAACGTACAATAAACCTCACAGCATAATAAATACACTACCTGAAAGAGTGACGATTCCCCTGGGTTGAGGCTCAAACCGCAAGTATTTGTTACAAAAGTCGGCAGACTCGAGGGCCAAAAACAAAACATTGCCCAAAAAGTAGCCGGCTGTTTGGCCCACTGAATTACAGGTAGAAGCATAACCCACGTTTTCCCGGGATAACATAGTTAACGCCCAACCATCCACAGCGATGTCCTGGGTGGCTGCCAGGAATTCAAACAAAAAGAAAGTCACAGTGAGAGCAACCACGTCGGGGGTTCGGCCATCTATATTTCCGAGCAAATAGTCGACTTGAGTGGAGAGATATATCATGAAGAATCCCAATATATACTGTGTTGGGACAAGCCAAGATTTGCGACGACCAAAGTTCTTAAAGTAAACCGCATCAACCAACGGGGCCCAGAGCAATTTGAGACTGAAAGGCCAAAAGACAAAACTGAAGAACGCTTGATCTGTATAGCTAACATTTTTGCTCTGCAAAATGAGTGGGATGCTTCCCGCCAAGCCCAGTGGAATGCCCTGAAGTACGTAAAGAAAGAGCAACAGCAAAATGCTACTCAATTCCGCCCGGCAGCTCCGTGGGGTTTTTGAGAAATCAACAGTGCTGATATCCCGAAGAAGAGCTTCTTTGTCCCCTTCCCCGCCCACCACCTCCGGAAGATTATCATCCCAGGAGCCCGGCGGCAGAGGACCACTCTTCAAATCTAGAGAGTGGTTGAAAGTCCCTGGCCGTCGTTGCCGACTGCTGTCCTTGTGGGAGACGGTGGGTGACATATCAGAGACGATGCAGAGCCCCGTTTGAGGGGGGCCGGGACTGAGCGTCTTGGATCCGTCTAGTCCCAGGTCCAAGGCTGTCGCTCTGGACCGGGGTCTCTATGGCTCAGGAAGGGGGGCAGGGCGCGGGTTGATAAGGGCACTTCTTACTGTGGCCCGCAGAGCTGAAGCCGGGAGCCAGTCCGCTGGCTGCAAGCCGAGGCAAAACCCAAGTAGGTGCCCCTTGGAGCGGCGTCGAGGAGCCTGAAGAAATCCCCCGGGCAGCCGCCCCGGGGTCTGGGCTGGAGGACGGGGCCGTGGTGCTGCTATGGAAACGGGCTCCTAGCTGCGGCGAGGAGAAACGGCCAGTCCAGCCAACCCACGGTCCTCTCGCCGTCACCAAAGCAGCAGACAGCACTTTCTCCACCGGACACCATAGACCTCTGATAACTTCCTGTCTGGAGCTTCAGGAAGCGGTCCTAGTCTCAAATAAGTCCTGAACCCGCCTCCAGGGCAAGCCAATCAGGACACACTCTCGTGGCCGAGTTCGGAAACAATGCTCGGTAGGAACCTGAAGCCCCAGTGGCCGAGACCTCTTGGGAGGATTAACGCGAACGCACCGCGCAGCCGGGGCGGGGCATCGCTCGAGCTCCGGCACTGTGAGCGCATGCGACTGTATGGAAAGCGTGGGTCTCGTTCATTGGGCCCCTGCAGGCACGTGAGGGCGGATTCAGCTAGGCCTATGCCGACAGCCGAAGATTTCTACGGTGCAACCTCTGATTCCCGGTGACTCAAAGAGGGCTTGTCACTAAGCTCAGTTCAGTTTAGTCGCTCAGTCGTGTCCGACTCTGTGCGATCCCATGGACTGCAGAACGCCAGGCCTCTGTCCGTCACCAACTCCCGGGGCTTGCTCAAACTCCTGTCCATCCAGTCGGTGATGCGATCCAACCATCGCATCCTCTGTCGTCCCCTTCTGCCTTCAACCTTTCCCAGCATCAGGGTCCCTTCCAATGAACCAGTTCTCATCAGGTGACCAAAGTATTGGAGCTTCAGCTTCAGCATCAGTCCTTCCAATGAATATTCAGGACTGATGTAGTCACTAGGCTGGAGGTGGGCAAAGCCCAAACAATGACTGGGTATTTTGTGATGCTCCCGCTTTCATGGGTCGGGTAGAAACAGTGAGGAGAAGGACTGAGTTTATGGAATTTACTTAGCAGGCAGAGACGGTTTGTGCCCTCCAGAGGGTAAAAAAAGAGTCCTGGCTAAAAGGCTAAGCGCCTTCCTTACAGTACCTCCTCATTCCTGGAATGAATGAAACTGCTCAAGGCGCGCTAGCTTTCTTCGTAGTCTGTTTTTTAAAGTTGGGGAAGAAGTTTAGGGGAACTGGTGTCTGGATAACTAGTTAAATTGGATAGATTGGAATGATAAGATTCCTTATCGTTCTATTTTTTAGTTACTGTAAAATATCTAGTAAAAACCAAATGTTAAAATCTTATTTATTGTTAACAGGTGTGCATTATTGAAATGATCACGGAGAACTTAATCTTGAGCAACCTGTAGCGCCTATTTGCAGGGCTGGAGTAGAAACGCTGATTGGAACACCAGTGGTAGCCACAGGGGGCAAGGGGAGGCTCGGATGAATTGGGAGATTAAGTTTTACATAAATACACTATCAAGTAAAGTGGGAATCCTAAAATTAAGGAGGGAGTTTCCTGGTGGTCTAATGGTTAGGGCTCTCTGCACTTTCACTTGGGTGACCCAGGTTTGTTCCCTGGGGGAGGGGGGAACTAAGATCTGGTAAGCCCCATGGCTAGGCCAAAAAGAAAAACGTATAATTCAATATAAACATACTAAATCTTACACCATTTAAGAGATAAAGCATCATATTGTTGGCCTCTTCCATATACAAATGTTGAAATTTTGACAACTGCTTATCTCAAAATTATTCAGGGAAGAAAAAGTTGGATTCCTGAAGATGGACCTTAAATTTGAATTAAAAAGTTACACATTTATTACATGTAACCTATAGTTTACACATGAAACCAAGCTATACAAATAATGTACTTCTAAAGACTAACATTCTGTAATGTTTCAGGAAAGTTTTGGCAGAAATGGTAGTTGTTAGATGAAATTCCATTTGTGAGCATCAAAGGTCTATGTACTTGCTGATAATTTTCTTAAAGTACTTAGGCATATTAAGTTAAAAGTAAATACTTGCTGAATAGTGAATTATGTAATAGAAAGTTTAATACTAAGCTCAGTTCAGTTCAGTCGCTCAGTCGGTGTCCGACTCTTTGCGACCCCATGAATCGCAGCACGCCAGACCTCCCTGTCCATCACCATCTCCCAGAGCTCGCTCAGACTCACGTCCATCGAGTCCGTGATGCCATCCAGTCATCTCATCCTCTGTCGTCCCCTTCTCCTCCTGCCCCCAATCCCTCCCAGCATCACAGTCTTTTCCAATGAGTCAGCTCTTTGAATGACGTGGCCAAAGTACTGGAGTTTCAGCTTTAGCATCATTCCTTCCAAAGAAATCCCAAGGCTGATCTCTCATTCAGAATGGACTGGTTGGATCTCCTTGCAGTCCAAGGGACTCTCAAGAGTCTTCTCCAACACCACACTTCAAAAGCATCAATTCTTCTGCGCTCAGCCTTCTTCACAGTCCAACTCTCACATCCATACATGACCACAGGAAAAACCATAGCCTTGACTAGACGGACCTTAGTCGGCAAAGTAATGTCTCTGCTTTTGAATATACTATCTAGGTTGGTCATAACTTTTCTTCCAAGGAGTAAGTGTCTTTTAATTTCATGGCTGCAGTCACCATCTGCAGTGATTTTGGAGCCCAAAAAGATAAAGTCTGGCACTGTTTCCACTGTTTCCCTATCTGTTTCCCACGAAGTGATGGGACTGGATGCCGTGATCTTCGTTTTCTGAATGTTGAGCTTTAAGCCAACTTTTTCGCTCTCCTCTTTCACTTTCATCAAGAGGCTTTTTAGCTCCTCTTCACTTTCTGCCATAAGGGTGGTGTCATCTGCATATCTGAGGTGATTGATATTTCTCCCGGCAATCTTGATTCCAGCTTGTGTTTCTTCCAGTCCAGCGTTTCTCATGATACACTCTGCATAGAAGTTAAATAAGCAGGGTGACAATATACAGCCTTGACGTACTCCTTTTCCTCTTTGGAATCAGTCTGTTGTTCCATGTCCAGTTCTAACTGTTGCTTCCTGACCTGCATACAGATTTCTCAAGAGGCAGGTTAGGTGGTCTGGTATTCCCATCTCTTTCAGAATTTTCCACAGTTTATTGGGATCCACACAGTCAAAGGCTTTGGCATAGTCAATAAAGCAGAAATAGATGTTTTTCTGGAACTCTCTTGCTTTTTCCATGATCCAGCGGATGTTGGCAATTTGATCTCTGGTTCCTCTGCCTTTTCTAAAACCAGCTTGAACATCAGGAAGTTCACAGTTCACATATTGCTGAAGCCTGGCTTGGAGAATTTTGAGCATTACTTTACTAGCATGTGAGATGAGTGCAATTGTGCAGTAGTTTGAGCATTCTTTGGCATTGCCTTTCTTTGGAATTGGAATGAAAACTGACCTTTTCCAGTCCTGTGGCCACTGCTGAGTTTTCCAAATGTGCTGGCATATTGAGTGCACCACTTTGACAGCATCATCTTTCAGGATTTGAAACAGCTCAACTGGAATTCCATCACCTCCACTAGCTTTGTTCCTAGTGATGCTTTCTAAGGCCCACTTGACTTCACATTCCAAGATGTCTGGCTCTAGATTAGTGATCACATCATCGTGATTATCTGGGCCATGAAGATCTTTTTTGTACAGTTCTTCCGTGTATTCTTGCCACCTCTTCTTAATATCTTCTGCTTCTGTTAGGTCCATACCATTTCTGTCCTTTATCGAGCCCATCTTTGCATGAAATGTTCCCTTGGTATCTCTAATTTTCTAGTTAGTATGAAAGTGGAAATTATTTCCATTTCAAGACTAATTTTACAACATATTACAAATTCCCATTCATATTGTCAACATCCATTTAGATTTACATATTGCAGAATAGCTATCTGTGTGTGTGTGTGTGCTTTTTATCTTGCCCATAAGTTCTTGATACAATCATGATTAAATTCTATTTAATTTTTATATGGTTAGAAAATTTCTTTCATTATTTTTAAAAAACAGGATATATAGGTAAACTGAATCCTTGCATGTTCAAAATATGTAGTTGTTGATTTCCAACTTCTACTATTACTGATAAGTAAAAAATATTCACCTGATTTTATTTCTTTTGTAAACAGCTTGTTCTTTTTGTCTGATACTTAAGATTTTTTTCTTAATTTCTAGATGTGCCTTTTATAAAATAAATCATAATCCTTTCTGGTTATATTCATTGTCTATTGCTGAGTAACATATTACTTCAAAAGTTAGCACTTTAAAAGAATAAACATTTTATCTCACAGTTGTTGGCTAGGAGTTCAGAAATGGTTTAGCTGGGTGTTTCCGGCTTGGTATCTCTCACGAGGTTGCAGTGAGATGTCAGCTGGGCTGTCAGTCATCTGAATGCTTGACTGGGGCTGGAGAATCCATTTCCAAGATGGCACACTCATATGACTGTTGGAAGGAGGCCCCAGTTCCTTGCCATGTGAAGCTCCCTGTAAAACTGATTAGATAGTTTTCCGACATGGTGGTTGGTCTCCTGCAGAGCAGGTGGTCTAAGAGAAAGAGGAAGGAAGAAGTTACAGTGCTTTTATGACTCAGTTGCAAATGTCACATACTGTCACTTTTAAAAAAATCTCTGCTATATTCCATTCATCATAAAGTCCAGCCAACACTCAAGAGAAGGAGAATAAAGCTCCACCTCTTGAAGAGAGACTTCCCTGGGGCTCAAGCAGTAAAGTGTGTTTGAAGAGAAGCATGTCGAAGGACTCGTGAGCATAGTTTAATCTGTCACACTGGGAATCAGTGAATCATTTCAATCTGAAGATAAAAATCTTCCAATTCAGTGAAGTTTTCTTGTATTATTAAAAAAATTACATGTACTAATTTATCTGTAGGTTTTTAAGGATTTTAAAAATTGAGACATTCTCATGAAGGAAAGGTACAATATTGGCTTAATTCAGGTGTAGGTACCAATAGAAGGACTTTGATATATTATAAATCATTTGAATTATAATTTGCTATTATATTTGTCATCTAACCCCTAAATCCTATCAGTTGCAGAGTTAATATTAACTATAGTTACATATATTAAATATTTAACATTAATATTAAATGTTAAATATATTAAACATATTAATTTATGACTCTATTTATATTACTATTGTTGTTAATATAACTAACCTCAGCATACCAACTCTGTAATACCTACACCTACTCTGATACTGTATTCAGTACCTCTGATACCAGTATTGTTACTGATGTTTCCTAGAGCCTCAAAGAAACTCTAGGAACGTCAAGGGTAAAAAAGAACATAGACTACTGAAATATGCTATAGGCCAATTATTTTCTTAGATATTCAGATGCCATAACAAAATATACTGAAGTCCATTAGGCCAAGAAATTCAATAGCAATTGGTACTAGTGGAGTATTATAAACAAAAAATTTGTGTCTTGTTAATGTAAGCCCTCAGAACTATTCTTGCGTGTACAGATAGCTTTTGTGTACTTATTATATCAACTGTGACCTGTGTGGACAAGTAATCCTGCATTTCTAAGTAGTCAAAACAAATCTGTTAGTAACATATTGTTTTTTAAAGTCCAGTAAACTTACCAGGAGGAATCCAGACATAGGTGTCTACGCTGACTAGAAGTTTCTAATCTAAAACATGTGGTCATACTGGCTATGACTCACACTCACACACAAGCACAAACCAAGAAGTTCAACAACTGATATTAACTTGTTGTCTAAAATAATCCAAAATAATACAATTGCTTTTGGCTATTTTCAGGCCAACCAATAGAGCCATACAATAGCGAATACGTCTTGAACCCATCAAAAAGAAAAGATGAAATGATTACTCTTTTATTTTAAAGGCCACTTGGTTAGGCTTCCCTGGTGGCTCAGGGGTTAAAGCATCTGCCTGGAATGTGGGAGACCCGGATTCGATCCCTGGGTGGGAAGATCCCCTGGAGAAGGAAATGGCAACCCACTCCAGTACTCTTGCCTGGAGAATCCCATAGAGGAAGGAGCCTGGTAAGCTACAGTCCATGGGGTCGCAAAGAGTCGGACATGACTGAGTGACTTCACTTTCACTTTCACTTGATTGCCTGAAGTTGATCAAACTGATCTTTGATACTTAGTCCCCTGATTATGTACAGGCTAGCTAAAAAATTAAATAGAAGTTAGTTTCTAAACCTCTCTTATATTTATGATTGTCCTCATTATTCCATTTTCCACAATCTGCCAGAGGTTTAAACGTTATAGCATGGCTATCCAGATCTGACATTCAAATGATAATACTGAATCAAAGAGTCCAAAGCCGTCTTGGTCAATTCCTTTGATTTAGAAGCTGAATTCTGCCCAAAAGTATGTTGAGGGTGAAGAATGGGTCAGGAAATCCTAATATAAGATATGGTGTAATCTTGGTGTAAGTAAGGTGTAATATAATGCCAGATATTATGTATAGTAAGCCAGCTGGTCATACATTATGTATATTTCACATTAAATATCTAAACTCTTGAGGCTTTTTAGAGGTTTCAACCCTAACGTCTTCCCTCAACTTGATATGGCAGTTTTAAAACATAGCTTCCAAATTCTTTGTCACTTCTCCCTTTGAGAAGGAGAATCTATGTCCCTTTCCTTGAATCTAGGCTCTATGAACAATAGAATACAGGTTAAATGATGCTGGAATAATTTCCAGGTTCGAGTCTTAAGGAACTGGTAGTTTTTACTTTCTGTCTCTTGAGATAATCCACTCTTAGAGTTGAATTCCATGCACTAAGGGAATTAGATATTCAGATGCCATAACAAAATATACTGAAGTTTTGCTGAGCTCCCACTCAACAGCATCAACTTGACAGCTGTGTGTGTGAGCCATCTTAAAATGGACTCTTCCAGCCCCAGGTTGAACTGCCCTTGCTGCCATCACATAGAACAGAGGCAAGTCTTCCCCGCTAAAGTGAAAAAAGGGAAAGTGTTAGTTGCTCAGTCGTTTTGACTCTGCGACCCCATGGAGTGTAACCTGCATCTCCTGCATTGCAGGTGGATTCTTTAATGTCTGAGCCACCAGCGATGTCCACAGCTAAGTCATGCCCAGATTGCTGTTGACTCATCATAAGGCCTCGTGGTGGTCTTCCTGCCTGACAAACTGAGACATTTTCCTACACATCTGGGAGCACTCCCGCGCCAGGCTCAGCAAAAGTGGAACAACTGTCACCACTACTATGAAAATAAGGCCACTACCGTGGGGGACTTTCAGCCAATACTGTCGAGAGCAGCTGCTCTTTTTACATACTGAGGACCCCTTACTCGCTTCTGTTAAGTGAGAAAAGGGAGTAAAAGGGAGTAAAACTCCCTTTCCTTTGGGAAACTGGCCTGCCTTGATTGGCGTGTTCTGATAAAGCTAGTGAAACTGCCAATGTAAAACCCTCCTGGAGGTAAACATAATCCTTTATTGCCTTCAGTTGCCCCACTCCATCCTCCGTTACTTACACTTGAATAATCTTAAGCATGAACACAGGGTCTACACTAGGCCTGTCAGAGGCTATTGTGTGGATTTGCTAAAATTTACCAACCAGGCTCATACTTATAACACTGATGACCATTTAGCTTCTTTCTGGTTTGATGATTTGTTTTCTCAAAACTCCCCCAAATACACACGTAAAATGTAAAATATATATCAATATTATCAATGGTATAAATATAAAACACATATATTTTAAAGTTAAATTTCTGGGTCAAAATATATATTTAAAATGTAAAATGTAATATTGCCAAATGGTCCTCCAAAAAGTTTTATACTAATGTATAATGTTTAGCTGTGATTAATTGCATCTGCTTCCCCCCATCAACCTTTGTATTTCAGACTTGTCAGTGTACACCAATATGAGAACACCAAAATGTGATGCTATTTTAATTGTTTTCTATTAATGATAAAAGCCTATGTTCACCTTGGGAACTCCCTGGTAGTCTAGTGAATTGAACCCCCCAGAGGTCAGGGTTCAATCCATGGTCAAGGAAGCCAAAAGCAAAGAACAACAAAAATACATATTTTTATATCAATTTTAAAAAATTTTATTTCTTTTTTCCTATGACTTAGGGCTGAAGTTCTCAAAAACAAGATATTTTAATTACATCAAAAAGTTACTTATTATTGATGTTTACTTATAAAAATTATTTATTTAGTTAGTTGTAGCATGTGGGATCTAGTCCCCTGACCAGGGATTGAACCCAGGCCCCCTGCACTGTGAGTGAGGAGTCTTAGCCACTGGACCACCAGGCAAGTTCCCTGTTATTTACTTTTACCAACAAAAAAATGTCACTCACCATCTGGTTCTACAGGAATGAAGTCCTTAGCCACTGAAGTTGCTGACCTTGACCCACCCTGAAAGTTCACGGCAAAGATCAAGAATGAGGCACTTTATGCTCGGGAAAACTGGCAGAACAGACCTTCTCATAGTAAGCTATTTGCAGGAGAAGATTTTATGACCCAAATTTCTTTCACGTTCTCATGTCTAGAAAGCTCTAAAATCATTAAAGAGACATCAGCTCCTCCTGACTAGCAGCAACCTTCTACTCGAATGTTTACTCGATTGCACATACTTTGCCAAAATCACATACACACTGATCTCTCCCTTACCTCTTCCTAGTGGTTCATCAGAACTCTCTGAGAGACTGTCCCTTGGGCTATAGTCTTTAATAAGTTCCCAAACAGAACTGAACTCACAGCTCTCACATTGTGCTTTCTTTATTTTTTTAGTTGACACTATCAATTTTTATTCCTTTGCTGGTATCCTGTTTTTCCATTTGGAAGCTTGTGGAGTTTTCCTTTGTATTTGGAGTTCAGAATTCTCACCATGTATGTTTTTCTATTAATCTTATTCAACATTTATTAGGTCTTTTTGAACAAAATTCAGAATTTTTCATGAATTTAGGGAAATTTTCTTTTATAATTCATTTGATTTCTCCTTTCTTTCTTTCCTCTTCATTAACTCCTACTGGAAATCCCGTTGTTTACTGGATTTATCTCTTTAGCCTTCTTGTTACTGAAAGTAGGGTCTGGGTGCTCGCTGCTCGAAAGCCAGTAAAGAAGCCAGATTGGTGAAAAGAAAAATTTGCTTTCTTTCAGACAACCAGAGTAGTGGCGGGGGAAGAGACACATGTGTGTCCAAAGGCCGACTCCGCCTATCCTCAACAGTTAGGGGACAAGAGCTTATATAGATGGAGGGGCTACAGGCAGAAAGAGCACAGTCAGCTCAGTCACCTTAAAACTGGTCACTGGTGGTCTGACCAGAGTCATCTTGATTATTTTAAGTACAGTTAATCTTCAGTTACAGGGTCAGTTTGTTTCCATTTCTTTGAGGTCGATTCTTGGAACTGTGGCAGCTTATATGGTGACTACAGTCTGGTCATCATGTAGTTAACATCTCACTTGGGGGAGGTTTCAGTATCCACAAGATAGCTCATGGGATATGGCTCAGAATATTATCTATAGCCCCTGAGAAAGAACTAAAGGTCCTTGGTCTTGCTTACTGACCAAGCTATTATTGCTTTGTCCTATCTGACTGCTTTTCTTTGCTTTTGCATTTTCTCACTTCTCTGATTAAATTTATTCTTTGGCTAAAGTTTTTCCATAGACAAAAGGCAAGTGGAGGACATGCATGGGGGTGGGGGTGGCAAGGACCATAGGGTCCTGCTCCATTTCTCCCACAATGTTCCCTTTTCTTTTTGCTTTATGTTACTAGAAACTTCCAAACTAGGTCTATCCAAAACAAATGGGAATTACATAATCAAAATCTGTGCATGTTGCCAGGGATTAGGGAGAGGGAGGAATGAATAAGGGGAGCACAGATGATGCTTAGTAGAGTGAAACTACTCTGTGTGATACTGTAATGATAGTTATATGTCACTATGTATTTGTCCAAACCCATAGAATGTGTGACACCAACATGAACTATGAACTGCGGGTGATACTGATGTATCACAAATGTACCACTCTGTGGGCAATGTTGATTATGGGGGAGACTATGCATGTGTGGGGCAAGGGGCATGCAGGAAATGTATTCGTGTTCTGCTCAATTTAGCTGTGAAAAAATAAGCCTATTTTTTTTAAAAAAAACTGTGCATTTCAAAATGATGTAAACTTATCTCATTAGGAAAATGACTATAAAAAGCTATTTGCATGGGGATTGGGAAGGATGAAGGTTTGATAAATTAAGAATAGTAGATTACCAATAACTACTGATGTTTGGTAATACTGAAATTCATTATACCATTCTGTTTATTTCATACGTGTTCAATATTCTATGTAATGAAAGGTAAGAAAAAAAACCAACAAAAAATTGATTAACTAATGTTCTGCTCCAAAATCACTGCGGACAGTGAGGACAGACATGCTGTCCAAAGACGCTGCTTGGAAAAAAGCTGATGGACCCAGACAGTGTATTGAAAATCAACAAAGGTCTACCTAATCAAAGCTATGGTTTTTCCAGTAGTCATTTACAGATGTGAGAATTGATCATAAAGAAGGCTGAGCACTGAAGAACTGATGCTTTTGAACTATGGTGCTGGAGAAGACTCTTAAGAATCCCTTGGACTGCCAGGAGATTCATACCAGTCAGTCCTAAAGGAAATGGACCCTGAATATTCATTCAAAGGACTGATGCTGAAGCTCCAATACTTTGGCCGCCAGATGCAAAGAGCCAACTCATTGGAAAAGATTCTTATGCTGGGAAAGATTGAGGGCAGGAGGAGAAGGGGGCGACAGAGGATGAAATGGTTGGATGGCATCACCGACTTAATCGACATGAGCTTGAGCAAACTCTGGGAATTAGTGAAGGACAGGGAAGCCTGGCGTGCTGTGGTCCACGGGTCTCAAAGGGTCGGACGCGACTGAACGACTCAGCAACAGCAAGTGTTCTGCTATTTGATCTGTTTCAGAAAACAAAAACAAACTGAGAGCTTTACTGGAAGGATATTGATGGCCTTGCAGAATCAGTGGAAGACTGGGAAACCGGCCTTAGGAAAAACACAGAAACCGCTGCAGTCTTGACAGCAGGAGTTATAGCTATGGATTTTCAGGAAACTTTTCAAAAAACTGCTCCACTCCTAGGCCTTTGGTCTTTGAGCTTCAAATTTTTCCTGGGTTCTATTAAGAGAATTAATACCGCCATCTAGTGGTCTCTTCCTAAAACTGTGTGTGGTTGCAGATCTCTTAATTTTTCATTCATATGAGAGTGAACTGGAATCTTCTGTATCTTCCTCAGAATTTTTAATTGCTTTTTTTGGACAGGGGCAGGGAGGAGTAAAATTTTAGTGGACAGTTCTATGAGTCTTGACAAATATGAGCCATTTTCCACAAATAGTTGTAATAACCACAACCACCATCAAAACATGGAATAGTTTTATCAGTCTGCAAACTTCTCTGGGCTCATTTGAAATCAGCCTCCCCACCCAGCCCCCAGTTCCTGAAAAACCTTGATATGTTTGTTTGTTTTTAATAATTTTATTTATTTATTTTGGGGCTTCCCTGTGGCTCAGTGGTAAAGAACCTGCCTGCCAATGCAGGGGACACAAGTTCGATCCCTGATCCTGGAAGATCCCACATGCAGTGGAGCAGCTAAGCCCATGCGCCTGGGCTGTTGATCGTGTGCTGGACAGCCGACGTGCCTCAACTGATGATGCTCACACGCCTAGAGCCGGTGCTCCACAGCAAGAGAAGTCACCGCAATGAAAAGCCAGCGCACCACAGCTAGAGAGTATCCCCCACCCTCCACAACTAGAGTAAGTGCGCACAGCAATGAAGACCCAGCATAGCCATACATAGATAGATATTTTTCAATGTATGTATTTGTTTTTGGCTGCACTGGGTCTTCATTGCTGTGCTCGCTCTAGTTGTAGCGAGTGGGGGCTACTCTCTAGTTGCGGTGGGCAGGCTTCTCATTGCGATGGTTTCTCTTGTTGCAGAGCATGGACTCTGGAGCACATGGGCTTCAGTAGTTGCGGCTCCCGGTCCCCAGAGCACAAGCTCAATAGTTGTGGTGCTTAGCTGCTCTGAGACATGTCGGATCTTCCCGATCAGGAATGGAACTCACATCTCCTAAATCGGCAGGAGGGTTCTTTAGCACTGAGCCACCAGGGAAGATCCCCTGATATGTTTTTAATCCCTATAGTTTCACTTTTCCAAAATGTCAATTAAATGGAATCGTACAATATGTAGCCTTTACGTCTGACTTCTTCCAATCCACGTAATGCATTGGGATTCATCCATGTTGTTGCCTGTATTGATAGTTCCTTCCTGTGTACCTCCCCCCAGCCCCGCCTTTTTTTTTTTTCCTGAGTAACATTTCATTGTGTGAATGTACCAGCATGTGTTTATCCATTCACTAGTTCAAGAACATTTGGATTATTTGCAGATTTTTGGTGATGAAAGTCACTATAAACCCTTGCATACAGGTTCTTATGTAAATAAAGTTTTCATTTCTTGTGGGCAATTACCTAGGATAGGATTGCTGAGTTGTATGCTATGTGTATGGCCTTCCCTGGTGGCTCAGATCATAAAGACCACACCTACAATGCGGGAGAACTGGGTTTGATTCTTGGGTTGGGAAGATCCCCTGGAGGAGGGCATGGCAACTCACTCCAGTACTCTTGCCTGGAGAATCCCCACGGATAGGGGAGCCTGGCAGGCTGCAGTCCATGGGGTTGCAAAGAGTTGCACCCGAATGAGCGACTAAGCAGAGCACAGCATGCTATGCGTATATTTAACTTTACAAGATACTGCCAGTGTTTTTAAAGTAGTTGTGTCATTTTGCACTCCTGTCAGAAACATTTTTTCTCTGCTTATTACCTTCTACCTATTTATCCAGTATTGCCATACTTTACTTAAAATTTTTTCTTCTCTCATTTTATGGAATTTCAGAAGGCTGGGAAAATGACACCAAAATATTTAAAATAGCATATCATGTTTATTAACTATCTGTACTGCCTATTTTGGGGTTCCCAAGTGGCTCAGTGGTAAAGAATCCATGTGTCAATGCAGGAGATGCTGGTTCAATCCCTGGATCAGGAAGATACCCTGGAGAAGGAAATGGCTACCCCCTCCAGTATTCTTGCCTGGAAAAGCCAATGGACAAACAAGCTTGGCGGGCTATAATCCATGGGGTTGCAAAAGAGTTGGACATGACTTAGCAAGTAAACAACAACAACAACTGCCTATTTTGTGAATTTTGTCTGCACCTTTCTCACTCAGGTCTTGGTAATTTTTATTTTATTTATTATAATGTGCTGCATATATTTTAGAAATTAACATACCTATTCTTCTGCTGTTAAAATTTTCCTACTTTTTGTCATGTTCTAATGTACATGGTTTTAAAAATTAGGACAGAGAATATAGTGAAAGTGAAAGTGCTAGCCACTCAGTCATGTCTGATTCTTTATGACCCCAAGGACTGTAACCAGTCAGGCTCCTCTGTCCAAGGAATTATCCAGGCAAGAATACTGGCGTGGGTTGCCATTCCCTTCTCCAGGGGATTTTTCCAACCCAGGATTTGAACCTAGGTCCCCCACATTGGAGGTAGAGTCTTTATTAGTTGGGTACCCACAATTTGCTAGGCAGTGGAAGTGATGAAATTCCAGCTGAGCTATTTCAAATCCAGAAAGATGATCCTGTGAAAGTGCTGCACTCAATACACCAACAAATTTGGAAACCTCAGCAAAGGCCACAGGACCGGAAAAGGTCAGCATTCATTCCAATCCCAAAGAAGGGCAATGCCAAACAGTGTTCAAACTAATGCACAATTACATTCATTTCACATGCCAGCAAGGTAGAAGAACTAATGCTTTTGAACTGTGGTGTTGGAGAAGACTCTTGAGAGTCTCTTGGACTACAAGGAGATCCAACCAGTCAATCCTAAAGGAAATCAGTCCTGAATATTCATTGGAAGGACTGATGCTGAAGCTGAAACTCCAATACTTTGGCCATCTGATGCAAAGAACTGACTCATTGGAAAAGATTCTAGTGCTAGGAAATATTGAGGGCAGGAGGAGAATGGGACAACAGAATGAGATGGTTGGATGGCATCACTAACTGGATGGATATGATTTTGAGTAAGCTCCGGGAGTTGGTGATGGACAGGGAAGCCTGGCGTGCTACAGTCCATGGGGTTGCAAAGAATCGGACACGACTGAATGACTGAACTGAACTAAATGTATCACAATGAGCATATAATGAGGCTCAAGCTCCACTGGAAGTCAATCTGCCATCTTGGACCTAGTTGGTTTTAACTAGGTTTTGTCATGTCCTATGGCTATGTCATTCTTCTAAAAGTTGTGCCCTGCCCTTTTCTGTCCTGTTTCAGATTCAAGCTCTTGGTTACAAATTAAGCACATAATATATGTGAAACTGAGATCCCTTAAAACCAAGTTCCCCTGTCAAATTTATGATTAACCTCTCTACCCAAAACTTGATTCCTTTTCTTGTCCCACTCCTGATCCCCCTCAAGATTGAGGAGTATTAAAGAAAAGGGGGGGATTGAAACTGAGCAGGATCCTGGGGGCCCTCCCAAGTATAGTACAAAGTCCCTTCATGCCCCCAGTTCTTTTTTTTAGGAAAAAAATAAAAAGGCTTTGTCCTCCTAGGCCTTCCCCGAATTCCAAAGAGCAGACTGGAGCAGTTACTAATTAAGGAAGTGAAGGAAACAAAGGATAAGCAGTCAAGAAACAATGTTTAGCAATAAAGCTGTCTTATTTAACAGTCTGACGCACATTTTCAGTTGTTCTGCAGGAACTAAGACCCCTACCAAGGCAGAGGATTGTGATTACCTTTTGAGCACAAGAACTAGACCCCAGACTAGTGGAACCAGAAAGTTGATGATCCAGATTCCTGAAAACATCTGTTACCACCAACCAATCAGAAGAAAGTCATGTACCCTCAAGCTCTCACCCTAAATGTTGCCTTTAATAATCTTTCCCTGAAAGCCATAGGGAAGTTCAGGTTCTTTGAGGATAGTGGTGGTGGTTTAGTCCCTAAGTGGTGTCCGACTCTTGGTAACCCCATGGACTGTAGCCTGCCAGGCTTCTCTGTCCATGGGATTTTCCAGCAAGAATACTGGAATGGGTTGCCATTTCCCTCTCTAGGCTTTGAGCATGAGTTTCCTGTTTTCTTTGAATGGCTTCTGCAATAAACGCTGTACTTTCCTTTACCATAACTCAGTGTTATAAATTGCCCCTACTCTGTGGCAGGTGAGTAGCCCCAAGTTCAGTTCAGTAACACATGTGTAAGTATTATGATGCCTATTGCCAGAACTCTAAACTCATGGACATTATAAAAGGTGATTTTGATATATGAAAACAGCTTAAAGTCCTAAATTTTAAAATTTCATGTAAAGTGTTATCATCAATTATACAAAAAGTATAAGTATGAAAGCATACTACATTCCAAAACCTGAAGAGCTTCATTTTCTTCACCCTCACTGTGAGCTATTTTCTAAGTTACCATGTTTCATTCTTATATTTTGTTTTTAATATATGAACACTCCAACAGCAGCATTATTCACAATAGCCAAGATGTGGAAGCAACCCAAATGCCCATGGACAGTTAAATGGATAAACAATAATACATATATATTTTTCATACAAAATAGAATTTTATTCAGTCTTAAAAAGGAAGGAAATTCTGTCACATGCTACAACATGGTTGAAACTTGAGGACATTACGCTAAGTGAAATAAGCTGGTCACAAAAAGACAAATACTGTATGATTTCACTTATATGAGGTATTTAAAGTAGTCACATTCATAGAAACAAAAAATGCAATGGTGGTTATCAGAGGCTGAGAGGAGGAAGAAATGGGATGTTGATTTTTGCAGAATGAAAAAGTTATGGAGGTCTCTCTGTTGCACAACAATGTGACTATATTTAGCACTACTGAATTGTACATTTAAAGATGGTTAAGATGGTAAATTTTCTGTTATGTATTTTTTAAAACCACTGTGCTGTGCTTAATCACGCAGTTGTGTCCAACTCTCTGTGACCCCACAGACTGTAGCCTGCCAGGCTCCTCTGTCCATGGGGATTCTCCAGGCAAGAATACTGGAGTGGGTTGCCATGCCCTCCTCCAAGGGATCTTCACAACCCAGGGATTGAAGCCAGGTCTCCTGCATGGCAGGCTGATCCTTTACCATCTGAGCCACCAGGGAAGCCCAAGAATACTGGAGTGGGTAGCCTATCCCTTTTCCAGGAGAAATTCCCGACTGAAGAATAGAACACGGGTCTCCTGCATTGCAGGCGGATTCTTTACCAGCTAAACATTCTTTACCAGCCAAGGATTCTTTACCAGTTGAGCTACCTGAGAAGCCTTTTAAAACCACAAATAAATACATAAACAATGGCTTCCCAGGTGGCTCAGTGGTAAAGGATCTGCCTGCCAATGCAGGAGACATGGGTTCCATCCCTGGGTGGGGAAGATCCCTTGGAGGAGGAAACAGCAACTTACTCCAGTATTCCTGCCAAGGTAACCTCATGGACAAAGGCACCTGGTGGGCTATAGTATACAAGGTTGCAAAGAGTTAGACACTACTGAGCAACTGAGGCACCATGCATGCACACAAATATATAAGCACCCAGTGAATTTGTTAAGGATAACCAATTTTAAAAAAATCCACCAAAATCATGGCACTGCAAACAGCTGAAAGAAACAGTGGTAACAGGGCCATTGCTCTGTTTAGAAAGTACCAAGTGATATGTGGGTTTTGAAGATTGTCTGGCAGTGTATATTTTGAATGTTTAATAAACAATAAAAGATTACAGCTCACTGACCTGGTTTGAATCTCAGTTCTGTGGTTTACTGGCTGTATAACCTTAGTCTGTCAATGTTTTCTCACTCATAAAAGGGCAACAAGCTGATGATAATAGTATCCATCTCACAGGACTGTTATGAGGATTAAATGAGTTGATATATGTAAGAAATTTAGCACAGTGCTTTGGCATATAACGTGCTATGTAAGATTTACTGCTACTACTGTCAACTACAAATTGGCACTTGCCATCTACTTCTATTATATTTAAGTCACGTGCTGCTGGGAAGCGGCGGTGGCAAAAACTGGCAGCACAGGTCTTCAGACATATTTTCAGGAGCCAATTTTATGAGTCCAATTCTTTCATCTCTTCATATATACAAAGGCACTAAAATCCTTCAAGGTGATGACTTTTCCTCATGACTAAAAGCTTCACAGCACTAGCAGAAACCATCTGAAAAAAATACATGGTTGATGACATGTATTCCCTGTTCACCAAAATCATATATACACTGATCTTCCGCCGGTCTCTTTGGGACAGTTTCTTAGAGCTACCTGAGGTGCTGTCTCCTGGCTCTGAAGTCCTCATTTTGCTTCAAATAAAACTTAACTTGCAACTCTCATGTTGTGCACTTTTTAAAAGTTGACACTACTATTGTTACAGGTTTTCTTCATTAGAAGTTTTAAAAACTTTTCAAAGGCAAAAGGTGTATTCCTCCTTTTCCTAGAGATGAAGAAGAGACAGGATTTGCCTGAATCAATTCTCACCAGGAGACTGGTTCAACTCTAAGAGAAAGGGACGAAAATTTGAGAGAATAGTTGAGACAGAGAGCATGACAGGGGTAATCAATAAAAATATAATTATGATAATATCATTCAATGATCTGCTTTAGTAAAACATGACATTCAAAAATATGCCTGTATCAAATATGGGTGGTTATTTCATTACACTGTCATCTGTTGCTTCATGAAAGGATTAATTGTAAGAGTTTTAAACAATAAATTTTATAAAGTATTTTTTTTCATTTATTATTTTAAACTTATAGCAAAGTTGCAATAACAGTACAAAGAGCTCCCATAAACCATTCACTTGGAGTATTCAAGGTTTGCCAACTGACCCAGTAATTGATTGATTGATTGCCTTTGCTCAGTTGTATCCGACTCTTTGCGACGACCCCATGGACTGTAGCCTACCAGGCTCCTCTGTCCATTGGATTTTCCACAGTAGTACTGGAGTGGATTGCCATTTCCTTCTCCATGGGATCTTCCCGACCCAGGGATCAAACCCAGGTCTCCTGCATTGTAGACAGACGCTTTACCGTCTGAGCCACCAGGGAAGACCCAGTAATACCCTATAGCGAAAGATTTCGATCTAGGTGTGTAAATTTCACTAAACTGTCACGTCTCTTTATTTTCCTTCAACCTAGATCAGTTCCTCAGACTGATTTTCATTTTCTAAGATCACTAGCTGATTATATTTTCCAAGCATTGTACCACATTTGCAGTTCTCATATTCTTCCAGAACCTGGAAGAGCCTTTCAACTTATTCCATGAATACAGTGCAGAGAAATAAACTGTAACTCTCAAGGCTAGACAGAAAAGGTCACGCAGCTTCTTCCTGGCTCTCAAGTAGAAGACAGACAATTCTTTCTGTCCCTATGTGTGTCTCTTTCACACACACTCATACCACACTCATACTCCCTGGGAATCCTGAGCTGACTCATAGGAAATCCAGGTACCATGAACTGTGGTAATGGGGAGACCACAGAGAGAAAGATGCCAGATGGGCTGTAACTGTCCTGGCTCTCAGCCATCTGAGTCTCTCAGTTTACGTGTTACAGATGTGTGAAAGCCTTCACATGGGACTAGCTCCCAGCCTTTGACCACTTCTAGCTGAGGTCCAGTGGAGCTGCGGACATATTAGCGCAGACAACAGCTGCTCCTGCTGAAAGAAAAAAGTGAAAGTGTTAGTCCCTCAGTTGTGTCCGACTCTTTGCGACCCCATGGACTGCAACCCGCCAGGCTCCTCTATCCGGGGGATTCTCCAGGCAAGAATACTGGAGTGGGCTACCATTCCCTTTCTCCAGGGAACCTTCCCAACCCAGGGATCTAACCCATTTCTCCTACATGGCAGGCAGATTCTTTACTGTTTGAGCCACTTACCCTGCCCAAACTGTAATAAAGTCAATGTTATTTTAAACCGTGCTGCAGTCCGTGGGGGTGCCAAGAGTTGGAAACGACTGAGCGACTGAACAACAGCAACAGACAATGTTATTTTAAACCACTGGATTTTAGGGTATTTGTTGCAAAGCAAAGGTAATGGACCAATGATAGACCTGTTAATTTTTGAAATGTGCCTCCATTTGGTTTTGCCTGATGCTTACTCACCCTTAGGTAACACATTTTAGGCAAACACTACTGAAGTAATACTACGGTTGGCTTACTGTCTCCATCAGACGATACACGTTGATTTTTCCACTACTGTTGATGCTAACTTTCATCACTTGAGAAAGGAGGTTCCTCAAGTTTCTCCACTGTAAACTTACTCTTTTCCTTGTATAATTATTATTTTGAGACAATGTAAATAAAACCTGTTCTTGATCCTGCATTTTCATCCATGAATTTTACCATCCAGTGATGTTTCTTGTCTGAATCTATTATTTCTATGATGTTTGCCAAATGATGATCTTTCTAAATTTAATTTTTATTTTATGTTGGTAGATAGTTGATTTACAATGTTGTGTTAGTTTCAGGTGGATAGCAAAGTGATTCAGTTATACATAAACATATATCTACATTTTTCAGATTCTATTCCCATATAGGTTATTACAGAATATTGTGTAGAATTCCCTGTACAGTAGGTTCTTGTTGACTATTTTATATATAGTAGAGTGTACAAATAATGATTTTCTAAATCCTTTGAATTTTATTAGTTGACATATTTAAGAAAGTGTTTTTTTTTTCCATTTACTCATTCATTTATCTTTATCATTATAGACTGGTATATTCTTAATTTATTCAGACAATATACTCTGTTTATCATCACTATTTCAGTATACTGCTCCAGATTTGGCCAGTAAAATTCTTTCTAAGTGAATTCTGTGTCCCTCTGAAATGTTCCTATCATTCTCTGAGCACTTCCTAACTTTCTTGAACAAAAAGATATTCCTGGTCACTTTGTCCCTGCCTCCATCCTGAAATTAGCTATTTTTCCAAGAAGTCCTTATTCCTCTTGCTGGAGACTGCTATTTAGAAACCAGAGTCTGGGTGTTAGGTTTGCTTGTTGCTACTGGGTTGATATTGTTTCCAGGGCTTTTCTGTGGGCAGAAACAAGTGAATGGTAAACATTATAGAGGGTGGTGAGTAATAATGAAGGACAAAGTGTTACCGGAGCAAAACAGAGAAGAGATATCTAACTCAAGACTTCAGAGTTGTGAGGAGGGGACAGAAATATTCTAGACAAGAGATATTTATGTGCAAAAGGCCCAAGTCAAGACAGAACGTGTCACATTTAAGGAATGAAGGCAGTTTACTATGGCTAGAGAGAGAGTGAGAGGGGCAGTGACCAGAGCAGGCTACAAAGTAAACAGGGACTGGCCAAGTCTCCAAATACCAAGCAAGAAATGCTAGAAGTCTGAAGTTTATCCCAAGAGCAATGGGGAGCTATTAAGAAGATTTTGGACAAAGGATTTATGATCAGATTTAGAACAGCTGTTTTCAGAATTTTTTTTTTTTAACTCACAAACTGCCAACATTATTTGGATTATGGAGAAACCAAAAGAATTCCAGAAAAACATCTACTTCTGCTTCACTGACTACACTAAAACCTTTGACTGTGTCAATCACAACAAATTGTGGAAAATTCTTAAAGAGATGGGAATACCAGACCATCTTACTTGCTTCTTGAGAAACCTGTGTGCAGGTCAAGAAGCAATGGTTAGAACTGGACATGGAACAACTGACTGGTTCAAAATTGGGAAAGGACTACCACAAGGCTGTATACTGTCACCCTGCTTATTTGACTTATATAGAGAGTACATCATGTGAAATGCTGGGCTGGATGAGTCACAAGCTGCAATTGAGATTGCTGGGAGAAACATCAACAATTTCAGATATGCAGATGATACCACTCTAATAGCAGAAAGTGAAGAGGAAGTGAAGAGCCTCCTGATGAGGGTGAAAGTGGAGAGTGGAGAAGCTGGCTTGAAACTCAACATTGGGAAGAATAAGATTATGGCATCCAGTCCTATAACTTCATGGCAGATAGAGGGGGAAAAGTGGAAGTAGTGACAGATTTTATTTTCTTGGGCTCCAGAATTGCTGCAGATGGTGACTGCAGCTGTGAAATTAAGGGACACTTGCTCCTTGGAGGGAAAGCTGTGACAGACCTGGACTGCATATGAAAAAGCAGAGATCACTTTGCCGACAAAGGCCCGTCTAGTCAAAGCTATAGTTTTTCCGGTAGTCATAAGGATGTGAGAGCTGGACAGAAAGAAGGCTGAGTGTCAAAGAATTGATGCTTTCTAATGTGGAGACGACTCTTGAGAGTCCCTTGGACTGCAAGGAGATCAAACCAGTCTATCTTAAAGGAAATCAACCCTGAATATTCATTGGAAGGACTGATGCTGAAGTTGAAGCTCCAATGCTTTGGCCATCTGATTCGAAGAGCTGAGTCATTGGAAAAGACCTTGATGCTACGAAAGATTGAAGGCAGAAGGAGGGGGAGGGCAGAGGGTGAGATGCTTAGATGGTATTACTAACTCAATGGACATAATTTTGATCAAACTCCATGCTATAGTTCATGGGGTTGCATAGAGTTGGACGTGATTTAGCGACTCAACAACAATCATCCTAAAAGGGTTTTGAAAAACCTATGTACTTCCTTCTACATTTTAAGCTTATACTTAATATTCTTCATAAACTCAAAAGTTAATTTTTTTGTTAATAGGAGATTTAAAAATATTACATATTTGAAAGATGAAGTGAGATGGCCATGGATTATACCTGAAATATTTTATGACACTCACCAGATCTGAAAAGTCATATAAATTTTTTTTCTGTGGAGTTTCTGAAATGTTTCTTTTTAAAATGTGTTGGTTCCAGCGGGAGGGAGGTTCAGGAGGGTAGGGATATATGTATACTTAAGGCTGACTCACGTTCTTGTACAGCAGGAAACCAACATAGCATTGTAAAGCAATTAGCCTCCAATTAAAAATAAAATTAAGAAAACTCAAATACCAAAAATGTGTTGGTCCCAGAAACCACACAATTACATTTGTAAGAATCAGCATCACTACTCTATGTTGCCTAAGTTGTTGTGAATTCAGGGCAATCTTCACCCTTAACCTTAATAATCATATAACAGTATGATAGGACCAGTAACAGAAGGAAGACATTATAGGTTTGAGATACCTCAATTAATCATTAAAAGACTTCCATTTCTGCCAGAAATGGAGTAAGGAACTGGATGTGCCCTTCTGGGAACAACAAAATGTATGCAACAATGGTTTCGAAATACTGGGTATTGAGCAACAAAGGACAGTGATCTCTGAGAGACAGGGCACAAAAGAGATGAGCCCTTCAATTGCCCCAGCTTACTGCCTTGAAAAATCTCCAGATTAAAGAAATAAAGTTAACCATATCAATAAACACATTTAACTGTAAAAGATACAAACACTCGAATTAAAACAAGACCCAATTATATGCTGTCACAAGAAACATTTAAGCATAAAGACATGAACAGTATAAACAGTTGCAAAAAATATATCAGGCCAAGAACCAATCAAGAAAGCAAAGTTCAATATTTTAATACTGGACAAAGTAAATGTCAGCATGAAGAATATTACTGGGGATCTAAAAAGTATCCTATAAAACTATAAAGGGATCAATAATGACCCTGAACATTTATGGGGCTTTGGTGGCTCAGATGGTTAAAAATCTGCATGCTATGCAGGAGGCTGGGGTTCGATCCCTGGATCTGGAAGATCCCCCGGAGAAGTCAATGGCTACCCACTCAAGTATTCTTGCCTGGAAAATCCCATGGACAGAAGAGACTGGTGGTCTACAGTCCATGGGGTCACAAAGAGTCGGACATGACTTAAGTAACTTAGCACACATGCAAACATTTATGACCCTAAAAACAGAACTTCAAAATACATAAAGCAAAAACTTGTAGAACTATAAGAATCTGATAAAATCACAATTATGTTTGGAAATGTTAGTGTCCTTCTTTCAATACTTGATAGAACAAATGAACAGAAAACTAGCAAGAATAGTCTTGAACAAAGCTGTGCTTTGGACTTGAGTTTAGGACCCACTCTGACACTGAACATCTAACTGGGGGTATACACTATAATAGGGACCTGGGGCTCAGAAGAGAGAGCTGTCATGATAGAGTCTATCAAAGTGTTTTTAAGCAAGCCTGTATTTTTAAATAAGTGCCCTAGGGAAAACAGGTGAGCAGTAAGATGAGAAAAGGGCTAGGAATGGAAATACTGAAGAAAACCAATACTTAAGTTTCCTTCTGTAGGAAAGATACAGGAAGAGCGACAAGAAAAGGTGATGGAGAACAATCATGGAGGTGAAAAGACATCTCTATGGTGCCTCCATTTTCAAGGAGGAACGGGTGAACAGAGTCAAAAGTTGCAGAAGACTTAAACTATAAGGATTGTGGTACATGCTGATGTTCTTAGCCATAAGCACAAGTGACCACTAGAATATATTTAAACTAGGCATTATCTAATACCAGTGAGGCTTAACCAATCCTTAATGCCAGCACATCACATTCTATTCCATTCCAGGTGGCTGCTGATGCACTTCTCCTATTGGTTATGACACTGTTCTCTGGTTTGTTCACTCAGACCTATCAACAGAACACAATCTCTATGGCTTTAGACAGTTCAAGTATCCATTTTTCTCCTCAAAAAAAGGTAAACAAAATACTTTCTTTGAGTCTGAAGTCTAGGAAGGCCTTGGGCCTTTTGTTCATGTAAATGTTTTATTAACAAACCGTCTATTCTTTCCCAGATCAGGAGCCTCTTGAGGGAGAAGCACATAATCTCAAAGAGCCTCAATTTTCTTATTAGTAAAAGAACATCAATCTTACTGCACTACTTCCATGGGATTAGTTAGAATAAAATGAGATTTTGGAAGTTTGGGCTGTCTTACTTTAGCCCTTTAATACCTGGACTAGAGTTTGACACATAGCATGAGCTCAGCAAACGTTGCCTGCATTATAAATGACTGAATGATAAAGGGCTTTGTAAACTAAAGCTGTTGCAAGTGTTATTATTTATTCCCCAATCCTGATTTAGATCCCTAGGTGACCAAATTCAAGGAACTATAATACCTTGCATTGATGGATGCCATGGAGTAGCTGGAAAAACTGCTCCCTCTTCCCCACAAAATATCCAAAACAAAACAAAACAAAACAAGAAAAAACCACTGCTGTGCAAACAGAGCTCCTGTCCTCGGGTTCAGTTTTCCATCAGATTGCCGCTCCCAAACCCCTTCCTTTTGAAAATTCTGCACCCGATGTAGAACTTCTGAGGGACCTAAGTGATCAAATACCACTTTTAAGCTCACGGCTGTCACCGCGAAACTCTTCAAAGCAGCTTTGGCCTCCTCCATGGGCCGCAACCTGAGATGAGGCCGCACCACCCGGTAAGCGTTCCCCAGAGACTCAGCTTCTCTGGAGGCCTCCTTCTCAGGGCCACAAGTCTCTCACAGCCGTCCAAGGCTGCAGGCCGGCCGGCAAACTGCAAGCGGACTGCGTCTTGGGTTTCCATCCAAGGCCGGCTTTAGCGGCCGGGGGCGGGGTAAAGCGCTACAAGCCCTCGAAGCCAAGCCGGCTGCCGGGGGCGGAGGCAGGACAGGGGCAGCTAAGCTAGTTGCCGCCGGCTCCTCCTTCCAAGGGCGGGGCAGAGCGGGGTGCGGGCGGGGCTATGAGCCGCAGGCCCCGCCTCTCGTTGGGCGGGCAGGCTGGAGATCCTTGGGTTTCTTTTCCTGGAGGCGGGCCTCGGCGGTGGGGACAGATCAGGAGGCGGGGCCGGACGCCGAAGTACCCTCCTCCAGAGGCGGGCTTATTCGGTGGCTGCCGCGGCAGCTGCGGGTGTTCGCCGCTCGGCAGCCTAGCCACACGGGCTCTGGCTCCTCCCAGTGGCCGGCCGGGGCGGAAGCAGGAGGCGGGGGCAGCGTGCGCGCTGCTGGTCTGCTCTCCCGCGGCGCTGGGGCCCGCGCTCCGCGGCTGCTGCTCTACTCGGCGCTTCGCAGGCAGCTAGCTGCTCTCCTCGCCTCTTGCCCGTCCGCTCCTCGACCAGGCCGCCTTCTTAGTCGTGGTCCGTGGCGTAGACCCTCGCGGCCCTCTCCCGCCCCGTCTCATCTCTGGTCGCCGCCGCCGCGGCCCCAGCCCCGATGGCTCTGTGCAACGGAGACTCCAAGGTCAGTCTCTGGCGTGGGGGGCCCCTGCCTCACCGCTTCCGGACGGAGGCAAGGCTCCGGGGCCGGGGAGTCACCGCGTGGAGCCCTTCCCTGCTTCCTCCCCCTAGCCCGCCAGCGCAACCCTGCGGCCCGGGCAGCGGCGTGTCGGAGAGCGGGCGGTCGGGGCCTGTGGCTTGTTTTCTCCTCGGGAGCGGCAGGTGCTTTGTTGATTTTTGTCTGCGTGTCGGGGTTCCCGCGCCCGCCGAGCTCTGGGCGTCGGGGAGGGCGTCAGCTTTCCGCGGCCGAGCCCCTGGCCCCCGCCTTCCCGGTGTTGCTATGGGGCGCCCGCGGAGGGCGGCCCGAGAGTGGGGGTAGGGAGGCGAGCGGGTGTGTGTGTGTGTGAGTGAGTGAGTGTGTGTGTGTGAGTGAGTGAGTGAGTGAGTGAGGGGGGCTTCCTCAGCCCTCACCCCGTCCCTTCGGGAGCCGGGGAGCCTTTTGTGGAGCTCTGCGGGCCCGCCGAAGGCGGGGGTAGGTAGGGTCAGGGCCTCGCGTGCGGCATTCGAGCTGGGCCGGCCTCCGTCTTCCCGCCACCCGGTTTCCCGCCTGCCTTCGGTGAGGCTAGCCCAATTCCCCCACGTCGGCCTTGGGGTCCGGCGCGGCGAGGCCGGCCCTGGGTGAGGCCGTGTGGCCGTCCACCCCCGCCCCCGCCGGTCAGCGGCCCCCCTCCCCCCGTCGGATCCGGTGGCGGGAGGGTCGCTCACGCCGCTCCCCTCCCCCCAGTCTTCTCCGAGGAAAGGAGCATGTGTCCAGCCCCGCCCACTCCTTATTTTGCACAGTGGTTGGCGGTGGGACCGGCGCCGGGCCTTGGGGAGCCCCTCACGCACGCCGGCCGCCGCCACCGCGCCCTGGGGCCGGGGAAGTCGCGAGTCCCGGGTGCTGGGGAAGTTAACTCGAGGTGCGGAGTGGAGAGAGCAGTTTGGGCCGCCGCTGCGTTTCTCGTCACCTCCGACTCACTTTTTCTTTAGACCCTCTTCGTCTCGCTTCCGAACTGAGCACCTTCGCTTTCACTTCTGTGTTAAAATTTTCGTTGGCCCGGAGTTCTTTCAGACCCGCACAGTCCATGTTGTCAGCGGGAAACTGCAGTTTTGAATCGGGGTTTAGACTTAAGCCAGGTGTGCCTGTTATATACGCTGTTTAGGGCCTGGCTACGTTTCATTCAGGTGTGTGGAATTTTAGACGTCAGGTAGTGCCTTTTCAGGCAGCATTCTCTTATAAAGATGGTACCTCGTCACATCTTAGCCCTCTCTTTGAATAATTGCTTAGTCTCTAGTAAATATTCAAAAAAGTTATGTGTTGAACTAATGAGTAAAGATTATAAGCTATCTAATAAACTTCTAAACCGGGGAAACTGATGCTCAGAGTAGTTGGAAATCTTTCCGAAGATTTTAAAAGAAGCTTCTGTAAATCTTAACGTACAGCTCTTTCGTGTACACAAGTTAACTTACAAAGCATTTTTCTTCTGTTTAATATTGAGTCGTAAAATCGTTGAAAAGAGTCATCTTTGTGCTGGTAAAGGAAATGACTATTTGGAGGATTCAAACCTAATTTGCAGACTTTGAAAAATATGTGCTGGTTTGAAAACAGTGTTTTCCAAAATTAAGTGACAGCAGAAAGTTAAAAATTCAGTTTCCAAATTACTTTACTTGATTCAGGTGTAAAGAACATAAACTATTTTTTCTAGCTGGTATGTTTTTGTTTCGTTCAACTGGAATTTTACAGAGAATCTTACCAGTTTCATATAGTTGAGACTCCGTTGAATCGCTGATTACCTTTATTTCAAGGTGGTTTTGTAGTATAATCAAACATGTGTCTTTTCTGTGTTTTGGCCATGCTGCATGGCTGGAATGTTAGTTCCCAGATCAGGGATCCAACCTGGACCTCAGGCATTGAAAGCACATGAAAGCTAACCATGTTTTTGTGTGTGTGTGTGTGTTTTTTTTTTTTAACTTTGCTAACAATTAGATGTCAATCGAATTGAAAGCATTTTCAGGAGGAGCAATCACAGGAAAATAACATTTCATCAAATCTATGATTATTTCATATGCTCCTAAAGAGGGGAAAAAAATCTCTGTAAATGGTGTTGTAAACAGTGATATGTCGTTGATCATAAGGAACATGTCAGGTAAAGAGATGTTTAAATATGGGGAAATATGCATAGTAAAGTGGGTTAAATATGATATTCTGATAGTCCACCCAGAAATCTAAGTAGACATGTATTTTCTATAGCTTACCACTGAAGCAGCTTTCTTTCTGGCATAAAATAAAAGTACTGGACCCAGGCTTACTTTGTACATCTGTTGTGCCTCTTAAGTCCTAGTTGATAAATGAGAATGGGGAAAGAGCTGATTTTGAGTCCTATTATACATTTCAGTATTTTTCAGAGTTTTTTCTAAAGTAACATTTCTGCCTAATAGACATTAGGGAGAGACCTAACTAAATTCTGTAAAAGTATTTTCATTAGTTTTATCCAGAGTATCATTTTAGAGCTGGAAAGTATCTGTATGTTTTCTAGCTTCCTAAGATGAAAAAACAGCTGGAATTAGAATCTGGCTTTTCTTTTTTCTTCAGGGCTAGTTAGGTTAAGCATCCAAGGCAGAGAGTATTCTTTTCCTTAAAGACCTGACATAATATTATTTAGTTAAGATCTTATATGAATAAGAGCATAGGCAGTCAGCTCTTCTTTAAAAACTTTTTACAACCATTCAGTGATATATATGAATATATGTATATAGCAAATATTAGTGACTTTTTTCAATATTATTAAGGCAAGATTGTGAGAGTAATGCTCTTTGAGCTGCTTGTCAGACTTTCCACTTTTGGTCCCATCTAAGCCTTAGACACTTTATTTTGAGAGTCTTCATTGCTTTTGTACTGGCTTTCTCTACTTGTGAGAGGGGTCTATCTACTCAAACTTGCAGTGCATGGACTTCTCATTGTGGCTTCTCCTGCTGCGAAGCCCACTCTCCAGGTGCTTGGGCTTCATGAGTTGTGGCACATGGGCTCAGTAGTTGTGGTGCATGGGCTTAGTTGCTCACTGCCTGTGGAATCTTCCCGGACTAGGGCTCAAACCCATGCATTGGTAGGTAGATTCTAATCCACTGTGCCACTAGGGAAGTCCTAAGCCTTAAACTCATTTGGTTGGAGTAGAAGTAGGATCTGCCCTACTACTTTCACTGAGATGTTGACGAGGGTATATTGTACTTGGATTAAAGGTTTTTTAAAAAATAAATACTGTTAATTGTATGTTATATAGGATCTTGCAGTTCAGTTTGGTCGCTCAGTCGTGTCCGACTATGCGACCCCATGAATTGCAGCACACCAGGCCTCCCTGTCCATCACCAACTCCCGGAGTTCACTCAGACTCACATCCATTGAGTCAGTGATGCCATCCAGCCATCTCATCCTTGGCCGTCCCCTTCTCCTCCTGCCCCCAATCCCTCCCAGCATCAGAGTCTTTTCCAATGAGTCAACTCTTCGCATGAGGTGGCCAAAGTACTGGAGTTTCAGCTTTAGCATTATTCCTTCCAAAGAAATCTCAGGGCTGATCTCCCTCAGATTGGACTGGTTGGATCTCCTTGCAGTCCAAGGGACTCTCAAGAGTCTTCTCCAACACCACAGTTCAAAAGCATTAATTCTTTGGCGCTCAGCCTTCTTCACAGTCCAACTCTCACATCCATACATGACCACTGGAAAACCATAGCCTTGACTAGACGGACCTTAGTCAGCAAAGTAATGTCTCTGATTTTGAATATGCTATCTAGGTTGGTTGTAACTTTTCTTCCAAGGAGTAAGCGTCTTTTAATTTCATGGCTGCAGTCACCATCTGCAGTGATTTTGGAGCCCCCAAAAATAAAGTCTGACACTGTTTCCACTGTTTCCCCATCTATTTCCCATGGAGTAATGGGACCAGATGCCTTCCAAGGAGTAAGCATCTTTTAATTTCATGGCTGCAATCACCATCTGCAGTGATTTTGGAGCCCCCAAAAATAAAGTCTGACACTGTTTCCCCATCTATTTCCCATGGAGTAATGGGACCAGATGCCATGATCTTCGTTTTCTGAATGTTGTGCTTTAAGCCAACTTTTTCACTCTCCTCTTTTACTTTCATCAAGAGGCTTTTTAGTTCCTCTTCACTTTCTGCCATAAGGGTGGTGTCGTCTGCATATCTGAGATGATTGATAATTTCTCCAGGCAATCTTGATTCCAGCTTGTGCTTCTTCCAGCCCAGTGTTTCTCATGATGTACTCTGCATAGAAGTTCAATAAGCAGGGTGACAATATACAGCCTTGACATACTCCTTTTCCTCTTTGAAATCAGTCTGTTGTTCCATGTCCAGTTATAACTGTTGCTTCCTGACCTGCATATAAGTCGTTTTATATATATATATGTGTATATATATATATATATATAGGATCTTTAGTGATATATAGGATCGTTAGTGATATCTAGTGTTGAAAATTTAAATTTGCATTTTAACATTTAAGTTTTGAATTGAATGGAAAGATGATCTGAGATTTTTATGTGGGATACTTTGAACAACTATCCTTTATAAGGTAACCCTAATGTGCTGTGCTTAGTCATTCAGTTGTGTCTGAATGACATCTGTCCTTGGGATTTTCCTGGTGAGAATACTGGACTTGCAATTTCTTCTCCAGGGGATCTTTCCCACCCTATAGTACATTTTTTTCAAAGGTCAAAGTGGATTTTTTTTTTCCCTTTCAGATTTCATCTCATCTGTTAAGGTATTCACCTAGACTAGAAGAGCTGTTACAAAAGGAATGGGGTGTGTGTGTGTTTTTTTTAATTGTTTTCTCTATTCTTAGACCTGAAAGGTTTTTAAATTCCTCCAGGAATCTCAGATGACTTTGTCTTTAATTTAGCATGGGCCAGCTTGTCAATTATGGATAATAATTGTCTTTTAAGAATTTTTTAAAAATACAGATTTGTCCTATACTTATTCTAATGTCTTTGATACTTTTAAAGTCTCTTTAATGAATTATATATTAATCAGTGCTGTTTGGAGAAAGGAATGAATAATTATTTGATATCTAAAATGATGAAATTCTCCTTTGTTATGGGTACTTAAGGGCTTCCCAGGTGGCAATAGTGATAAAGAACCCACCTGCCAATGCAGGAGATAAAGGTTCTATCCCTGGGTGGGAAAGATCCCCTGAAGTAGGGCTTGGTAATCCACTCCAGTGTTCTTGCCTGGTGAATCCCATGGACAGAGGAGCTTGGCAGGCTGCAGTCCATAGGGTTGCAAAGAGTCAGACACAGCTGAAGTGACCTAGCACAGCACCGTGCTTAAACTATTTTCATGCCTCCTTCTAACCTAAACTCTTTTTAAATGCCCAAAATGAATGAAGTCCTCAGGGTTAATAGATGATTTTGAAGCACTTTGTGAACCAACAAAGAAGTAATAGAATCTTTTGTGATCGCATATATAGTTCTAGGTGTGGACTATTCTTGCTTGTTGTGGAAGAGTTGTTTTTTTTTTTTGTATTTGTTCAAGAATCACATTGGTTAAAAAAATAGTTTTACTGTAGTAATAGTGTGGTATTAGTTGGTTTTCTTGCTGGCTGACCCTTGCCTGCCATCCCTTCAGGTTAATGGTTTTGAGGACCTAGGAGATACTTTAGGTAGTTCAGTTTATATTTATAGACTCCCTAATATGGTCCACTACAACTTTATAGGGAATAAGGTGTTTGTTTGTAGTAGTGTGACCATATACTCTTTGTGTAAACTGGGGCACTTGAACATAAAAGGAGGTGCTAAAATCGTTTAAATTTCTAATAATTGTTGTAAAATATTATATAAAAAAATTTGCTGTGTTGTGTAAATCCAATTAAATAAATGGCAAAACTACTGTAGTGTAAGTTCAGATTGCTCTCTCTGAACATTTTGCACAGGAACACACAGTCTCATTCCTGCATGTATTTCACAAACAGCTGTATATCCCACTGGCTCAGCTGATAGAGGCCTGGAGGTCATGTACATTTTGCAACCTAAAGAACGGCAGTGGTACTACTGGCAGGTACACCAGGTGGCTGGCCAGAACAGCAGCTTCAGACATTCCTTCTATTAGCACCCATGACTGGATAGTTAGCTATCAGTAATTGTCAGTGTCCAAGTTCTAAGTGTACTTTGTACTTCATTTTATCAGGAAAATGTCAGGAAAGAGAGATGGGTTCTCAGTGGTTGGCTTTTAGAGTGAACCAGAAGTTAAAATGAGAATTCTATTCACTGCAACAGAGTACTAGGCAAAGCCATGGCAGAAGGTGGAAGTATAATAAATCCATACTATCTTACTTTAATGCAATTATTCATAATAATATGTTAAAAATGAAAGGGACGTAATATATGTTCCATTGGGTCAGCTGTTGGAATAACAGGTGTAAATTAGGACAGTTCTGGGCAAACTGGGCCATATGGTCACTTCAGTTACGGAGTACATCAACCTGAATTTGAATTTTGATTTCTCTAGTGACTGTATTTAAAATTTGGCTAAATTTCAAGCCTAATGTGTATACATTAAAAGTTTTGTTTTCTAAATTAGTACCTATTCTGAGAGTTATTCAGAACTTAAAAATTGAGTGCCAAAATTAAACGTTGAGAACCAGCAGTGTTGAAACTGACCAAAAGGTAAAATAATCTGTTCTAGTCTGCCATAACATTTACAGAGGACATTTTCCAAACTTTTAAAACTGCCTGGACATGTGAAATTCCCTGTTTCTCTTGTTCATCAACTGGAGAACAGAACCTTTTTCACTCTCAAAACGCATGGAGGTCTATGTAAAATTAAGTCACCCTCACCTTGTCTGTGGAGAAGGCAATGGCACCCCACTCCAGTACTCTTGCCTGGCAAATCCCATGGACAGAGGAGCCTGGAAGGCTGCAGTCCATGGGGTCGCTAGGAGTCGGACACGACTGAGCGACTTCACTTTCACTTTTCACTTTCATGCATTGGAGAAGGAAATGGCAACCCACTCCAGTGTTCTTGCCTGGAAAATCCCAGGGGCGGGGGAGCCTGGTAGGCTGCTGTCTATGGGGTCGCACAGAGTCAGACACAACTGAAGCGACTTAGCAGCAGCAGCAGCAGCAGCACCTTGTCTGTAATTCTTAGCCTCTGAGTGTTATTGTGAATGTAAGCCAGGGACTACAGAATTCTAAAATCTGCTTTGAACAAATTTTCAGTGAACAATCTCTAATTTGAATACAGTGATTGTAGATAGATCATTGTTTTGATGTATTACTGGCAATAGTAAAACATTTTTATGCTGTGATTTTTTTCCCCTCCTTTAACATTTCTTGAGAAATTTCGAAACAACAAGCAAGTTGAAAGAAATTTTAGTCGGCATCTGTATCTACCAGGTAGATTCTACTGTACAACAGCTTGAGATATGATTCAAATACCATAAAATTCACTCCATTTAAAGAGCACAATTCAGTGATTATTAGTATATGCACAGATTTGTGCAACTATCACCACAGTCAATTTTAAAACATTCTCATTATCCCCAGAAGAAATTCTGTACCCTTTAGCAATCAGTCCTCATGTTCCCTTACCCGGCCTCTCCCAGGGTTTCCAAGGTGGCGCCAGTGGTAAAGAATCCGCTTGCCAGTGCAGGAGACTTATATAAGAGATGCAAGTTCAATCCCTGGGTCAGGAAGATCCCCTGGAGGAGGGCATGGCAATCCACTACAGTATTCTTGCCTGGAGAATCCCATGGACAGAGGAGCCCGGCAAACTACAGTCCCTGGGGTTGCAAAGAGTCGGGCACAACTGAAGTGACAGCATATGCCTGCCTTTCCCTCCCAGCTGTAGGCAACCACTGATCTATTTTCTGTCTCTATAGATTTGCCTACTTTGGACATTTTATATGACTAGAATCTTAGAATATGTGGTCTCTTGTGAGACCTAGCGTAATACTTTCAAAGTTCATCCATGTGTAAGTACCTTATTCCTTTTTATTAGCAAATAGTATTCCATTGTATGGATATACAGTCGTGTCCGACTTGTTGCCACCCCATGGACTGTAGCCCACTAGACTCTATCCATGGGGTTTTCCAGGCAAGAGTGCTGGAGAGGATTACCATTTCCTCCTCCAGGGGATCTTCCCGACCCAGGGATCGAACCCAGGTCTCCTGCATTGTAGATAGACGCTTTACTGTCTGAGCCACCAGGGAAGTCCCTCCGGTATTACGTTGTGTGGATATAGCACCTTTTATTTATCCATTCATCGATGGATGGACATTGGATTGTTTACATTCTTTGGCTGTTATGGATAGTGTTGCTATGAATATTTCTGTATAGGTTTTTATATAAAAATAACTTCATTTTCATGGGTATATACCTAGAAGCAGAATTGCTGCGTCATGGACAGAGGAGCCTTGTGGGCTACAGTCCATAGGGTCACAAAGAGTCGGAACACGACTGAGCACTGTGGTAATTTTATGTTTAACCTTTCGGTGAACTGTCAAACTGTTTTCCAAAGTGGCTGCAGTATTTTACAATTCTGATAGCAGTATATGAGATTCCAGTTTCTTCAAATCCTTGCCAACACATGTCTTTGATTATAACCATCATAGTGAGTTTGAAGTGGTATTTCATTGTGGTTTTGATTTGCATTTCCCTAATGACAGATGTGGAGAAGGCAATGGCACCCCACTCCAGCACTCTTGCCTGGAAAATCCCATGGACGGAGGAGCCTGGTAGGCTGCAGTCCATGGGGTCACTAAGGGTTGGACACGACTGAGCATCTTCACTTTCACTTTTCACTTTCATGCATTGGAGAAGGAAATGGCAACCTACTCCAGTGTTCTTGCCTGGAGAATCCCAGGGACGGGAGAGCCTGGTGGGCTGCTGTCTGTGGGGTCGCACAGTTGGACACAACTGAAGCGACTTAGCAGCAGCAGCAGCAATGACAGATGATCATAAACATCTTTTTTTGTGTGCTTCTTGACTTTTTGTATATTTTCCTGGAAGAAATGTCTGTTTAGCTTTTTTGCCCATTTTGAAGGTGGGTTGTTTGTCTTTATTGAATTGTAAGAATTCATTATTTTAGTGACAAATCTTTTCAGAAAAATGATTTGCAGATATTTTCTGCAATTCTTTGGTTTTTCACTTTCTTAATGCTTCTTCTTACGAATAAAAGCTTTTAGTTTTAATGAAGTACTACTTATTTTTTAAAAATTTTGTCACTGTGCTTTTGGTGTCATATCTGAAAAATACTTCTTAATTCAAGATCATGAAGATTTGTAAAATTGCCTATGCTTTTTAAAAGTTTTATAATTTTAGCTTTACTGTTATGTTTAGGTTTTTGATCCATTTTGAACTAATCTTTGTGTTTGCTATAAGGTAAAGTACCAGCTTTATTTATTTTTTTTTCATTTGTGACTCTCCACTGTGGGCTTCCCTGGTGGCTCAGTGGTAAAGATTCTGCCTGCCAGTGCAGGAGCTGCAGGAGGTGTGGGTTCAATCCCTGGGTCCAGAAGGTCCCCTGGAGAATGGAATGGCAACCCAGTCCAGTATCCTCGCCTGGAAAATTCCATGGCATGAAGCGCCTGGGGGGGTATAGTCCATGAAGTTGCAAAGAGTTAGATGTGACAAGCGACTGAGCACGCATGCACTGCTGCAGTACCAGTTTTTTGAAAAACCTGTTACTTTTGAATGATCTTGGCACCTTTGTTGGAAATCAGTTTATCGTTTATTTTTGGACTCTGTTTTGTTCTGTTGATCTACATGTCTGTCCTTTTGCCGGTATCACATTATCTTGATTTTGTAATTTTAAAGATGGGACATGTGAGTCTGCCAACTGTATTCTCTTTTCTGAGCTTGTTTTGGCTATTCCTGCATCCCTTGACTTTCTGTATGAGTTTTAGGATATGCTTATCAATTTCTGCAAAGGATTTCGATAGAGATCATGTTGAATCTGTGGATCAGTATGGGGATCAGTACTGTCTTAACAGTATTAAGTTTTCTGACCCAAACATTGGATAACTTTTAAAATATAGGCTTTGTAGTTCTTTAGTAAAATTGTTTTATTCTATGTAATTGTTTAATGTTAATAAAACAATTAATAAAATTGTTTTATTCTATTTTATTCTATGTAAATATTACATAGCTTTTTTTTTTCCTTGGGTGCTTATTTAGTAAATTTATTTATTATTATTATTTTTTTGGCAAACATTTTTCTTTTTTTTTAATTTCTTTTTTATTTTTTTTATTTTTTTTTTTACTTTATTTTACTTTACAATACTCTATTGGTTTTGCCATACATTGACATGAATCCACCATGGGTGTACATGCATTCCCAAACATGAACCCCCCTCCCACCTCCCTCCCCATAACATCTCTCTGGGTCATCACCGTGCACCAGCCCCAAGCATGCTGTATCCTGCATCGGACATAGACTGGCGATTCGATTCTTACATGATAGTATACATGTTACAATGCCATTCTCCCAAATCATCCCACCCTCTCCCTCTCCCTCTGAGTCCAAAAGTCCGTTATACACATCTGTCTTTTTTGCTGTCTTGCATACAGGGTCGTCATTGCCATCTTTCTAAATTCCATATATATGTGTTAGTATACTGTATTGCTTTTTAAATATAGGTTTTGTAGTTCTTTAGTAAAATTGTTTTATTCTTTTTGATGCTATTGTAAATGGAATTTTATCTTAATTATGTATTTGGATTATTCATTACAAGTGTATACGATTGATTTTTTTATTTTGTATATTTATTTTGTATCCTACTGCCTTACTGAACCTATTTATTAAGTGCATTAATAGAACTCTTAGGACTGTCTGTATATAAAATCCTGTCATCTGCAAATAGAGATAGTTTTGCTTTTTCCTTTCCACTTTGGATACTTTTAATTTTATTTTCTTGCTTAATTGCCCTGCCTACAAATTGGAATCAATATTGCTGGGAGAAATTACCAATAACCTCAGATATGCAGATGGAACCACCCTTATGGCAGAAAGCGAAGAAGAACTGAAGAACCTCTTGATGAAGGTGAAAGAGAAGAGTGAAAAAGCTGGCTTAAAACTCAACATTCAGAAAACTAAGATTATGGCATCTGGTCCCATCCCTTCATGGCAAATAAATGGGAAAACATTGGAAACAGTGAGAGACTTTATTTTCTTGGGCTCCAAAATCACTGCAGATGGTGACTGCAACCATGAAATTAAAAGATGCTTGATCCTTGGAAAAAAAGCTATGACCAACCTAGACAGCATGTTAAAAAGCAGACACATTACTTTGCCAACAAAGGTCTATCTAGTGAAAGCTATGGTTTTTCCAGTAGTCATTAATGGATGTAAGAGTTGAACCATATAGAAAGCTGAATGCCAAAGAATTGATGCTTTTGAACTTGGTGTTAGAGAAGACTCTTGAGGGTCCCTTGGACTGCAAGGTGATTAAGCCAATCAATTTTAAGGGAATTGAACCCTGAAGATTCACTGGAAGGACTGATGTTGAAGCTCCAATACTTTGGCCACCTGATGTGAAGAGCTGACTCATTAGAAAAGACCCTGATGATTGGAAAGATTGAAGGCAGGTGGGGAAGGGACAACAGAGATGAGATGGTTGGATAGCATCACTGACTTGATGAACGTGAGTTTGAACAACCTCCAGGAGATGGTGAAGGGCAGGGAACCCTGGCGTGCTGCAGTCCATGGGGTTACAAAGAGTCAGACATGACTGAGTGCTTGAAGCACAACAGTACCTCGTACTTTTGAATACAAGTGGTGAGGGCAGAAATCCTTGTTCTTGATCTTAGTTGGGAAAGAAAGCATTTAGTCTTTCACTGTTAAGTGTGATGTTAGCTATGGGTTTTTCATAGATGCTCTCAGACTAAGGGCATTTCCTTCTAGTCTTAGTTTGTTGATTGTTTTTATTATGAAAATATGTAGGATTTTTGACAAATGCTTTTTCTCTGTGTAGTCAGATGGTCATACGGTTTTTGTTTTTCATTGTGTTGATATATAATATCAGATTGATTTTTGGATGTTAGACCAAATTTACATTCCTGGGATAAATCTCACTTGGCAATGATGTACAGTCCTTTTTTATAAGTTGCTGAATGGACTTCCCTGTCAGTCCAGTGGTTGAATCCGCCTACCAACACACAGGACATGGGTTCCATCCTTGGTCTCTGAAGATTCCACATGCCGTGGGGCAACTAAGCCTGTGCGCCACAACTCCTGAGCCCTCGCATCCTAGAACCCGTGCTCTGCAACATGAGGAGCCACGGCAGTGAGAAACGCGAGCACTGTCAGGAGACGGTGGCCCCCTGCTCGCTGCAACTAGAGAAAACGCGTGTGCAGCGACAAAGACCTAGTGCAGCCAAGCAAACATTTTTTTAATTAACAAAAATAACAAGTTGCTGGATTTGGTTTGATAGTTTTGTTGATTTTTACATCTATATTCATAAGAGGTAATTAATGGCTTAGAGTTTTCTTGTAATATCTTTGGTTTTGATACTAGGACAATACTGGCCTCATAGAATGAGTTTTGGTATACCTGTTCACTTTTTCTTTTTCTGGCCACACCATGCAGCTTGAGGGATCTTAGTTCCCTGACCAGGGGTCAGAGCTGTCCTCACTTCAGTGGAAGCTCAGAGTCCTAACCACTGGACTATCAGGGAATTCCCTATCATTCCCTTTTTACTAAACTTGCTTTTTTTGTGGTCAGTTTTTGGACTGAGATCCTAGATTACATTTTAGTGGACCATTTTCATATTGTTACTTTACTGTAATGAGCTGTGAGATACATTCCTCCCAAGTGCAGCACCTGATTGAGCAAACTAAGCCACAAGACTTAGAACTGGACTGAAGAAGGTATTTCTTTTAGAGGTGATTGATATACATTGAGTGGATATAGCTTGATTTAGACTAGAAAACTTTAGGGATAAAAGTATAAATTTTTAATGGGTGATTAATCAGTCTGCTTAAGTGGATTTAACTTGATAGATTTTTGGTTTTGAAACAGGAGTGGCTCTTGGATTTGAGTGTTAGCCTTGTTACTGACAGCATAGCAGAGCTTGACCAACCAGTGCCCCTGAAGGCTGAGGGTTATGTTGCTTATTGTAGCATTGTCTTTCAGTTTGTGGGGAGAAACGGTAGTTTGAAAAAGGTCACTAATAGGTGATTTCTTTTGCTTATTGTTACAGAGGTAAAATGCACATGTAGTGAAGTGCTCAGATCTTTTAAGTATACAGTTTGAGTTTTGACAAATAAATGTACCCATGTAATCACTACCCTATTGAAGATACAGAACAGTTCCAGCACTCCCAAAGTTCCCTTGTGCCCGTGGCAGTCAGTTCCTCCACTCCTTCAGCACCAACCACTGCTCTGATTTCTGTATCTGTACACTAGTTTTGTTCATTGTCATCAGTGGAATCATATAATGATTCGGCTTCTTTTATACAATATAATGTCTTTGAGATTTTATCTGTGTTGTGTGTATCAGTGATTTGTTCATTTTTATTGTTATGTAGTATTCCACTATAATACCAGAATTTTTTATCCATTCATATATTGATGGCCGTTGGGATTGTTTCCAGTTTTGTGGGCATAGGTTTTCATTTCTCTTTTGTAAATACCTAGGAGTGAAATATGGAGAAGGCAATGGCACCCCACTCCAGTACTCTTGCCTGGCAAATCCCAAGAACGGAGGAGCCTGGTAGGCTGTAGTTCATGGGGTTGCTAAGAGTCGGACACGACTGAGCGACTTCCCTTTCACTTTTCACTTTCATGCATTGGAGAAGGAAATGGCAACCCAGTCCAGTGTTCTTGCCTGGAGAATCCCAGGGACAGGGGTTCCCGGTGGGCTGCCGTCTATGGGGTCACACACAGTCGCACACGACTGAAGCGACTTAGCAGCAGCAGGAGTGAAATTGCTGAATCAGAGGATAGCCCCAATAGGTTTTGGTATTCCCCACTTCCTGCAGCTTGGAATACTTAAGCTGTAATAATAGACTACTTGATGCTTGTAAGAGATAAGACTTGATATAGCAAAACAGAGTTTTAAAAAGTTGCAGTATAATGTTTTATCCTTAAGATGTTTTTAAAGTATCTTACTCAGCTGTATTTTAATCAGTATAGCATGTGGTTTGTGGACAAGCAGGCTTCTTTTAGATAGATTTATAAAACAGTAGAAATGAACCACTACTTTATTTGATAGTACAGTTTGAATTTTAAATAAAAAATAATTGGATAGTAAAGCTGATTAAAATAAATAGAATTTGAAGCATTGTGGATTTAACAAGAGTGGATGTTTTAAAAATGCAACCTTGGCATTGGTATACTATTTTCATATGAAAAGTGTTTTCAGGTATTAGAAAAGAAAATTTCTATCAATTTGTCTGTGAGACATATTATGTCCAGTCTGGTGTCTCTTGAGTTCACCAGGCTTGGCCTTCCAGAGGTTATTTTATAGTGCTTCTAAGTGGTTTCTCTTTCCTGATGGAGTTCTTCATTCATTATCCCCTTACAAAAAAGAAGTATGCAATTGTATTTTAACCTCTAAAGGCAAAGATTCACTGTAATATGTATTTTGAAGTCATGGTCATAGAGAACTAAGCATGATAATAACCATCTTGTACAGTTTCCCATACATTCTTACATATTTCTGCTATAAATGGCCAGGGAAAGCAGAATCATAATTTGTTACTGATTCATAACCTGCCATGAATGCTTTGATGTTAGATAGTTTAAAAAAAAAAATGCTTTAGATTGATTCAGAAACATTTTCAGAAAAACAAGTGATACCTACTTCTTGCTCAAGAGTTTGTGGGTGAGCTGAGCTGAGCTCCACTACTCTCATCTTTTGCTTGGACCAGTAAGTAGCTCACAGCGTTTTCATGGTGATGACAGAAGCACCGGAGACAAGTGGAAACGTGAAGATGGCTTAAGGTTTGGCACACCGTCTCCACTGCCTCATTACACTGGCAAAAGCAGGTGTCATGGTTGAGCCCAGTGTCAAGATATGGAAATATATTCCGCCTGTAATGGGACAGACTGCAAAGTGACACTAAAAAGACACGAATATAGGGAATAGGGACGAGTTAGGGTCAGTGTAGTCTGTTGCATGTGAAAATTTAAAAACATGCACAAGCAGAGCAGAGAGTATAATGTCCCGTATTCGGCTCAGCAGTTATAAACATGTGGTTAGTTTTCCTACACATATTTACTTAGTGCCTCATGGTAAGAGTTGCATATATCTGTAAATTCCGTCAGTGGTTTCTTAGGTCAGTCTCCCAAAGCAACAAAAACAAACTAATGGGATCTAGTCAAACTTAAAAGTTTTTGTGCAGCAAGGGAACCATACACAAAACGAAAAACAGCCTACAGAATGGGAGAAAATATTTGCAAACAATGTGACTGACAAGGACTTAATTTCCAGAATATACAAACAGCTCATACAACTCCGCAAAAAAACCCCAAAAGACCGGAAAAAAAAAAAAAAAAAACCCCACCCAGTTGAAAAATGAGCAGAAGACCTGAATAGACATTTCTCCAAAGAAATGGCCAGTAAGCACATGAAAAGATGTTCAACATTGCTAATTATTCCATTCAGTTCAGTTGCTCAGTCATGTCTGAATCTTTGTGACCCCACGGACTGTAGCACGCTGGCTTATGTGTTCATCACCAACTCCCTGAGCTTGCTCAAATACATGTCCATTAAGTAGGTGGTGCCATCCAACCATCTCATCCTCAGTCGTCCCCTTCTCTTCCTGCCTTCAATCTTTCCCAGGATCAGGGGTTTATCCAGTGAATCAGTTCTTCGCGTCAGGTGGCAAAAATATTAGAATTTCAGCTTCAGCGTCAGTCCTTCCAATAAATATTCAGGACTAATCTCCTTTAGAATGGACTGGTTGGATCTCCTTGCAGTCCAAGGGTCTCTCAAGAGTCTTCTCCAACACCACAGTTCAAAAGCATCAATTCTTTGGTGCTCAACTTTCTTCACAGTCCATCTCTCACATCCATACATGACCACTGGAAAAACTATAGCTTGACTAGACAGACCTTTGTTGGTAAAGTAATGTCTCTGCTTTTGAATATGCTATCTAGGTTGGTCATAGCTTTTTTTCCAAGGAGCAAGTGTCCTTTAATTTCATGGCTGTAATCACCACCTGCAGAGATTTTGGAGCTTAAGAAGATAAAGTCTGCCACTGTTTCCCCATCTGTTTCCCATGAAGTGATGGGACCAGATTCCATGATCTTAGTTTTTTGAATGTTGAGTTTTTAACTAACTTTTTCACTCTCCTCTTTCACTTTCATCAAGAGGCTCTTTAGTTCTTTGCTTTCTGTCATAAGGGTAGTGTCATTTGCGTATCTGAGGCTATTGATATTTCTCCTGGCAGTCTTGATTCCAACTTGTGCTTAATCTAGCCCCACGTTTCACATGATGTACTTTGCATATAAGTTAAATAGCAGGGTGACCATATACAGCCTTGACATGCTTCTTTCCCAATTTGAAACCAGTCTGTTGTTCCATGTCCAGTTCTAACTGTTACTTCTTGACCTGCCTACAGATTTCTCAGGAGGCAGGTAAGGTGGTCTGGTATTCCCATCTCTTTCAGAATTGGCCACAGTTTGTTGTGATCCACACAGTCAAAGGCTTTGGTGTAGTCAATAAAGCAGAAGTAGATGTCTTTCTGGAACTCTCTTGCTTTTTTGATGATCCAACAGATGTTGGCAATTTGATCTCTGGTTCCTCTGCCTTTTCTAAATCCAACTTGAACATCAGGAAGTTCACGGTTCATGTACTGTTGAAGCCTGGCTTGGAGAATTTTGAGCATTACTTTACTAGCATGTGAGATGAGTACAGTTGTGCAGTAGTTTGAACATTCTTTGACATTGCCCTTCTTTGGGATTGGAATGAAAACTGACCTTTTCCAGTCCTGTGGCCACTGCTGAGTTTTCCAAATTTGCTGGCATATTGAGTGTAGCACTTTCACAGCATCATCATTTAGGATTTGAAATAGCTCAACTGGAATTCCATCACCTCTACTAGCTTTGTTCATAGTGATGCTTCCTAAGGCCCACTTGACTTCACATTCCAGGATGTCTGGCTCTAGCTGAGTGATCACACCATCGTGGTTATCTGGGCCATCAAGATCTTTTTTGTATAGTTTTTCTGTGTATTCTTGTCACCTCCTAATATCTTCTGCATCTGCTAGGTCCATACCATTTCTGTCCTTTATTGTGCCCATCTCTGCATGAAATGTTCCCTTGGTATCTCTAATTTTCTTGAAGAAATCTCTAGTCTTTCCCATTCTTTTGTTTTCCTCTATTTCTTTGTGTTGATCACTGAGGAAGCCTTTCTTATCTCTCCTTGCTGTTCTTTGGAACTATACATTCTTATGGGTATTTCTTTCCTTTTCTCCTTTGCCTTTAGCTTCTTTTCTTTTCTCAGCTATTCATATTGTTAAAAATAGAATTATCTTATGATCCAGCAGTTCCACTCCTCGGCATAAGTCCTGATGAAGCTCTAATATGAAAAGATACGTGGATCCTGTGTTCATAGCAGCACTGTTTACAATAAGACATGGAAGCATTCTAAATTTTCATCAACAGATGAAAGGATAAAGATGTGGTTATATGTACACAATGAAATACTACTTAACCATAAAAGAATGCAGAAGTGTTGTTTGCAGCAGCGTAGATGCAGCTAGAGATTATCATACTAAGTGAAGTAAGTCAGAAAGAGAAAAATACCATATGATACCACTTATTTGTGGAATCTAAAATATGACACAAATGAGCCTATCTGTGAAATAGAAACAGACTCACAGTCAGAGGGAACAGACAAGGAGGGAACAGACAAAGGGAACAGGTTGCCAAGGAGGAGTGGTTGGCGGGAGGGATGCTGTGGGAGGTTGGGGTTAGCAGATGTAAGATGTTATATCCAGAATGGGTCAACAAAAACGTCCTACTGTATAGCACAAGGAACTGTATATATTCAGTATCCTATGATACATCAAAATGGAAAAGAATGTTAAAAATGATGTTTTAATATATACATATACACACATTCTTTTTAACATATATATAACTGAATCACTTTGCTTTACAGCAGAAATTAACACTGTAAATCAACTACACCTTAATTACAAAAAAAAAGTCATGTATGTCTGGTCTCTGTTTTTGTAGTTAAGATTTATCAGAGTGTTGCCGTCTTACCCATCCATTGTCAAACTTCTCATCAGTCTTTAGTGATTTTAATAGCCAACCCCTAGTTCTGTGCTTCTCATAGATCTGCAATAAAAAGCCGGTTTTTAAAAAAGTGTTCGGTTTTACCATGGCTGCTATCTTTGTAAAATAGAATAAATTTTTAGGCAAATGAAATTTAAAACTCTTAAGACGTAGAACATAAAGGCTCCAAATTTTTATTATAGATTCAAGGAAATAAAATTGCTGTCAGGTTGTTATATAAGTTTATGAATGCTTATATAACATTTATGAATGAACTGCTCTATTTCTTAGGAACTGGTGGCAGTTTGCAAACCAGCAGTGGTCCTTCTGTAGACTGTAGCTTAGGTCATTATTTTATGAGAGATTACAGAATGGTGATAATCCTGATTTTGTTCTTTCTGGAACTATTTATAAAGAACTTTCTCTCATCTACTTAAATGGTTACTTGTGGCCGAGTTGATAGTAAAAAGGCAGAACACGTGCTTGATTCCTTCCCTCACTTTCACCAGTTTTGTTCATAGGTTTTTCAAGTTCTGTTAACTCAGGATTATTATCAGCCAAGTGGTTCAGGTGCATGCTACAGTAGAAAGGGCAGGATTAGAAAGGAGGTTGGGTTTATTAAGTATAATAGTTGCATCTTGAAAAATGGTCTGTGTGCTAAATAACTGAAATTAGGACATTCTACTGTTTAAACTTTAAAGTTTTTCTTAGGAAAAATATACAGATCTCTTCTAAGCTAAGGTTAACTTCTTAAAAGTATTCTAGGGGTAGTAATTAGAGACAAAATTGAGTCTGTTCACAAACTCAGTATATTTAAGAAGAGGTAGCTGTTTGATTATCTTTCATCTCTGCATGCGAAGTGTTGTTATCTGAGGTCACCTTTAGCATACTGATAGTATGGGGAGATGAAGTGAAGAGGGGCAGTGATGTTTGGATATATAAATCCATATTCTAGATCTTTGTTTCTTTGCAAAGAACCTTTGGTTCTTGTTCATGTGAACAGGCTACGCACACTTGAGTCACCATTCAAAGAAGTATTTTTTTGTTAAAACAGTAGATCTCAATCATAAGTCAGAGATCTCAGTACAGAGTCAGTCAGGAAATCTAAAGGTCAACATTAAAAAACCAAAATAAAACTGTGAGCAGTGTAACTAAGTAGATAATGAGACTGAGCATGGTTCAGAACTTTTCCTTCTGATATTTTAATGGTATGACAACAGTTGTTACTGAATGTTGTTTGTGTGTGTTTGTGTAAATTGCTGACTTTTAGAAGTAGGATGATTTGGGCTAATTAATAATGGTTTAGATTTATCTAGAGATACCTTTGTTCCTCAGCTGGCTAATGCTTATCATCAAATGGGAAAAGTAGCTATGGTAAAACTTAAGAATTGGAAAAATCATGAGGTAAACAATGGTGTATTTTGATTTTAGCCAACAGTACCAAGTTTTCTTAATTTAAAACTGGCTACATAAATGCTGTTTGTCAATCAAATAACATTGCTATAACTTTCTGCAAAAACTTCATTCTAAGGGGAAAATAGTTGATTTTAAAAGATTTAAAAATTGGAGTTACCAGTTGTGACATAGTAAATTTTATTTCCTCTGAAGTTAGAAAAGAAAGGTAATAAACAGTTATGTGTTTACTTTCTTACTCAGTGATCATATGTCTCAGTTAAACCCATTAAACTATATTTGGCATTAGAACTATATTTACCTAAGAAGTTAAGTTCTCCAGAAACTTCCATGGATAGAGTTTGTGTTTATGGGGTCTGTTTGCTGTCTTTTAAGTGGGTGCTAGTAGTAGTGTCTGCCCCATGGACCAGACAGTCTATGGGATTCTCCAGGTCAGAGTACTGGAGTGGGTAGCCTTTCTCTTCTCCAGGGGATCTTCCCAACCCAGGGATCGAACCCAGGTCTCTTGCATTGCAGGCAGATTCTTTACCCGCTGAGCCGCCTGGGAAGCCCAAGAATACCAGAGTGGGTAGCCTATCCCTTCTCCAGGGGATCTTCCTGACCCAGGAATCAAACTAGGGTCTCCTGCATTGCAGGCCCACTCTTTTCCAGCTGAAGTACCAGAGAAGCCTGAGTCCAGACTAAACTGCCTTTTGATGTGTTAATTTAGATAGTACATTCAGACTGTTCATTATGCTCCGGGGTGGTGCGCGCTTGATTTAGATAGTACATTCAGACTGTGTTCATTATGCTCTGGGATGGTGCTCGCTTGAACTTGAAAGGAACTATTAGTACATTTATAGATAGGGGTGAAGAGAATTTGGAACGTCTTTGAAGAGTCAAGAGACATAGTTTATTCAAAAAAAGATCAGGTTGTAATCAGAATTACTGTAAATTGGTCAGTAAAGGAGAATAAATTAGAAGCAATATGGAAATGACAGTAGCATAATCGCAGATAACATGTAGAAACAAAGTAGGAATGTTGAATAACCGCTAGCTTGAAATCTCATTAGGGAAAAGTGTTTCCTCAGTGTATGAGCTCATTAACAAACCAGGAGCAGTAAAAGGCTAAGATAACACTGTCACTAGGGACTTGTATTTCACAAACGGTTTGAACACTGAAAACTTCAAAACATAGTAATTTATTGAAATATTTGTTGAGGAGGCCTATAGATTGCATACGTAGATTAAACAAGATGGAGAAAAATAAATACAGACAAATTGAGTGGTCAAAATGATCAAAAGTTAGGGATCATAATTTAGGCAATATGAGACAGTCAATGCTAAGTGAGCATTGCTTGAACAAATAAATGTATATACAGTGTTGCGTACTATTGCATCAAGGCATGGTCCATGACTTCTAGATTTTTCTCAGGTGTATGACATTGTTTCCTAAAAGCATTTTATACATTTATTATGTAAAATGAACAACGGTGTAATTGTCACTTGTGTTCAGTGATTGTACCTGGAATTTTATATATACATATATATATTTTTCAGAGACTTAGACTTTTAATTTACTCTATTTTTAATAAAAACATTATTTATTCATTTGGCTGCATTGGGTCTTAGCTGCAGCAAACAGGATCTTCCTGTGGTGCACAGAATCTCTAGTTTCAACATTTGGGCTGAGTTGCTCTGTGGCTTGTGGGGTCTTAGTTCCCTGACCAGGGATCAAACCCACATCCCCTGCATTGCAAAATGGATTCTTAATTACTGGACTACCAGGGAAATCCTGACTTAGACTTTTAAATTTTATTGATTTTTATTTTTGACTGTGGCATGTGGGATCTTAGTTTCCCAACCAGGGATTGAACCCACGCCCCCTGCAGTGGTCGTGCTAAGTCTTAACTACTGGATGACCAGCGAAGTCCCTGGACTTAGACTTTTTTAGAAGAATCATATACTACTTAGGTATAGAGAAAGGATATCTATATATCTCTTTATATGAAATAAATTGGTTTTCGTATAAAAGTCAGTTTAGTCCGAACTTCCTTCACATTTAACCTGACTCCTCAATTACTTTTTGACTTGAGTTGTCCAGGTGTTGTTTTTCTACAGATCTTTTGTTCCATCAAGAGTTTTGATGATTCGTTATTTCTTGCGAGTGCTCAATTACTTCTGGGATTTTTTTTTGCTAGTGCTTCCTTGTTCTTACCAGAAGATGTCAATGGAAGTTTTTCAGATAATAACCAGAATTCAGTCCTTCTTCAAATGGTTTTTAAATGTTCTGCTGGCTGAAGTGTTAAGGGGTTGCACTTGTTCAGTCATATCACTAGAAATAAAGAATCACTACACTTTCTATGGATCTTACTCAACTCATAGACTGCATAGAGAAATGATATACTTGAGCTATATCAAGCTCCAGCATGTCTATTCTAGACGACTTTCAGCCAGACTCACCTGTTATTTCTTTCTCTGAACTCTTGGGACATCTTTCTGCTCTAAGGCAAATTTCCTGAGAGATTGCTGGAATCCTCTTTTCCTTAGAGGATTTTATGTCAGCTTATATGTAACTATCACCATGGCAGTGACAGCTTTGTCACTGGGCAAATGGAAAATGTTAAGATATAGCATGATTTCAGAGATGTCTGATTTCTTTCAGTGACATATTTGAGATTGATTCAGAGGACAGTATACTACTATGTGGGACTATAGAGAGTTTAAAAGAGCAGTTTAGGCTTAAGTGTAGGCCAAGGCCTCACAGGACTTGTAAAGTATTTTGGACTTTATTGAACTTTATTCTAAGGGAGAGTCACTATAGGGTTTTAAGCAGGGGGAAGACTTGAATCAGATATTTTTTTTCTTTTAAGCACAAAATCATGTTAATCAAGTGATGAAAGTCAGTATCACCAATAATGGAACAAAATGACGGTGTGTCCTTGCCATTGTATGACATCAGGAGAAGGCAGTGTAAAATCATCACCAACATAAAATTGATGCAAGAAAAAAAGTTTGTCTAGAATCTAATCATGAAGTAGGAAGCAGATCCTGGTGTGGGTCATTCTACAAAAAGAATTTAAAAATTTAAAAAATGAAATCTCTGAAATTAAAAAAAATGACAGTGTCATGAAAGACCATAAGAAGCTGAATAATTAGGTTAATTGTGGAAAGTGTGTGGTCTTTGATAAAAGTTCTGGAATTAAAAAATCCATAAAAGTATTTGTGACATTTGGGAGAATTTGTATATAGATACTATCAGTGTTAAATTTCTTGAATATGAAAATAGTATTGTAGTTGTGTAGGAGAATGTCTGTTTCTAAGAGGTACATGGTGGGAAATATCTTGGAGAGTGAAATATCTACAATTTACTTTCCAGTTGTTTAGGGGATAGAATGTTATTAATGTTATATTTAGGTGGAGGATGCTGTTAACTGTACCATACTTCCAATTTTGTAGGTTCATAATTTTTCAAAATAAAAGGAGGGTATTAACAAGTGAGGGTATATACGGTGAAGTCAGGAGCTAGAGTTTGACTCTTTGATTTAACCCTTTAAGTTGCAGGTTCCAGTGTCATTCAGCGTTGTAAGTGAGGTGATGGTCTCTCATAGAAAAGCCTTTAGTGAAGTTGATTCATCCAGAGTACCTGAGATGTTGGATAATTTTGTCAAGAAAATATTTCTTTAGTTATAGGTGTGGTGAGATTAGATAGATAAATGTGTTCAAACTTCCACTAGCCTTTTGGTAATGAAAAGATTATTCTGAATAGTTGAGATTCTCAGATCACTAAAATAGGTGTTGGTGAGTGTTTTTAAAATCTTTCTTAACCCTAGAACTTCTAATTTTAACAGTTGAAGCGTTCTAATTTGAAAGACCTTTTTAAAGACAACTACTTGGCTATGGTTTTTCCATTGGTCATGTATGGATGTGAGAGTTGGACTGTGAAGAAAGCTGAGCGCCAAAGGATTGATGCTTTTGAACTGTGGTGTTGGAGAAGACTCTTGAGAGACCCTTGGACTGCAAGGAGATCCAACCAGTCCATTCAAAAGGAGATCAGCCCTGGGATTTCTTTGGAAGGAATAATGCTAAAGCTGAAGCTCTAGTACTTTGGCCACCTCATGTGAAGTGTTGACTCATTGGAAAAGACTGATGCTGGGAGGGATTGGGGGCAGGAGGAAAAGGGGATGACAGAGGATGAGATGGCTGGATGGCGTCACTGACTCGATGGACGTGAGTCTGAGTGAACTCCAGGAGTTGGTGATGGACAGGGAGGCCTGGCGTGCTGTGATCCATGGGGTCACAAAGAGTGGGACACGACTGAACGTCTGAACTGAACTGAACTTGAATAAACTTAGTATTGATGAAATTCAGTTTCAAAAATCATTTATAAAATAGTACTTTTCTCAGACACGAACAGAACATTATGTTACTCATGTAAGAAAACTTTTTAAAATAATAAAGCTTACCCCTTTTAAGTACCAAAATATTAAAGAATGAAATAACTTTGAAGCTTATTTACCCACTTTCCTTCTGCAGTGCTAATTATTTTGGGGTTGGAAAGCTTACATTTTAGTCCTATCTCTAGGCAACTGACATTTTCTTCATCTGTAAAACAAATGTATTATGAATAAGAAAGTACGTAAGACAACTAAAATAATAGGTATAGTCTATTACTTCCCTTCTTTTGCTTTATTTAAAAAATTTTCATTGTAGCATAAGAAACATATCAAGAAAACTACATAACAGATGTGTAGTTGATTGAATTACGTTTTTACCCAAAATAGTCGATTTTTTTTTTCTATGACGCCTACAATAATATTGTTAAGAGTATGTCTTAGGATTGATCCTTTGGGGGTTTAGTCTGATTTTTATTCACATTCTTTCATCCTTTGCATACTTTTTGTCTCATTTAGAAATAGCACATTCCAGTTTTGATCTGGCATTTGAGTTTGCCTTTCTCTCTTGCTCTCTTTAGAGATATTACTCTATTCCTTATTTCCTTTTATACTTTTAATAACTTTGTATGGGATTTAACTTCTCTGCTTATTGTTTTTCTTACATTCTAATTTAACTTCTTGCAGTTTAATTTTTAAAATTTTAATTTTATATTGGGGTATAGGTGATTAACAATGTTGTGTTAGTATCAGGTGTGTTTCTTGCTTTTTTTGACCACCTGCATGCCTTGTGGTAATCTTAGTTCCCCAACTAGGGATTGAGCTTGTGCCCCTTGCAGTAGAAGCACAGAATCCTAATCTGTGGACCGCTAGGGAAGTCCCAGCATTTCTTTTTGCATTTTAGACTACCTTCTAAACTTCAGATAACTTGACTACTTTATACTACCTTTCTCAGTTCAGTCAGTCAGTTCAGTCGCTCAGTCGTGTCTGACTCTTTGCGACTCCATGAATCGCAGCACACCAGGCCTCCCTGTCCATCACCATCTCCCGGAGTTCACCCAGACTCACGTCCATGGAGTCAGTGATGCCATCCAGCCATCTCATCCTCTGTCGTCCCCTTCTCCTCCTGCCCCCAATCCCTCCCAGCATCAGAGTCTTTTCCAATGAATCAACTCTTCGCATGAGGTGGCCAAAGTACTGGAGTTTCAGCTTTAGCATCATTCCTTCCAAAGAAATCCCAGGGCTGATCTCCTTGAATATGTGTAAAATGGCATGTGGATTTGTCACTCGGCAGCAAGGAGACGACACAGTTGTACCCTGAGCTATTTGTTGTGCAGTGACTAGTTGCCAATACACTTTGAAAGAGGGGACATGATTGGCCACTAATTATGATGTTCATCTTCTATTTATGTGATGATTTGTGGACTGTGGAGCAAAGTTTGTACTCTATGTAATAGTTAATATGTTAGCAGAAATTGAAGCCATGGTGTTGGGGACTGTTTTTAGTTAACTAAAAGTGAGAAAAAGTGTAAGTGTTACTTGTTCAGTCGTATCTGACTCTTTGCAACCCATGGACTGTGTGTAGCCCGCCAGGGTTCTCTGTCTATGGAATTCTTCAGGCAAGAATACTGGAGTGGCTTGCCATGTCCTCCTCCAGGGGATCTTCCCAACCTGGGGATCAAACTGAGGTCTCCCAAATTGCAGGCAGATTCTTTACTGTCTGAACCACCAGGGACGCCTTTAGTTAACTAAACCCTGGTGTAAAACATGGAATGAAATTCTTACACAACAGAATCAAGCACAGTGAGAACTCTGTCTTAATACGAAATATCAGGTTGTACTTGGATTTGGTGACAGTTGTGAAGATGATAATGGAACTAATCCGAGACAGTTATACAGTAACATGATAGTCTTTCAAAAATATTTTTAAAAAAAAGATTAAAAATATTTTTTTCAATAAATTCCTTAACGGAAATGTGTGTATCTCTGTGTATGTATAATAAGGGTAAAGATTTGAAAGGAGAAAGTTTTAGCATTTGTTGCATTAATATATTCTATAAACTTGTTTTCTGTTTCTGATAATTCTACATTGCTCAGTGTTATGACTACAACCTTCATTTTGTGATCTGAGGAATTCCTTCTGGCTTATGGTTGGGTCCCTCTCGCAGATCCTCCTCCGTAGATGGCTGTGATTGTTGCCTTTTTTCATTACTGCTGTAAAGAGTTAGTGGTGTTGTGTGGCCTGCATTTATTTGTTCACATAAATGGAGAGGGATAAGGGATGAAAGGATTAAAAAACATGCCTCCAGGGCTGGGCTTAAGTATTTTTTACTGTGCAGATTTTACAACTGGAGGGGGAAAAACTATGACATGTATATGAACATACTGAAGAGCGTGAAGAAAAATTTTAAATCGCCTACTGTAGTTCCATTTTTCATTTAGGTATATATCTGTTTATACATTTCTTCTTCATATATACAAATACTCTTGCATTTTTACTCAAAATGTTTTAAATGTTTTTCTTATTCTTTATGCTTCCAAGTGGATTTTCAAGATACATACACATGTTAAAGCTTTTTCTTACGTAAAAATGTGTGAAAACAGAATAGAGACTTAAAGTGGAGACAGTACATGTATCACCCACCTTTAGTGATTTCAGTTCCCAGGCAATCTTACTTCATCCATACCCACCTATGCTATTATTTTGAAGTCGGTTTTAGGTAAATATTTTAGTACACTCCAGATAACTATTTCAGCACATACAGTTAAATTTTTTTTTTACCAAATTGTTCTCCAGAAAAGTGTTCTCCGTGTATACTTGTCAGAGATAAGATTGTGTGTGTTAGTCGCTCAGTTGTATCTGACTCTTTGCAACCCCATGGATGGTAGCCTGCTAGGCTTCTCTATCCATGGGATTCTCCAGGCAGGAATGCTGGAGAGGATTGCCGTTTCCTTCACCAGGGGATCTTCCCAACTCAGGGATCAAACCTGGGTCTCCTGCACTGCAGGCAGATTCTTTACTGTTTGAGCTACAGGGGAGCTTAAGAGAATATTAAAGTAAAGTAGTAAAGTCACTCAGTCGTGTCCAACTCTTTGCGACCCCGTGGACTGCAGCCCACCAGGCTCCTCAATCCATGGGATTCTCCAGGCAAGAATACTGGAGTGGGTTGCCATTTCCTTCTCCAGGGGATCTTCCCGACCCAGGGCTCGAACCCAGGTCTCCCGCATTGGAGGCAGATGCTTGAACCTCTAAATCACATTAAAAAATTTAGTATTGCTGGTCAGACACATGTATATGTGTAATTTTCCTCAGGTAATATAAAAAATCCTAGTAAAGTGAGTTTGGGTATGCTTGTTTGCTCTGGCAGGAAACTTCCGGGTCTCATCAGTATGTCCCTCATAGGAATGCTGTGACAATTAGAGAGGGTGATCATATAACTCACCACCCAGACTGGGACACGTCTGACGCCTGATGGAGGCTCTGTTAGTAATGATCCCAGTGGAACAGACTCGCGTAGACCTGTGCAGTGTTTTGGCACCGCTGGACCGTATGCTTACCTTAGTACTACGTAGTGTGTAAGATGCAGGAAACATGAAGTGACTGTCTCATGTAGTCAGTGGATGGTAACTTTTGTTCATGCCTGTGTGTGAATATGTGTACAAGTTTTTCTTTTAAAAGAAGTGTTTTGAATTAGCAATCCAAAATCCTAAGTTGGCAGTTTGTGTTTCTGAGTGTTTTTGGAGCTGACAGTGACTGTAGTTCTTAAAAGTAATCTGATTTTCATAGTTAGGAAGATGTTTGTGTTAATATTTGCAGCTGGAAAATGCCGGAGGAGACCTTAAGGATGGCCACCAGCACAGTGAAGGAGCCGTTGTCATTCTGGATGCGGGTGCTCAGTACGGAAAAGTCATAGACCGAAGAGTGAGGGAACTGTTCGTGCAGTCTGAGATCTTCCCCTTGGAAACACCAGCATTTGCCATAAAAGAGCAAGGATTCCGGTGAGATTAGATTGCAGGATATTTTATTATTAATTTGCTTGGACACTTAATTTTTTAATGAAAATAAAATGGATTGGTTTTAATACAAGACATTTTCCATGGCTTTTGACATTAAAAGAAATTAAAATTAAAGGAAAAGATTAATTTTATTTGCACAGTTTAAGAATTTATCATTTGAATATTTTATGTTTTATAGCAGAGGTCCCCAACCTCTGGGCCAAGGTCCAGCACCTGTCAGATCAGTGGTGGCATTAGATTAGAAATAAAGTGCACAAAATGTAATGTGCGAGAATCATCCTGACACCACCCCCACCCCTGGAAAACTTGTCTTTCATGAAACCACTCCCTGGTCCCAGAAAGGTTGGGGACTGCTGTTGTATAGGATCTCTGGATCAGACTTAGATTTGGCTGTTATGGTCATTCATTCATCCCAGATTACTTGATCAAACGGATATATATAATGGTTAGAGTATCTAAATTAGAGAATGCTGTGTACAGTTCGTCTCTTTTGCTTCCTATCCCAGGAGACTAGTTTTTAAATTACGAAGACTTCTAATTTAAGGGCTAATTCTATAACTTGTACTATTAAAACTAGTCAGAGTGACATTCAATTTATATGTAACTTCGTCCTTTAACAGCTGTTTTTGGTTAATGCTGTATCTTTTCTCTTGGAATCAATGTTCCTTTTTTATTGAGTGTTATTCAGAAGCAAGCAACTACAGTTTGTATCCTTAATTAGCTTTCAAGATTTTGTGCTGTATTTCTTCCAAAATACAGTATGTTTAATTTTTCTTAAAAGCATAATGTTTTTCCTTTAGACAAATGGTTACCTTTCAGAAACTTTATAGATGTGTATACATTATCCTTTGTTTCTTACTTTTGAAATGGAGTGAATTGTGAATCAGAAAACATTTAACTCTGTTTTAGTTTTAGGATGTAGATAATTGTATAGTAAGAAGGAACGCTCTGAGTTTATCTTATTCAACTGTCTTGATTTGCCAGTGAGAACCAATTTTAAGGGAGTTAAAACTGTAAGAAATCTGAATGGCTCTCTGTCAAATCCAAGCTCCATCATTCCCCAGATCCAAAGCAAACAGACAAAAATTCCCAGCAAACTAATTGAAACCAAATGTTGTGGAATAGGGTAACCAATATTGATGATGAAGTCTAACTGTTTTCTTGTCATCTGATTACCTGATCATAAACAATTTCTAGGTCCTGCTTACACCAGTGGCTTCTCTCTGTGGGAGAGCAGGAGCTATAGCACTGTTGCTTTCATTACCATGATCCTTTCTGCTGAGATAGCCATTTGATCACCCTTTTTCTAGAATAAATTTTAGGTTTATGACTTGAAAGACATCTTAACCTACCTGTTTTTAGAAGCTTGATCTGCTTGATACATATGCTGGTATCTGGAATGCCTTGAGACTTACTGGGCCTTATAATTGCAAGTTGTTTCAAAATAATAGCAGGGTAGAAATAGAAAACTCAGAAAGAGTGATTAGCTCTTCTCAAGCTTATTGAGATAAGAATTTTCATAATTGGCTTAAATGCTGCTTGAGTTTTATCCTTGACTAAGTCCATTGCTTTTTCTTTTTAATAGTATTAAGAATGTTATAGCAGATTAATGAGGGATGCTGGGCAGTCCCATGGTGGTTATCATTTATAAAACTAAATATAACATACTGAAATTCTAGAGATCTTGGTTATTAAATATATTTTACAGAGTTTTAGCTTCTGCATTTTTAAGGAGCTAGGTTGCATATCTACCCTTAGGGATAGCCCATTCCCCTTTAAAATTGTTATCTTAAAGGGATGTCACATTTATCATCTTGAGTAAGTAGATTGTCTTCAGTCTGTTTGCAAGAGATAAGCTAACAAACATAATGTATACCAAGATTCATGTTACCAATATAAAGTTCAAAGAGTAGGGCTTTTGTGCTCACTCAGATTATTATATATATATTTTTTAAGTTGAGTAATTTTCATGATTTATATTATTTTATTGGATGTATTACAAGTCTGTCATTTTAGTTTATGTTTTTACATAGCAGGCAGCCACTAATTATAAGTGGATCGTAATCCAGATTTGTTTGTAAGTAGAGTTTGGTTGGAATGCATTTTCCTTTAGAAATATGGACTTCCAAAGTGACTCAGTGGTAAAGAATCCACCTGCCAATGCAGGATACTTGGATTTGATCCCTGGGTTGGGAAGATCCTCTGGAGAAGGAAATGGCAACCCACCCCAGTATTCTTGGCTGGGAAATCCCACGGACAGAGGAACCTGGCTGGCTACAGTCCACGGGCCAGGCCCCAGAAGAGTCCGACAGGACTTAGTGCCCAAGCAACAGCGCCATGCCTGGACTGGACAAGTGGGCTCGTGTGGCAAACTGGAGAGCCCAAGTAATCTGAAGGTGCACGTCTTTCTGGGATTCCAGTTATCCGTAGCCACGTTAGAGTGAAAGTCCAGTGTTAGCAGATTTTTTTCCTAAAGAAAATATAAACATCTGAATATTTATGTAAAAACCATAATATTAAAGTGTTCCAAAATTTTTTGATTGAACGAGGAGGACCAAAGTTACCTGTATCAGAAGCCAGCCTCATTTTTCAGCTTCCTTTATACAAATAGTCTGTTCCCAAGTTAACCCATAGAATGCTCTATAAATTCTAATTTATAGAATACTGACTTGGGTTCTGAGAGCAGGGCATATGAGGCAGGTCATGTTAGCTCTTACTTCTGGGTCTCAGGTGAAATTGTTGGGAATATTGGTCAGGTTTTAAACAGGCAAAATTAGGTAATTCTTCACATTTTCTGATATTCTTTATTGTAGAGTATTTTGCTCTACATAATCCAGAACCTTCATAATACTTTTACTTGTCCTTCTGTGTAACTGCTTTACTCCTTAACCTCTCAGAAGACGTGTATTTTCACCTTCTGCCTTGAGAATTCTCATTTACGTCCTCCACTGATGAGGAAAACAAAACAAATTCAGGCTTACCTTCATAGATGGAGACATTGGTTTTATATATTTGGGAAGTTTGTGCTTATTAACAAGAGACTGTTGAATTGGTTAGCTTTCCCATATTGCAATAAAATAGAGTAAAAATAGCTGTGTAGGGGATTCCCGGTCAGTCCAGTGCTTGAGACTTCCAGTGCAGGCGGGATGGAGCATGGATTCAATCTCTGATTGGGGAACTAAGATCCCGAATGCCGCACAGTCCAAAAAAGAAAAGAATTAAGCTGTGTAGGAGACTATTAATTAGCTGTGATAAAATCTGGATCTGCTGTGGCATACTGAAAACATAACAAAATCTGAGTCTGTATTGAGTTTCCCTCAGAGGTACAAGCAAGAGAGGGCATAGACCTTGTATAAAAATTAACAGAGATTCTTCATTACTGTCTTCTTTAAATCCACAGTGCTATTATCATCTCTGGAGGGCCTAATTCTGTGTATGCAGAAGATGCTCCCTGGTTTGATCCAGCAATATTCACGATTGGCAAGCCTGTTCTTGGAATTTGCTATGGCATGCAGGTACATACATCTGTGAATTTGCCTTAAAAGTTACTTTGTTCTGCTTGTGACTCCTACTGTTTTAGTGTTTTCTGTCTTTAGAGCATTTAGGATATTTAGTTGTATGAGAGAATTTGTTCATATTACAAGTGTTTATGAATTGCCACACTACTATGGCAAAACTGATTTGAGTGAGGATTTTCAAAAGAGCAACTATATGTATTACTGCTTACAACAAAACCTTGTCCATTATAAAAAAAAAAAGGTAGGCATTTAAATATACATAAAAGTTGAAGTAGTAGTTCAGAGAGAGCTCCTTTATACATTTACTCAATTCCCTAATTATAACATTTTTAACCATTTTGAGAGTAATTTGCAAACATGATGTTCTGTTACTTGTTGTATCCTAAGTACTAGAATTCTGTCTTACATAACCACAGTATGGTTATCAAAATCAGGAAGTTAACATTGACTTGGTGTTCACGTCTGATCCACAGACTCTGTTAACATTTCACAGGCTCATCAGTGTCTCTTAAAATCATGAATTTAATCTAGACCACGTGTTGTGTATTTAGTTGTCATGTTTCTTTACATTCCTTTAGTTTAGAATCATTCCTCAGTCTTTCCTTCTCTTTCATGACCTTGCCAATTAAAAAAAAAAGGACATTCCAGTTACCTTGTAGAATAGTCTTCAGTTTGGGTTTGTTTGACGTTTCCTCTTTGTTAGATTCAGGTTATGTGTTTTCGGCAGGAGTAGCACAGGAGTAATGCTGTGCTCGCGCTTCCCTGGTGGCTCAGTGGGAAAGAATCCCCTGCAATGCAGGAGACCCCGGCTTCGATCCCTGGGCTGGGAAGATCCCCTTGGGAAGGAAGTGGCAACCCACTCCAGTATTCTTGCCTGGGAAATCCCATGGACAGAGGGGCCTGGCATGGGGTTGCAAAAGTGTCATATATGCCTTTGCAACTAAACAACAGCAAATGCTGTGCTCTTCGCAGCATCTCACTAGAAGGCTGCTGCTGCTGCTAAGTTGCTTCAGTTGTGTCCAACTCTGTGCGGCCCCGTAGATGGCAGGCCACCAGGCTCCCTTGTCCCTGGGATTCTCGAGGCAAGAACACTGGAGCGGGTTGCCATATGTCAATTAATACTGTGATAGGTGGTGTTCCTTTAGATTATTTGATTAAAATGGTGTTTGCCAAGTGTCTTCAGTGTAATGTAAATTAAGTGTATGTAAGGGAGTGGCCAAGATAGTGGAATAGGAAAACCCTGAGCTCACCTTCTCTCTTGGGCACAGGCATCCTGTGCCAGGAAAATGAGCCCCCAGAACATTTGGCTTTGAAGGCCAGTGAGACTTACTTTTGGGAGAGACAAAGGGTTGTGGGAAATAGCGATTCCTTTCTTAAACGGCACCCACAAAATCTTCCATGCTCCAAGACCTAGGGCAGATGCAGTAATTTGAAAGGAGACTGGGCAGACTCATCGACTGATCTTACAGAGTCTCCTGCAGGGGCAGAAGGCGACTGGAGCTCACCCTAGGGACGTGGATGCTTGTGGTGGCCATTTGTGACGCTCCTTCTGCCGCGAGGACACGGCTGCTGGTGCCATTTTTGTGTCCTCCTCATTTTAGAAAGTGAGCAAAACAGCACAGTATCTTTTTTTAAACAGTCTGGTTGAAACCTCTGTACTGATATGAATAATGCTCAGAGGGAATCTGTTCAAAAGTTAGAAAGTGAACAGACCAATATATTTTCTTCTAGCTATCTCTGGAGCTTTCAGTAAAGGAAGGAAATATAAATCAGTGTTCATGTAAGAATGTGAATATTTTTATTTCTATTCTTATTGCAGGGCAGAATATTAGAAATTGCTGGTCTGCAAAACAGCTTTAGTTGATTTTGTTTCTTTCTAATTGTTATGATTTTCCATTATATTTTCCATTATAACATAAAGAAGAGTCTCACAGGATATTTTTTTAGGACTCACTTAAATATGCAGGTCAGGAAGCAACAGTTAGAACTGGACGTGGAACAACAGACTGGTTCCAAATAGGAAGAGTACGTCAAGGCTGTATACTGTCACCCTGCTTATTTAACTTATATGCAGAGTACATCATGAGAAACACTGGGCTGGAAGAAGCACAAGCTAGAATCAAGATTGCTAGGAGAAATATCAATCACCTCAGATATGCAGATGACATCACCCTTATGGCAGAAAGTGAAGAGGAACTAAAAAGCCTCTTGATGAAAGTGAAAGAGGAGAGTGAAAAAGTTGGCTTAAAGCTCAACATTCAGAAAACGAAAATCATGGCATCTGGTCCCATTACTTCATGGCAAATAGATAGAGAAACAGTGGAAACAGTGTCAGACTTTATTTTCTTGGGCTCCCAAATCACTGCAGATGGTGACTGCAGCCATGAAATTAAAAGATGCTTACTCCTTACTTTGCCAACAAATGTCCGTCTAGTCAAAGCTATGGTTTTTCCAGTGGTCATGTATGGATGTGAGAGTTGGACTGTGAAGAAAGCTGAGCACCGAAGAATTGATGCTTTTGAACTGTGGTGTTGGAGAAGACTTCCTGAGAGTCCTTTGGACTGCAAGGAGATCCAGCCAGTCCATTCTGAAGGAGATCAACCTTGGGATTTCTTTGGAAGGAATGATGCTAAAGCTGAAACTCCAGTACTTCGGCCACCTCATGCAAAGAGTTGACTCATTGGAAAAGACTCTGATGCTGGGAGGGATTGGGGGCAGGAGGAAAAGGGGATGACAGAGGATGAGATGGCTGGATGGCATCACCGACTCGATGGACGTGAGTCTGAGTGAACTCCGGGAGTTGGTGATGGACAGGGACGCCTGGTGTGTTGCGATTCATGGGGTCACAAAGAGTCAGACTCGACTGAGTGACTGTACTGAACTGAACTGAACTTGAGTGAAATAGGTGTGAAATATGCTCCTTTAATATAAAATGATTGTGGCCACTTGTCCATTTTGCCAGTACCCCCTTATAATTGTAAGGCCACATTTTCTGTCATTCAGGATGGATCTTATGGTAGCCAGAGCCAGGTCTGTTTATGTTAAATGCATAAAAAAGTTGCCTACTGCTTTCATAGGAGGATAATGGAATAGAATGATCTTGTTCCTTTGGGCAGAAATTATCTTTCTATGAAATGCTGATATAAATAATGCCTCAAAGCTAATGTGCAGTTTGCAAAGGACTAACATTTCCTAGAGACTCCTGATTGGGTAATGTTAGCACCGAAGGCCTCCCTCTAGTGTATACCTTTGCCCCCTCCATGGTAGTCTGAAATATTATGTACTATCTTTTCCCCTTAACTCTTGAGTCTTAACTGATTGCTTCCTGGTAATTCTTTGCTTTGGAAGAAAAAAGTTTGTCCTGCTCCTTACAGTGTTTATTTCTATTATGATTTATCCGTCACTCAGCATAAGAAATATAATACTAGTAAAACTTTTGAAACTCTCTTTGTACTTTTTTCCAATCCACACTGTTCTATCTTCCAGCAAGAGGTAAGTAACACTTTCACTGAATTGTTATTCACTCCCTTTCTTTTCTTTATAGATTTATACACATTGTATTTCTAGATAATATATTATCTAGTTTTGTTTATTGATCTTCATGTAAGTGAAATTATGCTTTGTGTAGTTTCATTTTTGGTTTTGAAAGTCACTAATTTTAAGTTATTTTCACTACTGAAATTATTGTTTGAATGTAGTGATACATTCAAGTATATCACAAATAGTGATACATTGGACTATTAGCGTTGCTGTTCTTTTCCCAAGTTTTTGCAATTACAGATGCTGCCATGAATATTTTTTGATTTTGGTATTGTACATACACAAAATTTTCTCTAAGCTAACCATTAGTTGAAATGCTGAGTCTCAACTTCACTAAGAACTATTTGCCCCCAGTATACCTTCCCACAGCAGTATGTAAAAATTCCTTTTGCTCTATATCCCTGCAGGCCTTGACAAGGTTAGATTTTTTTTTCAATTTGCCTAGCCGAAGAGGTGTTAAATGACATGGTGTAGTCGTAATGGTCATTTTCCTTATTTTAAGATTCATGGATTTATTTGCCATTAGTCATTAGTGTCTGGTTTGCTGTAAAAGATTAGTCATGATTTTTGCACATTTTGGTTGAATTTTTAAAATTGTTTTTATATATGCTAGATGCTAAACTTTTGCCAGTTATGTATATTGCATATACCTTCTAGATTCTGACTTCTCTCTTCACTATAGTTTCATTTTTTTAAAGAAACATCTTTATTACAAGCATTTGGTTTCTGTATATACTCTCACACAGACTTTGTTAAATTTTTTGTTGGGAGAATTTCCTTTCATTTCCCCCTCCCAAATCTAAGATTTATTTTGAAATCTTGACATACAAGATAGATAAAAGGGGAGCTGACCCAATTGCAGTGGTAAACCTGCTAGACCTACAGGGCTTTTGTTGTTTGAGGCATTTAGGACCTCAAGGTTATCACGAATCCAAAGCGAAAGCCATTTCCTTAAGTTAATATAGAATATTAAAACAAAATTTTAACCAAGTAGAGTGTTCTGCTTTACATAAAGTTATTCCCTCCCCACTCTGCCACACACAGACACTTAGCTGATCCTTCAGTTCCTTGTATTTTCACTTGTACCTAGCATACATGCATACATAAGTCAGAAGTCAAGAATAAACATGAAAGCCTTCTGAACAGGTGAGATAGCTCTAAATTTTGCTGCAAGCCTTTGGTTTTATAAAAACCTTTAATTTAGACTTTGTGGAGTTTTAAATTGTGTTGTGTTCCAGCAGCTTTGGTTAGCTTGATCACTCAGCTGTCTTTTGATTAAGAACTGGAAATTTAGAGGAGGCAGAGGCACACAAGGTTCATTTGGTATATAGAGGAAAACATTCGTTTTTTCGTTCAGCAAATTGAATGACTGTTCTGGGCTACATACTTAGCTAGGCCACTGGTACTGTGACCAGACCTGAAGACATGATGGGGAGAGAACATGCTAATTCTACATTGCTAATCACACTAGCTTGAATGGCTTGAGTAGAGAATAATGGGAAATATGAGAAGTGGAGTTAGATAGAGGCAGTGCATTGAAAAGTCTTTGTTCAGTATACGGGACTTGGACTTTATCCTGTAGACAAGGGGGGTCAGCAAATTACAGCCTGTTGCCAAAGCTGGCCACCGCCTGTTTTTTGTATGACCAGCAAGCTAAGAATGGTTCTTATGATTTAAAGTGATTTTTATGGTTGGAGTTGAAAAACATTTTTAAAAAAGAATTGTATGCTGTGACATGTGAAAATGAAATGAAATTCAAATTTCAGTGTCCATAAATAAAGTTTATTGGAACACCATCATATCCATTCCTTTAAATATCTGTGGTTCCTTCTGTGCTTCAACGACAAGAATTGAATAGTTGCTTCAGAAACAGTAGGGCCTACAAAAACTAAAATACTTACTCTCTGGTCCTTTACAGGAAAAATATGCTAACCCAAATATAGATAATATCCATTAAGAATTTAATCATGGACTAACACAGTCATATTTATATTTTTTCGGAGAAGGCAATGGCATCCCACTCCAGTACTCTTGCCTGGAAAATCCCATGGATGGAGGAGCCTGGAAGGCTGCAGTCCATGGGGTCGCTGAGGGTCGGACACGACTGAGTGACTTCACTTTCACTTTTCACTTTTCACTTTCATGCATTGGAGAAGGAAATGGGAATCCACTCCAGTGTTCTTGCCTGGAGAATCCCAGGGAGGGGGGAGCCTGGTGGGCTGCTGTCTATGGGGTCGCACAGAGTCAGACACGACTGAAGCGACTTAGCAGTAGCAGCAGCAGCTGACATTCATAGATCTCTGGAAGGTGGGCACGACTAGAGGCAAGGGGACTGATTAGACTGTGGCAGTGTTTCTTAAACTATGTGTTTGTTAAGATGCTGCCGAAAGTGTTTTACGTATGAGTCTTTACTTTAGGAAGTACTGGGTTAAACGGTTTAGGAGGTGTTTTTTTTTGTTTTTTATTTAACTGCTGGACTTCCTGCAAACCTTTACTGCAGGAAGTTTTATAGTGAATGTCTAACAGGAGAATGTAGAGGGCAGCATTTGCTGATGCATATTTGAAGAATATGCCATTGTGCATTCCAAGAATGAACACATATTTAGCCCTCTGCCTGTTTTTCTGTTGGGTGCTGGGTACACCTACATCGTGTATTATTGTGGCAGATGTGACACCTGTTGTGGAGCAGACATATGAAGATGGGTTGTATTGATTTTATCAATGCAGATTTAATGTTCCTAAAAATCCTATGTGTATCTGTTTTGTGTTAGAAGAGTTTAGGCGTATGTAAATGATGAAGATTGACACAGAAGGGTCAGACTGGAGAGACTAGTTAAAATAAAAGTCTGTAGGTGAATGGGATTTGAACAAATTAAAGACCAGATTATATTGCTTATCCCATCTCCACAGCACAGCCTTCTGTAGACTGACTGTTCCTTTGGGGCCAAAGATTAAACAGTTTGGAGGAATTTATAGCTGCTAGTTTTAATATCAACTAGGTACTTTCTGAGTTCAAAGAGTGTTTTTAAATGCTTTAAAAATTAAACTCAGATATTAAAGAAATCCTTATCTTTTAAAAAGAAATCCTTATTTTTAACAGATGAATTACAGTATGCTAAATGGAAAATTTGCCAGTGTTTAATAAAAACTAACATCAGATCAAATTCCTAATGTAATGTAACTATTCCTTTTAAGAACTAGATAATTATATATAATAACAACAAGTAATTTACAGTTAGCAAACTTCCTTTATTTTGGAGGCACAAACATAACAGCTATCCTAAGAACAAGAAATATAAATTTTTAGTGTAAGAAATTGGGTAATTTTCTTTTGAATTATATTAACATCAATTTATTTTCTCTTGGAACAGATGATGAATAAGGTATTTGGAGGTACTGTGCACAAAAAAAGTGTTAGAGAAGATGGAGTCTTCAGTATTAGTGTGGATAACACATGTTCCTTATTCAGGTATGATAGATATTTTTATATCAATAAGAATGTTAGAGGAGTAACTTAAAGCTGGGAATGTTATCTTCAAAATCGGAGATTCTGTAATTCTTGGACGAAATTAAGGCCACTGCATTGGCCAAAGGTATTGTCATATTTGTTTTCCAATTGAGTGTCAAGACATAAGAGGATAGTGGTGATGCTAATTAGGAATAAGAAAAGCACTTAATGACAGAATTGAAAAGCACTTGCGCAGTCTTAAACCCCTATTTAAACCCCTATTTGGGATTGCAGATGGTGATGCCAACATTTGTAGTTTTCCCTTTTCACTTTTTAGCAGAGCATGATTATAAATGTTAGTATGACAGATATGGCAGATAATGCTTTAAACTGACTGCATTTGTACACATCTTCCTCTGCCATATTCTTTCTCTGGGTGCTTAACTAGCTACCCATTTGCTGGCGTTATTACTAAATATGTGTTGCACTGTTTGTACTGAGCATAACTGTATTTCGTGTACTGTCTTTTTAATATAGTGAATGTATTAATTGATTTTATTGCTGGTTGATAATAGTTTAGGTATATTTAACTCTAATGTATTTAAAGATTGGTGAATGAGCTGTTCATTAGCTTCCTAGAATCATTTATCTTCTGCTTTACAAAAAACCAGGTGAGTTTTCATTCAGCTTCCTGAAAGACCAGAAAACTTAAATTTTAGTCACTTGCTTTCTTTCTTTGGGTTTTCCCATGTTTTGGGTATAACCCACTTAGGTGAACAGTTGATAGTTACTCACTTTCTTTTGAAATAGACTTCATTTTTCTTTAAAAATCACATTTATCCCTAACTGCATTAAATCTATAAAACGTAGGCTGGTGTCAGTTAATTTGCATGGGTAGTTTTTATTATCATTTCTTGTAACTGTGCTAATTATCTTTATAGATTTGTTTTATTAACATATATTCTTACATCCTCCATAGAGTTGTACCTAAATTCTTAATGGATAGTGTTCTCCAAATTGGACAAATCAGTTTTAAAATCCAAGTTAAGACCTTTTGTCTAAAATGGAGCTATCCCAGTTTTTACACAAAACTGGCTGTGGCTGGCTTTTCTTTAATATTGGAAAGAGCAAGAATATCAGTATTCAGAGATCCTCATTTTCAAAATGATATTAATAAAAAGCAGCAGTTGCTGAAAAAAATTTTATGAACTGAACCTACTCATTGCCAAAATACATTTTTGAAATGCATTTCTTGTTCTCCTTTATAATGGAGAGGTGTTGCTTACATTCATCTGAATCTCAAGTGACAGATTCTTGAGAATGACTTCAGGAATCTTGCTGGTTAGAATGTGATACTACAAGAGACTTTAAATGTAAAGATCTGGTTAAGATTTGAAGTTTTTCTGTCTTGACAGTTCTAAAATCCTGGTACTCAATTACAGCCTACACTAATCCTAAATAACAGTGGACAGTGATGACAGTAACAACAACCCCAAAACAGCCTTTTGGTTTTAATGTACTTAATCTTCTTGCTTTATTTTTTAATCTTCTTGCCTTAGTCTTAATTTTTGTTTCTTAATATTATTTAATACAAAGTCCTTGTTCAAATTTTTTCATAATGTAACAAATATCTTTTTATAAAATTGGTTCGTTTACATCAAGGTCCAAAGAAAGTCCACACAGTTGATTTGATAAATATTACTTACATCTGTTTTAAACCATGCCATTAATTACTTCTGTTCTTAAGATTAATTCCAGTAGAGATATAATTTTGAAACCATGATAGCCTCTTGAAACTGTGTGTGTGGTTATACCACCAGCTTTATATTTAGTTTCAGTTTTTATGGATTGCCTTTTCCTGGTATTTATTATTGTTATTGGCTTTATAATGAATAGAGTAAATTAAAGTCTAGCAGTGTTGTGCTGTTACCTGCTTTCTCTGTTTTCTTGATTTACGCATAGAAGCTAGTAATTTTTAAAGCAAAAAACTACCAGTTATAAGATGAATTAAGTTCTAGGAATCTAATGTAAAGCGTGATGACTACAGTTAACAACACTGTATTGTATATTTGAAAGTTGCTAAGAGAATAGAACCTAAATGTTCTTACCTCACACAAAAAATGGTAATTCTGTGAGGTGGTAGATGTGTTAACTGAGTTAGTGGTAATCATTTCGCAGTATATAGGTGTATCAAATTATTACATTGTACACCTTAAACTTACAGTGTTACATGTCATTATATCTCAATAAAGCTAGAAAAAAATAAAGCAAAAGACTCCATTAATCGTGTCTAATAAAGCTATTTGTATATTGTTTTATTTTTTATTTACTTAGGGGTCTTCAGAAAGAAGAAATTGTTTTACTTACCCATGGAGATAGTGTAGACAAAGTAGCTGATGGATTCAAGGTTGTGGCACGTTCTGGGAACATTGTAGCTGGTAAAACTTCTAAAACTTTTGCACATTTTCTTTTTAAAAGTTTATCTGAAAAGTTTATAAACATATGTTTCTGTATGTGATACTGTTTTTGATGTTTAATTTTTTTTAAAGATACTGTGTCATAAGGTCAGTTGTTAATTCATGAAGGATATTTAATATTAGAAGGATTATCTAGAAGTCACTAGTTTGCTCTGAAATACGTTTAAAATTGTTCACTCTACTATGCTTTTCAAACATAAATATATTATAACTCGGGAAAATTTTGAGAACCATTTACCTCTCTAGCATGCTGTATTCATAGTTGCCCTTTTAAAAAATGTCTCTTTTAGGTATAGATAAGGCATGTATCTTGGATGTCTATAAAACATCAGACTAAGCATTCAGAATATTGCTCTGAACCAGGGTAACCTGTGGTCAAATCCAGCCTACAGACTGTTTTTTGTATGTTCAGGAACTAAGAATGCTTTTTATATTATTTAAGGGTTATAATAAATGACAGGGACTGTATGCATACCTCTCACCAAGCTTAGTTTATAACATCCAGCCCTTTGTAGGAAGTTTGCCAGTTCATGCTCTAAACAATCTTTTGTTCTATTTTTCTTGAAGAGGAGTTGATTTTCTGGCAGTTCATCATTTTTTTTACTTGCTTACTTGAATAATTGTAAATAATCACCAGTAATCTTGGATATATGTAAAAGAGAAAAAGTGGAGTTATCATAAAGTTGTTCTTTGTTATGTTACACCTAAAATGTTGGGGAAAAAAAATTTGTCAAGGATAAATTGAATTGAGTATTCTACCTGCAGTTACTTAATGGATTATTGTATTGGCATAGGAATTATTAAGAATAGTTTGCTTTTTTGACAGGTTTCTATTTCTTATACAAGATCAACAGTGGTCGATGAGATTATATATTTTTATTCATTCAACAAATATTTGAGTACTGACATGTCCCAGGCACAGTTCTAGGTGCCAGTGAACAAAATGAACAATACCTCTGTTTAATGTTCTAGTTAGTGAGGCTGGGGCTGGGGGAGGGGTGGGACAGACAGTAACCAGACAATACAGAAAAAGTCAGTGCTTGACAGTGTTCGAATGCATTGAAAAAATAAAAAGATGAAAGTGTTTTAGAATGTGTGATTTGGACTGTTAATCTTTTAGATAGGATATTCAGAGATGGTGTTCCTATTAGATGATACTAGACATGGAGGAAGTAGGTGCTAAGCCCTTTTGGATATTTGGGGAAAGAGTACATAGCAGTACAGAATTACTGGGATGGGACCTTGTTTAAGGAACAGCAAGGAAACCACATGGGTAGAGCTGGGTAAGCATGGGGGCGTGTGGTAGAAGATAAGGTAGAGAGGCTGTTGGGAGCTAGAATCCCAGGACCTTTGAGGCCATTGTGAAAATGTTGGCTTTACTTATAGTGAGTGAAGATTTGAACAAAGGAGAGACATGATCTAATTTCAGGATTACCCTGGCTACAGAGGAGTAAAGAGACTGTTACATGTAGGAGCAGAGACCAGCTAGAAATAAGTTGTAGTAATCAGGAAAGGAGACTGTAAGGAGCAGAGTGGTAGATGAATAAACACTCAGGAGTGATTGGCTTCTCATATACATCTTGGACATATTTTGTTAGATTTATACCAAAATATTTCATTTGGGAGTGTTAATGTTAATTGTATTTATAATTTAAATTCCACTTGTTCATTGCCATATATGGTAAAGCTATGAACTTTTGTGTATTAACCTTCTGTCTGGCATCTCTATTGTACTCACTTATTAGTTCTAGGAATTTTTTGGTTGATTTTTTAAAATTTTATACATAGACACTCATGTCATCTGTGAACAAAGAGCATTTTATTTCCATTTCCCCCCAATCTGTATGTCTTTTATTTCCTTTTCTTGTCCTATTGCATTAACTGGGACTTCTGTTATGATGTTGAAAAGCAGTGGATAGAGGGAACACCCTTGCTTTGTTCCTGATCTTAGTGGAAAAGTTTTGAGTTTCTCATGGTTAAGTATGATGTTAGTTGTAGGTTTTCAGAAAATACTCTTTGTCAACTTGAAGTCCCCCTCTGATCCTAGTCTCCTGAGAGTTATTATCATGATTGAGTATTCGGATATATTTCATATACTTTTTCTGCATTTATTGATATGATCATATAATTTTTCTTCCTTAGCCTATTGATATGATGGATTATAGTAATTGACTCTTATTTCTGACAGAGGGATTTTGAAATATCTAATTGCAGTAGTGGATTCATGTATTTCTCCTTACAATTATATCTGTTTTTTCCTTACGTATTTTGATGCTTTCCTGCTAGGTGCTTATATATGAAGGATTATTATGTCTTTTTTAGGAATGGATTCCTTTATCATTATATGTATGCCCCTCTTTATCCCTGATAAATTTTCTTTTTTCTCTTTTTTTTCTTTTTAAATTATGAAAATACGATAACACATTTATAAGAGACTTGGAAAAATATAGAATGAAGTTATATATAGTTCTACCATACAAATATTTTTTAAGTAGATAAATTAAAATTTTTAGTTGCAGTATCAAAAGTCTCAAAAATTAAGAGTGAATATACAGAGAAGTAAAAGGATATAGTAGACCTGAAAAGCACCATGAACCAATTCAGCATAATTAAGATTTATACAATTTTTACACAACAGATATAAATTCTATTCCAAGTTCCCATAGACTGTAAAGTAGGAGACACTGGAACATATCCAGGGAATAAAACAAGGTTCAAAAATTTTGTGGTCTTAAGGTATTGAAATCATATAGAGTCTGTTCTCTTACCACTGTGGAATTGTGTTAGAAATCAGTATCAAAAGACATTTGAAAATAACTCACATGTTTTCAAGTGCAATATGACATTTACCAAGAGAGATCATTGGATCTAGCCATGAAAAGCCTCAAAAAAGTTGAAGACTGAAAAAACACAGGATGATTGCAAAGAGGAAAGCATTTATATGAGAAGTTAATCCTGGTAACTTTTCTTGGCTGAAGTCTACTCTGACACTGATGCATCCACTCGTGTTATCTTTTTATTTATTCTTGGCCATGCTGGGGCTTCGTTGTGGTGAATGAGCTTCTCATTGCAGAGAACATGGGCTCTAGGACACTTGGGCTCAGGGGTTGCAGCTCACAGGTTCTGGAGTGTGGGTTCGTTAGTTGTGGCGCACAGGCTTATTTGCCCATTGGTATATGGAATCTTCCCAAATGAAGGATTGAACCAATGTCCTCTTCATTGGCAGGTGAATTCTTAACCACTGGACCACCAGGAAGGTCTCTCATGCTATCTTTTAATTAGTATTATCGTGACATATCTTTCTCTGTCCATTTACTTTTGATCTGGGTTTTTATATTTAAAGTGGGTTTCTTGTAGACAATATATATAAATTATGTTTTCTTTCTTGATCCACTGTGACAGTCTGTCTTTTAATTGGTACATTTAGACTATTGGAGTTTAAAGGGATTGTTGATAGTGTTGGATTAATATCCATCAGATCTGTTGTTTTCTATTTATTGTCCTTGTTCTTTGTTCATATTATTTTTGTCTTTTTCTACCCTTTGTGCTTTTAATTGATCATTTTATATGGTCTGATTTTCTCTTCCTTTGCATGTCAGTTATATCTCTTTTTTTACATTTTCTAAGAAAAAGTTGCCCATGATTTTACAGTATACATTTGCAACTAACCCAAATTCACTTTCAAATAACACTGTACCATTTCACAGGTAGTGTACCTTATCATAGCAAAATAAACATGATTTTTTCCCTTGCATCTCTTGTACATTGCTGTCTTCATTTCACTTAAAAGTAAGCATGAATAATATGTCTCTATATAAGCATACATAATTATATCATTGTTGCTATTATTTTGAATGAAGTTATCTATTAGCTCAATTAGGAAGAAGAAAGTTTTTATTTTACTTCATTTATTCTTCCTCTGCTCTTTTTTATGTGGATCCAAGTTTCTGATCTTTATCATTTTCCTTCTCTCTAAAGAACTTCCTTTAACATTTCTTGCAGAGCCGCCTGTTGGCAACAGATGGTCTCAGGTTTTGTTTGTTTGAAACTTTTATATTTTTCCTGAACTTTTTGGAGGATAATTTCTCAAGGCACAGAATTCTAGGTTGATGGTTTTTTCCCCCCAACATTTTTTTAAAAATTAACTTTTTTAGCTTTATTGAGGTATAATCAGCAAAACTGTAAAATATTTGAAGTGTACAATGTGATGATTTGATAAAGTGAAGTTGCCCAGTCATGTCTGCCTCTTTGCGACCCCATGGACTGTAGCGTACCAGGCTCTTCTGTCCATGGGATTTTCCAGGCAAGAGTACTGCAGTGGGTTGCCATTTCCTTCTCCAGGGGATCTTCCCGAACCCAGGGATTGAACCCGGGTCTCCTGCATTGTAGGCAGATGCTTTACCATCTGAGCCACCAGGGAAGTCCTCTGATATACATTATGAAAAGATTTTTCCCCATTGAGTTAATTAACCCATCCATCAACTCACATACAGTTGATCTTGAACAACACAGTTTTGAACTGTGTGGGTCACCTTATATGTGGATTTTTTCACTAAATATGTGCTTCAGTACTACATGACCTGGGTTGGTTGAAACCGTGGATGTGGAACTGCAGATCCAGAAGCCTGACTGTAAAGTTATGCACAGATTTTTCACTGCACTGAGGGTAGGTAACTAACCCTTGAATTGTTCAAGGGTCAACTATAATTACTTTTTTGGGGGTAAGAACATTTAAATTCTGCTCTCTTAACACTGTATTGGATCACTGAAATTTGCTATCAGCTATAATGACCATATTTATTATACGTTAGGTCCTCAGACCTTATTCATCTTAAAATCAAGAATTTGTACCCTTTAACCATCTCTCCCTATTCCCCTTGTTCCCTCACCCCTAGGTCACCACGTTTGTACCTTCCATTTTTGATAGAGGTTGAATTGAATCTGTAGATTACTTTGGGTAGAACTGACTTTTTAAAAAATACCTTTTTTTTTTTTTTTTTATGTGGACCATTTTTAAAGTCTTTATTGAATTTGTTACAACATTATTTTTGGGTTTTTTTGGCCACAAGATGTATGTGGGATCTTATCTCCCTGACCAAGGATCAAAGCGGCACACACTTCCTACACTGAAAGGTGAAGTCTTGACTGCTGGACTGCCAGCAAAGTCCCTAGAATTGACATTTTAACAATATATTAGTAATTCACCTAATCCATGAACATGGAATATCTTTTTATTTGTGCCTTCTTCAGTTTCTTTCATCAAGGTCTTACAGTGTTATGTGTACAGATCTTTCACCTTTTTTGGTTAAATTTATTCCTAAGTGTTTCATTCTTTTTGAATTTGTTGATGGGAGTGTTTTCTTAATTTCTTCAGCTGATAGTTTGTTGTTACACAGTAGATTTATGAATGTTGATTATGTATCCTGCAATCTTGCTGAAATAATTAGTTCTAACAGCATTTTAGTAGCGTCTCTAGGTTTTTCTAGATCCAGTGTTGTGTCATCTGCAAATAGAGACAGTTTACTTATTACTTTTAATTTGGATAATTTTATTTCTTTTTCTGGCCTGACTGGTCTGGCTTGGACTTCCAGTACTTTGTTGAATTCTTGACTTGTTCAAGTACTTTGTTGAATTCTTGACTTGTTCCTGATCTTAGAGGAAAAGCTTTTCATCACTGAGTAGGTTAACTGTGGGCTCATTGTATATGGCCTTTATTATATTGAGGTATGTTCCTTCTGTACCCAGTTTGTTGAGAGTTTCTATCATGTGTGATGTTGAATTTTATCTGTTGCTTTTTCTGTGTCTATTGAGATGACCATATTATTTTTATCCTTCATTTCGTTAATATGGTATATCACATTGATTGGCAGATGTTAGACTATCCCTGCATCCCTGGAATAAATCCCACTTATTATGGTGTATGATCTTTTTAATGTATTGTATTTGATTTGCTGATATATTGCTGAGGATTTTTGCAACATGGTTTATCAGAGAAATTGGCCTATCATTTTCTTTTTTTGGTAGTCTTTTCTTGTCTGGCTGTTGTATCAGAATATTGCTAGTCTCATAGAATGTGTTTGGAAGTGTTCCTTCTGCTTCTATTTCTCATGAGTTGTTTATTAGTTCTTCTTTAAATGTTTGGTAGAACTCACTGGTAAAGGCATCTGGTTTTGCAACCTTTGGGGAGGTATTTGATTATTAATTCAATCTCCTTACTTAAAATGAGTCCATTCAGATTTTCTGTTGCTTCATGATTTAGTCTGGGTAAGTTACATGTTTCTAGGAATTTACTCATTTCTTCTAAAGTTTTTCAGTTTGTTGGTGTATAATTGTCCATAGTATTTGTGTGGTATCTGTTGTAATGTCTCCTTTTTCATTTCTAATTTTGAGTTCTCTCTTTTTCTTGGGAAGTCTGGCTAGAGGTTTATCTATCTTTTCAGAAAACTATCTCTTATTTTCATCTTTTTAAAAATCATCATTTGTCTGTTTATTTCTGCTCTGATCTTCATTAACTTTGGGCTTAGTTCCTCTTCTTTTTTCTAGTTCTTTGAAGTTATTAGGTTGTTTAAGGCCTGACCTTTTTTTGGATGTGGGCATTTATCTCTGTGAACTTCCCCCTTAGAATTGCTTTTGGCATATACTGTAAGTTTTGGTTGTTTGGTTTTCATTTTTCTTTGTCTCAAGATTTTAAAATTGCTCTCTTGGTTCCTTCTTTGACCTGTTAGTTTCTCAGGAGCATGTAGTTTAATTGTCACATATTTGTGAATTTTCCAGTTTTCTTCTTGTAATTTCTACTTCCACCATTGTGGTCAGAAAAGATACTTGATTATCATTTCAGTCTTCTTGAATTTAGTATGATTTGTTTTGTGGCCAAACGTGGTTTATTCTGGAGAATATTCCAACTCTGCTTGAGAAGAATACGTATTTCTTTCCGCATTTTACTTATTTCAGTCTATTCTCACTTCCCTGGTTTCCAGTCAATTGGTTGTATCAATAATTCTTATCTTTCCTCCTCTATAAGTGAGGCTTCCCCCCTCATCCCCCGCCCCCAGCTTCTTTCAAACTGTTTTTCCTTTGATTGTCTGTAGTTTGTAAATCATATGCCTAGGTGTAATTTTTTTTCTTTTTGTATTTATGCTGCTCAGTGTTTTCTGAGCTTCCTGGGTTAGTTTGGTGTCTTATATTAATTTCAGGGGAAATTCTCATTCATTATGGTTTTAAATATTCTGTTCCTCTTTCTCTTTCTTCTAGAAGATCCATTGTTTATGTTATTTGTACTTGTGTCACAGTTCCTGGATGTTCTGGTTTTTTTTTTTCGTTTTTTTTTTCCCCAGTGTTTTTTTTCTTTTCGGCTTTCAGTGTGAGCCATTTTTATTGAGTTATCTCCTAGCTTAGAGAGTATTTCTCAAGCCATGTCCAGTCTGTTGATAAGCTCATCAAAGACATTTGTTATAGTGTTTTTGATCCCTTGAATCATTTTGGTCCCTTGGAGAATTTCCAATTCTCTGCTTACATTGCCCGGTTCTTCTTGCATACTCTACTTTATCCATGTGAGCCCTTAGCTTCTTAATAATACTTATTTTAAATTCCCAAGCTGATAATTCCAATATCTCTGCAGTATCTGAGTCTCTTCTAACACTTGATCTATCTCTTCAAACCTATTTTTTCCCTTTTGGTGTCTCTTGTACTTTTTTCTTGCTAGCTTGACATGATGTACTGGGTACAAGGAATCGCTGTAGAAGGCAAGGTGTTGGGGAAAGGGAGAGTGTTCTGTGGCCTATGAGCAGGTCGCAGTCTTAGTGAACCTGTGGCTCTGGGCTGTAGATTTCAGGAGTGTTTTCAGTGTTTCCTGCTGTTAGATGGGACAGGAGGACTAGAATGGGCTAGGGTTGGGTGTTTTCTTTTCTCCCAAGTCAATTTGGTTCTGATAAAACCCTGTCATATTAGACTGGTTAAATAGTTTCTCCTGAGAATAGAAGCCTTATTAAGAAGAAAAGAATGGCTTGGTGTATTTCAAAATGTTTTCTTTTTCCCTCCCCTTTTGGAAGCACAAGGGGATTTTCCTCTAATATTCACTGTGAGAACTTAGTCAAGCTACTGGAGAGTGTGGGGATCCCAGATGACTGGGTCTTCCTGGACATTTTATCTCTCAGATTTGTCCATGCTGAGCCTCCAGTGATATCAATTATAGTTCAAGTTTCCCTACCTCAGCAGTGATGCCTATAGAGGTTTGCAATCATGGAGTTCTCCAGTAAGTTGTGATTCTCTGTATTTACCTGTCAGTCTCTCTAAGGGTATTTAATCAGCTTTTTACTTGTTAGAACATAGTGGTGTCTTCTAGCTTCTTACACATGCTGGACTGGAAACCAGAAGTTAGACTGGGTTCTGTTCTGTTTTGAAGGCAGAAACAAAGGATTTGCTCTGGAGTGGGAAGGAGAGAATAGAGTCCAATTTTAACTTCCAAGTGTTTCAGCCTGAGCAACGAGATGATGGTTTCTGTTTACCTGATGTGAAAGAATGAAGTAATTTGGGTTTGCATATTAAATTTAAGGTTTCTTATTAAACAATGAAATGAAGGTATGAATAGGCAGTTTTATGTATTTTTGAGTAGGACTGTAGAAGAGAAAACTGGACTAGAGGAATAAATTCAGGGGTATACCAACATATAGGTAACATTCAAGATCATGAGAGTTTGGAATCATTCAGCATGTATAGATGAGAAATTTAAGGACTGAATATTGGTTGACTTTCATGTGTAGAGATGGGTAAGATGAGGAACCAACAAAGAAGGTTCAGCATTAGACAGTGAAATAAGGAATGAACCAGGAGAGTGGTATCTGAGAAGCCAAGTAAAGAAAGTGTGAGCTTCCCTAGAAGAGGAGAATGAGTGTAAGTTTGGGAGTTTAACAAGCGTGATTTATCTACTTAGTTAGTTGGGGATACTGGCAAGTTTCTTGATATCTCAGAGCCATAGACAGCGGGTAGTGTTACATGTACATGTTAAACATCTAGCCTATTATCTGCTGCTTTGTAGATGATAATTTGTCAGAAGCCCATTAGTCAAGTAAGTGGAGTTATATTCATGGTTAATAGTATGCAAGAAAGAAACACTTAGGATATTCTGATAGCTTTAATGTATGAGGATTTTCTAATATAGAAAATTGGTAGCTGCACATTGCATGTTGAAGGCATATGAGACTGAGATCTAAAACTGAGTTACCCTTGCATTAAATAGACAAAATGATTGCAGTAACCTGGGTGGAGAACTGAGGATACTGTGAAGTGATGTCACAGCCATGTAGTTCATTAATTGCTATATGAAGGAAGACCTTATAAAGCCAGATCATGGCAATGTAGTTTTTATTTGAATTTTTTTTTTCCCATAGCTAAAAATCCACTCATTTGAATCAGTTTCCACATTTATGGAGGAAGAAATTGTGAGGAATTACTGTGGGTGCTGAGTATTTTCAATATGAAAAAAAAAATTATTTATGATTATTTTCTCTATAAAGGTATAGCAAATGAATCTAAAAAATTATATGGAGCCCAGTTCCACCCTGAAGTTGGCCTTACAGAAAATGGGAAAGTAATACTGAAGAATTTCCTCTACGATATAGCTGGGTGCAGTGGGACCTTCACTGTGCAGAACAGAGAAATTGAGTGCATTCGAGAGATCAAAGAGAGAGTGGGCACATCAAAAGTTTTGGTAAGCAGTTTACATCTGAAAGTCTAAAACTTTGTGCCAGTAATGTTAGACTCAAGGTTGACTTACTTAGCATAGCCCTTACATTTTGACTGGGTGATAGGTGTTTTTTGAGTTGCCCTGTTTCAGAGTGCTTTTTCAGTTACCATACATATTTTTAATACAAACCAGGGATTGAACCCGAGCCCTTAGCAGTGAGAGCATGGAGTCCTAACCACTGGACCACCAGGGAATTCCCCAGTGTTTTTAGGTAGTGATTTAAGCTCTTACCATCTTCGTGCTTATTTTACTCAATTTGACTTTTCATTTCACCCTGTAGGTTTTACTCAGTGGTGGAGTAGACTCAACAGTTTGTACAGCTTTGTTAAATCGTGCTTTGAACCAAGATCAAGTCATTGCTGTGCACATTGATAATGGCTTTATGAGAAAACGAGAAAGTCAGTCTGTTGAAGAGGGCCTCAAAAAGCTTGGAATTCAAGTCAAAGGTATTGATGAACTCCAGAAAATTTAACTTACGTATCAGGACTTGTTTAATCAAATCTAGCTTGTGATTAAATTAACCAAGTAAGAGTTTTCCCAGTAATCAAGTACAGTTTTCCCAGTAAGCTTATGGTTGAAATGTTTTTTATTTTTACATTGTAATTACTTCTGGTTCAAGAGGGGCCACAGTATACATTTTGAAAACTGATTACTCTTAATGTTATATATAGATGAATAAGTTACCATTTTCCAGCCACCATTCTGTTCTTTCTATTCATCTTCTTAGGCCTTAACTGCTTTTACATTTATGGATATCATCTGCACATTTATAAAAAAAAGATGTAAGCCATAGTTATCCTGAAATTAAATTAGTAGTTTAATGATATAAACTGTGTATTGACTTAATTGGAATTGATGCCAAAAAGTTGAGTGTAAAATGAAGACTTGTATAGTTAAACATGAAGTAAAAATGAGTCTATTTCTTTCTTCTTTGGATATATCACTAAAATAACAATACAGGCATAAAACAAGTGTAATGCCAGAAGGATGAGGAATAGAGAGGAGGTGATAATAGCAGTCTAACGGTTTCAACAAAATGTTGGAAAGTGGAAAGCAGATGGTTTATACAGGTTTTCTCTGATAACCTAATGAAGCTTAAATTTTAGGACTACTCACCAGCCAGGCCTTTCCCAAAATCTGGGAAATGACCCTATCAGTATCTTCTCATAGTTACACATGAAGTTTGAAGTAAGGTATTTTAATAATTTATAGTTAATTTACTTTGTCTTTCTCCTCTTTCTCTCTTTTGAGTGGTTTTGTAGTGGCTGCAGGCATTTGGGAATTACGCTAAGAAAACATCAAGTTGGGGATACATTTAGTTTGGATTTGGTGCTGTATTTGTGATTTGCAGTAGTTTCTGTGTATAGTGGGTAGTTTGTCTTAGCCCTCGGAGTATTGAGTGATTTGTTATTCCTTTTCTTGAAAGGGCCCTCCGAATTGTTTCGTTTCAGCCCCACAGAAACTTGCATCCATCTTTGTTAACTGAGGTGGTAGGATGGAGGACTCAGAACCTTGGGGAAGGGTTCCAGGAAGGAAGCCCAGCAAAAGGCAGGGCTTTGGGGAAGCTCAGGAGTTGGGAACACTGGCTGCCTCACAGGGCCTGCTCACTGGGTCAGCCTAGAACATGTTAGATCAAAGTCTGAGAAGCAGTTACTTTTCCCTTTAAACAGGAACACAGCTGCTGCTGTCCTTCATTAGAAGACCATGGATTTATTCTCTAGACTCAAGGCTAAACAAGAGAGGCTTTGGACTTGGGCATGTCAATACCAGGCATAGTTGAAGGTGGAAGGAAGATTGAATGTTAAAAACAGTAACATTAAGGAAAAGCCTTATGTACTGAATGATATTTCTTCCCCTCCACTGGCCACTTCCTCTGTGCAGGCTATCAGAATGCTAAGAAACAGGAAATTAGAGGTGTCTTATGTGGGTAATTGACCAGCTTGAGAGAAAGACCTACAAATTCAGTAAAGTGAAGTAGCCAGCTGCTTTGGCATCTTGTAGAGAAGCCTTTTTTTTTTTTTTTTTTTAAACTTTACTCTTTAAAAGGACAGCCAAGGATCGCTAAGAGTATGTTTTTAGACATTAGTTTTTCATGGGACTGGTCACTGCAGTTCCAAGGACTTTGATCCCTGTATATGTACCGCTGCTTTGACTCCCTTTGAGGGATTTTTCTTGTGGCTCTGGTGAAGCACTGAATAAGAGGGAAAGCAATTAGCATAATTTGTGATAATATGGTCCTAGATAGTAAAATGTCGCAGAATTCTCAAAGGAACAAAACTCAGTGAGTGCCCATATATGGACTCTGTTAGTCATAGATCATTCGTAGTTCTGGAATATGTAGGCAGTTTAAGGGGAGAATCAGAGGATCCATATAGGTTGGTTTTTTTTTTTTTTTTTTGTAGTTGATCTACTACTTACTATTTTCAAAAATCTGTTAGTTTAAAATATGCTTCTCTCCTCTTCCCCAGTGATAAATGCTGCTCATTCTTTCTACAATGGAACAACAACTCTACCAATATCAGATGAAGACAGGACTCCACGAAAGAGAATTAGCAAAACGTTAAATATGACTACAAGTCCTGAGGAGAAAAGAAAAATCATTGGGGATACTTTTGTTAAGGTACTTTTAAAATAGTCTCAGTGTGTGCCATTTTAAATGTGAATTTTAGTATTTTTTCCTTGTCATTATACCAAATAGTCAAATTTTGTGACTAATTTTGATTCTTTCTTTGGCTAAGAGTTTTACTGTGTTTTGCTATTACACTGAGTAATAGGAACTATTTTATGTTTTAAAAAATATGCATTTACATTGTCAGGCTGTTGTTTTAATTGCTTAAGAATAGATCTCTTTCCCAGCATCAGAGTCTTTTCCAGTGAGTCAGCTCTTCACATCAGGTGGCCAAAGTATTGGAGTTTCAGCTTCAACATCAGTCCTTCCAATGAATATTCACGGCTGATTTCCTCTAGGATGGACTGGTTAGATCTCCTTGCAGTCCAAGGGACTTTTCAAGAGTCTTCTCCAACACCACAGTTCAAAAGCATCAGTTCTTCAGCACTCAGCTTTCTTTATAGTCTAACTCCCACATCCATACATGATAGCTTTGACTAGACGGACCTTTGTTGACAAAGTAATGTCTCTGCTTTTTAATATGCTATCTAGGTTGGTCATAACTTTCCTTCCAAGGAGTAAGTATCTTTTAATTTCATGACTGCAATCACCATCTATAGTGATTTTGGAGCCCAGAAATAAAAAGTCAGCCACTGTTTCCCCATCTGTTTGTCATGAAGTGATGGGACCGGATGCCATGATCTTAGTTTTCTGAATATTGAGCTTTAAGCCGACTTTTTCACTCTCCTCTTTCACTTTCATCAAGAGGCTCTTTAGTTCTTCTTCACTTTCTGCCATAAGGGTGGTGTCATATGCATATCTGAGGTTATCGATATTTCTCCCATTCCAGCTTGTGCTTCCTCCAGCCCATGTACTCTGCATATAAGTTAAATAAGCAGGGTGACAATATACAGCCTTAACGTACTCCTTTTCCTATTTGGAACCAGTCTATTGTTCCATGTCCAGTTCTAACTGTTGCTTCTTGACCTGCATACAGATTTCTCAAGAGGCAGGTCAGGTGGTCTGACATTCCTATCTCTTTCAGAATTTGTCCTTAAAGGAGTTTAATTTGAGGGTTGGTGGATTTCATCTCCTGATTAGTACTGCAAAAGGAAGCTGAAAGTATAAAATTTTGCTGTCTTGAAAAAAAATTTGTTTCTTAAAAGGTTGTTTTACTCCTGTTGATTATAGATTGCCAATGAAGTAATTGGAGAAATGAACTTGAAACCAGAGGAGGTTTTCCTTGCCCAAGGTACTTTACGGCCTGATCTAATTGAAAGTGCATCCCTTGTTGCAAGTGGCAAAGCTGAACTCATCAAAACCCATCACAATGACACAGAACTTATCAGAAAGTTGAGAGAGGAGGTAAAAGCTTTTGAAATTTTAACCATAAAGCCTCTTTCCCTCCTTCACCATTTTTAAGTGTACAGTTTAATAGTTTTCAGTATATTTGTATTGTTGTGAAACAGATCTGCATAACTTTTTCATTTTGCATAACTGAAAGTCTGTACCTGTTGAACAATAGCTACCCTTTTCTCCCTCTCTCTAACCCCTGATAATCTACCATTCTACTCTGTTTCAATGAATTCGACTGCTTTAAATGCCTCTTAGAAGGGGAATCATAGTTTTTGTTTTTTTGTGTGACTGGCTTATTTCACTTAGTGTAAGTCCTCAAGGTTCTTCCATGTTGCAGCATGTGATAGGGTTTCCTTCCTTTTTAAGCTGAATAATGCTCTATTGTATGTATATACACATATCACCAATGGGCATTTGGATTATTTCCACGTTTTGGTTGCTGTGAACTTTGCTGTGCTGCTGTGAACACACGTTTGCAAATGTCTCTTTGAGCCCCTGCTTTCATTTCTTTTGGATATGTACTAAGAAGTGGGATATCTGAGTCTTAACGATAGTTTTCTTTTTAGTTTTTTTGAGGAACTTCCTTAATGTCTCATCAGCAGCTATACTATATTAAAATCCTACCAGTAGTGCAAAAAGCTTCCTATTTCTTTGTACCTTGCCCAACACTTGTTATTTTCTGTTCTTTTTTTTAAAGTAGCCATCCTAATGGATGTGAATTACCTGTCCCTTTTTATTATTTTAGGCATCCTAGTAGATGAGAAGTGGTAGGTATCTCACTGTGGTTTTGATTTGCATTTTCCTAATTGGCTAACGGTGTCAGTCACCTTTTATGTGCTTATTGGCTATTTGTGTATCTTTGGAGAAAAATCTATCCAGATCTTTTGCCCATTTTTAAATCGGCTTATTTATCTTTTTATTGTTGAATTGCATGTGTTCTTTATGTAGTCTGTAGTCTGGTTACTGGTTATTAGATACATGATTTGCCTTCTGTGGGTTGTCTTTTCACTTTCTTGATGGTGTCATTTGGAGAGTTTTAATTTTTAAACACCAGTATGTTTTCTGATTGACTTATATTCCAATGAGAACTAGATCAGAAATATGTGGGTAGATTTTCTCTGCTTTTTGTCTGTTTAAAAGGTTTGTGTTTAAAATGTATCTCAAAGAGATATATAAAAATCACTAAAATATCTAATTCCTTAAAAAGACAAAGGAAGAAATACTTTAAAAGATGAAGTTTTAAAAATGATTTTTAAAGGTAAAAGACAACAGGAAAAGTGAGTAATTTGTTGTTCTTTGTTTTTCGTGTCATTTTGGTTACTATTATAATTTGTATTAATTGGCCTTTTTCTCTCATGTAGGGAAAAGTAATAGAACCTTTGAAAGATTTTCATAAGGATGAAGTAAGAATCTTAGGCAGAGAACTTGGACTTCCAGAAGAGTTAGTTTCCAGGCATCCATTTCCAGGTAAGAAATGGAGTTCTGTTTGGTTTGCCATTGTCTTCATGTTGAGCAAGAATCAATTCAAACATGTTTTGAAGTAATTTATCATCTTAGAGATTATGTAACTTGAAAGAAAGGGAAGGATGGGTAGGGAATAAACATTCTTTTTAGTGCCTACTGTATATATTTCATTTTATTAAATACTCATTTTTTTATTATATATGTGTAAATATTGCATTATCCTTGTGGAAATAGGTTGACATGTAATGTTGCCATCAGATAAGAAAACCAAGAAATATTTTAATAACATTGCCATACAATTCTCAGAACTTGGGTTTTTATGTTTTTTCTACCATACCATGATGTATTCCAGATAGTAATTAACTGGAAGTAAGAGAAGTGTGACGCAAAGTAGCAAACTGAATGCTTCACCAGTGGCAACCCAGAACTGTCCCCTCGCCCTGCATCTTGTAGGGAGGCAGGGAGTTTTTTGCTGTTGTGTTTTAAAAGCTGGAACTGAATTGTGCCATATTTCCCATTGCTGCTGAAACCACCCATAGAAGACACGCTGCCTTTGTGCATTGTCACTTATCTTAATGTCAGTCCTTTGCTTTACATGACATAAAATAAGTTGGTTTTGTTTTAGTGTAGTACAGATTTTTTTTTGTTGCTTTTTAGTTTTGCTTTTACGGGTGGTAGAGAGTCTTCCTGCAGTGTGGGAGACTCAGGTTTGATCCCTAGGTCCGGAAGATCCCCTGGAGAAGGAAATAGCAACCCACTCCAGTTTCTTGCCTGGAAAAAACCCCATGGACACAGGAGCCTGGCATGCTATAGTCCATGGGATCGCAGAGTCAGACATGACTGAGTGACTTCACTTTGCACTTTAAAACTCAGTTCTTTGAAACCCTTGTCCCCTGACTGACTTGTCTGAATGGATGAACCATTTGTTTTCACAGTGCTGTATGTAACTCATTTGTGAACAAATGAAAATATTCCATTTTTAAGTAGTCATAAAAATATTAATAATTAGAGCTGATATTTGTTAATTAGGACTGTAAGCAAGTCTTAACCTGTTTTTGTTTTGAGTTCTTGAGTGTGGCAGGTCTTCTACCTCAGTTCCTATGTCTCTACTACAGTTATTAGGTGATGAGTTGAGAGTGATCTAATCAAATTAAAAAGAACAGTTAACGTTTCTTTAGTACGAGTGTGAGCTAGGCACTCTGGTAAATATTTTGCATATATTGTGTTATTTGATCCTCACAATAATAACTACTGTTATCCTGTTGTCCAGTTGAGAGAATTTAGGGACAGAGGCTAGTTTGCCAAAAGTTACACAGACTGAATTTGGAACCAGGAGTGTAGCCCCACTAAGGCCACCTCAGTACTGGTTACTCTTAACTATCCTATTGCCTCCATAAATAGTGTTACAAAGATAATGACCCACATAGAGATGAGCACTTGTTTATGTTACTAACTTTAATTCTGGTGTTCGAGATATTCGGTCCCAATGTGTGTTGGCAAAGAATTGTGTCTGCAAGTAGTTTTAAATAGATTGGCACATATATTGTGTATTAAAAATAATTATTAGAGAATTTTGAGGTTCTTAATACGTGTACTATGAAAATAAGAGATGGAAATAACTGATACAAAGAGAAATGAAGCATTCTGAAAGTGATGAGTTGTATGGGAAACTAATAGTTGCATTTCATGTTAAACACTTTAAAAACCCTAAAGTGTGTATGTCAATTATATTTCAATAAAAGCAGTATCTTGTGACACAGAGCTAAAGATATATCCGGTAGGGGAGAGGTGAGTAGTGTTCATGAGTAGACAGAAGGCAGCTGCACTTTACTGGATGCTATACATGGGCACTTACAGTGCACGAAGCCACTGGATAAGTGACTCTCCCGAAAGTGGGGTTAGGTCAAGTATGAGGGCTCCAGCGACAGCCCGGGCCTGGCGCCTGCACCCTGACGGAGGCGGAGCGGCTGCTGCAGAGCTCGCAGGAGGAGGGGTAGGGAGCGGAGCCGGTGGGTCGCCGGGGGCTCATCACTGCCGCCAACCCTGGGCCCCTCCTTGTGACCCGGCAGCCGCTCCAGTGCTGGCTGGAGGGGCTGTCTCAGGTGCCCATTTGTAGACTTCCTTCCTCACACCCCTAGGAAGGGCAGCATCCAATAAAAACTCTGTCCAGGAAAAAAGAAAATAAGATTGTATATTAAATATAACATTTATATTAAATATCATTGTACTCTTTCTTTAGGTCCTGGCCTGGCAATCAGAGTAATATGTGCTGAAGAACCTTATATTTGTAAGGATTTTCCTGAAACTAACAATATTTTGAAAATAGTAGCTGATTTTTCTGCAAGTGTTAAAAAGGTAATTTGTGTTGAATTTGTATATTATAGGAGCTTTAAAAAGATACAGCTAATCAATACAAGGAATTGAATGGATTCTTGTTGTATTTCAGTGTTTACAATAAATTACTTAGGGTTTTGTTACTTGAAAATTCAGAGATATTTAACCTTTGGAAATTACTATGAAGACAGTATTCTACAGAGGCTCTTAAATGCAGACTTCTCTTTTCATCTATTCTGTATATTTTTCAGCTATTCTATATATTTTAACAAATTAGATACTTTGAATTCCTGAAAATAAAATACTTGATATCAAGTATTTTAAAACACCCTTTCATACGTCCTGTGAGAAAGTAAGGGAGGTCATTTTAGTTCCAAACTGAGGATGATTGAGAAGTCTTCAGTTCTTCTGTATATTTGGTGCTTAAAATTTATAATCTGTATTAAAGTGGGGTTTGGTTGGTAGTGCTTTTGAGTGTCGGAAAAGAAGCAGTGTGAATTATCTTTGGAGTCTCTTCATCTGGGCTTCAGAGAATCCCCATTAATAGGACTTTAACAAATATGAGCTTATAATAAAAAACTCACAATACATCTAAAAATAAGGCACAATGAATGAGAGCTAGTAGAAGACGACCCTCAAGTACTTCAGATACTGGAATTAGCAATCATATATAAACTACAAAGAATTAAAAGAAGCAATTGTTAATGAGAATAAGGTATATAAGGTATATAAAGAGCCTGGGAGCTTTGAAAAAAAATTAAGTTCTAGAAATGAAAATAACTGAAATTAAAAAGAGCTAGAGAGAGAGTTAGTGAACTTGAATTATCCAGAAATTGGAACAAAGCATCAAAGAGAAAATATGATTAGAAGAAGTTAAGACAAAATGAGAACGCCAACTTAAATGTATATCCCGAAGGAGATAGGCAAAAGTATTTGAATTCTGTCACACTTTTGAAAGGGCTTCCCTGGTGAGCCAGTCGCAGAGAATTGGACATGACTAAGTGACTAAGCACAGCACAGCACCCTGTTGAAAGACACCATGCCTCAGATTCAGGAAATACGGTACATCCCAATCAGGGTAAAGGAGAAGAATTTGACATCTGATAGGCATAACTATGTGGGCTTCCCTGCTGGCTCAGCGGTGAAGAATCTGCCTGCAAGAGAAGCGGGTTCAGTCCCTGGGTAGGGAAGATCCCCTGAAGAAGGGCATGGCAACCCATGCCAGTATTCTTGCCTTGTCCATGTATTTTCATGGACAGAGAAGCCTGGTGGGCTACAGTCCATAGGGTTGCAGAGAGCTGGTCACAACTGAAGTGACTTGGCACACGCACAAGCATAGCCATGGAAACTATAGGCTGCCAAAGACAAAGCAACTACAAAGAAAAGATTGATTTCTGCATAAAGGAAATACTGTTGTGCAGGCTATGAAAGGAACAGTAAAAGCAGGAAGAATTCAAAATGCCAAGAGAAAATACTTGTGAACAATAGTGAACAGATAAATGGTCTCAAAGAACTTGGGCAAAATAAAGATATTTTCACAGAAACAGAATTTATTGCCAATAGTCTATTACTTAAGGAGCTAAAGGCAATGGTTCTCAACCCTGGTTGTGTATTAGATTCAACAGGGGAAGCTTTTGAAGTATACTGTGATTGGACCCCTTCTGCCTAGAATTTATTTAATTGATGTGAAATGGGACCTGAGTGTACTAAATAATTTGACTGTGTAGCTAGGTGTGAGAGCCACTGTTTTAAAGAACTGACTAGAGAAGAAGGAAGGGGATCCTAGTTTGAAGGGTCTGAGATACAGGAAGGACTGATAAGCAAATAAAATGGTAAATGGGTAAAATTAATCAGACAGGCTGTATAAACTGATCTCAATTTTGGTGTTTTGTTTTGTTTTGTTTTGTTTAAATACAACATACAGCTAAAATAGCTTGTAAGCCATAGGGGGATTGATTGGAGTTAAAGCATTCAAAGACCTTTGTATTCCTTGCCAGATGAGCACAGATTGATTCTCTTTTGTTAAAGATCCCCACTTAAGGGGAGCTGCTAAAGAATGAAAATAGAGGGTTTAACTTCACAACTAGTAAAGGGGAAATAAATGAGTTGGGAAAAATCGTCAGTTCAGAGAAATGTAAGAAAGGAGAAAGAAACATAAAAAATGGACACACAAACAGAAACTACTGAATAAACTGGTGGAACGGAATTGAGCCTTAATTAAAAGACTAACATCTTTAGTGAGGACACAACTGTCAAACTAGATTGAGGAGTAAAATCTAACTGTAGTCTGTTTACCTAGGGGTAGAAAGAGGGAAGGTAAAAGAATAGAAAAGGATAAAGGAATAGGAAGACATATATTCAATACTAGGCAAATAAACTGATAAATTCATTTCAGACAAAGTTGACTTTATAACAAAAAGTTCCCCTGGAGATAAGGAGAATTTGACTTGTGAGGTATTCCTTGCCGGTGACAGAGAAAAAGCCTCCACGTGTATAAATCTTATCTGTATTTCTTGTCCTAATATTTGACTTTTCATAGCCCTGGCCCTCAGAGATGAAATTCTGACAACACTGCCTAGCACACACAAGTTAGAAATACCAAATAGAATCTATTGCTTATAAACTGGAAAGTATAGATACATAAGACAGTAGTAGGTACCAAAAGAATGACTACCTTATTTCTTGAAATCCTAAGAAGTATGTCTTTGATTTCCTTAGCCACATACACTATTACAAAGAGTTAAAGCCTGCACGACAGAAGAGGATCAGGAAAAGCTGATGCAGATTACAAGTCTGCATTCACTGAATGCCTTCCTGCTACCAATTAAAACTGTGGGTGTGCAGGTGAGTTGTGTGAATTCATTGACCTGTGACATAACTTCGGCTGCTCTTTCTGCTAACATTGAAATAAGAATGACTTAAGGAAATGAAATATGAAAGCGTATACAACAAGTTTAAAAAATGTAAAAAGGCAATATTTTATGAAAGCTTATGGTGCGAATAAGGTTGTAGGAACTAAATATTCAGGCTGAGATTTTGTAGTTTTGAAACACCTGTCATCTATAACCAAAAGTAAAACTTCAAAGAATGAATTGTCATAGGATTGGCTTGCTTCTGCTTTGAAGGACAGGTACTGAGAGGTCATGTCCTCATTTATCCTTGATGTGAAATGTTCTGTGGCTTTAGAACTCTCTGACTGCAAGAAAGGCCCTGGATGGACATGTTTTTACCATTTAGGCCTTGTTCTCAGCTTGTGTTTCCCTTAACCCCGTGTCCTCTGCCTCCTCAGCCTGTCTTCTCTCTTCCTCTGAGCTGTGATAATGCACAGCTAACATTTTCAGTATTTGTTGTGCAGTCTTTCCAGTTGTAAAAGCATGTGACTATAACATAGTTCTCATCTTTGAAATGCTATTCATAAATAGATTATATTAAGTTTGCCTTTGTTTACATGATCATCCAGTGGGCTTCTAGGGGGAAAAGCTTGGGAGGATAGGGAAGGAATAGGGTTTCTTTTCTGTGAGTTAGGACTTGAAGATTTTAAATGGAAACCGGGAAAGGTGTCAGTAATTCTACTAAAAATTGTGTGAGTGCGTTAGTGGGTTAATGTAGTTAGTACACTTGCCTGGAAAATCCCATGGATGGAGGAGCCTGGTGGGCTGCAGTCCGTGGGGTCGCTAAGAGTTGTACACGACTGAGCGACTTCACTTTCACTTTTCACTTTCATGCATTGGAGAAGGAAATGGCAACCCACTCCAGTGTTCTTGCCTGGAGAATCCCAGGGATGGTGGAGCCTGGTGGGCTGCCGTCTGTGGGGTCTTACAGAGTCTGACATGACTGAAGTGATGTAGCAGCAGTAGCAGTATAGTAGAATTAAGCATGAAAAGAAATGTTTTACAGATATCACTCTTTTCCCTAAATATGTGAATCTGAGCCCATTCTTTTAAATTCCCCTTTCTCCTGAATTCATGTAGCCCTGTTTGTAAATAAACAGTAAAACTTCGTTGTTATTTTATAATTAAACTAAAGTATTTTAGTTCATGGAAATGATATGGGACAGTTATTTCCTGCTTTCTCCCTCTTCCAGGGTCCTTATGTGAAAGCTACTTACATTGTTTTTAAATCAAATTGAAATAACCGTTCCTGGAATTGTAGAAGTAATTTTCTTTCAATGGTATATGGTTTATCTCATCATAGATTCATTTTTAAATTCATGATATGCTATTTCAGGCAGATATTACCCTACTTTATAAAGATAGAAGAGCAGACAAGTTGACCCCCTGCCCCCCCAGTTCTAACTAGGTCTGTTGTAAAAAACTTGCAGCCCTGTATGCTGACTTCTCATTTTCTGATAAGTTCATAGATAATACTATGGATAAATAAATATAATTTGTAGGATAAGTGATTTCTTTTTAAAAAATGATTTAACATATGCACACTACTATATATGAAATAAACAACTGTAGTAAGGGAACTATAAACTATAATGGAAAAGAATCTGAAAAAGAGTATGTATATGTTTGTATAACTAAATCACTTTGTGTACTTGAAACTAACAGCATTGTAAATTACACTTCATTTAAAAAAAAATGACGTTTATTCAGGCTCTATTACTTTTCCCGTCAAAATAGAAGTTTCTTTTGTTGTTAGTTATCTTTTAGTCTCTTAGGTCTTTGAAGCTGAGACTTAGAAATCCAGATAAAAATAATAATTCATGGTTAGTATAGCAATAAGGTTTATTTTCTAAATACCAAAATAAACTACTTGTTAAAAAAAAATCAAAGGCGCAATACATTTAAAAACTAAATCTCCCTATTTTTGCTCTACAGTTAAATGTCCTTTCAGAATCATATAGAATGAGAATGAAAGGAAGTTATTTGACACTTTGTACATCACCTTTTTCTTTATAACCAAGCATCATGAACTTTTCATGCCATTGCAAGTAGATTCTTATTGTTAACTGTTGCCTTATATTCCATGTATGATTATATCATTATTTATTTAATTATTCTCCTACCAGTGCACATTTAAACCATTTTCACTTTGTCATTATCATAGGCAAGTAGTCTTATTTCTTCAAGGAGTTATTTCATGTGTTTCAGTAATATTTCTTGGATTAAAGAACATGTGTGCTTTAAACTTTAATAGATACTATTATATTAGCATTCAAATAGTCTGAATTCTTATATTCTCAAGTTTACTGCGTATTTAGTAATTTTTTAATCTTGTGAGTTACTTTTCAGTTTAAGGTTTTTCAAAGCAAATTACTTGGATTAAACAAGACAGATGAAAAAGGAATCAATATTACCAGTTTTATTTGCTTGTTTTAAAATTTGCTTTCTTATTTTAAAACTAACTCATTTTAAAGGAATAAATTATTTATCTGATAAATGTGGACAGATCTTGTCTCCCAAATTAGATGTACTGGCTATCTGTATGTAGTCAAGCAGATATTTGAAATGAAATCCCAGTGGATCTCAAGTGTATGTTGAATAAATTGTTGAAGTTACTGTAACACTTTCTTTATATTGTCTAAGGTGATTTAAGTAGAATTTAATGAGGAATTTTTATTTAGGATTTATTTATGTTGTTAGCAAAATATCCATATACATTTTTAGTCAAGCATATTTTTGTTAAAAGTACTTTTCATGGTGTCACCATGCATGAAGTGTTTTCCATTCCATCTTTTGATTTATATAAAATCAATAAAAATTATCAATTGTATTTTTATTTTTAGGGTGACTGTCGTTCTTACAGTTACGTGTGTGGAATCTCCAGTAAGGATGAGCCTGACTGGGAATCTCTTATTTTCCTGGCTAGACTTATACCTCGTATGTGTCACAACATTAACAGGTATGTTCTGCAGTTGGCAGAGGGGTGAGATGTAGTATAAGGCTGTGGTTTTTTTTTTTTTAAGGTCTTCCCATTGTTGAAAGACAGCTTAGATCACAACCCAGCAGATATTTAATAATACTTTGTATTTTGTTTGTTCATTGTAGTACAATCATCTGCTTATTAAAAAAATTTTTTGAGGTAAATAGGATGGCTTTTATAGAATAGTTTTAGTATGAAATTTAAAGACTTTACAAATGTCTGTCCAACTAGCAACTTACACTATTGTTTTATGATGTTTTATTCCAGAAAGATTGAAAAAAATGTACAAGTTACTTACGATTAGGGACTTGGTCAATTTAATAATCATTACAGAGTAAAGTCGGACACGATTGAGCGACTGAACTGAACTGAACTGAACAGAGTAAAGATAAAAACATACCAGATATCATTAAAATAACCGCCTTAAATATTAAAAAAATTTTGAACTTAGTTCTTCAGATCTAGTTTTCCTTTAATTTACACATAAATTTCTTAGGTCGGGTATATCAACAGCTGATTTATAACCTATGTGTAATAGTAGCATTGTCTCCTTTACAGTTCAAAAATATTACTCATTTAGTACCAGATTGCTAATTAAATGTTCTTATTTCACAGTTTTTTACTCTTGTCTATTTCCTTCATGAGTATTAGGCACTTGACAATCAAAAAGGATTACTTGAGATTTCAGTTTACTCAAATTAGCTACAGAGTTTATAAACCTACCTGTTGGTGTTTACATAGCAGGGTGTGTACATTTCTCTCTTTTTGGCCATGTACATTTCTCTTTTTTTGGCCGTTCCTCACGGCTTGTGGGATCTTAGGTCCCTGACCAGAGGTTGAACACATGCCCTCGGCAGTGAAAGCACAGAGTTGTAACCATTGGACTACCAGGGAATTTCTGTGGTGTGTATATCAGTACAGAAATATACTGATGTGGCTAGTGTTTTTAGACTGGTGTTGGCCTTTAAGATAAGAAGTCAGAGGGAAGTCACATTTTTACTAATGGGAACATGTTAAAAAGGCCTGCATAGATGAACCAAAGGCCTCCAAATACAGATAAACCTTTAATACACTGAAAAGAGTGAATTATTAATAACTAATGGTAAATTTGTAGTTGCCTATTTTGAATGGATGTAATTGTCTTGGTTAAGATAATGGTTTAAAATTCTAAAATGCTAATACCTAAATAAAATTCATTGGTCATACAGAAAATTCCCTTTCACTATGTTTGGCTCCATTGCTTTACTATATAATTAGTATATTTTTCATTTCACAGCATTCTTATAGTTTCATCTGTCTCCGTCCTTTTCTTTTACCAAAGGGCCCTTATTCTTGTTTAAACTTTATCTCTGTCCTTTTGTATTCTAGTCTTTCTGCCTGTCTTTTCTGTTTTCCCTCATTTCTCTCTCCCTCCATTGTTAATCCTTCCTCTCTTCTCAAAAAGGAAAAAAGTCAACAACCAATAAACAAAAAACTAGATTTTAAAAATATGAACCTAGCAAGCCCCTAAAAAATGTATTTGGTGATGTTTAAAGTTTTTTTGGGGGGGATTGGAATTTAAGTAATTTTTTTAAAAAGCTTTCAATTTTTGCCAACCCCTGCCCGCCCCTAGTTTGCATGGTGGAATCTTTGTGTAGAGAGGAACGGTTCTAGTTTTACTGTCTCACACAGGATGGAAGACTGCTTGTCTCTGTACATATTCTGTGACCACTCTTGTTTGAAATAAATAAGACAGAAAGGAGCAAGTTAATGGCATTCTCTTGCCTAGTTGCTTTTTCCTCTAAGGATTATGAGCTCTAGGAAGTATATTGCTTTAAAGTGTGGCTTACTTTCAGTACGTGGGATGAAACCCTTCCTGCGAAAGTATGTTTGGAAGGAGGCAATGAAATAGTTGGTGGTTTTGATCGGATGCTTTTTTCTTTGGTATGTTTGTTTTATTCTAAGTACCTATTAATAAGAAGGGAAAAAGGTATTGTTTAACTTCCTCTTGCTAGATGCAGGGGAGATTTATTTTCTCTGCTAGAGACAGATATGGCTAAGGAAAAGGGACAGTTGCCTGCTAGCTGAGAGCTGGATTGGAAAGAGCCAGGTGGCCCTTGTCTCTATCCCCTTCTCTCTCTTGTTTTCTGGGTGAAGGTTATAGAACAGATTCTCCAAATCAGCAAGAAGATTCCCCTTGAGTTGTACTTATTTGATACTAATTTCTTTAAGCTGTCTTCCAAATTCTACTTTTATTAACATCTGCAATGTTTCTTCATAAGTTTCAAACAGACATTTACTTGAGGCAGTAATGAGTCATTCCTTTTCCAACAAGTCTTACTTTGGTGACATTTACCCCCCACCCCCCTTACTATTTACTTAAATTTTTGGCTTTGCTGGGTCTTCGTTGCTGTGCAAGGGCTTTTTCTAGTTACTGCTGGCAGGCTTCTCATTGCAATGGCTTCTTGTTGCAGAGCACAGGTTCCAGGGTGTGTGGGCTTCAGTAGTTGTGTTACATAGGCTCAGTTGCTCTGTGGCACGTGGGATCTTCCTGGACCAGGATCAAACCCATATCCCCTTCATTGGCAGGCAGATTCTTAACCATAGGACTACTGTTTAAGAATGGCTTCCCTGGTGACTTCCCATATTTTATTCATGAAATATGTGCATAGTGAAATAAGAATCTTTCTTTGGGATCAGTGTTCTCCAAAGTGTAAGAAAAAAAAAAAGGTTGAGTGGTCACATACGTTTGGGAAATTCACTATAGCTTCATCTTGGAGGTTACCAGTGCATATTAGCATATTATAGTGTCTGAAGTTTTGTTACCAGTCAGTTCAGTCACTCAGTCTTTGTGACCCCATGGACTGCAACACACCAGGCCTCCCTGTCCACCACCAACTCCCGAAGTCTACTCAAACTCATGTCCATTGAGTCGGTGATGCCATCCAACCACCTCATCCTCTGTCGTCCCCTTCTCCTCTCACCTTCAATCTTTCACAGCCTCAGGGTCTTTTCAGATGAGTCAGTTCTTTGCATCAGGTGGCCAAAGTATTAGAGTTTCAGCTTCAGCATCAGTCTTTCCAATGAATATTCAGGACTGATTTCCTTTAGGATGGACTGGTTGGATCTCCTTGCAGTCCAGGGGACTCCCAAGAGTCTTCTCCAACACCACAGTTCAAAAGCATCAATTCTTCGGCACTCAGCTTTCTTTATAGTCCAGCGCTCACATCCATACATGACCACTGGAAAAACCATAGCTTTGACTAGATGGACCTTTGTTGACAAAGTAATGTCTCTACTTTTGAATTTGCTGTCTAGGTTGGTCAAAACTTTTCTTCCAAAGTGCAACCGTCTTTAAATTTCATGGCTGCAGTCACCATCTGTAGTGATTTTAGAGCCCCCCAAAATAAAGTGAGCCACTGTTTCCCCATCTATTTGCCATGAAGTGATGGGACCAGATGCCATGATCTTAGTTTTCTGAATGTTGAGCTTTAAGCCAACTTTTTCACTCTCCTCTTTCACTTTCATTAACAGGCTCTTTAGTTGTTCTTTGCTTTCTGCCATAAGGGTGGTGTCATCTGCATATCGGCATTATTGATATTTCTCCCGGCAGTCTTGACTCCAGCTTGTGCTTCATCCAGCCCAGCGTTTCTCATGGTGTACTCTGTGTATAAGTTAAAAAAGCTGCTGCTGCTGTTAAGTCGCTTCAGTCGTATCCGACTCTGTGTGACCCCATAGACGGCAGCCCACCAGGCTCCCCCATCCCTGGGATTCTCCAGGCAAGAACACTGGAGTGGGTTGCCATTTCCTTCTCCAATGCATGAAAGTGAAAAGTGAAAGTGAAGTCGCTCAGTCGTGTACAACTCTTAGCGACCCCATGGACTACAGCCCACCAGGGTTCTCTGTTCATGGGATTTTCCAGGCAAGAGTATTGGAGTGGGGTGCCATTGCCTTCTCTGAAGTTAAATAAGCAGGGTGACAATATACAGTCTTGACGTATGCCTTTTCCTATTTGGAACCAGTCTGTTCCATGTCCAGTTCTAACTGTTGCTTCCTGACATGAGTACAGATTTCTCAAGAGGCAGGTCAGGTGGTCTGGTATGCCTATCCCTTGAAGAATTTTCCACAGTTTGTGATTATCCACACAGTCAAGGGCTTTGGCATAGTCAATCAAGCAGAAGTAGATGTTTTTCTGGAACTCTCTTGCTTTTTTGATGATCCAACGGATGTTGGCAATTTAATCTCTGGTTCCTCTGCCTTTTCTAAAACCAACTTGAACATCTGGAAGTTCACGGTGCACGTATTGTTGAAGCCTGACTTGGAGAATTTTGAGCATTACTTCACTCGCGTGTGAGGTGATGCAGTTGTGCGGTAGCTTGAGCACTCTTTAGCATTGCCCTTAAAACCTATTTATTTAATCATTTTCCCCCAGGCTTTTGTGCATTGATTTCCTAGAGCTACCATAACAAATCACCACGGACTAGAAGGCTTAACACAATAAAATTCTATTATGTCACAATTCTGGAGACTATAACTCTGATATTAAGGGTGATGTCAGCAGGGCATTGCTCTCTCTGAAGGGTCTAGGGGAGAATTCTTCTCTTCATAGTTTCTGATGTTTGCTGGTAGTCATTGCCTGGAGACAGTCGAACTCCAGTCTTCATCTCCATCTTTACATGGCCCTCTCTTCTCCATGTGTCTGTCTTTCCAGATTGCCTTTTGCTTAGAAGGACACCCACCTATCATTGGATTAGCCTTCTTCCCCCCGCCCCCACCCAAATTATGACCTTTATTCGATTACATTTGCAAGGACCCTGTTTTCACCCCCAGATTCTAGATGAACATGAAGTTTTGGGTATACTTTTCAATCCAGTATGTTAAATGGAAAGAGGATTGTGATAATCAAGTTTATCTTCACACTAGTATTTCAGAGAATGTATTTTGAGGAAGGTTCAGACAACAGCTACCTTCTATAATCCTGTCCTTCCCATTGGGGATTTGAAGTGGGTAAGAGATGGGCCTAAGAACAAATGCAGAGAATGTTATTTTATGTGCTTTGTTTCCTCATACTAAAATGTATTTTCTTTATAATTTTCACTTCCTTCCTTCTAGAGTTGTTTATATATTTGGCCCACCAGTTAAAGAACCTCCTACAGATGTTACTCCCACTTTCTTGACCACAGGGGTACTCAGTACTTTACGCCAAGCTGATTTTGAGGCCCATAACATTCTCAGGGAGTCTGGTAAGTTGCCCATTTTGTTCATTACTACATGCTTCAACTAGATTTTGAAAGCTTGGCTTTATGATTTTTAGTAGGAGGATTCAGCTTTTAGTATTCCTATTTGATTCTGTGGGTAGTTCTGTGACATTGCCTTATCCATATAGAACTTACTCATGTTTATGGTCACTTGCAGACATGCACAAAGTGACAAAACTTGAGTTGCTCAGCTCAGATGTTCCCAGTTGAGGTTGAAGATGGCAGTCCTCTGTCTTGTTTCAGCTCTGTTTCTGTTAACAGGTGTCTTTTTTGTCGTCTATTTAATGCCATGTTGTTTTGCATTTTCATGCTTTTTGTTGGTGATTTCACTGTTTAAAAATGTCCTCTAAGCTTAGTGCTGAGGTGCTGCTGACTAGGTTCCTAAGCACAGGAAGACCATCATGTGCCTTACTGAGAAAATAGGTGTGTTAGATAAGCTTCCTTCAAGCTAGAGTTACAGTGCCATTGGCTGTGAGCTCACTGTAATGAATCTACAATAGATATTGAGTAAGGTGTCTTTAAACAGAAAACACATAAAGAAAGGTTATATATTGATCAGTTGATGAATATGTTATGACTAGAGGCTTGCAAGACCCTAATTCCGTATTCCCTCTAGGGTTAGTGGCTCAGCATTTTCTTATTCAGTGTTTGCAGTATAGAAGATAATTATATGAATAATGAATTGACTTATATGTATAGCATATCACTGCATTCATCAGACTCTGTAATTTGTATTTGTGATTGCGTTTGCTTACAGTGCTATGAGAGTAGCTGAATATAGTACATGATGACAGTCCTAAGAAGAGGTGTGTCTGTGTGTGTGATTGTAGGTCCTGTCTGGAAGGATTTAATTGAACTGAGAGTGCTTTCCTATGGCGTGGTAATTGATTCTACATGTTAACTTCCTTTCCCTAGGGTATGCTGGGAAAATCAGCCAGATGCCAGTGATTTTGACACCTTTGCATTTTGATCGGGACCCACTTCAGAAGCAACCTTCTTGCCAGAGATCTGTGGTTATTCGAACCTTTATTACTAGCGATTTCATGACTGGTATACCTGCAACCCCTGGCAGTGAGATCCCCATAGAGGTAATAGATACATTTTTTTTCTGATGTACATATTTAATACCTTAACATTTTATAATAATGGTGAATGGGATAGGCTGTGGCAATGTTGATATTTCTGAGGTTGGTTTTCTGTTCATAAAATAGGCTCTAATTTTTTAAATCTCCACATAATTCATTATTTAATACATTATAGTAGGAAAAGGCCCTAAGTATATTACCTCTCTTCCAGATGTCTGATTACTATGTGGAGACTCCCAACTCTAATCTATCTTTTTATCTAATCGTGCCAACCTCTGCCTTATAAATAATGTCCTCCAAGTAAAACAGAAAACCCTAGGAGTGAGGAAGGAAGAGTCAGTTAGATATAAGATACAGCATTATGGCCAGGCACCCATGAATTTCTTCATGCTCTGCCAACTAGCAATTACAGTTTTGATCATCTTCTTTCTTGTTATCCCTGCACTAGAGTGTTGTTTCCAGAGGAGCTGTTTCTAAGATAGCAAGTAAAAGTCAAAGCAAGACTTTATTAGTTGTACCACTGTTCCAGGACTCTAATACAGGGCTCTGATTATATTACTAGCTAGTATAGAAATGTGGTTTGGAGAATGTGGCTTAGAGTCTATTTTCCCTTAGGCTTGCATTTGCCCAGCCTCTGGCCAGTTAGGTGACAAGGCCTTCCTCGTCTATACATGTAGCAGTGATTATTATTACCTGTGTTATTTGCCACCGTAGTGGCCTTGGAGTTGTGAGCCGCAGAGAATCTGTGAAGCGTTGTCTTCCGCACGTGAAGTCTCATGCTTGAATGCTGCAGCAGTGTCAGGTTGCTATAGATGCTTCTAAACATTTGCTGTGGACCAGTAACACCCATGACTTGCAGACTGCATGAGTACTGCTGAATTTAAGTCACTTAAATCTGTGGAGTCACTGCGTAAATTAATCATAAATGTATCCCATACACCTAGAAAGTGAAAGTTGCTCAGTCGTGTCTGACTCTCTGCGAATCCATGGACTGTATAACCCATGGAGTTCTCCAGGCCAGAATACTGGAGTGGGTTGCCATCCCCTTCTCCAGGGGATCTTCCCAATTCAGGGATCAAACCCAGGTCTCCTGCATTGCAGGTGGATTCTTCACCAGCTGAGCCACAAGGGAAGCCCATATATATAGAGAACAGTGGTAAAAATAGATTGTGTTTTAATTTGAAATTACAAATGAAATTACAGATTCTAGCTCTGTTAAACATGCAATGGACCCTAGCTCTTTATTTATAATCTTTATTTTATAACAGGTGGTGTTAAAGATGGTCACTGAGATTAAGAAGATTCCTGGTATTTCTCGAATTATGTATGACTTAACATCAAAGCCCCCAGGAACTACTGAGTGGGAGTAATAAACTTCTTGTTCTACTAAAGTTCCGTGTGCAGTTTAAATTGTTTAGAAACCATTCCCAGTGTTGAATGCAGTACTGTTAAAAGTGTTACTGGAGCAACCACATCACATCTGAATTCTCTGCAGCAAAAGTCTACGGCTTAAGAGCTGAGCTGGGGATAACTAAAAGGGACTGAAGAGTTTGTACGGGTATAATCAAAGCACCATTGCCTACACTCAGACAGACTGACACTGCTTTTGCCTTTACCTCTGTCTCACTTGTTCGTTATGTATAAATTCACTGTTTCTATTGATGTGTCTGCAATCAAAGATGTATGGAAGTGGGTGAATTTGGGGGCTGGTAGTAGACTTCTGTCCCCTTGCCAGTTTCTAAGAGATGTTAGAAACACCATTATTTACCAATGTGACTTAGTATGTATACCTTTTGGTGAAACTGAATTTCCCTGTAAGTAACTTTATTCCTCCATGAAGGGGTCAACATATCAGATAAAGATATGGGTGGGCTGTCCCACCCACTTTTGCAGGACACTGGGACCATAAAATGGTAAGCTACCTTAAGATGGAAAAGCACCAGGAATTTGTTGAAGGACTTTGGGTTTTATGTCATTGCAGTCATGGGAGGAAGGAACTGTGTATGGTCGCCATTTAAAATGTTTTCACATCATGCTCCATGTTGCGCTCTGTCAACCTGTTCATTAGTAAGGAGCTTTATCCTCCTAGTCTTATGTTGCAAGCTCGCATAGCCTTGTAGAGGAAGGAATTTTCTGTTCTGTCCACAGAAGAGACTGTCTTTGGGTCTAGTGTAAAGTTCGAGCATTTTTATCTTGTTTGGCCAGAGTGAAGCTCTGAGATCACAGAAACCATCATGCATGCCCGCAGCTTACAGATGCATGCCTGCGGTTTACATAATCTAGTAAAGAGCTGTAAAATGAACTCTCGGTGTAATCTATAGATATTTTTTTTAATGCACTGCTCAGAAGATTGTGACCTATCTTGGCCCATGCCAAGTATTGCCAAACTTTGTACTTCTTTCTACCAGCTGTAAGAGAACATTCAAGAACTGGTATAGGACTTTTTGCCATTGCCACCAGTTTCTAACAGATGCTTTTATAACATTCATATATGCACTATAAAAATAGACAGTACTAGATTTGAATTTTACAACCATTTCTCTCTCAATATTTTAGTTGATGTTACTGTTTTAAAATGTTACCTTGTATTTTCTCATACGAATTCCATCTCAAGTTGCTGCCTCTTATGTAGTCTTTAAGATTTTCTGTATTAATCAGCTATACAAATTTGTTTGGAATCAATCCACTGTTAGATAAATAATAAAATTACACATGGCAGAAGTCTTCCTTTCATTCTGGTTGGTCCAGGGTATAAGAAAACTATGTCCCTGGACCAGCAAGGGAAGAGCTTCTGACTGTTGTAACTTATCTGTATCTGAGAGATAGCAGTATTTGACTTCTACAAAACTTGAAGGGTTCATTCTCTGTCCTGACAATGAGGTACTCATAATGGCCTTTTACAGAGAGGGTATACTAGTGGCCTGGCCTTAACAGATTTGAAGGTACGTTATTTTAGAGCTGAAATAGACAGTATATAAAAGGCTTGTAAACCTTTGTGTTTATGTGACAAAAGAATTCCTCTTCTAGCAAAAGTGTCTTATAATTTTGTATTCAGACAAGTAATAGGAATCTAAGAAGACTTTTTCCCTAAAGTATGTTCTGTGGAACACTGTTCACTTGAATGAACGATGAACATTGAGCACCCTTCACTCAACACTGTTCCACAGAGATAAAGGGGTAGGTGGTCGCGTATAATTTTGGGACGTGCTGCTCAACTTGTCCTTTCATCTTGGAGATTTATGGGATGCATTATTTTCAAAATTCTTAAGAAATCTTGAAGTTAGAAACAGTTGTTGCTTTTTATAACCTAATTATTCCTGATATTTGTTCACTAAACCCCCTTTTATATAATCCTTCTTAATAATAAAATTGGAAAAATTGCTCCTCTAAAACACTTGTCGACATGATATAGTAAAAAACAATTCTAGAATTCAAAGATTTCTTAATGTTTAGTACCCTGTCTTCCTTTGCAAAGCACTTTTTTACTTTGTGTCATGTAGTATTGCTCTATACCTTCACAGTATTTTATACAGGGGCCTGAGTAAAGTTAAGATTGCAGTTCCATTTTACAGTTAAGGAAACAAGCTCAGCTTAGTAGTGGTTACCTGAAGAACTTCAGAATTAAATGTAGGGTTTCTCAGTTATTCTTTCTTTAAGTGAATTTTTGAACCTATTTTAAAAATTATATAATTTATAATTATATAAACTTACAGGATGGTTATCTTTGACCAAGGCTTTGGACAGTGGCTCCCTATCTAATAACTCCTCATTGTTTATCCTTGACAGCTCGTGCCTGCACACCCTTCATTTACCACTTAGCTGGGACACCTCTCTGTCTGAAAATATATTTTATTAGGAGGAGGAAGGCAGGTTAGTGAAAGCATTTATTTCTAAGATTGTTGTTGTATAGTCACTAAGTTGTCTGACTCTTTGCAACCCCGTGGACTCATAACCCACCAAGCTCCTCTCTCCATGGGATTTCCCAGGCAAGAACACTGGAGAGGTTGCCGTTTGCTTCTCCAGGGGATCTTCCCGACCCAAGGATCTAACAGCGTCACCTGCATTTGCAGGCAGATTCTTTACCCTTGAGCCACAATTTCTAAGATTAGTAGGCATGAAAGAAATTTTGAGAACCAAATATCTTGTCCCAGCTTTGTGGCCCCACCTGTGATCAGCAGCTCTGCTAGAAGTAACAGCTTGATACAGTTGCTGAGAGTAGGTCTTTAAGATGTATCTGGGAAATAAGGTTACCCACTCATTCCCATCTTTTGCCTTGTCCCTTATCCTAAGATAGGTGCATATGTGTAACCAAACAAGCATTGTAAAAGTTCATTTCCTTACTGTGTTTGGGCTTATCTCTTGATAGCCTGTTTTAATTGAGTAACTTACATCAGACCTCTAGAGAGTGAGGGCATTCACAGTTGCTTTCATATTCATCTTTAGTGCTTTGTTTTGCCATTAAACAGCTATGTGAAACTGGTCAAGTCATTTCTGGTTATTTACATGGAAGATGAGGCAGTTGAACTATATATATATCAAATCCAGCTCTAAATTCTTATTGTATAAATAAGAAAAAGCATAGCAGGAGATAGAATGGAGAAATGGGGTGGTTTTAAGTGCTTTTAACATCAGATTGGACCCAATCAAAGGTAAACATCAAAATATATTGTAAAATCAGATGATTAATTACCCTGTTGTGAACCTGAAGCACAGATGAAGGTTTGACCACGCGAGAATCTTCTGTTGTGACAGCGACACTGGGAAGATAACTCATCAACAATGTGGTCCTAGTGGCAGTCTCTTTACTGCATGTTTTTAGAAAAATTGACAATGTGCTCTGTCTTGGAGACCTGTGAGAAGTCTCCCGCACTGAGGAACATAGGACCCAGGTCTTTTGCTCTCTCCACTGAAGAGGTGATTCTCCGGGGCTCTTCAAGGTGAGGCTTAACAGGAAGTCTTCAGTGTATAACTTACCATGAGGGATAAGTGTACTTTCAAGGTGTTAATCATCTTACAATAAGTGAGTGAGTAGTTCCTGAAAATAGTGCTGTCTCTCTGAATCCTCTTGATACTCTCATTCCCAGTGTTAAACCTGCTTCTTTCTACCTTTCCCTTTGCTCCTCCCCACACCTTCCTTCTCTCTCCCCTTCTCTTGAATTCTCTTTGAAATAGGGTGTGAACACAGCTTGGCTGTTAACCTCAGTAGGTGCTCCTTTCATTGACCCCAGTTAGAATTTAATAGAGAACTGAATACAGGTTGGATGTCTCTATCCTCGGAAAGTTATTGAAGGGACACACAGACACTGTAGGGAACCATGGAATCTTTTTTCACCAGCGTGGGACTTTGATAACAATAATGGTGGCATCTGTGACTATTAAATTTCCAAAAATTTCATCTGGAAATGACAGAAGATTTGAAATCCCCCAAAGATTGCTGCCATGAAATTAAAAGATGCTTGCTCCTTGGAAGAAAAGCTATGACCAACCTAGATAGCATGTTAAAAAGCAGAGATATTACTGGATGGTCCATCTAGTCAAGGCTTTGGTTTTTCTAGTAGTCATGTATGGATGTGAGAGTTGGACCATAAAGCTGAGCATCAAAAAATTGATGCTTTTGAACTGTGGTGTTGGAGAAGACTCTTGAGAGTCCCTTCAACTGCAAGGAAGTCAAACCAGTCAATCCAGAATGAAATCAGTCCTGAATATTCATTGAAAGGACTGATGCTGAAGCTGAAACTCCAAAACTTTGGCCACCTGATGCGAAGAACTGACTGGAAAAGACCCTGATGCTGTGAAAGATTGACAGCAGGAGGAGAAGAGGGCAACAGAGGATGAGATGGTTGGATGGCATCACCGACTAGATGGACAGGAGTTTGAGCAAGCTCTGGGAGTTGGTGATGGAAAGGGAAGCCTGATGTGCTATAGTCCTTGGGGTCACAGAATTGGACACAACTGAGCAACTGAAATAAACTGAGAGACTGCCAAAATGCCAGCACTCAAAACCCCAGTCTTACATATTGAAGAGGCTCAGGTATACCACCCAGTTCTAACCTTTTTCAGTGGTTCTCAATTCTGGATGCCTGTTGTTATTACTTGTGAAGTTAAGTCTGTATAACGCTCAGGCCCTTCAATCAAATCAGTTAAATTAGAACCTTGGTGAGGCCCAAGTATTGACAGTTTAAAATCTCCCAGCTAGAGTAAGTTGTTATTGAGGGACAGGCCTGGCATCTGTTTATAGCTTAAAATCTTGGTCACACCTATAGGTGAGGAGACCCTAGATACTGTCTTGATAAACATTTATGTAGCTAAGTTTGTTTAAAGCTAGGGACCAGAGTCTGGAATTGACTTATCTATACAGGTTTTCCCACTATTGAAAAGTAGAGCTTTCCTGTGAAACTTTTTCATAAGCCAAAGGGGTGTAAAGCAAAGAAGCAGTCACCTGAGGACAAATCTTGCCTGTGATGTACAAAATAAACCCAGATGAAACCGATGCTCACACAGTTAAGAGCCACTGCAGCCGGTGGTTCCCAGGGAAGGAGCTTGGCAGTATCCCTCTTGCTGCTTGGGGTGTGTGCTGCTTCTGCACCAGCTCACTGCAAAACAAACACTGATTGTTGTTTTCACTTTTCATGCTTTTTCTTATAAAGAACGATCCTTTCCCAACTTACTTCAGTTTGGGAAAACAGGATCTACTTCTGGTCTTTTGCAAAAGGGCAGTGGTGTCAAGTGAGATCCGTGCAGCAGCTACACAGCCATCTTCCTCTCAGTCTCTTTAAAGAGAGATCCACCCCTATGCAGCAGCCAGGTCTCCAGATGGGAGTTTAGCCAGATCAGGAAACCTAGAGTGAGCTATGCCTGTTAACCGAGTTATTACTCAGCCTTCTGGAGCCATGTCATTTTGATATAATTCTCTAGAGAGCTCGAAGTGACTAGGAATTACCTGTAACTTAAGTTCCCAGAATGAAAATCTTTTGAGTGGTTACATCTTAATTCACCCATTTAGGGTCTTGGTGCCACTGGTGAATCCTGTGGCATCCTTTGACATTGTTAAGGACCCCTTGATTGGCAAAATCAGGAAACTCGGGTGGGGATGAGGGGGGGAGTTTGGCTGTTTCTTGGGTATACTAAATTCAGTAGCTCCACAATCCTTTGAGTATTCCAGGAAGCCTGAATCTTTGACTAATCCAAGTAGAGTATATGCCTTTGGAGAATACAAATGTTTAAGGTAAGTAATTTTCTGATTTTGAATCTCCTATGACCATTGTTTTGATATTAAATGAAGAAGTGAATGTAACCTTTTGAACAGATTTTTTATAAATATTTTGTTAATCAGAGTAGTGTAGTTGTGAAATACTATGTAAATTGTTCATGGTATACTGAAATGTCAATTGTATGCTGTTGGCAACGTTAGCATAATATAGCTTTGTTAAACTAACGTGAAATGACTTCAGTGGTTTTTTTGTCTTCGGTATACATCATAAAGGAGGAAATGATGACTAATAATTTGTCACTAAGCTTCAGAGTTCATGAGAAAGAAGTAAGAGAAGATAGGATAGTCTATTGGGATGTGAGAAGGAGGAAATTTCATCTGCCGTCAGGTTTCTGGATGATAATGTTTCTCTTAGTTATATAGGAGGGTGTTGGGGTTTTACCTGCAGTGTTTACAGTGGCTGTAAAATATTGGGTAGCTTTCTATTTAAATAATTGGCTAAAGGTGTCTGTGTTTCCAAAATTAAAGTCATATGTATGTACACACACATGCTTATTTGATTTCTTACTTACTCATTTATATTTGATCAAAACTGTTCTCAATTTCTTAAAACATAAATTGCCTTTACTAATTTAATACAGCAGTTGGATCTTTTTCATTGTTGTAACTGTTAGCAGAGTTGATGAAACCCATTAAAGGAGATGTTTATGTTAGTGAATTACCAATATGAAGATTAGAGGAATTAACGTGTTCAGAAACTGAACTCAGTAATTATTTTCAAGTAACTACATTGCTCTGGTAGCTGGATCCTTTCACATCGATGACCTAGTCTGACCTTCTGCTGAAGGGGAGGACTTTGGTTCAACTGTATTTTGTAAAATTTTTTCTGTTTTACCATAGCTCAAAACAAAAATATTACAAAGCTTTTATCTTGCACTCTCATAGATCTGTAATTTTATGTTAAAAAAAAATTCTACCTTTATCAAAAGCTCTAGTTCACACCACAGCTAAGGTTTTTCTTAGCATGTTAGTGAATTTCTTTAATGAGATATATATTTTAGATACTAGTAAAAGAAGCTAGGAATCCCACTTAAACCTCACTGTTAACCAAATACTGTGTTAAATTCTAGTAAAATGTTTGTATATATTTCAGGATGCTATTCCCTAAGCAGCTGAATATTACTGTTCTTTTAGATAATATGTAACCTGCCAACATATACACTTGAAAAAATTACATGGGGAAAACTATATTTTAAAATTCCCACTTAATGTGGCTACCTTAAATGGTGGAGAGAGCCTTTTGTCAAGATGCCTTTACCTAATTATTTTAGGATATTGATATTTGCTCTAAATAAGGAAAAAAGTTTCAGTGGAATAAATTTTAGAACTAATATTAGGCAAAGTGCAAGAAAATTCCATCTGATTCTTTTGGAAAGCAGCTTCTATTGCAGTGTGAGTGGTGAGGATGTAATGAATTGAACTCTTATAGTCCTTATTTTGCAGAGTGCCTGAATGAACAGCTTGAGAACCATGGAGTCTCAGTATCTTCATTTTTTTCTTTTCAGTTTAGTTGTCTTTGAAGAGTATGTCTAAAATATGCCTAAATTGTGTCCTTAACATTGAAAGTGTTATCTTTCTTGGTTTTGACATTTGAGAATTGGAATGTTTTACAAAAATACAGATATTTAAAAACTTTAATGCATCTTTGTAGGAGTGTAGGAACAGATATACCATATATTACATAAAGCATATGTGTATAGAATGTGCCTCAATTCGAGTTTGATGTATACTTCCATTCACTTTGGAGCTTGTTTTGTCAGGTACTTGTTGCTACAGAGGCTTAAGACTTTCCCATGCTTTTTAGACCTGTATGTGGTGGTGAGCATTTTAATTTATTGGCTTTAGACTATGATAAATGTGCTATCTATACATTTACTACTGTATTAATTTCTCTTTGTAAAACAAGGGGAAGGTTTCATACCACACTCATGTAAGCGATGATCTTTGTTAAGTAGATGGTGATGGCGTGGCCTTGAATGTGTTTTCAGAGTTTGGAGATGTCACTCTGTTAGGCAGAAAGAGGGAATCAGCATAGCTCATGTTAGTTAGTGGAGGGCTATAATTCAGCCAAGGGTTTGAAATGTGTCCTGTTGGGAGTGCATTCTGGATGAGCCAGAAGGGCTGGAGAAGCTGGTGGGTAGCCAAGCTACTCTTTCAGAGAGTGACACAACCCTTTTCCCTTGCTGTGAGTAAGGTCTGTAGTCAGTCACATATGCTTTTTCCATGACACATTTATGTGGTTCAAGTGGCATGCTATATGTTGGAAAAAGCATTTAGTATAACTCTTAAGGCTCTCGCAGCCCGACTCTCGCCCCTCAGTCGGGCTCAGACTTGCCTTCTGCGGCCAGAGCCACTTGTGGGTTCTTCCTGCCCTTGCAGCTGCATGTGTCGCCTTTGCCTCTGCTGCTCCGCTTGCTCAGAGTGCCGGCTCTAGGGTTCTGAATGTCTGCAAACAGTCACAACTTTCAGTAGTGGGTTGGGAGGATCCCCTGGAGAAGGAAATGGCAACCCACTCCAGTACTCTAGCCTGGAACACTCCATGGGTGGAGGAGCCTGGTAGGCTACAGTGCATGGGGTCGCTAAGAATCGGACACGACTGAGCAACTTCACTTCACTTCAATAGAGGGTCTCCTCTGTGAAAACTTAATTTCTTTTTCAAGCTTCCACTATGTGTTGAATTCCATGACTGTTTATAATTTCTTATTTCTCTTGTACTTGTTTACAGTTATTTTCTTCAGCCAGGCTGTAAACTTTTGAAGGCAAGATCAATGATTTACTCATCTTTGAACTCTCAGACCCTGGTTTATAAAATGTGAAAATGGAATGCTTTTTAGAAACCTGCAAGAAGAGTGTAAAGCTTTCTTTAAAGGAGGACATATCTGATAGTAGAATTCCAAATTAAGACACTTAAGTGAAAAAGCTAAGCTCAGGCAGATAGTCTGGCCTATACCCTTGTGATACCACCAAATAGGAAACCACTTAATTTTTTTATTACCTGTAGCTTTAGCCCTTTGTGTTACAGCCCTAAGGGTGCTGCTTTGTTTTTTTTTTTAAACAATATTATTTTAAACTCTAGACAGTATGTTTTTTTCTCCCCCCATAAATTCTGTTTGAATTATAAATTAAAATGTGAATGCTTAGAGAATAGCATTCAATTATTGGTATTTATTCAATTAGATGGGGCGGTTAAGGGCTTCCCCGTCTGGGAAACAGTAACCACAGAATTCCAAGTGGAATGGTGGTCCTGACTTAAGGTGTTCTGAAGGATTTCCATGGTGCTTATGGTTAGGTAGTCCAGTTGACAGTTGAGGTTTTCTTTAGAAACTGTCTATAGTCCTCCTTCAGTTCTTTAGCTCTGCTCTTTAGTTCTCTGGACATATTATAAATACTCTTTTTCACAAGATAAAAGCAGAATTTTGGAAAAGTTTAGGCAGTTAATCTTGAGTGAGGATTTTAGTGCTGTTTTTCATCTTTTGCTGCTGCAGAGAGACACTGGTTCGTTACTTACAAAAATAATGTGTTTGTCATATGAGGTTTATTTTTGAGCACCAATATATTGCAGTTGCCTGGCAAAATGTGAGACAGCCATACACTGCATGTATATTGTGGCTTAATGGTATAAGAGCAAGAGAGATTTATTGTCTGTTATAATTAACATTTTGCATTTATTCAGTAAGGGGAAGGTATATGTAACTTGACATTATTATCCTCCAAAAAGTAAACATGGGTTCATTCATGGCAGTAACTGCTGGTTGAGCACTTGTTCTGTGCCTTCCTTGCACTGCGCTGGACTCCAGAGAATGAGGCTCCAAGCCTGGAGGAGATGGTCTTATGATTGACTGCTGTGGCTCCCTCACCATACCCAGTCCTCCACACGTATATCCACTTTGTTTTCAAATGACTGTTTCTCTTCCCAAGATGTCTCAGTCTGCTCCTTTCCATTCCCAGCTTCAACCATAGTCCAGGGCCTCAGCTGTCTCATCTGTCTCATTGTAGTAGCAACCTAGGGGTCATCTCTGCCCCTGGTTTCTTCCCTATCCAAGCTAGTATCTCTATTTCCAAACACAGATCATGGGCTCATAAAATGTTCTGGCCACCTTACTTGTTTGCTCAAAACACATAAATAACTTACTGTGTCTATAGAGTTATGCCCAGACTGCTTTCCATAGCACATGATTATTTTTCATCTTCTGCAGACTATCCTGCAGCCATTGGAACTCCTCAAACATTAGGCATCTTTGTGTGTCCAGGCTGTGCTCTGCCTGGGCTGGTGTGGTATGAAACTGGCGTGGGCTTTAAGGCCCAGTTCAGGTCACCTCTCCTAGAAGTCTTCCTCAGCTCTTTCAGGTCAGAGCATGTGCTCTCTCCTCTACATTTTCATAGCACATTATGTGCATCTGTCTTAGGCTTTTGTTGCATTCTGTTCTGCAGTTAGCTTGTCTGTTTCCCACATGTTAACTTGGTGAGAACAGAAAATGGGTCTTGATTTTTGTGTAGCTGTCCTCGGCAAATGCTTGATTGATGTTACATTCCATGTTTGTTATTCCTTGCCTTGTGGCCCCCAGCCTGTCTTAGTTTTCATAAATTACCAGCGCTGATGCTTAAAAGGGAAACTAGACACTTGTCACCCATACTTAATCTGTGCGTGTGTGCATGTGTACATGCTCAGTCATGTGTGTGATGCCATGGAGTGTTCCCCACCAGGCTCCTCTGTTGATGGGATTTTCCTGGCAAGAATACTGGAGTGGGGCTTCCCTGGTAGTTTGGTTAAGAATCCTCCTTGCAGTGCAAGGAACACTGGTTTGATCCCTGTTTCAGGAAGATCTCACATGCCGTGGACAACTGAGCCCATGCTCTGCAACAAGAGAAACCACCACCATGAAAAGCCCACACACCAGAACTAGAGAGTAGCCTCCGCTTACTGCAACTAGAGAAAAAGTCTCCATGGCAATGAAGACCCAGTGCAGCCAATAAATATATCAATCTTAAAGATACTGGAGTGGGTTACCATTTCCTCCTCCAGGGGACCTTACTGACCCAGGGACCAAACGTGCATCTCCTGTGTCTCCTGCATTGGCAGCTATGTTCTTTACCACTGAGCCACCTGGGAATCCCACACCCAAACTTAGTAGGGGTTGGGTGATGAAGGTGAAAGGTGATTTGTGTGTGACAGACAGGTCAGCAGAGTAGAAGTAACATGGATAGGGAGTCCGGAGATTGTTTCTCGAGCTTCATCGGTTATCAGTTGTGTAATCTTAAACACAAATTACTTAATCTTTCTGAAAGTTTTCCCTCACTTGTAATCAGATGAAAATACTACGCACTAACTAGGACTGATGTAAGACTAAATAAGATTAGATGTAGTACCTAGTGCAACTGCTGGCACATAGCAGTTTTCCTGGACTGGTTCTTTTCTGTGTGACCCTCCATACCCCTAAACAACAACTGACTAGAATGGACAAAGGCAGTCTGTTCACATGAAGGCCTTCCCTCAGGTAGAGGTGATTATTATTTCCTGGCTTGGGAATTTAAACTAGAGGCTTTTGAAAGACTGAGGTATATAAGGATGTGGGAACTTAAGATAAATTAGAATTGAATCCTGAGAGGCTGTGTTCGCCCTGTGCAAGGTGATATTATAAGTAAGCAGGGGAAAGTGGTTAAATGAGAACAGAAGAGATGTTAAGGAAGGAGCAGGGATTGGAGGATTAGGGGTTTGGGGAGAGGTGTGGAGAGGGAGGGAGGGAAAGCAAGAGAGTGAGTGGACTCAGTTCTTAGTAGCTTTTAGTAGTTTTCCAGAAGGGATGGGTGGCCCTTTGTGTCTTGCCATAAAAGACAGAAGAGTGGCATCGTGTGGTATGTGGGCTTTATTGCTTTTACCCCCTATCCTTCGAGGGCTAGTTAGGCAGCTAATTAGGCTAGTTAGTCCAGCTAGTTAGGCAGGTTCATGCAATGTCTGTAGAACTGATGGCTGGTGAGCTTATCTAGATGGGGAGTTAATGAAGAATTGTCTGCAATATGGTCTCTAGGTCCACTTGCCCCCAGGACTCTGGGTCCTTTCAGCATCAGAGAATCATGACAGAAGCAGGCTTCGTTTTCCTGGAGAGCTTCACTGTGATCACTTGGGGCACTAGGGTATAGGGTATAGGCTTGGCTGGTAGATCCCAGTCATGACTTGCATGATGGATAGGAACTTGGCAGTAGGACCTCAAAGAACCAGACCAAAGAGTGAGAAGGGGAGTCCACAGATTATGCAATTTACAGTGGACATTAAATGATAAAAAGGGGGGCTTCCCTCATAGCTCAGTTGTAAAGAATCCACCTGCAATGCAGGAGACCCCAGTTCGATTTCTGGGTTGGGAAGATCCGCTGGAGAAGGAATAGGCCACCCACTCCAGTATTCTGGCCTAGGGAATTGCATGGACTATGTTGTCCATGAGGTCTCCAAAAATTCGGACACGACTGAGCGATTTTCACTTTAAATGATCAAAACTTGAAATTTGAGGAACAAAGGGAGGAAAAAATCTTAGTTCATTTTTGCAGTTTAGACAGTAAAACTCTGGCCTAGTAAAATCTATACATCCTTGTCTAATAATTCAGAAATGGTGTAGGGGTTTACCTAAGTGTCCTTTTTGCATAACAAGGGTTAAGCACTTACCAGATCTCCAGTTCCCCCTCTGCTTCCTCCCATATTGATTGAGGCACAGAACTCTTTACCAGCCTAGTTTTTGATTCAGCTTCAAAAAGAGTTCTATTTTAATTGCTTGCTTTTCTTTTTTATCTTTCAGCACCAAAAGTCAGCCTGTCTCAATTTAAAACACTTTTGCAACTAAATGTCTTGGGGAGAAAATGTGAAATCAGTGTGTTTTTCTTTTTGTTGTTTTAAGCAATTGGATCATTTTGGAGCCATCCATCATTTCTGGAGCCTTTTGCCTTCTGCTGCTGCTGCCGCTAAGTTGCTTCAGTTGTGTCCAACTCTGTGCAACCCCATAGACGGCAGCCCACCAGGCTCCCCTGGGATTCTCCAGGCAAGAACACTGGAGTGGGTTGCCATTTCCTTCTCCAATGCAGGAAAGTGAAAAGTGAAAGTGAAGTCGCTCAGTTGTGTCCGACTCTTAGCAACCCCATGGACTGCAGTCTACCAGGCTCCTCTGTCCATGGGATTTTCCAGGCAAGAGTACTGGAGTGGGGTGCCTTTGCCTTCTCCCTTTTGCCTTCTAGGAAAAACAAAAATAGGGTGTATAAATTGGGTGCAGGCAGTTGGAGTACCTATATTGTGACTTGGTCCAATTATAATTTGCTTAAAATGCTTTTGGATACCTGTCCATCCCTCAGCTATGCAAGCCTAATTATTTACGCCCTCTGTTCCTTGTCTTCTTACTGCCTGACATTAGCTATAAAACTGCTTTCCCCCTCCTTTCCATACTCTACTCTTGGCAAGCAGCTGGAGTGAGAGGTGGGGAGTGGAAGATGGGGATATTTACATGAATTATTTGGAGTTCTGTGCAGGAGATTTGGTTCTTTTCTCCCATTTAGTTATTTTTACTAATATATTTATACTTTAAATAATCACATGGGTATTTATTTTATATGAACTAATTGCAAAGGAGATGGAACACAGTACAGCTCAGGATATATGTATGACCTCGGATAAGTTACTCAGCCTCATATAACCTCATGACAACTTTGCAAAGTAGGTATTACTACTATTATCCCTAGTTTACAGATAAGGAATAAGCAGAGTACAAAGCCCTTAGGTCAGAGCCCGGGCTTTAGAAAGTTCTGTATTAAAGTTGGTTAAGTAAATACATTAACATGGAGACTGAAAGACCATATTGTGTCTGTAATCTTGTCTGTTTTTGAATCTTTCAGCCTCTTGAGGAATCAAAGTTGATTATTGTGAGTTATTTTCCAGATTAATAATTAAATTCAGATCCTCAATTGACTCTCTTTTTAAAGCTTATTTTAAAAATTGGAGTGTAATTGCTTTACAATGTTGTATTAGTTTCTGCTATACAACAATGTGAGTCAGCTGTAAGTATACATATACCCTCTCCTTCTTGAGCCTCCCCACCTCCACCCCCGTACCCCTCTAGTTCATCACCTCAGTTGCTGCTTGATCACTTAATATTGTACATTCTTGGTAAAAACTGTCTTAAAAGAATTCCAAGTAGGCCTGCAGGAGAGGAGAGGAGAAACTATCCCTCATCTGATCTCTGCCTTGCTTTAATATGAACTGGCTCAAGTATGTTGATAAAAATGTACTTTCCAAGGTATTTTGTAACAGTATTCTGGAATTCAGGGGATTGCAGAACAAGGGTGATATTCAAATTCTGGTTCCCCAAAATCTGTAAAGCCATTTTCTCTAGTCCATGGAGGTATATTTTTTCACTGAAAATCGGGAAAATGAAAGATCTGAGGAAGATTTCTACTTCTGTATTTCAAGTAAGAATTCTTAAACTTGGCAAATTTATCCATATTTTTGAACTTTCAAAAGCTGAGAAGCTTTGTTTTAGAAACTGTCGACCAAGTGTTTTATTGATGCCTGGCCCACCGAGCTTCAGAAAGAGCAGAGATCGCATCTGTCTCCTCCTTTCTCCCTCACTGCTCTTCCGTTTTTTCCCCTTCCTGGACTGTGTTTCCTGTGCATAAAGAAATGATGTCTGTTTTTTAAATAACTTGTATATATTTAATGAAAAGTATGTTTCTTGGTCTTAATTCTCTTGCAGCACTTCTTTTTATAAAAGAAAACTATTAAGTTCACTTTAATTATGCATTCACTTAGAGTTCATGTCACACAAATTCATGATACACAAATTTTTGACATTTATTGTGGTAGAAATGTATTTAATAATATAAGATAGGGGAAAACTCATTGTCCATTCAGAGAATGGTTGAACGAAATAGGCTCCATGCCTAATCTAGTATTCTTGTAGCTGCTAAAAAGAATAAAAAACTTTATGTGCTGATATGGAAAACTCATATATAGCTTAATCATACTTAGGTTTGAAAAAATGTAATTCTGTAAATGCATGAAAAAGTACTTGATACTGTCTAAAGTAGTTAGGTCAGTCAAGGAGGGAACTTGGGACTTCAACATTTTACTTTGTATTCTGTATGCTAGAATGTTTCAAATGAATAAATTAGTGGGTTATTTCCATTTCTGTATTACTATTTTGCACCATCCACACTAGGGATACAGTGTTTCTTTAGGTGGATAGAAGACTGCAAAACTCTGAAGAGTTTTTCTTCCTTTTGAAATTTTTTTTTAAACTTTATATTGGAATATAGCTGATTAACAACATTGTGATAGTTTCAGATAGACAGCAAACAGACTCAGCCATATATATACATCTACTCATTCTCTCCCCATCCACACTCTACTCCCATCTAGACTGCCATGTGACACTGAGCAGAATTCCCTCTGCTCTACAGTAGGTCCTTACTGGTTCCCTGTCTAAAATATAGTAGTATGTACATGTCTATCTCTTAACTATCCTCTTTCTGTTTCCCCAGTTCTTCCCCTCCGACAACCATAAATTTGTTGTCTAAGTCTGTGAGTCTGTTTCTGTTTGTAAATAAGTTCATTTCTATAATTTCTCTTTAGGTTCTTTAGCATATAGGGGATGTTTTTCCTATTGCTCCTTTTGAACAGTGAGCTGGTTCCAGCAGCCAGTAGTTTCTGAAACATCAGCCTTCATTGTGATGTTAATACATGTCTCCGTCTCTTTCTCCTGGAGATTTTCTTCCTCATTACATGAAAATGGGAAGCCAATACCAATACCAATAAAAGCTACCTCAAAAGCCTTTTGGAAGAAGAATCAATCAATAATACATTTAAAAATAACATATATTAGTTGATTATGCTAAAAATATGATTTTTTTCTCAATCTATGTGACTGAGAAATTTCTCAGTCTATTTGAAAATTCCCCATAATGTGAAAGTCTGCTCTAGATTGCTTCAGATTGGGGTTTGGTGATATTCTAGTTGGCCCAGTTCAAACCCTAAACTCCTGTGTTTATGGCATCTTCTTTGCCCCTGAACCCTGCAGTGTTGAATGATTCTCTTGAACCTTGTCTATGCCTTAAAGGTATTTGGACAGCAGCCACTTTTCAATGCCACTAACTTTCTCCTAGTGTGTGTTTCCCCCTTCTCCCTGTATCTACGTTTCTTTCTTAGTGTCAGCATTAACTCTGTTTGAAGCTTCTCTTTCTGTGTCTATATTATCTGAAAACTTTTTTTTTTTTTTTTTAACTATAAGAAGCAGACTTCATGGGAAGCTGCCTCATTTGACCACCCACAGGGGAAGAGCTCACTGCCCCAACAGGTTTAAGAAATTAGTTATTTTCCACCTTTGTTTTTTTGAATCCAACTTAGCCATCTAGATATTATTCTAATCCAGTTTCTCTCTAGGCCCTTACACAAACCTTAAAATTCGTCCAGTTACCATCAACAAAGAACCTAACATTTTGGGAGCCCAGATCCTCACCTAGTGTGGATACTAGCTAGCTGGTCCCTATGTATAATAGCCATCCACGTTTTGCCCTATTATCTGATATCTGACTCTAATGTCTTTAGTTGCCCTAAAGCTCTTACAGTTACCATCAACAGAAGAACTGCCACTTCCCAGTACTCTGCTCCTCATTCAGTGTGAACACAATCAGAATTGTCTGTGAATAAAAACTGGCTAAGTTTTGTCTTACCAAGTATTTCACCATAGGCTCCTCTGTAGTCACTGTCAAGCACTTCTAGTTACCATCAACAAAGGAGCTTACATTTTCTCTTTTCCAGCACCAGTTCCTCACCAATGTGACTACTTCCTAACTTGTCCCTGTTAACTAAGTGTGGTCACCTAGGATTTGTCCTATCGTAGTTTCACTCTACGTCCCTCTGTAGTCTATCTTACATTGCTGCAGTCGGCTTTAGCAGGAGAGCCAACATTTCCTGGGGTCCAGTCCTCTCTAACGTGGGCCCCACCTGGCTCTCTGGATTCAAGCCTCAGGAGCCAGTTCTTTGCGCAGTTAAGGTGCTAGTCCTCTACATGCTGGAGAGGACTCTGTCAACAACCACAGCCTCTGTCCTTATGTCCCTACCCATTCCATGCTCAGTGTTGGCTCTTAGGCCAGTGCTCCCAGATCTACCTAAAGTTCCAGACTTCTGGATTTTCTCCCAGTGGCTGCAGGAGTGATGCTCAAGGATAAAACTAGGACCCTTGTGATGTATCCATTGCCTAAGAGCTTCTCCCTTTCCTTGCTCCTTCCTATCTTATTGCTTTTTGACTCCCTTATCTCCTTCCTTCCCTTTGTGGATTTAGAAGGGCCATCAGAGAATTTCTCCCACTAGTGCAAAGGCAGTGGCAGCCCACTCTAGTACTCTTGCCTGGAGAATCCCATGGACAGAGGAGCCTGGTAGGCTGCAGTCCAGGGATCGCTAAGAGTCGGACACGACTGAGCGACTTCGCTTTCACTTTTCACTTTCATGCATTGGAGAAGGAAATGGCAACCCACTCCAGTGTTCTTGCCTGGAGAATCCCAGGGACAGAGGAGCCTGTTGGGCTGCCGTCTATGGGGTCGCACAGAGTTGGACACGACTGAAGCGACTTAGCAGCAGCAGCAGCAGCAGCAGTGTGAAGCAAGTGCTGCTTTCCCCAAACTCAACAGACAATTCCTATGTTCTGATCTCAGCCCGAGAAAGAAGTGACTGGATCACCGAAAGTCAATCTTGGGTCACTTCATGCTTCAAATATTTTTTATGGTTTTGATGGACATGTGCCTTAAAAAAAAAAAAAAAAAAAGAGTCCCTTCTCCTCTCTCTGCCTTAACCTTCTATTATCATGAGCAAAGAAAAAACAGACACTCCATCTCCCCTCCTGACCCAGCCTACTATCACTGAATATGCAGTTATCCTGTGGCCCTTCCATTCTGCAAAACTCCCTCAGACACTGGGGAGGCTTCTACCTTCTTAAAAGAGAAACCTTAAGATTCTAGAGCATCAGTCTTCTGTGCCCTGTGCCCTAAGGCTGCAGTACTTTCTCCCTTGTCCTGCTAGGAGGTAGGAGAACCACACAATGTGGCTATTTTTCTTTATTTCTCAGTAATCAGCTCAGCCCTCCAATTTTCTTTGCCGCATAAGAAGTAGCAGTGAGAAATCTCAGATCTCCAAGGCAAACATCCTTTACAGCAACCAGAGCCAAAGCCGCCAGGTAAGGAACTGACCATTCGTTATGAAGTGAATTTAGAATATTTTGCAATGACTTAAATATTTTCCATGAATCTCCTTCCTCCTGAAACATTTTTTCTTCCTGTTGGCTCCTGGTTGCTACACGGATTTTTCTCTAGTTGTGTGAGTGGTGGCCGTTCTCTAGCTTCTCTGTGGCATGTGGGATCTTCCCTCCTAGGGATCTAACTTACTCCCCCTGCACTGGCAGGTGGATTCTTATCCACTGCGCCACCAGGGGAGTCCCCCAAACAGTATTGCACTCTGTGGATCTGGGTCAGCTGTACTGTATCTAGTTCCACCTCAAACCCCATGTTTCTTAGTTGGTTACGCTGCCTTTCTCCTCCCTACCAATATCTGTTTTTTAAAAAGAAATCAATAATTTGTACTCCTTGGTTTTCCTGATAGGAAAATAACTAGGAAGTTTACCAGAGATCAAGAGCTGCTGCTCCACTTCAGTCCCAAAGCTGGCCGTGTTCCTCCTGTGCATGACCCCCTAGCTTCTGAGCAGTCTAATAGCTCCTGGCAGGGGCCCTCCAGAACTTCCTGGCAGGGGCTCTAAGACTTCCTGTCAGGGTTTCCCAGGCTTCCAGGGAGGGGTTCTAAGACTTCTGTCGGAGTTCCCGAGGATTTCAGCAGGTGGTAATGGGGAGAGCAGCTCCCTCAACAGGAAAGCTTTTTTGGTGCTGCCTCCCAGTTAGTAAATAGCTGTTTTCTTCAGCTAGTTTCATTCATTTACAGGGACTGTACTAAGCACAGTTGTGAAAGATTATGACACATGGTATCAGCTCCCAAACATCTCATAATCCCCTCAGGGAGGTCTTTCTCCTGGAGAAGCTGGTTTCTTAAACAGGCCTGTCTTCAGTCTCCAGGGTGTGGCACTTCTCTGACTGCTGGGTTCCAGTAAACCCCACATCTCTGTATTCCATTTCTACCTGCACATGGTCGGAGCAACTCCCAGGGAGTTCCCTCCCTGTGGACTTTGCCTAAGCTCCTCCAGAGATTTTATCCAGTCTCTTCTGGATTGGTATTAAGGGAGCAATTATATTTTAAGTCTCCCTTTCAGCGTTCCTTTTGCTGTACTCTGAGCCAGGAGAAAAGATCTCCAGGTTATCCTTGCTTCTAGGGAACTCTCATATCTCTAAAGAGGTGCTCCAAGGTTCCTAGGATAGAGCTCAAGAACATAATTATGGAATCCTGGAATCTCCAAAGTATGGGGGTTTAGGGGTCATTCAGTCATTCAGCTACTCTGCTTAGCCCCACCCACTAAACCTACTTATGTATTGTCCACCTCAACTTTTTCATCCTGGGTGTGGAATTCCACTGACAACCAATGTGAATGGATGCGTTGAAAGGACACACTTTGTTATTCAAAACTGTTCTTAATTATGCTATATAATTTTGTAGTTGGGAAACTAAGGTTCTCATGTAGCACTGAGTGAAAAAAAAGCAACATTCAAATTTATATTTACCCTGTCCTCATGCCTGGATAAAAATGTGGATGCCTGCAGACCAGATCTGGAAAGGAGTACAGAACTGAACCATGTGGTGTGTTAGAGAGGTAGGTTCATGTGTGACTGTAGTGTACAAATTTGTTTTCTTTTGTGATCACAATTTTTTATTAATTTATGCAAAACATATATAATCAGAAAATAAAATAAGCCGGAGAAGGAGCTGAAACAGAAGAGAGGGGAGATTAGGAGAACTGCCAAGTAAGGTCTAATAACTGCTGCAGCTCTGCAGCCCCAAGAGGCCCCAGCGAGTGTGGAGTAGGAGGGAGCGCAGGGCCTGCCACCACAAGATAGGGACTTGAGCCCTGCTGTGTGAGAAAGGAGAAGAAGCCCCTGACAGCTGCAAGCTGGGCTGGCCTGGCACTCACCGATAGGCAATGGTGTTCTGTAGAATGTTAGCAGCTCTACAAAATCAGCATCAGACAAGGTGTCTGTGATGGAGGGAGACAGAATGAGACCACTCCGTAATCATGTCTGGGCACAGACAAAAAGAAAATGGTGCAAAAGGTAAGAATACCGAACATCTCCTCACCTGGCTTACCACTGCTTGCCTACTAATTACAGCATTCTCTCCACTGTTCCTTCTGATACAAAAGATCAAGATACCCAAGTACAGTAAGTCCCCTACATGCAAACCTTCAAGTTGCCAGCTTTCAGAGATGAGAACATGCATTCACATGTCCAGACACGTAAGTAATTCATGGGTCTGGTGTACATTGTCATGTTCGTGCAATCCTCTACAAATGGTCATGCTTTTGTACAGAGCCTCTGTCTCCAATTGCTGATGATCCTTAAGCTCTACCATCTTCCATCTCCTCTCCCTCCTCCAGTCAGTAACTCTTGTTGCTTGTTCACTTGCCATGATCCCCTATATGCCTGCTGTTGTATTGTACTACTGTACTTATCAAGATATTGTACCATAAGATTTAAAATGTTTTATTTTTTGTCTTTGTTTTTTATGTATTATTTGTGTGAAAAGTATTATAAACCTATTACAATAGAGTATTATATAGCCAGTTGTGTGAGTGGGTAGTACCTAGGCTAACTTTGTTGGACTTAAGAACAATTTGGACTTACGATTGCACTCTTGAAACAGAGCTTGTTTGTATCTACGGAACTTAACTGTATACAGTTGCCCCATTACCTGGGAGCACTCAATCCAGAACAAAATCATGCTTCATCTAGTTTTCTCCTACTTCTGCTGCTGCTGCTAAGTCGCTTCAGTCATGTCCAACTCTGTGCGACCCCATAGACAGCAGCCCACCAGGTTCCGCCGTCCCCGGGATTCTCCAGGCAAGAACACTGGACTGGGTTGCCATTTCCTTCTCCAATGCATGAAAGTGAAAAGTGAAAATGAAGTCGCTCAGTCGTGACCTACTCTTCACAACCCCATGGACTGCAGCCTACCAGGCTCCTCTGCCCATGGGATTTTCCAGGCAAGAGTACTGTAGTGGGGTGCCATTGCCTTCTCCAAGTCTTCTCCTAAATGTCTAACATAAGTCCAGATCATAATATGCCCTTCCTAAGAAACTCTCACTGAGAGTGTCCACAGCTTTCCATGCTTGCAAATGTTCCATCAGACCCAGCTTTTTGGTTTATAGATGTGTTCCTGCATTTAACTTCCTCTGGGGTTTTGGGCAAAGAATTCAAACTTGCCATAACTCACTTTTATTTATTTAATGGAGAAGATAATCTCTGGGAGAAAAAAATGAGAAATCACTTGTGAAAGTACATTGTAAACCTTGCAATGTTATATAAACCCTTTACTTCCTCTGAAAACACATTCTCTCACTTCCATGGCTTTACATACGCTTCACCCTCAGCTTTGAAAACCCTTTCCCCAGCTACCTTCAGACTCTTATTACAGTTTGGCTCCAGGTGCTGAGGATAGTGGTGTATTCCTTTTCCATTGTTGCTGTAACAAACTACTACAAATTCAGTGGCTTAAAACAACATAGATGAATTTTTTTTTATAGTTCTGGAGGTCAGAAGCCCAAAATGGGTTTCACTGGGCAAAAATGAAATTATTGCAGGGCTGTGTTCTTTCTGAGGCCCTGGGGGAGAACCCGTTCTCTTGCCTATTCCAGTTCCTAGAGGCCTGGATTCCTTGGCTTGTGGCCCCTTCCTCTGTTTTCTACACCAGCAATAGCCAGTTGAATCTTTCCTACATCCCAGAACTCTGACCTCTGTTTCTGTTATCACATCTCCTCTCCCATTCTTCTGCCTCCCTCTTTCACTTACAAGGAAGTTTGTGACTACACTGGATTATGTAATCCAGAATGATCTCCCCATTGCATGGTGTTTAACTTAATCACATGTGCAGTCTCTTTTGCCATATTATATATGATAATGTATTTACTGTATCCAGGGATTAGAATGTATGGAATTTGTGGGGTTGGGGGGGTGCATTTTTTCCCCTACTTTAATTAGCAGTAAGGAAAACAAAGGCCCCATTTTAGTAGTGAGGCCCTGAATGAAGTGAGGCTGGTTATGATAAAGAATCTTAGTATGTGAATAACGTGTGAGAGCCAAACTCAGCAGTGGGATCTTCCTTACGACAGTTGCAAATTCCTCTGGTATTGCTGCTAAGACAGGTAGCTTGGTGAAGGCACATTTTATTATCCTGGTCCCTGCCTCCCTATCATCTTTCATTCAGTTGCTTTTTGGCCCAACTTGATGTGTTGGAGCTGGCTCTCATCAATTTTATTTTTAGTGTTGATAGCTTGAAATTGGCCACAGTGGGAGTATTTACACCATGGAAATGGGCAAATACTATAAATCAGCCCCCTACCCCCACCCTTCAAGAACTGGTTGTCAAACATTTGCCGGCAAACCACCGGAGGTACTAGAAATGTAAGGGTTGTAGAAATGCAATATAGAATATAGACCTAGAGCCAGGCTGCTTCTGTTTCAATCTTGGTTTTGCTGCTGTTAGCTTTGATAGATCAGGCAAGTTACTTAACCCTTCTGTGCCTCAATTTCTCCATCAGTTTAATAGGGGTAACAATCTGAACGAGATGTGAATACCAGACCACCTGACCTGCCTCCTGAGAAATGTATATGCAGGTCAGGAAGCAACAGTTAGAACTGGACAGGGAACAACAGACTGGTTTCAAATAGAAAAATGGAGTACGTCAAGGCTGTATATTGTCACCCTGCTTATTTAACTTATATGCAGAGTACATCATGAGAAACACTGGACTGGAAGAAACACAAGCTGGAATCAAGATTGCCGGGAGAAATATCAATAACCTCAGATACGCAGATGACACCACCCTTATGGCAGAAAGTGAAGAAGAACTAAAAGCCTCTTGATGAAAGTGAAAGAGGAGAGTGAAAAAGTAGGCTTAAAGCTCAACATTCAGAAAACGAAGATCATGGCATCTGGTCCCATCACTTCATGGGAAATAGATAGGGAAACAATGGAAACAGTGTCAGACGTTATTTTCTTGGGCTCCAAAATCACTGCAAATGGTGACTGCAGCCATGAAATTAAAAGACGCTTACTTTGGAAGAAAAGTTGTGACCAACCTAGATAGCATATTCAAAAGCAGAGACATTACTTTGCCGACTAAGGTCCGTCTAGTCAAGGCTATGGTTTTTCCCGTGGGCATGTATGGATGTGAAAGTTGGACTGTGAAGAAGGCTGAGTGCAGAAGAATTGATGTGTTTGAACTGTGGTGTTGGAGAAGACTCTTGAGAGTCCCTTGGACTGCAAGGAGATCCAACAAGTCTATTCTAAAGGAGATCAGCCCTGGGATTTCTTTGGAAGGTATGATGCTAAAGCTGAAACTCCAATACTTTGGCCACCTCATGCGAAGAGGTGACTCATTGGAAAAGACTCTGCTGCTGGGAGGGATTGGGGGCAGGAGGAGAAGGGGACGACAGAGGATGAGATGGCTGGATGGCATCACTGACTCGATGGACGTGAGTCTGAGTGAACTCCGGGAGTTGGTGATGGACAGGGAGGCCTGGTTTGCTGCGATTCATGGGGTCCCAAAGAGTTGGACACGACTGAGCGACTGAACTGAACTGAACAATAATATCTGCCTCAAGGGGGAATTTTGGTGAGAAACTAAGCATTTGGAACAGGGTGTAGTACACAAAACGCATGCATACTGTTTTAGGTGCTGTGGGAGCTAGGGATTTGCTAATTGTCATTTCGTATTTTCACCGTAGAAAAAATACTGAGGATCTCAGCCGCTGGAAGCCTAGTCCCCAGAAGAGCTAGAAAGTAAGGGTTCTGCTGGAGTATGTATCTTTCTTCCTCTGGCCGCTCCTTGACCTACTTCTCTGCACAACCCTGAGGACATGCATGTCATAACGTTTTCGAGCCCTGCCACTGGTCTGTGCATCCTGTAATTGCCTTGTCACCCTGAGGCACAGTGTCGTGGCCTTCAGAGCTCTTAGAGCAGAAAGGGACAGATAGCTGCCAACATCTGCACGAGCATTTGTCAAACATTTGCTTCCTACTTTCCATACAACAGGCAAAGGTATACTTAGAATTAGCTGTTTGTGTAAAAGGAGAGAGCCTAAACCCTGTTTAAAAGGGTAAGTTTAGTGTCCAGGTTGGCCCTATCTGATCGTGGAACCCAATCATTTTATTATTATAAAGTTACAGGGAGTGAATGATACATAGGAAGAAGCACTGTACTAATAGTCAAGAGTTTGATACTTAAATCCTGGTGTTCTTGACTAGAATTTAAATATTTGGTAGTTAAATTAACCTAGGTTATCTTAAAAGGCTCTTTCTCCCAAGACTTATTTTGAAGAAAATTCTGAAAGTGGATAGTCTAGTTTCCTCAACCAGACCTACTCACTTGAATTCAAAGTACAGGGCAAAAAAAAAAAAAAAAAAAGTACAGGGCAATTTATAACAAAACTAAATAGGAGATGTTTCCTGTAAGAAAACCTTAGGTGGCAGTCATTATCTGTGCAGCCAGTGAGTTGTGAAGATTTGAAATTATTGTGCAGTGATAAAGGCTGGCTGGGCCTCTGAGTCTGTAGGGAAAGGACACGTTTGCTGGAAGCATTGGGTGCAGTTGTTTTGGGCAAAGCCTGGTGACAGTGGTCAGAAGGTGGTTTGGTAAAGGAAATAAGCCAATGGCTTCCTCCCATAAAGAAATTCTGAGGAAAGAGAAGCAAAAGCTTAATCTTTAAACATCTTATTCACCCAGTAAATGGATCCTAATCGGGAGTGAGTTTATACAGACATTGAGGAGGTGAGAAGCCCCTGGAAGCCTAAAAGAGGAAGGGGGCAGGATTCTGTGTGATTTTTTTTCTCTTGTTAATGCAAACTGCTTCCTTCTCAGCTTCTCCTCTTTCACCTTGGAAGTCCCGGTCATTGTTTCTGTGTTCCTTCCTCTTGCCCTTTTCTTCTTCCCTCTCTCTCTGTCCCTCTCCTCTCTCTGCCTGAAGTGACTCGCTTATGTTCATATTGTATAATGTCTTTGAGTTATTTGGTGACCTGGGGTCAATAAATTGTTGTTCAGTCACCAAGTCGTGTCCGACTCTTCATGACCCTGTGGACTGCAGCACGCCAGGCTTCCCTGTCCTTCATTATCGCCTGGAGTTTGCCCAAGTTCGGGTCCATTGAATCAGTGATGCCATCCAACCATCTCATCCTCTGTCATCCACTTCTCCTCCTGCCTTCAGTCTTTCCCAGCATCAGAGTCTTTTCCGACGAGTCAGCTGTTTGTATCCGGTGGCCAAAGTATTGGAGCTTTAGCCTCAGTATCAGTCCTTCCAATGAATATTCAGGATTGATTTATTTTAGGATTGACTTGCTTGACCTCCATGCTGCCCAATGGGCTCTCAAGAGTCTTCTCCAGCAGAGCAGTTTGAAAGCATCAACTATGTGGCACTCAGTCTTCTTCATGATCCCAATCTCACATCCATACCTGACTACTGAAAAGACCATAGCCTTGATTGTGTGGACCTTTGTCGGCAAAGTGATGTTGGGCTTTATACAATTATCACCTTTATTCATTTGCTAGGGCTGCTGTTACTAAGTCCTACAATTGGAGTGGTGTAAATGACAGAAAGGTGTTGTCTCTCAGTTCTGGAGGCTGGAAGTCCAAGGTCAAGGTGTTGGTGTGATGGTGGACTCCTAAGGTTTGTGACCAAGCACCTGTCTCATGCCTTTCCCCAGCTGCTGGTGTTTTGTTGGCAGTCTTGAGCATTCCTTAGCTTGTAGATACATCATCCTGATCTCTGCCTTCATGTTCACATGGTGTTCTCCCCATGTATGTATCTGTATTTCTGTCCATATTTCCTCTCTTTATAAAATCACCAATCATGTTGGATTAAGGCCTACCCCTAAAATGACTTCATTTAATTTGGTTGCCTCTGTAAAATACCCTCTCTTTCCAAAATCGGGTCACGTTCTGAGAGTTGGGACTTTAATATCTTTTGTGGTGGGGGGTGGATGGGAAACAGAATTCAGCACATAACAGCATCTAAGGCTATGCATGGAGCAATCAGGTGTCTAAATGGTTCAGTAAAGTAATTACAAATGTTATAGAGCGTTTCCCATAGGCTGGTCACTTTATACATGACTTAAAAGAATAAGAAACATGCTATATTGATCCCCATTTTACAGATGAAGAAAGCAGGGCTTAGAATAAGTGACCTACCCACAGTCACATGGATAGTACATGGCAACACCAAGTTTCAAGCTCAGGATTAACCTGAACGTCTGAAGTTGCAAATGCAATGCATTCTACCTCCAGGATAGACCACTGGACCTAGAATAAAAGTTTTTTCATAGAAAAAGCTCTGTGCTCTTTATTTCATTTTTACTAAGTAAAATCTATTCATCTCTTACTCCATTTCTGACGGTAAAATTGAGCTCTTTACGCCAGTTGGGCTTCCGTGGTAGCTCAGCTGGTAAAGAATCCACCTGTGATGCAGGAGACCCCACTTCGATCCCTAGGTTGGGAAGATCCCCCTGGAGGAGGGCATGGCAACCCACTCTAGTATTACTGCCTGGAGAATCCTGTGGACAGAGGAGCCTGGAGGGCTACAGTCCATGGGGTCGCAAAGAGTTGGACACAACTGAGTGACTAAACATACAAACACATAGGCCAGTCACCCCTGCTACTGTTTATGATAATATTTTGATGAGTTTTGGTAACTGCAGAAAGTCACGTGTACCACCACAGCCTAGAATCTTCACCCTAAGAAGTTTCCTCCTGGCCCTTTGTAATCATCCCATGCCTGTCCCCAGCTCCCAGGAATAGGCAGCCACTGATCTGTTCTGTGTCAATTTCGTATAGGCCTAGTTTTTGTTTATAAGTGCTAAAATCCTAAAAGAACCAAGTCTTCATTATTAACCAAAGAAAGCTGAACAAGGAAAGCGGAGAAGAGTCCTCTCCTTTGCAGTTACAGAGGGAGAGAAATAACTTTTTGTTAAACTTGTTAAAATAGTCTGATTTGGTAAGAGTTTATTTGATAACGTTCACAAGATTATTAATTTTCCTACTCTTATTTAAAAATTCATCTATTTTGCAGTTTGCATTGACTTTGACACCTTTATAACATCATGCATTGGTCATTTGGAAATATTGGCTGGCCGTCATACAGGTCTTCTGAATGTGGCACATTTCCATATACAAAAAGAGAAATTCACATTTGTTAATATCATCACTGATCTCATCAGAAAAGCCTTTAAGGGTTGGGAAGCTGTCAAGTTCATGGTGGCTGTCAGAAGTTTCCAAAAATTTTAATGTCATCTTTAAAATTTGAATTTTATTATTAGCAACAAACACTGTAAGTTGTTTTCCTTGAAGTGACAGTCTCACTTTATTCATTTTTGAGAAAATGTCTACCAAACCCAAATCTGAATAATCTAGTTTACCTGTCAGCTATTCTTTCAAGTAAAAATGTTATTTCATGCGAAAAGCAGTTCAACTTGCAAATCGAACAGTTGCGCAAGTGCTTTCTCTCCAGACAACAGTCAGACCTGGGTCTGAGGCAGAAGGGCTCCGTGTGCACTCCCCATTTCATGCTACAGGGTATGTAAGAGACATGTGCTCAAGTAAGATACAATCTAATTGTTTTCACTGCTTCATCAAGGACATTGTATGGGACCTGGCTCCTCCCCCTAGGCCCCAGCCCCTGCAAGTGCATGGAGGTGAAGAATGCAATAGCTATTAGTGTAGTTTGGTACCACTGTTCTGATGCATGCTAAAAAGATGTGTTACCCACTGTTGCTTTTGTATCATCAGTGCAAATGTCAACACCCTTTAAAAATGATAAAATGTTTTAGTGTTACTGGAAAAGTAGTTTTGACTTCATGAAATTCTTGAAGGGGCCGTGGTTCTCCCAAGGATCTGTAAACTTTAAGAACTATCTTTCTAGTGGAGAAAGCAAAACCCAGTAACACATAAATGATGCTACATAGTGCATAGTGCTACACCTAGTAGATATATTAAAATCTTTTGAACACATAAAACAGAAAAGTTTTATAAAAGTCACCTGAAGTCACCTGATCAGTCGTGTCCAACTCTTTGCGACCCCACGGACTGTAGCCTACCAGGCTTATCAGTCCATGGAATTTTCCAGGCAAGAGTACTGGAGTAGGTTGCCATTTGTTTCTCCAGGGGATCTTCCCAACCCAGGGATCGAACCCGGGTCTCCTGCACTGGACGCAGATGCTTTACCCACTGAGCCACCAGGTCACCTGCTATCCATGAAAATGTGATCAACTGAAGTAGAATTTTTAAAGACAAACCCAGAACTTTTTGTCTTAACAGTAGATCATAACGCCATCAATCAAAATTCAGATTACAGATGGCACATGGCCTGTCTTATATAGGACATGTTTTAGAGTTAAGACTTTGAGACATGTTAAGAATCTTAAAGAGTTGTGTAGTAAAAGACTAAGGAGGTGCTCTGCTTCATGAGGATATTTCAGAACTCAACTTCAGCCTGAATTTTCCTGGGTGCAGGCTACTGCCAACCAGAAATCGGTTTAGTATTAAAATTTTTTTTAATTATTAAATATTTATATATAAATGTATACAACACAGATATAAGTTATAAGGCATAGTAATGAAATGAACATTGATGAATTCACAACCTGATCTAAGAGTTAGAGCTTTGCCAGTGCTGTTTAACCTGTCAGTTCTCTATTCTATCCCTCTACTTTTCCAGGCTGATGTTAACAGGCTGATGTTATCTTACATTTCAGGCATATTATTATTTTGCATTTTAGAAAAACTTTTATTACAAATATCATTAAATCATATTTTTGTGCTATATAAATTATTTTATACTGCATGTTTTGTCTTTTAAAACATGTTTTCTTTTTTTCAGTCAACTTTATTTTTCTAAGATTCATTCATGTTGCACGTAACTGTGATCCCTTAGTTTTCATCTCTGTATAATATTCCATTGTATGAATATACTATACTTTACCTATCCCTTCTCTCATCCATGGTCCTTTGGGTCTTCCAAGTGCTTTTCCATCTTGAACAGTGCTTGTGTAAAAATAGTTGTACATGTCTCTCGGTACATATGTGTAAGAGTTTCTCATGGACATATAGCAAGGGGTGAGATTGCTGAGTTGTAAGATACACACATTACTTATCTTTATGTGATAATGTCAAATTATCTTATAAAGTTTCTGGACCAATTTATAGTTCCATATATGGTATAGAGGTGTGTGTATTTGTGAAAAATATATATATATCTCCATTGAATTATTCCTTCCCAATACTTGATATTGTCCGACAATGTAGTGAGTGTACAGTCCAGTTCAGTCACTCAGTCATGTCCAACTCTTTGCAACCCAATGGACTGCAGCAGGCCAGGCGTCCCTGTCCATCACCAACTCCCAAACTCTACTCAAACTCATGTCCATTGAGTCGGTGATGCCATCCAACCATCTCATCCTCTGTCATCCCCTTCTCCCACTTTCAATCTTTCCCAGCATCAGGGTCTTTTCAAATGAGTAAGTTCTTTGCATCAGGTGGCCAAAGTATTAGCATTTCACCTTCAACATCAGTCCTTCCAATGAATATTCAGGACTGATTTCCTTTAGGATGGACTGGTTGGATCTACTTGCAGTCCAAGGGACTCTGAAGAGTCTTCTCCAACACCACAGTTCAAAAGCATCAATTTGTTGGCACTCAGCTCTCTTTATAGTCCAACTCTCACAACCATACATGACTACTGGAAAAACCATAGTTTTGGTTAAATGGACCTTTGTTGGCAAAGTAACATCTCTGCTTTTTAATATGCTGTCTAGGTTGGTCATAACTTTTTTTCCAAGGAGCAAGTGTCTTTTAATTTCATGGCTACAGTCACCATCTGCAGTGATTTTGGAGCCCAGAAAAACAAAGTCAGCCACTGTTTCCATTGTTTCTCCATCTATTTGCCATGAAGTGATGGGACCAGATGCCATGATCTTAGTTTTCTGAATGATGAGTTTTTAGCCAAACTTTTTTCACTCTCTTCTTTCACTTTCAAGAGGCTCTTTAGTTCCTCTTCACTTTCTGCCATAAGGGTGGTGTCATCTGCATATCTGAAGTTATTGATATTCCTCCCAGCAATCTCGATTCCAGCTTGTGCTTCATCCAGCCCAGCGTTTCTCATGATGTACTCTGCATGTAAGTTAAATAAGCAGTGTGACAATTCACAGACTTGATGTACTCCTTTCCCAATTCGGAACCAGTCTATTGTTCCATGTCCAGTTCTAACTGTTGCTTCCTGATTAGAGTACAGATTTCTCAAGAGGCAGATCAGATAGTCTGGTAGTCCCATCTCTTTCAGATTTTCCACAGTTTGTTGTGATCCACATAGTCAAAGGCTTTGGCAGTCAATAAAGCAGAAGTAGATGTTTTTCTGGAACTCTCTTGCTTTTTCCATGATCCAGCAGATGTTGGCAATTTGATCTCTGGTTCCTCTGCCTTTTCTAAAACCAGCTTGAACATCTGGAAGTTCATGGTTCACGTAATGTTTAAGCCTGGCTTGGGGAATTTTGAGTATTACTTTACTAGCATGTCAGATGAGTGCAATTGTGTGGTGTTTGAACATTTTTTGGTATTGCCTTTCTTAGGAATTGGAATGAAAATTGAATTTTTCCAGGCCTGTGGCCACTTCTGAGTTTTCCAAATTTGCTGGCATATTGAGTGCAGCACTTTCACAGCAGCATCTTTCAGGATTTGAAATAGCTCAACTGGAATTCCATCACCTCCACTAGCTTTGTTCATAGTGATGCTTCCTAAGGCCCATTTGACTTTGCATTCTAGGATGTCTGGCTCTAGGTGAGTGATCATATCATCATGATTATCTGGGTCATGAAGATTTTTTTGCATACTTCTTCTGTGTATTCTTGCCACATCTTCTGCATCTGTTAGGTCCATACCATTTCTGTCCTTTATTGAGCCCATCTTTGCATGAAATGTTCCCTTGGTATCTCTGATTTTCTTGAAGAGATCTCTAGCCTTTCCCATTCTATTGTTTTCCTCTATTTCTTTGCACTGATCATTGAGGAAGGCTTTCTTATCTCTCCTTGCTATTCCTTGGAACTGTTGTTTACCTTGGGCCAAACTGTGTTGGAGGTAGTGAAGGTAATGGCGTCCTCCTTCAAAAGGTCCCATGTATCATTGTTACACTCAGTGCCCCTAATCCTGCAGCAGACCACCGCCAACCCACGCCTCCACCAGAGACTCCTGGACACTCACAGGCAAGTCTGGGTCAGTCTCTTGTGGGGTCACTTCTCCTTTCTCCTGCTTCCTGGTGTGTACAATGTTCTGTCTGTGCACTCCAAGAGTCTTTTTCCCCAGTCATGTGTAAGTTCTGGCAGCTCTATGGTGGGCTTATGCCATATCCAAGTCTGCCCCCAGAGCCCCTGACCCTGCGGCAATCCACTGACCCATACCTCCACAGAAGACACTCAAACACAGTTTCTTCTCAGTCTCTGTTGGGTCTCTGGTTCCTGGTGTGCACCAGGTTTGTTTGAGCTCTGTGAGTATCTCTGGTGTGTATGGGGTTTAATTCTAAAGATGATTTCTCCCCTCCTACCATCTTGCTGGTGCTTCTCTGCCCTTGGATGTGGGGTATCTATTCACAGTCACTCCAGCGCTGTGCAGCCACTGTTCCAGCGCCTTTATTGACTAGTAGCTAAATGCATTTTTGTGTGTCTTAAAGCTGTATTGTACCCAGGAAATAGGGAAAGACTGAGTCCAAAGATAAATTGCACACACTAAGTGAGAGTACAGTGGTGTCTAATTTGTATTTCTTTGAGATCATCTTTCTATTTTCTCCATTCTTTTGTCTTTGAAACATCTGCTGATGTCTTTCGCACATTTTTCTATTGTATCCTTTCTTACTGATTTGTAGAAGTTCTTTATTCTTGGTGTTGATTCTTCGTTAGATGTATGTGTTGCTAATATCATCTCCCAGGTTGTGGCTTGGCTTTTCCAAGTCACTGATTTTTTTTTTTCTTTTTTTTCTGGATAGCACTGTTTTGTATTGCTCACATCCATATCCTGAAGTCACAGAGTTAATCCATCTGGCTGAGGCCTGCAATTCAGAGTGAAACTGAAACAACTATTGAGAGTCTCCTAGTCTGCTGGGGCTGCCATAACTAAACACCGCAGACTTAGTGGCTTAAACAACAGAAGTTTTGTCTTGCCGGTTTGGAGGCTGGTGGTCTCAGGTAGGGGTGCCTGCAGGCTTGTCTTCTGGTGAGGCCTCCTTTCCTGGCGTTCAGGCCACCTTCTGGCTGTGTCCTCACAGGGCCTCTGTGCGTAACAAGGGAGAGTGAATGCTGGTGTCTCTTCCTCTTTTATGAAAGCATTAGGTCTGTCAGATGAGGGCCCTACGTAGCTCAGCTGGTAAAGAATCTGCAATGCAGGAGAGCCCAGTTCGATTCTTGGGTTGGGAAGATCCAAGAAGATCCCCTGGGGAAGGGATAGGCTACCCACTCCAGAATTCTTGGGCTTCCCTTGTGGCTCAGCTGATAAAGAATCCTCCTGCAGTGTGGGAGACGTGGATTCAATCTCTGGGTTGAGAAGATCCCTGGAGAAGGGAAAGGCTACCCATTCCAGTATTCTGGAGAATTCCATAGATTGTATAGTCCATGGGGTCACAAGGAGTTGGGCATGACTGAGTGACTTTCACTTTTTCACTTATAACATCTCAACTTCTATTACCTCCTTACAGGTCTTATCACTAATGCAGTAACACTGGGAGTTAGGACTTCAGCATACAAATTTTGAGGGGATGCAGTTCATAAGAGAGGGTGTATTTATCTTTTTCTTGATTTTCAGGGAATACTTGTATCATTAAGAATTATGTTTCCTCATGGTCTTTAGTCTTTATAAGTATTTTTTTCAAGGTAAGCAAGTTTCCTTTTTAAAAAGAAAACAAAACAGGTTTTTTGTTTTTGTTTTCTGGCCATGCTACACTGCTTGTGCGATGTTCCCCGACCCGTGATTGAACCCAGGCCACTGCAGTGAAAGTCTGGAATCCTAACCACTAGGCCATCAGGGAAATCAGCAAAGTTTCTTTGATTCCTAGTTTGATAAGGGGGTTCTGTTGTTATTAAATTGTGATTGTATATTAAATTTTATCAAATGCTTTTTATGCATCTATTGAAGTTATTATATGTAAGGTTTTTCTTTTTCAGTCTGTTAACATGATAAATATATTTATGGATTTTATTGACTTTAACTGTCCTTGCATTTCTGGTATTAATCCAACTTGGTCAAAATGTACAGTTGACTCTTGAACAACATGGGTTTAAACTGCACAGATCCACTTCTATGCAGATTTTTTTTTAAGTAAATACATTTCAATTCTACATGATCCAAAGTTCTTTGAATTCATGGATGTGTAATGATATATACATCAGATCAGATCAGATCAGTCACTCAGTTGTGTACGACTCTTTGAGACCCCATGAATCGCAGCGCGCCAGGCCTCCCTGTCCATCACCATCTCCCGGAGTTCACTCAAACTCACATCCATCAAGTCGGTGATGCCATCCAGCCATCTCATCCTCTGTCATCCCCTTCTCCTCCTGCCCCCAATCCCTCCCATCAGAGTCTTTTGCATGAGGTGGCCAAAGTACTGGAGTTCCAGCTTTAGCATCATTCCTTCCAAAGAAATCCCAGGGCTGATCTTCAGAATGGACTGGTTGGATCTCCTTGCAGTCCAAGGGACTCTCAAGAGTCTTCTCCAACACCACAGTTCAAAAGCATCAATTCTTTGACTGGATCATCGAAAAGTAAGAGAGTTCCAGAAAAACATCTATTTCTGCTTTATTGACTATGCCAAAGCCTTTGACTGTGTGGATCACAATAAACTGTGGAAAATTCAAGAGATGGGAATACAGACCACCTGACCTGCCTCTTGAGAAACCTATATGCAGGTCAGGAAGCAACAGTTAGAACTGGACATGGAACAACAGACTAGTTCTATATAAGAAAAGGAGTACGTCAAGGCTGTATATTGTCACTCTGCTTATTTAACTTCTATGCAGAGTACATCATGAGAAATGCTGGGCTGGAAGAAGCACAAGCTGAAATCCAGATTGCCAGGAGAAATATCAATAACCTCAGATATGCAGATGACACCACCCTTATGGCAGAAAGTGAAGAGGAACTAAAAAGCCTCTTGATGAGAGTAAAGGAGGAGAGTGAAAGAGTTGGCTTAAAGCTCAACATTCAGAAAACGAAGATCATGGCTTCTGGTTCCATCACTTCATGGGAAATAGATGGGGAAACAGTGGAAATAGTATCAGACTTTATTTTTTGGGGTTCCAAAATCACTGCAGATATATACATAGAGCTGACTATAAATTTATATGCAGATTTTTTTATTTCTGGGGGAGAGGGAGATGCTCCAACCCCCAAGTTGTTCAAAGGTCAACTATATTATCATTTTCTGTTTGTTATATTAATGTTTTATTTGAAATTTTTGCAGTTATGTTCATGAGTGGCTTTATGTTCATTGGTTGATAATATTCCTTTCATATATGCTACTTGTTTGATTTGATATTGAGTTTATACTTACTTCATAGAATGGATTGGAGAAGTATATCCTCTTTTTCTGTTCTCTAGAAGAGACACTGTAGTATAGTGCAAAGGACATAGATTCCCAAGGTGCCAGCCTATGTGTTTATGAGTTTCGTAGCTGTTATTCCCAGGTACTGTGAGAATAACTTGGTGATGAGGCCAGTGGGCCTGTAAAACCCAAACTCAAATTCCCTTTCAGAAATCCCCAAATGATAAGGTCCATTAAGTTAGAAGCCTGGAAAAATAATGTGCTTATAAGTTTTTTTTTTTTTTAAAGCAGATACTACTTACTGTTGAGGGCTTCCCAGGTGGCACAGTGGTAGAGTATCTGTCTGCCAGTGCAGGAGATGCCAGAGACAGCTGTTTGATCCCTGGGTTGGGAAGATCCCCTGAAGTAGGAAATGGCAATCCACCCCAGTATTCTGGACAGGGAAACTCCATGGACAGAGGAGCCTGGCAGGCTATCGTACATGGACTTGCAAAGAGTAGGACATGACTGAGCACGCACACACACGCATACACACACTGTTGACTATCACTGGTTATCATCCCGAAGTCTTAAATTTTCTGTGTTTCCATTTTAATTGTAAGTTTCGAATATTATGAACTTTATAAATGTCAGTGACAAACTTTAGACGTGATTCAGTATTCTTATAAAATGACTACGGAATGTTTAAGTACTTAGTGTGACAACTGGATGCCCACAAGGGACTCTTTCCAGGAAGCCAGATGGGATGTAAGGAAGAATTTTCAGCAATACAAATAAAAGAGAAAAACCTATAGATATTTGTGTAGATTTCACTTGTGTGTACTTCTCTAGCTAAGAGAAACCAAATCTTTATTTGTTGGCAAAACTGTCTTTAGAGCTTCCGGACAAATGGATGTTGGGGAGAATATTGTAAGGTAATTTCCTAGTGTTCTAGTGCTTTATTTTCACTATGCCACTGGTCCTCTATTTTCACACAGAAGGTGACAAATTTAACAGCAAGGGGAAACCTCACTTTTTGGCTGGCAGGAACAGATGTTGATGTGTTCAGAGGTGCAACTGGCCAGGTTTTTTTTTTTCAAATTCTCACATCTCATAATTTTAAATAATGCTCAAATGGAAGTTGCCCAATGAAGATGATATTCTGAAACTCGAGGATTCCAAATGGCAAGGTTTCTATGTTTTTAAAATTCACATTATTTGTATTAAAAGCCCCTAGTAATGGAACTCTTGCCATATCTTCAAGCACAGAGATTTTTCCCTGAGTTGTGCTCAGTGTACTGGTAAGCCCATTGGAGGAATTCTTTATTCTGTTACAGTGTTTTTGACTTCTAGCTTTTCTTTTTGGTTCTCTCGTAGAATTTCCATCTCTATACTTGCTTTGCCCATCTGTTCTTGCATGTTGTCTGTTTTTTCATTAGAGCTCGTAGCGTATTAATCACAGATATTTCAAATTCATGGTCTGGGGATTCTAACATCTCTGCCATAACTGAGTCTGCTTCTGTTGCTTGCTATGTCTCTTCAGACTGTGTTTTTGCCTTTTGGTATGCCTTGTAATTTTGTTGAAAGCCAGTCATGATGCACTGAACGAAAGGAACTCCAACAAATATCCCTTTAGTGATATGGTGGTAAGGTGTGGGAGGAAGGACAGAGTTCACTAGTCCTGTGATCAGGTTTTGGTCTTTTACTGAGCCTGTGGCCAGGGCTGGGAACCCCACAAGTGCTTCTCTTCCTGCCCCTTCAACTCCCCACCCCCTTAGGTGGGACAGGGTGGCCATTGTGAGCTGGAGTTGGCCATTTCCCTTCACCCAGACCAGTTAGGGTCTGATAAAACCCCAGTAGGTTGGGCTCAGGTAAAACAATTTCTCTCAAGGGCTAGCCTTGTTTAAAAAAATGTTCTACTGTATTTCAAAATAGTTCAATTTCTCTTCCCCCTGCTGGAAGCATTAGAGGATTTTCCTCTGATACTCACTGTGAAAACCTGGTTCAGCTCCAGGAGATGAAACTTGCAAAAGTGTGTGGGTCCCCTCACCACCTGGAGTTTTAACTCTCAGAGTTGTCCACACTGAGCCTCCAGCCATTCATCAATTACAGTTCCAGGTTTTCCTACCCTGTACGTGCTTCTGCGGAGGTGTCAGCTCTCCTGTTTCTGCTCTGGGAAGCTGTGATTCTCCATATATGCCTGTCCATCGCTACAGTTTTAAGGATAGGAATTTGCCTTGTGACTTCTCTTTTCTGATGGCTCTAAGAAGAACTGTTGATTTTCCATTTGTTTAGTTTTTCTCTTGTTAGCAGAGTGGTGACTTCTAAATATTTTTCATGCCACACTGGAAAGTAGAAGTTGGTACATAAAATAACTCTTTAAAATTAAACACTTTTTAAGTTTAACTTGCTCCTAAATTCTCGAAGCTTTTCAAGGACATTAAGTGGTATGCTTAGTAGAAGAGAATTAGTGAAACAACATAAATCACTATTAATCATGGAAGGAAAATGTCTAAAATGCAGGTATCATGAACTTGTTATAGTAAATTTTGTGTGTCAGCTGAGGCTCAGTTATGCTGTGGCAGCAAACAGCCCCAGAATCTCAGTGGCTTATGACCACAAAGGCCTGTCTCTCACTCATGCAGCATTTCCACTGCAAGTCAGTCGAGGCTTTATTCCATGTCATCTTTATTCTGTGACTCAGGTTGAAGGAGTGGGCTCTTCTGTGATGTGTCAGTCAAAGGAAGAAAGAAAGTTTTGTTCAAAAGCAGCACTTCTGTTCACATGTCTTTGCCAAAGCCAGTCATGTGACTAGTCCCAAATTCAATAAGGTGCCTCCAGGACAGAATATTACAGGTCTCATGGCCACATATAACATCAACACAGTGAAAGTAATCTTCCTACAGAAAAGGTGTCAGGTATTTTGAATATTAATGTAATTTACCAAAGTTTCTACCAAGTTCTTCTCTAGTTTATTATAAGTTGGCCAACCAGAATTCTCTTATCCGAGTTGTTCCAGGATGTGCAAAGTTTCTGTTGGCCACCTCCATACCTGCTTTGAGGGTCAGTGTGTTTTTGTTTTTAAAGCATTCACTTGCTAGAGGATGCAGGGACAAAGGAATCCTCCGTTAAATGCTTTTGTGAGGAACTCCTGGGACTGACGACACAGCACTTGTTTTCAAGGTATTTATAAAACAGCTCCCTCCAGTCAGTCCTTGGTGTAGGCACATACATTCCTGGAATCTGCATTGTGAGGCAGTTGGTAAAAAAATAACTCCTCTTTTATGCCACATCAGAGTTGGTTCTTGAAAAGCACGTGACTATCCCTGTTACCATTAGGTTGTATTCGTGTAATGACAAGGAAATAAGTTGACTGAGGGATGGTTCGTTATTTTGTCTATACAAAGATGGGGATAAAAATTACTAAATGGGGAGAATTAGGAACAGGTTAGGAGCAGGTACACTCAGTTAAATAAAGGAATAGAGAAAAGCTGCTTGTTCTGGTGATAACTAGAGTACAAATCTACAAAGGTCAGGTCAAATTATTAAAGAGAAATTCTGTGACTCAAATGTCACCAGCTGGCAGCTCACAAGGATGAGTCTGGGCTCATATATATGTTTTAAATATCAGGAAGTGTTACATAGAAAGAATATAGGTTATGGTTTCTCTTGAAAAATGAGAAATTTTTCCATTTTTTGCTGACATTCCTGAATTTGGTAAAGTTGGTTGGAGTTGCACGGCTTTCATCCCCTTGGGAGTTAGCATGAATCTTCGATTCTCCACATGGAATCTAGATGGATTAAAGACCTTAATATGGAAAGCACTGTAAAGCATATGAAAGAAAATGCAAAAGAGTATTTTTGTCATTTTGTTTGAGATTTCATAAATAAGACTCCAGATAGTCTACAGTCAACCCTAAAAATTATTTTTTGCCAAAATCAAGGATCCCTATTTAACAATGGCCATCATAGACAAGCAACCTATAGGAAAAGAGATTAGAAAAGTTGTTTTCAATGTGTCATACCAACAAAAAAATTATTATCTAGGATATTCAAGGGATTCTTGAACACAGTTTTAATTCATAGCGAGAAAAGTCAGAAAACACAGACTGTTAATAAGTAATTAATAGAGAAGGAAACTCATGTAATTATTAAATATCTTTAAGTGAATATAATCTGAAAAATGCAGTTTAAAATGACTACATTTTCTAGCAGTCCAGTTGGCAAGAATGATCAATCAGGTATCATCAAATACTCACCAAAGATGTGGGGACATGAGAATTTTCCTGTGCTGGTAGAAATATAAACAGCTATTCTAGTGAGCCATCTTGACACTGCAGAGTGAAATTAAGGACATGCATATACTATGCTTAGAAATTCCACGCCCAGAGGAATGTCAACATCTGGAAAACCACTTGCATGGTTCTACAAATAGATGCCCTAAGAAAGACTTATGAAAATGTTCATGGCAGTATTACTTGTTCTAACAAAGGTCAGAAATGATATAGGTGTCTATCTACATCTGAATGTCTAAATGAAATGTGGTACATGCATTTAATGGAATGCTATGCAACAGGAAAAATCTTGATATAAGCAAGATTTACCTATCATAATATAGATATACACATATCTAAGTAAATATGTATGAAAGATCAAACTTTAAATGTACCAGAGTTGGTGTCTATACTACCTGGGAAGAGATTGGGACTGGGAATGGGGAATAAAGAGATGTAAAATAAAACAAACTGAAATAGAATATAATAGCCTTGTGGATGACAGCATACTGTGAATGAGGAATGTGATTCATTCAATTCTATAAACCTAAAGTTATAAAAGACATCAACAAAAAAGAGTTACTATTCCTTTACATTTTGGTCAAAGATAGCTCTTATAAACTTTTTTTTTTTTTTTGGTTAAGGTGGAGTAAATTCCATGGTTTGGCCTGACTTGAGCAGCTCCACTGCCAAATACTAATCTAATTGTTGTAATATCTTGTTATCAAGGCACACATTTGTGATCTTCCTGTTTTGTTGTTTTCTGTGTGTTCATTCATTTATCTCCACTAAGTAAAGCCCTTTTGTGCATAACTCCCAGGTGACCTACTCCATCTTTGCCTAAGCAGTGTTTTGAAACCAGAAGGAAAATTTCTGCAAATTAAACTACCTTGGTGCTGCTGGATTTGAAACGGCAGATGGTGGTTGGGTTTTACAAGTCTCCTTTGCCCCCTGCCTTTATTTCCTGCCTGCTTTTACATTAATCCTCTCTGTGCAGATCTGGCTAAGTGTGTGAAGCACTCTCTGAGGAACTGTGTTAATGATAAGCCCACCTCTAGGTCTCTAAAGAGTCATTCTGCCTTTTATTCGCAAAGTGTGGGAAGCCCCTTCTAGCCCTTGCCATATTAAAGTTCTGCACCACTGCGATATTTAGAGAGAACACACACGCAGGACAGGGATGGAGGGCATACCGTCTTCTCAGCAAAGGGCCTCCCAGCAGGCTGGATTTACTGGATTTTTTTCACTTTCTTTTGCCATTTGGATTTCTAAATACTTTTTATTAGTTCAGTCTTTAAAGTTGAGAAATTCAGCCAACTTGTAACAAAACACTGTAGCCTGAGTCCCCTGGGGCCTAAGAAAACTGCTGAGCTTGGCTGACTTCTGCTTAAGTCTCCTCTGTGTGCTTCCCCAGCCAAAGAGAGAGATGTCACACTCCCCATGCCAGAATTTATGACTCAAAAAACGGAATCTTACACATCGGTTTCTTCAGAAGCTTATGCTTCAAGTTAATGCTTCTAGTTTAGGAGTATTTGAAGTGATTTCACAGTACTTACCAGGGCAAGATTTGTGCCTTAGTTTTGAGTCCTTCATTCATTTAGCAACTATTTTCTGAGCACATGTGTCAAGTATGTGGCTATAGCCCTCACCAGGAAATGGTTAGGTTGTCTTCTTCCTTTGGTGATGAGCACTGGCATTGTGCTTTTGGACTTCTCTGATCATACCTCTGTGAGATGAGTAAATGCTGAAATTAAATTTCAGTCTCTTATTAATTTGCTACATGGCTTTTTAAATTGTTGAATAGAGTTGAAGAAATGGGGTGCCTTTTATCTCTGACTTAAATTCTCATTCAGCAGTAATGGGGTGTGTGTGTGTGTGTGTGTGTGTGTGCGCACACGCGCGTGCGAGGTTGCTCAGTTGTGTTTGACTCTTGTGATCCCATGTACTGTAGCCTGCCAGGCTCTTCTGTCCATGGAGTTTTCCAGGCAAAGAATATTGAAGTGGGTTACCATTTCCTATTCCAGGGGATCTTTTTGACTTGGGGATCGAACTCACGTTTCTGGTGTTTCCTGCCTTGGCAGGTGGATTCTTTACCACTGTGCTGCCTAGGAAGCCCCAGTCTTTACTGTTCAGTTCAGTTCAATCACTCAGTCGTGTCTGACTCTTTGCGACCCCATGAATCGCAGCACGCCAGGCCTCCCTGTCCATCACCAACTCCTGGAGTTCACTCAATCTCACATCCATTGAGTCAGTGATGCCATCCAGCCATCTCATCCTCTGTCATCCCCTTCTCCTCCTGCCCCCAATCCCTCCCAGCATCAGAGTCTTTTCCAGTGAGTCAACTCTTCGCATGAGGTGGCCAAAGTACTGGAGTTTCAGCTTTAGCATCATTCCTTCCAAGGAAATCCCAGGGCTGATCTTCAGAATGAACTGGTGGGATCTCCTTGCAGTCCAAGGGAATCTCAAGAGTCTTCTCCAACACCACAGTTCAAAAGCATCACTTCTTCAGTGCTCAGCCTTCTTAGGTAAACATCAGCTACTTCTCACACTGTGCTGGAGTGGGGCATAGCATGTTATGGTATGGCATATAATAGTATAGTATATTACAATATAGTGGGTAGACCTCAGAGTCACATAGTAGCTCAAGCATTAAATTTGCTCTCATCCAGCCTTGTGATCTTGGGTACATGTCTTAACTTTCTGTGTCTCATTTTACTTAAAATTATAGAAGTGTTTTTCAATAACTCCAAGCACAAACACTTCTATGCTGCTCCAGTACTCTTGCCTGGAAAATCCCATGGACGGAGGAGCCTGGTAGGCTGCAGTCCTTGGGGTTGTGAAGAGTCGGACACGACTGAGCAACTTCACTTTCACTTTTTACTTTCATGCATTGGAGAAGGAAATAGCAACCCACTCCAGTGTTCTTGCCTGGAGAATCCCAGGGACGGGGGAGCCTGGTGTTCTGCTATCTATGGGGTAGCACAGAGTCGGACACCACTGAAGCGACTTAGCAGCAGCAGCAGCAGCAACACATAGTAGAAGCTCATTAAGTGTCAACCTCTCCTATAGCCACCTAAGAAGAACATAAAGGAGGTAGAAAGCCCAGGCCTTGTCCTCAGGAACTAAGAGGCTGGTCAGGAAGACGAGATGTAGACTCTGTAAAATCACCAGGGAAAATGCCTCTGAAAAGAAACCTAAATAGTATGTTAACTAACTCTGTCCCTCTCATTACCACCAATTCTGGAAATGAAAGACAGATTTTTTTCATTGAAACATGTTTATACTTAACGTTTATACTTAATATCCAGAAAGCTTTCTATAAACTAACAACCCTTCTTCTTGGAGGAAGTGGAGGATTTAAGTTTTAAATTAGGCTCAAGCACACACACTCACATGAACATTATAGTGATTTAGCGTTCATCAGGACTTTCATCTGAAAGTTGTGCAAATGTTGGCTCCATCTGGTGACCGCTCATAGAACATGTTATTCCTAGTGTTTGCAAATAATTATCTAAATAGAAATCTGCTTGAAAAGATTCTGTTTAATGTGTATACTCTGAAAAGTAATTTCCTTGGCCATTTTATGTATTAAAGGAATTGAAAACCTTCCTTACATTTACATGTCCTCATGCTGTTTGAAGTGCAGGTCATGGTTGTAGAGTTTGAATGCTAGGTCCATGCCAATATGATCTCTATCAAGAGCCTCTTTTTGAAGAGGTTAGTATTTAAAACCTCCAGTGGTCTTACATCATCAGGTTTCATGGCAAAAGCAAGGGCCTTGAAGCTAATAAGACTTAGGTTCTATTTCATACCCTTTGGAATGAGGTGTTCAGAATATACAGAGATGGTGGTAGAGTCACATTTGTGTAGAGAATGTAGAACCTTCTGGAATCAAGGATTGATGCTTTTCCCTTTTCACACTGGCTGCAATTAAAATATCTCTGATGATTAGGATTGTCCAAAGTGGTAAGCAGGATAAGAAAGGCCACACGGAATCTCCCCAAGGGACACTTACTAGGAAAATGAAGCCCAGGCCCATGCCATTGTCTCCGTTATCCTGGGGAAGGAGATGTTTCTGGACGTAGTTTGTGTCTGAAGTTGGAACTTGAATGCTTACTCTTTGGTAGTGAGCTTAGCAACACTTTGAAGGAACTCTTAATAACCTGCTGCATGTCTGCTGACTTTACATCTCACAAAGTTTCCGGTGTCACAAGCAGGGGCAGTTGTAACTGCAGGTTCCTTCAATGATCAGCTTCTGGAGGTGGTTGTGCTAATCTGAAGCCTCAAGGTGGCGCTTGTGAGCTTCCATTTCATTAGTGAAGTTGAGGAGTGGCGGGTAGGGAGTAAGGTAACTCCAGATGTGACAGTCAGAGAAGGGGACTGATGGAGTGCTTAAAGGAGTCTGGAGCTGGGAGCTCTTAATCCCTTCTCCCCTTGGAGAAGTAATTAATTAGTAGCAGAGCTGGGACTTGAATGCAAGGTCTTGTTCTGCCTCCAGTCCTGATCGTCTCCCCAGTCTGACTGTCCCTAATGAAATGATGTTTGGGCATGGAGGAAAGAGGAGTAGTTTATTTAGCTAATCTTTCCAGAATTCTTGCCTGGAGAATCCATGGACAGAGGAGCCTGATGGTCTACAGTCCATCAGGGTTGCAAAGAGCTGGACATGACTGAGCAACTGAGCACATGGGACAGTGTCCTCATGTCCTAGTAGTGGGGAGAGAAATTTGCTAGAACTCAAGGAGTGGCAGTAAAGATTTTTCAAGTCCTCTCCTTTGTTTTGAAAGAATTACCCCCAAAATTAAAAAATACTTTTTTTCTTAGAATATTGTTTGCATTTCCTCAAATGTATACTTTGTAGACTTTATATTTTTGGGCTCCAAAATCACAGCAGATGGTGACTACAGCCATGAAATTAAAAGACACTTGCTCCTTGGAAGAAAAGCTATGACCAACCTAGACAGCATATTAAAAAGCAGACACATTACTTTGCCAACAAAAGTCCTTCTAGTCAAAGCTATGGTTTTTTTCAGTAGTCATGTATGGATATGAGAGTTGGACTATAAAGAAAGCTGAGCACCAAACAACTGATGCTTTTGAACTGTGGTGTTGAAGAAGACTCTTGAGAGTCCCTTGGACTGCAAGGAGATCCAACCAGTCAATCCTAAAGGAAATAAGTCCTGAATATTCTTTGGAAGGACTGATGCTGAAGTTGAAACTCTAATACTTTGGTCACCTGATGCGAAGAACGGACTCATTTGCAAAGACCCTGATGCTGGAACAGATTGAAGGCAGAAGGAAAAGGGGATGACAGAGGATAAAATGGTTGGATGGCATCACCGGCTCGATGGACATGACTTTGAGCAAGCTCCGTGAGTTGGTGAAGGACAGGGAAGCCTGGCGTGCTGCAGTCCATTGAGTCACAAAGAATCAGACACAACTGAGCAACTGAACTGAACTGATACTCTGACCGAAGTAGTAGACTATGTTAATTACCAAGACAGATACCCTCCAGGGGAGCAGCTCTGCCTCTGGTTCTAAATGCTATAGTATCTTCTTGCTTAAGCCTCCACACATTCTTCATTCTATAGGGACTAGTCTGAAGTTTGCTAACCGAGCCCTTTCTTCATAGATGGTGAAAATTAATACTATAAATAAGACTCTGGTAGTGTCGAGGGTGGTAATAATTTTTGTTCTTAAGAGAAAATATATTCCTGGCATTGTAGAAATATCATTTGGATATTTAGCTAAGTTAAAAACATATTTATTATTTAGACTGCTAGGTTTAGAGGAAAATGGAAAAATTATGCTTTCTGCTCTGGGTTATTGGAATTACAAATCTGGCTTATTTTGAAGATCTCTTTTAACTACATTTTGAATGAATAAACCAATAAACAAAGGACTATCATAGACCAATATAAGTTATTATATGTATCTCACTAAATTAAATAAAATTTCTGCCCCAGATCTCTCCATAACGGTAGTTTCTAAAGAATTACATTTGGTTCAAGACAGTTATGTGACAATATTTTGTTATTAGATAAACTTTAATTAGGGAGCATGACTATGATCCAAGAAAGTGTTTAACTTATTTAGCTGAACTGCATTTGAACAACCAGATAAATTGTTTTAGCCAGGTTTCAAAATGTTTCTGGTCCATTCCAAAATGACTTAGACAATTAAACTATAATAATCAGATATTACTGAACACTCAACAGTTGTACTTAGAAAACTATGTACCGATGATAGCATTTATTAAAATACAAAAAGAAACATTTTCAATGCTAATAAAACATATAGTATTGAGTAGATCATTTAAAATGTGTAAATATCTTTTTTAGATTTATCTTCGGGTTGGTCTTAATGTGTATGTATGTGACACAACCGACATCTTCGCCTAAGATTCTGTCAGGTTGATTTGAGTTATGTCCTTTCTCAGAAAGCCAGAACCCACTTTCCAAGGTCTTAATGAATTCTACCAATCCAACATTGCCATCTAGGGTTAGTCAGGCATCTCAGCAATCGCCTTCTACAAGGAGATCTAATACACTGAAGGCAGAATTTTATGGGTGTTGTAGGAAATGAAAACAATGATTGTCCTTTGTTTGTTTAGTGTCCTTTTTCTGCTACTCACATGTGAATAGTGTTTTATGTTGCATTTCTTATATGAAACTTAATAACCTGAGTGAAGACTACTTTAACACCTAAGGGACAAAGACACACTGTTAATTTCTAATGTTAGCTAGGCATTTCATTGTGTGACAATGCCTATGTTGAGTCACAGTCATGCTTCATCCTCATAACAAGCTGAGTATTGTCTCTGTTTTTTCACATATGAGAAAACAAATATAGAATAGTTAAGTAACTTGCCAAAGGCTATACATTTAGGAACTGATAGAGCCAGGCTTCTAAATCCTGGAAACAGAGCCTCATACTTAACCAGCACTATTGTAAAAGAATGAATTTTTTTTTTTTTTTTTTTGGTCTTTCTCTCTGTTCTAGGTACTGGTGTGATTCGGATCTGGTGAAGGCCCTCTTCTCTGTGTCCTTACATGGTGGAAAAGAAAAGAGAGTGTGTTCTCTGGTGTCTTTTCTTTAAAAGCCACTCATTCTCTTATGGAGGCCCCACTCTCATGACCTCATCTATCCCTAATTACCTCGCAAAGGCCCCGTCTTCAAATAGCATCACATTGGGGATTAGAGCTTCAACATGTGAATTTGAAGGGGACACAATTCAATGAACAGTAAGAGAAGGGTCCCCCAAGGGGACCAAGCAGCTTTCTGGGTGCAATGAGGGGAAAAAGATTCCTCATGTTCTTGCCTCTTGGTAATTAAAATTTTTTTTGTCATCCTTCCACTATCAGGGCCAGATCGTGGGGCTTTTTATGCCATGAAAGGGAAAAGATATCCACCTGTAGAAAGAAGCTCATGTGATTGGCAAGAAAGAAGTTATGACATAAGGAGAGTTGTTTCTAGAAGGGAAAATAATTAGAAAGTCCTTCTGGTACTAGAGGAATAATGGGGCTGAAGAAAAAAAGGAGGGCCAGATAAGTGTTTCTTGGTCTTCATGTTCTCAGGGTTGAACATGGATTGGGTGTGGCTAAACATCTAATGGCACCCCACTCCAGTACTCCTGCCTGGAAAATCCCATGGACGGAGGAGCCTGGTAGGCTGCAGTCCACGGGGTCGCTAGAGTCAGACACGACTGAGCGACTTCACTTTCACTTTTCACTTTCATGCACTGGAGAAGGAAATGGCAACCCACTCCAGTGTTCTTGCCTGGAGAATCCCAGGGATAGGGGAGCCTGGTGGGCTGCCATCTATGGGGTCACACAGAGTCGGACACGACTGAGGTAAATTAGCAGCAAACATCTAAACAGGTTTGGGGCTGTCAGAGAGTGTCTGCATTGAGGACTGTAAGCTGTGGAGGGAAGCCCTTGGTTTGTGATGGCACCTTGTTCAATGTGGCACCATTGCATGGGCTTAATTCAGAAGTGAATGTTAAGGAGACATGTTTCCATGGATGGGCCTGACACAGCGCCTCTCTTCCCTGTGGCCATCACAATGGAAAGTCGCAAGTAATGGGAGACTGTATGAAGTGGAAAGGAATCTGGAAGCTGAGAGAACTGATAGGTTACAAGCAACCTAGAGTCATGGAAAAAGAGGGCACAGAGTGCAGGGCCTTGTGAATGGAGGCATGACTAGTGGTCTGCAGCCTTGTTGGTGGATACCAATATGAAAGCCACACAATGACCAAATGGGGTAAGGCCTGCAAAGACCCAGAAGATGGTACATGGACCAGAGGTCCTTCCCCACCTTGTCATCAACTTCTCTTGAACTAAGAGGGAAGGAGAATTGGTTAGGGGATCCCTTAAAAGGAAAGAAACCATCATAATGAAGAGTCTAAATCTGAAATACACTGGGTCTTTACCTTAAGAGAGCATTTAAAATGCAAAGAAATGCTATTATTACCTTTATTTGGCAGAATCAAGTGTTCCTCCCCAACATTATCCCAACTCCACCTCAATGACCATCAGCAGAAATGGAGCCGGAGCAAGCTGGAGCAGGATGAGGACAGTTGTGGAAAATAGTGCACCTTTTAATCATTATAAATTCTGATTCTGCTGTATCATATTGCTGTATGGCATAAATATTAGAAGTCACTCTGGCAAGTTGCGGGATTCCCTGGTGGCTCAGACAGTAAAGAGTCTGCCTGCAATGCAGAGGACCCAAGTTCGATCCCTAAGTTGGGAAGATTCCCCTGGAGAAGGAAATGGCAACCCACTCCAGTATTCTTGCCTGGAAAGTCCTATAGCTGGAAAAGCCTGGCAGGCTACAGTCCATAGAGTCGCATAGAGTCGGACACAGCTGAGCGACTTCACTTTCACTGGCAAGTTAAGCAGTAACCTACTTCTCTTAAAAATAAACTGACTGGCCTGACCCTTTAGGTACTAGAAATTTCTTGAGCCTTGAGCTGATATCAGTGAGCAATTTCTGGCCACATTTTCATTCTCATTGAAAATTCCCAGTAGAGTGGGGGAATGACTGGTAATGCCTCCCACTTCTTGTTTTTATTTTTATTTATTAATTTTTTGTTTTTTTTTAATATAAATTTATGTATATTAATTGGAGGATAATTAATTTACAATATTGTGTTGATTTTGCCATACACCAACATGAACCCTTCTTGTTTTTAAATACAGATAGGCAGCTGGGCTATGTGTCCTGCACAGGTCACTGACTAGAAAATTCATTGACACCACCAAGGACCTTTGTGATCTTGGGAATATTGCTTAACTTTTCTGAGCTCCAGGTTCTTATTTACAAAATGGAAATAAAGAAAAATAGTATTTGTTGAATACAGTTTTTGTAAGAATTGGTAAGCAATGAGACAAATATACTATGGAATATAAAACTATTATTGTTGTTGTTAATATTATTACCACTGCTATTACTGTTGTTATTACTTGGGTGCATTTTGAACTAATAGTTGGAAGATCCTGTTGTGGATAAATAATCTAAGGACGTGCAAAACTGTGTGTATGGTTTTATCAAATACTACCTCATTACTCTCCTAAAAGCCAAGGCTGTATAATTCAATATTTTATTGTATATTATTTCATTTTAAAATTATTTAGTTGATTCTTATCAACTAAATGATCATTTATACAGGCACTGTATCTTATAGCACAAATACCCATTTCTGCAGCAGAGGTTCTAACATGATATGTCTGGTACATACAAAAGCTATAAAAAATATGAACTGGAGAGTAGAAGTATTCATTTTCAACCAATTTATGAGATAGAAAAGTTCTTGAAAACAATGCTGAACAAATAATATGGGAAAGCTATATGCATATAAATTAAAAATTAAGAAATCAAATCCAGTAAAGCTCTTAAAATTTCCAAATCCTTTCCTTTATTTTCTTTTTTCATTCACTGCTGGTTTATTTTACTGCCTTTCTCCCTTATTATTACAAAAATAATACAGCCTTAGGCTCTTTGCATTTTAAAAAATTAGCATAAAAATACCCATTATTTGTTTGTATCCACCCAAAGACACCAAGGACAAAAAAACCCAAAACCCCACAAAAACCTCAAAACAAAAAACAAGACAAAAAAAATACTCATTATTCTATACACTTTAACATCCTGATAGATAGCCCTCTGCTGCTGCTGCTGCTGCTGCTAAGTCACTTCAGTCGTGTCCGACTCTGTGCGACCCTAGAGACAGCAGCCCACCAGGCTCCCCCATCCCTGGAGCACTTTTAATATATTTTAAAAATGATCAAATCACACCTAATCTTTTGAAAATTACCAGAAGTTATATATAACCAGTTCTATCCTGCGGACATTCAGGTTGTTTCCTAACAGTTCTTTCTGTTGGATATTAGGTTATTTCCAACTCATTACTGTAACCTACAGCTGCTACAACAGATTACCACACATTTAATAAACAGCACTGTTGTTCTCTTACAGTTCTGGAGATCAGAAATCTCAAACCAGTCTCACTTGGCTAAAGTCAATATGTCAACAGAGCTGGTTCTTTTTAGAGGCTCTGAGTGGAGAATCTATTTCTTTGCATTTACCAGCTTCTAGAGACTGCCGGCATTCCAATCTCTGCTTTTGTCACTTTGCCTTCTCTTTCGCATATACCTCCCTGTATTTCCCCCCATATGAAGACACTTAAGATTACATTATTGGACCTGTATGGATAATGCAAACATTAACTTAATTACTTCTGCAAAGTCTCTCTTGCTATGCAATACAACCTATTTCCAGGTTCTAGAAATTAAGACATGCACATTTTGAGAGGCAATCATTCAAAATGTATAAAATGTATAAGCTGGTAGAGTAGTCTGGGAAAAAATACTAGGAAAAAATCCTGAAAACTTTATGAAAAGTGATAAAAATGTTTAAAAACATATGAATAGTTATAAAACTGCCAAAATTTCTGGTACTGCCTAAAATAGGGATCAGTGTCCATTAGTGTCCATTTCAACCAAGGTGTTTTTTGATCAACCTGCTTTCCATGAAGTAGTCTCAAGTCCACCATACAGGTATAAGGAAAAGTGAGTAGTGAGTAGACTGTAGTGGTAGGGTTGAGTATCTCAGGATGCAAGCCTCAGACGAAGTGAAAAGTAAGCTGAGATATGCAGCAAAAGACAGGAATCAGGAGATGGGACAAATGGGAGAAAGTACCTAACAACACAGAGAAGGTGGTGTACATGAGAGTGAGGAAGGACCTGCAGGTAAAAAGAGGACGTTATCTGTTTAAGGAACTGAAGGCCTGTTTATGTGGCTGGTGGTATATTTTGAGTTGACAGTTGAGGTGGTTGCTGCAAAAGTGGGATCTGGTTCATCAGCTAGGGGCTGGATTAAGCCTATTGTTTATGGATTTTTATCTTATGGCAGATACAGGGCCCTGGAAAGATGACTTAAGTCCTCAGATACATGGACTTAACATTGATAATATGGAAACATTCCCCAGCTGATCTGTCGATTTAACACAATCCTTATCAAAATTTCAGCGCCCCCTCACCCCCAGAGAAATTGATGAGCTGACCCTAAGATTTATATGGAAAGGATCCCAGAATTGTTTAACAAAAATCTTGAAAAAGAAAAAGTCAGAGAACTTACATTTCCTGATTTCTTACTGCAATAGTGAAGACACTTGAATAGTGAAGATAAAACAACCTTGACATACAGATAGACATATAGACCAATGGAATAAAAATCCTCACATTTACAGGCAATTGATTTTTGACATGAGATCATGATGATTAAATGGGGAAACAATAGTCTTTCCAACAAATGGTACAGAAAGTTATTTACAGTTTAAAAAAGTAACATGAACTTCAGTTTAGTTTAGTCGCTCAGTCGTGTCTTACTCTTTGTCACCCCATGAATCGCAGCACGCCAGGCCTCCCTGTCCATCACCATCTCCCGAAGTTCACTCAGACTCACATCCATCGAGTCAGTGATACCATCCAGCCATCTCATCCTCTGTTGTCCCCTTCTTCTCCTGCCCCCAATCCCTCCCAGCATCAGAGTCTTTTCCAATGAGTCAACTCTTCGCATGAGGTGGCCAAAGTACTGGAGTTTCAGCTTTAGCATCATTCCTTCCAAAGAAATCCCAGGGCTGATCTCCTTTAGAATGGACTGGTTGGATCTCCTTGCAGTCCAAGGGACTTTCAAGAGTCTTCTCCAACACCACAGTTCAAAAGCATCAATTCTTCCGCGCTCAGCCTTCTTCACAGTCCAACTCTCACATGACCACAGGGAAAACCATAGCCTTGACTAGATGGACCTTTGTCAGCAAAGTAATGTCTCTGCTTTTGAATATACTATCTAGGTTGGTCATAATTTTCTTCCAAGGAGTAAGCGTCTCTTAATTTCATGGCTGCAATCACCATCTTCAGTGATTTTGGAGCCCCCCAAAATAAAGTCTGACACTGTTTCCATTGTTTCCCCATCTATCTGCCATGAAGTGATGGGACCAGATGCCATGATCTTCGTTTTCTGAATGTTGAGCTTTAAGCCAACTTTTTCACTCTCCTCTTTCACTTTCATCAAGAGGCTCTTTAGTTCCTCTTCACTTTCTGCCATAGGCCTTATCTTATACAGAAAAATCAACTGAAAATAGACCATAAGCCTACATGTAAGAGTTAAAATCTGAAAGTATCTAGAAGAACACAAAGCTTTCTTTGAGTCATTAACTAAGAGGGACATGCAGATCAAAACCGCAATGAGATACCACTTTATTTCCACTAGAATGGCTATAATAAAAGGGACTGGTAATAACGAATAGTGGCAAGGATGTGGAGATATCTGAACTATTGTACATTATTAGAGAGAATATAAATGATACAACCACTTTAGAAAAGAATTTGGCATTTTCTCAAAATGTTAAGCATATAGTTCTCATATCAGCAATTCCACTTCTAGATATTTACCCAAGAGAATTATAAACATATGTCCACACAAAGACTTATATGATAATGTTTATAGCAGTACTGCTCATAACAGCCAAAAGAATGGAAACAACCCAAATTTCCATCAGCTCATGAATAGACAAATGAAATATGATATATCCATAAAAGGGAAATTTATATGACAATAAAAAGGAATAAAATACTGATGCATGCTAAAACATGGATGAACCTTGAAAACATTATGCCAACTGAAAGAAGTTAGAAAATGATCACATATTATATGATCCAATTTATATAAATGTACAGAATAAGGACATCTTTTTAGCATCAGAAAAGCAAAATTAATGGTTGTCTGGGGACAGGGGTGATGGTGGGGGAGAATGGGGAGTGACTGCTAATAGGTATGTGTTTCTTTCTGGAGTGATGAAAATGTACTAAATTTCAATTGTGCTGATGATCACATAACTCTGTAAGGATAGTAAAACCTATTGAACGTACTTTATAAATGGGTGAATTTTATGTGTATAAATTATGTCTTAATAATGATATTTAAAAAATGAAATCTATTACATACTACAACATAAATAAACCTCCTGACATTATGTTTTGTCAAAGAAGCCAGACAGAAGAGGCCACGTATTTAAGATTCCGTTTAAACAGAATGTCCAGAATAGGCAAATCTATAGAGCCAGGAAGTAGATTTATGTGGTTGCCTACAGAGTCGCAACTGAAGTGACTTAGCAGCAGCAGCAGCAGAGCTTGGGGTGAGGGAAGATTGGGAAATGAGGTTTCCTTTTGGGATAATGGAAATGTTCTAAAATTGCATTGTGATAATGGCTGCTCAAGTCTGTAACTACAGCAAGAACTATTGAATTGTGCATTCTACATAGATGAATTTTATGATATATAAGTAAATCTCAGTGTCTTATGGTATACAAATCTCAATAGACCTGTAAAAATATTTTTTTAGTGGCCTGCAGGTTGACATGGTCAACTTCCTTCAGTGTAGAGATGGATTAGAAAGGCGCCAATGTGGAGGGCAGGAAGGCATGCTAAATTTTTCTTTTTCAGTTTCACGTTTGACTAAAAATAGGTGCTTATTCTCTAGACAACTGTGATGATAATGGTTTCCTAGCTCCAGTCAGTTGCTTACCATCTTCACCATTTTTGTCACAGTCGCAACTCACTGTAGCTATATAACAGGTGATGCAGCCAAGGAGAAAAGGATGCTTTTGTTTCTGTATGTTAAGAATCAGCTGATTTAGAGACAGAGAATTAATCAAGCTGTCAGATTATTTCCTTGAAAATAAAAGGAGCAAAAGAAATAATAACATGAGGATTTCTTAATTCAGCAAGGCAGCCATTTAAAACTTTGTATGCGTGCTGTGTCTGAGTGTCTCTCCTTGGCTATAATTGAGGGCTTTCTCTATTTAGACACATGGGAGACACTTCTGTAACAAGCGGTAGGTATTGAGTTGTTAAAAAAAGCAAAAGCCTGCTTCTTATGCACCTCATGGCCTCTAATCAATAACTTGTACCTCGTATAACAATACACCTCTGAAAGCTGATTCATTTTTAGCCTTCTTTCAGGTAAGCCATAATGTCATAATATCACAAAATTCAATAGAGGTAATATTTTTTAACTGTTGGAGACATACATTTAAAACAAACCCTAGTGTATATTCTATAGACAGCAATTTAAACATATGCAACTACCTGTGGTTCGTTTCTTGACTGTTTAGAAGGACAGCTCCACATGGGAAATAAGAAAATGGAATAGATTAGTGTATCCATTCATCTGATGCTATGGCATGCGGATTTGAAATGATTATTAAGGAAAGAGAATGACAGAGAGGAGTATAAAAGCCGAGCAGTATCTAACAAGCTGAGTCTGACCATGAGACTGAAATCTACTGTGAGTTCGCTGCTGTGTCTATCAAGCTGGGGCTTTGGAGAGGCTTGCAGCAATGTTTATCCGCAGTTAATACAGAATTTGAGCCTTTCCTGGAAGCCTTGTAAACAGCCTTTAAATACTCTTTTAGCCTTTGTTATTAAGACAGTTTTCATAATCTTTAGGGGCTCAGGTGTTTTCCTTTGCTTGAAGGCAGAGACAAGTCTGGGCAGGATATTGTTCTTGGAAGGGAGCCTGACCTTTGCCAGGGCCCTGGGAGAAGAGTAAGGCTCAAACAAGTCTGGGAGAGGGCTGTGTAAATATACAGAGCACAGACTAGGTTCTAAGAACCTGGGTGTGACACCTGGGACTAAATACCTGTGGCCATTTGCATCAACATTCTGATGTCTTCTGCCTTGATCAGGGGCTCTTGAAATCAGAGTCCTGTGGAAACGATAATTATGTTCAAAGTATTATTGAATAAACAATTTCACCTTGATAGTTAACAAAACAGCTTGCTATTGCTGACAGTATGTATTAGGCTATCATTGCATCGAAGCTTAGAATTCTCATCCCACACCAGAACACTTTCCTTTAGAACCACAGACTCTGAAAAAGGCTGGTTAGTCCAAAGAGATGGAGAGAGGTCTGGACAGTGAAGGAGCTGGATCTAATACCCATCCTCCCAGACTTGGTCTGTGTCCTTTCTCTCTACTACAAATCCTCAGAAAGGACACAGGCTTTGGTATCTGCATGTTAGCATGTATTAGCCATGTGAACTCATTTGTACAGTGAACAAAAGAAAACCAGTCACATGGGGTGTTATGAGGGCAAGGTGAGTTGTTGGACATCCATCCCTGTGCAGTTAATAAAACCACTCTAAGAGCACAGATTTTTTTTTTTTCTATTCTCTGTATCATGTTTGATGAATTCTGCTACGTTTGAGGATGTAGTCATGTGGTCCAAGCAAAATATACTAGCATCCTGGGAACTATAAAAACACTGGCCACCAGATGCTGCTATACAAATCAGAAGACTCATCATCATTGACTCTAGTTCCTGACCTAGAGTAAGAATAATGCATGTGGAAGCAATTTGTACAATATAAAGTGCTATAAAATGCTAATTTTATTATTAATATAACAATCAATTTAAATGATTTTAATGGTGCCTAGTGCAGCTTTTGCCTGGAGGATGAAGATGGCACAGATTTGGTAATAAATATATCTTTGTGCAAGGGTAGCCCTTGGCAACAAGAGGGATAATTGCTTACAAACAGCTGTCTTCTGGTAAAAAAGAAGAGCAAAAATGAGTGAGGAATAGTTCCAAACAGTTTTGTGAAAGGCCTAGACTAAACCTTTGCAGCTCATGAGAGGATTCTCAGGCTGTTGGTGAGAAGCAGTTTGTCACCCAGAGTGCTGCTGTGTTTATATGAAGCCAGACTCTGAAGTCTATACTGGAAGAGATTTTCCAGGGAATCTTTTCTTTAAGTTCTTTCATTTCAGTATCATTTTGAAGTCTGAGGATGGAACATGTAGCCCATAACATTTTAGAAAACTAAGACTAGTTATATATTTGACAAACAGATGTCAGTCAGGGGCCAAGGTCATGCCATCCACTAGCTTGCTTGTGAGGGTCTAGTCGGCTCTGGGGTACTGTGGCGTGGGCCTGCAGTTTCACAGGTGAAGTGGTAATGGGGACTCTCTTGAGGGGTTCCTCAGGATCAGGTAGAGATTACACTTAACCAACAGATGAGTACTGGAAATCCTTTAGGAGATGACTTCTGTGTGGATGGGTTGGTGGGACCCAGGTGAGTGATAGTGATGATGATATTAGGGGAGTAAATGTGTGTGTGTCCACACGTGCAAGTGTGTGTAGAAAGTATTGTAGTGGAATGTGCATGTGTGGAGGAGTTGTAAAAAGGGGGAGTTTCTTACAGTAGTATTTTTTTCTATTTATAAGTGAAATATAAGAATATTATAGAACATGTGGGAAAATATAGAAAAATATGAAGAAAATTAAAATCAGCTGCAACCTACCACCAAAAACTAATTGAAAGTACTGGATGAGTGTCAATCTGGGCCAGAAATGAACATGGAAATATAAAAATCCTTGGATCATTAAAATAATAGGAAAAGGGATTTGTTTCCTACTTTTTTCTTTTTCTCTTAGTTTGTAGTGGTTTCTTCTAGTGCTTCTAATGGAGATATGCGTATGAACGAGCAGTAATATGTTGGTAAATTTTAGAAGTTTAGAGTACTATTGTATACGGTACTTTGTTATCTGTTACCTTCATGGTAAGCATATTGAGATTTTCTGTTGTGAGTAAACATATTTCTAAAATATGACTTGAATCACTTCTTTGTTTTCCATCATGTGAATTGATTGTAATTTATTTTAGAAACTCTTTATTGTATACATTTTTTGATTTGTTCTTTTTTTTCTTTTACTGTCATAAATAAACTGTATTCAGTATTCTTTTTGTTGTTGTTGTTGTACCGTACAGCTCGTCGGATCTTAGTTCCCTGACTAGGGATTGAACTTCCCTTCATTAGAAGCAGATTCCTAACCACTGAACCACCAGGGAAGTCCTTGTTCTTGATATTCTTATATACCATGTTTATGTGCATCTCTATTGCTTCCTTGGAGAAGGCAATGGCAACCCACTCCAGTACTCTTGCCTGGAAAATCCCATGGACAGAGGAGCCTAGTAGGCTGCAGTCCATGGGGATACGAAGAGTCGGACACGACTGAGTGACTCCACTTTCACTTTTCACTTTCATTCATTGGAGAAGGAAATGGCAACCCACTCCAGTGTTCTGGCCTGGAGAATCCCAGGGACAGGGGAGCCTGGTGGGCTGCCGTCTATGGGGTCGCACAGAGTCAGACACGACTGAAGCGACTTAGCAGCAGCAGTAGCATTGCTTCCTTGGAATAAATACTTGGAAGTAAAATCACATGATCAAAGGGTATAGTCATTTTTTATGCTCCTGATACATATGACTGGACTGAATCCTGAAAATACTCTTATAAATTTATAGTCCCAGGGGAGATGTTTGAGAAGGGACAAAGAAGCAGACGAGATCTATGGTGAACTGACCTAGAGAAAGAGATTGGAAGATATCTCTGAGAGGGGCCAAGCAAGAAGTCATGAGAGAGGATTCCCAGGCAAGAACCCAGAAGCTCTCAGGTATTTGTCCCTGAACCAGTGACAAAGTCAGCAAAGTAAGCTGAGGGCAACACTTCACCTTGAAGAGAAGATTAAAGAAAATGATGTACATGAAAAATATTCTTTGAACTCTTAATAGGCTTTACAGAATTTTTCTAGGGTAACTTATTATCATCCTAGTGACTCATAAGGTACTTGAGGCATAGAAGTTAGTGTGAACTAACACAAGTGGCAGAATACAGATTCAAAGTGATGTCTTCTAGTCCAACGCTTCCATGGTTTTCCATTCATTTTTTTCTATACCCCTAAGGATAGAGTGTGGCCTGATGTCTCCTGTTTTATTTTACTTCATAATGAAGCAGAATGCTTTTTTTTCACTTTGGGAGCAAGGGTAGCTCCCAGAAACCTGGCTGAAGTGAGAATGAATGAGGCCGATAAACAAGAAAGGGATAATTTCTACAAAGTGATTCTATTTGAATCTCAAAAGCCACTATTACGTCATTATATATTATTGCTAAGCATAAGAGAGATTCTTATGAGGCTCCTTTCAAGAGGATTACTCAGCTCCTAGTGCAGGTCCACAAACTAGGCTCTGTGATTGATTGAGGCACGACAATGAAGTCGCAAGCAGTGGCAAACTGAGTCCGCTGGGGAAGGGCCCACACACACTCACTGGGAACACTTTAGCAAAGCACCTCGTTAAAACTTTAAACAGTGGTCATTTCTCCCAAAGTCAATGGTTAGTGGAAAGAAATGTCTGGTTCTAGGATTGCCTGCTTTTTTATGGGCTAAATTGGGCATCGAAGGCAAAGAAGAGGAGGAAGAAGAGCAGACCTGTCGCCTGCTGGGCAAGTTTGATTTGCATGGATATGTAGATGCCAAAAACCATTCACTTGTTATCGGAGGACTGTTTCCTATTCGCTCCAGGACCATCCCAGCAAATAAGTCTATTTTGGAGCCAGTATCTGCAAAATGTGAAGGGTAAGCCATTGTTTTTGTATTTTTTTTACATCAGATGTAGGAAGTGGGGTGAAGGAGAGGTGGGAGTGTGAGAGTCTGGAACTGGAACCATGATGCCAGCCCTGACTCTTGACACTATTTATTTGACTCAAGATAGGTACTTACTATTTCTCTGCCTCCATTTCTCCAAGGTAGACTTACCATGATTGCTTAGAAACAAGAAAGAAAATAGACAGATTTTGCATGATATACAACACTGCTCCTGAGAGGATGGTCTGTGGAGTATCAGCATCACCTAAGAGCTTGTTAGAAATGTAGCATCTCAAGCTGCATCCCACATCTGCTGAATCAGATTCCACATTTTGACAAGACCTCCTGATGATTCATGCACACACTGAGTCTGAGAAGCAGTGGTGTAGAATTGTGCAGTGTTGCAGCTTACTTTAAATTGTTACTAGACTAAAGTCTCCTGAAGTGAGAATACACAGTGCCAGAAAGCTGATTTATTTGTGAGCTAGTGTTCATAGCAAGAGTCCTCCAGCTGGAAGGCTACTGCCCTGTTCCCCTCATCCCAGAATTGTCATGTCAACAAATGGGATCCATGACTGATGATCTGAATTTGCTAAGAACCCGTTGTAAGGAAGGCAAACATGGGTTATATTTCTGGGTGTGAAACACACATACTTTTGATGTGAAAAGAATGCCAGAGATGAAAGGAAATGAACTATTCACACTGTTCTACTGCCATCACAAAGCAGCTCTTTCTTTTTCATTTCTTTGTATTCTTTCTCAACACTTTATATTGATGCAACCATCATTTTTGCATAGTTGTGCTCATAGTACAGACAGTTTTATTTGGGAGGATTTTACCTCATATCTTAATCACTTCCATGATGCTGCATGGTATTATAAATGTATTTTGTAAAATTTTTGACAACTTCTTTTTTAAAAAATATTTATTTATTTGTTTGGCTGTGCTAGATCCTAGCTGTGGCATGTGGGATGTAGTCCCCTGACCAGGGATTGAACTCTGGCCCCCTGCATTGGGAGCACGGCATCTTAGCCACTGGACCACCAGGGAGGTAAGTCCCTTGCCAACTTCTTATACAATTCAATATTAACTGATCATAACTCCTTCCCTTAGGTCACAGTTCATGCTACATGTTTAAATATCACTAGAGGGATAGATAAACTGTTTGTTGTTGGCAAAAGGAAAGGATTGTAATCAGTCCCTACTTATCTCTTTCCTGGGTCTTCTAATTCTTTTCTGCTCTTACAGTGAAGCAAATGTTTAAATGGGAAAGAAGTGGTTCTACTCATGGCTACATTCTTTAGAGTCGGTTCATTATTTTTCAAAGAATTTTTCACTGATTCAATCTTTACCAGCATAAAATAAAAACCAGAGTTTGTCATAGCAGAGGACATGTTATTTCACCAGCGGAATCACTTAACTTGCTCTTCACCCTTCTTTGGAGCTTCTGAAGTTTGTTTTCTTAGCAAGATAAAATAGAAAAGCCAGTACACATATTTTTAGTAAAAATCTACTCCCTCATTAAAAAATAATTTGAGATTTCCACTGTGATTGATACAGCGGTAAGAAGAAAGTATGTCCCATTTAAAAAATAATTCACTGTATCAGGGATATCTTGATTTCCCTCTCTCTAGTCCACTGGTTCTTATTCAATTTTCAGAGTAGTCTGATTGTTGCTTTATATCCTCAGTTCAGGGATTTTAGCTGAAATCAGTGGGAGAGAGAAGGTTGTGTGTGCTTATTCCATCTTGACTTTAACTCAAAGCCTAAGGATTCTTGAAAGGGTTACTTCAGCATCTTCTGACTTTCAGTGTTGCTGCTAAGAAGTCTGATGACATTCTGATTCTTCATATTTTGTATGAAACTTGTTTCACGTGGTTTGGGTATCTAAAAAGTTAGTTCTTTGTCCTGAATGTAGGTCAGAAATATAAGGCTTCATTGTGGGGATTCTGCTTGTCTCTCAGCCTGTTGATTGAAACCCAAACTGCTCATCTTTATGCCATAACATACCTATATATTGGATATTAATAAAAATATTATTGGATATTATAAAATATCCTATTTACATTCCATATTTACATTTTTGGATATACTTTCTTAAAAATTATAGCTATATAATTTTCACTGATAATCAATAACAGTTTCGATATATCTGTACCCAATTCCAGTATTCTCCAAGCCTCTTAATATTCCTCCATGAGATGCAACTTTCCCTCCCAGTGAGAAAGCCCTCATGGGAAACCTGGATAGGTGATATTCAGGAGCCAGGCTGGGCCTAATCAGATAATAATTTCATTTTGGCATCATTGTTTACCTATATCTGATCTAGATATGCTAGTTGGAGTTTGGAGAATTCTTACTCTGAAACCTACAATTTTAACAGGATGCTAGTTTTGGGTGGCCATCAGTTAAACTGCACAGAAGAGGAGGGCTTTTCTGTTATTTTGGAAATGTTGTTCAGAGAAGATAAAGACAATGGAATGGAAGGAAGAAAGGAGTATTTTAATTTCTTGTTTTGGTTGATCTAAACAAAGCTAGGATCTAGAAGAAATTTTCTGGGGAATAAAAGGTATACATTGTATAATGATGCTGTGAGTATCATAATGGAAATCACTGATGAAAGAAAAATTATCCCAAATGCCACCCTTTCATTAATTACCCTGCACTCATTTAAATTTTTTCCTATTGATAGTTTTCCAAACATTCACATAATTTATGTATAGTTTTAATTATAGTATAGAAACAACTTTGCACACAGACTGTTTTACCTAATATTACATGCAAACTGCGGTGTAATTTCTCTAATTATAGATTTTTAACGATGGAAAATGTTCCCTTCAAGTCAAGGTACCATAATTTATTATCGCCGGGCACATTAATTCTTTCCAATTTTTAAATATCATAAATAATTCTAAAGTTATCAGTTTGGAACATAGCTAGTTTTTCCCTTTGGGAAGAACAATCTCTTCAATAAATTCTCTGGGGTAGAATTTTTTATTCAAAGCAGGTGAACATTTTTCTAGCTCTTGAAATGTCTTACTCTCTCACCTTAGAAAAGATATTGGTATATTTAATTCAACAGTGTGTATGCCAGTTTATATAGCCATCTGTGTAAATTTAGGAGCCAGTGGTCTTAGGATGATAAAGCCCTTCATGTTCAGTCTGCTGGTTCTCCAGTCTCCGCTTCCTGTGCCATCCCTATTCCTACCCTGTCTGCCAAGTGTCCTGATCTTCCCATTCCTAAAATGTTATGTCCTCTTGTTGCCATGACTTCACACTTACTGTTTCCTCTGCTTGCAGCATCCACCCCCTGCTTTTATATCATCCTTCAAGAGTCAGCTTGGCTGTTAAGTCCTCCAGTTAGGTGCCCCCACCTCTTTGCCTCCTGGTCCCTATTGTCTATCCCTGTTGGTATGATTATCATTTTGTGCATTGATTGGCTATTCCCTGTTTCTTTGCCTAGACACTGAAGTGTCTGTCTTTGTCAATATTGCATTTATAGTATCTAGCACCGGTGGAACCCAGTAACTATGTATTGAATGAAAGGCAAAGCCAAACTAAACTAGAAAGTTCAATTAAAGAGATATGGAAGAAATATAAATAAAAGAAAAAAAAAGAAAAGAAAAAAAAAGAGGACATCTTACATCAATCTCTTCTTGTAAAATGGATAATAAAGGCTAAGAGTTACTGACTAAAAAAAAAAAGAGATATGGAGGAAAAAAATCTAATTTGCCAACAGGGCTATTTGCTATTAGATGTTTAATTCAAAAATATTTATTGAGTAGAAGATATGGAGTTAGGTACTACAGCTACAGAGGACATTAAGAGAAACCATTCTGGAGGTTCTTGCTTTCAGATAGGTTAAAGTTTGGTTAAAACTGAGAAAAAAGAAAGAGTTGGAAATGGAATAGTTATTTTTAATGGAGACGATGGTGTGATAGATTACCAGAGAAATAATTTTCCTTTTTATGTCTAGGGAATGGAAAGGAGGAGGCATTTCATTCATGGTTAAATGTGAGAATGATAGAAAACAGACATCCTCAGTTAAAAAATCTAGACTTTAACAATCAAATCATAATGGGAAAAGTGATCTGTTGGAGTCATATATAGTATATATAAATTTTATGTATTGCTTATATGTAGGTCTATCATAAGTATTTTCATGTATTTACAAAAATTTTGTTATTATAATTAACATCCAGAAAAAAAACCCAGAAAAACTTATAGGGAGATAAGGAGGAGGGAAATAGACTCATATGGTACCAGGGTCTTCCAATAAATGGGCAAAAACGTATTGAGGGATTACTGGGTGTTCTGTGTGGTGCTGAGAATTGAGACTAGAAGAATATTTTTGTGGAAAGAGATAACCAAGTGTCCAAAAAGATGTTTCCTAGCTCAAGCCAATCAATGATGAATATGATTCATACTTGAACCCATTACATTTGCAATATCTTTTCATGAAATATTACCATGCTCAGACAAGGTAGGTGCCCACTAATGTTTTGGCAAAAAGCTCCAGCACCAATCCCAGCTAAAAGCTGCTTTCTCCTCCACAGATCCACTCATTGACTGAGCCTAACAAAAGACCTTTCCTTTTCAGGTTCAGCTTCCAGGGATTCCACTGGATGAAAACCATGATCCATACCATCAAAGAGATTAACTAGAGGAAAGATATTTTGCCCAGCATCAATTTGGGCTATCAGATCTTTGATACCTGTTACACTGTCTCCAAATCCATGGAAGCAGCATTGTTATTCCTTACAGGGCAGGAAGAAAACAAACCCAAGTTTAGAAGCAGCACTGGGGCAATGCTGGCAGGAATTGGTGGAGCAGGAGGATCATCCTTGTCAGTTGCTGCTTTAAGAGTTCTAGGGTTGTGTTACTTTCCTCAGGTATTTCAGAATATTGTTCTGGGTACAATTTTATAAAGAAACAAGCTATGTGCAACTGCAGCAAAGAGTAAGTAAGGTCATCAGGTGAGGCTGGGATAAGTTGCAGATAAAGAGGCTGGTGGTGATGCTGATATTCAGTCTGCCCTCAGCAACTATGACTGGTGACTTCAGACTCTTCTACATCCCTTAGGATCCTGCCTTAGTTTTGATCCTGAGATTGTGACCCAGTGAGGTTTATGTTGACATCTCACTAAGCAGTACTCTCTGAAGCACTAGGTGAAGTAGAGTAGGTGATGGAGAAATACTTGGTTGATTGATAGATAGTATAAGAAACGCATTTTGGTTCTGGCCTGTATTAATACTTATTAATCATATTAATACTTCATCATGACATTTTTTTGTTCAAACACTAACACACTGAAAAGCACTTGGGAATTTCACAAAAGAGAGTATTGGTATTAAAAAGTATTTAAAAGTTGGTATTCTAATTCATAGATTATTTTTAATTCAGGGGCCAGTGACATATTTCAGCCTAAGAATAGATGCTAGTAATATTAGGAAGAATGGATAATTAAGAAAATATAAGTAAAGCTGTGTGTTTATTTTCAGGGATGGTTCACCAAAGTATCAAGTCAGGACTTAGTAATGTGAAGGCTGATTAGGCTTATTTGTGTTACTGAAGTAATGGGAGAAGTTAAAATAATTTTTAAAAGTAGCATTTACATAGTGTGTCTAATAAAGCTGCAAATATAGATGTGGGAGGAACAGGACGAGAGTGAGAAATAGAACCAAGAAGAGAGGTCAGGTGACAGAGGTGACATCTTCAATGTGGGTTTCATGCAGCTGAGACAGACTGTGCCGATATGAGCTCTGCCTTCCAGCAAGTCCCGACTGTGGTCCATGCCCCTTCTAGAAACCTCTAGAGAGAGCTTCTCCTTTAAATCTTGTAGTAAATCTGCAAAGAAGGTAAAAGAAGTCTTGTACACAATAAACACTTTCACATGTATTGTCTCATTTAATGTACTGAGTAACTTAGGATATAGATGTCATAACCCTGATTTCACTCATGGGGAAACTTAGGTTCAGAAGGTTTTAGTAAAGAGTATGATTATGTAGCTGGAATTTGAAATCAGGTGTCTTCGCTTCCAAAATGAGATTCTTCCCTACATATGGCTTCCATGATATCGGTGTTTGTGAGGTTGCAAAGAAGAATGTAAACTTTAGCCAAAATGGAGTAAGGCTTAGTCAGTCAGTCAGTTCAGACACTCAGTCATGTCCAGCTCTTTGCAACCCCATGGACTGCAGCACGCCAGGTGTCCCTGTCATTCACTATCTCCCGGAGTTTGCTCAAACTCATGTCCATTGAGTCGGTGATACCATCCAACCATCTCATCCACTGTTATCCCCTTCTCCTCCTGCCTTCAATCTTTCCTAGCATAGGGATCTTTTCCAATGAGTCAGCTCTTCGCATCAGGTGGCCAAAGTATTGGAGTTTCAAATTCAGCATCGGTCCTTCCAATGAATATTCAGGACTGATTTCCTTTAGGATAGACTGGTTGGATCTCCTTGCAGTCCAAGGGACTCTCAAGAGTCTTCTTCAACACCACAGTTTAAAAGCATCAATTCTTTAGCACTCAGCTTTCTTTATAGTCCAACTCTAACATCCACACATGACTACTGGAAAAACTAAGATGGACCTTTATTGGCAAAGTAATGTCTCTGCTTTTTAATATGCTGTCTAGTTGGTCATAACTTTTCTTCCAAGGAGCAAGCATCTTCTAATATCATGGCTGTAGTCATTATCTGCAGTGATTTTGGAGCCTGAAAAATTAAAGTCAGCCACTGTTTCCACTGTTTCCCCATCTATTTGCCATGAAGTGATTTTAGTTTTCTGAATGTTGAGCTTTAAGCCAACTTTTTCACTCTCCCCTTTCACTTTCATCAAGAGGCTCTTTAGTTCTTCACTTTCTGCCATAAGTGTGGTATCATCTGCATATCTGAAGTTATTGATATTTCTCCCAGCAATCTTGATTCTAGTTTATGCTTCATCCAGTCCAGTATTTCTCATGATGTACTCTCCATAGAAGTTAAATAAGCAGGGTGACAATATACAACCTTGATGTACTCCTTTCCCAATTTGGAACTAGTCTGTTGTTCCATGTCCAGTTCTAACTGCTGCTTCTTGACCTGCATACAGATATCTCAGGAGGCAGGTCAGATGGTCTGGGATCCCCATCTCTTGAAGAATTTTCCACAGTTTGTTGTGATCCACACAGTCAAAGGCTTTGGCATAGTCAATAAAGCAGAGGTAGATGTTTCTCTGGAACTCTCTTGCTTTTTCGATGATCCAACGGATGTTGGCAATTTGATCTCTGGTTCCTCTGCCTTTTCTAAAACCAGCTTGAACATCTGGAGGTTCAAGTTTCACATAATGTTTAAGCCTGGCTTGGAGAATTTTGAGCATTACTTTACTAGTGTGTGCTGCTGCTGCTAAGTTGCTTCAGTTGTGTCCGACCCTGTGTGACCCCACAGACGGCAGCCCACCAGGGTCCCCCGTCCTGGGGATTCTCCAGGCAAGAACACTGGAATGGGTTGCCATTTCCTTCTCCAATGCATGAAAGTGAAAAGTGAAAGTGAAGTCGCTCAGTCGTGTCCAACTCTTTTCGACCCCATGGACTGCAGCCTACCAGGCTCCTCCATCCATGGGATTTTCCAGGCAAGAATACTAGAGTGGGTTGCCATTGCCTTCTCTGTTACTAGTGTGTGAGATGAGTGTACTTGTGCAGTAGTTTTAACATTCTTTGGCATTGTCTTTCTTTGGGATTGGAATGAAACCTGACCTTTTCCATTCCTGTGGCCACTGCTGAGTTTTCCAAATTTGCTGGCATATTGAGTGCAGCACTTCCACAGCATCATCTTTCAGGATTTGAAATAGTTCAACTGGAATCCTGTCACTTCCACTAGCTTTGTTTGTAGTGATGCTTCCTAAGGCCCAGGACTTCACATTCCAGAATGTCTGGCTCTAGGTGAGCGATCACACCATCGTGGTTATCTGGGTCATGAAGATCTTTTTTGTATAGTTCTGTGTATTCTTGCTACCTCTTCTTAATAGTCTTCTGCTTCTGTTAGGCCCATACCATTTCTGTCCTTTATTGAGCCCATCTTTGCATGAAATGTTCCCTTGGTATCTCTAATTTTCTTGAAGAGATCTCTAGTCTTTCCCATTCTACTCTTTTCCTCTATTTCTTTGCATTGATCACTGAGGAAGGCTTACTTATCTCTCCGTGCTATTCTGTGGAACTCTGCATTCAAATGGGTGTCTCTTTCCTTTTCTCCTTTGCCTTTTGCTTCTCTTCTTTTCATTGCTATTTGTAAGGCCTCCTCAGACAACCATTTTGCCTTTTTGCAACTTTTTTCTTGGGAGACATATTGATCCCTGCCTCCTGGACAATGTCACGAACCTCTGTCCATAGTTCTTCAGGCACTCTGTCTATCAGATCTCATCCCTTGAATCTATTTGTCAATTCCTTTGTATAATCATAGGGGATTTGATTTAGGTCATACCTGAATGGTCTAGTGGTTTTCCCTAAGATTAGGACAAAGCATAAAGAGAAAAATAGGAATAATCTGTCACTTATGAAAGAATTGATCATCATGGAGCTATGTAATTTTAGGAGGTCTTATTGGAGGTGATGCAGTAACATGGGAAGGCAACGGGATGGGCTGGGGAGAATGTGACATATCTTCTTAACTGCATAGTTGCTGAGGTTGAGGGGAAGGTATGTATGTATGAAATGTATATAAGAGTGTCAGAAATTCATGACACTGGCTACTCTACTTTCATTCTTAAATTCTCACTGGTGGAAAAGTCACACAAGGACCACTGGCAAAAATAGGAAGATACCTCATTTATCTAGGCAAGTGGCTATAAAGTGAGGGCTTCTAGTAAGTGTGTTGGACAATAAGACTTAAACTTGAGGTTGAAGTGAAGCTTCCTGCCATCTTTCTCAATCTAAGTCTTGGGAATTACATACCCAGAAATCTTGTCAGAGAGAAAGCAGGAAAGAGAAGAAGAGAAAAAGAGGGAAACCAGTGATGACGGAGAGAGAGAGAAAGAGAGAGAACAAAGGGAGGGAGAGGGGTGGAGGCAAGGAGGGAGGGAGAGGGAAATGCACCTGCCAAACAGACTGTGAGCCTGCTTATTCCATCATCTGTACGGATGAGGAGTTAGATCAGAGAAAGAGCCTGGATGACTCGAATCACACACCTAGTCTCAAGAAAACATAGATGAAAGGGCTGAAGACCTTCCTTCCAGTCGTGTGACCCCGAGTTGAAAAAGTAGCCCATTGGATGTCATCATCTTAATAATTAGTCCCCAAACTTCCTTGGGGCGAGGTGGGAAAAGGGGCCCAAAATGCTCCCTCTAACAGTCCCCACCCTGCTTGAAACAAGGAGAGGAGCAAAAGTCCTTTTATCTTTGAAAGGGCGTGAGAATAAAGAGAGAACTGTTAAGTTCCCTCCTTCTCCAATACAAATACTAAGAGATGATGTAATTTGAGGTTTGGCTATTACTTTCTAAAAACTGCATGAACACTTTCAATCCTAGGTGGGCTATGCCTCTACCAGCTCACTTCTTAGTGACAAATACCAGTTTCCATCTTATCTTCACACAGTGGCCAGTGATAAGATCCAGTCGGAGGCCATGGTACAACTTATCCAACATTTTGGTTGGGCCTGGATAGGCACCATAGCAGCTGATGATGATTACAGAAAATATGGAATAAAAGTTTCTAAGGAACAAATGGAGAGTGTCAGCCTCTGTGTTGCATTTTCTGAAACCATTCCCGAAGTCCATTCTTCCTTGTTGGTTTTAATGAACAGAATAGTTTTCATAAATACTGGTCATAAAATGTTTTTAAATTTACATTCGTCTGATTTATTTCCTCATGATTACATTTAGGTTATGCATTTTTGGCAAGACTACTGCAAAAGTGATACATATCCTTTTTTATGTCTCATATAGGATGCCACTATGTCTCATTAATAACAAATTAATATCATTATATATTCTGTTGCTCAAAATTTCTCAGGTTTGACAATTGGCAGTCACTTTGAGTTGGCTCCTATTTCTTTTAAGCAAGTCACTGTAATTTCTGAAAAATTTACTTTCTGGAACACTAAGATATTGCAGGTTCATCTTGTATATCCCTACCCAGTCTTGCAGTAGCCATTTCTCCTGAGTCCTATTTACATTTAGAATGGAATTAGAAATCAAGATCTGAGTAAGAACTAAGTTGTTCATAGTACTGGGGAAATTGTGGTAAATTCAAAATGAAAAATTAACTTATGCTAAAAGTCAAGGCTATGGTTTTCCTGTGGTCATGTATGGATGTGAGAGTTGGACTGTGAAGAAGGCTGAGCACCGAAGAATTGATGCTTTTGAACTGTGGTGTTGGAGAAGACTCTTGAGAGTCCCTTGGACTGCAACGAGATCCAACCAGTCCATTCTGAAGGAGATCAACCCTGGGATTTCTTCGGAAGGAATGATGCTAAAGCTGAGGCTCCAGTACTTTGGCCACCTCATGTGAAGAGTTGACTCATTGGAAAAGACTCTGATGCTGGGAGGGATTGGGGGCAGGAGGAGAAGGGGACGACCGAGGATGAGATGGCTGGAAGGCATCACGGACTCGATGGACGTGAGTCTGAGTGAACTCCGGGAGTTGGTGATGGACAGGGAGGCCTGGGGTGCTGCGATGCATGGGGTCGCAAAGAGTTGGGCATGACTGAGCGACTGAACTGAATTGAAAGGTTAAGTTATAGAAATTAAGTTATGCTATATGTTATGCTATTTTTCATCTTAAATTCTCTGAGTACTTCTTTCTTAAAATAAAATGGATCCTTTTATATGGTAAACAACAACTCTTCATTATTTGATGATTTCAATATTACAATTTAAATTTTCTCAAAAAGCAACAAATATGTGTTAGGATTACAGAGAAAAAAGCTTTTAGGACAGGTCAAAGGACCACGTAGTGTCAGGGTGAATGTTGATAGTTTAGTCCATGAATACATTCCCTGAATAATGTAAGTTAAATCTGAAAAGCAAGACCTCACAGTAGAGAAAGTTAATGGGCACATTTAAGAAAGTTTTATAAATGCATCACAAAGTAAAAAATTATGATTGATTTAAAACCAAAATGATACCTTTTACTCTTATAGTTTATTTGACATTTCTAAATTCTTTTGCATGCCTGGTGGTAGGGAACTCTGTCTTGCAATCCAATGAGGATAAACAGGTAGAATTATAGAAAGATTGTAAGGTGGCAGCCTTTGAAAATTTCCTTGCTTAACTCTTCTGAAGATTGGAAAAGAAAAACGAGTCTCTCTTCAATGGACCAGGCAAAAATGTCACCCTGTTGAGAACTCTGATGTAGTTGTCGTGTTGATTGAGAACAGCATATAGTGAAAGAGGGAGAGATGAAAGGGCAACTGTATGGTGACTATTATAATACTTCCCTTGGTGTGGCCTTCTCTGGTGGCTCAGCTGATAAAGAATCTGCCTACAATGCAGAAGACCTGGGTTTGATCCCTGGGTTGGGAAGATCCCCTGGAGAAGGGAACGGCTACCCACTCCAGTATTCTGGCCTGGAGAATTCCATGGACTGTATAATTCATGGGGTTGCAAAGAGTCGGACATGACTGAGTGACTTTCACTACACTCCCTTGGTATACTGACTTACTGGCACCTTTCAGCTATATTTCCTTAATCCCTATGACAGAGGTAGGGCAGGAATGATTTCCCTTCTTTTATGGACTGGAAAACTAATGCTTAGTTAGGATACATGACTTATTCAAGCTTATGTCATTTGACAGAGCCAGAAAATGACTCCAAATCATCATATACCATAATTCAGGCTCTTTCGGCTATATCGCGTGTCTTTCTGGTTTGTGGAGAGTAGGGATTGGATTGAGTCCTCTGGTTGGAAAACCTAAGTCCAGCATGTGGTACTGACAAAAACCACGGGCACAGGATATATCTCAGCTCAGATTGGTTACCTTCATACTACAGGACGCATGCTCTTACCCCAGCTAAGGTTGCTGGCAGAAAGCAAGAGTACTAGAGGTATTATTTTGATAGGAGCTCCTGTTCATGTCTATGAAATTATTCTGTAGGTGTACACTCAGCTCCATCTACTTTTGTACTCTCGGCAATGGCCTCTTTGGCACAGCCTTGTCTCATATATTATTCCCTTGACTTAGAATCTCCTTGATCCCAGTGTTTGTCAGGCAAATTGCTACTATTTTTTTAAAACCCAGATCAGAGGGCCACTTCCTGGGAAACCACCTTGAATTTTTCTAAGGCAATTAGTTAGCCACTCCCTCATCTATGCCCTGATATAAAGGGAAGGGAATGGTGGTATCAGGGAAGACTGGTACCTATCAGTGAAAAAATCTAAGAGGGAATAGTCTCTCTTCCCTAGGTATGTAGGTATTAGGAAATATGAGACATCACTTTACCTTGGTATAGATTAGTACTGGCCAACAGAAATTTAAAACCCACACAGGTAATTAAAAAAATTTTAGTAACCAAATTAAAAAATAAAAAGGAACAGATGAAATTAAACATAATATATCTTATTTAATCCCAAATAGTATTTTAACCTGTGGTCATGATCATGGTAACATAATATAAAAATAATTTCTTGAAATTAGTAATGAGAGAAGTTACATTTCTTTGACCTAACATTTGCAGCCCAGTTTGTATTTTAGACTTATAGCCCATTCTGATTTGGCCAGCCTCTTTTCAGGTTTAAATTGTCCCATGTGGCTAGAAGCTGTTGTATTGCTAGAAGCAAAGGTATAGAGAAGAAAAAAATTCAGTCCCATGAATTAGATACGAGTTTTGAGATGATTTTCTTTATAAAGCCTGTTTTCTAAGCAATAAAAGTTTTACAAATTGTTTTCTTTTTTCCCCCCTCGTTGTTCCTTTCCCTGTTTTTCTAGCTAATGTACTATATGAAGACACTTCAGTTTACAACCCATAATGGAATGAGAATAGAAACTGATGATAATAGAGATGTGACTGGATATTCTTAATTGGCAATTAGATGATAATGGAGAGGTCGCCTTTGTAAAGGTTGGAGAATATACATTCAAAGACTCTAAATTTGAACTTGTGATGACTAAGAATGCAACAATATTTTGGAACACTGAATCATCAGAGGTTAGTTATTTTGATATCTTATTTTGTTTACATATAGAGAAAATTGCATTTCTGTGTTATTTCAGATGCATGGAATATCAGAAACCTAGAATTGACTATTCTATGATTTTGTTCTTTTTCCTCAAGTATTCCAAAATATTTGACTTCCTTTGTCCCTCTTGCTTTCATTCATTTTGTCTCTGATAATTTTTGTTTTTTTCTTTACCTCATCCGTATTCTCTTTATTATTTTCCTGCCTTTATTCAGTGCTCCTTATTAACCTTTTATTCAAATATGTATTTTTTGAACACCTTGTGACTTTCATCTTAATGTCTGAAATAGTTTTGGCTTTTCTTTAGTTTCTTTTCTGAGATAAGTGAACCTTTTTCATTTCTTCCATTCTCAAATGCACTTATGTTTTAAATTTTCAAATATCTGATTTGAGATATTTTTTACACATCTCCAAGTGTTTTTCTGAGAATATTTAATTGAAGTGCTAAGGTATTTATTTAAATTATCACAGTATTCTTCTGCTTAATGGTTGTGTCTGTGTTTTAGAGGAGAATTTTAATTTGCTGGAATATTTATTTTATTGAAGTATAGTTGATTTAAAATATTGTGTTTGCAATAAATGCTGGAGAGGGTGTGGAGGAAAGGGAACCCTCCTACACTGTTGGTGGGAATGCAAACTAGTACAGCCACTATGGAGAACAGTGTGGAGAGTCCTTAAAAAATTGCAAATAGAACTGCCTTATGACCCAGCAATCCCACTGCTGGGCATACACATCAAGGAAACCAGAATGGAAAGAGACACATGTACCCCAATGTTCATCGCAGCACTGTTTATAATAGCCAGGACATGGAAACAACCTAGATGTCCATCAGCAGATGAATGGATAAGAAAGCTGTGGTACATATACACAATGGAGTATTACTCAGCCATTAAAAAGAATACATTTGAATCAGTTCTAATGAGATGGATGAAACTGGAGCCGATTATACAGAGTGAAGTAAGCCAGAAAGAAAAACACCAATACAGTATACTAACACGTATATATGGAATTTAGAAAGATGGCAATGATGACCCTATATGCAAGACAGCAAAAGAGACACAGATGTGTAGAGCGGACTTTTGGACTCAGAGGGAGAGGGAGAGGGTGGGATGATTTGGGAGAATGGCATTGAAACATGTATACTATCATGTAAGAAATGAATCGCCAGTCTATGTCCAATGCAGGATACAGCATGCTTGGGGCTGGTGCACGGGGATGACCCAGAGAGATGTTATGGGGAGGGAGGTGGGAGGGGGGTTTATGTTTGGGAACGCATGTACACCCATGGTGGATTCATGTCAATGTATGGCAAAACCAATACAGTATTGTAAAGTAAAATAAAGTAAAAATAAAAATTTTAAAAAAATGTGTTAGTTTCTACTGTATAATAAAGTGACTAGTTTTATATATAAATAATTTTCTTTTCCATTATTGTTTCTCACAGGATGTTGAATATAGTTCCTGTGCTATAAAGTAGAACCCTGTTTTTAATCCATTCTATATATAATAGTTTGCATCTGCTAATCCCAAACTCCCAATCTTTTGCTCCTCCCCCTCCCCCCTTGGCAGTCACAAATCTGTTCTCTATATCTGTCTGTTTCATAGATATGTTCATTTGTGTCATATTTTAGATTCCACATGTAAGTGATATCATACAGTGGTATTTGTCTTTCTCTTTCTGCAATGAACATTGAGATGAATGTATCTTATTGAGTTATGATTTTCTCCAGGTATACGCCCAGGATTGGGATTGCAGGATCATATGGTAGCTCTATTTTTAGCTTTCTTAAAGTTTTTATTGGAGTGTAGTTGATTTACAATGTTCTATAAGTTTCAGGCATATAGCAAAGTGAATCAGGTATACAACTCTCTCTCTTTTAGATTCTTTTCCCATATAGGTCATTACAGAGTACTGAGTAGAGTTATTTGTGCTATACAGTAGGTCCTTATTAGTTATCTATTTTATATACAGTAGTGTGTACATGCCTATCCCAATCTCCCAGTTTATTCCACCCTCCCCTTACCCCCACTGGTAATCATAAATTTGTTTTTTACATTGGTGACTCTACTTCTATTTTGTAAATAAGTTCATTTGTACCCTTTTTTTTAAAAAAATTCTATATGTAAGCAATATAATATGATATTTATCTTTCTGTGTCTGACTTACTTCACTCAGTATGACAATCTCTAGGTCCATTCATATTGCTACAAATGACATTATTTTGTTCTTTTTTAATGAATGAGTAATATCCCATTGCGTATTCACAATGGGATACATACACACCATATTTTCTTTAAGCATTCCTCTGTTGATGGTCATTTATGTTGCTTCTATGTCCTGGCTATTTTATTTTATTTTTATTTTTTATTTTTACTTTATTTTACTTTACAAAGTGCTGCAGTGAACACTGGGGTGCCTGTATCATTTCAAATTATGGTTTTCTCTGGATACATACCCAGGAGTGGGATTGCTAGGTCATATGGTAGCTCTATTTTTTAGTTCTTTAGGAATCTCCCCCGTGTTCTCCATTAGAGGCTGCAATTTACACTCCTACCAACAGTGTAGGAGGGTTCCCTTCTCTCCACATCCTCTTCTGCTATAATGGTTTGGTTTTCATTTTCTGTTTTCTTCCTAGAGTAAATGAATATGGAGGCACAATTACATTTTTGGTTTATTTTTTGGATAAGGATGATGGGTTTGGGTGGCTCACAAATCTCTATTTCAAGACTGTCTTCTTTTGTTAGTAGAGTGAAGAGCAGTTTATTTAAGGAATGACTTTCTTTTTTTTGTGGAAAGGAAAGGCTTAACGTGTCTTTTGATTTTATGGTTCACTTTTGTTTCTACAGAGTTCTTAGTTTTCCTTTCTTACTTTTTACTCTTCCTGTCACATTGCAGAAAAGGTACTTCTCCCTCTGTATCCCTTCTGGTCCCACCACAGTGGTGAAACCATCCTTCTGATTCCCACCTTCAAGACCTTGCCCTATAACCTGACATTTTATTTCTAGGAATGATTTTGTCTACTCTCTATTAACCTTAGTTTGTCTTCTCCCTCTTACTTTTTTCTGCAGTTTTCCCTGAATTTCCTCATTTTCCATACATCTAGGGATGAAGAGGGTGCTCTAGAGGTGTGCTTGCTGGAATTTAATTACTTTGAAATTCATAGCATTTTTAGGCTCTTTATGAAGCTGAAGTTGTGGGTCATGTGTAGTTTTATTTACATTAAAAAAAATCTGTATGGTCTTTTGCAGAGACTGTGGAGAGAGTTATAATTTAACAGTTACCATTACCCGAATGGTAGGCTGACAGAGGAGCCTGGCAGGCTCCAGTCCATGGGGTCGCAAAGGGTTGTACATGACTGAGTGACTAACACATTAATAATTATAAAATTTTTAATCCCTCCACCTCCTAGAGCAACAGGAGGGCTTTGATGTGCAGAACTGCAGCTCTGAACATTTTAAAAGAGAAGCTTTAAAAAGAGAGATTGGGTCCCCTGGTTACATAATGTAAAGATAATACCTGGAGAAGCCCTGGGGGAAGTTCAGGGGAAACCTCATCACTTACCAAACAGCTGAACTTTTTACCCTGAGTGAAATGTTAGTTGTAGGACTGTAGGTCTTTTGATATTCTAGTTTACTGTTTACCTGTAGTGTTACAGTAAAACAATAGGGTGGCGGAAGGGCATTGGCAATTTAATCTTCCATGTGAACCTGCTGGAGGAACCAGCAGGAGTGAGAGAGAGTTGTAAGTGGGTCTCAGGACAGCCAGTGTTTTTTTATTTGTGGCTGCAAGACTATTTTGGGGGGAGATTGTCTTTTTACATCTTGTTTCTTGTTTATGTATGTCCTCTCTTCTTGTATGGCCCTTTTGGCCTGAGATCTGAGGTCCCTAAATAGTCTTCTGAATCATACTGGGAAAGGATATAGAAATATGTGACAAGAAAATTAAGATTTCCGATCTCCTGTGCTGTGCCAGATATTGAGGGCATCTTTTTTATCTCTCTCTCTCTCTCCCCCTTTTTTTTTGGTCCTTGGTTTTCCATGAGTATCAGTAAACATAGACTCATACATACATACTATACATACATACATACTATTTCTCCTCTTACCTAGCCCGGCCTAAAGCAGCTCTTGAATACATGGTTAGTGTTAGCCACTCAGCTGTGTCTGACTCTGCCACCCCATGGACTATAGCCTGCCAGGCTCCTGTGTCCATGGAATTCTCCAACAAGAATACTGGAGTGGGTAGCCATTCCCTTCTCCAGGGGATCTTCCCAATCCAGGGATCCAGCCTGTTTCCTGCACTGCAAGCAGACTCTTGTGTCTGAGTCACCAGTGAAGCCCTTGAATACATTATGGCAGGATAAAAGTAAAAAGTGTTTGCCACTATACGGGCCATAGCTCTTCTGCACTTCATTTCTTTGAATTAGAGCTTCTGTATCCAATACAGGTATCCCTAGCCACATGTGGCTTTTAAAATTAACTGCAATTAAATAAAATTAAAATTTTAGTTTCCTAGCACATTAACTACATTCCAAGTGCCTAACCGCCATGTGTGGCTACAAGCTACCATATTGGACAATGCAATATATAACACTCCATCATTGCAGAAAGACAGAGTTACTCTAGGTCTACAGTATAAACCACCTTCTGTGGCCCAGAACTCTCTCCCTGAATGGGGCCTGAGACTGTTCCCTTTTGTATTCCTGGTGCTAGTTGTAGAGCAGGTGCTCGATATAATGTTTTGCATGAAAAAAGAGATGCTGCTGCTTGTATATACAAAGTTCATAGAATGTTTGTCCTACTAAAAACTGATGGAAAAGGAGTGAAATGTACTAGTAGATTTCTGTTTTAACAACATTTCATTAGAGCATAGTAATTTGATTTTTCTTATCTTTATTAGAGTTATATATATTAATACAATTTATTTATTTCTTCTCCCTGGCTGCACGATGCAGCCTGTGGGATTTTACTTCCCCAACCAGGGACTGAACCTGCACCATCTGCAGTGAAAGCACAAAGTCCTAACCAGTAGGCTGTTAGGAAATTCCCAAGGTTATACTTGTATAATGAAATTGGTTCAAATGTAATTCAATATAAATTCACTAAGCATCTACTATGAGTCTGCCTCTGTGTTAAGCACTACAAAAGGACCAAAAGACTACTGCCCTCACAACACTTACAATCAAATCATTAATTAACTGAACAGATATTTATTGAGCACAATATTATATGTGCTACACACTGTTCTAAGAGCTGGGGATGTGTCAGTGTACAAAACAGAACAAATTCCTACTTAATGGGACTAACATTTCAGTGGGAAGAAAGAAGCAATGTATAAGATAAATAAGGAAGTGATATAGTATTTTAATGGATGGTAATGTTAAGGAGAGAAAAATAGTAAGGATTGTGGTAAAGGGCTGGGGGGCAGGGGGAGTGTAATTTCACAGAGTGTGATCAGGGAAGCCCTCACTGGGGTGACATTTGAACAAAGACTGAGAAGAAAGTGAATCCATGCATTAAATCTAGGGGGAAAGCATTCCATACAAAAGAGATAGTGACTCACTTTCCTGCATTGGAGAAGGAAATGGCAACCCACTCCAGTGTTCTTGCCTGGAGAATCTCAGGGACGGGAAGCCTGGTGGGCTGCCGTCTATGGGGTCGCACAGAGTCGGACATGATTGAAGCGACTTAGCAACAGCAGCAGCAGCAGCAAACCCTGAGTTAGGGGTGTCTTTGGCATTTTAGAAGAATAGGAAAGGGTTCAGTGTGGCTGGAAAGAGAGAGGGTAGTGGAAGAGGTGGTGAGAGGAGTGAAAGAGGAAGTGAGAGGGGTGAAAGAGTGTCAGGTTACATAGCGCCTTGGGGGCTGTTGAAGGACTTCGGCTTTTACTCTGAGTGAAACGGTGAGCCATGGAGAGTTTTGACAGAGGAGAGTTATGATCCCACTTAGAATTTAAAGAATTATTCTATCTGCCATGTTTCAATTAGACCAGAGGGGACAAGAGTAGGATCCACTGGATTTGCTGATGAAATGACCTTGAAAGTCTCCTGCATCAACAATTAATAGATGGTACAGGCATGATTTAACTCATGATAATAACTGAGTCTGGAAGTTGGTGAGCAGGTGGGCCTGAGTGAAGATTCATGTGGGCAAGTAGTAGAAAATATGGTTGGAGATGATGGTTGAGACTGGTGGTGTCAATGACAGAAATGGGGAATTGGGGAGGAGGAACTGGGTAAACGGGGATAGCTTTGAACACGTTGAATTTGAGGTGAAGATGGAATTTCAAAGTAGGGACATGTTGGAAGTTTAGGATATGGAATTAGAGGTTAGGTGGGGAAAGCTGGTGTTAGAGTCAAGATTTGGGAGTTCATGTGCAGAGGTGCTGGTTGAAGAGAAGAGAATGAATGAGCTGCTTTATACTGAAAGATAAGAGCAAGAACCAAAGCCAAAGGAATGCCAACGGCGATGAGGTAGGTAGAGGCAATAGAACCAACAAAATAAATAAAGAGGACCCAATGGAAGCCAAAAGAGCCTGCATTTCAGGGAGAAGTTGATCAAGAGTTCCAGATTAGTGAGGTGAGTGGGTTGGAAGTGAGATCATGATGTTGAGAAGGGAAACGATACTCAGAAAGAGAACAAAAAGTCATCAACTTATTGTGATGATTTTCAAAGAAAGATATATAGAGAGCTCTTTTTTGTGATTCAGACTGTAAAGAGCCTGCCTGCAATGTGGGAGCCCCAGATTTGATCCCTAGGTTGGGAAGATGCCCTGGAGAGGGAAATGGCAACCTACTCCAGTGTTCTTGCCTGAGAATTCCATGGATGGAGGAGCCTGGTGGGCTATGGTCCGTGGGGTCACACAGAGTCAGACACGACAGAGAGACTAACACTAACATTTTTTAGAACGTTGGATCAGGAGAGAGGAAATACAGTCATTCTGTGATCACACACACATATGCACACACACACACACACAACTTATAAGAAATCAATCTATTATGTTTAAAAATACACATTTAAATAATCTTATATACTGTAACCGAGCTCAGAGATTTCTGATATTTTCCATTGTTATCTAACTCAGATTTATCTTGCAAAACTCAACATAGGAAAATTTTGATTTCCAAAATGAATCTTTTCACTTTCCAAAATGAATCTTTGCTTAATGGAAAAATACATCTTATCTCCTTTTTAAATGGGAAGCTCCTCGTTTACATTAAGATATAAATTTACAAACATTGCATTTATAATGGACTTCAATGAACACAATCATGTACAATGTACTATGTTTATCACCGAGTTTTCTAAACTCTTTTTTATGAGAAAATATCCCAGTGCTGTGCCTTGTCCATTTTTCCTTTTTGCTGTGGAATTTTCCTCATGGAGTAGGTCTTTCATTTTTATTTTGTACTGACTGAATGATACTCAGGCTATGTTGGGATGACCTTGCTGAGAAGTCTTTCTCAGGCACTCAGGATGATTCTTGGCGTCTCCTCTCAAGCAGAAAGAGGCTTGACATATTGTCCTCTCCTCAGAACCCCATGGACATGGAGCCTGGTCTGAGTCTTCAAAGTTAGAAAGAGTTAGGTTTAGCTTTGCTAATATCTAGAAGCAACCACTGGACTTTTCTAGAAGCCTAATTCTAGAATCAACTTCAGGATTATTAGCAAAATTTCTCTAGGCTTTCCAGATCATTATTCTCTTTGTTATTCTTTTTTAAAACATTTTATTTCTTTTTAAAATTATGTATTTATTCATTTTTGTGCAGACTTTCTCTAGTTGCAGCAAGCAGGGGCTGCTCTTTGTTGCAGTGTGCCGGCTTCTCCTTGTGGTGGCTTCTCTGGTAGCAGAGCACAGGCTCCTGGAGTGCAGGCCTTGGTGGTTTCAGCTCACAGACTCTAGAGCTCAGGTTCAGTAGTTGTGCCTTCGTCGCTCTGCTGCATGTGGAATCCTCCCAGGCCAGGGATTGAACCCTTGTTTCCTACTCTGGCAAGTGGATTCTTATCCACTGTGTCACCAGGGAAATCCTGTCTTTTTTTCTTGCCCAGTTATCCTAGGTTTTCCAAGAAATCACAAAATGTCCATAGAAATCCAGGTGGAAATTTTCATAGCTTGGCAAGTGGTAGAGACAAAGGGCTTTGTTAGCGTGTTGTATTTGTCTTTGCTAGCTTCCCCATTCAGTGTGTACTGATGTGTGTCACCCTAGGACCTGGAAGGGGATTCATCACAGGGAACCAATATGCTGCTTTGACTGCAACCCATATGCTGATGGATATGTGTCATGGGAACCAGCTAGAGATGATCATTTTTCACTGACATTAAAATGCAAGTAGATTAAATATATTTTGGCACAGAGGGCCTTGGGAGCCTTCTTTATAAAGATATGTGAACAACTTATCACAAAAATTATGATCCATCAAACTATTGCATGTTCTGTGCAGTGTGAAAAAAAATACAACATTGGGTTTTAGTTCTAAAGCTGCTGCATTTGGAAAGAAGACCTGAATCTATGAACTTCAGAGAGGAAAGATTTTAGAAGATGTTAAAAATGAATGTATGGATTCATGCATTCATGAATCCTTAAAATAATTTTATAATAATTTTAATTCATTCATGAATACTTAAAAGTATTTCAATTTCTGAAGTAGATTAAACATTAGTTATGGAAAAATAGTGAATAAGTAGTAACAAGTAAATTATAGTTCTATGTTTTACAGACTTATCTCTAATTTAGAAATAAGAGATCTAAAAGTACATCCCTAAAGGCAATTGGCTTAAAACCATAATTACTCAAAGTTTGTAGGACAGGTGAATTCTGTATCTATTGCTCTATGAATTGTTCATCCACAACCTGCTGAATTTCTGTTCTTGGCCAGAATTTTAGTTGGGCTTGGTAGGCTTAGCCTTATGAAGCATGTTGTAGCAGGTTTATTTTTATTGCTACCTTCTGTTAAAAATAAAACAAATTGAACTTTTCTTTTGCCAAAAGTTCCTCAATAGCAGTTTATTTAAAAGAGAAATTTTAAAATGGAAAATTTTCCCCAAATGGAAAAGAAAACACATTATCTGAGCATCTCAGGGGATTCCACGTACCCCAGACTCTGCAGAGTTGCGTCAAGAGAAATCCAGTCTTGCAGTCAGAAGGGATTGAGAGGAAATTCCAGTCTTTACCCGCATCTTTCAGAGAATGGAAGAGAGACATTTCATAATCCACCACAGATTCACCTCAGCTTTTTCTTCTGAAGCAATACCCTCCTTTGGCTTCCCAGGTGGCTCAGTGGTAAAGAACTCATCTGTCAATGCAGGAGACATGGGTTTAATCCCCAGGTTGGGAAGATTCCCTGGAGAAGGAAATGGCAACCAATTCCAGTATTCTTGTCTGGGAAATCCCACAGACAGAGGAGGCTGGCAGGCTACAGTCCATGGGGCTGCAAAAAGAGTTAGACACAACCAAAATGACTAAACAATATTCTTCTTTAGAGCCTCTGCTCAGCTAAATGCCCCCCAAGTGTTTTCAACCTTAGTATTGTTGCTATTTTGATTTCCTTTCTTCTAGTTCCCAACCTTCCTCTATTGTCTCAAATCTGCATCTGGAGGGTGAGGAGGGGAAGGCTGAGTGGGCAAAGACAAATTGTCTTCAGTAGGTGAGGAAGATGTTGAATGGAAGGCTGAAAACACTCATAGTTTATAATAATCAACTGTACCCCTGTCACAAACCTCGTTTTACCTTAATAGCTTTAATGTTCTCACATATTTGTGGATTGTTCTTAGGTTTGTGAGGGGATACACCACCCTTCTCAATTAGATAATTAGAGGAGAAAGAAAGAGACATCTTACTTAAAAAGATTCATGCAGAAACAGCTGAAATCCAGGAAGGAGACTGAATTTCCAAAATTGAAATGAATTCTCAACCTTTACTATTAGCTGCATACTCTAAGACCATTTTATCACTGCTTTTTTTTTTTTTAAGACATATATATTCTCTATAAAAAATCTCAGTGAGTCCTGTATGAGGCCTTTGGTTCTTCTGGGCAATTCACAGCCCATGGGACAACTGGATTTCTTTGCAGTCAGTCCTCTGTTCTTTGTTCATTAGGTCAAAGGGAATGTGATCAATGTGGTGAAGACTGCAGGTCCAATGCACAAAAGAGTGAGTGTGTGCTGAAAGAAGTGGAATTCCTTGCTTATGATGAGGCCCTTGGATTCCTGCTTGTCATTCTCTCTGTCTTTGGGGCACTTGTGGTCTTGGCAGTCACAACTGTGTATGTGACACATAGATATACTCTGCTGGTGATGGCTAATGGCCAGGAGTTGAGCTTTCTTATTCGGGTTTCTCTTGTCATCACACTGCAGCCTTCCATGCTCTTCACTGGCAATCCCTACAACTGGTCTTGCATGGCCCGTCAGATCAGTCTGGTGCTGGGGTTTTCTCTCTGCCTGTCTTGCATTCTTGGTAAGACTATTTCACTGTTTTCGGCCTACAGAATTTCCAAATCCAAAACTCCACTTATATCCATCCACCCTCTTTATTGGAAAATCACTGTGCTAACCTCTGTTCTAGTTGGAATTGGCATATAAGTTTTCATTCCAATTCCAAAGAAAGGCAATGCCAAAGAATGCTCAAACTACCGCACAATTGCACTCATCTCACATGCTAGCAAAGTAATGCTCAAAATTCTCCAAGCCAGGCTTCAGCAATACGTGAACCATGAACTCCCTGATGTTCAAGCTGGTTTTAGAAAAGGCAGAGGAACCAGAGATCAAATTGCCAACATCCACTGGATCATGGAAAAAGCAAGAGAGTTCCAGAAAACATCTATTTCTGCTTTATTGACTATGCCAAAGCCCTTGACTGTGTGAATCACAATAAGCTGTGGAAAATTCTGAGCAAGATGGGAATACCAGACCACCTGACCTGCCTCTTGAGAAATCCGTATGCAGGTCAGGAAGCAACAGTTAGAACTGGACATGGAACAACAGACTGGTTCCAAATAGGCAAAGGAGTACGTCAAGGCTGTATATTGTCACTCTGCTTATTTAACTTATATGCAGAGTATATCATGAGAAACGCTGGACTGGAAGAAACACAAGCTGGAATCAAGATTGCCAGGAGAAATATCAATAACCTCAGAAATGCAGATGACACCACCCTTATAGCAGAAAGTGAAGAGGAGCTAAAAGCCTCTTGATGAAAGTGAAAGAGGAGAGTGAAAAAGTTGGCTTAAAGCTCAACATTCAGAAAATGAAGATCATGGCATCTAGTCCATCACTTCATGGGAAATGGGGAAACAGTGGAAACAGTGGAAACAGTGTCAGACTTCATTTTTGGGGGCTCCAAAATTACTGCAGATGGTGACTACAGCCATGAAATTAAAAGATGCTTACTCTTTGGAAGAAAAGTTATGGCCAACCTAGATAGTATGTACACCCGTGGTGGATTCATGTCAATGTATGGCAAAACCAATACAGTATTGTAAAGTAAAATAAAGTAAAAATAAAAATTAAAAAAAAAAAAGCAGAGACATTACTTTGCCAACCAAGGTCCGTCTAGTCAAGGCTATGGTTTTTCCTGTGGTCATGTATGGATGTGAGAGTTGGACTGTGAAGAAGGCTGAGTGCCAAAGAATTGATGCTTTTGAACTGTGGTGTTGGAGAAGACTCTTGAGAGTCCCTTGGACTGCAAGGAGATCCAACCAGTCCATTCTAAAGGAGATCAGCCCTGGGATTTCTTTGGAAGGAATAATGCTAAAGTTGAAACTCCAGTACTTTGGCCACCTCATGTGAAGAGTTGACTCATTGGAAAAGACTCTGATGCTGGGAGGGATTGGGGGCAGGAGGAGAAGGGGACGACCAAGGATGAGATGGCTGGATGGCATCATGGACTTGATGGATGTGAGTTTGAGTGAACTCTGGGAGTTGGTGATGGACAGGGAGGCCTGGCGTGCTGTGATTCATGGGGTTGCAAAGAGTCGGACACGACTGAGTGAATGAACTGAACTGAACTGAACTGATAGCCTATTTAGTATTGAACCCCCCAAGGGTGTACAAGAACATGGAACCTCAAAATATAAAGATTATTCTGGAATGTAATGAAGGTTCTATAGAATTTTTGTGCTCTATATTTGGGATGGATGTCTTCTTGGCCTTACTGTGCTTTCTCACAACCTTTGTGGCACGCCCGTTGCCACAGGATAATTACTATGAAGGAAAATGCATCACCTTTTGAATGCTGGTTGTTTTTGTCATCTGGATCTCTTTTGTCCCTGCTTACTTGAGCACCAAAGGCAAGTTTAAAGTAGCTGTGGAAATATTTGCAATCTTGGCATCCAGCTATGGTTTATTGGGTTGTACACTTGCTTCCAAGTGCTTCATTATTTTGCTGAGGCCAAAGAGGAACATGGATGAAATTGTTGGTGGAAGTGTCCCTGCTCTCCATAAGAGCATCCAGCTGACTTCAGCCTCCTCTGTGAGAAGCGAAGTCGACAATACCGCGGTGTCAACTATCCTGGATGACTAGAGTCATGGGTTGCGCGTGTTGCTCAGAGTGGCAATGGTGACATGGCTCAACAGTCCCTTTTCAGGTGGCTCCCATAGCAGCCACTTAATGCTCTGTGTAACTCTGAGGATTTGGGTTCTGGTAGTGTAATCAAAGCATGACTTATGAAATCTCATACTATTTGACAGGAATTAGAATAACTGTTATTATGGAAATGTAACTACTTCGTTAAAATATTTCATAATACTTTGGCATAAGGAGTATATGTAGAGAATATAATAGGCACAAGTAACCTAACATGGTAGAAGGAAATATTTGGGACTTGAATATGTTTTTTTCATCACGGACTTCTGATCTAGAAATTTACATTAGACTAAATCAACATGTGGGGACCCAAAGAGACATCTTGTTCTATATCCTGTTAATGCCTCTATGGAATAGATAGCTTTGCACTCACTGAGGTAAGAACTACATATAGCTCATAAACTTTCCCTTGGAGTAGAGCATTTGGTAAGAGAATTTATGTTTCAAAGGACTCTGTGGCATACAGAGAATATTGAAGGAATTGAGATGTGAACAAAACTCAGCTCCTTCTTAAATTCATAATGGGAATCGACAAGTTTCTCCCAGAGAGAAGGCAACCTACTCTAGACTTTCCTGGATAATAAGTAGTAAAGTATTTGAGTTTCAAAACAGTCTTCTTAAAAAAAAAGTGAAGGGAATTAAGTGACAGCAAAGCAATCAATAAGTTGATTATGTAGTGAATACCTGGATGGTAGAAAAGCAAATGTTTAACTAGAGCGGGTATTAGAATGAAAGGTTTTTTAGGATAAATTAAGTGATAGATATTTGCCCTCTGATTATCTGGAGTTAACTGGAATGTTATAAAAATATAAAAATATTTTCAACCTTCTTTCAGATATGAACTTTTATAAGGACCTATATATATATGTGTGTGCATGTGAATTGTATATAGAAAAACAGAATTTGTAGAAATGCTGATATACCAAATACCCATGTGCATCCTTAACTCTAGGTAACCAAGAGGATCAGAGAGAGCTGTCTTTTCAAGAGAAGTTAAACATACTTGTGAATATCAGTCAACCAAAGTGGGCAGAGATTCATGCAGGCTTGCGGGAGCAGAAAATGAAACCATGATGACTAGTTTCGCAGAATGAATCTGTCAGGAATTAATTTATTGATTCTTAAAGAATGGACCAGATGAAGTGGGTTGAGCTTCCTATATTTTAAACAAAGTTTGCTGCAAGGCCCATCAAAGTGAGATCATTTGTTGAAGGGCTAATGGTATCCTAAACTTTCTGGGATAGCATCTATTTACTCATCCATCTATCAAAACTTTTACAGTGCTTCTTTGCATCACAGCTCTAGGATTCTTAGAGAAGAGGCTATATTACAGCATGAAGAGTGGAGAAGTTGCTATCTTTACCTGTTCACACAACCCAAGGGTGGATTTTGGAAAGGGGAGAATAGTTTGTCAAGGTATCAAACAATAGGAAAATGAGAATATGAGTCGGATTTTTTTTTTCAGTTATACATGTAATGGGTATTTTAAATGATTCATTCTAAATGACTGAAAAAAAAGCTGAAAAGTGGCTAAAGTCTAGTGACTTTGTGTATAAAAATATATTTCAACCTCAGAGTAATGTATTTTTCTGTGATGTTGATTACTGAACATACAGAATCTAAAAAGATGATTCCAGAAGTCCATCTGGATAATATCAAAGTCTCCATTATCTCCTTTAATATCACACAACTCAGCAGTACTGTCTTATTGAACTTGTGTTCTTTGCAATCATTTATTTTTTCTGATCAGCAGTGAGTTTGGGAAACTAGAGAAAATAAATATTATTAGAAACAAAATAACAACTGAACTTGCCTGTTTAGTGTTTACTTGTACAACCTTACAATTTTAAGATGCAACTTTTATCTAAAAGGTCTGAAGTCATCACTTGTTGCTTTGGTACACATGCGTTGTTATAGAAACTGGCTTAAGGCACATAAACTGAATAATATGGGATTGTCAAAGGATGATGATCTAATTTTAATTATTGATTTATTTTTTGTAATTAATTGCTATCAAGTGTTAAAAAATTTCTCATAACATTCCAAGATAATATCTCTGAATGAATGTATCACTTAAATTATCTCTTATGAAAAGGATGACCAGATTCTCTATCAGCACATGTTGCCGTATAAGAGAATCTCAGGTAGAAGTCACCAGTGATGCACCCTGCTGCGGGTGAGCATTTGCTGGTAACCACATGCTGGGCCTTAGGGAGCAGCTCAGAATTAATTCCAGAGAGTTGCATCAAAATAATGTGGTTGCTAGCTTAGGGAATAGCATAAAGACTAATTGCTTGAAAAAAAAAAATCCAAACCAACACTACTCAAGGCTGACCTAGACATGTGCAGGTTTGACGTCTTGTGAAAAAAAGAAAATGTTTGTCAGAGCTGCTCAAATCCACAGTATAAATCTTTGATAAATCTGCTCAAATCTTTTGGGTTAAGGCAAAGAAAATTCTTGATGAAAAGTGAACATGTTATTAAAAAAGGAAAGATATTACAACTGGATTAGTTACTTTATAACATGGCTCTGATCTCATTATTTCCCGACTTATCAGCTCCCAGTGGCTCTCCACTCTATCGCATGAGCCCAGCTGCCTTAGCCTGGCATTCAAGATCCTACAAACTGTTTTCTATCTTTCTATCTTCTTCTGTCTTTGTCACCTGCCACCTTCCTGCCCACATCCTTATAGCACAATCCAACTGGACTCCTGCAATCCCTAGAAAAGCCTACCTTCTAGTTTTCTGATTTCATGTTGCTTATACAATTCCCCTTTTCCTCTAATGCTCTCATGGTACTTCAGTCATCCATTCATCCCCGAAGGCTTGGTATGCACCAGATTCAGAGTTAGACACTGAAAATATACAAAGACAAACCATTGTACAGGTACTTACCATCATTTGAGATGATAGATTATAAATTAACAATTATCCAATCATTTGTTAAAGCTCTGATTGTGGGAGCATAAACAGAAATAGTGCATGAGTCAGGGTCAAGAAAGGCTCCCTGGATAAGGTGACATTTTAAAAAATTCCTTAAAAAAAATTCCCAAAGGACAAGAAGAAATTAGCCATATGAAAGAAAGGTGAACTAACATATGCATTCTACTTAGCCTAGTGCTTGGAGCATGCAGGATACATACCAACTTTCCTTTCCTTTTCTCTCAAGTCCTATAGGACTTTTCCCATGCCTCTTCTATGTCACTGGCCCTTTCTGCCTTACTCTATGGTTATCTGCTTCTCTGTTGTATCTCTATTGCAACGGTCGACTAAAGAAAATAGTCACAACCTAAAAGTGGAGTGTTGTGTTTTATTTGGTGGAATTTTTTAGTACTCAAGCATCTGAATACTAAAGCATTTAGTACTCAAGCAACATCTCAAGCAACCCTGAGAAACTGCACCAAAGAGGCTGTGGGGAGGAGTCAAGTTATATAGAAATTTGCAACAAGGGGCAGGTAGTCTGAATGTCAAAAGATTGTTGTTAATTAAGGAAACCAGATATCTCAAATTAAGGGATTTAGCATATATATGTATATATATATATATATGCCGTATATCCATCTCCCTTTGTAGACTTAACATCTTTTGAATATACCTTTTACTTAACTGGTATGCAATGATTTCATTTTTTAAAAAATGAGTGTATGAATGAATGAAATTGTTAAGATAGGTAACCACTCACCTTGCAAGGTCCAGGGGCAGTGTTTCAACGTAAGCTAAGGCCTTGAGCACAGAGAAGTGGTGGAGGCAGAAAGGGCCTGTTGGGGATAACACAGTGTGTTTCCAAGATAGCAGAGCCCATTTGGAGAGCAAGAGGCACTTGGATTTGGGAAGGGAGAGGGAACAGAGGACTGAAAGGAAGGAGGTGAGTTTAAATGGGAGTGGAGAGTCTTGAAAAGAATTTTTCTATAGTATTCATTTGACAATTGTCCCGCAGTATTTTCTCCTCCTTTAATCTCATTTTTGAAGAGTAAATACAGTATTTTACCCTCCCTCACAATTTCTTCCCTTTTGAGCTGTCATTGTAAAAAGCAATAGTTTGGAACCTCTAAAGATAGTAATTATTTGTAATCTCAAGGTAGAATTGCTTATAATTTATGTAAAAAATATCTATGTTAAGACTCACTTATAGTGTTAGAAGATTGTTATACATTTTGCCTGATAGTTTTGGAAAACAATTCAGATATAAAAGACATAATGTGTGAATAAAAATAGATCATCCGTATTAGTTAAGGTAGGTTAACTACTGAAACAAACAATCCCTGAATCTTAGAGGTTTAGCAGATTAACACTTAATATACACTAAGCTTAATGTATGGGTTACTAGTCAGACTTCTCTCCTTGATGGCCACCTTCCAGACAATGTCTCAGGGATGCTTCTGGATAACCAGATCTATTCTCTGTCTTCCCCTCTCTGCTCTGTGCCCCTATAGACTGGATCACACCGACGCCCTTGCCCTATGGCTTCCAAGCAGATTTCGCTGATGAGAAGCCCCAGTGGGAGACTGCAGAATGAGAGGAGAGCTCAGGGTCTTTGTTGTTTCAACCATGGCTCATCCTCTCCCATGACTACAGCTAGCAAGAGATGCTGTGTGTCCTTCTTTTTGATGTGAGTGTAAGAACAACGCCCCATTGTCCTAGTCTTGGGTGCTTCGTCACCCTTTGTTTGCCCACTCATATCAACAGTCTTTCTTTAAATTCTGTTCCTTCTGAATGTATCAGCTGCTTCCTGCTGGGATCCTGACACATACAGGGACCCAAATTTCTTTCATCTTATGCTGCTATCTTCAGTGCAGGCTTTGCAGGCTCCAAATCATGGATGAATGTAAATAGGCTGTGGGAAGATCTGATGGTGCCTAGTCTGGTGTGTAGGCCTTGTGAATACTTGAAATATTAAACAAGAGTGCAACTCCAGGACAAAACTTCCACTGAGGAGAAAACACTAGGAATAGGATCCAAACTGATCAGAACAAGGACAAGAGGGGCAAAGCAATAAAGGGTTCAGTCCAGTTGATCAAAGTAAACCTTACTAATTTAGAACTTTGTCATATTGAGACGTATGATAGAGCTGGCCTTAGGTCTAAAGGTTTTAGATGCTTTGGGATAATGATTATAGTCAGTTATTTTTGCTAACAAGTGAAGCAATGTCAAAGATAATCTCAAATTATTCATTAGCTATTACTGTCATATGGCTAATCATATCACTAAATGGTCCCGGACTGCCATATTCCCATCAATGCACTGCCACTCAGAACCTTGGAGTGCCTCAAGGATATGCTTTTGAAGTTTGGAACACATTATTTTGAATATCCTTAATCCTGAAGAATCTTTTTCAAAAGTAGATTAGATTTTTTACATATTTATTATTAAACACAGAAAGAAAAATGTAAGAGAAAGACAGAAGGTATGTGTAAGACTGAATGAACTAACAAATGGGGTAAAGGAAAATGAAAATGAAATGTTAATTACTACTTTGGAAAACCATTTGCACTATCTACTAAAGCTGAACATATAACTATCCTAAGACCCAGAAAATTTACTCCCAGGAATATACTAACCAAGGTATATCTTTACTCTCACCAAAAAGATGAAGTGGGTACTCAAGCAAGAAACTACCCAAATGCTCATCAACAGTAGAATGGATAAATAAATTGAGATGTACTGGCATAACACAGGAAATACTGTATAGAAATGAGAATAAATGGACTACTTTGTGGGAAAAAGACTGCAGGGGGATAAGCTTGAGAGCTGGGAGACCATTTTAAAAGTGATTACTGTCATCTAGGCGAGAGATCATGATGGCTTGAACCAAGAGCAGGGCTCTCAGCAGTTTGTGGCTAATCAGACACTGTCACATCAGATTTCCTGATATAATTTAGACATTTGAGAATTACACATTTGAAGTGTGTGTTCAAAAGAAAAGGAGACACATTAGAAAGCTACCATTTAAACACCTAGCATCACTTCCCAAAGCAATCCCATTATTTTGTGGCTTTTACTGCCTTTTGAAATTCTGTTTAATAAGGGACTCATTTAAGCTGATAAAGCCACCTGGGTAGAAAGCCACCTGGCCACAGTGGTTGCCAGAGCTCTATAGTAATTAAAACATTGAATGAAAGATTTCCTGCTTCTTTCCCATGTTTAAGCTTAAATCTTTGCAGATAAACACAGACCTTTTCTCCTTTCTATCTTTATTATGTATAGTAGTACTTTTACAAGTGCTGCTAGAGACGAGCACATGTTCTGGGTGGTGCCAAGAGAATGAAAATGGATGTGGGATGCAGATACTGTTTCTGTTCTCTGAAAAATGGTGGGCTTCCATAGTCGCTTAGTGGTAAAGAATCACCCTGCTAATGCAGGAGATGCAGATTTAATCCCTGGGTTGGGAAGATCCCATGAAGAAGGAAATTGAAACCCACACCAGTATTCCTGCCTGGGAAATTCCATGGACAGAAGAGCCTAGTAGGTTACAGCCTATGGGGTTGTGAAAGAATTGGGTATGACTTAGGGACTTCCCTTGTGGTTCAGCTGGTAAGGAATCCACCTGCAGTGCAGGAGACCTGGGTTTGATCCCTGGATTGGGAAGATCCTCTGGCGAAGGGAGAGGCTACCCATTCCAATATTCTGGCCTGGAGAATTCCATGGACTGTATAGTGCATGGGATTGCAAAGAGTCGGACATGACTGAACGACTTTCACTTTCACTTTAGGGACCACCACCACCACCAATACAGAAACCACCACTTGGTGCAAATGACGTATGAAACAAAAAGAAATCTCTCTGAGTCACTTATAAATCTGATGACCTGCAAAGAATTTAGAGTTACAGCCTAACCAGAAAATGCCCGTTTTCCTCCTCACAAAGACATCAAAGTTAAATTCTACCCTTCTCTTTGAAGCTTCTCTTCATAATGCCCTGCTTTTTGCAGGGGCTGTGTATATTGATTTATAGGTAAAGCATAAGGGTTTCTAAGGCCAAGCACGAATTATTTATGACATTCTTACTGGTGGGGTTTTATGGCCTTGCTTTATCAATTTCAGTTTAAATGTCAGTCTTCCCACAGTGCTCAGCAGACTGACAGAGTGCTAACTTGCTTAGGTAGACCTTTGATTGCAGAGATAAAGACAGCAGGACTTACTTTGGTTCCTTAGTCTCTCGAAACTGGGTGGAAAGAGCAGAGCAAACTGAGTAAACACGAAGAGTTTATAATAATATGGCTTGCAATCAGTAGTACCCATTCCTGCTGTTTAAACCTAGGTAAGTTGCCTTTCTTCTCTAAGCACAAGCCCTGGCACATAGTGAACACTCAGTGACTGTTAGCTGGTATCTAACTTTGTTTAGGCTATAATAGCATAACACCATAGGCTGGATGACTTATAAACAAGAACCAGGTATGTTCTGGTTCTGGAACCTGGGGAATCCAAGGTCTCGGCAGTGACAGACTGGGTGTATGGTAAGGGCCTGCTTCTGCCTGATGGGTGGGATCTCTCTGGGGCCTGTTTATAAGGGCACTAATCCCATTCATGAGGGCTCTACCCTAATGACCTGTCACCTGCCAAAAACCCCACTTCTGTATACCATCACCTTAGGGGTTAGGATTTCAACATCTTAATTTGGTGGCGGGGACACAAACATTCAGACCATACCCTCTAGTTATACCAGTTACTAACCCTAACCTAACCTCAACCCTATTTTTAACACAGAGAATTGAACTGTTAGCTATTGGTATAATTATTAGCTAGTTTACCCCCATGTCTGTGTAGTCCCAGCTCCATGGACCGAGCATTTAAAACTCTAGTCAATGGCACTTTGGAGTCCCATAGTTTGTGAGATCGGAAACATGGGAATCATAACGCAACTTTCCTTTTCCTTCAGCTGTCACCTCCATCCTCCTTCCAGGCCCCACATACAGCACAATTATCCACTAACTCCTGTCAACTCCATCCTTAGCAGGGTTCTCAGATCAGTTCTTTCTTCTTTACTCACCCAATCCATCAGACACCCTTTGCCCCAGTACTCTGTCCCTTTACCCTGCTTCTCTCTTCAGCAGGAGTCCTCTCTCTAAGATGTACGTCTAATTTTATCACTTCCTGGCTAAAATCCTTCACCGTTATGTTCTTGTTTCTCGTTTACCTTTCTCTCTGGACACTCTTTCTTCCTGACCCTTTGTGGTCTCCTTTCCTCTGGCTAGAATATTTACAATTTCTGAATTCATCTCCTCTGAGAAAAGGTGGCGTCTTCTTCCTGAATTTTCCTTCCTCTGTTGCTGACTCTCTTCCCCCAATCTTTGGAGACTCAGGTAATATACTGTTTCTCCATGGAAGCTTCCTGAGCAGCCTCTCTCCACTGAGTTCACCTTAGGCATCTTCTCAATGCTTTGTAGCACTTTATGCCTATTTGATTGTACCACTTATTATCCTGTTTTGTGATAGCTTTTGAAAGGGAGCACCATAGGCTCAGGGAGCTCTGTGTGTTCACCTTCATATTTCTTGCGCCTGGGAGAGAGCCTGACATCTGATAGGTGCTTGATAAATGCACTCTGAACATCCACCAATCAATACCAGGTGGCTGCTATACTGGGAGGCTGGTGTTTTCATAAGTGTAGGCAAAATATGGGCTTCCTTGGTAGCTCAGTTGGTAAAGACTGAGGAGGAATGCAGTGCATGAAACCTGGGTTCAATCCCTGGGTCAGGAAGATCCCCTGGAGAAGGAAATGGCAACCCATTCCAGTATTCTTGCCTGAGAAACACCACGGACAGAGGAGCCTGGCGGGTTATAAGAGTCAGATACGACTTAGTGACTAAACCACCACCACCACAGTCAAAATACAGAAGGAACTGCGCTTAATAAGTTTTTGTTCATTTTTAAAGTTTCTAAGTGGTACTGACATCAGGTTGTATTTTAGTCCACGACTGTGGGTGGTGCTAGTGGTAAAGAACCTGCCTGCCAATGCAGGAGACAGAAGAGATGCGCGTTCAATCCCTGGGTCGGGAAGATCCCCTGGAAGAGGAAATGGCAATCCACTCCAGTATTCTTGTCTGGAGAATCCCAAGGACACAGGAGCCTGATGGGGTCGCAAATAGTTGGACATGACTGAAGCAACTTAGCACATGGTTATATTGGACGTTCCTCAAACATAGCCCTGCTCTGTATAAATGCCATACTAACAGGTATGTAAAACATCATAACGAAATCTGAGATCACTTGCCTCTGGAGAAATAGCCTTTAGCCTATGGATAACAACCACAAGCCATAGTCACCCATCAAGGTCAATATAACAATTTGCTGACTTGGGGTTTTCCATCCAGTGGCCCAGTGGCAGTTACACTGGTTTAATATAAACCTCTACAAACCACTAAGATTAAAGTGCCATGTCTACTCACTGAAGTTCAAGGCTCACCATCACATGTCCTGGCCATACCAAAAGCTTACCTGCATGAATATTGTGGCCTCTCAGTTTTCAATTCCCACATTATGATATGTTGCATTGAAAAGGCACCAAAAAACTCTCCTATTCCTTTTGGGTTTAGAACAAGTTAAAATATGTCAAACAATAGCAAATTTGAGACCAAAATTTACTTATTAGGCTAAACACCAAGTTGAGGATGTAACTTACTGTGAGAGTCAAGTGGGTTTCCTAAATCTGATCCCAAGAATTAAGTAGACTTACCCTTCTAGTCACAAGCAATTGGGATTAGGACAGGCCTCCCCACAGTGAGGAACTTTGCAGGTAAGACTTGGATTGTGGGAATGCAAGGGAAAATTCTCACATACTGTGAGCAACTCATATCCAAAGACAATGACAGATACAGCATCTGAGCTCAACTGTGTCACTAGACTTCCCCTCGGGGTGAGTAAGCAGGGGAGATGCCAAGGATGTTAGACTAGTTGAGCTTCCTCAATACAGAAGGGAAGAGAGTTCCTACCAAACTCTGGCTCATGATAAGGGGCTCAATCAAATAACTTTCATGGTTTATCAATAAAAATGTATATATAGGAAAAGCTATTGTTCCATACCAGTATTTTGTTCTTTTTAGTTTCTGTAGTTGCCTGCTACCCTGGACTAATGGGTAAACATATGGTAATTTTGCAGCAGTCAAGAGAATGCAGGATGAATCATTTATGGATGGCTTACCATGAACTGTAATGGTGGTTACATAAAATGTCAGCCCTTTTTCCTGCTTGTGTTTTGATGCTACTCATCACAACACAAACTGAAAAAATTTCTAAGCCTTGAAGAGTGGAAAACATAAAAATAGTGCATTATCTCCATGATTTTTTTTGCATTCTTTATTTTCTATTTCAAAAGTGGTAAAATATCCCTAAGAACAAGTTAGATCAATTTGTTTTCAAACCACAACCTCTTGTAATTAAAAGACCAGTAATGGATACATAGCTTTGACCTTAACACATTAATGTTGCATTTTTAAAGCAGGCTAATATGGGGCCATGGTGTATTTCTCAGATTTAGAAGTCTGATCCCTTAATAATTCACTGTTCCTATCACTGTACCATATCAGATGCCTGCTGAACTGGAGACTAATGTTTTGGGTCAGTGTAACCAAGATACAGAGAAAAGTGGTGAGCATAGCTGATCCTTCAGGATGCCTTAGGACTTATGATTTAAAAATGTCCCCAAAAGTAGGCTTATTGGGGCTCACAAAGGAAGTACAAGGGCTAGCAAAAGAGAAGTACTGTGCCCCTGTTTGTCCATTCATGGCAATGGCATTTCCTTGGCAGAGAGGGATATAAAGTCTAGGGTTGGACTAGGTAGCTCATAAGGCCCTTTGGGAAAGTTATTGACAAGAGTTAGAATTCCATTGGTTGGTCTGGAAAATCACTTGCTCATTTCTTGCTGTGGCCCCCCAGTGAAATCTGTTTGCCAATGAGGGGGAGGAAAATGAAGACAGGAGGAGAGTCTGTGAGAGAATGAAGACACGGCCCTCACGTTGGGGATTTGCATTCTAGCCAGGGAAACAAAATGGAAGCACACAGTCATTTGAAGAATGCCAAAAGTTTGGTCAGTAAAAGAGACAGTTTATGGACATTAAAAATACCTTGGTCACGTCACTTAGCACCCCTGAGACTTACATCCTTTCTGTCTAAATTTCCTCATCTGTTATAAGGCTGTCCCAAGAGTGTGTATCTAGCAGTGTTAAGGGGCTTCCCTGGTGGTTCAGTTGGTAAAGAATCTACCTGCCAGTGCAGGAGAAGCAAGTTAGATCCCTGGGTCAGGGAGATCCTCTGGAGAAGGAAATGGCAACCCACTCCAGTATTCTTTCATGGGAAATCCCATGGACAGAGGAGACTGACGGCCTACAGTCCATAGGGTCGCAAAGAGTCTGACCTGACTGAGCAACTGAACTGAACTGAACTGAATGTTAATAATATGTTTTGTATAGGGCTGACACAAGAAACATTTACTTTCTTCAAAACCAGAGGTGTTTTATTTTTTTTTATTTTAATTGGAGGCTAATTACTTCACAATATTGTGATGTTTTCTGCCATACATTCACATGAATCAGCCATGGGTGTACATGTATTCCCCATCCTGACCCTCCCCACCCACCTCCCTCCCCATTTCATCCCTCAGGGTCATCCCAGTGCACCAGCCCTAAGCATCTTGTCTCATGCATTGAACCTGGACTGGCGATCTATTTCACATATGATAATATACATAGAACTAGAGTTTTGCATTGTTCATTATGTAACTCTTCTGTGTACACCTGAATGATAAATCCTTTCAACTCCAAATGTGAAATGAGAAGAGGACATATCCTCCATAGAAGGGAAATTTACCAGAAAAGAAATATAAACAACTAGTAAATATCAGAAAACCATGTGCCTCTTGAAAAACCTGTATGCAGCTCAGGAAGCAACAGTTAGAACTGGACATGGAACACAGACTGGTTCCAAATAGCAAAAGGAGTATGTCAAGGCTGTATATTGTCACCCTGATTATTTAACTTATATGCAGAGTACATCATGAGAAACGCTGGGTTGGAAGAAGCACAAGCTGGAATCAAGATTGCCTGGAGAAATATCAATAACCTCAGATATGCAGATGACACCACCCTTATGGCAGAAAGTGAAGAGGAACTAAAGAGCCTCTTGATGAAAGTGAAAGAGGAGAGTGAAAAAGTTGGCTTAAAGCTCAACATTCAGAAAACAAAGATCATGGCATCTGATCCCATCACCTCATGGCAAATAGATGGGGAAATAGTGGAAAGATGACTGACTTTATTTTGGGGGGCTCCAAAATTACTGCAGATGATGATTGCAGCCATGAAATTAGAAGATGCTTACTCCTTGGAAGGAAAGTTATGACCAACCTAGACAGCACGTTAAAAAGCAGAGACATTACTTTGACGACAAAGGTACATCTAGTCAGGCTATGGTTTTTCCAGTGGTCATGTATGGATGTGAGAGTTGGACAATAAAGAAAGCTTAGCACCGAAGAATTGATGTTTTTGAACTGTGGTGTTGGAGAAGACTCTTGAGAGTCCCTTGGACTGCAAGGAGATCCAACAAGTCCATTCTGAAGGAGATCAGTCCTAGGTGTTCATTAGCAGGTCTGATGTTGAAGCTGAAACTCCAATACTTTGGCCACCTGATGCAAAGAGTTGACTCATTTGAAAAGACCCTGATGCTGGGAGGGATTGAGGGCAGGAGAAGGGGACAACAGAGGATGAGAGGGTTGGATGGCTTCACCAACTCAATGGACATGAGTCTCGGTGGGATCTGGGAGTTGGTGATGGACAGGGAGGCCTGCTGTGCTGTAGTTCATGGGGTTGCAAAGAGTTGGACATGACTGAGCTACTGAACTGGAGATGCTTAACTTCATTAATAAATAAATGAAAGCTAAAACATCAATGAAAAATTATTTTCTTGAATCCCATTGTGAAGATTAAAATGTTAATTCTAGTATAAAATGCAGAAATGGGCTTTTTCATACATGAATAGGTGAAAATTGGTTAAAATTTTCTGGAAAGAAACTTGACGGTATTAAGAAGTCTAAGAGTTTTCCTAGTTTTAACCCAATAATTTCAGTTATTGAAATTTATCCCTGGGAAATAGTCATCGATATATGAAAGGATTTATCTTCAGCATTGCTTTTATTTGCTGTAACCAAACTCCCTTGCACATCGTTAAGTTAAAACAATAAGAAGTTTAGTTACATAAATTATTTATGTAAATACAGTGAAATAGTATACAAGTATTTAATTTTGGGGCCTATTTAATGGAAGATTGCTTTATTGATGTACCTTATATGAAGAAAGTACAGAGTATTCAAGATTTTATTAAACCTTGGTACTGAAAAATGACATTCATAATGACCATTTTCCAATTATGTGGGGAAATGTTCATATCACGCAGTTAAGAAAAAATAGATTAGAAAATATTATAGTATAATTATAGTTTTATATAAAAGTATATTTGTAAATGATGTTGGAACTCCACACATCAAAATAAGAATAATGATTATTTCTGGAAGCTAGGATTTTATATGATTTTAATTTCATCATTTGTGTTTTCTGTATTTATTGACTTTTAAAATTTAGTTTTAATTATTCAAGTAATAACAGAAATATTCACTGTAATAAAATATTCAAACAATACAGAAGTATAAGGTGCAAAGTTAAAGTCCACTTTTCATTGCATTTGCCTCAAGCATCCCAGTGCTGATGCTCATTAGTTAGGGGTTTCGTGCCTTCCCAGAACACTTTCTGGGGGTTCAGGAACTCCCGCCCCCTCTGCATCATTTTAGTTTGCTGGTCAGACTGGCTGCTTTCAGCCATCTTCCCTGGGATCTTAGGGATGTTGTGCTCTGCTGAATGTGGGCTGCTCTGAGACCCTCTCAGGGCTCCTGAATCTGTCAAGGGAACAAGATCTCCCTGGGGGCTCCTCTGACCACTGTCCTCCACGCTGTTGACCTGAGAGCATCTAATGTCAGGCCCTTTTCTTCTCTCCTCCTCCTGCTCTTCTTCTTTCAGTCAGACACATGTCTACTTCCTCTTTAGCTGAGTATTAACTCCTGAACTTGTTTTGCCTTTGGATTTTGAAAATTGCTCAGTGGTTCATAAGGGAATCTATACTTGTTGTGTGTGTGCTTGGTCATGTCCAACTCGGTGACCCCACGGACCGTAGCCCATCAGCCTCTTCTGTCCATGGAATTTTCCAGGCAAGAATGCTGGCGTGGGTTGCCTTTTCCTGCTTCAGAGGATCTTCCCAACTCAGGGATGGAACCTGTGTCTCTTGCGTCTCCTGCACTGGCAGGCAGATTGTTTACCCCTGTACCACCTGGGAAGCTTAAGGGAATCTTTAGGATAATGTAATTCATTCTCAATAAATCTTAGCTTTCAAGAATCTCTTGTCCCTGTTCCTCTTATCCATCCCTTCTTCCATTTTTCCTTCTCCCCTTACTCTCCTCCCTCCTTCCTTTTATCCTCTCTGTCTGATATAGACTAAAACATCATATTTATAAGTCCTCTACCTAACACTGACTCATTTCATTTTGTATTTCTGCTCAGACAATCCTTAGCCTCCAGCTAAATTGGGAGAAATTCAAATATAAGGAGAAAAGGAAATAATACAAAAAGAGTACAATGATATAGTTCAAAAAATTCGTATCAAAGTATAAAGTTAAAAATGTTATACCGTATATACAAATTTTTAAAGGTCAAGTTTATAGATCTAACTTAAACACAGTAAAACTCACACATTTTCAGGTCTACTGTGGATGAGCTTTGCCAAAGCCATACAGCCAAGTAACCAAAACCACAATCAAGATGTAGAACATTTTCATCACCCCAAACAGTTCTTTCAAGCCTCTTTTTAGTCAGTCTTTTCCCCCAACCCTCAGGCTCTTGCAGCTATTGTTTTGCCTTTCCTAGAATGTGATATAAATTACAGTATGTAATTTTAAAAACCTGGCTTCTTTCACTTAATATAGTGCTTTTGAGATTCATTCATGTTTTGTATTAGTACTAATTCAATCTTGAATTATGAATTTACAATAATTTGTTTATTTACCAGCTTGTAGACATTTAGGTTGCTTCTAGTTTCTTTTTTTTTTTTTTTTTTGGCAATTATGAACAAATTTACTATGAACATTTATGTATACTTCTTTCTGTGGACATACATTTTCATTTTTCTTAAGTAAATACCTAGGGGGTAGATTGCTGCTACTATAAGTGTATGGCTAACTTTGAAAGAAATATTAAAATGTTTTCCAAAGTGGCTATATCATTTAGCCTTACTACCACCAATGTACGAGACTTCTCATTACTCCACATCTGACACGACATTTGTTATTAGCAGATTCTCTCTCTTTTTAATTTATTTATTCTCTTTCTCTTTTTAAATCTTAGCTTTTCTAGTACGTGTGTAGTGGGGTTTCATTTTTTAAAATTTATATTTCCCTAATTGTAAACGATATTGAATATGTTTTTATGTACTTATCTGCCATTGGTATTTCTTCTTTGGTGAAGTGTCTATTTAAAAAGTTGTTTCTTACTTTGAACTGAAAGAATCTTTTATATATTTTGTCTACAAGTCTTTTATCACTTATGTATTTCGTCAATATTTTCTTCCAATCTGTGGTTTGTTGTTTCATCTTCTTAGTAGTGGCTTTCAAAGAGTGATGGTTTAGTTTTAATGAAGTCCAGTTTATTGTTTTTTTTTTAATAGCTTATACTTTTTGCGTAATATCTAAGAAAGTAATTTTTTTCTACCTTTTCTTCTAGAAGTTCTATAGTTGTAGGTTTCACATTTAGATGTATGATCCGTTTGTGTTAATTTTTGTTTGCAGTGAATGGTAAGGTTTGCAGTTCTTATTTTTGCAAGTGGAGAACCAATAACTCTAGTACCATTTACTAAAAAAATTATCTTTTCTTCATTCCATTACTTTGCTCCTTTGTCAAAAACCAATTGACCGTACATGTATAAGTTTATTTCTAGACTTTTAAATCCTGTTCTGTTAAGCTCTGTCTTTTCTTGTGCCAATACCACATTCTCTTGATTATTGTTTTATAGAATGTCTTAAAATCAGGTAGTGTGAATTCTCCAACTTTGTTTCTCCAAAATTAGTGTGTATAGTCTATCCTTTCTTTTCTATATAAATTTTATAGTCAGCTGCTCAGTTTCTGTAAAAAGTTGGAATTAGTGTTGAAATTGTATTAAAATGATAGATCATATTGGGCAGAATCGATATTTTTAACACATTGAGTTTTCCCATCTGTGAACACAGTGCATCTCTACTCATTTACTAAAATCTTTTGTGATTTGTTTCATCACTGCTTAATGGCTTTTACCATACAAATTGTGCACATGTTTTGCTATATTATCCCTAAGTATTTGTGATTTTGGATGGTATTAGAAATGATAACTGTAGTTAAAATTTAGATTTTTCATTACTAATTTATAAAAACACAGTTGACTTTTGTGTTCTGACTTTGTATTTTACAGCTTTGCTAAATCCATTTAGAACTTAATTAGAATTTTTGTAAGTTCTTTGGACTTTCTTTATAAACAGTTTTATTTCTTCATTTCCAATAGTCTATTATTACTATTATTATTATTCTAGGCTGTTTCACTCTGGCTAAGCCTTGCAGTACAGTGTTCAATAAGCTTTAAGAACAGACATCCTTGATATAGATCTTTTCAATCTTATAAATTATTGTCAGCTTACTGAATGGAAATGGTATATCATTTAAAAAAGCTGTATTTCCCTGCTTACTAGTGAAATTGAATATCTTTTAGTATATTTACCGACTGTTTCCTATGATAATTGCTTCCATATATCCTTTGTAAATTTTCCCTTCACTTGTTTAGCGTCTTCGATTTGTGTACTTCTGCATATTCTGGTTATTAATCTTGTGTATGTTGCAACTATTTTCTCCCAGAATATTGCTCATCTCAATTTAATAAAATGGGTTTGGAATATAGAAGTTTTAAATGTTATGAGTCAAATACATCAGGCTTTTTTCTTTTATGATTTTTGAGTTTGTAGCTTTCTTAAGAAGGCTTTTTCACTCTAAGAAAATATAGATATTGTCTTATAATTTATTAATCTACTTTTACAGTTTTGCTTTATAAGATTTAGCTCTTTAATTTATCTGGAATTTCTGTGCAGTGTGTGAAAGAGGTAGTTTTATAAACAGTTGAGGTAGTTGTATAAATGGTTAACCAATTGTTTCAACATTTATTTAATTGAATATCTTATAGTTCTTGCATTGCTTTGAAATGCCTTATTTACATTTTATGAAATGTTCATATGTCAATGTGTGTCTTTCTGGATTCTAATTTTTGTCCCTTTACCTTCTTTTTCTGGAGTTTTGCTAGTACCATATGATTTTTCTAGAGACTTTCATGTTTTGCTCTTGTACAGGAATTCTACATGGCAGATCCTGTGGAGAGGCTTAATCAAAGCCCATTCCAATCCCTTTCAAAAGCAAGAAGGCTCAAGGCTACACTGCATAGATATTCTTGCAGCTGCAGTTCTGTTTGAGCTTTAATATTTAAAAGGCAAAGTGATCTGCAATGTTTTGGAGGCTGCTCTTGGCCACTCTGCTAGTGAGCATAGGGGAGAATACGTTTGGTTTTGTTTCAGCAAATGTAGCAGAGATGCCATTCTAAACTCCTGCTTTGGTGCAAATATGGGGCATGATGAAGTCAGTAACTTCCTGACTATATGAGAAGCAGCTGCTCTGTTGGAGGCCTAATCCTGCATTAAGATTTTGGGAGATGGTCCTGGACACTCAGACCAGGTTTGTTTTGTTCAGCTTCGTGATGGTTCTGGTACAGTACTTAATATCTAGAATGATTCTCCTTTGTGCTAATTCAGTTCAGTTCAGTTCAGTCGCTCAGTCATGTCCGACTCCTTGCAACCCCATGAATCGCAGGACGCCAGGCCTCCCTGTCCATCACCAACTCCCAGAGTTCACCCAAACTCATGTGCATCGAGTCGATGATGCCATCCAGCCATCTCATTCTCTGTCATCCCCTTCTCCTCCTGCCTCCAATCCCTCCCAGTATTAGGGTCTTTTCCAGTGAGTCAACTCTTTGCATCAGGTGGCCAAAGTATTGGAGTTTCAGCTTCAACATCAGACCCTGTAATGAACACCCAGGACTGATCTCCTTTAGGATGGACTGGTTGGATCTCCTTGCAGTCCAAGGGACTCTCAAGAGTCTTCTCCAGCACCACAGTTCAAAAGCATCAATTCTTCGGTGTTCTGCTTTATTTATTGTCCAACTGTCACATCCATACATGACCACTGGAAAAACCATAGCCTTGACTAGATGGACCTTTGTTGGCAAAGTAATGTCTCTGCTTTTTAACATGCTGTCTAGGTTGGTCATAACTTTCCTTCCAAGGAGTAAGCGTCTTTTAATTTCATGGCTGCAGTCACCATCTGCAGTGATTTGGGAGCCCCCCAAAATAAAGTCAGTCACTCTTTCCACTGTTTCCCCATCTATTTCCCATGAAGTGATGGGACCAGATGCCATGATCTTAGTTTTCTGAATGTTGAGCTTTAAACCAACTCTTTCACTCTCCTCTTTCACTTTCATCAAGAGGCTCTTAGTTCCTCTTCACTTTCTGCCATAAGGGTGGTGTCATCTGCATATCTGAGGTTATTGATATTTCTCCCGGCAATCTTGATTCCAGCTTGTGCTTCTTCCTGTCCAGCGTTTCTCATGATGTACTCTGCATAGAAGTTAAATAATCAGGGTGACAATATACAGCCTTGACATACTCCTTTTCCTATTTGGAACTAGTCTGTGTTCCATGTCCAGTTCTAACTGTTGCTTCCTGACCTGCATACAGATTTCTCAAGAGGCAGGTCAGGTGGTCTGGTATTCCCATCTCTTTCAGGATTTTCCACAGTTTATTGTGATCCACACAGTCAAAGGCTTTGGCATAGTCAATAAAGCAGAAATAGATGTTTTCTGGAACTCTCTTGCTTTTTCGATGATCCCAGTGGATGTTGGCAGTTTGATCTCTGGTTCCTCTGCCTTTTCGAAAACCAGTTTGGACATCTGGAAGTTCACGGTTCACGTATTGCTGAAACCTTGCTTGGAGAATTTTGAGCTAATTAGATGAATTTTATTTTCTAAAGATGAGCCCTGACATGATACATCTGCCATCATATTTATTTTTTATCAGTTGAGGGATAGGAAGATTTAATTCTTATAATGGGTTCTTTTGTCCTTTTTGCTTCTATACCAATGTTTACTTTACGTATTCTAATAATAATAGTAACAAAACCCAAGTCCACAAAACATTTTTAAATGATGCAAAATTTTATTGTAGATTTTGTAGGGAGATGGTTTGGGCTACTCTCTGCATATCTCCTGATAAAACTAAGAAAAACCCTCCATAGAGACTTTTATTCTCCTCCCAAAATTCTTCTCAGCTGTCATTTTCTAAATTTCTTTCCCAATTCTTTTCCCACAGGCCTCTTTTACTATCTGAATCCCTCACTTTCTTCCCCTCTCCCCACACATCATGATAATATTGTAGTATTAAAAAATTTAAGAATAAACAAACTCATAGTGAAATGTTTCCTGGGAAATTAAAGGAAACCATACAGGTGTTTCCCATTTAAAGGGTTAGAATTCAAAGCAGTCGTTGGAAAGCATTGTTCTTCCCAAATTTGCATAAGGAGACAGAGACTCATTAATCTTGCCCTGAGATTGTGTGTGTCTGTTAGTTGCTCAGTGATGTCCTATTCTCTGTGACCCTATGGACTGTAGCCCACCAGGCTCCTCTGTCCATGGAATTCTCCAGGCAAGAATACTGGAGTGGGTGTCCATTTCCTTCTCCAGGGGATCTTTCTGATTCAGGGACTGAACCCATCTCTGTTATGTCTTCTGCATTGCAAGCAGACACTTCACACTGTCTGAGCCATCCAGGAAGCTGCCTGATAATTAGAGAAACACAAATAATTAGCTTTCTCAGGGCCTATTCATTTTAGTTATTAAAATATTGTCTTTAAGATTCAAACTCACCCTTGAGGTTTTGCTTTGTGACATGGGCGTGGGAATACAAACTGCATTTCTGTGTTGCTAGCTGGCTCTGTTAGACTCTGTCATTAGGGGGCGCTAGAGGGAACGTGGAGGCTGGCAGAAGGGGGAAGGACTTGCTGCCTTCTGCTCACCTGATTTTGTGTCATTCCAGCAATGCTTCTTTACAGTGACGGCAGCAGGTCATTTCCACAGTAGCAGCAGAGTCCAGTTTGCAGGTTTTCTAAAACAAGAAAAACTAGGGTCGTTGTGTGTCCTCTCAGAGACACCAGTACCTTCTGGTTTTGCCACACAGGGGATTGTTCATCTGGCTCACTGTTTGTGTCTCCAGTATCTGGAGCAGTGTTTGATAGAAGGAAACTAATAAATACTTTATGAATGAATAAATTTAAAATTTTATACAGGCTGGGAATATGGTAGATTTAAAATGTCAAAAGAGAGTCTCTTTCCCGCCCCCCCCCCCTCCCCCGCAAATTCAGATACTATCTTAGGGACTCTGCATTACTTTTTACTAATGTAGGGAATAATTGTTTCATTTTTAGACAAGGAAATTGAGGCTCAAAGACATAAGCAAATCAAATAACTCATCCAACTTTACAAATCTTATAAACAACAGAACTGAACTTCAAACTCTGGTCCCTTCTGAGTCTTAAACCTGAGCTCTTTTCCCTCTTCCCTATAACAGTTTGGTATTTTTATGGACCAGTGGTGAGATTCACTGGCAAAGTATACGTGTTCTGATGTTACATATGTATACATTAAGGGTGTGTTTCTATAAGGAGCAAAGATTTGAGAAATAGTACTGTTATGATGTCCATGTGTCTAGTGAAAACTCATGGATATTTGAGATAAACGATGCTTTATAAACTCTGAGAGTGATCAGCAGCATACATTCCGGAGTCAGGAGATGTGGGTTCTATTTCTGGCTCTGAGGCTAATTAGCTTTGTGACCTTAGGTAGCCCCAGGATCTCCCTGTGTTTCACTTCTTTCCTCTGCAAGGGGAGGCCGCCAATTGCTGGGACTTGAGATGCACCTACCATCTAGCCCTGTAATCGGGTGTTTCTATATGTGATACGGGTTTCCCCAATGACTCAGTGGGTAAAGAATCTGCCTGCAATGCAGCACACACAAGAGACTTGGGTTTGATCCCTGGGTCAGGAAGACCCCCTGGAGGAGGGCATCGCAACCCACTCCAGTAATCTTGCCTGAAGAATCCCTTGAACTTAAGAGCCTGACAGGGTCAGGCTGTTGACCTTGTCCAAAGGGTCACAAAGAGTTTCACATGACTGAATGACTAAGCATGCATGCATATGTGATATAAAAGTGAACTAGCTTGCCCAGTGCAGACAGTGGGAATCATGTAAATATAACTCAGGTACTAAATAATCAATAGGATAGACCCACTCTTCTTCCACTGAAATATTTGTATTGCCACCCATGAATATCTATTCTTATAATTTATGGTTTTTGCTCTAGGAAGACTTTGCAAAAACATAAAGTAATATAACATACTTTGTCCTTTTAAAGATTAAGTTAGCTACCTTGAAACTAAGATGATTTCTGAAGGTCTGTGTTGTTTAGAAGCTTTATTTTTCACAATGAAAAATTAAATGGAGGATTCTGTTTTCCTTTTACTGGCATCATGGAAGGGTCTATTGGGAGGCTTCTCCCATTAGGTGAATGAAATAAGGCTTTCTATTTATTTGTCCTTGAGTTATTTCTAAAAGGAAGCACTAAAATATCTTGGTTAAATTTTCTTCTCTTTGTGGTTTTGAAATTCAGTTTTTGTAGGGGAGGGATGTATGGGAAAGATTTTTTTTTAATGACTCAATCAGTTGAAAAGAATAGTTGCATCACGACCTAAATTCACTGATATGTCTGTCCATTAGTTGAGCACCTGAGGGGCACCCAACATTCTCATGGATTTAATGATCTCCAAAACTTGTTACTTTTTCCAATCCTATGGATTGTAGCCATCCAGACAGCTCTGTCCATGGGATTCTTCAGACAAAACATACTGAAGTGGATTGCCATTCCCTTCTCCAGGGGATCTTCCTGACCCAGGGATTGAACCTGTATCTCTTATACCTCCTGCATTGGCAGGAGGGTTCTTTACCACTAGTGCCTCCTGAGAAGCCGCTAAAACTTGTTACCACTATAGCATACAGGTAATAAAGATGCCATTTCCGTTCCCTCAAATGTGCCACTCTCTCTCACTTCCAAGGGAGACAGTGAAAGACGGAAGGGTAGAATTTCAGTAGAAAACACCCCAGACTGGGACTTGGCAGTTCCTGAGTTATGATTCTCCACTGGCCAGGGATTTCTTGTCATCTGGGCCAAGTGCCGATCTTTCTCTGGGCCCCACCTGTAAAGGGAATGTTGGAGGAAAATATCCCTGAAACCCTTTCTGGTTCTACTAATCTGTGCTTTTACAGCTGAATTTTGCAAACTTCCATAGTCTAGAGGAGACTGGATGAAGGGGAGCTGATTGAAGAAATTGGGACTGGAGAAGGCTGTTATGAGTAAGGAATACTTGAAACTGAAAAGGTGGAGAGCCCACCACGACAGAGGCCTCCCAGTGGCTGTGACTGGATCCCCACACAGACAAGCAGCCCAGGCCTGCCTTTGCCTGGAGTCCTGTTCGGATGAGTAAGGCTGTCTGGATGAGGCTAATGGAGGCCTAACTAGGCTTTTCCAAAGGAGTCAGGAGAGGGCTTTAATCTGGTGCAGGCTACTTGGCTAATTGTCTTTGTGCAGTTGGGTCCTGGGAGTAGCAGAACAAGAACCAGTTCTCTCAGAGGGCGACGTACCATTTGTTCAAGTGGTTATATTTAATAACCCAAGACCTCCCGGGACAGAGACTGATATGAGGAAATGTTATTTATTCTCCCTTCACAATCCAAAGTGTCACATTCTTCTAGGTCAAAACTGTATCTTTCTTTTCTACCTGATTTAATGCAGATAATTTCTATTTTAGTAACCTCCAAGAATCCTATCTATCAAGGAGAGAAAGAGAAAAAGGGACCGTAGAAAAAGATTCCTTAGGTTAAATATTTTCAAATTGCAATTTATTTGGGTGTTGATGCAGTAAAACTAGTGTCCAGATAATGGTCTCATTCATTTTAGATTTTTAATCTAGTTGTATTGTAGTTAGTCACAAAAAAGAGTCCCAGGCCTGGAGGGACCTTTTAGTGAAGATCTAGTCTGTGGTGTGCTGGTAAACTGGCTATCTGAAAACAAAGGTCCAGATTTGTAGAATTTGCTGATTTCTGTGATGTAATTGGGCTTCCCAGGTGGTGCTAGTGGTAAAGAACCCCCTTGCCAATGCAGGAGATGTAAAAGACGTGGATTCGATTCCTGGGTCAGGAAGGTCTCCTGGAGGATGGTGTGGCAGCCCACTCCAGTATTCTTGCTTAGAGAATCCCATGGACAGAGAAGCCTGGTGAATTACAGTCCATAGGGTTGCAAGGAGTCAAATACGACTGAAGGGACTTAGCAAGTATGCACAAGATACAAATATTCTCACAATGGCCAATTCCAAGGTATCAGTGTGATGTCACTGAGTCTGGAGGTGCACAAACTGGCTTTGGTCATCTGATGAGAGTCAGCTTCAGCACATCCCTGAACAGCCTTAGTGAGCAGATATTATAAGGGATGTGGAGGTGATACAGTTCATTAATGAAGGCTATCTAAAAGACCAATAGGATTGAAGGACTGGACAGCTTCTGAAAGGTGCAGTGAGCCAAGGTGAATTTTAGGTGATTATTGAAAAATGAAATGGAAACATACAGATGAATATAAATGTCAGAGCTTGAGAGAAAAAAATAGCTTTTTCCTAAACTTAAAAGTAATTTTAAAAAGGAAAAAAGAAAGTAATAGAAGAAATTGCATGAAAAATGCCAATAGTTTCAATTATATAAAACTTCTTAATGTAAAAAAAAGCACACAATATTAATGGAAAAAGTAATAAGCTGGGAAGCTTTCTATCTAAATATGAGAGAGAAATGATTTATAAACTTTCTATGTTAATAATTCATACAAATCAATTGAAAATACTGGTATGATAAACATAAATGAGCAGAGCTTAGACAATGAGATACTAATGACTAATAAAACCAGATAGCAAATATATGCAAATTAAAACAGTAAACATGTTAAAAATTAGCATACCCAATTCAGGTTAGGGTCTTCCAAGAAATGTATCCTCATATTGCTAAAAGATATGAAAATTGATAAAATATTTTTTCTGGTAGCAAACTGAAATCAGGTCCTTTCTGGCAGCAAACTGAAATTTTAAAATTGAAATTTGGGGCTTCAATTTCATAATTCTACTTCTAGGAATTTAGAAGCTAAAAAAATAGTAAATACTAAAGAAACATTAAAATAGCTGATAAGATAATTGTTCATAAATTATGAAACATTCCTTTGCAGGAATCTTATATAACCATTAAAATATTTCTAAGTTTTTAAATGACTTTGCTGTGTAATATAGCAAAAAATCTAGAGCTGGGTATATGGTATAATCTCAACAATATAAAACATAGTGTATAACAGAGAAAGGGCTTCTCTAGTGTCTCAGACAGTAGAGAATCTGCCTGCAATGCAGGAGACCTGGGTTTGATCCCTGGGTCAGGAAGATCCCCTGAAGAAGGGAGTGGCAACTCACTCCAGTACTCTTGCCTGGAAAATCCCACGGACGGAGGAGCCTGTTGGGCTACAGTCCATGGGGTCGCTAAGAGTCAGACAGGACTGAATGACTAACAGTTTCACTTTCACACTTTCAACAGAGAAAAGAATGGGTGAAATATGCTAACAACAGTTATTTTAGGATGGTGGCATTATGACAGTTATTATCTCTAAAAAAAACTTTCAAAATGGTTACATGTTGCTTTTATCATTAGGGAAAAAATACTCTTTGGATAAAGGCAGAATTGTACTTTCTTTGGGGTAAACTTTGAAAAGGCTTCTATAAAGTGCCATTTTCCTTAACATCCCAGCCATCAGATTTTTGTTTATCTATATCAGTAAGAGAAGATTTATAACCTATAAGCATAAAATAATATAAAATATGGACAACAGTAATTAAAATTACATGGATGAGAGGATTTCCACAAGTGTTAAAATGGATATCTTTTATTTTTTTTTATTTTTATTTTTTGTAAGTACTAGTTATTTTATTATGGCATAAAGGTCTATTTGTATACATTAACTCAGTTTTACAGTAAAAATACTTTATGTACAACTGTAAAGAAACTGCTGCACAGATAGTTCCAACATAAAAACTGGTTGCTTTTTAAAAGGTCATTGAGTTGTCTGATACATAAGTTGGAAAATACTTTCTCTGTAGAAAATGGTAAAAATGGTATTTCCCAGGCTAGCCCAACGAGCCCATTTAAACCGTACAGTAGTTGAATTATATATTTATAAATATGGTTTGAATTCTGGGATCCAGGAGAAAGTTTAGCTTCATTTATTGAGTCATGTTGTCCTAAGCCGTGTAAAATGAAATTCCCATTCATCTTCTCCCTTACACTCCTGAGTATTTCCTCCTAAAGGACAAGTACACTGTCCTACTTGATAAACCAACCCATTCCTATCCAAACTTAAATGTCTGGGTTGTTATTTAAGTATGTCCAGTATCTCAGCAAAAGCAGAGTTTAATAAACCGTGATCCACAAGGCAGGAGTAGTTGGTCATCAACTACCTAACTTCCTCTGGTTTAAATGGGAAACCATGAGGAGGTCAAGCGATAAGACTGACAAGTGGATCAAAGAAGAAAAGCCAAGAGAATGTGAGAGCAGAGACATCCAGTCAGGATTCAAAAACAGAGCTAAAATCTTAATAGAAAAAGAATGCTGTCTCAAGAACCAAGGAGTTTGAGTTGGTAATCTGAGAGCCCCTTACTGAAAATGTGACTGAGTAAGCAGCAGTTGGCTATAAAGACCCAGTCAGAGAAACCAGTGTCTAACAAGATTTCAATTGTTCAAAATAATTAAATGAAAGTAAGATAGGCCATGTGTTTGAATTCCTCATGTCATAGTTTATTTGCTGAAATTCCCAGTACAGAAATTAAAGCAAGAAGACAATGCTACTCTTAAACTCCTATACCATGTACAAAGTTTCTCAGAGAAATAACACTTGAGACCTCAGAGCAATACTGGCCAGGGGCTATTTTAGGTTCTTTGGTTCCCTCAAAGCAACTTAAAAATAACCATAGTTTGTTCTTAAAAAGAACTCTAGGTAGCTGCAACCTTTCAATGAGGTAGCAGTCTAATAGGAAGAGATCCTATACTGTGGCTGTATCAGCTAGGCTTTAAGAAATGAAACTGGATCGTTGTACCTAAAATCCCCAGCTTGCCTGTTACTAGAAAGACTAACATCATTTAAAAAGAAGCTTTATCATGCACCTTCACTTGTTCTTCTCTTTGCTCTCAATATACATGTTTCCTTCTTGCTGTAGAAAATATTTTCAATGGTTTTTTTGACTCTTCAGCAATGCAAGTCTCTGCCCCCTATTCCCCTAGTTCCTTCTTGGTAAATAATGTTAATTTTCCAATAGGAGGTGGAGTACATTATCATCAAGCACCATTTATCTAGCCTCCTTACTTAGGAAGAAAGTTATGGGGCCATTTTATACACCTGGAATTCCTTAAAGATACTTGCTTTCTAGTAAAACACTTGTATTTACACATATACATTATTTTTAAAATCTGTGAAGAATTCACTGAGGCATGAAATCACCTTTTATTGAGAAGCTAAAAATGTATCAAAATGCACATAACAATGGCTAATCTAAATACTATCTCCTATCAAATGTACCACCATCCTCCAAATCTAGAGCATATGCAGGCATAAACTGTATTAATCACAGTTAAGTGTGAAACCGTGCTTCCAAACATTGCTATTAATTCTCAAAAGATATATGCTAGAACCATAGAAGTAATTGGTGGGCAAGTGGCTGAGGAATACCAGTTAGAAAACAAAGCTTTGAGTGCTCAAAGTGCTTCTCTAGAAACTGTTGTATTCCCCATGGTATTTAGGAAGGGCACTATTAAGAATGAGTGTGAGTGATAGTTGCTCAGTCATGCCTGACTCTGCAACCCCATGGACTGTATAGCCTGCCAGGCTCCTCTGTTCATGGAATTCTCCAGGCAAGATTACTGGAGTGGGTTGCCATTTCCTTCTCCAGGGGATCTTCCCAACCCTGGGATCCTGCATTGCAGGACAGTCTTCACCATCTGAAGCCTACTATTAAGAGACATTGCTAAGTATAAAGACAGGTCAACTTAAAAAGTATCAGCAGATACATGCTTCACTTTATCTTATAATCTATAAACAATACATTAGAATATGTAATGAATCCATACACCTTCTCAAAAGGAATACCCAAGACGGAAGTAGCAATAAAGTTATAAATGATAGTCATCAATCAGATGAAATAATTTAGATGAAGCTTTTCTCTTTCAAAGAGATGTGGACTGGGCAAGTGGTCAGGAAGGAAATACAATATACTTTTAACTTTGTATGAAAGATAATGTTCAGTTCCACATTGCTGAACACAGTTCTATTTTTGCCAAATAAATCCTCTACTTCAGGTTACTGTCCAAATGCTTTATTAAAACTCCGCTTCTGGCCTTTGTTTTGGAATCTGTTACTTTTGTTGCCACCTCCTGATCGCTGTCCTCTGAAGCTTCTACTTCTTTCCCACTGTCCTCTGCCACCTCGGTTGCCCTCGCGCTGTCCCCTGAAGCCTCGATTGCCTTCCCGCTGTCCTCGGAAGTTGCGATATCCTTCCCGTGGACCTTCTAGCTCTGGCTGCTCTGTGGCCACAGAAAGCTGCCAGCGCCGTGAATCATGCCACTTTCCCTGTACTTCTGTTACTGATGCAGTAGGGATATCAAAGCAAACACCCTGCTTTCCTTTGAGAAAGACCATTCCCTTCACTTTGGAATCAATATCCTCACCCAGCTGCTCTTAAGTTCTTTCCAAGCATAACTAATGTTTGGCATTTCAATTGAGCACCGCAAGATCATGGTCACAAAGAAGACAGATGTCTTTGACATTTTGAAAAACAATCTCGAGTCTTTAGTACACTATCAAGTGACATCAGCTGTTTGTCAGACTGAGCAGCACTTGTATTGTGCTTTACCCTTTAACCATGCGTGTAGGTTCATTGCATCACTTTGTTAAACTTCACAACACTTGGAGGCAGGAATAAGTACTATCATCTCCAATTTGCCACTGGAAACCTGATTCAGGACTTATGACTCAAATCTGGATCTTCTCATGAGAAATTCCAAGCACATTCCACTGTACTATATAGTTTCTCTAGAGTTTTCAAGTAGTCCAATAGGGTCCTGACAACAAAATCAGAAGTGTAAAATAAATTTTTGTTATAAGATTTTTTAGTTCTGAAGCTCTATTTTAGTTTTGGAGGCCATCGTGCCATCTGGAATTGCTATCCCATTTAGCTGAGACTGAGTAATGTTTTCTGACCCATCTCTCTCTAGTCTCTCAGTCGTGTCCGACTCTTGTGACCCCGTGGACTGTAGCCTGCCAGGTTCCTCTGTCCATGGGATTCTCCAGGCAAGAATACTGGAATGTGTTGCCATTTCCTTCTCCAGGGGATCTTCCCAACCCAGGAATCGAACACAGATCTCCTGCATTGCAGCCAGATTCTTTACCAACTGAGCTACGAGGGAAGCCGCTAATTTTCTTCTCTCTTCTTCCCAAGATTCTCTCTACCAGACAGGAGATAGATGGCTGTGACATATAGGGCTGCTGCATAGTACAACTCCAGAAAGTACAATTCATCGTAAACGATGTAAATGGCATCTTCTGGAATTGTGCAGTGCCCAGCCCATGTAGCCATACATGCCTTCGGTGACACAGGGATGAATCTTGCTTTTCACTATGGTACTCAGTTCAGATAGTGTTCATCCTGAGGATGGTTCAGTAGTATTCTCTTGTTTGTGTGTGTGTGTGTGTGTGTGTGTGTGTGTATATATATATATATATATATATATATATATATATATATATACCACATCTTTATCCATTTATCTGTTGATAGACACAGGTTGCTTTCATGTCCTGGATATTGTGAATAGTGCTTCAGTAAATATTGGAGTGCATATATCTTTTAGAACAAGAGTTTTCTCTGACTATATGCTTGGCAGTGGGATTGGTGAATCATGTGGTAATTCTATTTTCTGTCTTTAAGGAACCTCTGTACTATTTTTGATAGTGACTGTATCAATTTACATTCCCACCAACAGCGTAGGAGTGTTCCCTTTTCTCCACACTCTCTCCAGCATTTATTATTGGTAGACTTTTTGATGATGGCCATTCTGACCAGTGTGAAGCGATACCTACCTCATTGTAATAATAATTTTGATTTGCATTTCTCTAATAGTTAGCAATGTTGAACATCTTTTCATATGCCTATTGGTCATCCATATGTCTTTGGAGAAATATCTTCTGCCCAGTTTTTGACTAGGTTGTTTGGTTGTTTGCTGCTGAGTTGTATAAGCTCTTTGTATATTTTGGAAATTTAGCCTTTGTCAGTCTCATTGTTTGCAAATATTTTCTCCAAGTCCATAGGTTTTCTTAAAATTTTATTTATGGTTCCCTTTGATGTGCAAAAGCTTACAAGTTTGGTTAGGTCCCATTTGCTTATTTTTGCCTTTATTTCTATTTCTATGGCATAAACTTTTAGTCACTGAAGACAACTTTAGATTCTTAACAGCCACTGGAAGGACTATGTCTAACAAACTTTATTAAATTAACCCTTATCTTTCACCAGTTTTTCTCTGTATACTACTTTCCCACAGTTTGCTAGCCCTAAAAGCCTAAACGACTTTTCTTTTGTCTTGTTAAATTTGTTGTTCTTTGTTGAGATGCTTTGTAAGCCCAAGTTCTAACCACCTCTTTGAGTTACTGATATATGTGCACTGTGTACTGCACATATTAATAAATTCATTTTTATCTTGTTAATCTGTCTTTTATTGGTTTAGCTAGCAGGGTCCTCAGCCACTGAATCTAGGAGTGAGGAGGGAAAAATGTCCTCCCCCAACAAGAGGAAACCACAGGATGCATCTAAACTTGAGCTTGGGCATGGAGGATGAGGCCAAATGCTGGCGGTTTACCCGGTGCAGTGGAGAATCTAGGACCTCTCAGCCACTTAACTGAGATCCTTAGTGTGAAAAAGATGTGCAAGTGCCTGGGGTGGGCAGGAAATGAGCTTGAGGCCCCAGGTTTGAGTTATCTGGCCCGCCATGGCACCAGTCTCCCTCCTATGGCCTTTCCAGACCCTTCCCACATGAAGGCTTCTCATCATCTCTGCCCTTCTTTTCCTTACTCTGACTCCCCTGGTGGCTCAGATGGTAAAAGTGTCTGCCTATAATGTGGGAGACATGGGTTTGATCCCTGGGTCAGGAAGATCCCCTGGAGAAGGAAATGGCAACCCACTCCAGTACTCTTGACTGGAAAATCCCATGGACGGAGGAGCCTACAGTCCATGGGAAGGCAGAGTCGGACATGACTGAGCAACTTCACTTTTCCTTACTCTCCTGTCAGCCCATCTCCAGGCCAGTGGGATGGTAGGTTATATCTGTCAGCATCTAACTAGGAAAATAGAATCCTTATCTGGTAGTTCAGTAGAGGGAATTTAGTAGGGGGAGGCAGTTTTTGGAAAAGTTGTATGGCCAACCAGGAGACAGTGAGACAGCCCAGAAATCAGAATAGCAAGAAGTTCAGGTGACAAATGGGAAAAGTCCTATAGTCCAGGAGGCATGGCTACCTGGTGGGAGCTAGAAACAAGGTTGGGGCTTGCTAGGTGATACCTGAGATTCAGAGGGTAGAGATATCTTGATAGGAGCTAGAATTCTGGAGATGAGACAGATGCTGCTGGAGAGGTTGCCCAAACCAGAGAGTGGGGGAGGAATATATTGGCTTCCCTCTTCCTTCTGTTCTGATATCTACCCCTCACCCTGCCTGCCTCCCCAGGTTCAAATTGGCTGAACCCAGTGAAAATCAGTAAAGGAGCCTAAGAAATGTAGTTTTAGGTGTCAGCCTCCTGCAGACAGACCAGAGCAGGGGAGGGGTCGGGGGATGGAAGCAAGAGCAAATGGAAGGCTGATCAGTATGTGGGTGAAGATGTCAGGACAGATAGAGGGAGAGTTCTAAGACCCTATTACATACTTTAGTTAGTTTATGCATACAGCCTTGACGTATTCCTTTCCAAATTTGGTACCAGTCTGTTTTTCCATGTCTGGTTTGAACTGTTGCTTCTTGACCTGCTTACAGATTTCTCAGGAGGTAGGTAAGGTGATCACATATTCCCATCTCTTTAAGAATTTTCCACAGTTTGTTGTGATCTACTAAAGTCAAAGGCTTTAGTGTAATCAATAAAGAAAAACTAGATGTTTTTCTGTAATTCTCTTGCTTTTTCTATGATCCAACGAATGTTGGCAATTTGATCTCTGGTTCCTCTGCTTTTTCTAAATGCAGCTTGAATATCTGAAAGTTCACGTACTGTTGAAGCCTGGTTTGGAGAATTTTGAGCATTACTTCATTAGCGTGTGAGATGAGTGCAATTGTGTGGAAGTTTGAACATTCTTTGGCATTGCCCTTCTTTGGAATTGGAATGAAAACTGACCTTTTCTAGTCTTGTGGCCACTGCTGAGTTTTCTAAATTTCCTGGCATATTGAGTGCAGCACTTTTATAGCATCATCTTTTAGGATTTGAAATAGCTCATCTGGAATTCCATCACCTCCACTAGCTTTGTTCATAGTGATGCTTCCTAAGGCCCATTTGACTTCACATTTCAGGATGTCTGGCTCTAGGTGAGTGATCACACCATCGTGATTATCTTGGTCATGAAGATCTTTTTTGTATAGTTCTTCTGAGTATTCTTGCCACCTCTTCTTAATATCTTCTGCTTCTGTTAGGTCCATACAGTTTCTGTCCTTTATTGTGCCCATCTTTGCATGAAATGTTCCCTTGGTATCTCTAATTTTCTTGAAGAAATCTCTAGTCCTTCCCATTCTATTGTTTTCCTTTATCTCTTTGCACTGATCACTGAGGAAGGCTTTCTTATCTCTCCTTACTATTCTTTGGAACTATGCTTTCAAATAGGTATATCTTACCTTTTCTCCTTTGCTGTTTGCTTCTTTTCTTTTCTCAGCTATCTGTAAGGCTTCCTCAGACAACCATTTTGCCTTTTTGCATTCTTTTTTCCTGGGGATGGTCTTGATCCCTGCCTTCTGTACAGGTTCACAAACCTCAATCCATAATTCTTCAGGCACTCTGTCTATCAGATTTAATCCCTTGAATCTATTTGTCACTTCCACTGTATAATTGTAAGGGACTTGATTTAGGTCATACCTGAATGCTCTACTGGTTTTCCCTACTTTCTTCAATTTAAATCTGAATTTTGCAAGAAGGAGTTCATGATCTGAACCATAGTCAGCTGCTGGTCTTGTTTTTGCTGACTATATAGAGCTTCTCCGTCTTTGGCTGCAAAGAATATAATCAATCTGATTTTGGTATTGACCATCTGGTGATGTCCATGTGTAGAGTCTTCTCTTGTGTTGTTGGAGGGTGTTTGCTATGACCAGTGCGTTCTTTTGGCAAAACTCTCTTAGCTTTTACTCTGCTTCATTTTGTCCTCCAAGGCCAAATTTGCCTGTTACTCCAAGTAGCTCTTGACTTCCTACTTTTGCATTCCAGCCCCTTTGATGAAAAGAACATCTTTTTTGGGTATTAGTTCTAGAAGGTCTTGTAGGTCATTGTAGAACTGTTCAACTTCAGCTTCTTTGGCATTAGTGGTTGGGACATAGACTTGGATTACTATAATATTGAATGGTTTGCCGTGGAAATGAACAGAAAACATTTTGTTATTTTTGAGATTGCACCCAAGTACTGCATTTCGGACTCTTTTGTTGACTATAATGGCTACATTTCTTCTAAGGGATTCTTGCCCACAGTAGTAGATATAATGGTCATCTGAATTAAATTCTCCCATTCCAGTCCATTTTAGTTCACTGATTCTGAAAATGTCGATGTTCACTCTTGCCATCTCCTGTTTGACCACTTCTAATTTTTCTTGATTCATGGACCTAACATTCCATATTCCTATGCAATATTGCTCTTTACAGCATTGGATTTTACTTCCATCACCAGTCACATCCACAACTGGCTGTTGTTTTCACTTTGCCTCAGTTTCCTCATCTTTCTGGAGTTATTTCTCCACTCTTCTTCAGTAGCATATTGGGCACCTACTGGCCTGGAGAGTTCATCTTTCAGTGTCATATCTTTTTTCCTCTTCATACTATTCATGGGGTTCTCAAGGCAAGAATACAGAAGTGGCTGTATATTGTCACCATGCTTATTTAACTTATATGCAGAGTACATCATGTGGAATGCTGGGCTGGATGAAGCACAGGCTGAAATCAAGATTGCTGGGAGAAATATCAATAACCTCAGATATGCAGATGACATCACCTTTATGGCAGAGAGAGAAGCAGAACTAAAGAGCCTCTTGATGAAAGTGAAAGAGAAGAGTGAAAAAGCTGGTTTAAAATTCAACAGTCAAAAAACCAAGATCATGGCATCCAGTCCCATCACTTCATGGCCAATAGATGGGGAAACAATGGAAACAGTGACAGACTTTATTTTCTTGGGCTCCAAAATCACTGCAGATGGTAACTGCAGCCATGAAATTAAAAGATGCTTGCTCCTTGGAAGAACAGCTATGACCAACCTAGACAGCATATTAAAAAGCAAAGACATTACTTTGCCAACAAAGGTCCATCTAGTCAAAGCTATGGTTTTTCCAGTAGTCATGTATGGATGTGAGAGTTGGATCACAATGAAAGCTGAGCACCAAAGAATGGATGGTTTTAAACTGTGGTGTTGGAGAAGACTCTTGAGAGCCCCTTGGAATGCAGGGAGATCAAACCAATCAATCCTAAAGGAAATCAGTCCTGAATATTCATTGGAAGGACTGATGTTGAAGCTGAAACTCCAATACTTTGGCTACCTGATGCAAAGAACTGACTCGTTGGAAAAGACCCTGATGTTGGGGAAGACTGAAGGCAGGAGGAGAAGGGGATGACAGAGGCTAAGTTGGTTGGATGGCATCATTGGCTCAGTGGACATGAGTCTGAGTAAGTTCCAGGAGTTTGTGATGGAGAGGGAAGCTTGGCATGCTGCGGTCCGTGGGGTCTAAAAGAGTCAGACATGACTGAGCAACTAAACTGAACTGAGTCTATGCATAAACTCTTACAAGACCTTATGTTTAGCTTCTGTACTCTAAGCATCCCTGGACCTTGAATGCCTAAAATATGTTGTGGGAATCTGTGGCATCTTAGACCCAGCCAAGGTGGTAAGCATAGAAGTATGTGGTCTGGCCTAAGTTTGTGTCCTAAGGAGGACCAATCTCAGTATCTTCATTCTGCAAATGGAATCTGTGAGCTAGCATGTGTGTCACAGAGAGGCCCTCTGAAATGCTGTAGCCAACAGAGGCTCAGTGGGATGGGCCTGAGGAACGGATTAACTTTAGTGATTTCCCTGGGCCTGTGGAATGGAAGGCAAACTGAAATTGCAAACTTCCAGCAGGAGTCAGGGATTGCAGCTTGTGGAAAAGAGATACAGTCTGTAGAAAGCAGAGCAGCACTGGGTAGGGTTATTACACTCTGTGCCTTTTGAGGTGTCTTAAAGGAGGATTACTCTATCAGAAATTCATGATCTAAAGAGTCTATTACAAATGCCATAATGGCATCTCATGGTCTGGAGTGAAACAGGAGGGGAGAATTTTGGATTTTCACTCTGCTGTTTACTGGCTCTGTGACCTCGACAAAGTTATCTAGTCTCCTACAGACTCAGTCTCTCATCTACAAAATGAGGATAATTGCAATATCTCATGATTGTTGAGATGTTGCATGTAAAATGCTTTTCTCTGTGGTTGGCTCGGGCTTCTCAGGTGGTGCTGCTGGTAAAGAACTCACCTGCCAATGCAGGTAAGTGTAAGAGACACAGTTTTCATCCCTGAGTTGGGAAGATGCCCTGGAGGAGGGCATGGCAACCTGCTTCAGTATTCTTGCCTGGAGAATCCCATAGACAGAGGAGCCTGGTGGGCTGCAGTCCCTAGAGTTGGACATGAAGGAAGTGACTTACCATGCATGCACAGATTCTTGGCACATAGTAAGCACTCAGTAAACATTGTTAAGTTTTATTGAGTGCTCACTGTATGCCTAACAATAATTTTTATATTGCTTATAGCAATATTTAGAAGAATAATTATTGTGCAAGTTGTTACCTGTGTTAGCCTGTAACTAGAGTAGACCTAGCCTGTGCAAGAATAGATCTACTGTAATGTGCTATCTTAAGATTCCCCCTCAGGAGATAAAAATGGAGGTCAAGTCCTCTCCAAAGCCTGGGATATAGCAAAGGAGGACACCTGTCTTTGAATGTCAGTCTGTAGGTGAGCTCCAAAGATTCAAATTGTAAATTCTCACACTGCAGCAGCTGTGTTAAGGGAGTGAGGTTTTAAATGCATGATGCTGTCCCAACTGACATGAGCTGTCTAAGGCCCTTAGGCCATCAGTCTATGCCATGAACATCCTAGTAGCTGGTGTTGGACATAACATAGAGGTACAATATTATGATAGGATCTTGCTGAGCAAGGTGGACAGTCTGGCATATTGCAAAGAGCTGGGAATTTGAAATCAAAGGATCTGGATTCCAATCCTGGTTGAAAGGGATTTCAGGCTAATGGGCTCTGAGCTTTAGTTTTCTCATTTGCAAAATAGTGATAAAATAATCTGTACCCTACTTAACCACAGAGTTTTGGTGAAAGTGTTTGGTAAATGATAAGCATTTACATGTGTTGATATTATCATTTTATGACATTAGTGCCCTCAGGCACAAGAAAGTCTTCCTTATACCCATCAATTCAGTTCAGTTCAGTCGCTCAGTCGTGTCCTACTCTTTGCAACCCCATGAATCACAGCACGCCCGGCCTCCCTGTCCATCACCAACTCCTAGAGTTCACTCAAACTCATGTCCATCGAGTTGGTGATGCCATCAAGCCATCTCATCCTCTGTCATCCCCTTCTCCTCCTGCCCCCAATCCCTCCCAGCATCAGAGTCTTTTCAATGAGTCAACTTTTTGCATGAGGTGGCCAAAGTATTGGAGTTTAGCATCAGTCCTTTAGCATCAGTCCTTCCGAAGAATGCCCAGGACTGATCTCCTTTAGAATGGACTGGTTGGATCTCCTTGCAAGGGATCCTCAAGAGTCTTCTCCAACACCACAGCTCAAAAGCATCAATTCTTCGGCACTCAGCTTTCTTCACAGTCCAACTTTCACATCCATACATGACCACTGCAAAAACTATAGCCTTGATTAGACAGACCTTTGTTGGCAAAGTAATGTCTCTGCTTTTGAATATGCTATCTAGGTTGGTCATTACTTTTCTTCCAAGGAGTAAGCATCTTTTGAATTCATGCCTGCAGTCACCATCTGCAGTGATTTTTGAGCCCCCCAAAATAAAGTCAGTCACTGTTTCCACTGTTTCCCCATCTATTTCCCATGAAGTGATGGGACCAGATGCCATGATCTTTTCAGTTTTCTGAATGTTGAGCTTTAAGCCAACACTTTCACTCTCCTCTTTCACTTTCATCAAGAGGCTTTTTAGTTCCTCTTCACTTTCTGCCATAAGGGTGGTGTCATCTTCATATCTGGGGTTATTGCTCCTTCCAGCCCAGCGTTTCTCATGATGGACTCTGCATAGAAGTTAAATAAGCAGGGTGACAATATACAGCCTTAAACGTACTCCTTTTCCTAATTGAAACCAGTCTGTTGCTCCATGTCCAGTTCTAACTGTTGCTTCCTGACCTGCATATAGGTTTGTCAATAGGCAGGTCAGGTGGTCTGTATTCCCATCTCTTTCAGAATTTTCCACAGTTTCTTGTGATCCACACTGTCAAAGGTTTGGCATAGTCAATAAAGCAGAAATAGACATTTTTTTCTGGAAGTTTCTTGCTTTTTTGATGATCCAGTGGATGTTGGAAATTTGATCTCTGGTTCCTCTGCCTTTCGTAAAACCAGCTTGAACACCTGCTGGTTCATAGTTCATGTATTGCCAAAGCCTGGCTTGGAGAATTTTGACATTACTTTACTAGCGTGTGAGATGAGTGCAATTGTTTGGTAGTTTGAACATTCTTTGGCATTGCCTTTCTTTGGGATTGGAATGAAACTTGACCTTTTCCAGTCCTGTGGCCACTGCTGAGTTTTCCAAATTTGCTGGCATATTGAGTGCAGCACTTTCACAGCATCATCTTTCAGGATTTGAAATAGCTCTACTGGAATTCCATCACCTCCACTAGCTTTGTTCGTAGTGATGCTTTCTAAGGCCCACTTGACTTCACATTCCAGGATGTCTGGCTCTAGGTGAGTGATCACACCATCGTGATTATCCAGGTCGTGATGGTCTTTTTTGTACCGTTCTGTGTATTCTTGCCACCTCTTCTTAATATCTTCTGCTTCTGTTAGGTCCAAACCATTTCTGTCCTTTATCAAGCCCATCTTTGCATGAAATATTCCCCTGGTATGTCTAATTTTCTTGAAGAGATCTCTAGTCTTTCCCATTCTGTTGTTTTCCTCTATTTTTTGCATTGATCTCTGAGGAAGGCTTTCTTATCTCTCCTTGCTATTCTTTGGAACTCTGCATTCAGATGCTTATATCTTTCCTTTTCTCCTTTGCTTTTCACTTCTCTTCTTTTCACAGCTATTTGTAAGGCCTCCCCAGACAGCCATTTTGGTTTTTTGCATTTCTTTTCCATGAGGATGGTCTTGATCCCTGTCTCCTATACAATGTCATGAACCTCATTCCATAGTTCATCAGGCACTCTATCTATCAGATCTAGGCCCTTCAATCTATTTCTCACTTCCACTGTATAATCATAAGGGATTTGTTTAGGTAATAGCTATGCTATACTAAGTCACTTCAGTCATGTCCGACTCTGTGCGACCCCATAGACGCCAGCCAACCAGGTTCCCCATCCCTGGGATTCTCCAAGCAAGAACAGTGGAGTGGGTTGCCATTTCCTTCTCCAATGCATGAAAGTGAAAAGTGAAAGTGAAGTCGCTCAGTCGTGTCCGACCCTCAGCGACCCCATGGACTACAGCCTACCAGGTTCCTCTGTCCATGGGATTTTCCAGGCAAGAATACTGGAGTGGGGTGCCATTGCCTTCTCCTGTCATACCTATAGAGAAGAAGAATAAATGTAGTATAAGAATGAGAGGAGAAGTTTTGTTCAGAAACTTAGAGAGATCTGATTTAGCTAAGAAGCTTTTGCACCCAGAATGGCAAGTACTGCATGAGATCACTTTAAGTGAAATGTAAAGAAATCAAACTCACAGGAGCAGAAATTAGAATAGTAGTTGCGAGAGGATGAGTGGGGGGCATAGGGACAATGTTGGTTAAAAGGTATAAAGTTTCAGTCATGCAGGGTGAATAAGTTCCTGTAATCTCATGTATAGAATGGTGACTACAGTTAACAGTATCCTACTGTATACTTGAAATGTGCTATGAGAGTAGATCTTAAATTGTTGCCATCACACATGTGCACATGCATGGTAACTATGTAAGGTGATAGGTTTATAATTTAGCTTGTTTGCGGTAATCATTTCAAAGTGTATATCAAAACACATATTGTACACCTTAAACATATACAGTGTTTTGTCAATAAAGAAATTAAACATATACAATTAATAAATGTAAATAAGTAATAATATACAGTTAATGCAATTAAACACAATAAATAAACCTATATAATTAATTTGTCAATTAAACCTCTGTAGAGCTGGAAATAAACTTTTAAAAGAGAAGCACAGAAGAACATTGGCATCTCACTCCACAGTGAGGTACCACCCTTCTGTTCCCTTGTGGTTGTGTCAGTTAAGAATTAGCTTCTAGAGTTTAGGGGAGAATGGATACATGTATACACGTGACTAAGTCCCTTTGCTGTCCATCTGAAACAATCATAGCATTTTTTTTTAATCAGCTATACCCTACAAAATTAAAAGGTTTTAAAAATGAAAAAAAGAAGTAGCTTCCAAAATAAAGGGCAGCTGCTGAATCATATGCTCAGCACTGCAGACTTTCTAGGATGTATTTCATAAAGACCCTTAAGACAGTTCTCTGCATCATTTGAAGGTAACGCTTGTCAGATCTTCTTTCTGACATCTCAGTTGCAGACTGACACCTTGATGGCATATGTTGGGAAGACCCACTGCTGTCATTTAAGAAAATGCCTCTATTTGAATCCAGATGACTATATCGCTTTTCCCCAAACATCTGCTTGGTTTATTTCAGGGGAGCTGGATGCTGTCCACAATCCAAGCTTAAATGTCTGTATGGGTCTGTCTGTAGGCTTCTCTCTTCCCAGAAAAGTTAAAGAGGATCAGAGTTAAATAAGTTTTAAATTAGCCAGCCCTCATGATAGTGTTGGCTAAGTCATTTGCTCATAGGGTATCCATGTAAATTGGCTTTCCAGCAGAATACCAAGCCATTACTTCTGTGTAGATAAAACTTTCCTGTAGTCCTTATATTTGGACGGGCTCTCCTAGTCATACATCTCTCTCTCTTATAAATACTCAGGATCCAGGCTGATGTTACATCCTTTGAGTAATGATATGCCGTTTGAGGTTTGTGGTTGCACAAACTGATGTTTCATTGTACCAAGTTTCCAGGCTGGAGTGGAGATCATGGCATCAATGAGAAGTCACATCAGCATTCATTTCATTCTTTTTCACTCAAATCCAGTTTGGAATGAATCAAAAGAGCTTATCTGAAATTATAAATGACTATGAATACATTAAAGGGATAAAATAAGAAAGCTTTTAGGAAAAGAGCAAAGAATAAATTAGTCAAGAATGATAATATCAATGAACAGATTTTAAAAATATTATACTTCTCTTTTCCTTTGCTCTTTTCCCCCCAGGTTTTGTGATCTTTTAATGTCTTTTCAGACAAAAAGCTGTGGATGTGACTGGTGATAGAAGCAAGGTCCGATGCTGTAAAAGGGCAATATTGCATAGGAATCTGGAATGTCAGGTCCATGAATCAAGGCAAATTGGAAGTGGTCAAACAGGAGATGGCAAGAGTGAACATCGACATTCTAGGAATCAGAGATCTAAAATGGACTGGAATGGGTGAATTTAACTCGGATAACCATTATATCTACTACTGCGGGCAGGAATCCCTCAGAAGAAATGGAGTAGCCATCATGGTCAACAAAAGAGTCCAAAATGCAGTACTTGGATGCAATCTCAAAAATGACAAAATGATCTCTGTTCGTCTCCAAGGCAAACCATTCAATATCATGGTAATCCAAGTCTATGCCCAAACTAGTAATGCTGAAGAAGCTGAAGTTGAACAGTTCTATGAAGACCTACAAGACCTTTTAGAACTAACACCCCAAAACGATGTCCTTTTCATTATAGGGGACTGGAATGCAAAAGTAGGAAGTCAAGAAACACCTGGAGTAACAGGCAAATTTGGCCTTGGAATGCGGAATGAAGCAGGGCAAAGACTAAGAGTTTTGCCAAGAAAATGCACTGGTCATACCAAACACCCTCTTTCAACAACACAAGAGAAGACTCTACACATGGACATCACCAGATGGTCAACACCGAAATCAGACTGATTATATTCTTTGCAGCCAAAGATGGAGAAGCTCTATACAGTCAACAAAAACAAGACCAGGAGCTGACTGTGGCTCAGATCATGAACTCCTTCTGCAAAATTCAGACTTAAATTGAAGAAAGTAGGGAAACCCGCTAGACCATTCAGGTATGACCTAAATCAAATCCCTTATGATTATACAGTGGAAGTGAGAAATAGATTTAAGGGACTAGATCTGAAAATAGAGTGCCTGATGAACTATGGAATGAGGTTCATGACATTGTATAGGAGTCAGGGATCAAGACCATCCCCAAGGAAAAGAAATGCAAAAAAAGCAAAATGGCTGTCCAGGGAGGCCTTACAAATAACTGTGAAGAGAAGAGAAGCAAAAAGCAAAGGAAAAAAGGAAAGATATAAGCATCTGAATGCAGAGTTCCAAAAAATAGCAAGAAGAGATAAGAAAGCCTTCTTCAGTGATCAATGCAAAGAAATAGAGGAAAAGAACAGAATGGGAAAGACTAGAGATCTCTTCAAGAAAATTAGAGATACCAAGGGAACATTTCATGCAAAGATGGGCTCGATAAAGGACAGAAATGGTAGGACCTAACAGAAGCAGAAGATATTAAGAAGAGGTGGCAAGAATACACAGAAGAACGGTACAAAAAAGACCATCATGACCTGGATAATCACGATGGTGTGATCACTCACCTAGAGCCAGACATCCTGGAATGTGAAGTCAAGTGGGCCTTAGAAAGCATCATGACGACCAAAGCTAGTGGAGGTGATGGAATTCCACTAGAGCTATTTCAAATCCTGAAAGATGATGCTGTGAAAGTGCTGCACTCAATATACAAGCAAATTTGGAAAACTCAGCAGTGGCCACAAGACTGGAAAAGGTCAGTTTTCATTCAAATCCCAAAGAAAGGCAATGCCAAAGAGTGCTCAAACTGCCCCACAATTGCACTATCTCACTCGCTTGTAAAGTAATGCTTAAAATTCTCCAAGCCAAGGTTCAGCAATATGTGAACCATGAACTTCCAGATGTTCTAGCTGGTTTTAGAAAAGGCAGAGGAACCAGAGATCAAATTTCCAACATCTGCTGGATCATGGAGAAAGCAAGAGAGTTCTAGAAAAACATCTATTTCTGCTTTATTGACTATGCCAAACCTTTGACTGTGTGGATCACAATAAACTGTGGAAAATTCTGAGAGAGATGGGAATACCAGACCACCTGACCTGCCTATTGACAAACCTGTATGCAGGTCAGGAAGCATCAGTTAGAACTTGGAACAACAGACTGGTTCCAAATAGGGAAAGGAGTACGTCAAGGCTGTATATTGTCACCCTGCTTACTTAACTTCTATACAGAGTACATCATGAGAAATGCTGGACTGGAGGAAACACAAGCTGGAATCAAGATTGCTGGGAGAAATATCAATAACCCCAGATATGAACATGACACCACCCTTATGGCAGAAAGTGAAGAGGAACTCAAAAGCCTCTTGATGAAAGTGAAAGAGGAGAGTGAAAAAGTTGGCTTAAAGCTCAACATTCAGAAAACGAAGATCATGGCATCTGGTCCCATCACTTCATGGGAAATAGAAAGGGAAACAGGGGAAACAGTTTACTAACCAGTGATTTTGGCTCCAAAATCACTGCGGATGGTGACTGCAGCCATGAAATTAAAAGACGCTTACTCCTTGGAAGAAAAGTTACGACCAACCTAGATAGCATATTCAAAAGCAGAGACATTACTTTGCCAACAAAGGTCCATCTAGTCAAGGCTATGATTTTTCCAGTGGTCATGTATGGATGTAAGAGTTGGACTGTGAAGAAAGCTGTTCAGTTCAGTTCGGTTCAGGCGCTCAGTCGTGTCTGATTCTTTTTGACCCCATGAAATCGCAGCATACCAGGCCTCCCTGTTCATCACCACCTCCCGGAGTTCACTCAGACTCACATCCATCCAGTCAGTGATGCCATCCAGTCATCTCATCCTCTATTGTCCCCTTCTCCTCCTGCCCCCAGTCCCTCCCTGCATCAGAGTCTTTTCCAATGAGTCAACTCTTCGCATGAGGTGGCCAAAGTACTGGAGCTTCAGCTTTAGCATCATTCCTCCCAAAGAAATCCCAGGGCTGATCTCCTTCAGAATGGACTGGTTGGATCTCCTTGCAGTCCAGGGTACTCTCAAGAGTCTTCTCCAACACCACAGTTCAAAAGCATCAATTCTTCAGTGCTCAGCCTTCTTCACAGTCCAACTCTCACATCCATACATGACCACAGTAAAAACCATAGCCTTGACTAAATGGACCTTAGTCACCAAAGTAATGTCTCTGCTTTTTTTTTTTTTAATTTTTATTTTTACTTTATTTTACCTTACAGTACTGTATTGGTTTTGCCATAGATTGACATGAATCCACCATGGGTGAATATACTGTCTAGGTTGGTCATAACTTTTCTTCCAAGGAGTAAGCGTCTTTTAATTTCATGGCTGCAGTCACCATCCGCAGTGATTTTGGAGCCCACAAAAATAAAGTCTGACACTGTTTCCACTGTTTCCCCATCTATTTCCCATGAAGTGATAGGACCAGATGCCATGATCTTCAGTTCCTGAATGTTGAGCTTTAAGCCAACTTTTTCGCTCTCCTCTTTCACTTTCATCAAGAGGCTCTTTAGTTCCTCTTCACTTTCTGCCATAAGGGTGGTGTCATCTGCATATCTGAGGTTATTGATATTTCTCCTGGCAATCTTGATTCCAGCTTGTGCTTCTTCCAGTCCAGCGTTTCTCATGATGTACTCTGTATAGAAGTTAAATAAGCAGGGTGACAATATACAGCCTTGACGTACTCCTTTTCCTATTTGGAACCAGTCTGTTGTTCCATGTCCAGTTCTAACTGTTGCTTCCTGACCTGCATATAGATTTCTCAAGAGGCAGGTTAGGTGATCTGGTATTTCCATCTCTTTCAGAATTTTCCACAGTTTATTGTGATCCACACTAAGGCTTTGGCATAGTCAATAAAGCAGAAATAGATGTTCTTCTGGAACTCTCTTGCTTTTTCGATGCTTCGGCGGATGTTGGCAATTTGATCTCTGGTTCCTCTGCCTTTTCTAAAACCAGCTTGAACATCAGGGAGATAACGGTTCACGTATTGCTGAAGCCTGGCTTGGAAAATTTTGAGCATTACTTTACTAGCATGTGAGATGAGTGCAATTGTGTGGAAGAAAGCTGAGCACTGAAGAATTGAGGCTTTTGAACTGTGGTGTTGGAGAGGACTCTTGAGAGTCCCTTGGACTGCAAGGAGATTCAACCAGTCCATTCTGAAGGAGATCAACCCTGGGATTTCTTTGGAAGGAATGATGCTAAAGCTGAAGCTCCAGTTCTTTGGCCACCTCATGTGAAGAGTTGACTCATTGGAAAAGACTCTGATGCTGGGAGGGATTGGGGGCAGGAGAAGGGGATGACAGAGGATGAGATGGCTGGATGGCATCACTGACTCGATGGACATGAGTCTGAGTGAACTCTGGGAGTTGGTGATGGACAGGGAGGCCTGGCATGCTGCGATTCCCGGGGTCGCAAAGAGTCGGACTCGACTGAGCGACTGAACTGAACTGAACTGAATGTCTTTTTAGTTTTAGATACTCAGGATGCAAAGAATTAGTTTTACATAGCTTCTGCTGATTCCTTGGTAGATATGTCTTCCAATACTCAGTTTAGTCATTCTCCAAACTTGGAGTCCATCAAGGCTGTATATTGTCACCCTGCTTATTTAACTTATATGCAGAGTACATCATGAGAAATGCTGGACTGGAAGAAACACAAGCTGGAATCAAGATTGCTGGGAGAAATATCAATAACCTCAGATATGCAGATGACACCACCTTTATGGCAGAAAGTGAAGAGGAACTAAAAAGCCTCTTGATGAAAGTGAAAGAGGAGAGTGAAAAAGTTGGCCTAAAGCTCAACATTCAGAAAACGAAGATCATGGCATCTGGTCCCATCACTTCATGGGAAATAGATGGGGAAACAGTGGAAACAGTGTCAGACTTCATTTTTGGGGGCTCCAAAATCACTGCAGATGGTGACTGCAGCCATGAAATTAAAAGACACTTACTCCTTGGAAGGAAAGCTGTGATCAACCTAGATAGCGTATTCAAAAGCAGAGACATTACTTTGCCGACTAAGGTCCATTTAGTCAAGGCTATGGTTTTTTTGTGGTCATGTATGGATGTGAGAGTTGGACTGTGAAGAAAGCTGAGTGCTGAAGAATTGATGGTTTTGAACTGTGGTGTTGGAGAAGACTCTTGAGAATCCCTTGGATAGCAAGGAGATCCAACCAGTCCATTCTGAAGGAGATCAGCCCTGGGATTTCTTTGGGAGGAATGATGCTAAAGCTGAAACTCCAGTACTTTGGTCACCTCATGCAAAGAGTTGACTCATTGGAAAAGACTCTGATGCTGGGAGGGATTGGGGGCAGGAGAAGAAGGGGACAACAGAGGATGAGATGGCTGGATGGCATCACTGACTTGATCAACGTGAGTCTGAGTGAACTCCGGGAGATGGTGATGAACAGGGAGGCCTGGCGTGCTGCGATTCATGGAGCCGCAAAGAGTTGGACACGACTGAGCAACTGAACTGAACTGTGACTTAGCTTTCTGTTAAATCTGACTCCTGAAATCTAATACTGATCCAGGAAATCTGAAGAACTGTGTCAAATTTACATGTACAAACACTTAGAAAAACACTCTTTCCCCTTATTTATTTACTTTTAAACTTTTTACTTTTTATTGTGGTATAGCCAGTTAATAATGTTGCGATAGTTTCAGGTGAACAGTGAGGGATTCAGTCAGATAATTCGTGTATCCAGTCTCCCCCAAACTGCACTCCCATTCAGACTGACACACAACATTGAGCAGAGTTCCATGTGCTATACGGTAGACCTTGTTTACCTATTTTAAACATAGCAGTGTGTGCATGTCCATCCCAAACTCCCTAACTCCCTTCCCCTCATTCCTCCCACTCCCCTCAACACTAAGTTCATCATCTAAGTCTGTGAGTCTCTTTCTGTTATGCAAATGAACCTTCTTTCTTTCTTTTTTAAAAGAGTCTTTCCTCTGACAAGAATCCACATCAAGTTTCTAACAGTGGAGAGTGGCAGTTTCTCGACTGAGAGAGCACAACTCAAGTCCCGCTCATTCCTGACCTTCTTTCTGCATTTCCAGATTCCTTCTTCTCTTTCTCTACTCTTGTCAAAGCCATCACTATCTGCCCCATGTTTAAACTTCAAACGTTATAGCTGGAAATACTGGATTCTGCTTTCCCCTCTTTCCATCTAATACAATTAGCCACCAAGCCTAACTCTACCCATGAAATATTTTTCTAAACAATTGTGTTCAGGTCACTCTTCTGAACAAAACAGATTCAGTGCTTCATATTGTTTTTAGAATAAAGATCAAGCTCTTCAGCGTCACACTGTAGAATCTTCATGTCTTCATCCCAACTCATCTTTCCGTTCAGTTGCTCAGTCGTGTTCTACTCTTTGAGACCCCATGGACTGCAGCACACCAGGCTTCCCTGGCCATCACCACCTCCTGAAACTTACTCAAACTCATGTCCATTGAGCCGGTGATGACATCCAACCTTATCCTCTTATCCTTGCCATCTTATCTTCTGTCATCCCCTTCTCCTCCTACCTTCAGCCTTTCCCAGCATCAGAGTCTTTTCCAAGGACTCAGTTCTTTGCATCAGGTAGCCAAAGTAATGGAGCCTCAGCTTTAGCATCAGTCCTTTAGATGAATATTCAGGACTGATTTCCTTTAGGATTGACTGGTTTGATCTTGCAGTCCAAGGGGCTCTCGAGTCTTCTCCAGCACCACAGTTCAAAAGCATCAGTTCTTTGGCACTCAGCTTTTGTCACAGTCCAACTCTCACATCCATACATGACTACTGGAAAAACCATAGCCTTGACTAGCTGGACCTTGATCAGCAAGGTAATGTCTCTGCTTTTTAATATGTGTCTAGGTTGGCCATAGCCTTTCCTCCAAGGAGCTATTGTCTTTTAATTACATGGCTGCAGTCACCATCTGCAGAGTTACCTTTGGCCTTGTCTCATTTGCCCATATGTTTATTTTATGCTTCTGGGAAGTAAATTTAATAAAGATTTCCTGATTATAGCTGGTTATAAATCATACCAATTTCTACCATTATTTTATATTAACTAAAAAATTATATAGTAATATATGGTGATTTTAGAAACCACAGAAAATACAAATGAGCAAAATTTATAAAATCTATAATTCAAACTCAGAGATAATTACTGCCAACATCTTGTATTTTCTTTCTTTCAGACTTCTTTCCATACATATTTTATACATATGTAAATGTATAAAACTGAATTATACATACATACATATATATATATATATATATATATATATATATATATACCAGAGAAGGCAATGACACCCCCACTCCACTACTCTAGCTGGGAAAATCCCATGGATGGAGGAGCCTGGTGGGCTGCAGTCCATGGGGTTGCGAAGGGTCAGACACAACTGAGCAACTTCACTTTCACTTTTCACTTTCCTGCATTGGAGAAGGAAATGGCAACCCACTCCAGTGTTCTTGCCTGGAGAATCCCAGGGATGGGGGAGCCTGGTGGGCTGCTGTCTGTGGGGTCACACAGAATCAGACACGACTGAAGTGACTTAGCAGCAGCAGCAGCATATATATATACTGTAATGTAATTGTTTCAATAATCATAGTTCTGTACATAATTCTATGTTTATACTTCCATATCCTGGTTATCAAATATATCAATGTTTAAATATCTGATCTCCTATTTTCATCCACTTAGGTTGTTTTCAATTTTTTTCACCATTAAAGCTTTTTTTTTTCTTACAGACTTTATTATAGTAAACATTCTGTAAAAATTCTTAGTTAATTTATTAGGTTTAATTCCTACAAGTAAAATTGGTTCTTGAACAACTTTAATGTTTTCTTATCCTTCATTTACTAACCTGTAGTAATTTTTATTTTTCTTCTTTGGATCCAATCAACTTCTTTCTATTTTTATTAACGTTTGAAGTCTAAACTCAGCTATTAATCTAAGAAAAGATCAGACCAGAGGTAAGGACAAGGTAGAAAAGCCGTTCTGGCTCTTATAGTTTGTAAGGCTTAACTCCAACCAGAATTTGCATGAGCTGTTAACACAACAGAATGGCTTCTGTTCAGTTGGCCCCATCTCCTAATCTCTGACTGAATCAGCTTAGTCACTTCCCCCAGTACTGCTGATCCAGCTTCAGCTTCTTTACTGTGGTATAAACTTTGTACGTTTAGGTTGCCTGGCTAGCTTCTAGAAGCTTTTTTTTTTTTTTTTTTTTTCTTTAGGAGCACTTGGTTTATTATTTAGGTAATCCACCACTGAATGTTTGTTCATTTTATTCTCTTTTACTTAATTGAAAAAACATTTATTGAACTCTATTTTGCAGATGGCTCTGTTCTAGGCTCTGGGGCACAGTGACAGACAGGACAGGAGCTCTCAAGATGCCTAAGGGCTTTAGGGGAGGCTGATGTGCAAATACCTAGATTCCTTCACGTGTTATGTGGAGCTGTAGAAGCACATTCAAGAGCGCGGAGATAGTAACTCTTCAGTGGGGGTTCAGAGAAGGCAGCCTAGAAGAGGGGAGAGCTGAGATGTGTCTTTAAAGATAAACAGGAGTTCCTTTTTTCGTTGTGTAGTGAAAAGGGTAGGGAAGAGAGGAGAGAGAGAGCGAGCAGTATTTTTAAACACAAAGAAGCCTAAAGCAAAGTGGTGTACTTAGGAAACCATATGCAGGCTGTATTGTTGGGAAAAATGTTGTGGAGAGATGAGAGTGTGTGATGAGATTTAGAGGAGGACAGTGGCCAGATCATGAAAGGCATTGTGTTGCCGTGTGCTTGGGCTTGACTCAGGAGGCACTGGTGACTTTATGAGATTGTTGTTTTAAAAAGATATATCAGATAGCAACACACTGCCAGGATTTCAGGTAAGAGATTCTGGAAACAAGAAGACTAGTTAGGAATAACAATAATTACCTATAAAAGAGGGCTTCACTCATAGCTCAGTTGGTAAAGAATCTGCCTGCAATGCAGAAGACCTGGGTATAATCCCTGGGTCAGGAAGATTCCCTAGAGAAGGAAATGGCAACCCACTCCAGTATTCTTGCCTGGAGAATCCCATGGACAGAAGAGCCTGGCAGGCTACAGTCCATGGGGTTGCAAGAGCAGGACATGACTTAGCGACTAAACCACCAAACCACCACCACCTACGAAAGAAATGAAGTGAGTTGGGGAGAGGAGGGAGATGATAGTAGAAAAATACAGATGCCCAGGGCACTGAACCAGGGCAGGGGCCGGAAGGCTTGAATGGGTACAAGACTGTGACAGGACTTACAGGGCAGAGTGGTTGAATGATTTGAGGGCATGGTGAGGTGGACCAAAATCGAGAGCCAGTGACTCAAAAAGAGTCATCAGCAGGACAAGGTAGAGTAGAGAGCAGAAGCCTCATGAGAGAGAACAGATTGGGCCCTGGGAATGCCAGAGAATACCCTAGAGTGTAAAATCAATGAATTTTCTAAGTAGAGCAAGCAAAAAGCAGCAATATGGATGCCCATAAATAGACTACAAAATAAAATTTTTCCTCCAACCTGAAAATCTATAAAATACCAGCAAAAGAGAAGTCCTTGCAAAACAAATGATGAATTGATTTCACAATAATTTTGATCTGGATGTGGAAATCTTATTTAGAATAAAATATTCAGATTTCCTGGGCAACTGTAATAGACACTGAATACTTCCCTTATTTTACTGACTTCTTTGTACACTTGTCCATATCCTTTACTGGATAAAGAAGCAAAAATATGTCATTTATAGATACTGAAAACCACTCCTGTGAGTGCTAAGATTTGCAGTTTCCCTCTACTTTTCCAAGGGTGTTATTCACTTCCTTTGATTTGGGTTATGTTCTACTTATGTAATGCTATGTAAACAAACCAGTTCAAAACTTAGTGGCTTAAAACAACAACATTTTCCCTTGGAATCTATAACCTAGCCAGGTCTTGGCGGGGCAGCTTGTCTCTGACCTATTTGATGTCAGCTTTGGCAGAGGCATGAAATTATCTGAAAACTCACCACTGGCACGTTTGGTGGAAGACACATGAAAACAGATGGGGTCTGGAACATTTGGAGCTCCATGCCATCTCTCACTATTTTGGGGTGATCTCTCCAGTAAGGTGGCTTCAAGGTGGCCTAAATGTTCTTTGTGTGTTGGTGGAGGACTCCTGAGGTATGGAGAGAGAAAGAGCATGAGAGCAAAAGCTAGAAAGGAGTTAGTCTTTTCCAACCTTCCTTGGAAGACAGCAGGCATCTCTTTTGCTATATTAAAGTTATTAGAAATGAGTCACGAATGCTGGACCATATACAGAGAAGGGGAATTAGATTCCACTTTCTGTAGAAGTGTCAAATAATTTGTTTTAAACCAATGCAGTCTAAATGAGGGATAGTTTAGAGGAGGAGAGAGGGGACCTACCATTATAGCCATAGTTTGGTTGTGGGCCCTTTATTTCACAGATTCTCACAGAGACCTTTTTGATTCTTCCCAAACCTTATTTGGGTTCCACCTAACCTAACCTTCTCAACTTCTGGGTTCTGAAACTTCTAATGGCCCCAAAGCAACATGGAATAGTGGAAAGAGCAGATATTTAGAGTCATAAAGACCTGACTAGTAATCTCCTGGTCTCAGGTGTGCTACTGACTTGCTGTGATTGCTGTGTGACTCAGACAAACTTCCCACAGTCCCTGGGGGTGTTGGCTTAAACTGCGAATAGCCTGCTTTGTCCTTAGTTAAAAGCAACCGTAAGATTTACATATAGAGCAATTAGCAAAATTTCCCGAGCTCTTCTTACATGAAAGATGCTATGCTGGGCCCTGTGGAAGCACCAAAGACTGGCCCAGGAGCAGTAGTAGCCAGTTCTAATCAACAATTGGGACAAGCTGTGCAGACAGAAGCCAACAGCATTATTGTCCTTAGACCCTGGCAAGTGAGGCTCCCCACGCCTTCCACTGCTCCTCTCCCTGGCCCCCATAGACTCCAGAGCTCCTGTGCTTTGAAATATCTTCCTCACATTTTTCTGAGTGCCTCTCCAGGGCTCAGTTCTAGCCAAGACCCTTAGTGCCATTGAACAGGGGTGCTCAGGCCTGGGCTGGATCCAGTATAGCCCCTGGTCTCCATTTCTCTCTCCTTCAGGGTACGCTCTGACTCTATAGGCCTGTGTGTAGGGTTGACCAGATGTCCACCAGGACTCATGACTGCAGGATTGTTCCAGAGCTCTGTGGCAGGGTCCTGGTTCTAGAAAAGCATCCTGGTGAGCAGATGGCTTCTCTTGGCTAGCAGAACATTTCTCTTGAGGTGATTTGTCAGAATGGTGCTGACATGCTGGTTCTGAGGCCTGAGAATGTGAATTTCTAACAAGTTTCCAGATGATGTTGATGCTTCCAGTCAGAAACCACTGAACTAGCAAGAAACTGTGTGTTGTGAGTGAACTGTGTTCGTTCCTTTTAATCTTTTGAGAACTGTGACTCACGTTCTGTGGTATTGGTGAAATACCTAGCTCAAGAGAAATGCAGGTCTAAATTTCCTCATCCAAATACTAGATACACACAATGATACTGACTCAGGTATCACCTTGTGAAATGACCTGACTGAGCTGCCTGACAGACCTGCACTCTTGGTCACTGCCCAGTCAGAGCAATGGGTTTCCCATCTGTGTGGCTCACGTGAATGTAGTACATGACAGGCCATGTGTACTTGACTAAAGGACCAGAAGGGTGACTCTGCAGCTCTGGACTTATTCTTACTGTGGCTAAATGCTATGGGGGGTTGGTATGAATGTGACTTTTTCTCCAATTTTTGGCAAAAATAGGGGTTCAAAAAATCTAGTCAGTGTTTGCTGGAATAGGTAGATCTTCAAAGGAAAATGATAATGGATATTTGAAAGGAGGCATTGCTTTGGGAGTTTGGATTTTAAAGAAGGGAATTCTTTAAACAAAAGAACACAAAAACCCTGAGTTTGTGGTCAGGGTTTCTGAAGTAATAGAGACCAAAGTCACCCAAAGGTGATCCCAGGCCAAAGGATCCCTTAAGGGATTTAGGACTTTGCAAAGACATCTTTAGTCCTCATGACTGAAAACAGCAGGATATCTTTAACAGTTAACATTTACTAAATTAGATGTTATTTCTGTAAGATACTATGGAAAAACCTGAATGATCTTTTTGGCTAACCCAATAACAGGTGAGGGACAGGTCCACCAAGATGTGGGTTCCAATGATATGGAGGTCTCCTGGAGTTCATGTACAATCCTCACCCATTTTAGCCACTGAGGAGTGTTGCTGAGTGGGGAGGTCTCTGAGAGGTGTCAACCAGGTGGTGCTGCATAAAATAGGGGAGAGAGGTGTGTGTGTGTGTAAAAATAGAATGAGTAAGGATTCCCGTACATTATCTTAGTTGACATTCTATTTACTTAAGGAGGGATTATTAGTCCTTTTTTGAAAGTGGGAAACTCGGGTTCAGGGATTTGCTTAAGATCCTCCAGCTAAATTATCAAAGAGTCAGGACTTCAGTCATCTACACATACAAGTAATATGTAGAAAGGGGTCTCTAAAATAGGTGATCTGTGTCAAATCATCACTCAGTCATCCACTAACTAGTTAGCTCATATAGAAATTAGGGTTGTTTGAAGGAAACTATAAGCAAGGTGAAAAGGCAGCCTTCAGAATGGGTGAAAATAATAGAAAATGAAACAACTGACAAAGAATTCATCTCCAAAATATACAAGCAGCTCAATACCAGAAAAAATGAATGACCCAGTCAAAAAGTGGGCCAAAGAACTAAACAGACATTGCTCCGAAGAAGACATACAGATGGCTAATAAACACATGAAAAGATGCTCAACATCACTGATTATCAGAGGAATGCAAATCAAACCCACAATGAGGTACCATTTCATGCTGTTCAGAATGGCTGCCATCAAAATGTCTACAAATAGTAAATGCTGGAGAGGGTGTGGAGAAAAGGGATCCCTCTTAAACTGTTGGTGGGACTGCAAACTAGTACAGCCATTATGGAGAACAGTGTGGAAATTCCTTAAAAAAACTGGAAATAGAACTGCCATATGACCCAGCAATCCTCCTGCTGGGCATATACACCAAGGAAATGAGAATTGAAAGAGACACATGCACCCCAATTTTCACTGAAACACTGTTTACAATAGCTAAGGCATGGAAGCAACCTAGATGTCCATTGGCAGATGAATGGATAAGGAAGCTGTGGTACATATACATAATGGAATATTACTCAGCTATAAAAAGAACACATTTGAGTTAGTTCTAATGAGGTGGATGAAACTGGAGCCTATTATACAGAGTGAAGTAAGTCAGAGAAACACCAGTACAGAATACTAACTCATATATATGGAATTTAGAAAGATGGTAATGATGACTCTACATGCAAGATAGCAAAAGAGACACAGATGTAAAGAACAGACTTTTGAACTAGGAGAGAAGGCGAGGGTGGGATGACTTGAAAGAATAGCATTGGAACGTGTATATGACCATATGTAAAATAGAGGACCAGCGCAAGTTCAATGCATGAAGCAGGGCACTCAAAGCTGGTGCTCTGGCACAACCCAGAGGGATGAGGTAAGGAAGGAGGGTTCAGGATAGGGGGGATATATGTGTACCCGTGGCTGATTCATGTCGATGTATGGCAGAAACTCTCACAATATTGTAAAGTAATCAGCCTCCAATTAAACTAATTAATTAAAAACAGAAAAAACAAAATAGGGTTGTTTACATAAACCAGGCTTATCAAGAGGAAGAGGGAGACAAGAAATGTAAAGTACCCCAGCCTGGTGTTGGACACAGTTAATGCTAGAAAGTGTGGCTTCCTTTCCTTCCCTTCTCTTCTGTCCTTAGGAGCCTGAGGACGTGGCTTCGCACTGATTCACCAGGAGACACATAGCACAGGTTTTCTCTCAAGCAAGTTACTTAACCTTTTCAACCTCAACTTCCTCATTTACAAAATGGAAATACTGGTGCTTCCTACTTTATAGAGTTGTTGAGGCATTTAAATGAGAAAATGCTGGGAGACTTCCCTGGTGGTCAAGTGGTGAAGACTCTGTGCTTCCACTGCAGGAGATACAGGTTCAATCCCTAGTTGAGGAACTAAGGTCCAGAATGCTGCACAGTGCTGCCAGAGAGAGAGAGAGAATCCATGTCAAGGACTTAGCATAATGCACAGCATGTGATTAGTAATTAATAAATGTTAACTGCATAAAGGAATGATGGAAATGGCAAGGGTTAAGAATTGAGGGTTGTCGGAGCCTGCGGGTGTGTGCCCAGTGCCTGGCACATCCTTCAGTGCTGAGTTGGGGCAGGCTCAGGCCCAGGTCCAGGCCCAGGAGGGGCCTACATGCTCCAGGAGGAAAAGTGAGGTCTTTTGAGTCAGCCTATTTTATTTACTGTGCATGTTATGCAGCTCTTGCCAAGGAGATGGCAGAATTTTCTTTCAAATAAAATTGGAATTTTCACAGTTCTCAAAAGAAGGATTTTTTTCCCCTCTGTTGCTGAACTGAGCTTCCTAAGGGCTTCTTGCTGGAATGAAGAGAATGAAATGCTTGACTTTTCGATAACAGCCTCTGTTTTAATAATTAGACATTCCAGGAATAACTGCCTTGGCAGTAGTCAACTACATTTTATTTTGACAGTGAAGGAATCTTCTATTTTCTCCTTTCCTCCTATCCCATCATAATAACAGAAGCTATTTGGAAGCCTGGTGCTTTTGTAGCACAATTCACTGTTTAAGAGCACAGTGTGTGCTAAGATTTTTCCTAAAGGTCACAGGTAGAAATATTTCACAGTGGAGAGATCATGGGAGAGACCAGCTTCTTGTATATTCCAGCCAGTCTTAGCAACTTGAGAAGTTTTCAAATTTAAGCTATATTACAACTCCTCTTCAAATTTGCATTCTATCTTTGCAATAGGGAGCTGGCACTATGGAGTTTGAAAAGATTGGGAAGCTTTGGGGCAGAGAGACTGAGGCATGGATTCCAGCCTTGCCACTGACAAGTTACTTAAAACCTGTAACCCTCAGTGTCTCTTTCTAGAAAATGGTGGTGATAAATCTAGGTTGCAGGATGGTTTGAAGGATAAAGAAATGTATATAAACCCCACAGTGTGACATGTAAGCACTCAGTACATCTCAGTAAATTTGGGGTTCTTTCCCTCACCTCCTCTGTTGCTGCTGCTGCTAAGTTGCTTCAGTCGTGTCCGACTCTGTGCGACCCCATAGATGGCAGCCCACCAGGCTCCACCGTCCCTGGGATTCTCCAGGCAAGAACACTGGAGTGGGCTGCCATTTCCTTCTCCAATGCATGAAAGTGAAAAGTGAAAGTGAAGTCACCTCTACTGCTGTATAATTAGGTAATCATAGTTCAGTCTCTTAGGCCCCTTGGTATCAGTTTACACATCTATAAAGTTAAGGGACTTGGCCAGCCTATCACATACTAATATTGTATGGGACCAGAAAAGTCCATGATTCTGTCATTTTTGATGTTGTTATCATTTACCCACAAGCTGCTCCAACACTGAACTGAATCAGCTCCAAGGTGAAAGGTGGGATGACCACAGGTGGCTAGATGGCCTGTGTGGCCTTTGTGCAGAATGACCCTTGAGCTGGGCTTGAGGAAATCAGAACAGAGGGGCCTATGGGTGGGTACCAGCCTGAACCCTTCTGAGGGCAAGAAGAATCCAAACCCTGCTTGGTTTTCTGAATGATCAACCAACCCCAGAGCCAAGGTAGGCATTTCCGACGTTATATTCCTCAGCACCTTTTTGGTGAAAAGCAGTAAAACCCCAATATAAACCAGTTGAAATCCAGTAAAAACCAGCTAAAGCACAAAATGGTTTTTATTGTCTCATGAAAGTGGGAAGTCCAAGGGATAGATCCATACATGACTGGATGAGGAGTTGAAATAATGCTGTCAGAGCTTTTCCTCTCTACATCATCAGCTCTTCTTGTCTGTCCCTTTGAAAAATGGCCTTTTAGTTTTCCTCCTTCTTCTGATAGACTTTATCTACCTGACAGCCAAGGTGGACCCTAGCAGACTTAGGTTTATAATCCAACAGAACAGACCCTCTTTCCCACTGTGTCCACATATTAAATCCTGTGGAAGGTCTCTGATTGGATTTTGTTCTTTGTAGCTTGTAAGTGGCATACCACAGTGCTCAAAATACAAAGGCCTGGATGACGTGGCCAACTATATGATGTGGGCCTTGTGATTTACAGTCCAATCATATCTACATGGAATAGAGGAGTTGCATATTAAGACGCGATAGAGGATTTGTTTACCAGTTGTTATGAGCTTCCCTCATAGCTCAGTTGGTAAAGAATCTACCTGCAAAGCGGGAGACCCCAGTTCAATTCCTGGGTCAGGAAGATCTGCTGGAGAAGGGATAGGCCCCATTCCAATATTCTTGGGCTTCCCTTGTGGCTCAGCTGGTAGAGAATCCGCCTGCAATGTGGGAGACCCCGTTTCAATCCCTGGATTGGGAAGATCACCTGGAGAGGGGAAGGCTACCCACGCCAGTATTCTGGCCTGGAGAATTCCATGGACTATAGTCCATAGGACTGCAAAGAGTTCGACATAATTGAGCGACTTTCACTTTCACTTTACCAACAAAAAAAGATATGACAGGCAAAAACTAACAATCACAACCCAAAGAGATACCCATGACAGGAGGTCCAGAACTTAAGCGAGCAGAACTAAATCCTGTGTTGATCTCAGCCTCCTGTCCGCTCAACACTGATCCTTCAGAGACCTCTGAGAAACAGCAGTGAACCCCTGGGTCTGGCCTTAAAGAACTTAACCTGTTTTCCCTATCAGCAGCTTCTTCTTTTCAGTGTCTTTTTCATAGATCTTATACTTCATTGGGCTTCCCAGGTGGCACTAGTGGTAAAGAACCTGCTTGCCAATGCAAGAGACTTGGGTTTGATCCTTGGGTTGGGAAGATCCCCTGAAGGAGGGCATGGCAACCTACTCTAGTACTCTTGCCTAGAGAGTCCAATGGACAGAGGAGCCTGGTGGGCTACAGTCCATGGGGTTGCAAAGAGTTGGACACTACTGAGTGACTGAGCATGCATGCACACTTTGTTATCCATCACATATCTTTTCAGTGGCAATTTCCATGACCTCTCATTGTACTTCCATCTGACTTGCCTGGAAAAAACAAAAAAACAAAAAAACAAAAAAAAAACACCACAGCTCTGGGTCAACCAGACCATCCTGTCTCTCCATGCTTACACGTGGACTGCTGAGCACTCCAGGGACAAGCCCAAGCCTGCACTGACAGGTGCCACTGAAATTCATGGCCATCAACCTCGGGCAGCCCCATACCTAGGCAGCATCCGTCCATCCTTCATAGTAGTCATTTCAAACAGCCTCCACTGGCTGCTTACTTGCTGCTTCTCTTGTGGATCCATTCTCCACCATATCTTTTCTGTGTCCTGACTGTCTGACCTGCACAGATGACATCATCTGGCTGCTTGCCCTCTAGCCTCCTGTTGAGATTTGTCAAGGAGGCACTGGCAGAAAAATTGGAGGGCATGAGGACAAAGAGGTTGGGTTTTCTATTTTCCTGCTTCGTTTCTACCTCACCACGGGTTTGGCAAGGGCCGAGTCCCTCAGATCATTGTCTCTGTCACGTAATTACCTCTTTGTGGCTCCACACTCGCAGGCTCCTTCCCTTCTCCCTGCCAAGTGTTGCTAGTTCCTCTGTATGTCATCCTCGCGTATATGGTCCCTTAACCCAGCCCACATCTATGTGATTCTCCCCTTCAGTAATTATTTTTACTTAAACTCTTTGGAGTGTGCCATCTGTTACCTACTGGAAGATGCCCAGGCATATCCTCTCCTGAAACACGTGGCCACACCAGTGACTCCATCCCCAGGAGGGAAGTGATCCCTTCATTCTTACATTGCAGAGAGAACAGACTACCAGAAGGCAACCTCCTCAACTTCCTTCCATTATGCTGAAACCCTCCTGCATCCGCATCCATCCTCCTCCCACATTTCCTCCTGTTGTATTAACAGATGGTCCAGCCCCTGCCTGAGGCCACTATGTCCACTTGTGCTCTGTATCCCATGACCCATCTACCCGGGGACCTTGTTCTGTTGGTTGTCTATTCTTTCTAGGATCCTTAGCCTGTCCCTCCCACTGGATTCACCCTTCCTTCTGGCAAACCAGATTGCTCAAATCTGTCCCATCTTTAAAACCCCCTCTCAACACCTACTTCTTAGCTACCACCATATTCTCCCTTCCACATCACAGCCATCTTCTGAAGAAGTCTGTCTATAATCTCCACATCCATATCTCCTGTTTTATGGGATGACACAGAATGTCTATAACCCCAGATGGGCAGCATATCTGTTTAGAGGATTATACCATCCTTTACTGAATCAAGCTTTCTATCTTTAGTAGGGATTTGATTATTTCTTTTATGTTTTAGAAAATTATGTTTAAGAAAGAAAATGGGTTATGAGTCTGAAAAGTTTGTCAAACATTGTCTTTTTGCTGTGCTAGAAAACAACTTTCATACTCTCTCTGAAAAAAAAGGATTTATTATTTTTATTTATTTTTGACTGTGCTGAGTCTTCATGGCCGCAGGCTTTTCTCTAGTTGTGGCGAGTGGAGAGTGGGGACTCCTGTCTGTCTGCAGTGCTTGGGCTTCCCGTTGCAGTGGCTTGTCTTGTTGCCGAGCACAGGCTCTAGGGTGTGCGGGCTTCAGCAGTTGTGGCTCCTGGGCTCTGGAGCGCAGGTTTAGTAGTTGTGGCGCATGGGCTTAGTTACTCCCTGGCATCTGGGATCTTCCCAGACCAGGGATGAAACCCATATCTCCTGCTTTGGCAGGCAAATTCTTAACCAGTGAGCCGCCAGGGAAGCCCTTGTTGAACATTGTTAATGCCAGAATTCCACACTTACACTTCAGTTATAACTCACAGAAGAAATCCATGGGAAAATGTAAACGTGGCACATCAGAGCTTCATAGAGGATGTGGCAGTCAGCACGTGGTGTCAGGACAAGGGGAGGGATGTCTCAGGTTCGGTGAAGCAGAAAGCAGTGTCTGTGGCCAGTGAGGAGATCAAGGCCAGGAGTGGGTCTAGGGCTCAAGGCATAGAGAATCCTGTGGTGCTTTATGGGAGATCACTTGCCTTGGCTTGAGTTCTATATCCCTCCTCTAGCCAGCTGGGAAAAGTCTGTAAATCCATCTAATTCCTTCTAACCCACATTTATCAGAAGGAAATTTTGTATAGAAATTATATTCTTTAATGGGCTTCCCTGGTGGCTCAGATGGTAAAGAATCTGCCTGCAATGCTAGAGACCTGGGTTTGATCCCTGGGTTGGGAAGATCCCCTAGAGAAGGCAATGGCTACCCTCTCTAGTATTCTTGCTTGGAGAATTCCACGAACTGAGGAGCCTGGCAGGCCATAGTCCATGGGGTTGCAAAGAGTCAGACACGACTGAGCAACTGACACTTTCATTTTCATATTCTTTGCCAGGCATCTAACTCATGTTTAAAGAACACCTACTCAATAATGAAAGAGCAGGGATTTGGGAATCAGACAGGCTTTGGTGAATTTAGAAAATTACTAAATCTTGCTTACTACATCTCAGTTTCTTCTGTACAGCTCAAAAATTATACATTCTCCACATTGCTCAGCCCTCCATACACACAATCTCCCAATGTTTGGGAACTATTGCTTTACAAACCTCAATGCACATATGAATCACCTGGGGGATTTTATTAAAATGCAGGTCCTGGTTCATTAGGTCTGGGGTAATCCTGCATTTCTAGTAAGTTCTCAGGTGCTGCCACACTGTTGGCTTTTGGACCACACTTCGAGTATCAAAAACCTGTCTGTGTACTGATAATGAGTATGAACAAAGACAATGAGTCCCCATCCCTTATAGCACCTGTGAATTCCAGTGTCCCAGAGCCTTTGCTAGGGTCCTTTATAGAACGATAGAAGCAGAGAGCAGCTCTGGGGTGTCTGCAGCCCTGTGGATGGGCAGGTCCCCTCCTGCCACCTCGCTGGTGGTATGTTCAGTCTGCTGTCCCTACTGGTCTGCATTTTCCTATTCATGTCCTCGCCAGTCACAGCACTGGACCCCTTTTAAGTTACCTTGGATATTTTAAGTGACCTGTTTCTAGTCTCCTCCCCCACCCCCCACCCCCCATTAACCAGTCTATGAGGACTGTCTTAAATTAGGTCCAGATATCACGGAATAAAATCTCCCTGCTGTTATGCCTTAAAGTTCACTAGTACTGGGCAATTACATATAAACCAGCTTTTAGACTCCAAAAATATTGGGCCAAAAAATGCCGGTCTGAACTCTTCCATATGCATTGTTACAGGCAAAGCATGTAGGAATCCCCTGACACATTAAAAAAAAACAACAACAAAACACTCTAGGTGTTAAAGGGCTTCCTTGGCAGCTCAGACAGTAAAGAATCTGCCTGCAATGCAGCCTGCATTTCAAAAGACCCCGGTTTGATCCTGTGTAGGGAAGATCCCCTGGAGGAGTAAATGGCAACCCACTCCAGTATTCTTGCCTGGGAAATCCCATGGACAGAGGAGCCTGGCAGGCTATACAGTCCATAAGGTCCCAAACTGTCCTACATAACTGAGCAATTAACACTTTCACTTTTCACTAGGTGCTAAAATGTAAATAGTGTAACAATAAATGATGAGATGTTATCATAATAATATCTATAGTTTTTTTGAGCACTACACTTATACTCATTATCTGTAATCCTCATAGAAATATTATAATCTGTACTGCCTCGCTGTGCCAATGGGGACACTGGTACTCAGAGAGGTTAATCAACTTTCCCAGGTCACACAGCTCATCTGCAGTAGAGCTTGGGCCACCAACCTCTGTCTGATGTGAAATCCTATTAAACTATTTCTGCTTCTCCAGATTTAAGTGACCTCTCGGGCTCTCTTTCTAGTAGACAACCACTTCCTTAAATGCATGTCTTGTTTTCCTTTTGTCAATCATGTTCTCATTCATAATACATGTGGATTTTATTAGTGAGGCTCCCATAACTGAAGCGACTTAGCACCAGCACCAGCAGCATTAACGTGAGGCAGTGTGATCATCGCATTGGAAAATACCGGTGAGCGGCTTCTACAAAATATTTTAGTTGAGTTTACTCTTACACAGTACCTCAGGTACTCCTGAGGATCATGAGTGGATGGCAAATGGAGCTATTTTTTCCTACCAGGTAACAGGGCAGTAACAGCCTACAAAGGGTGGAGATGATACATCAGAAATGTTGGCTATTAGTCACTTTTCCAATGTGGAGCTGAAGAAATATTTGAGCTCATACTGGACCACATGCTAAGAGTCCAGGTGTGTTATTTTTATTGTGAGTGAGTGAATTAAGGTCAGCCCCTAGGAGGGGAACCAAAACAACGGACCTAAACAGGAACTTGACCAAAATCATCACCATTTTCGGAACTCCAACAAGTGAGGAGTAGATTTAGATATTGGACCCCATAATAGCTTTTATGAACTGGAAGTGCTTTCTAAGTCTATTAACAAGTGGTCTTTCAAGTTTTAAAGATAGAAGTTTGAGTAAATTATGGCAGTAAAGGGCAATGGTGGGAATAGGATTATTGTTGGTCTGAGATCCCAAATGTTTTCTGTAAAATCACAAAATATCATTGATCCTGGAGACCATGAATTTAAGTAGCACTTACTATCAGATCTTGTCTGCCTTACAAAATAAGAAAATAATTACCTCCTCTTTTGCACACTCTATTTTTCCTTTTTAAAACCATTATTCTCCTTTATAGGGGAGGAGATGGAGAAAGTGTAGATGATTTTTAATTCTCTAGATCCTGTAAAAGGCTATAAATGCTCATAGAGGAGAGTATTTTATTTCCTTTTTTTCTGTTAAGCATTTTTAAAAAATTAAGTAGTTGATTTACAATGTTTTTAGTTCCTGATGTATAGCAAAGTGATTCTGTTTTATCTCTGTGTGTGTACATATATATCCTTTTTCATATTCTTTACTTTATTAGAAGATATTGAATATAGTTCCCTGTGCTATACAGTAGGACCTTATTGTTTATCTATTTTATACACTGTAGTTTGTATCTGCTGATCTCAAACTCCTAATTTATGCCTTCCTACCCCTTTTCCCTTTGGTAACCATAAGTTTGTTTTCTATGTCTGTGAGTCTGTTTTATAAATAAATTCATTTGTGTCATATGTTAGATTCCATGTATGAGTGGTATCATATGATAATTTACCTTTTTCTTTCTGACTTACCTCACTCAGTATGATAAACTCTAGGTCTATCCATGTTGCTGCAAATGGCATTGTTTTGTTCTTTTTTACACTGAGTAGTAGTCCACTGGATACTTTGTCCATTCTGCTGATGGACATTAACGTTGTTTCCATGTCTTGGCTATTGTAAATCGTGCTGCTGTGAACACTGGGATGCATGTATCTCTTTGAATTATGGTTTTCTCCAGATATATGTCCCGGAGTGGCATTACTGGATCATATGGTAGCTCTATTTTTAGTTTTTTAGGGAATCTCCATGCTGTCTTCCATAGTGACTGCACAAGTTTACGTTTCTACCAATAGTGTAAGAGGGTTCCCTTTTCTCCACAGTAAGGGTGTTTTGTTTTTTGTTTTTTTTTTTAATTTCCTTAGTGATTGCAGAGATTGCATAGCTTTTAGCACATGTTGCACTAATGGTTTCAATGTTTTGTTTGTCTGCCAAACACTTAAACATTTTCAGGGAGGGTTGCTGCATGCTTTAAAAGTAGCACTGTTCTAAAATCTATCAAGAGAAACTGAATTTTCCTTCAACAATGACATTCTAAAGAAATGTGTAGCCTGTTAAAGCAGCAGAAATGCTGTAGGAATACAAAGTGACTCACTACACAGTGCTAAGTATTTAACAGGTAATAAAAATGGTTAGCTAATTAACAGAAGAAACTAACCTTGCAACAAGCAGGTAAAGAAAAAAAATCCAAGGCTTTAGTGGAGCAAAGAGCCCATGTGCTGTTTATTAATATCATAAAGTGAGAGTGACAGAAACTGACCTCTTCAGAAATGTTCAGTGCATAGCGTGTTTGCTCCTAGATAGAATCCAGATTATTGGTGCCAGAAAGGACTGTTTTCCATGTCTCTGGGTGCTGGTCCTTAAATTGGCAATTTGTGAAGAAATATGGGCTAATTCAGAAAAAAATCCCAACCCTATCCTTGTCATTAAAAGACACTTTTCCAATAAAATTTTATTTTTTATGTTAAACAGAAATGTTAACTTATCAAAATTTAGAAAATCTAGTTTTAACCAATTATATCCAATAATGTTGCAATAACTCAAATCTCTAAGACATTTTATAATAGAGCCTTATGGACATAGAAAATAAAAATTTATCATTTTATGCCCATATTTTTGTTGCAGAGAGTTATTTGATAGGGACATCTGTAAAATATTCTCCAACATACAGGTATTTTACATCAGGCTAAAATTCTGGCTAAGGAATAGACTGGAAAAACAAGTTCAGAGAGAAAAAGGGAGAATGTAAAATTTCCAACTGCTAAAGAAGAGCATGCTCATGAATTTTTTAAATGGATGATGATAGATATCAAATAGCTGTGGGATATAAGTTCCATTGGGTACATTTAAGATAGTGATGTAACAATGTTATTTTAAAAACAACAGTACTTATAGTATGCTGGATGTGGCATCTTTCGTGACTATTTAAGATGACAAAGGTTGCATATTTAAAATAGTTAAGTTGATGCTTAGTTTTTCAAAAATTTAAAAGGGAACCATAAGCAGAAGTTTGAAAGTTAGTGCTGCAATAGTATCTAACCTGGAGAATAAATATTAATGCTTATTAAATGCTAATATATGCTAAACCCTGTTCTAAGTAGTTTATATTTTGTTAAAGGTTTATAATAAGGATATAAACTTTTTAATGATGTTTACTATTTCTGCTGGATAATTAATCTAAAATTTATTAGTGGCAATAAAGCAATGATTTTATTTAGCTCACAGTGAGGGCTTGTGTGTACTGTTCTCACTTGTTCTATGATGTGCTAAGTTGCTTCAGTAGTGTCTGACTCTTTGTGACCCTATGGACAGTGTGGACAGGCTCCTCTGTCCATCCCGATTGGATGTTGGCTGGGACTCAAGTTACCCAAGGGTTCACCAAGCCCTGTAGCTCCCAGAGTTGTTGGTTGACGTTGGCTACTGATGACAGCACCTACATGGGACTCTCCACCAGAACATTATCAGGGTAATCGGATTCCTGACATCATATCTAGTTTCCTCCCAAATGAACGTTCCAAGAGTGGTAAGTGAAAGCCACACAGCCTTTCTGACGTAGCTGTGGAAGTCATATAGCATCCCTTTTACTGATCAAAGTGTAATAGGGGTGGGGCAGGTTCGTGGCTGTTATCATAAGACTTACCTCTAGAGACCATTAACTTGTGAGACCATTAGCTACTGAGATCCTTAGCTCAGGGTTAGAGGTCAAGCTCTGCCAGTGGTTGACTGGACAGTGGTCCTCGGGGTGCAGAGTGAGGTGAGAGGCAGATGGTGCTTTTCTCCCCTGGATTCTCTGGACTCTGGCCGGTGGATGAGATGGGTGGCCTGGGAACAGGCTGAGGGCTGTATTCTGCAGGGCTCACAGTGGCCAACCACTGGCCCAGGCCTTGAGGCAGCGGTGAACCTCTCCTCCATCTCCAGCACTTAATAGTGGTTGCAGTCACCTTGGGTCACAGCCTGTGAGACCTCACCCCTTCTCTTCCCCCTTCTCTCCCCACCCCTACTCCGCCACCAGTTTGGGCAGCCTGAGGAACCTGAGGGCCTGCTAGGTCCTGGGTACCTGGCTCCCTCAGTGAAGAAAGCTGGACAGGGTATGGGGTCCTGGCCTTGAGGGTGCCACCAGCTGATATCTGCCTCCCGGCCTGTCCACTGGAGGGAGGACCCAGACTGGGTGCTGGGCAAATGCTCTTGAGCAGGGTAACTGGCCTGTAAAGGGACCCATTCCTCTTAGCCAGGGCCTGGTCCTCAGAGGGCAAGATCGGAGCCTTAGGACTTTCCCTTTTCTTGTCAGAACAGAGACTAATGTTTATCTGGTGGAGGTTTACAGAAATATTGTGACCTGACTTCAAGAATAAAGAATCTGACAGAGAAGTTTGCAACAACTAACTGTGCTCCTGTCTCACCTTTCTTATAAAAAGGCTTTGCTGAAAGCTTTTGGGGAGTTTGAGGCGTTTAAATGCATGAGCCACCCCTTTCCTCCCATGGCCCTGAAATAAATCTTTCTCTGCTCCAAATCCCGACATTTTGGTATGGTTTAGCCTCCCTGTGTATCTGGCACACAGACTTGCTTTCAGTAACAAAAGCAGTCAGAAGCCCACCAAGATTCAGGGAAGGGAAATAGACCCCACCTCTCAATGGAAAGGATGTTGAAGAATTTGAGGGCTGTAATTAAAAACTGCTACATATATGCAATTATCTCTGTGTGTGTGTGTGTGTGTGTGTGTGTGTGTGTGTGTTTTAGTAGCTGTGAAAACTAAAGCACTATTGGTTAAGTAATTTGCCTAAGATCACAGAGCAGGTGAGTAGTGGAGTTAGGATTCAAATCCAAGCAGTCTGACTCCAGAATGAAGCTCTTAAACAGCCCTGCCTCCCCAGAAAGGCAAGCCAAGGGAAGTGTGAAGACCCCCTTGGCTGAATGAGCATAGACCCCACCCCTGCCCAGCTCCATTGCAGAGCCCACTGTTGACACATCCCCAATGATATCTATCTGGGGAGACTGTCCCCCAGAGTCTACACTTTCAGGAATCTGTTGCTATGGATACCATGTTACCAGAGCTCTTCCAATGACTGAAGGGATGGAAGGGCAGGGAGAGGAACTGGAGAGGCTGCTGGTGGTACAGTTCTGCACAGCCTCAGGTGGGACAGGTCTGGTGCTTGGTTGCTGTCTTGTTGCCCTTTGATTAGTTGTTTCAGGTGGCTCGTGGCTTGGTGGTCATGGTTCTAATCCTAGACTGCTGCTGCTGCTGCTGCTAAGTCGCTTCAGTCGTGTCCGACTCTGTGTGACCCCATAGACAGCAGCCCACCAGGCTCCCCTGTCCCTGGGATTCTCCAGGCAAAAACAGTGGAGTGGTTTGCCATTTCCTTCTCCAATGCAGGAAAGTGAAAAGTGAAAGTGAAGTCGTTCAGTCGTGTCTGACTCTTCCCAACCCCATGGACTGCAGCCCACCAGGCTCCTCCATCCATGGGATTTTCCAGGCAAGAGTACTGGAGTGGGGTGCCATTGCCTAGACTACCTGGATACTAATACTAAACTGCTTTCACCTGAATATGGGACAGTGCACATGGTGTGATTTGCTGTTCTCTCATTCTTGGCTTTGATTGACTGACAACCAAGATCCTCAGAGACACAAACAAGCATTCCAGTAGAGCTAACTCTTTAAAAAGAGCCTCCCTCTTCCTTTACTGCCAGTCTCAGAGGCTATAAGACCTAAATATACCTCCATGATTTATAATTTATGACCTTCAAAAGACAGAGAAATTCACTAACTTTCCTGAGTTTTTTACATGTAACTGACATTGAGGCAGTTCATACATGAGACCCTGAGGCTGACTAGGCCTGGATGCTTGGAACTTGTGTATGTGTTCTGTGCTTAGTTACTCAGCCACGTTCAACTCTTTGTGATCCAATGGACTTTAGCCTGCCAGGCTCTTCTGTCCATGGGGATTCTCTAGGCAAGAACACTGGAGTGGGTTGCCATGCTCTCCTCCAGGGATCTTCCCAACCCAGGAATCCAACCCAGGTCTCCTGCATTGCAGGCAGATTCTTTACCATCTGAGCCACCAGGGAAACCCAAGAATACTGGAGCAGGTAGCTTATCCCTTCTCCAGGGGATCTTCCTGACTCAGGAATCAACCTGGGGTCTCCTGCATTGCAGGCGGATTCTTTACCAGCTGAGCTCCCAGGGAAGTTTGGGGCTTGGGTGTCATCAAATAACTTTGTGGTAGACACCTAAGTGGACTTCCGATAGCTCAGTTGGTAAAGAATCCACCTGCAATTGCACGCGACCCTGGTTTGATTTCTGGGTCAGGAAGATCCCCTGGAGAAGGAATAAGCTACCCTCTCCACTATTCTTGGGCTTCTCTGGTGGCTCAGCTGGTAAAGAATCCACACACAATGTAGGAGACCTGGGTTCAATCCCTGGGTTGGGAAGATCCCCCTGGAGAAGGGAAAGGCTACCCATTCCAGTATTCTGGCCTGGAGAATTCCATGGACTGTATAGTCCGTGGTGTTGCAAAGAGTCAGACACAACTGAACAACTTTCACTTCACTTCAGACACCTAACTGGGCACTGATATCGTTGTCCCCTGAGCTATGACAGAGGTCAGATTGGTTGGTCGGCATGTGGGTCAATCTCATGCGTCTTAAGCACAAGGGTCATTAACTGAATTTTCTTCTCATCTTCAGAATTAGTTTTCATGTGTACTTGGCGCATTCACCACCGCATCCATACCCAGGCACACATAGGCTCTCACCACCTCCTATCTGTTATTTATTTTTTTTTTATTCCAACTTCATCTCAGTCTCCTCAATTGTAAGGTGATTCTTATGCTTCTACCCATCACAAGTACTGAGAGGATTAATGACTGAATCCGTTATGATAGGCTGCAGAAATGAAAGAATATTTGACATATGTTAAGTGGCTCATTGATATTCAAAAACCTCCTTTTCCCTAAAGATTATAAAATAGATTGAAAATATTATTTTAAGGCTAATTATTACAAAAGGGATAATCCTGCCCTTGCCTTGATATTGTTAAACTTATTTGAGGAAACTCACATTGAAACTTTAAAAACTCTAAAGGGACTCTAATTAAGAATGCCTAATGAGCCTCCATTAGCCTCATATTTTTATAACTCTCATCTCATATGATGATCAAATATAATTTACAAAACTCTAATGATCTAAGGTTCAAAGTTATCATTGTTAAGTGAAGAAGAACTCCAAACTTTGCATAAGAAACAGCACCATAAAGCTTCAGTATTAAAGTCACTGGGGGTTGTTTTGAAAATTTCCATGTTCCAGGATCTCACAGATAGTGGCCGCCTTAGCTCTTCCTCAGGAAAGTTAGAGATACCCTTTCATCCCTTGCAGCAGACTCGGCTCAATTACAGCTTTGAGGCAAGATAAGGTTAAGGGGATGGGGGAGAACGGGAGAGAAGAGGGAGGCAGAAACAGAAAAATCAATTCAAATTACTTTGATGACAGTGGCTTCAAGTTTTCTCTGAAAGACAGACTCAGACTCCAGGATGCTGGCAGCCCGGACCGGGGCAGCAGGGGGTCAGATCTCAGAAGAGAATCCCAAGTTAAGGAAACCATCTGGGTTTTCTGTAGGGAGCAAAGACAAATCTCCCAAGAAAGCTGCAGAAAATGGGAAAGAGAGCAGCCTCAGCCCATCTGGGCAAATTCAACTCAGGGCACGGCAACTGGCTCTGGTGCGAGAAGTGGAGATGAACTGGTACCTAAAACTCTGGGAGCTGTCCATCGAGCACACCACTGCCTACACCACTGGCATGCCTCACAGGTAAGACTCCCCACTCCCCGCACCGGCTGTATGAGACCCTGTTTGAAAGTGCTCTCCTGACTGAATGCTTGGATTTCTTTTCCCATGCTGCTGGAGATGTAACAGCTCTAACTGTCTTGTACAGATGATTGACATTTCCAAATATCTAACTGTAAAGAGCAGGAACTTGGTGAAAATGGCAAATAATGCTCCCTGGATTGTTATTCAGAAAACACCCCTTGTAAGGAGGCAGTAAGCACTCAAAAGCCGAGAGGGAGAAGGAGTATGGCATTAAGATTGGTCTTAAATGACATTCAGAGGAGTTCAAAAATTGCATTAAAATGCCTCCTTCCAAAACAATAACAAAAACTTTGCAATTTTTCTCTACTTCCCTCACCTCTAGAACTTGAGGATGAGGGAAGGAAATATGTTTTGCCTGTTTGAAAAGTGTATAGTTGAATAGTGTGAACTTGTTGATCGAGAGCTCAGCATGCAATGGGAGTATAGAGTAGAACACACCGACCACCAGCCTGGGGGTCTGGGCCCCCTGTCTAAGACAGACATCATCAGGAGAAAAAGGTACTCTTAAAAAAGGAGGTCAGTGTAAGACAGATCCCTGTAGATTTTCTCTCTGTACTTTTCTCAGCCTCAGCTTCAAATAATGCAGGGGAGGAATAATTTCACAAATCCCAATGTTATAAGGCAAAATGTGTGGAGTAAAAGTGTCTGGAATCCTGAAATTTAAGAATGCTTATTCACTGTAACTGCTACAAAAAAATCTCTTAGGAATTAAAGATAATTTTTCAAGGAAAACGATCCTGAAAATAAAGACCAAGACAACTTTTTATTAAGTGATAATAAAAATTCACTAGAAATGAAAAATAGTTTCAATGAAATTGTCAAAGCAGGAAAAACTTTTTGCAGAGACTGTGGCAGCATAGAAATTCCAGAATGTATTATGTGTATCAAAGCATCCCAGTGTGCTCTGAGCTGCCCCATTTTTATATTTCTAATTCTAACAAGACATTATAAGAAAATATTTAGTGATTGAATTAACTGATGCACATAGATTAAAAATTTGTTGGACTACAAAATGCCTGAACTTCCATTTTTCAAAGCTTTCCAAGGCAAGAATAAAAGTTACTGCCAAATCTAAGCCACCATTTAAAAATCAGAACAAGATAAAGTGTGTATAAGTGCTTTATGAAACACATTTACTATTTATGACTGAAGTGATTTGTCTGAAGCTCCTGTAAGCTTGTGTACTTACATCTGGGATATAATAGTATCCCAATAGAGATAATAAATAGAGAAAGGACCAAGAAGAATGATCTCAGTCAAAGGAAGCATGAAAGAGTGTGTCAGTGTTGGCAGTGTATCTCATATCTATAAATCTTAAATTTTAAAGCCATTATTAAAGAACTTCTGGAAAAAGGCTTAGGTGGCAAGTGAAAAGCTTGATAATGTTTTCCTTTCCTATTCTTTTACTTACTCTAGACCAGAAACTTTCCTTAAAGGAGTCTAACACTGTGCCGTGCTGTGCTTAGTTGCCCAGCCGTGTCTGACTCTTTTGCGACCCCATGGACTGTAGTCCGTCATGCTCCTCTGTGCATACGGGATTCTCCAAGCAAGAATACTGGAGTGGGTTGCCAATCCCTTCTCCAGGGGATCTTCCCAACCAGGGATCAAACCCAGGTCTCCTGCACTGCAGGTGGATTCTTTACTGTCTGAGCCATTCTTAACATATTGTTTTACATACTCTAGATCAGAAACTTTCCTTAAAAGAGTCTAACACAGGACTATGCAATTCCTACAGTATTATCTGATATTGGAATAACGTTTATCAGGTCAGAGGGGAACATAAATTAAGGTAATCAGTTTGACCTGGAGAAGGAAATGGCAACCCACTCCAGTATTCTTGCCTGGAGAAGTCCATGGACAGAGGAGCCTGGTGGGTTACATTCCATGGGGTCGAAAAAGAGTCAGACATGACTTAGCAACTAAAAGCAATCAGTTTGAGCCAGCAACTTGGGAAAAGAAAAACAAGCTCTACTCTTTCCTGCTTTACTCAAACAATAGCAATTTGTCCCATATTCAGGAGAGATGATCCAGAAGTATGGTTTCCATAGTAACAATGGACACATTATTAATCACTGATTCACAATAGCCTGAGTCCCTTGCCTACTGACTGTGTTAAAGAACAGTGAAAGTCCTATCTCTCGTACATCATCAAAAATGAAAAATGTCTCCTCCTCCTTTAGTTTTACAGCATGATGTTTCCAAGTGAAAATTAGTGTGTGCAGGTGGCACTGAGCTCATTCATAAATTAGATTTATTGCAAATCTCAATGTGTACATAATTCAAAAAAGACAATTTTTCTCATCGCCAGCTCCTTTCCATTTTACATCCCAATGTTAGAACTACTTCAGCTGAGTTCTTGAGATTAGTGGAGTGATGACAATGATCAACTGTAATGTACAATCCTTTCAAACTGTGATGTAAGCAACAGGACATGTAGTTCTTCAAGTGACCTGGTTTTCTTTCATTTATAGATGTTACCAGTAAAGAACTTACAGGAATTTTTATGGACTTCCAATTGTCCTTTCTTCCAACAGTATGGCCCAAGAATGATATCTCCATTAGAGACCTGTGTGTAGAATATAAGCATGATTAATATAGAATATAAGCAAATTATCCACTGTAAAGTTTTACTTACAGGACAGAATATGAAATACTTTAGTCCTTGAAGACATTATATGTTTGCTATGGGTAATAATTCTTTGTGTCATTGGTTAATGGCCATCAACAAGGAATTGCTAGCGGTTTCTCACTCCAGTTTCTTTTCTGAGAAGATGGAATGAAAATATTTCACAGCAGGTTAATTGTAGTTCATGAGGAATTTGAGGACTGTCTTATGCCCAGATTTGGTGGTAACTTTAATTTGAAACAAAGGGTATTGTTAGATGATTGGAAGAAAGTGTTATAGATAGAGGAGGGTCCAGTGATTTCGGTATATCTAAGAAATAAAATTGTAGGAGTCGTGGCAGACCATGCACATTAGTCTGGAGTTAAGCGGTACTGATTCCCTTTCTGGGGCTATGTCTGCATAAGATTACATATGAAACAATCTAATATAATTTACTTCATTCTGATTGGCTATTTTGCATAATTGTCTAATGACTCAGTAATGCTAATGTATTTTATATGATGGCTCATTACTCTGCAGAACGAGGAAGGGTGGTTCAGGGACCAGAGTGCTGGAGTTGAAGATAAAGGGCTGACTTTCATTTCTTGTGTAACTGTGGATGTGATTGTTAATTTATTTGTTGTTTTTAAATAACTTTTTTTTCAGATTGCAAAAGTAACATCTGAACTTGGTAGAAAATTTTGAAAACAGAAACATAAAAAAGAAAGGGCAATCACTGCTAATATTTTGCTGTGCTTTACCCTAGCCTTTTGAATTGAAATCATAAATTTTTGAATTGAAATCATACATTTTTTCACTTAATAGTATGTCAGATTATTTTATTACCTTAAAAACCATTGAAAAATTTCCAAGGACTACATATTATAGCTATATTATTGCTTAGCTATTCTTATTTTACTATTTATCATTATCATAAGTAATATTATAATAAACATCTTTATGTGAGATTAAAAAATCATATCTCTGATTATTTCTTAGGGTCTATTTCTAGAAGTGCAATTAATGGGTAAATATTACATATACAATAGTATTTATACATACATACATATACATTTATTCTTAATTTAATTGCTTTTTGAAAATGTTTTCTCAGTGTACATTCTCTTTTTATTTATTTTAATTGGAGGTTAATTACTTTACAATATTGTATTAGTTTTCCCATACATCACCATGTATCCACCACAGGTATACACGTGTTCCCCATCCTGAACCCCCCTCTCTCCCTCCTCCCCGTACCATCCCTCTGGGTCATCCCAGTGCACCAGCTGCAAGCATCCAGTATCATGCATTGAACCTGGGCTGGTGATTTGTTTCATATATGATATTATACAGGTTTCAATGCCATTCTCCCAAATCATCCCACCCTCTCCCTCTCCCACAGAGTCCAAAAGACTGTTCTATACATCTGTGTCTCTTTTGCTGTCTCGCATACAGGGTTATCGTTACCATCTTTCTAAATTCCATATATATGCGTTAGTATACTGTATTGGTGTTTTTCTTTCTGGCTTACTTCACTCTGTATAATTGGCTCCAGTTTCATCCACCTCATTAGAACTGATTCAAATGTATTCTTTTTAATGGCTGAGTAATACTCCATTGTGTATATGAACCACGGCTTTCTTATCCATTCATCTGCTGATGGACATCTAGGTTGCTTCCTTGTCCTGGCTATTATAAACAGTGCTGCGATGAACATTGAGGTACACGTGTCTCTTTCAATTCTGGTTTCCTCGGTGTGTATGCCCAGAAGTGGGATTGCTGGGTCATAAGGCAGTTCTATTTCCAGTTTTTAAGGAATCTCCACGCTGTTCTCCATAGTGGCTGTACTAGTTTGCATTCCCACCAACAGTGTAAGAGGGTTCCCTTTTCTCCACACCCTCTCCAGCATTTATTGCTTCTAGACTTTTGGATCGCAGCCATTCTGACTGGCATGAAATGGTACCTCATTGTGGTTTTGATTTGCATTTCTCTGATAATGAGTGATGTTGAGCATCTTTTCATGTTTGTTAGCCATCCATACGTCTTCTTTGGAAAAATGTCTATTTAGTTCTTTGGCCCATTTTTTAATTGGGTTGTTTATTTTTCTGGAATTGAGCTGTAGGAGTTGCTTGTATATTTTTGAGATTAGTTGTTTGTCAGTTGCTTCATTTGCTATTATTTTCTCCCATTCTGAAGGCTGTCTTTTCACCTTGCTTATAGTTTCCTTTGTTGTGCAGAAGCTTTTAAGTTTAATTAGGTCCCATTTGCTTATTTTTGCCTTTATTTCCAGTATTCTGGGAGGTGGGTCATAGAGGATCCTGCTGTGATTTATGTCTGAGAGTGTTTTGCCTATGTTCTCTTCTAGGAGTTTTATAGTTTCTGGTCTTACATTTAGATCTTTAATCCATTTTGAGTTTATTTTTGTGTATGGTGTTAGAAAGTGTTCTAGTTTCATTCTTTTACAAGTGGTTGACCAATTTTCCCAGCACCAGTTGTTAGAGATTGTCTTTAATCCATTGTATATCCTTGCCTCCTTTGTCAAAGATAAGGTGTCCATAGGTGTGTGGATTTATCTCTGGGCTTTCTGTTTTGTTCCGTTGATCTATATTTCTGTCTTTGTGCCAGCACCATTCTCCGTGGTAATATTCTAGAGTGGTTATCCCATTGCTTTTTCTGTACTACACAGTGTTTATAAAGCTTGAGTTTTAAAGTTTAATAAAGAGTTGGGTAGGTTAATTAACTTTCCTGAATTTCAGTTTCTTCAACTGCAAAGAGGACTAACAGCATTATAAAGGACTCTTGAGATAATGTAGAAATGATGTGAAAACTAATGTATTTTGCTTTCACACACTTTGGAATAAGGGTTAAGACAAGACCCCATGTTGTCCTTGGTATATTTAGGCTTATGAAGATAAGTAAAGTTAGGGTGACTCAAAATATCTAGCAAAAATGTGCACTTCATCTAGCACCTGACAGCTGAGGATCCCGTTGTGCTCAATTAATATTTATGAGAGCCCATTGTGTGTGCTTACAGAGACTTTCTAGGGATTCATATGATCACCACCCTCCTAGGGAAAAGTGACTTACCAACAGAATAGAGAGAGCTTTCATATACTATCAGAATTAACATTCCAAACCAGGGCTGACCTATTCGTTTGAACTGACTGGACATTTAGTAGGACAAGACAACATATGAATGATTGTTGAGCTATAGCATTTCAATAGTGATTTCTACCATCTTAATAAGTGTTTATTACCTGACAAGTAGTTACATTTCTAATATTTTGTCTCTGCTGCCAAAACTTTCTGCCTTCTTAGAAGTTATTTACTTCTATGTATTTTCAGAGGATCAGATGTGGTCACATGGGAGGACAGAGCTCCCAGGTGAGTTTTGGTGGATTCAGTTCCTGGCAGCAGGTGATCCCTATGGCTTGGGCTTACGTAGGAAGATCTGGTTGTTAAGAATCAAGTCTGCAGCCAGAGAACAAATGCTGAACAGCTACTGATTGAGCATCCTCTCTGTGCAAAGCCCTGTAGGTGACACAAGGGTGGATTAGTTAAGAATCTTGCCCTCAACCTAGGTACAGCTTAGGGGAGATGAGCCATGTATGTAAATAAGAAGTACTACATAAATGAAGGTCATAACAAAGCGCAGAGGAAGGAGAGCTCGCAGCTGCAGTGATTAGATCTGAAACTGCAGGGTGTGCAGGACGTGAGCAAGTAGAGATGGTGGCCAGGAAAAGCAACCCACGTGGAGTAAAGAGTGCGAGCAAAGACACAGATGTAAGAATGTATGGAATAGAAATGGAGAGCAGTTTGTATTCACGAGGCAAACAACAACCCCTTTATGGAGTCTGACTGTACTCTGGGTCTGCAAGTGGGCGTAAGAATACCTAGTTCAGGAGACTATGGGAAATGATATAAGACAGGTGCTGTAGATTGGACATGTGATCAGCTTTGGTCCCTCTGTCCCTTCCTCCCTCCTCCTCTGTCAACCTAGAACATAGTGAACAGCACCAGTAAAATGATATCAAGGATGATAGAGCAATAGAAATAGGCTACAATGGTATAACTCTAAAGTTTTAAACCAATTTTTTCTTCCTTAGGAAACATTCTTGATTAGATTTTTTGTTAAAGAGAAAGCTCTTTTATTTCTTTCAAAAAAAAAAAAGATGATATATATGTTTGTTAGAGCAGACACACTTTCTTTAAGTCTCTAACTCTTAGAATATCTATATGAGAAATTACATAGAAATATCTTTCCAGAGATATTAAAATATGAGGACATTGTTGGGTAGTTCACCATGATTTTGGACACATGCTAGAAAGATTGTGTGCTCAGTTGCGTTAGTCGTGTCGGACTCCTTTGCAACCTCATAGACTGTAGCCAGCCAGGCTCCTCTGTCCATGGGATTCTCCTGTCAAGAACACTGGAGTGGCATACATCTCCCTTAAGCTGTGAGTGGGTTGCTATTTCCTCCTCCAGGAAGTTCTTCCTAACCCAGGGATCAAACCCACATCTCTTGTGTCTCCTGCACTGGCAGGTGGATTCTTTTACCACTAGTGCCACCTGGGAGCTTCTTAGCCACTAGAGACATGAGTTTAATCCCTTGGTTGGGAAGATCCCCCTGCAGGAAGAAATGGCAGCCCACTCAGTATTCTTGCCTGGAGAATCCCATAGACAGAGAAACCTGGCGGGCTACAGTCCATGGGATTACAGAAGAGTTTTGGACACAGCTAAGAGACTAAGCATGCAGAAAGACTGCTTCCTAGCTCATTGTCCTGTTGTTTTGAATGTCAGGTTACCTCTCTAAGCCATTGCTCCTTTACTCCATGTCCAAGGTTAGTCTTTATAATTCTGTCTCTCCATATTGAATATTCTACTTCTCCTGGGGTGAGATGACCTCATGCTATGATTTTAAAATTTAGCTTAGTTTCATTTTATACAGCTTCAGTTCAGTTCAGTTCAGTTCAGTTCAGTCACTCAGTCATGTCCGACTCTTTGTGACCCCATGAATCGCAGCACGCCAGGCCTCCCTGTCTATCACCAACTCCCAGAGTTCAATCAGAATCATGTCCATCGAGTCAGTGAAGCCATCCAGCCATCTCATCCTCTGTCATCCCCTTCTCCTCCTGCCCCCAATCCCTCCCAGCATCAGAGTCTTTTCCAGCGAGTCAACTCTTTGCATGAGGTGGCCAAAATACTGGAGTTTCAGCTTTAGCATCATTCCTTCCAAAGAAATCCCAGGGTTGATCTCCTTCAGAATGGACTGGTTGGATCTCCTTGCAGTCCAAGGGACTCTCAAGAGTCTTCTCCAATACCACAGTTCAAAAGCATCAATTCTTCGGCTCTCAGCCTTCTTCACAGTCCAACTCTCATATCCATACATGACCACAGGAAAAACCATAGCCTTGACTAGATGGACCTTAGTCGGCAAAGTGATGTCTCTGCTTTTGAATATGCTATCTAGGTTGGTCATAACTTTTCTTCCAAGGAGTAAGCATCTTTTAATTTCATGGCTGCTGTCACCATCTGCAGTGATTTTGGAGCCCCAAAAAAGTAAAGTCTGACACTGTTTCCACTGTTTGTCCATCTGTTTCCCATGGAGTGATGGGACCAGATGCCACGATCTTCATTTTCTGCTTAGGTGTATTTTATATAACTTGGTTTATTAATTTTTTACTTTCACCCTTCAACTTCTTGTGCACTCCTGGGATTAGCCAATGATAGACATTGTACATCTTGCTTTATCTACAAGCCTCTGGGGCTACATAAACTGGGGACAGATCAACATGAGCTCTGATGTCAGACCAACCCAGATCTGAAGCTTGGCTCCCCTGTGCCCTACCTACCAGTCACTAGCTATATGACCGTGGATCTTAGTCTCCTTGGGCTTCCCTGGTGGCTCAGATGGTAAAGTGTCTGCCTGCAATGCGGGAGACCTGGGTTCAATCCCTGGGTTGAGAAGATCCCCTGGAGAAGGAAATGGCAACCCACTCCAGTACTCTTGCCTGGAAAACTCCATGGACTGAGGAGCCTGGCAGACTACAGTCCGTGGGGTTGCAAAGAGTCGGACATGACTGAACGACTTCACTTTCACTTAGTCTCCTTACCTGTAAAATGGGAATAACAATATTACACATTCATAGAACTGGAAGGATTAAATTGGATATCTATCAAAGTTTTAGCATGGTGTTAAGTGCAAAGGAAGGGCTCTTCAGCAAATTCTATTATCACCATCCCCCTCTGGAGTCACATCAGCTTTCATCCATGACTTTACCTCCACAGTCTTCCTTTCTCTGGCTTCCTTCCATGTATTCTCTGAGCCTGGGAAAATTCCTCATCTCTAGGAGAAAGATCTTAACATGCTGCTTCCCTCCCTGCTTCACTGAGAACACCATGCTTCTAAGATTTTCTTTTATGTCCTCATTTAAAGACAATCTCTTTAACAAGTGGTGCTGGGAAAACTGGTCAACCACTTGTAAAAGAATGAAACTAGATCACTTTCTAACACCGCACACAAAAATAAACTCAAAATGGATTAAAGATCTAAATGTAAGATCAGAAACTATAAAACTCCTAGAGGAGAACATAGGCAAAACACTCTCAGACATAAATCACAGCAGGATCCTCTATGATCCACCTCCCAGAATGCTGGAAATAAAAGCAAAAATAAACAAATGGGATCTAATTAAAATTAAAAGCTTCTGCACAACAAAGGAAAATATAAGCAAGGTGAAAAGACAGCCTTCTGAATGGGAGAAAATAATAGCAAATGAAGCAACTGACAAACAACTAATCTCAAAAATATACAAGCAACTTCTGCAGCTCAACTCCAGAAAAATAAACGACCCTATCAAAAAATGGGCCAAAGAACTAAATAGACATTTCTCCAAAGAAGACATACGGATGGCTAACAAACACATGAAAAGATGCTCAACATCACTCATTATCAGAGAAATGCAAATCAAAACCACAGTGAGGTACCACTTCACACCAGTCAGAATGGCTGCGATCCAAAAATCTGCAAGCAATAAATGCTGGAGAGGGTGTGGAGAAAAGGGAACCCTCCTACACTGTTGGTGGGAATGCAAACTAGTACAGCCACTATGGAGAACAGTGTGGAGATTCCTTAAAAAATTGCAAATAGAACTACCTTATGACCCAGCAATCCCACTTCTGGGCATACACACCGAGGAAACCAGAATTGAAAGAGACACATGTACCCCAGTGTTCATCGCAGCACTGTTTATAATAGCCAGGACATGGAAACAACCTAGATGTCCATCAGCAGATGAATGGATAAGAAAGCTGTGGTACATATACACAATGGAGTATTACTCAGCTGTTAAAAAGAATTCATTTGAATCAGTTCTGATGAGATGGATGAAACTGGAGCCGATTATACAGAGTGAAGTAAGCCAGAAAGAAAAACACCAATACAGTATACTAACACATATATATGGAATTTAGGAAGATGGCAATGACGACCCTGTATGCAAGACAGGGAAAGAGACACAGATGTGTATAACGGACTTTTGGACTCAGAGGGAGAGGGAGAGGGTGGGATGATTTGGGAGAATGACATTCTAACATGCATACTATCATGTGAATTGAATCGCCAGTCTATGTCTGACGCAGGATGCAGCATGCTTGGGGCTGGTGCATGGGGATGACCCAGAAAGATGTTATGGGGAGGGGAGGTGGGAGGGGGGTTCATGTTTGGGAATGCATGTAAGAATTAAAGATTTTAAAATTTAAAAAATAAAAAACTAAAAAATAAAATAAAATAAAATAAAATCCTTTCTGATTAGCAAGGATCAAATGTCTGTCTGACAAATCCTCTCTCCACCCAGAGAGAATGAATCTATTGTCTTTGGAATAGAGAGGCCTGGGGCTTAAAGTCTGGCTCTATTGCTGACTGTATAGATTTCAGCAAATTATATCCAATCTCTGAGCCTCAATTTGTTCATCTGTATGGTGGAAATAAAAACATCTGCATTTTCTATGTTCTAGGATTTTAGAGGTTAGCTCCAATAGTATGTGTAAAAATCCTTGATATGCTTTAAACCACTATCTATATATAAATGATATATAGATTATTTATATATGAACTATAACTACTATATGTTTGCTTTTTTATTATTTTTATTATCTTCTGTCCTGAGACTGCGGCTGTAATCCAGTCTAGAACATGGCTTGAGAGAGTACTGCTGCTACTGCTAAGTCACTTCAGTCATGTCCGACTCTGTGCAACCCCATAGACGGCAGCCCACCAGGCTCCCCCGTCCCTGGGATTCTCCAGGCAAGAGCACTGGAGTGGTTACCATTTCCTTCTCCAATGCATGAAAGTGAAAAGTGAAAGTGGAGTCACTCAGTTGTGTCCGACTCTTCATGACCCCATGGACTGCAGCCTACCAGGCTCCTCCATCCATGGGATTTTCCAGGCAAGAGTACTGGAGTGGGGTGCCATTGCATGGTTACCTCTAATCTGCTTTCTAGTAAACACAGGGATAGATACAGCCATACTTCTCTCCCAGACCCTGGCCAGGATTTCTTGGGTACATTGCAAACACTATAACATCTGAATTCCTTTCCTGATATCAGCAACTGCTTGCTGAATATCTATTATATACACAACACTTTTGTTATATTATTCAATTTAATCTTTTCTAACAATTTATGATGTGACTATTTTTTTAATCATCTCCACTTTATGGGAGAAAACTGAAACTTAGCAAAGACTCTCCTCATGGTTAGATTCAACTAAGCAATAGAAACAGCACATGAACCTAGATAATGGGCTACAGATGATACCTCTTAACCACTGAATATTTCCTCCCTGAATTTGGCTTGATTTTAGAAGGTTCTGAGATGTCACATTAGTAATTTCACCCTTTCACTTAAAGTGAGATGTGGGATTCACAGCATCCCCTCCCTACAGAAGGTCCTTGCCATTGCCCTGAGAAGGACTGGGAGATGTCAGGGAGCAGCTCAGATAGGGAGGAAGTCACTCTGGTTGAGAGCAAAGGGCTGAGCAATAGAGTGGACTATGGATTTCAGTATTTCTTCAAGCTTTTCTCCATCAAAAGAGCTATGTAAGAACAAAGGCCCTGGAGGTGTCCAAGCGTCATCCTCTATTAGATGAATTTAGCTTAATTTCAGATTTTAGGTTTGAGTCAAGAGTCTTTGGCCAGCTCCATCTAACACCAACTCTAAGAGGATGCAGAGGTTATGCAGCAACAGCTATCGAAGTCTTTCCAGTTTTAGATTATGAAGGTCACTAAACGGCGTGTGCTAATGTTCTACAACATTTTCACTGTTGTGTTATGTGCTTTTGCTCTACGGGTGGAGGAAATGGCATAGTTTTGAGAAGCCCTCGCTAACACTTCTTTGGAGATGACAGTTGAAACCATATGTCCTTTAATCAACAGCTTCCCTACCTATGTGAAGTGCTATCAGTTCAGTTCAGTTCAGTCGCTCAGTCATGTTCAATTCTTTGCAACCCTATGGACTGCAGCACGCCAGGCCTCCCTGTCAATCACCAACTCCCAGAATTCACTCAAACTCATGCCCAAAGAGTCGGTGAAACCATCCAACCACCTCATTCTCTGTTGTCCCTTCTCCTCCTGCCTTCAATCTTTCCCAGCATCAGGGTCTTTTCAGATGGGTCAGCTCTTTGCATGAGGTGGCCAAAGTATTGGAGTTTCAGCTTCAGCATCAGTCCTTCCAAGGAACATTCAGGACTGATTTCCTTTAGGATGGATTGGTTGGATCTCCTGGTAATCCAAGGGACCCTCAAGAGTCTTCTTCAGCACCACAGTTCAAAACCTCAATTATTCTGTGCTCAGCTTTCTTTATAGTCCAACTCTCACATCCATACATGACTACTGGAAAAACCATAGCTTTGACTAGATGGACCTTTTTTGACAAAGTAATGTCTCTGCTTTTTAATATGCTGTCTAGGTTGGTCATAACTTTCCTTCCAAGGAGTAAGTGTCTTTTAATTTCATGACTGCAGTCACCATCTGCAGTGATTTGGGAGCCCACAAAAATAAAGTCTGTCATTGTTTCCACTGTTTCCCCATCTATTTGCCATGAAGTGATGGGACTGGATTCCATGATTTTAGTTTTCTGAATGTTGAGTCTTCAGCCAACTTTTTCACTCTCCTCTTTCACTTTCATCAAGAGGCTCTTTAGTTCTTTGCTTTCTGCCATAAGGGTGGTGTCATCTGCATATCTGAGGTTATTGATATTTCTCCCAGAAATCTTGATTCCAGCTTGTGCTCCTTCCAGCCTGGCATTTCTCTTGATGTACTCTGCATATAAGTTAAATAAACAGGGTGACAATATACAGCCTTGATGTATTCCTTTTCCTATTTGGAACCAGTCTGTTGTTCCATGTCCAGTTCTAACTGTTGCTTCTTGACCTGTATGTAGGTTTCTCAGGAGGCAGTTAAGGTGGTCTGATATTCCCATCTCTTTAAGAATTTTCCACAGTTTGTTGTGGTCCACACAGTCAAAGGCTTTGGCATAGTCAATAAGGCAGAACTAGATATTTTCCTGAAACTCTCTTGCTTTTCCAATGATCCAACAGATGTTGGCAATTTGATTTCTGATTCCTCTGCCTTTTCTAATACAGCTTGAACATCTGGAAGTTCATGGTTCACATACTGTTGAAGCCTAGTTTGGAGAATTTTGAGCATTATTTTTCTAGTGTGTGAGATGAATGCAATTGTGCTGTAGGTTGAACATTCCTGGCATTGCCTTTCTTTGGGATTGGAATGAAAACTGACCTTTTCTAGTCCTGTGGCCACTGCTGAGTTTTCCAAATTTGCCGGCATATTGAGTGCAGCACTTTCACAGCATCATCTTTTAGGAGTTGAAATAGCTCAACTGGAATTCCATTACCTCCACTAGCTTTGTTTGTAGTGATGCTTCCTAAGGCCCACTTGACTTCACATTCCAGGATGTCTGGCTCTAGGTGAGTGATTACACCATTGTGGCTATCTGGGTTGTGAAGATCTTTTTTGCATAGTTGTTTGTATTCTTGCCACCTCTTCTTAATATCTTATGTTTCTGTTAGGTCCATACCATTTGTATCTTTCATTGTGCCCATCTTTGTTTGAAATGTTCCCTTGGTATCTCTAATTTTCTTGAAGAGATCTCTAGTCTTTCCCATTCTATTGTTTTCCTCTATTTCTTTGCACACAAAGAATACACCGAACTGTGCAAAGAAGATCTTCATGATCCAGATAATCATGATGCTGTGATCACTCAGCTAAAGCCAGACATCCTGGAATGTGAAGTCAAATGGGCTTTAGGAAGCATCACTATGATCTAAGCTAGTGGAGGTGATAGAATTCCAGTTGAGCTATTTCAACTCCTAAAAGATGATGCTATGAAAGTGCCGTACTCAATATGTCAGCAAATTTGGAAAACTCAGCAGTGACCACAGGACTGGAAAAGGTCAGTTTTCATTCCAATCCTAAAGAAAGACAATGTCAAAGAATGCTCAAACTACTGCCCAATTGCACTCATCTCACATGCTAGTAAAGAAATGGTCAAAATTCTCCAAGCCAGGCCTCAACAATATGTGAACTGTGAGCCAGCAGATGTTCAAGCTGGTTTTGGAAAAGGCAGAGGAACCAGAAATCAAATTGCTAACATCTGCTGGATCATTGAAAAAGCAAGAGAGTTCCAGAAAAACATCTATTTCCGCTTTATTGACTATGCCAAAGCCTTTGACTGTTTGGATCACAATAAACTGGAAAATTCTGAAAAGATGGGAATATCAGACCACCTGACCTGCCTCTTGAGAAACCTGTATTCAGGTCAAGAAGTAACAGAACTGGACATGGAACAACAGACTGGTTCCAAATAGGAAAAGGAGTACATCAAGGCTGTATATTGTCACCCTGCTTATTTAACTTATATGCAGAGTACATCATGAGAAATGCTGGGCTGGAAGAAGTACATGCTGGAAGCAATATTGCTCTGAGAAAAATCAGTCACCTCAGATATGCAGATGACATCACCCTTATGGGAGAAAGCGAAGAAGAACCTAAGAGCCTCTTGATGAAAGTGAAAGAGGAGAGTGAAAATGTTGGCTTAAAGCTCAACATTCAGAAAACTAAAATCCTCGGATTCTATCCCATCACTTCATGGTAAATAAATGGAGAAACAGAGGAAACAGTGACAGACTTTATTTTTTGGGCTACAAAATCACTGCAGATAGTGACTGCAGCCATGAAATTAAAAGACGTTTGCTCCTTGGAATAACAATTATGACCACCCTAGACAGCATATGAAAAAGGAGAGACATTACTTTGCCAACAAAGGTCTGTCTAGTCAAGGCTATGGTTTTTCCAGTAGTCATGTATGGATGTGAGAGTTGGACTATAAAGAAAGCTGAGAGCCAAACAATTGATGCTTTTGAACTGTGATGTTGAAGAAGACTCTTGAGAGTCCCTTGGACTGCATAGAAATCAAACCAGTCTATCCTAAATGTGATCTGTCTTGGGTGTTCATTGGAAGGATTGATATTGAAGCTGAAACCTGATGTGAAGAACTGACTCATTTGAAAAGACCCTGATGCTGAGAAAGATTGAAGGCAGGAGAAGGGGATGACAGAGGATGAGATGGGCGGATGGCATCATTGACTCAATGGATGTGAGTTTGAGTAAGCTCCAGGAGTTGGTGATGGACAGAGAAGCCTGGTGTGCTGCAAGTCCATGGGGTCACAGAGTCAGACAGAACTGAGGGGCTGAACTGAAGAACTGAACTAATTTCTTTGCATTGATCATGAGAAAGGCTTTCTTATATGTCCTTGCTAATGTTTGGAACTCTGCATTCGGGTGGTAAACCTAGCTGCTATTAAATAAATCCCGAAGCTTCACTGACCTGATATAAGAAAGTTTTATTTCCTTCTCATGTAAGTGTTATCAAGAATAGGAAGTTTCAGTTAGGTCAGATCCAGGCCCAGGCTGATGAAAGTTTGCCATCTTCAGCTTTGTTTACTAAGCTGACTGGTAGCTGAGTGTTGACATTGGTCCAGAATACAGAAGAGTACGGTGGATCATGTGTAGAATCACTTTAAGTGGCAGCTGTAGGTAAAAGTGACATTGACTGGAATTCAGTCACATGATTATATCTAACTAATCGCAAGGGAGGCTGGGAATCATAGTACAAATGTATGGCTAGGAAGAGAGAAAAACGGGCAAGGTGAACAGCTGGCCAGTCCCTGCCACTGAGCCATGGTCAGTGCCGAGTAAAGGAGGTGTTGAGGTGGAGTCTGGCTGCTTCCTGTAACAGGAAGGGGCTAAGGTACTCCTTTCCTTTCAACATTTTCCCTCTCATTCAGAGCCTGACTCACTGACCTGGCCTTCCCCATACAGTGGGTAAATCTCTTTTGGCTTCTCTGCTTGGACCTCACTTCCTTGTTTTACTGAGAAGGTCGATGTCCCTTCAGAAACCTGTAGATAGTGATGTGATATCAGCTTGGCAGGTGCTTGGAATACAGCCTTGCAAACGTCAACTCATGAGTGCTTAGCTCCCATTTTGAACCTGAGTTTTTTTTTTTAATTGCGCTAAGAATCATGTATGGCTGAACAAGCCAGGAGCCTCCCTGCAGCTCCTCTGCCATGGGGTTGTGAGGTGGGGTTGCTGCAGTGCAGCAGGTCATCCCTTCCCATGGTAGCAGCCAAGGGCTCTGGCTGACAGCTCATGGGGCAGAATCAGGCCCAGAGGCCAGGGAGCCCTGTTGAGAGCCAAGAGAGCTCACTTATTCAGTCTGTTATTTCAGACTGGCCAGGTGTGTGTTTTTAAAAGGAGCATCCAGGAGAGTATGCTCTTTCAAACAATGTAATCATTACATATGTTTTCCTGTAATGCACTTACAGGTTTCTTGCAGGTAAGCCAGTCACTCTGTTCCCAACAGCAGGGTGCACCATGGTTTTGAATGTAATATCATTATGTAAAACTGCATATCATTTAAAATGGCATTCATTCTCTGTCTCAATATCCTCTCACAAGATATGTGCACAGTTTTGTGTGGAAGGGTGAGCAATTTGAGGAAAAATTAGTTAAGAAAATTTGGGTTGTTTTTAAGAGCCTCTTTTTTTATTACAAATTTGAAATATTTCACTTAAAAAATTAAAGCCCAAAGTACATTTTGTAGCTTAATCCTCATATTTAATTTGATTACAGCAATGAACATTAGGTATGAAACAAGCTGCCCAAAAGGGCTGTTGAATTATTTAATAACCTCTGGGATTCAGGAGGTAACAGTCAGCATAAACAATTCCACAAGTGCAGTGTGTTAGAAAAATCAGCTCTTTCTGTCTCCAGGCTTAGCAATTCAGATGATGTGGCTATCCAAAGAGCAGTTACTTATTGAACAAAATATTAAATGCTTGAGTCTGTTTGAAATATTTTTAGGTTCCAGATGATCATTTATCTAAAAAATGGCCAAGAAATATTAAGTGTAAATGTGTTTTAAAAGTATTTCAGTTGAATGAATCTCCAATGAAGTCAGTATTCAGAATTCAAGACACTCTTCTATTACCATATATGTAATATTAATAGAATCAAACTAGAAAATTAAATAGAAATGCATTCAAGAATTTTGATCATTTATTATGTTCAACTCTGGGGATATGGAGATATGTGAGGCAGGCTTCTTTCCCTGAATAATCTTGAAGTCTTCTCGGGCAAGAAGACAGGTCCACTGTATGATGTTTGAAGTGTGAATGAAGTGCTATGGAAATAAAGTAATAGTTCTACCAGGAGGTGAGGAGATAGGAAAGAGAAATGTCAGGGAATAAGACATCATTTCAACTGGACTGTTACAAGAACGTGCAGGATTTTGTGGGGATATGAACCAGCAAAGGGGCAGGCGGGAAAGGTGCAGGGGAAAGAAGTGTGTAATCTATGGCTCAAAAACAAAGTTGACTTTTCCTTAGGCTAGGAACCAACTAAGCTGCTAAGTTATTTGTGAGAATGGACAAGATAATATTTCTAAATGCAGAAAATAATTCACAGTTAGGCCTTACTCATTTAACATCGTCAGAGAATGAAAATTTTGACTCAAGTTATTTTCTCCAGTACCTGAACCTTTCTAATTTAACTGTCAAGGTTTTAACTTTTTAAACCTGAAGAAGCAATTTGACAGCTCTAGTTTATCTTGATAAATGTCACCTATTGTGCTATGTTAAAATGTCCTCAGGGACTATTAAGGCCGATAGATCTATTTGCCTTGAAAATTAGAGGCCTCATTTTGCTATTTTGCTTTAAATGTTGGCTTCTGTATTTTCCCCCTCCATTGTTCTTTCTGTATATTTACGTTGTTGTAGATTTTCTTTGCTCCTGTCAGGATCCCTGCCTCTAATAACCCTTTTCATCTAATTTGCTATCTTTACTCTGCTGAGGAATGGGAAATAACAAAATCTGTCTTTCTTGAATAATGATCAAGAAGGAGTGGGTTTATGAATTGAGGTACTCTCCTAGGAGGTTTGAAATGTGGCCTTTGTGATATACTGTGTGTTCATTTGCAGATTCTTGGTGATGTTCTTATCTAGCAAGTTTTCTGAAAAGGTGACCTCTAAAAAAATCAGTTGTGGCTTTATTTGAATTAACACTGAAATGTGTTTGGGAAAATGCCAAGCGCTGGAAGGGCCTCCCATTGAAGTTTATCTTGGCATAACCCTTAGAGACTTTAGAAAAGCAAAACCACGTAGGACACAATTTTTCAAAATGTTGACGGGATGCTTGTACTCCCGATTTGATAAATTTCCCAGCTGAAAAGAACATTCTATCATAAAGTAAGCAAAGTGAAGCTCTTCATTTGTCTTCCGCAGCAGAAGCACGCAGAGGGTTTTTTCAGTGGATTGTTTTTCAACAGGATTGCCTTGGAACTTTGGTCAGTGATAAACATTTATAATTATGAAACCTTGAAATGATATTTCAAGAAGCAATGTAGGATATGTGGGGTGTATAATACATAGTAAATGATATTCCAAGAAGTAATATAATACATAAACTAGTTTAGTGATTTTAACTCTGAGAAGGTAGTATTATTTTCCCCATTTTTCCAAGGAAGAAACTAAAAACTCAGCACTCATATCTCAGAGTAGCATCTTGTTGGGTAAGGCTTTAAACCCCTGTCCCTTTGACCTCTAAGCTCCTGAAAACTTATCCTTTACTCCAGTCCTTACAGTAACTGACTCTTAATGTTGCCAATTTACCTAGATGTTTCTTTTCTTATTGGCAAGACAAGAGAATCAAACCAGCTGATTTCTAAGATTTCTTACAGTTCCAATAGAATCATACATTTTTTTTTTTAGATAATCTTAGATAAGTGTCTGAATAATCTTAGAGCTTCCCAGGTGGTGCTACTGGTAAAGAACCTGCCTGCTGATTCAGGAGACATAAGAGATGCAGGTTTGATCCCTGGGTCAGAAAGATCCCTCGAGGAGGAAATGGCAACCCACTCCAGTATTCTTGCCTGGAGAATCCCAAGGACAGAGAAGCCTGGACGGCTACAGTCCATAGGGTCACAAAGAGTCAGACAGGACTGAAGTGACTTAACACACATGTAAGTGCCTGCAGGGCCTTCCCAGGTGGTGCTAAGAATCTACCTGCCAATGCAGGAGATGTGGGTTTGATCCCTGGGTTGGCAAGATCTCCTGGAGGAGGAAATGGCAACCTACTCCAGTATTCTTACCTGGAAAATTGCATGGACAGAGGAGCCTGGCAGGCTACAGTTCATGGAGTCACAGCTGGACATGATTTAGTTAGAGCACTCATGCACAAGTGCCTAGGAGAAGACAATGAAAGGGTAGATTGGTTCAGACGGAATGATTGCAATAAAACCTTTTACTAGCACGTTGTTATCACAACCCTGAAACTATACATTTTTAGGCCTTGCTTTGTAGCTGAGATTTACCTCTTAGGATGCTACTCTGTGTCCCAGCCTCCCAGCCTCGCCTTTGACAAGTTCAAGACCCTGAAAGAATAACGTGTAGAAGATGGATGAGCCCCTTGGCAGAACACACTGGGGCAGTGGCTGTAGAGGTGAGGGGTTCTTTGCAGCTTTCGAATCTGCTTTCTGAGGAGATGCTTAAGGAGGGATGGAGGGATTTCTCACCAGATGCAGAGCAAATGCACTTTATCCAGATAATCTTTCACTTTTCCTTAGGAAGGAGAAAGTCATGTTTAAAGTCATCCCATCCATTTTGCAGTCATGTAACCCGTAGCACTGAAGTCTCCTGAAAATTGTTGCTTGCTCTGTCTGTCGAGGTCAGCGGCATATATGCAACACAAGGGACAGCATCCACACAGACTGCAGTGTCCATGGCCATTCCCTGGAGTTGTGCAGTGCAGCAGGTGCTGTAAAAATAACCATTCATTCTGTGTCAGCGACATCAAATACCGTATTTCCTTTAATCTTCACAACAACCCTACGTTATAATATGGTGAAGTGTATTTTTCAGAGGAAGAAATGGGACTCAGAAAGTGCCTGTGTGGGCAGGGATCCAACTCAAGTCTTCCTGCTTTCACAGACAATGCTCTTTCTGCCATACTCCACCTCTCCTCCATGGAAGTTCTCCAAGTCAGGCCAATGCAGAATGGGATAAGGCAGGGGGTGGGAGGAGGAGAAATGTGATCACACTATCAACCTGATTTCAAATTTTCTGTCTCTCAACAATACTTAAAATGAGACTGCAAAGCCCCTGTAAAAGGACTAAGACCTCACCACCTACCTACCTTCCTCATCACCTACCTCTTCTCCAATACATTCTGTGTCCCCAGTGGCCATCTTTCAAGGCATTTCTGGCCACAGAATGTACTTTTCACAGCGCAGTCCCATTGGGCATTTCCTTTGCCTTTACCTTAGAATAAAACCACGTTTTGTCATTTTTTGAGCCCTTTTGCAGAATGGGCAAGAGAGACACATTCAAAGTAGTGAGGAGAACTTTTGCCGCAAATGCCAAAACTCAAAGATGCTTTCTTATTGTAGATGTGGGTCAGTGTGGGATAAAATACAGGTGTCAGTGAAATCCCAAGGGCCAGCCCTGCCACGGCCCTTTACAGCTGAGAAAGAGACCATAGACCTGATCACTCTTATGCATGCTTCTGCTTTTCCTAAAACAAGGCTATAATGTATATATCTATGCATATATTAGCAATATGATAATTACACATTGGGGAGGAGTTGCTTTTATGTCATAGTGCAAGAGTGTATAATATTCAAGCAGCAGGGATAAGGACAAGAGAAAATGGACTGAGGTTGAGGTAGAGGCATTGTCTTCGGGAGCTAAGGTTGCCTTAACTGGGGCTCTCCATTACTTCCATGGTGTAACCTCATGTGCTGAACATGTGTCCCCTCCCCGGTGCTGCTGGGATTGTTTTATTCTATTCCTAAAGAAATTTTGGCCTAAAAGGAGGTGAGATGTATTGTCTAGGAGAGGTCCAATCAGTGATAAACATACTTTCTAGATTAGGCTTCCTTGGACTTCCTTGGTGGTCTAGTGGTTAAGAATGCCTGCCAGTGCAGCAGACATGGATCGATCCCTGCTCTGGGAAGACTGCACATACTCTGTGTGCCACAACTACTGAGCCCACACACTAGGGCCCACGCTCTGCAACAAGAGAAGCCCATTCAGCGCAACTGGAGACTAGCCCTTGCCCTCTGCAACTAGAGAAAGCCCACTTGCAGCAACGAAGACTCAGTATATATATTATATTAAAAAAAAAAAAAAAAGGTTTGGCTTCATGCTTGATTGCAAACTTCTGAAGGGACTCCTTCCACCCCTCCCACCCTTCCCTTTCCTGCTGCTGCTACTTCCTCTACTCCACCCCCAAGACTGGGTTTTCATTTCTCCTCACTGCTTGCCTGTATTGTAGCTCATAGTGTACAGCTTTGTAGCCTGTCTGGGTCTCTCTCCTCTCCTTTACTGCGAGCTCCTCACAGTAAAGGGCAAAGGCGGTATTTTCTTCATTGTGTTAAGTTTATACAACCCATACATATTCAGTTGTGGCCTCATCACATGCAACATGCAACTAGACCCCAGGTAGCTCTGGGAAAGGTGAAGAGGAGAGACAATGGCATCGACAAGAAGAGAAACTAGTCAGATGGTTCCCAAGGGCTGGAGGCAGACATCTCAGGCATGTGACTGCTCGATCACAGCATCACCTGCAGAGCAAAAGGACAGAGTTCCCATAAGTAATTGGAATAGGAAGGCAGGCTTGCCCGCATCTGTGGTCTGGTGTCCCTTGTCCAAATTCATCTGGGCAGCTACTCTTCATCCTGGCTGTGGAAACACAGTTCCGTTCTTCTGGTCCCTCCAGTTCCTGTCTCAGCTTTCAATTGTAGGCCAAGACAATTTTTAGATGACTGTGAGATATCCATATATCTAGGATATTGTGCTTAACAAGTTGCCTCTTTATCCAAGAAAAAATTAAAATTAGGCTATAAATATGAATGGCATATTCTAAGAATAATGGTAGCAATTTCATGGGCCTGGAATCTTAGAGAGCTAGCTAATAATTCACTGAGTCAACATAGGAAAGGCCCTCATCTCTATAGAATGTTTAGCCCAAGTAGCTTTTAAGACTCACAAGACATTAGATCTAGAAGAATCTTAGAGATTACTTAAGTCTGAGGCCATAAAAACTAAGGGGACAGAGAAGTCAAGACCTGCCCAAAGTCACATGGTTATTTACGAACGCTGAGCAGGTGTGGATTAAGCCTGCTCACCATCCAGGGCTATATGAACTTCTATTTGTGACTTATAAGCCCCAAGGCCTCTTGCATTCCATTAGCAGAACGTGGCCGGAAGCACCTCTCTCATCAGATAGCCATGTCATTTTTCCCACACTCTGCTGACCCTGGGTTTGTATAATGCATAAAGATTCTGAACAATGTATAATAATTATCATCCCATGGAAAGAAAGACAGATATTAACTTCCCCCACCCCCGCCTGCCTTACCCTCTCTCCCACCCCAGCTGCTCAGAACCATTTCCTATAGTCTTATACACATCATTTAAAATTTATTTGAATTTGAGCAACAGCCAAAGGACACATAGTTCCTTTATAAATATAGTTTCTACTCCCCGTCTTCAAACTGGGACCTTTTATGACAATGATCAACTTTTAGAACTTAGTAAAAAGAAATTTCAGCTTCTGGTAAATACTGGCTTTCTTGTCACTCGCTCCCTTCTTGGGCCTGGATCCATTTTCAGAGGGCAGAAGGAATCAATGGGGCAGGCTCCTGTTTCACTGTTCATGACTACTCTTCCGGTTCACTCTGTTTCGTCCTTGGGGGAACTCCACTGGAAGAACCACTTCCGTGGCTGACTTAAACAGTGGCTAGTGTAAGTGACTGAATAATAGATACAGACTTTACTTGGGGATTCGAGTTTCTCTTTAAGTCCATACCACTGCTGGACTGCTCTTCTAGCTTTTCTGGCTTTCTCTTTGTAAGCTTTTCTTTCTCTTTTGAGGTTCAGGACTTTGGCAGCTGGGGTGCATGAGCTTCAGCAGTTGCAGCACACAGGCTCAGTATTTGCTGCTCTCAGACTAGGGCATGAGCTCAGTGGTTGTGGCACAGGGGCTTAGTTGCTCTACAGCATGTGGAATCTTTCCAGACCAGAGACCGAACCTGTGTCCCCTGTATTAGCAAGTGGATTCTTATCCACTGCACCATCAGGGAAGTCCTGGGACAATATATTATGAATCTGTGTTCCCAAAGTAGGTACAAGTTGCCATTGGTGGACAAAGAGATGATTTTAGTTGGTACACAGAAGGGGCATTAAATAAGCTTGATTCACACTGTAAAGGTGGTATATTCCTATTTCAATTTCTTTCACCTCTTCTGATTACCTTAAAAAAGGGAAAATTAAAAGGAAAAAACCCAACTCTCAGATCTGTGCTAAAATACCTAAAACACCTCTTTAACACCTATCAATCTTCTCAGTAAAAACCAAAAATATAAGTCTCTGTCTGATTGAAAGCCTTTGGACACCAATAATGTCTAGTTATAGTTTAATACTATTCTTCATTTTTATTGTATTTATTTTTTCCAGGTTGACTCTATTTTATTGCAAGTGATAAAGTTTTTCTAGTTATGATGCTAGTAGTACAATGTTGCCTTATTAAATCTCTCAGGGTTACTATAAGAAATTACTACGGTTTAAGCAACAAATACTGATTTTGCCTGGTTATGGAAGTTGGAAAGTCCGAGATCAGGGTGTGAGCATGGTCACGTTCTGGTGAAAGCCCTCTTCCTTTTTTACGGACAATCATCTTTTGCTGCATCTTCACATGGCAGAAAGAGAGCAAGCCAACTCTCTGGCCTCTTTTTAAAAGGGCAATAATCCTAATCAGGAGGGCTCCTCTCTCATGATATAATCATCTCTCAAAGGCCTCACCTCAATCACAATGGAGATTAATTTCAATATAGGAATTTTTGGAAGGAAACAAACATTCAATTCATAACACTAAGTAAATTTGTTTAGCTAAAACAGAAAGTTATCAATAATCCCAAACACTAAATAAACATTGGTATAGGTGGTACAAAGATATGGCAGAACTCATCAGGGGTGTGCAAATGTTTGGGAAACTGTTTAGAGCTGTCAAGCGAGTGCTTTTGAAGTGAATTTCAAGAGGAATTTCAAGAAATGATTGTGTACTAGGGGTTAGGAGCTTGGGGAAGAATTCCTCGAGAAGATGAGCTTTAAGGGAACATTTGAAAGGTTTAGGGAGAAGCCATGTGAGCCAGGATATGGTTAGGAACAGGAAGTGTGGTGAACTGGATGAACCATTCATGCCCAGAGGTCACGGTGGGAGGAGAGTCACAGCTGGAATCACAAAGTGGAAAGACCTTATACGAGGTCTTTCTTTGCTTTTTAGAAAACTTTATTTTGAAATAATTATCGATTCACATGCAGTTGTAAGAAACAACCCAGAGAGATCTCATATACCCCTTACCCAGCGAGTGGGAGTTTTTATTTCTTTATATGTTCAGATATAAGTTCTTTGTTGGATATATGATTTGCAAATACTTCCTCTCAATCTGTAACTTGTTTTATTCATTTACAGAAAGTTGATGAGATCCAATTTATAATTTTTTTCCTTTATTGATTGTGTTTTTTATATCAAGTCTAAAGAATTCTTCTCTTAGCCCTAGTTTCTGAAGATTTTCTTCCAAGTTTTTACCTACAGGTTTTATAGTTTTACATTTTATATTTAAGTCTGTGATCCATTTTGAGTTAATTTTTATAAAAATGTGAGGTGTTTAAGTCAAGGGTTCATTTAGTTTGTTTGTTTATAAATGTCCAATTTCTCTAGCACTGTTTGTCAGAAAGTTTACCCTTCTATCGCATTACTCTTGCATCTTTGTCAAAAATCGGTTGGGCATATTTGTATGGGTCCCTTGCTTGTTACAGTCACCTTATTGATATCTCCTATCATTTGACTGTAACATCTGAAAAATAAAAAGGTTAATGGGCCTTTCACCCAAATGAATAGTATAATAAATTACTTGACTATGGTATGTTTGATGACTTAGAGAGGTCTCATTACATACTCATGAATCATCCCCAAGGCCTTATGATCCTTATGAGAACAGAACATTTGGCCCCTATCCCACCAAAATATTTCCTTTTACCTAAATAGAAAGACATGGGGAAGGGTGCCCATATTTTTTTTTTTCCCCAGGGCCAATAAGCGGTTGCTTAAGTTCGACTTTGCAAACTTTACAGGGACGAGAAATATGATTGGTTTTGGTAAGGCTTCTTTTTGCACGGGCTTCAGCAGGGACTTAACTCACAGTTCTGCCAGGAGCCTGCTCGCATACATGAACGATAGGGGACATCAAAGGAAAACAAACTGATCCCTTTTAGGGACACATCAACGCCAGATAACCCAAGAGAATCCTAGCAAGATACAGCCAGTCTTACAGTGAAGTATTGTGAAATTAGCTTTGCCTCCTTGAGTTTATGAAGCATGCATCTGTATAAACCTGCTTGTGCAGACATCCCCAGCCCCAAGCTGGGTCTGCCCAAATCCAGTGAATCGGCTCTGAAATGCAGACGGCACCTAGCAGTGACCAAGCCTCCGCCTCAGGCAGCCTGTTGGCCTGTTAGGCCAAGTGGAGCAGTGGAACGGAAACACCTGGAGAAGTTTTTACGTGTCCATGGAATTTCACTTCAGGAAACCATCAGGGCAGAGACGGGCATGACTTACAGGTACTTGTTGGTTGCAATATTATCCAGCTAGGGCACTGCATTGAAATCAAAGTTTGTTGTTGTTAAAAAAAGAACGGTTGAAATAGCAAAAAAAAAAAAAAAAAGATTATGTAGAAAAAGGAAAAGAAAAATAAATGCAGTGAGCCTTCTTCTTGGGTTGCCTTATTTTTTCAAGCTTTAAACTGTCCACTATCTCTTTGCTTCAAAGATTACATATAGTCAGGCTCACCTGTGGAAGTTCCCATCCTTGTGCCATTAGAAATGTCTTCGGCTTGATACTGAAGCAACAGTATGTGGTTTTGCAGGTCATAATGATGAATGGGAGCTCTATTCTTCTTAAGGAAATTTATAAATTAAGAATAGAATTTTTTTTTAATGCTGCCTTTTCTTCAAGGCTGTTATTTTCTTTTAAGTCTGAATCATATGGTCATGCTAGTAACTAATAAAGTAGTTCATAAGACTGAACAAGTTCTTAAAATGACAGCACTTTTTATCAGTGTAGCCCAACATAAATTACTGGTTGTTCTCTAACCCTCTAGTACCATCCATTTATTCTGTGAAAGATTAACAAAAGAGAGAAATTTTTTCCTAGTATGTGGTTGAATGTATAATCTTTTACAATTGCTCTGAAATAGAAAGTATCGTTCTTTTTCAGAGCAATTATTGTTCACACCTCTATAAGTATGTCTGTGCTTCGCTAAATAACCCAGCTATACCTGCATCAGTATTTGCTTGACAAATGCCTAGAGTTTTAAACATTGAGGAAGCTGAGCAAAAGCTATTCAGAAAGACGAGGGTACTGAAAACAAACAACTCCCCCTCCCCCCTCCAAAAAAAAATCCCAAACCAAATCCCTTACCATTTGTAAAGAACAGTTGTCTTAGTTCAAGTCAAAACTTCTAGTTCATAGAATAAGATTGCTTTTGTATAGACAAGATGTCCCTAGCTGATTTTATTTTCTATAATCTAAAGGTCTATTTTAATGCAGTAACTACTGCTCTAGTTATCAGCTAATTTGATTAATAAAGCAATTTACATTGAGATGGCTCCTCTCTGGAGAGCAAAGTATTTCACACAGACTCTTTAGGCAATAAAGGGCTCCTGCAGAAGAGGAATGAACTCTTCAAGTTTTATAGGGCATATTAACATAGGACAACTCATCCCATCGTGCTTTCGAAGTAGAGCCTGAGCAGAACCAACAGCCTTTCCAAAAGAATCCGTGGTCCCACAGCCTGGGATCGAGGAGATGCTGTCATTCCTCACCTATCTTCCCTGAATCTATCTTTACTGGAAGGAGCTGCCTTCTCTGATTCTCCTCATTCTCTCAGTCTCTTCTCCATTCTTTCCTTGACCCTCAGTGGTAACAGTGGTGGAGTATAGATCTGGGAAGGATGGTCTGCTTCATTGCTTAAAACATAATCTGTCTTTGCATCTTTGTCCCAGGATGGGTGGTATCACCATGATCTCTTGTGTATTTCTTCAGAGGGTATATGCCCCTTTTGCTCAGAGTCACAGTTTGAATACCAGTTACGTATTTTGTGATGTGTGTCCGTGTTCAGATGAACATATGTTCCAGGACAGTGTTTTTTCAAGCAGTTATGGAGTAGAGGAATGCCTTCTTCAAATAGATAAGAGCAAAAGTGTCTTAGTTGAAGTTGGGGGCTTAAAGCCCACCTGCTTGAGGGGAGCAGTCACACCAGCTCAGGTCCCCAGGCACGCCTGAGATCCTGTCTTCTTCACGACTTGAGAGTACAGTTCTGAGATGACTCTTCAAGGTGCCTTGGAGAGCAGGACTGGCAGGTCCTGCTCACAGAGGCAGGCTCTTAGGCAAGCCTATGTGCCACTAGCCCACACTCAGGGAAGGAATGGGACTTAGGAGATTGTTGTTCCTAGATGAGAATATGAGGAGAAAAAAGTACAGTTAAGTAGATAATTGGCCCCAGAAAATAGCCAAGGCTTTGAATTATGAACCTGCTGTTTTCTGCCACATCTTCCTGATACATATCCTCCTCCTCCTCCCCCTCCTCCTCTGTCTTTCTTCAAATTTCCATAGTACTTTGTCTGTTCTTTTTTCAAGGCACACTAACTGTTCTTATTTCAAACATTCTCCTTTAAGCATGAGGGACAGATTTTAATGCAAGAGAATTCAGAATCTCTTGGTTCCTTCCCAACCTGGCTTTTGACCTTAACTTCTTGTAAGTATAGTTAGGGTTAGGTGAGGAGACGTTTATATTCTTCTTTATCTTGTTTTCTACCTCCCTCCAAGACCATGGATATGTTAAATTGCCTCATTCCACCTGTCTTTTCTATTTTCTTCTTTTTGAAGGGCGTTGTTTCCTGTGTAGTGCAAAGATAAATAGGCTTTGGAGCTGGTCAGACCAGAGTTCAAATCCCAATGCTTCTGCTTTACAAACTGTGTGACGAGGGGCCAGCTGTGACACACAGTGCTTAACACACAGTAGGTGTTCACTGAAAGTAGGTTCCCTTCCTGCTTATTCTGTAGACTCCTGTCAGTCATTCTCATGTCAGGCGATGAAAGCCCCCTATAGCTGAAACATATGATGGATGAGATGGAGTATTCTCAGAAAGAAAAAGAGAAAGATCTGCAGTAACAGCTCTATGAATATGCTAGAAGTCATTATGTTGTACATTTCAAATGGGTGAATTGTATGTATGTAAATTATATATCAATAAAGTTGTTAAAAATAAGAGAAGTTTTAAAAATCTGCAGTAATTCACAATCTGTGTAGGTTTCCATGCTGAGCTTAGAATTCTGAAAGGTCTGGAAGAGCTGGGTAAGCTGTTTTCTCTTCCTAATTTGGTCAGATGCCATTGCAGCCTTCAGCCCAATACCAGCTGCTCAGGTCCCTCGATCATCTGTGAGAGAGCATTATGTTGTGTTTCCATGGAGACTTGGTTATATTTCTAACTAAGGGTGACCAGGGGAGGAAAAAAAAATCAGTAAATATGCAAACACATGTATCAACCGAAAAGAAATGGGAGGAATTGTTTGAATATGGGGTAAAAAGTGCCAAGTTGCTGTGCTGATCCTTCTGTTGACTTAGAATTTTTTAGCAAAAATAGAAGTTTTGTGAATTCATTTTATTAAGGTCTATAAAAGAGTCACTCAAGAGGGTCTTTCAGTAATTTCTAAGAGGCTATCTCTAGTATTAATACAAAGCATTGACCTCTGAGCCAGACAGTGAACCTGAGCTTCAGTTCAGTTCAGTTCAGTAGCTCAGTCGTGTCCAACTCTTTGTAACCACATGAACTGCAGCACACCAGGCCACCCTGTCCATCACCAACTCCCAGAGTTTACCCAAACTCATGTCCATTGAGTCGGTGAAGCCATCCAACTATCTCATCCTCTGTTGTCCCCTTCTCCTTCTGCCCTCAATCTTTCCCAGCATCAGGATCTTTTCAAATGAGTCAGTTCTTTGTATCAGGTGGCCAAAGTATTGGAGTTTCAGCTTCAGCATCAGTCCTTCCAATGAACATTTAGGACTGATTTCCTTTAGGATGGAGTGGTTGGATCTCCTTGCAGTCCAAGGGACTTTCAAGAGTCTTCTCCAACCCCACAGTCCAAAAGCATCAATTCTTCAGCACTCAGCTTCCTTTATAGTCCAACTCTCACATCCATACATGGCTACTGAAAAAACCATAGCTTTAACTAGACAGAGTTTTGCTGACAATGTAATGCCTCTGCTTTTTAATATGCTGTCTAGGATGGTCATAACTTTCCTTCCAAGGAGTGTCTTTTAATTTCATGGCTGCAGTCACCATCTGCAGTGATTTTGGAGCCCAAAAACATAAAATCTGACACTGTTTCCCCTGTTTGCCATGAAGTGATGGGACTGGAGGCCATGATCTTAGTTTTCTGAATGTTGAGCTTTAAGCCAACTTTTTCACTCTTCTCTTTCACTTTCATCAAGAGGCTCTTTAGTTCCTCTTCACTTTCTGCCATAAGGGTGGTGTCATCTGCATATCTGAGGTTATTGATATTTTTCCCAGCAATCTTGATTCCAGCTTGTGCTTCTTCCAGTCCAGCGTTTCTCATGATGTACTCTGCATGTAAGTTAAATAAGCAGGGTGACAATATTCAGCCTTGACGTACTCCTTTTCCTATTTGGAACCAGTCTGTTGTTCCATGCCCAGTTCTAACTGTCGCTTCCTGACCTGCATACAGGTTTCTCAAGAGGCAGGTCAGGTGGTCTGGTATTCCCATCTCTTTCAGAATTTCCCATAGCTTATTGTGATCCACACAGTCAAAGGCTTTGGGATAGTCAATAAAGCAGAAATAGATGTTTTTCTGGAACTCTCTTGCTTTTTCCATGATCCAGCGGATGTTGGCAATTTGATCTCTGGTTCCTTTGCTTTTTCTAAAACCAGCTTGAACATCTGCTGGTTCACAGTTCACATATTGCTGAAGCCTGGCTTGGAGGCTTAGAATTTTGAGCATTACTTTACCAGTGTGTGAGACGAGTGCAATTGTGTGGCAGTTTGAGCATTCTTTGGCATTGCCTTTCTTTGGGATTGGAATGAAAACTGACATTTTCCAGTTCTGTGGCCACTACTGAGTTTTCCAAATTTGCTGACATATTGAGTGCGGCACTTTCACAGCATCATCTTTCAGGATTTGAAATAGCTCAACTGGAATTCCATCACCTCCACTAGCTTTGTTTGTAGTGATGCTTCCTAAGGCCTATTTGACTTCACATTCCAGAATGTCTGGCTCTAGGTGAGTGATCACACCATCATGATTATCTGGGTTGTGAAGATCTTTTTTGTATGGTTCTTCTGTGAATTCTTGCCACCTCTTCTTAATATCTTCTGCTTCTGTTAGGTCCATACCCTTTCTGTACTTTATTGAGCCCATCTTTGCATGAAATGTTCCCTTGGTATCTCTAATTTTCTTGAAGAGATCGCTAGTCATTTCCCATTTCTCTTTCTAGTGAAACGAGACTCTCTTTCCACTAGAGTCTTTCCCATCTCTAGTCTTTCCTCTATTTCTTTGCATTGATTGCTGAGGAAGGATTTCTTATCTCTCCTTGCTATTCTTTGGAACTCTGCACTCAAATGGGTATATCTTTCCTTTTCTCTTTTGCCTTTCACTTCTCTTCTTTTCATAGGTCCCCTCAGATAGCCATTTTTCTTTTTTGCATTTCTTTTTCTTGATGATGGTCTTGAACCCTGTCTCCTATACAATGTCACAAACCTCCATCCATAGTTCATCAGGCACTCTGTCTATCAGATCCAGTCCCTTAAATCTATTTCTCACTTCCACTGTATAATCATAAAGGATTTGATTTAGGTCATACCTGAATGGTCTAGTGGTTTTACCCACTTTGGGTCAAGGTAAAAGTATATAGAGAAGCAGTTTTATGGACAAAGCACACACACAAAATCTAGACTGAATAAATATGCTATAAGCACCCAGGTTTGAAGCAATTTTATAATACATAAGCCAAGAGGGACTCAAGCAGATGTAAACTGAAGTTCTAATGCAGAGGTCAACATACTTTTCCTATAGAAGGCCAGAGAGTAAGTATTTTAAGCTCATGGGCACATCTACCTTTGTTCTACCTACTGAGCTCTGCCCTTGTAGGTGGAAGTGAAGAGTGAAAGTGTTAGTTCCTCAGTAGTGTCCAACCCTTTGCAACCCCATGGACAGAGGAGCCTGGCGGGCTACAGTCAAGAATACTGGAGTGGGTTGCTATTCCCTTCTCCAGGGGATCTTCCTGATAGAACTCTGGTCTCCTGCATTGCAGGCAGGTTCTTAACCATCTGAGCCACCAGGGAAGAAGCCGTCAACAATAAGTGCAGGAGTGGGCATGGCTGTGTCCCAATTACACTTTACTTATGGACTTGGACCTGGATTTGGCTCTGTGCTCTCCAGCAGTACCACACTGGGAAGAGGGCCATGGAGCTCTTTACAGCAATAGCGGAGTCCTTGAGATGGATAGGAGCCAGCTGTTCAGGGATGGAACATTTCTGGAGATTAGAGAGAAAGTTCTTCTCCTTGGTGTAATTAATAACATCTTTTAAAAAATCCTTATAGTAAACACAGCATTGAGATTCCTCAGGATCTTTCTCATGGGGCCCCTGATATTAATAAGGGGCATCATACCAAGTAATATTCAGCCAAAGCAAGTGGGTGCAGTAGAAGAAATGGCCTTGGTTTAACAGCATTCCAATTAGTCTGGAATTTTTTATACCTAAAGGTTCTGCACTAATAATAAAACATTTTGCTGTTTTATAATGACAGGTTCATGGAATGAAACAATTTTTTCTCAAATTAAAAAAGAATGCTTTTTGCCAACCAAAGACAAAATTTGCTACAACCTTGAGTTGAAGGTGGGAAAGGGCAAAATGATAGGTGGGGTGGGGTGTTTTGGAATTGCTGATGTGGGACAGACCTTGGAGATAATTTGCTCCAATTTTTGGTCTTATAGCTGAAGAAAATTGAGGCTCAAAGGTGTTGCATTTCGTTAACAACAAAGCCGGGACTAGAACCTTTGCCTTTTGGTCCAAGTCCAATGATTTTTCCACAATCCATATTTATTCCCACCCCTCCAACCCCCATCTCACCTCATCACCACACACCCACACACACCCCCCACACCCCCCACACCATACACACATACCCCACTCATAGCCTCCACATACATACCCATATACCCTCATATTTCACATGCCATACACACCCCACACATACCCCCACACTCTCCTACATAAACACAAATACACTCCCACCATACATATGCCCCCATATCACACACATACACCCACCCGTATTCCACACACTATACATACACACCTCACACAGCCCATATACACACACCATATACACACCCCCCATACCCCCCACACTTCCCACACACTGCACACCCCAAACACTTCCCTATACCACCCTGACACACATATTTCAAAACCCCCACATATCCCACACATACCCAACACAATCCCCCACACACCATATACACACCACACACACATCACATTCACAAATATACATACCCACATATCATACATACACCGCATATTCCACACACATTGTACACACACATCCCACACCCATACACACATCCACACACCTCACCCCTTCCCCATATTCCCCACACATTTCTTACCCATGCCCCCCCCACCACCGCCCCTGCCACACACACACCACATACATCGCACACACCATACACCCTGCCTCCAGGGGATGCTGCGGTTCAGTCACATTCACCATCCCGCTTTAGTCCAGCTTTCCAAGCACTGCTTTTCTTGTTCTGCTCTGTAATCTGCTTCAGTCCGACTTCTTTGCACACCGACCCTCTATCCCTGTCCTGAAATGCTGAGTCGCACTCATCGTTACTTTCATCATCTTACTCATCATAACTTTTCCCACCTAGAATGTTCTTACATGTCCCCTTTGCCAATGTAAATCCCACCCACAGACTCTCCCCTGTCTCTCACAGAATGACTTTGATTCATATAGTCTGGATTGTGTGTGTGTGGTGTGTGTCTCAAAAGTATGCTGTTGTCATCTTGAGGAGAACGACTAGAACTTACACTATTTTGTAATCCTCTCATGCTTTGTACTTGGGTGTATTGCTTCTTGGGGTATATGCATTCAGAAGTTAGGAAACAGAAAGACCCCAGAGACAAGTAGGAACACCCTTTTCCCCTTTAATAGTGCTCTGCTGCTAAGTCACTTCAGTCGTGTCCGACTCTGTGCGACCCCATAGACGGCCCCATCCCCATTCCTGGGATTCTCCAGGCAAGAACACTGGAGTGGGTTGCAAGTTCCTTCTCCAATGCATGAAAGTGAAGTCGCTCAGTCGTGTCCGACTCTTTGAGACCCCATGGACTGCAGCCTACCAGGCTCCTCTGTCCATGGAAGTTTCCAGGCAAGAGAACTGGAGTGGGGTGCCATCGCCTTCTCCTGTATCTTAGATAAAATGTTACTTAACCTTGATGGGCCTCAGTTTCCTTATCTGTAAAATGAGCCTCATTCAACTTACCTCATGACACTGTTGTAAGAATTAAATGAACTCACATTCATAACAGTGCTTAGCTTACTGTCTGCCCAAGTGAGAGCCTAACAAACAGAATTCCTTTGCTTCACCTCCTTCTTAACCACTCGTAGGAACCCATCATTTAGTCATCTTTCACAGGCTGAAAGGAAAAGTATATGGTGATGTATTTAGAAAAGAGAGAGGAGCATAAAATAACCACCTGTAGTTAAATCTTGCACAGTTCTGAGCACATTACTCTGCTTTCCTCATTTGCTTATATGTATTTTTTTTCTTCTCCTATTGGAACATATTGTTAGGATCTATTGAGAAAGGATTTTTTTTTTTTTTTACTTCTCACGTTGTCTCCTATTTAATGAAAATAGCCTCATGAAATATTGGAATAAATTACTCTCCAAATGGTGTAATAAAAAGACAAAAATAATTTTTCATCAGTCAGTATATTTCCAGTGCCTAGCCTTGTGTCTGGAATAGAAATAATTTGAGACAGAATGGAATTAATAGGGCTAGAACTCCCACTGGTACCTTCCAGTACCCCTCCCATCCACCTGCCACATTTCCTGAGAATTTCTTCAACTAGAGGCTCTGTTTCTCCTGTTAAAATGGAGGTGTGTAATATAAGCTAATAGGCAGCAGATCAAGAAGGAAACAGGACATTGGCCAGGCTGACCTGAAAGCAGAGAAGACAGGAAGGAAGGTTCTAGACTGGAACTGGGGGCAAGCTTGGTTGTCGGGACACAGCACAGTGCTACAGGAACTGTGAAGGGATGCAAGGGAGAAGGCCTGAAGAAGAGGGCAAGAAAGCTAGAGTGAAACTTCACTCATCTACCAACTTTCCTCAAAAATGTTGGGTGAAGCGTTTGAAAATATTAGTTAACTGATAGCTTTCACTGATTTCCAAATGAAGATTCTAAAGATAAGTAAGAGCTAGTTTTTGCTCTGTAAACTCTTTCCCTGGATTCTGTCATAATGGGAATGTAGTATCCTGGCTGGAGGATTTGCAGACCAGCTCCTCCACCCTACCCCTTTGTCCGATCCTCTGATTCTTTGTCTATGAAATGAAAATACAAACAAAGCATCCCTCCCAGGACTGTGCTGTTCATGCAAAGGGGCACATAGTGAGCGCTCAGGAAAGACTACCCGCTTCTTGCCTTTTCTGCTTTTCGTGATTTCCATTCCACTGTGGAAGTTGAAAATTATTTTTGTTACCCAGCTGAACTCACTGTCTTCCTCCTAGCCTCTCCCAACCCTCCAAACACCCTTTCACCACATACTCCCCTGACCTACATTTTTCATGGAATGCTTGGCGCACTCAGATCTGCTTGAAAAGTACATATGGCCAAGATTGTGAAAATCAAAAGCCTAGAAAAAAAAAATGCTAGCTGAGCAGGGGGTTGTATTTTCCATGTTAAAAAAAGCCTACATGATTTATTTTAGACTGGCCTCATTTTGGCCAGTCTCAGGGCCTGTGCTAATTTGCTTTGGGTCCTCTGACTGCGACTCTCCTGGCATTGACATTGCTGGAGGAATGATGCTGACACTGAGATGCTCCAGGTTCAGAGCCTATGTGATTATTTGAAATGTGAAGAGCCTGCTGGTGAAAGACTTAGAAGGCTTAGTGAAGGGGGTCTCTTCAAAATGCAGCTGAATGTTTATTTCTTATTGAATGGAACAGAAGTTCTAAAACGAGTATGTTTTAAGTGTCAGTTTAAATAGAAAATGCTTTAAAATTTAAGCAAGGGTGAGAGATGAATGCCCCTTGGATTTGTAATATTATTTTCATTCTGTCTTGAAATTTCCACTTGTGGTTTCCCAGAGGGATGGTTGCTTTATGCATAATGAAACACTGAAAATTCAGGGCTCAAGAACAACACTGGGTTATGTGAACCTGCCTTTTCTCATATAGAAATTATTTATAACTGTTTTATATTAAAAACAACCATTTTGAGAGCTGGTTTTCCTGTCCAAGGAATGACTATAATATGTTTTTACTCAAGGGAAAAAACAGAAACCAAACAAGACCTCTTCCTAAATTTCTCTGCAGTGCCTGCAAGTGCCACTAAGATGTGCTATTTCATTAAAAAATGAAGCTCTTCATTCAATTCCCTGAACCACAAAAAACAGAAATCTTTAAACTTTTCCCAAACAGTCCTAGACCAGAACTTAAAGTTGAATCTGCATAGTCCCCTTGATTATGAAAATTTAGAAGCATCTCCTTTGATACCACAATGGGAAATCTGCTATAAGTGGGAAATAGTAAGAAGTTATGACCAGTGTATTCTTGGGATTCTGAGAAGCCCTGATGTTGTAGCAGTGATATGTTATCATAACCTAACCCCATTAGATATTTGACAGAGCAAATATCTACTAGATATTTGATAGAGCAAATTTTCTACATGTGGGAGTTTCCAGGAATGGGATTCTGAACCACCCACAGACCTCTGCAGGTGGGGTGGAAAAAAGAAAGGCAGACATATCACCCCATTGTCTTTCCTTCAGAGAATGTTCTGTTGCTGTCTTTTGACCCATCTCAGGTGCAGACAGCTTGTTGCACAGTTAAGATGGAGCAGATGTAGTGAAACTGGAAGGAGAATGTTGTCAGGATTGCCTGGGAAAAATCTGGCTCAGAACCCACGATGTTCTTAGAACCATGACCTTGCAGGTCTGGCTCAACACCAAATTAGAATGTGGTTGAATGATGATGCCCTTCCTCCTCTATATCCAGGGCTCATTTTGCTTATCATGGGACACCTCTTCATGCCTAACACTTTAGCCTCTTGTCAGTGATTCCTCTGAATGCCCTTAGCTAGTTGTCAACTGATGTTCCTCAAAATATCAGTTACATATTTTGTGATGTGTGCCAATGTTTAGATGAAGATACCTTCCAGGACAGTGTGTTTCAAACAATCATGATATCGAAGAACATATGAAAGCAAAGCAGTCCCAGTTGAAGATGGAGTCCTGGAGTATCTGTAAAACATGTCATATCCAAAGAAACAAACCTCTAATGGTGGAAGTTCAGGTGGTAGAGGAGCTAATTTTAGCCAAGCTATCTAGTCTGAAAATCAGATTATGAAAAAACATCCCATTTTATTTGAAAAAAATTTCAAACATACAGAAAAATTGGGAGAATAATATATAGAATATCTGCAGGCACTTTGATGTATTGTTAACATTTTGCTCCATTTGCTCATATTCTTACAGCTTGCTTTCTGCATCCCCTCCACCTCCAATTTATTTTTGCAAGCCTTTTGAGAGTAAGTTACATACATGGCCCTTTTATCCCTCAGTACGTCCTAAGAGTAAGGATATTTTTTCATATGCCCCCCAAGTACAATTACCAACTTCAGTCATATTACGTAGTTTTTTTCTGATCTACTGTCTGTATTCTAATTTTGCCAGCCAACACAATAGTGCCCTTTATAGCATTTTTTTATTCCACCAGTATTGGATCTAGTTCAGGATCACATATTGTATTTTGTTGTCATGGCTTATTCGTTTCCTTCAATTTGGAATAGTTCAAACTGGAATTAGCTTTTAGCACAGGGAGGCTGTTAGTGGGAAAGAGGGTGGTGACTAATTGCAATGTTCGCTTTGGACTGGGAGGTGGCGCTGTGGTGCTGACACTGTTGCTAAGCTTATCTTAAAGGCCTCCTGGCTACTGCTACCAATTCTGCATCAAGGACTGCAACTTCCACGGCTCCCCAACAAGGCCACCACATTTTCATCTTGAAATTTAGGTTCAAAGCTGAGATGGATTTCGAAGAGATACTGACCTAATCGACCTCCATAAATTTAGTCACCTGGGTTTATCTGCTTAGCATGTCCACTGGGGAGTGTACATGGTAGGGGGCTATTGAGAATTACCAGGACCTGAATGAGGCCCTTTGAGCACTGACAGGCAGAGTGCAAGGGCAGGGAAGGCCAAGTATGTGGTTCTCTGGAACTCTCCAGCCTCCAAATCAGGTACCCATAAAGCTTGGTCAGGGAACCACCCCAAGAGACTAAAGCAGCAGACAAAGGAAGAGGTCTCCTCCAAACTAACTGTTGAGCAGGAGACTGTGGATTCTGGCCATAGGTCCTGGTAAGCCCACTGGGAGAGGTGGGAGGAGCTGCGAGGCCCCAGGGAAACAGTTTCTCAGTGGGTCATGTAGCGTATTTTTAGTTAAGGGAGTTTTGACCCAATTGTCTTTAGTCTATTTTTCCCTCCACGAGTTCCCTTTTAATTTGTTAAGGCAGAATGAGATAGAAGCTCTGACAGTTATAGAGTGTGGGTGTAGAATGTGCAGCTCATTAAGTATCTAAGCTCGTGCTTTAGCATTTGGAGAGTCTGTAAGAGGTCACTGATTCACCCTGCTTTTGAAATTTTACAGCATTCTGTACCTCAGCATATAGTGACAACACATGCATTTAGAAGCTGGTTATGGCTTTTATTTTAAAAAATACTTGTTTATTTACTTTTGGCTGAACTGGGTCCTTGTGGCTGCTTGCAGGCTTTCTCTGGTTACAGCAAGCGGGGGCTGCCCTCTAGTTGCAGTGCACGGCTCCTATTGTGGCGTCTTCTCTTGTTGCAGAACCCAGGCTCTAGAATGTGAGGACTTCAGTAGTTACGACTCACAGACTTAGCTACCCTGTGCATGTGGAATCTCCCTGGATTAGGGATCAGACTCATATCCCCTGCACTGGCAGGTGGATTCTTAACCACTGAGCCACCAGGAAAGTCTTGGTTATACCTTAAAAGGAACCATGATTGCTTCTTGAGATGCTCACTGGAAAAGACCAGAATCTCTATGAATAATTTCCCCAAAGGTTAATCTTCATTGTGACTTGTTAATAAAATTAATCAAATCAGCCATTTTCTTCCTTTACCCCGATTTTCCTCTTACCACTCTTCCCCACCTCCATTGTTTTTTGGCTTTAATCTTGATGAAAATGAAAGAGGAGAGTTAAAAAGGTGGTTTAAAACTCAACATTCAAAAAACAAGGGTCATAGCATTCAGTCCCATCACTTCATGGCAAATAGATGGGGAAACAATGGGAACGGTGACAGACTTTATTTTTTTGGGCTCCAAAATTGCTGCAGATGTTGACTGAAGCCATGAAATTAAAAGACGCTTTTTCCTTGGAAGATGTTGGAAGAAAAGTTATGACCAACCTAGACAGCATATTAAAAAGCAGAGACATTATTTTGCTGACAAAGGCCAGTCTAGCCAAAGATAAGTTTTTTCCAGTAGTCATGTATGACTGTGAGAGTTGGACCATAAGGAAAGCTGAGCTCTGAAGGATTGATGCTTTTGAACTATGGTGTTGGAGAAGACTCCTGGGCCTCCATCTTGTAAATGGCCTACAAGGACCTGCATGATTTGACTTCTGTGCTGTAAAGTATTAACCTTGACCAAAAAAAGGTTTGACCCTTTGCCCTCAGCTTCTGAGAGGTAATCTCTAAGCCTTTGTAATGCTCTACCCACCAGGAGTGTGTTTATCTACCCAGAGGACTTGAGCCATGCCTGATGGTCTAACTAAATGTGTTTTATAGCAACTCTGTGTGTCTGAAAACCCAGTGGATTATCTGCCAGTGAAAAATGAGGCTTTAGACCTTTGACTCCTGTTTAATCATTCATTTATTCAGCAATATTTACCCTAGATACACTAGATGAGTTCTACACTAGATAGCAGGTGGCTCAGTGGTAAGAGTCTGCCTGCCAATGCAGGAGATATGGGTTTGATTCCTGGTTCAGGAAGATTCCCTGGAGAAGGGAATGGCTAGGCACGCCAGTATCCTTACCTGGGATGCTCAAAAGACAAGCTGATCTTTTTTTGATGACTGGTCTATATATGTTGTAATTTCAAATCAGTGGGGAAAATTTATGCTATCAAAAATGACTTTGGGGATTTTTAAAATGTAAATTTAAGTTGCTATCTCATACACTCAGTCAGTAAAGAATCTGCCTGCAGTGCAGGATACCCAGGTTTGATCCCTGAGACTTACACATGAAAAATGAAGTCATAAATATGCTAGAATGCATTGTGGGAAAACATATGATCTCATTTGGGGAAGACCTTTTAAAATAAGACATTCAGTTCAGTTCAGTTTGGTTGCTCAGTTGTGTCCTACACTTTGAAACCCTGTAGACTGCTTCAAGGCTTCCCTGTCCATCACCAGCTCCCGGAGCCTACTCAAACTCATGTCCATCGCATTGGTGATGCCATCCAACCATTTCATTCTCTGTCGTCCCCTTCTTCTCCTGCCTTCAATCTTCCCCAGCATCAGGGAAGCCTGGTGTGGGGCAGTCCATGGGGTCGCAAAGTGTAGGGCACAACTGAGCAACCAAACTGAACCGAAATGAATGTCTTATTTTAAAAGGTCTCCCCCAAATCAGATAATATGTTTTTCCACAATGGATTCTAGCATATTTCTGGTTTCATTTTTCATGTGAAAGTCTCTAACCCAGGTGAAATTTCTTGTGGTGGTGGTGGTGGTTTAGTTGCTAAGTCATGTCTAACTCTTGAGACCCCACGAACTGTAGTCTGGCAGGCTCCTCTGTCCATAGGATTTTCCAGGCAAGAATACTGGAGTAGGTTGCCATTTCCTTCTCCAGGGGATCTTCCCAACCCAGGGATTGAACCTGGGTATCCTGTACTGCAGGCAGTTTCTTTACTGACTGAGCGTATGAGATAGCAACTTAAATTTACATTTTTAAAATTCCCAAAGTTATTTTTGATAGCTTAAATTTTCCCTACTGATTTGAAATTACAACATATATAGACCAGTTATCAAAAAAGATCAGCTTGTTTTTTGAGCATCAGATGAAATGGTCCTGAACTGGAAACACAGAATTCCTTCTACTCTCTGGATGTTCTTATGGAAGTGTCTGTTCATCTAGTTACCTTGGGTTTAAATGGAATGATCTCAGTTTTTGTTCGAAAGAAAATGGTATATAGTTTTCTTTTTCTGCATTTCCCCCCCTCTTACCACTCTTACTTGTTTGTTTCTGTATTGATTTTCTCTCACACTCGAGTGTGAACTCCAGGAGGACAGGGATGCTGTATGTAGGGTTGATTGCAGGATCCCCAGAATCTGGGGTCTAGTGTTGTTGTTATTATTTAGTTACTAAGTTGTGTCCAACTCAACTTATTGCAACCCCATGGACTATAGCCCACCAAGCTCCTCTGTCCATGAGATTTCCCAGATAAGGATACTGGAGTGCATAGCCGTTCCCTTCTCCAGGGAATCTTCCAGACCCAGGAATCAAACCCATATCTCTTGCATTGGCAGGCAGACTCTTTACCACTGAGCCACCTGCTATCTAGTGTAGAACTCATCTAGTGTATCTAGGGTAAATATTGCTGAATAAATGAATGATTAAGCAGGAGTATAAGGTCTAAACCCTCATTTTTCACTGGCAGATAATCCACTGGGTTTTCAGACACACAGAGTTGCTATAAAACACATTTAGTTTAGACCATCAGGCATGGCTCAAGTCCTCTGGGTAAACACACTCCTGGTGGGTAGAGCATTACAAAGGCTTAGAGATTACCTCTCAGGAGCTGAGGGCAAAGGGTCAAACCTTTTTTTGGTCAAGGTTAATACTTTACAGCACAGAAGTCAAATCATGCAGGTCCTTGTAGGCTGTTTACAAGATGTTGACTTCTAGTCTGAGTGAGTAGGAAGACTTTGGAGAGTATTGATCAAGAGAGTGATATGATTTGATTTATTTTAACACAGGGTTTCTTTTTATTTGTTTATTTTATCTTTGGCTGTGCTGAGTCTTTGTTGCTTTGTGCAGGCGTTTTCTAGTTGCGGCTAGCCTACTTTCCATTGTGGTGTGCGGGTTTCTCATTGTGATCCCTTCTATTGTGAAGGCTTGAGGCTCTTGGGCTTCAGTAGTTGCAGCATGTAGGCTCGGTAGTTGCTGCTCAAGGACTCTAGAGTTTAGACTCAGTTATTGTGGCATGTGGGCTGAGTTGCTCCCCGGCGTGTGGAACCTTCCTGGAGCAGGAATTGAACCCATATCTACTGCATTGGCAGGTGGATACTTATCCACTGGATCACCAGGGAATTGTCTAGAGTTTCTTTGTTTTTAGGGCTTCCATTGTGGCTCAGCTGGTAAAGAATCTGCCTGCAATTCAGGAGACCTGGGTTTGATCCCTGGGTTGGGAAGATCCCCTGGAGAGGGGAAAAGCTACCCACTCCAGTATTCTCGCCTTTCCACACAGTCCATGGGGTTGCAAAGAGCTGGACACAACTGAGTGACTTTCACTTTCTTTTTTTAAACAGAAGCATGATAGAATGAGTAACTGTATCATTCCAATAGCTAAATTGGAAAATAGACTGAAAGATAGAAACAGGGCTACTGGTTAAGAAGTTACTATCATAGTCCAGGTAAGATGTAACGATAGCTTGAATGAGGGTAAAAATGGTGAGAAGTAATCTGATTTGGGGTAGACTTTGAGAGTAAAGAGCATTTGCAAATAAATGGGATGTAAGATATTATAAAAGGAGTAATAAAAGATGATCCTAAATTACTTGACCTGAGCTATTGGGATAGCCAAATTACCCTTAAATGGGATGAGTTAAGACTGCAAGAAAAGATCTGGTGGGAAAAAAAGTAGGAGCTTGATTTTTGGACATGGGTGGTTGAAATGCTTAATTAGACTACAGGAAATAAAATGTCAAGTAGACAAGAGCCTGGGGTTCACAGGAGAGGTCTGGCCTGGAAACTTATGTTCAAGGTATAAAGATATACATCATGAAGTCATCAGTCTATCCTGAGAATGGCAAGCCATGAGACTGGTAAGTAAGTGTTAACAGAAAAAAGGAAAAACTCAGACTGTGCCCCCTGCTCCCCAGTGTTAGAGGTGGGAGAGGTGAGGAGGAATCAGCAGAGGACACTGAGGGTAAACACTCAGAAAAGTAGGAGGAAAATGAGAGACAGGATCAGGAGCCAAATGAAAGAAGCTGGAGAGATGAACTGTGTTAAATGCTGGTGAGAGGTCAAGTGAGAGGAGAACGAAGAAGAGACCCATCGGATTTAGGAACATGGAGGCCACTGTTAGGGCTTCCCTGAAGACTCAGCGGTAAAGAATCCACCCACAATGCGGGAGGTGTGGATTCGATCCCTGCTTTGGGAAGATCCCTGGAGGAGGGAGTGGCAACTCACTCCAGCATTCTTGCCTGAAAAATCCTATGGACAGAGCAACCTGGCAAAATTCCCAAGGGCTGCAAAGAGTCAAATATGACGGAGCACAAGTATGAGGCCACTGTTAACCTGAGCAAGAGCAGAGAGAGCTATTTATTTTGTTTTATACCCAGAGATAGGCTTGATGGAAGAAAACAAAGACCTATGTATGCATTTAGGATAAATTAGAAAGTTAATTCACAACTCTGATTCCCATCCACTGAACAGCATCACTGAATTTCCTTCTACCTATGAACACTGAGAAAAATATACAAAATCATAGCTGAAAACTTAAACTGGTCCAATCTATAACCAGAACATAGAAGGATTTTCCAATAATAATTATGTTTATAAAGCTGGATTGTTAAAGATAATACTCATGGGATTACCTATGTCTGCTTCATGAAACAGAGCTTCTCTGCTTCCTAAATGAGGGTAGGAAGACATGGTACCCATACCTGTTGTCTGCCTTTCTGATTTTGATGCTCCCTTTCTTTTAACATCTAGAGATTTCCATTTCTAGGCCTTAAGCTTGCATTTAAATTTATTTTGTTACATTAAAAATTTTTTTTTATTGAAGGATAATTGCTTTGTAGGATTTTGTTGTTTTCTGTCAAATCTCAACTTGAATCAGGCATAGGTATACATATATCCCCTCCCTTTTGAACCTCCCTCCCATCTTCCTCCCCCATCTTACCCCTCTAGGTTGATACAGAGCCCCTGTTTGAGTTTCCTGAGCTATGCAGCAAATTCCTGTTGGCTATCTATTTTACATATAGTAATGTAAGTTTCCATGTTACTCTTGCCATACATCACACCCTCTCCTCCCCTCTCCCCATGTCCGTAAGTCTCTTCTCTATGTCTGTTTCTCCATTGCTGCCCTAAAAGTAAATTCTTTAGTACCGTTGTTTTTCTAGATTCTGTATAGCTGCATTAGAATACAATATTTATCTTTCCTTTCTGACTCTCTTCACTCTGTATAATAGGTGCTGGGTTCATCCACCTCATCAGAACTGACTCAAATGCATTCCTTTTTATGGCTGAGTAATATTCCATTGTGTATATGCACCTCAACTTCTTTATCCATTCATCTGTCAGCGGACATCTAGGTTGCTTCCATGTTGTAGCTATTGTAGAATAGTACTGCGATGAACAATAGGATACATGTCTTTTTCAGCTTTGGTTTCCTCACAGTATATGCCTAGGAGTTGGATTGCTGGGTCATATGGTGGTTTTATTCCTAGTTTTTTAAGGAATCTCCATATCATCTTCCACAGTGGCTGTATCAATTTACATTCTTACCAACAGGGCAAGAGCATTCCCTTTTCTCCACACCCTCTCCAGCATTTATTGTTTGTAGACTTTTTGATGATAGCCATTCTGACCAGTGTGAGGTGATATCTTATTCTGGTTTTGATTTGCATTTCTCTAATAATGAGCAATGTTGAGCATCTTCTCATGTGTTTGTTAGCTATCTGTATGTTTTCTTTGGAGAAATGTCTGTTTAGGTCTTTCCCCCACTTTTTTTTTTTATTTTTATTTTTATTTTTTTTTTAATTTTAGTTTTTTATTTTTTAAATTTTAAAATCTTTAATTCTTACATGCATTCCCAAACATGAACCCCCCTCCCACCTCCCTCCCCATGACATCTTTCTGGGTCATCCCCGTGCACCAGCCCCAAGCATGCTGCATCCTGCGTCAGACATAGACTGGCGATTCAATTCACATGATAGTATACATGTTAGAATGTCATTCTCCCAAATCATCCCACCCTCTCCCTCTCCCTCTGAGTCCAAAAGTCCGTTATACACATCTGTGCAGCTCACACAACTCAATACCAGAAAAACAATCAACCCCACTTTTTGATTGGGTTGATTGTTTTTCTGGTATTGAGTTGTGTGAGCTGCTTGTGTATTTTGGAAATTAATGCTTTGTCATTTGTTTCATTTGCTACTATTTTCTCCCATTCTGAGGGTTGTCTTTTCACCGTGCTTATAGTTTCCTTTGCTGTGCAAAAGCTTTTTAGTTTAATCAGGTCCCACTTGTTTACTTTTGTTCTCTAGGAGGTGATCTTGCTTTGATTTATGTCTTTGAGTATTCTGCTTATGTTTTCCTCTAAGAGTTTTATAGTTTCTGGTCTTGCATTTAGGTCTTTAATCTTGAATTTATCCTTGTGTATGGTGTTAGGAAGTGTTCTAATTTCATTCCTTTACTTGTAGCTGTCAAGTTTCCCCAGAACCATTTACTGAAGCAGCTTTCTTTGCCCCAATGTATATTCTTGCCTCCTTTGTCAAAAATAAGGCACCCATAGGTGCATAGGTTTATTTCTGGGCTTTCTATCTTGTTCCATTGGTCTGTATTTCTGTTTTTGTGCCAGTACCATACTGTCTTGATGACTGTAGCTTTGTAGTATAATCTGAAGTCAGGAAGGTTGATTCCTCCAGCTCCATTCTTCTTTCTTAAGACTGCTTTGGCTATTCAGGGTCTTTTGTGTTTCCATATGAATTGTGAAATTTTTTGTTCTAGTACTGCGAAAAATGCCATTGGTAACTTGAAAGTGATCACACTGAGTCTGTAGACTGCATTTGGTAGTATTGTCATTTTCACAATATTGCTTCTTCCTACCCAGGAACATGGAATATCTCTCCATCTGTTTATGTCATCTTTGATTTATGTTATCTGTGCCTTATAATTTTCTGTGTCCTAGGTAAGTTTATTCCTAGATATTTAATTCTTTTTGTTGCAATGGTGAATGGGATTGATTTCTTAATTTCTCTTTCTGATTTTTCATTGTTAGTATATAGAAATCCAAGTGATTTCTGTGTATTGATTTCATATCCTACAACTTTGCTAAATTCTCTGATTAGCTCCAGTAATTTTCTGATACTATCTTTAGGGTTTTCTATGTATGGTATTATGTCATCTGCAGAGAGTGAGAGTTTTACTTTTCTGATATGGATTCCTTTTCTTTCTTTTTCACTCTGATTGCTGTATCTAGGACCTCCAAAACTATGTTGAATAATAGGGGTGAAAGTGGACACCCTTGTCTTGGTCCTGATCTTAGGGGAAATGCTTTCAGTTTTTCATGACTGAGAATAATGTTTGCTATAGGCTTATCATATATGCTTCCCTGGTAGCTCAGATGGTAAAGCATCTGCCCACAATGCCAGAGACCTGGGTTTGATCCCTGGGTTAGGGAGATCCCCTGGAGAAGGAAATGGCAATCCACTCCAGTATTCTTGCCTGGAAAATCCCATGGACAGAGGACCCTGGTAGGCTACAGTCCATGGGGTTGCAAAGAGTCAGACACAACTGAACAACTTCACTTATCATATATGACCTTCAACATGTTTAGGTAGGTTCCTTCTATGCCCATTTTCTGAAGAATTTTAATCATAAATAGGTACTGAATTTTTTCAAAGGCTTTTCCTATATCTATTGAGATGATCATATGGTTTTTATCTTTCAATTTGTTAATATGGTGTATCACATTAATTGATTTGTGTATATTGAAGAATCCTTGCATTCCTGGAATAAATCCAACTTGGTCATGGTGTATGAGCTTTTTGATGTGTTGCTGAATTCTGTTTGCTAAAATTTTATTGAGGATTTTTGCATCTATGTTCATCAGTGATATTGGCCTGTAGTTTTCTATTCTTGTGTTGTCTTTGTCTGGTTTTGGTATCAGGGTGATGGTGGCCTCATAGAATGAGTTTGGAAGTGTTCCTTCCTCTGCAATTTTTTGAAAGAGTTTAAGAAGGATAGGCATTAGCTCTTCTGTAAGTGTTTGATTGAATTCTCCTGTGAAGCCATCTGGTCCTGGGCTTTTGTTTTCTGGGAGATTTTTGACCACAGCTTCAATTTCAGTGCTTATATTTAGGTTGTTTACAATTTCTATTTCTTGCTGGTTCAGTTTTGGAAGATCAAACTTTTTAAAGAATCTGTCCATTTCTTTCAGGTTATCCATTTTATTGCCATATAGTTGTTCATAATAGTCTCTGATAATTCTTTGTATTTCTGTATTGTCTATTGTAACCACTCCTTTTTCATTTTTAATTTTGTTGATTTGATTCTTCTCTCTTTTTTTCTTGATGAGTCTGGCTAAAGGTTTGTCAATTTTGCTTATTTTCTCGAAGAACTAGCTTTTAGTTTTATTAATCTTTACTATTGTTTCTTTCATTTCTTTTTGGTTTATTTCTGCTCAGATCTTTATGATTTCTTTCCTTCTACTAGTTTTATTTTTTGTTGTTGTTGTTGTTCTTTTTCCATTTGCTTTAGGTGTGAAGTCAGACTCTGTTTGATTTTTCTCTTGTTTCTCGAGGTAGGATTGTATTGCTACAAACTTCCCTCTGAGAACTGCTTTTGCTGCATCCCGTAGGTTTTGAATTCTCATGTTTTCATTGTCATTTTTTTCTAGAAATTTTTTTTATTTCCCTTTTGATTTCTTCAGTTACTTGTTGGTTATTTAGAAACATGTTGTTTAATCTCCATGTGTTCGTATTTTTTATGGGTTTTTTTTTCTTGTAATTGATATCTTGTCTCATAGCATTGTGGTCAGAGAAGATGCTTGATATGATTTCAATTTTCTTAAATTTACTGAGGTTTGATTTGTGACCCAATATGTGGTCTATCCTGGAGAATGTTCCATGTGCACTTGAGAAGAAGGTGTATTCTTCTGCATTTGGATGGAATGTCTTGACGATATCAATGAGATCCATCTCATCTAATGTATCATTTAGGACTTGTGTTCCTTATTAATTTTCTGTTTTGATGATCTATCCATTGGTGTGAGTGGGGTGTTAAAGTCTCTTACTATCATTGTGTTACTGTCAGTTTCTCCTTTTATGTCTGTTAGTGTTTGTCTTATGTACTGAGGTGCTCCTATGTTTGGTACATAGATATTTACAATTGTTATGTCTTCCCCTTCATTGATCCCTTGATCATTATGTAGTGTCCTTCCTTATCTCTTATAATCTTCTTTATTTTAAGGTCCATTTTGTCTGATATGAGGATTGCTACTCCAGCTTTCTTTTGCTTCCCACTGGCATGGAATATATCTTTCCATCCTCTCACTTTCAGTCTATATGTGTTTTTAGGTCTAAAGTGGGTTTCTTGTAGACAGCATATATATGGGTCTTGTTTTTGTATCCATTCAGCTAGTCTGTGTCTTTGGTTGGAGCATTTAATCCATTTACATTGAAAGTAATTATTGATATATATGTTTCTATTGCCATTTTTCTTAATTGTTTGGGGTGAATTTTGTACATCTTTTTTCTTCTCACATTTCTTGACTGTATAAGTCCCTTTAACATTTGTTGTAAAGCTGGTTTCATGGTACTGAATTCTCTTAACTTTTGCTTTTCTGAAAAGTTTTTTATTTCTCCATCAATTTTGAGTGGGATCCTTGCCAGATATAATAATCTTGGTTGTAGATTTTTCCTTTTCAGTACTTTAAATATGTCCTGCCAGTCCCTTCTGTCCTGCAGTTTCTGCTGAAAAGATCAGCTTTTAAGTGTATGGGGTTTCCCTTGTATGTTACTTGTTGCTTCTCCCTTGCTGTTTTTAATATTCTTTCTTTGTGTTTAGTTTTTTTTAGTTTGATTAGTATGTGTCTTATGTTTCTCCTTGGGTTTATTCTGTATGGGGCTCTTTGTGCCTCTTGGACTTGATTGACTATTTCCTTTTCCATGTTGGGGAAATTTTCAACTATAATTTCTTCAAAAATTTTCTCATACCCTTTCTTTTTCTCTTCTTCTGGGACCTGTATAATTCAAATGTTGGTACATTTGATATTGTCCCAGAGGTCTTTGAGACCATCCTCTGTTCTTTTCATTCTTTTTACTTTATTCTGCCCTTCAGAAGTTATTTCCACCATTTTACTTCCAGCTCCCTGATTCATTCTCTGCTTCAGATATTCTGCTATTGATTCCTTCTAGAGTATTTTTAATTTCAGTAATTGTGTTGTTTATCTCTGTATGTTTATTCTTTAGTTTTTCTAGGTCTTTTTATGGTTCTTGCATTTTCTCCATTTTGTTTTCAAGGTTGTTGGTCAACTTTACTATCATTATTCTGAATTCTTTTTCAGGTAGTTTGCCTAATTCCTCTTCATTTATTTGGACTTCTGTGTTTCTAGGTTTTTCCTTCATTTGTGTAGTATTTCTCTGCCTTTTCTTTCTTTCTTTCTTTCTTTTTTTTTTTTTTTTACTTACTGTGTTTGAGGTCTCCTTTTCCCAGGCTTCAAGGTTAAATTCTTTCTTCCTTTTGGTTTCTTCCCTCCTTTGGTTCAGTGGTTTGTGTGAGCCCTGTATAGGGTGAGACTTGTGCAGAGTTTTTGTTTGTTTGTTTGTTTTTCCTCAGATGGGCAAGGCTGAGTGGGGTGGTAATCCTGTCTGCTGATGATTGGGTTTGTATTTTTGTTTTGTTTGTTGTTTAGATGAGGCATCCTGGATAGGGTGCTACTGGTGGCTGGGTGATGCTGGGTCTTGTATTCAAGTGGTTTCCTTTGTGTGAGTTCTCACTATCTGATATTCTCTAGGGTTAATTCCTTGGTAGTCTAGGGTCTGGGACTCAGTGCTCCCACTCCAAAGGCTCAGGGTTTGAACTCTGGTCAAGAATGAAGATTCCACAAGTGATTTATTATGGCATTAAGTGAGATTAAAACAAATATCCAAATCAATAAACCAAAGATGAATCCTGCACAAATGGCAGTTACAAAATCAGGCAAATAATAGTTAAAATAATGAATGTGCATATATACATATACACCCATGAGCAAAGTCAAAACAGTCCAGGAAATATAAAGTACAGTAGAATTGACCCAGCTGACAAAGGAAACCGAAAACTACATCTACCAGAACAAAACTAACTAAACCACAAACTGGAAAACAAAACTAGAGCAAGGTGCCAAATGGGGAATAAAGCAATGAAAATAAAACTAACAAATATGTTGAGAGGAAAGGAAAGAAAGAATAGATATGAGAAGTTAAGGAGAGGTAAATGAAGATTTATATACATCAAAGATTAACTGCAAGGGGAAAAGAATGGTAGGAAAGGCAAACAAAAAAATAAATGTAGAAAAAATATAATAGGTTTAAAAAATTAAAGATTAAATTTATAAAAAAGAGAAAAGAAAAAAATGGAAGAAGAAAGAAAAAAGAAAAAAAAAAAGGAAAACTCCACAGAACTGAAAAAGCCCAATGTAGAGGCAGAGGTTTATAACAACAATAAAGTGTGACTGAATATACACTTATACGTATACACCCATAAGCAAAATCAAAACAGTCCAACAAAAATAAAGTACAGTATGTTGACCCAGTGAACAAAGGAAACCAAAAATTATGTCTACCAGAACAAAACTAACTAAAGCACAAACTGGAAAGCAAAACTAAAACAAGGTGCCAATTGGGGAATAAAGCAATGAAAATGAAACTAACAAATACGTTGAGGGGGGAAGAAAGGAAAGAAAGAATAGATATACTAAGTAAGTGAAGGTAGATAAAGCAGATTTATATATATTAAAGATTACCTGCAAGGGGAAAAGAACAGTAGGAAAAGCAAACAAAGGAATAAATGTAGAAAAAATAATAATAGAGTTAAAAATTTAAATTAGAAAAAGATAAAAGGAAAGAAAAAAAAGGGAAACTCCCCACAACTGCAAAAGCCCAAAATAACAACAATAAAAAATGTGACTGAGAAAAAAAAGAAAAAAAACCTCAAAACCTCAAAACCTTAATTAGATTTCATAGTGCTAATAAAATTGACAACTACAACAGTGGGTCAGGGGTGGGAGAGATGGGAAAGAAAAAAGGAAAAAATCCAAAAGGATCTACAGAACAAATCAAAACATAAGAAAAATGAATGTTTTTCTTGAGTTACTACTGTCAGAGTCCTTTCTCTCGCTGGGAGTCACAGTCCACCACACCTCCTTAGGATGCCTTCCAACATTGTGCAGCTCTCTGGACCCGCAGTGGGGGCAGCTCAGATTCTAATCTGGTCCTGCTGTGTATTCTTGCCTCCAATGTCCACAGCTATCAGAACTAGTGCATTTTCTTTTGTGGGAGCTCTCAATGTACTCCACAGACACAGAGTCTGCCTAGTTGATCATGTGGATTTAATCTGCTGCTTGTACAGCTGGTGGGAAGGTTTGGTTCTTCCTTAGCCACACTGCTCCTGGGTTTCAGTTGTGGTTTTATTTCCACCTCTGCATGTGGGTCGTCCACTGGGGTTTGCTCCTGAGACTGCCCTAGAGGACTTGGGTTTGCTCCTGTGAGGGGCAGGTGTGGAGGTGATGCAGCTGCTTGGGTCACAGGGGTTCTGGCAGCACCAGGTACTCAGGGGAGTTGGCAGCTAGGGCAGCAGGAAATATAGTGCTCTAGACGGGTATGGCAACCAGTATTGGCCAATACACTCCAGTATTCTTGCCTGGAGAACCCCCGTCCCTGACAGAGAACCCTGGCAGGCCACAGTCTACAGGGTCGCAAAGAGTCGGACATGACTGAAGTGACCCTGCGTGCATAGACACGAGACTTTTCTTGCCTGTGGCAGCTCTGCCCCAGTGAGAGTTGAGCATGAAGGTGGTGCAGCTGCTTGGCTTGCGGGGACCCTGGTAGTGCCAAGTGTGCAGGGATACAGAATGCCTCAGCCACAGGAGTTATGGCCCTGTCAAAGTCTTTTCTTGAGCCTCTTGTAGCTGGTGATCAGAAGGCCTCTTTGGCCAGTCTTTCTCCATAGCTCTGCCCATTCAGGCACTTAGAGGGCTCCCTTGCCTAGGGTCCTTCTCTGTTGTTCAGCACATCAGGCACATAGATGGGGCCCTCTGACTGGGGTCCTGATGTGCCTGGCACATCAGACACTTAAAGGAGTGCCCTGGGTGGGGTCCTACTCTGTAGTTCAGTGCATCAGACATTTGATGGGCCAGCCTCTCTATTGTTCAGCTGCCAATGCTGGCTTGTTGGGGCAGAGAGGCTATGGTGATGGCTCCATCCTCTATGTGTGACTCAACAGTATCTCCTTGATACTGCTTTCCTCCGCAGGCATTTCCCACCACAATCTCCTCCCTCACACCTCCTTGATCCATCTCTCAGCAGCTAACAGCAGGCCCTCTCCCTGGGACTGCTCCATAAACCCTAATCTCCAGCTCCCAGCTGCTGCACCTTCCAGGGGTCTGCATCCCTGTCCGGGGTATGTATGGCTGTAGCAAGGACTGTCTGATTCTAATTCCATTTAGACTTCCACAGATCAGCTGTTTCACTCTCAGCCTTAAATGTTTCTCCTTTGACTCAGACAGTTGCCCCATTGTGGTGATCGGACCCCTGCTTCAGTCCCCCACACACTGAGGGCAGGTCTAGCCCTACTAACATTCCTGTTTTTCCCCCTAGTTCCTTCATCCTACCGAGTTTTGTGTGGGTCTATGTATTCTCTTCTGCTGGTCAGGTACTCCTGTCTGCTCTCAGCTGGTGTTCTGCATACACTTCTGTGTCTGAAGGCATATTCCTGATGTATCTGGGGGGAGAGATCTACCCCACATCTACCTACTCCTCCGTCATCTTGTTCTCTCCTATTTTGTTACACTTTATTCAGCAAATATTTTTTCTTGGAGTGTGTATGTGTGTGTGAGAGGATATTCCACATCAATTAACTGTTTCATATTGACCAGAAGTTCACTTATCAACAATATGCCAGCAAATTTGGAAAATTCAGTTGTGACCACAGGACTGGAAAAGGTCAATTTTCAGTCCAATCCCAAAGAAAGGCAATGCCAAAGAAAGTTCAAGTGAAGTTGCTCAGTCGTGTCCAACTCTTTGTGACCCCATGGACTGTAGCCTACCAGGCTCCTCTGTCCATGGGATTTTCCAGGCAATAGCACTGGAGTGGATTGCCATTTCCTTCTCCAGGGGATCTTCCCAACCCAGAGATTGAACCTGGCTCTCCCACATTGTAGACAGACGCTTTACTACTGAGCCACTGCACAACTGCACATGCTAGCAAAGTAATGCTCAAAATTCTCCAAGCCAGGCTTCAACAGCATGTGAATCAAAAACTTCCCAATGTTCAAACAGGATTTAGAAAAGTCAGAGGAACCAGATATCAAATCTCCAACATCCGTTGGATCATAGGAAAAGCAAGAGCGTTCCAGAAAACCATTTACTTCTGCTTTATTGACTATGCCAAAGTCTTCGACTGTGTGGATCACAACAAACTGTGGAAAATTCTTCAAGAGATGGGAATACCAGACCATCTTACCTGCCTCTTGAGAAACCTGTATAGTGGTCAAGAAGTAGCAATTAAAACCAGACATGGAACAATGGACTGGTTCCAAACTGGGAAAGGAGTACGTCAAGGCTGTGTATTGTCACCTTGCTTATTTAACTTGTATGCAGAGTACATCATGCAAAACACCTGGCTGGATGAAGCACAAGCCAGAATCAAGATTGCCAGGAGAAATATCGATAACCTCAGATATGCAGATGATACCATGCTTATGGCAGAAAGTGAAGAGGAACTAAAAAGCCTCTTGATGAAAGTGAAAGAGGAGAGTGAAAAACCTGGCGTAAAACTCAACATTCAAAAACAAAGATCATGACATTCTGTCCTATCACTTCATGGGAAATAGATGGGGAAACAATGGAAACAGTGAGAGACTTTATTTTTTAGAGCTCCAAAATCACTGCAGATGGTGACTGCAGCCATGAAATTAAAAGACACTTGCTTTTTAGAAGAAAAGCTATGACCAACCTAGACAGCATGTTAAAAAGCAGAGACATTACTTTGCCAACAAAGGTCTGTCTAGTCAAAGCTATGGTTTTTCCAGTAGTCATGAATGGATGTGAGAATTGGACTATAAAGAAAGCTGAGCACTAAAGAACTGATGCTTTTGAACTCTGGTGTTGGAGAAGACTCTTAAGAGTCCTTTGGACTGCAAGGAGATCAAACCAGTCCATCCTAAAGGAGATTAGTCCTAAGTGTTCATTGGAAGGACTGATGTTGTAGCTGAAACTCCAATACTCTGGCTACCTGACGCAAAGAACTGACTCATTGGAAAACACCCTGATGCTGGGAAAGATTGAAGGCAGGAGGCGAAGGGGATGAAAGAGGATGAGATGGTTGGATGGCATCACCAACTCAACAGACATGAGTTTAAGCAAGCTCCAGAAGTTGGTGACAGAGAAGCCTGGCGTGCTGCAGTCCGTGGAGTTGCAAAGAGTCAGATACAACTGAACAACTGAACTGACTGACTGATTCATTTTTTGAATCGAGACAAATAGATATTACTTTTACCAATCTGAATGGGCTCAATCAAGGAAAAAAAATCATAGCAAAAATATTAGTAGGAAAAACAACCAACTATTAGGATTTGTAAATTTGGGGTGATAAGAATGTATGTGATTTTCCCTCCTTCCTGTATTTTTCATTTCCAAATTTTTGCATTACTATTATAAAAGGACGGAAAATTACAATTAAAATTAGGTTTTAAGAATTTAAGATATATGCTTTTGAAGTTCTTTTTTGAGCTACCTTGGATCTAAAACAAATACTGAGATTCAATAGTCTAATCTGTAGTGAGGTTTACAGATAAAGATTCTTGTTCTGAATTTAACCTGGAAAAAAGTTTAAGCCTTTTATGTAGTTAAGACATTGAAATACATTCTACCAAAATTCTTCCATTCTGTAGATAACCTTGAACAGCATAGACCATCTCTATCAGTTAGTTTCTCTGTTAGTTTTTCTGTACACACACACACACACACACACACACACACACACACACACACACCTCAAGCTGGCTTAAGTAATAAAGAAAACTAACTGGCACACATAATTAAAAAGTCCAGAGATAGGGAAAACTTCAGGGCAAGGTAGATTTAAGATACAAACACTGTGGACAGGATCTAGTTTCTCTGTCTTCACATTCGTGTTTTTCTTTTTCGCTATGGCTCCACGTCAGCTCCATATGATGGTCCGTGGCAGCCTCAAGTTCTTCTCTCCTCTTCAAGATGGATGACAAAGCTCTCACTCACTTCTAGAAGGAAAGAAGGAAAAAGTAGCTTTCTTTTCCTAGAAGTTCCATTTTTTCATTGACCTTGGTTTTAATTGGGTGACTGTCTGCTCTGGACCACTTCCCAGATCTGGGTGATGGAAGAAGCTACCTGACTTCTGTAGCTTCATGCTTAACCCCTTATGGAGGATGGAAAGGCAGACTACTCTTGATGTGAGAAAAGAGAAGTCCATTATAGTGAGGCAGTATCGACTGCGTGTGTTGACCATGTTCTCTACTGATCATATTTAGAGGGAACCAAAGAATCCTAAGCTGGAATAGCAAAGAGATCATAGCAGTAAGGTTCCACTTAGTCAAGTATCTGGAAACCGGGGATGAGGCTACTCCACTCTTAACCCTGAGCTGTCTCCATTCCTTGAGCTTTGGATCTGTTTCTTAGTTCTCCTCTTGCTCTAAAATCCTCTTTTTATCTTTAAAGGGATATTTTCCTCTATTAGTCTGCATCTCAAGTAGCTTGTGCTACTTAATCATATAACTAAAGCAAGCAGAAATCTCATTTAAATAAAGGTAAGAAAAGAAACATTGGCTTTAAATGCTATTTAATTTAGTATGGAAAGTAATGCATTTTTAATAAGGAACACATTAAAAACTCATAAATTGGTTTATTTATAAGATGGTTAGCCACCCCACCCACCAATTGCCTCATAAATACAGTTAAGTTCCATCAACTGTTCAGCAAGTGCAATTCTACGAATGCTGTGTTTCATCTTGTGTCTGATTACAGTAGTTTTCCTTCCACACACACTGTATGTAAAGAGTAAGTGCACAGATTTTAGAATCTGAGGAGATGTTGGAGATAATTTAGTATCTCACCCCAAATTCCTTCAGTAATCTTACAAATAAGTTTTCTGAGGCATGAAGAAGTTAAATAATCTGCTAATACTCACATAGAATGTTTGTTAGGTTCTAGTTAAGAATTTAACTAAAGGCTTTTTATCTACTAGTTTACTCTTTGCACAACACAGTTGTTCAAATCAACAAAGATTGACTGAGCACCATACTGGGCAGTATGCCAGTCACTGAGCACAGAGTAACGGCAAAACATGATTCCTGGCTTCAAGCAACTCTGAGAGCAGTCTAGTAGGGGAGACAGTCATGTCAACCAGACAATTAGAATCTGGCATGACAAATGCAACATTGCTGTTTAAAACACAGTTATAATGTATTAGATTAGAGTGAAAAAATGATGAATGATCTCTTGGGAGTCAAGAATAACTTTGAAGAGTTGTTTCATGCACAGGATTTTGTAGGATGAATAAGAGTATAATAGTTGATTCAAGATGAAGGTTGAGGGAACACGTGATATGGAGGGAACGGTATATTTGAAGACCCAGAAGTGATGGTTGTAAAGCAAGTTCTGGAGACAGCTGTGGACTGATTACTGACTCTTATAAAGTAAATGACCTACACTATTTTATCCCTTCTTCCCATTCACTTTTCTCATCAGTAAAATGGAAACAGTGATACCTATTCCATAGGGTTATGGAGAAAATGAAATAATGTTACAATTATAAAACATATAACATAAGAGGAACTCAGGAGCAGGCATCTATTCTTCTCTATCTTGCTTCTTCTCCTCTTCCTCCTTGCCCCAGCAAACCTTCTGGGTAAGGAGAGAGAGCTCAAAGAAGAGTGTAAGAGGCAGGAAAGAAATAGATCATTGGAGGAGCTGGCCATGAAAAATTATTGAGGCATCACTAGGTAAGAAATAACAAGATCAAATTGATATCCTTAAAAGGTGTTTTTGGAAGAACTGTGTACAGGAAACTGATAGAAATCTATTTTAATAATCTAGGTGAGAGGGCTTGAAGACATAAGGAAGGGCATGGAAAGGAATGAAGAAGGCAAGGATTGAATGATTTGGGAGGTGCCATGAGCGGGATCTATTCTAGTATAGTTTAATTCTCTGCATCCTGGTTTTCATTTGCACGTGTCTGGAAGGGGAAACACTCACAGATCTAATTAGGCCCCCAAGGAGGCATCGCACTCTGCCTCAGGAAGGAGGCAGACAGGGAGTGCTCCACAGCTGCAGCTACTGCTCATGGCTGTCTTGTCTCTAAAGTGCTTTCACAGAATCGCTTAACTCATCTACATCCTCATTCACAGGATAAGAAGCACCACAGAGCACCACTGCACCAGCAGATCTTTTCTCCCTTGTCTGACTTTAAAGCAGCTCCTTAAACCACTGCATTCTTAAGGCAATTATCTCTTCACTACTATTTGTTAACTGAGAACAAACCTCAATACATTACTTTTAAGAAGCTCAAGACTTCCCTCTAAGGTTGGCCCATGTCTCTTATTTAACAGGAATTGAGGGCTTGGTGAGCGCAGTCTGGCACTGGGGAACTCACATCAAATCTCTGGAATCAACTGTTACTACCTCTGTTACCTCCAATTGCAAGCTTCTACTTCCTGTAAAAAAACAAACCAAATCAACCTGTGGCCTTTTACTACCTGCTTGTCTTTCTTGTCTCATAGTACTGTTAACAACTCCCTTATTGATAATCAAACTGAAATATGGAGTCATTAGTCTCACGCACACACACAGGATACCCCTCACCCCTGCCCCACCCTCCCCAGATTACTGATAGCAAGAAAAAGAATGTTATCTGACTGCCAAACTCCTAACACGGGTGTGCCAGTTAGAGGGAGGTTTTATCCCCTTCATTTCATGTTGTTTTTAGATCTAACTAGTATTTCACTTTTGTTCTTTTTGAATCTAGCCATCTATACATTTTGAAAAATGTTTTAATTCTTCTCACAAATGGATTTCTCTGCATAATCTCTGAAGGCTATTCCATAGAAACAAAACATTGTAGCTTCACACTTTTCATAAAATGATTGATCTTTGAATTAAATACCTACGTAATATCTATATATGTGAGACCAGATAAAAATGAGTGAAGAATTATCGGCAAGGTATGTCTACTTTTATTTATAAAAGTCATTGTGCTTTGACTACTTGTATTATAAAGACACTACTAACAATTTACTTACAGTGACACATGAATTTTTGATTTAGATTTGAAAGCATTCTAAGAACTCACTAACCTTAGAACAAACATCAGAACAGTGTGCTTGGGATACCTGATTTTCATCATTGGGCACATAAAAGAAGCCTTTGGAAAGCTCCCATCTGAAGTGCTTTCATCACTTGAAACCATCACATGATTTTTTAAACACTGTTTGAAGCCGAACTGAAAGGATTGTGTATTTAGGATATATTTATACTGGATGCTTTAAAGCAAAAAAGAGCATATAGTAGCAATAATGCTATATCTGTTTATTTTTGTGTAATATGTAAATCTGGCATTTCTTGCAATTTTAGGTCTATCAATTATGAAACAATCAGTTAATAATTTTGACCACCTGCTACATGCAAACTATTATGCTAGACACTAATAAGGCTAACAAGGTCTCAAAACATCCCATCAGCTGCTTTCAGTCATCTCTCTCCTGACCATCTTGTGAGGACTGTTGCCTTATTTTCATTGTATGTTCAGCTGCTGCTGCTGCTGCTAAGTCGCTTCAGTTGTGTCCGACTCTGTGCGACCCCATAGATGGAAGCCCACCAGGCTCCCCTGTCCCTGGGATTCTCCAGGCAAGAATACTGGAGTGGGTTCCCATTTCCTTCTCCAGTGCATGAAAGTGAAAAGTGAAAGTGAAGTTGCTCAGTCGTGTCCGGCTCTTAGCGACCCCATGGACTGCAGCCTACCAGGATCCTCCACCCATGGGATTTTCCAGGCAAGAGTACTGGAGTGGATTGCCATTGCCTTCTCCGATGTTCAGCTCAGTCTGCAGCAATTCAGAGTCAAATTGGAGAGAATCATAGCTGTTATCAAGACATGGAGTCTTTTACTTGGTAAGGTGGCTGCTAGCATCCCTCGTAGATATGTGGTATCTATGAAATTCCTTCAGATCATTCAGATTGGTGACTCAACGTGAAGCTGTTTGCTAGGCAGCATCATGGCATCCTTTGGTTAAAAAAAAACAACAACAAAACAAAACACATGTCTTGACCTTGAAACAGCCAGGGAGTCTGCCTACTCTGCTAGCTCCCAATAAGTAAAACAACTCTTCATCTCTTTTATGTGATTAGCTGCTTCAGACTTAAATCAAAGGAAACTAGAATCCCTATTGACACTGCTTTAAGAAATAAGATCAGAAAAATAAGGAAAAGCATTCTACAAAGTCAGTTATGGGATTCACAAAACTTAGGCACTCTGAAGTTAGTAACTCATTGCAGAAAAAATAGGTAGTTTAGAAGACTGCTCTTAATACTTGAGTTTAAATGTGGGTTATTCAATAGTGTTTAAGAACAGAATTCACATGCTATCCAACATGGTAGCCACCAGTCACCTGTGGCTTCCCTTGTGGCTCAGATGGTAAAGAATCTGCCTGCAGTGTGGGAGACCTGGGTTTGATCCCTGGGTCAGGAAGAAAGGAATGGCTATCCAGTGCAGCATTCTTGCCTGGAGAATCCCATAGACAGAGGGGTCTGGTGGTCTACAGTCCATGGGGTTGCGAAGAGTTGGACATGACTGAAGTGACTTAACAGTGGCTGTATCAGTTATAGTTAATTTAACATTAAATTAAAATTCAGTTCCTCAAAAAAAAAAAAATTCAGTTCCTCAAGTAGCATTAGCCAAATTTAAGTGCTTATACCCATATGAGGATAATGGCTACTGTGTTGGACAGTGAAGATACAGAACATTTCCATCATACAATGGAATAACCCTGCATTCAAATAGCAACTCAAGACAAGACTCTCAGACTTAAACTTCTTAAGGTTTGCTTTTATGGATTTCTTTCAGATTTTCAAATGAACTATGTCATCAAAATTTTTTTATATAGCCCCCTATTTTGAGCCACCAGGTCATGGGGACTCTGGTTAGCCATGATGTCAACCCTGTGGTGAAAGTATAAGAATAATGATCATTAAGTACCAAATTACTACATGGCACTGAGGTTGATTCAGTAATTTGAAAATAAAACTCTGTTATGGAGAAGATGTCAGAATGTGCCTCACCAAAAGCATTTTGCTTTATGCTACTCCCTGTGTCCAGCTATTTTTCAAGCCAATGAGAAGTATTATTTGAACTTGGTGATTAAATCACCACAGTGAACAGATTTCTGGCACCAGCTGAACCCTAAAATTAGGGAAAGAGATATATGATTTTTTTCCTTTATTCTTGTCAGTTCAAATCCAGCCATAACTTTTTGCCGGGTGTAGACATGTAGATGAGAAAGCACTTTTAACTCAACTTTATCTTGTTATTTCATTACCCTTTTGCAGCAATGACAAACTTTGTACTGAATTATAAATCAAGGCCAAACGTTGCATAGATGCCACAGTACAAAGATTCATTTAGTGTGCATACAACCTTATGATCTACAAGGTGATTCATCACTTGTTTCCCTGTCTTCCCCTTGAGGGGTTGCTTGATGCATACTAATGTACAAAAGTCAATGCTGAGCATCTAGCCTGCAACATCTTGCATCTTATCGCTCTCAGATTGAACTGATTCTTAACCCACTGGCTGCGGGGAGGATTGCTTTTCAGAATCTATTACCTAAATATGATGAATTAATCTGGAAAAGTAGTGAAATATGAAATATGGCTTGCCCTACCTCCCCTTTGTCTGTTGACAGTTTAGCCAACACTACAGTTTAGATGTGACCAGATAAGAAAGACAGGAAATGTAAGATGAGTGCCCCAGAAGAAGAGAGTATTACAACTTCCAAAGTTCATTCACATACAGTGTCCCATTTGAGCCTCACATCATTCTGTACATGAGCAGGGAAGGTTTCACTGCCTCAAATGAGGCTACTCTCTTGAAAAGAATTGATCATTTTCCACCTGTATTCCTCTCCACTTGCTTCTGTGTGTAATTATTGGCACACATGGCCATCTCTCTCACTAAATTTGAAAGTATATATGGGATGGGACCATGTTCATAACCATCTTACTTTCCTGGCATCTAGCATGATACCTAGTATGTGAGTTATTCATTTGCCCAGAAGAAGAAAGGTGAATATAACACAAAAGATCTATAAAGGAGTTAGAATGTTTTTAAGGGAGAAAAACATTACTGCTGGGTTTTGTTGCTTAGGTTGTTTGCTCTACCCAAGTCCAGGAAGATGCTGTTTAGCATGATCTGGGTCACATAGTAGATATTTAGCAAGGGAGCTGCATCTAGGATGCAGATCTCCTTGCCTAGGACCTTTCCCACTAAAACTTCCTATTTTTTATGCCACTGATTCTTTAAGACAATTCCATTTCTTTCTGTAGCTAGTCCAATAAAAAGGAGAGTGAATTATACCTTATATGAAATAGAAAGAGATTGCAAATGCTTAAGTAGGAAGAATTGAAAAGTTGTGCTGCTGTTTATACTTTTGGATGGCATCACTGACTTGATGGACATGAGTTTGAGCAAGCTCTGGGAGTTGGTGATAGACAGGGAAGCCTGGTGTGCTGCAGTCCATGGGGTCACAAAGAGTCAGACATGGCTGATCGACTGAACTGACCTGATGTGGTCTAAAACCCTTCTGATGTGAAAGGAGATCCTGAGGAGAGCAGATGGGTGACTGCAGTATTATACTATAAGCTGAGCTGTGATCACAGACAGACTGATGGTTTAGCTGGTCACTGGTAGACACACACAAGTGATACTGTGTGTGGTCAGTGCACCAAAGGTCTCAGCTTGGAGAGTCAAGAAAAAGGGGAGCTGGAGCTTAGGTGAACAGAATAGAGGGGACTGAGGAGGGAGCAATCCCAGCAATCAGAAGGACTTTGTGTTTCTCGTGAGTTCATGCTCCTAACTAACAAAATATAGCATGAAGTTGACTCAATTAAAAACATCAGAACTTCTCTAGAGATCTTCTATGTTGCATCCAGCTTTCTTCTTCTGAGCAACTGTTTTGGAATATGTTTAATATGTTTCATGTTTTCACTTATATTTATCTTTGTTGTTTTTCAGTCACTAAGTCATGTCTGACTCTCTGCAACCCCATGAACTACAGCATGCCAGGCTTCCCTGTCCTTCACTATCTCCTGGAGTATGCTCAAATGTTTGTCTTTAACATTACTTGTTTTTTGAACAGGAAAGTATGACTTAATGTCGGGTGTGAGTAAGAAGGGAATAGCACAAAGTTTCTTATGAGTGTGAGGCCCATTTGTCCAGGAGCCACTATTAGGAATGTATTTGATTCTTTAGCCATCTGGGATGAACCCTTTTTCTGCCACCATGTCCTCAAATTCTTTTGCATTAAAATTAATAAATCCTCACTTGTTGGAGATGTGGATCCTCTGGCAGCCAGGAAACTTGAACTTGGTCTTGAGCAGGGTCTCAGTCACATGCTCCTTTTTCTTCAGCTTGGTGTGGATGGACATGACGACTTGGCCAAAGTAGAACTTGGCCACTGTGCCTAGGGCTTTCCAAAGGTATCCCACATACATGTCTGAAGCCTAGATTTGGGACAGCACAAGGTCAGACATGCACGTTCACTGGAGAAGCTTGTCTTTCAGGTCACTCAGGGGAGCTATACCGGCAACATACACCACTGAGGAGGCTGCTGCTTGAGGCCGTTGCACCCTGGGCTCCCATGGGGAAAAGAGCAGAGTTGGCTTAGTTGGCTACAGAGTAACATTACTTTTGTATTTATGATTTGCTTCCCTTTGTACTTCTGATCTATATTTGTTTTAGTTTTCAAACAGAGATGATCAGTTCCCACTTTTGAATACCCTTTCCAAAATGCAGTATTTGGATGCAATCTCAAAAAAACCAAAATGATCTCTCTTCATTTCTAAGTCAAACCATTCAATATCACGGTAATCCAAGCCTATCCCCCAACCAGTAATGCTGAAGAAGCTGAAGTTGAACGGTTCTATGAAGACCTACAAGACCTTTTAGAACTAACACCCCAACACGATGTCCTTTTCATTATAGGGGACTGGAATGCAAAGGAGGAAGTCAGGAAACACCTGGAGTAACAGGCAAATTTGGCCTTGGAATGTGGAATGAAGCAGGGTAAAGGCTAATAGAGTTTTGCCAAGAGAATGCACTGGTCATGGCAAACACCCTCTTCCAACAACACAAGAGAAGACTCTACACATGGACATCACCAGATGGTCAACACCGAAATCAGATTGATTATATTCTTTGCAGCCAAAGATGGAGAAGCCCTATACAGTCAGCAAAAACAAGACCAGGAGCTGACTGTGGCTCAGATCATGAACTCCTTATTGCAAAATTCAGACTTAAATTGAAGAAAGTAGGGAAAACCACTAGACCATTCAGGTATGACCTAAATCAAATCCCTTATGATTATACAGTGGAAGTGAGAAATAGATTTAAGGGACTAGATCTGGTAGATAGAGTGCCTGATGAACTATGGATTGAGGTTCGTGACATTGTACAGGAGACAGGGATCAAGACCATCCCCGTGGAAAAGAAATGCAAAAAAGCAAAATCGCTGTCTGGGGAGGCCTTACAAATAGCTGTGAAAAGAAGAGAAGTGAAAAGCAAAGGAGAAAAGGAAAGATATAAGCATCTGAATGCAGAGTTTCAAAGAATAGCAAGGAAACATAAGAAAGCCTTTTTCAGAGATCAATGCAAAGAAATAAAGGACAACAATAGAATGAGAAAGACTAGTGATCTCTTCAAGAAAATTAGAGATACCAAGAGAACAATTCATGGAAAGATGGGCTCGATAAAGGACAGAAATGGTATGGACCTAACAGAAGCAGAAGATATTAAGAAGAGGTGGCAAGAATACACAGAAGAACTGTACAAAAAAGATCTTCACAACGCAGATAATCATGATAATGTGATCACTAATCTAGAGCCAGACATCTTGGAATGTGAAGTCAAGTGGGCCTTGGAAAGCATCACTATGACCAAAGCTAGTGGAGGTGATAGAATTCCAGTCGAGCTATTTCAGATTCTGAAAGATGATGCTGTCAAAGTGCTACACTCATTATGCCAGCAAATTTGGAAAACTCAGCAGTGGCCACAGGACTGGAAAAGGTCAGTTTTCATTCTAATCCCAAAGAAAGACAAAGCCAAAGAATGCTCAAACTACTGCACACTTGTACTCATCTCACATGCTAGTAAAGTAATGTCAAAATTCTCCAAGCCAGGCTTCAGCAATACATGAGCCATAAACCGGCAGATGTTCAAGCTGGTTTTAAGAAAGGCAGAGGAACCAGAGATCAAATTGCCAACATCCGCTGGATCATGGAAAAAGCAAGAGAGTTCCAGAAAAACGTCTATTTCTGCTTTCTTGACTATGCCAAAGCCTTTGACTGTGTGGATCACAATAAACTGTGGAAAATTCTGAAAGAAATGGGAATACCAGACCACCTGACCTGCTTCTTGAGAAACCTGTATGCATGTCAGGAAGCAGCAGTTAGAACTGGACATGGAACAACAGACTGGTTCCAAATAGAAAAAGGAGTACGTCAAGGCTGTATATTGTCACCCTGCTTATTTAACTTATATGCAGAATACATCATGAGAAACGCTGGGCTGGAAGAAGCACAAGCTGGAATCAAGATTGCCGAGAGAAATATCAATAAACTCAGATATGGAGATGACACCACCCTTATGGCAGAAAGTGAAGAGGAACTGAAAAGCCTCTTGATGAAAGTGAAAGTGGAGAGTGAAAAAGTTGGCTTGAAGCTCAACATTCAGGAAACTAAGATCATGGCATCTGGTCCCATTACTTCATGGAAAATAGATGGGAAACAGTGGAAACAGTGTTAGAGTTTATTTTGGGGGGGCTCAAAAATCACTGCAGATGGTGATTGCAGCCATGAAATTAGAAGATGCTTACTCCTTGGAAGGAACGTTAGGACCAATCTAGATAGTATATTCAAAAGCAGACATATTACTTTGCCAAGAAAGGTCTGTCTAGTCAAGGCTATGGTTTTTCCAGTGGTCACGTATGAATGTGAGAGTTGGACTGTGAAGAAAGCTAAGTGCTGAAGAATTGATGCTTTTGAACTGTGGTGTTGCAGAAGAATCCTGAGAGTCCCTTGGACTGCAAGGAGATCCAACCAGTCCATCCTAAAGGAGATCAGCCCTGGGTGTTCATTGGAAGGACTGATGCTGAAGCTGAAACTCCAATATTTTGGCCACCTGATGCGAAGAGTTGACTCATTGGAAAAGACCCTGATGCTGGGAGGGATTGGGGGCAGGAGGAGAAGGGGACGACAGAAGATGAGATGGCTAGATGGCATCACCGACTTGATAGACATGAGTTTGAGTAAACTCCAGGAGTTGGTGATGGACAGGGAGGCCTGGCATGCTACGATTCATGGGGTCACAGAGAGTCAGACACAACTGAGTGACTAAACTGATCTGAAGTGAACTCAAATCTTTTGAACTGAAATTTCAAATCTTGTTAAATTGGTAAACTGTTTACTGTATTCCTTCAAGGCCTTTCCTCCTCTCTAGATCACAGAGTGATTCCTGGAAAGCGGTGAGGGATTTCTAGGTCATGCTCATGTGCAAAAGAAAGCATATTGGGATGTTGGGAACTGAATTGTGGGGATGGCCTGGCTTCTGGCTGGAGTCTGCCTCCTTCATTTCTTCCCATTTGCAGATGTTCAGTGATGATACATATATAAGAGAAAGGGAAATGGTTTACTTGAAATAGAGCTAATGTGCCAAGATAAATCACAGGAGTCATGAGAACATGTAATATGGCAAATAACATGCTGGGCTTAACACCTTTTCATGTAGTGAACAAATCATTCTCAGTGTTATGATGTAGGAGAAATAGAAATGAGGTGGCTCAAGAGTTCCTGCCACGTGGTCCTGTGGTCTGTGGAGGCCACATCAGGTTCCAGTACAGACAAAGGCCCTGGAGGTTTTAGCTTTCCTTAGGCAAGGGAAGCAGATGATACATTTGAAAACAGGAATGTGATATAAGGACTTCAAAAGAAATCGTGTGGTAGAACTAGAGGGGAAGTAACAGTAAGTTTGCAAAGTAGTAGGTAACCCCAAAATAAATAATGTTGATATGTTATTTTTATCATTGCACTAGAAAAAATTTAAAGTTTGTGTATATAAGTAGGCAATAATATGGGATATTTTAAAACAACCCTAATTAATGAAATTCAATGAGATCCCAGTACTACTTGCTGCTGCTGCTGCTGCTGCTGCTGCTGCTAGGCGCTTCAGTTGTGTCCAACTCTGTGCGACCCCAGAGACAGCAGCCCACCAGGCTCCCCCATCCCTGGGATTCTCCAGGCAAGAACACTGGAGTGGGTTGCCATTTCCTTCTCCAGTGCATGAAAGTAAAAAGTGAAAGTGAAGTCGCTCAGTCATGTCCGACTCCTAGCAACACCATGGACTGCAGCCTACCAGGCTCCTCCATCCATGGGATTTTCCAGGCAAGAGTACTGGAGTGGGTTACCATTGCCTTCTCCCAGTACTACTTATGTGGTTTTAAATCTGTTAAAAGGCTTTCAAATCTTCATCTATTAGCTGTTTGCAAATAGTTTGTTTGCTTCTTGCTAACTGCACTATTATACAGACAACTGAATAGTTGAAATTAGCAGACAGAATGTGTACAGTGAATAAACTGGTCAATAAGTTTTATGACAAAGCTTTATTCCAAATAAGCTTCTTTCTCCCAAATAAAGTCCTTCTACAAGATTGGGATTTTTGACTAACATCTTATAAAGACTTTTTAGGAGTTTTATGAACCAGTTTATATTTGTAGTGATTTAGTTGGCAGAACATTTGGGAGTTGTCTGGACACAGGCCCTGCTTGGTTGTGCTGGACTGTGCCTGCAGGGAAGAATGACCAGTACTGCCTTAGGCAGCCCAGGACCCTACTCTGACCCCAAGAGAGCAAAGAGTCCTTGGAATCCAAGGGATACAACCATCCAGCTGCCCCCCTTTCCTGGACCATCTTTCCTGCATACCCAGGATTCTAGAATTCCCTGCCTGGAGGGCATGCACAGATTCTTCTGTGGATATATTCCCTGTAGGGTGTGGAAGTACAAGCTGGGAAATCAGCCTGGGCTGGGATATCTGCAGCTGGTGGCATATGAGGCTTTTTACAGAGACGAAAGGAGTAGGGCATGGAAAAGTAGGGAGCTTTCAATAAAAATTAGGCACAAAGTTGTCCCTGACTTATATCCACTAAAAGGTAGTGGCAACATCACTGTTGTTACAATCTTCTGCAAATTTCTGAAATGCCCTCTAGGAAGTAACAGTATTACTGTTCTAAGTAAGAAGGCTGATTTCTTTTCTAATAGATAAACTTTCTCTGAAGATGACATCAAACAAATCCCAGAGATGTTTTGTGCTATGATATCAATAGAATAAAAGTGTCTAATTTTCAAAGGTGTTTACTTTGAAGAAAAACTCATTGAAATGTGTAAGTTCTGATACCTTTGATAAAAAACAACAGGCTTTTAAAAACCAAATAGTTTTTTGACCAAAAGAAAAAAACGTCAGTACAGATTGGGATTATTTATGCAATTTTTATCATGTCAAGTAATGTGGTATGATGTATTCAGTCTAGAGTCAAGAAAACTGTATTTTAGTTTCAGCATTTCTATTAAAATAGCTGGATTATTTCGGCCTTGATCTCCTAGGTTTTCAGTTTTGATGTCTATTAAACAAGAGAGGTTGAACAAGATGCCCTCTAAGCTTTCTTCCATATTTACAAGTCCAAGATTTTTGAACAAACCATGTACTCTCAGATACGTGACCAAAAAATCATCAAATTAAAGAGCATCAATTGTAAGTTGTATTGTTAATTTGTGTATCATTAAGAAAGAGACAAATTACTACAAGCCAATATCACTGATAAACATAGATGCAAAAATCCTTAAGAAAATTCTAGCAAATAGAATCCAACAACATATTAAAAAGATCATACATCATGACCAAATGGGCTTTATCCCAGGGATGCAAGGAATCTTCAATATTTGCAAATCAATCAATGTGATACACCACATTAATAAATTGAAAGATAAAAACCATATGATTATCTCAATAGATGCAGAGAAAGCCTTTGACAAAATTCAACATCCATTTATGAGAAAAACCCTCCAGAAAGCAGGCATAGAAGGAACATATCTCAACATAATAAAAGCTATATATAATAAACGCACAGCAAACATTGTCCTCAATGGTGAAAAATTCAAAGCATTTCCCCTAAAGGCAGGAATAAGCCAACGATGCCCACTCTCACCACTACTATTCAACATAGTTTTGGAAGTTTTAGCCACAGCAATTAGAGAAGAAAAAGAAGTAAAAGGAATCCAGATTGGAAAAGAAGAAGTAAAACCCCCACTGTTTGCAGATGACATGATCCTCTACATAGAAAACCCTAAAGACTTCACCAGAAAATTACTAGAACTAATCAATGAATATAGTAAAGTTGCAGGATATAAAATCAACACACAGAAATCCCTTGCACTCCTATACACTAACAATGAGAAAACAGAATGAGAAATTAAGGAAACAATTCCATTCACCATTGCAACAAAAAGAATAAAATACATAGGAATAAAACTACCTAAATAAACAAAAGACCTATATATAGAAAACTATAAAATACTGATGAAAGAAATCAAAGATGACCCAAATAGATGGAGAAATATACCATGTTCATGGATCAGAAGAATCAATATAGTGAAAATGAATATACTACCCAAAGCAATCTATAGATTCAATGCAATCCCTATCAAGCTACCAATGGTATTTTTCACAGAACTAGAACAAATAATTTCACAATTTGTATGGAAATACAAAAATCCTCAAATAGCCAAAGCAATCTTGGGGAAGAAGAATGGAACTGGAGGAATCAACCTGCCTGACTTCAGGCTCTACTACAAAGCCACAGTCATCAAGACAGTATGGTACTGGCACAAAGACAGAAACATAGATCAATGGAACAAAATAGAAAGCCCAGAGATAAATCCACACACCTATGGACACCTTATCTTTGACAAAGGAGGCAAGAATATACAATGGAGAAAAGAAAATCTCTTTAACAAGTGGTGCTGGGAAAACTGGTTAACCACTTGTAAAAGAATGAAACTAGAATACTTTCTAACACCATACACAAAAATAAACTCAAAATGGATTAAAGATCTAAACGTAAGACCAGAAACTATAAAACTCATAGAGGAAAACATAAGCAAAACACTCTCTGACGTAAACCACAGCAGGATCCCCTATGATCCACCTCCCAGAATACTGGAAATAAAAGCAAAAACAAACAAATGGGACCTAATTAAAAGTAAAAGCTTTTGCACAATGCCTTCTGAATGGGAGAAAATAATAGCAAATGAAGCAACTGACAAAGAATTAACCTCAAAAATATACAAGCAGCTCATGCAGCTCAATTCCAGAAAAATAAACAACCCAATCAAAAAATGGGCCAAAGAACTAAATAGACATTTCTCCAAAGAAGACATACAGATGGCTAAAAAACACATGAAAACATGCTCAACATCACTCATTATCAGAGAAATGCAGATCAAAACCACAATGAGGTACCATCTCATGCTGGTCAGAATGTCTGCTATCAAAAAGTCTACAAACAATAAATGCTGGAGAGAATGAAGAGAAAAAGAAACTCTCTTACAATGTTTGTGGGAATGCAAACTAGTACAGCCACTGTGGAGAACAGTGTGGAAATTCCTTAAAAGATCTGGAAGTAGAACTGCCATACGACCCAGCAATCCCACTGCTGGGAATATACACCGAGGAAACTAGAATTGAAAGAGACACTTGTACCCCAATGTTCATTGTAGCACTGTTTACAATAGCCAGGATGTGGAAGCAACCTAGATGTCCAAAGGCAGACAAATGGATAAGAAAGCTTATCATGGTACATATACATGATGGAAATTTACCCAGCTATTAAAAAGAATACATTGAATCAGTTCTAATGAGGTGGATGAAACTGGAGCCTATTATACAGAGTGAAGTAAGTCAGAAAGAAAAACACCAATACAGTATAATAACATATATATATGGAATTTAGAAAGATGGTAGCGATGACCCTATATGCGAGACAGCAAAAGACACACAGATGTAAAGAACAGACTTTTGGACTCTGTGGGAGAAGGCGAGGGTGGGATGATTTGAGAGAATAGCATTGAAACATGTATATTATCATATGTGAAATAGATTGCCAGTTCAGGTTCAATGCATGAGACAGGGTGCTCAGGGCTGGTGCACTGGGATGACCCTGAGGGATGGGAGGGGGAGGGAGGTGAGAGAGAGTCAGGGTGGGGAACTCATGTACACCCATGGCTGATTCATATGAATGTATGGCAAAAACCGCCACAATATTGTAAAGTAATTAGCCTCTAATTAAAATAAATAAAAATAAAATCCTAAAAGTATATATAAAAAAGAAAGAGACACATTGCCTATTATAATTTTAAGACTATTGACTATAAGAAGCATTCTAGTTTAGAGATGTAAAGATATTAAAAAGCATATCTTAAATATCTAATATACAGTAAATCATATTTATCTAAGCATTCTGCATAGAGTCCTGCAGAGTACCTACCACATCTAGTCATTCATTTATTCATTCAATAGGTAAATACAAATTTAGTGTCTGCTGTATTTCTGGCAATAGAGCGTGCGTATATCAACATGTATTGAATAATGGAATTTTATAAGTATACATACTTGCCTTTCATAACATCAGCATGAACATGATGCTGGAGATACTGGCAAGAAATCAGCTTGAAGACAATAGCAAAATTGTCCTCTTTGGAAAACAGCAGAATCACCAGAACCTTAATCTCTATGTGCTTCACAGACATTTGTATTGATAAATGGAAGGCAGGTAAATAAGAATTCCCATATCAGTTTTAGTAATCAAGGTGCCTTGTTTACTTTCTTCACATTTCTATGAAAGTCTTGTTGAAAGAAGAACTTAATTTCATGATTAATGAAAGTGCTCCTTCAGCTGTCATTTCTTTCCCACTAGGAATGAGTGTTCTATGAAACACTTTTAAACTATATCATATAAAATAATTTTACATGACTTACTATCATGCTATATTGTTAAATTAATTTTTGTATGCTTAAATATTATACTATCCATTTGTATTTAATAGTAGCCCAAGACATAAATAAATCCTTAAAGCAACACTTTGCAAGGAATGCTACTTCCCTAGGGAGCTTACTCTCAGAATCAGAATCTTAAGTGCACCAGTTTGGTTCAGTTGCTCAGTCATGTCCGGCTCTTTGTGACCCCATGGACTGCAGCATGCCAGGCTTCCCTGTCCATCACCAACTCCTGGAGCTTGCTCAAACTCATATCCATTGAGTCAGTGTTGCCATCCAGCCATCTCATCCTGTCATTCCCTTCTCCCCCTGCCTTCGATCTTCCCCAGCATCAGAGTCTTTTTCAATGAATCAGGTGGCCAAAATTTTGGAGCTTCAGCTTCAGCATCAGTCCTTCCAATGAATACTCAAGACTGATTTCCTTTAGGATTGACTGGTTTGATCTCCATGCCATCCAAGGGACTCTCAAGAGTCTTCTCCAACACCGCAGTTCAAAATAATGAATTTTTTTAAAAAAAGGATCAATTCTTTGGCGCTCAACTTTCTTTATGGTCCAACTCTCAGTAGTCATACATGACTACTGGAAAAATAATAGCTTTGAAAAATGGACTGTTGTCGGCAAAGTAGTTCATGCTGTCTAGGTTGGTCATAGCTTTTCTTCCAAGGAGCAATCGTCTTTTAATTTCATATCTGCAGTGATTTTGGAGCCCCCCAAAATAAAGTCTCTCACTGTTGCCATTGTTTCCCCATCTATTTGTCATTAAGTGATGGGACCAAATGCCATGGTCTTTGTGTTTTGAATGCTGAGTTTTAAGCCAGCTTTTTCACTCTCCTCTTTCACTTTCATCAAGAGGCTCTTTAGTTTCTCTTCACTTTCTGCCATAAGGGTGGTATCATCTAAATATCTGAGGCTATTTCTCCCAGCAGTCTTGATTCCAGCTTGTGCTTCATCAAGCTCAGCATTTCACATGATGTACTCTGCGTATAAGTTCAATAAGCAGGATGACAATATACATCCTTGATGTACTCCTTTCCCAATTTGGAACCAGTGTGTTGTTCCATGTCCAGTTCTAACTGTTGCTTCTTGACCTGCATACAGATTTCTTTTTTAAATTTTTTAATTTAAATTTTATTTTTTTACTTTACAATACTGTATTGGTTTTGCCATACATTGACATGAATCCACCACAGGTGTACATGAGTTCCCAACCCTGAACCCCCCTCCCACCACCCTCTCCATATCATCTCTCTGGGTCATCCCAGCGCACCAGCCCCAAGCATCCTGTATCCTGTATCGAACCTAGACTAGCTATTCGTTTCTTACATGATAGTATACATGTTTCAATGCCATTCTCCCGAATCATCCCACCCTATCCCTCTACCACAGAGTCCAAAAGTCTGTTCTTTACATCTGTGTCTCTTTTGCTGTCTCACATATAGGGTTATCATTACCATCTTTCTAAATTCCATATATATGTGTTAGTATACTGTATTGGTGTTTTTCTTTTTGGTTTACTTCACTCTGTATAATCGGCTCCAGTTTCATCCACCTCATTAGAACTGATTCAAATGTATTCTTTTTAATGGCTGAGTAATACCTCATTGTGTATATGTACCACAGCTTTCTTATCCATTCATCTGCTGATGGACATCTAGGTTGTTTCCATGTCCTGGCTATTATAAACAGTGCTGCAATGAACATTGGGGTACACGTGTCTCTTTCAATTCTGGTTTCCTCAGTGTGTATGCCCAGCAGTGGGATTGCTGGGTCATATGGCAGTTCTATTTCCAGTTTTTTAAGGAATCTCCACACTGTTCTCCATAGCGGTAGTACTAGTTTGCATTCCCACCAACAGTGTAAGAGGGTTCCCTTTTCTCCACACCCTCTCCAGCATTTATTGCTTGTGGACTTTTGGATCTCAGCCATTCTGACTGGTCTGAAATGGTACCTCATTGTGGTCTTGATTTGCATTTCTCTGATAATGAGTGATGTTGAGTATCTTTTCATGTGTTTGTTAGCCATCCGTATGTCTTCTTTGGAGAAATGTCTATTTAGTTCTTTGGCCCAGTTTTTGATTGGGTCTTTTATTTTTCCGGAATTGAGCTGTAGGAGTTGCTTGTATATTTTTGAGATTAGTTGTTTGTCAGTTGCTTCATTTGCTATTATTTTCTCCCATTCTGAAGGCTGTCTTTTCACCTTGCTTATAGTTTCCTTTGTTGTGCAGAAGCTTTTAATTTTAATTAGATCCCATTTGTTTATTTTTGCCTTTATTTCCAGTATTCTGGGAGGTGGATCATAGAGGATCCTGCTGTGATTTATGTCTGAGAGTGTTTTGCCTATGTTCTCTTCTAGGAGTTTTATAGTTTCTGGTCTTACATTTAGATCTTTAATCCATTTTGAGTTTATTTTTGTGTATGGTGTTAGAAAGTATTCTAGTTTCATTCTTTTACAAGTGGTTGACCAGTTTTCCCAGCACCACTTGTTAAAGAGATTTTCTTTTCTCCATTGTATATTCTTGCCTCCTTTGTCAAAGATAAGGTGTCCATAGGTGTGTGGATTTATCTCTGGGCTTTCTATTTTGTTCCATTGATCTATGTTTCTGTCTTTGTGCCAGTACCATACTGTCTTGATGACTGTGGCTTTGTAGTAGGCCTGAAGTCAGGCAGGTTGATTCCTCCAGTTCCATTCTTCTTTCTCAAGATTGCTTTGGCTATTTGAGGTTTTTGTATTTCCATACAAATTGTGAAATTATTTATTCTAGCTCTGTGAAAAATACTGCTGGTAGCAATGGCATCCCACTCCAGTGCTCTTGCCTGGAAAGTCCCATGGATGGGGAGCCTGGTGAGCTGCAGTCTACGGGGTCGCTAAGGGTCGGACACGACTGAGCGACTTCACTTTCACTTTTCACTTTCATGCATTGGAGAAGGAAATGGCAATCCACTCCAGTATTCTTGCCTTGAGAATCCCAGGGATGGGGGAGCCTGGTGGGCTGCCATCTATGGGGTTGCACAGAGTCAGACACGACTGAAGTGACTTAGCAGCAGCAGCTTGATAGGGATTGCATTGAATCTGTAGATTGCTTTGGGTAGTATACTCATTTTCACTATATTGATTCTGCCAATCCATGAACATGGTATATTTCTCCATCTATTAGTGTCCTCTTTGATTTCTTTCATCAGTGTTTTATAGTTTTCTATATATAGGTCTTTAGTTTCTTTAAGTAGATATATTCCCAAGTATTTTATTCTTTTTGTTGCAATGGTGAATGCAATTGTTTGCTTAATTTCTTTTTCTGCTTTCTCATTATTAGTGTATAGGAATGCAAGGGATTTCTGTGTGTTGATTTTATATCCTGCAACTTTACTATATTCATTGATTAGTTCTAGTAATTTTCTGGTGGAGTCTTTAGGGTTTTCTATGTAGAGGATCATGTCATCTGCAAACAGTGAGAGTTTTACTTCTTCTTTTCCAATTTGGATTCCTTTTATTTCTTTTTCTGCTCTGATTGCTGTGGCCAAAACTTCCAGAACTATGTTGAACAGTAGTGGGGAAAGTGGGCACCCTTGTCTTGTTCCTGCCTTTAGGGGAAATGCTTTCAATTTTTCACCATTGAGGATAATGTTTGCTGTGGGTTTGTCATATATAACTTTTATTATCTTGAGGTATGTTCCTTCTATTCCTGCTTTCTGGAGAGTTTTTATCATAAATGGATGTCGAATTTTGTCAAAGGCTTTCTCTGCATCTATTGAGATAATCATATGGCTTTTATTTTTCAATTTGTTAATGTGGTGAATTACATTGATCAATTTGTAGATATTGAAGCATCCTTGCATCCCTGGGATAAAGCCCAATTGGTCATGGTGTATGATCTTTTTAATGTGTTGCTGGATTCTGATTGCTAGAATTTTGTTAAGGATTTTTGCATCTATGTTCATCAGTGATATCAGCCTGTAGTTTTCTTTTTTTGCAGCATCCTTGTCAGGTTTTGGTATTAGGGTGATGGTGGCCTCATAGAATGAGTTTGGAAGTTTACCTTCCTCTGCAATTTTCTGGAAGAGTTTGAGTAGGATAGGTGTTAGCTCTTCTCGAAATTTTTTGTAGAATTCAGCTGTGAAGCCGTCTGTACCTGGACTTTTGCTTGCTGCAAGATTTCTGATTACAGTTTCAATTTCCGTGCTTGTGATGGGTCTGTTAAGATTTTCTATTTCTTCCTGGTTCAGTTTTGGAAAGTTGTGCTTTTCTAAGAATTTGTCCATTTCTTCCACGTTGTTCATTTTATTGGCATATAATTGCTGATAGTAGTCTCTTATGATCCTTTGTATTTCTGTGTTGTCTGTTGTGACCTCTCCATTTTCATTTCTAATTTTATTGATTTGATTTTTCTATCTTTATTTCTTGATGAGTCTGGCTAATGGTTTGTCAATTTTATTTATCCTTTCAAAGAACCAGCTTTTGGCTTTGTTGATTTTTGCTATGGTCTCTTTTGTTTCTTTTGCATTTATTTCTGCCCTAATTTTTAAGATTTCTTTCCTTCTACTAACCCTGGGGTTCTCCATTTCTTCCTTTTCTAGTTGCTTTAGGTGTAGAGTTAGGTTATTTATTTGACTTTTTTCTTGTTTCTTGAGGTATGCATGTATTGCTATGAACTTTCCCCTTAACACTGCTTTTATAGTGTCCCACAGGTTTTGGGTTGTTGTGTTTTCATTTTCATTCATTTCTATACATATTTTGATTTCTTTTTTGATTTCTTCTATGATTTGTTGGTTATTCAGAAGCGTGTTGTTCAGCCTCCATATGTTGGACGTTTTAATAGTTTTTCTCCTGTAATTGAGATCTAATCTTAATGCATTATGGTCAGAAAAGATGCTTAGAATGATTTCAATTTTTTTTAAATTTATCAAGGCTAGATTTATGGCCCAGGATGTGATCTATCCTGGAAAAGGTTCCGTGAGCACTTGAGAAAAAGGTGAAATTTATTGTCTTAGGGTGAAATGTCCTATAGATATCAATTAGGTCTAACTGGTCTATTGTATCATTTAAAGTTTGTGTTTCTTTGTTAATTTTCTGTTTAGTTGATCTGTCCATAGGTGTGAGTAGGGTATTAAAGTCTCCCACTATTATTGTGTTATTGTTAATTTCCCCTTTCATACTTGTTAGCATTTGTCTTACATATTGCGGTGCTCCTATGTTGGGTGCATATATATTTATAACTGTTATATCTTCTTCTTGGATTGTTCCTTTGATCATTATTTAGTGGCCTTCTTTGTCTCTTTTCACAGCCTTTGTTTTAAAGTCTATTTTATCTGATATGAGTATAGCTACTCCTGCTTTCTTTTGGTCTCTGTTTGCATGGAATATCTTTTCCCAGCCCTTCACTTTCAGTCTGTATGTGTCCCTTGTTTTGAGGTGGGTCTCTTGTAGACAACATATATAGGGGTCTTGTTTTGTATCCATTCAGCCAGGCTTTGTCTTTCGGTTGGGGCATTCAACACATTTATGTTTAAGGTAATTATTGATAAGTATGATCCTGTTGCCATTTACTTTGTTATTTTGGGTTCTGGTTTATACACCCTTTTTGTGTTTCCTGTCTGGAGAATATCCTTTAGCAATTGTTGGAGAGCTGGTTTGGTGGTGCTGAATTCTCTCAGCTTTTGCTTGTCTGTAAAGCTTTTGATTTCTCCTTCATATCTGAATGAGATCCTTGCTGGGTACAGTAATCTGGGCTGTAGGTTATTTTCTTTCATCACTTTAAGTATGTCTTGCCATTCCCTCCTGGCCTGAAGAGTTTCTGTTGAAAGATCAGCTGTTATCCTTATGGGAATCCCCTTGTGTGTTATTTGTTGTTTTTCCCTTGCTGCTTTTAATATTTGTTCTTTGTGTTTGATCTTTGTTAATTTGATTAATATGTGTCTTGGGGTGTTTCACCTTGGGTTTATCCTGTTTGGGACTCTCTGGGTTTCCTGGACTTGGGTGATTATTTCCTTCCCCTTTTTAGGGAAGTTTTCAACTATTATCTCCTCAAGTATTTTCTCATGGTCTTTCTTTTCGTCTTCTTCTTCTGGGACTCCTATAATTCGAATGTTGGAGAGTTTCATATTGTCCTGGAGGTCTCTGAGATTGTCCTCATTTCTTTTAATTCATTTTTATTTTTTCCTCTCTGATTCACTTATTTCTACCATTCTATCTTCTATTTCACTAATCCTATCTTCTGCCTCCGTTATTCTACTATTTGTTACCTCCAGAGTGTTTCTGATCTCATTTATTGCATTATTCATTATATACTGAGTCTTCTTTATTTCTTCTAGGTCCTTGTTAAACCTTTCTTGCATCTTTTCAATCCTTGTCTCCAGACTATTTATCTGTGATTCCATTTTGATTTCAAGATTTTGGATCATTTTCACTATCATTATTCAGAATTCTTTATCAGGTAGATTCCCTATCTCTTCCTCTTTCGTTTGGTTTGGTGGGCATTTATCCTGTTCCTTTACCTGCTGGGTTTTCCTCCGTCTCTTCATCTTGGTTATATTACTGCGTTTGGGGTGGCCTTTCTGTATTCTGGCAATTTGTGGAGTTCTCTTTATTACGGAGTTTCCTCGCTGTGGATGGAGTTGTATCAGTGGCTTGTCAAGGTTTCTTGGTTAGGGAAGCTTGTGTCGGAGTTCTGGTGGGTGGCGCTGGATTTCTTCTCTCTGGAGTGCAATAAAGTGTCCAGTAATGAGTCATGAGATGTCAATGGTTTTGGAGTAACTTGAGCTGCCTGTATTTTGAAGCTCAGGGGTGTGTTCCTGTGTTGCTGGAGAATTTGCGTGGTGTGTCTGGCTCTGGAACTTGTTGGCCCTTGGGTGGTGCTTGGTTTCAGTGTAGGTATGGAGGCTTTTGATGAGCTCCTATCTACTAATGTTCCCTGGAGTCAGGAGTTCTCTGATGGTCTCAGGATTTGGACTTAAGTCTCCCGCTTCTGGTTTTCAGTTTTATTTTTACAGTAGCTTCAAGACTTCTCCATCTATACAGCACCGATGATAAAACATCTAGGTTAGAAATGAAAAGTTTCTCCACATTGAGGGACACCCAGAGAGGCTCACTGAGATACATGGAGAAGAGAAGAGGGAGGGGAGAGTTAGAGGTGACTGGAATGAGATGAGATGGGATCAGAAGAGGAGAGAGCAAACTAGGCAGTAATCACTTCCTTATGTGCGCTCCACTGTCTGGACCACTCAGAGATGTTCACGGAGTTATACAGAGAAGAGGAGAAGGAGGAAGGAGACAGAGGTGGCCAGGAGGGTAAAAGAGGGAAATGAAAAGGAGAGAGACAGATCCAGCCAGTAAACAGTTCCCTAAGTGTTCTCCACCATGTGGAACACACAGAGATTCATGGAGTTGGGTAGAGAAGAGAAGGGGAAGGAGGAGACAGAGGCAACCTGGTGGAGAAAAAGGAGAGTTCAAAGGAGGACAGAGTGGTCAAGCCAGTAATCTCACTCTCAAGTAAAAATGGGTACTGAAGATTGGGTTTTTAAAGGTACGAAATTGATAACAAATACCACAAAGCAAAGATTAAAAATCTAAAGTAGAGGTTGGATTTTCAAAAATACAATATTAAAGAAAGATGAAGAAGAAGAAGAAAAAAAAAACAAAGTCACATGAATTATTAAGAAAACAACCACCACAAAAAATATATATATGGCGTTTGCTTTAAGAACTTAAAAATTAAAAAATGTTAAAATAAAATAAAAATAAATAAAAAAGAAGAAAAAACCAAAACAACAAAAAAAGAATGATCCTAAAAATAGTAAAGGTAAATCTGGGACTTCTCTGGGGGTGCTGTGGGCAGTGTGGAGTCAGTTCATTTTCAGATAGTTCCTTAGTCTGGCTTATATTTCTTAAGATCTATACTTCCAAGGTGGTTCCCTCTGTTTTAGCTCCTTCAGTTTGCTGGTCTCTTCAGTGTCTCTTTTCCGCCCTGACACAAGGGGGATGGTGGTGGACACTTTTTTTTTTTTTTAGGCTCACTTGTTCAGTCGCTCTGTGGGGAGGGAGGGATGCTGCAAACAAATAACACTGGAGTGTGTTCGTAGTGTCTCAGCCCTGCTGGGCCTGCACACCGCTCAGGCTCTTGGTTGCTCTGCTGGGAACCATCTGAGGCTGGCCCTGGGCTGCATGCATCTCCCTGGTCTAAGCCGCTCAAGCTCAGGCACTCACGTAGTCCTCAGAGGCTCAGACTTGGTTGGGCCTGCGTTTTGTGCCCTTCCCAGGTCTGAGCAGCTCGGGAGTTTGGTGAGCGCAGTTGCTGCGACTTATCGCCTTTCCCAACCCTGCTGCTCAGTTTTCTGGGTGTACAACTGGTGCCCCTTATTAGGCAGATGGTGACTGTCCAGAACCCCAAGAAGTCTTAGTTAGCAAAGAAGCTTGCTTGCAGTTTGGAAGTTTTTCTGGGGCTGCGATTGCCCCCTTCCGGCCCTTCTGGCTCGGGTTGCCTGTCACCGGAGGGGGATGGTCTGCAGCGGGCTAATTCTGTTCCATCCTTTGTTCTGTGCACGGTCCTGGTGGTGTCTTATGTTAGAGCTTTTCACGCGGTAGCTATCCCACAATCTGGTTTGCTAGCCCAAGTTAGTTCGCTCTGGTTAAGATTGGGGCATTCTGGCCTGATTCTTGAAAAGCACTGCAGCCCGCGCCTCCCTGCCCAGCCCCTGCTTGCTAGTGGAGGATGCAGGCGTCTGCACTGATTCTCCACTGGGGGAGTTACCATTGGGCTCGTAATCTGCTGCTTTTAATTATTTATTTATTTTTCCTCCCTGTTATGTTGCCCTCTGTGCTTCCAAGGCTTCCCACAGACTCGGCCATGAGAGTGTTTCCTGGTGTTTGGAAACTTCTCTCTTTTAAGACTCCCTTCCTGGGACGGAGCTCCCTCCCTACCTCTTTTGTCTCTTTTTTCTGTCTTTTATATTTTTCCTACCTGTTTTTGAAGACAATGATCTACTTTTCTGGGTGCCTGATGTCCTCTGCCAGCATTCAGAAGTTGTTTTGTGAAGTTTACTCAGCGTTGAAATGTTCTTTTGATGAATTTATGAGGGAGAAAGTGGTCTCCCTGTCCTATTCCTCTGCCATCTTCAGGTCCCCCTGCATACAGATTTCTAATGAGGCATGTCAGGTGGTCTGGTATTCCCCTCTCTTGAAGAATTTTCCTTAGTTTGTTGTGAGCCACACAGTCAAAGGCTTTGGCATAGTCAATAAAGCAGAAATAGATGTTTTTCTGGAACTCTCTTGCATTTTCTATGATCTGACAGATGTTGGCAGTTTGATCTCTGGTTCCTCTGCCTTTCTTAAATCCAGCTTAAACATCATGAAGTTCTTGGTTCACATACTGTTGAAGCCTGGCTTGGAGAATTTTGAGCATTACTTTGCTACCATGTGAAATGAGTGCAATTGTGTGGTAGTCAACATTTTTTGGCATTGCCTTTCTTTGGGACTGGAATGAAAACTAACCTTTTCCTGTCCTGTGACTACTGCGAGTTTTCAAAATATGCTGGCATATTGAGTGCAGCAGTTTCACATTTTCGTCTTTTAGGACCTGAAATAGCTCAGCTGGAATTCTATCACCTCCACTAGCTTTGTTTGTAGTGGTGTTTTCTAAGGCCCACTTGACTTTGAACTACAGGGTGTCTGGCTCTAGGTGAGTGATCACACCATCGTAGTTATCTGAGTCATGAAGATTTTTTTGTATAGTTCTTCTGCGTATTCTTTCCACCTTTTTTTAACATCTTCTGCTAATGTTCCCTTGGTGTCTCTAATTTTATTGAAGAGATCTCTAGTCTTTCCCATTCTATTGTTTGAGTTAGACTTGCCTGAGTCAGAATTGCCTGTGAGTGTCCAGGAGTCTCCAGCGGAGGGGTGGGTCAACAGTTTTGCCTCAGATCAAACAACAGGGAGGGAACACAGCCCCACCTGTCAATAGCAAATTGGATTAAAGATTTACTGAGCATGGCCCTGACCATCAGAACAAGACCCAGTTTCCCCCACAGTCAGTCTCTCTCATCAGGAAGCTTTCATAAGCCTCCTATCCTTATTCATCAGAGGGCAGACAGAATGAAAACCACAGTCACAGAAAACTAATGAAACTGATCACGTGGACCACAGCTTTGTCTAACTCAATGAAACTATGACCCACGCTGTGTAGGGCTACCCAAGATGGATGGGTCATGGTGGAGAATTCTGACAAAACATGGTCTACTGGAGAAGGGAATGGCAAACTACTTCAATATTCTTGCCTTGAGAACCCCATAAATAGTATGAAAAGGAAAAAAGATATGACTTTGAAAGATGAACTCCCCAGGTCAGTAGGTGCCAAAAATGCTACTGTAGAAGAGTAGAGAAATAACTCTGGAAAGAATGAAGAGATGGAGCCAAAGCAAAAACAGCGCTCACTTGTGGATGTGACTGGTGATGGCAGTAAATTCCAATGCTGTAAAGAACAATATTTCATAGGAACCTGGAATGTTAGGTCCATCAGTTCGGTTCAATTCAGTTGTTCAGTTGTGTCTGACTCTTTGCGACCCCATGGACTGCAGCATGCCAGGCTTCCCTGTCCATCACCAACCCCTGGAGCTCACTTAAACTCACATCCACAGAGTCAGTGATGCCATCCAACCATCTCGTCCTCTGTCATCCCCTTCTCCCCCTGCCTTCAATCTTTTCCAGCATCAGGGTCTTTTCCAATGAGTCAGTTCTTCACATCAGGTGGCCTAAGTATTGAAGTTTCAGCTTCAGCATCAGTCCTTTCAATGAATATTCTGGACTGATTTCCTTTAGGATCGACTAAAATTAGGTTGATGCATCAACGTAAAATGGAAGTGGTCAAACATGAGGTGGCAAGACTGAACATGGACATTTTAGGAATCAGTGCACTAAAATGGACTGGAATGGGAGAATTTAATTCAGATGATCATTATATCTACTACAGTGGGCAAGAATCCCTTTGAAGAAATGGAGTAGCACTCATAGGCAACAAAAGAGCCTGAAATGCAGTCCCTGTGTGCAATCTCAAAAATAACAAAATGATCTCTGTTCACTTCCAAAGCAAATCATCAATATCACAGTTATCAGGTCTATGCACCAACCACTAACACCAAAGGAGCTAAAAGTGAATGGTTCTCTGATGACCTACAAGACCTTCTAGAACTAACACCAAAAAAAGATGTCCTTTTCATCATAGGGGACTGAAATGCAGAAGTAGGAAGTCAAGACATACCTGGAGTAACAGGCAAATTTAGCTTGGAGGACAAAATGAAGCAGGGCAAAAGCTAACAGAGTTATGCCAAGAGAATGCCCTGGTCATAGCAAACACCCTCTTCCAACAACACAAGAGACGACTCTACACATGGACATCTCCAGATGGTCAATACCAAAATCAGATTGATTATTTTCTTTGCAACCAAAGGTGGAGAAGCTCTATGAAGTCAGCAAAAACAAGACTGGGAGCTGACTGTGGCTCAAATCATGAACTTCTCATTGCAAAATTCAGACTTAAATTGAAGAAAGCATGGAAAACCACTAGAACATTCAGGTATGACCTAAATCAAATCCCTTATAATTATATAGTAGAAGTGACAAATAGATTCAAAGAATTAGATCTGATAGACAGAGTGCCTGAAGAACTATTGACAGATGTTCATGACATTGTACAGGAGGCAGTGATTAAGACCATCCCCAAGAAAAGTAATGCAAAAAGGCAAAATGGTTGTCTTAGGAGGCCTTACAAATAACTGAGAAAAGAAGAGAAGCTAAAGGCATAGCAGAAAAAGAAAGATACACCCATTTGAATGCAGGGTTCTAAAGAAAAGCAAAGAGAGATAAGAAAGCCTTCCTCGGTGATCAATGCAAAGAAATAGAGGAAAACAATAGAATGGGAAAGACTAGAGATCTCTTCAAGTGCACCAGACAAGTGACAAATAAGGTTCATTCAGCCCTCATGTCTTCATCTAGAGAGGTTGCACTGGGACCTTAGGGAGATGGAAAAAGAATTAGCTAAAAAATGGTTGGACCAACTCTGTATAATAGAAACCATACGCAGTAATTTTAAGCCTCATTATATACAGCAGACAATGATGCTTTGTCTCTCTTCAGGAAGGAACTGGCAAAACTCCTTAGTCGAAGTGCACTTTCTATTCTTGTTCTTTTGAATTTCCCTTCTTGAGCTGCTCTTGCCAAATGAGAGGTATGATTATTTCTTATTGGCCTGTCGTGCTGCAGTCCATAGAGTCGCAAAGAGTGAGATATGGCTGAGCCACAGCAACAAAAATTGACCTTTGCTTTCAGTGTCTGTTCAAAATTTGTTTTAAGCACAGTATCCTAATCAACCTCATTTCCGCAGAGGACCCTTTCTCCTCCACTGCCGAAGGTTGCTCATCCTGAGAGTAGCTTCACTCTGGGTTCACAAGGGCCCAGCTTCCTGGTTCTCTTGGATCAGAGCACACTATGTTTGCTGATCAGCTAAGTCTGCTTCCCAAATTGGGATAAAGAGAGGAATTCCACATTGAACTGAACAAAACATGCCTGTGAGGACACTTCCTGAGTCATAATTCAAAAGTTGTTTCAGGCTATCAGCTCAGAGTTTCTATACTTACCCAATTATGTTGTCCTTACCTTTGTATGATCTACATGAGGATAAAGATTGATCGCTGGTTAAATATGTTGCTTAGGGCCATTTCTATTAAATCTGAGCATCAGATACAAACACTTGAATCAATTTCCACTTACATCATTTTGACATATGATGCCCTTTCCAGACATCATTGTAAGAGTAAGAATGATCTATATTGGTTTTTCTCCCCTATAATTGTCATTGAATAGTAGTTTTCCTGAGGAATCCTAATCCATATGACTATATTTTAGATATAAATTTCTCCCCAGTGGTCCTTTGGCTATGGAGAAATTAGCACGACTATAAAGCAGAGTGCTTGAAAGAGTCTCCTTGAGGAAAAGCAAGAGAGAAAGAGATTTATACTTTTCATTTAGTGGCAATACTTACTTTATGCAATTTTATTTCATTAGACCCATTAAAGGACAAGAATGTGAAATATCTCTTCCCTGAAGACAGTTCTTTGTGTTTGCATGAAGTTTTCCATTCTGAGTAAACCAACCATAAGGAAGAGTCCAATATATATGTACCCCAGTGCTCTGTTTATTTCAAGGGCTCTGCATTTTCCCCATACACCCTAGGGCTAAACTGTGCAGAGGGCTAAACTGTGCAGAGCCTACAGTCTTTAAGTACATAAGTAATTGTCCTTTCTGGACAGTCTGTTTCTGAAAGTTCCCTTTAGAATTGATGACAGAAAAGCCCAACCTATTGGTGGATTCCATCTTGTACGCTTCCCTCACAAACCACAGACCCTAATCTTTGTATTTATTCAATAGGACCAAGTTGCAGGAGATTTGTGTGAGTAGAATGTATTTGAGAATATGAGTGTGTGCCAGGCAAGGAGGTTCTTGAATTTGAAATGTTATCACAACACTTCAAAAATGCATTTCAGCTCAACCTGGACACAGTAGACAGGGTTTTGTATTTCTTGGCAATATGCCTGATACATAGAAGTTAAAATATATATATATATATATATATATATATATACACACACACACACAGGATTCAAAGATATTTTTAGAAAAATCCTCAAACTTGGAAAAAGATGAGCATTTGATGCCCAGAGGATTCACACATAAACCTGGTGATTTTTTTGTATCTGCATTCATCAGAAGCTATTAAACTAGAGGCTGCAAGCAAACACAGTCTGGTTCCCTCTGGTAGGATGTGACAGGCAGAGGGACTGTGAAGTTTTATAATAGAATTTTAGAGCATTGCCCTATTGTATACTTCAAATGACATTCTTTAGAAGAGAATTAAGAATGGTGATGTGGTTGGTCAGATATCTAGGTCAGTGGTCAGTGGCAAGTGATTACTGAGGGAAGATAGAGGCTTTTCTAGGTAGACTGATGCAGTCATTGTGAAGTCACACAGGAAGATAAGACTAGGAGATAAGGAACTTCCCTGGTAGTCCAGTGGTTAAGACATCATCCTTCCACTGCAGGGGGCATGGATTTGCTCCCCTGTTGGGGAAAAAGAGCTCACATGCCATACAGTGCAGCCAAAAGAAAAGAGAACAAATACAAACAAACAAACAAACACACAAAACCTAGGAGATGACTCTGTCTAAAGGACTGAAGGAAGAACTGGAATGTCCTCTGGGTGATATCAGAGGCTAGAGGACTCTCTGAGCCTGGGTTATACCATCCATAGAAAGAGCTGAGGGCATCTGGTACCTTTCAAGATAGAGTGGTTCCAGCCTGTCTCTGTATCCCCACACGACTTCACCAACACTTCTAGATGTAAAGTTTTGGGCTGGGGAAAGACATGTAGGGCTTACAAAAGCACCCGGCAAGAGCTGTCTAGCAAACAGCTAGACCTTCTCTGAGGAGAATCAAAAACCTGGAAGGTCTGAATGTTGGAGGTCTCAACCCACTGCCATCGACTTCTGAGAGGGAACTTCATTACAAGACCCTGCCATGAAATCTGTCCAGTAGAATTGGACTCATCACTTTCCTCACAGCATACCTATGATGTCTTAATAAGTGTACCCCTGGTTTCACTGTGGGAGGCAACAGAACTGTTATCAAGATGGCTGATGGGTTGGCCAAAGTGTCTCTGAGGTGAAAGAATGATGAGGGACATGGTAAGGCAATGGGAAGAGGAATAGAAAAATGGAAGGAAAATTTATCCTCTTGAAGGAGGACTCTTCCTAGTTTTAGACAATTTAATCTAAAAGGTTATTGTACCAGGAATGGGTGAAGAACTATATGGGTAATAACAATTATCATCCTGTGGTGGTAAGAAAAAAGATGGCATAGTCAATCTGGGTTTATTTTCAGCATGCCATCATCTGTCGGTGAGACTCTTAAGTCTCTTAACTCCTCTAAGGACCTCAGTTTCTCCACCTCTAAATGACAGCATTAATTCTGAAGTCTAAAGTCTGTTCCAGAAGTGTAACAAAGAGTTAGTGATGGTTAATTTACTGTGTCATCTTGATGGGGCCAAAGAATGCCCACATATTTGGTTAATCATTGTTTCCAGGAGAGATTAGCATTTGAATTGGTAGATCCAGTAAAGCAGATTGCCCTCCCTGAAGTGAATGGGCAGCATTCAAACAGTTGAGGGCTTGAATACATTCAAATGGCAGAGAAAGCTTTCTGCTTGGTTACTTGTACTGAGACATTGGTCTTCTCCTGTCTTCAGACTAGGACTTACACCATGGGTTTTCCTGGTCATTGGGCCTTTGAACTTGGACTAGATGTCTAGCACCAGTTCTCCTGGAGCCCCAGCTTTCAGATGATTGTGGAACTTCTTAGCTTCCAAATCACATGAACTAATTTCTTTATAATAAATCTCTTCATATATATATACACACACACACACACACACATATACATGTATATGTATATATTCTCCCTTGCTCTCTTTCTCCCCTCCTTGATACACACACACACACACACACACACACACACACACACATCTCCTATCAGTCTGGTTTCTCTACAGAACTGAACACCTTATTCATTTGGGAAATAGATATTGCCTGAGTGTTCTTGTCTCACTGAAAATAATTTTAGGGGCTAAATATTTGATATTTTTTATCTTTGCCCTCTTCAAGCAATAATTGATTTTTAATGGATTGTTCCCAGGTAAGAATTAGAAACATTATGTCTCTGACAATGCACTACACTCAGGGCTTATAAAGTGGAGCTATGTTTTGCAGCTAGTTCCTTGACAAGAATTCAGCAGGAGGAGCTCTTCACCTGTGAGAACAGCTGTTAGGGGGGCAGCTCATCAGCAGGCTCTGTGACACTCAAGAAAATAAAATTTTCCCTTCTGTGACCTGCCTCGTAAGAATGGATGGACCCTTCTCTGATACCCTGATTGTTTCAGCATACAGTCATAGTATCAACATACAATATCAGCATACAGTCAAGGGAATCAGGAACTTCCCTGTCAAATTCCTCTGTAGGTCATGTGCAGGTGGCCGGTGGTGGTTTAGTTGCTAAGTCATGTCTGACTCTTGAGACCCCATGGACTGTAGCCTGCCAGGCTCCTCTGTCCATAGGATTCTCCAGGCAAGAATACTGAAGTGTGTTGCCATTTCCTCCTCCAGGGGATCTTCCCAACCCAGGGAACAAACCTGCATCTCCTGCATTGCAGGCAGATTCTTTACCAATTGAGCTACTGGGGAAGCCCGTACAAATGGCTAACTGTTTTTAAGTGTCAGGTGTGGGTAAGGTCCAAAGGACTGGAGTATTAGCAAATGTAAGAAATGGAAATAAATGCAAATAGAGTAAATGCAAATTATTTAGCAAATGCGGTTGCTTCCACTGGCTTTCTTTGTCACAAAGCCCAATGAGGGCAGAAGGCACGGAGCAACAGATGTTGGCATGTAAAGAGTCAGTGTGAGGTCATGTGGCTTAGGGTGCTGGTGAGCACCTATCCTTAGTGAACTCTCATTTCTACAAGATGTGCCGGCTGCTAGCTAACTCTGCCAGATGCTAGTGGAATCCTTCGGGGCAACATGATGTTTCTCTGGCTGTCATGTGATTTATTTATTTTTTCACTTACCTATTTATTTGTTTGATGGAGGATGCCACAGGGCTTAGAGTGGTCTCAAACGATCAGTTTGCTGCAACTAAAAAAGATTCCACATGCCCCAGGGAGATCCTGTGTGCTGCAACTAAAACACATCCAGCCAAATAAATAAAAAATAAATGATCACTTTGCTCATGAGGTTTCTGATCTTTTGTGGTGGGTTTAGATTTATATCCTGCAGGGCTGTCATTAAAGGAAAACAAGGATACTTTGAGCTTTTGAGGGCACTTATCTTTTATTCTCATGTCAGGCTGTTCCTGTTCCTCTGGGATGGCCTCTCTGTGGTCCCACTGCCTCCTCCCTGCCACCCTCCACAACTGCTTGCAGCTCCTCCATGTGCACTTTGGAAGCAGTATGATGACTTCATCTCGATCATGTGTGATAATGACTTGTTTTATTTCTCCAGGGGCATCTGTATTCAAATAGAGCAAAATGCTTACATATATTTCTATATAAAAAGGAGAATTCAGGCAAAAGTCCAGGGGTACACTGAGGAGTTCTTATAGAATGGGCTCATACTGCATTCTTCAAATTACATGATGTGAGGGTTTTAACCCCAGTCAAACATGGCTGAGCCTGCATTACTCTCCCCAGACATTTTATAGAATTGCCTAATCAGTTCTGATGAGATGGATGAAACTGGAGCCGATTATACAGAGTGAAGTAAGCCAGAAAGAAAAACACCAATACAGTATACTAACACATATATATGGAATTTAGGAAGATGGCAATGACGACCCTGTATGCAAGACAGGGAAAGAGACACAGATGTGTATAACGGACTTTTGGACTCAGAGGGAGAGGGAGAGGGTGGGATGATTTGGGAGAATGACATTCTAACATGTATACTATCATGTGAATTGAATCGCCAGTCTATGTCTGACGCAGGATGCAGCATGCTTGGGGCTGGTGCATGGGGATGACCCAGAAAGTTGTTATGGGGAGGGAAGTGGAAGGGGGGTTCATGTTTGGGAATGCATGTAAGAATTAAAGATTTTAAAATTTAAAAATAAAAAACTAAAATTAAAAAAAATAAATAAATAAAATTTTCTAATAAAAAAAAAAAAAGAAAAGAAAATTCGAGCTTATGTTTCTTAAATTTTGGGGTGATGGATCTTTTTAAAAATTGTTAAGTGCCATGGACCCTATCTCCAGTTAAATGTACATATTCACATATATTCACAGTTTTAGGGGGTCACCAGATTTCCCAGAGCTCAACTTGGGATTCCAGGGTTAGAGAAAGATTGGTATTTGTAGTAAACAGACCTGGATTTGAGGTTCCACTGTGGAATCTTGGGCAAAATCCTTCTATTCCTGAGGACTATTTTAAATCTTGGACTTTACCAGTGGTTCTCAAGTAGGGACAATACTGCAGGCATATTTTACCCCTCACACTATCCAGAACATATCTGAGCCTGGGGGACAGGAAAATGATGTTTTGAAAGATATCCCCAAGTGAGCTGATATGCCCCAAAAGTTTGAGAACCATGGGGCAAGAAGACCTCTAAGATACAACTCTGAGGTTTTGCTCTGGAAATCGCACTCCATAAGGTGGAGAGGCTGCTCTGCCAAGAACTAGGGGACAAGAAAAGGGGTGGCAGGACAGAGAAGACCAGAAGCAGGGCTTTCCCTTTCTTACAACTTTGTCCCATTGTTCAATGAAGGCAAATGATGGGAAAGGAGCAGAACCTTTCTAAATTCTCTTTTCCTTGAGAGCCCATTGAACTGAAGATTTATCTGTTTAATCTTGAGAGGATGGAGAATCTAAGATATCTTTATTTTTTGAAAGCCAGTGTACTTGGCATATTATAGATACAGAATAAATGTTTTTGGATGAAAGAAATTTATTTCTCATTAATTACTTTTTAAAGTAGATAATGTGATTAATTCCTGCTGTCCCATTCTGGTTGAGAATCATCAATATTGCCTAAGGTTTTATTTTACTGAAATCATTGAAATAGATATTAATTTAGTAATTAGTTGAAAGTCAAGGAATATTTATTAAGCTCTTATTACATGCCTGACACAGAGTTTTCAATGTAGTAGAGATTTGAGGAGAGAGTTTATAGTCCTGTGCTAATACCAAAACCCATCTGTAAGTACTAACTATGGAAAAAATATATTGTCCATTTATGCTTTTCCTCCAAACTCCAGAAAGGGGTATATGAACCCTACAAAAGGACTTCCCTGGAGGTCCAGTGGTTAAGACTCCACACTTCCACTACAGGGAGCACAGATTCAATCCCTAGCCAGGGAACTAAGATCCCACATGCCATGTGGCATGGAAATAAATAAATGTATAAGCCACATTCTGAAAAAGTCATGGTTTAGAGAAGAAATACTTTCAAAGATATGTATAAATATTTTTAAATCCTTTGCCATTCACTGGTTTGGACTGTTCTAGAGTTTTCACAGCTGAATGTTCTTGTGACTTCTTGCTGAAGAGCCCAGTCATATGTGTGTGTTTTAGGCCAATGGAACAACCCATTTTGTCATATAATGAGCCAGTTTCACCAAAAGCCTTATCTCTCTGTCTACCATTACATGAAATAACTCTATCCAAATAGAGTTAAAAGACTGTGAAAAGAGGGTAGTAACCACAGGCATCAAAGCTATCAGTGGAAAAGATTAAAAGTGATAAGATCACATATTGCTTTGTCAGTGCTCTAGCTCAAAACCAGTTTCATTTGGGAGAAGATTAAATTGTTTCAAATACTAGAGTCCTCCCTTAGAAACTATAATTGCATATAATAGAAGACTACTTTTCCTTCATGATAATGATTGTATTTTTGATGTAAATCCTCCCAGTAAAAGTAATAAAAATACTATTTATTGGATATTCACTATATGATAGGCTCTGCATTAGACACTTTAAGGTTGATTTAATATATTACTTGACTGAACATAGAATGTTTCAGGCTGCCAAGTAAGTCATCAGCCTTATAAGCATGGAAATGTTATCATCAGGGCTTCCTTGGTGGCTCAGATGGTAAAGAATCCACCTGCAATACAGTCCATGGAATTCTCCAGGCCAGAATACTGGAGTGGATAGTCTTTCCCTTCTCCAGGGGATCTTCCAAACCCAGGGATCGAACCCAGGTCTCCCACATTGCAGGTGGATTCTTTACCAGCTGAGCCACAAGGGAAGCCCAAGAATATTGGAGTGAGTAGGAAGCCAGTGAGTAGGAAAGGGGACTCCAAAGAATCCAAACATGCCAACTCCTTGCTCTTGGACTTCTAGCCTCCAGGACTGTGAGAAAATCAATTTTGGTGCTATTTTCTGTTGTTGGTGCTTTATTGTGGCTGCCCCGACAAACTAACATTCCACCCTTCAAGGTCCATATCTGTTTTCAAATTCTCCAATGTGGCATTTTCTGCTCTCCCTCTCCTTGGAACCTGCATGACCTTCTGTTACTGCTTATTTGCTTACTTGTCCTTCTGTATGGCATCTGAGACTCTGCCTTGTTCCGCACAGCAGACTATGTGTTATTCTTCTCTAAGGCATCATCATGCCTAATGCAAGGTCTTGCAAGTGGTAACTATTCAAAAAGCACTTACTGGATTGTATTAAAGGGAATTTTATTGCAGAATAATTTAGTTAAAGCATTTCTGTATCTCCCCTGCCCCCCAAAATGAATGAGATGAATCATGTAAGCAATAACAAAAATAGCATACATTTTCTAGAAACTCTGCAGCTACTGAGCATTTTCCTCTGACATTGAATATCCAAGGACAGAAAGTTATCAGGCAAACCAAAATAAATGTCTATTATTTTAAAAGTCTAGATAGGTAAGTGCTTCCCTTTTTACACTGTAACATGCTGTAAGTGCATGGCTGGTCAGTGTAGCAGAGTAAAACAAGCAGTGGTTTATGAGTCAGAGTAACCTGGTCACACATCTGGCCATTTACTATTTACTAGCTATGTGACCATTATCAGAGTAGCTCACTCTCCAACTCTGTTTCCTCCCTGTAAGATGGAAATGTCCATTACTGCTTTATAGGGTTGCTGTGAGGACTGACTGAATCAGAAATAAAAGATTAGAAAACCTGGTTGGAACCCCAGCTTTCCACCATTTATTAGCTAAGTGACCTCTGACAGATAAATCAATCACTCTAAGCCTAAGTTTTCTCAACTATAAAAGGATGATGATGATAATAATGTGTGTGCTGAGTCACTCAGTTGTGTCTGACTCTTTGCAACCCCATGGACTGTGGCCCTCCAGGCTCCTGTGTCCATGGGATTCTCCAGCATGATTACTGGGGTGAGTTGTCATTTCCTTCTCCAGATCTTCCCAACCCAGGGATCAGACCCGGGTCTAGCCTGGAGAATTCCATAGACTGTATTGTCCATGCGGTCGCAAAGAGTCGGACATGACGGACTCACTTCACTTCACTTCCTTGGCTTAGAGATCATCTTCTTACTGTGTCCTCACAGGTTCATTCCTAGGTCTGCACCAAGATCTCTTCTTCTAAGGACATTAATAATATTGGATTAGGGCCCACCCATATAACCTCATTTACCTTTATTACCTTCTTAAAAGCCCCATCTACAAGTATGGTCACATTCTAAAGTTCTTAGTGCTAGGACTTCAACACAAGAATTTGGGGATGATACAATTCAACCTATAACAGATAGGTAGGTAAACTGTCGAAAGAAGGAGAGTCAGAGTTTAGAAGGGAAAAATATGAAATATATTTGTGAGAGTATTTAGATGGAATAAATTACATTTAGGGGAATCCTGAATGCCAGGGTGGGAAGTTGGTTCTTACTCTGATGGGAAATGATGAGCCACTGAAATACTCTATCAGGAGAGGAATTTGGTAAGGTGGTCCTTGGGGACTATCAATCAAGCAGTAAGAAAATAATAGTGATAAGAAGCAAGAAGGTCACTTAGGAGGCTTATTCAGAAGTCTAGTTGTGGAGAATTGAGCGTATGAGAGAGGCAGCTTGTCCATGCAGTGAGTACACAAAGAACAATTGAGTCAGAGAAATACCGCAAAGGTTTAAGCTTGTTGCCTAATTGGTTGTGGGACTTGACATGGAAGGAGGAGTCAAAGGTGGCTCCAACTCTTGATGAGTCAAGGAATGGTCTTGTCTCTGACAAGAGGAAAGGTGGAGAGTGAGGAGAAGTGGGGGAATTCTTGTTGGGACCAAAGATGTGGAACTCAATCTAGAATGTAAGTGTGATATTCAATGGAAAAGAATTTGGAAACCTGGATCTAGAGTTTGGGGGAAAGATAGGAGTATGAAAGATGATTAAATTGCACAAAAAATTTTACTAGCAAAAACTAGAGATTAGAGAGTTAGACACTAAAGTGTTAGTAATGATTGGGGGGGAATTATTGCTAATTTGCAATCTTTCTTTTTACTTTTTTGGTGTTTTTCCAATTGTTTACCATGAGCAACATTATTAATGTTATAACTGTGCATGCTGGCTTTGGTTGCTACAACATGCAGCCTCAGTAGTTATGACACACTTACTTAGTTGCTCTACAGCACATGGGATCCTCCCAGACCATAGTGCGAACCAGTATTCCCTGAAATGCAAGGTAGATTCTTAACCACTGGACCACCAGTGAAGCCTTCAATAAGTTATTGAGTCCCATCTATTCTATTTCCTAATGATCTTACATGTCCAGATTCATCCTCATTGCTTCTAACCACTGCAAAGCCTGATCTACTCTCATTTTACTCCATCATCCACAGTGAAGCCAATGATTTCAAACAATAATCAAATCATGTCAAATCCCCTACTTAAAATCCATCAGTGGCTTCCTTAGCTTCTAGATTCAAGTCTACATTCTCCCCTCAACCCCTAGTTTTATTGAGATAAACAGTATATCAATGGACATAAAACACTATATATGTTTAAAATGTATAGCATAATGAATTTTTATTTTATTTTTTCATCTATTATTTTTATAATTAATTTATAGCATACATGGAATGATTATTACCATAAGTTTAGTGAATACCCATCATCTCATAAGAGGCTGATGAAAGCTTCCTGATGGGAGAGATTGACTGAGGGAGAAATGGTCTTGTTCTGATGGGTAGGGCCATGCTCAGTAAAACTTTAATCCAGTTTTCTGTTGAAGGGAAGACTGTGTTTCCTCCCTGTCATTTGACCTGAGGCCAAACTATAGTGGAGGTAATGAAGGTAATGGCGACCTCCTTCAAAAAGTCCCATGCACACACTGCTACACTCAGTGTCCCCAACACTGCAGCAGGCCACTGCCTGCTGGGTGGATCACAACAAACTGTGGAAAATTCTTCAACAGGTGGGAATACCAGACCACCTGACCTGCCTCTGTATGCAGGTCAAGACCAACAGTTAGAACTGGACATGGAACAACAGACTGGTTCCCAATCGGGAGAGGCTGAATATTGTCATCCTGCTTGTTTAGCTTATATGCAGAGTACATCATGAGAAATGCTGGGCTGGATGAAGCACAAGCTGGAATCAAGACTGCCGGGAGAAATATCAATAACCTCAGATATGCAGATGGCACCACCCTTATGGCAGAAAGTGAAGAGGAACTGAAAAGCTTCTTGATGAAAGTTTAAGAAGTGAAATAGTTGGCTTAAAGCTCAACATTCAAAAACCTAAGATCTCCATATTTTTCACAGAACTAGAACAAATAATTTCAAGATTTGTATGGAAATACAAAAAACCTCGAATAGCCAAAGCAATCTTGAGAAAGAAGAATGGAACTGGAGGAATCAACTTGCCTGACTTCAGGCTCTACTACAAAGCCACAGTCATCAAGACAGTATGGTACTGGCACAAAGACAGACATATAGATCAATGGAACAAAATAGAAAGCCCAGAGATAAATCCACACACATATGGACGCCTTATCTTTGACAAAGGAGGCAAGAATATACAATAGAGTAAAGACAATCTCTTTAACAAGTGGTGCTGGGAAAACTGGTCAACCACTTGTAAAAGAATGAAACTAGATCACTTTCTAACACCATACACAAAAATAAACTCAAAATGGATTAAAGATCTAAATGTAAGACCAGAAACTATAAAACTCCTAGAGGAGAATATAGGCAAAACACTCTCCGACAAAAATCACAGCAGGATCCACCTCCCAGAATACTGGAAATAAAAGCAAAAATAAACAAATGGGATCTAATTAAAATTAAAAGCTTCTGCACAACAAAGGAAAATATAAGCAAAGTGAAAAGACGGCCTTCTGAATGGGAGAAAATGATAGCAAATGAAGCAACTGACAAACAACTAATCTCAAAAATGTACAAGCAACTTATGCAGCTCAATTCCAGAAAAATAAACGACCCAATCAAACAATGGGCCAAAGAACTAAATAGACATTTCTCCAAAGAAGACATACGGATGGCTAACAAACACATGAAAAGATGCTCAACATCACTCATTATTAGAGAAATGCAAATCAAAACCACAATGAGGTACCATTTCACACCAGTCAGAATGTCTGCGATCCAAAAATCTGCAAGCAATAAATGCTGGAGAGGGTGTGGAGAAAAGGGAACCCTCCTACACTGTTGGTGGGAATGCAAACTAGTACAGCCACTTTGGAGAACAGTGTGGAGATTCCTTAAAAAATTGCAAATAGAACTACCTTATGACCCAGCAATCCCATTGCTGGGCATACACACCGAGGAAACCAGAATTGAAAGAGACACATGTACCCCAGTGTTCATCGCAGCACTGTTTATAATAGCCAGGACATGGAAACAACCTAGATGTCCATCAGCAGATGAATGGATAAGAAAGCTGTGGTACATATACACAATGGAGTATTACTCAGCTGTTAAAAAGGATACATTTGAATCAGTTCTGATGAGATGGATGAAACTGGAGCCGATTATACAGAGTGAAGTAAGCCAGAAAGAAAAACACCAATACAGTATGCTAACACATATATATGGAATTTAGAAAGATGGCAATGACGACCCTGTATGCAAGACAGCAAAAAAGACACAGATGTGTATAATGGACTTTTGGACTCAGAGGGAGAGGGAGAGGGTGGGATGATTTGGGAGAATGGCATTGTAACATGTATACTATCATGTAAGAATCGAATCTCCAGTCTATGTCCGACACAGGATACAGCATGCTTGGGGCTGGTGCACGGTGATGACCCAGAGAGATGTTATGGGGAGGGAGGTGGGAGGGGGGTTCATGTTTGGGAACGCATGTACACCCGTGGTGGATTCATGTCAATGTATGGCAAAACCAATACCATATTGTAAAGTAAAATAAAGTAAAATAATAATAATAATAATAAAATGAATAACTAAATTAAAAAAAGACTATTAATCACATAGAATGATGTCTATAATAAATAAAAGTTACTAATCACACACACACACACACACACAAAAACCTAAGATCGTGGCATCTGGTCCCATCACTTCATGGAAAATAGATGGGGAAACAGTAGAAACAGTGTCAGACTTTATTTTGGGGGGCTCCAAAATCACTGAAGATGGTGATTGCAGCCATGAAATTAAGAGACGCTTACTCCTTGGAAGGAAAGTTATGGCCAATCTAGACAGCATATTAAAAAGCAGAGACATTACTTTGTCAACAAAGGTCCGTCTAGTCAAGGCTATGGTTTTTCCAGTGGTTGGATTGTGAAGAAAGCTGAGTGCCAAAGAATTGATGCTTTTGAATTGTGGTGTTGGAGAAGACTCTTGAGAGTCCCTTGGACTGCAAGGAGACCCAGCCAGTCCATTCTAAAGGAGATCAGTCCTGAATGTTCATTCAGGAAGGACTGATGCTGAAGCTGAAACTGATGCTGAAGCTGGCCACCTAATGTGAAGAACTGACTCATTGGAAAACACCCTGATGCTGGGAAAGATTGAAGGTGGGAGGAGAAGGGGATGACAGAGGATGAGATGGTTGGATGGCATCACTGACTCAATAGACATAAGTTTGAGTTAACTCCTGGAGTTGGTGATGGACAGAGAAGCCTGGTGTGCTGCAATCCATGGGATCACAAAGAGCTGGACACTACTGAGCGACTGAACTGAACTGGACTGAACTGGTCATCTCATATTGATAAAAGACAACAAAATATCTTCTTCCTTGTAATGAGAACTCTTATCCACTCTCTCTAGCAACTATCAAATATATCATACAACAGTGTTAACTATAGTCATCATATTGAATTTATGTCCCTGGTACCTGTCTATCTTATAATGGGGAGTTTTAACTTTTTGGCCACTTTCCTCCAACTATTCCTCCCTCTCAACTCTAGACTTTAGCACAGCGTAGATTCCCTTTCACTGGGCCCCACCTTATGACTTAATTTCTCATCAGTTTCACTCTTTCCCACTTCACAAGCTCATGCTAAACCATATGACATTTCCTGTGTGCACCATTCATTCTCTTTCTTGTTCCATGTCTTTTCACACACTCTTTCCTTTGAGAGAGCTGCTCCCAGTCCTGGCTAAATTTCTATGAATGCTTCAGTCTCCTCATGGGGATTACCTCCTTGGATAAGTCTTTTCCTGATTCCCCTTATTGAATCCACTTTTTAGGGCTTATCTCACTGTTTTTAAAAATAAATGCCATAATTCTAGAAAATTTGGAAAAACAAAAAATGATAATTATTTACAATTCATTAATCCCCAAACTGCTTACTCTTAGAATGCCAGTGAATTTCCTTTCAGTATTTTTTATTTTATAACCATTTAAAAATATTTAAAAAATCAATATTATACTGTATATATTATTCTATAATTTGTTTTTTCAAGAAAATTATCCATTCAATTGAATATTCTTTAAAGGCTTAAATTTATTTAAAAGAATCATTCTTATATTACATTGTTAAAAAATATATGCTCATGGTAAATAAAATTGAAAATAATACTGAAACATAGAATTTACAATAGTTCATAATCTAGTTATAAATTTTTAAATAATTTGTACATATTCTTTCAGACTTTCCTTATGCTTCTACTAAGCTGCTTCCCTGGTGGCTCAGAGGTTAAAGTGTCTGCCTACAATGCGGGAGACCTGGATTCTATCCCTGGGTTGGGAAGATCCCCTGGAGAAGGAAATGGCAACCCATTCCAGTATTCTTGCCTGGAGAATCCCATGGACAGAGCCTGGTGGGCTACAGTCCAGGGGGTGGCAAAGAGTCAGACACGACTGCACGACTTCACTTTCACTTTCATTCATGGAATAAGATGCTTCACACTGTCATGGAAATTTCTTTTTTAAAATATATTTAACAAAAAACCAATTACTAATTATGCCTTAATTGCAATGATCATTTTGCATTTTTTCTCTTCTACTACACTCTGAGGCCCTGGAAGAGAAACTGTTTTCCTGTAGGTGCACTTATTTTATTATTTTCAGAGTGATTTGGGAGAATATCAGAGAGACAGTTGTGGCCACTTCTCTCCAAAGAACTTGCAGTTTACAAGGGGAGGATGAGTCATCATGAACATCAGAAAGTGGCCAGGCCTTGGCAGATGAAGGCCTCTAACAGGTGTGGCTGGGGTTGGCTGAGTGAGCCCTTGCCTCTGGAACTTGCCCTCCCCCAGGACAGGTCCCTCTCAGCCCAAATCCCAGGATACACTTTTCTTGTCTACAAAAGTGTTGGTAGTACTTTTGTGCCTACTGAATGATCACCTTGTCCCTTTCCCTGACATTCTTAGCCTCAGTTTCTAACTAGGAACTGTGGCCTGGCCATGGTCACTGGAGCTCAGCTGATAGGATCATGGGGCTGAGTCAAGAGCTGTCTGGATTACTGTGTGGTCCAGTTAACCTGTTCCACCAAGAGAACCAACCTCCTGAAATCCAGGCAACATCTCTTTTCTTCATCCCAGAGAGGGTGTGTGAGTGAGCTGTGGTCCACTGGCACTGCTGGAAGGAATAGCAGATGGTGGGTCAGGAGCTCTGGGCCCCTCCACACAGGACAGAACACTGTTGTTGTGGTCAGTACAGGCTGCACATTACTAAGCCCAGTGTTTTATTAAAAGGGTGTTGAGGGGTTGGTGCTCATGTATTGATAAGTTGTGAAACTTCCCTTCTAATCTTCTTCTTTCCATTCTAATCTTCTTCATCTCCCCCCTTTCTCTCACCAATTAAATATCTGATGCACTCATAATATGAAGCTGTGGCTAAATGGATGGGGTTATCAAATGCAGGGGAAGAAAAACTTACTATTGCTAGTAATTGTTAAAAATTCACAATGGCACGTGTTTTATAGTTTCCAGGGACAGGTCAGAAAACATCTGACTCCAAAATGTGTAGGCCATATAGGAAGCTTTTTGGATGGAGGGCATCCTTAGTGGTTCAGGTCACTTTCTTGGGATAGGTGGCAGTGGGGCCCTGTCAAGTTTCTTACAGAATAAATCCCCAACCAAATCTGTTCCAGATTCTGATAGTAATACTGGATTGAAGGAGCCTTTTTGACAGATACAGAGTTTGATCAAGTAATATGCTAAGTCGCTTCAGTTGTGTCTGGCTCTGCAACGCCATGGATTGCAAGCGTACCAGGCTCCTCTGTCCATGGGATTCTCCAGGCAGAAATACTAGAGTGGGTTGCCATGACCTTCTCCAGGGGATCTTCTCAACCCAGGGATCAAACCCACATCTTCTGTGTCTCTTGCTTTGGCAGGCAGGTTCTTTACCATTAGCATCACCTGGGAAGCCTGTTAAACCTTTAAAGGAATTATTAAAAATAATTTAGATGAACCTAGAGACTGTCATACAAAGTGAAGTAAGTCACAAAGAAAAACAAATATCGTATATTAATGCAGAAATACGGAATCTAGAAAAATGTATAGGTGACCTTATTTGTAAAACAGAAATAGAGACACATGTAGAGAACAAACTTATGGGCACCAAGCGGGGAGTGAGGAGTGGGATGAGTTGGGAGATTGGAATTGACATATATCCACTACTGATATTATGCATAAAATAGATAAAATGAGAACCTACTATATAGCTCAGGGAATTCTACTTAATGCTCTGTGGTGACATAAATGGGAAGGAAATCCAAAAAAAGATGGAATATATGTATTTGCGGGGCTTCTCATGTGGCACCAATGGTGAATTGCCCACCTGCCAATGCAGAAAACACAAGAGATGAGAGTTCAATCCCTGGGTTGGGAATATCCCCTGGAGAAGCAAATGGCATCCCACTCCAGTATTCTTGCCTGGAAAATCCCATGGACAGAGGAGCTTAGTGAGCTACAGTCCATGGATCACGAAGAATTGGACATGACTGAGCATGCACATGTGTGCGCACACACACAGACACATCTGTATCATTGATTCACTTTGCTGTACAGTAGAAACTAACACAATACATTGTAAAGCAACTATACTCCAATGGAAATTAATTAAAAGAAAAAACAAAAATATTATCTCCCCCCAAATAATAATAATTAAAAAATCTTATTTATTTCAGGAAAATATGTACAAATATACTACAGAAGTTCAAATATAATTAGTATCTGAGCTGTACTGACTCATCATTCAAAAGCTTTAGTCCTGGGGAATTCTGTGAAGATCACAGCTTCGCCTCCCCTGTTTTGCTTTTGCATGTTTCCCCAGGCAACTTCCTAGAGTATCTGAAAGTGCCTCTTCCTTCAACTTCTCCCAGTGCTTATTCATCCCCAGTGTAGCTGCAAACTGTTACCAGTTGCCATCCTGGCCCTTCTTTATCGCTAGGACCAATGGATTGTGATTGTTCTCCCTTATTCTTTGTTAAACATAAAAAGCTCAGCCTTACATTTAATATTATTCATTTATAGAAGTTAATGTGTTCCTCGTGACAGCACAAAAATATCAGCTTCAAAAAGCAGAAAAAAAGGAATCATTTAGGTCATTACTAAATATGTCAGTCAGTCAGTTAGAAAGTACAAACACGAATTAAAGGGAGTAAATCACTGTTATTTGTCCAACAATTGGGTGTCTGCCAGCTCCCTTTGTGACTAAGGGCAAACCATTAACCCTCCCTGAGCCTGATTCCTCATCACCAAATGGTAACAGTAACACTAGCCTTGCTTACATCACAGGGCTGTGTGAAGGCCAACTACGGTGATGCCTAGGAAGTAGAAAAGCACTTTGAAAATGTGTTGAAAAATTTAAACCCATGGAAGAGACATGATGCAAAGACATGCCTCCTCCAGAATGCAGGAGCAGAGTCTCATAACTTGAGGATTTCTACACTTGCTAGAGATTTGAAGAAGAGATGAGTTCACTTGTAATTCACCTGTAGAAATAAGCAAATACCAAATGGTTAGATCACAGAGGAGGGAAACTCAGAGCATCAGATGAGAACATGCAGAGAAGATCTCATGGCAACAGCTGGTCCAGTGAGGGTTTGCGCCCTGTCCTGGTAGCAGCCTTATAAGTGTTCCATGGTTTTCAAAGGTCAGCACCTTATGATAGTGCTCTGTAATCAAGGAACCTTGTCCCTCATCCTTGCCAGGAAACTGCACTCCCATCTCAACGACATGCAGACCAACAGCACTGTTGCTGCACTGGATCTGAGTCTCACTTGAAGAGGATTTCATGGGAATGTTTCTTGCGTTATTAAATCCTCTCTCACCTTTGTTCTTTACACTGGTTGCTTCTGTCTGTAAAACCTATCTGTAACCTCCATGATTTTTTTTTCTTTTTTCTGAATCCAGTTTAGAGACAGATAATACAATTATTATCAGTTAGAAAAGGTCTCAGGCAGAGACTGATGGAATGTGCCCAGACTCTTATATTATTATGGATTAAGAGAAATGGATTAAAAATCACTTTCAAAAATCTTTTGTTCCACTGATAGAAACCTACAGAAAGAGCTACTGGCTATTCATAACATTTGCTTTTTTTCACTTTTATTTTTTCTGAATTACCTGTGCTTCCTTGCTTCATTTAATGCTATTTCCATGACCAAGGAGAGTTGAAGTCACAACCCCATATGCTGACTGAGGCAAGCCTCCCAGACAAGGGACTGAACTTGATATGAAGGAAGAGAAACCGATTCTCCAAATGTCTTCCTCTCCAGCTGGCTACTATCTGAAATTTTACAGTTAGAATTTCATTCCTTTGGCATGTCCCCCTTTTTCATTACCAGGCAATCATTAATCTGCCTCTGTCACTTTAGATTAGTTTGAATTTTCAAAAAGTTTATATAAGTAGAATCATACAATATGTACTTTTTTAATGGTCTGACTTCTTTGACTTAAAAAAATTGTTCTGAGATTCATCTATGTTGTGTGTAGCACAAAGTCATTCTTTGCATTGCTAATGAGTACTCCATGGTATGGATACACTGTTATTTGTTTATTTAGTCACCTTTTAATGGATATTTGGTAATTTTAAGTTATTGTTGTGTTCTTGTACACATCTTTGAGGATTTTCCAGAGATCTTCCTGTTATTAACTTCTAATTCCAAGAGGATTAAAGAACATATTTTATATAACTTGAATTTTTAAAAGTTTATTGTGATTTTTTTTATAGTCTGGAATATGATCTGTCTTGGTAAATGTTCCCTAAGCACTTGAAAAGAGTGTATGTTCTGTTGTTCTTAGGTAGAATTTTCTATAGATGTCAATTATGACAAGTTGATTGTTTAGCCTTCCAGGCTTCTCTGTCCATGGGATTCTCCAAGCAAGAATACTGGAATGGGTTTCCATTTCCTCCTCTAGGGGATTTTCCTAACCCAGGGGTTGAACAGGCATCTCCTATGTCTTCTGAATTGCAGGAGGATTCTTTACTGCTAAGCCATTGGGAAGCTCTCCTCAGTTGGTTGTTAATGCCATTCAAATCTTTATATCATTACAGACTTCCTCTTTGTTTTATTGATTATAAGAGGGAGGTATCAAGTTCTCCAGATATGTGTCTTTTTTTTAAACAATTTTATCAATTTTTGTTTCATGCATTTCATGCATGAAGTTCTGTTATTAAGTATATATATAGGCTTCCCAGATGGTGCAGTGGTAAAGAATCCACTCTGCTAATGCAGGAGACGCAAGAGACACAGGTTCAATTCCTGAGTCTGGAAGATCCCCTGGAGCGGGAAATGGCAACCCACTCCAATATTTTTGCCTGGGAAATCTCATGGTGCAAGGAGCCTGGCAAGCTATAGTTTATGGGGTCACAAAGAGTTGGACACTACTGAATGGCTGAGCAAACACACACATAGGGCAGTTCTCACAGGGCATGGTCCTCATGCACACTCCATAACTGTGAGATGTTTCTCACGACTCAGTGCTTGCTTCCCATATTGCACCATCCTCACACCTCAGTACCCACCAGCCTTACTGGAAGCTCTCAAAGGCTTTCATTTAGTTTTGTTATATCTCATGATTAATTGACACTTTTATCAGTTTGAAATGAGCTTCTATGACCTTAGTAATATTCTTTGCTTTAAAATCTACTCTGTTATTAAGGTGGCCAGTCCAGCTTTCTTTAGATTAGTATTATGATAGGATATTTTTCAATTCTTTTAGATTTGACTTATTTGTGTGTTTAAATTTTAAAGTAAGACTCTTGTAGGCAGAATACAGCTGGGTCTTGCTTTTTATTTAAATCCAATATGACAGTCTCTGCCCTTTTAAACTGAATTGCTTACACCATCTGTATTAAATGGAATTATCGATAAGGTTAGATTTACATCTATTACCACTGTATTTGATTTCTATTTGTCTCCTCTGTTCTATGTTCCCTTTTAATTCTTTTTGGATTGAATATTTCTTATGACTCCATTTTTCTTTCTTTTTTGGTTTATTAGCTATAACTCTTTGTTTTATTGTTTTAGTGGCTGCTTTAGGGTTTTTAGTATATATCTTTAATTTATTGCAGTCAAACCTTCATGTGATAATACACCACTTCACATTTAGTACAAAAACCTTACAAAGCATGCTTTTGTTACTCAGCTCCCTGTGTTGGTAAATTGTTCTCACACACTTTACTTTAACCTATACTATAAAACTCACAACACAGTACTATTATTTTATTTTAACCAGTCAGTTGTCTTTTAAAAAGATTTAAATAATTAGAAAAGTGTTTATGTTTACCTGTAAATTGTATGTGTAGTTATCACTTCTGATGCTTGTCATTCCTTTCTGTGGAACTCGGGTTCCTTTGTTGTTGTTCTTTTCTACTGAATGACTTTCTTTACCCTTATGTGCCTGGAAGAAGCTGGAGTTGTGTATCTTTCTTTCTCCCAATCAGTTATGCTCTAATAAAACCCCATATAGGTTCAGTTCAGTTCAGTCGCTCAGTCGTGTCTGACTCTTTGTGACCACATGAAACACAGCACACCAGGCCTCCCTGTCCATCACCATCTCCCGGAGTTCACTCAAACTCATGTCCATCGAGTTGGTAACGCCATCCAGCCATCTCATTCTCTGTCGTCCCCTCTCCTCCTGCCCCCAATCCCTCCCAGCATCAGAGTCTTTTCCAATGAGTCAATTCTTCACATGAGGTGGCCAAAGTACTAGAGTTTCAGCTTCAGCATCAGTCCTTCCAATGAACACCCAGGAATGATCTCCTTTAGAATGGACTGGTTGGATGGATCTCCTTGCAGTCCAAGGGACTCTCAAGAGTCCTCTCCAACACCACAGTTCAAAAGCATCAATTCCTTGGCACTCAGCTTTCTTCACAGTCCAACTCTCACATCCACACATGACCACAGGAAAAACCATAGCCTTGACTAGACGGACCTTAGTCGGCAAAGTAATGTCTCTGCTTTCGAATATGCTATCTGGGTTGGTCATAACTTTTCTTCCAAGGAGTAAGTGTATTTTAATTTCATGGCTGCAGTCACCATCTGTAGTGATTTTGGAGCCCCCCCAAAATAAAATCTGACACTGTTTCCACTGTTTCCCCATCTATTTCCCATGAAGTGATGGGACCAGATGCCATGATCTTAGTTTTCTGAATGTTGAGCTTTAAGCCAACTATTTCACTCTCCTCTTTCACTTTCATCAAGAGGCTCTTTAGTTCCTCTTCACTTTCTGCCATAAGGGTGGTGTCATCTGCCTATCTGAGGTTATTGGTATTTCTCCAGGCAATCTTGATTCCAGCTTGTGTTTCTTCCAGTCCAGCATTTCTCATGATGTACTCTGCATATAAGTTAAATAAGTAGGGTGACAATATACAGCCTTGATGTATTCCTTTTCTTATTTGGAACCAGTCTGTTGTTCCATGTCCAGTTCTAACTATTGCTTCCTGATCTGCATACAGATTTCTCAAGAGGCAGGTCAGGTGGTCTGGTATTCCCATCTCTCTCAGAATTTTCCACCGTTTATTGTGATCCACACAGTCAAAGGCTTTGGCATAGTCAATAAAGCAGAAATAGATGTTTTTCTGGAACTCTTGCTTTTTCCATAATCCAGCGGATGTTGGCAATTTGATCTCTGGTTCCTCTGCCTTTTCTAAAACCAGCTTGAACATCAGGGAGTTCACGGTTCACATATTGCTGAAGCCTGGCTTGGAGAATTTTGAGCATTACTTTACTAGCATGTGAGATGAGTGCAATTGTGCAGTCATTTGAGCATTCTTTGGCATTACCCTTCTTTGGGATTGGAATGAAAACTGACCTTGTCCAGTCCTGTGGCCACTGCTGAGTTTTCCAAATTTGCTGGCATGTTGAGTGCAGCACTTTCACAGCATCATCTTTCAGGATTTGAAATAGCTCCACTGGAATTCCATCACCTCCACTAGCTTTGTTTGTAGTGATGCTTTCTAAGGCCTACTTGACTTCACATTCCAGGATGTCTGGGTCTAGATGAGTGATCACAGCATCGTGATTAGCCAGGTCGTGAAGATCTTTTTTGTACAGTTCTTCTGTGTATTCTTGCCACCTCTTCTTAATATCTTCTTCTTCTTTTAGGTCCATACCCTTTCTGTCCTTTATCGAGCCCATCTTTGCATGAAATATTCCCTTGGTATCTCTAATTTTCTTGAAGAGATCTCTAGTCTTTCCCATTCTGTTCTTTTCCTCTATTTCTTTGCACTGATCGCTGAAGAAGGCTTTCTTATCTCTTCTTGCTATTCTTTGGAACTCTGCATTCAGATGCTTATATCTTTCCTTTTCTCCTTTGCTTTTTGCTTCTCTTCTTTTCACAGCTATTTGTAAGGCCTCCCCAGACAGCCGTTTTGCTTTTTTGCATTTCTTTTCCACGGGGATGGTCTTGATCCCTGTCTCCTGTACAATGTCACGAACCTCAATCCATAGTTCATCAGGCACTCTATCTATCAGATCTAGGCCCTTAAATCTATTTCTCACTTCCACTGTATAATCATAAGGGATTTGATTTAGGTCATATGTGAATGATCTAGCAGTTTTCCCTACTTTCTTCAATATAAGTCTGATTTGGTAATAAGGAGTTCATGATCTGAGCCACAATCAGCTCCTGGTCTTGATTTTGTTGACTGTATAGAGCTTCTCCATCTTTGGCTGCAAAGAATAGAATCAATCTGATTTTGGTGTTGACCGTCTGGTGATGTCCATGTGTAGAGTCTTCTCTTGTGTTGTTGGAAGAGGGTGTTTGGTATGACCAGTGCATTTTCTTGAGAAAACTCTATTAGTCTTTGCCCTGCTTCATTCTGCATTCCAAGGCCAAATTTGCCTGATACTCCAGGTGTTTCTTGACTTCCTACTTTTGCATTCCAGTCCCCTATAATGAAAAAGACATCGTTTTTGGTTGTTAGTTTTAAAAGGTCTTGTAGGTCTTCATAGAACCGTTCAACTTCAGCTTCTTCAGCGTTACTGGTTGGGGCATAGACTTGGATTACCGTGACATTGAATGGTTTGCCTTGGAAATGAACGGAGATCATTCTGTCGTTTTGAGATTGTATCCAAGTACTGTATTTCGGACTCTTTTGTTGACCATGATGGCTACTCCATTTCTTCTGAGGGATTCCTGCCCACAGATATAATGGTCATCTGAGTTAAATTCACCCATTCCAGTCCATTTTAGTTCACTGATTCCTAGGATGTCGACATTCACTCTTGCCATCTCTTGTTTGACCACTTCCAATTTGCCTTGATTCATGGACCTGACATTCCAGGTTCCTATGCAATATTGCTCTTTGCAGCATCAGACCTTGCTTCTATCACCAGTCACATCCACAGCTGGGTATTGTTTTTGCTTTGGCTCCATCCCTTCATTCTTTCTGGAGTTATTTCTCCACTGATCTCCAGTAACGTGTTGGGCCCCTACTGACTTGGGGAGTTCCCCTTTTAGGATCCTATTATTTCGCCTTTTCATACTGTTTGTGGGGTTCTCAAGGCAAGAATACTGAAGTGGTTTGCCATTCCCTTCTCCAGAGGACCACTTCCTGTCAGACCTCTCCACCATGACCCGCCTGATTGGGTTGCCCTAGGGGCATGGCTTAGTTTCATTGAGTTAGACAAGGCTGTGGTCCTAGTGTGATTAGATTGACTAGTTTTCTGTGAGTATGGTTTCACTGTGTCTGCCCTCTGATGCCCTCTTGCAACACCTACCATCTTACTTGGGTTTCTCTTACCTCGGGCGTGGGGTATCTCTCCACGCCTGCTCCAGCGAAGTGCAGCCGCTGCTCCATATAGGTTAGTCTCTGGTAAAATAGTTTCTGTTGAGAACAGATCTTGTTGAACAGAATGCTCTGGCATATGTCAGAAAGGATACTTTCCCTCCCTTGATAGAAGCAGGAAGGAATTTTTCTCTGATCTTCACTCTGAGAATTTGGTAGGACTCCTGGAGATAAAATAACAAAATCATGGATGTCCCCATAAGAGTATCCCCTCCTAGAGTTTATAATTCTCAGAGTTTTCTATATCAAGCTGCCAGCACTTCATTAAGTGTGATTTTGGTTTTCTATCCTGACACTGGTTCCCATGGAGGTTTCTGCTCCTGGATTTGTGTTCCAGTACATGTGATTCTTTGAATTTGCCAGTTTGTCTCTCCAATTTGGGGACAACAGTTTGCCCTGGGATCTCAGTTCTCTGACATGTAAGAAAAGTTGTTGATTTTCAGTTGTTCAGCGTTTTACTTTTCCTTAGGTCTGAGTGATGACTTCCATGCTCCTTATGTGCCGTATCAGAAAATGAAACCTCTAACTTGTTTTTTTCACTTTATTCTTATAACAATTCTATCATCTACAAATTATTGTCATTTTGTCCCCTACATATTTTTTTTTCTAATCACATTACATCAGCTTGAACTCTCATTATAGTGTTAAATAAGTATTGAGGAAGGCTATCTTATTTTTGATTTTCATAAACATGTCTTTAGTATGAAAAACTTTTTTACAAAGCCAAGTTTTTTGCATAAATGTCATTTATCATATTTAGATAATACTGTTATTCCTTCTCTACCAAGATTTTTAAAATGAGAAATGAATGCTGAATTTTTAAAAGTTTTTATTTATTTATTTGGTTGTGCTGGGTCTTTATTGCTGCATATGGTCCTTCTCTAGTTGCAGACAGCAGAAGTATCTTCTAGTTGTGGTGTGCAAGCTTCCCACCGGAGTGGCTTCTCTTGTTGCAGAGCACAGATAGGCTCTAGAACACACACGCTTCAACAGTTGTGGTGCATGGGCTTAGCTGCATCGTGGCTTCTGGGATCTTCCTAGAGCAGGGACTGAACCTGTGTCCCCTGCATTGGCAGGAGAATTCTTAACCATTGGACGTCCTGGATGCTGAATTCTGGAAAATGTTTCTGAAGAACTAATCATAGGTTTCATTTATTTTTGTTAATTTGTACTATTAATTACAACAACAGGTTTTTTAAAAGTTGAATCTCCTTATACTGCTGAAATAAACTCTACTTGCCACTATGTAATGATTTTTCACTTGCTACATTTCAATTTTCAAAGATTTTGTTTATCTCTGTATACTTTGTGTCTCTGTATTCATAAATGAGATGATTTTAAATCTTTGCATTTTCTTCCATTTTGGGATTAGTGTTGTGATAGTTTCATAAAAAATGATTATTTTCAGCCCCTTTATATGCTCTAGAATAGGTTATTGGCAAACTATGGCCCGCAGGCCAAATCTCAGCTGCTTTTTTGGGAGATATTTATAAGCATTCATGTAAATGACAATCCAATGTGCTATCTGTGGCTGCTTTCCCACTGGAGTGGCAGAGTTGAGTAGTTGGGACAGAGATTGTATGGCCAACAGAACTGAAAATATTTGCTCTTTGGCCCTTTATAGAAAAGGTTTGCTGACTCAGGTCTAGAGCAACTTAGGTAGTATAGAAATGCTATCCATTTCTTGATGGTCTAGAGAAGCTCACTTCTGAAACCACAGCATAGGCTATAGATTAAAATAGCATTGAGTTTAATATCCATAACCAGTCTGCATGGTGTGCTTGCTGTTGGACTATTTCACCTTCCTATGGATCATTTCTCTCAACTATAAAATGTGAATAATAATGGTACTTGTTTAAAATAATGCTATGAGGATGAAATATGTCAGTGCATGTTCATAATACTTGGCAGAATGCTAAGAACCCATGAATTCTTAACAAATGGAAGTTTTTTCTTGGGAGAGTTTTCTGACACTGTCTTCAAATTATGGTTTATTTTCTGCAGTACTCAGTAGCCTAGTTGGTGCCAATGATATATTCTTTGTTTTAAAAAACAATTTTATTTATTTATTTGTTTAGACTGCTGGATCTTCGTTGCTGCACAGGTTTTTCTCTGGTTGTGGCAAACAGTGCAACTCTGCGGTGTGTGGGCTTCTCATTGCCACGGCTTCTCTTGGCATGGAGCACGGGCGCCAGGGTGCGCAGGCTTCAGTAGTTGCAGCTTTCTGGCTCAGTAGTTGTGGCTCCTGGGCTGTAGAGCACAGGCTCGGTAGTTGTGGTGCACTTGCTTAGTTGCTCTGCAGCATGTGGGATCTTCCCAGATCAGGAATCAAATCTATGTCTCCTGCATTAGCAGACAGATTCTTTACCACTGAGCCACACGGGAAGTCTGACAACGTGTTCTTAAATTCAGTAATTTTAAATTTTGTCTGAAAGTATTTTTTCTAATCCAGATTCTTTTTTATTAAGGACAATGTCTTTTAAAATATTACTGAAATTGTAAAGATTTCTAAGGTTTACATCTTTTTAGCAAGTCTCTTTCATAGAAAAATATTTTCTTTAATTCTTTGATTTTTCAGATTGTCTACTTTTTGATTTCTGTGATTCTACAGATATTCCATGATGTTTTCTGTTCATACTTTCAAGAAGATATTTTCCCTCCTTGATAAAATTTTGGATAAGTCTATACTGAATTTATTGGGTTCTTTTCCAAGCTTTCAGGTCTGGGCAAAGGTGAAAGGAAGAAGGGCAGAAACCAAGTTGTCAGGGTACATATAATGTTGTTGAGTTCAGCTGTGAAGTCAAAAGCCAGACCTACCTTCTGAACTATCCCTTGTTTGTGAGCCAAAAACAAAAAGTACCTACCTGCCATCTTTTTTGGTTTAGATAACATAGGTAAGGCTTATTTGTTTACTTTTATCTTTATGTCTCAGTGCACTTGGGGCATAGTAGTTGCTTAACAAATGTTAAAAGACATGTGAAAGAAGGAGAATTGTAGATTAATCTAAGCATTTTATGCTTGGCTATGTGAACAGCAAAGTTTCACTCTGATATTTTTAGATGTCAATCCTTTTATAGCTTATTCTTGGCCAAAGAATGGAAAATGTGTCCATAAAAACAAAAGACTCACACAAGGAAAATCCTCTGGAATTTCAATTTTTCATGATTTTTCAAGAAGCATATTTTTTAAAGTTTGTGGAACCTGATATTGTCTATCCCTAGAGGGAATGGAAATTAAGAAATTTAAACTGACCTTACAGCTGTTTTAGGTAAAAGAAAATATTAAAATTTTTATTTTTAAAAATAAAACTTCTATTTGTGCCAGTTATTTTTTGTTTGCTTCTCCACATTCATTCTCTCGGTTTCTCCAACTCACTCTCCACCCCAGGAGGCAGACCTCTATGGCTTCCACGGGAGCCCCTGCCATCTGCTTTAGCCAAGGGGAAGCCCCAGCTGTGAGGGAGGAAAGTGAGGTTGGGTATTGACTCTTCCCTGCAGGGGACCACCTTAGGCTGACTATATCTCTTGACCATTGCCAAAGTTGTAAGTCCTTGGCAATGAACTCATGACAGCCTTGTGTATATGACTCTCTCCAAGCCAGCTGGTGAGAATTGGTTGGTTTCAATAGTGGCATTTCCTCCCCCCTCTCTGCTGCTCTTTCCCCAGGGTTACTACAGGGTCTCTTACAATTCTTCTACACCTGTGCATATAAACCTGGTTTGAATTGACTAACTTAAGTGTGCCATCTGTTTTCTGTTGGGACCCCAAGTGATACATATTTATTTCAGAAATTTAAAAATTAAATGTGAAACAAGTCTAATGTACTCTGATACAGCTACACAAAAACCTATCTTTTAAAACTGGTAGAAGAACAGAGTCTATGTTAGCTGTGCTTATATGAAAATGACCCCAAAAAAAGTGGTTTTATTCAAGCAAGTCTTCCCATTGCACACCCCCAGGGGTCCCATTCACAGGATGCTTCAGGCTAACTTTAGGAAGGTTTATCAACCAGAACCATTTCTGCTTATCAAGAAGAGAATGAGAGCAGATCAAACAGTTTTGTTTGAGTGAACTGAAATTAAAATGGACGATGACCTAGAGGGGTGGAGCACAGGGAGGGGAGGTAGGCTGAAGAGGGCAGGGATACATATAACTATGACTGTTTCGCATTGTTGAATGGCAGAAACCAACATAAAACTGTAAAACAATTTCCACCAATTAAAAAAAAAAGCCACAAACAGAAAAAGAAATTATCAAACTAGTTAGCTTCTTTTGGCCTTAGAATTTGCTCCTATATCTCAAAAGTTATACATCAGAGTAAGGATGGCTTGGTATAGGTGTAGTATAGGTTTTGATATAGGTTTGATTATATAGTGATTTTTACCTAATATCAGTTGGGAAATATCATACTGAATTCTCTTTTTGCTGCTCTGAGTGCAACTTGTGGAATCCTAGTTCCCCAACCAAGGATTGAACCCACACCCTCTGCACTGGAGTGTAGAGTCTTAGCCACTGGACCATGAAGGAAGTCCCTGAATTCTTGTCCAGTTCTTTGATCAGAACTGAGATTGTCCCATCCTACACTCCTCTTTGGAAAGGGGATTGATTATCATGATCTCCTATTTCTTAGAGTGGCTTCTGGTTGGACTTGACCTTTGAAACAGTTTTGTTCTCTGCGAAGTGTTTAGAGCTCCTCTCTAGATGCAGACCCTTGCTGACGTCCTCACTTTTTCACAGCCATGCTTCCCATTCTGTGAACAGGGCTGAATCTCTGTCTCAGCTTGGCTTTCTCTGAAGTACAGCTGTAGCAGTGTGGAATTAAAGACATCTTTAGAGACCAGGAGGGGGATGGATTGGAGAGAGCAGAAAGCATGTTTCATTAAGAACTTTTAGGTTGCCAAATGACCCTTCTGAGTCATTAATGTGCTTGGCTAAGAACATCTCTGACAACTCAGAGAAGGAGAGAGGTGTTCCCGTGTTGTACTCTGAGTGTGTTATGAGTATTTATGTTCCTAAGGAAGGGGGAAAGTACTTGCCAATGCTGACAATGAGCTGTATTCTATGCTGTGAGCACAAATAGAACAAAATGTTAATTCTGGCTAAGTCAGCTGTCCGAGGAGCCTGCATCCTGACCACCTGCCCTGTTCCCACAATGGGCACTAATTAGCCAGCAGTCTTACTATTTAGGGACAGGCTATATACTCAAGGCAAGCCAAAAGTTCTATATTGAAACCTTGTTCACTCATTTCATGCTCAGTAAATCTTTAATCCAATTTTCTGTTGATGGGTGGGGCTGTGTTCCCTTCTGGTTGTTTGGTCTGAGAACAAACTATGGTGGGCTAATGGCAGTAACGGCAACCTCCTTCAAAAGGGCTTACATCTACATGGTTGCATTCAGTGCCCCTGACCCTGCAGCAGTCCACTGTTGACCCACACCTCTACTGGAGACTCCTAGACATTCAAGGGCAAGTCTGGGTCAGTCTCTTGTGGGGTCACTGCTCCTTTCTCCTGGGTCCTGTTGCACACAAGGTTTTGTTTGGACCCTCCAAAGTCTGTTTCCCCTGTCCTGTGTAACTTCTATAATCAAATCCCTTTGGCCTCCAAAGTCAGATTCCCTGGGGATTCTCAGTCCCTTTGCCGGATCTCCAGGTTGGGAAATCTGTTGTGTGTCGTATAACTTTCTTAACAGTGTGAGAATTTGATATAATTGTTCTGCAGTTTATGGGTTGTCTGCTTGGCGGCTCTATGGTGGGGTTGATGGCAACCTCCTCCAAGAAGGCTTAAGGCACATGCCGAGTGTCCTAGGTCTGCTGCAGCCAGAGACCCTGTACCCCTGGCAGGACACTGCTGAGCCTGTGCCTCCCCAGGAGACATGAAAACACTCAAAGGCAGGTCTGGCTCAGTCTCTGTGGGGTCTCTGGGTCCTGGTGCACACAAGGTTTTGTTTGAGCCCTCCCAGGATCTCTGGTGGGTATGGGGTTTGTTTCTAAAAATAATTTTGCCCCTCCTACCATCTTGTTGGGGCTTCTTTGCCCTTGGACCTGGTGTATCTTTTTTTGGTGAGATTCAACATTCTCCTGTCTATAGTTGTTCTGCAGTGAGTTGCAATTTTGAAGTTCTCACAGGAGGAGATGAGTGTACATCTTCCTACTCTGCCACCTTTCCATATACCCTTATCCATCAGAGGGCAAACAGAAAGAAAACCGCAATCACAGAGAACTAATGAAACTGATCACACGGATCACAGCCTTGTCTAACTCAGTGAAACTATGACCCATGCTATGTAGGGCCACCCAAGACGGTGGGTCATGGTGGAAAATTCTGACAAAATGGGGTCCACTGCAGAAGGAAATGGCAAGCTACTTCAGTATTCTTTCCTTGAGAACACCATGAACAGTATGAAAATGCAAAAAGATATGACACTGAAAGATGAACTCCCCAGGTTGATGGGTACCCAATATGCTATTTGGGTGGAGTAATTACTCTAGAAAGAATAAAGAGACAGAGCCAAACCAAAAACAATGCCCAGTTGTGGATGTGACTGGTGATGGAAGTAAAGTCCAATGATGTAAGAACAATACTGCAAAGGAACCTGGAATGTTAGGTCCATGAATCAAAGTAAAATGGAAGTGGTCAAACAGGAGAAGGCAAGAGTGAATATGGACATTTTAGGAATCAGTGAGCTAAAATGGAGCAGAATTGGATGAATTTAATTTAGATTGCCATTAAAGCTCAACATTCAGAAAAGTAAGATCATGGCATCTGGTCCCATCACCTCATGGCAAATAGATGGGGAAACAGTGGAAACAGTGTCAGACTTTATTTTGGGAGGCTCCAAAATCACTGTAGATGGTGATTGCAGCCATGAAATTAAAAGATGCTTACTCCTTGGAAGGAAAGCTATGACCAACCTAGATAACATGTTAAAAAGCGGAGATATTACTTTGCCAACAAAGGTCCGTCTAGTCAAGGCTATTGTTTTTCCAGTGGTCATGTATGGATGTGAGAGTTGGACTATGAAGAAAGCTGAGTGCCAAAGAATTGATGCTTTTGAACTGTGGTGTTGGAGAAGACTCTTGAGAGTCCATTGGACTGTGAGGAGATCCAACCAGTCCATTCTAAAGGAGACCAGTCCTGGGTGTTCTTTGGAAGGAATGATGCTAAAGCTGAAACTCCAATACTATGGCCACCTCATGTGAAGAGTTGACCCATTGGCAAAGCCTCTGATGCTGGGGTCAGGAGGAGAAGAGGACGACAGAGGATGAGATGGCTGGATGGCATCACCGACTTGATGGACATGAGTTTGAGTGAACTCTGGGAGTTGGTGATGGACAGGAAGGCCTGGCATGCTGCAATTCATGGGGTCACAAAGAGTCGGACACAAGTGAGCAACTGAACTGAACTGAACTGAACCATTATATTTACTACTGTGAGCAAGAATCCCTTAGAAGAAATGGGAGTAACCCTCATGGTCAACAAAAGAGTCTGAAATGCAGTCCTTGGATAAAATCTCAAAAATGACAGAATGATCTCTGTTTGCTTCCAAGGCAAACCATTCAGTATCACAGTAATCCAGGTCTATGCCCCAACCAGTAATGCAGAAGTAGCTGAAGTTGACTGATTCTATGATGACCTATAAGACCTAGAACTAACACCCAAAACAGATGTCCTTTTCATCATAGGATACTGGAGTGCAAAAGTAGGAAGTCCAGAGATACCAGGAGTAACACACAAGTTTGGCCTTTGAGTACAAAATGAAGCAGAGAAAAGGCTAACAAAGTTTTGCCAAGAGAATGCACTGGTCATAGCGAACACCCTCTTCCAATAACACAAGCGATGACTCTACATATGGACATCACCAGATGGTCAATACCAAAATCAGATTGATTTTATTCTTTGCAGCTGAAAATGGAGAAACTCTATAGAGTCAGCAAAAACAAGACCGAGAGCTGACTGTGGCTCAGATCATGAACTCCTTATTGCAGAATTCAGACTTAAATTCAAGAAAGCATGGAAAACCACTAAAGCATTTAGGTATGACCTAAATCAAATCCCTTTTGATTATACAGTGGAAGTGACAAACAGATTCAAGGGATTAGATATCATAGACAGAGTGCCTGAAGAACTATGGATGGAGGTTGGTGACATTGTACAGGAGATGGAGATCAAGACCATCTCCAAGAAAAAGAAAAGCAAAAAGGCAAAATGATTGCCTGAGGAAGCTTCACAATTAGCTGGGAAAAGAAGGGAAGCTAAAGGCAAAGGAGAAAAGGAAACATATACTCATCTGAATGTATAGTTCCAAAGAATAGCAAGGAGAGACAAGAAAACCTTCCTCAGAGATCAATGCAAAGAAATAGAGGAAAACAACAGAATGGGAAAGACTAGAGATTCCTTCAAGAAAATTAGAGATACCAAGGGAACATTTCATGCAAAGATGGGCACAATGAAGGACAAAAATGGTATGGACCTAACAGAAGCAAAAGGTATTAAGAGGCGGTGGCAAGAATACACAGAAGAACTATATAAGAAAGATCTTAATGACCCAGATAACTGTGATGGTGTGATCACTCACCTAGAGCCAGACATCCTGGAATGTGAAGTCAAGTGGGCCTTAGGAAGCATCATTACAAACAAAGGTAGTGGAGGTGATGGAATTCCAGATGAGCTATTTCAAATCCTAAAAGATGATGCTGTGAAAGTGCTGCACTCAACATCCCAGAAAATTTGGAAAACTCAGCAGTGGCCACAGGACTGGATTCCAATCCCAAAGAAGGGCAATGCCAAAGAATGCTCAAACTACCTCACAATTGCACTCATCTCATAGGCTAGCAAAGCAATGCTCAAAATTCTCCAAGCCAGGCTTCAACAGTCTATGAACCGTGAACTTCCAGTGTGCAAGCTGGATTTAGAAAAGGCAGAGGAACCAGAGATCAAATTGCCAACATCTGTTGGATCATCGAGAAAGCAAGAGAGTTCCAGGAAAACATCTGCTTTATTGACTGTGCCAAAGCCTTTGACTGTGTGGATCACAACAAATGGTGGAATATTCTTAAAGAGATGGGAATACCAGACCACCTGGCCTGCCTCCTGAGAAATCTGTATACAGGTCAAGAAGCAACAGTTAGAACCAGACATGGAACAATGGACTGGTTCCAAACTAGGAGAGGAGGACATCATGGCTGTATCTTGTCACCGTTTATTTAACTTATATGCAGAGTATCATGAGAAACGCTGGACTGGATGAAGCACAAACTGCAATCAAGTTGCTGGAGAAATATCAATAACCTCAGATATGCAGATGACACCACCCTTATGGCAGAAAGTGAAGAGGAATCAAAGAGCCTCTTGATGAAGGTGATAGAGGCAAGTGAAAAAGCTGGCTTAAAACTCAGCATTCAAAAAATGAAGGTCATTGCATCCGATCCCATTACTTCATGGCAAATACATGGGGAAACAATGGAAACAGTGACAGACTATTTTCTTGGGCTCCAAAATCTCTGCAGAGCATGGCTGCAGCCATGAAATTAAAAGACACTTGCTCCTTGGAAGAAAAGCTATGATAAGCCTAGAGAGTGTATTAAAAAGCAGAGATATTACTTTGCCAACAAATGTCCATCTAGTCAAAGCTATGGTTTTTCCAGTAGTCATGTATAAATGTGAGAGTTGAAGCATAAAGGAGGGTGAGCAAGAAGAATTGATGCTTTTGAACTGTGGTATTGGAGAACACAGTTGATAGTCCCTTGGATTGCAAGGAGATCAATCCAGTCAATCCTTAAGGAAATCAATCCTGAATAATCTTTGGAGGGACTGATGCTGAAGCTGAAGCTCCAATACTTTGGCCACCTGATGTGAAGAACTGACTCAATGGAAAAGACCCTGATGCTGGGAAAGATTGAAGGTAGCAGGAGAAGGGGACAACAGAGGATGACATGGTTGGATGACATCACTGCTTCAATGGCCATGAGTTTGAGCAAGCTCCGGGAGCTGGTGATGAACAGGGAAGCCTGGTGTGCTGTAGTCCATGGAGTCGCAAAGAGTTGGACACAACGAAGAGACTGAACTGAACTTAAACTCACTCATTCCAATTGAATGTGACAACTAATGAGACCTAACAAGAAATCTCAGCTCTGGAATATTTTTTCAGATGTATAGTTTTCAAGAATATACACTAACAAAAATGCATAATAGGCAAGTATTCTCCCAGCCATGTCTTACCTGTCTATAACTATCCACTCTTATTCATGTATTCAGTACTAAAAGTTGAATAGTTTCTGTGTTTTTTTAAAATGTATTTATTTATTTGCAAAAACTTAAAAAAAAGAGAAATAGTTAATGGAGAAGTAAATTTATATACAGTGACATTTAGAGCTGATGTGTCCTAATCAGAGTGTACATAGTATTAATAGTCCACAGAGGAGACACAATTTCACTTTATGGAAAGACAGGCAAGAGCCAAGGAAGCCTTCTGGAAGGAATGTGGAAGATGAATTGGAGTTGGATTGTGATATACATGTGCATAGGTACTGTAACAGAGAAGTAGATTGCGCTTCTGTTTATGGTTATCTTGTTTAGGATTTATTCAGATAGGTGGCAAACGCTTTCTTTTGGGGAATATTCCTGAGGAGCTACTTCATATATAAATATTCATATTAATTAATAAGCCACCATCCATGTCAATAAACCTTAATATAAGAGCAGACCCTTTGAAGATACAACAGGTTGTGCAAATATTTCCTGATAGATGTTATGGTTTTTGATATTTTAGACAAAATACAGACTGCATACGTGTCTGTTCATGCTGACACAGAGGCTTTCTGAAATATGAGTATATAAACATTACATACCAAATCACAAAATGTCTGGAAATTTCCATAACAAGACATGCTGTGTTGGGGGCTGACATGGATGCTAATATTGGCATGTGAGCAAGCCTGTGAAATTAGTTTCAAAGAGTTTGTTCTCTTGTCAAGGTGAAACACCCCCAGCATCTTGCTCATGCCATTCATTGCATAGTAAAGCTTCTTCAAGAGTGGCAGAAAGAAAGAGAAGTTGTGGCTTAGGCAGGTGATGGAAATCCAAATCAGCTAATTTCCCACAAGTCAACTCTTTTTCTACATTAGAGAAAATTTTTTGAAGAATGTGAAACACATTACTTTGCTGTTATTTCTTTAAAACTACTAAGCCATCAGTAGACTGCTGATTTCCCCTTCCCCCCCACAGGGCATCCACAATGGTCTGGACTCATTACAGGCACTCACTGAGCAACTGTCAAATCATATTGGATTATGGACTTGCGAGACAATGAGGCACGGGCTGAGCCCTCAACGGCAAGCAGAGGGCTGCTCAGGAGGGCAGCTCACTGACCAGGAATGCCTCTACTTTCTCTTGCTTTGTTTTAGACCATGGTCCTGCTCTCTGAAGCCGGTTGCCCCTCCACTTAACTTTGTATGCATTTCACTTTTTCTGGACGTTTGGATCAAAAACAGAATTCAGGCCAGATTTGAATGTGCAGAGATTTCATCCTTGGTTTTTATACCATCCTTGATTATGATCCTCCCTCTACTCCCCCTTCTATGCAGGGAGCAGGGTTGCATTTGAGTACAAAAAATTAAGTAATTCCCCCTAGGCTCTGTCTGTTTTTTCTGGAGGTCAGAGGGCTAGAGGAGATGGATATTATTTGTCCAGCCTGCATTAGGGAAACAGGAGGCTCTACTGCCCATCTTTTGCAAAACATTCATATCATTTATTTATCTGCTCATTCAAAAGACACTTACTGATCACATTATGTGGCAAGCATCATGCTAGGAGCAGCCATGCTAACTAAAATGGCACTCTGCTGCTGCTGCTGCTAAGTCACTTCAGTCATGTCCGACTCTGTGCGACACCATAGACGGCAGCCCACCAGGCTCCCCTGTCCCTGGGATTCCCTAGGCAAGAACACTGGAGTGGGTTGCCATTTCTTTCTCCAATGCAGGAAAGTGAAATGGCATTCTACCCATCACCAAACCGAATTCAGGGATGATCCTAAAATTGCAGAAATAAGCAGCAGCACTGAGACTGAAAGTCCTGTCTTCTGATCCCAGACCCTCTGCTTTCTCGACTCCCCACAGTGTCCCTTTCAGTAAGCTCTGGACTGGCCTCAGCAGGTGCCTGCATCTGGAACTGCTTTTCATTCTCCCTTGGCTATATGCTGCCCTTCTGGAAACTTCCCTTCCGTTTTCAAGTTCCCTTTATTTTTCACCTGTTCAAAGAGGACATGGGGTCGAGAAACGAGTGGGAGGGTGCCTCCAAGTATGATTTTCCACGAGGTTTGGTCCAGGAAGTAGGGTTGAACAAATGCAAAGTAGAGATTTCAAAGATTAAGAAAAAGAAAAGAAAAATTCCTTTGTAAGAGATAATGAAATCTGAGCTATCAGGCTATATTTGATGTCCTATGAGGGAAGATCTGAGATGGTCCTCAGGGTGAGCATGGACAGTGAAGAAAGGGGTTGCAGCAGGGTCCTGAGGAGGAAAGTGTAGAAGAGTCAGGGACAGTAATCAAATTATAGCGCCTGAAGCTGTGCTGTTTAACTCCTTAATTTTTATTTGTAGAGGACTACAAATCACAGGGGAGAATGAGGGAAAGAGTCACAAAATGAATTACTGATGAGAAACTGTCTTCAAGGCTTGCTTACTGCCTGATGCTTTCCAGCAAAGTAGTATTTTCTGATTTGTTGGGTAATTATCTGCAGTGAATAATACTTGGAGTTTGCAGGGATGCATTGTATTTAGACACACGGTCACTGCAGTGAGTTGGATGTCTGGACAATCACTGGTTAGTTCTTCTAGATATCATCAGAAGGTGCAGAAATGGACTCAGTCCTGAAATAACTCCCTCAGCTTCATAACCTCAGGTGCTATGCTAATGCACACATACAGGGTGATCAGTTAAGCACTGTTCTGGGAAAGATGTTCAAAGGGAGAGTTTGCTCATTGCTATCATGTTATACTCTGCTCCAGTGAAGATGGAAAGAGGTGATGCAGTAATGGAAAAGTATTAGTTTATTTAACCCACGGCTGACAGACTTGCTTGCTTTGATGCTTCTCATAATTCTATGGTAATTACTCAAAGGAAATGAATGACTCCAGGAAACTCAGGAATACATTTGTATCCGTGTGACAGTCCCAGATGGTGTCCAAGCATGCGGCAGGCTGCCCATGGAGTAGCAGTGGAGATGCAGCAGGTTTGGCAAGAGATGGTTACAGGAAGATGAGTGGCTGGGGCTAGAATCAGAGGAAGAGGCTGCGCTCTCAGATCAAAATAGGGAGAGAGGGCTCCCCTGTGGCTCAGTGGTGAGGAATCCACCTGCCAATGCAGAAAACGTGGGTTCCATCCCTGATCTGGGAAGATCCCACATGCCATGGAGCAACAAAGCCTATGCTTCACAACTACTGAGCCTGCACCGTAGGGCCCAGGAACTGCAACTATTGAAGCCCAGTGCACCCTAGAGACCACTCTGCAACTAGAGAAGCCACCACAGTAAGCACACACACCACAGCTGCAGAGTAGCCCCTGCTCTGCGCGACTAGAGAAAAGCCTGCACAGCAACCAAGACCCAGCACAGCCGTAAATTAGTAAATTAAATGAAAATTTAAAAAGATAATGAACTCTAGGACTTCCTAGTGGTCCAGTGGCTAGACGCTGAGCTTCCACTGTAGGAGGCCTGGGTTTGATCCCTGGATGGTGAAAGAAGATTCCTCATGCTCTGTGGTACAGACAGCAAAAAAAAAAAAAACAACGGGAAGGGAAATCAGGCTGGAGATGGTGATACTGATAAATGTAGCTGCACAGAGAGCTTTGTCCCCAAGGTTCCAGGGATTCGTGGGAAGGGCTTCCCCCTACCCTGCCAGGATGAAAGCACACGTTATAAGAGAACTTTATGACCCAAAACCTTGTGAGGAAGGCAGTTATCCCCACTGTACCACCTTGCTTTATCCCCAACCATGTTAGTTTTTGAAGAGAGTCAACTATCTTTCTGGCTACAAATAACGGTGGTTATTTACCCACACATGTGGATATAAAAGAGGGAGTGATGCAGAGAATAGAGGCTGCCACAGTGCCGTGGAAGAGGCAGTAAATTCTTCATCTGGACCACTCGAATGAGCAGAGAAAAAATTTCCAATCTTTCCCAGGGATCATTTCATTCTATTGACCTCCTTAGGAGACTTGAAAAAGATATTTAAAAAGATATTTTTTATGAATAAAAAATAAAATACTGCTCATTCAATCATTCAACAATCAACAGCTAATTATGATGTCCACTATGCACCAGGTGGCGCTGTGGTCAAGAATTCACCTGCCAATGCAGGAGACGCGGGTTCGATCCCTTGGTCAGGAAGGTCCCCTAGAGTAGGAAACGGCAACCCACTCTGGTATTCTTGCCTGGAAAATTCCATGAACAGAGAAGCCTGATGGGCTATAGTTCATAGGATCACAAGGAGTCGGGCACTGAGCGACTGAGGATCCACACACTGCTATGCACTGGCACTAGGCCAAGCTTTAGAGAGAGCCACAGACTGATGGGGCACTCATGGAAGTGACCATATAGTTGGTGGATGCAGTGGGATGCTGAGTAAGATAAGTGGTTGTAAATGTGCACCCTCTGCTAGGTGGCAAAGGGGGTGACACAATCTTGTTACTCACAGAGTGCATTGCAAAGTGGTTTGACCAAATTTGGCTGAGATTTGCAAGGTAAGCATAGAGGGGAGGTGAACACTCCAAGAGGAAGGACCAGCAAGGGCTCAGGCCTGGGATGGAGGGAGTCTGGGGAAGGGCAAGGCTCTGAAAGTGTGAGTCACAAGGAGAGGGCCAGAGGGAAGGACGTAAGAAGTATCACTGCAGAGGCAGACAAGGGCCAGACCCAGGGTATTCTGGACAATGTAGAGTTGTGACTGTATCAGCAGGGCAGTGGGGAGCCATGGAAGACTCTGAAGAAATGGAGAGGGACGCTTCAAAATTACTGTTCTGAGAATGGATTTAATGGGGCAAGAGGGAAAGAAGGGAGCTCAGGGCCAGATTTCAAAGCTACTTGGCAACTAAAATCAGTTGGATTTATGATGGGCTGAGTATGGCGTGCGTAGTGGCGCTAGTGGTAAAGAACTTGCCTGCTAACGCAGGAGACACAAGAGGCTCAGTTTTGGTCCCTAGGTCGGGGAAATTCCTTGGAGGAGGGTTTGGCAACCTGCTCCAGTATTCTTGCCGGGAGAACTCATGGACAGAGGAAGCTGTCAGGCTATGGTCCTTAGGGTTGCAAAGAGTGGGACAAAATTGAAGCAACTTAGCATACATGCACAAGTATGGGGTGAAGGATTGGGAGCTGTCCTTCTGCAGTCCTATGCCTGTTTTCTCTTAGTTACCCAAATAAAGTACTGAGAGTCTTATCAGTCTAATCAGTTGGAAGATCCCACCAAGGCTGCTACATGCCCACAGATCTTCACAGCCTCTGGGGGACATGTCCTGCTTTCCTCTTTGCAGGCTGGCACTGCTTAGGGAAACTCTTGCCACTCATATGATTTGCCTTTGTTTTGAGAAATCTGATAACATACAGTAAGCCACGTTCCTGATCTGTCCCTACCCAAGAAAAAAAATGAAGCTTCATTAAAGATCAAAGTCCCCAAATATCCTATTATTGTCCTCATCATTGGAAGGAGAGATTTCGTCAACTCAAAGCAAGAGGTAACCTGCTCAAGTGACCTCAAGGCAGGGCATCCAATCCAGGTAGATGATTTTGGCCCAACCACAGACTGTATTGACTCAGTAAATAGCCCTGCATTATTCTTGAATGGCAGCAGGATGGAATGATTTAACAAGCACTCACAGCTTGATTCAAGCCAAACTCGAATTTCTCAAAAGTTCAGATTCAGGCGTATCTTCCCAGTGGATGTGAGAAATAAAGGTTGAAACATTCATTCTTGTCACCGGCTAGAATGGGATCTGTGTGTTTGCTGCAAACACATCAGGCTGTCATGCACCATTAGCAGGTTCTCAAAACTCCAGTCTTAAAAGAAGGTAGGCTTCTCTGGAAATGTCTGTTCCTCTATCTGCCTCTGTTTGCTCTTACTCCTTTTTTAAACCTATTACCCATCAGCTAATTATGTAAGAGGCAACCATAATTATTATAAGAGTAATAAAATCATACTTGTTCTCATTTCTGAGTGCTTACTCTATGACAAGTAGTACACTAACCATGCCTCCTACACTATCTCCTTTAATCTTTATGACAACTCAGAGGTAAGGGCAGTTAGCCTATGTTTGAGAAAGGAACAGGGATGCTACAGAAATTGGGTAACTTATAGAATGTAGCTCAGATATTAAATGGAAGAGGTGGGGGTTAAACGAAACCTATGCCCTTGTCTTGATATTGCATAAGTCATCAGTCGTGGCAAGTTGGTCTGAGGCCCAGCCAGTATCCAATTCAATCAACATAAAATGACCACTTGCTATGTGCCAAGTACTGTGCTCTATATAAGGAACACAAGGTGAATAAACTGAGTTTCTTCACTGATGGGACTTAAAGAAAGTAAAGCTGTGGCAGGATATGAGACATGAGAGGATGGTCATGCCCCAGGTCTCAGGCAAGTCCATGGAACCAGCCACCAAGTGAGGGTTGTTAACTTGGAACAGGAAATAATTCAAGAGTGAGCAACAGTACAGTAAAAGCAAGTTTACTTAGAGAGATGCACATTCTATAAACAGAACGCTGTTCTTCGTGGAGAGAGGAGCCCTGTGTGTGTGTGAAAGTCGCTTAGTAGAGGGGCTGGCAGAAGGGATACACATTCCATAGACAGAATGTCACCTCTCATAAGGTGAGAGTGCCCGATATACAGGTGGTTAGTTTTTATGGATTGGGTAATTTTATAGGCTAATGAGTGGGAGGAATAGCCTACCGATTTTGGAAAAGGAGCAGCAATTTCCAGGAATTAGAGCCCTGTCCACTTTTTGGCCTTTCATGGTGGTCCTGGGAACAGTCATGGCCCTTGTGGATGTGGCCTTTTGCATATACTAATATATTGAAAGTGAAATTGCTCAGTCATGCCTGACTCTCTGCGACCCCATGGACAGTTGCCTGCACCAAGCTCCTCCGTCCATGGGATTTTCCAGGCAAGAGTACTGGAGTGGGTTGCCATTTCCTTCTCCAGGGAATCTTCCTGACCCAGGGATGGAACCCAGGTCTCCCGCATTGTAGGCAGACGCTTTCCCGTCTGAGCCACTGCTTATTCCCATACTAATATATTAGGAGTGCATAATGAGGCCCCAAGGTCTGCTGGAAGTTGAACCTTCCGCCATCTTGGATCTAGTAGGTTCTAACCAGATTTCCCTCATATCCAGTTTTCCTCTAGAGCTGTGTTATTCTTTAAGAGTGGTTGTGCCTTGCCCCTTTCCCTACCAGCTCAAAACCTAGCCGGCCACATGACACAAGACCTTTTTATATTAAACGCTACCGCAGAGGTTATGGGAGCGCGGAGGTGACAGAAGTAAATTCCGACAGGAGTTGGGGTGTGACAGAAGGCGCCCGGTAAAGTTTCGGAGAGGTGCTATCTTTCCTGTTGCATTTTGAAAGATGAGCAAGCATCTGGCAGGTAGCGGAGATGGCTGGAGGAGGACCTCCGATTTGACCCAGAAGCTGCACCCCGGCAAGCAGAGGCTCCTAACCCCTACCCGCGTCCATGGAATGTACATTCCGCCCGCCATTTCCACAGTGGGAGTCATTTCAACCGTGCAGCCTTGAGGGAGTACTTGTCCTTGAGACCACCTGGACTGTGTTTGGGACTGACCTCCGTGAGGACCACTGTATAAACTTCTGTAAGATTCTGGTGGGCGAGTGTGGAGACCTGCCTCTCTTGCAGCACCCAAGATAAACCGCAGACTTTAGTTCCCTGGCTCATTAGAGTTGCCACCTGGCAATCTGGAGCAGCTGCCCCTTTCTTCAGCCGCTTCGGGGAGAAATTAGTGAGCGCAGGAGACTCTCCACATCCACGCGACAGCTGATCAAAAGCCCTGCGGTGAGGGGGGGCCTGAGGGCTGATCCTCCAGAACCAGCTGCACAGGTTTCCAGGGAGGAGGGAAGAAGGGGTTTCAGAGAGAGGCTGGGCTGCTGCATGAGAACGACCTTCGGTGCTGGCGGAGGGGTTTATAGAGGAAGGGCGGCCGTGTGAGAACTGTCAAGGGAAGTGATGTGATCACGCTCCTTCCATGGGACAGCAAAGCTCTCAGGGGTTGCTGCTGGTGCTTTGTGAGGTACTAGATTGAACTCTGTTAAATCGCTGACATTTCACCATTTTGACCTGCAAAGATAGCAGTTTTATATAGTTCAATGTTACACATTTTGGCCTTTTGTTTCTGATTCTGGACAAGCCGTTGCCTAAACAGTTGGGATTTCCTGGCCTTGTTCAAAGGCCCTCAGAAGTATTGTTGGTGTTCAGTGAATATTTTTAATATCTTAGTTTAGCCAATTAGGCAATGAAGTAAAATTCTATTTATTTTAGACTAGAACTAGATTAACTCAGGATGGCAACTCCAGCCACTTCATGGAGATCAAGGGTACTGATTTGTTGTTGATGAAATCATAACTTTCTGATATCTACTGGAAAAGAAGTGAATAAGGAATGGAGATTAAAGAAGGGGCTGATGGTAAGAATTGCTGGCTGATGTGGACTGCCATGGAGAGGCAGCATAGCATAGACACACCATGTTTCAAAGCAACCTTGGGTGTCCTGGGGCTTATGCTTACGTTTCTTCATCCACAAACTACTTTCTAAGTATCTAAATGTTTCATGAACAGTTCTAGGCACTGGTGATATGGTGGATTTAAATTATGTATTTTTGTGTATCTAGTTCTTGAGTTTTGTAGGGAAAAGTGGAATCATTAACAGATGATTAAACTGCTGTCCAGGAAGATTATCTGTTAATAATCCTGTTCATCAATGTGGCAGAGTAATCTCTCCATGTGGAGAAAGAGTGGAATGGGAGAAAGGATCATTTGAAAAGGCCAATGTGGTGCCAGGCTTAAAAAAAAAATTTATCTGTTTATTTGATTATTCAGGTCTTTTGTAGCAGTGCACGGACTCTCCAGTTGTGGAATGTAGGTTCAGCAGTTGTAGCCTGTGGGCTTAGTTGCTTAAAGGCATGTGGGATCTTAGTTCCCTGACCAGGTATCAAACCCACAGGGCCCATCGGTTGCAAGGTGGATTCTTAACCACTAAATCATTAGGGAAGTCCCCAGACTTCTTTTAATCCTCTCAACCTCTGAGCTTGGAGAAGGAAATGCAACCCACTCCAGTATTCTTGCCTGGAGAATCCCATGGATGGAGGAGCCTGGTGGGCTACAGTCTATGGGGTCGCAAAGTGTTGGACACGACTGAGCAGCTAAACAAAAATAACAACCACCTGTGAGCTAGTTAGGTGTTGTTAGCCCCTTTTAACAGATATGGAAACTGTCTTTCAGAGAAATTGAGAAAATTGCTGGGGGTCACCTAGCTAGAAGGTAATGGAGCAGGGGGTTAAGCCTGGACCTGTTTTCAAAGCCTTAGTTCTTTCATCAACTTCCCTAACATGAAGTGATTTTAGGTTTTGCATGACAAACCTGGGGAATCAAATGCTTATATGTCCAAGGGCTTATTTTCTTTTCATCCATAATGGAACTAGAAGAGTATAATCATAACCATTTTGTTGACAATAGCAACACAAGCTGTAGAGATAGAATTAGACTGTCAAGGCCAGTGACATCTGCCAAAGGCATGAAAATAGCAATTCAAACCCAAGGTTGAGGCAGCAGCATTCCTGGGAGTCAAACAGATTCCATGAGGATTACTATGTTAAGAGAAAGTACAAAGATATTGCTCAGAGTCAGCAAGAATAATGAGAATTTAGTCCTTGTTTTGATGAATTTGTACAAGTTGTAACCCAGAGGTCATGCTGTTGATTTGAATGACGTAAATTACCTTGGCTCCTCTATCCCAAGTATATTTTAAAAAAAAAGAACTACAAGAGTTTGTATGGTTTAAAGCTGCCTATCACATTATGTTTTAAGATACATAATCAGGAGCTAGAGTAAAATATGCAAAGAATTCCATTTTCTTCATTTTAAAGATGACTTTCTGCAGACTTGAGTAAAAAAGACTTGTACTGAAGAGTGCATTCATCTTGAAAAGATATTTTCTTTTTAAAATTCATTGAATTTCCACCATAGCTTGATGTGAGCAAAGAAAACCAGCAACCGTTCTTTTAGTTGGGTGCCAGGGATGTAATGAGTAGAACTGATTTTCTTATCATTTAAAAATGCACAAATCTTGGAGCTGCTTTGATATTTATTATTGATATGAAAAGGGAGTTCATCATGTAATACACCTGTTCCTCCCTCAAGGGGATGACAGGTCCCTGTTATTGTGGCTCTGAAACAGACTGTACTAATGTCCCATCAGATATGCAATTGTCAGGGGGTTATTTACCTCCACTGGCCTGGAATAGGGTCTCTGGGGGCTCAGTGGCGGAATGGTGTAATCTCCAAAAGCTTGTGATCAGCCTTCCATGTTTTGGGGGTGATCCTTTCCTCCCAGATTTAGAAAACACCCGCAGCCAAGCCCTAACTACTTGGGGTTCTTCCTCTCTCTTACATAAGCACCATTAATGGTCCTGTCAGTCTTGATTAATTCTGTGCACAATGATCAAAAGAGTATTTTGACTTTGGGGCAAGTCAAACCATGGTGGACTACGTAACACAGACATAAGGGATAAACATTTATTAAAAGAGAAAAGCCCAGAGCCTGAAGCTGGCAAGGACTGCATAGAAATAAAAGTACATAAACAATGAATTCCAGCTATAGATAAAATGCCACAGGGATGATCAAGTACTTTGGGGTTATTCTATTCTATAATTTTTAATGGTTTTCAAAATCTGAATAATGCTTGGTTACAGTGTTAAAAATTTTTTCCATTAGGTCTTTGTGTGAATAGTATTAGGCCATTAATCCACTGGTGAGTAGCTTATGCAAGGAGAAAGGTCTTTTTATTCTTTTAAACATGAACCTCTTTTGATTTAGTGCTGAAATGACTGGTCATTTGTAAGAATATAACTAATTTCAAGGAAAATGGCAAAGGACATTGTTCTCAAAGGCATTTAATTGGCTCTAAAAGTTTGACTTAGAGAAAAAAAAAAAGTGCTCAGAATACATCCATATGAGGATCCAGTAAAGTGTGACATTTCTGAAAGGATAGAAAAAACTTTCTGATTTCAGTCAGAATTGTCTTTTCTGATGATGTTCTTGCCCAGGGTGGGAAGTATCTATATATGTTTTTTTACCTGCAGCCTAGCATATGATTCATGTTGGATTTGACAATAGGTAATGTAGGTAAGATGGGCATTATCAATCAGTTTTAGGAAGAGAGGAAAATGGAAATCAGAGAAGTTAAAAGATTTGCTACTGGTCATGCAGTTAAAAAAAAAAAAAACAACGAAATTCTTGAGCATGAACCTTGGTCATTCTGATACAAATGATTCTTCTTTTTATGTAAAGGGCCCAGGACCCCCATTACAGGCACAGTGATTGGTTCTCACCCCGAGTACCAGCACCCTGCTTCCAAGGTTCCATCCCCATTCAGAGCTTTTCCAGCAAGCTGTGCTTAAGGAGGGATGTCCTTGAACAGAACTTTTCTGCTCTGGTGTGGCTCTCTCCTACCCTCCCCCAGCCCCTCTGTCATATCAATAGTTCGAAGTCTGAAAGAGACACCATGTCAGCAACTGGTGTGGGAAGCAGCTGCACATTTGGAAGTGGCCTCCTGGAGACATGGAAGAGGGGCAGGGGACTGGTAGGACAGTTTTAACCTTACCTTCTTATTGTATAAAATGAAACTAGACTCAGAAATACCTCTCCCATAAGGTTCTTCTCAACAATTTCCTGAATCAAAGAGGTTTGGTCCCACTACTCTATTCCTTCCTTTGCTTATTCCTCATGTCTTGATGGAGGCCAGACTCTGAGCCTGCCCTCAGGATGTGCACAGTCTTCGGGGGACACAGATGAGAGAAAAGAAACCAGTGCAGCTAAAACCTTGTGAGTCCCAGAAAGTCATATATCTCTTGTCCCCAACCCTATCATGCTCTTTGAACATGACAGCAGCATTGGATGGTTTTGCCTCCTCCTGACTGTGATGTCCTCAAGTGTTTCTGGAAGCCCCTGGAATGTGTCTCCTCTGTGGTCATAAACAAGCCTGATTGGCTTCCACGTAGCATCTGCTGTTTCTTCCTTCTCCTCTCCAGCCTGCCTATTCTGGATTTTGTTGTGTCCCACCAGAAACCAGTGGTTATGTGCTAGGCCAGGAGGTGTGAGGGCCTTCTTTGCGTCACCCTCTGCTGGAGGGCCTCCAGCGGCTTACAGAGTTCTTAGGGAAATAGCTCTTTCAGGTTGAATTCCCAGCTTTCTCTCCGTAGACCCAAGCTGGAGTCAATGTGAAATGTCTCCGGACCAGAGACAAACTTCAGTGACAGCCACTGTGTGGTCATCAGAATTTCCCTCCACTTCTGACTACCACCATGTCTCTTCAATAGAGTAAGTTTTCTATCTGTGCCCATAGTTCCCCTTATAGGCCAGTCAATTCCTTATGTCAGGCTTCTTGGGAAGTCCACTCATGAGTTCTGCTGCATGCTTGAACCCCTGCAGGCAGTTGGGACTATGCTGAGATGGTGCTATGTTAGCAGAGAGTTCGGGGAGAGGGCCCTGGCTGTACCCCCACAGCGCTCTCCCACTCTTCTGTGGAAGGAAGTCTTGGGAGGCTCAGTCCTGGATGCAGTCTCTTTGAGAGGTTTGAAACCCTGTTTAACAAGGAGCAAGACAATTTTTCTTTCTATGGTTGGAAATAAAAGACATATCACGATTATGTTGGCTGCATGAATGGAAAGGACAGCACTTACTCATCCTGAAGTGTAATCAGTGGAAGAATAAAATGATGTAAGATCATTTGTTAATTTGACAGGACAATGAGGTGAAGAAAGCAGGAAGGCATTAAAGATCTGACATAAAGGGGTGACTAGGGAGAGTACAGAAAACAGAGAAAATGGATGCAAGCAGAAATGTAGCGAAAACCACCCAATTTTGATGGTGGTAAAGCTTTCTCTTCAGTTGGGTGTGGCTTCATATTGGCTGTGCCCAGAGGTCCTTCTTTGGGAGACAGTGCCAACCCTACAATTTATGATTTTAACAGTGATTTTTTTCTTAAAAGCACAGATTACCTCCTATGTCCAAAAGTGTGATAGTTGGTGTGATCTAGGAAAACATTTCATTCAACATTTGCTGCATATTTATTGAGGACTTATGTTTCAGGCATTGTCTTGAACATGGGTGGGTTTATATGGCATAAGCCAGAACAATTCCTAGACGGCACCAGCAGGCTTTGCACACTAACATGGAATTCATAACAAATTTTTTTGCCAATGGTAGTAGACATAGAAAAAGGAACCTAGAGTGAGGGAAAGGGGATGAAAGGTTTTTATAACTTATCAAAATCTGAGTGTGGGCACTTCATTTTGTCTTGGCAGACCTTGCAGAATATTATAATAATGATGAGTTAATCTGTCTGGGAGTGGACACTCTTGAGTAGGGCTCGTGTCATGGAAAAGCACTGGCCTGACAGCCAACAGGCCTGTGTCTAAGTTCTCACTCTGCCACTCACTGGGTGTGTTCTCTTGAGCAAGTCATCGATGATATTCATTCCTCTGATACCTAGTTTCCTCATCTACAAAATTTGAAATTAAGCACAAGCTACAAGCGGTCCCTTCTAGTTTAAGATTTAGTCATATTTAGAACCTTGTGTTCATTTATTTCTTCATTTAACAATATTTGCTAAGAGATTGGCATGTGTCAATGCACTGTGCATGTCATACACAGTGGCAATGGGTAAATATTGATAAATAAAGACAAAAAGCTTGACTTGTAGAGCTTACATATGAGAGGGAGAGACAGACAACAGATAAGTCAGCATCCAAATAATAAATAAATAGATATATCAGCATGATTGGGGCTAAAAAGTGAATAGGTGGGATGATGAGATAAACAATAATTGTAGGGAGTGGCCCTTCAGAAAAGAAAGCCAAAGAAGTCCTTTCTTGATCTAGATAGTAGACACAGTATATGTTTGTTTGTGAGAATTTCATAATTGGGCAATCTTCAGGATGTATATTTCAGGGAAAAAAAGATTTATTGACTTTAACAAAAAGGCCGGTTAAAATTGTGTGCATATATTTTAGAGATTCAACTAGTTCTGTGGGTCTGCTGGGATTAACAGCAGTCTCCCCCTCTCTCTTTGTCCTATGTTTCCCCTTCCCTTGGGGAAAACTTTTTTCCTCTTAGATAGATATGTTCGGAGAAGGCAATGGCAACCCACTCCAGTACCTTTGCCTGGAGAATCCCATGGACGGACGAGCCTGGTAGGCTATAGTCCATGGGGTCGCTAAAAGTCGGACACAACTGAGCGACTTCACTTTCACTTTTCACTTTCATGCCTTGGAGAAGGAAATGGCAACCCGCTCCAGTGTTCTTGCCTGGAGAATCCCAGGGACTGAGGAGCCTGGTGGGCTGCCGTCTATGGGGTCGCACAGAGTCAGACACGACTGACGCGACTTAGCAGCAGCAGCAGCAGATAGATATGTTGGAACCTCCTTGTGTTTATGGTTTGCAGTATTTTAGCTTTCTTTCCTCCTCTTGCCCTGGACATAGATGTACCTTTCCAATTTTCCTGATACAGACTTATCTTCAGCTTGATTAGAGTAATATTCAGTATTCATATTATTATGACCCCACGTACACATTTCATAGCTAAACTGTGATTACTTAAAATCACATGGGATGACTTCTTTTATGCACAACTTTTTGCTTTTCCTTGAAATAATAGTTATCTTGTTTTTGAACTATTTCCCATGTTAGTATCCCTTATTTAGTCTCAAATTATTGTTGTTTGTCCTCCAGTTGTTGATATATCCTCTCATAATAGCCATTCACATCAGGCATGCTATCAGTTTCATGTTCTTAGAGAAGGCTCTCCTGGACTCTTCCAAGCTGTGCCATCTGAGGTTGGCCTCTGTGCCTGTGGCCATCTCTCATCCTTCACCTCGCTCCCTCGCTCCCCAGTTGGAATGGTTTCATCAATTGAACATCGTTTCTTTTTGTTGGTTTTATCCCTCATTTCACTGGAACATGTTTCTAATAGCTCCTTGGAAAAGGGTTCATTGGAGGTAGACTTATTGAAACTTTACCTATCTAAATATATCTTTATTCTCTTTACCCTTGTTTGGTAATTTGGTTGTAAGGCTTTCTAGATCAGAAATCATCACCAAGAATTTTGAAGGCATTGCCTCCTTCCAGTCTTTGCCTCTACCTTCTGGTGCTGGTGTTGAGCTGTCCAGAGCTACTGTGGTTGGTTTTTTGTTTTTTTTCTCTCTGGAAGCCTTTAAGACCGGCTCTTTGGCCCTAGTAAACTGAAATTCATATCAAATGTACCACGGTATGATACTGTTTTTGTACATGATGTCACTCACTTTGTTGGACCTTTGAATCTGAGTACTCAATATCTTTTTTTCCTGGAAAATTTTCTTGATTATTTCATTGTTGATTTCCTCCTGTTAGTTTTCCCTCTTCTTTTCTGTTTAGAAGTACTGTAATTGAAATGTGAGGCCTCCTGGACTGTTTATCTAATGTTTTTATTTTATTTTTTTCCTATTTAGCATCTATTTGTGTTTTTATCTTTCTAGAAGATACCCTCAATTTTACCTTCAAGATTTTCTATTCAGTTTTTCTTTTCTCCTATCCTGATTTTCATTTCCAGAGCCCATTTTTTTTGTTTGTTTTTTGAGTGTCCTTAAAAAAAAAAATTCCATCCTTCTTTCTCGTCATTTTCTCTTAAATCTCTAGAGCTGTGAGTGTTGTTGTTTGGTAAGTTTTCTTTTTCTCTCTGTGTAGTTCTCTGTTTCTCACAAATAGTCTCCCTGCAGCCCTAGTCTTTAAAAATTGGTTTCTGTCTTATTAGAATCTTTTCACTAAGTAGATGGTAAGCTTGTGTTGTATGCTCACTGAAGAGTGATGGCCTAAAAACTGATTATGTGAACATGTGGGTGGGGCTTATTAACTCTAAGCAGATCACTCCAAGGGTGATCTGGCTGAGATTTTTTTGTAGGAGAATCCTGGATGTTCATCATTTTGGTTGAAGTTTTTCCAGATTCAGTTTTCCAGTAAGTGGGTTTTTTTTTTTTTTTTTTTTTTTTTTTTTTTTACAGTTTTCCAGTAAGTTTTTCCAGTCAATTTGTGGAGAGTGAGGGTGGGGGAAAGTAGTCTAGGATGTCTAAGCATAAATCACGCAGGCCTTCTCATTCCCTTCATTGCCCTCAAGGGAGCATGATGCTCCCTGTCCAGGAGTCCCATATTTCATCTTTTCTGGAGAGAAACTTCTGGTCTGCTAGGATCAGGCAGGAGAGAGAACAGCCGCCCAGTTGCAGAGTCTGGGAGGGACTTTTTACACAGTTTTGAATTATGTTCCCTGTTTTATGCCCCCATTCATCCCACTCCCTGAGGTACCTAGGGTCACCATTTTAGGAGCCATTTGAAATTCTGCAGTGTAAAGAAGGCGTGTCTTGGCCCACATAGAGCCAACTCAGGAGGCATCTTTCTCAGAACTGCAATCAGTTCTTACACTTTTCATTGCTTTCAGCCTCCAAAATTTTATTACTGGGATTTCCTTTTCTCTTTTCCCTATCATTGTAGGTTTATGTCTTTTTGAAAAATCACTTTGCTATAAATTTAGTGAGGTTTCAGGAGGGAATAAAAGTCAATATGTATGTTTAAGCCCCCGTTTTTATCTGTATGCTCCTATGTGAAGCCTTCAAGGCATGGATGTGACATGAGCTGACTTATGTTTTAAAATATTATTTCTCTGATTTGTTGGAGAATGGACTGGAGAAGAACAAGCAAGATTGCTGCACTCTGTACAAGAAGAGACAAAGATGGGGCCAGGTAGGGGCAGGAGAGCCCAAAAGAAATGCGTGGCTGTAAAGCGTGCTTAGTGTGTACAAACAAAGGACTTGCTAATGGTGAGAAATGAGGGAGAGGGAGTAACATGGGCGAGTGCTACAATTGTTGCTTGATCAACTGAGTGCATGAAAGTGTTATCTACCAAGATGGAGAAAACTGGGAGATAAAGGCACTTCATATTAGAGACAAATAGTAATTTCAGTGTTGCTCAGAGTTTTTTGTAGACCTGGGCTCCAAAGATTACTGTACAGTGAGAAAGCAATTCTTATATGGTTTTATCTCTGGGCTGTTTGTTTTCATGATGGTAGCTTATAGGTACTTAAGTGGCAGAAGAGTAAAAGTGCTGAATGTGGTGCTGACATATTCCCAAATGCTGCTCTAAGTAAATGTTCCTTTTTGTTGTTTTCCCCTCAGGTAATGCTGTACATTGCAGTAAGGTATGGGCTTTAATCTAGGAATGAATCTAACAAGTCACAAAATCTAAAGGCATTTTTTCTAACTTAAGAATCACCCATATGAGTCTTAAAATTCTTAAATATGCTTTTCTCATTCTCACAGCAATATTTAATATCATTTGACTTGACTTTATTTGTTTTATTTATTTAAAAGCAAAAGAGCTTGTTAATTTAGCCCAACAAATAACCAACATTGTTAAAAAATGAACTGAAGTTGCTGTATTCATTTGACATTCAAAGTAGGTAATTTGGTAATAATTATGTAATCCCTTAATTGACTTATTTTATGGACACAGATAGTGATATGGAGACAATTTTACAGACCATCACCTTAAAACAACAACCACCACACTTCCCTTCATCACTCAAAACTATTTTCCATACCACTTTGTCTTATTACCATGACAATCTTCATAAACTCGTTTAAGTTCAGTTCAGCAAATCACTTAAGGCACTGTTTATTGTGTTTTCATTGACTGTTTTATAGAATTACCTACTTATAAAGAAATTACATATTAAAAATTCTGTTCTAAGGATGTCAGGAGTAAATCTCCTGCTGAAGTCTGGGAAACTTATGACTAAAATGCTCGAACCTACAAATGATATATTCCTTCCTGAGGAAAATGGTTCCCCACCCCCACCCCAACCCCACCCCACCCAGAAGAACTTGTCCCTAGGCTAGAAGATGAAAGTGTGAATGAAAAGCCACTTGCTGAAGAAGGGGGGAAAAAGGAGAGGAAGAAAGTGCTAGATATCCCAATGTTAGATCATAACTATTCAGTAATGCTACCTACCAATATAAAAATAAAGAAGGTAAGGAAGAAAGGAAATGATTTATAGTTTATAGTTTGTTATAAATTCTAGATTATAGCATGTAGAAATCTATCAATAATCTTACTTAGAAGTTAATAGTAAATAAGAGTTACCTGTAACTATGCAATTAGATGACTTGTTTCCTAGACTCTCCTTTCATTCAAACTCTCACTGCCACCTCCCGTCCCCATCCTAGTGGTTAAATGGAAATGTAGATATGATTTACATGGGTAGCCAACATATGCAAACCAACCTAAAAATAGATAAAACTATTCTGAGTTCTGGTAAGTATTATTTTACCTTTCTTTGGATCTCAAAGTCCAAGGATGTTATACTTCAGACTGGCTCTTGCTTCCTCTCTTATCCAGATGCTTTTGTGTAAGGAGGCCAATGAGTTCTTTGTGTCGTAGTCTACAAGAACAAACACATTTCTTAACAGTGCCCACATTACTCTTATACCTCAAGCTTGGCTAAGAGAGCAAGGTCATGGCCAAGACATTGTATAAACAGAACAACAAACAAGCCCACATGGGAAGGAGGCATAGAATTATTTTTTCTGCCTTTGTGAATGCCCCAGGAGTCAGAAATGCAAGGTTGATTTTGCATTTCAAAGTGAGACTGTAACGTTTTTCCCAAATGTACAAGAATTCTAATCAAGAGCTGTGAATTTTTAAAATAAACTCTAGCAATTTCCAAAGTTTTATAGACCATTTGGGGAGAATGAAGGACAGGTAGTAATACATAAATATTGAAATACCTTTAGTCACTATTCTAAAAATAAAATCACACTATAAAAGTATTTGATTTTTAGAAAAACACAAAGACTGCAGAGAAAAAGTTTTCATTTGATTTTTCCTTTTTTTCTGGCTTATTTCCTTTCTGACCTTCCTTCCTTGAGCTATTACATGAGTCTCATGAGTTATTATACCTTGGAGAGCCATCTCTTTAAGAGACTGAAATCTCAATGTTCAATTGCTATATTCATTTCAGAAAATAATAGTTCCACACTAAACCTGTCAGGCACTTTTTTTAGGCACAGTTTAGAGCATGGACAGGAATGAACAAATCACATAAGTATTTTTGCCCCATGGAACTTACATGAGTGGCAAAGAGTACAGAAAACAGTACTATTAATTTAAACATAGAACACATTAGATAGTGATAAGCGCTAAGGAGGAAAATGAAACGGGGGAGGATATAGAAGATGAAGGGGCTGCAGTTGTAAACGGGGCTGTCAGGGAAAGTCTGTTTGAGAAGATGCCACTGGAATAAAGGCCTGAAGGAGACAAGGAGGCAGCCACACAGAGATCTGAGTGGACGGGAGAGCAAGTCCAGAGCCCTGTGCAGGGGTGTGACTGGCAAACAGAAGGAGCAGAAGAAGGCAGGTCAGGCTGGAAGGAGGTAGCTCGTAAGAAGCAACAGAGGAGTGATACAGGTGAAGTTCTACAGAGCCTTGCAGGCCATCATAAGGACTTCTGCTTTCTCTCATGTGAGCCAGGAAGGCATATGTTGAGGAGTGTCCAGGATACAGGGCTGAGAATCAAGTCGGGATTGGTGATGGCAAAAGAGGGACCACAGTTGGGAAGCTCCTTCTTCATCCAGGTGAGGAACGAGGTGGCTTGGGCTGGTGAAGCACAGTAGAGGTGGCAAGGGGTGCTCAGACGCTGGATCTCTTTTGAAGAAAGAGAGTTGGGAGGATTTGTGATTGAATGGATGTGAGGGATGAACAAAGGAGAGGCCTTGAAGATGACTCTAAGATATCAGGTCTGAGATGCCAGAAGGGACACATGTGTCTTCCTGAGAAGGGAAGACTGTGGGGGAAGTGAAGCTGAGGGGAAGAGAGAGAGTTCAGTTTGGACTTGTAATATCAGAAATTACCACTAGACATCCACACAGAGATGTCAAGTGCACTGTTGGGTATTAATTTTGGAATTTAGGGGAGTAAACTGGCCTAGAGATAGAAATTAGGGAGGTGTCAACTCATAGATGATATTGATAATTCTGAGACTGATAATGTGGACAGAGAAGGGAATTATTCCAAGCATGGGGCCTGGGGTTGGAAGAGGGCAAGAAGCAGCAAAGATGAGTAAGAAGGAGTAGCTAGTGAGGCAAGAGGAAAACCAGGAGTGCAGGGTGCTCTCAAAGTCAGATGAGGAGTATATTAGATGGAGGAGAGCATGGTTGGGTCTATGCGTGTCTACTTACGGGAAAGAGCCAGTAGAGAAGGGAAAGCTGGCCCTGTAGGAGAGAGAAGGGATGACTGCTGGAGTGATTTCCATCAGAACCCAAGGAGATGGGGTGCAGAATATAAGTGGGGGAGGAATGGTTAATTACGAGAGAACAGGTCATCTACGGTAACAAGGAGGACAAACCTATGTAGGGAATAAGGAGACTGGTGATGGGAGTATTTCACACCTTCTGTTTTTCCATGAAATAGAAGTGAAGTCTGTGGCTGAGACCGGGGATGGGTTGGGGATGTCTTGAAGGTTTGAAGAGGGAAGAGTGGGAAGGTGGGAAGAATGGAAAGACTAGGGAAGCAGAGCATTGTCTCTGGACACGCAAAAGGCCCCTTCAGGTCTGAGTCATGAAGTTATAGCAGGACTAGTCAATATGGCTATGGGTTTTGTTTCAGTCACATTTAGCTAACTGGGTGTAAGTGTGGAGAAGGAGGAGTTAGATTTAAACACAGTCAATGTTTCTCCCAGAAAGAAGACTCATGATATCCAAACTCTTAGGAGCTGCCAGTATGTACCAGAGTTGTTGGCTAAAATATAATGGAAAATAGCTTCTCAAAGCTATTACTGTCTCTGATCTCTTTCTTCCTGTGAATATTACCATGTCAGCAAAGAGCCAGAACTTCCAGCTTATGTTCTGATATGTCTATCCTCAGATAACTAGGCTTGCTGGCCAAGGGCTCTAACCCAGTAGCCATGGGTGCAGGATTCAAGTCATGACTCTTGAAAGTCCCATTTGCTGGGAAAGCACAGCTGCTGAACTCATAGACCGCAGCTGTGTCTCTGCTCGAGTTCATGTTTGCATATAGCTTCTTTTACTCAGGCTGCTCTGCTGGCATGTCACTTAGCCCTCACATCAGCACACTGAATGCCTCGCAGGCTTGCTATGTTAGCATCCAGTTCACAACTATAGCTCCTTATCCCGGCTTATATTTTGTGTCCTGTTCACAAATCCTCAGCTTAATCTTCATATCCTGTCTATTGTCTCATGTTGCTCTAATAAGTGCTCCCTGACAAGGTGGCCTTTCTTCGGCCTTCCTTTCCATTTATTAACTGCTCTTTCCCTTTCAGCTCACTCCACAGGCAACTGACCTGGACAGCAGCCTTACCCAGTATAGGCCAATCCTTGTGGCTGGTGGCCTATAAAGCTGGCCCCTGTGTTTGTTATGCATGACAAGCCTGCCTGGAGCCTGTGGAAAGCAATGAGGTATCAACTGTGTGTAGGTGTCTAAAGAATAATGTGAATAATGTGAAGTCTTTTACTTCTCTGCTTTTGAATGACAAATTTCTGCGAAATACAAATCACTGTTAGCCTGGTTGGGTGAGGCAGAGGAGACTGGAAGGGTAGTTGTTCAGAATCAGGGTTTCTGAAAAGGTGGTATTTGGATTCTCTGCCAGATAATTGTTTGTCAAAAATAGAAATTTCTGGATCCTATCTACTGAATCGGTATCTTTGGAGGTGGGGCCAGAATCTTTAGTGTTGCTTATTTGATTAGGGCCAGTGAGATAGACATGCTAAAGTTTCAGGACTACTAGTCTAGAGCAGTGGTTCCTAAGCCACTCTCTCAGGATGGTTACAGTGCAGATTTGCGAACTCCATCCCAGACACACTGCATCAGACTATGGGGCGGGGCCTGAGACTGTGTTAAAACAATAATACCCATTTCAGAACAATACCAGTAACAAAATCAACAGCACTTCTCAAGTGATTCTGATGATTATCCAGGCTGGAAATGTCAAGTGTTCCTTATGCCAAGCCCTTTTCCAGTTCATATGAAAAAGATCCTTTGTGCTAGAAAACTTTCTTACACAGTAAGAGCGCAGCAGCTTAGGGCGCTGGCTGCTGTTCCACTCCTGCGAAGTTTTAGCTCAAGATGCATCTCAAACTTACATTGCTAACTGAGGGCCTGCCAGCTTTCGCTTAAAGCTCAGTCTCCCAAACCCAGTTGTGTCACCTGCAGGAGATTTGGAAGAACATAGATTAGGAAACTCCAACCCAGACCTGCTAAATTGTGGTCTCTGGGAGTTGAGTCCAGAAATCCCATCTTTTCAGGAACACCTCAGATTACTACAAGTCTGAGGCAGGTGATTGCAGCTATGAAATTAAAAGACGCTTACTTCTTGGAAAAAAAGTTATGACCAACCTAGATAGCATATTCAAAAGCAGAGACATTACTTTGCCGACTAAGGTCCATCTAGTCAAGGCTATGGTTTTTCCTGTGGTCACGTATGAATGTGAGAGTTGGACTGTGAAGAAAGCTGAGCGCCGAAGAATTGATGCTTTTGAACAGTGGTGTTGGAGAAGACTCTTGAGAGTCCCTTGGACTGCAAGGAGATCCAACCAGTCCATTCTGAAGGAGATCAGCCCTGGGATTTCTTTGGAAGGAATGATGCTAAAGCTGAAACTCCAGTACTTTGGCCACCTCATGAAAAGAGTTGACTCATTGGAAAAGACTCTGATACTGGGGGGGATTGGGGGCAGGAGGAGAAGGGGACAACAGAGGATGAGATGGCTGGATGGCATCACTGACTCGATGGACGTGAATCTGAGTGAACTCCGGGAGTTGGTGATGGACAGGGAGGCCTGGCATGCTGCGATTCATGGGGTCGCAAAGAGTCGGACACAACTGAGCGACTGAACTGAACTGAGGCAGGTTTGGAGATCACCAGTCTGTGCCCAGTGGTGTGCAACCTTCCAGCCTTCTGGTGTGTGGAGGGGCCATAACAGCCCTTTCGAGGTGCCCTGGGAACTGCCAGGTTGATCAAAATGCAAATGAGCCTGCAAATGATACATTTCCCGATCATATCACACCTGACGCTTTGTGCTGCCTCTTACCTAACTAACATCTTTGTCCATGGAAGCAATTTAAGACTTCCTATGATCTTACCTCAGCTCCCAGCATCCTTGTTTGTTCAAGGATGCTGCTGCTACCTCACTGCTGCTACCACCTGCCCTGCTATGTGGCCGCTCCAGAGCCCTGTCACTACTGTATCTGGCCACTGAAACTGGAATTGTTTGTTTCCCAGAGTTATATGTGTCTATGATTGTAGGATTCTAGCTTCTATAATAAGATGTATATGACATCTTAGCTGTTCTCAACATGATGTATTTACTAAGCACAGCAAAACTTCTGGCCAGTTCCCTAACTGGGGCAAAGATGGAATTAGGACCTGGTAAAAGGTTGAGCTAAAAGAACATTCTTTAGGAACTGCAGTGGCATTGTTCTTAAGTGTAAGTGATAACCTGGCACAGAAGCTGGGATGGGCTTTTTGTAAGGGAGGCATGTAGACAACCATTCATTGTCAGTACAAATGGTGTTTGAATGGATAGCCTAAAAAAGAGCTTCCCTGGGCTTCCCTGGTGGTTCAGACGGTAAAGAATCAGCCTGCAAAGTAGGAGCCCTGAGTTTAATCCCTGGGCTGGGATGATCCCCTGGAGGGAGGGCATGGCAACCCACTGCAGTATTCTTGCCTGGACAGAGGAAGTATTCCATGGACAGAAGAACCTGGTGAGCTACACTTCATGGGGTCTCAAAGAGTCGGACACAACTGAGCGACTAAGCACAGCAACAACAACAAATGGTGTTTGAAAGAATAGCCTAGCAAACAGCAGCTTGAAACAGGTTATTAGTTTTAGCTTTACTTTGGACTAGTCACTATCTTTGGATTATTTCCAGTCATTTATTTTCATGTATGATGGCAAAGCAAAGTTCAGTTCATTGTGGCCAGAATTATCCCAGATTTTGAATTTTAAAAGTCAAAGTAAGGTTTATTAAATTGATAAAATGGTCATTTTCTCTCTGAATTTACATTTTATTGTTTTTAAGAAGAAAAATGAAAGTTTCCAAAATAGTTGCTCTTTATTACATAAGTAATTAATGTGAATTGTAGATAATTAGAAATTACAAGAAATGTGAAGAAGAGAATAAAAGTTCTCTACCCCAAAAAACAACTATTAATATTTTGAAGAAAAGCCTTTCAGACATTTAATACATAGACAAACACACACACACACACCACAAACTACGTATTGTTATGGAACATGTGAATGATTTTAGAGACTGGGATTTCTTGCACCTAGCTCTGCCTGCAATACTTCACCTACCCTTTCGTAAGTTTTCTTCTCATCATTCAGTGTCTCAGATCAAATGTCACTTCTGTGAGGCCCTTCTGATTACCCAGTCTAAGGCTGCACCCCATTTTCCAGTCATTCCATCACATTACCTCCTATGTCACTGTCTCCAGGGTTTATACTTGTTTCCTGTCTTCCTCACTACAGTGTGAGTACCATCATTCTGTCCTGTGGTTCACCGTATCCCAATTTCCTGGGCAAATCCAGAGTAGGGGTTTAAGAGGTGTTTGTAGAGTAAGTGAGGAAATGACTGACTGAGGAAAATCCATCACTTGTAATAGACCCAGAGGGGTCTTAAAAGTACTGCTGGGGTGTGTGTGTGTGTGTGTGTGTGTGTGTGTGTGTGTGCATGCATGCATGCTTGGTGGCTCAGTTGTGGCTGACTCTTTGCGACCCCCATGGATGGTATAGCCCACCTGGCTCCTCTATCCATGGAATTTTCTTGGGCTCTGCTGCTGCTGCTGCTGCTGCTAAGTTGCTTCAGTCGGGTCCGACTCTGTGCAACCCCAGAGACGGCAGCCCACCAAGCTCCCCCGTCCCTGGGATGCTCCAGGCAAGAATAATGGAGTGGGTTGCCATTTCCTTCTCCAATGCATGAAAGTGAAAAGTGAAAGTGAAGTCGCTCAGTCGTGTCCGACTCTTAGTGACCCCATGGACTGCAGCCCACCAGGCTCCTCCATCCATGGGATTTTCCAGGCAAGAGTACTGGAGTGGGGTGCCATTGCCTTCTCCGTTCAAATGGCAAATAGCAAAACTTAGAAAAGTTTGTCTCAGACCCTGATTGAGGGTTTCATACAATTCAAATTACTCTAAAATTACCTTAGAAATTTAGATTCATAACCTCATTTTTAGTTATAGTTTTGTCTCTTTCAGATTAATTGTTTAGACTGAAAATTTATGGTTACTCATCAGTTTCCAGTAGTTGACTCCAGAAAAACATGGGTAATTTTTCCAAATAGTATTGCTTTTTGTGTCTTTGCTTCGGCTCACTGGCACCTCCTTCTCTGTGATTTAAAATTATGAAAAATGAACAATATGTTGAGATATAAAATTATGCATGAATGCCCAGGCTATAAACTAGCTAGCTGACAATGAAGTTACTGTGAAAAATGTCTATAGTAATACTTTCCTTTCACATCGCATAAGACCTTGACTTGAGGCAGATAGAAAATTTAATTATAGGTCCCTTAATTTTAATACTTTGTGTGTGTGTGCGGGGGGAGGTGGGAAGAACAGGGTCATTACTCCCATTTCAGAGATAAAATAATTGAGAAGCAAGTATTTTAAATTGAATTAAGTATTTTAATTGAATTTTTGTGTGAGAAGTGTAATTAACTTGGAAGATTTTATCTATTATTCAGTTTCTCTAGTAGTCAGGGTACACACTGGATTGCATGTGAAATACCTAAGGGATTTATACACAAATAGGTAGCCATTCTCCTTCTTTCCTGGGTGTTTTGTGGTTGTTGGGAAAAGGCTTCTTTTTATTGCCTTTCCTTTCAAGTGTAATATAAAAATGAAAAGATCAACTCAAAGGTAGTAGTTTATACTTCTAAGTGACTATTAAGGAAATGCATCTTGTTGCTGTTGTGATCAGGAGCTGCTTAGCAATCAGCCCTTAGTGAAATTATAAAGTGGGTTAACCTTGTCCCTGTCTTTCATCCCGAGCTGCTTCCCACTCCACTCACCTAGGTTTCCTTCCCTAACCACTACTCCTCTGAGGTGGTGGAGACCTTATACTTGTTGAAAGGCCTGTTCTAACCTTGGCTTTCTGGTGGACCTTTGGAATGTTCTTCTCTAGGCATTCACCATTCTCAAAGAAAGCTTGCTCAGCACCTGGTCTAAGTGAGTCTTTCGTGCATTTATTCTCAATCACATCCCTCTGTTGTTTTCTTTTATAGCATGTATCATAATCAGTAGGTATCTTGTTTTTTCATTTCCTCATTTATTCAGCCTCCCCCATGGGACATAATTTCCATAAAAACAAAGACTCTGCTTCAATCATCTGTGTATCCTCTGCCTTCCAAACCAACAAGGACTTAGGTCTGTCCCCTCATTTTGGGTATTTATTTAGAAAGGGAATAATAATGCCTTTGAAGGGATGGGGAAAAAACAAAGCTTCATGAGCCAGAGATACTTTTTAGGCTCCAGGAGCTGCAGACAAAAAAGCATGTTGTGTGGAGAAGAGAATGAAAAACACTCATACATTAATGGGGTCATTTGTAACTTAAGTGAGTAATAGCAGATGTATTTATCTAAAATATTTCCTGCAATAGACATGTTTTATGACTTCATGGTTCTCTGAAATATATTTGCCTAACTTTGGATTTAACACAAGCCCTGGGGTTATGGAGTAACTGTCCAGCTGGGGAAAGGCAGCTTCAGCCATAAAACACTTTGATGTTTCTAAGAGAGCCAGCCTACTTTATCCTTCCCCTTTTTGAACTTCATTTCTCTTCTCTCCTTTTTCCTCCCATCCCTTCTTTTTTTTTCTCACAACTAAATGATATCAAAATAGTACATGCTAGTAGTAATGCTATTAAAATAATAGTACTATTAAAAGTCAAATGATAATAAAGGGTTTATGTATCAAAATATGGCAATTTCTTGTTTCAACCTCTCTATTCTCCTGACTCCTTCTTCCAGGAAACACCCACTTTTGACTCTTTAAGTTGTTCCTTCTGGCATTTATAGATTTCCATGCTCTTAAATAATATGTGAATATTGCTCTCTTTTGATTCATCAATTAGAAACAATCTATTGAGCTTCTAATACGTTAGATGAGGACTTAACTCTCTTATATTACCATACTCTCTGCTCCCCTATTCTCCTCATATAATTATATTATAAATTTTGGTTAAATATATATTGTGTTAGCATTAGTATACCTGCAAGTTTTAGTCCCTGAAATTTGTAGCATCTTGGGTTTCCCAGAGCAGACCCTGGGGGCAAGGATTCCAGTAAAAGATTCTTTGAGAGGCACAGGAAGCACCAACAAGGAAGCAGGAAAGTGATCAGAGGAAGCAGAGACAGTCATAAAGTGTGCGTTGTCAAGTGGTCACCACTGTGGGCAATAGAACTTCAGTCCCAGGGAGGGACATTCTGGGAAATGGTGTGGAACACACTACTCATGGCATCCCACCTGGAGGGTGAGGAAGCTGGGGTGTTGATAGAGTAACTCCTGTCAGAAGTCTGTGGAGGGCTATTCCCAAGGATTGTTAGTTCCTCAACACTTCCAGCCTGCTGTGTGCAAATTCTGGTAGTTAAAAGTTGGCTAAGAACACCAACCATGTAGTCCACTATGATTATATATTTATACTTTTACCCTGAAATTAAGAATTGCTCTTTAAAATTTGCTTAATTTTCTTGATGCCTATTGCAAATTTTCACCATGACTTCCAACAGTTTCTCAACATGAGATTTTACAAAGTTAATCACATCAAGTAATCTGTCAACTCGTTTTTTTTGAGACACTCCAGTTCAGTTCAGTTCAGTTGCTCAATCATGTCTGACTCTTTGCGACCCCATGAATCACAGCACACCAGGCCTCCCTGTCCATCACCAACTCCCGGAGTTCACTCAGACTCATGTCCATTGAGTCAGTGATGCCATCCAGCCATCTCATCCTCTGTCGTCCCCTTCTCCTCCTGCCCCCAATCCCTCCCAGCATCAGACCTTGCTTCTATCACCAGTCACATCCACAGCTGGGTATTGTTTTTGCTTTGGCTCCATCCCTTCATTCTTTCTGGAGTTATCTGTTCACTGATCTCCAGTAGCATATTGGGCACCTACTGACCTGGGGAGTTCCCCTTTCAGTATCCTATCATTTTGCCTTTTCATACTGTTCATGGGGTTCTCAAGGCAAGAATACTGAAGTGGTTTGCCATTCCCTTCTCCAGTGGACCACACTCTGTCAGACCTCTCCATCATGACCTGCCTGTCTTGGGTTGCCCTGCGGGCATGGCTTGGTTTCTTTGAGTTAGACAAGGGTGTGGTCCTAGTGTGATTAGATTGACTAGTTTTCTGTGAGTATGGTTTCACTGTGTCTGCCCTCTGATGCCCTCTTGCGACACCTACCATCTTACTTGAGTTTCTCTTACCTTGGGTGTGGGATGTCTCTTCACGGCTGCTCCAGCAAAGCACAGCTGCTGCTCCTTACCTTGGACGAGGGGTATCTCCTTACCGCCACCCTTCCTGACCTTCAACGTGGGATAGCTCCTCTAGGCCCTCCTGCGCCTGTGCAGCCACTGCTCCTCGGGTTGCTCCTCCCGGCCGCCGTCCCTGGCCTCCAGCGCGGGGTGGCTCCTCAGGGATACCGCCCCTGGCCTCGGGCATGAGGTGGCTTCTCCCGCCTGCCCCTGGCCTCGGACACGTGGTAGATCCTCTCAGCCACCGCCCCTGACCTTGGACTTGGGTAGCTCCTCTCAGCTGTTCCTGCGCCGTCACCTCCTCGAGACACTCCTGGTGGCTTCAAATGTCCCCAGTGGATTCCATGCTCTTAGAGTCTTTTGCACAGTTGATATCCTGGTATTGTCTGTATGCTCATCCCATGAATGGGGTTTGCCTTCTGACCTGGACTCCTTTCTTTCTTTCTTTTCAAAATTCATTTTTAAATATTTTTATTTTACTTTGACAATTGTAAAGTGCACACATTTTAAGTTCCAGATGACAAATCTTTACATACCATGTAACTACCACCCAGTTAAGATAGAAAAGATCACCAATACCCCAGAATTTCATCTTCTGCTCCCTCTTAGTCATTACCCACACATCTAGACAGGCAATTACTAATTAGGCTTTTATTATCATGGATTAGCTTTATCTGTTTTTCATGCCACTATCAATAGTTTGTGAAGGAAATGGCAACCCACTCCAGTATTCTTGCCTAGAGAATCCTGTGGACAGGGGGCCTGGTGGGCTGCCGTCTATGACGTCGCACAGAGTTGGACACTGCTGAAGCGACTTAGCATGCACGCATGCATACATCAATAGTTTGGCCATGTCTGTGGGCCTACATACATATACCAAAGACATTTATCGGAGGTTCATGATAGCACTATTTCTTTCTTTAATTTTTTTTTAGTGAGTATAGACAACAATATTGTATTACAATCAAGCTTGCCAAGAGAGTACTTCTAATTATTCCAACCACTAAAAACAAATGATAATTATGTGACTTGACAGTGGTGCCAATTTGATGCCTTCCTTTTACTGGTCCAAGTGTATTTCTCTTTCTTGGTTTACTTCTTGGTAGAGCAGTATGGGTGGTAGTTACATGGTATGTAAAGATTTGTCATCTGGAACTTAAAATGTGTGCACTTTACAATTGTCAAAGTAAAATAAAAATATCTAAAAATGAATTTTGAAAAGAAAGAAAGGAGTCCAGGTCAGAAGGCAAACCCCATTCATGGGATGAGCATACAGACAGTTCAGTCTCTCAGTTGTATCCAGCTCTTTGTGACCCCACGGATTGCAGTACTCCAGGCCTCCCTGTCCATCACCAACTTTCCAGATCTTGCTCAAACTCAATGCCATCAAGTCAGTGATGCCATCTAGCCACCACATCCTCTGTTGTCCCCTTCTCCTCCTGCCTTCAGTCTTTCCCAGCATCAAGATCTTTTCCAGTGAACCAGTTCTTTGAATCAGGTGGCCAAGGTATTGGAGTTCCAGCTTCAGCATCAGTCCTTCCAATGAATATTCAGGACTGATTTCCTTGAGGATTGATTAATTAGATCTCTTTGCAGTCCAAGGGACTATCAAGAGTCTTCTCCAACACCAGAGTTCAAAAGTATCAGTTCTTCGATGCTCAGCTTTCTTTATAGTCCAATTCTCACATCCTTATATGACTACGAGAAAAACCATAGCTTTGATTAGACGGACCTTTGTCAGCAAAGTAAAGTCTGTTTTTTAATATTCTGTCTAGGTTGGTCACAGCTTTTCTTCCAAGGAGCAAGCGTCTTAATTTCATGGCTGCAGTCACCATCTGCAGTGATTTTGGAGCCAAAAAAATAAAGTCTGTCACTGTTTCCATTGTTTCCGCATCTATTTGTTATTGTGATGGGACCAAATGCCATGATCTTCACTTTTTGAATGTTGCATTTTAAGTCAACTTTTTCACTCTCCTCTTTCACTTTCATAAAAAGGCTCTTTAGTTCTTCCTCACTTTGTGCCATAAGGGTGGTGTCATCTGCGTATCTGAGGTTATGATATTTTCTCCCTACAATCTTGATTCCAGCTTGTGCTTCATCCAGCCTGGCATTTCTCTTGATGTACTCTGCATGTAAGTTAAATAAGCAGGGTGACAGTATACAGCCTTGATGTACTCCTTTCTCAATATGGAACCAGTCTGTTGTCCATGTCCAGTTCTAACTGTTGCATCTTGACCTGCATACAGGTTTCTCAGGAGGCAGTTAACGTGGTCTGTTATTCCCATCTCTTGAAGAATTTTCCACAGTTTGTTGTGGAAGGCTTTAGTATTGTCAATAAAGCAGAAGTAGATGTTTTGCTGGATCTCTCTTGCTTCTTCTGTGATCCAGTGGATATCAGCAATTTGATCTCTGGCTCCTCGGCTTTTACTAAATCCAGCTTGAACATCTGGAAGTTCATGGTTCATATACTGTTGAAGCCTGGCTTGGAGAATTTTGAGCATTTCTTTGTTAGCATGTGAGATGAGTGCAATTGTGCGATAGTTTGAATATTGTTTGGCATTGCCTTTCTTTGGGATTGGAATGAAAACTGACCTTTTCCAGTCCTGTGGCCACTACTGAGTTTTCCATATTTGCTGGCATATGGAGTGCAGCACTTTCACAGCATCATCTTTTAGGATCTGAAATAGCTCCATTGGAATTCCATCACCTCCACTAGCTTTGTTCGCAGTGATGTTTCCTAAAGCCCACTTGACTTCACATTCCAGGATGTCTGGCTCTAGGTGAGTGATCACACCATCGTGATTATCTGGATCGTGAAGATCTTTTTTGTATAGTTCTTCTGTGTATTCTTGCCACTTCTTCTTAATATCTTCTGCTTCTGTTAGGTCCCTATCGTTTCTGTCCTTTATTGAGCCCATCTTTGCATGAAATGTTCCCTTGGTATCTCTAATTTTCTCGAAGAGATCTCTAGTCTTTCCCATTCTGTTGTTTTCCTCTATTTCTTTGCACTGATTGCTGAGGAAGGCTTTCATATCTCTCCTTGCTATTCTTTGGAACTTTATATTCAAATGGGTAGATCTTTCCTATTCTTCTTTGCTTTTGGTTTCTCTTCTTTTCACAGTTATTTGTAAGGCCTCCTCAGAGAGCCATTTTGCTTTTTTGTATTTCTTTTTCTTGGGAATGGTCTTGATCACTGCCTCCTGTGCAATGTCACGAACCTCTGTCCATAGTTCTTCAGGCATTCTGTCGGATATAATCCCTTGAATCTGTTTGTCACTTACACAGTATAATCAATCATAAGGGATTTGATTTAGGTCATACCTGAATGATCTAGTGGTTTTCCCTACTTTCTTCTATTTAAGTCTGAATTTTGCAATAAGGAGTTTTTGATCCGGGCCACAGTCAGCTCCCAGCCTTATTTTTGCTGACTGTATAGAGCTTCTCCATCTTTGGCTGCAAAGAATATAATCAATCTGATTTTGGTATTGAGCATCTGGTGATATCCATGTGTAGAGTCTTCTCTTGTGTTGTTGGAAGAGGGTGTTTGCTTTGACCAGTGCATTCTCTTCAGAAAACTCTGTAAATCTTTACCCTGCTTAATTTTGTATTCTAAGGCCAAATTTGCCTGTTACTCTAGGTATCTCTTGACTTCTTACTTTTGCATTCCAGTCCTGTATGATGAAAAGGATATCTTTTTTTGCTGTTAGTTCTAGAAGGTCTTATATGTCTTCATGGAACCTTTCAACTTCAGCCTCTTCAGCATTACTGGTTGGGGTATAGACTTAGATTACTGTGATAATGAATGATTTGCCTTGGAAATGAACAGAGATCATTCTGTCATTTCCCAGTTAGATAATCTTAGATTGTTTGCTTATATATAAAAAGAAAGCAAAATTTTTAGCTGCTCAGTCATGTCCGATTCTTTGGAACCCTGTGGACTGTAGCCCACCAGACTCCTTTGTCCATGGAATTCTCCAGGCAAGAATACTGTAGTGGGTTGCCATTCACTTCTCCAGGAAATATTCAAACCTGGATTGTAGGCAGATTCTTTACCATCTGAGCCACCAGGGACGTGAGAAACTAAAATTGTGATTGAAAGCTCTGAGCATAGGGTTGGGGCTTGTTGACTTTGAGCTTTGCTGAGGGTTGAGCTATCTGAGCCCTTTTTAAGGAAATCTAGAGCTTGACTGTATTTTGTCATGTTGGCATTACTGCTCCTATTTAAGATTGGGAATTACCTTCTCCGGATCTCCTTTTCCTGTGTGATTAGCTTGAGCAAAGAGGCAAACTTGTGTAAGATTGGGAAAGTCGAGATGAAGTAGGAGCTGTTACTCTCAGATGTCACAGTGATCAGAGACAATGACATATGGATATAATGCATGGTCTCCAGTCTCTCCTCATGCCTACTGAACCTGCTAACTGAGAGTAACCTCAATCCATCAAGCACTTGACCACAGTGCTCATAGAGGCCATAGCTTCTACAGACCTGTCATGGGTCATACATGCACCATTCCACTTGGATGATCAAACATGTACTCTTTCTCAAAATTTCCTGTAAGTTTCATCTACACCCTTGCTTCAAGATGTTGTGAGTGTATTTATTGTCTATGTCTACTGTAACAAGTTATATCAAAAATACTGGTTTAAAACAACAAACAGGTCAGTTCCCCCTCAGCCTCCGCCGCAGCCGCCCCTCTGCCAGCGCTCCGGCGCCACCTCGGGCTGGCAGTCCTCCGCGGGAGGGAGCGACGCGGCGGGCGGCCGGGCGAGCGGCTGACGCGGGCGGCGGGGCGGCCGGCGGGGCGGCCGGCGGGTCCTTCAACGCTCGGAGGCGGCGCGTTGTCTCCATGGGGTTGGCCCGCCGCGCCCCTGCGCTCTGAGGTGGACAGCAGATTGTGTGTTTATCGAACATTTCCACTGCTGTACAGAGAGCACACGCATCTTCGGTGGACTTGGAATTCCTGGAGAAGCCTTTGTGAAAAGTTGGCATAATCCCTTTAAATTCCATCTCTTACGTTTTCTACTTTGTTGTGTCTCAAAAAGACATCAAGAGACCATAAACAGCTTTAGTAATGAAGAGTTTGACTGCCATTTCTTGGATGAAGGCTTTACTGCCAAGGACATTGAAGGGTTAATAGGGTCGCAGAGATGTGCCTGCAAACGGGTCTCTCTGCTCAGGCTGAGCGTCCTTGCATAGGAGGCGTTCTGCCAAAGAGTCTGGACACAGCCTTGAGTTTAATGATCCCTTGCAAACGAGGGAGCATTCCCTTCTTGAGATAAGAGGGAGATGAGGGCTTTGTGCAGACTCTGCAGTAGACAGAGATTTCACTCCCCTTTGCTGTACGATAACATGTATGCACCTGCACTGCACTGAAAAGGCTTATTCTTACAGTCTGGAATTCTGCCTAAGGAGGGCTTTATAATAATAAACGGCAATTAGTTTGCCCAGTTCTGTTCCTCTGGCCAGAGTGGTGTCCTGTCTGTCTCTTGTGTGTCTTGTATGTTCTGTGTCATTTCACTCGTAGTAACCAACAGACATTCTGGACCAAAAAATTAATGAAGTTTCTTCTGATGATGATAAGGATGCCTTCTATGTTGCGGACCTGGGAGACATTCTGAAGAAACATCTGAGATGGTTGAAAGCTCTTCCTCGGGTCACCCCCCTTTATGCAGTCAAATGCAATGATAGCAGAACCATAGTGAAGACACTTGCTGCCATTGGGACAGGATTTGACTGTGCCAGCAAGACTGAAATACAATTGGTGCAGAGTCTCGGGGTGCCCCCAGAGAGGATTATCTATGCAAATCCATGTAAACAAGTGTCTCAGATTAAGTATGCTGCCAATAACGGAGTCCAGATGATGACTTTTGATAGTGAAGTTGAGCTGATGAAAGTTGCCAGGGCACATCCAAAGGCCAAGTTGGTTTTGCGGATCGCCACTGATGATTCCAAAGCAGTCTGTCGCCTCAGTGTCAAATTTGGTGCCACGCTCAAAACCAGCAGGCTGCTTTTGGAACGGGCGAAAGAGCTAGATATTGATGTCGTTGGTGTCAGCTTCCACGTAGGAAGTGGCTGTACTGATCCTGAGACCTTTGTGCAGGCCATCTCTGATGCCCGCTGTGTCTTTGACATGGGCGCTGAGGTTGGTTTCAACATGTATCTGCTTGATATTGGTGGTGGCTTTCCTGGATCTGAGGATGTAAAGCTTAAATTTGAAGAGATCACCAGTGTAATCAACCCAGCACTGGACAAGTATTTTCCATCAGACTCTGGAGTGAGAATCATAGCTGAGCCAGGCAAATACTATGTTGCATCAGCTTTCACGCTTGCAGTTAATATTGCCAAAAAACTTGTATTAAAGGAACAGACAGGCTCTGATGATGAAGAGGAGTCTAGTGAACGGACGTTCATGTATTACGTGAACGATGGAGTATATGGCTCCTTCAACTGCATTCTTTACGACCACGCGCACGTGAAGCCTCTTCTGCAGAAGGGACCCAAACCAGACGAGAAGTATTATTCATCCAGCATCTGGGGACTGACCTGTGATGGCCTGGACCGCATTGTTGAGCGCTGTAACCTACCCGAGATGCATGTGGGCGATTGGATGCTCTTTGAGAACATGGGTGCTTACACTGTTGCTGCTGCTTCTACCTTCAGTGGATTCCAGAGACCCACCATCTACTATGTGATGTCAGGGCCAACGTGGCAACTGATGCAGCAGATCCGGGCCCAGGACTTCCCGCCCGGAGTGGAGGAGCCGGACGTCAGTCCCCTGCCCGTGTCCTGTGCCCGGGAGAGCGGCATGAAGCGGCACTCGGCAGCTTGCACTTCCACACGTATTAACGTGTCGATACCACTCTTGTAGCTGTTAACTGCGAGTTTACCTTGATTTAAGGGTTTGGGGGGGACCATTTAACTTAATTACTGCTAGTTCTGAGATGTCTATGTGAGTAGGGTTGGCACAGGTGCACCAATGTGGAAGACTGGGAGATGGGGTCACACTTATCTGTGTTCCTATGGAAACTATTTGAATATTTGTTTTATATGTATTTTTATTCACTTTTCAAACATGCTACTAAAGGCTTCAACTGCTGAGCAAGCGTTTGTAGCTTGTGTATCAGCAGGGTGGGCCAGAAGCTTAGTGTTGTGACTGGTTTTAACAAAAAGGAATAAAGGATCTTGACATAACTTGGCAAAATGAATAAATAAATAAATAAATAAAAATAAAACAACAAACATTTATCCTCATAATTCTGGAGTCAGAATTCTAAAATTAAGGTTTTTCTTCTGAAGGCTTCAGGGGAGAAATCCATTTCCTTGCCTTTTTCAGCTTCTAGAGGCCAACTATTAATACAGTCCCTGGCTCCCGACTCCTTCATCTTCAAAACCCATCACTACAACTTCTGGTCTGTCTTCAAATCTCCTTTTTCTCATTTTGATCCTCCTGCCTCCCTCTTATAAGGATTTCTGTGATAATACTGGGCCCATCTGGATAATCCAGGATAATCTCCAAACTCAGAATCCCTAGATTAATCACACCTATGAAGTTTCTATTGCCATGTAAGGGAACATGTTCCAGGCGGGGTGGGGGGGGGGAGGGGGGCAGTGGGTACGCTATGGATGTCTTTGGGAATTACTATTTTATTCTACCACAGCGGGTAGTAATTTTCCCTGGTCTTCTGATTCCCCTCCTCCAGTCTTCCATTTCCCCAGCTCCTCCCATGTTTGTGCAAACTCTAATTCCTAAGAAAAAAATCCATGGTCCCTTAATACTTACAGTGGCTCTGATTTCCAGACTGAACCTTGATTGGTATACTTCTATATTCAATATCTCCATGTGTTTTCTCTTGGGCTAGTCAGATTCCACTCAAATTATTTTTTCAGTTTCTGGCCTGGAGAGTAAATTCTTGGCTGTCAAGGGTCAAGGAGTCAAGAAGGTAAAAATGGTAGAGGGGTTTTCATTGGTCATGTCCATTCATTGACTTTGCTTCTCTGTTTACCTCACTTGTCTGCTACCAGAGACCCCAGTACAGAGGTTTTTTTGCCATACTGTCTCCAGAATAGTCTCTGGCAGTGTGTAGGAGGAAGAACAGGGGAGGGGGTGCAGCGGAGGGGGAGGGGTTCTAGGCACCTAACTGCTTCTACAAGAGTCTATCAGATCCTGCTTTCATTAGCCTTCACTCGCTCTTCAGGGGGCTGCATTTCCAGGGGGCTTTTTGTTACCAGTTCCCAAACCTTTTGAAGATTGTGGTTAAATAAAGTTGCTTCTCAAAACTTTCCTACTGCTGTCTTGGAATTGGTTTCTGGAGTCCGCAGAGACAGTTATCTCATATCCATCTACTGACTGCTTCCAGAATTTTACTGATGTTACCCACTCTTTTTCTTCCTAATTTTGCAGGTTTATTTTTTAATTAGATTTATTATTTTGAGATAATTCTAGATTTACATGTAATTATAAGAAGTAATTCAATGTTGTACATAAAATTATATGTCAATTTGAGAAATAAAAGACTTCTGAGAAATCCCATATACCCTTCACTGAGCTTTCCTAATATCTTGCCTAATATAATATCAGAATCAGGAAATTGATGTAAATATAATCCACTGATCTTATTCAGATTTCATCAGTTTTACATGTACTTGTGTGTGTGTGTGTGTGTGTGTGTGTGTGTGTGTTTGCTGTGCTGTGTGCTGTGCTTAGTCACTCAGTCGTGTCCGACTCTTTGGACTGTAGCCAACCCATGGACTGAAGCCCACCAGGCTCCTCTGTCCATTAGGATTCTCCAGGCAAGAATACTGAGTGGGTCACCATGTCCTCCTTGTGTGTGTGTTTCAGTTAGTTCAGTTCAGTCGCTCAGTCGTGCCTGACTCTTTGGAACCCTCTGGACCCCCTGGACTGCAGCAGTGTATGTGTTTAGTTCTATGCAATTTTATAATATGTGTTTTCTTTTCTTTTTTTTCTTTTTTTTTTTTTTTTTTTTGAGAGAAAAAAGCCTCCTGACTATCGTTTACTGGAGTTTTAGAAGGAACAGAATAAGATGCTGTGTTCTATGTGCTATATTTATATGAAAGTTGAATGACAGATTAGATTGGTTAGTTTTCTGTGATAGTGGTTTTCAGTCTGTCTGCCCTCTGTTGGAGAAGGATAAGAGGCTTATGGAAGCTTCCTGATGGGATAGACTGACTGAGGGGGATACTGGGTCTTGTTCTGATGGGCGGGGCCATGCTCAGTGAATCTTTAACCAATTATCTGTTTATGGGTGGAGCTGTGTTTCCTCCCTGCAATTTCAGTTCAGTTCAATTCAGTCTCTGTCCTGTCCGACTCGTTGCGACCCGATGAATTGCAGCACACCAGGCCTCCCTCTCCATCACCAACTCCCGGAGTTCACTCAGACTCATGCCCATCGAGTTGGTGATGACATCCAGCCATCTCATCCGCTGTCGTCCCCTATTCCTCCTGCCCCCAAACGCTCCCAGCATCAGAGTCTTTTCCAGTGAGTCAACTCTTTGCATGAGGTGGCCAAAGTACTAGAGTTTCAGCTTTAGCATCATTCCTTCCAAAGAACACCCAGGGCTGATCTCCTTCAGAATGGACTGGTTGGATCTCCTTGCAGTCCAAGGGACTCTCAAGAGTCTTCTCCAACACCACTGTTCAAAAGCATCAATTCTTCGGCGCTCAGCTTTCTTCACAGTCCAACTCTCACATCCATACATGACTACTGGAAAAAACCAAGGCCTTGACTAGATGGACATTTGTTGGCAAAGTAATTTCTCTGCTTTTGAATAGGCTATCTAGGTTGGTCATAACTTTCTTTCCAAGGAGTAAGCATCTTTTAATTTCATGGCTACAGTCACCATCTGCAGTGATTTTGGAGCCCCCAAAAATAAAGTCTGACACAGTTTCCACTGTTTCCCCATCTATTTCCCATGAAGTGATAGGACCAGATGCCGTGATCTTCATTTTCTGAATGTTGAGCGTTAAGCCAACTTTTTCACTCTCCACTTTCACTTTCATCAAGAGGCTTTTTAGTTCCTCTTCACTTTCTGCCATATGAGTGGTGTCATCTGCCTATCTGAGGTTATTGATATTTCTCCCAGCAATCTTGATTCCAGCTTGTGCATCTTCCTGCCCAGCATTTCTCATGATGTACTCTGCATAGAAGTTAGATAAGCAGGGTGACAATATACAGCCTTGACGTACTCCTTTTCCTATTTGGAACCAGTCTGTTGTTCCGTATCCAGTTCTAACTGTTGCTTCCTGACCTGCATATAGGTTTCTCAAGAGGCAGGTCAGGTGGTCTGGTATTCCCATCTCTTTCAGAATTTTCCACAGTTTATTGTGATCCACACAGTCAAAGGCTTTGGCATAGTCAATAAAGCAGAAATAGATGTTTTTCTGGAACTCTCTTGCTTTTTCCATGATCCAGCAGATCTTGGCAATTTGATCTCTGCTTCCTCTGCCTTTTCTAAAACCAGCGTGAACATCAGAGAGTTCACGGTTCACGTATTGCTAAAGCCTGGCTTGGAGAATTTTGAGCATTTCTTTACTAGCATGTGAGATGAGTGCAATTGTGCAGTAGTTTGAGCATTCTTTGGCATGCCTTTCTTTGGGATTGGAATGAAAACTGATGTTTTCCAGTCCTGTGGCCACTGCTGAGTTTTCCATATTTGCTGGCATATTGAGTGCAGCACTTTCACAGCATCATCTTTCAGGATTTGAAATAGCTCAGACTATGGTGGAGGTAACGAAGATAATGGTAACCTCTCTCAAAAGATCCCAGGCATGTACTGCCACGGTCCGTGCTCCCAACCCTGCAGCAGACCACCACCAACCCATGCCTTTGCCAGAGACTCCTGGACATCCGCAGGCAAGTCTCCTATGGAGTCACTGTTCCTTTCTCCTGGGTCCTCGTGCACAAGGTTCTATTGTTCCCTCCAAGGGTCTATTTCCCAGTCCCATGTAAGTTCTGGCAGCTCTACAGCGGAGTTAATGGTGACCTCCTCCAAGAAGACTTCTGCCATACCCACACTCAGAGCCCCTGTCCCTGCAGCAGACCACTCCCAACCTGTACCTCCACCGGAGACACTCAAATACAGTTCTGTCTCAGTCTCTGTGGGGTATCTGGGTCCTGGTGTGTACAAGGTTTGTTTGAGCCCTCTAAGCGTCCCTGGAAGGAGCAGAGTTTGATTCTAAATGAGAATTTGCCCCTCCTACCACCTTGCTGGGGCTTCTCCTTTGCCCTTGGACATGGGGTACCTCCTCTCCATCAGAGGACAGACAGACTGATAACCACCATCACAGAAAACTAACCAATCTAATCACGTGGATCCAGCCTTGTTTAACTCAGTGAAACTATGACCCATGCTGTGTAGGGCCACCTAAGACGGACAGGTCATGGTGGAGAGTTCTGACAAAATGTGGTCCACTGGAGAAGGGAATGACAAACCACTTCAGTATTCTCGCCTTGAGAACCCCATGAGCAGTATGAAAAAGGCAAAACGATAGGACACTGAAAGAGGAACTCCCCAGGCCGGTAGGTGCCCAATATGCTACTGGAGATCAGTGGAGAAATGATTCAAGAAAGACTGAGGAGATGAAGCCAAAGCAAAAACAACACCCAGTTGTGGATGTGACTGGTGATGGAAGCAAGGTCCGATGCTTTAAAGAGCAATTATGCATAGGAACCTGGAATGTCAGGTCCGTGAAACAAGGCAAATTGAAAGTGATCAAACAGGAGATGGCAGAAGCGAATGTCAACATTCTAGGAATCAGCTAACTAAAATGGACTGTAATGGGTGAATTTAACTCAGATGTCCGTTATGTCTACTATTGTGGGCAGGAATCCCTTAGAAGAAATGGAGTAGCCATCAGGGTCAACAAAAGAGTCCAAAATTCAGTACTTGGCTGTAGTCTCAGAAATGACAGAATGATCTCTGTTCATTTCCAAGACAAACCATTCAATATCACAGTAATCCAAGTCTATGTCCTGATCAGTAATGCTGAGGAAGCTGAAGTGAAATGGTTCTATGAAGACCTACAAGACCTTCTAGAACTAACACCCAAAAAAGATAGGAGACTGGAATGCAAAAGTAGGAAGTCAAGAAACACCTGGAGTAACATATTTGGCCTTGAAGTACAGAATGAAGCAGGGCAAAGGCTAACAGAATTCTGCCAAGAGAATGCACTGGTCATGGCAAACATCCTCTTCCAACAACACAAGAGAAGACTCTACACATGGACATCACCAGATGGTCAACACCGAAATCAGATTGATTATATTCTTTGCAGCCAAAGATGGAGAAGCTCTATACAGTCAGCAAAAACAAAACTGGAGCTGACTGTGGCCCAGATCATGAACGCCTTATTGCCAAATTCAGACTTAAATTGAAGAAAGTAGGGAAAACCACTAAACCATTCAAGTATGACTTAAATCAAATCCCTAATGATTATACAGTGGAAGTGAGAAATAGATTTAAGTGACTAGATCTGATAGACAGAGTGCCTGATGAACTATGGACAGAAGTTAGTGACATTGTACAGGAGACAGGGAGCAAGATCATCCCCAAGAAAAAGAAATGCAAAAAAGCAAAATGGCTGTCTGAGGAGGCCTTACAAATAGCTGTGAAAAGAAGAGAAGCCAAAAGCAAAGGAGAAAAGGAAATATATACCATTTGAATGTAGAGTTCCAAAGAATAGCAAGGAGAGATAAGAAAGCCTTCCTCAGTGATCAATGCAAAGAAATACAAGAAAACAATAGAATGGGAAAGACTAGAGATCTCTTCAAGAAAATTAGAGATACCATGGGAACATTTCATGTAAAGATGGGCTCGATAAAGGACAGAAATGGTATGGACCTAACAGAAGCAGAAGATATTAAGAAGAGGTGACAAGAATACACAGAAGAACTGTACAAAAAAATCTTCATGACCCAGATAATCACACTGGTGTGATCACTCACCTAGAGCCAGACATCTTGGTATGTGAAATAAATGGGCCTTAGGAAGTATCACTACGAACAAAGGTAGTGAAGGTGATGGAATTCCAGTTGAGCTATTCCAAATCCTAAAAGATGATGCTGTGAAAATGCTGCACTCCATATGCCAGCAAATATGGAAAACTCAGCAGTGGCCACAGGACTGGAAAAGGTCAGTTTTCATTCCAATCCCTAACAAAGGCAATGCCAAAGAATGCTCAAACTACTGCACAATTGCACTCATCTCTTACGCCAGCAAAGTAATGCTGAAGACTCTCCAAGCCAGGCTTCAACAGTGCATGAACTGTGAACTTCCAGATATTCAAGGTGGTTTCAGAAAAGGCAGAGGAACCATAAAGCAAATTGCCATCATCCGCTGGATCATCAAACCAGCAAGAGAGCTCCAGAAAAACATCCATTTCTGCTTTATTGACTATGCCAAAGCCTTTGACTCTGTGAATCACAATAAACTGTTGAAAATTCTGAAAGAGATGGGAATACCAGACCATCTGACCTGCCTCTTGAGAAATCTGTATGCAGGTCAGGAAGCAACAGTTAGAACTGGACATGGAACAACAGACTGGTTCCAAATAGGAAAAGGAGTATGTCAAGGCTGTTATTGTCAACCTGCTGATTTAACTTATATGTAGAGTCCATCATGAGAAACGTTGGGCAGGAAGAAGCACAAGCTGGAATCAAGATTGCCAGAAGAAATATCAATAACCTCAAATTTGCATATGACACTACCCTTATGGCAGAAAATGAAGAAGAACTAAAGAGCCTCTTGATGAAAGTGAAAGAGGAGAGTGAAATAGTTGGCTTAAAGCTCAACATTCAGAAAACCAAGATCATGGCATCTGATCCCATCACTTCATGGCAAATAGATGGAGAAACAGTAGAAACAGTGTCAGACTTTATTTTTTGGGGCTCCAAAATCACTGCAGGTAGTGACTGCTGCCATGAAATAAAAAGACGCTTACTCTTTGGAAGAAAAGTTATGACCAAGCTAGACAGCATGTTAAAGAGCAGAGACATTACTTTGCCAACAAAGGTCCATCTAGTCATGGGTATAATTTTTCCAGTAGTCATGTATGGATGTGAAAGTTGGACTATAAAGAAAGCTGAGCACCAAAGAATTGATGTTTTTGAACTGTGGTGTTGGAGAAGACTCTTGAAAGTCCCTTGGACTGTAAAGAGATCCAATCAGTCCATCCTAAAGGAAATCAGTCCTGAATGTTCTTTGGGAGGACTGATGCTAAGCTGAAACTCCAATCTTTGGCCACCTGATGCACAGAACTGACTTAACTGAAAAAGATCCTGATGCTGGGAAAGATTGAAGGCAGGAGGAGAAGGGGACACCTGAGGATGAGATGGTTGGATGGCATCACAGACTCAATGGACATGAGTTTGAGTAACCTCTGGGAGTTGGTGATGGACAGGGAGGCGTGGTGTGCTGCAGTCCATGGGGTTGCAAAGAGTCCGACATGACTGAGGGACTGAACTGAACTGAATGACAGAAAGCAATGGAGTATTCTGAAATTGTCAACAAATTTTATCTTCTTTACAACCTTGCCCACAGACTGACAGGTCAGCTAACAAAGCTCTTTGTTTAGCTTACTGGGTTGTACATATACTGCCATTTTTCATCTACTCAGAGAAAATTTTTATAACCCAAAACTGAATTAACAGATTTTTTAGAATCATGATGTATTTTATCTGGTGTAGGTGTCTTGTCCATGCTGAATCATAAATGATGAGTTATATTAGTTAAGTTTGGATAAGAAGGAGCTTATAGTATTTTTTTAATTTCACATTTTCTTCTAGAGGAAAAAAAATATTTTCTGATTTTTGCATGGAGAAAGAATGCAGAGGATGTAGGAACAGAGAGGCCTTGGGGATTTATCCTTGGACATGTAGTTCTACCTGAATCCCCTAAAGTCACTCTTAGTAGTTGGGCACTCAGATGATTAAATTGTCTCAGTGGGCCACTTGGACTCAATTTGATATAATCATGGAAAACTTCCAGTGTGTACTAATACTCAAAGTCAGGAAGTAGGAGTTGAGTCTACTTGAGACCATCAAAACCAGGCAACTTCTAAACTAAAAGTTAACATAGGCAGTAGAAGAAACCCAACATTTTATGTTTAATTATTTGTGTATATTGCATCTGAATGTATTTGGTAAGAAAGAGGAATACTATTGTACTTTTCCTGTTTTCTTATTGGCCTCTTCTGGGAGGTTGCTTCTGTGGTTTTGTTTTACTGAGTTTAATTAGAAACAAGCAGGGGAGGGCATTGGTTAACAGAATGATAACAAGAAAAGATTTTTCCTTTCTACCCTATAGTCTTTTGTTTCAGCTTGTCTGTAATGCTAATCTATGGGATGAGTATTGCCTTACTGAAGGACTTGAAACCATGATAGTTTAAAAGAATTAATGGAAACTCCAAGAGACTGATTACTGCACTGTTAGGACTCTTATTTTTCTTCTTTTTCTTAGCCTTGTCTAATGAAATTGTAAATTCAAGTTGCAAGGTGCTTTTTCAATTAACTACAGATGCATGAGAAACCATTTCAAAGTTTACTAGCTTTAAACAACAATCATTTATTATTGTTCATGAGTCTATGGTTGACCAGGAGAAAAACTAGTGATCTTGTGTTCAAGATCTTGGCTTCACTTGGACATGCATCTGTGGTCAGTTGGCAGACTGGCTCGGGCTGGCTGATCTAGGAGAGCTCTCTTCCATGTGGCTGCTCATCTTCCTGAAAGTTAGCTCAGGCTTGTTCACATGGTGATTGCAAGTGTCTAAGCTGGTGATGAAAGTGTGCAAAGCCTCATGAGAGCTAGGCTTGGAGCTGACACACTGTCACTTCTGTGGCATTCTATTGGTCAAAGTTAACTCACAAAACCAATTCATATTCAGGCTGAATTCTATGGCAAAGAGAAAAGTACTAACACAATAACACAATTAATATCTTCCTGTATTATTTCTGTACCAGGTAGGCATTTTTTCCTTCTACTCCTAGGCAAACTCCTTATTCATCCTTCAAGTCCGAGTTCAAGCATCATCTCCTGTGGGAAGCCTGCTCTGGCCCTTCTCCAGCAGAGTGGAGCACAGCCTCCTCTGTGTCACTGCTGAACTATATTGCTATTGTGCTTATGGTTTCAGGGCCTTGAGGACAGACGCTATTTTCTAACCATCTTTATATCTTCGATGCCTAGCTCAGTACTTGGCACAGCAAATAATTTGGTCATTACTGCCATTTATCAGTTCTTTTACTTCCCCTATCCATATTGTCCTGATGCTGTCATCTGGGGGAAACTCTTTTTTCCCCTTAATGTCTTTCCCTTGAATGCCTTAAGAAAATTGTACTATTTGACAGGTTGTAATCAATGGAATAATAACACTCTAATCCTCTGTGTTTTGCAGTTACAGTTTTGAGCATTTGTGAAGTTTACTAATTGCAATGTAGCATCTCTATTTTAATTATTTTTTTGCTTGGGGAGAGGCTCCCTTCTTTATCCTTTTTGGTGCAGTTGTGCCTGTCCTGGTTCTTAGCATTTCCAGCACAGAAATGTTTATGATCAGATGTTCAGAACTCCTTAGCAGTTGTGCAAGACTCAGCTAACAAAAGTACTTCAACTAGCTATTTAGTGCCATGGGAAGTTGTTATATAATTCTGGGGGTCTATAATGACATTCCCCCTTTGTAACAAACCTCTCTGTTGCTCAGTGTTGATCTCTTATTGCAGATTATTGCTTAAGGGTATAAGCACTGTAAAATCTGTGGTTAAGATTCCTGGGGTTGAGAGAATCAGAGATAACACCTAGTTCAATATAATCTTATTTTATAGAAGTGACAGTGGAGGGCCACAGGGGTAAAGTAATATACTCAAAGTTATACAATGACTTGAGGGCTTTAGGAACAGGGTTTGTGCAGTTGGAATAATTCAGAAATGTTCTAGAGAAAAAAGCTGCCCAGCCAGATGGTTCTTTTCTTCTAGTTAAGCCAGGTATAGTCCCATATAATAAAAGTTATCCCTTAGCAGAAATTCATTCTCTTTGAGACAGTATCATTTTCATGCCAGGGGCCAAGTATGGAGGGCAGTACTTTTTTGACTGGGCTAGGAGTCCATATACCTATCTGAGGTGCCTATCTGTGGCTCAGAGTCATCTGGTTACGTGCAGATTGCTGAGCACCTTTCAGATCTCCCAATTTCTGGGGATTTGGGACATAAATATGCATTTTTAGCAAGTGCCCAGATGATTCTGATGTACTTTGAAGTCTGAGAATAAGTGAATAGAATGTGTAATGTCAGCAATGATAAGTGCTATGGGGAAACATATGTTAGAGTGAGGAGGGTGTAAGGCACCCTCTATTTGAATAGGTAAGTTAGTGGGGATGGCTTTGACCAGAGACCTGTAAAGGTTAGAAGTAGCTGGCTACGCAAAGATCAATGGCAAGAGGGAATGAGTAAGAGTAAACACTGAGGACTCTCCCAGAAATGAGCTTTGCAGGTTCAAGTAGAAGGAAGGCCTTGCTTAAAATAATCCAATGATTGCCTACCAGCTGCAGAATAAAATCCAAACTCTTTACCATGCTCTGTAAGATCTTTTATGATCTAATCTCTTTCCATTGTCAAAAACTAGTTTAATGGTCACACATGACTGTGGGGCTGGTAAGAGTTGTTTAGAAAGGTAATTTCTAGTTCGTTAGGCATCTCTCATCACAACTCCATGCTGTGGAATGGGGAGCACACACCTTTGGGGGAATTAGCTTCAGCAAGATAAGCTGAAAACTGACCACTGGATTTAGTAAGATGAAACCCATGGCCTTGACAAAAGCTATATTTAGGCAGCCAGGGGAAGATTTGATCCAAGCAATTAGTAACTTTTAGAGGATTTCTATTGTGTGTGAGTGAACAGCATGGTGGCTGGAGGAATTTTGGATTAGGGAGATCTTTTTTTTTCATTAGAGTTTTTATAGCATTTGTGAATGGTATCAGGAGTGATCTGGTTTGGAGGAAGAAACAGACAATTTTAGGAGAGAGGCAAGATCAAAAACTTTGAGAAGGAAGGCATGGAAGGATTTGTGTACCAGGGAGTGGTTGGCCCTAGATAGCATCAGGGATAGCTCTCCTTTTTAACAAGAAGGAAAGCAAGTTTAAAGAATTTATAAGTGCTGAAATCATGATCCAAATCAGTTTTTGTCTCAAATCCTATAATTTGTCCAAAGCCAGCTTTTGTTCAGGAAAATAATTTCATAATTTTTCTTCTCCTCTTTCTTTCCCTCCTCCTCCTGTTGCCCTTTGTTCCCAGATCCTGTAGTTCCAGCTAATATCATTTATTCATTCAACAAAGTTTTCATGCACCCACTCTGCAAAGTATCCCCAAGTGTGTGATTTGGCATGTGGATGAGGGGTGCTTACCCATTGGTGAGAAGCCATTGTCTTTTTCACCCCTGGATAGAGTAGCTGTCAGCATTCCCAGGAGAGCTGATGGTTTCGACTATCTGGACACATTCTTGGGTCTATACCTGGAGGAGGACTCTCTCCCATGAATGGGTATGATATAAGAAGAGAATTTCTGCCCTCCCATCTAGTTAGTCAAAACACTCTGAGGATGAATGGGTGACGAATGTCACAGTCAGACCTCTCTCAATACCTGAACCATATTCAAGACAGTGCCTCTGTAACTTAACTAGAATGTTCCATTAAGGACTAATTATCTTGCTAGTAATTGATACAAGTAGTTTTGTGAATGTATCGGGGAGTTCTGTTTATTTTAATGTTTTCTTTTACCTGCACAGTTTTTTGTTGAGTCTACTTTATCTTGCATCATTCTTTGATGCATAACTTAGAAGTTGGAAGGTACCCAGAGAGGGATCTTTATGAAAAATAGAAACTGAAATTAGATATCCAGCTCATTGAAGAGTTTGGATTACTAATAAATAACTTACTATGCACCAGGTGAAAAACTGATGCTTGGAGACACAGCCAGCAAAGAGAATGCTTGAGTCTGCTTACAGCATAAGTTTAAATAGGCTTGTGTGAGATAGGCTCTCTAAGTAATTTCTATGATAAAATGTGTTCTGAGCTTCAAAGAATGGACTGAAATCTTGCTATACAGATCACTCATATAAAAGGAAGTATGCTTAATTGCCTAATGGTACTTATTGCTAATATTTAAGGTAATTGGCAGAAATATATGATAGATTCTGGGTGAAGTGAAAGGATAGTCATGTTAACACCAAAGTAATATCAGGGCTAAAGTTAGTACAGAGAAACATATGACAAAAAGTTATCTGTACTTGCACGTGGGCAGCAAACTAAGCTTTAAGCTTCTTGGTGACCAGAAGAAAATGGGAAACAATTAATTCTGAGTCATAGGGTCCACGAAGTGCAATCCATTTATAAATTAGAGGTGTTAAACTGTTAGAACTGCTGCTCTTAAAACAGACAGGTGGGAGCAGCCTCGGGGGAAAAACAACATAATCCATACAGACTGTGGAGGCCACTCTGAACACTGCCTATGCCTCCCTGTTTTCTGGCTCACCTTTCTCTGTTCTCTCTTGGTGTGACCTGTTTGGTTTCCTGGCACTCTGTACTCTTTTTTTGTTGGTACAGTGGCTGACTCTCGGCTAGAGTCTGCCTGGTTCTGAGCTCTCTTTTCAGAACCCACTTATAACCACTGCCTTGTTCGAACTCTTATCAGCATTATGCAGGCTTCTGACCTGCTCAAAGCTGAGGCTTGTCTCTCACTTCAAACCCAGTCCCAATCCTTAAGCTCAAACCTCCTACTTGGGCAGGTGTACACGAAGGAACAGTGGTCTGCTCTAAAATGGGGTTGCTCGAAATAAATATTACTCAGCCTTTTCCTTATGGATGTATCTGAATATGCTATTCTTAATGAAATGTGATACATGTTTGAATATTTTCTCTGATTGTATTTGCTTATGTTGGTAATTTCTTCCTTCCAGCTATAAGTGATCAAATTTAGGTGCTATAAAATGAAGTTCATGGAAGGGAGTGGGCAGGGTGGTGGCAAGCCCTCTAATTTGAATTTATGATTTGCCGTATCTGAATTACGGTCGTGATATGTTCTGCTATACCCTTATGTGCCTTGGAAGAGGGAGGAAGGTAGGAGGGATGGAAGGAAGGCGGTGGAGGGAAGGAATGAAGGAAGGAAGGAAGTCTTTTCTAAAAGTATAGCAATTGCATTGAATATTTGGGTATATATTATCATATGGGCAGAAATATAGAAACGTGTTTGCCCCTGGATAGAGTAGCTGCCAGCATTTGCAGGAGAGCTGATTGTTTTTGCCCATCTGGCCACATTCCTGGTTCTGGGCCTGGGAGGGGTATCCTTTTCTGTTAGTGGGTGGCCTCAGAGGATGATGTAGTAGAGAATTCCCACCCAGTTGGTGAATGGATTTATACTGATGAAAAATATCTAGTCATGTGTTTTAAAATTTAAACGTATAGTTAAACATCAAGAAGGAGCCTAAAATTTCCATAGATGTGCTCCTGGAGAGTAGATACCTGACGAAATTAAAATTTAGGCTTCAAACTATATTTCAAACCTGTCTGTAAAGATTTATAAAGTTTGGCAGATCTAATTATATTGTAGATAAAAAACCCTGCTGAGAGTCTGTCAAAATCCTTGTTAGTCAAATCTGCGTTGGAGATCAAGAACTTATATTTTTCACCTAGCCTTCTTTGGAAGGAAGTGTGACTTTTGATCTTGACTGTCCAAGAATGTCTTCCCTGGTCTCCTCCAGTGACAATTCTAGTTTCCACATTGCTAGTGAGTTGGGTCTTTTTGCGGGGGCTCTGATGTTCCAGTAGTCATGTATGGATGTGAGAGTTGGACTGTGAAGAAAGCTGAGTGCCAAAGAATTGATGCTTTTGAACTGTGGTGTTGGAGAAGACTCTTGAGAGTCCCTTGGACTGCAAGGAGATCCAACCAGTCCATTCTGAAGGAGATCAGCCCTGGATGTTTTTTGGAAGGAATGATGCTGAAGCTGAAGCTCCAGTACTTTGGCCACCTCATGCGAAGAGTTGACTCATTAGAAAAGACTCTGCTGCTGGGAGGGATTGGGAGCAGGAGGAGAAGGGGACGACAGAGGATGAGATGGCTGGGTGGCCTCACTGACTCGATGGACATGAGTTTGAATGAACTCTGGGAGATGGTGATGGACAGGGAGGCCTGGCGTGCTGCGATACATGGGGTCACAAAGAGTCAGACACGACTGAATGACTGAACTGAACTGAACTGAACTGACGACTCCCAGGAAATGAACAGGTCTTACATACTGCACATGGCAGATGAGAAGCACCAGGCTACCTCTGATGGAGAGCATCATTGAGCCAAACAGTCAAGGACACTTGCCTGGGGTGTTGTCTCAGCATCATCTATGCTGGAGTCATGTGCCCAGGCAGAGAACAAGATGATGTGGATCTGTCCCCTGGCACAATGCTTAATGTTATTCATACCAAAACTAAATCACTGGACTGAAAGTGGTGTCTTTTCTTTTACCTCTCATCAGTATATTTTTCTTCCTGTTTTCCTGCTGGGCAGGAAGTAGAGCAATACTGTGCACAGTTGATAAACCAACTTTTATTCTTTCATTGTTTATTCTTTTGGGATTTCAAATTTTGCTTAAATCTACATGAGAAAGGTACAGCTAATGGATTTGTCTTTGACAACCCTCTGTTTCAAGAAGCTGATATCCTTTGGTTGAAAGACAGTATTAGTGTAGTATACAGTATATTTTCTCTGTCTTCAGTATTTTGCTGAGGCTGTCTTTAAAACAACCATCCTCCAGAATTGGCAAATAGATTAGAAGTACCTCTTGGCTCACTTCAAATATATGGGGAAAATACCCAGGGCCCTGGTGATAAAGTGCCTGTGAAAAGCTAAGTGCCATGATGCATTGCTTGTAGAGCCTTCCATTGTAATCCCAAGAGTACTCAGGGGAGACTCCTGTCTTAGTGTGGAAGCTTGGATGGGAATTTATGGCAGAAGAGGATCAAGAGTTTCCCAACACACAATGTTTTATAATCTTTCTTGTCCTGTCTACTAGGTTTTCTGAATAAGAAAGAACACCCACCAATGACTCCATGTTTGAATTTGGTTAAATGACAATCCTTTTTAACACAGTGTAAACCCTAGACTAATGAGAATCAAAATTGTGCAGGGAGCAAAGCTTACCTTGTGAGGAATAGTCGAGAAAAGACCAAATTAACAGATTATTGAATGGTTTGTGTTCTCAGAGCACTGATGGAACATAGTATTTGGCCCAGCTCATAGCATAGCCATAATTAACTACTTGGGTTTTATTATATATACAGAGAAGGTACATAGAATGCAGGTTGCCGTGCTAGGCTTGTATTTGTAAAATCTATCTTATTTCAGTTTAAAGAGGTTCAAGATCATGAACTGACTGTTTTGTTTTTTTGTCACATTATCTCAGAAAATGGAAATTGTTCCCCCAAGACATTGAACCAGAATGAGATGCAGAGCTGGTGCTACTTGCAGCTGTGCATCATTAAATGTGTTACTTCCCATGAGGTCCTCTGGGCTGCATCTTGTGCTGATGGGCCATTGGCCATCTTTGGCATCAGTCAGCTATGCCTAAGTTCTAGCCTTGGGCCTGTTGGGAGCAGCCAAGTTGGGTGTTATTAATCAGGAGAGCAAGAAGCCAGACTCAACATCAACCACAAAAGATTGGCTTTTTGTGAAAAAGTTTAGGTTTTAGTGGCTTCCAACCTAGGAGGCTCAAGATGGTTTCCATTTAACAGCTGCACACCCTCTCTTTTCCTTGCTAAGGGAGCCCTGATTTTGTTCTTTTTCCTCCAAGCAGCAATATGTTTAAGGAGAAGCTTAAGGAAGAACCTTGATTTGTCTAAGCTGTGTTCTCCACGTGTGGACCTGCAGCATCAACATTGATCTGAGAACTTGTTAGAAATGCAAGTTCTAGGGGATGTCTGTATACTTATAGCTGATTCATGTTGTCGAATGACGGAAACCAATGCACACGATAAAGAAATTATCCTCCAATTAAAAATAAAGAAAAAATAAAATGGATAACTAACAAGGACCTACTGTATAGCACAGGGGACTCTGCCCAATATTATGTAACAATTTAATTGAGAAATGAATTTGAAAAAGAATAGATGCATGTATATACATAACTGAATCACTTTGTTGTACAACTGAAACTAACACAATATTGTTAATCAACTATACTCCAAAATGAAATTAAAAGTTAAATGCAAGTTCTTAGGGCCTACTCCAAATCTACTAAACCAGAAATTCTGGGGAAGGAGACCAGCAGTGGGTTTCCACAAGCCTTCTAGATGATTCAAACACCCACTCAAGTTTGAGAACCACTGGTCTAAGCCAAATATGGCAGCTTGTGTCCCTGGCTGTGTGATTAGTTTGGGTGGGGGCCTGTGATGCAGTCCCTGTAAATGAGATGGAAGGGGAAACTGGGGCTTCCTCAGTAAGGGAAGATATATTTTCCCCTTTTCTCTGCTTCTGGACATTTACATGTCCAGCCAGTTAAACTTAAGGTTTTTATGTATCAAGAGTTGTTTATAAAGAGGTTTGACAAATATTTGTCATTACTACTTTGAAAAACATAAAATGTTACAAATAAAAAACATGGAGGGACTAAATGTAATTTCTGTGAAGAATTTATTTGGAATATTCTGACCCAGTTAGACCTTATTCTGCTGCCTGTTTGTAGCAAGATCATACCTTAGTCAACCCAGAACTGGACATACTGATATCACCTCAGGGTCAGTCACTGACTACAGGGATGGGGCTATTCACTCCATACAGATCCCTTGCTAAATGCTCTGTCTCCCAAGTGTGCTTTGCTGGGGGTGGTGGAGAATGGTTATTTGGACATCAATTGCCTCTCCCATCCTAAGGCAAAGAGGGTCCCCAGAGTTGTCTTCAAAGCTACTCAGTGGCCAAGATCAGGCCAAGATCAGTGTTTGCAGAGCTCAACCATTTCTCATCAAGGACTGTTTGCTGTTCTTCCCAGGCTTATATGAAGTCTCAGTGTGGACTCCTCACAAGGGCGTCCCAGTATTTGATATTTAGTTACAAAGGCTCACTGCTGAAAATGTGACCTTTCAGTGGCTCTGTTTTCTTAATGGCCTTAAAGCAGATGAAGCGTTATTGCTAAGAGCTGAACTGGGCCTTTGGATTCCTTTCCAACTCAGTGAGAGAGGTAACTTTGCAATGGTCATTCTAATTTCACTCAAGCTCCTTTCTATCCTCCAGTTTTCTGGAACATCAAAATCTGTAGCATTTCCTGATTTGGCCTTTGGGGTTAAGTAATACAGCCTATAAAAGGAAGCAGACTGATTTTTTCTTTTCATTTTTAATACCAATTGCCCTGGTAGAAAGGAAACTGCTGTGAGTTACAATGGCAGAACTTGGAGATTAATTAGCAGGCTCCCTCTCTTTCCCTTGCCGAGTTGACTGTGTGGGCCCCCTCTCTGTATGCACACTGAATTATGGAACATTCAGCCGATTAGTTGGAAGGGCTTTTAGCAACGGTGGCCTATCTGCCCCAGTATGACTATTTATAGGCTACTTTGTTCCAGCAAACCACTTTCATTCTAGCTCCTTCGCCTGGTTGGTATTGAACTATTTCCATTATCCATGAGGGTGCTGTGAGCCAAATTTTATTTACAGTTTGAAGCCATTAATATCATTGGTTGAAGGGATTTAATGTGGGATATTAGGTATGAATGCACTATAGATTTTACCATCACAGAAACAAATCGGGCACAGACATAAGGCAGTAAGATACAGCAGCTATAGACAGTGATGCTCAAAATAAAACCACAAAAAACACATGTAACATTCATCCTGACCAGACATGGCACTACAGGAGTCCCTATTACCTCATAAATAGAGCTAAGTGAGCTGGTATTTAAGTTCTCTATAATTTGACCCCAAACCTCTATCCCACTCCATATCCCTCTAACATCCTTTTTCATCATCCTGTCTATCTGTGCCATCCTGCCCCTTCTGGACTCCATCATGCTTCCATGTCTTTGCACACACTTGACCTTGACTTGAGGTGCTGTTATCTTATCTAATAGTAGGCTCCTGTGTCCTCTAACAATATCCTGCTCATTTTTCAAAGTCCAAATCTAGCATCACCTCCTTCATCTCTGATTTCCCACAGTCAAAATGAAAGCTCTGCTTGGCACCCTGCCCCCAAATTACCTGAGCATATTTTAGCATGTATTCCATTCTGCCCTGTATTGTGGTTAGCTGTTTTCATGTCTGTCTTGTTAGAATTTAAACTGCTTAAAGGAAAGAAGGATCTTGTTTTTATCGGAATATTCCTTCTGTTCCTACCACCTAGAACAGTGCTCAGCATGTAGTAGATGTTTGGCAAATATTTAAATGGGAGAGTGATGGGAGACTTCTCTCCCATATTAGATTCTCCCTAGAAAAGGGCAGACAAAAAGCAGCCTTAGTTTGACTGTTGAGTTTGAATAATTTCAGTGAATTTTTTGTGTCTTTAGGTTTTAAGGGATTAATTTAAAATTAAAAAAAATGGAAAGCATTATGTTTTCAGCCCCAATTGTATTCCTATTTTAATCTTAAGTGCAAAGCAATGCTCCCAGGAACCTGACCTTTATTTTCTATAATGTTTTTCACTTCCTGCTTTTCAAACGTAATGTTTCTCCACATTTTGATTAAAATTAGGCATTTGAATGAAAGAATAGAAGTATTCTATTCAACTGTCTCTTGGGAATTGCCTGAAGGATCAGGAACCAAGCCTTTATAGCCACTTTAAACAGATCACTCAAGACTGTCCTCCCTGTCCAGGGTCAATGTTCACTTAGTGGAGGGGGTAGATTCTCACTTCATGGTACCCTCAGGCAGGGCGAACTGGCTCCACCAACAGAAGTAGATGCTTATTGTCTGGTCAGGACTGGATTGGCCTATTGCAGTAAAGACTTATCAGTGGGCTATGATGTGTTGGGATATTTTTGCCTACTTGAAGGAAAATGTAACTGAAATACATTTTTTCCCCCATGTGTTTACTGCTCAGAGTAGAAAAGAGCAGGGCTTTGTACTCCAAAAAAGCTGCTTCATGCTCTTGTGACCACTGGCTTCCAGCTGGGTTCAGCCAATTGGCAGGAGATTGGGAGCAAGGAATATTTATTCCTTAAGCTTCCCTGTGGGCCAGCTGTATTTCTGTATCCTAAGTAAGGGTCACAAATTCTGCCAGGTAGCCATCACTCAACCCCCTTCTTTTTTAGATTCTATTAACCATTCCTTTCAATCATCCCTTCTGCCCTAGGGGTGGTAATAGACTCAACTGCTACTAAGCCTGAAGCACTATGGTTTACAGATATACTCCCTTTGAGGGCTACTCCCTTTACATCTTGTCAATAATCTTTGAAGTACTCTCCTCAGATGACCTGTGGAGTACCATCCTTTTCCTGCTAGGACCTGACTGAATCGCCATGTCGTATTAGACAAGCCTGGCTATTCCTGATTTGGTTTTGTGTTTGAATCTCCTTCCTCTTGTGGAAAGCTGGTGCCTAAGCCTTCAGCGGGACAGGTATTGGGTAGCAGATGACAGAAGGAGCAGAATCCATGAGATTCTCTGTTTGGCAACTTCCTTCAAAAACCCAAACAGAACAACTAAAAGAGAATTAAAAAGGGAAAAGGAATTGTAGAAACCTAAAATTGGAAGGAACCTTGGTAATTATCTAAGGAGGGATCCTAAAGCTGTAATGCTATTGTTACATAAAAAAGAAGTTTGGAGCTCTAGTGTCTTCCTCTTATAAGCGTCAGGTGAGTGTGCTCTCCTCGGTTCTGTCTCTTCTCAACAAAAATTTAAAGCGTTGGACGTTAGAGCCCTCAGCGTGTCATAGCTCTCAGACAGACCATGTTAGAGCTCTTGGGTCTTGGACAGACTGTGTTATAGCTCTTAGACAGATCAGTGTTACAGCTCAATTTTATTTAGAAAATAGGAGGAAAATACATCCTCGAGGCAGGAGGGCATACTGACCCAAAAATGCAAAGAAAACAGAGGGGAGCTCCGGCTCTTTGGCCCTTCTTTTTATATGTTTTTCCTCCCCTCTGGGCCTGCCCTATGTAAATTGGGCTAACCAGGAGTGCTGTTTGTCCTACCTGAGGTTTCACTCCAGCCCTCGGACCTTCCTTCGTTCTATTTTCGCGGACTTTTCCCTTCCTCGTCTTTAGCCACCGCCATTCTGGACTCCTGTTTATTATTCTTACTGCCTAACATCTAGTAAAGTCATGCTCAAAATTCTCCAAGCCAGGCTTCAGCAATACTTGAACTGTGAACTTCCTGATGTTCAAGCTGGTTTTAGAAAAGGCAGAGGAACCAGAGATCAAATTGCCAACATCCGCTGGATTATGGAAAAGCAAGAGAGTTCCAGAAAACATCTATTTCTGCTTTATTGACTATGTCAAAGCCTTTGACTGTGTGGATCACAATAAACTGTGGAAAATACTGAGAGAGATGGGAATACCAGACCATCTGACCTGCCTCTTGAGAAACCTGTATCCATGTCAGGAAGCGACAGTTAGAGCAGGACATGGAACAACAGACTGGTTCCAAATAAGAAAAGGAGTACGTCAAGGCTATATATTGTTACCCTGCTTATTTAACTTATACGCAGAGTACATCATGAGAAACGCTGGACTGGAAGAAACACAAGCTGGAATCAAGATTGCCGGGAGAAATATCAATAACCTCAGATAGGCAGATGACACCACCTTTATGGCAGAAAGTGAAGAGGAACTAAAAAGCCTCTTGATGAAAGTGAAAGAGGAGAGTGAAAAAGTTGGCTTAAAGCTCAACATTCAGAAAATGAAGATCATGGCATCTGGTCCCATCACTTCATGGGAAGTAGATGGGGAAACAGTGGAAACAGTGTCAGATTTTATGTTTTTGGGCTCCAAAATCACTGCAGATGGTGACTGCAGCCATGAAATTAAAAGACGCTTACTTCTTGGAAGAAAAGTTATGAGCAACCTAGATTGCATATTCAAAAGCAGAGATATTACTTTGCCGACTAAGGTCCATGTAGTCAAGGCTATGGTTTTTCCTGTGGTCATGTATGGATGTGAGAGTTGGACTATAAAGAAAGCTGAGAGCCGAAGAATTGATGCTTTTGAACTGTGGTATTGGAGAAGACTCTTGAGAGTCCCTTGGACTGCAAGGAGATTCAACCAGTCCATTCTGAAGGAGATCAGCCCTAGGTGTTCTTTGGAAGGAATGATGCTAAAGCTGAAACTCCAGTACTTTGGCCACCTCATGTGAAGAGTTGACTCACTGGAAAAGACACTGCTGCTAGGAGGGATTGGGGGCAGGAGGAGAAGGGGACGACAGAGGATGAGATGGCTGGGTGGCATCACTGACTCAATGGACGTGAGTCTGAGTGAACTCCGGGGAGTTGGTGATGGACAGGGAGGCCTGGCATGCTGCGATTCATAGGGTCACAAAGAGTTGGACACAACTGAGCGACTGAACTGAACTGACTAACGTAAGGACACTAATCCTATCATGGGCACCCTCATGACCTCCTCTGAAGCTAATTACCTCCCAAAGGCTCCACCTTCACATATCTTGGTGGTTAGAGTTTCAGCATATGAACCTGGAGGTGGGGGCACAAAAATTCAGTCCATAACGATGCCTGACATAAAGACAGCTTTCCATGGTGGCTGGCACATCACATGGGTGGTGACTAGCTGGTGCAGTCAGGTTCTTTTTCTTGGGGAATTTGAATAGGATGTTTACAATTAGTCAGTCTGTAGTCCCAGCAGCTATTGGAGCAGAGACCAAGTAGCGGAGTCACCGTAACATGGTAGATAAAGCACCAGAGTAGAAAAGAGCAGACACCATCTCCTGAAGAAGGCCACCAGGAGATGGGCCTCTAGAGAATGTGGTCTCTCTACTGACCTTCCAGGTATGCTCCAGCAGTCCTTTCCTTGGAACAACCCTAGATGACTTTAGGCTTGATTAGCTACAAATTCAAAAGAAAGAGGGTTTCTTTCTTCCAATAAAAGTCCAAGGTCTGAGCATTATTGAACTGCAGGGTCACATGGTTATCTTGAGTTAATCACTGTAATGTGGGTGATGACGCTCTTTCATTATCTGGGCTGGATCCCGTGACCACACCAGGAGCTTGGGAGTGTCCCACTTGATATATAGAATGCTATTATCAAAAGAAAAGAAGAGGGATGTTGTACTTGCTAAAACTAAAAACTGAGGTAATCAAAGCTGTTTTCAGTTTCTTACCGCCTGAACTAACCCATGGATCACAGCTACCATTGTGAGAAGTAGATCCTCTTTTTTTTTCTCTATCATGTGCTGACAACTGGTCTTGTGGCCACAACTGAAGTGCTTGCAGTGACATCAAGCCTACCAGATCTCCAGGTGGGCAGCCTGATGCGCTGCGGAACAACCCACATTATCAGACCTTAACCCTGTGCCCTAGCCTGCCGGTTGCCAGTTCTCCTTGGTTCTGTTTCTGCCCTACATAACAACATTAGCAAATGTCCTTCCTCCTCCACATGACAGCCTTTTGAATTCAGAAGACAGTTTAACAATTAAGAATGATTACAGGGATAGTAAAATCAAGCAATCATTTGCTGGAAGGAGTGTATTTTCTCATTTACCTACAAGTAACATTAAATAACTCACTCCTACTCAATTAAAAAAAAAAAAAAGCCCCAAACCAAAAACATTAGGAATCCAAATATCTTCTCTCCCCTTCCCCAACATGAAAGCTTTGCTAACAAACAACCATATTTCTCTAAATAACGTGCTGTGCTCTTGAGTGAGTGAGGGTGGGCCTGAATAACAGTGTTAGCCGAGGAATGGCAAATCCCCCTCTGGATGTGGAACACAATAGCCGTTTATACAGACAATCCAATCTGACTAGCAAGGAAACAGAATGACTCTGCTTCCAATTGGTTTTTTCTTTAATGATACCTCACTTCAAAATGTCACTTAAAGAGTTCCAAATGGCTTAATTGATCTGTAAATGAATCTAAAACACCTGGGGTATAAACCAAAGAACACTCCTGGGATCTAGTGATTCAGTGTGCTTGTTGCCAAAGCAAACCATGGCAGAGCCTCCTGCAGCTAGAGGGTTTGCCTGAGGCTCAAAGTGGGAAGCTTTCAGTGACTGGAAGCTAGTGCCCCAGCCATTATTGCTGGGCACCTTGTCTGTCTGCTCAGACTCCACTTTAGAAGACCTGAGTGATGCTCAAGATAGGCAAGGAGACTTCCTAATCTGATAAAGTAAGGTCCCCTTAAACCCAGAAGAGTCGGCCACTGTGGTACATGAAATGTTCTTTTCCTGGCAGGACAGCCTATAAGGCTCAAGGTAACAGCTAACTGGGAACATTTCATATCCTGCAAATGTCCATCCATGGTCAGAAAGAAGTTTTTTTTTTTACTGACCGCCCTCTGCTTGTTCTAAAGTCCCTCATTCTGCTAAGGGCAGAAGAAGCCTGTAAACTTAAGGCAATCCATCCACTTTCTATTTAAATAAAAGCTTTGGTTAAACATTTAGCTAGTTCAGAGTTCCAGTACCCCATCAGAGCTGGTCTTGATGCCATTCTCCAGGTTCTGGCTGCTCTCTTCTGAGTTGTCCCTTGCTCACCTGATGCCTGTGTATTCCAGAGTTCTCTCTCGGTCTTGTATCTTTGCAAACCTTGCACTGCCTCAGTTTCCAGTTCTGTGCTCTGTGATCTTCTATGTGCCCCAGAGGCCCTGGTGATCCTCGACTGCCTTGTTGGCATCAACAATGTGGGTGACTGTGAAGCTGCCTCTGGCGCTACCCTCCCCCATTGCTGCTCATTCCTGCTGCTGCTGCTGCTAAGTTGCTTCAATCGTGTCCGACTCTGTGCGACCCCATAGATGGCAGCCCACCAGGCTCCCCCGTCCATGGGATTCTCCAGGCAAGAACACTGGAGTGGGCTGCCATTTCCTTTTCCAATGCATGAAAGTGAAAAGTGAAAGTGAAGTCCCTCAGTCGTGCCTGACTCTTAGCGACCCCATGCCAAACCCAGGGTCATCCTCAGTAAGGAACTTTGAGATGCCATGGATTCTCCCTCAACTTTAGTGGGGTTTCTAATGTCTCAGCCCTATGATGCAGGAAGCACAGACTCTTCTGGGGACCCCGCAACAGTTAAACTTACTGTTCTTCCTGATCCTGTTGGAAACTTCTCAGAGACTTCCCAGAACCCTGGTAGTTTATGATAAATTCTATGTGATGACTTCCAATTTTTCTCCAGTTTTCTAATATAGAAAGGGAAGTCTGGGGCTTTAAAAAAGACATTTTCTCTCTCAACAAAGTCTTGCTTTGTTTTTTGTTAAAAAATAATCCAGCTTAATTGATATATAATTTCTATACCATAAAATTCACCCAAATAAGTTATTTTATCCAATAATTTCAGTGAATGTATAAAATTCATAATCAAATTTCAGCTTTGGAATATTCCTATGATCTGAAAAAAATTTTTGTGCCTCAGTCAGTTCACTTCAGTTCACGTCAGTTGTGTCCGACTCTTTGAGACCCCATGGACCACAGCGTGCCAGACCTCCCTGTCCATCACCAACTCCAGGAGTTTACCCATTGAGTCGGTGATGCCATCCAACCATCTCATCCTCTGTCATCCCCTTCTCCTGCCTCTAATCCCTCCCAGCATCAGGGCCAACTGACTCAAATGAGTCAGCTCTTCGCATCAGGTGGCCAAAGTATTGGAGGTTTAGCTTCAGCATCAGTCCTCCCAATGAACACTCAGGACTGATTTCCTTTAGGATGGACTGGTTGGATCTCCTTGCAGTACAAGGGGCTCTCAAGAGTCTTCTCCAACTCTACAGTTCAAAAGCATCAATTCTTTGGCACTCAGCTTGCTTTATAGTCCAACTCTCACATCCATACATGACTACTGGAAAAACTATAGCTTTGACTAGATGGACCTTTGTTGGCAAAGTAATGTCTCTGCTTTTTAATATGCTGTCTAGGTTGGTCATAACTTTCCTTCCAAGGGGTAAGCGTCTTATGCCTATTTGTAGTTAATTCCTGTTTCTGCTCCTAGTCCCAGGCAACCACTGATCTGTTTTGTCTGTACACATGACTTTCTAGGCCTGTCATAAAAATAAGATTATATAATATGTAGACTTTTTGTCTAGCGTCTCTCACTTAGCTTAATGTTTTTGAGGATGATTCAGATTGTTGCATGTATCAGTAGTCCGTTCTTTTAACTACTGATTAGAATTACATTAGGGCTTCCCTGCCTGGTGGCCCAATCGGCAAAGAATCTGCCTGCAATACAGGAGACCCAGGTTGAATCCCTGGGTTAGGAAGATCCCCTGGAAAAGGGAATGACAACTCACTTCAGTATTCTTGCCTGGAGAATTTCATGGACAGAGAAGCCTGGCAGGCTACTGTCCATGGGGTCTCAAAGAGTTGAACACGACTGAGTGTTCCCTTCACTTCACTTCAGAATTACATTAAAATGGCACGTTTTGTTTATCCATTTACTGTTTGATGGATATTTGCATAATTTTCTAGTTTTAATTATGAATAGTGCTGTTATGAACATTCATGTACACATCTTTATACGGCCATGTTTTCATACCTGGAAGCAGAATTCCTTCGTTATATGGTAAATTTGTGCTTAACTTTTTAGGAGACTACCAAACTGTTTTTCATAGCGGCTGTACTATTTGACGTTCTCACTAGAGCATTCCAGTTTGTCCACATAATCACTAACTCTTGGTATTATATGGCTTAAAAAATATAGCCATTTTAGTTGTCGTGTAGGAGTATGTTGAGTTGTGCGTGTGTGTATGTGTGTGTGTGTACTTTCTTAGTTACTAATGAGGTTGACTTCTTTTCATGTGCTTGTTAGCCATTCATATGCCTACTGTATTTCATTTGGTACCATGTTCATTTGGTACCATGTTCACCCATTTTAAAAGATTGGGTTGTAAATCTTTTAAATTAGTTATTTGTGTTATTTTTCTAGATACAAATCCTTTACAAATATTTGATTTGCAAAATTTTAAACCAATCTATGGCTTATCTTTACATTACTTAATGATATGTTCTTAAGTAAAATGATTCTTAAATTTTGGAAGTCCTATTTATATTTTTTCCTTTTTATGCTTTTGGTGTCATATCCTTGTCAAACCCAAGGTCACAGAGATTTCTCCTGTTTCCTTACAGATAATTTAGTTTTACCTCTCAAATTTAGGTCTATGATCCATTTGCAGTTGAGTTCTGTATAGGATGTTGGGAAAGTGTCTGAGTTCTTTTTTGTTTTTTTTTGCATGTGAATATCCAATCGTACTAGCACCATTCTTTGAAAAGACTATACCTTCCCAATTGAATCGTATGGACACAATTGCTAAAAACCAATTGGCTATAAATGTAAAAACTTATTTGTGAACACTGAGTTCTTTTCCATTAATCTATATGCATATCCTTCACCAACACTACTCTCTTGATTACTATAGCTTTATAGCAAGTTTTGAAATCAGAGAGTGTAAGTCCTCTGGTTCTTCTTACTCAAAATATTTTGGCTATTTAAGAGTTCTGCATTTCCACATAAATTTTAGAATAAGCTTGTCATTTTCTATAAAAAAAAATCTGTTGAGCTTGATAGGGATTGTATTGAATTTCAGTTTGGGGAGAGTTGCCATGTTGACAACTTGTCCTTAGTATTGACTATTTCAGTGTGTGAACATGAACAGTAAATGTTTAATTGTTAAACGTTTAATTTCTCAGCAATATTTTTAGTATTCAGTATATGACTTGAATTTATTTTGCTAAGTTTATTTCTAAGTGTTTTATTCTCTTTGATCTGGCAAATAAATTTGTTTTCTTAAATTGTTCATTGTAAGTATGTAGATATATAATAGATTCTGGTATATTGATCTTACATTCTGTGACCTCATTAAATTCATTTTGTTCTTCTAGTGCTTACTTTTTTGTTTTTTGCCTTCCTTTCTGTTAAATAAATGTTTCAATTCCTTTTTTGATTTTTAAAAATGATTTTTTAAGTTATTTCTTACTGATTGCTATAATGATTACAATATGTACTTTAACTTTTCACAATCTACTCCAGAGTAAAATGAACTTGGTTCTGTTAAAACATAGAAATTTTGCTTCAGTAGAGATTCGTGTTCCATTCATTCCCCACCTTTTGTACTGTTACATATACATTATACTACTAAATGTAGAAAATATCTAGTACATTATATACATTTATAGTTTATAATCGCAACAAAGTGGTATTAAAATTATTGATTTATACAATATTATATCTTTTAATATTATGTCCAAATTCCTTTCATTCTCTGTAAATAAATTATGGCTTAATATTTTCAGAACTATCCTTCCATTTTAGAGACTGGTCTACTTTGACCTCAGTAACCATTCTGCTGAGTCAGTCTCCAGTGTATCTGTCTTAAATTGTCCAGTTTCCACAGCTTCATTTTTAATGAGAAGTGCTCAGTCCTTATGGATTTAATGTCATTCCTGGATCGTTGGTCTCATCCTGAGTCATGTGACTGGAAGTCTCTTCTTATAACTGAGTCTGGAATTCAAGTTCCAGTTAAATTTGAGATTCCCTAGTCCTGGATGCTATATGACTACTAGATTCTAACATCTCTGCTAACATGATAGTTCAAATTTTTACCCAAAAGAGAAATGAACAATAAACCTTGGGGTTACTCTTGATCAGGAATATGGTAATAATGATATCAACAAGCCAACCGTTTCTTAGGGTTTTATCATAGTCTTCTCTGGTGACTCAAATGGTAAAGAGTCTGCCCGCAATGTGGGGGACCCAGATTCGATCCCTTGGTTGGGAAGATCCCCTGGAGAAGGGAATGGCAACCCACTCCAGTATTCTTGTCTGGAGAGTCCCATAGATGCAGGAGCCTGGTGGGTCCCAAGCATCAGGTTGCAAAGAGTCGGACTTGACTGAGTGACTAACATACTCACTGCTAGTTCCTCCATAGCTTGTATGCCTCACAGCTTCCATCTCACTTGTTCCTTCCCCTCTGACTTGTGTTTTTGCTGCTTCTACCTCCCAAGTAGTCCATGTACCATTATTTCACTCCTGCCCCTTTCTCAGGCCAGTTCCTCTTCCAGAGAGGCCCTCTGTTTAGTGGGCCATTCCATTCTCAACATGAATGTGATGACTGATGACCTTTTCATATGGATTCTTTATGTGTGATCTCTATGCCTAAGCTGGTCCTGTTCTTCCTGGGCAAAGAACTTCTGTGTGGGGCCTGGGCAGACCAACCTTCCTTCTTTGACCCAGGAAAACTTTCTTGTTTCTCTCTTCTCACCTTATTATATAAACCACTCTCAGATAAGAGCTGTTCAAACCCATATTCTGAATGGGTTTATATCCCCATACAGTCTTGGACTGTTTTGTTGTATTTTCAGTTTTGCCCTCTTGTCAGATTGGAAAGTAAGTCCACTGCCTTCTTCTCTCCCCATCTTTTTCCTATCTTCCTCCCATTTAACCATGCCTTTCCCAAGCTGACCACAGTCAGTTTAATTGGAAGCCCCCAAAAGATTTGTCCATGTCCTAATCCCTGAGACCTATGAATATGACCTTATTTGGAAAAAAAAATCTTTATAGATGTAATGAAGTTAAAGATCTTGGAGTGAGATCACCCTGTATTACCTAGATAGACCCTAGACTCAGTGCCAAGTGTCCTTATGAGAGACAGAAGAGGAAAAGACACAGACACATGGAGAAGGCCATTTGAAGGTGGATTCAGACACTGGAGGGATATAGTCACAAGGGATGCTGGAACATGCAAAGACTGAATTGTCCCCTAGAGTGTAGCCCTGCCGACACCTTCATTTCAGACTTCTGGCCTCCAGAATTGTAAGAGAATAAATATTTTTTATCTTAAGCCATCAAGTTTGTAATAATTTTTGATGACAGTCCTAGGAAACTAACGTAGTAACCTCTTCCCAAACCTGACCAACCACCTCCTTATGGATTCAGTCAACAGATTGTACTCAAGCTTTGTGTGTCTCTTCCAAATCGATCTCTACATTTGATTTTTAGCTACATTTTTTTCCCTTTCTCTGTCCCCTCATTTTGGCTAATTTGTCAATATTTCTAACATCTCTGCAGAAATACCGTGTTACATTCCTCCCCTATTTCATTTCATCACAATGGAAGTTTGTAGAAAAATAAGTTAAATGTTTGGAGAAGGGTGAATACAGAATACAGAATACAAACCACAGTTATTAAAGATGTCTTATAAGTTTCAGCATAGTGATTTGGTTTCTATATAGCAGATTTCCACCTGGTTCTGGCACGGTTTCAGGGGTTGGTATAAGCCCATCTGTGCAGTCAGGGGAAATTAGTAAAGCACCTCTCTGCATAGCTGTATGATACGATGACTGAGACATGTCTTTTTCTCCTAAGGAGCTCAGCTTGCCTTAATTTGATTAACTGTGGACTTGCATCAGTCGTGTCTGACTCTTTGCAACCCCATGGACTATACAGTCCATGGAATTCTCCAAGCCAGAATACTGGAGTGGGTAGCCTTTCCCTTCTCCAAGGGATCTTCCCAACCCAGGGACTGAACCCAGGTCTCCCACATTGCAGGCGGCTTCTTTACCAGCTGAGCCACAAGGGAAGCCCATATTTTTTGCATTGGTTCCCTTCCTTTTAGTAGAGCCCAGTTCCTGGGAGGGTCAGCCAGGCTTAGTTGGGAAAATTTGTGGTCAGTCTTACCAAAAGTCCCTGTAATAGTCCATGTTTAACTATTGCTGTCCTTAGTGGATCAGACCACTTCTTGCCTGCCTCCCCAGCAGGAATCCATATCAGGTCTACAGAGAAACAGTCAGCAAAGCCTAATGGTCACATCCAAGATAATCTGCTCCTACATACTTGTGTGTTAAAAATTAAGCTGACTTGGCTTAGTGACATTTATCCCACAGTACTGTGCTTAAGTCACTCAGTTGTGTCTGACTCTTTGTGACCCCATGGACTGTGGCCCATCAGCTCCACAGTCCATGGGGATTCTCCAGGCAAGAAAACTGGAGTGGGTTGCCATTTCCTTCTCCAATCCCACAGTACTGGGTGCTGTGAAATAAAATATTAAAAAGTCATTGGTCTTTCCTTCCTGATAAGTATGCCTACAGGCTCCTCGTGCTTCAAGCATCATTTCTTTTCTCTGGGTACCACATTTTTTTATCCATAATACAAAAGTAATATGTACTCATAGCAGAAAATAATATACTATTAAAATAAAGAAAATAAAAATCACCCATAGTTCCACCACCCATTATCATTATCCCTAACCTATTATCAGTAGGGAACTACTGATAATATTTGGGTATATCAAATATATCCAATATAAGAAATATATTTGAGCATATATTTTTATTTCTCTACAGAGATAGATAATTTTTTCTTCTGTCAAAATAGGCTCATACTGTGCATATGATTTTGTGAATTGTTTTTTTCAGCTCACGCTGCATTGTGAGCATTTTCCCATCTATTAGAACAAACAGTGGGAAGTATCATTCTTCCATCAGCAAGTATTACCTATGGCTGGCTGATTCAGCGGTCTCCTACTAGTCTTCCTGTACTGAATCTTTTACAACACCAGGCCATCCTATTGGCTTCCAGATGGGTCTTCCAAAAATACTCTTTACACCCTGGATCAGAATCCCTGATGAACTTTCTACCTTCAAACTCTCCCAACTGCCAAGAGTGTGGAGTCTTCGCCAAGACTTTTATTCCAGGCTTTTCTCAGCAGACTCCAACTGATTTATGAACATTTGTTTTACATAATTTCTTCTGTAAATCTCTTTTTCAACAAGATTCTATCTAACATTCAGTTCAGTTCAGTCGCTCAATTGTGTCCGACTCTTTATGACCCTATGAATCGCAGCACACCAGGCCTCCCTGTTCATCACCATCTCCCAGAGTTCATTCAGATTCACATCCATTGAGTCAGTGATGCCATCCAGCCATCTCATCCTCTGTCATCCCCTTCTCCTCCTGCCCCCAATCCCTCCCAGCAGCAGAGTCTTTTCCAATGAGTCAACTCTTTGCATGAGGTGGCCAAAGTACTGGAGTTTCAGCTTCAGCATCATTCCCTCCAAAGAACACCAAGGGCTAATCTCCTTCAGAATGGACTGGTTGGATCTCCTTGCAGTCCAAGGGACTCTCAAGAGTCTTCTCCAACACCACAGTTCAAAAGCATCAATTCTTCGGTGCTCAGCCTTCTTCACAGTCCAACTCTCACATCCATACATGACTACTGGAAAAACCATAGCCTTGACTGGACAGACCTGTCAGCAAAGTAATATCTCTGCTTTTGAATATGCTATCTAGGTTGCTCATAACTTTCCTTCCAAGGAGTAAGTGTCTTTTAATTTCATGGCTGCAGTCACCATCTGCAGTGATTTTGGAGCCCCCCAAAAATAAAGTCTGACACTGTTCCCACTGTTTCCCCATCTACTTCCCATGAAGTGATGGGACCGGATGCCATAATCTTCATTTTCTGAATGTTGAGCTTTAAGCCAACTCTTTCACTCTCCTCTTTCCCTTTCATCAAGAGGCTTTTTAGTTCCTCTTCACTTTCTGCCATAAGGGTGGTGTCATCTGCATATCTAAGGTTATTGAGATTTCTCCCGGCAATCTTGATTCCAGCTTGTGTTTCTTCCAGTCCAGTGTTTCTCATAATGTACTCTGTGTATAAGTTAAATCAGCAGGGTGACGATATACAGCCTTGACGTACTCCTTTTCTTATTTGGAACCAGTCTGTTGTTCCATGCCCAGTTCTAACTGTTGCTTCCTGACCTGCATACAGATTTCTCAAGAGGCAGGTCAGGTGGTCTGGTATTCTCATCTCTCTCAGTATTTTCCACAGTTTATTGTGATCCACACAGTCAAAGGCTTTGGCATAGTCAATAAAGCAGAAATAGATGTTTTTCTGGAACTCTCTTGCTTTTTCCATGACCCAGTGGATGTTGGCAAATTGATCTCTGGCTCCTCTGCCTTTTCTAAAACCAGCTTGAACATCAGGGAGTTCATGGTTCATGTATTGCTGAAGCCTGGCTTGGAGAATTTTGAGCATTACTTTACTAGCATGTGAGATGAATGCAATTGTACAGTAGTTTGAGCATTCTTTGGCATTCCCTTTCTTTGGGATTGGAATGAAAATTGACCTTTTCCAGTCCTGTGGCCACTGCTGAGTTTTCCAAATTTGTTGGCATATTGAGTGTAGCACTTTCACAGCATCATCTTTCAGGATTTGAAATAGCTCAACTGGAATTCCATCACCTCCACTAGCTTTGTTCATAGCGATGCTTTCTAAGGCCCACTTGACTTCACATTCCAGGATGTCTGGCTCTAGATGAGTGATCACACCATCGTGATTATCCGGGTCATGAAGATCTTTTTTGTACAGTTCTTCTGTATATTCTTGCCACCTCTTCTTAATATCTTCTGCTTCTGTTAGGTCCATACCATTTCTGTCCTTTATCGAGCCCATCTTTGCATGAAATGTTCCCTTGGTATCTCTGATTTTCTTGGAGAGATCTCTAGTCTTTCTCATTCTGTTCTTTTCCTCTATTTCTTTGCATTGATCACTGAAGAAGGCTTTCTTATCTCTTCTTGCTATTCTTTGGAACTCTGCATTCAGATGCTTATATCTTTCCTTTTCTCCTTTGCTTTTCACTTCTTTTCTTTTCACAGCTATTTGTAAGGCTGTGGTAGATGGAGTGCCTGATGAACTATGGAATGAGGTTCATGACATTGTACAGGAGACAGGGATCAAGACCATCCCCATGGAAAAGAAATCTAACATTATTACTTGTTATTTCCTGATAAGCTTATCCACATCCTCATCTTTGCTAAGGCTACTTCCTCTCTCCCCTACTCTCCTTCCTTGCCTGGGAGCTTCTCTGTACTTAATGTACACCATGATTTTCTAACTACTGCAACTCCCAATGATCTTTCCCTCTTCCTCTTGACTGTGTTATGACTATACCACTTGTCCTCACGTATAGTAGACAGTAATTATTACTGAATGTCCGCATATGCCCCAGCCAGGAAGAGGAGCCCTGAGGGGAAGGGCTGAGTCCTCTACCTCTTTGCTTCATAGAACTTGTCAACTAAACAATGGAAAATGTATGTTGATATGCTGGTCAATGCATAGTGATGACAAATGAGCAACTTAAGGATAGATAATGTCCAAAAATGGGGGAAAAAATGCACAAATGAACAACAAATGCCAGGAGATAGTATTAAATAAGTGATACATAGCCTTGCCTAGACTGAGCGCAAAAGAACTGATGCTTTTGAACTGTGGTGTTGGAGAAGACTCTTGAGAGTCCCTTGAACTGCAAGGAGATCCAACCAGTCCATTCTGAAGGAGATCAGCCCTGGGTGTTCTTTGGAAGGAATGATGCTAAAGCTGAAACTCCAGTACTTTGGCCACTTCATGCGAAGAGCTGACTCATTGGAAAAGACTCTGCTGCTGGGAGGGATTGGGGGCAGGAGGAGAAGGGGACGACAGAGGATGAGATGGCTGGATGGCATCACTGACTCTATGGATGTGAATCTGAATGAACTCCGGGAGATGGTGATGGACAGGGAGGCCTGGCATGCTGCAATTCATGGGGTCACAAAGAGTCGGACACAAGTGAGCAACTGAACTGAACTGAACTGAAGTGATACATACCTTGTACAGTATTTAACTTTATACAACAAGGACAGCAACATCAGTAACAACCACCACAAACTCTGCGTGGAGAAGGAAAAAACCAATAACCAAGAAGATAATGACAAAGTAAAACTGGAAGTCTGGATAAATGCATGACATTTTTTCCCCTTCTTGTCTCCATGTCTCCCTGTTTCCTCTTAGTTGAATTTGTGATAAGCTTATAATAGATAAAATAGCTTAAATTTTAAATTTCATTTTGCTTACAAGAGTAATGCATGTAAATTATTAAAACTTCAGACAGTACAGCCCTTGTTGACGCATAAGGTGAGAACTTGATGTTTATTTAGTCCAAAATGAATTTCATTTAAATGTGAGGAAAGCTTGAAGTGTCTCCTACAAGAACTTCCTGTGATCTGCCACAGGGAAAGATTTAAATGAGAAAGAATCCCGTAGGATCTTAGATCTGCTCTTTTATAACACCTTCCCTTTGAAAATGAACTGACTAGAGAAGTGAGGGAATACGTCTTTTTATAAAGATGTATTAGATACCATGCTGTAGAGTGACTTGTGTAATAATGGCTTTTCTCACCCTAAGAAGACCAACAAATTTGAACTGAAGCAAGGGAATTTTTACCCATTACATGTTTTTGGAAGGACCTTTAGGTTGGTTATTTTTTCAGCCCCACTGGGCATGGGTGATTTATATGCTAAGCCCTTTTGGAGTTTGACTCATTTCTCAGTTTTGCAAGAGCGATGATGAATGCTTATGTAAATCCACCTATAGAGTACTTAGTTGAGAACTCAATTAACTTTTAATAAAGGCTAGCTTTTCTTCTTTCTTTCTTCTGGAATGAGATAATGGGTGTAGAAGGCTTTGGCACATTACCTGGCACATAGCGGGTGCTCAAAAATTTTTCTCTCCCTTCCTTCTACAGTATTTTAGATTTAAGTTGCCATGAAGTAGAAGTTTATAATACACTATCTTAGAAATCACCAATTCTTTGAAGCACGTAGTTTTCTTTTGCTGAAATAGTGATTTGGTCTCTAGTTGTTCCTGGCTATGTGTTAGCTCAGTTGGTAAAGAATCTGCCTGCAACGCAGGAGACCCCAGTTTGATTCTTGGGTCAGGAAGATATGCTGGAGAAGGGATAGGCTACCCACTCCAGTACTCTTGACCTTCCCTTGTGGCTCAGCTGGTAAAGAATCCACCTGCAATGTGGGTGACTGGGGTTTGGGGTTTGATTCCTGGGTTAAGAAGATCCCCTGATTCATTGGACTGTATAGTCCATGTGATCGCAAAGAGTCTCACATGACTGAGCGACTTTCATGTGACACCATCACGATGTGGTTGTCCATACCTATAAATGCGTGCTGCAACTTTCAGGGTAGATGTCAACAGCTCAGAATAAACTCCCAGAGACTATAGTTGAGAATGTTGTTTTTTTCTTTTTTAAGTTCCTGCATTACCAACACAAAGGATGACTGTATGGAGAAATGTGGACGTTGATGACTCTGAGTTAAGCATCCACAAGCATCAAACTCTGAATGTGAACACATTTTGGGAATACTTTAAATAGTTTATTCCCTTTACATTTTCTTTTATAGGTATGTATGTACAAGAATGAAATTTTGGGCAGAAAAGTCTTAAGTGTAAAAAGACTCTTTTGATAAATTTAAAATGGAAAATCTGAGGGATGAAAAAGCATTGTGTTATAATTAATTGGCCACAATTTCTATTTTAGTGGTGTACAAAGTAATGATGTATCTTGTGGTTAATGGTATCTTAAATTGGATGAAGTATAATAATTCTAATTATCGTTGAAAACAAATTCTCTGTGTTAAGCTCTTTAGGAAAATCTTTTATATAAAGACATGGCAAATATTTCCGGCCAGTTTGTTGTATTATAAGGCAATGGGAGATATTATACTAATGGCTATAATTTGGGAAGAATTAATGGCATTTGTTAAAAAAATATAAACAGACCTCTGTCCCTATTTCCTCCCAGATATATATTCATGTTCCAGACAAAGCGTATAAAAAATTACTTTCCATGAAGAAGGCTGAGCAAAATAATCTGAATTGTGAATGTCTTCCACATCTTCTTTCTATAGCACTATGGCACCTTGCCTTGAATGTATAAAGTGATAAATATTAAAGATATTGCTGATACATCTGTTGTGTCAGAAGTTTCAGATTAAGGAAACATTTATCAATGGCTGAAGGTATAGTTTGTGTTCACTGAAAACCTTAACTATCCTTTAATTATATTTGGTTTTGAACTTGTGGCTGGGGGTATGAGAATGCTTATATTGAGCCTGTCCTTGGGGTTCCTGGTAGGGGTTCTCTGTTGAACTTTTCTTCCAGGGAAGCAGAAGGGTAGACATCTGGAAGTTTCTTCTATTTAGCATAGCATAGTGTTTTCAGTTTGTCCTTTCAATTTTACTTTATTATTCTAAAACCTGTGCCTATGCAAATGTGGGCCTGTGCTAATTTTCATGGCTGGTTCAACTTGTCAGAATGTAGTAATTTGCTCTTCAAACCCACGTGTTAAGTATTTCTGATAAATAGGAAACTTACATCCTAACAATTCCTCTTTTAATCACAAATAATAGGCACATAAAGTGGCTTGCCATCTGTACATTTGCATGTTTAAGATTCTTCAGATATTAGCAGATTCTTCTCTGTTTTGAATGAATCCAGTTTTGCCTGGCTGCATACTTAAATGTTTCCTGGCTCCTGTGGGCTGTGGTATCTAGTGGGATATAAAGCATAAGTTCTAAGCAGACTGAACACAAGGCATTTGGCTCTGACTTTATCTGTGGGATATCGAATCAATCAAAAATTTGGCAGGTAATTGAGAAAAAGTTTTTTGCTTGCCTAGTAAGAATAATGTATTATGAAGTATTTGAAAAGGTTGATTAAACAGTATACTCAAAAGCTACCAGGCATGGCTGAGTTAACTGTTCTGAAATTTTTAGACTTTCAATATTGAGTTTCTTTCCCTCACTCATAATAAGACTATGACTTCCTTCAAATTATAGTCATAAAATGGCACTATTTAAATCCTTTCTCACAGGAAGTCCTTGCAGTGCGGAATAGTACACCCAGTGATTAAGAGCCAAGTCTCTGGAGGCAGGTACCCCGAGGTAAATCCCAGATCTCAGTTTTTAGCTTGTGTCACCTTGGGCAAGTTGTTTAACTTCTCTGTGTCTTCCATTTTGTCACCCGTAGATTGGAGTTGATAACGTGGCATCTCCCTTTGCGATTATGTGAGGATTAAGTAAACTAATATATGTGAAGTGTTCCTAAGAGTTCCTGGGACATAGGAAGTGTTGTGTGAGTGTCACTGATATTGGTGATTGCTGGGGTCTCTGGGTAAGCTTGTTTGTGAGGAGATTAATGTCTTCCCAATAACCTTGCTATTAATAAATTGAGATGGATACTGAGATATCAAATGTCTGCTGTGATTCAAGCACTGTTTCATGCCATTCCTATAATCACTCAAAGAGGCATGTTCGGGCTCCTAGTTTTCTATAAGGATAGAGACACGGGGAGGTTAAAAGTCCCACTCAGTGACATATGAGACGGAAGGGGCACAGCAGAGCTGGGATTCACACCCAGCTCCAACTGACCCCATATCCTAGAGTCCTTCCATGTTACCGGAAAGACACTATGCATGAGCATGAGAAGATAGGATGCAAGTTAAGCAGCCTGTGGTCTCTTCCCAACTAGTTCTCTCACCATGACCCAGTGACCCTTTGACATAAACAGTATAGAATCCCAAATATCAGGTAATGAATACAGACCAGCTAAGACCCAGGCAAAATTGCAGAATACGTGATAATTTAACTCTATGTAATTTTGCAACCTTCACATCTCTCTGTAAAAAAACCTCATGGAATCTTATAGCACAAGAAAGGGTCTTGGAAGTAGATACATGTCCCTCTTCTGTTTCAGGTGAAAGAACAGAGGCATAGAAAGTGATAAAGACATCCAAAGTCACAGGCAAAGTGACAGAGCCGGGTTTGCAACCAGGGCTAGGCCTGCCAGCACAGGCTTCTCTCCATTGCCTCATGACATTTCTGAGGTTATTGATTACAGATGCCCAGAATAAAGCAAAGTCTTAATAGGGTGAGTTCACCAAAAAAGGAGATCATTAAGAACAAGTACTAAAAGTGTCTTGAAGAAAACTGCCTCTTTGTATCAAGAGGCACCATGCAGAGGCTTCTTGACTTGGTGGAAAGGAATAAATGGATTGTATTTGGAGCTCTTCCTTGGAGTTCATTTGTATATTTGCTTAGAATTGTGGAGTGGCATGATAATGATATCCATCATGGTCTTTTAATGACTTTTAGGAGCATTTCTTCAGAGAATTCCAATAGTTTCTCTTGACCAGTAATATAAAAATTAAAATAAAAACAATATTAACAGCTGTATTAGTTTGTTCAGTTCAGTTCAGTTCAGTTGCTCAGTCGTGTCCGACTCTTATTAGGACTGCTATAACAAAATACCATAGATTGGGTGACTGAAACAATAGAAATCTATTTTTTTCACAGTTCTAGAGGCTAGAAGTCCAAGATCAAAGTATCAGCAGGGCAGATTTCTGAGGCCTCTCTGTTTGGCTTGCAGGTGGATTGTTTCTCTCTGTGTCTTCACATGATCTTCTCTCTGTGTGTGTCTTGATCTCCTTTTCTTATAAGAACACCAGTCAGATTGGATTAGAGCCCACCCCATGACCTCATTTTACCTCAGTTGCTTCTCTAAAGAACCAATCTCTAATATAGTCACATTCTGAGGTACTTATTTGGGGTTAGGACTTTAACGTATGAGTTTGGGTGGGGGGACCCAATTCGACTGATAGCAATAGATACATCTATAGCTACATATATAGCTGCTGCTAAGTTGCTTCAGTCCCGTCCGTCTCTGTGTGACCCCATAGACGGCAGCCCACCAGGCTTCCCTGTCCCTGGGATTCTCCAGGCAAGAACACTGGAGTGGGTTGCCATTTCCTTCTCCAATGCATGAAAGTGAAAAGTGAAAGTGAAGTCGCTCAGTCGTGTCCGACTCTTAGCGACCCCATGGACTGCAGCCCACCAGGCTCCTCCATGCATGGGATTTTCCAGGCAAGAGTACTGGAGTGGGGTGCCATTGCCTTCTCCAACATATATATCTACATCACCATTTGTGTGTCTTATTTGAACCTGAAATAATAATAGTGAGAATCCTGTGATCTGATTGTGTGACATGGAAAGGTACACATTTGAAATCTAATTTTCCCAGCTTAATTAGCATGTGACCCATTAGCATAGACTTATGAGGAAAGAGCATTCTCCCAGCAACCATTATCTAATTTCTGGGCCTCTGAGACCAACTGCTCCACTAATGCTGGGAAGGGTGCGCACAGCCAGGGGTATGTCACCAGGCTGCTGGCCGGCTGCCAGAAAGCCCCTGTAGCATTAGATCTGGAAAGGCTCACTGCAGGCAACCAGAAAGAGGCTTGCACTGCGAGCATTCCTCTGGCCTTGGTCCTTTGATTCTCTTTGAGGCAGGTGCTAAAGGCGGACAGGTGTCCACACACAAGAGGTGCAGACGTGAATGTGGGGCAGTTATTGGTGCCTTTCAAGCGAGCAGGCTGTGTAAAACTAGAATATGCAGGGCTTTCTCTTTCTCTCTCTCTCTCTCTTTTTAAGGATTCAAGTTTATAGAAGATTTTGGCATTTTTCCCATACCCTTCTCTTGCTCCTTTCTTCCCTTCTTTCTCACTTAGCTTCCTTATCATCTTTTCTCGATTATTAATGTTTATGGAGCAAAGGCCTGCTCTGAACAAGACGCCTTGCTTTGTCCTCTGGGGGATAAATAAGTGACTCATAAGTGCTCTCTCTGCCTTGCATGTTTTATTCTGATAACCTAGTCCCTGTTCTGGTTTTGGTTATGCTTTCAGGCATTGCTCTGCTAGTTCTTGGCAAACCTGAAAGCCACTCAGTTAACAGTGTCCAGACCTCACACACCCTAAAACACTGTCCCTCCTCCCTAAGAACTGGCAGCTCTCTTACCTCGGTCCTGAGCTGCCTTCCCATACCTTTTCCCCCTTCGCCAGTGCCCAAGCTGGAGCCACTGGCTCCTGACCCCTCAGGCCCTGTGGATCAGCATGTTCCTCTGTTTTGCTTCCCAGGCTGCTTTACGCTGTCTCTCCCTCCTTTTCTGAGCTGTTCTTTCTGATTCCTCCTACTACTTCCTCTTCTCACTTTGACTCTTTTCCTGATTCACATTGATTATCCCCGATGAGCCAGCTTACTGTGAAAAAAATAAAAGTTTTAATGATCTACTTCCTCTCTGCTCACTGTTATTTACTCCAGGGAACAAAATTTTGCTTCAGGAACTACTTCCCTGCAAGCTGAGGGTAAAAAAAGGCAGCCTAGGTTCATTTGTCCCTTTCCACAACACTTACCTCTTCGTTAAGTCACTTCCCAACAACTAAACAGTAGGCAGTATATTTATTTTGTTAAATAAGGAGGGGAAAGAGCATGGAGGGTAGAGGATGAGATTCCACATTGTCATTTAAACCTTATATGCAGGTTATAAAATGTTATGATTTGATTCATTATGATTCTTCTCTGGAATGAAATTCAAAATAGGTATGTATTTTCTACTTGAAAATTTCATTCATACAACTTAATCTGGGGAGAAGTAGTCAGAATTGCTATATATATACATACGTATATATATGTCACATTGACACAGCCAGAGTGTATGTTCTCCTCACCCCAGCCAGTCTCTGGAAAGACAGACTAACTCCTCTCCAGCTAATCAAATTCATGTCCTAGGCAAAGTTCTGTAGTCTGTGAGGGCTGCCTGGGCTTCCGGAGGTCTAGCCTGCATCTAGGCTATCTTTGTATCCCAGCAACAAGCAATCAGGTGCATAATAGGGATTCACCACAAATGTACAGGGTAAATCAAAATGAAAAACTTTCTCTAGCCTCCTGTAATCATTCTCCTGCTTAACTCTAGTGTACTTGCTGTCCGTACCACTCTTACAAACATTGTTAATTAATCTCTTTAAGGGTGATTGCTTTATTCTTCCCATCCAGGTTGCCAGTTCCTTGAGAAGGATAGTGCTTCATTTTTTTTCTCCCCATTTCTTTCCAATACCTAATATAGAGATGGTGCTTACAAATATCATTGATTTAAACACTGCCTTTTTTCTTGACAGCAGTTTCTGTTGGGAACCACCATTAGAGAGCTGATTTTGCAGAAGGTGCAGTTTTAATTTTAAAACTTTAAAAATTTTAATTAAAAAAATTTTTATTTATTTTTGGCTGCACTGGGTCTTTGTTGCAGTACATGGACTTCTCATTGCAAGTCTTCTTGTTGCAGACACAGGCTTTAGACCACTCAGATTTCAGGTGTTACACAGCACGCGGGCTCAGTAGTTCTGGTGCAAGGACTTTTTGTTCCCCTGCATGTGGGATCTTCCAGAATCAGAGATCTAACCCTTGTCCCCTGCATTGGCAGGCGGGTTCTTAACCATTGGAACACCAGGGAAGCCCCACAGTTTTATTGTAAGCATATCTATCTGAAAAAAGCTCTGACTGCCATGCATTTCAAACAAAGAGATAAATTATTAGCCCCCTGCTGCTTGGTTTGGTTCAATCACATTTATTGAGGAGTTGCTTTGAATCTGATACTGAACCAGGCAATGTTTCTGCCTCATAGGAACATTCAGAGAAGACAGGAGGTGACTTGCTGCCTACCCTTGACCTGGGGATAATGCTTGTCCTCACCAGCTGGTCATAGATAACCAGCAGGCAGTGAACATAGTCCCAGTCACATGCCCTGGACCTTTCTGGATGATGACTTGGACCTTTTGCTTAGCTAGTGCAGCCCCCTTCTGGGTGGTACCAAATTGCTGTCTCCTCTCCCATCCTTCACCCTCCTTTGTGAGCCAGAATAGATTTTGCAGCAAGTTAGGTTACTTGACTGAAAAGTCTGCACTGTCTTTTCAGTAAACTTCAAACTAATTTGCTTAAGAAGTAAGTAACATGCAAATGTGAAATAACGCTGGTAAGGCTAATAACAGGGATTTCAAGCTGTGTTGTAACAAACCAGTCACAGAGTATTCACGTGTTAATTCACTGGCATGTTCTCTGGCAAAAGCATCCCCATCCTTCCTTCCCCCATTCCAACTGTTGTGCTGCAGCAGAATTTGGTCTGAGTCTGGGCAGAATCCCTCTTGAAAAGCAGCCCTCCAGCTTCTATTACAGCAAGAGTCTGGCGAAAGTGATTCTTGCCTTCCCGTCGCACACAAAGGCAAGGAGCTCTTTAAAGGAACCTTCCTGCTCCTCCATGCAGCCGCAAACTGTGTGGGTACGGATTCAATGACCCAGGCTTTTGCCTGAAAATGAGTGGGGAGGGGTCTTGAGGAGCTCCCAGGACCTCCCGGAGTGGGCCAGGGAGGGAGCTGACAGCCTGAGTGGATGGAGAGCACCGGTCCCTGGGGAGCGGCTTGCCATTAGCTGCTTCTTGGGATGCTCCACGCGCCAGTAGAGCATCCTGCCTGTGGTCCAGAGGGTGCTAGCGGCGCATCTTGCGGTATGCCTGCGTGGATTTGAGCCATCGCCCAGAGGCGAGCCCGCATTCAGACACGGCGGACGGGCTTCTGGCAGGGCTGCGTGCAGTCAGCACGAATGCTTAGCTCCAGGCGTCTGCCCAAGCCTCCCGACTACATGGATTTGGCTGTTTAATCAAGCGAGATTACTGCCTGGGAAGATTTAAGAGCCTGATCCGCGCTCCAGCTGCTGTGACAACTTAAGGGCTGGCTGTTTACTTCTGTTGGTGTCTGGGACTCTGTCCTGCACCGCAGCCACTCCTGCCACTTTCCCGGACTCTGAAGTCAGCCGCGAGGACTCCTCTGCCGGCATTCGGAGGAAGAGGGAGCAAGGAGGGGTTAAAAGCCGAGCAGACCCTCCCAGCTGCTCGATCTCTCCTGACTGCCTGTATTCTGGGATTCTGAGAGGGACCGCGCGGTGCCCGGGGAAGCAATGCAAGTCTCCATAGCCTGCACCGAGCATAATTTGAAGAGTCGGAATGGTGAGGACAGACTTCTGAGCAAGCAGAGCTCCACCGCCCCCAATGTGGTGAACGCAGCCCGGGCCAAATTCCGCACGGTTGCTATCATCGCTCGCAGCCTAGGGACCTTCACCCCTCAGCATCACATCTCTCTCAAAGAGTCCACTGCAAAGCAGACTGGCATGAAATATAGGTATGGACGTACTGATAAGATTCCCTCTGCCCCGGGTTCTGTGTTCTATTACAGGTGTAGTGGAGACAATTCAGCGGTTTTGAAAAGTGACTTACTTATTGGTGGGCTGCTTAATTTAGAATTTGCAGGTGTCTTTAAAATAGGAAACGTGTCTTTCCTTAGGAAAGTGGAAAACCCAAGGTGGTTGTGTGGTGTTGTATTATGTATAGGATTTAAAAACTGTGGCCCATTTTGTATATTCTAAAGTGTTATGAACACCTTAGGAGCTATATGAATTTCGTTTTCAGAGAATAACACAGCAGTTGAAAACTGGTATTGAGATTACAGTAGCTTTTCAATAGCAAATGTGCCTGTCCTATTTTATGGTACAGACTGTAGTTTCTGTGATTATACTATTAAAAATAGTTTTCCATCTAGTACTGTATTCTTATCTTTTGAAAGCTCATGGTGACAAATGCTGGGCAGTCTTTTAAGGAAGTTCTGTTACAGGGAAGAAACACCTATACTGGTAACTTAGTTTGAACATTGACATACTTAAACCTAAATTATTCTTGAAATACAGTGCAGACCTTATGAAATATAGAGAAAAAGTCAATTGTAATATTACTGATTTCTTCATAAAATTTTAAGCTCCCCTTCCCTCTATGCTGCTTTCCAGAGCTGGAAATCTTCCTGGTAATAGTTGATGCTCTCTTTAATAGGGAATGACTGAAATTTGAAAAGTAGAAATTTTCATTATTCAATTCTGTGACTCTTGCCTCCTCATTGTATTTGTTTTGTGCTGAATCTTTCTGACTTTATTTCTTTAAAACTCCTGTGCTTTTTGTCTCTGAAAGTCTTTGCAGATGTACAGAAGAGCTTATGATGCGTTTTCCAAAGGCTTTGGTGATTCTAGTTTGTAGACACAACTTTGTCCATTATTTATATTTAACTTTCCCTCATCTTTGTTAGGAACCAGGTTTTAGGATGAAAGGAACTTAAGGCAATTAAAATAATGCCTGTGAACACTTAAGACTAGGTTTTCCTTGTGGGGATTCTGAAATAAGCATTCAAACCAATTTCTGTAAAAGTTGTCCTTGAAAAAAGTTTCTTTGCAGAGTTAACAGGGAATCTCATTGAAAAAACAGCAAGCCCTGTTGTTTTGGTATATTTTTGAGTCATTAAGAAATAAAGCCTTGAATTTGATGGGGGTAGACTGACTAAAAATTTATAGCTAAAGCGCTTTGCCCCAACTGCAGTACAGTGCAAGCAACCTAACTCCAGGTGACTCCTTGAAGTATCACTGGTGTGAGGACCTCTGCTTTTCTTGATATTTCCAGGGTGGAGAATGGGGCCCCATGACAGGCTGATAACTAGGACTGCAGTCTTGAGTGCACTGGCATTTTCTATTGCTGGTTCTGTGGCACACACCCAGCCTCTGCCCCATGGCCACAGTGCACTCCGTGTGCACTTCAGCTGCTCTGATGGAGATGGAGAGGAGTTGCTGCCTTCTTGGGCAGGGTCTCTGGGAACGGGACACTCAGGGTTAAAGCTGACTGCAGAGGTAATTTGAACTGTGGCCTTCAGCAGCACCTTGAGCTCTCTTTTTGTAAGCCAGAAGGGATAAAGAGTAACACCCTTCATTTCTTGTGGCAGAGTTTCATAGTTGCTTGTGAATTAGTGTATTGGAAGAGTTTCATCTTACGAAAGCAGATTTCCATTATGGCTTTTCTGGTAATATAGCTCAGCTCAGTTTGAATGATAATACACACCAAAGCTCAGTGTATAAGATTCACTTGGGCATCTTTCATTACTAGCAACTAAGGATAGCTCTTTACTGACAAAAAGGTAGCCATCTGCAGTCTTCAGGATAACTTGAAGTATTTGTTGTTTATGGTGACTGGATATTACCTGGTTTCCACTCCCCCTCTTATTCTGAATTGTTCCATCTATGACAGGCAGGTGGCTTTGTGTGTGAGTGTGACTTAACTCCTTTGTCTTTCAAATTCTACTTAGAGTGACCTTTTAGGAAAGAGATCAGAAGATTATGCCAAATGTACACTAAGACTTTCTTAGGGTTGGAGAAAGAAAGAAGAGAAAGACAGAAGTGGGAGGGAAAGAGACTACAATATACTTTATAAAAATGATAGAAATAGTTTATTAGTTATATATTTTGACATTGATGTCACTAAAATATATAGTGCATGCAAAAACTATTTATTACTAATAATGTAGCAAAAAATTTAAAAAATAATGCCATAGACTTGGGGAGGTAATTGGCTTGGGTAAACAATCAAGAAGAATGCCTGAAGGAACTAGAATGGAAAATCAGTGGCTAATTGTGTTTATAATAACATTCTCATCCTTGAAAATGATTTCCATCGGCACAACTTAACTGGGATCCATGAATCCTATAGAAAGTAAAAATATTGTCTTTCTGTGTATATTTTTGAGGAGAGGGTTCATAGCATTGGTCAGAATTTTTAAAGTGTTTACCACTCAGTAATTGTAAAAAAAAATGTTATGGAATGAAGAGATATCCATTTAATCAACAAATATTTACTGAGCACCTGTTCTGTGGCAAGAACCCCATTAGAAATGGGTACACAAATGTATAGAAACCAGATAAGGTTTGAGGTTTGCATTCTTAGGAAAACAGACCATGAATAAGCAAACTCACAAATACATAATAATTTTCTACTATAAGATGTTTTTATGAAGGCCATATTTGCGGGGTTCATAGTCAGACTTCAACCAATCTGTTTGTCCATTTTGAGGTTACTGTCTCTGTTATGGTTACATCTTGGGGAACAAGTCATTGTGCCCATATCTGCCATCTATTTGCCATCCCAGGGACTTCTTTCAGGTTCCAACCTTGCTGTAGGGGGCTACCTGGCCATTGAGGACCTACTTATAACCCTGAGTAGAATGCTTTCTACTCATTTAATACCTTGTGACTTTAAAGGCAAAACTCACCGCTTATAATTTCCATCCTGACGTTGCCAACCTGACATTAATCAGGAACTCGTGAACTTGAGATTTTAGAAAGAATCAATATATACTTGTATGAGGCATCTGAATTTTGTAAGAATATCCAAAGCCACTTTTACCTTCACATCAGCATTGTGCAAGAATCTTGCATAAAATTAACTATTGTTTCAAGGCTGATGGTGAGAAAAAAAAAAATCCACCAGAGCAATCTGCTATTCAAATGTCACTGTAAGTTCAAGAGAACAAAATTCCATCTAACATTTATCTTGGGAACTATCTTGTGTGTAGATAATACAGGACTATTGTGTTTCTTATAGTTTTTATACTTGTGCCTTATTAATACATGAGAGGTCGTTTATCTTAGTTTTGCATATATTTTTAATATTAGAGTTCATCACACTGTTAGAGTTTGATATACACTGTGCAGGTATACATGATAGATGTTTACATGATATATATATATGTGATGGGTATCACATAGAGGTAGATACATACATGAACCTTTTATCCTAAGAAAGGCAAATCACTCAGAACAGAAAGTAAGCCAGCTTTTTTTGGTTGCTTTTGTTTGATTGATTGGTTCGGGTTGTTTTTTTAAGATTTTTTTTTTTTTTTTTTAGAATGATCCAGCTACTAGTGATGAACGTGATCTCAGAGCTTTTGTTATTCATATTTGAGCACATTTGTGCTGATAAGCTACTTCTCTATTCCAAAATTTTTACTTTAGTTCCAGAACAAGTTGAATGTCAATGAACCCAATTTCATGAAAAAAGTATTATTTGTAACATATACATTTGTATCAATATAACTTTGTGTTATATAGTTGCATAAAACAGGCTTTGAAATTCTTTAGAGAATTATTTACAAGAAGGAAATTGCCTGAGCAATAATCTTTAATTCCACTATAAAGCTTCTCCTTTTTTGGAGTCAATCCACTTTACCTTTTTTTTTTTGGTCATTATTAAATTTTTTAATTCATATAATTATAGATCACAGAAATTCACAAAAAAATACAGGGAATTTTTATGTAACTAAATGATTTTTCTCCACTGAGAACATCTTGTATAACTATAGCACCATATCAAAACTAGTAGATTGACATTACTGCAATCCACAGAATTTGTTCAGATTTTACTGGTTATCATGTATTCACGTGTTGTGTATTTCTATGTCTGTGCTATTAACCACATGTAGAAGTTTGTGTAACTGCCACCACAGTGAAGCATTAGAATTGCTTCATCACCACAAGGCTCCCTCATACTACCCCTTTATAGTCACATCCATGTCCTCCTCGCAGTCCCTAATCCTTAGCACCCACTAGTCGCTGATCCTCCATAATTTGTTGTTTCAAGAACATTATATAAATGGGATCATACAGTCTGTAATATTTTGGCATTGGCTTTTTCCATTCTGCATAACTCTTTTGAGACTCATCCAGATTGTGTGTATCAATAGTTCATTCCTTCTTCTGACTGAGTAGTAGCTCATGGTAAGGATGTTTCACGATTTTTTTAACCATTCATTCAGTGAAGGATAATTGGGTTGTTGTCATCATTAGATAACTTCAGATTAGAGAATTATTCCCAAGTTTCTTCATTGCCATTCTGTAGCTCAGGGGATAAAATCCCAGCTACCTAGCATGGTACCTGAGATCCTTCATGGTCTGGCATTCAGCATGCTTTACAATCACTACTCTGTTCTTATCTCTGACAACTTTTTTTTTTTTTTTTTTTATCAGAAGTACCTACTTGAGAGAGAATTCCTTTTAGTACCCTGGACCTTCTTGGTTTTCTTATGCCTCTGTGTCGTTTTCCATGCTGGTCCTTCTACCCTGGAATTCTCCTACCTCCTTTGAACAGTTAGGCAAGCTACTATGCATCCTCTAAGACCCAACTCTAGCCTAACCTTCTTTGTGAAACCTTTCCTGGCTTCACCCCATACAGCATTAAGTACTTGTTCTTTAGTGCGTCCACTGTATGATTCTCATTTCTGTTATGGAAATTATTGGTCACGTAGTGTTGCTATTATCCATTTGCATCTGTATCTTCCCCATTAGTCTGTAAACAGCTTGAGGTTTGACTCTGGGCTCATCTCTATAACCCCAGAGTCTAACCTGGCACATAAAAACTGCTCAATAAATGTCTGGAAAATGAATGACTACACATGCAGGATACTGTATAAAATGCTGGGGATACAGAGTAAGGATCCTCTCTTGAGTATTTCCAGTCTAGTATGGTGGTGTGGTGTGTGTACTCAGTCATGTCCAATTCTCTGTGACCCCATGGATTGTAGCCTGCCAGGCTCCTCTGTCCTTGGGATTTCCCAGGCAAGAATACTGGAGTGGGTTGCATTTCCTCCTCCAGGGGATCTTCCCAACCCAGGGATTAGACCTGTATCTCCTGCATTGGCAGGCAGATTCTTTACCACTACATCACCTGGGAGGCCCAATGTGGCTAGATACCTGCATGAAAAGGCTGCATATGTTCAGTGATACAAAGAATAATTGTTGCTGTAGTTTGAGGAGCCATCATTCATCAGGGGCTGTAGGAGTTAGGGAGAGGTTTCTTGAGAAAGATCAGGGAAGCTTGATGTTGAGAAAGGAGAAATACCAAGATGAGCAGAAAGGAGGATGAGATCTGATAGACTGTAGCAGAGGAGCAGCCTGTCCCAAAGGCTGTGCGTGGAGTCCTGAGAAATAATGGAGTAGGGCAGAGAGTTCATACAGGGAAGCGGTGAGAGGGTATCCTGTAGAGGCAAAGAGGAGTTGGATGTAAGGGGAACATCAGCAATGAAGAATCATTTCAGAGTTTTGAACAAGGTGTCTGGCAGAGTTCTATTAAGAAGAAATTAATCTGGTAGCTGTTCCAAAAAAAAAAAAAAATCTAAGAGTTGTAAGTTTGAAACAAGAGAATTTATGGTGAATTCCAAGGCACTTTCTATTTTCCTATAAAAATAAGACTACATAAAAACGGCTCGGACCAGATGCCTTCCTCAGGCCCTTCCTCCTCTAGCCTCTTTATTAAAGCACACATCTCATCCACAGCTCTTTACCTCCCACGAATGGTGGGCAGATTTTGAATCAAAGCAATTGAAGTGAAAGATCAATCTTGTCAGCTGATTACATAAAAGGCACTGAGTGTGTGTGAGTGTGTGTGTATGCTTGTGAGCTTCCGTATGGGGAAAAGTGGGAGGAAATAGGTGGGCTAAAGAGAAGGAAGGGGAGAAGTGCCAGCTCTGTGGCTGTGTTTCAAATAGAAATATTTGATTTTAGTCCAGAGAAGAGAGCAGCTTGGATATTTAAAATGCCGTTTTCGGGGAGAGCGGGTAAAGAATATAGTTGTCATTTTCACTTATACCCATGGATGTGGGCTTTCCTCTCTTCCTCAAAGCAAAATGATGAAAATGGGGGAGGTGGAGAAACCTTCCTGAAAGTTGGTTGCTGATTCAGTCTCATAGAGTTTATTCCACCTCTGCAAGGCATCAGCCAGAAGTCTGGCATCCATGGGATGGTGAGAAAATGGTAGGAGGGGAGGGAGCCTCCTGCGACTGGTAGGCAAACATAGTTCCAGGTCTGTAGCTTTGGAAATGTATATATGCACAATCTGTGCGTGTATGTGTGTAGACGCATGCACAAGTAAAGGAATCTACCCAAGGTATTTCCAGAAAGAACTTGTCTTCTAGCCGAGATCTTCAGTTGACTTACTACATTTGGAGCCCTTAATCCTAAATCCATTCAATGACCCTCTTTGGACGTTGCACTCATTATAGAAATTCTTTTTTAAAAAATTTCTGTAAACATTTGCACTTGTGGTAATTTGAGAAATGTTCTGAGAGGAGGAGAAAAAAATTCCATTACATTGAAAAGGAAAATCAGATTCATAAGTTTCACTTGGATTTTTTAAATTCATGTCATCAAATGCATAGTTTGTCATTACTATATGAATTCATGAACAGATGAGACTTGGGTCCAGTGAATTGATCAAAGTATAGGACTCCTGGTTTCTTTGAGTATGTTTCACAACTTTTGTTTTGAAAAAAACAGAATACCATTTTATGAGAAGAACTGAATTCATATGTATTGATTCATCCATTTCCTTATAAGAATTTCAAAGCCATTTTGGGAGTCATCAGAAATAATAAAAAATAATGTGATGCTGCAATTTTAATCATGTTGTGTGCTTAAAAATATTTCTATGACCAGTTTTCCACTCTTTTCAGAATTAGAAGATAAGAGTGATAGAGACTGAAGGATAAAGGCCAAAAAAAGTCTTTCAAATTTCCACTTCAGTATTGAGAATTTTTAATCCTATGTAATCACAGAAATAAATGAATTAGCAGTGGTTGTTGGCACTGAGGAAACTTCAGATTCCATCTAGTTCAGTCATATCATTTTATGCAGAATGACCAGTTCCTTGATCACAGTTATTCAAGGAGCTGATGAAAGGGTCAAGGTCAAACTCAGGTCCTGGCTCCAAGAGCAGGATTCCTTATGCTCTGTTAGCTTCTACATGGTAGCTCCTTGATCATGCCCCATTTTTTAACACAGGAAAGAAGCACAGAGCATGAAACACTTCTAGAAGAGACAATTCCTTTCTGTACATGTGCGTAGTCTGCAGTTCAAGCTTTTATCTCTAGAAGAAGGAAAGCCCTGCTGTGCATTCGAAGAGCCAGAGCAGCTTCCTTCGTCTCCTGCAGAGTCGTGAGGACCCCAAAGTGCCCCCGTGGCAGCTCTCTACTTATACTAATTTTGAAGCTGAACATAAATTAACTTTCAGATGACAGTGTGCTTGGTATCACCGTTTCTAAATAACAGGTGTCTCAGAAAGAAATCTACAAACCCTTGGGCACAGGTGATAGGACAGGAATACATGTCAATCCTGGATATGAAATGCTCCTTAGGGCATTCAACACTGAACCTACTTCACTCTCCTTCATGCTTTGAGAGATTACTTTGAAAACTTGCTCCTGAGACTCAGAATCAAAATACATTAAAAAAAACCCTCCTTGCAGGTTGATTTTCAGTTACTCAGATTGGAAACCAAAACAGAAGCCCAGCAGTGATTTTTTTTTTTTTCTTGGAATCGACAACTAGGGAGGACTCTGAGAGTCCTCACACAGGCCATCTGGTCCAGCTCTCATGAGAAATCTGTCCTGTTTTTCCAATTTTCCCTGTGAAGCAACTACTTGTAAAGGCCCCTGAAGAAATATTGTGTAATCTCCTTTCACAGCAGTCATGAAAAAAAAATTTTTGGCTCATTTTTCTATGAATTAGAATCATTCAGTAAGCTCTGAAATCCTCAGAGGAAGCAATAAAGTGAGGGCTCTTAGAATTCTTGTCTGTCATCTGGACCCTAATAGTCAAAGTCAGGCTGAAAATGATAATAGAAAATTGAGAGGCAAGAAAGCAAGGGCACAGCAATGAGGCAAGATGGGGAGCATCATGATATGCTGGAGGCTCCTAACCTCCTGTTGATATCTGGGGAGGGACAGTCTTTCCCATTCTGGTCCAGCACCTGATCTCCTGGCCTGACTATTCTGCTGCTAAATGATCCAAGTCAAAAAGATACTTCACCATGAGAAAATTCCTCCTTGTGATCAACTCAGCTCCTTTCAAGCTGCATTGGAAGCTTCTTGGTTTGTCCTCAATTGAAAGGAAAATGAAAGTGTTAGTTACTCAGTCGTGTCTGACTCTTTGCAACCCTGTGGACTGTAGCCCACCAGGCTTCTCTGTCTATGAAATTCTCCAGGGAAGAATTCTGGAGTAGGTAGCCATTCCCTTCTCCAGGGCATCTTCCTAATCCAGGGATTGAAACCGGGTCTTGAGATAGCTGTAATTATCTGCTTCATAAGTCCTCTGGTACTTGAAAACCATTACTAAGACAGCCTTCTAATTTCTAGGATGGTTCCTCCTCCTATACTTCATTTTCTGATTCCCAGCTGCAGTTATGACTCTCATCTAAAACCTCTATCCATCCAGAGCTGGATACAATTCCAAGTATAGATCTAGACTTTTTAGTACAGCATCGTAAGATTACCTAATAACAGAAACATGCTCTGTCCCCTTGTCTGCGTTCCATTGTTATGCTTACTGTTTTAGAAGAAAACAATAAATTTTAACATTTTGAGCCAATCATTTTTAAAAATTGCTCTGAAACATTTTAAAATGTTTTGACCCATTTATTTGGATAATGGAGGATCCCTCTGCTGATATGTAGCAACTCTTATGAGATAATATGCTCTAAAGGTTTTAATGGTGACAGTTGAAATCTCTTGGGTTAAAGAAATATGAAAAAGGTTAATTCTGACATGTAACTTTCAGTAGCATTTGAGTATCTAGATAGAAAAACTAACAGCTTGCAATATGATTAATTTGCCTTTTGATATGCTCTTATAGAGATTCTTTTAATCTAGCGGGTTTTAATGTAAAAGCAACTGTGCATAACTAGTTTTATTAGCAGAAAAAGTTTTCTGTATTGGTAATTAACATCTTCCAAGACAGTGTCCCTGAAGGGACTTAACTGCAGGAAATTCCAAGCATAGTGTTCTCCATGATGAGTTTGTTATCTATTGGAAGGCCCATCTGCTTTGACAGAGCTCTTATATAAGAAAAGTGAGCTTTTCCCTGAAGAACATATGCTATTAAGGCACCCTCTTTTCCATTTCTTTGACATTAATTTCCACATTAAACTTGGTTTTTGTGTTATGGGGTTTTGTTGTTAGTGTCTTTGGCCTGACACCACAGCAACAAACTTGTTATAAAAATCAACTGCGTAAATAATATGGCTTTAATGAATGCTATTCTCTCAACAAAAGCCAGCAAAGAATTCCTCTGAGGCATTTGATGAAAATAGACTTTTTGACTCACTCCTTCTCCATTTTCTACGTCTATATGAACAAGCACTTCTGCATTACGGAGTTTTTGCACTTATTGAAAAGAATGGAAATGCTCAGAAGATATCTTCATCTGATCACAGAAGGTTTTCATCTTAATGGAAAACATAGTTGTTCCATTATGATGAAGAGAAAATAAGCAAACTGTTCAAGGAGCCTCAGAAAGAAAGTGGGAGTTGGGAAATTCATGGTCTAGCATACAGCTTCTCACTCAATAATGGGTTACCTTTCATTTCTAAAGAAGTTCAAGATTTCAGTTATACTCAAATACAGTTTTTCCAAAAGCAATCTTTTAGAAATCAGGAAGCTTGGGTATCTTAGTCCATAAAAACACAGAATCATTCCTTAACCAGAGAAGCAAGTGTATGTTTGCCTGAGGGTTCCAGACTCCACCAGATGTTTCCTAAGCTCTTCATCAGGACTTTCTGAGGTCCTATTGCAAAACAGGAAGTAATTTAGAAGGAGACATGGCAAGTATCTTTAGGAAGCAAAGCTGGGCATCTTATAATGTAGTAATTTCCGATTGCTCCTGCAATAAACTGGCATGAAGTTAGTGCCTTAAAACAACACAAATGCGTTCTTTCACAGTTCTGGAAGCCAGAAGTATAAAATCAAGTTGTCAGCAGGGTTCTGTTCCTTCTGGAGGCCGCAGGATAGAAATTATTTCCTCACCTTTTCCAGCTTCCAGAGGCCACCTGCATTTCTTAGCTCATGGCACCTTCCTCTGTCTTCTAAGCACCTCTCTCCAACTTATGGAGAGATTGCACATCTCCTCTTTCTCACTTTGATCCTCCTGCTTCCCTCTTATAAGCACTGCTGAGACAACATTGGTTCCAGCCAGATAATCCAGGATAATCACCCCATCTCATAATCTTTAACTTAATCACACATGTAAAGTCCCCTTTACCACATAAATTAACATTATTCACAAGTTCCCAGTGATTAGGCTGTGAACATCTTTTAGTGGCCATTAAACAGTTCTAGGCTCAGATCATGAACTCCTTATTACCAAATTCAGACTTAAATTGAAGAAAACAGGGAAAACCACTAGACCATTCAGGTATGACCTCAATCAAATCCCTTATGATTATACAGTGGAAGTGAGAAATAGATTTAAGGGCCTAGATCTGATAAGATAGAGTGCCTGATGAACTATGGATGGAGGTTCATGACACTGTACAGGAGACAGGGATCAAGACCATCCCCATGGAAAAGAAATGCAAAAAAGCAAAATGGCTGTCTGGGGAAGCCGTACAAATAGCTGTGAAAGGAAGAGAAGCGAAAAGCCAAGGAGAAAAGGAAGATATAAGCATCTGAATGCAGAGTTCCAAAGAATAGCAAGAAGAGATTAGAAAGCCTTCTTCAGTGATCAATGCAAAGAAATAGAGGAAAACAACAGAATGGGAAAGACTAGAGATCTCTTCAAGAAAATTAGAGATACCAAGGGAACAGTTCATGCAAAGATGGGCTTGATAAAGGACAGAAATGGTATGGACCTAACAGAAGCAGAAGATATTAAGAAGAGATGGCAAGAATACACAGAAGAACTGTACAAAAAGGATCTTCATGACCCAGAAAATCACGATGGTGTGATTACTCATCTAGAGCCAGACATCCTGGAATGTGAAGTCAAGTGGGCCTTAGGAAGCATCGCTACAAACAAAGCTAGTGGAGGTGATGGAATTCCAGTTGAACTATTTCAAATCCTGAAAGATGATGCTGTGAAAGTGCTACACTCAATATGCCAGCAAATTTGGAAAACTCAGCAGTGGCCACAGGACTGGAAAAGGTCAGTTTTCATTCCAATCCTAAAGAAAGGCAATGCCAAAGAATGCTCAAAGTACCACACAATTGCACTCATTTCACACGCTAGCAAAGTAATGCTCAAAATTCTCCAAGCCAGGCTTCAGAAATACGTGAACCAAGAACTTCCTCATGTTCAAGCTGGTTTTAGAAAAGGCAGAGGAACCAGAGACCAAATTGCCAACATCCGCTGGATCATGGAAAAAGCAAGAGAGTTCCAGAAAAACATCTATTTCTGCTTTCTTGACTATGCCAAAGCCTTTGACTGTGTGGATCACAATAAACTGTGGAAAATTCTGAAAGAGATGGGAATACCAGACCACCTAACCTGCCTCTTGAGAAATCTGTATGCAGGCCAGGAAGCAACAGTTAGAACTGGACATGGAACAACACACTGTTTCCAAATAGGAAAAGGAGTGCGTCAAGGCTGTATATTGTCACCCTGCTTATTTAACTTATATGCAGAGTACATCATGAGAAACGCTGGACTGGAAGAAACACAAGCTGGAATCAAGATTGCCGGGAGAAATCTCAATAACCTCAGATATGCAGATGACAACACCCTTATGCCAGAAAGTGAAGAGGAGCTAAAAAGCCTCTTGATAAAAGTAAAAGAGGAGAGTGAAAAAGTTGACTTAAAGCTCAACATTCAGAAAACGAAGATCTTGGCATCCGGTCCCATCACTTCATGGGAAATAGATGGGGAAACAGTGGAAACAGTGTCAGACTTTATTTTTGGGGGCTCCAAAATCACTGCAGATGGTGACTGCAGCCATGAAATTAAAAGACACTTACTCCTTGGAAGAAAAGTGATGAGCAACCTAGATAGTATATTCAAAAGCAGAGACATTACTTTGCCGACTAAGGTCCATGTAGTCAAGGCTGTGGTTTTTCCAGTAGTCATGTATGGCTGTGAGAGTTGGACTGTGAAGAAGGCTGAGCACCGAAGAATGGATGCTTTTGAACTGTGGTGTTGGAGAAGACTCTTGAGAGTCCCTTGGACTGCAAGGAGATTCAACCATTCCATTCTGAAGGAGATCAGCCCTGGGATTTCTTTGGAAGGAATGATGCTAAAGCTGAAACTCCAGTACTTTGGCCACCTCATGTGAAGAGTTGACTCATTGGAAAAGACTCTGATGCTGGGAGGGATTGGGGGCAGGAGGAGAAGGGGACGACCGAGGATGAGATGGCTGGATGGCATCACTGACTCGATGGACGCGACTCTGAGTGAACTCCAGGAGTTGGTGATGGACAGGGAGGCCTGGCGTGCTGCGATTCATGGGATCGCGAAGAGTTGGACACGACGGAGCGACTGAACTGAACTGAACCACATGTATCAGGCAAATATGTTACGCAGAAGAGGGCCAAGTAAAAGAAACCAAAGTATCAAGCATTACATCCTCATTACTTTCTCTAGCAACTGAGACTCACTCAGGTGAGGCAAGACAGCAAAAGGAATAATGAGATCATGGAATATGCAGGACAATGTGGATTTTTCTCTGTCTAAGGCTACAGCTTAGGTTTGAATCAGAATAAAAATTCATATTTACAGTGTGTAGCTTTAGTGTGAAAAAGTTTAAAGTTTTATCTTGACCTTAGTAATTACCATAATGGCAGCTATTGCTTGAAATTTGTTCTGTTTCTTAGGCCCCTTAATGCAACATCTGCTAGAAATATTCCGTTGTTGTTTTTTTAATTCCAAGACCTAAGTAAAAATTGGTAAGTGGACAGTAATAGAAAAGTCAATGGATAGCCGTAAAGGTCAAGCTGTAATTAAAATTTTCATGACTCCAGAAATGTATATAACTGCTTCCACATTTCGTGACTGCAGTCTGTCAGCTCGGGAGTCTCACTTCTTCCGAGTACCTGGGGTGTGGGAGCCATGGCAGCGCATCTTTCATCCTGATATGATGTATTTGTGAGGCTCAGTACATATAATATAATATAATATAATATAATATAATATAATATAATATAACTTAACCTTCGGAGAAGGCAATGGCACCCCACTCCAGTACTCTTGCCTGGAAAATCCCATGGACGGAGGAGCCTGGTAGGCTGCAGTCCATGGGGTCGCTAAGAGTCGGACACGACTGAGCGACTTCACTTTAACTTTTCAGTTTCATGCATTGGAGAAGGAAATGGCAACCCACTCCAGTGTTCCAGAAAACTCATACTGTCCCTTCCTCCTTAGTGTTGTTAATTAATGGTGGTGGTGGGGACAGGAAAGTAGGAGTTTCTTGCAGGGATATGAATTTCTTTCTCTGAACTCTTCTGTTAAATATTTTCTTGAACTCATTAGGTTGGTCAGGCATTTTATTTTAATGACAAAGATATTTTTATTCTTATTCATAAAATTTGTACATATTCTGATACAAATTTTCAAAATTTTTAACAAGTGTTTTATTTCTTTATTATTTTTGCTATGCTGGGTCATCATTGCTGCACAGGCTTTCTCTAGCTGCAGCGAGCGGGGGCTACTCTCTAGTTGCAATGCATAATTTTCTCCTTATGGTGGTTTCTCCTGTTACACAGCATGGGCTCTATGCCAGGCTTAGTTGTCCCTAGGCATGTGGGATCTTCTTGGACCAGGGATTGAACCCATGTAATGGCAGGTGGATTCTTAACCACTGGACCACCAGGGAAAGCCCCAAATTTTCAAATGTTTTAACTCATACAATTTTCCTCTGTGGTATTTGGTCTAACATACCAATAAGAAGTAGTTGGTTGTTCCTTAGTTTTCTTCATTCTTTTCCAAGACCCTTGGCTCCTCTATCACTGCCTAGAATATTGGATTTTGAAGAATTACACTTTTGATGCCAAATCATTTAATTTTGCATACCTTCTCTGGGCCTTCAAGCAATAAGTACCAGATTATATCAGATTTAGGGAGAAATGTTAGTGGCTGTAGATCAATGTGAGTTAGAAAAGATTCATTTGGAATTCAGAAATCAGAAGAGTCAAGAGTTAAAACTCACCCTTGGGTTATAATTACCTCACTCATGACCAGCTTTTGTTTCCTGGAGCCTTTAAAGGACACAATACTTAAGTGAGAGGGAAGTGAGGAAATGAGCTCTTTGAGACCTTGTTGATTGCGGACTGTGCTACCACTCTGAACTATAGAGCTGAGTTGCAAAGAATGGGTTAGAATGCAATGGTGAAGGAAGTAATTCTACAGTAGGAATAGGAAAGTGTTGTTGTAGAACACTCACAGGGCTATGTAACAACACCTGCATTTTCAATTCAGTTGACCATCTTTACATGAATGTGACAGTGTATTTATAGTCATCAGTGAACACCAACCCCCTCTAATAGTACATTGAGGGCAGGATGGGGGAGAACCAGACCTATCCTTGACACCCCCAGAATTATTGCCAGCAGGGTCTATTTTCTAACTCAGAGAAGATATTTTCCTAATGTAAACACAACAATAACAACATTGGTTAATGTCAACAACAGAAAAAAAATTAACAGGTTGAAGTCTGCAAGTCTATTCAGCTAATAAACTTGTTTGATTATAGATCATTGATGGCCACTAATGAACCAAATGTGATGAATTTAATGTGTATTTCAATCTTATTTCTTAGCAGGAAAGTGGTATCATATGACAATGTCATTGATCAAAGTATTTGACTTTTAATAATGATTAGTTTTAGAAATAAAGACATTCACAAAATGTTAGTTTGTAATTTTTCTTGCTTGTTACTCTTGCTTAGAATATTAACCTGATGTATACCTACTTTTGGAGAAGGCACTGGCGACCCACTCCAGTACTCTTGCCTGGAAAATGCCATGGACGGAGGAGCCTGGTAGGCTGCAGTCCATGGGGTCGCTAAGAATCGGACATGACTGAGCGACTTCACTTCCACTTTTCAGTTTCATGCATTGGAGAAGGAAATGGCAACCCACTCCAGTGTTCTTGCCTGGAGAATCCCAGGGACAGGGAAGACTGGTGGGCTGCCATCTATGGGGTTGCACAGAGTCGGACACGAATGAAGCAACTTAGCAGCAGCAGCAGCATACCTACTTTGAGATGGAAATACCTTGGGGGCAGGGTTTGACAGAAGACAAATACTAGTTATCCAAAATGTCTGAGCAACATTCTGTTCCACCAAAATCTGACTTTATGTGATTGCCTCACATAAACATTTAAACCAAGGAGCTGAAAGAGCTTAATTAGTGCTATTTTTATCCTTGAGCAAAATTCTGAAAGGGGTTAGCAAGTGGTGTTATGTCCATTTTCAGTTATAGAAACTGAGGCATAAAAACAGAACCTAATGACATCTTGTACAATCCCAAATATTGAGCTTTCCATTTCAGTTCTAAGTTCAGACAGTTTCTGGCCAGCGTTTTCTTATGGTGGCCAGCATTTGTTTATGCCAGTTGTGACTCAGGACTAAAAGGAATCCAACATGTGCAAGCGGCATTTCTGGGCGAGGTTCTATCTTCCCTTGTTGGCATGAGCCACGGAATGGTCCAGGTACATGGTATCCGTCATTATTACTCTGACCAGAAAATCAGGGCAGAGGTTGAACTGGAGCAGCATAGTGGTACAAAGAACATACGGGCTCAGGGCTGGTTCAGAATCTATAGGCTGATGGAAAGTTTAGCAGCCATTATATTTATTTTTGGCAGTTCAAACTAGTTGAAGTTTTCCTCGAGTGGGGAATAAGGACATCTTCAGGTCTTAGTAGGTACATTTATATATAGCTCAAAAAAGTAACAAGTATTTTAAAGGTGAATTTTTGGCAAGTATTCATTATACATATTTAGTTCAGCAAGGTGTGTGTGTGTGTATTTAAGGTGCAAACGCAAAACGTGGAGTACTAGCAGTAAATAGGCTCTGCAGGAGCATGCCCAATAGCTCCCAGTACTGCAACACTCATTTACCCAGCTTTGTCTTTTTTTTTAAATTGAAGTATAGATGATTTTCCATGTTATATTTGATTCTGGTGTACAGCAAAGAGATTCAGTGTTTTATATATATATACATATATATATATATACACACACACACGTTAAGTTTTATATATATATATATTCTTTTCCACTGATTTATGACAGGTTTTTATATATTCAGTTGGCTGATGTATATTCAACTATATTGAATATAGTTCTCTGTGCCATACAATAGGACCTTTTGTTTATTCATTCTATATATAATAGTTTGCATCTGCTGGTCCCAAACTCCCAAACCAACCTTCCCCTGCCCTCCTCCTCCTTGGCAACCACAAGTCTGTTTTCTGTGTCTGTGAATGTACTTTTGTTTCATAGATCTATTCATTTGTGTCATTAGATCCCACATATAAGTGATATCATGTGGTCTTTGTCTTTTTTTTTTCTTACTTTGCTTAGTATGATAATCTGTAGGTCCATCGTGTAGCTGCAGATGACAGTATTTCATTCTTTTTATGGCTGAATAATATTCCATTAAGAGCTTACTTACTTGGTGGCTCAGTGGTAAAGAACCCACCTGCCATGCAGGAGACAATGAGTTCGATCTCTGGGTCAGGGAAGATCCCCTGGAAAAGGCAATGGCAACCCACTCCAGTATTCTTGCTTGGGAAATCCCATGGACAGAGGAGCCTTAAGGGGTACAGTTTATGGGATCGCAAAAAAGTTAGATATGACTTCACAAGTAAACAATAACAGTATACCATTATGTGTGTGTGCACGCGTATCCACCGCATCTTTATTCATTCATCTTTTGACGGACATTTAGGTTGTTTCCATGTCTTAGCTATTGTAAATGTTGCTGCTGTGAATATTGGGTACATGTATCCTTTTGAATTATAGTTTTGTCTAGATATATGCCAGGAGTGGAATTGTACATAGCTTTGTCTTTACTAGCAAATTTCTTAATTTCTCTGTGCTCCAGTATCTGTAAAATGGACCTGGTAATCCTTTATGGGATTGCTTTGGAAGGTTACATGTGATTGTAAAGTACCAACTGTTATCTGTTAAAATTCTCAATAATATCAAAAAAGAAAGTTGACAAGAATGAATGAAGCTCTTTGAGCACATGTTAATATCATCACAATAGATCTTTCTTTAATCTTTTTTTTGTTTTGAAATATTCATATTTTAATTAGCCCCAGTCTTAGCACAGTATCTGGCATTTTGTAGGTGATCAATAAAGTTCATTGGATGAATAATTGGATGCATTAATGAGCCAGTTTTCATCGGTTTCTAAGATTTCTGTGGGATTGTATTGCAATGTAAAAGTCTTGGCTTCCTGTGCAGGCTTTATTCTATCAGACTTGTCCTCTTCACATCCATGATGAGTTCTTCTCTCCTTTGAAGGCAGGAATCCTGTCTGTTTTTGACCTTAGCTACTGAAGAGCCTGACCTATCCTTGCTGTCCCCCACTGCTTCTATTATATCTACTTATACCCAGCCGTGTACCAGAAAGGAATGTAAGGTGGTTCCCCAAATGGCATGGATTAAAACATGAAAAAAGAAAACTAAAATGACAGAGTAGAGACAGGGATTAAGGTACTTGTAATCATCTGTTCTAAAACACGTACATTCCTTGAGAAAGATCTACTGGCCACGCACTGCGTTGCTCCAAAAGAGAAAAGTGCATCCATGTGCGGGATCCTGGGAGGAGGGCTGTGAGGAGACCATTTGAGTCTCTGCTTTTGTTGGCTTTCTGCTACGAATGTGGGTCTGCATAAACGGTGACCAAGTTATCACTTGATCCTTTACAAAGAAGGGGATAATGAAAGCAAGATAGTTTATAATACTATAATCTTTATGGTAGTAAATAGATTAAAGCATAAAAAGAATACCTGAACGCAAAACACCAGACTTTGTAGGCAAATTATTTCTATTGACAGTCACAGGTTCATATTGATTAATTATGATAACTGTTTCAAACCCCTTCAGTGAGTTGAATTTTGAACACATCATGATGTGCATTTTGAGCTGGTTAAATTTTGCCATGACACATCCAATCACTCTGGCCTTTTATCAAGGGATACAGCAGCTGGAGAGCCTGAATTCCTCAGGGGTTCAGGTAACAGGTCCTCCTGAAGCCCTGAGTCCAGATCCACTCATTCCAGCCACAGTGAGCTACAATGTTGTCTTCTAAGATGCAGGAACAGAGAAGGGATCCTCTGATTTGGTTGCAGTGGGGCATTTCATTATCTACTGAAAGATGTTAACATATGTGGCTTCTCCCTGCATCTTTCTACTTTCTTTTCTCCATTCAAATAAGTGGTTTATGCTTTCTTATTTGCAGAAAGTGTAATTTTGTTTCCCAAAATCTAAGCCTGTTGAAGAGACTCAGGTTTTAGAGCAAAGGCACTTGCCAGATTAAGCCGAGATTCTGATGGATGAGAGGTTCAGTGAAAGGTCTTTGGCCCCATGAGTCTTCCTCCCTGATAGCATCTAAAGAACATGATAGGACCTCAGAGGAAAGGGCCCTATGGTATCAGAGAGACTGGGTCCTCAGGCAAGGGCTCAGCTTCTCCCCACATCTATGAAGTTACCTGTGTGGCTTGAAGGTAGCAGAGTCAAGGACCGTACGTTCTGGGACAAAGGCTGTCTCTAGGATAACAATGGACAGATGACCAATAATGGGAGGGATTCCTTAATACCTTGGGAGGGTAAGATTGGGACCTTGACCTGACTTCAGTAGTATAGAGGGAGCAAAAGAGAGCTGCTGCTGCTGCTGCTGCTCCTAAGTTGCTTCAGTTGTGTCCAACTCTGTGCGACCCCATAGATGGCAGCCCACCAGGCTCCCCCATTCCTGGGATTCTCTAGGCAAGAACACTGGAGTGGGTTGCCATTTCCTTCACCAATGCATGAAAGTGAAAAGTCAAAGTGAAGTCGCTCAGTCGTGTCCGACTCTTAGTGACCCCATGGACTGCAGCCTACCAGGCTCCTCCATCCATGGAATTCTCTAAGCAAGAGTGCTGAAGTGGGGTGCCATTGCCTTCTCCGAAAAAGAGAGCTGCTGCTGCTGCTGCTGCTAAGTCGGTTCAGTTGTGTCCGACTCTGTGTGACCCCATAGACGAGAGCCCACCAGGCTCCACCATCCCTGGGATTCTCCAGGCAAGAACACTGGAGTGGGTTGCCATTTCCTTCTCCAATGCATGAAAGTGAAAAGTGAAAGTGATGTCGCTCAGTCGTGTCTGACTCTTCACGACCCCATGGACTGCAGCCCACCAGGCTCCTCCATCCATGGGATTCTCCAGGCAAGAGTACTGGAGTGGGGTGCCACTGCCTTCTCTGAAAAAGGGAGCTAGTGTTGTCTAAAAGTTAAATTTCCTGTCAGCTTGGCAGGAGAAGCTCCCTGAGTTGAAATTAAGTGAAATTATAGAAAAATTTTAGCACACTATATTTCTTGAACATCTACGTTTGTGGCCTGAGACTCGTAGTTGCTTTGTGTGCATTTTGAAAAGTGGACGAGTTGTACAGGAAGACAATCCAGACATCATTTCAAGGTGGGAAACCAGCCAACCAAAGTAAGAAGGACAAGGAAGAGGACAAATGCTTCCTGCTAGAGACATTAATGCCCAGGCTTCATCCTACAGAGACTACAGTGTCGCTTAGTATCTACAGAAGATGAGGTCCAGTAACCCCACGGATAACAAAATCCCAAGATGCTCAAGTCCCTTATACAAAATGGGCTAGTACATGCGTGCATGTAACCTCACACTGCTTCTGATATACTTTAATCATCTCTAGATTACATATAATACCTAATATAATGTAAATGCTATGTAAACAGTTACCAGCATGTGGCAAATTAAGTTAAGCCTTTTGGACCTTTCTGGAATTTTTTTAAAGAATATTTTTGATCTGTGGTTGGTTAAATCTGTAGATGTGGAACCTACAGATACAAAGGGCCAAGTATATACAGATTTGTTTTAAGAATGGCAGAAGTTATTTTTTATGGAAATATGGAAATTTTTTGTTTGGAAATGTTTTCATTTCTGTTTCTTTCTGTTCTACCTTCTCAAGAGTAGAAATTATTTATATAGTTAAAAAGTTCCTCCTACCAGCACACTTACTTCTCAAAAGAATGGTTAAGTGGTTTCTACTTCTACTTAGGTCAAGAGAGAATTTTATTAAATTGAAAGCTGAGTTTGATGGTGCAGAGCCAAGTTGAAAGAGAAAACTAAGGGCTCTGAAGTTGTCCTGGTGCTATTACCACCACTCCGAGGGAGGAGAACTCAGGCCCAGAGATAAAGCAGAGTGATACCATCTCAGGGAGGCTGTGACTGACCACATTATTATTAAAATACCATGCAGTGTTCTAACCATGAAATAGTAGGAGTTAGAGGGCAAATCTCGGTATTAAACTGTTGACATGAGAGCTTTTGCATATGTACTTGTGATTATCCACAGAAGAGTAAGTGGAGCTTCCCTGATGGCTCAATGGGTAAGGAATCCTCCTGTAATGCAGGAGATACAGAGAAGGCGGGCTCAGTCCCTGGGCTGGGAAGATCCCTTGGAGGAGGAAATGGCAACCCATTCCAGTATTCTTGCCTGAAAAATCCCATGGACAGAGGAGCCTGAGGGGCTACAGTTCACAGAGTTGCAGAGTTGGACACGACTAAGCACAGAAAGGAGTAAGTATTATGCAGAATAAATAGTTCCTAGAAGAGCATCATGCCCATATATGCGGATCCTTAACTATTAAGGCCAATAGGATTTCAAAAGAATGGATTCATTCAACAAAAACTCCCTGAACACCTGCTCTGTGCTCTGGGTGTTGAGGATAAGCAGGTAAGCAAAATGGAGTCTTTGTCTTTTAAAAGCTTAAATTTTAAAACAAGGAGAAAGAGAAACAAAGTAAATATTTAGCATATCAGGAGCTAAAGACCTGCTATTTGAAGATAAGCATGGCAAGAGGCATTGGCTCCTGGAGGGTGCTATTTAAAGAGGGTGGACAGATAATCAAAAGGTCTACAAATAACAAATGTTGGTGAGGATGTGGAGAAAACAGAACTCTTGTACACTGTTGGTGGCTATATAAATTGATGCAGCCACTATGGAAAACAGGATGGATTTTTCTCAAAAAACTAAAAATAGAATTACTGTATGACCCAGCAATTCCACACCTGTGTATATATTTGGAAAAACCAAAAACACTAATTTGAAAAGATACATGCACCCCTATGTTCATAGTAGCGCTATTCCATAATAGCCAAGACATGGAAACAAACTAAGTGTCCATTAACAGATGAATGGATAAAGAAGATGTGATATGTACATACAGTATAATACTACTTGGTGTCAAAAAGGGTGAAATTTTGCCATTTGCAGCAACGTGGATGGACTTGAAGGGCATTATGCTAAGTGAAATAAGTTGAGAAAGACAAATACCATATGATATCACATATGAGAAATCTAAAAAATACATCAAACTAGTGAATGTGATAAAACAGAAGCAGACTCACAGATACAGAGAACAAGCTAGTGGTTACTGGTGGGGAGGTTGGGGAGAGATAATATAGGAGTGGGAATGGGGTGGTACAAACTATTGGGTGTAAGGTAGGCTCAAGGGTATATTGACAACATAAGGGTTGTAACCAATATTTTGTAATAACTGTAAATGGAAAGTAACCTTTAAAAGTTGTATTAAAAAATAAGGTGGACAGGAATGCTTTTTGATGACTTTTGATGATGAACTGGAAGGTGAGCAAACAAGCCTTTTAAGTATCTGTGGGAAGACTAATGCAGACAGAGGAAATAACAAGAGCAAAGGCCTTGAGCCTTTGCTGGGTCTGTGAACAGCTGAGAATCCATTGAGGTTGGAATGGGCCAGGGAAAGAGAGGAGCAGCCAGGAGACAAATCTGGAGGGTCTTGTGGGCCATGGTTAGAACCTTGGTTTTAATTCTGGGTGAGATGGAGCCATTGCAAGATTTCGAGCAGAAGTGTGACAAATTTGTTATAGGCTTTATAAGGATTGCTTGGGTATCTTGGTGGATAATAGACTGTAAGGTACAAGTGCAAGTCAAAAGACCACTAAGGAGGATGCTGCAGTCATCTTTAGGAGGATGAAGGTGGCCTGAACTGGGGAGAAAGGGATGGAAGTAGTCACATCTCGGGTAGGCAAGCCTGTGGTGATAAATGGGGACATCCTCCCTGTTCACTGTAATACTTAGACTCGAGTTTAAATTCAGCTGTGCCACTTACACTGTCTTTGATGCTGGATTAGCTTTTTATCAGTCTGGAGGATGACAGTACCTATTTTATAGGTTGTTCAGTACAGTTCAGTTCATTCACTCAGTCATGTCCAACTCTCTGTGACCCCATGGACTGCAGCACACCAGGCCTCCCTGTCTATCACCAACTCCAGGGGTTTACTCAAACTCATGTCCATTGAGTCAGTGGTGCCATCCAACTGTCTCATCCTCTGTTATCCCCTTCTCCTTCTGCCTTCAATTTTTTCCAGCATCAGGGTCTTTTCAAATGAGTCAGTTCTTTGCATCAGGTGGCCAAAGTATTGGAGTTTCAGCTTTAGCATCAGTCCTTCCAGTGAATATTCAGGACTGATTTCCTTTAGGGTGGACTGGTTGGAAATTCCTTGCTGTCCGAGGCACTCTCAAGAGTCTTCTCCAACACCACAGTTCAAAAGCATCAATTCTTCGGTGCTCATCTTTCTTTATAGTCCAACTCACATCCGTACATGACTACTGGAAAACCCATAGCTTTGACTAGATGGACAAGTGTCAGCAAAGTAATATCTCTGTTTTTTAATATGCTGCCTAGGTTGGTCATAACTTTTCTTCTAAAGAGCAAGCGTTTTTTAATTTCATGGCTGCAGTCACCATCTACTGTGATTTTGGAGCCCCCCAAAATAAAGTCTGTCACTGTTTCTACTGTTTCTCCATCTATTTGCCATGAAGTGATGGGACCGGATGCCATGATCTTCATTTTCTGAATGTTGAGCGTTAAGCCAACTTTTTCACTCTCCTCTTTCACTTTCATCAAGAGGCTTTTTAGTTCCTCTTCACTTTCTGCCATAAGGGTGGTGTCATCTGCATGTCTGAGGTTATTGATATTTCTCCCGGCAATCTTGATTCCACCTTGTGCTTCATTCAGTCTGGCATTTCTCATGATGTACTCTGCATGTAAGTTAAATAAGCAGGATGACAACATACAGCCTTCATGTACTCCTTTCCCGATTCGGACAGAACCAGTGTGTTGTTCCATGTCCGGTTCTAACTGTTGCTTCTTGAGCTGCATACAGATTTCTCAAGAGGCAGGTCAGATGGTCTGGTATTCTCATATTTTTAAGAATTTTCCACAGTTTGTTGTTAACAGGGTTAGATAAAGAGCATAGCACAGCACTGATCTTAACATTTCAAAATTTTAACTCCATCTTGTCAGTGTTAAGAAGCCTCTTGGAACCAGAACAAAGCTTGTTATGGTTATATTTCTTTGTTCTGAATAGCTGTTATCATATGGTCCATACATTTTCAATTGATGTAATGTTTGAATTTAAGAAAGACAGGGTATCAACATAAACAATTGGAGCATACAAATATCTTGAGGATTCATTAATACTAGCTTTCAGATTTGCACTGAAGTTATTTTTCCCTTTTAGTTAGGGATCCATTCCTTATTTTTCCCCTTCCAAAGAGGAAAGAAAACCACCCCCTTTCCTCACATTTCAAAACTGGAAAACCAGTATTTCTTTAAGAATGCTAGTGAGCATTATTTTCTCACCTTGCCTGTTTCTCTCTGGTACTTCATGAAGTTGCAAACAATAAAATATGTTTATAAAAATAAAAAAGGAAAGCATCCAATCATACGTATATTTTATTTCCCTGATGCCAGAAATCTGGATTTTAATTCTGGAGAGTTTGAGTTTTGGATGACTAGAATTAATCTTGAATGTCAAGTATACAAAGCCTGGGAGGTCAGCGTGAGGCAGCCGCTCTCTCTGCCTCTACATGGCGGTCGATAGCCATCACAGATGCCACAGCACAACCTGCTGGGGACGTAGCTCCTGTTGTTTCTCATTCAAGTCAATACGTCTTTATATCCAGTTCCCATCTGGTAGGATCTCTGGATAAAGCAAAGGAAATACAGAACACTGCTTGTTCTTTAAGGATCATCTCAGGTGGCTCAGCTGGTAAAGAATCTGCCTGCAATAGGGGAGACCTCTGTTTGATACCTGGGTTCGGAAGATCCCCTGGAGAAGGGAATGGCTACCCACTCCAGTATTCTGGCCTGGAGAATCGCATGGACTACAGTCCATGGGGTTACAAAGAGTCAAACATGACTGAGCTTTCACCTCATTGGGACGTCAACACTCACCTGCTTAAATGAATTGAGACTAGCAGTAATATAAAGTGGATTACTCAGTATAATTATAATAGTAAATCAAGTTAAATGTTATTAAACACAGATTCCAGCTCACCCAGTGTCTGTGGTCAGCATCAAAGAAAGAGGAGTTAGTTGACCTCGCAAAAGGAGGAGCCTTGAGAAGGCTGGATGCCCCCAGTCTTCTTGCTGTCTTGTGACCAACCTGATCTATCAAGTGTCACATGCCAGATGATGAAGGGGCAGTAGATTGGGGCTTCACAATTCTAGAAACTGAAGAGAAAGCTAGGTGCCAAGTGCAATTTTCCATTGTTCAGAGTTTGAGATTAGTCCTGTACAGACAGCTGCTGAGTATTAGTGGTCTATCATGTCCTGTTATGCTTGCTGAGGAGTGGGATTCCAGCAAAACCAGCCCTGGGACCATCTCTACCACTCACTCAGGCAAACTAATATAGAGAGGCTGACTAGGGAAAGAATGAGAGGTCTCTTCGCGAAGTAGTGCAGTGGTCTTCCTCCTTCCACTAACTGCCTGCAAGGGAAAGGGATATTTTGCCTTCCCTCCCAAAGCCAAGAGGGAGACTCCAGGAGAATCACTTACCAACCTGCCAAACCATCCACCATCCTCAAAATCAGGGGCAGTGAGGGTTGCTATCCTGATAGTTATCAAGCCACTGACAACTGCCAAGGTGTGGAGGAAACATCAGGGGAGAGCTGGCTGGTGCAACCTGGGGCAAGGGCATGAAGGGGCATAAGAGTGTGGGGGGCACAGTTAGGCCTTGGATGTGGAGAGGACAGGAACTCTCCACAAGCAGAGAAGCAGGGAGACACCTCTCTCTCTTTTCCCTTGTTCTCCTGGACTAGCACCAGGAGAAACATGCAGGAAGGGGAGGGGAGATGTATCCAAGGGCAGAAGGCCCCTGTCATCCTCCCCTCTCATGTGCCCACAGTATTTGGACTAGGGCAGAGTCAGGGATGAGAAGGGAAGAGAGATGTGAATTAAATATGAGGTAGGCATTTTAAAAGGAGCAGGGCTGAGTCTAGGAAGTGTTTTAAGAAAATTGCCTAGAAAGATATGGAATTGAGCCAGCACAGCCTCATGAAAAACATCACCGGGTAAAGGAGGTAGGGCAGGTCAAGGAGTAGAGTTGGAAGCAGTGACTGGGGAAATTATTTATAATCCAATGAAGTAAGAGTCTGTGGTGGGAGGGTAGGGAAGGGAGAGATCATTTTGACCAGAGAGGTAGCAAGAAGTCTTCAAGAAGATGGTGAGGCTTGAGACCCCTATTGAAGGGTGAGTAGTTGATGAGTGAAGCTGGGAGAACAGGTGAACCATGTGGGGTGAGTGAGGAGCCCCGCTTGGATGGAGTTCAACCTCAGGACAAGGCTACACACCTGGACCAGAGGTACCTCAAGTTCCCAGGTGAGGAATTGGGGCTCAACCAGAAAGCTGGCAGGTAGTCACTGCATGTCCTTTATCACTGAGTGATGTAATAGGAAGAGTGCCTAAGGAAGATGACTCGTCTGTGAAAGAAAGAGGGAAGGGTGCTCTCAGGAAGCTATTCCACCCACTGTATGTGGGGCAGAGGGACTCAGAAGCGTGACCCTGTCTGGTTACACTGAACCTTTATCTAACCCCATTTGTTGACTACAAATATTGCAGATGTGTATGAGTCCCTGCTTTTAGGAGGTAAAGAGCTAATTGATTAGAGAGGTGGGGCTTGGAGCTCTGTAGACTGTTGATAGGTATCCATATGGAAATCAAGACTCCCTGTCCTCACATGTGCAGTGATCAGCTTTGGGGCACCCCAGATGTGCAGCATACATTTGATTTATGCTCCTTACTTTTCTCCTGTTATCTATAATTTTACACTGCTCTCTATATTAGTCTCCATGGAAACATGATGCTGTGAGCTGGCAGAGCCTAGTGACATGCACAGTGTGATAAGCTGGATTAAGGGGTGTGTATGCGTGCGTGTGCTCAGTCGCTCAGTTGTATCTGACTCTTTGTGACCCTATGGACTAGTCCACCAGGCTCCTCCGTCCATGGAATTTTTCAGGCAAGAATACTGGAGTGGGTTGCCATTTCCTTCTCCAGGGGAACAGTGTTAAGCTGGTTTGATACAATAGCTGGCAGTGTGAATAACTTCTCTGAGTCAAGTAGGTGGCAGGTATTGTGACCACATTTATGTAGACTATCACCTCTGGTAGGAGGTATGGCTATTGAACTTAAAAAGAAAATGGGGCTATATCTTCACCCTGAAGAAGACCAGTTCCAGAGGTTTTCTACAATGTTGAATAAAGTATTGAGAGTACTACAGAGAGGGAGACTTTTAATATGCTAAAACCAATCAAAATTTCCCAGCATATGGGTGCAAAACCCAGTTGTGGAAATGTCAAATACCTCACTATAATGAGCATGCATGCTTAGTCGCTCAATTGTGTTTGACTCTTTGTGACCTTGTGAACTGTAGTCTGCTGGACTCCTCTGTCCATGGAATTTTCCAGGCAAGAATACTGGAGTGGGTTGCCATTTCCTCCTCCAGGGTATAATGAGCATAGTTCTATGTGTATTTGAATGGCCCATACTCTGTGAAGTAATGGAATTATTATTGCAAGCTCAGTGGGTGCCAGTTGACTGCTCATTTGGCCCTCTTCCCGTGTTGGTGGAAATTCCTCTCAAGGAAGGAGGAATGTCAGGAATGTCAGCAGCTGCCTTTTTTTTTTTTTTTTTTGTCAGAAATGACCACAAGCCTGGGCCCAGCCAGAATGAGCCCTGAAGCCTTCTCTCACTTTTTGAGCATTCTACTCCCGAGTCTCCTTAACCTCGCACCCAGTATCTCCAGTTGGATCTTTTTTTTTGCTTCATGTTTCTATTTCTTAGGAAATATTGTCTGTCTTACCCTTCCATGGCACCAGTAGCAAACAACATTAGCTTAAATCCATACATTCAAATGAAATTCAGTGGAAGAATTTAAATGAATTCTAAGTAACAGGAGATACAATGTGACTTGGGTATGCGTCTTATTGACTCACTGGCATTTGCTGGATTCATTATTAAGATGGACTGGGACACACCCACATTGTTTGATAGGAACATCCTTCCTCCTTATCTTATTAGCTACAGTGGAAGGCTGGATAATGGCCTTCAAAGATATTAAAGTCCTAATCCCTGGAACCTGTGACTATTACCTTCTGTGGCAAAAAGAATTTGCAAATGTGATTAAGTTGAAGATCTTGAGATGGGAAGATTATCCTGGATTATCCAGATGAGTCTTAAATGTAATCACAAGTATCCTTACAAGAGGGCAGCAGAGGGGAGTTTGACTACGGAAGAGTCAGGCAGGAGGCGGTGTGATGACAGAAGCAATGAGAGATTTGAGGATGTTATGCCACTGGCTTTGGAGATAAAAGATGGGGCCAAGAGCCAAGGAATGAAAAAGCTATAGAAGCTGGAAAAGGCAAGGAAATATGTTCTCTCCTAGGGTCTCTGAAAGAATCAGCCCTGTCTGCATCTGAACTTTGACTCAGTAAAACTGACTTGGGACTGACCTCCAGAACTGCAGGGGAATAATGTGCGTTGTGGTATAATTTGTTATAGCAGCAATAGGAAACTAATATAGCTACCTATAAAGCTAAACCCAGGGAAATGGAGGGGAATCATTGTCATTGTTTGAGTGACCAGAGTGTGAAGTGACATTCTTTTTGAGCACCGGGGGAGAGGAATAATTTAAGCTCCAAGCCCCCCTTCTCCACTTATTCTTTCTTTCCTATCTGGTCAGAAGGGAGTTCTCTCTTTTGCCTCTGTGTATATAACTCACATACCACTTACTTTTCTGCCAAGTATGGTAAATATCTTATCTGTCAACTTGATAGTAAATTCCTGAAGAGCAGAAACCCTATCTTATACTTTTCCTTGATTCACTCATCCAGTATTTATTGAATACCTGCTGTATACTAGGCACAGTTCAAAGCACTGGAGGGACAGAGTGGGTGTGAAAAGGCAGAAATTAAGTAAATTTATATAAGTGCTATGTCAAAAATGTACAGATGGGAGTTGCCATTCATTGCATTCTTATGTGTAGACACATTGCTAAGTTATTACCTTTCTTCTATTTAAAACTCTGTGAAAAAAAAAAAAACAACTCTGAAAATGAAGTAGCTCAGTCTCGCTCAGTCATGTCTGACTCTTTGCAACCCCATGGACTGTAGCCTACCAGGCTTCTCCGTCCATGGGATTTTCCAGGCAAGAGTACTAGAGTGGGGTGCCATTTCCTTCTCCAGAGGATCTTCCTGACCCAGGGATTGAACCCAGGTCTCCTGCATTGTAGGCAGATGCTTTACTGTCTGAGCCACTAGGGAAGTCTCTCTAAAACTCTGTGAGGCTGGTGTTTTTATCTTCATTTGATAGGTGAGTAAACTGAAGCCTAGAGAAGAAATCAGTCCAAGGTCATTCCACCTGCCTGACTCCAGAGGTCAGCCTCGTAACTATTTTGCTTTATTGCTTCAGCATGTCTGCCCAGCTAGAAAGCTGTGTGAGCAAGAGCTTCTGGGATAAGTTGTCTAATTAAAAGCTGGTCATGGACTAGGAGCCTGTGACAAGTGCATAGATAACTCCAGCTCAAGAAACAAAGAATTAATTGTCCTTCATCTTTCTGAGGCAACATTTCCTTAGGCCTCTAAAATATTCTTTAGTAATCTTGTGAGCAAGAGGCTGAAAGCTGGTACATAATTTGTTGATAAGAAAGTTGAGTCATCAAACACTTAAGTGATATTCCCATTATCAGAGAATGAGCCAGAAAGAGGTCAAAGAAGATGGGGCTTATCTCTGTGGTACAGGGTGCCGATTTTTACCTCCTGATGCTGTGACCAGCCAACAATGGGGGAGGAGGTCACTGTCAATGGATTTGTAAGCAAAGTAGGCTGGTGACCAGGATACACACAGGAGCTCTGGCTTTGCCTCTACTTGACAGTGAACATCAGGCAAATTGCTGAGTTCTCTGGGATCCCACCTGGTCACCACTTCCACAGTAGGGAGCAGCACCCTGTTCTCTGAGGTGTCCTGGAATTCCTCATGATCTGAGGCTTTGTAGATTGAACAATGGTTCATCCCAAGCCAGTGTCCCAGAATATTGTTAAATATCTATATCCACTTCCCAGCATATGTAGGAGTAGAATCCATCTTCTCACTATTCCTTACAGAAGCCTATGTTCATTTTTTATCTCAACCATGATTATTATGGATTTTGTATCTCAGTTCAGTCACTCAGTCATGTCTGACTCTTTGCGACCCCATGAATTGCAGCACGCCAGGCCTCCCTGTCCATCACCAGCTCCCGGAGTGCACCCAAACTCACGTCCATCGAGTCAGTGATGCCATCCAGCCATCTCATCTTCTGTCGTCCCCTTCTCCTCCTGCCCCCAATCCCTCCCAGCATCAGAGTCTTTTTCAATGAGTCAGCTCTTCACATGAGGTGGCCAAAGTACTGGAGTTTCAGCTTTAGCATCAGTCCTTCCAAAGAAATCCCAGGGCTGATCTCCTTTACAATGGACTGGTTGGATCTCCTTGCTGACCTTGCTGTCCAAGGGACTCCCGAGAGTCTTCTCCAATACCACAGTTCAAAAGCATCAATTCTTCAGCGCTCAGCTTTCTTCACAGTCCAACTTTCACATTCATACATGACCACTGGAAAAACCATAGCCTTGACTAGACGGACCTTCGTTGGCAAAGTAATATCTCTGCTTTTGAATATGCTATCTAGGTTGGTCATAACTTTCCTTCCAAGGAGTAAGCATCTTTTAATTTCATGGCTGTAATCACCATCTGCAGTGATTTTGTATCTCAACTATAGCATAAATGGGCCCAATTTAAGAAAAAAGTTCCTCATTACTGTTCATGTGGGGGTAAAGCCATTTTATGAAATATATCTTCCTGTCTATATCATCATATTTCTTAAAGTTATGGGTATATATTGTTGCACAGAGAATTATCAATGGTAAGTGAAATTTTATTACTTTTTAAAATGATTGAATATAAATGTGGGGACCTAATAGAAAGGACTTATACAAGTTTTTATACAAGAACTGTTGTCAGATAGTCGTAGATGCCCTAACAAAGGGTTTGTGCTATGGAAGAACAGCGATGTTTTAACCCACAGAATGAATATGGCACATTCCACATATGTGAGCATGCATACACACATATACTTAAGTATGTATAGAGAGAGCTACATTTAATACTGTTACAAATTGTTTTCTTATTGTTGTTTAGTCACTAAGTTGTGTCCAACCTCATGGAATGTAGCCCGCTGGCCCTCTCTGTCCATGGGATTTCCCAGGCAAGAATACTGGAGTAGGTTGCCCTTTCCTTCTCCAGAGGATCTCCCTGACCCAGGGATCCAACTCACATCACTTGCATTGGTGGGCAGATTCTATACCACTGAACCACCAGGGAAGCCCATACAAATTGTTTTACCTGAGGAAAAATAACTTAGCATTTACATAGCACTCACATCCTTTTAATGACTTTTCACATCTATTACCTTACTTTTATTCTTAAGAGAATCCTGAGCAATAATTGGAATAAGTCTATTTCCTCCATTTTAATTTACTTATGTATTAATTTTCCTTGAGGTATAATTGATGTATAACATTGCAGATTTTCCTCAACTTGCAATGAACACATATCATGATAAATCCATTTTAAGTAACTCAAAACTGCCTTTAATACACATAATCTACTGAACATCATAGCTCAACCTTGCCTACCTTAAACATGCTCAGAACACTTACATGAATCTACAGTGGGACAGAAGTCACCTAACACAAAGACCATTTTATAGTAAAGTCTTGAATATTTCATGTAATTCACTGAAAGTGAAAAACAGAATGGTTGTCTGTGTACAGAATGGTTGTAAGTGTATCAGTTGCTTACCCCATGATATCATGGCTGACTGGAAGCTGTGGCTCATTGCTGCCACTTAGCATCCTGAGAGAGAGTATTGTACCACATATCACTAGCTCAGGAAAAGGCCAACATTCAAAATTTGAAATACATTTCTACTGAATGTCAAAAAATTGTCAAAAATTTCGGGTTGAATCATTGCACTGTCTATATGTAGGTTTCAGTTGTATACCATAATGATTTGCTATTTGTATCTGTAGCAAATGATCACCACAGTAAGTCTATTACCATCTATTTCCCCCATTTTATAGATGATAAAACCAATGTGGCTTTAGAAAACCAACATGGCCCAGCTCAATAGTAGTAAACTAAAGTCAGCTCCTCTTCCTAGACTGGAAGTCTAGACGCCTTTCTTAACACTTTGCAGAAAACCAACATAATAGGCATCCTGTTACAGACCTTGTACAGTATTGGGTACAAGCTCAGGCTGACACCTCCGTTCAGATCTTGGCTCTAGAACTCACCACCTGAGCAATCTTGTACAAATCATATAACATGTCAAAGACTCAATTTTTTTTTTAACCTAAAAAAGGGAAATGGTAGTCCTGTATTATTCAGAGTCCAGGAAATTAATAGCATACTCAGAGTAACTGAGGGAGTGTAATGAGGGACTAGATAAGAGTATAGGTAAAAGTGAGAGCACGCAACAAAGATGGTAAAACATCGTGGGTAAAGTAAAGTAACTCCCATATCTGAAGTGACAAGGAGGGGAGCAATTACTGGAAGCTTAAGAGAGTGTGGTGGCTTTCAGAAAGGGCCTCTGACCAGGAGCTGAGGTGACAGAGAGAAAGCTAGCTCAGGACCCCAAGAGACAGAGATGGAAGAATAAATACCCAGGCTTCACTTTCATCCTACTCTGGGAACCTGACATAAGCCAGAAGGCACGGGCACTTGATGACATCTGTAAAGGTTGGCACCCAGGGCTCAGAATGGGATAATAAAAGGTGGAAAATGGACCCAAAGGGGCAAGTGGAGAATAAACTGCGAAAGAACCATGTCTTAGGGTAGTTGTGATGATTATATAACATAAGACAGGTACCACGTTTAGCACAGGGCCTAGAACTTAACAAGTTCTCAGTAAATGTTAGTTGTTCAAATTATTTTTTTTATTACCATTAATATTTGGTAGTGTTTTTCAGCTTCAGGGTGATATTTATAGAAACTTAACTGAAAGGAACTCACTTTAATCTGGAACTTGCAATAATTATTCTGCTTAGAGGTGGGATAGGTATGTCAGACATTAGAAATGTAATTCTAGACACATCTACAGGACTAATTCATAGGATTTAAAGGGAATATTTATATGTACATTTTAACATTGTGTCTGGTGACAGTATAATTAAGAATGTGTCAAGGTTTCCATTGTGTCTTGCTATTTTCAAGCTTTTGTAACTTGGTTATAAAATTTTGCTCTGGTAGAAACTTGGCTTACTATGTCTCAGCCATTAGATGAAAATTTTTGCAGAGAAAAATGATCTTTTAATTGTTTTTCACTTGAGTAATGGAATGTATGTATGTGTGTGTGCTGTGGGTGTATATATGTGTGTATATATATCCATTAATATGTGTGGTAATAGCTTTGGTGTTCTGACTTACTTCTTCCCTATTCTTGATACCATTAACCCTGCTACTTAATAAGGAAATGACTTAAAAAGATGACTCATCTACAACCCCTCAGGAAGAGAGAAAAAATAAAGAGCAAAAGAACAAGAAAGAAAGAAAGAGAAAAGCTATAGGATAGATGACTTTAATAACCTTGCAAATAATTTTCTAGGATCTACCAGCCTACATATTTTTTTTTTTTACAAAGCCTGTTCCCAATGAGGCTGAAACACAAACCATTCCTCAGCATCCACATGTATTCTTGCATTTGCTGTGAAGGAGAACAGTGATGCAGTTAGTAAGAGCAAACAGGATGTTCCAGAATCTTGTTAAAGACATATGCTAATTTCCATCTAACTACTGAACTAAAATTTTAGACAGGTAGTCAAATATTTAAGATACCTAAGGTATGTGCACCCCTGGTTATTTACAAAACTAACTTGCATTTCCATAATGAAAAGCCTTCCAGGAGGGCAGCAGCAGCAGAGAGAAAAGGAACAAGACTGAAGCCAAGGAGACTTGGCATGTGCTGGGTATATTTCTGTCTTTGTAGAATTGGACAATCAAGTGAAAGATAGTGGGGCTAGCAGGGAGAGAGGACAGAGGCCATATCTTTTTTTAAGACATATATCCACATCTCAGTGTTAAAATTAGTAACAGTATTAAGATGAAGATGCTCCATAATACACTTGAATATACTTAGTTGTCATTTTATGTTGTGTGTCCTTTTAGGCTGTTACGAATAAAGGACCATTAGACATCACTTAGTCCAAGCATCACAAACACAGAAGCCTACAAGGGCCAGAAGTTAAAGGGAGGGCCTGGCTGGGCATTCCCATACCCACAGAGGTGGGACTCAATGCCTAGTCTAAAGGTACAGTTACTACCCAGCTTCTCAAGAATTCTTACTATGTTGAAATATGGGCCCCATGTTCCAAGATCTTCCAGATTTTCAGGATAAACTGGAAATCCTCTAGAATGTCAACCCTAGGAGGGCATGGATTTTTTGCTTGTACTGTGTGTAACTGTATATCCAGTGCTTAGAAGAATGTATGGCATTCAGCAAGCACTCAGTAAATATCTGTTGAATATGATGCACATAGAAAAGCAAGCAAACAATCAGCAAGCTGGATTTTATGTGAATTATTTTGAATTTTATAACAAATAGATTTTTAATGTTGCACTTGTCTGATTAAGATGGAGAAGAGCCATGCCTATGTGGAGTGAACAAAACCTATCTCAGGGCTATGTAAAAATCATCACTGGATGCTACTTTGCTACCTGGGGCCTGATTCAATATGCTTATGCCGTAGACAAGGAAAGTGAAGCCTCAAAACATTTATTCTTTGTCCAGGAGTCACACAGATGGTTAATGGTAGAGCCAGTAAACCAGCAAAACAGCTTTCACCTTCTCATTACCCATCTAGAGTTTTTTTCCTCCTTCACATCTCAATTTGTTGTTCAGTCGCTAAGTTATGTCCAACTCTTTGTGACCCTGTGGATGGCAGCATACCAGGCTTTCCTGTCCTTCACCATCTCCCAGAGTTTGCTCAAACTGATATCCATTGAGTCGGTGATGTTATCCAACCATCTCAATCCTCTATCATCCCCTTCTCCTCCTGCCTTCAATCTTTCCCAGCATCAGGGTCTTTTCTTAGGAGTCAGCTCTTTGCATCAGGTGGCCAAAGTATTAGAGCTTCAGATTCAGTATCAGTCCTTCCAATGAATATCCAGGACTGATTTCCTTTAGGATGGACTGGTTGGGTCTCCTTGCTGTCCAAGGGACTCTCGGAAGTCTTCTCCGACACCAGAGTTCAAAAGCATCAATTCTTTGGCACCTTCTTTATGGTCTAACTCTCACATCTATACATGACTACTGGAAAAACCATAGCTTTGACTAGATGGATTTTTGTTGACAAAATAATGTCTACTTTTTAATACACTGTCTAGGTTTGTCTTAGCTTATCTCCCAAGGAGCAAGCGTCTTTTAATTTCAAGGCTGCAGTCACCATCTGCAGTGATTTTGGAGCCCCACGAAAATAGTCTGTCACTGTTTCCATTGTTTCCCTATCTATTTGCCATGAAGTGATTGGACTGGATCCAATGTTGAGTTTTAAACCAGCTTTTTCACTCTCTTCTATCACCTTCATCAAGAGGCTCTTTAGTTCCTCTTCACTTTCTGCCATAAGGGTGGTGTCATCTGCATATCTGAGGTTATTGATATTTCTCCCTGAAATCTTGATTCTGGCTTATGCTTCATCCAGTGGGGCATTTTGCATGATGTACTCTGCATATAAATTAAATAAGTGAGAAGACAATACACAGCCTTGACGTACTCCTTTCTCAATTTGGAACCAGTCTGTTGTTCCATGTCCAGTTCTAACTGTTGCTTCCTGACCTGCATACAGTTTCTTAGGAGGCAGGTCAAGTGGTCTGGTATTCCCATCTCTTTAAGAATTTTCCAGTTTATTGTGATCCATACAGTCAAAGGCTTTAGTGTAGTCAATGAAGCAGAAGTAGATGTTTTTCTGGAATTCTCTTGCTTTTTCTATTATCCAACAGGTGTTGGCAATTTGATCTCTGGTTCCTCTGCCTTTTCTAAAACCAGCTTGAACATCTGGAAGTTCTCAGTTCACATACTGTTGAAGCCTGGTTTGGAGAATTTTGAGCATTACTTTGCTAGCATGAGAAATGAGTGCAATTGTGAGGTAGTTAGCACATTCTTTGGCATTGCCTTTCTTTGGGATTGGAATGAAAACTGACCTTTTCCAGTCCTGTGGCCACTGCTGAGTTTTCCAAATTTGCTGGCATATTGAGTGCAGCAATTTCACAGCATCATCTTTTAGGATTTATATCATACCTCAATACTTCTACAAAGCAATAGTACCAATGAAAGATCAATGAAAAGTACCAATGAAAAAATAAAGTTATATGCCTTTATAAGATGTTAAATTATATAAATGAGAGCTTTGAAATTAAAAGATAATTGCAAGGAGGTCAATGAAGTTATATAGAAAGACCCAGGAGGGGCCCCTCCAGGGATTCCTGCACAGCCAGCCCAGCAGGGAAAAAGACTCTCCTCTCCTACTCTTTATCTATGAGAACCTAAAGTCCAGGTTTTGCTGCTGGAGCACACAGCCCTCAAATCTCAGTGGCTTCAAGCACAAGGTTTATTTCTCGCTCCCTCGCCCTCATAGCTGGGGATGCTCTGCATTGTCCCTTCTCTATGACCCACATCAACAAGCAGCCACCTCTGGGACATTGTCCATAGCTCTGGCAGACTCATAAGGAGAGTATGGCGAATGGTACACTGGCTCACTGGCTTTTAAAGCTTCTGCCCAGAAGTGGTTCCTGGCATCTCTGCTCACATGACATTGGCCTTGCAAGTCATGTGCCCACACCTTAATTTAAAAGGGCAAAAAGGAACAATTTTACCACATGTTAGGAATGCATGGGGCAGAGCCACTGTTACAAGACATTGCTTAACACAGCTCAAGAACCATGGGAAAAAGGCACCCCTTGAAAAGCACTGACATACCTAAATTTATTTCTTAGTAAAAGGAAAATCTTCAACTTGTTGTCAACATTTCCTATTGTATATTCTCTCTTACGCTCTTTTATTCTTCTGCAAGTAATTCCAAATGTCCTGACATTTGGAGCTTCAGCTTCATCATCAGCCTTCTAATCCTTCTAATAATTCATCAGCATCTAATCCTTCTAACATTCAACATTGATTTCCTTTAGGCTTGACTGTTTAGGATCTCCTTGGGGACTGTATTGGTGGCTCCAGTACTTTGGGCAGATGGAAGAAAAAAAAAAAAAAAGCTTAGAAATCTGGGTTAATTGTTAATGCTCTGGATTTCCAAGTAAATAAATAAATAAGTATGCAGTCTGCTTTGATGAAGTCCAGTTTTAATGCTGATTATAGAGCCTCCCCCCACAGCTCCATGACCATCTTTAAACATACACATGACCAGTATACTCATTCTGGGCAAGAGTTGAGCTACGTTCACTCCAGAAAATGAAAAATTGTATTCAGAGACACCATCTGCCCTTTCTTCAGATTCTGATTAACCCCCAGGCCATCAGCAGGGCTGTGCCCAGACAGGACCAGGAATCCATACTCTGGAAACCATAGGCTGAGTTGCTGTGTCCCAGCTGAAGATGCATAAGGCTGCCACTATTTTCCTTAAACAAAAAACAAGTAAATGTTAAAAACTTTTTAAATATTTTATTTATTTTTAATTGAAGTATAATTGCTTTACAATATTGTGTTGGTTTCTGCCATATATCAACATGAATCAGCCGTAAGTATATGTATGTCCCCTCCCTCTTGAGCCTCCCTTCCACCTCCTTCCCCATCCCACCCCTCTAGGTTGTCACAGAACACCAGTTTGAGTTTCCTAAGTCATCCAGCAAATTCCCAATGGCTATGCACTTTATATATGGTAGTATATATGTTTCCATAGGGTGTGGAGATAAACTTTTTAAAGTTAAAAACTTTATAGCAACAGTTTTATTATGATTTGACTTCACATACAAAGTTAGAATGCAGTTATACCTGAGCTGAACTTTCAAAAATGTTTAAATATCATATTACAGATAACACACCATTGAAGTTCCAGAAGGTATTCTCAGAAGCTAAACACTAAAGATTTACTGAGTTAAGGGAATAAATGGCTGAACAGTGCAAGCAATTGGGATGGACGTGAGTCTGAGTGAACTCCAGGAGTTGGTGATGGACAGGGAGGCCTGGAATGCTGCGATTCATGGGGTCACAAAGAGTCGGACACGACTGAGCGACTGAACTGACTGAACTAAATGCACTGTAAAGGGCCAGGAAATATAATTTTCTTTCCCCAAATATGTTTTTGGTTGAGGATATGTTTGCTGAGATTGAGAAAGTGATGAAGGTCCACACAAGATTCTGGGTGTTTTCTCTTGTGTATAATCCACAATCGTCTGCCATTTTCCAGGGAGGACCTTTGGGAAACCATGAGAAGGTATAGAAGCGGGAGGCCAGCCAGTGGGCCAGTGTGGTGAAGAGGAGTGAGGACCCAGGGAGGCAGGGCCCAGGAGAAGCCCCAGGAGGCAGCTGGGAAAGCTCTCCCGTGCCCTCACATCTCTGGGTTTGTTCTATTAAGATACCTCCAAGGAAGACTGTCCAGGGGACTTTGGGAAGCCTGGAGGAATTCTCCTCCCCTCCTTCACCTCACGTTCTTGTCTGCCCCCTGGTTGCAGACACCCCAGATTGGAAGGGAGCAGAACAGGGGCAGCACAGTGATCGGTGAAGGAAAGAAGCAGATGTAGGAGCATCTACACCTGAGGGGAACTTCTCCCAGCTCCCTTCCCTTCTCCTTTCCACCTTTCAAATTCAGTCAAATATTGGTTTGGTTAAGGTTCCTGAGTTTCCCCTTTTCAAGAATGGCTGGTTTTAAAGAAACACCGGTAGTAGAAATGTTGCAGTGTGCAAGCAGTTCACACCCAGAGAAATGATTGTAGGAGCAAACACAGAGCTTTTTAATGTGTGATGTGCATTATTTGGCTGACTGTATCCTCACTCATGCCTCTGAGAGAAATATTCTATTAGTGCCATTTTATAGGTGAGCAAACTGAGGCAGTTGGTTAAGACCAAATGTTAGTGGGCGATTGCCTTTGAACTCATACAGCCTAGTTTGAGCACTTTTAGCCACTGGATTATATTTCCTTCCCCATACTCCTTTTCCTTCTATTTTTCTTTGGCAAATACATGAATCTCAGTACAAAGATGCATGCGGTCTATTCTTGGAACCCACATACCTTTTGCACCATTTTTAACATTGTTTTTATAGCAGAATGCATTCTGAGTTCCAAACAGCCAGCTTGCAAACAAACTTTTGAGCTTCGATCTATTTATAAGCTGGATATATTTTGGAGTTCATTTCAAATCTCAGGTAGTAATATCTGCATTTGAAAGGAACCAGAAAGTCTGATTCCAGGAAGTCAAGGTCTTCTGACATATCCTAGAATTAAAAATAGTGTAGATGCATTTTACATGCCAGGTATGTTCCAAAGTCAAAGGGTAAGAAAATAACAAGGTATAGTTAAAGCTACCCTTGAAAATCCTTTAGGAACGCTTCACGTTGGAAGCCAACACACCACTTCTCAGCCTCCTTTTTTCTCCAATGCTGTTGAATACCAGGTGAAGCAGTCAGCTTGTGTTTAGGGCTATGAACTTCAGGATGGCTTAAGCCCGTGAGGTCAGCCAGGAGAAATAGGGTTCCGCTGAGGAAACGCAGACCCTCCCACCTTCTGCCCATTCCAGAACAGTACTTAGAGGAAGGAAATCACTGGCAGAATGGCTTGAATTGTTTTTCCTCCTGTCCCTTTTCTGATCCAGTGCCTTTTGTTGAATTTGAGTTAAATGGACGTTTGATGTGACTGAGCTTGAAACATGTACAGAGTAAACAGGATGCTGAAAAACTTAGGGCCTCAGAATTATCTTAAAAGCTTCACACAAGCTCTCATTCTTACATCTTCATTCATCTCTGAAAAGCACTTTAATATTTAGCAGGTTTTCAAGAGAATTTCTACTAGAAACACGACATCAAGGAACAGAGCAATTACCAGAGTGCTCAAAGGGCCTCTGAGTTCCCGTCTCTCACTTACTAAGCCTGCTTTTTTAGCTCATGCCAGGCCTCAGGTCTTTTAAGTTGACATGTCTGAGGACATGTTATGCTAGAAAGGAAGCTACTTGGATTATGAGATAGAAGCCTTCCTTTTTTCTAAAAGATGATGCTGCAGATGTGCCAAGAGGTGGCCCACATTTTAAGTGATTTTTCCAACAGGGTGGATCCACACCAACCAGTCCCGCCTTCTCTTTGATCTCTGCTTAATGTCCTAATCAAGACAACCCTCTGATGGATTTACCCTCCATTGTTTGACTCCTAAATTCGTCTCAATTTTTCATCATTTGAAACTCACACAGGAAATGAGGTTTTTTTTTTTTTCCATCCACATTGCTGTGTGTATATAAACGACTGGTTGCCAGGAGTCTTTGGATAAGATGGCTGATATTAAGGACCAATGACTGGAGTGGGTTGTGTGTGCCTTTGAAAGCAGCATAAAACTGAAACACTTCTGTTCCATTGGTATTTGGGGAAGGGGTGGGGGAAGGAATGGCAATCACCTTCATTAAGTTGTCCCTGTAATCAGTGTACACAGATTTGTACTAATTTACATCATTACAGTAGAACTTCAAGCCACTTTGTTTGCTGTGCAGTTGTTAATGTCCAACTCTTTACGACCCCATGTACTTCAGTATGCCAGGCTCCTGCCCTCCACTGTCTCCCGGAATTTGCTCAAATTCATGTCCATCAAGCCACTTAAACCTGCAAAAGCGTATAATAATCATTCACGTACTTGGTTCTTCATTTTGCTTATATTATACATTGACCACCTGCTTCCTAAAAATATTATCTGTTGGCTATTGAAAATAGCATTAGAGAAGTATTTTTCAAACAAACCCTTTGATTCTGTTTGAGATCTATGTCATTCTGAAGAAAGAATTTGAGGTGTTGCTTTTGTGTGGTGGAGGTTAAGTTGCCATGGTAATGGCTTATTGTGAAATACTGGGAGAAGTGCATTAGAAACATTGCACGTGGCAACTCCGTATCGGGTCCCTGTTATTATAGCCTGGGCAGAACTTGACTTTTCTTGGTTCTAATCTTTCCATACTTAATAATAACAGAAATTTGCATTTCTAGCCCAAGGCTGCCTTTTTCCTACCACATGCTGCTTTAAGAATATAGAACAACAACAAAAAAAAGAATCTCTATGTAAATGGCTTCATATTAGGTATTACAGAGAAACAAAATTCTCGTGACTTTTACAACATTTAAAACATTTACAGTGCTTTCTTTCTAATTCCTTCTCTTATGCATTGTTACTACTTCTTAAAGTCAAGGAACATCACATAGAATAATTGTCAAGGACTGGAACAATTTTTTGCATCTTTTTAACTTTCAATTATTTTCATGCAAAACATATGTTTTATGAAAAAGCATGAGGAATTAGGTGTACTTTCAGGGTCTGATCATAAATATGAGTCAGAATTAATAGAAAAATAGAAACCATAATCGAGATGCTACTGTGTCAGCACTTTTTTGAGGTGAATGGATAGACAAGTATTTTCATTTAAATAATTCAAGTTCATCCTGTCCTTGGCAACAGTTTGGCTCTCTTATGTCTTTCGTGGGCCAAGCTGTATTTTATAAATTGGCCTATACTGCAATGCACTTTAATTAGGAAGCGTAATAGATAAGTACAGAGTGATTTCGTTAAGACCTTGTTCTATAATTTCCATCCATCTCCAGGAAAATGTTGCCCATATGTTTCCCATGAATCAGTGACATTTTAGTGATTTTGATGAACAGGTTTTTCAGACGATGTAATTTTTTATTCATGTAGTCATGCATTCAGTAGATATTACTGAATACCTTCTTTGTGCCAATGATGATAGTGTGATGCCATGCACTCACCTGGCAGTTGAAGTTTTCAAGTTCAAGAACTGGTGCCAAGTGGGGGCCAGTGGTCAGAAGTCACCCGTGCTTCCTGGGGCTTTGGTGGCTTTGAGACTTTCTTCCAGACCCTCACAGTATTGCCATTTTTGCAATGGCTCTTAATCATCACATCATTCATTCATTCAACCAGCATTTATTGGGCCAGGCTCTCTACCATGTTCCAAGCATATAAAGACAAGTGTAGTCCTTGCCGCAAGAGGCTTAGGAATTCCTAACACCTTTCTGGAATCCTGCCTTTAAGAGTGTGAACCCAGAGAAGCTTGTTTTCATATTGACTTCTCTGCAGCCATACTTAAGCTTTCTTCACACTCTCCCAGTGTCTTCATTTCTCCCCTCTCTTTCTTCCTCCAAGCAAGGGCTTATCAGGTTGCAGTTCCAAAAATCATGGCCCTGATCTTCCTTTGCTGGGTGTGCCTAATAGTACAAAGAAGAATGTTCATTTATTGAGGGTTCATTATGTGCTGCGTGTGGTGTGAAGCACTTTCCACATATTGTCTCATTTAGTTCTCACAAAATCATACGAGATCGAGACTACTATTATCCCTGCCTTACAAATGAGGAAACAGGCTCAGAGAAACTATTCTGCTATCTCTTAGGTAAAGAAGTATAAAAGCTGAGAGCCGAATTCAGTTTTGTCTGAATTGGGCAACTCCGTTGCCCAAGCTGTTAAACTCATCAGTGCAGCCAAAATTCCTCTATTGCAAGTCATGGGTCTAATTCTAGTTAGTGTCCATTACCATTTATAAACTATGATATTCATGCCACTATTTTTATTGTTATACTTTATTGAGAAACATATGTCTCTTACAGTCTCTTTCCAAATAAATGTGACTCAGAGCCAGGATGAAGTAGGTACTATTATTTAATGCATTTCAGAAAGATTTAGGAACTAAATAAAGAAAATGGCTTTTCTTGCTTTCCTTTGAATATGTGTTCCACTTTTTTAAAAATGAACTTTATATATTAGGAAATGCATATTTTATTTTTTTAATAGTGATGTTTCTGCATTAAAAGACAAAGTTTCAGCATAACATGAAAGCCTAAGCTGTGTCCCGTGTCATTGGTTGCTTTCAAGTTTTTCTGCCTTTGGTTTTTAGCAGTTTGACTATGATGGGGTTAGGGATGGCTGTGGTTTTTGTTTTTTTGTGTGTGTTTTTTTTGTATTTTTCTTCCTTGAGGTTTGCTGGCCTTCTTGAATCTGTAAATTAGTGTTATCACTAAATTGAAATTCTGGTACCAGCTACTAAAGTTGGTAAGCACTGAGTAGAGCCTGGCTTTTGCTAATAACTTTGGCCTAATTAGATCTTTTAATTGCACGAAGGCCCCTTTGCTTTGCCTTAAAGAAGATGGGGTTTACTATTAGTAGACTCACAATGTAATGGACCTTGAATGATAAGAGTTTCATGGACTTCTCAGAAAATAACCATAGAACAGCCAACTCTCCCTTGAAGTTGGTGCTAGGCAGCTCTAGAAACCCCTGAAGCAGGAGTTATTGCATCATCCAGCTATGGAGGGTGGGTGCTTCTTCCTCAGTCACATTCAGCTACTCTCTGCTGTCTGCTGCTTTCTGTAGACTTGCTTATTCGTTTCTTCTTTCCTGTGTTTTTTCATCTGTCACACTGGATCTGCATATAACTCATAACTTTCTCTGCCATGACATTTCTGTGCACCTTTTCATACTACCTGCTAATAACTTCATCTTCTCAGTATCTCCTAGCTAGAATTTCTGCAAGAAGGCGTTAGCTAGGTCTGGTTTATGATCATCATCTCTGTTCAGGAAGAATCCTTGATACCATATGTCAGAACACTGGCAAGTATATATAGCCCTTTCAGTGCCTGTAGGAAGGTACTCACCAGTTCTAGTCCCAGCAGCTCTCAGTGTATAAGGATGATAATAGCAGGAAGAAGGATTCCCTTGATGTTGAAAACAGTACTTCCTCAGTGCTTCTAGAGCAAGGTCAGGAGTGGGATGTTTTCCATTAAGGGGAACTAGAGATATAATTGGTGCCATGATGGACATGTCTAATTTATTCTGAAGTCTTATTTCCATATGTGAAATTTCAAAATTGCCCCCAGAACACTGCCAGTGACAACTGTGTAGGTTGGGTTTTCTAGTTGGTGGCTTTCAATGTAGACTATGATGTATTTAATGACTTTTTTTTTTTTTTTTTGGCTTAGTTCTATCAAGTTGCAGAAAGTGGAATTATTTCTCTCTTTAATTTTCAATTGTTGTTTCATATATTTTGGAACCTTACTGTTATAATGTATATAGTTGTTATGTTTGTCTGATTAATTAACATTTTTATCATTATAAAATGAGTCCCTTTATTTCTGATAATATGCTTTATCTTAACATTTATTTTTATCTATTAATATATATTAATGTAACCACCCCAACATTCTTTTTCTTATTGTTGGCATAGTATAAGTTTATCCATCTACTTACTTTCAGTTTACCTTTATATATGAAGTGCATCTCTTGAAGAGAACATATATTTGGAACTTGCTTTTTTGTCTATTCTAACAACCTCTGCCTTTTAGTTAGAGTGTCTGGTCTATTAGCATTTAATGTAATTGTTGATACTGTTGGATTTCTGTTTTCTGTTTGTCTTCTCTTTTTTTGATGTTTTGATCTTTTTATACCATCTTCAGTTCAGTTCAGTTCAGTTGCTCAGTCGTGTCTGACTCTTTGCGACCCCATGAATCACAGCATGCCAGGCTTCCCTGTCCATCACCATCTCCCGGAGTTCACTCAGACTCACGTTCATCGAGTCCATGATGCCATCCAGCCATCTCATCCTCTGTCGTCCCCTTCTCCTCCTGCCCCCAATCCTTCCCAGCATCAGAGTCTTTTCCAATGAGTCAACTCCTTGTATGACCATCTATGGCATTTTAAAATTGCATTTGTAAAAAAAATTGCATTTAAGTTTGCTTATTATCTTTTTGGCTCTACCACCTTGCATTATTTTAAGTGTTTGCTCTAAGGAGTATAATATACACCCTTAACTTTTTCCTATTACTTAGAGTTAATGTTTTAAAACTGTATTTAGAATATAGAAAGTGCAAGCATATAGACTCATTTGCAGCTACTGCATACCCTTTAGATTATGTACTTTTTAAACTCTCAAGATAGTGTTATAATTTTTAATTTATAGAGTCAAGTGTACTTTAAAGAAACTGAGAGAAAGTCATCTTTTGTATTTACCCACATATTTATTATTTCCAACATGCTTCATTCTTCCTAAAGATTTTCTGTCTGGTATTACTTTTTTGCTACTTTAAGAAACTCCTTTAGCATTTCTGATAGTAAAGGTCTGCTGGTGATACATTTTCTTGGTTTTATTTTATCTGAAAAATATTTTTATTTTGTGTTTGTTTTGTAGCATATCCTGTAGAACTCTGAGTTGAAAATTTCCCTAGTAGTTTGAAGATGTTCTGTTGACTTCTGGCTTCATGTTTTCTATTGAGAAATTAGTTGCCTGGAATCACTGTTACTCTGTCAATTAGGTGTCATGTGCCTTTGGTTGCATTCAAGTTTTTTCTATATCTTTGGTGTTTAGAGATAATTTTCTTTGTATTTATCCTATGTAGGGTTTGCTGACCTTCTTGAGTCAGTAAGCTAATGTCTTCATCAAATTGAGGAAATTTTTAGTCATTACTTTTTAAAGTATATTCTCTTTCACATTCAATTAACATATTGTTAGACTTTTGAATATTATCTCCCAAGTCTTTGAAGGTCTGATTATTTCTTAAAACCTTTTTTTCTCTATTTTAATTGTATATCTTTTATTCATCTAGCTCCAGTTAGAGTTTAGTTTATTAAATTTTTCCTCTGTTATTTCCATTCTTATGTTAAGCTGTTCTAGTAATTGTTTTCTCACATATTGTATGTGATACATAGCTCTCATATTGTATGGAATACAATACATATCTCATTGTATTATTTAATTCTGAAATTTGTATCTTTTAAAATTATGTAGCTTCTATTTATCATCTGAAATGATTTGTTTCTTCTCGTTATGACAATATTTCCCTTTCCACCCCTTGAACAGAGTTATAATTGCTACTTTAAACTTTTTGTCTGCTAATTTCAACATCTAGGTTATCTTAGGGTCTTTCTCTGTTGGTTGTTTTCTCTTGAAAATGATTTATATTTTTGTTTCTTTGTATGTTAAATAATTTTTGATTATGTTCTAGACATTGTAAATGTGTTGTAAAGACTGAATGTTATTAGATTTCTCCAAAGAGTTTTTGTTGTGGTTTTAGAGCAGTCAGTTAACTTGACTGAAGTGCAAACTCTGCTGTTGGGCAGCTGCTGCAATCTTATTTCTGAAATTATAGTCTCTCTTGGGCCATTTGGAATCTGCTTTGCAAATGCGTGGTTCAGAGTCAGCAGACATTTGGGCAGAATTAATACACAGAATTTATAATTCCTCCATCTGACTCTCTGATTTCTGTGATTCCCCTTTCACTTTCCAGTGGCTCTGGTTGTGCCAAACTCCACCCTTTGATTGTTTAAGCCAGAAAAACTGCAGGATTTCTATCAGAGTCTTAGCTACTCCATATAACATAGACTGAGACCTGTTTTCAGACCAGAAGTCATGAAAATGAGAAATTGATTGGCTGTCATTCCCTTCTTTCAAGTGTCTACTTCCCTCTGTCAAAGTGTGATTTGATTTTATGTTCATATCAGCCAGTAAATCAGCCCGTGAATATTTCATGGGTCAGGGACAAGGGCACAGCAAGCATCGTGAGTATCAGCATGTTGGCACTGATTTCTCTTGCTCTCAAGTCTTTCATGAATGGCTTCATGGGCCCAGATGGAGGCCTGCATACACAGTGGGTTGCATTATAAGGATGTAATACTGAGACTGGAGAACATACCTCTTCTATATTCAGCAGTTAACACGCCCACTCTTTGTTCCTCAGGGAGACCATATATAGTCCTTCAAGATTTCTCCCTGCAAATTCATCCCTGAGTAATGGCCCAGGTTATGAACAGTCTGGGCCTTCCCTCCTAGCTGCTGTTGCTGCTTAGTCGCTTTAGTCATGTCCCACTCTGTGTGACCCCATGGACTGTAGCCCTGCAGGCTCCTCTGTCCATGGGATTCTCTAGGCAAGAATACTAGAGTGGGTTGCCATGCCCTCCTCCAGGGGATCTTCCCAACCCAGGGACTGAACCTGGGTCTCCTGCATCACAGACAGATTAAGCACATGCAGAGGCATTCCAGGTTTATGGCAGGTTATTTCTCCCAACATGCTCCATAGTGTACCTTCCCCTGATTGTTCCTCGATGCCTTTAGGTAGCTGGGCTTTTTTAATACTTATCCAGATGACCAGTATTTTGGTCATCTGATGCAAACGGCTGACTCTTTGGAAAAGTCCTTGATGCTAGGAAAGGTTGAGGTCAGGAGAAGAGGGCATCAGAGGATGAGATGGCTGGATGGCATCACTGATGCAATGGACATGAACTTGGACAAACTTCAGGAGATGGTGAGGGACAGAGAAGCCTGATGTGCTGCAGTCCATGGGGTTGCAAAGTGTCGGACATGACTGGGTGACTGAACAACAATAACAACCAGAATTTATTATTGTTATCCTCAGGAGGATCATTTTGATAGAAACTTATTTATCCATTATAGGAAGTGGAATTGGTTGTTTCATCATTGTAAACCACACTGAGAATGGATTGGGAAGAGCCCCACCAAGTACTGATCCCAGAGTCTCGGCACCCTAACCTTATAGTAGGCAGATCTTGTTGAGACATCATAAAGCTGGTTGTGTGTGAAAGAGGAGCTGGAAGACAAGGCCCTGGGGTCCACAGGCATAGCCTTTCTGTCCCTCTTCTTCCACAGTGCAGTGAGCCAGCAGGCCTGACACATGTTGTCTTGGGGTTGGATTTAATAAACTGAGTTGCTAGGTAAGAAAATCTCAAGCAACTAAGGTTCTCATAAATTGTAATAACATAAAAGCTCTGTGCTGGAAACATAGGGGTTTCTGTTGACTCAAGCCAATATAACTGAAGTGTCAGCCCCAGACCAGGATGCAAAGGATGAGAAGACAGATGGGACTTGCCCTATCTGCTGACACCAGCAGATGAGGACTGGCCATCAGGGGGCTGCTCAGGGGGCTGCTCAGGGGGCTGCTCAGGGGGCAGTCCTCCCAGAGGGCAGAAACTTGGGAAGGGAGACTTGCTGACAGAGGCTCTTTCTGCTATAAACAATGTGAAGTAAAGAAGCTGGTGCCTGTTGGGCCCATCAGTCCTACCACGTTCCTTATCATTTACAAGCATCTGACTTTATACTGTACTCCCTTGTACTCCCTTCTGCTGCAGCTAGGGTGACCCTTTTAAAATACAAATTACATCATGTTACAAGGCTCCTCAACTTCCCATCACACTGATAATAAAATCCAAAATTCTGCTCTGACTTCACAAGGTCTGGCCTCTGGCATCTTTTCCAACCTCAGCTTTTATCGCTGATTTCCCACTCAAAATCCTGTCATAGTCTTCAGTTCAGTTCAGTTCAGTCCAGTCGCTCAGTCGTGTCTGACTCTTTGTGACCCCATGAATCACAGCACGAAAGGCCTCCCTATCCATCACCAACTCCCGGAGTTTACCCAAACTCATGTCCATCGAGTCGGTGATGCCATCCAGCCATCTCATCTTCTGTCGTCCCCTTCTTCTCCTGCCCTCAATCCCTCCCAGCATCAGGGTCTTTTCCAGTGAGTCAACTCTTCGCATGAGGTGGACAAAGTATTGGAGTTTCAGCTTCAGCGTCAGTCCTTCCAATGAACACCCAGGACTGATCTCCTTTAGGATGGACTGGTTGGATCTTCTTGCAGTCCAAGGGACTCTCAGGAGTCTTCTCCAACACCACAGTTCAAAAGCATCAATTCTTCGGCGCTCAGCTTGCTTCACTGTCCAACTCTCACATCCATACATGACCACTGGAAAAACCATAGCCTTGACTAGACGGACCTTAGTCAGCAAAGTAATGTCTCTGCTTTTGAATATGCTATCTAGGTTGGTCATAACTTTCCTTCCAGTCCTCAAATACTGCAAGCATGCTCCTGCCTCAGGGCTTTTGTGCTTGCTATTTTCTCTTCTTGGGATGCTTGTGTCCCAGCAATGAGTATAACTCCTTTTCCCACTTCATTCAGTTCTGTGCTCATATATTGCTTCCTCCTTGAGGTCTTGTCTGGATACATTATCTAAAGTGGCTATTGCTGTCTCTCTCTTTTCTTTTACCCCATTTATTTTTCATTACAGCATTTATCACTACCTAGTATATGCATACATGCTCAGTTGCTTCAGTCTTTCAACTCTGCGACCCTGTGGACTGTAGCCTGCCATGTTCCTTTGTCCATGGGATTCTCCAGGCAAGAACGCTGGAGTGGGTTGCCATGCCCTCCTCCAGGGGATCTTCCTATTGTATATTTATAGGATTATGTGCTTGTCTACCCTCCCCACTAGAACATAATGCCCCTGAAGGCAGGATGTTGTCTGCTGTATTCCCAGTACCTTGAATAGTGCCTAACATAGTGAGTGCTCAATAAACATTTTAGAACAAATGAATGACTAAAGCGTATTAGCACTGAGAGTAGAAAGAGTATAATGTTGTAGCTCAGATTCTACACTTTGAAAAGCAGATAAGAAACAATTGACAGGAATGCTGGCCCATGAACCTCTATGTGTCTAAGTAAGGCATCATTCTTTTCAAAGCTTACTCACCTGCTTAAGCATATTAAAAAATCTGCTAAAGTCAAATATAAGAACAGTAATAAAATAGCATGTTTCTATGGTAGGGATTTAGCCCACTCACATATGCAAGATTTGAAGGACAGTGGAAGGGTTTTATGTTAATATCAGGTATTTTATTTCCTTCTAAGCAGAACACTTACAGAGGCCCTAAGCAGTCAGGAACGCACATGGTGAAGCCATATGATCCTAATGCCTTGCCTTTGAATAGGTATGACTAATTTAGAACATGGGTTGGAACGCATTTTCTACTCAATAATGAATTTTTAAAAGGATAATTCCCTCGTAATGAGATAGAGCGGGCTGCCCTGATTTCTGCATGCTAATATTGGCATTATACTTGAGAAATATGATTTAACAAGGTAGATTCACCATTAATTTATTAAATATATATTATGTACATATATCAGAGAAGGCAGTGGCACACCACTCCAGTACTCTTGCCTGGAAAATCCCATGGGCAGAGGAGCGTGGTAGGCTGCAGTCCATGGGGTCGCTAAGAGTCGAACACGACTGAGCGACTTCACTTTCACTTTTCACTTTCATGCATTGGAGAAGTAAATGGCAACCCACTCCAGTGTTTTTGCCTGGAGAATCCCAGGGATGGGGGAGCCTGATGGGCTGCCATCTATGGGGTCGCACAGAGTCGGACATGACTGAAGCAACTTAGCAGCAGCATGTACATATATATATATATGTGTGCGTGTATACATACATACAGATAAATATACAGGTGTGTGTATATGTTTATATAGTGCATACTATGTGTCAGATACTATGTTACTGATACAGTACTATGGGCTAGACCCTGGGATTACATAGGTAATTCACAGCCCCACCATCAAGCAAGTGTTCAGTCTAATATGAGAGTTGAAAATGTAACAAATAATTGAGAACCTGGGCCATATGCAATCTAATAGAGAAATATTTGAGGTACAGAATTGCACAAGGAAGAGAATATCACCTCTGTCTTGAAATCAAAAGAGACTAAAGAGATAAAGATTTTGAAAGTTTTGGAAACGATTAAGGTAACAGAGAAGGCAAACATCACAGGGAGCTGGCTCCTCTCATTCTTACTTACCTCTTTAGCTTCAGCTCCTTGACTCTGTACCGTAGCTTTCATGTTTCCCTTTGGCTCCCTCCCAGCATTTGGGAGTCCCCAAATGTGCACAACCCCCGTCTTTGCTACTTTTCATCTGTGCTCTCAGGCTGCCTAGTTCCTCACTCCGTGGGATTCTGTTCCCTGCACCTCCCCACTACCACTAATTCTGACCCAAAAGAGACATCCCTTCCCACCCACGCTTTCCCATACCTTATAGTCAGGGTGAAATTTAGGCAAGGCACAAAAGAAACAAAGGCACACACACAAAAAAAAAACATAAGGAGGGACTTGGGTGTTTGGAATGGGAAGCAGGTAGGAAGTCAGAACAATGGGCAATGAAACTGGATAGTGGAAATAGGTCCTGAGGGGATGGTATACTATAAAGGGAGCTTGAGCTTTTTTCTGGAGGCAGTGAGGAGCTATGGAATGTTTTTGAGGGGAAACCATAACACTTGGAGTTTGGATTGAGGGAAGATGTAGTTTTCTAGAATAGGCTCTAATGAAATATACACTTCTTATGGAACCGGATCTTCTATTATCAGAGCCCCCAGTCCATTAGATTTTCCCACTGTTGTGTCTTATTCCTGGCACATATTACTATAATGGTAAAGTCTTCTAGGATATGAACTTGGTGCTCCTTTGTTATTTAACTGGGTCGCCACTATCCTGTAGTTATGACGTTATTGTATTAAATATGACTTCAAGATACAATTATTATTGAGATGTTTCATTGAATTAGTCTCAGTCCATTGGTGCAGTCAGTCTGTCTGTCCTTCCTAGCTGAGGGCCATCTACAAATTTGATAATCACATCTTCTGTTCTCAGCAAAGTCATTAATAGATTTGTTGAACAGAATGCAGTATAGTAGATTAAAGAATTTCTCCCAGGGAGAAATTGATCTATAATTCAATAAGCTTCAGGCAAATTGTTTAGTCAGCTATAAAACCACTTGACTCCACAGTCTATCTGGTGAGTTTTTATCTTATCAGAATGAAGGTATTTGATATTTATATCATTTTTATAATCTTCAAATCTGGTTCATCTAAGCACCTAGTATCTAAATGGGAAATTAATTTACCTTTCTGTATTATCCAAATTTTCTTTAGTGAGTTGTTTTCTAGGTGCAAAGTTATGATGAAATTTTACAAATTTACTTTTGCTGCTTTCTATTTGGTGGTGTGTACCTTGATCGCAGCCAGCCAACCTAAACTTGTCAATACATACAGGGAGTTGTGGAACCAGGAACAAAAACCATAAAACTTTTAACTTTAAAGATGAAAAAGTCAAAAGGCAGGGGGGAAGACGGTAAAGCGTCTGTCTACAATGCGGGAGACCTGGGTTCGAGGCCTGGGTTGGGAAGATCCCCTGGAGAAGGAAATGGCCACCCGCTCCATACTATTGCCTGGAAATCCCATGGACAGAGGAGCCTGATAGGCTACAGTCTATGGGGTCGCAAAGAGTCGGACACGACTGAGCGACTTCACTTCACTTCACTTCACATTGTAATAGTCCCCATTCTGCTACATTTTCTTCTCTCTATCCCTCTTATATGGATGTGAAATCAGGATACTCTGAGCTGGAAAGAGGAAAGAGAAAGTGGAAAGCAAGCAAGAGAGTCAGCGGCTGGTGCTGTGGTGGGGAGAGCAGGGCCCATGCCTACAGCCAGCCTTAGATCAAGAAGAGGATGGAGATCAGGGAACTCCATCTTTAGGGATCCAAGAGTAGAGGGAACCTGGGACCTACTGCTGAGCTGGGGCTTCGGGAGGCAGCTGCCTTGCAGACTGGCCTTATGCACCAGAAGCATGAGATAAGGATGGTGCAGGTAGTTGAGTAGACAGGGCTAGGAGGGGTCTCTCGGACCGAGGATTCTAATGCAACCACGCAGAGCTTTCTGTAGTCCCAAGGGAGAATGGAAGAGTAGCTAAACTCTCCCAGTGCCCCAGGTAAGACTGAGAAACACTAGGGGGTGGGAGGAGAAAGTGATTCCACTTTTGCAGAGAACAGAGAACAACAGAGAAGAGAGTGGCGTGGATCATCCAGTAGACAGCAGAAGGAGGACCAGATCAGAGACCCTTAGCAGATGTGGACATGGAGGCAACTGTCCTTTGATTACCTTCAGTCAGTTCTCATTTCAAAGGAGTCCAGACCAGGCTAGATTAAGATGTAGAAGTAAATGCTTTTCCTCATTCAACACAGGCATTTGCATAAAGCCAGAGCTTATAAATAATCCCAGGGGAAAGGAGATGAATAGTGAGAGGAATCTTGAATAAGATTGGGTTTTAATTGCAAAATGACTTTGAAATCATAACATTTAATTGACTTTCCTTCAATATAGTTAGGTTAAGTTTTCAGAAAATGAGACCCTGAGACAGTTACATAAAAATTTTGAAACTTGCTTTCTTGCAAGCTATATCCCATCTGCCACATTTTCATAGTAAAACAATGAAAAGTAAGAAAATAAGAGTAGCTTTGTATAGCTTATCCACGTGGGTGGCTAATTATGAGTTATCACCTTTTTCTCTGCTAGGTACACATCACTGGTCCAGGAATCAGCATTCGACTTACCAATGTAACATTTCCAGGGCCCACTTTTTTCTTTTAAAAGTTTTTCATTTTAAAAAATCAGGGCAGAATTTGCTTATCTTTGTTCTTCAGATACTTCTGCTCACTATGATTTCTCTTAGACTGTTGGCCAGTTCTGGAGTCTCGATCTCTAAGCTCATTGAAGTCTTCCAAACAGAGCATTTACATGGTCCCAGGGCTGTTATATTCTTGTCCCCAATGCTGGGTCTCAGTTCTCCTTTGAGCCATTTCTTTTGGCATTTTCACCTTGAGAACATTGTCCTTCAAAGAGAAAGATGGGCTCAAAAGGAAAGCTGAGGAATTTTCCTCTAGTTGTCACCAGCCATGGGACATTAGCTTCCCCAAGCAGTGACCAATTTTTCATGACTCCTGAGGACAATGCCCAACACAAGAAAACTCTTGGAGTGAATGAGTATTCTTGTGGCCCTTGAGCCTTTTCAGTGGTCCTTCAGGCTTTTGGTAAACCTCAGCTCACTAACATCTTCTCTCAGGACATATAACAGGCTTTGAAGTCTTCCAGACTTTGTGGCAAAATGCCTGGTATTCCTGCTTCTAGGTTTCTGTTTGGGCCTCCTCTTTTAGAGTGTGCCCCTCATCTCTTATTAAAGCTGTTTTTAAAGAAAAAGGCAAGGAGACTAAACCTCTCCCTCTTTGTGAACATAGCCATCACTGCAGTCCAGGAAGATATTCTTGCAGGCATGGATGTGGCTTTAGCCTCAGCGCACTGCTGGCAATGGGCCTCTCATCCAGGGTCAGCACCTGGGTACTGGAAATCAGTTCCTTGAAGCCTTGAAGTGATTGAGTTGGCTTTGCAAACAAATGTTTTTTAACCAGTTCTTAAAACCTGAGAGTCTATTCTGAACACTTAACCCCACTTATCTTTATTGCTGTGGGCCTGGGCTTGATCCCTGGTCAGAGAAAGATCTCACAAACCTTGCTGTGGGGCCCAAAAAAGGAGGGGTGTAGTCTACACCTAGATAGAGGTGAGCAAGGATCTGGAAATTCTCCCTGCTCCTGTCAAAATGTTTCTGAGCTCAGAGATCTAAGGCTTGGACACAGTATGACTTCCCTACAGCCTTAATCTAAGTGGCCACATGTAAACATTACTCTAGCTCAGCCTAATCTTAATCAATTACATCTCTTAACAAATTTTATTTAAAATAATAAACCATGAATATTATGAATTTTTTAATTACAATAAGTTGTTTTTAAAAAGGTTATTTCTTGGCTTTGTAAGTCTGGTTTCTTGATGTGCTTTTATTTGAATGGGTATTTTAAAATATGAAACATTGAGGGTGGGATGATTTGGGATGATTTGGGAGAATGGCATTCTAACATGTATACTATCATGTGAATTGAATCGCCAGTCTATGTCTGACGCAGGATACAGCATGCTTGGGGCTGGTGCATGGGGATGACCCAGAGAGATGTTATGGGGAGGGAGGTGGGAGGGGGGTTCATGTTTGGGAACGCATGTAAGAATTAAAGATTTTAAAATTAAAAAAATAAAAAACTAAAAAAAATAAAACAACAAGAAAAAAAAATGAAACATTGATGAAACTTTTTATGTGAGTAAAAATGTCGGGACTTTCCTACTGGCTCAGCAATAAAGAATCTGCCTGCAGTGCAGGAGACACAGGAGACATGAGTTTGATTCCTGGGTTGGGAAGATCCAGGAGGAAGATATGGTAACACATTGCAGCATTCTTGCCTGGAGAATCCCCTGGATAGAGGAGCCTGGCGGGCTACAGTCCATAGGGTCTCAAAGAGTCAGACACAACTGAGGCAACTGAGCACAAAAAGGTCAGACATAAGTCATCTGATGCCAAGTTTTTATTGCTTTCACACAGGATCCCACTCTTTTACCAAAGAGTCTTCACTAAGTTTGCTGCTGCTGCTAAGTCACTTCAGTCGTGTCCGACTCTGTGCAACCCCATAGACGGCAGCCCACTAGGCTCCTCTGTCCCTGGAATTCTCCAGGCAAGAACACTGGAGTGGATTGCCATTTCCTTCTCCAATGCATGAAAGTGAAAAGTGAAAGTGAAGTCGCTCAGTCGAGCCCAACTCTTCGCGACCCCATGATCTGCAGCCTACCAAGCTCCTCCGTCCATGGGATTCTCCAGGCAAGAGTACTGGAGTGGGGTGCCATTGCCTTCTCCAAGTTTAGTCATCCAGTTTCTTTTTATAAACTGGATCCTTTATACTCTGATCCTTTAACCAGCTCAGTTGTACTGTATTTACTTATATGCCACCCCTGGTGGCTCAGATGGTAAAGAATCTGCCTGCATTGCAGGAGACCTGGGTTTGATCCGTGGGTCGGGAAGATTCCCTGGAGAAGAGAATGATTATCCACTCCAGTATTCTTGCCTGGAGAATCCCATGGACAGAAGATCCTGCTGGGCTACAGTAAATGGAGTCACAGAGTTGGACATGACTGACTGAGGGACGAACACGCGTACCTGTCTTTTTCGTTTACTTGGAATGGTCTGTAATGGGATAGTGCGCCCTCTAGTGTGCGGGTTAATTCCAGCCAGTATTTCTATGAATGTGAGAGCTGGACCATAAAGAAGGCATAATGCCAAAGAATCGATGACTTTGAACTGTGGTGCTGGAGAAGACTCCTGAAAGTCCCTTGGAGAACAAGGAAATCAAACCAGTCTATCTTAGGGGAAATCAACCCTGAATGCTCGTTGAAAGGACTGATGTTGAAGCTGAAGTTCCAGTATTTTGGTCATCTGATGCTGTATGGATGTGAGAGTTGGACTATAAGGAAAGCTGAGCACCGAAAAATTGATGCTTTTGAACTCTTGAGAGTCCCTTGGACTGCAAGGAGATCCAACCAGTCCATCCTAAAGGAGATCAGTTCTGGGTGTTCATTGGAAGGACTGATGTTGAAGCTGAAACTCCAATACTTTGGCCACCTGATGCGAAGAGCTGACTCATTGGAAAAGACCCTGATGCTGGGAAAGATTGAGGACAGGAGGAGAAGGGGATGACAGAGGATGAGATGGTTGGATGGCATCACCTACTGAATGGACATGGGTTTGGGTAGACTCCGGGAGTTGGTGATGGACAGGGAGACCTGGCATGCTGTGGTTCATGGGGTCGAAAAGAGTCAGACACGTCTGAGCCACTGAACTGAACTGAACTGATGCAAACAGCCAACTAATTAAAAAAGTCTCTGATGCTGGGAAAGACCGAGGGCGAAGAAGAAGAGGGCATCAGAGGATGAGATGGCTGGATGGCTTCACCAATGCAATGGACATGAACTTGGGCAAATGGGGAAATGGTGAGCAAACAGGGAGGCCTAGTTTGCTGCAGTCCATGGGGTCACAAAGAGTTGGGTAAGACTGGATGACTGAACAACAAATTCCATCATAGGCTTCCCTTGCGGCTCAGATGGTAAAGAATCTGCCTGCCAGTGTAGGAGACACAGGGGACGTGGGTCGGATCCCTGAGTCAGGAAGATCCCCTGGAGAAGGAAATGGCAACCCACTCCAGTATTCTTGCCCTGAAAATTACAGGGACAGAGGAAGCTGGTGGGGTACAGTCCATGGGGTCACAAAGAGCCAGACATAACTGAGCCACTAACATTTTATTTCTGCTTAAGCATAACTTTTCTATGGAGGATGTCCTGCCTTTTGGTAGATGATTGGAACTGAGTCCCACTAAAACAAAGTTCCTCTGTTGAGTTTATGATTAACGTTTCTATCCAAAACAATATTGTTTTTCTTGTCCAATGCTTGTTTTTCTCAAGAATGAGGAGTATCAAAGAAAAGGGGGGATTGTAACTGAGCCGCAGCCTATGGGGCTCCTGGGCACAAAAACCTTTCGTGTCCCTGGGTTTCTGCAACCTGTCTCCACCTGCCTGATGGGGCTTCAATACCCAGGAAATTTCTGCTCTCCCTGAGAATACAAATTTGCAAGCAAATTTGGAAAACTCAGCAGTGGCCACAGGACTGGAAAAGGTCAGTTTTCATTCCAATCCCAAAGAAAGGCAATGCCAAAGAATGCTCAAACTACCACACAATTGCAGTCATCTCACATGTTAGCAAAGTAATGCTCAAAATTCTCTAAGCTAGGCTTCAACAATAGGCGAACTGAGAACTTCCAGATGTTCAAGCTGGATTTAGAAAAGGCAGAGGAACCAAAGACCAAATTGCCAACATCTGTTGGATCATCGAAAAAGCAAGAGAATTCCCAAAAAATATATATTTCTGCTTTATTGACTACGCCAAAGCCTTTGACTCTGTGGATCACAATAAACTGGAAAATTCTTAAAGAGATGGGGATACCAGAACACCTTACCTGCCTCTTGAGAAATCTGCATTCAGGTCAAGAAGCAACAGTTAGAACTGGACATAGAACAACAGACTGGATCCAAATCGGGAAAGGAGTACATCAAAGCTGTATGTTGTCACCCTGCTTATTTAACTTATATGTAGAGAGCATCATGCAAAATGCCAGGCTGGAGGAAGCACAGGCTGGAATCAAGATTGCCGGGAGAAATATCAATAGCCTCAGATATGCAGATGACACCACCCTTATGGCAGAAAGTGAAGAGGAACTAAAGAGCCTCTTGAGGAAAATGGAAGAGGAGAGTGAAAAAGTTAGCTTAAAACTCAACATGCAAAAGACAAAGATCATGGCATCTGGTCCCATCACTTCATGGCAAATAGATAGGGAAACAATGGAAACAGTGACAGACTTTATTTTCTTGGGCTCCAAAATCACTGCAGATGGTGACTGCAGCCATGAAATTAAAAGACGCTTGCTCCTTAGAAGAACCTAGACAGCATATTAAAAAGCAGAGACATTACTTTGCCGACAAAGGTCTGTCTAGTCAAAGCTATGGTTTTTCCAGTAGTCATGTATGGATGTAAGAGCTGGACCATAGAGAGAGCTGAGCACTGAAGAACTGATGTTTTGAACCGTGGTGTTGGAGAAGATTCTTGAGAGTCTCTTGGACTGCAAGGAGATCCAATCAGTCCATCCTAAAGGAAATCAGTCCTGAATTTTCATTGGAAGGACTGATGCTGAAGCTGAAACTCCAATACTTTGACCACCTGATGTGAAGAACTGACTCATTGGAAAAGTCCCTAATGCTGAGAAAGATTGAGGGCAGGAGGAGAAGGGGACGGCAGAGAATGAGATGGTTGTATGGCATCACTGACTTGACGGACATGAATTTGAGCAAGCTCCAGGTGTTGGTGATGGACAGGGAAGCCTTGTGTGCTGCAGTCCATGGGGTTGTAAAGAGTCAGACACGACTGAGCAACTGAACTGAAATGGGAATGCAGTGACTTCCATCCAGAGCTCAGACCATGATCAGAACAAGACCATGGTCAGACCAAGAGGCCTGATACATATATATATATATATATATATATATATATATATATTTTTTTTTTTTCCTGAAAAGGTTGACTATTGTGACACAAACCCATTTGGTAAAATTGTAAAGTAATAATGAATTATGTTTGATATTTATGAAAACTGATTTATCCTTAGGTTAAAAAACAAAACACACAACACAGTGGTCCCTATGATTTGTGGCTTCCTCTGGAAAGACTAGTTTCACCCTGGATTTTATGATTAGTTGTTCTTTTCTAAATTTTCACAACCAAGTTTGGTAGGAAGCTTAACTGTAAAATATTATTTATCTTTTTCTTGGTCCCTTAGGATTGGCCTTACTGTGTGAAGCCATAAAGAGCCTTGAAGCTCACCAGGGAGCAGGACTAAAATCTGGTTGGGTAGGGTTCCCGCACTCCTATCCTTGTGCATCATTGCTCATTCTCTTTGACCTTCTTTATTGCCCTCATCCTCTTCTTTTGAAAGAGGAAATAAATGCACATGGTAAAAAATTTCAAATATTTAAAAAGGGTACAGAGTGATAAGTAAATCTCCCTCCCTTATCTGTCCTTAGTTCCTCCACCTTCAACTCTTACCTGTTTTCCATGCATTTTAATAGTTAATGAATATGCACACACATATATATGTATACCTTTTTCCTTAAAATATGGTGATTATATTATATACACTGTTCATCATCTTTCTTCTTTCCTTTACCAATATATCTTGGAAATCAGGTTGCATCAGTATGTATCTTCCTCATTCATTTTAGTATTAATGGAGTATTCTTTGTGTAGCTATATTATAACTGACTTAGCAGGGTTCCTATCAATAAATATTTTAATTGTCCCTAGTTCTTTTCTGCATACAAGCATAATCACTGCACTGATCAGCATGACACAAGCATTTTTATGTAGGGGTGTAAGAATAATCATAGGAGAAATTTCTAGAAGTAGAATTTCATGGTCAAATGGAAAGTCCATTTAAATTTACTATGTGTATTGCCAAATCACTCTGGAATAAGAAAGCTTCATAATATCTTCCTATAGATGATGTTTGAGAATGTCTGTTTCTCATAATGAACAATAGTATCAAACTTTTTGATCTCTATCAATGATAGGTAAAAGTAGCATCTCAATGAAGTTTAAATTTTTGCCTTTTGATATTTAAATTCACTTGTGTTTCCATTTTCTCTAACTTTCTCTGAGAGTGTTCATTTTTCAGTTGGTCATTGGTCTTTTCATATTAGTGTGTTAGAGCTCTTATTATTTATTAAGAAAATTATCTTTTTGTATTTGATCAATTGCTCAGTCATGTCCAACTCTTTGCGACCCCACGGACTGCAGCATGCCAGGCTTCCCTGTTCATCACCAACTCCCAGGGCTTACTCAAACTCATGTCCATTGAGTCGGCGATGCCATCTAACCATCTCATCCTCTGTTGTCCCCTTCTCCCCCGGCCTTCAATCTTTCCCAGCATCAGGGTCTTTTCAAGTTAGTCAGTTCTTTGCATGAGGTGGCCAAAGTACTGGAGTTTCAGCTTTAGCATCATTCCTTCCAAGGAAATCCCAGGGCTGATCTCCTTCAGCATGGACTGGTTGGATCTCCTTGAGTCCAAGGGACTCTCAAGAGTCTTCTCCAACACCACAGATCAAAAGCATCAATTCTTCTATGCTCAGCCTTCCTTATGGTTCAATTCTCACATCCATAAATGACTACTGAAAAAATCATAGCTTTGACTATATGGACCTTTGTCAGCAAAGTGATGTCTCTGCTTTTTAATACGCTGTCTAGGTTTATCGTAGTTTTTCTTCCAAGGAGCAAGCATCTTAATTTTGCCACTGCAGTGACAATGTCTACAGTGATTTTGGCCCAAGAGAATAAAATCTGCCACTGTTTCTGCTTTTTCCATATCTATTTGCCATGAAGTTATAGGACCAGATGCCATGATCTTGGTTTTTTGATGTTGAGTTTTAAGCCAGCTTTTTCACTCTCCTCTTTCATTTTCATCAAGAAGCTCTTTAGTTCCCCTTCACTTTCTGCCATCATTGCACATCGGAGGTTGTTAATATTTCTCCTGGCAGTCTTGATTCCAGCTTGTGATTCATTCAGCCTGGCATTTTGCATGATATACTCTGCATATAAATTAAATAAGCGGGGTGACAATATACAGCCTTGACTTACTCCTTTCCCAATTTTGTTGGGGCAGTTTTAAGTCCCAAATTTTCCTCTAAATGGTCTTTCTTTTTTTTTACATTTTAGTCTTTTATTTCTCAGAAATTAATTTTGGTGTAGCAAGTATTTTCCTCTGTTTTGAAAGAAATGAACATCCCCAATTGCAGCAGCACAGAGTCAGGGAAATAGAGATGTAGGGCCTAGCTACACTATCAATAAGTAGCCTTCAGTGACTGGAGGATACGTCTTCCTGGCTCCAAGCTTTTTACAAATGAATGATGTGTTGACAGAATGACACTGTGGGCTCCTCAACACCAATGGCCATGAAAAAGCCTTCTCTTTCCTTTGCCTCCTGCTTGCAGCATAGATTCAGAAGCATACAGACCCGGGAGCAAAGATCTGCTTTCCCTTGTGAATTGTGAAGCTTTGTGCAAGTGATTTTATTTGAATCTCAGTTTCTGCATCTGTGAAAGTGAGGACACCGGTTCCTATACATGGTAGCTACTATGAGGGTTAAGGGTGTATGATGTTGACTGGCACTGTTCCAAGCCTCTAAAAGCTGTCTAATAAATGCTAGTTTAAGCTTTAATTTTTCTTTTTTTCATTTAACTTTGTCTTTTCTCTTGTATAAGTTGAAGTCAAGCCTAGTCAGAAATCATGATCCCTAGATTGCCAATATGGCCTCTAACACATCTCAACCTCTGCACCTACACTTTCTTGGAATCTGGGACCCTCCCCACCACACCCATCAGTACTTGCTGTGGAAAACATGCACCTTATTGTGAAAGTCTAAGCCTGAACCTGGAATTCCACCTGGATTCCCTCAACTACCAGACTATCTCAGTGCTCAGATCAGACACTTTCCTCTTGATTATTTTCCTGACTCCAGCCTTGCCCTGCCCTCCAAATTTTTGCTGGACCCTACTACTAAATTGCTAGATTCTACCTCTCAGAACAAAACATCTCTCATTATTTCCCTGCGTGAAGGCTGAAACCCCGGTGGCTCTTGACGGACATAGCTCTCCATGCGCTCACTTCTGCAGTCGGGTGCTTCCCTCCAGGTGCGTCTAGATTCCCCAGCACTCCATTCTTTTCCATACCTCCTTCCATACCTCCTGACTTGTCCCTTGCTATTCCTCCATCCCAGAATGCTCTTTCCCTTATTCTTCTTTCTTCTGGGAAACTCTGCCTTATTCCTACAGGCCCTGTTCCTGCCTTCTCTTCCTTCTCTCTGCGAATTCGTGCTCCTCTCCTCCTTACCATGCTTCATCACTTTGCTTTTGTTCCCATCTTCACCCAAGGAGGGTGGCTTTTAGTCCCCATTTTATTTCATACATGCATAGATTACAACACTTGCCACACGACATCTCTGTTGTCCTTGCATGGGACTCAATTACTCATATTTATGTCTGATTTTCCCTTAAACTATTTGCATTTAAATCTACAGCTCTATTTAAACCAGCACCCTTCTTAGTACATAGTATGTCCTCTAAAGTATTTATTAAAAATAAAACACTAATCTGTCAATATCCAGACATTTTCTGGGTCTCCAGGTAAAGAATGATTGAGTTAGGATTTTCAAACATGATTTTCAACTGATGCCAAGATACCTCAAGGAAGAGCTTCCATTTTTATTTTCTCTGTCAGCACTTCATCTGTTGTTTGGTATTTTATAATGTGAACCTGTTATAAAGCACTAGCTAATGAATCAAAATTTTGCCTAGATACAAAAAGAGCACAAAGGCCTTTTTTAGGTGGGATGCTATAAAGCCGTTTTGAAGTTTTATGGGGTTTGTGTGTGTGTGTGTGTGTGTGTGTGTGTGTGTACTTCACACATACCTGAAAATAATAGCTTTAATCCCTTTGGTTAACATTGTGTATCTTATATTTTACTGTGAGATGTCATTTTTATGAAATTGATTTGTGGTTATCTACTTGGAAATAAAATGCCAGAAACATTGGTTACAACCCAAGAAACTGTAATTATATGTCTAATTTAATTTTTGTAACTGAGAATATATTTAAGGGTAGCAAAACAGCTAACCACAGTGCTGAAATCTTTATTGTTATTGTATTAGTTTCATGATTGATGGGGAGCAACAACCAGGTTTCTTTTAAGCTCATCCACAGACTAAAACTCTGGACAGCAACTTGAAGAGAATTTAGAGCTTAATTCTGATGATCTGTACATTTTACATGTTCAGGATGGCACAGATTAAAATTTGGTTGCTGATGTTTATAGTGATGAAAAATTAAAATACTTTATTTGTGCATATGTGACCCTGGTAAATTTCCAGAGATAAACCAGGGCATGATTTATGGACATTATAAGAGAGCTCATCAGTCCTTTTCTCTGGGAGATTTTTCTCTCCTTTGAACAAGTCTTAACCATGAGAAGGGAAAATAAGGAGTGGGCAGGACAGGAGAATGCCCACTGGGCCGCCCAGCTTGTGGGAACAGCTGTGGCGTTCAATGAGCGGATCCAGCACAACTCACTCATACTCAGGGCTGTAAGCAAGTTTCATATGAGATATCTGAGGACCACAACTTCAAAACTAGAAGCTTTCATGATAAATGCAGATTCGACTAGAGTGTATGTTTATAGCCACTGGCTGTATAACGATGGGGTGCAAGTGCCAGTGGGAATGCTGTTGCAGTGTCACAGAACTGGAAGACAACTACAAACCAAAGTGTCTTCAATTACTACTATTACTGTCACCATTATTGTCTCACTTTTTTGCCTTTGCTTCCAATCTCACTAATTTTAACATGATTCACATAGCATTTAGATGCACAGAAATTATTCAAATTCTTTACTTCTCCCTGAAGACATCACAACTGCTCCTCTAGAAATAAAGTTTTATTTTATATATAAGTGAGGTAAGTTGGAAATAAATCATCATCTGGGGACCCTGAAGTTGGGAGATTGTGGGGAAAGGAATTTGCTGTTTTGAAGAGTAGGGGGTGGATTGCTTCAGAGCTAATATTCCAAGAGAAGTGAGAGCATTTATTATTAGAGTCAGAGAGCTGAGTAATACATTTGACTTGCTTTCTTTTTTTTCTCCTTTTTTTCCTGTCTTTGTGTTTTATCCCCTCAGTCTTTCTTTTTCCTTATTCTTTCATCCTTCCTTCTGTTTCCTTTTCCTTCTTTCTCTCCTCTGTCCTCCTGAAGGAGCCTAGCAGCAGCACCAGTAGACGCTGCTTTCTCCACTGCGTGCAGCCATGGCACATCCAGGGATGTGTGAGCCCTCTGGCCGTTGCACCTGTCCCATGACACGCACATGTGGTGCATGCGTGGGTGTCGGTACACGTCCCTCTATTCCGGGAGCTTCCAGGACAGCATGGTGAGCACAAAGAGCACGGGCTTGGAGTTAGACACATTTGGGCTCAAGCCCTCCCCTCCCCACTCGGTGTTTGTCACGAGAATCCCAGGGATGCGGGAGCCTGGTGGGCTGCCGTCTATGGGATTGCACAGAGTCAGACACGACTGAAGCGACTTAGCAGCAGTAGCAGCAGCAGCAACCTTAGGTAAGCTATCCAACCTCGTGTGTGGAGGGCAAGAGCAACACCTATCTCAAGGATGGTTGCGAGAGTTAAATACAGTGAGAGTTCAGAGCCTGGCATAGCTACATGGCATATGTTTGATAAATACCAGTTTTATTGCCTATTTTTCTGTTCCAAACATGCAGTATGAGCTAACAGCACACCTCATTCTTAGGAAGCTCATCATCTGGCTAGGAAGAAGGGGTATACACCAGCACTGAGGCGCCAGCTGTGCATGACACTGCCGCTGGCCTCCAGAGGTGACGGAAGAGCCCTCTCCGTGCCCCTCCCTCACTGCCTGCCCCTAAGGGAGGGGGGTCACAAATCTGATTGATCAAGTTCCAGGACACCCGAATTAGGTCAAGTCTGCTGAGTTGCTGGTGGGCAGGATTCTGCTTGTTCAAAGGTTTTGCATAGGAGCGTGGAACTCTCTTTTCCCTTTTAGGTTAGAAAGTGATGGCCCAATTTCACTTTTGAGAAGGCAGTCATTTTTTTTGTGGACATTTCCACTTCCTTTCACTTCATTAAGCTTTTTAGCATGTGGCAAATTTCAGGTTTAAACTTAAGGAGGGAAAAACAGACCCTTTAGATCTATATCCTCTTCCCCTGAATCTGCTCTGGGATTGACAGCGGATCCCCAGCTGGTGGCAGGGTGAACACTTTGCTCATTGCTCATCTTAAATGTGTCCTTGTCCTGTGCTTACATCTCCCTTGGTCCCTCATGGGGTCGTGGGGATGGGCAGGCAGTATGCCATAGGGCAGGATCAGGCACTCCAAGCACTCCTGACTGTGATACCACCACACCACCAACAACACACCAATGCTTCTAACACACACCTTTGAGAAGACATAATCAAAATATAGATAGAGAAATTCCCAGAATGGGAAAATTATCCCTAGGAGGAGGTGTAGCATGGGGTGGGGAGGCAGCTCAGGTTGGAAGAGGAAGACAGAAACCTGGCCTAGGCTTGAGGGACAGGGATATGAATGACCAGAGGGGCTAGTCTATACCAAATGATTGTGATGTTTTGCCCTAGGATGTGGGCCTCGATATATTCCAGTAGAAGCATGGTATGTTTATTTTAGCAAGTATTTAATAATGTTTTGTTCCATAATCATTCTCTTTTGACATTCTGGAACATAAAGACTACCTTCTTTACTTCTCATAATAAAATTTAGAGCAAGAGAGTTTATTCCAAATGTGGTATGCCCCAGTTAGGACCCAAGAAAATGGTAACAACACTCTCCCCCCAATTATTTAAGTGACTACCATGTGCAAATTCCTCATTTTATAAAATAAGATTTGGGGCTTAGACAGGTGAAATGAGCTGCCCAAAGTCTCACAGGTAATAAGTGGCAGGGCCATGATTGGAACTTCAGATCTGTGAGCACAGTACATGAGTTACTGTGGCGCCTGCTCACAACTCTGCCTGCTTCAGTTCGCCAAAATACCAGCCCATTTCAGTTACAGTAACACCCGTGTCCATCTACTGACCTTTTTCCAGGTGAGCAGCAGGCGTATGCTGTGGAGTGTCCCAGTAGCAGCTGCAGACTTGCCCCAGGCTGGGTGCCTTCTCTTGCCCTCTTGCCCTTGGGACCTACAGGACCCAGTGGAGGGTAGAGAGCTCACAGGCATTGGGATAACAAGGCTGACTCTGGCTACTTGTCCTCCCTCTGTGTGGTCCTAGGGAGAGGGGATGCTGGTCCATTCCCTGTCTTTCTGCTGCCTAGTCAGATGAGGGAATCTCCTCTCAGGCTTCTGTGTCTCCATTCTCTCATCTGTGACGGTGGATAACAACATCTGCTCAGCTTCTCTCAAGCTTATCATTAACATCAAGTATGACTGTGAACGTATAAACAATTTCTGAAGTTAAATATTGTATGTTACCAGGGTTTGTATCAGAGGTAACTGGGGGGAGGCAATATTTCTTAATTTTAGAATGGAGGCATTTCTGAGGGAGCCACAGAAGAATCCTGCATACATTGTTGCCTGGGTATCAGTGTAGCTCTGAAATATCCTTCACTAGGGCCCAGTGGAAAAAGTTCATCTTGACTAATATTCAGCTTAAGTAAAAGAAAAAATCCAATGGAAACTGACTCTGGATCAGCTAAAAAATTAAAATCCTTAGAGTTGGTAGCAGTGACTCAGGATTTCTTCTGAAAGGGAGGAAAAACTGTTTATCACCAACCCACCATGACATCTCTTTCAGAGCAAGGGGGGCTTTGAGAACCACCACAACCCACCATCCCCCATGGGCAGCTCCTTTCCTGAGAGTTCCAGGTGCCTCCCTCGGGCTTCCAGCCCAAACGCCCACCCTGCCACCTCAGACAAGGCTGTCGGAAATAGCCAGTGCAGGAGTCTCGCAGGCAGAGTCACCAGCTGCATCTTCAATGGGCCTGTGATGATCTCAACTGATAGACCAAGTCAGTGAGTGTGAGGAGAGGAAATAGGTTTTATAATTTGTGTGCCTGCCGAGACCTTTATTGCTATTTTCTATTGATCGTCTTGCTGCCAAGATACCGTTGCTTCTTCCTGACATGTAATAGCAGAATCTCACTTTCCTTGTTGTCGTTTTTTACTGAGAGTATTAGACTCTCCTAACACCCCTCCTCACTTCTACCCACTGCCCAAAATTAAGGTGAGTAGTAGAGAAATCTTATCAAATAATTATCAATGAAAAGAGATCTTCTTCTCTTTATACACTATGCATCTGGAGATTGTAGGATAGTTTTACATGTAAGCATATTTTTATTGTAAATTTAATCATTTGAAATGCACTTATAACCTAGACTGTACAAGGAATATGAAAACTTCCTTTGTAATGTAAAATCACTCTCTATATAGACATATATTAACATAAACATGTTAGTCTTTCTTAGGGCACCATACCTATGCTGCTACTGCTAAGTCGCTTCAGTCATGTCCGACTCTCTGTGGCCCCATAGACGGCAGCCCACCAGGCTCCCCCTGTCCCTGGGATTCTCCAGGCAAGAACACTGCAGTGGGTTGCCATTTCCTTCTCCAATGCATGAAAGTGAAAAGTGAAAGTGAAGTCGCTCAGTCGCGTCCAACTCTTAGCGACCTCATAGACTGCAGCACACCAGGCTCCTCCAACCATGGGATTTTCCAGGCAAGAGTACTGCAGTGGGGTGCCATTGCCTTCTCCGAACATACCTATATTTATGGATAATTTATAGGGTTGAAATCTGGTAGAAAATTGTTGATTCTCAATGAAGAAACCTTATAAAAAAAAAAAAGATCTAGACCATGGGTGGAGTTCTTTTGAATCCCATAAACCCTTCAGATTCATACCAAGTTTGTGGTGAGTACCAAGAAAAAGCTAAGGGGAGGAGGTAGACTCGGCTCTCAGCGTCTGAATTGTCTCACTCTGAATTCATGCGGCAATTAACGCCTGGCGCCTGCCGCTGAGCATCAGCACGCAAGCTGCCATACCTTCTACTCCTCTCACAGCCCAGTCGGTCCCTAAGCTTTGTCAGACTGAGTGGCTTATCTTCCCACTGTGCCCGATGAAATTTGTTTTTTATTTTGTTGAAAAGAAATTTGATTCAGTGGCATTCAAATTCTTCGACTATTACCATGGAAAGAAATACGGTCTCTACTGTAACCCAATGCACACATACATATACATGAACATAAATCAACGATTCACAAAACAATAATTATGCTTACATGTGAGGACTCTGAGCTTTGACATTTTCTATTCTATTCCACTCCATGCCATTTTATCCATCTTAAAAATACTGTGTGTGACCTTTAAGATAGATTTTATGGCAAACTAATGGGTCACAGCTGTCAACTTGAAAAACATTACCTAGTGTATATCGGGAAAGGCTTATGCTATATCGGAGCCACACCCTGGCAGCTGCTTCTTCTCCCCACATAGCCTATGATCCCAGTTGAGCTTGGGCCAAGCTCAGCTCCTCCAGGGGCACCACCCACATGCCTGGTGAGGTCCCTTCAGTAATACCGTCTTCCCAGCAAATACATGAATCTCTAATAAGGTGTGATTGTGGAGGAAGCCAAACTTCCTTTTATGTCTTTATTTCCTTTTCCTTCTACATCACCAGTCCTACAGATGATGTTAAAGGGAGACTATACTGCTGGTTTGAGGGGACCTCAAAGTAACGAAGGAGAAGGCAATGGCACCCCACTCCAGTACTCTTGCCTGGAAAAATCCCATGGACAGAGGAGCCTGGTAGGCTGTAGTCCATGGAGTCGCAAAGAGTCTGAGCGACTGAGCGACTTTACTTTCACTTTTCACTTTCATGCACTGGAGAAGGAAATGGCAACCCACTGCAGTGTTCTTGCCTGGAGAATCCCAGGGACGGGGGAGCCTGGTGGGCTGCCGTCTATGGGTCGCACAGAGTCGGACACGACTGACGCGACTTAGCAAAGGAATGAAAATGTTCGGTTTGAAAAGTTGACTTAAGCTGCATCTCCTGTCCTCTTAATTGAAAGGGAAGCACTGGAAGACGTTCATCTCTTCACACAGGCTCTCCTTATGGACGGGCCCCAGTCTACCTGCCCTCCCCTGTCTCCCAGTTCTTGTCTCTGCAGTATTCTGCTGATGCTGTGGGCCTCCATCCCCTGAAGGTGTCCAAGGAGTGTGTCTGAATACCACCTCCCTTACCCTCATGGTGTCTGTGATGCACTGTTCACTTATCAGTTCTGAAGGGAGTTAGCCTGACCTGCACACACAAGAGCTTTTTAAAAATACCTCTGCCCAGAGTCTCATTCCTAGCAATTCCCATTTAAGTGGCCTGAAGTGGGGTATGGGCATTGGAGGTTTTGAGAGCTCCCTGGGGTTTCTGATGAACAACCAGGGTGGGAGCAACACAGGGATTGGCTGATACTGGGGGTTGGGGGCGGGGGAACTTCAGGAATGAAGTCCAGGGGTCTCAGTTTCCAGGCTCAGTTCTCCTTAAGATGTTCTAACCACCTGGAGGTGTACAAGGAGAGCTCTTGATCACACAGATGGGAGCGATGGAATCAGACACAGAGACTTCTCCCAGGCAAATCATTAATTATTAGAATTGGTACAGTTTACATGCATATTTAGGAAAAAAAAAAAAAACACCTCTCTTATAGGCAACATAATCTGCACAGACCCCCTCATTATTACAAAGAATTGTGTCAGCCCCCCTCAGCCCACCCCCTTCTTCAATCTCTACCTTCCAGGCTGTGACCTTAGATCTTAGGGCTCCAAATATGAGCTCTCTAACTGCCACAGTTTTGAAACATCTTCTCTGTGCCTTTGGCCAATGTTTCTTAAATTTTAACATGCCCAGGATTCACCCAAGGATTCCTGTTAAGATGCAGGTTCTGATTCGGTAGGTCTGATGTGAGGCCCCAGGTTCTGCATTCAGCTCTCATGTGATGCTGATGCTGCTGTTCCACTCTGAGTGTAGGTCTTAGAGCAGATCAGTTTCTGGCCAGGGATTCCCTACATGATGGCTGTAAGCAGGCAAGAAGCCATGTGGGTGTTTGATGATCTCATGAAGTCAGTGCCAGACACCTGGGGTCAGTGGAGAGGTGCAGAGAAGCTTCGTTCAATGAACTGACCTCCCAGATCAGGGCCCTCTCAGTGTTCTCAGCTTGTTGGGAGGGCATGGGGCTTGTTGGAAAGGCCCTACCTGGTTCTCTCTCTACTGAGAACTTCCCTCCTTGTCTCCCCTTGGCTGATTAACTTCAAAGCTGCTTCTGACCATATCAAAAGCAACATGGTTTAGGTGCCAACATCTTTAGAATTAGAAAATTTCGTAAACCTACACAAAAAGGCTACTTATTTATAGTAACTCCATAATGGCTAATTTACTTAAATATATAAATTCAGAAATATCAAGAAGTCAAGGAAAACAAGAAACTTCCAAGTGGAAAATGTATACTGCCTCTTCTTGGAGTGTGAAGATTCGCTTTCACATGTTCAGCTTCTTCTTGAAGTTTGTTGTTGTTGTTGTTTTTTTAGCACTTAATGCCCTGGCTGAGATAGTAATGCTACCCTATTGCTTTCCTACTCGATAATTTGGTAACATTGCAGCAGTGCTTTGAATCCATCTGATCTTGATAGTCAGTGAGTCAGACTTCTCTTCCCAGAATGGCCTGAACAAACCCTTTCTTTGGAACAAAGCCACTTCATCCTATTGGTTCTTTCACTGAAGCTCATCTTGGCCCGAGACACCCACCCAAAGCTTCTTTTTATTAGAGAGATCTGTATCATTGCCACTTGAGTTTATCTCTTTCTGGTTAGCTTCTCAAAGGGGTAATTTATTTGAACCACAAGCAATATTAGGATTGTAAAGAAAATGACCATTTTCCTTAAAAAAAAAAAAAAAAAAGAAATCAAGTTCAGTCCTCTAAGGTTGGAAAGGGAGGGAAGTTTGCCTTGTAGAAAACAATTGCTCTGCTTCCCAGCCCTAATTCTCCTCTGCTCTGTTTTATCCTCTGTTGCCAAGAGCCACTTTCTCCTTCTAGAAACTATCATCAGCTGCCGTCAACCATCCATCCCTTGCCTGTGGGTCTTTAGATGCTAGGTGTTCCCTTGTAACATTCTTGCCACATACGTAACCACAGGTATACCTACAATTGACTCAGAGGCACAGCTGAGAAAATGAGAATATTTAAACCAGCCTAAAAGACTTGCTCAGTCGTGTCTGACACTTTGCAGCCTCCTGGACGGTAGCCTGCCAGGCTCCTCTGTCCATGGAATTCTCTAGGCAAGAATACTGGAATGGATTGCCATGCCCTCCTCCAGGGGATCTTCCCTACCTAGGAGTCGAATCCAGGTCTCCCACATAACGGGCAGATTCGTTACTGTTTGAGCTACCCAGGAAGCTCGACAAAAGACCAGGACAGTGAATGCCAAATTGGATGGCCCTATAAACATCAGGTCATTACATTCTGATCCCAAAGATTCTGCTCTGGTAGCTTCTCGAATGATTCTGGATGATTCTGATCTGGTCTATGGATCATACTTTGAGAAATACTAGCTAAGAGATTAAATATAAAGAAGAAATAAACTAAGAGAATAGCATACAGGTAAATAGGATCTGTTTGTAAGTTTATGATCTGAGGCTCCAAGAGCCCTCTGTCCCATCTAGCCCTCCACTATCCTGTCAGTCTAGGCCCCGAGGGGGCGATCCAGAACAGAAGGGTGTCCCTGATCCCTCCCGTCAAGGTTAGTTCTACAGGCTTTGAGGCCTGGCCTCTTTCTTTAATGATTGATAATAAAACCCTCTATTTTTAAAGAGGGCCTCACTCTCCACCAGGAGGGTAGGTGATTATGCCACTGAGTCAAAAGGACAACCATATCTGAACCCAATATAACATGTCTAATACCTGCCCAGAAAGGAAGCAGAAACATACAGTGTCAGTTAGTGAAGGGTGGGAATGTGCCATGGGTCATTTAAGAATAAATTTAAAAGTTCACACAGCTAATATTAAACAAAATGATTTATTTTTGTTCTAAATTTTTGTTTCTCCCACCCAGTATTTCTGGCCATCTTCAAACATTCTCCATCCTCTCTGATGAAAATCTTCCTCTTGGGTACCTGCTAGCATACGCATGGTAACTAGGAGGATGGGCCCTCCTTCCCAGAGCACACATTCTAAACAGGCTGAAGAAACTAAAATCAAATTGTTCCTAGGCATTCTCCATTATAACAAATAACAAGCTGTCTAAAATCTTGTCTGGAATGAGAAGTATAAACAAATAAGTAGCATAATTTGTTTTTATCCATTTGTACTTTAATTGCATGCTGTGTTCAGCAAGCAGTGGATAAGATTCAGGAGGCTGTGTAATTCTCCTTTCCTAGTGATGAAGGGGAAAAACCAATCATTACATTAATAATTTGGGGGAGGGCAAAAGAAATGGATTGATGTTTTAAAAATAAATGTACCAGTTATAAAGTTGCATTTTAATTTGGTTACTTTTTAAAGTTTTGGTCCTTATTTTTCTAACTTTATCATATAATTGAAAATAAAGAAATAACCTATTTGTTCAAGTGTAGTGTTAACACAAAGAAAACTCAAGTTCACTGAAGTTCAAGAACCTTGGAATTTGAGATTATGAAACTTTGATTTAAAAAGACTTATGGATTTGTATCTCCATAGCTAACACATTATATTGTAGCCTACAAAATAAAAATATTTTCCTCAAGAATGTACCTCTTGAGATTCCTAGTCTCAAGGTAATACTAATGTGAAAAATTGTTTGAATTATTATATTTTGCTGGAACAAACTCTATTAGAAGCAGAGCTGATAAACTGGCCCTGATGCTGGAACAGATTTTAGCCATCAAGTTGCTGGATGGTGAGTGCAGATGGTGGGACAAGATGGTAACTGAAACTGTGGTGGTTGGGACACTTGGAGAAAACTTGAGGCAGGAATTCTTTTTCACTTGATGTGAAAGTTCCTTTTTAGAATAGTCTCAACCAACCCTAATTTGAACTAGACACAGAGAGAAGAATAACGATCAATTCCAGCCTCTATATGAAAGAAGCAAAGGGAAAGGGGAAGGAAAAAGAAAAGAGAAAGGGAAATAAATCAATCAATGAGGATGTCTCATGCTGTGCTACTGAATAGTGTCCCACCATAGCCTAACTGAATTAAAACAAATCCAATTTTGCTAAGCCTAATTTTTGGAGCCGTCTCATTGTTCTGAAGGAACAAGAGCAAGGTTGAATTAAATGAGCATTAAGCATTTACACTACCTGAAATAACAGCAGGTATTTGTGTCTGTCATGGTCTGATACATAAATTTTCCATGTTCATATAGCTAATTATATGGTCTAGAGTAGGTATTAGCAAAAAGCTCTTATAGCAGACACCTGAAGGGAAATAAAGCAAGTCAACCACAGTTTAAGCTCTACGTTTCATTATTTTTGAACTGGTAGGAAAGAAGCTCAGAGGAAATCATGTAACTTGTCCTGTATGAAGTGCTGATGTACATTCAGTCCATAACACATTATGGTCACAGTATAAAGTCCATTAAAAAATAGATCAGCAGGAACATCATCTCGAAGCAAGTAAGGAAGAGTTCCTAAGGAGTGTGGTGCTCAAGTTCAGTCTGGCTCAGTCGTGTCCAACTCTTTGTGACCCCATGGACTGTAGCCCTCCAGGCTCCTCTGTGCAGGGGCTTTCTCAGGCAAGAGTACTAGAGTAGGTTGCCGTTTCTACTCCAGGGTATCTTCCTGACCCAGGGATCGAACCCATGTCTCTTAGGTCTCCTGCATTGGTAGGTGGATTCTTTACCACTGAGCCACCTGGGAAGCCCCAAGGAGTTTGTTACCTGGTGGCAAAAGGCTCAAAATTTGTAGTTGACCGTGATTTCAGCTCAAAACATAATTCTGTCTCTAAAATGCTATATAATCAGGAGAAATCTTACTAGTATCAGTTTTCTTTTCTAAAAACAGTATAGTAAGCCTCAGGGTTTGTGTAATGCTTAAATAAAGTTAACATATAAATTGTCTTATTCATAATAAATGACTGTCCAATGCTAGCTTTGATAATCATCAAAAATTAAGTAGTTGAATATGAAGGACTCTAGGAAATGGCAACCCACTCCAGTGTTCTTGCCTGGAGAATCTCAGGGACGGGGGAGCCTGGTGGGCTGCCGTCTATGGGGTCGCACAGAGTCGGACACGACTGAAGTGACTTAGCAGCAGCAGCAGCAGCAGCAGGAAAAATGAAGTTGATTAATATTGTGAAAACATGTTGTTTTTTTTCAATTTTAGCCCTTACATTAATTCAGCAGATGTTTTTCAGACATCTTGCCCACCTCATTCTTTTCTTGCCAGTTTGCTACTATTTTAAAACTTATGAATAGAGTGATCAGAGTGTTAGAATAAACCCAACCCTTTTACTGTGTGTGTGTGTGTGTGTGTGTGTGTGTGTGTGTTAGCCACTTAGTCGTGTTCTACTCTTTGTGACCCCATGGACTGTAGCCCACCAGGCTCCTCTGTCCAGGGGATTCTCCAGGCAAGAATGTTGGAGTGGCTTGCCATTTCCTTCTCCAGGGGATCCTCCTGACCCAGGGATTGAACCGGGGTCTCATATTGGAGGCAGATTCTTTGTCATTGAGCCATCAGGGAAGCCCAACCCTCTTACTGAGATATTTTTAAAAGAGCAAGGAGAGTAGAATTTAAATGATATTATTATTATTTAAGAGTCTCTGTGACATAAGTACATAAAGATGTAAAACAATCCTGAACTAGGAAACATGTTTTTATTAATATTTTATCCATAAGGTAGGACTTCTCAGGTGGCACTAATGGTAAAGAACCCACCTGCCAATGCAGGAGACTTAAGAGATGCGGGTTTAATATGTGGGTTGAGAAGATCCCCTGGAGGAGGGCATGACAACTCACTCCAGTATTCTTGCCTGGGAAAGTCCATGGATAGAGGAGCCTGACAAACTACAGTCCACGGAGTTGCAAAGAGTTGGACATGTCTGAAGTGACTTGGCATGCATGCACACATCCGTAAGGTTAAAAAAGTAGTAACACAAATTTTAATGAGTTAAAAAAGACTGAGAAGAAGTAAAAGAAGTTTACCCTCAAGTACCGGGTGAAAAGTGTGATCCAAAATTCGAAATGTGACAAAGGAAACTCTAGAATTAAGAAAAACAGGGCACACGGGGCTGAGATAATCCCAGGAGAAAGGAGATCACTGGTCACATCTAACACAGCTGAAAGTGCAGTTTTCAGTCTCTAGGAATCAGCCCTGACAGGTGGGTTGGGGCAGCGGCACATGCTATTGGGGGTGAAGGTCATCTCTCTAGGCCTGAAGCCGTCTGAGAACTTTTGTCTTTCATGGATTTGTCATCAATGAGAACCTGATTCACCAGAAGGAGCTAGAGAATCAATAGACTTGGGCTTGCTTGATTTCACATCGTAAGAAACTCATCTGTCAGTTATCACATTATGCCCACATCCACAGAAATGCATCTATTATAGTAGTTTATTGCCTCTGTGAGGAGATTTAGGCAAAATAGCACTTAGGAATCTGGAAACGTCCAGCCTTAATTCTTTCATAGACTCATATAATAGGTAATTGAGAGAGCTTGTCCATCATTTCTGAGTGGTATTTTCCTTTTAAACATTATTTTATTTAGCTCTTTAAAGTTGTGACCTTTAAATTTTTTCAAGATTCACATCTTTGTATACTTTAAAGTAAGTTGGCGCTTCTGTGAAATTTCCACTGGAATTTCTCAAAATAAGTGCAGTGTAAATCTGACAGGGCAGAGTCAATGAAACCAGGAACAGAGGGAGGGATCAATTAGGAGGATTCTGACCCATTCTTCATTCATTTTTATTTAGGAAATATGTATGGGCCATCTATCTACCAAGGACCAGAAATTTTTCTAGTCACTGGGGAGAAAAAAAAGAACAGGACACCCAGGGCCCCTGTCCTCAAGTCACAAGAAACAGAAACAAATACATGAATAAAGGAATCCAGGGGATAATAAGGGCTATAAAAGAAAACAAACCAGGAGTTGAGATATAAAACATGATGGAGACTTATTTTAGATAGAGTGATCAGGATGGGCTCTTTGAAGCTGTGACATTTAGACTGAAGTCTAAAAATGAGGAGACAGGCAAGAGTGGGTGGAAGAACATCCTGAGAGTGGGAATAGCATATGCAAAGGCCATAAGCTGGGAAAGAACTTGGCTTGGGAGAATGGCTTGCAGGGGTGTGGGAGAGGAAACAAAGAGCTGTGTAGCAGTTCAGGCAAGAGATACCAGTGATTAGATCAGGGCGGTTGCAGCAGAGATTTAGGGCAGAGGTTAGAGTTGAGACATATGTTGAGGACAGAACTAACATTTCTTGCTGTGAGTTGGCATGAGAGATTAAGAAACAAGACTTCTTTCTGCTTTCTGATCTGAGTCATGGGAGGATGGTGGTGTTATTTACTGTGTTGAGGAATAGGTTTGGGGAAAAAATTTAAGACTTCCATTTTGGACATGTAAGTTTGAGGTATCTGCATAATATGTGAAACTTTAAGACAGTTACCACTTGTGTCTGAACTCAGAGAAATGCTTTGATCTGAAGAAAAAACTTTGGGAGTCCTCAGCACAAATTCAATATTGTTATTGAACCCATGGGAATTGATATGATTCCCTCAAAGCCATGCACCGAGGATGGGGTCTCTTGTGTGTGAAGGGAGGAAACTTCCTTTCATGGGACTTATTCTTAATGAGCCCCTTCATTTTCAAAATCTCAGCTTAATAATTGGTTTTTACAGAGTCCTTCCATACCCACTGGATCTTCCAAAACTCTCTTGTGGACCAAGTCAGGCCTCTGACTCATGTCAGATGATAAAACTAAGACACAGGGAGGTTAAGTAAGTTGTTGCTTTTGCAGTTCTCGAACTCTTAAACTCTTCATTTTACCACACTGACTAATAGAAATGGTATTCAGTTGCAGAAGCACTGTTTTATTTGTCCTTATCGAGGTTATTTGGGGACAGTGGAGGAAAAGCAAAAGTAGAGAAATTTCAAAGCAGTACCTTTCTGCCATGTTCCAACCAGTGGTGGGACCACAACAGAAACCATTATTCCTATCACCCATTATTCCCAGCACCATATTGGACCACCAATCCACTAATATTCCCATTAAAATACCACAAGAGGTCAAAGTTCCCTGTTTGTTACTTTGTTTCACAAGTGCCTTCTAATGAAGAAAAGATGCTGCTGCTGCTGCTGCTAAGTCGCTTCAGTCGTGTCCGACTCTGTGCGACCCCATAGACGGCAGCCCACCAGGCTCCCCCGTCCCTGGGATTCTCCAGGCAAGAACACTGCAGTGGGTTGCCATTTCCTTCTCCAATGCAAGAAAGTGAAAAGTGAAAGTGAAGTCGCTCAGTCGTGTCGGACTCTTTGCGACCCAATGGACTGCAGCCCACCAGGCTCCTCCATCCATGGGATTCTCCAGGCAAGAGTACTGGAGTGGGGTGCCATTGCCTGAAGAAAAGATAACCAATAGCATTGAGGCAATTGTTGGTGACCTTCACCCAATTACCTCAAATTCTCTAACTTCTTGCTTTGTATTTCTTCTTCAGTTTTTATTTCCTACTGAGTTCTTGTCTTCTCTAACTTCCTTGTTTCCCTGTAATTTTTTACACATGCTTAGCCCTATTGCTGTTGGACAATTTCTGAATTTTCTTCTTTTGTTAAGACAGGGAGCATTTGGAGTTTTTTTTTCATCTCTTTTTCAAACTACTTTTAAAATGCAGAGCTAAATATTCTATTTTACATGTACAACATTTGTAATTTTATTATTTTTACCTTATTATCTGTCTTCTGTCATTTTATTTTGGAAACCCTTGTGTTGCTCAGGCACTAAGTTGTGTCTGACTCTACAATCTCATGAACTGCAGGACTTCAGGCTCCTCTGTCCATCACTATCTCCCACAGTTTGCTCAAATTTGTATCAGTTGAGCTGGTAATGCTATCTAACCATTTCATCTTCTGACACTCCTTTTCTTTTTGCCTTCAATCTTTCCCAGCATCAGGGTCTTTTCCAATGAGTTGGCTCTTCACATCAGATAGCTAAAGTATTGGAGCTTCAGCTTCAGCATCAGTCCTTTCAATGAATATCCAGGGGTGACTTCCTTTAGGATTGACTGGTTTGATCTCCTTGCTGTCCAAAGGACTCTCAAGTGTCTTCTCCAGCATCCCAGTTGTAAAGCCCCAGTTTTTCCCTGCTTAGCCTTCCTTACGGTCCAACCCTCACATCCGTACATAACTACTGGAAATACCATCACTTTGACTATATAGGACCTTTGTCGGCAAAGTAATGTCTCTGCTTTTTAATATGCTGTTGAGGTTTGTTATAGCTTTCCTTCCAAGAAGCAACTGTTTTAATTTCATGGCTGCAGTCACCACCTGCAATGATTTTGGAGCCCAAGAAAATAAAATCTGCCACTGTTTCCACTTTTCCCTTATCTATTTGCCATTAAGTGATGAGACTGGATGCCATGATCTTAGTTTTATGAATATTTTCAAAGTTGCAAGCCAGCTTTTTTCACTTTCCTCTTTTACCCTCATCAAGAGACTCTTTAGTTCCTCCTCACTTTCTGCCATTAAAGTGGTATCATCTGCATATCTGAGGTCGTTATTTCTCCTGGCAATCTTGACTGCAGCTTGTGATTCATTCAGCCCAGTGTTTTGCATGATGCACTCTGCATATTAGTTAAATAAACAGGGTGTCAATATACAGCCTGTTCTACTCCTTTCCCAATTTGGAACCAGTTCATTGTTCCATGTCCAGTTCTAACTGTTGCTTCTTGTCCTGCATACCGATTTCTCAGGAGATGGGTAAGGTAGTAAGGTACCCCTATCTCTTTAAGAATTTTCTATAATTTGTTGTGATCCACACAGTCAAAGGCTTTAGCATAGTCAATGAAGCAGAAGTAGATGTTTTTCTGGAATTCCATTGTTTTCTCCATGATCCAACAAATATGGACAGAAATTGTACCAAGGTAATTAAACTTCACCTCAGCGCTGAACACATACGAGTACAAGTGTATTTTTTTTGTTTTAAATAAATTAAATAAGCTGATTGATCAAACAGATTAGTTAAAGGAGGTGATTTTCTTCATGAGGAAAAATGATTCTCAGGACAAAAGTGTTCTTTTTAAAAAAAAAAACAACTTTTATTTGCAGTGTTGTGTTAGTTTCAGGCATACAATAGAGTGAATCAGTTGTACCTATCCATATATCCACTCTTTTTTAGATTCTTTTCCCATATGGCCATTACAGAGTACTGAGTAGTCCCCTGTGCTATAAGTAGGTCTTTTATTAGTAAGAGTGTTCTTAATACCTTAAAATTTTTGTTCATAGAGCATTTTACTTGACAGAGGGGTTGAATGAGGAAAACTAGAAGTCCACCTTGTTTCATAGCCATTGCCCCCTAAAGATGAGCAATAAATAAAAACAAAGCATTTTAGAAGTTAAAACAGAAGTCCACGAAGATACATGTTTTGATTCCCTCAAATTTCCAGGAAAGCATTGTGTATGTAGTACAAGAGACCCTGTATCACAAGTTCAACTTTAGTATTCAATAAAATCTGGTTGAGAATCCCCAGTATCCGGCCCCCAGGTCTCTGGCATGGGGCTAGGTGCTAGGGGAGGTATTGCCGGTACAGCCTCTGCCCTCTGCCCCCAGGGGAGCAGGAGAGCAAGGACACAGCAGTTGGAACACCAGGTGTTAAAGACTCTTCAAGAGGTATGCACAGGGTGCCGAGTAGGCACGGTGGGTGAACGGAATCAGACAAACAGACTAAAAGATGGTGGGGTGGGGAGCAACATATTTTTAAAATTCATCCAGTATGGAAAGGAAATGAAAACCTGAATTAGTCGGGAAGTTCTCATAAGAAAAGTCTCTGAAATTTTTTGAGGAATCTCAGCAGACGCAGAAATGCTTTTGTTATTCTCCAAGTTGGCAATGCTGAGCGGATCTTGTGCCGTATGCCTTGGGGAAGGGAAGGAAGAGTGCAAATAGAATTCTCCTGAACAGAAGAGTCAGGGCTAAGCAGACAGCTCTGGGATAACAAAGGAGAGTCCTACATCACAGAGAGCATGGGCTTCCTGGGAAGAGGCAGGCTCTCTGTCCCGCTGTCTTCCAGTGTCCCTGTCCCCCATGTTAATGAAACCCCAGTTTATCTCTAATTTAGCACTATTGTTCACTGGACCCCTAGTTTCCTTTTACTTTTTAATCTTCTTTTAGGGTTTAATTGGTAGTATAAACTTCTGGTCTCACACCGAGAATTCCTCCCAGCCTATGTGCAGATGGAGGGGCCTGGGGTAAATAGGTTATGGCAAAAGCTTTCCTTGCTCCATAAACCCTCTTATCTGCCTTCCTGACAAGTAGAAGCTGCCAACATGAGTAAGAGTCTCACGTACCAGGTGAGCTGTGGGAAACCTGTAACATTCTTCACAGCTCTGTGCACACGTGCTCCGTCGCTCAGTCGTATCCGACTCTGCGACCGCGTGGACTGAAGCCCGCCAGGCTCCTCTGTCCATGGAGTTCTCCAGGCAAGAATACTGGAGTGGGTTGCCATGCCCTCCTCCAGGGGATCTTCTCGACCTAGGGATCGAATCCTAGCCTCTTACATCTCCTGCATTGGCAGGCCGGTACTTTACCACTAACGCCTGGGATTAATTTTTATGTATTTTGTCCCTCGTCCCGGTGGGTGTGTGAAACAATCTCAGGTAATTCAGGGTCTTTTCCTGCCCTTCTTCTGAGTCTGTGCCTCTGTTTCAGGGGACACTCCTGGTGCCAGAGTGTCCCATTCAGCCTTGAGTCTCCATCCTGGTAGGTCCCACCAGAGAGGATGCTCTGGCCTGGGCTACTCACCAAGGCCCAGGGCACGTTCTGCAGCTCCCCTCCTCACAACTAGAGGAGCCCTGAGAAGGCTGGCCCAGGCTCATCTGCCCAGGCTTCCCACCAGTTTCAGCTGGAGTCCACAGTGAGACCCAGGGCTTGAGCTGGGGGACGTTGCTGCCTCCCCTGTCCATACTTCTGCCCACAGACTCAGAATCCCCCAATCTATATAGAGTATCTCTCTGCCTCTCCTGAGATTTCCTCTCCAGGATTGACATCAATGTCTAGTTCTCTTTCTTCCCTCTTCAGAGACTTGTCCACAGTTTGGGAGGATCAGACTCTTCCAAAGCTGTTATTTATACCCAGAGTTGTCTCTTCTCCTCTAGGAGTGAACATCCTTGTTCTGTGGAGTCACAATCACTCAGAGACGATGAAAATTACTACTCCATCTTCTTAAATGGAATGTCATGGAGGGGAGCGGTGGGCGAGATTGCAGGAAACGTAGGGGACCGACAAGTCAATGAATATGTCACAGTATCATGTCAACACAGTTTACCTACCCCTATTCCTCACCCTGGTTTGGCCCTTTCTATGTGTCTAATCCTTTAATGGCAGGTACCTCACTAGATGGTAGGATAATCCTTTTAGTGGCTGGCAGTCTCCTCTTTACCAAAGCCTTGCAATCGGATTCTGCCCTGGGGTCCTGCTCACTGGATCTCTTCACTGTTCCCTGATGTTCCTGGCTGCCCAGGCTGCAGGTGAGCAGCATGAAAAGAAACCCCCCCTCCACCCTCCCCCCGGCCTAAGGAGGAAGGCTTTGGCTGATCCTGGGAAGAGTAAGGCTGCAGTGCCCCCCAGAAGCCAGCTGGCCCTTTCCTGCTGTCTGTCCTGTTCTCTGACAAGCTGCCCCTCAGGGATTCCCTACCAGTTCCTCACCACTCTGGGGGTGGGATTGGCTACTGGTATCAAGCCTGACTGTGGGCTCCTTGTTGCTGATGGGGCCTCTCACCAGGAGTGGTGGCCAGTCTAGACAAACGGGTCTGGCATTCTGAGCTCATATGTTTGACTAAAGCTCCTGACATGATTTCAGCACACGCCCAAGGGGAAAACTCTGCTAGGAGCAATTGTTAAGCCATTTACCGAATATAAAATTAATTAGTAGAGGTAAAATCTGTCTCAGGCAGTGGGCTATTAATTCTCAGCTTTCTGTCAGCCTGAGTTTCCATTCTTTCACAGATACCTACCTTTTCCCCTTCCTCTCTCCCTCTCCCTGTCATTTTCTCCCTCTTTTTCTTTTGCCATGTCTCAAACATTTGTTGAGCTTCTGTTATGCGCCGGGCAGTGTGCTGGTAACCAGACATACAAGGGTAAACCAGACCCAGACTCTGGTCTCAAGGAGCTCACAGACAAGTGAATAGGTTGTATTAGTTGTTTCCTTTTTTTTTTTTTTTGCTGTGTAACGAATTACTCCAAAATGTAGTGGCTTTAAAGCCACACATTATCTCACAGTTTCTCAAGAATCCAGGTGTGACTTAGCTGGGTCCTCTGGCTCCAGGCCTGTCACCAGCTGACAGGGGTTGGGCTGGGCAGCAGTCATCTCAAGGCTTAGCTGGGGGAAGATCCACTTGCTGGCTGTTGGTTGGAGGCCTTTCTCTCTCAATTCCTTGCCACGCGGTCCTCTCTGTGGAATAGCTCATGACATAGAGGCTGACTTTTCTCAGAGACAGCAAGTAAGAGAGCGAGAGAGAGCAAGCAAGAAATTATAGAAGGAAGCCAGGGTCTTTGGGCAAGCCAGTCTTGAAGATGGCATTCCATCACTCATTGTATTTTATTTGTTAGAAGCTAGTCACTGAGTCCAGCCCACACCCTGAGGGAGGGGATTACGTGAGGGTGTGAATACTGGAGGGAAAGTGTTGTTGGGGGATGTTGCAGGCTATCTACCATGAAGGTGTTGCCATAAGGTCTTTAAAAACATTTGAGCCTCAAATCACCTGACCCAAACACAGTGAGTTAAAAACATTAATTACCCTTTTCTTAAGCTGCAGTGAAAAAGGCTTAAGTGAGGAAACTTAAGGAGCATTAAAATAAAGCCCCAAAGGTAGAATGAAGATGTTTTATTATTCCTATTTCCCAACCTTGCCAAAATTTACATCTCAGTTTCTGTTTCTTAGGAGAGCTGAGGTAACCTCACCAATCCTGTTTAAGCATTCCTCCCACCCATTCCCCCCCAAAAAACCAGTGCCAATGTGGCAAGAAGAGGATGGTCAACTGAATATTAAATGTTCAGTTCAATAGCTGTCCTTATTTAGTTCCAGAAAAACTAAGTCTCTATAGCTTGTGATCTATTTTGACTCAATATATTTTGTATTCAGACTGCCAACCAGCAAAACCTGCTACCTTAAGAAGACTAGCTCACACAGAATACCCAAATGAAAGATTTCCATTCAACAATCTAGCCTGCAAACCCAGATGTTATTCGTTTACAGTGTAAAATGAAAGATTGACGTTATTACTAATTGGCTGCCTAGGAATAAGGCACTTGAAATGGAATAGATTGATATTTCAGCATCTGTTAGATCTGATTTATAGGGACACATGTTTCATTCTAAAACATTAATAATGTATCATATAAATGGATTCTGTGGTGCAATTTGTTTAAGATTTTTAAGAGAGTGTTCACATTTGGGCTATCATTTTTAAAGAAACAAATGCAGATTGGAAAAAAACAAATATTTTATACAGAATGTATGACACATAACCAAAGAATCTACTATTTTTAATTTATATGTTGCCAGCATTGAAATGAGACCCATGTCCTTAGATTCTAACTCAGATTCACAAGCATTAATGCAGTGGCCCTGGAAAGCTCTCTAAGAGGTAAGGAGGTAAAGAAGATGTCCCACAGTGGCTGGCATCCTCACTCATGGTCAGTGCTCCACTTGCCTTCTTACAAAATAAGTAGCTCTACATATGTTGATCAACCGTAAAGTTTCTTGTTATGTGAAGTACTGTAGCAAATTCATCAGTTCAGTTCAGTTCAGTCACTCAATCATAGTCGTGTCTGACTCTTTGCGACCCCATGAATCGCAGCACACCAGGCCTCCCTGTCCATCACCAACTCCCGGAGTTCACTCAGACTCACGTCCATCAAGTCAGTGATGCCATCCAGCCATCTCATCCTCTGCCATCCCCTTCTCCTCCTGCCCCCAATCCCTCCCAGCATCAGAGTCTTTTCCAATGAGTCAAGTCTTCACATGAGGTGGCCAAAGTACTGGAGTTTCAGCTTTAGCATCATTCCTTCCAAAGAAATCCCAGGGCATCTCCTTCAGAATGGACTGCTTGGATCTCCTTGCAGTCCAAGGGACTCTCAAGAATCTTCTCCAATACCACAGTTTAAAAGCATCAATTCTTCGGCGCTCAGCCTTCTTCACAGTCCAACTCTCACATCCATACATGACCAGTGGAAAACCATAGCCCTGACTAGATGGACCTTTGTTGGCAAAGTAATGTCTCTGATTTTCAATATGCTATCTAGGTTGGTCATAACTTTTCTTCCAAGGAGTAAGCATCTTTTAATTTCATGGCTGCAGTCACCATCTGCAGTGATTTGGGAGCCCCCAAAATAAAGTCTGACAGTTTCCACTGTTTCCCCATCTATTTCCCATGAAGTGATGGGACCGGATGCCGTGATCTTAGTTTTCTGAACGTTGAGCTTTAAGCCAAATTTTTCACTCTCCACTTTCACTTTCATCAAGAGGCTTTTAGTTCCTCTTCAATTTCTGGCATAAGGGTGGTGTCATCTGCATATCTGAGGTTATTGATATTTCTCCTGTCAGTCTTGATTCCAGCTTGTGCTTCTTTCAGCCCATCGTTTCTCATGATGTACTCTGCTAGAGGAGGGCTTTTTTAGTACAAAAATAGAATAAAAACATACTTACTCTATAATTCAAAACTTAGAATCTTGTTGATTTCATCAAGGAGTAAGTTTCTCTCTATGGTCAAAATTCAGTTTTGGAGCATTACATATAATGTACAAGTTTTCTGATGTTCACCTACTTTCACCTTTTGGGGGTTTGATTTTGACCCCTCAGAATCTCAGATATTATTTCATTATTCTAAACTGCTTGGGGTTTCACAATACCGAAAATGACCCGTTAGAGATCACCGAAGAAGAAAAACATGGAAACTGTCTTAATATATCACTTCTAGAGAAGGCAAACATGAGCATGAAAACTTCATTTTGCAAAACAAATTTTCACAAGAGACATGTTAAGTAAAGCTAAGGTAGTAACCACAAAAAGTAATTAAAATTCTGCCTTCATTTTTCAAATATGATGTTTGCTTCCAGAACTCACTTAAGGTTGTTTATATTATTTCTTTGACCACAGCAGGGATCTCCTGGCCAAGTTTCTGATGGTACAGGAGAGTCACAAAGGGACTGGCATCACAATCAGGCACTGAATAAACCCAAGATTTCTCATCTTCATTCACTGCCTTTTATAAACCCAGGAAGCTCTTATTTTTCAAATTTAGAAAGTAAGCAACGCTCCAAGCTTCCTTTCCCTGAGCTTTCCATGCAAGTAATACAATAAAAAGCAGCACAAGTTAAATCTGTGATTAACATGGGGATTTATAATCACTGACCCCACAAAATACACACTAGGGTTCTCAGTAAATTCCCTTACTGACTGCACAAATTTCTGCAGAAATGTCTTTTACTGTTGTAGAAAAAGAAGGTCTCAAAGTGCAACATTTCTCTGGATTTTCCAGCAATGATGAAACCCCACAGAGACAGGACCATGTCAGAGGAGAGGTTTTGTGGTGTCAGAAGTAGCTCCCAAGATGAATTTTTATCTTGTTGGCTCTGTTTTCCCAGTTTACAGTAATGGGGGGGGGGGGTGGTTTCTTGAACTGTCTACTCAGATGGTAAAATGTCTCTGGTGTGCTGTGATATGGTGGGTGTTTTATTTGAAATGCTGAAGTGGAAGTAATGAAAGTGCCTATGGCCAAAGTCATCCAATATGAATGTTTTAATGAGCATGTACTTACCACTCCCTACTTCTTTCATTTCCTCTCTCTCTCTCTCTCTCTCTCTCTCTCTCTCTCACACACACACACACACACACACACACACACACACACACCGTTGTTCTGAAGACTCTGGATTCTGTTAACTAAGCTTGAATAGATGCATGCTGCTTAAGAAGAATGCTGAAAATCCTCAATCCTTTGGCTGATCCAAAAAGAGGCTCATGGTACAAAGAGTGGGAGCTTTCAAGTGGAGACATAGGTTGAAAAGAAAATCATATTTGAGCTATAGGGAAAAATATTAATTCTTTTTTATGAATCCCTCAAGAATTCCATTTCTTGCTTCCTGAGTGATGGTGTAATGTTTCCTAAACCTAATGGCTGTGCATTGTGTATAGTACAAGATTCATTCTGTATTTTCTTCTAGGCTACTTCACCACTTAAAAAATCGCCAAAGCCTATTTAATGCATAGAATTCTGTTCGATGCTTTTATTTTTTTCCTTGTGATGAGAACTCTTAGGATTTACTTTCTCAACCACTTTCATATATAACGTATAGCAATGTTAATTATATATATCATGTTGTACATCACATCCCTAGTACTTATCTGTCTTACAACTGCAAATTGGTAGCTTTTGAGTATTTTCACCCAATTTCCCCTTCCCCTGCAGCTTCTGGTAACCACAAATCTCATCTCTTTTTCTATGGTTTGTTTGTTTAGTATAATTGGCCTACAACCCTATGGTAGATCCTCTTACACAGCATAATGATTTGATATGTCTATATATTTCAAAGTAATCACCACAATAAGTTTGGCCACCATCTGTTATCACACTCTGCAACCTCATGACTGTATAGTCCGTGGTATTCTCCAGGCCAAAATACTGAAGTGGGTAGCCTTTCCTTTCTCTAGGGGATCATCCCAATCCAGGGATTGAACCCAGGTCTCCCTCATTACAAGATGATTCTTTACCAGCTGAGCCACAAGGGAAACCCAAGAATACTGGAGTGGGTAGCCTATCCCTTCTCCAGCGGATCTTCCCAACCCAGGAATGGAACTGGGGTCTCCTTCATTGCAGATGGATTCTTTACCAACTGAGCTATCAGGGAAGCCCGTATCACACAAAGATATTACACAATTATTAACTATATTCCCCACACTGTACATTTTATAACTGTGACTCATTTATTTTGTAACTGGAAGTTTGTGCCTTTTAATATCCCTCCTCTCTTTCTCCCCTCCCCCTACCTTCCTCCCCTCCGACAGCCATCGGATTATTCTCTGACCCATGATTGTGTTTCTGTTCTGTTGTTTTTATTCCTTGGTTTTGTTTTTTAGATTCCACATATAAGTGAAATTTATCTTACTATGATCTGTTTCATTTGGTTTAATATCCTCTACATTCATCCATGTTGTTGCAAATGGCAAAATTTTATTCTTTTTTATGGCTGAGTAATGCTTTTTAACTGTGGTGTTGGAGAAGACTCTTGAGAGTCCCTTGGACTGCAAGGAGATCCAACCAGTCCATTCTGAAGGAGATCAGCCCTGGGATTTCTTTGGAAGGAATGATGCTAAAGCTGAAACTCCAGTACTTTGGCCACCTCATGCGTAGAATTGACTCACTGGAAAAGACTCTGCTGCTGGGAGGGATTGGGGGCAGGAGGAGAAGGGGATGACAGAGGATGAGATGGCTGGATGGCATCACTGACTTGATGGACGTGAGTCTGAGTGAACTCCAGGAGTTGGTGATGGACAAGGAGGCCTGGTGTGCTGCGATTCATGGGGTCGCAAAAAGTCGGACACAAGTGAGCGACTGAACTGAACTGAACTGAATATACGCACATACACACATGTTGTTGTTTAGTTCCTAAGTCCTGTCTGACTCTTTTGTGACCCCATGGATTGTAACCCACTAGGCTCCTCTGTCCATGGGATTTTCTAGGCAAGAATACTGGAATGGGTTCCCATTTCCTTCTCCAGGGGATCTTCCCAGCTCAGGGATCAAACCCGTGTCCTCTGCATTGGCAAGTGGGTTCTTTACCATTGAGCCACCAGGGAAGCTCTCTCTCTCTCTCTCTCTATATATATATATATATATATATAGAGAGAGAGAGATGTATAGATCCCTGCTGCTGCTACTGCTGCTAAGTCACTTCAGTTGTGTCTGATTCTGTGCGACTCCATAAATGGCAGCCCACCACACTCCCCCATCCCTGGGATTCTCCAGGCAAGAACACTGGAGTGGGTTGCCATTTCCTTCTCCAATGCACGAAAGTGAAAAGTGAATGTGAAGTCGCTCAGTTATGTCCGACTCTTAACGACCCCATGGACTGCAGCCCACCAGGCTCCTCCATCCATGGGATTTTCCAGGCAAGAGTACTGGAGTGGGGTGTCATTGCCTTCTCCAATAGATCCCTAGAGAAGGAAATGAAAACTCTTTTCAGTATTCTTGCCAGGGAAATCCCATAGACAGAGGAGCCTGGCGGGTTACAGTCCATGGGGTCACAAAAGAGTCAAACATTATTTAGTGACTAAACAACAACATATGTGTGTTTGTATATGTATATACAGATGGCTCAGTGTTAAGAACTTGTCTGCAAATGCAGGACAATGAAGGATCTTCCCTGGGTTGGGAAGATCCCCTGGAGAAGGAAATGACAACCCATTCCAGTATTCCTGCCTGGAAAATTCCATGAACATCCGTGGAACCTGGCAGGCTGTAGCAGTCCATGGGGTTGCAAAGAGTTGGACATGACTGAGTGAGTGAGCGACTTGTGTATATATGTGTGTGTATGTATATATATATATATATATGTATGTATACATATATACCCATATCTCAACCATATAAAAGATATGCTATATGTATATCTTTTTTATCCATTCATCTATTGATGAGCATTTAGGTTGCTTCCATATCTTGGCTATTGTAAATAGTGCTATAATGAATATATCTTTTCTTTTTTAATATTTATTTGGTTTGCTGTACTGGGTCTTAGTTTTGACACATGGGATCTTTGATCTTTGTTGTGGCATATGGACTATTTTAGTTGAGTCAGGCGAACTCTTGGTTGTGGCAAGTGGGATCTAGTTCTTTGACCAGGGTTCAAACCTGGGCTCCCTACATTGGGAGCATAGAGTCTCAGCCATTGGACCCACTAGGGAAGTTCTGAGAGTATGTATATCTTTTCTAATTAGTGTTTTCCTTTTTTTGGTAAATACCTACCAATGGAATTGCTGGATCATATGGTCGTTCTATTTTTACTTTTGGAAGAATCTCTGCACTGTTTTCTATAGTATCTGTACCAACTCACATTCCTACCAACAGTTCATGAGGGGTCCTTTTTCTCCATATCCTTGCCGATACTTGTTATTTGTTCTCTTTTTGATGATAGCTGTTCTGATAGGTGTGAGGTTTTGATTTGCACTTCTCTTATGATTAGTGATGTTGAGCATATTTTCATGTGCCCATTGGCCATAAGTTTGCCTTCTCTGAAAAAAAAGTCTTTTCATATCCTCTGCCCATTTTTTAATCAAAATTTTGGTTTTTCTGTTGTTGAGTTGTATGAGTTCTTTGCAAATATCTTCTCTCATTCAGTAGACAGCCTTTTCATTTTGTGGATAGTTTCCTTTGCTGTACAAAGACTTCTTAATTGGATATAGCCCCATTTGTTTATTTTTGCTTTTGTTTCCCTTGCCTGAGGAGGCAGATTAAAAAATATATATTGCTAGGACCAATGTCAGAGAGCATACTGCCTATGTTTTCTTCCAGGAGTTTTATGGTTTCAGGTCTTAATCTATTTTTAATTTATTTCTGTGATGGTGAGCAAAAGTAGTCCAATCTCATTTCTTTGTGGGTAGCTGTCTGATTTTCCCAACAGCATTTATTGAAGAGGCTGTCTTTTCTCCATTGTATATTCTTGCCTCCTTTGTTGTAGATTAATTGCCCATGTAAGTGTGAGTTTATTTCTGGACTGTCTATTCTGTTCCATTGATCTGTGTATGTGTTTTGGGGCCAGTACCATCCTGTTTTTATGACTGTAACTTTGTAGTACAGTTTGAAACCAGGGATATTGATACCTCCAACTTGTTCTTTTTTCTTAAGATTGTTTTGGCTATTCTGGTTCTTCTGTGTTTCAATATATATTTTAAAATTATTTGCTCTAGTTCCGTGAAAAATACCACTGGCATTTTGATAGGGATTGGGAAACTGAGTATTATAAAAATTTAATTTCTCAGTTGCATTAGTTACATTTCAAGTGGATAATAGCCACATGCGGCTAGAAGCCAACCTATTAGACAGCACAGGTTTAGAACAAAGAATCTTTTCATCCTTTGAGTAGTCATGAATCTCCCAATGAATGGATTTATTTTAAAGGATTAGGACTTTTGGCAAAATGAGGCTTAAGAATTTTTCCTGATTATTCCATATTATCCCTTCACTTAAATCAAATCAACACCAATGATAAATAAAAAACCCCAAACCAAAGGTCATGACATAATTTTGATTGGTCGTTTCTGTCTCTCTAGCAGTTAACAGCTCTCCAGAGTCAGACAAACTCCATTTCTCCTGTGAGATCTGCATGTTAGGGGAGGGAAGGCAGTAGAGAGGAAAGGCAGCTGTGCTCTGGGCCCTGCACAGGATAGCAGAAAAGCCAGAGAAGGAGCACAGAGGAAGCCGAGGCCCTGCCCACCGCACTGTGTTCTCCGCTTCTGCCGTTTCCTTCCCTCTCATTGCTTGTCTGTCACTGCAAGCCGGATTATAACAACTTGGGTCTCTGAAATTTTCTTGGAAGTCCCTTGGGAAGGGCTAGAGGTGTTCACACAAGTGAGAAACTACTGCATATACCAGTAGAAATGACTACAATTGATTATCCTCAATCTTCCTCCCTTTTTTTGGAGAAAGAGCCTGAACCAGACTTTGGGTCAGACTTCCACCCCACCTCATTCCACTTGTGTGGCCTCCCATGAGAAAAGATGGCTCAGTTTTCCCATCAGTAAAACATGGTTTCAATGAGAATAAAGTGAGTCAGTATTTAAAGTGCTTCTCGGGAGATCTGATGGATGGGAAAGTCCTTAAGAAACAAGAGAGCTTATCATTATTGCTGTAGAATACAGACTACAGGCTACAGATGCTTTCAAAGTTTGTCAGAAAAGAAATATATAACCAATAGATGGGGAACAGTGGAAACAGTGTCAGACTTTATTTTGGGGGGCTCCAAAATCACTGCAGATGGTGACTGCAGCCATGAAATTAAAAGACGCTTACTCCTTGGAAGAAAAGTTATGACCAACCTAGATAGTATATTCAAAAGCAGAGACATTACTTTGCCGAATAAGGTCTGTCTAGTCAAGGCTATGGTTTTTCCTGTGGTCATGTATGGATGTGAGAGTTGGACTGTGAAGAAGGCTGAGCGCCGAAGAATTGATGCTTTTGAACTGCGGTGTTGGAAAAGACTCTTGAGAGTCCCTTGGACTGCAAGGAGGTCCAACCAGTCCATTCTGAAGGAGATGAACCCTGGGATTTCTTTGGAAGGAATGATGCTAAAGCTGAAACTCCAGTACTTAGGCCACCTCATGCAAAAAGTTGACTCATTGGAAAAGACTCTGATGCTGGGAGGGATTGCAGGCAGGAGAAGGGGACGACCGAGGATGAGATGGCTGTATGGCATCACTGACTCGATGGATGTGAGTCTGAGTGAACTCTGGGAGTTGGTGATGGACGGGGAGGCCTGGCGTGCTGCAATTCATGGGGTCGCAAAGAGTTGGACATGACTGAGCAACTGAACTGAACTTAATTGTTGCACAAAATATGAATAAGTGCAGTACATCCAGTACTCAAAAGAGAAAATGTCTTGTATGATGTGGCAAAGACAAAAAATAGATCTTGGGCTTATTTCATGTGAATGTACCTAGCAGTAACCCCATTCCAATTCCATTCTGAAGAAAACTGTATATTACCTACAGACCTTCTTTCAAATTGGATTGAGTTGTTCTGTTGGTGTGCATTAAAAATGAATGCATCTCTGTATACTGCAGGAAAACAAAAATTCTGTCAGTGGTCAATCATCTGCTTTTCTGTAGGAACTCATGACTTTTTCCTTTTTTTGTTAATTTCTCCTCTCCTAAGCTTCCTTGCCAGCGCCCTTCAGTATCACAGGCTTTAGGTCTGGCTCAGAAGAGACATAAGAAGCCAAGCTTCTGTGTCTCTTAGAGGATTTGTGATGACCTTACAACTAGTCCCTCCTCTCCCATAACACAGTGACACTGGTTTTTAAAGGGACTTCAAAAGGTGAGGCCTTGTGAATAAGCAATGATTTCCTCTAGTTTATAAACTCGGATCAATGGGCTCTTACTGCCTTGAGATTAGAAAGGTCAGTGACCTTCAACCAAGATCCAGAAGGACAAAAATGAACAAGAACATCAAGAAAGCAACAAATGATTTGCTTATGTAACACTGAGGAAATGATGGCCCTGGTGTGTGTGTACCAGTTTGCAAATTTATGCCATCTGCAAATAATCAGATTAAAATTGCACATCTCCATCTTATGCAATACATAAAGTGTGTCATTATAGAATCTATTTTTGAGCAACATCCTGAGACACTTAACAGATATTTAGCTGCAATAAGCATTCTATGAAAGTGAAAGTGAAAGTCACTCAGTTGTGTCCGACTCTTTGTGACCCCATGGACTGTAGAGTCCATGGAATACTCCAGGCCAGAATACTGGAGTGGGCAGCCGTTCCCTTCTCCAGGTTATCTTCCCAACCCAGGGATTGAACCCAGGTCTCCCGCATTCCTGGCAGATTCTTTACCAACTGAGCCACAGGGGAAGCCCAAAACATTCTATAGATCTGTCATAGTTTGAGAAAAGTGAAACTAGGATTTTTACCTTAGGCAAATGTGGTGTAGAAAAAGCAAAGCCTTGGAAAATATAAGTTTGTACTTATACCCGCATGTACTGGTGGGGACCTTGAGCAAGTCATTTTACTTCATTGAAGCTTCAGTTTTCTGATCTGTAAATGAACATCAAAATAACTACACTGTGGTGTTTGTGTAAGGATTAAACAAGATAACAAATGAGGAGGTTTTTCGGGGCTATTCTTAACCTCGTTTGGTTGATATTCGTTTTAAACATATATGGTTTTATTTAACCATGTGAGAAAATGTCATAGTATATTGTTAAATGAAAATAGTAGATTACCATATTATTCATAAGATAATTCAAATTTTGTAATTAGATATTCACATCATGGTAATTAGCTTGAATTTCTCCCTTAGGCTCTGTATTTGTACCTGCAACTGCCCACTTGACATCTCTGCTTGGATCTTAGACTTTCCATGTCCAAAAACCAAACTCCTGATCTCCCCAGCCTCTATCCAATCTGCCTTTCCTCCAACATTGTCCATCTCAATTAATGACAATTTATTTCCTCCATTCTTCTACCTCCATCCTTCCAGAGGCAGAAGCCAAAACTTGGGATTCATTCTTGGCTCTTCTTTTTCTATCCTGCCCTATATCTAATCTGTCAGCAAATCTCACATACTCTTCTCTCAAACTATATCCAAATCCCAGCCATTCCTCAGTTCCTCCACTGCTACCATTTGACTCAAGCTCCCATCCCTCCCCTGGGTTACAGCCATGGCTTCCTAACCGGTCCTAATGCTGCTGCCCTTACACAACTTACTTGTAACCCACAAGTCAGAAGGACGCTTTTAAATGCCAAGATATTTCGTGTTACTGTTCTGTGCAGAATCCTTCAGTGGCTCTCCATCTAGTTACCAGCAAAGCCCTTACAGTGGTCTACTAAAGCCCGACGTGATCTAACATTCCAAACTCCTCACTGCTTCCTGGCCCTCGTCATTCTTCCTGCCTCTGCTTACTCTGCTCCTGCCACATGGGCTTCCCAGCTGTTCCTGACACAGACAAGTCCATTCATGCTCCAGAGCCTTCTGCCTGTCTACCTGCCTGCTTTTCCTCAGCTGATCACACGGCTACCCCCTCACCACTTTCAGATCTCATCTCTCAAAGGTCATCCTCTCAGTGAGGTCTTCACAGCTCCCTATTTCATATAGCCACCCCACCCCTACCCTATACTCCTCGTGCCCCCTCCCTGCTTCATTTTTCTTCATGAAATTTACCACCATTTGACATTACTAACACTTGGTATGTGTATATGTGTCTATGTATGTGCATATATGTATACATACCTACACACACAAGCATATATGTAATTTGTTTATTTGTTCATTGTCCACCTGTCTCTACTAGCATATAAGCTCCATGAAGGCAGGGATCTCTATTTATCACTGCTGTAGCCACACTACTCAGAATGGTGTCTGGCAAAGAAAAGGCTCTGAGTGAACTTTTTTAATAACTAAGTTAATTATTTATCTATATTCATTAAACAAATGCCTTTGAACCCCCACCTTGTGCCATGCATTGTTCAGGAGGTTCAAATATGACAGTAAATAAAGTGGATAAAGATACTGTTCTTCTGGAGACTCTATCAATCTATCTATCTTTCTATCCATCTCTAGCTGTACTTGTGTTTATATATCTGCATCTATATGTAAATCTATATTTACATATGTCTGTCTCCCTATCAAACATTGGAAAGTGTATAGTGATGGGATTATGGGTGATTTTCCATGTTTGTGCTATTCTGTACTTTCTTAGCTTTCTAAATTGTTGGGTGATTGCTGTTGTAATCAGAAACAACTGTGTGGATAGGAAAGAGGAGTGAAGGAACAGTTCAATGCAGAGGAAAAATCTGAACATCCATCCTGTGCCCTTCAAACATCTGATGCAGTATCAGACCTTTCTATTCCTGCTTTTTGTTTATTTTGGTTTGGGTGTTTTGTGTTTTTTTGGCTGCGCAGCTTGCAGCATTTCAGTTCCCTGACCAGGGTTTGAACCCAGGCTGCAGCAGTGAAACCCCAAAATCCTAACCACTAGATCACCAAGGAACTTCCTCCTGTTATTTTTGAAGCAGCTGTGGCATTGAAATTAAGAGCAAGATTGCTGGGGACAAATTGTGTGGGTTTTAGTGCTTGTTAGTTATATGACCTTAATTAAATGCTCTCTGTACTTCAGTTTCCTCATCTGAAATTAGAAATAATAATAGTATCTACTTCATAGGTTGATATGAGGATTGAGTAAATACACGTAAAGTATTTAGAAAAGTACAGGGCACAGAACTAATACTCAATCAGCGGTTCAGTTCAGTTCAGTTCAGTCGCTCAATCGTGTCTGACTCTTTGCGACCCCATGAATCGCAGCACGCCAGGCCTCCCTGTCCATCACCAACTCCCGGAGTTCACTTAGACTCACGTCCATCGAGTCAGTGATGCCACCCAGCCATCTCATCCTCTGTCGTCCCCTTCTCCTTGTTTTTGTAGGCATTATAGTTATCTTTATTATTATTGAATAAAGGAGGGATATTTATTCTCCAGACCATTCCATTTAATTATGAATCCATTGGTTACTAGAAAAAATACTGTTTAGAATTTTATTCTCACTCATAAATGTGAACAACTTCTTCATAGTAATGTCTTCTGATGGTGAATTCACTGGGACCTAAAGAAGCCCTCTTAGGATAGGAGCAGTCCACCTTGAGAAGTCCAGCTCAGCTCTCATAAGGCAGTTCTCTGGTCATGAGTAGGGAGTGAGGATATTGCCTCCTGAGCAGCCATAGAAGGAGCAGTGACAGTGAATTTGTGTCGCTGGTGCTTCAGTGTGAATGCCTGGATGCCTGATATGCAGGTAGTTATACTAACTGGAGAAATCATTATGTCATCTCAGAAAAAATATTCAACCCCAGATCACATGTAAAATTTATAACATTACTGTGAATCAGGCAAATATAGGTAACTCTTGAGAAACTTATTCAAATGCCCCATAGTTTGACAAGTGGTTATACCTTATCAAGTTCAACCTTGAAGGTTTTAGTACTTTGGTAATCATTTATTTGCTCATTTGTTTTTGCTTCTTTGATTGTATGTCCACCCCAAACCAATTATATTATTACTTGAAAATGTTTTCATTTAGCATTTTGTTATACTCATTTATAAATAATCCAATTAAATCTGATCAAGCGTAGTGCTTATTACAGGAATAAGTGTAAAGACACTTGTGGATTCTACACTTCAGCAGTCATTTTCATTATAGTTATGGGTGTTTACAAATATAGGGGAGGGAAAATTTTTCTCCTACCCTTTTAGGTTCTGTGACTATTCAAACATGACTTAAGATGGATCACAGGAGAAAAATAAACTTAGTGTTGTATTTAAAGGAGCTTACAAAAATATGAGACCAAGGACAATCCAGCAATTAAGGCTCATATACCATCCTGAACTAAGGAAAGTTATAGATAGGTGCCTGGGCTTCAAAGGGGAGGAGAGTAATTCACAGGAAGATAAGAAAAGCAAACATTTGTCCTGTCATGCAGGTAAGTCTTCCAGGTAAAAAAATATCTCTGGTACTAACTCTTTTTCTGGGCAAGGCCCCCTATCTTAAGTTTTTTTTTAGATAGGTGAAAGAGAAGAGTTTTTCCTGAGTCTGCTGGGTCTTGACTGCCTTCAGCTCAAAATAATACATATGCCAAAGAGCCACATTTAGGGGTGGAATATGCTGCTCCCCTTTGCAAGGCAACCACATAACATGGTGCAAACTCTCAACATTAACCCATACCCTTCAAGGCATGGGTTTGGACTAGGATGCTCCAAAGCAAGAGCCTACAACTCCATTTCCATTTCAGTCGCTAAACAAGCTCTAAGCCCATTGCAGTAACCTAGATGCTTTGCTTATATACTTAACATTTGAATGCTATTTTTCCCTTTGTTTCACACAATACTTAGTACTCTCTGTCACCACCTGCTCAATTCTTGTAATTTTAAGAGCAATACCTGGGTAGTATGTCATAAAGGGTACAGAATTATCAATCTGAAGGAAGTATCAGAGGCAGTCTGTTCCATTCCTCTGGCCTCAGGCTGGGTTGGACAATTAAGAGTCTTGCACAGTCTTTTACCCTCTTCCAAGCAATTGAGATGTTTGTGTGATAAATGAGGTGTATTTGAACATCAGGGTAGAATGCTTAGTTCTAGTGAAGCTCAGTTCATTTTTCATGTCAGCAGTTCTCCCTTCAGACCTCAGCTGAGCATGAAACCAAATCCTTTGATGAATATCAAATGATCATCAGCTCAAGACAGCATGTATTAGGAATTAATCTAGAGTAGGCTCCTCTTAGCACAGAATCGAGGATGCCTCTGGGGGTTTAAAGCTATGACACAAATAAACATAGCCATCTGAGTAGGGAAAAGTAGCATTGCTCAAAAATCTGTTTCATTAAAAGTATCTTTGTGCTTAACTATCAGAGACGGGGTGTCCAAGGAGAGATCATGAGAAACACAACATCCAGGAAGGAGGTATTAATAGAATCAAAGATAAATGTCAAACACAATATGTTGCTGGTGAGGAAGTGGATTCTCTTCTCCTGAAATGAAATATAATAGTTACTTAGACCTGAGCTGGGAAAAGGAAGAGGAAGTTTAGGTTTTTTCTAGTGTTTGTTGTTCCAGAGATCAGAAGCTTGCCCAAATATAGTTCAGTTCAGTTCAGCTGCTCAGTCATGTCCAATTCTTTGCGACCCGATGGACTGTAGCATGCCAGGCTTCCCTGACCATTACCAATGCTCAAACTCATGTCCATCACATCGGCGATGCCATCCAACCATCTCATCTTCTGTCGTCCCCTTCTCCTCCCGCCTTCAATCTTCCCCAGCATCAGGGTCTTTTCCAGTGAGTCAGTTCTTTGCATCATGTGGTCAAAGTATTGGAGTTTCAGCTTCAGCAACAGTCCTTCAGTGAATATTCAGGACAGATTTCCTTTAGGATTGACTGGTTGGATCTCCTTGCAATCCAAGGGACTCTCAAGAGTCTTCTCCAACACCACAGTTCAACGACATCAGTTCTTCGGTGCTCAGCTTTCCTTATAGCCCAACACTCACACCCATACATGATCACTGGAAAAACCGTAGCTTTGACTAGATAGACTTTTGTTGGTAAAGTAATGTCTCTGCTTTTTAATATGCTGTCTAGGTTAGTCATAGCTTTTCTTCTAAGGAGCAAGTGTCTTTTAATTTCATAGTTGCAGTCACCATCTGCAGTTATTTTGGAGCCCCCCCAAATTAAGTCAGCCACCATTTCCACTGTTTCCCCATCTATTTGCCATGAAGTGATGGAAACGGATGCCATGATCTTAGTTTTCTGAATGTTGAGTTTTAAGCTAACTTTTTCACCCTCCCTTTCACTTTCATCAAGAGGCTCTAGTTCTTATTCACTTTCTGCTATAAGGGTGGTGTCATCTGCGTATCAGGTTATTGATATTTCTCCCAGAAATCTTGATTCCAGCTTGTTCTTCATCCAGCCCACATTTCTCATGTACTCTGCATAAGTTAAATAAGCAGGATGACAATATACAGCTTTGATGTACTTCTTTGTAGGCTAGGAAAGCACTAAAAGCAGAGCTGTGGACTAACAGGGCCTGTTCATACTCTGCCTCTAAAGTTATTACCAGGTGACCCCACTCAGTTTGCCAAAGCTCTTGGTTTCCCATTTATTAAATGGGAAAAATGGAATTAGTGGTAACAAGGGTAACTACTTCATAGGTGGCTGGGATGCTTAATGATAGAACATGTATAAGATACCTAGTACATAAATAGTATCAATAACCATTGATTTCTATTCTCTGTATAGAGTAGAATAGGAGACAAATGAGGGTAAGAGGCTCAACATTCTCCTGACCGCAGGAAGGTGCTAATTTCCATTAAACTTCCCTCAGCCGGACAGAACGTCAGCATCATTATTAAGGCACTTTAAAACTCCCCAGATTCTCCCTTTGTACCCTTTCCCACTGTTTGCTATTATGCATCCATATTTTTTCATAATTATTGTCATAGTGACTTTTGTACTAAATATTTCCTTTTTATTTTTCTTTGAGTCTAGGCTCCTGCTGGGCCATGGCACGTACTCTTCTATTTGCAGTGATTTGGGGAATGGCTGGTGGACCAGGACAAACCAAGCTATTTAGTCAGGAAGAGCCTGAGCCTTTTCATCTTGAATTTCAATTCCTGATTGCTCATGATCTTGTAAAGCATTTAGCCCGAGCCTTACCATTCCCAGAGTGAATTAAAATAGACAAGGTCCCAACCTCCAAGAGTTTACAATCTTGTACAGTCCAAACGGATGCAGATCAGACATGACCCAGACAAACAAGTTTTGAAAAATTGCAGAAATTAAATTGTGTGTGCAGACTGAGAAAGCACAAAGGGTGAACACAATTCCAGCTTGGCAGAGTGCGTTCACTGTTCAGAAAGGCTGGGGCAGGAGGGCAAAATGCTCCTTTTCCAAGCTTTTTCTTCCTCTCTGTTGAACACTTAGCATTTTGTATTTTGTTTTATACTTGGCCTCTGAAATAGAAGTTAATGAAAGAAGTTCTTGGCCCTCAAGAACATGTATACAATATGGCATTTTCATGAATACTGAGGATGGAAAATAGCAAACATTCATGTTGTACAGTTTCTCTTTTGGGAATGTATGTTCCCTCCTTTTCTCCTATCATCTTTAAAATAAATGACAGGATGAGAAGAGGGTAGATTTTGAATAACTGAGCAGAACTGGAAAGTGTAGAAGGACAATGCTAGAGGATGGTAGAGAGAGAAAATGTGGGGTCACGATTAGTCACTGGTTTGTGGTTTGTCTCCTCTGCTGAAACATGAACTGCTTAACAGTAAGGATACTGGCAGCCACATTCAAGTTCCCTCCACCTCGAAGAGGGCTGGTCAGTAGGTGCTCAATAGACATCTATTAAAGAATAAGAAAATGGACAGCAGAATTTTGACTTCCTGAGATTGTGGGTTTGATGAAGTTAGGCATAATAGTCCTTCCCACTGGAATGGAATGTATACCAATGGAACATCCAGCTTTCAGCTGCCATAATATTTTCTCTTTGAAAATATTTGAGGGAGAACTCCAAATCAGGATTTGAGAATTCCCAGTCTCTTGTTCCTTAAATTAACAGGAGGTACACTCCAGAGTCAGCAGCAAAGAATGTTGCACTGCCATATAAGCCCACACTTAGCACTATTATCTGGAATCATTGCCTAGTTAGAAGGAGGATCTGGTATCTCTGCATCTTAATTTTGTTTTATTAACATTCAAATAGAAAACCACTTTCCTCACTGTGACCTCTCAGGCAGCTTGTAGGTTGTGTGTGCCTTCTTTTAATGTCTTAGCTGCATTTACATTTAAACCATATGACTCTCAAGAATAATATTATTTAACTACTGAGAATAAGCATACAGTTAGCCGAAGAAAAGGACCTGATCCCTGGAGTATTTCTAGAAACCTGCAAGAGAAGCAGAAAGTCATAGTTGTGTCATTGTGGCTAATTTGATATCTGGGCAGGTTGACTAGATTCTTGAATTTAAATGGAAAAATTTCTGAGATTTCTGTAGTTCACGAAAGTCCTTTGCATGAACGGTTAGTACCCTTAACAGTCCCCCTCCCTAGTGAGTAGCATCTCAGAGGCATCCTACCACCTTAATGAAAATCAGCTATTTATAAAAGAAGCTGTCTGGAGAATATGAAAAATCAATCCCTCCTCAAAAAATCAATAACTTTAAAATTAAAGCAGGTGCTGTTTTAGTTGGTGATTTTGAAGAGACATTTCATTTTCCTTAATAAATTGCCAAATGGAAATTGCTATAGCACAGCACCATGAAGGCATACGAGAGGCCCAGTGTTTAACCCCTCCACCTCCCAGCTTCCAACAGTACAGACGAATAAACCAGAAATGTGAAGGAACTCTGTCATAATTCATCTACAAAACTAGGAGATCTCCCACTCCTTTTTCTGAAGTCTAAAGATCTTTTAGCAAAGTATGAACAAGACAAAAATTTGGGTGCTAAAATTGCCCTTTCCCTATGCTGAACCCCAGAGCTCAACAAGTCTTTCCTCACCAAAAATTTAAAAAAAAAATTTTTTTTTTGTATGTGTGCTTGGTTAGTTGTACCTAAGCTCTAACTGTGAAATGAAAGGCTCTCAGACTTATGGGTATCCTGAAAAAAGATGGATGGGAACAAGGTAAGTTGCCAAATTTAGCAGATGAAAACATAATTGCCTAGTTAATTTTGGGTCTGAGATAAGTCATCAATAATTTTTCAGTATAAGTATTCTACATGTAATACTTTGGAAATACTTATAAAAAAATTATCCATCATTTGTCTGAAATTCAAATGTAACCAGGCATCATCTGTTTTACCTGGCAACCCCTGGGATAGCAGTGCCTGTGCCCCTGAAATCTCAGTAAGTCCATCTGTACATAAACAGATCTGGTCAACCCCCCTAGAAGGGCCAGTGTCTTCCGATGAAGACCCTTTGTTGTCTTCTACTACTCTTTGTTGTTTGAAGACAGCGTCATCCTTTGCTTTTGTATCTTTATTTGCAAATAAAGTTTGCCTTAGAAAGCAGCTCAATAGAATGGAAGGGAACTCATCTTGGCAACAACATGTCCTAGATGCAGTTCCCACTCTGACATCCATTTGCACCTCAAACTAATTAACCTAGGGATGATAAATACCTGTTCTGCACACCTCCCAGGTGGGACTGAGAATTCAAAGGGAAAATAAAGTTACTGAGACAATGCCCAGTATTCAAAACGATTCACAATCTGCCCTTTAGCAAAGAAAATGCAGGAATTATTACATCTCCAAACTTCTTGGTAAAGCGTTGATGGTTAGCTTTTTCCTGCTACAGCTCTTTCTTTGTTTCTTTCTTTAATATTTCTATTGCTATATAATTTATATGTGGTAAAGAGCACAAGTATTCAATGCACAACTTGATAGATTTTTTCATCTGTATACACTCCTGGAGTGCGGGCAGATCAAGATCTAACAATATTTCTATCTCCCCAGAAGCTTCCCTAGTACCTCTTTCCAGTCAATACCACCTCCCCAGAGGGGACCTCTATTCTGACTTCTACCATAGATTAGTTTCCCCTGTTCTGAAAGTTTACATTAAATGAAATCAAACAGAATGTATTCCTTCTGGGTGTGGCTTCTTTCTCATAATATTACATGTCTGAGATTCATCCATGCTCTTGTGTTTATCAGTGGCTTCATCTTTTTCATTTCAGAATGGCATTCCATTATTTGAATATACCATGGTTTACTTATCCATTTTATTGTTGATGGACATTAAAGTTATTCACATTGAGTTATTCTTAATAAATCCACCTGCCGTGAACATTCTTGTCATGTATTTTTTGGGCAAATGCATTCATTTCTCTAAGATGCGAAGGAGTGGAATAGCTGGGGCATATCTATGTGCTCACTCTTTCCAAATCCAGGTGGAACCGAAGTGCACAGTTTGCAATGTAAAGTTTCAAATGTCTTTTTAAAAAGAGATGGAGGTAGGGAAGACTTTAATAAGGAAAAACGGAAGGAAATGTTAACTTAGCTCCTTCATCAGACTCTCCATATGAAGGTGCATGCTTTAAACTCACATTTCACTGTAGGAGAAGCCCTTGGATTTACAGGGAGAATTTCTTTGAGACAGTTCCAAATAGAATCCACAGAGAGTCTTTGACCTTATACACTTAGTCATTTTACAGACAAGGTTTGAAAGGTCAAAGATATACTAAATATCTTTGTTTCCACTTTGGAAAGAAAGAAAATATATTGAATTTCATGCAAAACAAAGTTTTCATAAACAGAGACAGTAGAATGAGTTCAATTTGAATTTCCTTGGGCAGTTTGTGCCTCTTACTATAATTTCTCGGTTTAGAGGTAAAATTCTCCCTCCTGTTAGGACAGTGAGTGCTGCATTTTGGCACTAGGAGGGAGGAGGAGTTGACTTTGAGCTGAATCACTGCCTACACTCTTCCTCTTCTGAGACCAGTACTAATCTACACAGGACTGGGCTGTGGGAGCTATTCAGGGAGGGAGGCTTGTAGAACAACCTCAGGAAGAAGCAAAGACCAAAAGAGGAGATCTTGCCAATAAAACTCTAAAAAGTTAAGAATGGAGTTGTAAAGTTAAATAATTTACAGACTATTGTGAAATGTATTATTCTGCCTAAAAATATATCTCTTTAGATTTATGGTTTTCAATTTATTTTTTAAATATATTGATTTGTAATATTGTGTTAGTTTCAGGTATGCAGCAAAGTGATTCAGTTATATACATAGGATACATGTAAAATGTATATAAAAATATATTAATCTATTCTTTTTCAGATTCTTTTCTATTGTAGGTTATTACAAGTTACTGAATATAGTTCCCTGTGCTTTATAGTAAAATCTTGTTGTTTATCTATTTTATATATGATTGTGTGTATCTGTTAATCCCATATTCCTTATTTATCCCTCCCTCCCTTTCCCGTTTGGTAACCATAAGTTTGTTTCCTGTGTATGGTAGTCTGTTTCTGTTTTGTAAATAAGTTCCTTTGTACTATTTTTCCAATTCTCCATATAAGTGCTACCATACAATATTTGTCTCTCTCTCTCTTTTTTTTTTTAACACAGAAATAATCAGTAATACCAAAAGCCCAGTGCCAGGATTATAAGATTAAGCACTCCAAGGACATGTTTTAATGTCCCAGGATGCTAAGAAGGATGAGGGTTCTGGCATGATATCTGTTCTTTCAAAACCCATCTAGCAGGAACTGTTGTACAGGACTAAACAGGTCAGTGGACAGGGAGGAAGACCAGAGACAAAAGAAGCCAAGAGTTGGTCTCTGACCTCTAGGATTGAGGAATTAAAGCCCTCCCTGAATGTGCCTCTCCCACGGTCTCCCTCAAGGAGTTAAGGAAATTGGTTAGAGGCATCATGGCCCTGGGAGGTAGCACACCAGGCTCAAATCTCAGCCTTGCCCCTTACCAGTCTATGACTTTGCAAAGATTCACCTGTTGAGCTCCAGTTTCCTCATCTAAAAAAAGGTGGGGTCCACAGTGCCCACCATGGGATAACTGAGAGCATTAAGTCAAATAGAGAAGTTCATTCAGCCAATGTTAGTTCCTTCTCCCTCCCCCCGGCCCCTCCCCATTCCGTTTCTCTGCTCAAATACCCTGAGCAGGTCCGTACTCCCTTTCTTCCACTGGTGATCATCTTGCCTGCTGACACTGTGGTTTCACTTCCTAAGACGTGATTCTACTTAGAGAAAAATAGGATACTTCAGACTAGGGTCTACAATAACTTTGGAAAATTACAGAAATGCAATTTGAAACAGAGTATTCAGGATAGACTTTTCCCATGAGAAAAAGAAACCAGGGGAACTAGCATTTAAATTAATTGCTCTGTTAATCAATGTTAGTAAAACCCAATTAAATCTGCCCTTTACCTTTCACAGTATTTTGCTTATGATAAATACTCAGTATAACCAACAGGTGCTGAAACAAATTATAACCATCACTCTAACTGTACGCAACAAAAGCAGAGCCCAAATCCATTTTCCTTACAAAAACTATTATTAATAACCAAAAGGCAATGAAGCAAACAAAAGAATGGTGAATTTTTAAATCTTTACCTCTTAGAGAATACTCAAAATGGTTTCAAACTGATTTTTTTTTGCAGCAAAGTGTTGATAAAACCCTGTGATTGTTTCATTTTTTCATTCATTAATCAAATGTTCATTGTCTACGCAAGATGAGGAGCAGGGTTTAAGTTGAATTACTTGCAGCGTCTCTGTCCTGGAGGACTTCACTTTTCTCTGGAAAACAAGAGACTTACAGTTATTTATTATAATAATAAAATATGAAAAGAGAGATTATGGATTGGATACAACATACAATTCTTCTCTCTCAAGTTTTACCTCCCTTGCAAGTCTTCAGCTCCTGGAGGGCAGCACATGCCAGATACATCATAAGTGTTTAATAAATGCTTGTAGGCTGAGTGCATATTAGCTTAGAAAGGGTAACACATTTTTTATTATAAAAATTATAAAAGGCTGCACTGACCAGTTAGCAAATTCCTAACTTGAAAAACACAGGCAGCCCTGAACTTCTAGACTAAACACAAGATTTCAGGGCAAGTGATTAGCTGAAACTGCCTCTTTTTGTTATTTCAGCCCAACAGAACAAGGCAAATCTACAAAGTAACTTTATCTACTGAAAAACAATTACATCTGGGTGAGGGAAGAGTGTCACAAAAGCCTTGGAAATTTCCTGAGAGCCAGGGTATATGAAACCTAGGCAGATTTAATCACCCTGTTGCAACCCTTCCTTAAACGGAGGACTTAATCTCATTTTTATTTTTCATGAAGAATAACTTAGGCTTCAGGCAGTAAGAGGCAAACCCTTTCCAGTTTAAGGGAGACTTTGGCAGTTCAAGGGTGAAAGAAAGAAGAAATGGAAAATGAAGGTTACAAAAGCTGAAGTGCTTTTAAATCTTTGTATCTTATAAATCCACCCTTTTAACATTAAATGTAGTTGTCAGTTACAGAATAACAAAAAAAAAATTCTGTCTAAAAAAAGAAACACTGTTTTGCAGACAAGCTCTGTTGTCAGACTGTGCGATAGAGATAATCCATTCCCACCTTGTTTGTGTCTCTCTGAGACTGTGCGTATGGCCGCAGTAAGAGCGATGTTAAAGAGCTCAGTATGAGGCCCTCCATGGTCAGCAGGCCTGGAGCAAATGGCCTTTCTGGCCTCCACTGGAATAGGCCTTGGTAGGCAAGAAACAAAAGAGATTGGCCTTACCTCATATATTGATCGGGGAGGGCTCTGAAAGGTTTCTGTCTGATCTGTACAGGCTAGACAAGGAACAGGTTCCCCAGCTATATCTCTCCCATATGAAAAGGGGTATGTCACTGAAGATCCAGGAGAAAGAAGCAACCTTTGGGTAGACTCTTGGCTCTGCCTTCCCTGGGCAAGTCACCCAACCTCTATACTTCAGCATCTTCATCTATAAAATGAGGGTGAGGTACCTTCCTTATTGAGCTGTGTGAACACTGAATGACTTAAGTCTTAAATATTACTCAACAGTAGGCAGTAACCAAGTGCCTACAAGCGGTGTGGCCTTAGGAAACTCACTTAACCTCCTTGGGCTTCAGTTTCTCAAAGAAGCCAGTTGGATGAGTCCATCTCTGAGAACCTTCCTGTTCTTAAAGTAGAAAGAGAAATAAACGGATGGAAAGGAGTGAAAGGCTAACTTCTGTTTTCTGTTCTCACTTATGTTGGCATGAACTCCTGAGTTACTTCAGCGTTTGAATATCATTCTGAGGACATTTTGCTTGTCTTAGGAAGCTTGATTTATTCATGAAAGTTTGTAAACAGCAAGTATTTATTTGTCAAACATCATTTTTTAGAAGGTAGACCAATAAGGAGGTTTAGTTCCAGCACTAGATACTTCCAGTCCAAAAGCTTTATGTGGGAAAATTACAGCAGAAACGTCAGCCTTTATGGTCCATTGGATAGAGAATGTAAAGCAGGACCCCACTGGCCGCAAGCTTTTGGCATCTCTTGGGTCCTGGGAACCAATCCCTTTGCCTTTCCCACAAGAGATGAGGGGCAGAATGCAGTGGAGAGTGGCAGATGTCAGCCACACTGAGACAGATGTGGGGGCCACACTCGGCTTGGCTACTAACACCTGTTTGGCCTTGGCCAAGTCACTCAGCTTTCCTACACTTCACTTTCCTCGTATATAAAGTGGGACTATTAACAATGCCTACTTCAACAAGTTGTTGTAAAAGTTAGATTTTTTTTAATGTAGATTGAGTGTTTAGCATGATGTTCAAAGTGAGCGCTCAATAAAAGTCAGGTCTCACAATAGGCAACGTTAATTTAAAATGTTAAACCAATGTCATTCCTGTGATATAAATATACAAGGGCATATTCAACATGTAAGTCTCCCTTGCTGCTTCCTTTGTTTATTGGGTTGCACTGATACAGTTTACTTAACTTTTGTGTTTAGAATAGGTTAAGATAAAATAATAAGGTAACAATGTCCTGTCCCTGGTGGCTCAGTGGTAAAGAATCTGCCTACAATGCAGGAGACTGCTGTTATATCTCTGGGTTGGGAAGATCCCCTGGAGAAGGGAATGGCACCCCATTCCAGTATTCTTGCCTGGAGAATTCCATGGACCGAGGAGCCTGGCGGTCTACAGTCCATGGGGTTGCAAAGAGTCGGACACAACTGCGTGACCATCACTTTCCCTTTTTCCACCCCAACAATGTCTTGCATTGGACATGTTTTACCAAGCAATATTACATGCATTATCCACCATATTCCACAATGCAGATTTATTCAACCATGAAAATTAACTCTAGTTTCACAAGGCTGATGAACAGCAGAATGGGAAATAAAATGCTGTTTGCCTAACTCTCTGTTACTTGCAGAAGCCACAGGTCTCTTTTGTTGAGGTTACAAGGCCTACCACGTGCAGCCTCTCATTCCCAGCCCCTCTGTGATGGAAGCTGGACTGGTGTTTTCCCCTCTGTTTGTTAAGTGAGTACATTGACATTCACATTCAATGACTTCGTGAATGTCCCATGGCCAGTGAGGGGGAGCGATAAGATCAGAACTTATTCACTGTCTAGTGACATAAATTGAAACATAAGACAATTTAATGTGTTATAACTCTTATTTAAGTGAATTATAAGGCATTATGGGATCCCAGAGGCAAAAGAAAACAATTGTATGTGCAGTACAAGTGCAGGTATGTGTCATCCGGGAAAGGATTCCCAGAAGAAGTAGTGCTTGGATTGATATCTGAAGGAAGAAGAGGCACCAAAGTAGGCACTTCAAGGAAAAGGAAGTAGTGGGAAAACCACACGCAAAGGGACCTAAGTTCAAAGTAATTTTGCCATAATGGCAAGAAATTCTTTCTGTCCTGTGTTCAGTATCTTACACACTGAGGATGCTTTCATTTATGCTTTTAACAGTTCTTTATTGAGCATCTACTATGTGTGGGGCTCCCTGAGCTTGAGGTACCTGTAACCTGTTTAGCAGGGTATCCACAGACAATCAAAAATGTCTACACGAAACTCAGGCATTGTGTGAACACTAGCAGAAAGCACTGGAGTGGATGAAATCACACCCAAGAGGAGAGAGCAGTGAGAGAATTGGGGAGAGATAAGGACCAGCCCGAGAGTCCAGCATGAAGCAGGGGGCAGAAGATGAAAGGTAGCAAAGATTAAAAAACAAAGGTCAAAGGCTGCAGAGGACAGTCAGGAAGGAGAGGATGAAAAGTGCAGATGAAGTCGACAGTACAACATCCTCTAGAGAAGTTAAAGAAGGTGAGGACTGAAAGGCAATCACAGGAAAGGACTGTTGGGAGCTCGTCTCTGGTCTTAATGAGCACAGTTTTAATGATATATTGGGGAAGAACCTAGAACAGTTATTGGCTGATGAGTATTGAGGGGTAAATAAGGAGAGTGTCTGAGATAGATGACTTCAGTAAGCTAGCTGGGAAGAAAGGGGACACCCTAAGGTACTCAAGTCAATGGGAGAGCTCAGGACACAACCAAGGGAAGGTTTTTTTTTTTAGTTTTTTTTTTTGTATTTTGTAACAGTGTAAGAGGCTTGAAGAAAACATAAGGCATTGAAGATGAGAGAAGAGATAACGATAGAATAAGGACCCAAGGAAATAGAAGGAGATATGATCAAGCACATTGGTGGATAGAAGTAAAGAAACTTTCTCCCAAGATAGGCGTAGATCTCTTGTTTTGTTGCAAATAACAACAAAAACAGAAATTAATCACTGGTGTGCAGAATGAAGCCACCTGCTTAAACAAAACATAAGAACTTAATAGGCTCTATAATTGAAAAGTCTAAAGTTGGATCTAGTTTTAAGAGCAACTGGATCAAGGGGATTAGGACTTAATCTCCCTTTGTTTCTTAGCTCTGTATTTCAATGTTTGGCTTCATTCTCAGGCATGGAGGCTGTCAAAAGGCCTTCTCTTCCATCTAAATAACATTATCAGAACCAATTCTTATTTGGATTCAATTCAGTTTGGATCACATGCCTGTTCCTGACCAATGATCCCAGTTAGGGGGATAGAAGAGCTGAGTGGGTTGGGCAGGGTCATGTGCCTGAGCCTTGAGTTAGAAGTGAGTGGAACCCTTCCTAAGACACATAATCTGAGGGTGAAGTTCTTAAGGAAAACCACCATGCTGTTGGATCAGAAAAATAAATAAATATTTTTTAAAAACCGAAAGCCCAAGAAAATAGGTGTCTGCTACCGCTTGTGACCAGGAGATGAGGATAATTTGGAGGAGAGGACACTAAGGAAGTCTGGGCTAATGGCCTCTGTTTCGTGTGTAAAGTGGGAGACCTGACTCATGGTGCTGTGCAGGCTTTGCAGCAACCTCCACGGATTCCACCCTCCCAACCTGATCTTCCTTTCCCCCTTTCCTCAGGAGTGAGGGGGAACAAAAGCTGACAAGATGAATTGACCCTGAATGAAAGAAATGCCTACTGTAAGACGGAAAAAAAAGTCTCATACAGAGGTGGAAATGCCTGTGAGTGTGATGGGAGTGGGTTAGGGAGGTGCAAAGAAAAACAAGCCATACTAATCAAGGGAAATAGATTTTCAAGTTCACTGCCTATGGGGGGCGGGGGCAGGGGGGAAAGCCTAGTAAAGATTCCAGAAGAACAAGCTAAGCTCATGGAAAGTGCTGAGAATAGCTGGTTTATTCTCAGTGTTTCTCCCTATTTTTATAACTTACCTCAACTGTTCCTCTTTCTCAGTAATGTTGGGTGGCGAGGGACATTGTCAGTGTAAATATTTACAGGAAAGTCTTCAGGGAGGAGCTATGGAAGGTGCTGGTAAATGTGGATAATTAGCCTGCCTGGTTTTCTGAACAAGGAGCATTAATGTGCCTGTGGCCATGCAGAAAGGCATTATCTTCAGAACATATTTCAGGAATGGAAAAAGAAACAAAGCTGATTATGAGGAAAATGGATCTGCCAGGACAAAATTGTAGGAACAGACCTGGGGGCAGAAATAAAGGTTACAAGCTCTCCAGAATCTGAATGCTGCAGAGCTCAGAAGTGGAGATGCTGCGTGTTTGGGTCTGCCAGCCAGGGCACCTCCATGGTCCTGGAACAAATTGGGAGGAAGCAAGAAGAGACGCCATTGTCCTGGGGAGCTGCCCCACCCTTAGAGTCCACACAGAAAGAAGGCAGACGCGTGCCTCCAGACCTGAGCTGGAGGTGGTTCCCTGACCTTCCTCACCCCAAAATTTTGCCCCTAGATTTTGGGCACTGAACTATGGATATTTAAATGTCTTCAGTAAACCTGATCCTTCAATTGGCCTGTCTCTTCTTAACCCTTCTAAGCCAGTTTCAACCCTCCCTCTTCCCTGACTCTGGACCCTTCTCTGGGCATCCATGTTCCAGGGATCCCTTGTCCCTTCTCAGAATTCCAACGGTGGATCCTCCATTTAACACTTAAATTGAGTCCTTCTTCACTGCTTTCCCTTCTATGGGCATTTGCCTCATCTCCCCAGTAGGGCTGCAGAATCCTAGAGGGCAAGGTCCTTGACTGGCTCTTTTGGGATTCCTAGAGCCTAGCACAGTGCCTGGCAGGTAGCTCCCTTGCTTTAAGGTGGCTCTGAGCTCAGGAACCAGGAGGACCCAAAGCCAACCCAGCCCCAAATGAAGCCGGGATTCTTGACCAAGGACAAGAGGAGGAGGATGTAGGAGAGAGAAATACCTGCAACAGCTTCTATGGAGCCATCCCAGAAACTCCCTAGACCTGTGGGAGGTCCTTGACTGCAGGAATCATGCTTCCTGTGGGATTTCCAGCCAACCACCTGGCTGGGAAGGCGTGGGGCAGTGAGCAGGGCAGGGCTTACTGATTCATCTGCTTTAACCCCTCTGAAAATTATTATGTGAGGATTCCATGGCAGTACTGTGAAGGCAGGTGGCACTCCTTCCTGGGAGAGTCCAGGTTCTTGTTCACTAGGTTCTAGAGTTCCCCCCCATCAGTTCTATGAGCTACCTCCAGCCAGTTATTCATTCGTTTGACAAATATTTCCTGGGCCCCTGTTACATCTGCTGTGGACAGTGGGGATAAAGCAAAAGCAAAATCCAGCAAAACTCCTTGCCCTTGAAGGGTTTACATTTTAGTTGAAAGAAACAGATTATAAAGAAGATGAGAAATGTGTATTATTAGATATAGGTAAAGTGCATAAAAATAAAAGGAAGGAAAGTAGATGAGAGCATTAGTGTGAGAACTGTATTTTTCTTATACCAAAGTGGTTAGGGAAGTCATCCATGGGAAAGTGACATGTGAGCTGAGGTGGGGAAGTCAGCCCTGTGATCATCTGGGCAAGTATCCAGAGCAGGAATGTATCCTGGAAAAGGACGAGGGGTTAGGGTGGAGACCACAGAGGGACCTAGGGGAGATTACAGAGGAGGTCAGAGAGGCAGCTAAGAGGCCAGGTCCTGGAGAGCTCTGTTTTGCATGGTGGGAGATGTGAATTCCCCAGAAGTTTCTGAGCAGAGCAGCAGTGAGTTCTGACTTGTATTTTAACAGTATTCCTCTGGCCACCGAGTAAGAGAAAGGTTAGAGGCAAAGAGACTGTTGCGAGGCAATCACAATGATCTACAAGAGAGGTGGTGTCAATGGAGGTGGTGAGAAATGACTCAGGCACAGACATATTTTGAAGGAAGAAAAGGCAGAATTTAATTCCCAAAGGGTTGGATGTGGGTGTGAGACGAAGAGCAGAATGAGGACTGATGCCGTCTTAGTCTATTCAAGCTGCTATAACAAAATGCCACAGCCTGGGTGACTTATAAACAAAATTTCTCTTAGTTCTGGAGGCTGAAGTCTAAGATCCTCAGCCTGCATAATCAGGTGATGGTTCCCTTTTGAGTCACAGACTGTTCGTTGTGTCCTCACATGGTGGAAGGAGGCAAGGAAACTCTCTAGAGTTCTTTCTCTCTCTTTTTTTTTAATAAGGATATCAGTCTTATTAGGTCATGACAGCCTTCATGACCTAATGACCTCCCAAAGGCCCCACCTCCAAACACCATCACTTTGGTCATTAGGATTTCAAAATATGAATTTGGGGGTTGGAGTTTGAGTGGGCACAAACACTCAGATCATGACATGCTAAGGTTTTAGCCTGAAAGACTAGAAGATATGGTTGCTCCAAATCTTTCCTGCAAGTTCCACTTTCTATAGCTTGTGTTTCTAGATATGGGAATTGCCTTTGAAAGCACATCAGCCACTGGATAGGTGGTTTCTGCTTCCTGACACCTTCCCATCAGCTGAGGTCTCTAACCACAACTGGTCCTCCTCCAGCACCTTCCTCTCTACCCGTCGTTGCCAGGGAAGAGAACAAAAGCCAAGGTGACCAACAGGGAGCAGCTTTGTTTTCTTGGCTGCCTTGGATTATAGAGAAATACTCATGAACATTCTCCTTCAGAGTGACTTGACTTGGCTTGTGAACCATGGATTCTGTTCTTGGCCATTGTTTATTTTGGGAAGTAATATGCATTTCTTTTTGGTACTGAGGATTCATCTGAGAGGCCATGGAGGGTATTTTGAATCCTTTTGATTTAGATTTGAGAAAACTAAGGTCTGAGCTCTCAAAACAACACAGTTAGTTCATAGAAAAGCAGGATTAGATCTCAGTCTCCAAATTAAAATAAAAAGTCCTAAGAAATTTACCATATGAAATCATTGCTAAATTGATTGAGTGATGATGAGATATATGTTCAAAAATGAATAACATACAACCTTAGATTGGAATCTAGGGAGAAAGTTGGAATAGCCTTCCTCTTTTCCTTCTTTCTTCCTTCCTTCCAGAAAGATGTATTCAATGTCAAACATTACAGTCGTGCAAGATGCTAGAGATATTAATACAAGCACAAAAAATAGAGCTAGTCCCTGCTCTTGAAGGGCACTCTGCTGAGGGAGACATTGGCCTTCAGGTGAACTTACAAAAGGGAATGGAAAAAAGTCAGTTTTAGAAGAAAACCATAAACAAAGAGCCATTAGACTCTAGAGAAAGGTGTATTTTTATTGATTTACAATATAATACATTGTGTTAGTTTCAGGTATATAGCATAATGATTTGATTTTTTGCAAATTATATTTCATTATAGGTTATTGCAATATACTGGGTATAATTCCCTATGCTATACAGCAAATCCTTGTCGCTATCTGTTTCATGTAGAATATTGTGTATCTGATAACGCCATACTCCTGATCTGTCCCTCCCCCACCGCCCATCTCCCCTTTGGTAACTGTAAGTTTTCTGTGTCTCTGAGTCTATTTCTGTTTTGTATATAGATTCATTTGTATTATTTTTCAGGTTTCACATATAAGTGATATATAGTATTTGACTTTTTCTATGTGGCTTACTTCACTATGATATCCTCTAGATCCATCCATGTTGCTGAAAATGGCAGCATATTATTCTTTTTTATGGCTGAATAGTATTCCATTATATATACCACATCTTCTTTCAGTTCAGTTCAGTTCAGTCCCTCAGTTGTGTCCGACTCTTTGTGACCCCATGAATCGCAGCACACCAGGGCCTCCCTGTCCATCACCAACTCCCAGAGTCTACTCAAATTAATGTCCATTGAGCCGGTGATGCCATCCAGCCATCTCATCCTCTGTCATCCCCTTCTCCTCCTGCCTCCACTCCCTCCCAGCATCAGAGTCTTTTCCAGTGGGTCAACTCTTCGCATGAGGTGGCCAAACTACTGGAGTTTCAGCTTCAGCATCATTCCTTCCAAAGAACACCCAGGGCTGATCTCCTTCAGAATGGACTGGTTGGATCTCCTTGCAGTCCAAGGGACTCTCAAGAGTCTTCTCCAACACCACAGTTCAAAAGCATCAATTCTTCAACACTCAGCTTTCTTCACAGTCCAACTCTCACATCCATACATGACCACTGGAAAAACCATAGCCTTGATTACCATTCATCTATTGATGGGTACTTGGGTAGCTTCCATGTCTTGGCTGCTCTAAATAATGTTGCGATGAACATTGGGTGCATGTATCTTGAGAAATGAGTATTTAATATTGAGTTTTGGGACTAGGGAACTTTGCAGAGAGGGGGCAGTATTAGGGTGGTTAGTTAAAGAATGGAAAGCATATGGCAGTTTTAGAGAACAGCCCTGGAGGAGATAACAAGGTGGGTCAGAAAAGGGAATGAAACATCCCTGTGGAGAGAGCAAGCATATTCACTCACTGCTAAAGGTGTGTGTGTGTGTTGGGGGGCAGGGAGGGTGCAATTCTCACAGGTGGCTTTCTTATGTGGTGCCCTCCAAAGAGACACACGAGCAGGGAGAGGCTTGTGGCAGGGCTCCTTCCTGGGCTTTTCAAGGAAACATATGAAATGTCTCATCTAACTAAGTCAGCGCTTATAGAGAGAGAAGGCAATTACAAGCTAGGCCGGAAACACAAAGTAAAGAAAGGACCTGGTTTGGGGAAGGGGAGCAGCTTCAGCCGACCAGACACACACAGGGAAGTGGACCGAACAGACTCTTCTACCTCATTCCTCGCTGCTCACCCCAATATCCTCTTGCCTCTGGAAAAGGTGGGGCCTGGGTAAAACTGAGAAGGCCCATCCACTCATCTGACAGGTGAGGAAGTTCCCAAGACTTCCAAAACTGCCCCATTAGTCTCACACAGATGCTCAATATTTCATGAAAAGCTTACTCTTCTGGCTCAAAAAAAAAAAAAAAAAAAAGATAAAATGCAAACTCTTTTGAGGAAGCAAGGTAGCTTGAAAGAACACGGGATCAAGAGTCTAAAAGCCTGACCTCATTTGACTCTTCACCTAAGCAGATCATCTCATCTGTAGTTTCTCAACAGACTGCCCCCTTCCAAAACCCTAGAGAGTCTTTAAATCTACCCTAGTTTCCAGGTTCCACTCAGACTCACTGAATCAGAAGCTCCAGAAGCTGAATTCACTACCTGCATTTTACAGGCTTTTTGTGGTACTCAATGCTATTCACTGGCTATTTCCTGTCCAGCTCACTTCTGGGAACCAGGAGGAGTTTGCATTCCCTAGCCCTTCTGTGGTTGTGTGGGGCTGTGTGACTGATTCTGGCCACTGAGTTGCGAGTGGAAAGGGCCAGTGTCTGCTCCTGGCTGAGCACTGGATGGACAGAGTGAGATAGTGCTCCATTGGCTTCTCCCTCTGGCACTGGGATCAGCCACTTTGGGGTTTCTGAGTTACCACAAGGAGCAGAGCACCCTGCCTACCTGCAGTAGATGCAGAGCCTGAGGGAAAAGTAACTCTTGTCAAGATAAGCTACTTGGTTGGGGAGCTTGCTGCTTAGCACGGCATAACCTGATTCAGATAAACTGATACTTCTCTTGCAGTGATTCTTGTACAGTTAGCCTGATGCTGGCTAAGAACCTCTGGCTAGGTGACCTTCGGGTGCCTTCCATATCTAAACCTTTTTGGTTCTGGAAGCAGGTATTAACTGCTGATAAGATGCTAACTGGCCATCAGATTGGTGAAGCCCTTCTGAAGTATTTCTGCTGCATGATGGCTGATGACGGGGGATATCTAGAGCAGAGCAGAACTCTCAGAGAGCAACTCTAGGTAGGAGCAAGGGGACACGTTCCCAAGACTCAGATCACTACTGGGCCAAAGGCCAACTGGGCAGCTAGAATTGCTGCATTTACCATTTCAACATTTCCTGGCACTAGAAATTTTAGAATGGGTGGATAGATCTGCCTTGGGATAGGGAGAGGGGGTTAGAGATTCATCATGAGTAAAGATAGTCCTCTGAAATTCACTTGCCTGGAAACTCTTTTGTGAGTTTGAGGACTAATCTCCTTAGTATCAGAATTCGGGTCACCTCAACCCACTTTTGGGCTTCCCTGGTGGCTCAGATGGTAAAGAATCTGCCTACAATGCAGGAGATCTGGGTTCAGTCCTTGGGTTGGAAAGAGTCCCTGGAGAAGGGAATGGCAACCCACTCCATTATTCTTGTCTAGAGAATTCCACGGGCAGAGGAGCCTGGTGGGCTACAGTCCATGGGGTTGTGAAGAGTCACACATGACTGAGCAGCTAACAACCCACATTTAGGGTAAACCATTATCCTGGTGTTCCCAAAACTGTCCTGGTTTTAGCACTGGAAGTCCTGTGTCCAGAGAAATCCTCACTTCTGGGCAAACTGGGACAGCTGGTCACTATACAGGCCTCATTGTTTCTTTCCAGTTACATCACTATAAAGGTGAACTCCCACCACCCCACCTCCAACCCACTCTGATCTCTGGTTGCTGGCAAAGTTAGATTTCAAGATCTTTCCACGTGCTCTAGCTCAAGTCAGGAAAAAATAAACCCTCAACAGCTTCTGTTCTACAGAAAGAGGTTTACAGATTTCAATATGCCAGCCAAAAAGAAGAAAATATTCTCAGCTTGAGTCTTGTGCCAGCCTAATAGGCAACGGCAGTGATGGGTGGTTTCCAATGGGAGATTTCGCCCCGATCTGGTTTTGAACCTCGTGGCTCTGCCACTTGACGGCGTCCAGGTTCCCAGACGCTGGCAGGGATGCCACAGTCTGTCACCACAGGGCTGCTATGAATTTTCCTGTTCTGACAACTAGCCAAGATGCCTTTTGAAGGGTGTTTAGTACTTGGATGGTTTGTTTTCAAGATAGATGAGCCCCAAAGTAGAGTTGCTTCAGAAAATATTAAATGTTGGAGACTGGTCTGTATACTACTTAAAGAGTCTGCTTAAATAGTTAGTTACATGGTTAAATACTTTTCATTCTGCAATTAAATCAATGCACTGACCTTTTGCTGAAAATGGTTTTGAAGAACTGAGGGGGAGTTGTGGGAAATGACTGAAACCCTGAATGATTAAAGCTGATACACCGTTTGTTTCACCTCTGGCTTGTATAAGGTGTTATGAAGTGACTAAGGGGATTATACTGAGCTTTAAGAAGATAACTCAGAAGTGAACTATTTGCTCAGATGTCCTTCTATTCTGCAGCCCAATAGAAAAGAGAGGAATGCAAGGAGAGGCCAGATGTTCTCTAGTTTTATTACCCTTCTCCTCCTTTTAATTCTCAGAGGTATTGAGTCCCAGACTAGAGGTTGTTGTAGAAACAGTTTGCCCCTGGAATGATGCACAAAGGGAAATAGAGTGCCAAGGGAACTATCTGCTTCCAGGGAGACAAAATTAGGAAGAAATTCGAGAGCGTGAGGTGTCAGTCACAACAAGTGGAAAGATAAGGAGGAAAAGTGAAGGCATTCTCGAGTCAGGGAAGACCCAGAGTCACTGGGAGGCAAGAGGCACTGGGTTCCTAGGAAACACAATTTGTGAAATGTAAAAATAGGCTTTTTGTTTCAGACATTCACTCTGGAAAAATTCCACCCTTTATTCTTTTAGATTAAGTTCAGTCCTCCTTGGAGCACTGGTATTATTTTCAACTGTCCCTTGGACTAGGATAACCTGTATATATGAGTGGATTGATCACATAGGTTTTATTCTGCTGGCAGTTGAGCATGGCCTGTGAGGGGCAGGGAAACCAGAAGGCCAAAAGGTATAGGAACAAATATTGTGAAATGCAACAAACAGTACTTGCCCTACTTCAACACTTTTCCAGTAGCCAAAAATTGTCTGGACTGGGCTTTTTCCTCACCAACCTCCTGGTGAATTAACCTTGGTAGCATTTGTGGAAGCAGATCTCACCTTCATTTTAACTCCAAGGAGCCAGTCAGCCTCCTTCATAGCTTTCTCAGTCATGGGCTTTGAGGGAGACACCAATGTTTGAGGAACAGGTTCTTAGAGGAAGCTATCCTGGGAATCTCATCTGTCTCTGACAGGCCACATCATTCACTCGGAACACTAGGATTCCAACATCTTTGAGATCTTTAAGTCTGTGGTTCTAGAAAGAGGAGCTTATCAGAAGAAGAAGAAGTTTGCATTTTCCTTTAGAAAAAATAAAGATCTGACTGAATGGAGGAAAAAGAAAAACTTTTAAATTGAAGATGTAGATATTGCCTAAAATAAAAATTGATTATTTTAACGCATTTTTCAAAAGAGCATGTTTCTAAAAATTAATCAGTTTTTATTTTTTCTTTCTTTCTGTCTTTCTTTTTTTTGGTCTGCACTGGCTCTTCATTGCTGTGTGCAGGCTTTCTCTAGTTGTGGCAAGTGGGGGTTTCTCTTCCTTGTGGTGCAGGGACTTCTCATTCTGGTGGCTTTTCTTCTTGCAAAGCATGGGCTCGTAAGTGTATGGGCTTCAGGAGTTGTGGCACAGGGGCTCAGTAGTTGTGACACATAGGCTTAGTTGCTCCAAGGCATGTAATCTTCCCAGACTAGGGATTGAACTTGTGTTCTCTCCACTGGCAGTCGGATTCATAGCCACTGCACCAACAGGGAAGTGCTCAAAAGAACATGTTTTAAATATTGATTCAAAGTTAGATTCAAAAGTCAGATATGGAACAACTACCTAAAAGAAGGCAAAACAGATTACGGTAAAGGAAATTTTTACAAACTATTACTTCAGATAAGACCAGCACATGAAATTTAATTTATATAAGAATTTTAGTAGCAGAGTAAATAACTGAAGTTTTTCAGAATATTAGAATCTTTCAGAAGTGTATTCATTCTCATAAATAATGATTTCTATATAGTGAAGTGAAGTGAAAGTCGCTCATTCATGTCTGACTCTTTGTGACTCCATGGAATTCTTCAGGCCAGAATACTGGAGTGGGTAGCCTTTCCCTTTTCCAAGGGATCTTCCCAATCCAGGGATCAAACCCAGATCTCCCACATTGCGGGCGGATTCTTTACCAGCTGAGTCACAAGGGAAGTGCAAGAATACTGGAGTGGGTAGCCTATCCCTTCCCCAGTGGATCTTCCCAACCCTTCTGCAGATTGGATTTGAATTTTTTTTTAGGTAGTTTTTCTGGTTGTAAAATTATTAAAGATTTCATCACCTCTTTAGGCCTCTAAGAAGGAACCTAAAGAGGTGATATGATCCTTCCTACTGCCTCCAAGCTTTCAAGCAGTGGGTAGTTCAAATGATTCAGCTATCACTGCTGATATCAATGTCAATTTGGACTCTATGGATTAGACACAAAGTATTGGTTAAAGTCATCTCAATTCTGTGAGAAAGTCTAACTCCTTTACCAAATTGAACCAAGTTCCTTTAAGACTCTCTTAAAGTATAGTGGCCACCATCATACTTAGAACAAATGAGAGAGATCCCAAAGAAGGATGAACCTTGGTGAACAAGAATCAGGGCACAAAGCTCTGCTTCCCTTTCATATCAATTTTCCACATTTTGCTGATCTTGGAGGATCTGAGGAGCCTGACTTTTTGTGTTGTTTTTTAAGAGTCAGCATGCTGCTCTATAATTTCCATGAAATTACAAATTCTTCCTAAAATTGAAATCCTCTAATGTAGTCAGGGTACTGGGCATGTGGGTGATTGGTGCAGGGCTGAGGTCCCATGTGACCAAAGCTGATGAATCTGAGTGGATACTGCAGTAGCCCAGGGCAGGAAAAGCCAGGGGAAAAACTCTAGGGATTGCCCAAGGCCAAGCTGGGGAAGATGAATGCTGTGATCAAATCCTAGGAAATGAGCACAGAGCTAGGATAAGAGACAAGCCTAAAAGTTAGAAAACAGATAGACTGGAGATGGAATGCAGACCAAGCGGTGAGAAAGGCAGAGGATTCAAGAGGACTCCATGTTCTTGGTTGAAAATTTAGACTCCTGCCTTTTGATCCAGTCCATGGTGTGTTTACAAGATCTTAAAGGACTCTTGACGACTGTATATTCCATCATATGCTGTATATAAGACCCTCGGTCATTTTCTTATAGTGAGATTACAGTGGTTTTTAAGATTGATTCTCATTTTTCATACGTTTAAAAAGGAATATTGCTAAATAGATCTAAATTTGCCAATTTAAGAAGAAAAATATAGATGATCATCATTAACAATATAAATACATTTGAGAGGTAGGGGAAATCTGAAAGCCATAAGGGTGATCAGTGTTTTAGACACCAAGTCTGAATCCTGAAAAGAAGTAGTGAGTGAATAGGCAACATCTTGGAGATATATGCAAGATAAGTACTTTTTTCTTAATACGAAACGTTGTAGATGGAAAGAAGTTAGAGATTTTCTTTTTTAATGAGGAATAAATAAAGTCAGGGCTAAATTAGATGGTGAAGAAGATTCACTTCAGATTGTTATCGTATTTTTAAAAAACTTGCTCTAAATTCAAGGGCCGTTTGTTAATTTTAAAAACCTTTGAGGCTATTTGTACTGAGTTTTTGTCTTGTAGACAAGGAATATGTGATTTATGGCCAAAGGAACGCTCTCTGCTGTCTATGCATCAGGAAGGCCAGTCAGTTCAGTCATGAAGCCCAAGGGAGCATTGCCCATCAGCTGGTAAATGCTGACTGAAAGGCAGGTATGGTAACCAGGGCCAGGACCCTCCCTGCAAGCCAGTAAAAGGCAAGAAGATGGATCTTGTACCTGGAGTCAATTACATCTAAAAATATTTTTGCTTCTGAAATAATCCTTTAGCAAAGTCTTTAAGAAAAACCAGGAGGGGAACTGGTTCAGAGTTCCTAGAAGGTTGGGAGGACAGAGAAGTTCAGTACTGGGGCTGTGAGAACTCTTTCACAGGGCGAAGAGCAGCATGGCCAGGACATACTGCTTCTCCCCATCTGGTTCTGACATCATGCCTTAGACATCCTAATAGTACCCCAACACTATGGTTCCCAGTGCTGTGTGACTTTGAGCTGATTCTCTTCAGTCTGCCCTCTTAGGCGGCCCTTGTAGAGCCCCTAATCAAGATATCATTCACTTTCTTCCCAGTAGAAGCCTAGGGCATGCTAGGAATATCTAGAATCCTGTGGGCAGCTCCTCTTGCTGCTCCCGTCATCTGCAACATCTGCTCACCAGCTCGCCTGCAAATCCCTTGACAAATTCACAAGGATCAAGGGCTTAGTATCCAAGGTCATCGTATACAAGCCTCTGGCTTTGACAAGTCTGTCCTCTCACATCAGGGGCATTTGATGATCAAAGAATCTTCACTCTACTTGGCAGGTGAGAGAGACTGGGAATTATCTGACATGGGTGTTCTGGCAGGGTCTCTCTGCTGGCCCCCTAGATGTTTCACTGCAGCCTGCAGTTCAACAATGACAGTTCTAGTAAATCACATCTGAAGGTATGTGAACTGATACTGCAGCAAAGTACCAGGAGCCTGATTGTGCTGCAGCCCACTCGGAGTGAGCTAGGTCCTTGTGAATCCCCCCTGAGCACTATTCAGTTGGCTCAGAAAGTTCCCCTGTTCTCTCCTATACCCAGACACAAGCAACTGCAGTCAGGCAAGCTAGTCTGGAGAGGACACAGTTCAACCCTCTCAAAGCTTTTCTCTCTGCAGAGCTTGCTGGTTGCACTAGCTCCGGAAGTTCCTCTTTTTTTTGGCAAGCATTGAACAAAATACAACTATTGGGGGACAGTTGCTCTGCAATACTGTGTTGGCCTCTGGCACACATCAACATGAATCAGCCACAGGTATACATATGTCCCCTCTCTCCTGAACCTTCCTCCTCCCATCTCCTGCCCATCCCCCCCTTCTAGGTTGTCACAATAGCACTGGGCTGAGCTGCTTATGTCACACAGAAAATTTTCACTCACTATCTATTTTACATATGGTAATGAGTATGTTTCCATGCTGTTCTCTCAATCTGTCCCACTCTCTCCTTCCTCCACTGTGCCCACAAGTCTGTTCTCTATATCTGCGTCTCCGTTGCTGCCCTGCAAATAGGTTCATCAGTACCATCTTTCTAGATTCCATATGCATACATTAATATACAATATTTGTCTTTCTCTTTGTTACTTCATTTTGTATAATAGGTTCTAGGTTCATCCACCTCATTAGGACTGACTCAAATGTGTTTTTCAGTAGTGGAGTAATATTCCATTATATATATGTACCATAATTAGAAGCTCCTCATCTTGCCATGACCTTGGCTCCTTGGCCATCCTACCCTCACTCACCAAAGAGTCCATTATAGGAACAGGCAAGTTCCGAATCTCCCAGCCATTCCTTCCCTTACAGCCCCTGCTACCATGACCATGTTACGACTGCATGCCCTCTCCCCAGATCCTACGTACAGGAGACATCAGCTGCAGTGGTTCTCAAGTGCAGTCTCTTGCCTATAACATCTGTATCATCTGGGAACTTCTGAGAAAAATAAATTCTCCAAGCCAGACCTCCCAAATGAGAAATACTGGGATTGGAGCCCAGCATTCTATATCTAGCAAGACTACCAGATGATTTTGATATAGGTCAAAATTTGAAATTTTGCATTTCTAACCATCTCCCACGTAATGCTGATGCTGCTGATTTGAAGGCCACCCTGAGCACCACTGTTGATGTGCTTGGAGAAATTATTTTCTACCAGGGTTTGCCAAAGGACAGTTGTGGTCCAAATCTGGCCCCCTGTTTGTAAATAAAGTTTTATTGGAATGTGGCCACACCCATTGATTTACATATTGACTATAGATGTTCTCATACTACAGTGGCAGAGTTGAATAGTTACAACAAAGATGATACAGCCTGCAAAGCTGAAAATGTTTATAGATAAATGTGGTTGACCCCTCCTCTATACAGAAATATCCTCTGGTACAGACTATGTGGCCCCTTGCCAAATAGGAGTTTAGGCAAAGATAATAACAATAATAACACAGTGGAGAACTGGACACTCGCTTATTGCTTCTGTCCAGAAATGAAAGGGCTTTCTTCAAACCCATGAGTGCAGCTCTAGCTGAGACCAGAAGTCTCTGATAGAGGCTATCACTGGCTGTGTGGTTGGGGCCCAGTCTGGTGGCAGAATTAGCAGGTGCACAGAAATGGATAATCAGAAATGCTGGGTTGTCAGTTATGTACAGAAGAAGCTAATTTTTAGTGGTATAAGCATTCCTTGATTAAAAAAAAAAAAAGCAACTCTACAGATTTTTTAAGGCAGCATATAAATTGCTCTTTCAGATCAACATGTCCAAAAAACGAAAGATTTTAAAGTAAAAGCATATTTGATTAGTTTGGACTTTTTTAAGAGGGATAATTGAATTCTTTCCCTTTAGCAGCTAAGAAATCCTATTTTTTCTCTGTTGACTCTGTCTACAATGATTAAAAATGCTTTCCCACACATCCTAGTTGCAACCTTGTCTAGAACAAGAGCAATCTGTAAATGTCTAAAGCTGGAGAGTATCGTTAGGTCAGGCTTCCAGTTTAGATGTGTGCTTCTGTCCCTGAAATTCATGGAGAAGGAGGATATCCTCTGCCTTGAACAGGGATATTTTCATTTTATCTTAAGAAATACAGGAAATGGGAATAGCCATTCTGAGACAGCAAACTCTGAAGGTCAGGAAGGCAATCTGGTAGAGTGGCAAGAAATAGCTGCTGGAATTTGGCTAGAATTTTTAAATACCCAGATTGAAATCTCAGTCCTGTATTTTTCTACTCCTGTGACTTTGGGCAAGTTGCTTATTGCCTCTCTGAACCTGTTTCCTCATCTATAAAATAAGGATAATCATATCTAAATCAAAGATCAACTTAATGTGGTATTCAGTTCAGTTCAGTTCAGTCACTCAGTCATGTCCGACTCTTTGTGACCCCATGTATCGCAGCACGCCAGGCCTCCCTGTCCATCACCATCTCCCAGAGTTCACTCAGACTCACGTCCATCGAGTCCGTGATGCCATCCAGCCATCTCAAAGTGAAAATCACTTAGTTTTGTCCACATCTTTGTGACCACATGGACTATATAGTCCATGGAATTCTCTGGGAGTGGGTAGCGTTTCCCTTCTCCAGGGGACCTTCCCAACCCAGGGATCAAACCCAGGTCTTCCTCATTGCAGGCAGATTCTTAATCTTGAGCCACAAGTGAAGCCCTAATGTGGTATGGGGCACTCAATAAATGTTATCTTCATTTGTTCCTCTGGCCTGTAGATAGAACATCTTCCTTTTCTGTTTTAGGATCTCTTTGTTTTGTCATTTCAGAAAATTTAGAAGAACTGAGAAAAGAAAGGTGTGGTTCTTTGGGAACAAATTGTGCTGCTTCAGGAGAGCTGAAAGAATGTCCCTAGTATGAGGGAAATGAGCCCTTTATTCATCTCTCCTGGGTGGCTGTCTTTGAAATTGCTTGGTCCTATATTAAACATCCTTATAAGATGCTGAAGGAGAAATTCCTGGCTGAAGGCAAGGATTCAAGGCACATCCTAACACCTGTGTGTGGGTGTGGGGGACTACATGTAGAGATGATTCTAACAGAATTATCAAAGATAAGATCTAACAGCTCCATAAAGGTAATAATTATTAACTAATATCTCAGCCTCTGTAGTTTTCTGATACTCATCCATTAAAGAGGAGAATCTTTGTGATTGCCAGAAATAAAAATACCTTGTCAGTAGGTACTTGGTTATTAAAGGCTCTGTGAATTATTAAGCTAAATTCATTAAATTCCCTGGTGGCTCAGATGCTAAAGAATCCACCTGCAATGCAGGAGACCTGAGTTCGATCCCTAGGTTGGGAACATCCCCTGGAGGGGGGCATGGCAACCCACTCCAGTATTTTTGCCTGGAGAATCCCCATGGACAGAGGAGCCAGGCGGGCTACAGTCTATGGAGACGCAGAGTCGGATATGACTGAGTGACTAAGCACACATTAATTTAATAGGTTAATTAGTTTAGAGAAAAGAACTGCTGTGTTCTTGTTATTCAACATGAATTCTCATTCAGGGCAAAGCTCACATCCACTTCCTCAGAGAGGACTTCCCATTTACCAGGCTGAAGTAACCTCTCTCCAACCATCATGCCCTTACCCCAGTCACATTACTGTATTATTACTTGCAATTATATGATTTATTTATCTGATTGTTTCCTTTTGGTCTCTCCAACCAGAATGAAAAACTCCTTGGCCTTATTCATTGTAGAATCCCCACGACTCAGAGTTGTATCTGACAGGTACTCAATAAGCAAGTATTTGATGAAAGGCTTGATTTCCTCCCAGAATGATTTTTTAAAATCTGGTTAGAGGACAAAAATCTGGTTAGAATTTGAGTTCCACTGTAAAAAGGGAACTTTAAAACCTAAATGATGTAGTCTCTCCTTTTAGAAAGAATTTCTTCTATTGTTGGGTTGGTGGTTATCATTCATTCACTCATTTCTAATCCTTATGCCTTTTATTTCTAGGCTTACTGTACTGGTTCAGTCAGTACAATATTGAATATAATCTTAATAATAGGCATCTTTCTCTTATTTCTGATCTCAAAGGGAAAGCTTTCAATATTTCCCAATAAGTATGATATTTGCTAGAGGATGCTCTTTATCAAATTTGGAAAATTCTCTTCTATTCCTAGTTTGCTAAGTTATTTTTAAATTATGTATAGATAATAAACAAATATTTTTCCTGTACCTATTAGAATGATTATAGGATTTTTCTCTTATATTATCAAATGTTAAGCCATCCTTACCTTTCTGATATGAATTCAACTGGGTCATGATGTATTATCTTTTCCATATTTTGCTAGGCTTAATTTGCTAATATTTTGCTTAGCGTCTTGGCATCTGTGAGTGGGATTGACCAGTAATTTTCCTTTCTCATAATGTCTTTATCCAGTATGGATGTCAAGGTTATGTTGGCTGCATAGATAAAGTAGGAATATGCCTTCTTTTTCTAATTTCTGAAAGTTTGTGTAGGATGCATGTTATTTCTCTCTGCATTATTTGATAGAATTCACTAGTAAAGTCATCTAGGCCTTGAATTTTCCTGTGCTTCTGAAGTGTCAGGAAGCAGTAGATCTTATTAATCCAATTTTAGAGCTTGAGAGGATGCAAAGCTGGACTGTAGTCCTTTCAAAGACCAGTCTACTTCCAATTCACTCTAACTTCTGGGAGTTTAGCTGTTCGGGGTTCCAGACTAAAGCATAGGGAGTTTACCAAGCCCCCTATCATCATCCTGGCTCAGGATGTCCAAAGTGCTGTTCAGCTCATCAGCCTTTTCCTTTGGTAACCAACAGAAGAAACCAGGGGCAAGGCAGCCCCTGAAGCCAAGCTTAATGCTCTGGGCTTCCAGCTTCTTCTAGATCTTGGTCCAGTGATGCTCCACTCGACCTATGACCGTTCTCATGTCTTCAAACCTGCGTGTTTTTATTCTGACCGGCTTTCTTATTTTCTTCAATTGGATAGCTTTTCTGAACTACTTGGTCCACTATTACCAGATAGTTTGGTTATTCCTTCCTCAAATGAAAAAGCAAACTAGAATCTGGACACCTAAGTGAAGTCTTTTGAAGTAATAACTTGTGGTGGTCCTGGTGGTCCACATACCTGTTCTAAAGATGCTACGTTTGTCAAAAAACTCTTTGGCTATCCTTATTAACATCATCTTCAGGGTCAGGCTTGATCCATGCTGCACTGTGAAAATCAATTCAAAAAGTATTCCTGAATTGCTACTGGTACTGGATGCCCTGTGTAAGATACTAAGAATACAGAATTGAATAACAAGAGTCCCAGTCTTTTGCAGAGACAAGCATCAGGACAGAAACATTAGAGTTAAATGCAAGCACCATTACAGAGACATAAAGTGAGGTTATCTACATAGAGAGGACAGGCAGCATACTGATTCTGCCTGAGTAGCTTAGTTAATAGGTTATGTTCTAGTCTAAGCTTTAAAGGAGGAGCAGAAGTTTAACAGTAGAGAAGAGGAGGAATTGTCACTCCAGGGAGAGGACAAAGAGTGCAAAGAAGAAGCAGGGGCAAGCTGAGAGGCCATCAGGCACCCCCGTGACGAGAGTGACACCCTGTCTGAGAATACTGGCTCTGATAGCACTTCCCTGGCCATGCTACTTAAGCTTCTAGGTCTCACTTCTTGCTTCTGTAAAATAGGGACAATGATTGTTTCTACCTCTACAGCTTAATTAAATGAGCTGTCACTTATCAAAGGCAGAAAACAATACTCAGTACATAACAAACATTCGTTGAATATTACAGTATATGATATAGGAGAACTGAATGGTAAGAGACAGGAAAAACAGACTTTATTCTAATTAATTTCAGCAGCTATTAAAGACAAGAAAACACTACTGGGAATATTCAGAGTCTTATGTTAAGGCTGGGAAAACATGGAAAGGAGTTAGAGGATCCCCCACAAAGAGCTCAAGGACCAGCTTGCAGGAGGCAGGATTATAGGAATTAGTGTTTAGATTCCCAAGGACACTCTCTGATGAAGATGGCATTTATCTGGGTGAATGAGGCTAAATTTATTTATTTATACATTTGTATTGAATATTTTATATAACTCAATATATCAAAAGTATTATTTCAACATATAAATAATATAAACATTATTAAGGGTATACTGTGTATACCTTTTTATACTAAGTCTTTGCAATTTGATATATATTTATCATTTTGGATATATATTTATCATATCAATTTGATATATATTTATCATATTTCAAGAGGTTGATAGCCACACATGGCTGGTTTGTATCATATTGGATTTCACAGGTCTTGATGATATCTAGGCTTCTTATCACCTGTTTTCCAATTAACTGATTTAAAGCCATGTTGTTGCCTTATTCTTAGGCTGGCATGATGGTGAAAGTGTAAGCTTGTACTGTGAATAATATTCTGTAGAATAACTTTATAGTATCCTTCCGCCAGCGTTACCACTGCTAACTTGGAGATGGTCAGTGATGGTTCCCACCGGGGCTCCACAGTTTCTTCAGAGTAGGTTGTCCCTCTGGTGTGTTTGTCCCCTCTGCACGTTCCCTTCCTCAGCAGCCCCAGTGGAGAGTGTGTTCCTCTCCACTTCCACGCCTGGTGGAATGTCTCCCTGGCCCCCAGCCCATGGCCCTTCGAATCCCACCTTATTGCCAGGCCCCACCTCTTCTGTGGACCCTCCTTTTACTTATCCAGGCTCCACTACCTTCTCACAGCCCCAGTAACCGCACTGCACACTTAAATTTTGCTCCTTCCCACTTTGCTTTTCTGTAATGATTCTTCCAAGTCACCATTCATGTCTGTCAACCCCTATGGCAGCCTGCTTCAGTGAATGGATCAAGCCTCTCCACCTCACATGGTACAGCAGAGAGTACATACCCCCTTTTCAATAAATGCTCTTGAATTAAAAAATAACAGCCAGTGAGTGACAGAATAAGTAGTGAGGTCTTATTTCTCCCTCCATACAGTCATTCTGGGGAGGGTTGAAGACAAGATGTTCTAAAGAAAATAGCTCGGTCTAGTTAAGAAATACGTGATTAATCTATTCATTTGCGCAAATTGGAACTTGTGTTAAATTGCCAAGCTGAAAATGGTTACTGCAGCAGTGCCAGGAGGAAGATGCTAAGGAAAAAGACTTTTTCTTATCTTTAAAACCTCTTCACCTGATGAGAGCGGCACAGTGGCTTAAGGAAAGAACACCAGCCAAGAAATCAGATGACTTGGGTTTGAGGTCAGCCTCTATCCTGCCATGTCTTGGCTGCAAAGGCAGTTAACCCCTGGAGTATCAATTAGATATCCATGAGGCAAGAGCAGGACCTACCCTGCCCACTTTGAATCAGAATAATGAGTCTAGTGGGTTCAAAGAGAAAGCTCTATATGGATACACAGTGGCTCTTTCACAGAGGCGGGATTTGGCTTATGCTCAGGAAAAAAAAAAAAAAAAAAAAAAACCCTGGAAATAAACACTCTGTCTTTTTTAGCCTCACCACCTCTACTGGAATCCCCTGTAGAGTGGGGCTCAGCAGTAGTTCGGGACCTGGCATAAGACAGTGCTGATTCTGCCATATTTTAAAACTGAGCCTGCAGGAGTGAAGCCTATTTTCAAAGGCAGGGACCAGAAGTGCTGGGGGAAGTTAGGCTAAGATAAGAACGAAAAGCTTCAGAGGTGTTTTAGCCCTCGGGGATGTCACACAGTGCTAATTCTGGGCAGAGGAGAGGGGAAGAGTAACTTCCTCCTCAGCTGACTTGTGCAAGGGGAGAGGTGCCCCCACACTGTTAGTTAGCTTCTTCCCACTACTGAACATGGTGAGGCTGGAAAGAAAGAATGTTTGAGGCCAAATCTCTTAGAGGAATTCAACATGTTTGCCTCAGGTTGATAATGTCAAGCTGTTTAGCTCCCGTGTCACCCCTAAACCCAGCACCCCAAGCACAGTTACCGTGCTAATTTTTGTAACTACCAATTAATTTCCAAGTTTTGCATAGTTTTGTTTACCAGCTTTATTCTATTCACCTCAAGTCTAAGAAAGTCTAAGAAAGAATTCGGTAGGAGTTCCCTATTTTCCATTCTGTGAAACTTGGAAATGTCTCAGGATATAAATGAACATAATAATTCTATGTCAGGCATCCAGTGTTGCTGAAAGCTGTTCATTGCAAAAGTGGACATATTCTTATAATCAAAGACAGAAATTTCTGGACTATTTTAAATGCAAGCGCTTGTTCCTATTTTGCCATTCTATTTCATGTAACTTTCAGATATAAAGTAGAACTTCTCAAAATTAGTTTTCTTGGCCTTCTTTGTTCAAAATATTGAAGTAACAAACTCGTACTCTTTAATCCTAAGAATGCTGTCATCGTTCTTTCCAGTATAATTGCTTACCATGCATGGTCCAATTTTCGTTTATCAAGACAAACGCTGTGTGTACTTAATCAATAAACTTTCAGCCATGTAGTACTTGCAGCCTCAACACCAGGAGTTTTGGTTTGTAAAGGCCATTATCAGTCTCAGCAGACTGTTTTCAAAAGGAAGCTGGTGTTATCATTTTTATTGTTTTCTTTTTCTCCTAAGAAAACAATAGATTGTGGATTTAAGGTAAACATCTCCCAAACAGAATGTTCCATTTGAGGAGGCATTCTCTTTCCAGATTTGAATATGTACACTGTCAATAGTGTGCACGAACCCCTATGAGAGTAGGGGGTAGGGGGGTATGGTCCTTTATTTAGGACCATAAAAAGCCTCAAATACTCAGGAAAGGCAGTCTCCTTCCCTCCTCCTTCACACCTTACAGCCAGTGTGGGAAATACCCCCTCAGCTCTGCCCAGGTTTGGTACTTTCAAAGGACAGTCAAACTAACTAGATGATAATTACTCTGAAGGTTAAGGACTGTGTCAGGGACTAACAAAAAAAAGTTTAAATAGTACTGTGAACTCTGAAGGTTCTGGTGGAACAATCTGGCTATGTAAGCCTTGTTTTTAGATGACTTTGAAAGACTTAAGACATCCCCATTTGGAAAGGGCTTGTTTGTTTTCTTCTCAGAAGTGAGCTCTATCATTCCAATGCATTTATTGGCCCTTGATGGTTTTTCAAGCACTAACTTTGCTGTGTGCAGGTAGGTAAAGCTGACTCAGAAGGACCTATTTCAACCTGTTAAATTATGCAAATTCTAAAAATAAGTCAGAAACTCTCTTTTGTATATTTTTTTAAAAAACAACAAAAACTGTCAAATTAAAATTAAAAATATAATTATTGAACATGGCAGCTACTTTCATTCTCCTATACTTAAAATGCAACTTTTCTACCAGAATGAGGCAAAGAATTCTCACCAAGTTTTGCTTTGATTAGCGTCATTTACCAAAGAGTTCAATCACAACACCGAACCAATCAACCAAACAGAATGCTCAATATTTCAACTTGTTCCTCTCTGCCTCGTGTGACTCTAAGCCCTCCCACCAATTTTAGAACCAAAAGAACACTATAGAGGAGTCTAAAGCTTCCTGGAAAACACACAATTTAATAAAACATATGATTTTCACCACCCTAAGTTTTCTGAGTAAGCCTTATCTGTCTGGGTATAAATGTGACAGAAACGTTCATTTTTTTCAACACTTTCAGTGATAATTAATTATCCTAAAAACGGGGGTGGACAGCAGATGTGTAATCACTCAGAAAGTCTACACAAGCAGCACTGGGTCTGGAAAGCCTGAGGTTCACAGGGATTCTATTTGGGTGGCTCTGGCACTCACGGAACCAGTTATTCCAATTCAGATTCCTTTCATCTTAATTAGGACAAGCGACGTAATGACACAATCAAACACATATGGTAGAATTATAAAACATTTGGGAAGACTGCTGGCTGCTGATCCGGGGGTATTTACTAGAATACATTGATGTGTACATGTAAAAATATTGGGCCAAGGAGTAGGTATCACCACTGTGCCTTACGCAAGAGAAATAACACACTCTGGCTACCAGAAACCTTACCAGGTCATCAGAAGCCAGAAATCCTTTTACAAAGCATTCAAGAGTTATGTGACATGGCAGAGTCAGGCACGTTGAATGGAGTTTTCATAACACTTGCTAGCCTAACACTTGTATCAGTCACTAAAATTCTCTGTGATTCAGTGTTCTCTGAAAAATGGGAGAGCTATCAACTCTCAGTTGTTATTAATAAGGCGTAGATGGAAGAAAAGTTATGACCAACCTAGATAGCGTATTCAAAAGCAGAGACATTAGTTTGCCGACTAAGGTCCATCTAGTCAAGGCTATGGTTTTGCCAGTAGTCATGTATGGATGTGAGAGTTGGACTGTGAAGAAGGCTGAGTGCTGAAGAACTGATGCTTTTGAACTGTGGTGTTGGAGAAGACTCTTGAGAGTCCCTTGGACTGCAAGGAGATCCAACCAATCCATTCTGAAGGAGATCAACCCTGGGATTTCTTTGGAAGGAATGATGCTAAAGCTGAAACTCCAGTACTTTGGCCACCTCATGCGAAGAGTTGACTCATTGGAAAAGACTCTGATGCTGGGAGGGATTGGGGGCAGGAGAAGGGGACAACAGAGGATGTGATGGCTGGATGGCATCACTGACTCGATGGATGTGAATCTGAGTGAACCCCGGGAGTTGGTGATGGACAGGGAGGCCTGGCGTGCTGCGATTCATGGGGTCACAAAGAGTCGGACACGACTGAGCGACTGAACTGAACTGAGATGAAGAAATGTATGTAAAGAGCATGGCACAAATTCTCTGTAAAAAGAACATTACTACCAATACTGGGGACCTACTGTAGATCTGAATCTCTTTGAAAACTTCTGAATTTCCTGTATGTTTTTAGTTTACACTAACTTGAAGAAAGATCTCTGGAACAGTTCACATGCAAAGTCAAGCTGCCTTTGTGAAGAATGGAATTATCAAAATTTTCCATGCCTTTCTCTTCTGCTTTGTAATGACGTACGCAGCCTCCTAGGGAACTGGAATGGCTTGGCTCCCGACAGCCTATGTGAAGATGTCTTTGCTTCCTTTCTATTTCCTTTTATAGGGCATTAAAAACTCCTTTCCTTTGGTGTATTAAGAATCCCATACACACAAGAATAATAACATCAGCCCCCGGGGACCCATCCTATTACTGGTAAAATGTATGCTCTTTGTCCTTCATCTCCATTCTGCTCACTCTTTTTGTTATGTCTGATGATCTTTGAGAACCATTACTGCACTCACTGTGTTTGTGTGTCTGGGGAAACAACAGCTACTGAATGTACGTTATGTGTATGTGTATTTTCAGCTCCCTAACTAGAATGTAAACTCTTAGAAAACAGGGCTTTTGATGGATGGCTTATTTGTATCATAGCAGATATCTCCACGCTGCCTTCATTGTGTATCTTACTTGGGAAATTATTTTTTAAATATGTTCATGTATTACTATGCCAATATTATAGTAATTATAAAGTATATTTTAAAGTAGGCATTGTAAAAAGAAGGGATTACAGATGCAAATATGAATACTTGTTTCTCCCCACACCACAGTAAACTGTCTTGCAGGGCATATTCATCCCTTTGGAGACTCTGCCCCCAGCACTGAGGAATGGGTCCAGTTTATTTGAGGACGGAGTAGTCACACTGGCCACCCAGGACCCAGACATCTATTCCTAGTGGCTTTTCCTTGCCTACCATGCTCTTTTTCTTCAGCGTCTCCCTCCTGCATACACACTGACTCTCAGGGATTAGGGGGAACATCTAGGTGACTAATTTCTTACTTAACTTACACTCATGCTTTTCATGATGGATGTAAAAGGTGCACCAGCAGCCTGCATTTCCCTTTCCTTCTAATAAATACAAGAAGCCTCTGGAGGCTATGGTTCAGACTGGAGGATCCCACAGTCTGCCCAGTCATGTTAAGTGTGCTGTATGGAATGACTGCCCACAAAAATTGTGGGAAAAGTTCTTTCCAGAAACAGTCTGGCTTTTCATTCCAGGGTGCAGATGGTGGTGTGGTAAAGAGGTGGTGGGGTTGGTTGGGGCATGTGTGACAGTAGAACCTGGGCCATCTTGCAGGTTTTTAGGAAGCCCACACAATAGCTCTCTCACCAAACATGTACTGAGGTCCTATTATAGGCTGAGGACTCCAAGGCAGGGTTGTTCCTTTCAGGGAGTTTTCAGTCTTCCTGCAAATACAAAGTGGGGACTGGAGAAAATAAGTTACACGCCAAGCAGCTGGTATTGACAGGATGTGGCAGACTCATCCAGGGGAAGATGTTGAAGTCCTATTTGAGTCCTGCCAACACAGCTCATGAGACCATGACTTCCCAAAGAGATGCCCAAATTGGCCAGAGATGGAAACTCATACTGCTCAGGGTCCTGAACACAACCATTGCAGTGGTTCCAGAAGCGATTCTTGATGAGTAGAATCAGCCTTGAAGAAGCAGAGCTGAAGGCAAAATTTAAGAGGTAGGCAAGTCTCATTGCCGGGAAAATTTTCCATCACTAAAAGCAGAAAAATAAAATTCATTCAATCGTAAAACAGTCTGCAGTCATCCACTTCAGAAGCAATCTCACATCACTGCCTCACCTTTTCAACCATCATTCTTCCCTCTGGTTTTTGGCATCCATTTCTCCAGCTCAGATCCCAGTTGTTGTTCAGTTGCTAAGTCACGTCTGACTCTTTGCGACCCTATAGACCTTAGCCCGCCAGGCTCCTCTGTCCATGGGATTTTCCAGGCAAGAATACTAGAGCAGGTTGTCATTTCCTTCTCCAGGGTATCTTCCTAACTCAGAGGTAAAACCTGCATCTCCTGCTTGGCAGGTGAATCCTTACCATTGAGCCACCTGGGAAGACCTCAGATCCCAGCACTGTCTGTTAATCTCCATACCCCAGAGAGGTAACACTGTGCTCCTCATTCACCTACATCAGAAGGGGGACCCCTCTGTGGTTCTAAGCACCTGAGAATCAAGACAAATCTATAATTAATTCTTCGCAGGATTTCCCTATGTGAGTTTTCCATTTGCTTTCCATGACTCCTAGGGAAGAAAAGAAAAGAAGTTATCCATCACTGACATAGAGAGGAGGAGAAAAGATTGCAAAGGTCTGAGGTTATTGCAAAAAAAGATGTCTACATTTCCTGAGGATGATTCCTCAGTTGGTCTCCCTTCATTCATCAAGCACACACATGCAATGTTTTTAGAGCCTGTAAAACTCTGCAGTCTGCAGAGACAACAGCCGCTGTACCCCAGATCCCTTACAGACCTCTTGTCAATCAGAGACAGCTGCCTTGTTTATATTCTAAGACTTTCTTCTGTAGACTACCGAAATCACCTCCTAATTGATCTCCCTCCCACCAATCACTGCCGCCTCCAAGCCATCCTCCACACTGCTGTCAATGTCTTTTTGCAGTGTAAATTGGATAATATGTTATCTTTGCTTAAATACTCTGATAGCTGTATATCACCTACAGGTTATATTTCAAACTAACTAAGGGTGGCATTCAAGCCCTTCTTACTCTAGTTGCCATTGACCTGTTTCGCCCTGTTTCAAGACCCCCACTGTTTATCCATCAAACATACCATCTTGTTTAGGTGCATCTCTCTACTCGAACTGGCTCCTCTGCTTTGGGCACCTTCTTTCACTTCTCTACCTGTGAATACCTCCTCTCTCCTCAATTCTTAACTCAGAGTCTTCCTCCCTGAAACCTCATCCAAATGCCACCAAGCTGGTGGTCCTCACCCACTTTTCGGCTCCTACCCCACCTCCCAGTTAGCCCTGCTGTGCACCTTACCATTGGCATACACTGATGCTGGCCTACATATCATCCTTTTTGCCTCTATACCCCCAGAACCTGACACAGTGGCTACTCAATAAATCCTCCATGAGTGACTACACTAAAGGTACTTAATGATGTTAAGGTTTCCCAGTAAGGGAATTTCCTTCCTGGGGGTTTATATAATCATTGTTTGTAGATGGCCCAGTCCCCAGGTCTGGACATGGAGGAATTCAGACTCAGCCACCACTTCTCTATAAACACCTTGAAGCAAATTATAGGGTTTTCTGTAAAACCTCAAACTGAAATAGAATATAAATAGCAACATTATTCAGAAAATGTCCTTCAATGATAATTCTTCCTTCCACAGATATTGGCCACTTTTTAGATGTTAGTTCTGCTTTATGCATACATGTATGTGCAAACTGCAAAAATCCTGGGGTGAGCCAGCTGCAAATTGGATTTCATCAGCAGCTCTGCATCTGATGTTCTGTGATTGGACTAGCCCTCGACATTGAAGATGTACTTAATGAGTCACTGAATTGGATCTTGATTGTCTTTTTTCCTGCCAATTTTATAGAGAAGCAGTGAATTCCAAGTTAATGGTGCTGGCTAGTCAATGCGTCTTGGCAATGAAATAAGGCTGCTTTGACCCATCAATGTCCGAGTTCATTCATTTAATCCATAGAAAAATGCCAGGAAGGTCTGAGTCCAGATTTCCTTTCTCTTGGTCTAAGGCTTAGAACCCACTTTCCTTTCAGCTAACAATTTACCACACCAAGGCTCCATCCCCTCAATGGAATCCTAATACTTTACAGAACAGCAACAAAGGCTTACAGCCAGTTTCCCAAAGTGAGCCAAATGAAACTTAAAGCTCATGCCAGAACATGCTTCTCTCTACATTTGTAAAAGAATGACTGCTTAGCAAGGCACTAATAAGAGAAAAGGGCAGAGTCTCCCAAAGATTTTTCAACTTTATATTTTTACCCTAGTTAGAAAACTGGAAAAGCAAATTGCAGTTTAACTTAAAGAAAAGAAAAAGTGTTGTGGGTGGGAACATGTTAAGATTTGCAATAATCATAGTGTTCTATAACACTTGAGACCAATAATAAGTACTACCAGGATCTAATGTGTCTAAATATAGTTATATTTACCAGTTAATCTAAGAGATACATTCTTTTTGTTCACTGAAAGAAATAATTCTGTTATCAAACAGCCCAGAGTCATATAAATAAATTCTCAATAATTTAATACACATTCCTCCAGTACCTGTTATTTTAATGATAAATCTAGAGTATATATATTTTTTCTCCTTTTGCAGAACAGAAGAGGCAATGATATGTAATTATTCAAAATGTATTTTGTCTAACTGGTAGAGATTGGGATACTGGGATTTCCTTATCTAAGTAAGATCAATAGAGACTATAATCTACTAGCTTGCCTCTGGCAGAGCCTATAAAGAAAATGCCATAAAGGAAGGTTAAAAATTGTAATATTTGAGACTAGCTTGTAATATGATACCATGGGGAGACATAGCTCAGCTTAAGGCTCAGTAGTTCACAAAAATGATCCTCTAAATTCCTTGGTTGTTTTTTTCTTTCCCTATTATGGTAACTATAGTCATGAATATCAGTTCAAGGAAGCACTTTAATATTTCTGCAGGATTATACTTGAATAGTCCAGAGCTGTTGTGTCTTTTTTTGACATGATTTGAAGTTAGAATCTCCATTCAATGAACATTTGTTGAGTGTCTGTCCTGCCCCTGGCCCTGGGCTGAAATCTGAGGACATAAGTGTAGATTGGATGATATTTGCCCCTAACTACTTACATGTGAAGGAAGAAAGACATTTCTTTGATTCTTACAACTGGTCTTACTTTTCTCTAATGTCCCCTTTCTTGCTAAGGCAGACAAGAGGGCATTTAAAATATTCCATTTAAAGATACTTCTGTCTCTTCTGATTTCAAGGGTTAAACTCTGCATTAGGAATTTCTGTTCCCTTCTCCTTCCTTCTTCTCCAAATGGTGTCAATGAGTAGGAGAAAGCATAGGAAGCTTCCAGGCCACCATGCTGTCCTGATCTCTCGGTCACCTGAGATTAGTGTGAAACTTCCTGCTAGGACTCAGAATTCTCCTGGGCACCCTCGGCCCAAGGAGCATGTACTTGATCAGAGATTCCCATGAACCTCTCTGGCTATTTCTAATCCCTTCTTACTCTGGAGAGCCTTATCATACTAGCCAGATTGGGGTGGGGGGCGGGGGGGCGGGCGGTTAGTGAGAAGGTGTGAGCCTAGTCATCACTCACCTCTGATATTTCTTTTCCTCTCTTCCCCTCTCTAGCAGAAGGAGGCTCTATTTTCCTTCCAGTCTGAGACTCAAGGTCAGAGTTAGCAACTGGACTACAGTAGGTGACCATGTAATTTATTATTCAAAGTAGTGCACTTTGGAAAGTAACAGGATGGGTTGTCCCAACAATAATTGTGCACCAAGAAACAGGTGTAATCAGAGGCTGGCCTAGGTTAACCAAGATGTATGTTCTCTAGTTAAAGTGAAGTCGCTCAGTCGTGTCTGACTCTTTGCGACCCCATGGACTGTAGCCTACCAGGCTCCTCAGCCCATGGGATTTTCCAGGCAGGAATACTGGAGTGGGTTGCCATTTTAAATTCATATATCCCACTTTCAGATTTAGGATTCTTTGCCTCTTGTTTCTATTATTCTTCCTAAATAACAGTGCATAGTGATATAGCAAGAAGTCCTCCAGTAAAATCTTTGTATATGCTGGAGTTCTGAAAGGAAAGTTTACCTGTGTATGTGTGTATCCAAGAGTCTGGAAACATAAGTGGCCATTGGCTGAACCCAGTAATAGAATCATCTTGACAGCTTCTACAAGCCACAGAAAGAAAGACATGAACATTAGCGGGTAGGAGCACAGATGAATTTTGGTTCGACCTGTAAAACATTTTCTAGGTATACCTTATGCATTGGTTACTCAGTTGATTCTTGTGGTGGTGGTAGTGGTGGTTGTTTTGTAGCATTTAGATACATTCAGAGTTAACTCCAGGAAGCAATATATTCACTCATGTCTGAATAGATACAAAAGTCAAGGAATGAGTTAGTATGAGTCAGAGTTCTGTTCTGTGACTTTGCAGAGAGAATGTCCAACTCCTGAGCGCTATTTGCCTATCTGAAAGAACTATTTCTTGATTTAGCTGAGGGGTTATTCACGTATCCATCCATCATGCTGTCCTTCCATCCAGCCATTCGTTCATTCTGTGTATTGGTCTAGTGAAGGAAAACAAAGTGGAGCCAAAAATAGAGCCAATGAGATTAAATATGCAAATTCTAACAATTTAAAACTGATGTCCTGTTCACAAATTTGATTCTAAGCTTTCTAGAAGCCAATCAAAAATCTCTTGCAAGTTTCACAACTTAATGTCCACTAGGTAATAGCTAATAAGGTAACAATAACTAGAACAGTTAGCACTTACTGAGTTCACTCTGTATGGTGGGTACTGAGCTAGGCTGTGTACATGAATAATTTTTTAAGTCCCTGCAGTTTTCCTTGGAGAGAAAAACTAAGAAATATCCATTTTATAGATGTGGAAATAAAGTCTTAAAGAGAATAGGTAAAAGAGCCAAAATCAGATGGAGGAACTGACCTGGAGAGCCTTTGTTCTCTACCTTAAATGTTAAAAAAAAAAAATTTACTCCTTTTTGGTTCTAGATTTCACAATAACTACTGCTTCTTGGGGGTGGGGAGGTTACAATAAAGATGCCTTAGGCCGTGATTTCCGAAGCCTTTGATGATACGGGAGATGTACTCATTGTACCTGATGCTTCTCTTTGGAACACTAAAATAACATAATGGTGGTTTAGTCACTAAGCCATGTCCAGTTCTCTGCGACCCCATGGACTGAAGCCTGCCAGGCTCCTCTGTCCATGGGATTTTCCAGGCAAGAATACTGGAGTGGGTTGCCATTTCCTTCTCCAGGGGATCTTCCCCAGACAGCGATCAAAGCTAGATCTCCTGCACTGGCAGGCAGATTCTTTACCAACTGAGCTACCAGATAATGTAATAACATAATAATTTTTGTAATGTTTATTTCCCCAACTAGACTTTACAGGCCATGAGGGCAAGGTGTGTTTATCTTTTTTACTGCCTTGTCAGCTCTTGCATACAGTGGATGCTTAACACATATTTGTTGAATAAATTAATGAAATAGGAGACTGAGAACTATTTATAAAATAATTTGAAATTCCACAAATGAACCTTAGTTTAGTCAGAACATGACGTTTTATTTTTTCTTCCTATTTTTCCCCTCAATTCTGCTTCTATTCCTTTCCAACCTCAATGCACATGCACACGTACACACACAGACACACACACACACACACACACAGACACACACAGAGTACTCATTACCTTGATAATTTAAGTGAATTCACTTCCTAATTTCTTTCCTTGACCTGAATTTGAGTGCAGGTCTTGATGAGCAAAGAGGGAATTCAAACTTTCTTTTTCACAAAATATTTGTCTTCACTTCTATTCAGAAGAGTTATTGATCGTTATTTTTCTTTTTGCTGCATAATTGGCTACACAGAACATTTCAGTGGGGTTCTTAACAGTGTGAATGATTTGATTCACTACCAAGTCTGTCCACCAGTCCAATAAGGTTATTATTGTTCCCTGTGAAAGCACACAACTGATAGATTGCCTTTTCACCACCACTTCACCTTATGCAACAGCTCCTGAAATGATCACTCCCGTTAGTTATTATCAGGACAATACCTAACATTTGTAAAGAACTCTGAAACTCTCTAGCCCTTTCACATGCTTTGTCACATTTGACTCTCAGAACCACCTGTGAGCAGGTTAGGTGGGCACTGTGTTTATGCATATTTCACCCGCAGAGACACTGAAACTTGGGGAGGTTAAGTGACTAGCCCAGAATCCTGGTGTGAGTGATGAGTGGAGCCAAGCTTTAAAATCAAATGTCTTTGCTGCTGATTCCTGCTTCTCAACACTATACCTCCTTGTCTCCAGTTTCACTTGAAGTCTTTTTTTTTTAATTTTGAGGGGGCTACAGGTATTATGGGAAGAGTAGTCAGAGATGACTTCTGCAAAACAATTTGACGGATTGCTGCTGAAAGTGTCTATTTGGGGAGAAGGAGAAAAAGAAGGTATCAGCCATTAGAGAGATGAGCTGAAGATTCAGAGGCAAAACTTAAGAGAGCTCACTGGGGTCTGGAGCTGTATGTGGGTGTTTTGTTCCTGTGGGTTCAGCCTAGAAGTCCAGCTCCTGCTAATAGTTAGTTAACATTGCTAGATGGTGATAAACTACACCAAGTTAACCTGCAAAATGCCAAAAGAAAGTGATCCTGGCTGAGATTATAAGCTCATTATAACTATGGGAAAACATACCCAGAAAGATGGTTCTTGTTCAGCTGTGCAGCTAGTCTGAACCAGAGCCTTTGTTCCTCTTGTTCAAACCTGGAGGAGTCCCAGTTCCATCCAGGCTAAGGCTAGGCAAGGTGGAGCTACCCCAGAAGGCGTCTGTGCCTTCCCATGTCCTGGTATGTGCTCTTCCCAATTCCACCTGCAGGGGCAGCACCCCAGACTGTCAGCTGGGCCCTCCATGCGCTCCTCACTCAGGTGCAGGCTCATCTTCCCCAGAAGGTTGTCCCCATCCCCTGTCATCCCAGCCCTTTTCTGTGATTGATCTTAGCAACGAGAGGGACGTGGTTCTGGTTTTCCAATGCAGTAAATGTCCTTTTCTTCAAGAGCAATACATACTAAATACAAAAGGTTTATAAAATATAAATATATGGAAACTAAAAGTCAACCATATCTTACCACTTAGAAGAACTACCAAGATTTACATTTTTAGTGAATTTCCTCACAGGATTTCTTCTGTGCATTATAATAGATTGTACTGAAACAAACTTTATATCCTTCTTTTCTCATTTACCATGGTAATCCAGGCATTTTCTTTTGTAAGTAAAGCATTCTATTTAATGAATTTTAAATAGTTACATAATAATCCATAATACTGATGAAACTTAATTTGATTCTCCTCCTGTTATTGGATGTTTTTCTTCCTTTAATCATAATAAACGACTACAATCCTTATTTTTTGTACATTAAATGAATTGCAAATCCTTGAATTTTTCTTTTAGGTAGATTGTTAAAAGTAGAATTAGCAGGCTGTGACTTGGGACTCTTGATACACTGCATCAGGGGAAAAAAGCAATTCCTTGTTAACTCCTTAGCATTTTGGTGTGAGTGATGGGATAATGTGTTGTGTAGAGCAGAGACACAATGTCTTTTGTGTGAATGAAAGGACTTAACCCCTTTGCGAGTATTTGCATTTTAAAAGAGGAAACTTGTCAACTAGTGCATCTTAAATTGGTAGGAATTTAGGCAGTAATATTTGTAATATTGAGGAAATCAAAATTGTAATGAATGTAGAACTGTCAAGAAAGACAGTTTTTCTAACAAGCATTAATTAAAGTCAGGCCCATGAAGACCATAGCTTACTGTGATCAAAGTAAACACAGCTCTTATAACTCTGCCCAGCTCCTTGGTAAGATGATCAACATGAGCCTGGCATTGTGTCAGGGCCTGAGAAACAGGTAAATGAGACATGATATCTGTCCTCAAGAAGCCCATGAGCTTGTAGAGGGACAGAGCAATAAGACTATGCACGAAGTAACAAAGAAGGGCAGAAGTGAGAGGCCAGCTCAGTGGAAGAATAGCACCTCGTCAGGAAGCCTTGGGAAGGGGACACTGGAGCTGAGTCTTGCGACTTGTGAGAAAAGCATTCCAAACAAATGCATGTGCAAAGAGCCCTTCTTCTTGATCCTTGAGAATCATAGGGTGCTAATTTCCTCTTCCTCACTCCAGGCAGTACTTTGTTCTTGTCAGTCATCTACACCTTAGCGAGAAAAAGTTGTTCTCCCTTTCCTGAGAGCAGAAGTTCATAAAGGGAAGAGAGACAGAGCCTGGGAGCTGGTGATACTTGAGACCAGAAGGGGCAAGAATAAAGAAAAGGTACAGAAAGGGCAATCAGCCTGAGACAGGACCGCTGAGCCATACAGTTGGGAAAGGGAGGTTAAGCACATAAGAATACAATGGGGCCCCAGAATTGTGTAACCCTAGGTCCCAATACCACAACCGTAACCCATCTAGGATTACCCACCTGGCCCCAAAGGAAACTTCCTTAATCTGATCCACTAAGTCTTAGTTCTCTTCCAAAACTTCTCCGGCAAAGATTCATCTCCTCTCTGTTTACAGCTCTGTTTAAATAAATTAGTTCTTAGTACACAGTCCGTAGCAACTTGGGGACCTTTTCTATCTTCTCTGCCTGGATAGAGTTAAGCTGGTGGCCAGCAGCCTTGTGAGTCTTGGCTCCCAACTCTTTCTCTAACCTCATCTTGAATTGCTCCCACCTCCCACACTGACCACCACACTCACCTCCTTCTGCTCCTCAGGCTTGTCCCACCTCAGGGCCTTGCTCATCTCTCTGTCTGGCTGCTCTCTTCCCCAAGGCCTTCTTGGGGGCTGACATAACTCATTCTTATCTTGTGTGCCCCTGCTTAGGTGTCACCTCCTCCGAGGGGCTGCCCCTGACCACCTTGCCTTTGCCATCAGCCAGCGTCTATGTTTGCAAAGCACCTCTCAGTCATTGAACTTATTGCTGTGCCTACTTGTTTATTTGGCCACTTTACTGAAGTGTAAGCCTCATGAGGTCAGGAATTTGATTTGTTTTGTTCATTGTCCCAGCCCTGGAACCTGGAACCTGCCTTAAGAGTAGGTGCTCAATAAACACGTCCTGAGTGTATGAATAGCATCAGCTTTAAAGCGTGAATTATTCAAAGTTATGGCCTTAGATCCCACAGTAGCTCCAAAGTGTTCATTGGATGCCTTGTACTAAAAACCATTCTTCATCCAAATGTCTTTTTCAGGCAAGGCTACCTCAGCCTTTCACAACTTTCCTTCTCATTCCCCTTTCCATGCCCTTAATTCCACACCCCACGAGTTGTGAAGTGGTCTGTTTCGGTCCCACTGGTCATCCCATCTCCACTCAGCAAAGCATGCTAGTGACTTCATTTTTTTCTCTTTTCAAAAAAGGGAAGAACAGGATGAAATCAGTTCTGTTGAATTTTGAACCAGTACGAGTGGTACATCTCTCTCTCTTTTTTTTTTTTTTTTTTTGCCTATTTTCCTCTCCTGTTGTTTCGGTCTGAAGGCTGATCGGCAGAGGAGTGAGATGAGTGGCAGTTCACCAACTCCCGCCACCGCTGCGGCATCAATCACAGAAACTGTGGAAAGCTTCAGTCAGGGGTGGGAGGTTGGGAGGCCTAAAGCACATGAGGAGGTGTCAGGAGGGGGTGTGGATGCCTAGCAAAAGAGTTGCGGAAACTCATTTTCTTTTTTCTCTAAGCCTCCCAAAATGGCCTGCCCCAGGCAGGGACCCCATCACTGCCTGTCTCTCTAGGGAATCGCTAGCAGTTGGGTCATTTCAGATGGGCAGGCCCCCTGAAGGCAGAGTGAGACAGGGGAAGCAACACGGACTTCAACAGCAGAGCTCTGCTCCTGACTCTCATGCATGCTATGTGTGTGTGACCCTTAACCTCTCTCAGCTTCTACTTCCTCATGGATGAAATGGGCACAGGAGTGTTTACTTGGAAAGACTGCCTACCTTTATATACATGAATTGTGTGTAAAAGCACCTAGAATGATGCTGGCATATGGTAGGTGCGCTATAAATTGTTGCTATTATCAAAAAGCTGAGTTCAGCTGCAGGGAAAATAAAGTGTGCTTATGTTTACTCAATAAGTGAAGAAAAAACAAAAAATAGGTCATGATTGCCTGTACTTCTACATTTTGAAAGTCAAAGATATGTTACAGATGTTAAACAGCGTAGTAGATTCAAAATAGATTCAAAACTTTTACTGAATCATCCACTTTGGCATCGTGCTATCAAAAATTAGTCTTCATCAGAGTTTTTACTAAAACAACCAGCTATTTGGCTGCCACTGTATGGACAGCATCTATTTCCTGCCATGGTTTTCTTTCTTACCATATAATGATGACACTAGAGTTGGAGATTGACTTCTTTGCGGCCATATCTAAGAATTGTCAGATCCCCCGTTATTCTGCCATCAATATTGCCTATTGATGGCATTGCCAATACTGCCTCCTATCCTATGAATTCTTGCTTAGAACTAGTGAAATCAGTCAACTTGAATGAAGTACCACTACTGATTTTAACCAACTGAAATTAACTAATTTCTTACAATGAACTGATTCACAAAAGCATAAAGCAAGGTTATTTCACAGGATTTTATAGTTTCCCTGTGGTAATTATTTTAAAATGCCTGGAGTCAATTTTTTTTAATTGTATATTTTAGTAAAAATTTACCCAAGCCCAAAGAGAGAAATTTGATTTCATTTTCAAACTTCAAAAGAATTTCAAAAGATCTTAGGGTCCTGAAGAATATATTCTTCCAATGCCTTGCTGTTTCATAAAAGGGTGGTCTTCTCTCCCTTGCTCCCTTGCATGAATCTATCGGAAGAGCTTTCCCTTTGTGTCAAATACAGTCAGAAAGGATTGGCGTGGAGAGAGCTCCATATCTCGGAGAGCTGTTCTTGAGGCTATGAATGTGTATTCTGCTAGTCACCATGAGAAGATGTGGTTTTCTGCCCTCCAGTGAGCGCCACTTCATCGTCACCACAGAATGAGATGTAATTTCCCTACTTTTGAGACATCGCAAACTAAGATATTGGGTAAAAAGACCAGTGTAGAGGCTGAAGAATGAAAATAAACTAAATTCAGCACTCTAACCTGACCAATCATTAGCCGTTTATAATAGGGCTCCAAATAAAGACACAGGCCAACAGCATTCAGTTCTCACTGCATTCAGATCTCACTGATCTCACAGATCAGTTTTGATGTATTATTCTGCTGGAAAGAAGGAGCGTTATTAACCTCAAAATCATTTACAAGCTCTGGATGCATCTTAGTAGCTGCTGAGTAAACATCTGCCAAATTAGAAAAACAAAAAGGAAAGAAGAAACAAAACACAATGTTCTGTCAATGTGAGAGAGTCTATATAAGAAATGAAATGAAATGATAAAGAGATGTTGGCTTCAAGGGGTCCTCAATTTTGTTTTCTTTTTGTTTAATTTCTGGGTCTAGTGTTCACTCACTGCATTTCTTATTTGTCAACATTAGCATTCAACCTTAGTTTCAAAATTACTAATTCATACTCCTGTAAGAAAAAAATTTGCCAACTAGATAACAGTGTTTGTGTTCAATTCTTTTTGTTCTTAGCCTTTACAGTATCCAGTCAAAAGATCCTTTTCCAGAGTTATTTAAGTTCAGTTCAGTTGCTCAGTCATGTCCAACTCTTTGTGACCCCAGGGACTGCAGGACAGCACACTTCCCTGTCCATCACCAACTCCTGGAGCCTACTCAAACTCATGTCCATCGCGTCAGTAATGCCATCGAACCATCTCATCCTCTGTTGTCGCCTTCTCCTCATGCCTTCAATCTTTCCCAGCATCAGGGTCTTTCCAAATGATTCGGTTCTTCCCATCAGGTGGCCAAAGTATTGGAGTTTCAGCTTCAGCGTCAGTCCTTCCAATGAGCATTCAGGACTGATCTCCTTTAGGATGGATTGGTTTGATCTCCTTGCAGTCCAAGGGACTCTCAAGGGTCTTTTCCAGCGTCACAGTTCAAAAGCATCAATTCTTCGGTGCTCAGCTTTCTTCACAGTCCAACTCTCACATCCATACATGACCACTGGAAAAACCATAGCCTTGACTAGATGGACCATTGTTGGCAAAGTATTGTCTCTGCTTTTTAATATGCTATCTAGGTTGGTCATAACCTTCCTTCCAAGGAGTAAGTATCTTTTAATTTCATGGCTGCAGTCACCATCTGTAGTGATTTTGGAGCCTAGAAAAATGAAGTCTGACACTGTTTCCACTGTTTCCCCATCTATTTGCCATGAAGTGATGGGACCGGATGCCATGATCTTAGTTTTCTGAATGTTGAGCTTTAAGCCAACTTTTTCACTCTCCTCTTTCATTTTCATCAAGACACTCTTTAGTTCTTCGCTTACTGCCATAAGGGTGGTGTCATCTGTGTATCTGAGGTTATTGATATTTATCCCAGCAATCTTGATTCCAGCTTGTGCTTCATCCATCCCAGCATTTCTCATGATGTACTCTGCATATAAGTTAAATAAGCAGCCTTGATGTACTCCTTTCCTGATTTGGAACCGGTCTATTGTTACCACATCCAGTTCTAACTGTTGCTTCCTGAGCTACATACAGGTTTCTCAGGAAGCAGGTCGGGTGGTCTGGTATTCCCATCTCTTAAAGAATTTTTCACAGTTTGTTGTGATGCATACAGTCAAAGGCTTTGGTATAGTCAGTAAAGCAGAAGTAGATGTTTTTCTGGAACTCTGACTTTTTTGATGATCCAGTGGATGTTGGCAATTTGATCTCTGGTTCCTCTGCCTTTTCTAAATCCAGCTTGAACATCTGGGAGTTCACGGTTAATGTGCTGTTCAAGCCTGGCTTGGAGAATTTTGAGCATTACTTTGCTAGCGTGTGAGACGAGTGCAATTGTGTGGTAGTCTGAACATTCTTTGGCATTGCCTTTCTTTGGGATTGGAATGAAAACTGACCTTTTCCAGTCCTGTGGTCACTGCTGAGTTTTCCAGATTTGCTGGCATATTGAGTGAAACACTGTCACAGCATCATCTTTTAAGATTTGAAAAAGCTCAATTGGAATTCTATCACCTCCACTAGCTTTGTTCCTAGTGATGCTTCCTAAGGCCCACTTGACTTCACATTCCAGGATGTCTGGCTCTAGGTGAGTGATCACACTATTGTGGTTATCTGCGTCATGAAGACCTTTTTTGTATAGTTCTTCAGTGTATTCTTGCTACCCCTTTTTTAATATCTTCTGTTTCTGTTAGGTCCCTACCATTTCTGTCCTTTATTGTGCCCATCTTTGCCTGAAATGTTCCCTTGGTATCTCTAATTTTCTTGAAGAGATCTCTAGTCTTTCCCATTCTATTGTTTTCCTCTGTTTCTTTGCATTGATCACTGAAGAAGGCTTTCTTATCTCTCCTTGTTATTGTTTGGAACTCTGCATTCAAATGGGTGTATATATTTCCTTTTCTCCTTTGCCTCTTGCTCTCGTTTCTCAGCTATTTCTAAAGCCTCCTCAGACAACCATTTTGCCTTTTTTCTTTTCTTTTTCTTGGGGATGGTCTTGATCACTGCCTCCTGTACAGTGTCCTGAACCTCTGTGCATAGTTCTTCAGGCACTCTGTCTATCAGGTCTAATCCTTTGAATCTATTTGTTATTTCTACTGTATAATCATAAGGGATTTGATTTAGCTCATACCTGAATGATCTAGTGGTTTTCCCTACTTTCTTTAAGTCTGAATTTGGCAATAAGGGGTTCATTATCTGAGCCACAGTCAGTTCCTGGTCTTGTTTTTGGTGACTATATAGAGCTTCTCCATCTTTGGTGGCAAAGAATGTAATCAATCTGATTTTGGTGTTGACCATTTGGTAATGTCCTTGTGTAGAGTCTTCTCTTGTGTTGTTGGAAGAAGGTGTTTCTATGATCAGTGCAGTCTCTTGGCAAAGCTCTGTTATCCTTTAACCTGCTTTGTTTTGTACTCAAAGGCCAAATTTGCCTGTTATTCCAGGTATTTCTTGACTTACTATTTTTACATTCCAGTCCCCTATAATGAAAAGGACATCTTTTTTTTTTTTTTTTTTTTTAGTGTTAATTTTAGAAGGTCTTATAGGTCTTATAGGTTCTTCATAGAACCATTCAACTTCAGCTTCTTCATCATTACTGGTCGGGGTATAGACTTGGATTACTGTGATTTTGAATGGTTTACCTTGGAAATGAACAGAGATCATTCCATCATTTTTGAGACTGCATCCAAGTACTGTATTTCGGACTCTTTTGTCCAGGAGTCTTCGGTGGAGGTGTGAGTTGGTGGTAAACCATAGAGTCTCCCTAGCCAACAAGAGTGAAACAAGTGAGTGACAACAGTCTTTATCCACAGCAAAAGAACAGTATAAGAGCATCCCTGTCAGCATCATCAAACACCTGCTACGTGTCCAGGACTTTGCTCTATGTTGGGAATAAGCAGATACTTTAGACACAGTTCCTGTCCTCGCAGATCTCAGTCTGGAAGGAGAAACAGCCTTCCTTCCAGGAAGGAAAAACTCACATTACATATAATATGGGCTTTCCTGGTGGCTCAGTCAGTAAAGAATCTGCCTGCAGTGCAGGAGACCTGGGCTCAATCTCTGGATCTGGAAGAACCCGTGGAGAAGAGAATGCCAACCCACTCTAGTATTCTTGCCTGGAAAATCCCATGGACAGAGGATCCTGGTGGGCTACAGTCCATGGGTTGCAAAGCGTCAGACACGACTGAGCAACTAACACACAACAACATGCACCATGATGTGTGGCACTCTGAAAGCAGGTGTAGAGGGCTGAGCCCACAGAGAAGACAGGCATTAGTTTTACCTTCCTCTGTCAAAGAAAGTGAAGGGCAAACTCATGCATGATGACTGGAAGCATTTGCTTTTGATTAAGTGTATATTTAAATATCACCCCACCTCTCAGTCAAGCTCATGCCTCAGTCTCAGTCACGTGGCTGATTTTACTTTCTAAAGGGAAAGTAGGAAATGGAATTGGGAAGATTTGGAGCATGAAATCTGTCTTAGATGCTTTTTTGTTTATTTTGCCTTTGAAAACTACACAGCTCATTACAGGGAAACTAACACAAATCTCATTACAAAGTGGATGATACAGAAGGCTTTACCTTTGCTTCATCTTGTGGAACTTCTTTGAAAACAAATCATCACCCCAGGGTGAAGAAAACTTTGAAAGCTTTTGATTTTTTCTTCTCAGTGTTGAAAATGCAAGTATATCTGTGATATTCACACAGGAAAGTGTGATCACTTGGTTGTTAAGAGAGATGTGATTTTGGACAAAATTTAGAAGGCAGCAAAGTTTATTTTCCCCTGTGGGGCCACTTCCTAATCTTCCTGCCATGTGTGCGTGCTAAGGCACTTCAGTCTTGTCTGATTCTTTGCAACCCTATGGACGTAGCCCTCCAGGCTCCCCTGTCCATGAGATTCTCCAGGAGAGAATACTGGAGTAGGTTGCCATGCCCCTCTCCAGGGGATCTTCCCAACCCAAGGACTGAACCTGCAGCACTTAAGTCTTTTGCATTGGCAGACAGATTCTTTACCACTAGCACAACCTAAGCCCTGCCACCCTACTTTTATTCCCTCTTCCAATTCTCTCAGAACTTGAGCGCCTTATTTCTTGACTGTTTCATCTAATCCCTCCAAGCTGACATAAGGAAAAGTCTGAAACTTCTTCACAGTAAGGTATAAATGACTGATAATAGTTTATAACCAAATCTCTCAAACTGGGGCAGCAGAAGGTGCCAAGGGGCACCTGGTAAAGCTATGGGACCAACATGGCACATCTCTGAGACAACAAACTTACTTGAAGAATTAGTAAGGAAACATTATTTTATGTTAAAACAAACACAAATATAATATGGAATGAAATGTGAAATGATTGAATGAATGAATCACACTAAAGTAAATTGTTACAAAAGAAATATCATGCATGAGGCTGAAACCCCAGAGCCCTGGGGATGGCAAATCCTCTTCTGTCTCCTCTGCCCTAGTGGGTAAGCCCAGCAGACTCCAGCTATAGACGGGTGGATGAGGCTGTTGAAGAGCCCTGTAATGGGAGACCTTAGAGTCAAGATTTATATTCATGTAGAGGTAATACAAGCAGCAAGCCTGAATTGGAAGTAAATTCAGCAAGGGCCTAAAAATTGTTTGTAACTTACTAAAATCAAACAAAGGAATACTGAACACCAACGCTATCAACTTTATTATACACATTTTAAAGAGTAGCTGTAGGATACGGCATATTTCACTTTCAAAACTCTTCAGGATTGCCTACCCTAATAGTTTGAAAAAGATGCTTGTAAACCCATGTTGCTTTGTGGCAGATGGATGCACGAAGAGACATTTTTAAAATGACATATTTCTTTTAGCTACATTCAAGATGCTTAAAGTATGGACCCCTCTGGCAGTCTGGTGAAGTTTACGGACTCCTTAGAAAAAGTGCTTTTAAACACGTAACATAAAATATACAAGAATCTGATTAACTAGATATACAGTTCAAAATATCTAAAATCCAAATTTGTGACCTAATAAGACATGCACTTCTTTCTCAATATATTAAATAACAAGCTCTAGGAGTAGGCTGAGTACCAAATTTCCAAAAGGTGATAGGTATAAATAGCGAGTGCAAATTATTTTTTGAAATCTCTGAGGTAACTGTGATGTGGTAGAAAAATACCTGTAATTTCTTTTGATGGCAAAGTAACAGTTAATGTGGGTACTTCTGTGCTTTCTTGCCAACATTTATACTTGAAGGAGGAGCTAAATTTCAGTTAGAAGTTGGTGAAAAATAAAAATGTATTTTTCTCATGCATGTTCATGAACCCCAAATGATATGCCCTTATATAAAAAGGTTCCAGATTCTCTTGACTTCAGCTGAATTATTTCCAGCTATTCTGATGCCTTAGATACTTGGGACAGAAAAAGCAGTGAGTAACTTTTACTTAAGTGATAAATAGATTTTGATGAGCATTTTGCAACCCTTATCACCATCTCCATCCCTGCAGATCATCCAAGTTCTGCTCTCGTGCACAACTTTGTGTTCCAACTCCATTTCCCTCCTTCTGGCAGTCACAGAAGAAAGGTTCTAAATTTCTCAGACCCACATGAATTCTCCAAACTGCCTTTCCCAACAAAATACCACCTTCTCCTTCACCTCCATTATCTATCTTTAGCCCCTGTTTCCCACTATCTTAATGGTCCTAGCAAAATGACTCACAATTCACATATAATAGATTTAGGATGTTTGCAATGTCTAAGCACAAATCCATGAAGTAAGAGGATAGGGTCACAGAAATAGGTCTTGAAACCACAGAAGCAACCTTCTAACAGCTTTAGTCCTGAATCGGAACCCCACCAGCTTCAGTGTTTGAGATGCCACTTTTTCTAGAAAATAAGAAAGGAAGAAACTAAATATCATTTTTTTGAACACTGAAGTTTCCTGTGAATGGTGCTGCATTTATATTTTCTCAATCTCCTAAAGAAAGAAAAAGCAAGGAGCTATTAATATCCCTATTTATGAATGAGAAAAGAAGCTTAAAAAGTTTAAGTAACCTGCCCAATGTCATACACAGTTCTGTTGAACTAATTAATTAACTATAGGGAAATCTCTTTTTTGCTCTACTTCTGTAGACTTTTCTAGAGTGCACAGATCAACAGGTGATTTTTATATGTCCAAAGAAAATGAATAAGAATCTAGTTGGAATTTACAACAGATAAATGGCTTGAACCTTTCAATCAAAGAATTTGAAAGAATCCCATTCTACTTTGCTGCTATTTAGATAAAGGAAGGAATGAAACAAAGTTTCATTGTGCTACTATCAATGTCTGTCATCAAAATGCATGGCTAAACCATTTATATGCCTGGTGGTTTCCAAATGAATCATTAATCACTGTCAACAGTGATGAACGGTGCCCTCATAAGAAAACGTTATTACCATTTGTAGTCACCTTCATGGCTGTAAAAAGGTATGTTCTCATAAAACTATAAAAACCAGCTGGTTGACAAATGAACATACCTTCTGCTCTGTATTTTTCAAAACAGGTTAACTGTACATTTCTTTTTTTTTTTTCCATTTCACACCCCACGTTTGACTAGTAGCTTCCAGGTAAGGCCCCCCCACACAGCAGAATGTGATGTAGAAGGATCAGAAAGATGTTCAGCTAGACTAAAACAGCAGATGATGTAATGATCTGAGCCCATGGAAACCAGGTCAAACCAAATTTGTCTCTGCCAGTTTGACAAGGCCACTGGAGCCCTTTACATGTGCCTTCAGCTCTAAATAAGGGATTTTTCTCCTATGCAACATGCATCTGTCTTGGTCAAATGCAAGATACCTATTTTAGCCAACTGTTCCTTTCTTCCAAGCAGTTTACTGTAAGTAGGGTCTAAGATACACGTATGAGGAAGCAAGCAATTTAAAACAACACATTTAGGCTGCTAATCTGCTTTTAGCATCTTTGATTTGTAAAGGACCTGTAAACATCAAATGGCATGTGATACTGTGCCTAAGTGACACTTGATTTCAGTTCTTACAATTCTATTATTGTCTTAAAATAAAAAGAGCATGATGGATGCTCCACAAAACAACACTAGAAATTATATTTATTGTATCTGTCGTGGGACTAACCATTGTCCTAAAACAAGTTCAGCCACCGAGAGGACAATTCTGTCTTTAGAAAGAAGAAATGCAACCTTTGGCTTCTCAAGAAGCTATATCCCTTCTCCAGTAACTTTCCCAAAGCTTTGACTTAAGGTTTAGGATTTCCAAAATTTGACTGACAAAGCTAAGTGTCCCGTGCCCCCATATTGATGTCATTCATTTCTAAAATTAGCAGCTGAGCAGCTCAGGTTCACTTGGGAAAGAGGAGCTTTTATTTTGAGTTGAACAGGAGCACATACTAAAAATGAACACAGTGAGACTTTCTTCTGGTATGTCTGACACAGATAAAATAGGGAAACTAGTGCAGTGCAACTGCTTTGAATTAAATGGAAAAGAAATTCTATCTATTTGGACATTTGATGTGCTTCCAGAATTTTTGGTAGCCTCACCTGTGCTAATGCTGAGTAATTAAGAGATAAAATGCAATCATGTTAAGTTGTTTCCATGCACAATGTCACACAAGGTCATGAAGTGAGCATGAAAATTCCATTGAGTTGGATAGAGGAGGTTCTAGGATACCTGTCACAGTCCAGTGTGATGTGTTAAGTTGGCCATTATTTGGTGCTCTAGCCACACAAACAAGCTTTTGGATGATGTATTTTGGACTCATTAGATCAAATGTGTCAAGCATTTGAGCTTCTATTACCCAGCAGAGCTTAAATGGATCAAAGTGGCTAAATAATCACCCCACCTCCGCTTAGTATTGTGCAGACAGGAACGTGGGCTGGATGGAGATATGCCATTTGGAATCACGGAAATTGTGTTGGAAATCCACATGAACTGGAGGAAGTTATTTCCTCCTATCTTCTCCATCTGCTAAGTGAGTGGCTTTACTGGGTAGGAGCCTCACAATGAGACTTATCCCTGCAAAAACTAAGGAACCAGGTATGGCTTATGCACAGAAAATACCTCTCACTTTAAAAAACAGCTAACTGAATTTGGTTATCATTCCATTTGTTCTTGTTGTTGTTTAGTTGTTAAGTTGTGTCTGACTTTTTTGTGACTCCATGAACTGTAGCCTGCCAGATTCCTCTGACTGTGGGATTTCCCAGGCAAGAATACAGAAGTGGGTTGCCATTTCCTTCTCCAGGGATCTTTCCAACCCAGGGATCAAACCTGTGTCTCCTCCATTGGTAGGCAGATTCTTTACCACTGAACCAACAGGGAAGCCCAATCCTTCCACCTAGAGAGGAAAAAAATACTCTGTGAAAAAGTTAAATAATATAAAAACACCAAGGCTCAATGTGAGGCCTATCACCACTGTATCAATTCTGCTAAGTCACTTCAGTCGTGTCCGACTCTGTGCGACCCCATAGACGGCAGCCCACCAGGCTCCCCCGTCCTTGGGATTCTCCAGGCAAGAACATTAGAGTGGGTTGCCATTTCCTTTTCTTGTAATTGACCTTTTCTTATAGTGCAAAATCTTCTAAGGCTTTCATTCCAGAAAAGCTGGCCTGGGTGTTCAAACAGCAGTGGCAAGAACATGGGCCTGGTTGAGTACTTGCTACTTTGCAGTTTGTACTGGCTGGCGGTTCTCAAGTTTCTCAAGTTTGGCCCTCCAAACGCATATCAGAGTGATCACTGTCTCCCTAAATCACTGGCATAAGGGAACTTAGAGCAGGTCTCCCTACCTTGGGTGCTGAGATGCTGCTCAGTAAATGCCCAGTGTCATAATCCCACCTTATTTGAGTCTGTTAGAAAAATTTCTTCCTCTGCATAATTTTCTGCACCAAGCTCCTGTTCCCTATTGTGCTGTAAGTCATGAAAGATATTAAAATTACATGGAATTCCTTACCTAGATCTTTTCCCCCATGACACCCACATAGTTATGCAAGTGCAAACCTGAGATAGCTCCTCCAGGTGCTCTCAAGAACCTCCAGGGAGGACGTCCCCCACTCTATTGTGATTACACGGTTGCTCTTCTGTGTCCCTCAGAAAAGGATAGAGAACTCCTTAAGGGTAGAGAATTGTGCCTTGTTCCTCTCTGTATCTTCATGACCTTGCACATTGCTTTGAACATAGTAATCTGTCAATAAATCACTAATTCATCAATGTCGAATATCTCTACCTGCAAGACCGTTATTCACTTATATATTTTCTTTGATTTTTTTGCTCTGGTCTAAGTCTTTTTTTATACTCCCCACCATATAGCTTTCACTCTAGATTCCTACCCTTTAAAATCAGTAGACTTCTAGACCACAAAGCAAATCTTCTGGCTGTACATCCTGTGGTTTTCTGAGAAACTACTAAAAGAACAATTCTTTATGCAAATTAATTTCATGGGAGTGGTCCAAGTATTTTTCTCCTACTTAGCAGTTCAAAATATTTTTCACACACACCTTTATGCAATAGTTTCCTGCCAGGTGGACATATCCAATTCATATGGAAAATTTAGCAGTATGTCTGTGACAGCATAAGAAGAGTCAGAAAGCACCAAAAATAATTATGCTTTTGCATTTGTTTACTGAGAACACATTAGCATACATTATCATGTTCCAGTCCCACAGCAGCAATGCTGGATGAATGGTATAGACATTGCTACCCCATTTTACTATGAAGAAATTAAAGTCCAAGGAAGTGATATCTCCAAGGTCACCTAGCTGGTTGCAACAAAGTCACGAAAATCTGGCTCTTTCAACTCTTTGCACTGTAATGTCCTTTGAACCAAGCTAGGAAAGGAACTGTGTTGCTTAGGTGGAATTTTATAGACAGTAGCATGCAGGGAAAAGAAATAGATGCAAAAATAAGAGCACTGATTACTAGCTCTAAAGAAACCAAACTGTGGGATAATCAAGAGAGAATTTGGAAGAACTGAGCTGTAGAAAACTTTTTAGAAAAGTTGGTTCTGTTTTGTTTGGGTAGAAGCAGGGAGAAAAGCTGTATTCTCATAAAAGCATCTGATCAGAAAGTAAGGAATACACCTTTCTACCGTGTTTCAATAATGTCAGCTTCATCTCTTCACATTGGATCCCTACAAAATTCTATGAGATATCGTTTCTCTGAGAATTCGATTTCTTCTCTGATGGCAATTGGGCAGATGACAGGAAGATGGGTTGGGTCTGGGTCTCCACAAACACCTTACAGTTAAGATGAGAGCACCTAGTTCTTTTTCTACTTAGAGAATGAAAATATATTTCCTCTCCTTGGATCAACTTTTAAGGATGAAAAGCAAAAATGTTGAGGAAGGGAAGAATCATTTAAGGACTGTCTGACCTTTTTGTAGGAATTTTGTGTAGTTTTTTAATAAAAGTAATCTAATTTAGTTTAAATAGCCTAAAGGATTATTTTGTATTTGTTCTTTAAATATTCCTTATCCATCTGTAGTAATACTCTGTTTTAAAGGTCAGTTCATCTGTTACTCAGCCAACGAATGTTTATTAAGGGTCCACTATGGGTCAGGATTGATTGATGAATGAAGAATGACTGATAGGTAAATAGTCTACAAATCTTGCCCTCAAGAAGAAAGATGTTACATTTGTAAGAAAACTGATAAGACCAATAGGGCTGAAAAGCTGTGTTTGTGGGGACCCTTTGTTGTTGTGCTGAGCCTAAGGACATTTTGGACTTTCTAGCACCCAAATAGGGATGAAAGAGACTCTTCCCCAAACCACAGGCCTGCATCTGGAGCTCTCCCCCTTCCACAGCTCTAGTCAAGAACAGTGTCATCAAAAGTTAAGTTTATATACCTGAAATTAACACAATGCTGTTAATCAACTATATTTCAATTTAAAAAAATTTTAAGTGAGATTTAATACTCACAGTTAAAATTCTACCTGAGGAAACGATGACCATGTATTGCTTTATTTTTATTTTAGGAATCTTGGAAAATCAGGACTCAGAGTTTCTTGCTTGGGTCTTGGTAAGTACTCAGGGTAACATGTAGGGGTGAGCTGGGAGGTGGGAGCTTGGAGGGAATACCAGGGAATGATTGGGGTGTACAGCAGGACCCAGTCTTGAGAGAGAAGGGTCCTCCTGACCAACGTTGCCTCACTTCTGAGCATACAACCCTTCTCCTTTCATGCCCACACAGCCCTCTGCCACTCAGGTCCAAGGAGCCACTGTGATCATGGTGTCTTCTAGGGGCCTGTTAAGCAAAAAGAGATCTGATATTAAAGCACATCTTAGAAGAAGAGACTCCTCTGTTAGTATTCCCTTTCTAGCAAGGGTACAAAACCTCATGGCATGTGGGTGTATGCACAATTCACCTGTGACATCATATGAATTTTTTCTATCCTTATCTTCCCTTTCCCTAATTTTCTCATGTTTTTCTATTTTAATGTATTTATATACTCCACTATTCTTGCCTGGAGAATTCCATGGACTGAGGAGCTTGGTGGGCTACAGCCCGTGGGGTCACAAAGAGTCGGACACAACTGAGCAACTAACACACACACACACACACGCACATTCACACATATACTTTTCTAATGTACCTTAAATGCTTTAGGGACAAGATAAATGTTTAAAGACAACTAAGAAGAGATGGCGATTTTAACATCATAAGAATAAATCTGAAATGATAAAATCTGAGTGTGAGGCTTGGGGTGTCATACAGCTTTTAGACATCCCCCAGATAAGAGAAAGACCACTTTGCTGTTGAGGCAATTCAACATCATCAAAACTGTTTCTGTAACCTAAGAGAGTCTAGACCAGGATGGTAGCTGAGGACGTAGTCAGAGGTGGTCAGGTTATAGCTGGTTCTCAAGGTTGAGACTGGCAGATCTTCTGTTGGATTCTATTTCGGTTGCAAGAGAAAAGAGAAGAGTCCAAGATGACTCTAAGGTTTTTTGCCTGGGCAACAGAAAAGATGGAATTGCCACTAAGTGAGATGTGGAAGAATGAAGGAAGAGAGACTTAGGAGGGGAGAGAGCTGATTGATTTGGGACATAGTAAGTTTGAGATACCTATTAGACATCCAAGAAAAGACATACATGTATATAGGCAAAAGGATATATGAATCTTGAGTATAGAAGTGAGATCTGAGCTGGATGAGGATGACGTAGGAGTCATCAACATGTATATATTATATAAGCCATGAAACTGGATAAGAACGTTAAAAGAGTGAGTATAAATAGTACAGAAAACAGAAGAACATGTTCTGTGACCTGGGAAGTCCATTAAGTTGAGAAAATGAGGAAGAACCAACAAAGAACATTGAAAACAAGCAGTGGGATTTTGTTTTTGTTTTGTGTGTTTTTTTTGTTTTTTTTTTTTGTTTTATTCAAAAAAACAGATGAGGAAAACCAGGAGAATAGGGATTCCTAGAATCCAACATTTCAAAGGGGGATAGAGACAAACTCTGTCAATACTGCTCATGAGTCAAGTAAGATGAGGGTCAAGAATTGATCATTCAGTTTGGCTACACGCAAGTCACTAATGGCTTTGAAAAGATCCATCTTGAAGGAGTGAGGGGTTCACTGACACACGATTGGAATATGTTCAAGAGAGCATATAAAGAGGAGGACTGGCAGCGGCTCTTAATGACTATTTCTATAAAGAGAAGCAGAGAAATGGAATGGAAGCTGGACAGGCAGGTGTGGTCAGAGAGTGGAAGCCACATGGAAGAAACGACAGCACACTTATATGCGGATGGAGAAATTCTTTTTGAGAAGGGAAAACAATGGTTAAGATAAGTAGAGGGAAAAGTATCTGGAATGGTTTCTGGAAGACACAAGAGGAGGGTAACATGAAAGAAGGCAGAGTCCATGGGCTTGGAGGCTGGTAGGTGGGTTGACAGGGTGGCAGAGCAGTATCTTGTAAGAAGTTGTTTCCTACTGCTTCTGTATTCTCAGCGAAATCAGAAAGGTCATATCAGCTATTAGCGAGGATGGAAGATTGATGTTGAAAGTTTCAGGAGAGAGAGAATTTCTAGGAGAGTAGAAGAGTGAATGGGAGAAGGCAATGGCACCCGACTCCAGTACTCTTGCCTAGAAAATCCCATGGACGGAGGAGCCTGGAAGGCTGTATGTAGTCCATGGGGTCGCACAGTCGGACACGACTGAGCGACTTCACTTTCACCTTTCACTTTCATGCATTAGAAAAGGAAATGGCAACCCACTCCACTGTTCTTGCCTGGAGAATCCCAAGGACAGAGGAGCCTGGTGGGCTGCCGTCTATGGGGTCGCACAGAGTAGGACACGACTGAAGCGACTTAGCAGCAGCAGCAGCAGCAGAAGAGGGAATGCACCAAGAGAATGCATCAAAGTGGCTAGACAGCCTTAAGGATCTGCTTGAGATTTGTGCTAATAAATTTAAAGACACCATCTCCAAGATTGGGTGTTTCTCTTCCAGTCATGTTCAGCCATGCAAGTCCAGGTGGAGTTTTTCAAGGGCATAAGATAAAAAGAGAGGCAATGATGCTGAGGGTTTATGCAAAGGGGTGATTGCAATGGTGGACTTTGGGGTTGAAGCTGAGCAGGTAGGAAAATGAGACCTAAAGCCAGGAAAAGGGGGAGGCAGAAGGACAATGAAAAGTAGGAAGGATCAGTGAATTGTACATCCAGAGGACCAAGGGATTGTTGGAGTAAGATCAGTAGAGACAGTAGAACAGAAGACTAGAAAGTGGTATGGGGAGGGAGGTGGGAGGGAGGTGGGAGGGGGTTCAGGATGGGGAACACATGTACACCCGTGGCAGATTCATGTCAATGTATGGCAAAACCAATACAATATTGCAAAATAGTAATAATAATAAATAAATAAATAAATAAAGAGTAATAAAAATACAACTAAATCTCTTAGTGAAAAAAAAAAGAAAGAAAGAAAGTGGTAGTTAGAAAGAGAGATTCTTGAAATTCTTGAAATTGAGGTTATGGGGTGTCCTGTTCTTGTTAAAGTCTAAAGCATGTCCCTTGGGAGAGAGTGACTGAGGTTGTGCTGAATGCAAGATAAGTAGACCAGAAGAGGTCAAGAAGCTGAAAGATAAAGGTGTAGGGAAGGATTGATTACCTTTGGGGTCACTGAAATCACTAAAATGTATTGCAAAACTAATATGGGAGAGAGTGAACCAGAGCTAAACTTTTCCTATGAGAGGGACTGACTAGGGATGAGTAAGTGACTGTAACATGGGGGGACTGATGACGTGAGATTCAAAATGGGTTTAATTCAGTTCAGTTCAGTAGCTCAGTCATGTCCAACTCTTTGTGACCCCATGGACTGCAGCACGCCAGGCTTCCCTATCCATCACCAACTCCCGGAGCCTATTCAAACTCATGTCCATTGCATTGGTGATGCTATCCAACCATCTCACCCTCTTGTCTCCTTCTCCTCCTGCCTTCAAACTTTCCCAGCATCAGGGTCTTTTCCAATGAGTCAGTTGTTCACATCAGGTGGTCAAAGTATTGAGGTTTCAGCTTCAGCATCAGTCCCTCCAATGAACATTAAGGACTGATTTTCTTTAGGATGGACTGGTTGGGTCTCCTTGCAGTCTAAGGGACTCTCAAGAGTCTTCTTCAACACCACAGTTCAAAAGCATCAATTTTTCGGCACTCAGCTTTCTTTATAGTTCAACTCTCACATCCATACATGACTACTGGAAAAGCCATAGCTTTGACTAGATGGACCTTTGTTGGTAAAGTAATGTCTCTGCTTTTTAATATGCTGTCTAGGTTGGTCATAACTTTTTCCACCATAGTTGGACCTCAGGTCAAGCAACAGGAGGGGAACACAGCCCCGCCCATCAACAGAAAATTGGATTATAGATTTACTGAACATGGCCCCGCCCATCAGAACAAGACCCAGTTTCCCCCTCAGTCAGTCTCTCCCATCGGGAAGCTTCCATAAGCCTCTTATCCTTCTCCATCAGAGGGCAGACAATGAAAACCACAATGACAGTAAACTAACCAAACTGATCACATGGACCACAGCTTCGTCTAGCTCAATGAAACTATGAGCCATGCCGTGTGGGGCCACCCAGGATGGACGGGTCATGGCAGAGAGTTCTGACAGAATGTGGTCCACTGGAGGAGGGAATGGCAAACCACTTCAGTATTCTTGCCTTGAGAACCCCATGAACAGTATGAAAAAGGCAATGCGGGTTGGGAGGAGGAATTGGGGGGAAGGTTTCTTGAGCTTTGTGAGTATGGAGACTGGATGAAGCAATGTGGTGAATGAATAAAAGATAGTGGCAACTGATTCTGCCCCCTTTCACAGTATAGCAAAAATATTGAAGGCTAATGATGCCTGAGTTTTTCTGATTCTCCTTAATAATATGGTTTGGGAAGTGAAGGTGGTCTTTGTTCACCATAAGACTAAGGCAATTTGACTTTTGCTCAGTTAATGGTTCTTATTTTGTTACTGTTTACTTGTATTAGAAAGACCCTGTAGATTCATTACCAGGGGTATTCTAACCTTAGTTTTTTTTAAGACTGCTTAACAGACATGACTTAGCAACTAAACAATAACAGCAACAACAGCAACAAATGATAAATAGCTATTCACTACTTATTACTGAAAGAAGTTAAGTACTATAGCAATTTAAGAAAATATGGGTTAAGAAATGTAGTGAACAGTCCAGACTTAGAGAATGAATTTATGGTTGCCAGAGGCACGAAGGATGGGGGCGGGGGCGGGGGGAAGGGATAGTTAGAGAGCTTGGAATGGACATGTACATACTACTATATTTAAAATAGATAACCAGTACAGCACATGGAACTCTGTTTCATGTTATGTGACAGCCTGCATGAGAGGGGCATTTAGGGGAGATTGGATACATGTGTATGTATACCTGAGTCCCTTCACTGTTCACCTGAAATGATCACAACATTGTTAATCAGTTATGCTAAGTCACTTCAGTCATGTCCGACTCTGTGCGACCCCATAGACGGCAGCCCACCACACACTCCCCTGTCCCTGGGATTCTCCAGGCAAGAACACTGGAGTAGGTTGCCATTTCCTTCTCCAGTTAATCAGCTATACCCCAACACAAAATAAAAAGTTGAAGAAAAAGAAACAAATATAGTGAACAGTCTTAGACAACTGTCCCATAGAATCAGTACCTATAATGGAAAATATTTCATCAAAAGTACCTAAAAAACTCAACCAAAGGCCCTTAAGACTATAAAAATTTCAGATACCTATGAAGTGCCACATATAAGTGAGTCTCCAGGGGGCAGACTAGTTTTTTAAAACTGTGTATGAGCTGTAGGTATTTTGGTGAATTTTGAAACAGACCTGATTGAGGGGCAAGTCCGGATTTGAGCTTAAGGGTTTTTTCCTAAGAGCTTGAACACTTGTGATAACACATGGCATGAAAAAGTAGGAGGAAACAAGGAAGTTCATGGGATTGACTGGCTTCATTAAAAACAGGTAAACCGGCTTGAATAAATATTCTTTGAGACCTTTTCTGAGCTACTTACTTCTGTAAAACATAGGAGACAAAAAGAAATTCATAGGAAGGAATAATGCACCAACTTTAGATGATTTTTCAGGCTCTGCATACCTCAGCTGTCAAATCCAAGTGCAGCTGGATTTACTGTTGTGAACTTGGGATATCAGCTCAGTTATAACATGCGTTCAACTGAGGCTTTGAAAATTAAGTGTTAAATATTCCAAGCAAATATAGGACTACAGATGTCTTTTACTGAAGTACATTGGAGAAGGACAGGCTGGAAATTTCTCTTCCTGCCAAGCTTCCTTTTGCTAAACCAAGAGCATATGCAAATAGAAGCAGAAAGGTGAAATAACTCAAGGATGAACTGAAGATACATCTGAAGGAACACAGCTCTGTCAACAAAAGAATGGGGGGTGGGAGTCAAGTGGAGACCCAGCTGTGAGCTACTGTGGCTAGATTGGTTTGTAAATACACTGACCCAAAATCAAAGAAATTGATGGGAATGTAGAAAAGCCACCAATGAATGATTGAGCATCATCTCAGTCTAATGGGCAGTGGGGTCATCTTCTGAGAGAGAAAGAGGAGAATTTATGTATTCATGATTCTTCCACTCGTTCATTTTCAGCAAACATTCAGGAAACCAGGTATCATGCTAGCTACAGAGGTTATCAAGATGAAAACAGCAAGGCTATCAAGATGAAAACTGCTCTTAAATTGCTCATAGTGTAATTGGAGTCAGGCATGCAAAAACAGACAGTGCATTGAACGGATGCCATAATGGAGGGTACAGGATGAACCAAGCATGAAGAAGGTCTCCTGGGGAACCTGGAGCAGTTCCACAGGGGAGGTGCTGTTTGAGCTGAGACTTGAAGGGGGTCATCAAGTAGAGAAAAGGGGGGAAGGATGAAAGAAGGAGCAATGTGAGCAATGGCCTGGAGGGAGACCCATGGAGTGGGAGATACTGGAGGAATACTAGTGTCTGTGTAGAACATTGGGAAGGCAGGGTATTGGGAACCACAAGGGCTGAGCCTGGAAAGAAAGCTAGGCCTGATTAGGAAGGCCATCATTTGCCTCACTAAGGCATTGAGCTCCAGTCCTCCAGGTCTCTGGGGTTCCTCCAAGTCCTACAGCCCCAAGGTCTCGGGGAACATCTGGGAGATGAGGTACAGACAGGAGACACATTTGCCTGCCCTCCTCCTTCCATTGCCACCACTTCAGCAAAGCAGCTCTACTTTTCTAAATGTGAATATGAATATAAGATTTTAAAGGTAAATTTAAATGTAGTACTTTAAAAAAATGTTAATGTAGTATGTCATAAATGACTTTGTTTTTTAGAACAGGAGTAGGTTCACAGCAAAACTGAGCAGAAAGAACAGAAATTTCCCCTTACATCATATACACATAGCTTCCCCCACTATCAACATCCCACATCAAAGTAGCACATTCATTACAGTCTTACTGTAATGAATGTATTATTGTTACATACCGAATGTATTATTCATATATATCGTAAATGTGTTATTACCTTGACATACTGTTATCTCCCAAAGACTACACTTATATATATAACTTTGGTGTTTTACATTATGTGGGTTTGGACAAATGTCATAAAAGATATTCGCCATCATAGTATTATACAGAGTAGTTTACTGCCCTTAAAATCCTCTGTGCTCTGCCTATTTCTTTCTGACCTGTAACCCCTGGCATCCACTGACCCTTTTACTTTTTCCATAGCTTTGCATTTTCCAGAGTTTCATGTAGTATGCACATCCTATAGTATGCAGTCTTTTCATATTGGCATCTTTTACTTAGTAATATGCATTTAAGTTTCTTCCATGTCTTTTTATGGTTTGATAGCTCATTTCTTTTTAGTGCTTCATATTACATTTTGAAGGAAAAACAGCATCCTTCTTCCAAAAAAAAAAAAAGTGTACTAAAGCCCTGCTCCAGCTTGTAAAAGCCATTGAAAAACTTGAATCAGGAGTAGGACATGATAAGATGTATTTGAATTGTTTTCTGGAAACATGTGAAAGCTAGATTAGAGGGGGAAAGAGTTGAGCCTGGGGGCAGATGATGAGGCAGTGCTAATAAAGATGGACAGGAAGAAGGTGATTTTTTTTTTTTTTAGCAGGAAGAATAAACAGGACTTAGTGACCTTGGGGTTCAGAATGAGAGGTCTCCGTGAACAGAGTTCCGGATTGGGCATGTGGGTGGACAGGCTGAAATCTCAGCAGGAGGAAATGTAGGAGGGAGCAGTAAGAAAAAGGAAGAAGAGAAGCAGGAGCACCATTGGCTAGAGGAGACCCAAGAGCCTGCCAGCATCAGCTTCAGCTATCCAGAGGACACAGGGAATGCTGGAGAGAGCGCCAACCAGCAGTAAAGACCCAGGAGCTTCTAACAGGGGTGAACCCATGGTTGTCACTGAAGTCACCTGCAAATACAGAGGGCTGAGGTATTTAGACAGTTTTAGGACACCTGCCTTTTGGGGTCTCTCAGGCTGTATGCGCCCTGAGAGCAGAGATCACCTCTGTTTTTTTTTTTTTTTTTTCCTACATCCCTGTTAACAGATCATGTATCTGGCAAGTAGTAGGTGCTCAAAAATAGTTATTGAATAGAAGATTGGGTAAGTGGGTCAATTGCTAAGGAATGACAAAATGCACAGTGGGTAATACTGAAGATCCAGAGAAAGTCAGAAATGATGAATTGCTGGGGTCCAGCCAGCCCAGTTCTTTGGCTTTCTCCAGCAGCGTATCAACACAGAAACCAAGAAGGCCAAGTGGAGCTGGGAGGTGGGGAGAGTGCATAGAGAGAGACCCAACACATGTCAGGGACCAAGGGATCTACTGTATACATAGTGACATGAGTCCAGATTGGGTTGGTACTCAGAGCTCTCACTCCTGCAGATAGAAAGGGCATCTGCCCACACACCTTAGGAGCAGGAAGTCCTTCTGATTCATGCCATAAGAGGTCATACCCCACAGTGGGCAGCTGTTCCTACAGGTGCTGGGAAGGGGCAGACTTCATCCTGTGTCACTCACTCTGAGATATACATGCCTTTATCTATTTAAGAGGCTGACAAGAGAAAAGGCGTGTGATGGTTAATTTTATTTGTCAACTTGCCTGGGCCACAGGGTACCCGGATTGGTCAAACATTATTCTGGGTGTGTCATGAGGATGATTTTGGGTGTGATGAATATTTGAATTTGTACATAAAGCAGATTGCCTCCCTAATGTAGATGGGTGGCCCTCCTTCAGTTAGCTGAAGGCTTAAATACAACAAAAAGGCTGAGTCCCCTCGAACAAGAGGGGACTCCTCCAGCCTGACTGCTTCAAGCTGGAACATCAGATTTTTCTGGCCTTTGAACGCAGAATGAAACATTGTCTTGTCTTGGGTCCTGCGGCTTTTGGACTAGAATTTACACCATCAACTCTTTGCGGCTTTTGGACTAGAATTTACACCATCAACTCTTTTGATCCTCAGGCCTTCAGACTTGTCCTGAACCTATACGTGGGTTATCATGGGTCTTGAGCTGCAGATGACAGATCTTGGGACTTCCCAGCCTTCGCAACTGGGACCCAATTCCTTATAAGAAATCAATCTCTCTCTATGTGTATATGTATATATATATGTGTGTATGTGTGTGCATATATAATTTCTATATATATAAACATATTTCTATATTTTATTATATATTATGTGTGCTAGTCACTTCAGTTCAGTTCAGTCGCTCAGTTGTGTCCAACTCTTTGCGACCCCATGAACTGTGGTACGCCAGGCCTCCCTGTCCATCACCAGCTCCTGCAGTTCACCCAAACTCATGTGCAACAAGTCGGTGATGCCATCCAGCCATCTCATCCTCTTGTTGTCCCCTTCTCCTCCTGCCCCCAATCCCTCCCAGCATCACGGTCTTTTCCAATGAGTCAGCTCTTCCCGTAAGGTGCCCAAAGTATTAGAGTTTCAGCCTCAGCATCAGTCCTTCCAATGAACACCTAGGACTGGTCTCACTTAGTCTTGTCCAAATCTTTGTGACCCCCTGGACTGTAGTTCACCAGGATCCTCTGTCCATGGAATTCACCAGGCAAGAATACTGGAGTGGGTAGCCATTCCCTTCTCCAGGGGATCTTCCCAACCCAGGGATCAAACCTGGATGTCCTGCATTGCAGACAGATTCTTTACCATTTGACCCACCAAGGAAACTCATTATATATTATAATTATATATAAAATATACAAATATTACATACAAAAAGATATATAGCAAGGAATTTTATAAGAAATTATAAGATTCTATTTCTCTGGAGAACTCTAATAAAAGCATTTTGCTAGTTTTGTAAAAACATCACACAGGTGCTTGTGGCACGGCAAATAGGTATTTCTAGGAAGTGATCAAGGTTATGGGCAGATGGGAGGAGCACAGATGAGGGGGTATGTAATCACTTGCTCAGTTTTCAGCTGAGCACATTTGGAACTTCTTGCAGGATACCATCATCCCCTAAGGAGTCCTCCTGGGCTGTTCACTGGTCAGAAGGCATTTTAGGCATTCCTGCCAGACTGGGCTGGGCCTGGATCTAAACAGTGAAGAAAAAGAAGGAACACCTGTGTCTTCAGGGCCCTGATTTCTACAAACCTCAAGGCAGTTAATTCCAAGGCAGAGCAAACTGATTCCATGATCATCCTGTTCTGTGTTTATTCAGACAGCCCTCTCACACTTCATCCTTGAAGGGATAGAGTCATAAAGTAAAATATTTGACATCTTGGAGACACTGAGTCTCTCAGGAGGTGTGTCTTCTCAACTCTGGCTGCACAGCAGAATTACCTGTGGTGCTTTTTACAATGCAGATAACCAATCTCCACCCAGACCTTTTGAATAAGAGTCTCCCAAGGCACAGGTGAGTCTCCCAAGGCACAGGTGTTTTTAAAAGACTGTTCCGACAATTCTGAGGCAGTTGTAGCATTGGAACTCATTGTCCTCACCAGATAGAAGGTGATAGTGATGTACGTGGACTGGTGACTGGTGAACCAGGCGGTGGCTACACTTTCTATCTGCCTAGCTGGCTGCTGTACTCAGGCCCAGGCCTCGGAGCTGACCAAGGCCTCTCCACCTTCTGCAGTCGCCAAGAGGAAAACCTGCCCAGCCCAGGGCTGGCCTTGGGGCTCTCTGGAGCCTATGTCCTGGGGAGGCTCCTGGAGTCGGCAGGTCGAGCTCACCTCCCCTTCCACTCAGCACCTGACACCTGGGCCCATCTACTTTGTACCCTGCCCTAACTAAGGGAACTTTCCAGAGCCAAAGTGGATAGTAAGCCCAAGCCACGTGGGCTTCTTCTTAATGTGTCACTATGTGCAGAATGTGCTTCTGGCTGTCTCCCTCTGCCTTAGGGACGCTCTCAGTGCACTAAGTATTTTGACCACTAGGAAAACATGAGATGAAATGTTTAACATGGGTGATATAATTTTTGTGACACCCTTCATGATTTTCATTCTTGCTGTTAAGGCCGATATAAACTGGCCACTTCTCATATAATTATAATAACATAACAGCAACAACATTAAGTATTTATAAAGTGCCTCCAAGAAACGAGAAGCCAATTTAAAGGGCAATTTCTTCTGTCAGAGAGTTTACCAATTTTTCTGCATAACACAGAGTGAACTATCTTAAGACCATGATACCCACAGAATTTAAATGGTGCATGAATATTAAACATATAACAAGTGAATTTTAGGCTTGTCACTTCTCCTGAAATGTCTACCTTGAATAAATGCCATGGTGCATACACATTAAAAATGAAGAGGCATTTATATATTTTTTAAGTGTTTTAGAATATTTCTTTTAGGTTTTCTACTTTGATAGATAAAATCCTTCTTCAGAATTGTTGACGAGTTGGTTGCCTTCTGAATTACCAGGGGCTGCCATTCATGTGCTATGGCTTCCCTCATAGAGGGTGTCAGGAGCTGAGACACAGCTGGGGTGACAGATGGGCAGCCTGATGCTCCACACACTGTAAGTGTTAGGTTCAGGGAGGAACTGGAGAAGAGAAAGGAGAAGAGTCTACACAACCCTAAGTTCACACACATGCACACACATATGCACACACACACACACACACACACACACCCTCATCTCCCTCAGTGCCATTGTAAAAAGATGAGTAGCCCTCATTTGTTAACCTATGATCCAAAAATGAAACAAGTAATTGCAAAGCCATCAGATACTAGGGGAGGCTAAGTTTTCTCCAGACTCAGATATGGGCACTTTGTTGAAACTGATGACAATTTGTAAGCAGGGCTTCACAGCTGTGAGAGGGAGAATTAGTTTTTGCAGTCATCACCCACTTTACAGATGAGAAAGAATCAGGAAGAGGGGAAATGTTTTGTTCAAGGTCAGTGATAGAGATGACAGAGCCCTCATTTCCTGCCCCTGGCCCCTCCACCAGCCGCCACTTCACCTGCCTCCAGTCTCCACATGCTCATAGTCACTGCCATCTCCACATCTCTCTTCCTTGAAATGAGAGCAGCTGGGCCAGGCATGTAAGGCCCCTGCCAGCTCTAACAGTCGTGATATGAGCAACAGTCAAGTTCCCTGTGACTCCAGGGTGGCAGCTGGGGGAACATGCCTTTACTCTACTTTAGAACTAGAAAATTTCAGAGTTTAAACAACTCCTCGCATCACTCTCCAGAGTAGGCAGATAGAGATCCATCAAAGCTCCACAGACAGAATGGGGGTCAGAATCCATGGTCCACGACCAGGTGATCAAAAGACTTCAAAGTGAGAAGGCAGCTGAGTGCAAAACATTTTGTTTTTGTGTGGATGCCCTGAATGACTTTCCCTCCCATACACGCAGCCCTAGAGAGCTCATGAAGTCCTGCTGTAGCTCCTGTCTTCAGGAAACACAGTTGTGTACATGCCCATCTGTTCATATTATTCACCCAGAGTTTTCCCCGTACAGTCTACATTTATAGAGTACATTTGTAAGATTATTTTCCTATACTTTTTTAAAATTTTAATTGGAGGATAATGATTTTACAATATTGTGGTGGTTTTTGCTGTACATCAACATGAATCAGCCGTAGGCATACATGTGTCCCCTCCTTCCTGATGAACAGATAAGGAAGCTGTGGTACATATACACAATGGAATATTGCTCAGCTATAAAAAGGAACACATTTGAGTCCGTTCTAATGAGGAGGATGAAACTAGAGCCTATTATACCAAGTGAAGTAAATCAGAAAGAGAAAGACAATTATCATATATTAAGGAATATACAGGGAACCTATACTCTTTAAAAAAATTTTTTTTTCTGGCAGTGCTGCACAGCATATGGGATCTTAGTTCTCTAACTAGGGATAGAACCCACATCCCCTGTACTGGAAGGACAGAGTCTTAACCACTGGACTGGAAGGGAAGTCCCGCCTATACTCTTTGCAGTGTAAGAACCCAAATGAAAGTTTCAATTTTAGTCAAACATGCAACTGAGCTACTCTAATAGTGAGGCTAAAAAATGAGGGAATCAGTTGGGGTGCCGTCCTCTTGTGCAGGTGGGGCTGTGCTTCTGGTGTGCTTGGATTCATCGAGGCAGGACCACGGGGAAGGCAGCATTAATGCCTGAGGTGTGCACTGCTGTGGGTCAGCACACTGAGGGGAAATGTGTGGAGATTTGGATATAGGCCTTAGAGGCCTCAGCTGGATGAAGTTAGGAATAAAATCTCAGTTATTTTGAGAACTATTGCATGTAAATTAGTCAGGAGCCTTCTTAAGTGAACGGAAAACCCAGCTCAAACCAAAGCAAAACCGTCAGCTTAGCCAAAACCAGAAATTTTTAGGCTCATAGGGACAGCAAGCCCAAATGACTTGATCCAGGGATCAGACTGTGAGCTCTGCAAGCTGAGGGTTGGTTCCATTCTCACGCTGCCCTCAGAGTGACAAGACGGCTGCACATACTCCAAGTGTCATATCCCACTGGCTTTGACTAGCTTATGTATCTATCTCTGAATTAGTCATTGAAGAACTTCGGGCAATCAAGAATCACCCCTGAAGCAGGGGAAGGGTTTAAATCCACCTCCAACCACAGAATGAGATTCCTAAAGGAAATCTAAAGGGCTCTTGCTTAAAGTGTTCTCAGTTCCTCTGCTCTTGAGTTAAGAAAAGAGACCTTTGGATCCTAAAATTCCTCCCCGCACTTATTTTAGCTTATCTGAGCTTTTTCTATGTTGTTGGTGGCCAAGGTTGAATTCTCCCAGACTTTCTGTAGCTGAAGTATGCTCAAAGTCTGCTGGGTCAGCTCTGCTGGGTTACTTTCTGCCACCTCTGTTTGCCTAATGGACAAAACTTTTCTCAGCAGGGTAAATGCAATATGTAGCTTTGCCTTTTTAATACTTCCCCTATCGTGTTGAAGGATCAGTGAGACCTCATTTACAAATAAAAACTTCATCCTAATACCTGAGTGATGACAATATGCAAAGGAGGACCTCCAGGAGGGCGCAACAGAAAATACCATCAATGCTCACTTTGCATCTGACAACTAATTAAAACGAGAGGAGGAAGAGGCTCCCCAGCATTCAATTACAGAAAATGCCTGAAGTAATGAGCAGCAGCTACATTAGAGCTGACAGTCTAAACAGGGGGATTTCTTCAGGTTGAAGAGAAGGAAACCGGAGATGAAAGTCCTGGCTTGGATCTACTTGCAATTTTTACTGGAAACAAGTTTCTTCTTAGTCTCTGACTCTGTCTCACTTCCCATTTCTCTGCCTTCTGCTCTAGCCACCCTTTCCTTTGCTCCGTTCTGAGCAGAAACTGTAGCCCAACTCAGCTGACCTGCTTCAAATATCACTCAGCAGTGATACTTGAAGTGCTGCTGGCTGAAGAGAGGAGCCAAGATTGACCCTGAAACTCATTTTTGGAAGTGATCCTCTGCCCGACTTTGTTACCTGTCACACCATTCCTGTCGCCTTCCCTTCCAGCACCTTTCTGGCAGGGCTGGCTGGCTGCCTGGGTCCTGCTGGTGGATGGGCTGCCTCAGATGCCACCCATGTCTCAGCTTGAACTCTTAGAGGGCAGAAACTGCAGCTGATTCCATCATCCCTGGAAAGCATGGGACCTGCACTCCTGTCCTTCATTTGTGTGTCCAAGGACTGCATGCAAGGTGCCAGACACCATGCTGGGGAAACAAGAAATACACCCGAGCACCAGCGGCTGCCCTCACACTGCAGGGAATCGGGGAGGAGCAACGACCTGATTCCCAGGCAGGATGAGCTCCTTGCGCTGTGTCCCCAGAGGACACCATGAATTTATACTTGCTGGTGATGGCTTTTTTAAGTCTGACTTATTTCCTGCTGGATTATCAGTTCAGAATGCATGCTTAAATCAGAGAAAGTACTCATTTATGATGCTCATATATACTTATTTATGGAATGAATGAATGAATCACAGTGTGACCAGTGCTCTGAGAGAAATATGAAGGTCTATGTTAACTCATATGAGGGCTGCCTAAGAGGAGATCATGGGAGGCTCCCTGGAGAAAGAGATATCTGAACTGAATGTGAGAGGATGAGTTAGAGTAGAATAGAGCCAGGTCAAAGAGAAAATAAGGAAAAAAGCAGTCTAGCAATGACAGAGGTAGAAAGAGAAAGAGAGGTATGACTCTCACTTACACTCTGGTAGAAGACACTGAAATGACACCTTTGATGAAGTGACTTCTGGGGAATGGAGAAGGTGCTGACAGGGGTAGTTAGATGTTGAAGGATGAATAGGAACCTGTCAGGTGAATTAGAGAGAAAAAAGCCACAGGCATTCCTTTAAAAAAAAATATCCACTCGCCCCTTCTCTCAGATCTAGGCTTGATGATTGCTTTCCTGACCATCCACATCTAGCTAGAGGCTTCCTGTTAGTTCTCACCAGAACCTCTCTTACCAGAATGTGGTATTTTTCTGTCTTCCCCACTGACCGAGAGCTCCAGGAAAGAGAAACCATTATTATTATATATTTGCCTCTTTGACCCCACCATCTGGCCTGACCCTGAAAAATTATGGAGCTCAAGTCTGGGAGATAGTGAAGAATAGGGAAGCCTGGCTTGCTGCAGTCCATGGGGTTGCAAAGAGTAGCGCACAACTCAGCGGTTGAAAAACAAGTATTTTCTACATGAATTGATAAATAAATTTCAGGAAGAGAAGCCTTGGAGTCTAAACCAGCATGGCCTGGAGAAAGAACTACATGGGAGAGAAAGTGATGAGAGATGACTTTGGAAAGATTATGAAGAATATTGGCATATTCATGGCATATTCCATGCCATGAAGCTTGGAATTTATTTGTTTTGTGTTGAGAAGTCACTGAAATATTTCAAGGTGTTGTTTGGCCAGATGCGTTGTAAGAGGCCCATTCTGGTCGCTGTGGTTACACTGCAGACAGGAAGTTAGAGAGGCTTGGGAATAGAGGCAAGGGGACAAGCTGCAAATGACTCAAATATTCTCAGTTTTACAGAAGATTAAATGTAACAGTCAGTTAATTGCCCACTAACTGTGAGCCCAGTTCATCACACTGTGAGCTTCTACACAGAGCCTTTGCAGAATACCTAGGGGGGCTGTGAAGTAAATGAGGCTTGACCAAATTAGCAAAAAACTGGTAAAGAAAATGTATAAGGAAGTGTTTTTTTTTTTTAAGTATAAAATAAAGTATCTGAAGAAAAGAACTATCATAGGTGTCAGGGTACTAAGTTTCAAAGATTGGGTAAAAAAACTTTCCCAATTTCCTTCTTTAAGGAAAATAACAGAGATAAATGGAAACATTTTAAATGGGAAAATAAAAATCAGACAAATATGAAGAAATAAGAAGTGAAATGTGGGTATAAATTAATGAAATAAAGTAGAATGCAAGCAAAGATAAGATGCAGCAATGAGAGATGGTAATCAGTGGAGTGGGGGCCCTGAGAAGGAGCCAGGGATGGGCCTGCAAGAAACAGCCTTGGGAAGACGAAGGGACCCTCTTCCACAGGGACAGGAAGAGGGAGGAAAGGACGGGTGTTGTCTTAGTTTGTGTTCCCTTAACTTGGAAGCCAGTGTGGAGTGCACGCCCACCTGAGGGTGAGGAAGGTAGGCCATTCAAATACCGGAAGCAGCTGGAAGCCCACAGGAAAATGGGCAAGACCCCAGTCCCATATGCTATGGGTAGTTTGCCAAATTTGGTAGCAAGAAGTGGAAGGGTTTACAGTTCATTTCTTTTATATTCTCTGTGAAGCAGGAGGTAGGTTTATCTGGTGACATTAAAGGAAGAGGAGGTAGGACTGAGTTGAGACAAATAGGGCAGGTTTGGAAACTAAATGGGCAGGGGTTAAGAGCTAAGAGCCAGAGGATTGGTGGGCTCTGTGTATAGTTACTATAGACCAAGAATTTACAATGCATGGCTGCAGTTTGTGATGTTCTCCAGCACAGCTCAGCATCTTGGTTATAGGTGATGAGTAGCCGGACAGTCAGATTCATCTAGGTGTAAATTTTTGCCAGGCAGGTGAAATAAAGAAATAGGGAAATAATGGAGCTGAGAATAGGGCAAAAGACTCTTCTAAATGATGAAACATGTCATCTAGCCATTCTAATCTCCCTGGTTAAGGAAGAACTTGATAGAATAGGTGGACGGGAAGAAGGTAAAGAGTCTGAGGACAGAGTGTGTAGGGATGTCACTAAACAAACAAAATCTGCAAGAGTGAGAGCTTGTAGCATGTGAAGGCTTATGACCTGGCCTTTAATGCACTTCTTTGGAATACAAATGAGGCACACTTCTACACATGGTCTCTTGTGTGCGAGTTCAGTTCTGCATTTCATAGCACCTTTGTGGTCTTCTATTTCCACCTCATCAACCATATACCATTTCTTCTAATAGTCATTGCCTACATTTTCTGAGTTTTATACTTGAGAGTTTACAATATCCAGGGTGTGCTAAATGTCTGTAATTTCTATACCAGTGTGACTTTAAGAAGTCTGGGCACTCTATTCAGGCACTTTTGTGGCTTCTGTGTTGATCTTCCAATTGACCTACTGGAGACACAGGGAAAAGGCAGTGGACTCTCAAGTCATTCTGATAAGAGAGGGGAACAAGGACACAGAATATTGGAAATGCATTTATGCTTTTCTTTGGAATGAGCTTTGTATTTCTTTTGGATATGGGTGCCATAGTCATGAAAAATCAAGAGTTGTCTAGAGATAATGAAATTTGTAGGAACAGTATAATGATCTCATAGCCCATCTCTGACTAGGCTTTAGTTAAGCTTTTGACTTCCCATAATGAATTAATCATTCTCTATAGCACTAGTGGGAGAAATTCTGCCCTGACTCACCAAACCGATATGTCTCACTGGCACCTTATTCTTTCAGGATTGGTGGCCCTTGCAATCTTGTCCCAGAAAACAAGACTGCTGATGCTCTTTTCTGTTGCCACTAAGCTATTTTTGTTGCAGTCATTTACTTCCACTGGGATTTTTGCAGAAGGTTAATAGTGCTAATAAAAATGAAAGGCAAAGCACCAAGAGGGCATCTTGAAAGAATAATCTGTAATCCATTTGTGTGGTCAGGGCTGAAGACTCTGCAAGGCATTACCATCTCCAGTTTGGGGTCAAGACCAACTTTTACCTCCTTTATTGAATTTTTTTTTTACCCTCTGCAGGGTCAGTACTTACTGTCTCTTTTCCTACCACTCTGGGTTCCCATCGAACTGGGAGCTTGCAGAGGGATTGAGTCCATTTCAATGACCAGGTCACAGCTCTGGCTGTCATTATAAAGTCACCTGAGAGCTTTTAAAAATACCTGCCCAGGCCCTTCCTCAGATCAACCAGACTAGAATGTTCAGGGGAAGCATGGCATCAGCTCCCAGGTGGTCCTACTAACCGGGCCAGAGTTGAGGATGGGCAAACTCTGCTTCCTGGCTCCCCACCCAAGTTACTTGCTCATCAGATGGCCAAGTCCACCTTGGAAACTTTGAGCACCTAAGAGATTTTGATTCCCAGGCAGCATACAGGACACACAACCAGAGAGCAGAGTGGATGCTGCTTTTGGTGCCCAGCGAAAAAGGAAAGGTGTTTATGTTTCATTTAGCTTTAGTCTATTAAAATTCAGCATTTCACAGCATTTTCAACGTTTTAGTCTACTCATCACTCTCCACGTGTCATTTCAAATGATCCATAATATAATAAATAGTAAAGTTTTTGAGATTTGTTGAGATGGGTAGACTAAGAATTCATACAGTCCAGCGTTGACTTTGGCTTTCACTACCACCTCTGGAAAGGTCATTTATCTTCCTATGGAACTTCTTTTGCTTTAAATAGTATCTCTTTAGAAGATAAGAAGGAAAGTAACATTTAGTGAGCACCTATTGTATGTGCAGTCCTGTTCTAGACACTTGATATATGCTATTGGAATCATTAAGAGCATGGACTGTGAAGTTTGTCTGCCTGGGCTTATATCTCAGCTGTCACCTCCCTCGCACCCCCACTACCAGTAAATAAACTCAAATCAGAGTGGTTGTGAGTTCCAAATGAGATTGTGTCTATAAAGTATGTAGCACAGTGCCTGGCACAATGTAAGTTATAGAAAAAGTATTCCATCATCATCTTATTTTGTTTTCACAAGAACACTGGAGTAGGTATCAGTATCTATTTTAGAGATGAGTCAAGTCTCAAAGGTGAATCCAGCCACAGACATACTCAGCCTCATGTGTATCTGAAAGAAAATGAAAATGCCTACCCTTCATGATTTTTTTAAAAAATTTAAAAAGCAGACGAATGGATAAGAACGCTGTGGTACATATACACAATGGAGTATTGCTGCTGTTGCTGCTGCTAAGTCGCTTCAGTCATGTCCGACTCTGTGTGACCCCATAGATAGCAGCCCATCAGGCTTCCCCATCCCCAGGTTTCTCTAGGCAAGAACACTGGAGTGGGTTGCCATTTCCTTCTCCAATGCATGAAAGTGCAAAGTGAAAGTGAAGTTGCTCAGTCGTGTCCGACTCTTAGCGACCCCATGGACTGCAGCCTACCAGGCTCCTCCGTCCATGGGATTTTCCAGGCAAGAGTACTGGAGTGGGTTGCCATTGCCTTCTCGCAATGGAGTATTACTCAGCCATTAAAAAGAATACATTTGAGTCAGTTCTAATGAGGTGGATGAAACTGGAACCTATTATACAGAGTGAAGTAAGCCAGAAAGAAAAACACCAATACAGTATACTAATGCATATATATGGAATTTAGAAAGATGGTAACGATAGCCTTGTATGCGAGAAAGCAAAAGAGACACAGATGTATAGAACAGTCTTTTGTACTCTGTGGGAGAGGGCAAGGGTGGGATGATTTGGGAGAATGGCATTGAAACATGTATAATATCATATAAGAAATGAATCGCCAGTCCAGGTTTGATGCAGGATACAGGATGCTTGGGGCTGGAGCTCTGGGATGACCCAGAGGGAAGGTATGGGGAGGGAGGTGGGAGGGGGGTTCAGGATTGGGACCATGTGTGTACCTGTGGCAGATTCATGTTGATGTATGGCAAAACCAATACAATATTGTAAAGTAATTAGCCTCCAATTAAAATAAATAAATTTATAGTAAAAAAATTAATTTTAGGAGGCACTGAGTAAGATGTGTGAGAGAGTTGATCTGCACAACTCAAACCTGTCTGAGGTGTTGGAAAGGCAGTGACAAACAGGACAGAGAAACTCCCTGTCCTTGTGGAGGGCAGGCTGAGCTCCCTACCTAGCCTTCAGAAATCATGAGGGGTTGGACACACCAGACCATATAGTACCACCTTCTTCTCAGTTAGGTACTCTTTTTCTTACCTAGTTAATAGAGAGTTCTAATTCTTCATGGTGGGTAACCTCTACAGTTCTTGACTAATCACAAAATGATCGAAGATGGAGAGTCTTCAGGAGGTTATCTTTGCTGCCCCAGAAGTTTCTTCTGGACACAGCCACCCTAGCTTCCTAAAACCAGGACTCCTGGTGCTAGCAAAAGGAGAAATAAATACCAGCACTGCTTTAAGATGGAAAATGCAAGTGCTTCTACCATAATGACTCCTAAGACCCAGGCCAATGTGCCAGCCACCCTTCAGAATATTCTGTCATTGTGTATACCCACGTGGTAGCTGATGGATACCCAAGCCACAAACTTATGTAAGGGCCACAGATAAATTTATTCAGATTTACTCATTTCCAAGCAATGAATAAATGAAAAGAAAACCATCAGGCAATAAGAGAGTTCATCAAACATTACTACTAGTATGATCAGTTCTCTGCTGTTCTTGAATTCATTCATTCATGAAACAATAAATCCCCCTCATGCACCAGGCTTTATGTAGTTTCTAGGGATACAAAGATTATCCTAAGATGTTAATTGTTTTGAAAATGTCTCAGGGTAGCCTGTCCTCTGTGTTTGAGAACTGGATTGTTCTCATTAACTATTGTTGATGCGGAAACGTAATTTTTATATTCCTTGATGCTTCTGATTACCTAAATCTCTAGATAGTGTTCTGTACAGTACGTTAGGAAATTTCATTCCATACCTGTAAAGCTGGGACTGTGTGGTTATATTACTGCCATTTCCTCAATGCCAAAGCCTGGATGGGAGCACCAGTGTCCGGGTGACACTGCCAGGAGCTCTTCTGGGCTTCTTCCATACCACAAGATAGTATACTCTCAGGATAGTACTACACTCTCAGTAGTATGCTCTCAGTATACTGTTACACTCTCAGTATAGTACAGAATATCCTTTCAAAAGTAAGGGACTCTATGTAGAGTTTGGATTAAATAGGATCCCCTAAAACTTAAGGTATACAAATGTGGTTTCATGATTTAGTATTGCTTGCACATTTTCTTATTTAACATGATACATTTCTACATACAATTACTGAAAAAGGAAGATCTCTGTAGCATAGTTAGAAATAGAGAGTCAGTGCATAGAAATTTTCATGCATAGTTCCACAAAAAATGCTAAAATACTTCATCTGCTTGATACGGCTATACATTTTCTCATTAGGAAAAGGACATTATAGATTAAAAAGAAAAAGCTGAAATCATTAACAGCTGGAAACCATCAAGTATGGATAAAATAAGCTAATCTTTAAATGTAAATTCATAAAGCTACAGGGAAGCATGGGAACTGGGGTTAATTTGAATGTAATAGGTTTGAGAAGTTTTTGAAAAATCTTTAGGTTTTTGCTAAATTATCCCTTATTTATTTCCTCAGTTTTAATTTCTCTACATTTCAAAAACTTCTCAGTCAAAGAGTTTGTGAACACTTTGTATTATATTCCAACTTTGAGTTTTTGTTAGTGATACTTAATACTGTGAACATCGTGAAACTTACAACACAAGAGGGAGAATTTGAAAGGACTGTTATAAAAAATTTTTTTCATTCTTTTTCACAGTATATTATCCCTATCTTATTTTCACGAAGAGAGTTTCTTTGCCTCACTATGGAATTAAAATTTATTTCCTAACATATCCTGATAGTCCTATGAACACACATTTTTAAATGTACAGTTACACCAGAGTAACTCAAAATTATTACTGTTTGGGGGAGAATAACTCACTGAACTATCAAAGAAATATATCCCTGCACAAAGATAAAAATTTGCCATGAACTTTTTAGAGATAAAAGTAAATGTAAAGGAGGTCACCTTGACTTTCAAACCTTGACAGCAGCATTTTTCCAGAGAGTTCTTATTCGTAGTAACTTACTATGGAAAGGCAATGTATAAAGCCAAGAATGAAAATATGTATTGCTGTATTCCAGGTCACATGCTAGGAGTTCACAGAAAAAGAAAAAAAAATACGTATATATATATGCTTTCAACCTTAATGATAGATCCTACTTTAGAATAAAACATTGAAACTATTTCAATTTGTCTAAAAGAACAGAAATTACCATTTAGCCCTAGTGTCCTGTAGTGTCTAATTTTATTTCAACACTGTGTTATTTCACCTGTGTTACTATTCTGTACATTTCTTTCTTTAATTATAGTTGATTTATTATATTATATTGGTTTCAGGTATATAGCATAGTGATTCAATATTTTTCTAGACTATACTCCATTTAAAATCATTATAAAATATTGACTATATTCCCTGCTCTATAAAATATATCCTTTAGCTTATTTAATTTATACACAATGGTTTGTACTTTAATCCCCTACCCCTTTCTTGCTCTCCTCCCTTTTTCTCCCTCCCCACTGGTTCGTTCTCTATATCTGTAAGTCTGTTTCTGTTTTGTTACATTCATTTGTTTATCTTATTTTTTAGGTTCCACATATGTGATAGCATACAGTATTTGCCTTTTTCTGTCTAACTTATTTAACTCAGCATAATGCCCTCCAAGTCTATCCATGTTGCTGCAAATGGCAAAATTTCATTCTTTTTTATGGCTGAATAGTATCCCAGTGTGTGTGTGTGTGTGTGTGTGTGTACACACGTATATATACCACATCTTTGTCCATTGATTTGTTGATGAACAATTACTTTGCTTCCATATCTTGGCTCTTATAAATAATGCTGCTCATAACATTGGGGTGCATATATCTTTCTGAATTATTGTTTTCATTTACTTTGGATATATACTCAGGAGTGGAATTGCTGGATAATATGTTAGTTCTATTTTTAGTTTTTTGAGGAACCTATGTTCTGTTTTCCACAGTGGATATACCAGTTTACATTTTCACCAATCATGTACTAGGGAGAAGGGTATGGCACCCCACTCCAATATTCCTTGCCTGGAGAATCCGCATGGACAGAGGAGCCTGGTGGGTTACAGTCCATGGGGTCACAAAGAGTCAGACTCAGTCGAGTGGCTAAGCATACACACACAGTCATTCTGAGAGGTATGAGGTGATATCTCGTTGTGGTTTCAATTTGTATTTCCCTGATGATTAGTGATGCTGAACATCTTTTCATGTGCCTATTGGCCATCTGTATGTCTTCTCTGGGAAAATATCTATTTGGGTTTTCTGCCCATTTTTTAGTCAGGTTATTTGTTTTTTGTGTGTTTTTTTTTTAATATTGAGTTGTATAAACTGTTTATATATTTTGGCTATTAACCCCTTATCTGTCATATCATTTGTGGATATTTTCTCCCATTCTGTATGTTGTCTTTTCGTTTTGTTGATGGTTTCCTTTGCTGTGCAAATGCTTCTAAGTTTAATTAGGTTCCCTTGCTTATTTCTGCTTTTGTTTCCTTTGCCTGAAGAGACCAAAAAAGTATTGCTACAACTTATGTCAAAGAGTGTTCTGCCTATGTTTTCTTCTAGGAGTTTTATGGTTTCTGGTCTCACATTTAGGTCTTTAGCCCATTTTGAGTTTATTTTTGTATATGGTGTGAGAATATGTTCTAATTTTGTCCTTTTACATATCCAGCTGTCCAGTTTTCCCAGCACCACTCATTTCTTATACAAGGGCTTCCAAAAGAACAAAATGAACATGGCACATTAATGCTGTATGCTGGTTATAAGTGCCCTGGAAACTTTGCTGTAAGAAATAATTTTCAACATGTAAATATTAGTACAAAAAGATATGAGAAACTGACCAAGGAACCTTGGGCAATATACTAACAAAATATAAACACTGCCTCTTTTCCATGTTCAGGAAATAGGAAGAGCTATAATTTGTTAGAATCTTTGTTTATGAATAGATTTCCCAATAAAGCAATAAGAGTTTTTTTAAAATAACTTTTGCTTCTTATTATAAAAGTAATAATATTCATTTCAATAGTGTGGACAGAAGAGTAAAACTCCCTGGGAAGAAAAACTCATCAAAGAACTTTTGGTTTTATTTTATTTAAGAATTTCCTAACAGGCTCAAGGTGCTAAATCAATTCATTCAGGAGTCACATCCACATGAGAAAATGGAAGGAGCTTTAGCCATGGATTTACATTATTATGTATCATTAATTCTAACATCTTAATGCGGGGAGTGGGTCATTGTTTTCTGGGGAAAAGTTTAAGGCACTGAAATTACGTTCCTATGCTATGTGTACAGCAGCTCCTGCTTTATAGAACAAAACTGCCTCTTCTAAACTTCTTGCTCCACCATCCTTCATCCTGCTCCCATCGTTACTGCCTTGTCTTTAAACTTTACTGGTCAGAGTAATGGAGAAACTGAACAAAACGGTTCCAGGCAGATTTGCTCTGAAACAAATCTTAAAATGGAGCTAGCAGCATCCCTTGGCACTGAAAAGTACTTTAAATCAAAGAAAGAAGGAAAACCTCAAATATTTGTGCCTTCTCTATAAGGATCATAAAGGATGTAATGTCAATCCTAGCCATTTAACCCTCAAAACCTCCAGCTTTCAGACACGTATTAGAAAAGTCCACAGACTTTTCTAGAAGACCCAGCCCTATCCCAACCATGCCTAAGCTAGGATTAGGCTCCCCTCTGCCTTGTCCATTGGTACACTTTGCCCCTGTGTACTCTGTATGGTACACTCATACTCCCAAGGATACACCCAAGAATTCCTTCATTGACAGACAACTACAGCTCCTTATGGTTCAGCTCTCAGCCCTGGCTCTGAAGTTCTTAAGTGTTTGAGAGCTTACAGTCCAGAATGGCTCTATGCATGAGGTCTCCTGGGAAGAAAAGATTTAAACTGTCCTCAGATGGAGTTGGGAGAATCTGGGAGCAGGGATATGGCCCAAGGGAGTGGCCTGTTCTTCTTCCATTAGAGGAAGTTTAGGGGCAGAAATAGATGTAAAGCTTACCATAAGGAAGGTTCAGTAAGGAAGCATTTGGCAGAGAGGAATGTCAGAAGATTCATGGAGCAAGATAGTGTTTGGTTTCAGAGCATTCAGAGCAAACACTAGACCATACCATTTGGTTGGAACAGGACAAACGGGGGAGATGGGGAAGTCATTACCAGAAGAGAGCATGAGGCTGGGGAAAACCATGCCCTTGGATACCCCACCCCTAACCAACCGTGGAAAGTCATTTTTCTACCCCTTCATTTCCTCATCTGTCCATCTGTGGAGTTCTTCAGATCTTGCAGAGCTGCCCGTGAATGAGAATACTTCTTAAAGCACGTGTCCTCTGCCTTGAGGGCCCACTTTTGTTCTGTGTAGACATTGCCACTTCCTTGCCTCGTTGCCTTGCTATTTCAAGCTCTTTTATAAAGTACAGATGTGAAAGCAGCCCTTCATCGCCACCTCCCCCCAACTCCCTGCTCAGACCTTGAACAGTATTATTGGCTCTTGCCAGAAAAGGTAACCAGAGTAAAAATGTAAAGGCTAGGCTGTCATCACTTCTGTTATCCCAGGCCAGATGCTCATTAGCAATACACTGAAAGCCAAAAATGAGAGACCAGGCTGCAGCTTGGATCCAAAAATAAAGGCCAGGCTTGGTAGAGAACATCGGCAGATGCAAACCAGAACAACAAAGAATGCTTTGTCTGTACCATTTGAAAAAGATAGAGCCATGAGCTGTGTCCCACATGCCCAGACATAGGTCTTCATCCAGTTTGTCTACCATGACCGCAACGGGGTTGCTCAGAACATTGCTTTGCTACTTAGCCATTCACTCTGCTGCCTCACCAGTAGGAAGACAGCTGTATTCCATGCCCTCTGAGAAGGCACCAAAGGCGAGAGCCAATTCTTTACCTCTGTTACCTCTCTGTACATCTCAGGCCCATTTTCTGAGACTTTCTCTCAGGCCAGATTTCTAGGGTATCTGCTTTCTGTTTGTTTTGATCCTCCATCAATATGAACTCACTTAACCCAGCTTATTAAAAGAGCAGCACTCTTTCCACACCATATTGTGATTAACAGTGGGAAGTTGGTTAAATCCTGGCTCCAACTCCACCAATTACTGATTTATGGACTTTAGACATGTAAATTAACCTAGAAGAGACCATAGGCAAGACATTCTCTAACTTAAATTGCACCAATGTTTTCTTAGGTCAGTCACCCAAGGCAATAGAAATAAAGGCAAAAATAAACAAATGGGACCTAATCAAACTTAGGTTTTGTGCAAAGTTTTTGCACAGCAAAGGAAACCATAAACTAAATAAAAGACATTTTCATTTTGGACTGGGAGAAAATATTTGCAAATGAAATGACCAACAAGGGCTTAATTTCCAAAACATGTAAACAACTCCTATAATTCAATTAAAAAAAAACAATTGAAAAATGAGCTGAAGACATATATTGATGTTTCTCCAAAGACATACAGGTGGCCAATAGGCATGTGAAAAGATTCTCTTCATCACTAATTATCAGAGAAATGCAAATCAAAACTACAATGAGGTACCAGCTCACACTAGTCTGAATGGCTACCATTTTAAAATCTTCAAATAGTAAATGATGGAGAAGGTGTGGAGAAAAGGGAACCCTCTTACACTGTTGGTGGGAATGTAAATTGGTGCAGCCACTATGGAGAACAATACAGAGGTTCATCAAAAAACTAAAAATAGAGTTGCCAAATGACCCAGCAATCCCACTCCTGGACATATATCCATACAAAACTATAATTCAAAAAGATACATGTACCCCTATGTTCATAGCAGTATTGTTTACAATAACCAAGACATTAAAACAACCTAAATGTCCATCAACAGATGAATGGATAAAGAAAGTGTGATATTGTGTGTGTGTGTGTGTGTGTGTGTGTGTGTGTGTGTGTGTGTGTGTGGAATGGAATGGACTGGGATGGAATATTACACAGCCATTTAAAATAATGAAATAACACCATTTATAGCAACATTGATAAACCTAGAGATGATCATACTAAGCAAAGTAAGTTAAAAAGAGAAAGACCAATACTGTATGATTTCACTTATATGTGGAATCTAAAATATGACACAAATGAACATATCTATGAAACAGAAACAGATTCACAAACATAGAGACCAGACTTGTGGTTGGAGTGAGGGTTGGGGGAGAAAAGGTTTAGGAGTTTGGGATTAGCAGATACAAACCATTATATATGGGATGGATAAGTAACAAGATCCTAATATATAGCACAGGGAACTACATTCAATATCCATAAACCATAATGGAAAAGAATATGAAAAAATATTTACGTGTATAACTGAGTCACCTTGCTGTACAGCAGAAATTAACATAGCATTGTCAATTAACTATACATGAATAAATTTTTTTAAAAAATAGAATGATGGTCTTCAACCCTGGATGCAATTAGGATTATCTGAGGATCTTTTAAAAATTCTGATGCTGGGGTCCTGTTCCCAGAGATTCTGATGAAACTGGTCTGTTGAGGAACTAGGTCAGTAGAACCACTGAAAGTTCCCCCAGGATGTTCAAATATGCAGCCAGGCTTGAAAACCTCTGATCCAAGATAGTGAATCAAGGAAACAACCAACATGCTGCACATGTTCTCGTGTTCGAGACATTTCTTTCAGGACTGGATGCCTGAGTTTTTGAAGTGTTTGTTTACTGATTCAGTGAATGACTAAGTACCTACTATGTGTCAGTCTTCACTTCAGTGGCTAGAATTAAACACTAAGATTAAACTTGGTCCCTGCCCTCAGGACAGATGCAATCTGGTGGGGGGTGTCATATGTGAAAAAAAAAAAAAAAAAACATGTAGTTACAATGTGATGTGGTTGGTGTGGTAATAATGCTTTGTTCAGAGTAGCTGAATGGAATGAGTTCTTCTCCCTTCAAAGCCTAGACACAGAATCACAAAATCATAGTAATGAAGAAAGGTTAAGGCCCCAAATTTTGTGTGTGATGAAACTTGAAATCCAGAGGTTGGAACTTTCCTGGGGTCACACAGTTAATGCAGCAGAGATCTAGAGGAGAGGAGTTGTTAAGGAAGTGTGGCAGCACTAGACTCTGAAGCTGAAATTCTGGGTCCTGAAGAATAAGTAGAATTTGGATCTAAAGGCATAGGGAAGGGTCTGATTCTCAGAAGACTCTGCCCATAGCTCAGAGGGGAAATGCACACAGGAAATGCCCTGGCCCTTACATAGGAGCTGGCCAACAGCTTATCACCTCATCCTCCAAATCAGCCCTGGCTTGGATTCACATTCTCTTTCCTGCCTTCCATGAAATTTGGGGGCACACTCCCACCCCCAGTTCTACCTCTCTCTGGAAATAATTCTATTCGAATGAGATAGTGAACACATTAATTTTGTGCAGGATGTAGTCTAAGTTCAGTGAGAGCTGCAGTTTGCATTGCCAACCTTAAATCTTTCAGTGATGTAACAGATGAATAACTCTAAACACCTCTAGATTAAATACCTCTCAACCATTTGGTCAGCTTTCACTGCATTAACCTGGAATCAATGTGTGCTCTATTTGCCAGACTTAAAAATTGTTAAATGCAGACTGCAGTGCATTGAATTGGCTCTGCATTCTCCCCTGGTTCTGACCTTGATGTTGTCCTTGAAGTCTCACCTTCTCTCACACCCTATATCCCTTTAATCAACAAATCCTATTGCCTCTCCTTCAAAATCTATCAAAAACTCAAGCACTTCTGACCATCCTCAATTCCAGCACCTCAGACCAAACCACCTTCACGTCTCACCTAGATTGATCATGATAGCCTCCTCACTGGTGCTGATGCCTCAACCTCAGAGGTGAGCTCTCAACACCACAGCACAGGTTCCTTTTGATAGAATCAGACTGTGTCTCTTCTCTATTCAAAATTCCTCTCCAAAGTCCTTCTTATGATTAAGATCACTCTACGCAATCTGTTCCCCATGACCCCACAGACCTCATCTTCTCTTCTCTGGCCATCGGTCTCCTCATTGACCTTGAACATGCCGAGTAAGGTATTCCAGATTGTTCCCCCCTGCTAGAATGTTCTTCCTCAAGGTAGCTTCTTAACTAGCTCCTTAACTTTCTTTGGTTCTTTTTTCAAAAGCCACTTTCTTTGTGAGAATTATCTGGTCACCCCATGTAGAATCTCAACACCCACCCCCTGACATTTAACTACCAAATCCCACCTTATAAGCATGACTCTCTTTAACACTCATCAATCAACTTACACATTTCATATTTTACTTATGAAATTAACATTCATAAATAAATACCATATATTTAGCTTGTTTTTCTCATTATTTTGTCTTGCCTCTTAAATCTGCTGCTCCATTATGGGAGAAATAATATTCTCATTGTTGTATCCTTATAATTTAAGTACAATGCCTGGCACAGAGTAGACTCAAATAGTGGACTTGTTGAATAAAAGAATGAATAAAAGTTAATTGTGATATAATAAATACTATAATTGCATTTTTATATTGCCTTCTTGAATATATCTAAAACATAAGCAAGTCAAACTGCAGTATAGAAAATAGAAGCTACCAAATCTACAACCCTCAGTTCAGTTCAGTTCAGTTCAGTTGCTCAGTCATGTGTGACTCTTTGTGACCCCATGGACTGCAACATGCCAGGCTTCCCTGTCCATCACCAACTCTCAGAGCCTACTTAAACTCATGTCCATCAAGTCAATGATGCCATCCAACCATCTCATCCTCTGTCGTCCCCTTTTCCTCCCACCGTTAATCTTCCCAGCATCAGGGAGTTTTCCAATGAGTCAGTTCTTCACAGCAGGTGGCCAAAGTATTGGAGCTTCAGCTTCAGCATCAGTCCTTCCAATGAATATTCAGGGTTGATTTCCTTTAGGATGGGCAGGTTGGATATCCTTGCAGTCCAAGGGACTCTCAAGACTTCTCCAACACCACAGTTCAAAAGCATCAATTCTTTGGTGCTCAGCTTTCTTTACAATCCAACACTCACATCCATACATGGCTACTGGAAAAACCATAGCTTTGACTAAATAGACCTTTGTCAGCAAAGTAATGTCTCTGCTTTTTAATATGCTGTCTCAGTGAGTTCAGTTCAGTCACTCAGTCATGTCCGACTCTTTGCGACCCCATGAATCATAGCATGCCAGGCCTGCCTGTCCATCACCAACTCCCGGAGTTCACTCAGACTCATGTCCATTGAGTCCGTGATGCCATCTAGCCATCTCATCCTCTGTTGTCCGCTTCTCCTCCTGCCCCCAATCCCTCCCAGCATCAGAGTCTTTTCCAATGAGTCAACTCTTCTCATGAGGTGGCCAAAGTACTGGAGTTTCAGCTTTAGCATTATTCCTTCCAAAGAAATCCCAGGGCTGATCTCCTTCAGAATGGACTGGTTGGATCTCCTTGCAGTCCAAGGGACTCTCAAGAGTCTTCTCCAACACCACAGTTCAAAAGCATCAATTCTTCGGCGCTCAGCTTTCTTCACAGTCCAAATCTCACATCCATACATGACCACAGGAAAAACCATAACCTTGACTAGATGGACCTTTGTTGGCAAAGTAATGTCCCTGCTTTTTAATATGCTATCTAGGTTGGTCATAACTTTTCTTCCTAGGAGTAAGCATCTTTTAATTTCATGGCTGCAATCACCATCTGCAGTGATTTTGGAGCCCCCCAAAATGAAGTCTGACACTGTTTCCACTGTTTCCCCCCATCTATTTCCCATAAAGTGATGGGACCAGATGCCATGATCTTTGTTTTTTGAGTGCTGAGCTTTAAGCCAACTTTTTCACTCTCCTCTTTCACTTTCATCAAGAGGCTTTTTAGTTCCTCTTCACTTTCTGCCATAATGATGGTGTCATCTGCATATCTGAGGTTATTGATATTTCTCCCAGCAATCTTGATTCCAGCTTGTGTTTCTTCCAGTCCAGCATTTCTCATGATGTACTCTGCATAGAAGTTAAATAAGCAGGGTGACAATATACAGCCTTGACATACTCCTTTTCCTATTTGGAACCAGGCTGTTGTTCCATGTCCAGTTCTAACTGTTGCTTCCTGACCTGCATGTAGGTTTCTCAAGAGGCAGGTCAGGTGGTCTGGTATTCCCATCTCTCTCAGAATTTTCCATGGTTTATTGTGAGCCACACAGTCAAAGGCTTTGGCATAGTCAATAAAGCAGAAATAGATGTTTTTCTGGAACTCTCTTGCTTTTTCCCTGATCCAGTGGATGTTGGCAATTTGATCTCTGGTTCCTCTGCCTTTTTTAAAACCAGCTTGAACATCAGGGAGTTCACGGTTCATGTATTGCTGAAGCCCGGCTTGGAGAATTTTGAGCATTACTTTACTAGCGTGTGAGATGAGTGCAATTGTGTGGTAGTTTGAGCATTCTTTGGCATTGCCTTTCTTTGGAACTGGAATGAAAACTGACCTTTTCCAGTCCTGTGGCCACTGCTGAGTTTTCCATATTTGCTGGCATATTGAGTGCAGCACTTTCACAGCATCATCTTTCAGGATTTGAAATAGCTCAACTGGAATTCCATCACCTGCACTAGCTTTGTTTATAGTGATGTTTTCTAAAGCCCACTTGACTTCACATTCCCGCATGTCTGGCTCTAGGTGTGTCTAGGTTGGTCATAGCTTTTCTTCCAAGGAACAGTTGTCTTTTAATCTCATGGCTGCAGTTACCATCTGCAGTGATTTTGGAGCCCAAGAAAATAAAGTCTTTTACTGTTTCCACTGTTTCCCCATCTATTTGGCATGCAGTGATGGGACTGGATGCCATGATCTCCAATTTTTTTTGAATGTTGAGCTTAAAGCCAGCTTTTTTCACTCTCCTCTTTCACTTTCATCAAGAGGCTCCTTAGCTCCTCTTCGCTTTCTGCCATAAAGATGGTGTCATCTGCATATCTGAGGTTATTGATATTTTTCCTGGCTGTCTTGACTCCTGCTTGTGCTTCATCTAGCCTGGCATTTTGCATGATTTACTCTGCATATAAGTTAAATAAGCAGGGTGATAATATACAGCTTTGATGTTCTCCTTTCCCAATTTGGAACCAGTCAGTTGTTCCATTCCCCGTCCGAACTGTTGCTTCTTGACCTGCATACAGATTTCTCAGGAGGCAGGTAAGATGGTCTGGTATTCCCATCTCTTCAAGTGTTTTCCACAGTTTGTTGTGATCCACACAGTCAAAGGCTTTAGTGTAGTCAATGAAGCAGAAGTAGATGTTTTCCTGGAATTCTCTTGCTTTTTCTATGATCCAACGGATGATCTAAACCCAAATTGAGGAACATTCTGTCAAATACTTGATCAATGTCAAGATTATGAAAGACAGACAAGGAAAGACACAACAGAGGACACTAAGAAGGCATGAAAACTTAATGCAATGTTGTGTCCTGTATAGGATCCTGGAACAGAAATAGAAGACAATGAAATTTAAAGGTCTGTAGTTTAGTTACTAGTACTGTACCAGTGTTAGTTGGCCAGTTATGATGATTGCACCCGAGTGATGTGAGATGTTAAAGGGCCAAGGAGGCAGCCTACCTATAGAGATATGGCAGTTAAACTGTCGGAGTGGGGGTTGGGGGGTGGGTGTTGAGATTCTACATGGATGACCAGATAAGGTTCACAAAGAAAGTGGCTTTTGAAAAAAGACCCAAATGTTACTACTTCTGAATATCTAAATATTTCTTCACATAAGCAAGGAGATCATTTAAATGATAAGCATGTTTCCTTATGCTTAGCAATTGCCCAGTAAACCACCAACGAGGTAATTAAGTAACCAAAGACAGAGGGGTGTGTGTGTGTGTGTGTGTGTGTGTGTGTGTGTGTGTGTGTGCGTGCATGCATGTGTGTATAAAGCCAGTTTTCATTTTCTTTTTACATTTTACTGATCATTTTCTATGATCTGATAGGTATGCTAAGGGCCTCGAATAGAGGTTTTCAAAGCATGTATTCCTTTGTACACAAAGGAATTTCATCAGAAGACACAATAACAGTTCAAAGTTCTCTTTATACTCTCTCTGCTTGAAAAAGTTAGAAACAAGTGTCAGTTAAGTAAAATGATCTTCTAAATAGCATCTCACTAATTTGAAACGTCACAGTGAAATAATCATATGCCATCCTAGGTCTCAAGAAGGTGTGTTCTCATTAGAGGCAGAAAAATGATCAAGGAAACTGCCACAGAAGTTTTCTGAGAATTGTATTAAGTAATAAACCACCTTAGATCTTGCAAAGAGGGGTAGCAGAAATAAAATCACACAAGTAGAATTTTCCTGTCTGAAAAACTGCCACTCAGTCCTTCTCCATCCTGGGGGAATACATCCTATTTGTAAGTGTCAGCTCTTCCTCGTGGTTGGTGGTGGACCCTGCCTATACTGTGCCCCTCTAATCCCCAGGAGCCTTGCAGCGAGGGACAAGGACTTTCCCCACCCTTCTCCAGGAGAGGGCACAGCTATGTAGGTATAGGGGTGAAGAGAAACACATCAATCACATAAGGGTTAGAACTGAAGACTGTTGATGAGCATTTTTCATGTTTCTATAAATCAAAATATACATGTTTATTTCATGGGAAACTATCCCAGTACTTTGTACATTAATGATAGCCAAAAAGCCAATTCAATTCAATTTAACCAGATAATTATCAACGATTTTCCAAGGACTGTTTTATTCTAAGACTGTGGAGATAAGAAGATAAATGAAATAAAGCCCTATACCTCAAATAGCTTATGCTCTAGTAAAAGATTTAAAGTTTGTAAACAAATAACTATAAAAGAAATAAATAACAAATGTTTAAAAGGTCAGGGAGGTAGCCTACTTAAATCAAATAAGCTGAATGGAAGAATGACAGAATCCCCAAAATGGAACCAGACTCTTCATTTTTACTAAATTATGGTGTGGCTATGTGTGTGTGTGTGTAATACCTATATTTTATTTTATATTTAAAAATTTAAACTCAAACTGAAAAAGAAAAACATTTATTATTGTTGTTATCATATAATTCATTAATGCTCTGACATGGAATCAGAAACCTGATGTCTTTTCTTCTGTACCAAAATGTCAGCCAGGTCTATTTACTGTAATGTATGGTATGAAGCCTTAAATATGTAAACTAGTGTTGGTAATATTTTTCAGATTAACTTTGGAATAAAACTGCTCCTAAACATAAGCTTTTCCCAACATGGCTAGGTTCTTATAAGGAGGGTTATATCCTCCAAGATGGAAATACTATTCTAGCTTTCAATGTTGCCATAGTATTCAATACCATTTTGTAGTACAGTTTGGTAACTTCATAGCCTTTCATCTGTACTATCAAAAATTAAGAAAGGTATGGCAGAAAGTGAAGAGAAACTAAAAAGCCTCTTGATGAAAGTGAAAGAGGAGAGTGAAAAAGTTGGCTTAAAGCTCAACATTCAGGAAATGAAGATCATGGCATCTGGTCCCATCACTTCATGGGAAATAGATGGGGAAACAGTAGAAAGAGTGTCAGACTTTATTTTTGGGGGGCTCCAAAATCACTGCAGATGGTGATTGCAGCCATGAAATTAAAAGACGCTTACTCCTTGGAAGGAAAGTTATGACCAACCTAGATAGCATATTAAAAAGCAGAGATATTACTTTGCTAACAAAGGTCCGTCTAGTCAAGGTTATGGTTTTTCCAGTGGTCATGTATGGATGTGAGAGTTGGACTGTGAAGAAAGCTGAGCGCCGAAGAATTGATGATTTTGAACCGTGGTGTTGGAGAAGACTCTTGGGAGTCTCTTGGACTGCAAGGAGATCCAACCAGTCCATTCTAAAGGAGACCAGTCCTGGGTGTTCATTGGAAGGACTGATGCTGAGGCTGAAACTCCAATACTTTGGCCACCTCATGAGAAGAGTTGACTCATTGGAAAAGACCCTTATGTTGGGAGGGATTGGGGGCAGGAGGAGAAGGGGATGATGGAGGATGAGATGGCTGAATGGCATCACCGACTTGATGCACAAGAGTTTGGGTGAACTCCGGGAGTTGGTGATGGACATGGAGGCCTGGTGTGCTGTGATTCATGGGGTCGCAAAGAGTCGTACACAACTGAGTGATTGAACTGAACTGACCGAAGCTGAATAAGCTGAAGAATTGATGCTTTCGAATTGTGGTCCCAGAGAAGACTCTTGAGAGTCCATTGGACTGCAGGGAGTTCAAATCAGTCCATACTAAAGGAAATCAACCCTGAATTTGAACTGTGGTGTTGGAGAAGACTCTTTAGAGTCCCTTGGACTGCAAGGAGATCCAACCAGTCCATTCTAAAGGAGATCAGCCTTGGGTGTTCTTTGGAAGGAATGATGCTAAAGTTGAAACTCCAGTACTTTGGCCACCTCATGTGAAGAGTTGACTCATTGGAAGAGACTCTGATGCTGGGAGGGATTGGGGGCAGGAGTAAAAGGGGACGACAGAAGATGAGATGGCTGGATGGCATCACTGACTCGATGGACATGAATCTGAGTGAACTCCGGGAGTTGGTGAGGGACAGGCAGGCCTGGTGTGCTGCGATTCATGGGGTCACAAAGAGTTGGACATGAGTGAGCAACTGAACTGAACTGATGCTAAAGCTGAAGCTCTAACACTTTGGCCACCTGATGCAAACAGCCGACTCATTGGAAAAGACTCTGATGCTGGGAAAGATTGAAGGCAAAGAAGGGGGCAACAGAGGATGAGATGGTTGGATGGCATCACCGACTCAATGCACATGAATTTGAGCAAACTCCAGGAGATAGTGAAGGACCGGGAAGCCTGGCATGCTACAGTCTATGGGGTCACAAAGAGTTGGACACAACTTAGCGACCGAGCAACAACAACCTAAATAATGCTGGTTTGTTTTCTTAAAGCATGAAATCCAGTATTCAAAGGCCCCATTTTGGAAATTAAATTTCAGGTCACCATTTTCATATCTGGGAACTGACTGCAATGTTGAAAGAGTGAACCAAATTATTCTTTAACAAATGAATTTTCCAAAGACTATGTTGCCAGAACTGAGAAAAGCAAGGTATTTGTGTAAATTATTCTGAATGTCCCAATAGAAAACTATCCACAAGGTTTTGAAGACTTATAATGTCAGCAAGAAGCTTGGAACTTTGAGCCAATCTTTGCTGCTAAATGAATATGGGACTGCTTCCTTTGATGATATGAACAGTTAGGGGGAAAAAGCTCTCCAAGATCACAGCACAAGTAAGCCAGCAAATTCATTAAGCAAACACTGACCTGATTTTTCTCCAAGATATAGAAGAATAGCTGATTCATGATATTAATTACCAAATCCATGGCTTGTTTCCTTTTAGCTTTTTAGCCCAAAGCCATTCCTGATAAATGAGGAAATTAATGGACTTATGCTTACTGCCCCTTTAAAATACTGCCACCTCAGATCTGTTGTTTGACAAGTCCAAGCTTAACTCTGCCCTTTGTGAGAGCCTGATCTGTAGTAACACAATTTGGAACACTGCCTTGTATATCAGAGAAGGCAATGGCACCACACTCCAGAACTCTTGCCTGGAAAATCCCATGGGTGGAGGAGCCTGGTAGGCTGCAGTCCATAGCGTCGCTAAGAGTTGGACACGACTGAGCGACTTCACTTTCACTTTTCACTTTCATGCATTGGAGAAGGAAATGGCAACCCACTCCAGTGTTCTTGCCTGGAGAATCCCAGGGATGGGGGAGCCTGGTGGGCTGCCATCTATGGGGTTGCACAGAGCCGGACATGACTGAAGTGACTTAGCAGCAGCAGCTTTCTATATCCAATGGTCTGAGACCCTTCTCATCACAAAGTAATTTTGACGTTTTGCCTTGCAGAGACTCCTTGTTCAAAAATTCTTTAACCCCTCCAAAATTCTCAAAGCATCACAAATAAATATAGCTAATAGTGTGCTGCTACTGCTGCTGCTAAGTCACTTCAGTTGTGTCCGACTCTGTGCGACCCCATGGATGGAAGCCCACCAGGCTCCCCCGACCCTGGGATTCTCCAGACAAGAACACTGGAGTGGGTTGCCATTTCCTTCTCAAATGCTTGAAAGTGAAAAGTGAAAGTGAAATCGCTCAGTCGTGTCTGACTCTTCCTGACCCCATGGACTGCAGCCTACCAGGCTCCTCCATCCATGGGATTTTCCAGGCAAGAGTACTGGAGTGGGGTGCCATTGCCTTCTCCAATAGTCTGCTATTATTTATATATATGAGCTCATTTACTGCAATAGAAAATGCGACCAATAATTTAACTTATCCTGAAAGTTCTCCGCCAGATTTTCAACATGCTGAGCAGCAATGTTTCTGATTATAGGAAAATTTGCAAGTGCTTGTTTATGCTCTGGAGACATAATTTCTGCTACATTCAAAAGAAACTCTTTTGTAAAAGTGTTGTCTGTAAAACGGTTTCATTGCCCAGGCAATTTTTTCACTTAATAGAGAACTGCACTTCACAGCAGATCTTTTATTTTATTCTCATTCAAAACAAACACTGCCATTTCTTCAGTCCATCAAGTTCCCAAATGCCCATCTTTTCTGTACAATAGCAGTCATGGCTTATTTTATTATGGTGACTTAAGTTGTAATTTTTCTGTTGTAAACATTCTTTGTTTATAACAAAGAATTTTGTTGGAAATTCTTCACATCTACCGAAAAAGTGCACCCCTATTTTTTCTTGAAATACTGAACTCTGTTTTTTAGGAGATACACAAGTCCCCTTTTCTCTAAATTTTACAATAAATAAATAGCAGTAAACACATGGGCGTAAATAACAACTGCCATTTGATCTCAGTGTTGAAAATACAAAGAAAGGTGTATGACCTTTGAATAAACAGGGAGGGCATCTCCCCCTCAGATTCAGGGCATTTCGTCTATGTGGGGACACTGATCCTCTGTCATTAAGAGAAGCTAGAAATCAGACATTTGAAAGAAAAATCTCCCAAGATTAAGCAGATTAATCTCCTAAATTATCAAAATGTTGGTAACTTTTATTAAAATACCAAGTGGGACAACATTGTTCTTGCCAGGCACAACAAATCTGCAAACTGAGAGCAATCTGTAAATCTCCCGTTTACAACCTCTGGGGATGGAGAGAGTACCAGTAAAATAATATATATCCTCCCTTTGTTTAGTCCCTAAGAACTAAGAAGAAAAAAGGTACAGTTACATCAACATGCTTCTATTGGGGTATGAATCCAAATACCATAATTAATTTTGGAAATTTACTGATGAGGTGGCAAAATGCGGTGAGAAAGATATCCTCCTCGAAGCCCAGCACATGTGGGGAATCCTGAGTATATCACTTATTAGTCTGGTTGATGCTAGCTAGCTAGAGTCATCATCTAGAAATTGGGATAATAAAATTACCTTGTAAGTTTGTTAAAATTCGTAGTGATGAAAGCATGCATGTTTCTCAGTGTACTATTGGCATTTGGAAGATGTTCCATAAATGGTAGCTATCCTGTTATTGCAAAACATAAGTTTCCAACAACATTTCTTTGTTGCCCCCAAATATGAACTGTGCCCAGTCACCTCCTGTCACCCCTCCCTCTCCACATCGTGTTCCCTCACCTGGCGCAGAAGCCCACGCCACAACTCATCAGCCCACTCAAGTGTTCTACTCACTTGCCTCGCCTGCACTCTTACCTGTGCCTGGAATGCCTGTTCCTCCCTTCTTCATTCATCTACTTCCTTTGAGACTCAACCTCTTCTCAGAAGTCTTTCTTGAGGGCCACCTCTTTCCAGTCAGAGTAGAGCACTCCTTCCCCTCCTGCCTTGTATTTGCCTTCATCATATCATTTGTCAACTGTGAGGGCTTCCCAGGTGACTCCGTGGTAAAGAATCCTCCTGCCAATGCAGGAGATGTGAGTTTGAGCACTCAGTCAGGAAGATCCCCTGGAGAAGGAAAGGGTAACCCACTGCAGTATTCTTGCCTGGAAAACCTCATGGACAGAGGAGCCTAGTGGGCTGCAGTCCACAGGGTCACAAAGAGTCAGACAATGAATTAGCGACTAAATGACAGCAGTTGTCAGTTGTGAGCTCTTGGAACAGAGGAACTAGGGCAATCACCTCACTATACTGAGCACGTGAGTGCAGTGCCTTTGCCTGGCAGGTAATTAGAGCTCAAAAAAAAAGGATCAAGGAGAGAATTATGAATGAGTCAGATGACTATAGACCCGAGAGGCAATAGCCCACTCAGTGCCTGATTCTCTCTTGCTTTACAAATGCAGATCTTTGGCAACTGGTTATGCCTCTCCTGCTTGCCTTCCCAATCCTCACTCAGCAGCCACTGCCTCACTCAGCAGCCACTGCCTCTATCCCACCCCAAAGCCAATGGGAATTTCCATTCTGGAGTGGCAGGTCATAAGAGAGGGAAAAGCTTAACTGTCACCCCTTGCAGCTTGGAAATGGGGACTGGAAGAACCTCTGAGAGGGTTCCTTTTGAAAGGGAATAGAGAACACAAAATAGAGTCCCTCACCGGAGGCAAAGGCAAGGAAAATTTGACCAAAGGTCTTCCCTTCCCTTTTAGAAGTGCTAACTTCTTAGCCAAGTGGAAAGAAAATGAGTATGCAGTGGACGCAGGCTTGCGGCACTGCCTTCTTACACAGCAACATATATGGTCCTAAATCAGAAGAAAAAGCTTTTAGTAGACAGGGCTAATACTAGCATATACTGGGCCTTTAAATGAAGAAAAGACAAGCAAAGGGATGCAGATCGCTGCTGGAGAACTTAGTGACAGAAGGAGGATGGGCAGAACTTCCTGTCCAGGTACCTTCATGAGCAACCTACTGAAGTAGCCCCGATGTAAGAAAAGTGTTTTCCTTAATGCACAATAGTAGAAAAATGATTATGAATAACATGCAAATATTTATTCTTTTTCAGGAACATGGGTGACATTTGGAGGTCAAATTTCAGATGAGGTGAGTTCCTTTTGTCTTCAGTTATGCTGATCATAGAAAATACAGAGCAAACTATATTTTACAATACAGTTTCTGAGATTCTAGTATTTTAAAAGGATAATATTTTAATCACTGGAAATGACTAAGATTGACTCAGAGATTATTTTCCACTTTATCTTGCTTCCTGTATTTTTCACATTTAGACTATTAATAGCCCTTGAAGCTGTCAATCTACTAAATGAGCAAGCTCAATAATTAGAGGACAATCAATTCTGGAATTAGTGTTTAGTAACTTTATGAAAAGATTTTATTGCTGGCATGTGTATACATATGTGTTTTATCTTCATCTAGACCAACTGGTCCCAGTTTGCATTGTTCCCATTTTAGTATTTCTCAGTCTTAGGAAAACTGGGTCACCCAGACTTGGGCAAGTTAATTCAACCTCTGTTCCTCATTTTTTCATATGCAAAATGGGAAGTTCTGTTGAAAATATTAACCATGTTATGCATGTCAGACATTTATATAGCCCTCTGGCTAGTAGGTTGCAGACACTAAATAAATGGGACCTATAACAATCGTATTCACTACAGCACTCCTTTACACCTTCATTTACACATTCAGAATGGTTCTTATCAAAATGATAATTCTGACCATTGCCGTTAATGATTACTTTCATGGCATAAGTGAGCTATGGAGGCGTTGAGTACCAACAACTTCCCTGAAGAAACCCCTCAAGTCCCTCCAAGCCTTCCTTGGCTTCCTTGATACCACTGAGAAGTCAGGGATAGTGCATCTAAGTGGATATACTCACTGGGCTTCAACTCACTCTGCATTAACTAAATTTGTTAACATTTACTTTTACCAACAGTTGCCACATCAGTAAAATGCAGATGATGGCCCCTAAGATTAATGAAGGGCTCAGCCTGGTGCCTGACACAAGACAAGCTCTTTTTAAGGTAGTTCTTACTACCATTCCTAAGGAGACACTTAGGGAGATAAAGGGTCTTTTCCACAGCTCACAAGGTCACCCTGTTATTTAATAGATCAATAGGGAGGGGTCTTATCTTCTTATTTTTGTCTGTCTGAATGCCTGTTCCCAGTATTGGGCATAGGTAGGTCATCACAAAGGGCTTGTTACAGCGAAGAGTACTTGGGAAGCAGACTTGAGGTGGAAATTAGCCTGCAGAACAGTTATTAGGAAGCTGGGCTGTGATGCAGTCTCAGCAGTGACCTCAGCTGACCCCATGGAGATCTCTGAAGCTCAGATGGCCCTGCAGAGTTGTCCCAAGTTGGGGCAAGAGGAGTATTTATATCCCTTGTATGACCAGTCATTGGACAGAGGCTGCCCTGGCAGGCAGGTCTGTCCCTGGGCTAGGTGACTCACGTTAGCCAACTGCTTTCTGATGACAGCATTCCTAAGAGCTGGGGAAATATTTCCTTGAGTTCTAAAGGAGGACCAGGGTGGTCATCACCAGATCCACTCCAGGGCCATCTCAGGAAAGGAGAATTGAGGCAGCACAGAGGCAAGTGCACAGACATCAAAGCGGATGCAGGCTTCAATCAGATGCAAAATAAGTGATAAGGAAGGAGGGAGGTCTAAAGTTAATAATCCACTGTATCTTGCATGTGCATAACCTCTTATTGGCTGGTATGGTACTTGGAGCGGAAAAAGACAAAACACCTTCCCTCTCAGAGCAGAGAAGTCAACTGTAAGCATATTATTCCCCTCTTCATCTTTGCTCTGCCCTTGATAGTGTCTGCTCTCTGCTGCAATGAGCCCAGCTTGCCCAGGTCAGAGTACGAAGGGCCAGCCTCTGAAACAAATCATTTTAAAATTATGATTCTAAAAACTACACAATAAAGCTGTTGTGAATGACTGCAGAGACTTTCACCTCAATGCAGACCAGACAAATAGCTATTGTCCTTCTGGAGAGCAGCTGTGGCTCTTCCCCAGGGCCCAACAGAGACATTGCCAGCAAGGAAGACAGGAAACACAGCCAGACCACAGTCACTCCCACGGCTGAACTGGTCAAGTTAAACTATTTCCATGAGGCAGTGGAGGCACAAAGCCAGTACTAACCTTAATATGCTGAGTGAGATCATTATCAGTGCCACCTTGGGAGGTGGTGATGTCCCCATTACTGTGTGAGTTCAGCCATTTATTGAATAGCCACTTGGCAGGAATGCTGTTAGGCTTCTTTCAATTGCAGGTAACAGTAAATCCAATTCAAACTGGCTAAACAAATAGGGGAAAAAACTATTTTTATTTTCAAATTAGAAATGCAGAGTTGGAGCAAGCTTCCAGGTTGACTCAATCAGAGCCTCCGTTGCATTTCCTAGTGATTCTCCTGAGCCTGTGTTCCTTTGTATGTCAGCTTCATCCATACAAAATAGTAAGATAGTGGCAGGCATTCTAGATCTCAGTTAGAAAAGTAACTGACTTAGTCCTATGATTTCCTTTATTCCATGTTCAGATCTTCAGATCTCATGATTGGGAAATGTCTTATCATTTAGTTCAGCTCTCCATCCAGGATCCTACATCTTAAAATTTCTCCCTAGATGAGATTTATTATACACATTTCCTAATAATAATCCATTAGTATGACATATGACATAACACAGGGATGATATACAATACAAGGGCAATAATCTCTACAGTATAGGGCATGAGACTTCCCTGGCAGCCTAGTGGTTAAGACTCCATGCTTCAATTGCAGGGGCTCGGGTTTGATCCCGCATCCTGTACTACCCAGCTGGGGAAAAAAAAAAAAACCCAACATGCGTGTGCGCATATATATATATACGATATTACATATATTGTGTGTGTGTGTGTGTGTATATATATATATATATATATATATATATATATATATGGCAATTATGGTATGAAAAGCTATACTGTCTTAAATTTTAATTTATACTTAGGAAAAACGGCATAATGGTGCCAAATTAGAAGCAGTAATAATAGGCTTCCCAGGTGGCTCAGTGGTAAAGAATCTGCCTGCCAGTGCAGGAGATGCAGGAGACATGGGTTCAATTCTGGGTCAGGTAAATCCCCTGGAGGAAGCAATGGCAACCCACTCCAGTATTCTTGCCTGGGAAATTCCAAGGACAGAGGAGCCTGGCAGGCTACAGTCTATGGCGTCACAAAGATTCGGACAAGACTAAGTACACACACAATAACATTTTAGCTGCTATTCTAAAGGATTTGCATTGTGCTAGCCTGACAGTTTTCTTGGTATGTCACTTAAAAGAAAAAATAGGAAAAGAGATTATCTTGGAAATACTGATGAAGCACCCTTAGCCCACAATGAAAAGCATAATGTAAAAATCAATTTCAATTATTTGCGAGGTGTGTAATTTTTCAGTTGACTAATAAGTCTATCAACAAAATGAAAAAATGTCCTTTCTCCAGCATTGTTTATTGCTGTCCCTCCAGAACCATCCCTCAAGGTGTAGTGTATAGCTGCTCGCCATGCTCTTTTGTCACACTTGCCACTCGCGTTCAGCAGCACGAAGGAAGGAGCGAGGAGCCTGGCGGTCTCAAGCGGACCTGTGAGGAGCTGGTGCGCTCAGCCTTTCCTCTCCATGTAGCGTCTGTGGCTGGTGGCCACTCTGTGACCGTGCCTGGGGCTGTGCTGAGCTGACAGGAGCTTTCCAGCAGTCCCAGCTCTGTCTAACTTTTGGTTCATCAGCACAGTCTGCAAAGCCTCCAGGGGAAAAAAAAGGCACAAGCTTTCAGGTCAAGAGTTACCAACTGCCAGAACCTATTGGCTTGGGAAAAAGAGAAAGACGAGAAATGAAGTCACCAGGGATACAAACGACCGTCTTGGTCAGAGAGATTCCAGTGCCACAGAGAATGTTGTCAAACCAGGTGTTCCAAGCAGAGTGAGAAACACAAGTCCCTCCGCCTCACTGTGCTCCTGGTGGCTGGGTATTCTCAGCACTGAAGGAAATCCCTCAGTGCCCAGTAGAGGTCTGAGGGAAGGGGTGATTTTACCATCTTCAGGCTGGTTGGATCTTCTTTTTTTCTTTCTTGCTTTAATACAACTGAGAAAAATAAAACTGGTCTGTGAGACTTCCATGTTTTTAAAGACCACTGGAGGAGTCCAAGTTGCTTCCCAGGCTTGTAAAGCATTTGGCTTTTCCGACTGACCTTCACATCCTCTTGCAGGTTGCTGAACGGCTGATGACAATCGCATATGAGAGCGGAGTGAATCTCTTTGATACAGCCGAGGTCTACGCCGCTGGAAAGTAAGTCAGTGCCTGATGCCTCTCTCATGTCTCAGTTCTGGGCCCCAGAGACTCCCCCCAGACCATTGCTGACACATTGGCGAGAAGGGTCTGTCCTTCCCACACAGGCTGATGCCATTGCTTTTCTTCCCTCCTTTACCTACCTCCACCAGAACTGGGGCTATTGACCATCTCTGAACCCCTCTGCCCACCCAGACCTTCCCACCCCTCGTCCCTGTAGGAAGAAAGGACTGGAAGCGATTGCCGCAGTCTGTCAGTTCTTGAGGGGCAGAAGTGGTTGTGACCAGAGTGGTCACAGTGGAGCCCCATACATATGAGCTGAATGTAATTAATATAAGGGAGCAGATTCCAGCATGGTTTTTCCAAAGCTAGTCTTTCGTTTTATAACCACCCCACATAGTTCCTCAACCTTGAGGAGAACAGGCACATCCTCTCTGCAGGGAAGCAGAGATTAAAGGAGGGATTCCCAGAGATGCCAAGAAACCAAATATCTTTTATAAGAGGGCATTTCAGGCTCTATGCTGAGAACAGACAGGGCTGCGAAGAGGCCTCACTTCTTTTTCTGGAGAAGTCATAGCTGGCTACAACCTTCTTCTGAACCCTAGAACAGGTTTAGAGCTCCAGGACAGGGCTCAGTGATAAGCCAAAGCACATGGGTACTGCGTCTTCAGTGTCCACACCCTCTGGTCCCACACAATAAGCACATTCAACAGACGTGGCCGCCTTGGCCTCCTGCTATGAACACCGATGCAGAAAAGAAACTAAACATCTAAACTGCTACTGGAGCAGCTCTGCAAGTCTCTAACAGGACTGAGGAGCATAATCACCTGCAGGCTTAATTCCTCCCCTTCTGGATGAGAATAACAAACTGCTGAATCAAGTTCATCCCTGCTTGATAAAAGTGCATTTTGCTAGCCTGGTAAAAGTGCATTTTGCTAGCCTGGGTTTCCTCCTTTTCAAGGGCAGGGCTATGTTCAAGGACTATCAGGCAGGTTCAGAGCCCACATCCTTGATGTTTTCCTACTTTATCTCAGCGTTTTCTTCTTTTATTGAATCCCGCTTATTACCAAATGGGGCTAAAGCTGAAAAAGAGGGAGTGATTAACAAGTCTGTTAGAGTTCTGTTTGTATTCCTGTTGTGAAGGATAATCGGTCCTGATTAATTATTGATTGTTGGTCAGTGTGTAATGAGATAGGTTCCCACTGTGAAGTGCAAGGTTGCAGGAGAGACAGGGGGAAGGAACCGTGAGGTAATGTCAGTGTGTGTCTCCTTGGTTTGTGCTCCCCAGCTAACCCATCTCAGGGTTTATTGCCAGGCAATGGCAACCCACTCCAGTACTCTTGCCTGGAAAATCTCATGGACAGAGGAGCCTGGAAGGCTGCAGTCCATGGGGTCGCTAAGAGTCAGACACGACTGAGCGACTTCACTTTCACTTTTCACTTTCATGCATTGGAGAAGGAAATGGCAACCCACTCCAGTGCTCTTGCCTGGAGAATCCCAGGAACGGGGGAGCCTGGTGGGCTGCCGTCTATGGGAGTCACACAGAGTCAGACACGACTGGAGTGACTTAGCAGCTACACTCCAACAAAGACAGGACTTTTCAGCTAAGACAAATCACAATTAGTGATGACTTGCTCTATAGGATGCTAATGGACAATGTGCTGATTACATTGAGGTCTCCATTCACAAAGCCTCTGAGAGCCCACCTGCTTCTCACAATGTTGGTCTGACTGGGAGGAACCTAGAAGAAAGTTTTAGTATCCTTAAGCTTGGGTCCCAGCTGGGGTAGGTGGAGGGGGAGAAGATGGAGAAAGAGTCTTAACTCTCCACGACCAGCATCACTGGCAGGAAGGACAGTCCCCTATGACTTCGTATATCCTGCTTTTCTGACAACTCTTGTCACTCGAACCCAGAACATTCTTTCTGTAGGCCACTGCACCTGCAGCCGTGGCTTTGGGACATCTAAAGCCACACATGGGTTCTTTAACCCTGCAAGATCGCCTGGGAGTCAGTATTTTCTGTCTGAAAAGCATGAGGTCTCACTATCCTCTCTGGTCACAATCGGAGACCATGGCCATCAGAAAGAAACCCTCGACTCCCTTTGAATACCACCAAGCTAGACAGTTACATATAGTATCAGCGGTTCAAAAACACCAAGCTGCCAAATGACTCCACTGCTTCCTAGTATCAGGACCACAGGCGTTCTCCTCTGCCAGAGTGTCAGGATTTGGCAGGTGCTTCTGGAATGCTCCGGGAGCAGGATTCTGCAGGCACAAGCAGAAACAGCAGAAACTGTGCTACCAACCGAGAGTGGCTTCTATTTTGGGGACATGTAGGCACTGACAGTTCAAACAAGGAAGGGATCTGGTGGTTTGGATTGACTCTTGCATTTCCAGGATACTATATCCTGAGACATTATCTGTTTCCCTTCCAGGGCTGAAGTGATTCTGGGGAGCATCATCAAGAAGAAAGGCTGGAGGTAATGTGTTCACCATACTCATTTAATAGCCTTTTAAAAAGACTGTTACTATTTTGTACCAGAGAAGAGAAAATAAAGTTGCATGACAAGTGACCAAAAAGACTGTCAGAAAATTCAATCCTTAGTAAAGAAATAATTTACAGTGCTTTGAAAGTAAATATTAGCGAGCTCACTACTTGTGCTTCAAAAATTAACTCGTCGTTGATCACAATGAATTACCGTGGGTTGAGCAGAGGATGTTCATGAGATAATTGTGTATAAACTAAAGTGGCATTTCGTGGTTTTTGACTGCCCTGTGTGTTGATCTGGTGAAGGAAGCCAGCCACAGAACGCTAATTATCTCCATACATGTATTTATGTGCACTCTTCATCTTATTAACAACTCTGGATGCAAAGAAATGATGACCCAAGAAACCCTTGGGATAAATATCCCAAAACTTTCTTGTCTGAGCACAATTAGCCAGGATCTCTCCAGTGTGCCAGGCACCCTGTTATCTGGACATTCAAGAAAGTGCTTCATCTGCTGTGCTTGAGGGGTTACAGGGCATCCTATCACCTTGTAGAGGCAAAGCCAGTAGTAATGAGGGATGCTATAATGTTGGGGGGAGTGGCAAACCCCCTCCATTTCACTACACATGTCAGCCCCAGTAGCCACTTCTTTCCCAGCATGAGTACAGACTCAGGCAAAGACCAACAAAGACCACTGGTTGAGTTGGAGTTCACTTCTGCTCTTGTATAAGATCTGCTGATGGCCAAATAAATAACAGATAACAGTTCTATAATATAAGTGGAAACGGAAACTCGGAAGTTCCTGGAAATATGAACAAATGAACTTTGGTGACCTACTGTCTCCCTTTCCCTTCCTCTTTCCCCACTCCAGGGACTGTAAGAGGGTGAAGAGAAAATTGTATTCAACCTTAAATACGGAAAAAGATTCACATCCCCACCCAGTCCTCCCCCTTGCCTGAGTTACCATTTCACTCAGAATGTCGACCCATCCATCACTGCTCAAATAGGACTGTTGTAACCATGTGCCACAAACTGGGTGGCTTAAAACAACAGTAATGTATTCTCTCTGTTCTGGGATCCAAAAGCACAAAATTAATAGTTGGGTAGGAGCATTCTCTTTCTGAATCCTTCCTTACCTCTTCCCAGCTTCTAGTGGTTGCTGCATTTCAGCGCTTTGTGAACTATAGCTGCAACTGTTCAATGCTGCCTCTGTCATTATATGATATTCTCCCTTTTTGTGTTTGTGTGTCTTATAAAGACATTAGTCATATTGGATAAAAAGCCCACTTTACTCCAGCATGACCTCATCTTAATTTAACTAATTACATTTGCAGTGGCCCTGTTTCCAAATAAGCTCACATTCTGAGGTACTGGGGGACAGGGCTTTAGCATATCTTGCGTGGGGGACAAAATTCAACCTATAACAGACACTTATTATTGGAGATGGGTCCAATAACATCCAGTGAAACCAACAGCAAGGTGCAGGCCGCCAGAGTACACCTGAGGATACAGGGGAAGCTTTGCTGCAGTAACTCTCTCCCCTCTGCATCCACAGAACACTTGGTCATCACTCATCATACTTTGCAAAACTTTTTACATACATTTTGTAGAAAATAGATTGACATGCATCTTTCACAAAATGCTTTTCAATCTTGGCAAATAAACACTCAGGCTATCCCCAAGATACAGATATTGACATCAGGTCATAACAGTTCACAGCCACCCACCTGAGGCTGTTGAAAAGATAGACCATAACATCACAGCATGAAGGCTACAAAGGCAGGTTTCAACTAGCATCCTTGGCTTTTTGTCCCAAGACCACCACTTGCTATCTGTTTTGTCCAGGGCAAGTTACTTCTCTTTGCTGTGCCTCAATTTACCAACCTGTAAAATGGATGGCATAACTGTTCATGGAGCATTGTGCTGATAAAGTGAGATAAGGTGAACAAAAGAATCTTGAAAGCTGTGCTTTATCAATGTGAAATCCTCATAATATCATTCTTCACCCACTCAGAACAGCTGCTCTAGAGGGCCCCCTGAAGTCCATGATAATTCATCGGGTTGTTGTCTACTCTTGTATTTGAACATAAATATTGGTATGCACACCCATAGAAGCCAAACATTTTACAGAAAGCCTAATTTGGGGAAAATAAGTCTGAGGTGGTCTAAGGGTAGAATGCATGGCTCTTGCAGCACCAGCTGCTCTGAATAATCCAGAAGGCTGCACTTCTTTTTTAGTAAGATTCCATCCAGAGCTTTTTGTTGACGTTCTGAGAACACTTGCTGAAGGAGACCCAACTTCCCCGTGGCAGATTGCTATTATACTAGGTATCACAAGGTTGATGGATTAACTTGAAAGTGCAATCGCCCTTTTGGGGTATGTAATTTCCAGATGTATATCTCTGTAGACCTTCTGTTAGTGGTTTGAATTACTTTTCAGGGAATTGACTTCAGTGGGATGGGGTTACTGACATTTTCTACAAATTTTTCTTGTTGGAGCCAAGTTATCAGAGTTGTCACCATGATTCCCCATTGGTTATCATTAATCATACTAGTCTTTAATGTGTAAGGGCTTCAGGCATTGACTCTACAGCTGACGGAATTAATAAACGCCTTATTTCAAATACTCTCAAAGTTTGGTCTTAACCTTTGAATCTCAAAAGCCTTTTTTTCCCTCAGCCAGTTCAATTAAATTATACACCTGGAGAAATTAAATTGTATTGAGCTCTACCTCCCAATTTTAAATTATATGACTATAGTTCTCAAGACATATTTCACATTCCACAAGCACAATAGTGCAATTTCATTTCCTGCTCTTGGGTGTGGTTTTGAAGAGGTAATGAATTTGCTGACAAGATTTCCACCTTTCATTCCCTTAGGAATAAAGTGGTGGAAGTTTGAGTTAAGGGTTTTAGGGTTGTTTTCCTAAAATAACATTTTCAGTTAATAAGAAGTTGAATGGGAAGCAATTGTATTCATATATATTGATTAAATTTATTCTATTTCCATGTAGTTGGTACTTTCCTGTGAAGGCAATTGGTTGTATGACTCTTTCCAATTGGTTGGAAAGAGTCATAATTCAGACACTAGGGTCCATGGTCTTTGGCAGGGGGTGTATGGAAAGTTCATGATTGATCAACACTATGTCAGGTGCTTGGTGAGTATTTAGTGGCTGTCTATTTGAGTTCCTAAAGCAGTCCATCCTTTAAGTTTTTTTTACTTACTCTTCTCACTTTCCATCCTGACTCTCCATGCCTACCACTCACCTTGGCTTTGCTACCACCCAGTCACCTATGTGTTGTCATGGTCCTTCCTCTCCCAGGTCTTCCAGGTAAAGCTTCCTTCCCTTCAGACCTCTTTCTCTAGGATCTGACTTCAAGTCCTCAGTCATCAGCTTCCCTTTGCCCTTACATTTCAATGACATGAATGAACAAATTTATCCTTTCATCAGTTTCAAAATGTGAGGTACAGTAAGTTACTTCTAGTGCTATAATAATAATATGACTTAATAGTATAACCATCAATTTTTAAAATATTTCTCTCTGTGTTTGTTCAACATATAGGAGGTCCAGCCTGGTCATAACAACCAAACTCTACTGGGGTGGAAAGTAAGTCAAATGTCTTTCTTTCTCTACTTGACCGGAAACAACTAGTAGTTCATGCTTTGATTATTTTAGGCAACCATTTTACATCTAACATACTAAAGTTAATTGGTTTGGAAAGAAAGATTTTTTTTTTCTTACTTGAAGGCAATTGCAATTAGCCTAGGATTCAATTTTTAGCAAAATACCCTCAAAGTAGTTTAGTGCAAAGCATGTGGTCACTTGTTACTAAGTGATTCATGGAGATTTTCAAATACCAACCTCATACTTAGAACCATTTCCAAAATAGAGTTCAAATTTCAGGCAAAGAAAATAAGCACATAGCATCACAGAAGAAAAGCTACTTAAATCTGCCAAAACTCAGACTTCTACAGAAAGCAGTGATAAAAATATCTTTCCTGGCCCCACGTGTAAGTCTCTGATCATTTCTGCAGAGGGCTCTGAAAATGCTGATCAAAAGGACTATCTCATCGAAGAATAACAGGAAGCTGACTGTATCACTTTCTGTCAGGTTAAGTGAAAGAGTGGTCCTCTCCCTGTTGTGGGATACAGAACAAATTTCATAAGTTGAATTGGCTTCTGATGGGCCTACTGGTGTTTGAACTGGTGATTACATTATTCAGCAGGTCTTCGAAGACTGGCCTCTTGGACAAACATGTGAGAAAATAGCAGGCTATTTCATATACTTTTCATGGAAATCTCAGAGATTTTCATGGAGTCTCAACAAAAAAAAGAAGACAAGTATAAACAAACCTTATTTACTTCCCTATAATTCATAAGGGTTAAAGATAAAATTGAAGGGGAATCTTCCAATGAAAACACACACTCATATTTTATTGTTGTTTTTGAGTTTGTTTATGATGAATATGAAGATACAAACATGGATTTTAGATTTTTATTCCTATTATAGTCTATTAAAAAATAAAACCAATGGTACCTATAAGAAATGTAGGTTTATATTTTGTGTACTCTGATTCATGGTGCCATTGCTTGGTGCTTTTGCAGTGGAACTGAAAACCTTGCCTATAATTTAGAAATAAACAGGAAATATGATAATCTGCAAGAACCAGTATGTAGTGGAGTACTACATGCAATATTATCTAATATAAATCACCGAAAGTCAATGATAGGCTACTATGTTTTAAAAAGCGATTGCCAAAGGTATTGATGTTAAAGAAATAATTCTTCAGTACTTTAAAACTCAAGTATCACATTTCTTTCTAATTGTCTAGAGTTTGAAAATGGTCTTGGCAGGCAAAAGTCCTAGTTAAGGTTTTTTTTCTTGTTGCTGCTGCTAAGTCATTTCAGTGGTGTCCAACTCTGTGCAACCCCATAGATGGCAGCCCACCAGGCTCCCCCGTCCCTGGGATTCTCCAGGCAAGAAAAACTAATTTAAGGAAGACTCAGTATATCACATTTTAAAAGAAAATAGCTGTTCATTTTCTTTTGAAAGGCAAAAGGCACTTTCGAAGTTACTTCCCTTTTCAGAAAAGTCAGTGCTATCAGTAGCCTAACAATCTTATAGTAAGCTCACAAACTGATGTCATATTTTTTGGTTTTGTTTGGTTTAGGATTGGTTAAGAACACAGTGGGAAGGTTGAGCCGTTTGTCAAGTGTCAAATTATATATGGACAGGCATACATGGCTGACTTGTTATTTACATGGTATGACAACAGTAATGGCTAATTCATCTCTGGAGGTCTCCAAAGCCTCTTGATGTACTGCCTACCAGTCTTCTCTCCCCAACCTGCCATGGTACAGACTTGCCAAGAAAAAGGAATAGCATTAACAATTCAGTCAAGAATAATTATTCTTTTGTACTTTTGAAACAGCAATTTTTTAAAAAGCACACCCCACTCAAAGTCATTTGCTTCTTTTTCTTCTCAGAGCTGAAACAGAAAGAGGGTTGTCAAGAAAACATATCATTGAAGGTGAGCACTGCTGCTTCCATTTTATTTTCATTTGTGGGTTGCCAGTTCAAGAAAAGTATCAACCAAGTAAGTTCAAAACACACTGGAAGGGGAAAAAGTCTCTCTATGAGAAGAACAACAATCAACCATATGTTTCTTCCTGAGAGGTGAAGTAATAATATTACAGGGGAGAATGAGAACTCAAAAGAAAATGACTGGATGTTCTAGCATTCTTCTTTACAACTATGCTATTAATAAAGCACTTCCATGAGGTTTCTTACAGTGCTTTATTGAGCTATAATTTATATACCTTAAAAGTTTACCCATTTCAAATGTACAATTCATTGGCTCTGAGAATATTTACAGAGTATGCAGTCATCACCATGCTGCTCTTAGGTAGTTAGAATAGGAAACAGGAGTCCAGAATGGCGGTGGCTAAAAGACAAGGAAGGGAAAAGCCCATGAAAATAGAACAAAGGAAGGTCGAGGGCCAGAGTGAGGACCTCAGGTGGGACAAACAGCACTCCTGGCTAGCCCAGTTTACATAGGGCAGGCCCAGGGGGAGGAAAAACATACAGGAAGAGGAGGGAAAGGGCCGGGGTCTCTCTCTCCCACGCTCCTGCACATTCTCTCTCTTTCTCTCTCTTCGCATCTTTTGGGTTGGCATGCCCCCGCACCTCGAGGATATATTTTCCTTTAGTTTCTAAATAAAACTGAGGGAGCTATAACACTATCCGAGAACTGTGATGCACCAAGGGCTTTAATGTCCGTTGCTTCAAATTTTTGTTGAGAGGAGACAGAACCGAGGAGATTATACTCCCCTGACACTTTCATTTTAAAACACCTTCATATCCCCCCCAAAGAAACCTGATACCTACTTACAGTCACTTCTTATCCCCTCCTTACGCTCTCCCACAGGCCAGGCAGCCACCAAACTACTCTTGTCTCCATGGATTTACCAGTTCTGGACATTTCATATAAATGAGGTTATATAATATGTAATATTTTGTGACTGGCCTCTTTCACTTAGCATAAAGTTCATCAAGTTGTGGTATGTATCAATATAAATGAAAAATATGTTTAAAGGGGCTGCCATATGTTTCTAATATCTTTACACTAGTTCATGAACTATTTCATAAAAATTCAAGATTTGTATACCTTTATATGCATAATCATTGAGACAAATGATTTTTCTCCTTTTTTAAAACTAATCTCACTTATGAAATACTAAAATCACCCCCAAAAATAAGATGTACTCTAATCCCACTACTTTAAAAATAAAAAAATAAATTCCTCCCTTTGCTCACCTCATCACATTCCATAGTTTCACAATCCTTCCTTACTTTTCCCTGTAGTTATACTGACTTCTCTATCTACCTGTAAACATTTACTTATAAGCACAAAAATATATGTATTGATCACTAACTGGTTTTAGTATATTTGTAGGCATCTGGGTTTTGAAATCAGATCAACATTGGTTCGAGTTCCAACTCTGTCATTTATGAGCTGGGGTACTTTGTACAAGTTACTTAATCTCACTTAGGCTCATCTCCTGGACTATAAGATGGTCTATGAATATCCTGCTTCACAAGGTTACTATTTAGGGATTGAACTTAGATTATTCACATAGAGCACAGTGTCGGTCATATAATAAGCACTTAGTAAATGTTATTTTTGTCATCATCATCACCATCATCATTCTTAATAATGCACCTACTAGTGTTCCTTCTATGGATAAGGACACTAAGTAAGTAACATTCTGAAACTGCCACGATGAATGACCACTTTCTAGCTCTTGAGAAAGCTTCCAAATTCCTCCCCCAAACAAAATCCCTTCTCAGGTCACATGTCCAGTTTGACATTGTACAGTCAAACCCAGCCTTCCTCCCCAACCTGTTACCATTCCTGCTCTAGTATTTGCCCCAGTGATGTATGTCATCTACCACAAAGATTGTCAACAAGAAAAATCCAGGTCTTCAGCTTGTGTACCAAGCTGAACAGATATGGTGGCAGTGTGCTGCCTAGAAAGTTCTTGTTTTTCTTTTCTTTCTGATCTAATTGATTCCAAAAGAGATTCAGAAAGTGGTTTACAATAGCAATCAACAAAGAAATAGAAAATCAATGAGACAAAGAATAGAGAAGTTGTGCTTCTGTCTTTTCACTCAATCTCCATTGCTTTAATATGTACCAGTGTGTATGAATAATTTCAGAACTCTTTCTCTCCTTTTTAAGTCATGTTTCTTCAAGCCTCATACAATTTAATAGAAATACCTTAAAGTTTCTCCCCCTTTAAATAAATTGGGAATTCTCTTAAGGAACTAATCTCTCAGGATGGATAAACCAGTTCAACTGAAATTCAAGCTGACCCAGATTCAAAATAATAAAAAATTTCAAATTTTCAGGTTGAAGAAGAATTGGGATTAATTATTATAATGTTCTTAGTGTTGGTTTTATTTTGCAGTTTACAGTGTCAGCCAAAGACGAAAATACTCTTGAGCGCAGGAGAGTCAGCTCAAAGGATATTTCTAGGCAGACTGAAATTAGGGAATTGAGTGAATTTTACAGGAAAAAAAAAGAAGGGACGTGAGATTTCTAGACCCAAAATAAATTTTGAAGAGGTTTACAAATCGTTATCCTTGGGGTTCACTGGGACTTGTCCTGCGATGAAGGTGACCTTATTCAAGACTGGAGTTTCATATGCACATTAAATTTGAGAAGTACTTTTGAAGAATGAGACAGAAGTCCAGTTCTTGTAGAGCTCAGGCCACCTGTGTGCTGGATGACTTTGGCTACCTAAATTATTTTTTAGAGTATAAAATTAGCTTAATTTGGGTATAATGCAATTTTGAAAAAAATCTACGAAAGATCTTTTCAACAAGCCCTAAGTCCTTGATTTAGATCCAGTTAGAAACAACATTCTCCTTAGATTCACAAGGAAGGGATGAATATATTCTATACTTCTATATTCATTTGGAATATTCTATACTATATTCATTTGGAATCACAAGATCAGATCCACTCAGGATCTGAAAGTCTATTTATTAATTTACTCATTCCACAAACATTCATTAAACTCAAATTTGTGCCAGTGTTAAAATTTAGCAGATCAAAGCTCTTTAGTATCTAACATAAAAGAATGGAAATAGTTTGGTAAGTCAAACTGTAATCATAAGTAAAGTGTTTATTTGCTTTTATAAGCAAAAGCTGTGTCTGTCTGTATTTGCCTTTCAGGTAAGCAACAGTTTCGTTATGTGATTCAAAACACAAACCCATTGTCACTGTTTTAGGAGTAAGAGGGGAAAAATATATTTAAAAGCTCCACTTAAGACTTTTTAATGAAGGGCAAATGTCAAGCCCTACAATCTGAACTTTTTAAAAAAGAGATAATTGATAATTTTCAATTAAAGAATAAACTTCTTAACAAATGGATTCACTACAGGTTTCCTTTCTGATGTACCATGTTCATGGTAAGTTGAAATCATCCACCCCAAATAATCATGTGTCATAATGGGAGGTGTAGCCACTTATTCTAGTACAGGACAGTCTTCTTTAAGAAGCATATCTCAAATCATGACTGAAGGTCTGATGAGAAGCTGGAAAATTAAATGGAGAAGCAGTGTACATTATTTAAGGCAACATCTTTTTCCAAGCCTGACAGGAAAACAAAAACACCATAGGTGTAGAAGATGATGACACAGCATATTTGAATAGAAGCCTTGCAGAAATTCCAAACTACTCACGGCCTTATTTCTACAGAGTTAAACTTGCCACAGTGAACACATGACCCACTGCTAACCCTGCCAACCTGCTTAATGTCTGAAATGAGCATATTTCTATAGACGCCTGTGAAATAGGTTTAATTGAATTGTTTCACCTTATGAACAATGCAGTTCCTGTTAAACTTCAGAACCTAAAAGGGAGATTAACTTCGATTTCTTTTTACTATAATCACTTGAAAGCTATTTTCTTTACATAACATAATTTATCCTCCTGTGGACTTTTGAGGAATTTCCAGTTAACTTCTAAACATTTCCCCGAGAGCAGGAAACGTTTTTCTTGCTCCTGTTTTCACTGCCACAGATACTGTGTTATTGCCAAGGGACAGACTAATGTCAAAAGTGCCTTCTTGGACTTCCCTGCTCGTCTAGTGGCTAAGGATCCACCTGCCAATTTGGGGCACATGGGTTTGATCCCTGGTCTGGGAAGATTCCACATGCCTTGGGGCAACTAAGCCCATGCACCACAACTACTCAGCCCATGCGCTGAAGCCCGTACTCGGCAACAAGCAAAACCGCTGCAGAGAAGCCTGTGCACTGCAACTAGACAGTAGCACCTGCTTGCCACAACCAGGGAAAGGCTGAAGCAATGAAGACCCAGAATGGCCAAAAATAAATAAACAAGCAAGTACATTCAGTGCATGAGCACACTTATGTCCTTAGGTTATGATTAGCTTTTTAGATGCCCCTCTGGAGCCAAGGTTAATGCATTTTCACACACCTACTTAAAACAATACTTGGCCCCAAGTCAAAGCTCAACAAATTTTTGCTCAGTGGAAATAGAACATGACTATTTGTTTATTGGAGATAAATTCTAAATGGCTCTCAAGAAGACACTTGTTAGCAAGCCTTTATGTTGCTACAATTTAGCTACAAGATTAAAGCATCCAAATAGAAAAAGGCAGGACTACCTGATTCCTTTTGCAGTCACATGAAGGATAGAAATAGAAAGATCGTCTAGCTCCATTTTGTGTTTGGAAAGATGAGAATACTAAAGCCCAAAGGGGCTAAAAGACTTTGGCAGGGTCATTCAGACGCAGCCAGTCCCAAGCTCTGTGTCTCACCTGCACGTGTACCTCTCCTCTGAACGCCAGACTGGCCCCTCCACCTGCCAAGAGCACCATGGGGTTGACTGATGTGCTGCTCAGACCCAACGTGGCTCCCACCACTGATGTTTCTCCTGTGACTTCATTTACTAACAGTCACATCATACTCGGGCCAAAAATCTAAGAGTCCTCCTTGATACCTCCAGCTCCACACTCTGTCTTCAGCACACCTAGAGTCCTCTTATTTCTACCTATACAACTTTCCTGAACATGAACACTTCTCACCAACTTGGTCCACGAGTGGTCTGCTGCAGTGACCTCCTGGTCTCCTTCCCTGCTTTCTCTCTGGCCCCTCACAGGTCACTCTCAGCAGCCAGGTATCAGTTCAGAACACAAATCTGATAACATCATTTTCCTGGCTTAACTCTCATTTCCTTACCCTCTCACCAACATTCTGCTTTCTCATGTGGAGTAAAATCCAAAGATTTCCAAAGTGAGGGGATGGTGCCTCTCAGGAACACAACCTCTTTTTATTTCAGTTCAAGGTCAGAGTAGGGACTCAGTGGATCACTGACAGGATGCAACCCATCATTTCTTATATTCTTATATGAATACTCTTGACTCTTGGCCTAAATATTAAAAAATAAGAAAAAAAGGCTTTCCAGAGAAAGAACTGAGAAATGAGGAATGACTGAATACAGAGAATATTATCATTATATCAAGTTCCGTGTCATTATTTATGGATACACACTATTACCTTGAACATTGGACCTATACCAACAAATGCTCTCAATATGTACTGTTTGCTCCGTATCCAGGCATCTTTAAATACCCAAAGCCTGCCACAGTTTCAGAGTCAATCTGAGACTCAGTACATGTTTAGGACACTGAAGAAAAAAACTTACATCATCACTGATCACACCTCATTTCAACAGGGTCAAGTCAGTCATAGCTTTTTCTCCTAGTTACTCTTAGCCCTGGCCAAGCTGTTAAGAAGAGACACAGAGGTAGAAGACCATCATCAGAAAGGAGAACTTGGTTTCCAGTGCCAGGCATGGGCCAGAACTGTCACGAATGACTTCCTTTTCAAACAAGGAGGTCCAGTGAAAATTGGCATTTAGTCTTTGGCACCACTTATCCTGAACCTTTCCAGATGTGAGCACCACTGTTATGATTACCTCGCTTCTACAGACTGTTACACCTACCAAGTGCTTGCCAACCGATTTTATTTGCTCTCTGGAGCGGTGATTCTAAAAGTTACAAGTATTGTTATCTTCACTACAGATTAGAGAACCAAGTCACACAAAACAAGTCAAATAACTTTGTGGGATAGCAAGTGGGATCATGCGCTAGAGTACAGATTTCCAACCTTTCAGACCTTGGGATACCCTGTTATTTGGGCTTCCCAGGTGGCACTAGTGGTAAGAACCTGCCTGCCAATGCAGGAAACATAAGAGACCTGGGTTCGATCCCTGGGTTGGAAGATCCCCTGGAGGAGGGCATGGCAACCCATTCCAGTATTTTTGCCTGGAGAATCTCATGGACAGAGAAGCATGGTGGGTTGTTTGCTTGGTTATCTTTTCCTCTCGTTACTTCCTCCATACATACAACTGCTTCCAGAGGGGGTTCATATCATAATGCTTTTTAAAGTAAATTTAATTTCAAGATGCCTATTGAGATAGCTGGTAATATCCCAAGCATGAAGGTCACCACAGTTTTTAAGGATAGGCATTAGACCTTACCTTACAATACCTGTCTGTCCTAATCTCTTCACCAGAGCTTCTCTTAACAAGCTACCATCACAGACAATCAATCCTTTCTCAATGAATGAAAAAATATTTCCGGAACTGGATTCAAGCACTCCATTTTCCTGTCAGAAAAGTAATTGTGTCTGGCCAATAAACCAGTTTGAAAAATCAAATTTAAATGAGCCAGATTTAAATTTATAAGAGCCTCATTTAACATGCAATTAACTTTATGCCTATAATAAAAAGAAAAACCTCCAGTCTTCCTGCAGAATTAAATAGGCTGATAAGGAAGTGCTGTGCCTCTTAGAAATGAGATAAAGTAATTCTTGAACACTGTCATCCTTTTGGTTGCATAATATTGTATACAATACATCCTATTTCAGGGAAGTATTAATTTTACTGAAATTTTTTTTCTGAGTAATCATAGTAATGTGACTCAGTGGTTAGAGTTGAGACGTAAATTATCGGTTTGACTTGTTTTAAAACTCTCTCCTTTATATTACCCCTTAAATCTTTAGAGCTTCTAGTGGTTTTGTTTCTTCTCAAAATAAGGGGGAATAATAGAAATGGTAGGACTCAGCTATATTTAAGGTTCTCCAAACTTTGTTTCAGTTAGTAAAATGTTGAGTGAAACCTTCATTTGCCAACCCTTTTATTCCTGTTAAAACCCATGTGTACATTAAGATGAGATTGTCAATCACTTATTTGTTTAGACAATTTTTATGTTTTGGATGTGCAATAAATATATCTCCATCACAGTATAAGCCTATTAAGCAATTCAAAATGTGATATTAACTTGTATTTTTCAAAAAGAAAGAAGTTAAACTTTTAGGCTGCTCTTTGTTCTAAACTTTGCTTCTAGGCTCAGCCACACAGGAGCCACTGTGAAAGGTCATTACCAAGTGTGGGTTTCCAGTAAGCACTAGTACTGCTGAGAAAGTTCTAAGGCTTTTCTTTGCTGGGGACAGTGTCAATCCTTGATATATTTTTAAAGAGTTCTAGGGGCCAATGAACACATCACTGTATTCAATGTCTTTTTGAAACTAATCCAATGCTTTTTTTTAAAGTAAATTCTTGAAGGAAAGCAAACTTCAGCAATTTCTAATAGTGCCTATGTTTAGACTTTCTGAGATTTTTCCTGCTTCTGTTCCCAGGACTGAAGGGCTCTCTCCAGAGGCTGCAGCTCGAGTATGTGGATGTAGTTTTTGCAAATCGACCGGACAGTAACACCCCCATGGAAGGTGAGTGAAGAAATTTAATAAAAGACCCTGGCAGCAGCAACAGAGTTATCGATTCTAGCTTGATGACTTATTCCACTCACAGTAGGAAATGAAATATATTCAAACTTATTTGATTGAATGTGAAAAATAAAAACCTTTCCAGTCGATCTTTCAGTTTCATATTTACCCGCAAAGTTAGTGCTCTGCACGCTGCATCTTAATTAATTTTTAAGCATCTGCAGGCACTGGGAGTGTGTGTGTGTGTTAGTAGCTGAGTTATGTCTGACTGTTTGTGACCCCACGGACTGTAGCTCACCAGGCTCTTCTCTCCATGAAATTCTCTAGGCAAGAATACTGGAGTGGGTTGCCGTTCCCTTATCCAGGGGATCTTTCCAACCCAGGGATAGAACCCAGGTCTCCTGCCTTGCGGGCAGACTCTTTACCATCTGAGCCACCAGGAAAGCCCTCCCTGGGAGTGTGGCTCCTGCCATTATGGTGCTCATTTTCTCCAGGTTTGCTTCACTTCTGTGATTCCATCAACTAAAACAATAAACATAATTGGAAGGGGAGTTTATAACCCAGCCATCATTATTTTGGAGTTCTCTGAGGGTCTTCTTATTTTGTAATGACTCTAGGTCTGATTAGTTTCCAATCTGTGATGATAAGTGCTAAGTGCTACTGTGAGCAGAGTCTTTATAGGAGTGACTATTTCAAAATGAAACTCTTCGTTGCAGTCTGGTTTTTGAGTCTCAAGGAGCTGCAGTATTTTATCCCCTTTCTGCTACAACTGTTTGAAGACAATTTAAGCATCTCCCCATGAAAGCTTTCAGAATGTTCCTAAAACCAGGTTTTCTTCAATTTGTGTTTATTTATGGAACCAATTGAGAAAGAAGATAGTTTGGAAGGAAAAATTTTAAAGAAGGTTCTAGTTAATTGAGATTTATGCTCACATGAATTTTCACATACCTAAGGTAAATGAGAATGAAGATATTTGGGGAAAAGAAAGGAAAAAATAATACTTTGATTATTCAAGGCTTATTGTATTACATGGATTTATACATATTTAATGAATTAGAACATAACATAAAATTATACTAAAGGTAAATTTAATTTTGATGATTCAAAAAGTAGTTCTGGGTCTTGTAATAAGTCAGGTTCTGTAAAGGTTTGTTCTTGCTAGAGGGTATAGAAGTTATGGAAGCTGTAAATGATTGAAGTATATATGTTTCTGTAGGTTGAATTTCTGAAAAAAAAAGTTATGGAAACTTTTTTTCCTTATCATTTATCTCTTTCTCAACCACAGTTAAATGGTTAAAATATATATTTCTTTATCTTATTTTTTGCTAGAGTTTTCTGCTTTTTTGATTTGAGTAAATTAAAAGTTTATTATAAAGCAAGATCACTGTTGAAAATTCAAGAAATTATCTACGGAAATGACATAAAATGCATATTTTTGTCAAAGCAAAGAATAGGTGTTTGATAAAGTGAATCATAAACATTTTATTTATGTAAGAAGTATATATTGCCAGGATGGTATGATGTCACAGTATTCTTAATGCCACGTTAAAACAATACTGACACTGTCGTGCGAGCACAATTGTCAAGTGAGATGCCATTTAGTGGCAGCTCTTACAGACTGAAATTACTTCCCATTTTAAGTGCCTAGTGAACTATTTTCTTCTTAGGAAAAATGTCCTTTGCAATTATGCTATGTACAGGGTAGAGGAACATCTGGGATTTTTTTTGCATTTTTGGGGGGTGGAGGGGGCTCATTCTGCCCATTCTACCATTATCTTTAATCTGAGGGATATACAGTACAAGTCTCTGAAACAGAAAACATTATAATCTGCATTATATACCTACAGAAGGAGGATATTCTCAATTAGGAGACAAACTATGTGATACTAATAAGATAATGGTGTCTCTTGTATAAACACAGATTTTGTGTTGACATTATTAGAAAGGAGCTTCAAAACATTAAAAAAAAAATACCCAGATTGCAGCCTGATAGAATGTATAACTGCAGCATTATCCAGCCTCTGCTGGAATCAGGAAATATTTATATTTTCTCTGAGTTTCTCACAGAAAATTCCACAAAGCATAATAGGAAGCTGTTTTATCATGAGTTATTGTCCAAGTTTGGAAGTCTAACAAAGGGTGTCCAATAGAGATTTGCACTTGTTGATAGGGTCAAGGAACATGGCATTTCATAGCTCTGTGGCAACCAGCCACTTTATGCTGGAATATAGCCTCCTCTCCCCACCCCCACCAAAGGGAGATCCACTCCTGGCTGGTGCATCAGACCCAGGGCTTATTCCTCTGGGAGGACCTAGCAGAGACACACTGTAGGCAAGTCTCCATGTGGGACTCATTCCAGATTGAAATAGCTTCCCTGTGATGTCTCCCTAGCTTTGTAGAAAGTGTGTATCCTTAAACAGTATACTTATTTGTTCCAAGACGAGCCAGATGGAAGGGCTAGTTTGATATTAGCCTCTAGAAACTCATTCTCCACATTTAGCCTTTCCTACTTAACTGTAACAAAGGAAAGGACTGATCTGGGCAACTGAGAGAAGAAACAGAATAAAAAGAAGAAAATAAGGAGTAGAATAGACAAGGATTGCCAGGTGATCTTGGGTGCATTTTTTCCTCTAAAATGGAAAAAAAAAAATGTCTAAGCTATGTCTGAACTCCATGTTGTTATTAAGTTTCATTTTTGCAATGATTTTGTAACTCATATGTATATGTGTATTAGTGAAAATTGTATGTGTACAATAGGGTCTACCTTAGGAAGCCTATTAGGGTTTTTTAAAACAATACAGAAAAGTAAATGTTACATATAATCAAAATTACCCTTGAAAACCCTATAGTAGCTATAGTAGTTATTTGTTAGTCAGTGTTACTCGATAGCCTTTAGTTATTCAATTTCATCTCCAAATACAGTGACAAAATCATCACTAGATACTTTCCCAGACATGGTTGTTGTTTTTTTTCCTTTTGGCAATGGCTTTAATATTATTCACATACTTTTCTTATTTTAGCAACTCACATTGGCAATTTTAGGCTCAGTTGCATCCATTTCTGTCTAATATAAGTGATGGAACAGTGGTTTCCAAGTGCATATTGCTGAATTTTTGTATATTAAATCTATATATGTTGGCACTATTCTCTATATGTGTGCTTCACAGTAAACCCTTAGCATTTATAGATAATCTTTATTGGTTTCAACCATTCCTTGTCAATTCCATAGACCCATAACACACCCTAACTTATAATTTTGCCAAGGAACCTATATTAAATTCTGGGGAACCAACAAAAGAACACAGACCAGCTTTCTAAGACTTATTTTAAACAACTTTGATTTAAATTTATTAACATGCCAACCCCATTCACCTGGTTTGCAACTATGAAAGGATATTAAGTGGGAACATTTCTAGAATAAACTTATGTGAGTTTCATCTAGGTTCTGAATACCAGATGGAAGCAACTGAGCCAGAGAAAAATCAGCAGTAGCATTCTCATAATATTTTAGCATCATGGATCAAATTAGATTTTGCCTTCCTTTCTTCCTTAGAAATCCAGTAGACAAAAATGAGTCTTCTCAAAAGAATGGCCATAAACTCCAAAAGTGCAATCAGTGGAGAAAGGGGGTGAGACTGCCTTTGTAATGTGCAATCCTGTGGAATGCAATTAGACATTTTACAGCTACAGGAAGATGTTTTTGACAACAGAGGGGAACTTGTATACTTTTCCCTCTGTCCTTCTTGTTTATTTTTTTCTGGTTCACCTAGTAGTAAGTCTTTTTTTTTTTTTTCTTTTCAGAGCATCTGCCATGCCATCTGTCTCTTATAATATCTGGTGTTGATGGCATCATGTTTTCCAATACCAGAAAAAAATCACCCCCATGTCCCATTTTTTCTTTTTTATGCTGCTGTGTTCTTCCCAGTAGTCACTGACAGGTCCTTGAGTGTCATGATACTCATATTTTTAAGTCTCTCACTCCCATAAATCCCCCAAGTATACTTCACAATCTTCTCTTAAGCTCATTAGGCAAGAGAAAGTTGATTCCATCATGAATCATGTTGGACATGGATAGACACAGAGCACTTGTGTGCCTGAGGGCCTGCACGAGAAGTTTTTTGGTGTGGTTTTCAGTCATTCCCGAGGGCCAGACTACTCATACATATTCTTCTTACTGCTCTAGGGATGAGGGGACTGGGCATGATTATGGTCATGAAAGGAACTTCTAAACCATGTACCACTTGTGAATAATAGAAAAAAGGGACCCATTTTAGTTTACATAGCTTTTTGAAAGAAGAAAAGCCACTAAATTCATTGATCTGGGAATATTATGATGCTTTAAATGAAATTACATTTTAATTAAACTTTTATTTAAAAAAAATGCTTGGAATTGAGCCCTCTAACTTTTATTTATTTAGAATTTTTTGCCAAAACTGGTTAATCTTACAAACTCCCTAAGTCATTAGATGTTATTCCCAACCTAATTACAGTTCAAATTATTTATTTATTTTCCTGCTAGTAGGTCAACACAGACATAAAACAACCCAGATGTCTTATTTCAAAAAAGAGGGACAAGATCAAAGTTAGCATTGCTTAATTCCCATAACATCATCATGTCAAACAACCTATTCCATAAAAATTTGCTTCTTTCAATACCATCTTTTTTTACTGTCCCCATGTGCCAGCAGGAATCTGTTGATATTCAGGAAACTAGGACATCCTTCCAATGACGTCGCAGGAAATACCAGAGTGGCAAACGTTTCAGCATCCCAAATTTTCTGTACTTTTTCAGTTCCAGAACATTGGATCTGGATTTTTAGCATCTAAAGGAAAGTTTTCAGAACAAAAATTTAATGACTCCCCTCACCAAGGCTAGAAATGGGGCTTCTCAAGTTGCACAGTGGTAAAGATTTCACCTGCCAATGAAAGAGACGCAATAGACGCAGGTTTGATCCCTGGGTTGGGAAGATCCTCTGAGGTAGGAAATGGCAAGCCACTCTAGGGTTCTTGCCTGGAAAATTACATAGACAGAGGAGGCTGTTGGGCTACAGTCTATGGGGTCTCGAAGAGTCAGCACGACTGAGCAACTGAGCAAACACATACAGACCTATAAGTATTATCTAACCACCGTGGATCATACCGTCTGCCTTTATGTTTTACTGTCTTCCCTGAAAAACACCCTATATGTGTCCCCCAAAAAGCATAATAGCAGGAAGAAATCTGCAAATATTCTGTAAGAGTGCTGTTCCATAGACATATTTTGAAAGCCATATATGTACTTTCAATTTTCTATTACTTATATTTTAAAGGTAAAAAGAAACATGAGATTAACTATAAAATATATTTTAATTTAAGCCAATATATTAAAAAATTCCAACATATAATCAATATAAAATTTTGAGGGGATATTTTGCCTTTATTTCATAATAAGTCTTTGAAATCTGTTATGTACTTCATATTCATTTTGTTGTTCAATCACTAAGTCATGCCTGACTCTTCACAACCTCATGGACTGCAGCATGCCAGGCTTCTCTATCCTCCACTGTCTCTCAGAGTTTGCTCAAACTTGTGTCCATTGAGTCAGTGATGCCATCCAACCATCTTATCCTCTGTTACCCCCTTCTCCTCCTTCCCTCAGTCTTTCTCAGCATCAGGGTCTTTCCCAATGAGTCGGCTCCTCACATCAGGTGGTCAGAGTATTAGAGCTTCAGCATCAGTCCTTCCAGTGAATGTTTAGGGTTGATTTCCTTTAGGATTGACTGGTTTGATTTCCTTGCGGTCCAAGGGACTCTCGAGAATCTTTTCCAACACCACAGTTCAAAAGCATCAGTTCTTCAGTTCTGAGCCTTCTTTATGGTCCAACTCTGACATCCATATATGACTATTGAAAAAACCATAGCTTTGACTAGACAGACCTTTGTCGGCAAAGAAATGTCTCTGCTTTTGAATACGCCATCTAGGTTGGTCATAGCTTTTCTTTCAAGGAGCAAACATCTTTTAATTTCATGGCTGCAGTCACCATCTGCACTGATTTTGGAGCCCAAGAAAATAAAGTCTGTCACTGTTTCCATTTTTCCCCCATCTGTTTGCCATGAAGTGATGGGACCAGATGCCATGATCTTCGTTTTTTGAATGTTGAGTTTTAAGCCAATTTTTCTACTCTCTCACCTTCATCAAGAGGCTCTTTAATTCATCTTCGCTTTCTTCCATTAAAGTGGTATCATCTGCATATCGAGGTTATTGATATTTCTCCCAGCAAACTTGAATCCAGCTGGTGCTTCATCCAGCCCAGCAGTTCACATGATGTGTTCTGCATTTAAGTTAAATAAGAAAGGTGACAATATACAGCCTTGAAATACTCCTTTCTGGATTTTGAACCAGTCCGTTGTTCCATGCCCACTTACAGCACATCTTAATTTGGGCCAGCCACATTTCAAGTACTCAATAACCACATAGTGGCTACTATTTCACCACACAAGTCTTTAAACTCTAGTTCAAGTCTAGCAGAACACCAGACACATAATAAGTGCTCAATAAATATTTGTTGTATGGATGGGTGCATGGAGGGATGATTAGATGGATGAGTGAACAAGTCGTTTTAGTGAATGAATGAAGCTGAATGAAACTAAAGTTAAATAGATACATCTTCATTTTTCTCCTTAAAAACCTATTTTGGTTTCCTAATATTGCTGTGATTGGGGGCCGGAGGGATTGGGGGCAGGAGGAGTAGGGGACGACAGAGGATGAGATGGCTGGATGGCATCACTGACTCAATGGACGTGAGTTTGAGTGAACTCCGGGAGTTGGTGATGGACAGGGAGGCCTGGCGTGCTGCGATTCATGGGGTCACGAAGAGTCCGACACGACTGAGCGACTGAACTGAACTGAACTGAACTGAACATCTGTGAATATTCTGGTACTTGATCTGGTTCAGCATATTTCAGGGTGATACTAAGGATAGATTGCTGGCAGAGAGTCCCAGGACACTGTGACATTCCATTTCTCCTCATCTGCCTTAACGGCAGCATGAGATGCCAGATCTCTCTCCAGAAATCTGCTTGCTGCCTAAAGGAGCAGAAATGAATGGAGGGATGATTCTTGGGCAGTTCAGTTGCCCCTGAGGATTACTATATCAGATTTAAAATTATCTAACCCATTTCATTTATGACCTTGGCCAGGATACTCTGAGGCCTCTGGTATTGATCAGATCAATTTAACCTCCTGGCTTGAAAGGCTGGGACAGCTGAATTTTCAAGAAATTAATTTGGAGAAAATGGTTTTCCTATCCAAGAGGATGAGCCAAACCCTACCAAGGCCATGGTTTAAAAAAAAAAAAAAAAAAGTGTTCCAAGTTTACTAAATCAGTTTTATTTCCATTTTAACTGTGAATTCACCAAACATTTTACTGCCACTTTAGACTTATTCATCTGATGTTTTATCCTTTACAGAATACCAAGTCATGTCATTAAAAAAAATTATTTTCATTCATTCTAAGAAATAACGTTTGGAAATCGTTGCAATGTTCTTCCAGTGTCTGGTGTTTGCCTGTGTTTTTGTTGTTGTTGTGTTAGAAAAATCTCATGTTTCTACCATTGTAAGCTTCTTTCTCTTTAGGACAATATTTCTGTAAAATGATCTGGGGGACATCAGATGGACACAGCATTAAATTCTGGCTTTGCTACCTGTGTATACCTAGGACACGTTATTACCCTCACTGAAGCTCAGTCTCTTCATCCGAAAATGCAGGTAACACATATAGTGATTTCTGAAGAAGTTAACAGTGTGGATACAGCATCTCACTCACAGTAGGGGAAAGAAACGTAAGCCCCATTTCTAGAATGCCCCATACAACACACATGCACATAAAACTCCCCTTTCTCTGGATCTCTCTCAAAGGTGAGCATAGGAGATGACTAAGACCCTAAAATTATAATGTGATGAAAATCAAATGAAGACAGCCATGATGCAACATCAACCAGGGTGTGTGGTGAGGCCATGTAGAAACATGGTACACAGTTAGCAATGGAATCTTCTTCTAGCTCATTTTTTCTCCTTGAAATTTTGTTCTGAGATCCTCCAGGCCCTTTAAAATTATTCAATTATAGATTTTCCAGGGTTAATTTATTCAGTCAAAGGTCATCTTGAGCCTGTGGTTTTATTTTCAAAAGTGTCTCTAGAAAAAACTCAATAATAGGATCCACTCACTTGTTCAGTTGACGTTTTTTGAATCTCTGCACTAGCAGACAGGAGGTGCCTGGGTCAATAGCACACTTGCTCTATTGGAAAGACTCAAGCACAAATCTACCTGGCCATTAACTGCAGCTCACTAGTTAGCTTGATGTGCAGCTGTGGACTCTGCATTTTTGAGGATTTTTGAGGCCAGAATGGGATCACCAGTGGGTGACTGATTTAAGAATACATTTAACAATAAAAAACATACAAAAAAATACTTTCAAGTCTCACACAGTTCACATATATTTAGTGTATCTTGACTGTTTCATGTTTCATGCCATAAGCAAATGGATGCATTGTGAATATCATCCTTTCCTCAATGCTCAGTGCACACATTGTCTCCTATGTCCATGGCCCCCATGACTCAGAGATTATTAATCCACTTAGTCTTACTATAAACATGATGTTAATTTTACCTGTCTCACAAGCTCCTTGTTTCTCTACCCAGTATCATTCATCTTCTTTACATTTCTTACTTTCTTGAGCAGAACTGAATAATCTTAAGTAACACAGAAAAGGCACATTACAGACATGATAGAGTTCACCACCCTTAGTTGTTGGCGTGCTGTCTCAGATTTGCAGAGTAAATTTCTAGGGCAACTGGAAAAATTTCCAGAGTTTGGACCATGGATGACTGTGGTATCCATCTATCAAGAGCAGAGCCCTGGTTAACAAGTTTTCATTTTCCAAACAGATCCCTTAGAGAGAATAGGAGTTTTAGAACACACTGATACTGAGAAGTTAAGATTGCCAAGGCTGCAGAAAATACGTGACAAGCTGGCTTTAAAGGAAACTATATCCCCAATAATTATTTGTAATCATTTAAGGGTGTATCTTGTGCTTTCTTGGGAAGCCAGATACTCCCAACCACATTTAATAAATTTCTGTTGCAAAGGAGGATCCTGGTGATATTCTATGCAGTTTACCTACTTCCTCTATTCTCTTTCCCTTTTTCCCCTTTCCTCACATCTTCAGTTGACAGTGAAGACAGATGCAACTGCTCTCATTAGTAAGACACGAAAGGAGAAACAATGTGGGCCATGTGTCTGGAGGCCCATTCTACCTCCTCACCACAAATATGTGGTCTCCACCAAGCTCAGAAAGGGTGATCTTTCGGGTTTTGTTTTTAGTTAAGGAAAAATAGAGAGTGGAAACGGCTTCTGCTCACCCTAGCTATCAGGTGGAAAGAGAACTGCTTAGTATTCTGGGGCTGTGGGTTTGTGACTCATGTGAGCTTCCTTCTGTGTGAGCTGTCATCTCCCTGAAAGTTGCTGGAGTGTGACAAGAGTCACCTCCACATTCTGAGGGGATGTTGCCTCAGTCTCAGGGGCATTCATCTCTACAAGCTCCTCATGGTGCTGTAGCTGATCTGCAGTCCCATGGGTATAGGACTCTGAGACTAGCATTGTCCAACTCTTCAGCCCGGATAGGTGGGGCTATGGGTTTAAGCTGCCTGTCAAAGCAGAGTCTTGATCAGGGTTTACTAGCATGTGGATTCAGTGAGCTGAATGAGCTCCTGTGTCATTGCTCATGTGGAATTCTCAGACAATGGGGATAAACAAATACCCTTAAGTCGCTCTCTTACTTTCTGTAAAAATGAAGTAATGAGAGACTCAATGGCTTGTTTTAAAGCCTTCCTGGGTGTTGAATACGTGTAGTGAAATAATATGGGATCTACAATCAGAGGCTGAGGATACTAGTGTTAGGTGTGTGAACTTGCTTGAGCTGCTCAGAGTTTCTGCAGCTCAGTTTTTCATTTGGAAAATGGGAAGAATAAAAAAAGTACCTTGTCCAGCTATTTCCAAGATTGTTGTGATGATAATATAAGTGGAAATGTTGGATTAATTGTAATTTGTAACATCTGTACAAATATTTTGAGATTATCACTGTTACATGTGTGTGTACATGTAATAAGATGTCACACCTGAAGTTTCAACCAGACATTGAGACACAACAAAATTTCAAAGAGAGATGTCAAATCTCCATTTCTGTACTTGCAAAGGAAAAAGACAAGAGCTGACTCCACAACTTTTTCTTCCCCTGATATTTTATTTTAAGAAATCAGAAACCTGCAGGAAGGTTGAAAAAATAAACAGCCAAGTCTTCACCTCGATTTACCAAACCGTGCTATATTCGCCTCTATTTTGCTCTCTCTTGTACTCTCACAGTATGACCTTTCACCCATAAATACTTTCTTCTCTCTCCTGAGACTTGGCATTCTTCCACACAAGCATCATGCACTCATCATACTCAAGAATGTTAACACTGGTACACTGCTGTTACCTATACAAACAATACTCAAATTTCCTAAACTCTCCTTTAAGGATTTTGTTGTTGTTTGAGAGGGAGGTGAGTTTGTGATTTGATTAAGAATCACACATTACATTAAGTTGTCATGGCTTTTTAATCTTTTTTAGTCTAAAATGTTTCCTCCACCTTGTTTTCTCTTTGATGACAATGACCTTTTTAAGAAAAATGTAAGCCAGTTGTTTTCCAGAATGTCTCTTCAGTCTGGATTTGTCTGATTGTTTTATCATGATTAGATTAAGATCAAGCATCTTTGGCAAGAAGATTACACAGATCATGCTGGGTCCATCTCAGTGTGTCTCTCAGGGGGCCCTGGGGGGGTCACTTTCCATTCTTGGCCATGTTAAAGTTGATCACTCGGTTAAGATGATGTCTCAGTTTTCTCCACCATGATGGTATCTTTAAGACTTGGCAATGAATAAATAAGTTGGGGTGTGATTCTTCGAGACCATGTGAATAGCCTTGTTGCTCACCACCTGGAGTAGGCATCCACTGCCGATCTCTGCCTGCAGCAGTAATTACCAGTAGAAAGTTATTACAATTACCCTTCCCCATTTATGGGCTTCCCTGATGACTCAGCAGGTAAAGAATCTGCCTGCATTGCAGGAGACACAGGAGATGCAGGTTTGATCCCTTTTCAGGAAGATCGCCTGGAGGAGGAAAATGGCAACCCACTACAGTATTCTTGCCTGGGAAATCCCATGGAGAGAGGAGCCTGGCAGGCTACAGTCCAAAGGTTCACAAAGAGTCAGACACGACTGAGGCATTCTGCCACAAAGAGGAAATTTCCCCTCACTCTAAGTTCCGTGCCTCTCCCTTCAATTTGCTTCAGGAAAATAAAGGTTGAAAGAGAGGATCTAGTGGGAAGGGTATAGCTGGAAAAACTACACTGTGATACCTAGTTGGGGGTGGAGACCATGACCATCTAGGTCGGGGAGTAAAGAGGCTTGGGAGCTGACTCACCCCTGGCAAACCTAGAGACAGAGAAGTGGGCTGAGTCTCTACTTTATGGTACAGCCAGAGAGTGTACCCTCCCTGGAGGTGTCCAGGAGGGCAACTTTGAATATTTCCTGAGGGGGGTCATCTTGGGTCTGTCCTCCAGGAGAATAGTGGGGGCTGGAGCTGGACACCCAGAGCCAGTAGGAGAAGGGTTCACAGGAGAGGCAGAAAGTAGAGAAATAGCGAAGCCAGCCATGCCCCCCCTCATTACCCTCTGCTGCAGCCATTAGTCTAAGCAGGTCCCAGCTGGGACAGGGAAAGGAATTTGAGTTTGTAATTTTGATTGACATCTCTAAAGGCTGTGTTTATGATCTAAAAGGATGTCAGGACTGTTCATTACCCAAGAGTGGGCCGAAAAATTGTGAGACAGCCTGAGTTTTCATCAGGGTCAAGGTTTCATTGTTCCCACTGAATGTAAAGGGGCAGTAGGAGATTTAAAAATAAAACAGGGTCATAATTACATTATCATGAGTCATGCTCATTCCACATACTAGTTATATATGTTTAAATACCTGATTTTAAGTTGATCTTACTTAAATTACACATAAAAAAATTAACTTTTCTATTAGCTTCAGAAAACAAATTTGTTTGCTTTATAAGAAAATATCATGTCCAATATAATTGGAAGTTCAGGAAAATCTTCGTGCTAAAGATTTAAGTCACCGCAAATTATAAAATAAGGCCCTTGACCACTTGTTTAAAATGTGTACATTGAACACAGATATCTTTGTACCTCATGAACACTACCCAGGCATCTGAGGACTTTTGAAAGTGTCACTATTTTGGGGAGTGTTTGTTAGTATTCAAATACTAAAAAAGATTATAAGGCACAAAACCTCCGCTTCTGCAGTTTGAACTTGATCCATCCTTTCTAAATGCATTTTTATGTTAGATTTTATTTATTTGTTTTAAATTCTGAAAGATGACCAGTGTGACTAGCTTCAGTGAAACCAATCTTACCATAGTAATTACTAACTGAGATCCCTTTAGACAATTTTCTAAAATCCTAGTGGAGTCAACTCAAAATTTACTTATACAATAAAATTCATTTTTGTTGTTTTTTTAAGGACCAGTAGATAGACTGTGTGGGTACAGGGAAACAATAGAAAGGAAAGGAAAGTTTAGAATTATCAATATTCTCTTTCACTTGGACAAAAAAGGAAAATATATCACTAGCATGGAAACTGGAAGCATGTTTGGTGATAGAATGAACCTAATTATCCCCAGAAATGAGTGTTTTTATCTAGCAAGACAAGAAGAAAAAGACAAAATGACATGAGAATTCACACAAAACTTAACAGAAAGGAAAAAATGGAGATATGGGGACCAAAAAGAAAAATTGGGAAGGAAAAAAGGATGAAATTTTATTTCTCTCATCCATTTCTCCTACTCCCTTCTCAGGCACAGTGTCAATCTTGCAAACTCCTTCCTCAGAACACCTACAGACATTTTAATGTCATTGTACCATATTCAGGATGGCCCAGAGAAGAGCATGATACAATAAAAAAAAATACTCAGGTCTAAAACATGTCTCATTTCTTTATTCATATTCAGCTAATATTTGTGAATGCCTGCTGCACTGTACATTGTCCTTGATGCATGGGACAGACAAGAGAAAAAAAATAGACAAAGATCCCCATCCTTGAGGGACACATTCATTCTATCAGGAGAGACAGGAAATAAACACGAAAACAATAAAAATGAACTTATATAGACTATCGTGTGTGGGTGTGGGTGTGTGTGTGTCAGTTGCTCAGTTGTGTCCAACTCTGCTACCCCCTGGACTTTAGCCAGCCAGGCTCCTCTATCCATGGAATCCTCCAGGTAAGAATACTGGAGTGGGTTGCCATTTCCTTCTCCAGGGGATCTTCCCAAACCAGGGATTGAAGCTGGGTCTCCTGCATTGCAGGCAGATTCTTTACCATCTGAGCCACCAGGGAACTCCATGTATAATATTAGAAAGTGCTAAGTGTTATTGAAAAAAGAAAAATTAGAACAGGGTAGCATGAATGGGGATGTTTGGAGTCAGGAGTGGTCACTGAGAAGAGACTTGAAGGAGTAAAGTGAGTAATTGAAGGTAGTTAAGGACAGTGTTTCTGGCTAGAGACACAGTATAGAGACACTAAGATGGGAGAAGCCCACTGTGTTTGGGGAACATTAAGCACACCGATGTGGCTGCCAAGTGAGAAAGAAGTATAGGAAAAGTTGAGTTTAGAGAGATTACAGGGGCCAGATCTTTGGGGACTCACTGAATTTTGGAAAAAGAAGTGATGTGATTTGACTTACATTTCTAAAGAATCTCTTTGGCCTGGAATTAAAATAAGTTATAAAGGGGCAAATGTAGGAGCCAGGAGATACGGTCAGAAATAATTGTAACAATCTAGAAGAGAGACGGGGCTTCCCATGGCATAGTGGTAAAGACTCCACCTGCCAGTGCAGGAGATCCAGGGCAGGAGACATGAGTTTGATCCCTGGGTAGGGAAGATCCTTTGGAGTAAGAAATGGCAACCCACTCCAGGATTCTCACCTGGAAAATCCCATGGACAGAGGAGTCTGGTGGGCTACAGTCCATGAGGTTGCAAAGAGTCGCAACTAAGCACCTAAGCACACAGGCACACAGGTGAGAGATGATGGTGGCTCAGATGAAGGCGCTAGCTGTGGAAGTGTAAAGCTGGTCTAATTTGAAGAAGTACTGAATGCAGAGTCAGAAGTTCCTGGTGAACTAGATGTGTGTAACAGAAAGAACGGAGTGAAGAATGATGCCAAGGTTTTTGACCTGAGTAAGCAGAAGAATGGAGTTGCCATCAGCTGATATGGGGAATACCACAGGTGATGGTGGCTTGTTGGGGAAGATCAGGAGCCTGGGCTTAGTCATCTTGAGGTTGAGATGTTCATGAGACATCTAAGTGGAGATGTTGAGTAGGCTGTTGGACACTGAATCTGAAACTCAGGAGACAGCCTTGGGATGGGGATGCAGATTGGAGGTTACCTGCATGTAAATGGTATTAATGCTTTGAGAACTGATAAAATCACACAGGGAGTAAGAATACAAAGAAAGATTTTTAAAATATGAAAAAGAATATAGAAAGAAAGGACAAAGGACTAAGACCTGGAGATTCCAGTATGAGGAAGTTGTGGGCATGGGGAGAAGAGTGTGCTGCTCAAGGATAAGGTAAAGAAAACATATCAAGGGGGAGGAAGTAATAAATCATATCAGATGCTACTGATAGGTCAAGTAAGGTGAGAACTGAAAATTGTTCATTGGTATCTATAGTGTGGAGATCGTCAATAACTTTGACAAACAGCAGTTTGGGTGAAATAGGGAGTGGATGAGGAAATAAAAGGCATCTGATCTCTGAGTCTTGGTTTCCTCACTGGAAAGCAGTGAGGAAACCTCTTGATTTAGGAAGACCGAGTAATATATTTCTGCCCTCTTTACAAAATAAAAAATAAAAAGCCTCTTTGCAAAAAACCACCCAATAAATAGTGCTAACGCCCAAAAAAGATGGCCTCTTCATTATAGGGCTTCCCTGGTGGCTCAGAGGTTAAAGCGTCTGCCTCTAATACCGGAGACCTGGGTTCGATCCCTGGGTCAGGAAGATCCCCTGGAGAAGGAAATGGCAACCCACTCCAGTATTCTTGCCTGGAGAATCCCATGGATGGAGGAGCCTGGTGGGCTACAGTCCATAGGGTCGCAAAGAGTCAGACACGACTGAGCGACTTAACTAACTTCATTATAGGGGACTGGAATGCAAAAGTAGGAAGTCAAGAGATACATGGAGTAACAGGTAAATTTGGCCTTGGAGTACAAAACCAAGCAGAGTAAAGGCTAACAAAGTTTTGCCAAGAAACCTCACTGCTCATAACAAAAACAACAACTGGTCTTCGAACAACACAGAGAAGACTCTACACATGGACATCACCAGATGGTTAATACCAAAATCAGAATGATTATATTCTTTGCAGCCAAAGATGGAGAGACTCCATATAGTCAGCAAAAACAAGACCAGGGGCTGACTATGGCTCAGATCATGAACTCCTTATTGCCAAATTGAGACTTCTATTGAAGAAAGTAGGGAAAACCACTAGACCATTCAGGTGTGACCTAAATCAAATCCCTTACGATTATACAGTGGAAATGACAAAAGATTCAAAGAATTAGATCTGATAGACAGAGTGCCTAAAGAACTATGGATGAAGGTTTATGACATTGTACAGGAGGCAGTGATCAAGACCATCCCTAAGAAAAAGAAACACAAAAAGGCAAAATGGTTGTCTGAGGAGGCCTTGCGAATAACAGAAAGGAAGAGAAGCAAAAGGCAAAGGAGAAAAGGAAAGGTATGCCCATTTGAATGCAGAGATCCAAAGATCAGCAAGGAAAGATAAGAAAGCCTTCCTCAGTGATCCGAGCAAAGAAATAGAGGAAAACAATAGAATGGGAAAGACTAGAGATCTCTTCAAGAAAATTAGAGATACCAAGGGAACGTTTCAGGCAAAGATGGTCCTGATAAAGGACAGAAATGGTATGGACCTAACAGAAACAGAAGATATTAAGAAGAGGTGGCAAGATAACACAGAAGAACTATACAAAAAAGATCTTCACGACCCAGATAATCATGATGGTGTGATTACTCACCTAGAGCCAGACATCCTGGAGTGCAAAGTCAAGTGGGACTTAAGAAGCTAGTGGAGGAGATGGAATTCCAGTTGAGCTATTTCAAATCCTAAAAGATGATGCTGTGAAAGAGCTGCACTCAATATGCCAGCAAATCTGGAAAACTCATCAGTGACCACAGGACTGGAAAAGGTCAGTTTTCATTCCAATCCCAAAGAAGGGCAATGCCAAAGAATGTTTATACTCCAACTCTCAAATCCATACACGACTACTGAAAAAAACCATAGCTTTGACTAGACGGACCTTTGTTGGTAAAGTAATGTTTCTGCTTTTTAATATGCTGTGTAGGTTGGTCATAGCTTTTCTTAGAAGGAGCAAGCATCTTTAATTTCATGGCTGCAGTCACCATCTGCAGTGATTTTGGAGATCCAACCAGTCCATCCTAAAGGAAATCAATCTTGAATGTTCATTGGAAGGACTGATGCTGAAGCTGAAACTCCGATACTTTGACCACCTAATGGGAAGAACCGACTCATTGGAAAAGACCCTGATGCTGGGAAAGACTGAGGGCAGGAGGAGAAGGGGATGACAGAGGATGAGATGGCTGGATGGCATCACTGACTCAATGGACATGAGTTTGAGTAAACTGCAGGGGTTGGTGATGGACAGGGAGGCCTGGCTTGCTGCAGTCCATGGGGTTGCAAAGAGTCGGACGTGACTGAGCGACTGAACTGAACTGAAATAACATACAAGGAGCAGAAACAGAAACTTTCTTTCTGATGAAAGTAGCAGACAACTGGAAACCTGGACCAATATTTATGAAAATGGAATAGAGATGGAGGAATTGAAAATGGCTTAGTAAAACTGAGGAAAGATTTATTCAAAGTATACCTATAGGTAAGAAGCAAGTTAATTTGTATGGCACAACCTCAGAAAACCTCAGAAAACCTCAGAAAGGTTAAAGCATTAGAGGCACAAATGCCACAGAAGATGAAAGTTAGGTGTGAACTAGAAACAAGGCAGTTGTTCAAAAAACTTTATAGAACCATTAGAGCTCTAGGTCCCCAGGTCTGGAGGCAGGGTCCTGCCTTTCCCCTCCAATGAAGGAGGCAAGAGATACATTACATCAAGAAACAGTTGAGACGCTGTAGTCTGAGGGGTACCAGACCCAGAGGAAGGTGAAGCCAGGCTGAAAAAAAAATTATAAATTCTGAGATCCCTAGACCTCCTCTCCTCTCATTTACCTCCAGGTCACTAACAACCAAGATACACTTTCCCAAACAGAAAATAATAGAATATTACTCTGGAGAAAATTAACCATCCCAGAAAAAAATATCTTAAAGATCTTGACATTTTTGTGGAAGAAAACTCCATTGGGAAAAAGTGGCAGGTGCCTTAATCGCTCCCACAATGACAAATGCTATCCACACACAATTTTAGTGCTTTACTCTTAAACATGAACAGAAATCCAAGAATCATCTGACATTCAAAGAAAGCTGCTGATCTGAAGGAGAAAAAAAAAAAAAGAGCTCAAGTAAATAGAAGAAAAGAAAACAGAGTAATGCAGAGAGATATAAAAATGTTCAAAGAAACTATAATTAATATACTTGGTGAGATAAGAGAAGATATTGTATCAATGAAACAAGAACAGGATCAAAGAGAACAAAAACAACAGAAGTGGAAAACATCTTAAATATTTAAAATATAATAGCTAATTTTTTAAAAAATCAATAAAGATGTTGGATATTAAATTTGAGGACATATTCCAGACAGTAGGGGAAAAAATGGATAATAGAAGTGAAAAGATAAGAAAATTAGGATTCTTGGGAATTCCTTGGTGATCCAGTGGTTAGGATTCTGGGCTTTCTCTGCAGAGGGCCTAGGTTCAATCCCTGGTTGGAGAAGTAAGATCCCACAAGCTGTGTAGCTAAAAAATAATAATAATGATAAGATTATATCCAGGAAGTCCAACATTTATTTAACTAAAAGACCTTTAGATAGAAAATAGATTAAATGGAAGAGAAAGTGAAAGTGAAGTCGCTGAGTCATGTCTGACTCTTTGCTACCCTGTTTACTATAGCCCACAGGGCTCCTCTGGCCATGGAATTTTCCAGACAAGAATACTGGAGTGGGTTGCCCTCTCCTTCTCCAGGGGATCTTCCCAACTCAGGAATCAAACTCGGGTCTCCCTCCTTGCAGGCAGACTCTTTACTATCTGAGTCACCAGGGAATCCCTAAATGGAAGAGAGGTAGTTATCAAAAGGAAAAAAAAAAAAAAAAAGAAAATTTCCAAATTTAAAGAACATGAATCTCTAGATCAATAGGGCCCACCAAGTACCCAGGACAATAAATAGATCAAGTCCCATACAAAGTAACATTATAATGAAATTTCACAAGTGAAAAGATAAGGAAAAGCACCCCAAAATAGTCCAGAGATTTCACAGCATGTACACAAAAAGGACTGAGAATAAGGATCATCTAGGGGTTCTCAACAGCAAAATTGAGATATAGAACATCATGCAACAAGGTTTCAAAGTTCTTAGAAAAAAAAAATGGAAGGCAAACTGTCAACCAGGAGTGAGGAAATAATATCTTTTTGACTTTCTTATCTCCCAAACATAATTCCTCAAAAGCTACTGGAAAATGGGCTCCATCATAAAAAAATAAATAAATAAAAGAGGAGAAAGAGAACAACGAAGAGGAAGCCATGGATCCAACCCATTCAAGTGGAAAAGGGCATTTCCAGGATGACATAGCCAGAGGCGACATGCGGCAGGCACAGAGCGCACCAGCGCAGGCTGTGATGGGAGGATGGGGGCCTTAGATGGGATGTTGCCAGGAAAAATGGGGAACTGAATTTCCCACAGACTTAACCAAAACAGAAAGCTGTATCTTTAGAGAAAGTGTTAGTTGCTCAGTCATGTCTAACTCTGCGACCCCATGGACCATAGCCCACCAGGCTCCTCTGTCTATGAAATTCTCCAGGCAAGAATACTGGAGTGGGTTGCCATATACTTGCACAAACTACAGGAAGTGTAATGAAGTAATTGTCAACTAAAGGAAAATGAAAAGGTATAGAAGGCAGGAAGTGTAATCATTGTAAACTACTCTGCTCAGCAGTGGACATTAAGCATCAGGCATTGAAATGAACACAGAGAATATGAGCTGAACCCTAAACTGAGATGTGAATATATTGGGAAGATAGGATAGACAGGTGTATGGCAGGAGCTAAAACTCTCACCTCCACAAGAAGTCAGTGGATAATGTCTTTACAAAGCTGGGCCAAGAGAGTAATGTGTACATATTGTTGAGAAACATAGAGATTAATATCAGAATAAACAGCTACATATATGCTGGACGTGGTTTCCACCTCCGGGGTGCAGGCACAGTAGAAAGGATGCTGCTTTGTTTACGAGCTTTTTGGCATCGACTCTTTAAACACTGTGTGTTACTTTGATAAAGCTACAGATTAAAACAATAACCACACACATATACAGAAGTGAGATAAAAATGCCAGTGGTATTGAGTTGTCAATATTAACTATGATACTGTGGCTGTCAAGTCCAGGCACAGTGCTGGGAGGTTAGAAATACACATTCAGTGCTAATTTTCCTACCCAGAGTCCATGATGAGAAGCCAACCCATTTCTCATCACATCCCTCCAGAAATATGCCAGCACTAGAGACCCACCCAGCACTTTCTAAACAAGCCGTGCCAGACTCCCTCCCTTGGCGGCCTCCAGAGCAGGCTGTGCTGGATAACCCATTGTAAGATGAAAAGAAAACATAATTTCCATTTATTTTATATATCATTATTTTTAAAGTTTCTATTTATTGTGTATATTTTATCTTTTCTGTTTTTAAGCTATCCACTGGTTTAATTTCAGACATTAAAAAGCAGCAAAAATATATAGAAGATTCCTATCTACCCCATACTCAGATTCCATAAGTGTTTTCAGTTTCAGTTCAGTTGCTCTGTTGTGTACGACTCTTTGCAACCCCATGGTCTATAGCATGCCAGGCCTCCCTGTCCATAGCCAACTCCTGGAGTTTACCCAAACTCATGTTCATTGAGTCAGTGATGCCATCCAACCATCTCATCCTCTGTCATCCCCTTCTCTTCCTGCCCTCAATCTTTCCCAGGATCAGGGTCTTTTCTAATGAGTCAGCTCTTCGCATCAGGTGGCCAAAGTATTGGAGTTTCAGCTTTAACATTGGTACTTCCAATGAACACCCAGGACTGATCTTTAGGATGGACTGGTTGGATCTCCATGCAGTCCAAGGGACTCTTAAGAGTCTTCTCCAACACCACAGTTCAAAAGCATCAATTCATCAGCACTCACCTTTCTTTATAGTCCAACTCTCACATCCATACATGACCACTGGAAAAATCATAGCCTTAACTAGATGGACCTTTATTGGCAAAGTAATGTCTCTGCTTTTTAATATGCTGTCTAGGTTGATCATAACTTTCCTTCCAAGGAGCAAGCATCTTTTAATTTCATGACTTCAATCACCATCTGCAGTGATTTTGGAGCCCCCCAAAATAAAGTCAGCCAGTGTTTCCACTGTTTCCCCACCTATTTGCCATGAAATGATGGGACTGGATGCCACGATCTTAGTTTTCTGAATGTTGAGCTTTAAGCCAACTTTTTCACTCTCCTCTTGCACTTTCATCAAGAGGCTCTTCAGTTCTTTGCTTTCTGCTATAAGGGTGGTGTCATCTGCATATCTGAAGTTATTGATATTTCTCCCAGCAATCTTGACTCCAACTTGTGCTTCATCTAGCCCAGCATTTCTCATGATGTACTCTGTATATAAGTTAAATAAGCAGGATGACAGTATACAGCCTTGACATACTCCTTTTCCTATTTGGAACCAGTCTGTTGTTCCATGTCCAGTTCTGTCTTTAAGTGTTAGCATTTTATATAACCACTGTGTTAATAATTTAGTCATGCCTGACTCTTTGTGATTTCATGGACTGTAGTCCAAGAGCTTCTGTGTCCATGGGATTTTCCAGGCAAGAATACTGGAGTGGGTTGCTATTTCCTTCTCAAGGGGATCTTCCTAACCCAGGGATTGAACCCAGGTCTCCTGCATTGCAGGCAGATTCTTTACCATACGAGCCACCAGGGAAGCTCTATATAACCATTGTGTAAGTATCAAAATCTGGAAATTAACATTGATACAATAATATTATTTAATCTATGGATCATATTCATATTTCTCTAATCGTCCCACTAATATTCTTTTCTGGTCCAAATCAACTCAAAATTTACATGTTGCTATTCATTGTAATGTGTCTTTGGTCTCCTTTAAGCTGCATCAGTTCCTCACTCTGTCTTTTGTAATTTTGACACTTTAGAAGACTATTAGCCACTTATTTTCAGAATGTCCCATGACTGGAGTTTTTCAGATGTCCACTAGTGATTAAATTCAGGTTAGGCATTGTTGGCAAGAGTACCACAGAAATGACGCCCTGTAATATAGCAGGGGGTACATACTGTCACATTTTCCCATTCCTGATGATGCTTTACTTTCTTGGTTAAGGTGATACTAACCAGGTTTCTCCTAGTTTGTACCTTTTCCTTTAGTATATATTAGATGTATGTGTTTGTGTGTGTGTATGTGTGTTTACATTTATATCTCCAATGAGTATCTTTGAGAAGGACACTTTGAAATTATGCAAATATCTTGTTTCTCATCACAGTTTTGCCTACTTGATTTTAGTATTCTTTGGTGATGTCTGAACTAGTACTGTGGTGGTGGCTAAAGGGTGATTTTTCTGTTTCCATCATACGTTCTAAATTTTTTAGTTGGCATTCTACTGCAAGGCAGAGCTTCCCCTTCTCCTCCATTCACTTACTTATTCAATTCTTGAATAATTTTATTCAGTTATTTTTATCAGTATGAACTCATGGACGGTTTTTTCTATAATTTATGATTCATTACCATCATTAATTTGTTGCTGCAATTATCCCAAATATGGCCATTTGAAGCATCTTTGACACGTCTTTTGTGTCTTTTTGACATCTCTCCATCTTTTTTTAAGGACTTTTTTGGCTTCCCAGCACAAGGTGTTCCAAGCTCACCTATGCTTTCCCCAGCCCTGTAATCAGCCATTTCTCTAAGGAGTCTTGGTTTCTTTCAGTGGGGAATAGTATATTGAAGCCAAGATGTGGCTACCATTAAATATATTTTATAATATATGAGCTTGGTAGTACAGGTACTTGTTTTATCTATTAGCCAATGTATTTTTAATTGACTGAGAGGCACAATAAATATTTTTTGTAGAACATTGCTCTTTCTTTAAAAAACAGGAGAAGGCACGGAAACCATGATGGGGTTAATAGCTCTCCCTCTTCACTCCTACAGCATGATGCCTCTTTCTCTATTTAGCACTTACCTTTTCCTGCCATATGTCATAGACAGCAATTCTCTCTGTCGAGTCTGTCCTTCAACTTTTCCTGCGTTGAAAGAGGTTCATGTATAAACACTGCATGGCAGTGAAGGCCAAACAGGGAGTCTTGCCATGTCCCGGAGAAGCACTAGGTAGTCACATGCACTGGGCAGCCCCTATATTACATGCTGCTCTCAGGAAACAGAGAAAGATTCTTGTGGTTCCCAAAAGAGCTCTGCAATCGACATTTCACTCCTTAAATGTAACCATAATGCTCTATCAGGGCCTCTGGGTTCTCTTCGCTGGACACAAGTCTGTCATTTCTAACTTGCTGAAGTGTTATTTGTGGTTAAAAGCAGACAGGAGCCAGACTGCTTACTTTCAAATCCTGGCCCCAATACACACTAGCTGGGTAATCTTGAGTAATTTACTCTCCTTATTGTGCCTCAGTTTCTTCACACGCAAAACAAGATAATAAGAACAACAGACCTACACTATAAGACTGTAGTGCCAATAAAATGAGTTAATATACATAAAGTGATTAGAATAAGCCAAGTACATTATATGTGCTAAATTAGTGTAAACGATTATCACTATTACTCCAGAAGACTGAAGATCTGTATATCTATGTGAGGGAGCCTCATAAAACATGGCATAGAAATATATAAAAGTTCAGGGCATAAAGGATTAGGTCAAACTAGGGCTGTGTGTCTAAAGACCAGTCCCCAAGAGGGACAATTCATTCCACCTTTTCAGTCACTGACTCCCTCTCTTTGCTCTTTGCTTCACAGGCAGGCATGCCTTTCCCCTGAGGCACAGGAAGTATGCTGGGCATGGATGAGGTGGCTTTGGGTGGATGAGGGGAGCTGGACAAAAGCCAGAGTAGACTTGAGACCTTTTCCTTCCATGATAAAGTTTTATAAAGTCAAAGATTTATAAATAAGAACATATTGCTTTAAAGTGAATGTTTTACTATGGTATAGAATAGAGATTTGCATAAATTTCTCTGCTAAAGCCAAGGCCTTCTAATAGTGTTTGCTTCTTTGCCCACTTTAGTGGGTCATGTGGTCAGAATATTTAAGAAGCACCATCTATGAAATAGTTTTAGTGAAGAAAATAAGGGGAAACAGCCATCTTTGAGTGGGAGGTAGGGAAACTCAGAAATGGGAAAGAAAGGCCACCTAAAAAGAGAGATTAAGGGTCCTAGACAAGCAAACAAATGTAGAATAGTGGAGTAGGCACAAGGAAGAAAAGAGGGCGTGCCTGGGGACAAGCCAGCCTCCTCTCCAGTGGCTCATGCCGTGAATGTTGCCCAGCTGCTTCTGGGCCTGGCTTACATTTGAACACAGAGAACAGCAGGTGCCTCACTTGGAAATATTCACAGAGTGAGTAGCTCCTCTTTTTACCAGGTAGTTCATTGAAAAGCTGAGAAAATCATTCTGCTCCGTGTCAAGTTTAAAAGTCGCCTTTTGTTTAATTACCAGTTACCTGACAAATATAGATAAGCGCTACAGAGCCAAAATGGATTTGGGGCTGCCAGTGAGTTGCATCTGCTGTAGGCATAGAGGTTTTAATATCATTAAGATTAAGACAGCATCTCCTTCCAGACATCTCCCATGGTAGACTCAGGAAATAAATCCAGCTCTACACTTTTAAAGAAGCAATAAAGATTGCCTCCTGTTACAGCATGAAACTGGATTTGCCAGTAGAAAATCTCATTAGGGTAAACATTTTTACTCTTATCAATCCTCTGCCAAGTTGGCTTGCTTTATTCTTTCCTCCAGAAGATAAAATTCCTTTTAAAGTAAAGTTTAAAGCCTGTCCCAAGAAGCTGATACACAGACAGTTGTATAAATAAAAGCTCCAGATAGGATAATAGAATAAGAAGCTAATGTCAGCTTTCCACATCTGACTGTCTGACCAATGAGGTTGACAGTCACACAATTTAAAAGATCAGAAATTTGAGACTTGAGTCAGGTAATCTACAAGGCAGTGACAGATGCTCCCAAGTATAAAAATAACCACTGATAATGGATACAGAAATATTAGGCACCATGTAGAATGGGTGGATTTTTGTTAAATTTATTTTTTAGTATCTCAGTGAACATTTAGAAAACTATTCTTTGTTTTGCATTTTCTTTTGATATGCCTAAAGGCTTTTTCCTCAGTTGACAGAGATACTTTAAGCCTATACATGCTTCAAATAGCATAATCAAAAGGGTGGGAATAAAACATACAAATATAGAGGACTTCCCATGTGGTCTAGTGGTTAAGACTCTGCTTCCAGTGCTGGGGGCACAGGTTCAATTCCTGGTCTGGGAACTAAGATCACACATGCCATGTGGTGTGGTCAAAATAAATACATAGTAAAGAACAAAAGCTCCTTGAACTGTAACACATGTTTTAAAATATACAAATATAGATGAAAAGGAAGGGGAAAACATATTCTGCTTCATTTTGTTTGAGCATGGGGCAAGTTTTAGAGGAAATGTACAAATCTGGCTTCATCAACTTTTTCATCTCTCTTTGAGCTTCAGTTGCTTCAAATGTAAAATGGAAGTGCAATGACACCACCTCACAGGGCTATAGTAAAATTCAAATGCAATAATGTTCGTAAAGTGCCCAGCACATAGTAGGCATTCAGTAGATTTGCACTCTCCCTGGGCGCTTTCTTGGTGGTGTGCCCAGCAAGACCCTTTCTGAGCATAGTGAAAATAGTTGAATGTCTGCCCAGTAGACATCATTCCTCAGGTATCCACATTTTCAGGTGGGCGATGACCCTTCCCAGGCTGCCAGCTGACCCAGAGGAAGCCTGCTTCCTTTCTTTTGGCTGGACCTCAGTTCTGAGGTGAGCTCTGGATTGTGTTAACACAATCAGCCTGACTAGAGTCACTGGCTCGTGTGATTGAAGCAACCTAATTAGAATGAATCTCAGGAATGTTGGAATACTGAGGCAAAAGGGCCCTGCTGAGTATGGATAAAAAAAACCACAACGCTGTAAATACCACCAAGAGCCACCCTAAGGTCATGAGGGAAACCAACCCAGGGATAGCAGAGAGTTAGAAAAGTTGATTCTCAACAACTTGGTTGTTGTAACTACCAATTCTGAAGTTTGTTTGACCTCTGTATTTCCAGTGACAAGAGCCAATAAATTTCTTTTACAATTTAAGAACTTTCTATTGAGTTTTCAATAACTTCTTCCATTAAAAAAAAAAAAAAAGCCCTGAAACCTAATTGTTTCAAACAAGGAAGTTTGAAACATCCTCATTTCTCAGTGAGAAGAACTACAACCCACAACTCAAGAGGATCACAAAGTAAAAAGCAAATAATTCTCAAATTTTCAGATCTTTTATGCATTATAGCTGATTGAAAGTATAATTTCTATCATGTCTTTCTATTTCTGCTGATACATGTTATAGTCATATATCAGAATTTTCTACCATAATTGTTCCCAGTATATAAGGACTGTTTTACCTGCTGCTGCTGCTAAGTTGCTTGAGTCGTGTCCAACTCTATGCGACCCCACAGACGGCAGCCCATTGGGCTCTGCCATCCCTGGGATTCTCCAGGCAAGAACACTGGAGTGGGTTGCCATTTCCTTCTCCAATGCATGAAAGTGAAAAGTGAAAGTGAAGTCACTCAGTCGTGTCCGACTCTTATCGACCCCATGGACTATAGCCTACCAGGCTCCTCCATCCATGGGAGTATATAAGGACTGTTTTACTTAGTTACTCTAAAATTAGAATAAATTGGTTCTATCAAATAAATGTACATGGCAGGTTAAGTTCTTTATTTATTTCTGCATACATTTTGTAGACCATTCATCCTGGTACATTCACTAGAAAAAAAAATCTGGTTATTCAGAATCAGGTGTTCATGGGAATGTCATCTGTGGAAGAGATAAGCAGCTGATAACCTTTGCTTTGAGGATTTCCTAGGCTGTTGCTGTAGCAAGAGTGTTTGTGTCCCTGCATAATCCATATGTTGAAACCTAACCCCCAAAGTGATGCTACTAAGAGGGCCTTAGTAAGTGATTAGCCCAAGAGGGTGCAGCCCACATGAAAGTGATTAGTGCCCTTATAAAAGAGACCACAGAGAGCTGCCTTACCCCTTCCACCATGTGACAATACAGTGAGAAGGTGGCTGTCTATGAACCAGGAAGACAACTCTTGCCAGATAATAAATCTGCCAGTGCCTTGACCTTAGACTTCCCATGCTCCAGACTGTGAGAAATGAATGTTTGCTGTTTAAGCCATCTGTGATATTTTGTCATATGTGTGTGTGTATATATATGTGTGTGTGTGTGTGTGTGTATATATATATATATATATATATGTATGTATGTATGTATGTATAGTATATTTGTTATAGGGGTTCCCAGGTGGCTCAGTGGTAAACAATCTACCTATCATGGTGGGAGACATAAGAGACTCAGGCTAGATCCCTGGGTGAGGAAGATTCCCTGGAATAGGAAATGGCAACCTCCTCCAGTACTCTTGCCTGGAAAATTCCATGGACAGAGGGGCCTGGTGGCTATAGTCCATGGGGTTGCAAAGAGTCAAACACAGCTAAACAGCTGAACATAACAAACACATATGTTATAGCAGCCCAAATGGACCAAGACAGCTGAATTCTATGATAAAATTTGTGGGGCTTAATTAACAAGAGCAAAACTTTTAATGTTTTAGAAGAAAAGAGATCTTTTCCCAAATTTTAATTTTTTAAATTTATCAGAGAGATCTCCACATGAGGAGAATATACATATTCAAACTATTGAACATGCTTTTTTAAAGATTGACTAGTAACATTGTCAAAAGAAATCTCAGGAAATAATCCACTAATGCCATATAACTTTTAGCCTTACAGATGAAGATACAAGTCAGGCATCTTGGAAATAAATTAAACCCCAAAGTTTCAGTTCACTTAGATTTTTTTGTTTCTTTAAATCTGTTTATTTGTTGCCTCACTCTAGACAAAATTTAAGGCAATGAGTTTAATTGTTCTCCTTTCAAATGTTTTCATTTTTAAAATAGTTTTATTTATTTATTTAATTTTTGGCTGCACTGAGTCTTGCGTGCTCTTGTGGGCTTTCTCTAATCGCGGCGAGTGGGGGCTACTCTTCGGCGTGGAATGCAGGCTTCTCTTGCGGTCGCTTCTCTTGTTGCAGAGTTCAGGCTCTAGGGCACACAGGCTCAGTAGTTGTGGTGCAGTCTTAATTGCTCTGAGGCCTTTGGAATCTTCCTGGACCAGGGATTGAACCCATGTCCCCTGCATTGAGAGGCAGATTCTTACCCACTGTATCACCAGGGAAGTTCTCAAATGTTTTTAAATGAATTAGAATGCATTCCACTGTTCACAAATCCTCTAGAATTTGATCTGTGCAAGAAAGTACTGTCCTCTCTACTCCTTGTGAATGCTGCCTCCCTTTCATCAGGACAGAAGTCACCTCTTTAATGACCACCGGTTAGTTATTACCCAAACAGAAGGATTCCAAAAGTTTGAAAACACCCAGTTTTAATAGGAAATAGTAGGCACCATGCTAAATTATGTTGAAGGAGGAGGTGCAATTTTATGATCCATATTCTCCATTATTTCTTGGCATGTCAGCAGGCAGGAGTGATTCCAGGTGAGAAGCTGGAAAGACTGAACATAGTGATAAGAGGATTACAGAGAAATAATGAGGATAGAGAAGTATTGAAAGATAAGAAAACTACAGTCATTGCCTTAAGCAAGTCACTTGGCCATCCTTATCTAAATATAAAATGAACGTTCGCTTTTTTGCCAGGATTAAAGAGCACGTGTCTGATGCAGGAAGAAGTAATATTAGAAGTACTCAGCATCAGGCAGTCTCCTCCTCTGTATCGGGGAGCTGAACAAGGAATGAGCAGAATCTCCAGGACTGCCTGTTGGGGACAAAATCACAGCATTCAGTCCTTACAGCAGGAAGCTGTCTTTATTTGCAAGTTCTGCAAATGGGATTTTTCTGTTTTGGAGCTTATTCAGTTTGAGACAAGGCAAAAGATGGACGAGGGAGAGTGGCATCACAGAGGAAGGTCGGAAAATGCCACAGAACTCAAATAAGTCCAAATAAAGTGTCTCTCAACCCCCACCTCCACTCACTGATTCTTTTAAGGTAGAGAATGGCCTAAGGATGGCCACACCTTTTTTTAACTAGTCCTACACAGGTGACCTAGTACCTCACTTCGGAACTTAGGGATACTTCAGTTCAGTTCAGTTGTTCAATCATGTCCGACACTTTGCAACCCCATGGACTGCAGCATGCCAGGCTTCCCTGTCCATCACCATCTCCCAAAGCTTGCCCAAACTCACCTTCATCGAGTCAGTGATCCCATCCAACCATCTCATCCTCTGTCATCCCCTTCTCCTCCCGCCTTCAGTCTTTCCCAGCATCAGGGTCTTTTCCAAGGAATCAGTTCTTCGCATCAGGTGGCCAAAGTATTGGAGTTTCAGCTTCAACATCAGTCCTTCCAATGAATATTCAGGATTGATTTCCTTTAGGATTGACTGGTTTGATCTCCTTGCAGTCCAAGGGACTCTCAAGAGTCTTCTCCAACACCACAGTTCAAAAGCATCAATTCTTTGGCACTTAGCTTTCTTTACAGTCCAACTCTCACACCCATACATGACTACTGGAAAAACCATAGCCTTGACTAGACATATTTTTGTTGGCAAAGTAATGTCTCTGCTTTTTAATATTCTGTCTAGTTTGGTCATAAGTATTCTTCCAAGGCAGAGAAGGCAATGGCACCCCACTCTAGTACTCTTGCCTGGAAAATCCCATGGACGGAGGAGCCTGGTGGGCTGAAGTCCATGGGGTCGAGAAGAGTCAGACACAGCTGAGCGACTTTGATTTTTCACTTTCATGCATTGGAGAAGGAAATGGAAACCCACTCCAGTGTTCTTGCCTAGAGAATCCCAGGGACAGGGGAGCCTGGTGGGCTGCCGTCTATGGGGTCGCAAGAGTCGGACACGACTGAAGCAACTTAGCAGCAGCAGCAGCAGCAGCAGCATTCTTCCAAGGAGCAAGCGTCTTTTAATTTCATGGCTGCAGTCACCACCTGCAGTGATTTTGCAGTGATTTCAAAAATAAAGTCTGCCACTGTTTCCACCATTTTCCCATCTATTTTCCATGAAGTGATGGGATCAGATGCCATGATCTTCGTTTTCTGAATGTTGAGCTTTAAGCCAACTTTTTCACTCTCTTCTTTCACTTTCATCAAGGGGCTCTTTAGTTCTTCGCTTTCGGCCATAATGTTGGTGTCATCTGCATATCTGAGGTTATTGATATTTCTCCTGGAAATCTTGATTCCAGCTGTGTTCACCCAGCACAGTATTTCTCATGATGTGCTCTGCATATAAGTTAAATAAGCAGGGTAACAGTATACAGCCTTGATGTGCACCTTTTCCTATTTGGAACTAGTCTGTTGTTCCATACTGGACATGCATACAGATTTGTCAAGAAGCAGGTCAGGTGGTCTGGTATTCCCATCTCTTGAAGAATTTTCCACAGTTTGTTGTGATCTACACAGTCAAAAGCTTTTGCGTAGCCAATAAAGCAGAAGTAAATGTTTTTCTGAAATTCTCTTGCTTTTTCTAACATCCTGCGGATGTTGACAATTTGATCTCTGGTTCCTCTGCCTTTTCTAAATCCAGCTTGAACATCTGGAAGATAACGGTTCATGTACTGTTGAAGCCTGGCTTGGAGAATTTTGAGCATTACTTTGCAAATGTGTGAGATGAGTGCAGTTGTGCAATAGTTTGAACATTCTTTGGCATTGCCCTTCTTTGGGATTGGAATGAAAACTGACCTTTTCCAGTCCTGTGGCCACTGCTGAGTTTTCCAGATTTGCTGGCTTATTGAGTGTAGCACTTTCACAGCATCATCTTTCAGGATTTGAAATAGCTCAACTGGAATTCCATCACCTCCACTAGTTTTGTTCATAATGATGTTTCCTAAGGCCCACTTGATTTTGCACTCCAGGATGTCTGGCTGTAGGTGAGTGATCACACCATCATGATTATCTGGGTCATGAAGATCCTTTTTGTATAGTTCTGCTATGTATTCTTGCCACCTCTTCTTAACATCTTCTGCTTCTGTTAGGTCCATACCATTTCTGCCCTTTATTGTGCCCGTTTTTGCATAAAACATCCCTTGGTATCTCTAATTTTCCGGAAGAGATCTCTAGTCTTTCCTATTCTATTGTTTTCCTCTATTTCTTTGCATTGATTGCTGAGGAAGTCTTTCTTATCTTTCCTTGATTCAAATGGGTATATCTTTCCTTTGCTCATTTGCCTTTGCTTTTCTTCTTTTCTCAGCCATTTGTAAGCCCTCCTCAGACAATCATTTTGCCTTTTTGCAATTCTTTTTCTTGGGGATGATCTTGATCACTGCCTCCTGTAAAATGTCACAAACTTCCATCCATAGTTCTTCAGGCACTCTGTCTATCAGATCTAATCCCTTGAATCTTTTGTCATTTCCACTATGTAATCGTAAGGGATTTGATTTAGGTCATACCTGAATGGTCTAGTGGTTTTCCCTACTTTCTTCAGTTTAAGTCTGAATTTGGCAGTAAGCAGTTCATGATCTGAGACACAGTCAGCTCCCTGTCTTGTTTTTGCTGACTGTATAGATCTCTGTTCGTTTTTAAGGCAAACCGTTCAATATCACCATAATTCGACTCTATGCCCCAACCAGTAATGCTGAAGAAGCTGATACAAGACCTTCTAGAACTAACACCTAAAAAAGATGCCCTTTTCATTATAGGGGACTGAATGCAAAAGTAGTAAGTCAAGAGATACCTGAAGTAACAGGCAAATTTGGCCTTGGTGAACAAAATGAAGCAGGGAAAAGGCTAACAGAGTTTTGCCAAGAGAACACACTGGTCATAGCAAACACCCTCTTCCAATAAAACAAGAGAAGACTATACACATGAACATCACCAGATGGGCAATACCAAAATCAGATTGATTATCTTCTTTGCAGCCAAAGATGGAGAAGCTCTATATAGTCAAGTCATTCATACACATCATAAATTATAGTCATCAATGTATTAAATGCAAAGGGATGAACAGACCCGCACACAAGGCATCACACATTCACAAACATACAAGGCAGTCAATTAAGTGAATGCCCTGTTATTTTTTTGTCCCCAGCCTACCTTCTCCCACAATGTACTATGCACAAGCCTTGCAGGATAACTAATCACAGAACTTTAAAGCTAAAAGTGGCCTTACATACTACCTACTGAGATCCTGCCCAAGCAATTATCTTTCTGAGTCTCAGATTTGTCATCAATAAAATAAAGATGAAAATATTACCCACCTAAACAGTTATTATAAGGATATAAGTTAATATAAGTTATTATATGCTCAGTTAATATCAGCCTGGTCATTTGTGTTGAAGAAACTGAGATTCAGCAAGGTTGGAGAACATGTCCAACTTCATGACAGTGATGAAACAAAACCCAGAACCCAGAGTCTCCTGTGTGCTCTGGAAGGCAGATGGAGCCAGGCCTGTCCTCAGACAGCAGGCAAACCTTTAAGGCTAAACATGGCATCACTCCACTTATGGATCCAGGTTTCCATTCCAGTGATAAAAGATGGTCCTCTATCTGCTGATGCTCAGCTGAGCCAAGATGGTAAATGATTGACAGAGATCCAGGAGGAAACCTCTAAGTCACAGAGCATGAGTATAAACCACCACCACAAGCTTTTGAAGTTGAATAAGTAAATAAACAGCTGAAGTTTGATAAACAACAAACAAACAGCTGGTCTGGGGTAAAAACTGTTTTTTCTCCTCTGATGAAACCGAGTCCCTACATTCTACCAGTGCCCCAGCCTCCACTGCAGTCCACTCCCCTTGAAAGAGAGCAACCATTTTTGGCCTCTAAAAATGGAAATTGTGTTTGGTTAAACCTAATATGTGTGAATTAACCTATGGCATGTTAGTATTTTAAAGTGGCGCTTTGCTTATTAGGGACTCTTCTTTCTTTTCTTTTCTATTTTTTAAATCATGAAAGTATGATAACACATTTACAGGCAACTCGGAAATAATAAAATTACATATATGTTACAATTTTTATTTTGTGTATTTACTCTCAGCATTTTGTAAGCATAACTGAAATATTTATAATTGTTAGTAACATCTGCGCTTTCAATTATGCCTTAAAACAATGAACTCCTAGCCTGTTTCCTCATCGAGTAAGAAGCTGCCCTGAATTATCTCTAAGGTTTCTATTGTTTTTATCATTATGTGTCTGTATGGCCAGATTTAGTATATTTTATTTGATCAAAAAACTAATTTGTGCCTATTTGTATCTTTAGTCCCTATGGTTTGTTGTTTATGCAGTATACCAACTTACATACAACTTTCAAAGTTCTAGGAAAAATTTCACGTGAAAAAGGTTTAACATGAACAAATATTTTCTGCATGTTTTAGTTACTCAGGCATGGGGGCCAATTTAAAAAGTAAACATATTTATCAGCAAGTTTCTTTCACTCAAAATAAGTAGTTTCACTTAGCCCTTTCACATAAAATACCTATTTTTAAACAGAGATGACCTGTTACTGAATGAAGAATAACAACTTAAAAAAATATATAAAATGTTAAAATCTGAGCTTATTTGAGAAGAAACAACCAGGCCCACATCCTGCTTACTTGTTACTCAGTTTGTGTTATTCTTTTAGAGTCACCAGTTGGTCTACATACATTATCTCATGTCAAGCTTTGAAGGAATTCCACAGGATCAATACATCCTCACTTCACAGATGGAGAATGGGATATTCAGGGAAACAAACTCGACCTGTAGCTTTCATAGTCAGTTCTGTGCCAAGGATCCAGGAAATAAGAGACAGAGAGCTGTCTGTGAACTGTGGGCTAAATAGTAATGATGGTTTCAGCATGGAAAGCTGGAGAAGGCAATGGCACCCCACTGCAGTACTCTTGCCTGGAGAATCCCATGGACGGAGGAGCCTGGTAGTCTGCAGTCTATGGGGTCGCTAAGAGTCAGACACGACTGAGCGACTTAACTTTCACTTTTCACTTTCTTGCATTGGAGAAGGAAATGGCAACTCACTCCAGTGTTCTTGCCTGGAGAATCCCAGGGACGGGGGAGCCTGGTGGGCTGCTGTCTCTGGGGTCGCACAGAGTCGGACACGACTGAAGCGACTTAGCAGCAGCAGCATAGAAAGCAGTGCACGGGAAACATTTAACCAAGTTTTCCCATAGTTTAGAAGTGTTTCTCAAACACTGAGATTTGAGAGCTAATGAAAATAATACAAAGGCCCGGGCTCAGAGAAGTAGGCTAGGACCTGGATTTCTCTGTTTTCTTCAAATTATTCAGATTTGATTCTAATTCATACTACAATGTATACAAGGTTATGTACATGCATGCATGTCACCTGTGAGGATGGTGGGGATGGTATAAATCAGTAATTCTTAACCTTTGTGTGTGTGCCAAGTCGCTTCAGTTGTGTCCGATTCTTTGCAACCCTGAGGACTCTAGCCCACCAGGCTCCTCTGTCCATGGGATTTTCCAGGCAAGAATACTTGTAATGGGTTGGCATTTCTTAACCTTTAGTTTGCACTAGAATTGTCTGTGAGTGGCTTTAAACACAGACTGCTGGGCCCCACCCAAGCCCCAAATTTGAAATTCAGTGCACCTGGGGTGCCTCCCTGGTGGCTCAGACTGTAAAAAATCTGCCCGCAATGCGGGAGACCTGGGTTCAATCCCCGAGTTGGGAAGATCTCCTGGAGGAGGGCAAGGTAACCCACTCCAGTACTCTTGCCTGGAGAATCCCATGGACAGAGGAGCCTGGCGGGCTACAGACCACGGGGTTGCAAGGAGTCGGACTCGACTGAGCGACTAAGCACACAGCACAGCACAGCATCTGGGGTGAGGCCCTAGGACCTGCATTTCTGACAGGTTCCCAGGGGCTGCTGCTAGGGGTCCCGGGGCCACACTTTAGGACTAGCAGACAAGCACAGCGACTCTAAACCCGGGCTGCACATGCAATCATCTGGGATGAGTTTTTAAAATCTTGATGCCTGGCTTCACCCCCAAAGATTCTGATATAATAGACCTTCTGTGGAGCCCGGATAGTGTCGTTTTCCAAGCTCCCCAGGTCCTTTCGTGTGCAGTCAGAGTTGAGAGCCACTCGTGCTGAAGCTTCCTGGAAAAGCGGGGAGTCTGGGCAGCGGGAGCCACATTCAGTCCCGAACTGCCAAACTGAATCAGTTTGTTTGTCTGCATGTCCTTTCCCAGAGGCGGATGGAAGCAATGCACTAGAGGAACTCCCTAACGTCATTTTCCCCACTCAGAACTGATGCTCCGACTGGGATGCTTTAAAAATGCTTTTCCGTGGTAGTCAAGTAAAAGCTTTTAGACACCCTTTGATTTTTTTTCTTAACAATGCTGCCCTCTAGTGTCCTTTAGTAGAATCGTGTTAAAACCCACCTCAGCTATCAGTACAGTGACTTCCTGCTAGAGAACTACAGTGACTTCCTGTTAGAGAGCTAAATAACTTGGGGGATTTTTCTCTGACTTAAAAAAAAAATGAACAAATTTAATATGCATTAAACTAAATTTTACTTTGTGGCCACATGGATCTCCATCTGCTGGCTCTCCATTCTCTGCATTCCTCCCTGCATTCTGTGCAGCAGCCTCCTCCTCCTCCCAGAGTCCTCTCTGCATTCCACCAGCCCTTCCCTGCAGAATCAGCAGCCAGCCTTATCGCGGAGCAAAGAAATCGCCCTCAGCTAAAGTGCCTGGGGCATGGGGGCATCTTGCATAGGCTCTTCCACACTCAGAACTGTTCCTTCTCGCTTTTTCCTCACTTCGTACCTCGTTTTCACTTGATTGAGAGTTTATTGTGTGCTATGCTGTGCTGTGCTTAGTTGTTCAGTCGTGTCCAGCTCTTTGCAACCCTATGGCTCCTCTGTCCATGAGATTCTCCAGGCAAGAATACTGGAGTGGGTTGCCATGCCCGCCTTCAGAGGCTCTTCCTGATCCAGAGATCAAACCCATGTCCCTTACATTTCCTGCATCGACAGGCAGGTTCTTTACCACCAGCACCACCATTCATCAAACACGGTCTCCCCTGTCTTGCTCTGATGACTTCTCCAAACCTCCCAGGGTCGCACCATCTTGCTTGAAGCGTCCTTCCCACTCCAGGGGTTTTGTCCTCCATCTCACTCTGTCCAGTCTCTCCCTCTCCATTCTCCCCAGTCTCCTAGCCCACATCCTCAGGTAAATCCTCTATCTAGATTACTCTCAGTGGCATATAGGCTTTCTCTTGCATCTTTCAGTTTTAAAATAAAAATCTCCTTTATCCTAAATACCCACTTCAGCTGCTACCCTCTTTCTCTGCTCCATTCATTTCCTAACTTGAGTCCACCCAGGTTGTCTCTAATACCTTCCCTTCCTCATGCCCATTCTTCAGTCAGCTCCAGCCTGGCCTTGGTCCAAATGCACCAAGGACACTGACAACACTCTTTTCAGGGTCTTCATTGACCTCCATCGTTCTGTGCCTTTCTGATTCAAATGCTCACATGTTCCAATCTTTGGGCACAGGTCCTCCCGCAAGCCCTCTCCATTCTTGATTCCAAACGCTCCCCCTCTGGCTTCCTTCCTGCTCCTCTGGCTGCCAATGACCCCAAACCCCACAGTGTACCCTTCCCAACTCCTGATTTGGCTCTTTGAAACTTTTGTTTTCTCTGGGCAGACTTCCCTTACATAGTCTCATTCACTCATGGATTTAAACACAATTAATAGACTGTTGATGAACAAATAGCTCACCTCCAGCCCAGGTTGCTCACATATCATTATCCAGTTATCTCTACTCGACATCACCCCTCTGTCTCTCACAGGCATCTCTATTTTTGGCATGTCCTAGATGGCTGGATGGCACCGCCGACTCGATGGACATGAGTTTGAGTGAACTCAGGGAGTTGGTGATGGACAGGGAGGCCTGGCGTGCTGCGATTCATGGGGTTGCAAAGAGTCGGACACAGCTGAGCGACTGAACTGAACTGAATTGAAGAAGGACCCTGACTCTTCCTGCCAAACCTGTTCCTCCCTCAAGCTTCCTTGATTCCTCCTTTTCCTCACTTGCCACATACAGTCCTTGGGGATTCTATCCACAAAACAGATTTTGATCCATTCATGTCTGTCTTTGCTACCACCTCCTGATTTCAAGCCTCTTATCTCCTTCCAGGAATGCTACAGTAAACCTCCTAATGATCTTCCTGCTTCCTCCAGCCCTCGCCTCACAACATGGTCAGATAGTGTTCTGAAATATATACTGCATCATCATTCCCTTACTTAGAAATATTAGTGACTTCCCATCCAGCCCTGAATAACAGACACGGTGTGCCCTCTGCCAGCTTCATCTTGTAGCCCTGCCTTCCTTCCTGACTCAGCTTCCTCCACCATGGCTTACTGATTGTGAGGTTCACCAAGCTCTGTCTGGCCCCAGGACCTTGACACATGCTGCCTAGAATGCTCTTCCCTTGTTCTTCACCTGACTGGTGCTTTTTTATTTTGTATGCCTAACCATTACTTCTTCTTTGACCAACTATATATGTCTTCCTCCTCATTCCTGATCTCAGCCCCCTATTTGCTTTCTTCATAACACATTACATTTTGTGGTTACCTACTTGTTTACATCTCCATCTTCCCCACTCAACTCTGAACTCCCTGAGTCCAGGAGCTTTGTATCTGTCTTACTCACAGATGAACCCAGTTCCTGGCAAATATTAGGCTGTTAGTACATTACATGAAATAAGGGAATGAAGGAATGGGAAGCGTCACAACCTCCACTCCACCCTACCTGCTGTTGTCAAGACCTCGGTGACTCCCACATGGCCAAGCCACTGGACCACGTCCTGTGCTTTTTTTTTTTTTTTTACTTTACAATATTGTATTGGTTTTGCCATACATCAACATGAATCCGCCACGGGTGTACATGTGTTCCCCATCCTGAACCCCCCTCCCACCTCCCTCCCCATACCTTCCCTCTGGGTCATCCCAGTGCACCAGCCCCAAGCATCCTGTATCCTGCATCAAACCTAGACTGGCGATTCGTTTCTTACATGATAGTATACGTTTCAATGCTATTCTCCCAAATCATCCCACCCTCTCCCTCTCCCACAGATTCCAAAAGACTGTTCTATATATCTGTGTCTCTTTTGCTGTCTCACATACAGGGTTATCGTTACCATCTTTCTAAATTCCATATATATGCGTTAGTATACTGTATTGGTGTTTTTCTTTCTGGCTTACTTCACTCTGTGTAATCGGCTCCAGTTTCATCCACCTCATTAGAACTGATTCAAATGTATTCTTTTTAATGGCTGAGTAATACTCCATTGTGTATATGTACCACAGCTTTCTTATCCATTCATCTGCTGATGGACATCTAGGTTGCTTCCATGTCCTGGCTATTATAAACAGTGCTGCAATGAACGTTAGGGTACATGTGTCTCTTTTCAGTTCTGGTTTCCTCGGTGTGTATTCCCAGCAGTGGGATTGCTGGGTCATAAGGCAGTTCTATTTCCAGTTTTTTAAGGAATCTCCACACTGTTCTCCATAGCTGTGCTCATCTTATTTGATTATGGATTAGAGACAGGGGAGTGTCTTGGGTTCATTTATTCCCTGTTAACCTGTCAGTGTTTACCAACATGTCTGACTCGCCACAATATCTCCAGCACCCAGTACAGCAGACTCCTCATAAATCCTGTTGGTTGAATGAATATCTCAGCTCTGAATGAAACAGGATGTAAAAGGAAAGGGAAGTAGTACAATGATAGAGAGTTCCAAAGAGAGAATACTTAGGGGCAGATATTTAAGGAATGGCTTTGAATTTCCAGAAATGTTAGCACACGTATTCATTTCTATTTAAAGACAAGAAAAATGTTTCTTGTAACTTTTTGTGCCTCGTTTGCTTTGTAAAGGAAGAACTATCTTCATAGATTTGGTTGTTGAGTAATACACTGATATTTAGTAGTCTTTCTCCAAGGAGGAAAAATATTTTCTTTACATGCCAAATTCTGCCTCTGTTGGGTAGACTCTGGTGAGTAAAAGCATTCCCATCTTCCAAACAAAGACCAAGGGCAATTTAAAATGCTTTATGTAAGTCAAACAAGCAAGGAAGCTAGGACCCTAACCCTCACTGTCTCATTCCAAATCCTGTCCCTGATCAATTAAGACAGTGCTTGCTGGTGAGAAATAAAATAACACATCTACTCAATTAAAGTTTGAGACAAGAATTTGATTCTGCTGAAGAACATGTGACCTACCAGGTATTATCAGTAGGGTAAGAAAGGCCCGTGACCTACAACCCTTTGAAAGTGTGAAATGACCTGGCTTCCTGGGTGTTTGGCTGACCTAGTTTGTAGAAGAAACCCAACCAAGTCTGTGACCTTTCACTCAATTGAACTTGAGGCTCTCCATGCTCTCTGGTTCTGTAAAATGTTGGCTCGTTCCAAGAGGATTAGCTCAACTCCACCCCGCTGGGAAGAGATTCATTTTCCTGTTTAGGAAATGTGATGTCTAGCTGAAAGAGGCTGATGAGCAAACAGGGTGGGGCCACATGGAGCTCCAGGTGAGATGCATGACATGGGTGTCTTAGAATGAAGTTTGGTCCAAAGTAGTCAAGGACAGGGTGTGCCAGTGTGGGCTGGGAGCCGCTGGGGCTTCAGCTGTTTGTTCAGCCTTTAACACGTTTATCTTTCTGCTAAACACATTGTTATTGAGTCATCTCTATTAACCAACAACCCTGCGTGAGGCTTAGCTCTGTAAATCCAACATACAAAGACAGGACTTCTATCCTCAATGACCTTCCATTCTACAAAGTCAAAACAAATGCTTTCTCTTACTTCTCACTTTACTGAGCAAGGAACCCAGGTTCTGAAAGAGGTGAATAATGTGTTCTTTTATCCAGCCAGGAATGCTGAAGCAATAAAAGTAAAGGAAGAGCTTAAGGTGGCCATTCTTTTTTTAATATCATTTCATATTGTTGCTACAAACTGAAAATGGAAAGTCCATTAACCCAAAAGTATCATCCACCTCCAAACCATGAATATTTTATGTTAGACTATTATGTTATCACCAGTGTCAAGGTAATTATACTAATCCAACAAATAACTGCATTAAACATCTAAGCTTTGGGCAGGAAAAGAAAAAAAAGACTATATAACTTTGAAAAATATATGTAATGCTATCTCTTTGGCTTTCCATAGAAATCGTTCGCGCCATGACACATGTGATAAACCAAGGAATGGCCATGTACTGGGGAACCTCTCGCTGGAGTGCCATGGAGATCATGGTAATTCCATTTCCATTTTTAAATGACCACTGAGTACCTATTTTTATTTGTCAGACATCATGTACAAGTTGTAAGACCTTTTGCAAACTTTCTTCACAATCACAATGGCACTAGAATTCTATGATCAATTTCATCATTGTAGAGATGGATATGGGGGCAGGGGATGGATCTTATCAGCTCAGAATACAACATGGAGAGTGCAGGTCTCTAACAGGAATCATGTTTTAGCATGTTCTTTGGTGTAGTTTGGTAGTAAGAGAGTACATTTCTCCGCTAATGAGACATATGACACAATATTCCAGGTTTTTGTTATGTATTAAATAATGGTACTATTCATAACATGCTAATTATAGATCATTTTTATATTATATATTAGTTAAGTTTTATTTCATTAGGAACCTAGAAATAGTTAAACTATGTTTTCTTTGTAATAGTTCATAATTCACACTTTGACTAACTTTCCCTGGACTTTACTCATTCCAAAACCTCCCCAAAAATAATTTCTTGATTTGGTATTTCTTAGTGAAATTGATGGTCATAACTTTGCTTATTATTTGACAATCTAGATTTTCTTGGTTTGTATTCATTTCACTGAAATGAATTTTTTTCGTGCACACAGACTTATTTTTCATCAGAAATAAACTCAGTTGCAATTTTATTTCACTTTAGGAAGCCTACTCTGTAGCAAGACAATTCAACATGATTCCGCCAGTCTGTGAACAAGCTGAATACCACCTTTTCCAGAGAGAGAAAGTAGAGGTTCAGCTACCAGAGCTCTACCATAAAATAGGTAATCTTCACAATCAAATTGACTCATTATCTTTAATAAGAGGATCAGGGATCCAGAAAAAAAAAAAAAAAGGTGTGACTGAAATGCTTTCCTAAACGTTCCTAATTAATGTAGGGATTGTCAGCACTGTGCATTCCAGAAACTAGAAGAAATCAAAAGGACCTGTATGCAATCTCTGGAGTATCATTCATGAAAGCCAAGCAGAGCTGGCAGACAAGCTGTTCTCAGTAGGTGTTCAAAAAAAATGCATGTAGAATGAAAGGAAGAAATAATGAATAAACCTGTTTTTCATAGGGTAGTTGCTCTAGCCAAGAATGCATCTCTGAGTGGGTTTCCCCCAAATTATGGATTTATACATCTGTATCTCCTACTCTGCCTGGAACTGAGTCAGAAGGGGAATTGAAGAATGGCAGACAAGTCAGGGACACAAGTTTGTGTAGGTACACATGATGCCAAAGGGAGGGAAATATATATATACAACATGTACACAAGAATTTCGGATATCAGAAAACTTAAGCGACATTTTCAGGCATATTTATCAAAACAGGTTCCAGAGATAACTTTTTCATAAGAAATGGGGGTTTACGTGAGAGGGAAAATGCTGGGTAAGAGAAAAGGATAAGAACATTTCGACAACCTAACAGTGGTCGTTATGGCTATCACTGTGTGTTCATTGTGTGTTCTCCGTGCACCGGGCACTGTGCTCCTCCTTCGACCAGGCACTACTGAGGCACTGCGTGAACAAGTGAACCACTGAATTTTTGTGCAAGCAAAAGTGCTTATCTCCGAGTGTAAAAAGAAACGTAAATTTGGGGCATCAGAAAACTATGGATAAGCCACATTTTCGGGCTTGATTATATGCCCTGCTCCCTATCACCAACAGTGCACAGTTGATGGGCTTATGTTAATAAAAATGAAGCACACAGTCTGTAAATGCCTAAACTTTAATGGAATGATTTATGCTGATATTAACTCATATATCTGGCCAGCTTTTCCCCATAACTAACCAGGTCCTTTCTGAATACCCACTCACTCACTTTTGATCCCAGTTTGCAGAAGTAACTTGTTAAGGTTTTTTTTTCCTTCTATAGGAGTTGGAGCAATGACATGGTCTCCACTGGCTTGTGGCATCATCTCAGGAAAATATGGAAACGGGGTGCCTGAAAGTTCTAGGGCTTCGCTGAAGGTATTTTCCTCCACCTCTAGGAAAGAGTCTGGGCATGGGAACGAGGGAGAAAAGGAAACTGAACAGAAGAGCGCAGCAGCAGCATGGGGCTTCCTGGCTCAGGCCGAGTGTGGCCTCAGCCTGGCAGGCATCCCCGGGCAGTCCCCCAGCCCTCTGGGGGTCCCTGCTTCTGGTCAGGCATCAGTGCAGAAAGCTCCCCTCCTCTGCGGACCGGGAGAGATGCCCAGTGACCAGGTTGGATTCGTAGGACTCAATTTCCTACACTTATTTATTCTTATATTAAAGAAGGCATTTCATTCCTCCTTTGACACCGACAGAAATGTAAAATCCATCTTCTATATAAGAGGATCTCATTTTACTTTTCTTAACAAAATTTAAGCCGTAGAGGTTTAATCCATATGGGGCAAATTGGTTGTACTTGAGTAGGTTTGAGGTTGGTTGACACTTCTTAATATGTGAAGGTGGGGGTAAAGGAGGGAAGGTTTGGGGCAGATACAGAGCCAAGCATCCATCACTGAGGCTTAGGGCTGGCGTTCGCATAAATCAATTCTGGCTGCTGAGTTTTGCCGCTTAAATTCATCTCTGAAGAGTAAAGATATTCAAGATCACTGACATAAAAGTAACCTTCATTCAGAACATCTTGATGATTAATTTATTGGAGAGTACTCCAAACATCTCTCCTTGTTAATAACAACATGTCTGTTTTTAAAAACTTGAGAGAATGTGTAATAACATTAGAATCACAAATTACTCTGTAATGTCAAGGGAGAGAGAATATTGGCATTTTTAAAATTCACACTTGCCAAATGCCCCCAAAAGGAAGCAGAAGTCTGACACAGCCTCTTGCTTCCATCAGCACAAAGTTAGTACAAGGACAACTCAAGTTAAGCCTGAACCACCAACCCTTTAATCAGTGTGGCTGGAAACACTGTGCGCTTCCCCAGTCAGGACCTTCTCCAGGCTCTAGGTCTATCACTTTTCTTTCTGCTCTAACAGGTGACCTATTAGTGTGTTTGTTCTCTAAGATATTATATATATTTCCTAAAACATGGTGACATGGTCCTGCTTCTAGTTTGCATTATTACACTGATTATCCTAGAATATTAAATATGGTCTTCTGTCTGAAAAAATCAAAAGTTTTGAGTAAGTTAGCAAGGAAAAACTAAAAGCATTTTAGGAAAGAAGGGATAAAAGGAGGATGGCAAGAAAAGCATTGAAAATTGTGATTTTAGCTGAGCACCTACTGCTTGCCAAGCACTGGGATAAGTGTTTGTTTTTTACCTCCTTTTATCCTCACAAAGATAAATGGATACAGATGGCTTTTAGTCAGTTGTAGCTAAGGATGTAAGTTTTCTTACATTCTTTCAGACTTTCTGAAAAACTCAAAGTGCTTCCATATACATGGAGTGTTTGTTCTCAGACTGTCCTTATAAGAGGGTAAACCTTTTCCAGATGCAGAAACTGAGAACAAAGATATTAGATAACAATCCAAGGGCATAAACTCATAATAAAGTTAGCAGTAGAACCCAGGTCTCCTGGCTCTCAGTTCCTCTCCCTAAAAGCATTTTTGTTTCCCTTCAAATTAATGTTTTTAAATGAGGAAGAAGTAGCAGCACTGTATTTGGAGTATATGATTGACTGATCTCCATCACTGTTTGAGAAAAGCTTACAAATAGCTGAAAACCTGCTTAAAATGCACTAACTAAAGGGGGGGTAGGGGGGAGTTGCAGAATATTTGAAGGTAGCTAAGCCCAAAACCAACTCAAAAAATATTTCTTGTTGACTCTTTAGCATTTATTGAAGCATCCTTACCAATAAGCATTAAAGAGTCTCCAAAGGTAAAAGGAAGGTAAAAGGAAGGTAAAACAAAGCACACTTCTAAATTCATCAGCCTAAGTGCTTTCTTGACTAATATATGTACACTTAGAAAAGCCACTTGAGTAACTAAAGCAAAATTAATGTCACTAATAATAATGTTGTGTGTGTGTGTGTGTGTGTGTGTGTGTGTGTGTATCTCAACCTTAAGAGTGAGCGAGAATTCTAATAGTAAAAACTTTTTTTTTTTTTTTTTTAATGAAGCATGTCGACCTTGAGGTGCTCAGGCTACGGCCCCAAGGACGGCCCGACTTATGGCCGCTCCTACGGGCCTGGGGGTGGAGATGTGCTGGTGGCCCTGCCTCCGCCCATCCACCCGCCGCGCCCCGAGCCTCCCCAGCCTCCCATTTCCAGGCGGGGGCGCGGGGGCGGCCCAGCGGAGACCACCTGGCGGGGGAAGGCGGAGGAGGCGATGGTTACTACGAGTCTGGAGGCGCCTGGTCAGAGCCGGGTTGTGCTGGCGGAGGCCACCGGGAGCAGCCACCATATCCTAGTTACAGTTCTAACTATTGGAATTCTGCTGCCCGACATCGGGCTCCTTACCCAAGTACACAGCCTGTAAGACGGGAAATGCAAAGCCAGAGTGTGAATTCTTATACAAATGGGGGATATGGCCCACCATACCCCACTGGCCCGGGGACAAATAGTGCCTCATACCCTGGGGCCTATTTCACAGCTGGGTATGCTCAGACCAATTACTCCACAGAGGTTCCAAGCACTTACCGTTCAGCTGGCAACAGCCCAACCCCAGTCTCCCGTTGGATGCACCCCAGCAGGACTGCCAGACTGAAGCACCCCCTCTTAGGGGGCCAGGTTCCAGGATATCCTGCTCCACAGAACCCTGGAATGAACGTACCCCATTACCCTTATGGGGATGGTAATTGTAGTGTTCCAAAACCAGGACCACCCATACGACCCCAGGAGGACTCATGGCGCCTCCAGGGGCTTATGGAATGGGAACCCAATACCTCTGGCCTTCAGCTGTGCCCACAGGATCACCGGGGAGTCTCTACACGAACAAAGCACTTCATCGTGGCCTAGCAGGGGTCTCCTCAGCCAGCTCCTTCACCGCCACTCCCACAGCCTAAGGACTCCTCCTACACCTACGGCCAACCAGATCAAGGCATGAGCCAGCACAACTTTCCTTGCAGTGTCCATCAGTACAGGAGTCCTCATCAGTGAACGATGACAGTTCGGCGCTTTTGGATTCCCAGGTCCAGTATACTGCCGAGCCTCATCTCTACGGTAATGCCACCCACGAACATCCCAGCACTCAAGACCAGGGTAATCATCTTGCTGAAGAGTGTTTATCTTCAGATGAAGGGACTCCCCCAAGCATTAAAAAAATCACATATGTGCTGGAGAAGGTCCAGTATCTTGAGCAAGAAGTAGAAGAGTTCATAGGAAAAAAGACAGACAAAGCCTACTGGCTTCTGGAAGAAATGCTAATCAAGGAACTTCTGGAACTGGATTCAATTGAAACTGGGGCCAGGACTCCGCCGGGCAGGCCAGGAAAGAGGCGGTTTGTAAAATCCAGGCCATACTGGAAAAATTGGGGAAAAAAAGGGATTATGAAGGGATTTAGAACAAAGGAGAAGCCTGTTACTAACTCGACCAAAGAACTCTTGATTTTGGTTAATTACCCTCTGTTTGAAATGCCTGTTGACAACAAGAAGCAATACATTCCAACTTTCCTTTGATAGAAAGCTTGAAAAACTGGTAAAGGACTTGGAAGAACAGTTGGGTTATGAGTTATTTTCAGACCAGTGAATGTAATAGGGAGCTCTCGGGTTATCCGTAATCCCAAGTAGACTCGCTTGGTAAGAAATATATGGGTGTTGTTGGCAAGCTGCTTCTTATCAGCAGGAGGGCAATTGGAAATTGCACCCCACTCCAGTACTCTTGCCTGGCAAATTCCATGGATGGAGGAGCCTGGTAGGCTGCAGACCATGGGGTCACTAATAGTCGGACATGACTGAGTGACTTCACTTTCACGTTTCACTTTTATGCATTGGAGAAGGAAATGGCAACCCACTCCAGTGTTCTTGCCTGGAGAATCCCAGGGGCGGCAGAGCCTGGTGGGCTGCCGTCTATGGGGTCGCACAGAGTTGGACACGACTGAAGTGACTTAGCAGCAGCAGCAGCAGCAACAGTCTCCTCAGAAACCTACAGGAAAAGATTGGACATTCTTATGACAGGCTCTGTTTTTTTAAAACATCTGGATAACCTGTCACATTTTTGTATATTGTAACTGCTTTCACCATACACTTTGTGTGTAAATTACAGCTGGGACTTTAGCCCCCTTGGACCTCTGTTTTGTTTTGTTATTTGCAGTTCACAAATATAATATGATTCTCTTAAAAAAAAAAAAGAGCTAGGCAAATAGATAAATAAGATGGCAACTTTCACCTTCCCCCAAAATAGAATGGTTGGTATTTCACACTGGCTATTTTAAGTTACACCAATAAAATAAAGATGCTAATATTTTATTTCGGTTGTAAACATTGAACTGTTAGGATAAATAAACTGAGTATTAAAAAAATACCTATCTTTTAGAAATAATACTACCCATGTGGCTTTCTTGGAGGCTGCATGTGGCCCACCACTGTTCAAAGACTTCTAAATCAGTGTCATCGGCACTGACTTCACTGCTGAGCTAAACACCACTACTTCTTCGTGTCTGTTAGACACTGCCACATGGCTATCCACACTCCCCAAAACCTGCCGAGAATCCTCAGTGAACAGTGCCTCCACCCGTCCCTTGGTCATCCCAGTCTGAAGCCAAGGCATTATCTCAGTCTGCCTCTCCTCCCTAAGTCTTATCCAGCAGGACACCAACTCCTCCAGTCCACATCCTGACCTCAGTGGTCCTTCCCTTGCACCACCCTTGTTTAGATCATCATCATTTCTTTCCTGGTTTGCCATAATAACCTCCCATCTAGACTCTCTGATTCACCCCTCTTTTTCAACTACCCACCAATTATCTACTATCCATATTAATTATGTGACCAAATATCTTTCTAAAAGGTTAATCTGACTATATCATAACCCTGCCCTAAATCCTTAATGACTTCCCAATATTGAATACATGACAAAACCTAAAAACCCACAGAAAAGTGTTCAAGGAAATACTCTTGGAGTCTTAATTGAGCCCATTTTTCCATTCTTGTCTCTCCCCAAATCATATTAGTTCATTTTTTCACCCAAATGCACTATACTTATTTTTGCCTCCCAGAAATGCCCTTCTTTTTATCTGGCCGTGGAAAGCCATCTCTAAAGACAAAGCTTGGTTGTCTTCACTCTTTGAAGCCTGTCCTTACTTTGCAAAACTTCAGTTATTGGTACCTTCCTCTAACATTCCACAAATACTTCTTACAGAGTCTTGGAATCCTCTGACTGCAAGCAACAAAACGCAGTTCAACTTTATTTAGTCAAAGAAGGGAACACATAGACAGACACTCCCTGGGAAAGATGGAGTGGGATGGCCTCAGTGGTGACTCTATCCATAGATTTGCCCATTGTCAGGATTCTCCATCTCCTCTGTTTCTCTCCACACATGTCATTTTCTGGTACTACAAATGGGTCTTCTTCATGAGCCCAGGAACAAGAAAGCTAGCGACTGTCAGGCTTACATCCTTAAAGGCATATAACCTGAGAGAAAAGAGAATTTTCTTTAACAGCTTCGGGGCAGAGAAGACTGGCCAAGCTTGGGTCAAATGGCAACCTAGTAGACCAGTGACAGGGGCCCAAAGGACAAGGTGCTGTGACTAGTTCATGGCTTGCACTGATGGTGGGATATTTCCCATAAAGAAGCAGTACGAACATAGCTTCTGAGGAAATCACTGAGGGGTTACCCCAACTACAAAACACTTCTCAAGTTATCAGACAATGATTCATGAATACCTTTAGGATAGAAACTGAAACTTACTCACATAACTCACCACAGAGCCTGGCACATGATAGGTACTCAACAATTGTTTCTTGAATGAATACAATGAGCCATAACCAAGGATCAACAATGTCTGATCAAGAGACCAGGTGAAGTGAAGTGAAGTGAAGGGAAAGTTGCTCAGTCGTGTCCAACTCTTTGCAACCCCATGGACTATATGGGATTCTCCGGGCCAGAATACTGGAGTGGGTAGCCTTTCCCTTCTCCAGGGGATCTTCCCAACCCAGGGATCGAACCCAGGTCTTCCACATTGCAGGCGGATTCTTTACCAGCTGAGCCACAAGGGAAGCCCAAGAATACTGGAGTGGGTAGCCTATCCCATCTCCAGTGGATCTTCCCAACCCAGGAATGGAACCAGGGTCTCCTGCATTGCAGGCGAATTCTTTACCAACTGAACTATCAGAGACCAAGTGAGCAGCTTTTAAATAAAAAGTTTAAATACAAATGAAAAGTGCAATAAATTTATGGACAGTTCTTCCCTATTATTAGGAAAATACATTATAGAAAAAAAAAAACAGAAAAATATATACCTTTTTGTCAACGGGAAAGAGGAACATGCAAACATAGGTGGAGCAAAGGAATGGGGAGAGGGACAGCCCAAGAACTCCAGGTGTTCACATTAAGAAACTAAGGATATTTTCACATTATGGTGCAATTTCAGAAGGAAAAATTTTAGCCACCAGCATTTTACCTAGACATTTTTACCTCAATAATGAAGACTTTGCTGCTCTTTTGAGCCAAGGACTTCAATTGTTTACCTAGAAATAGTCAATGATCTTGAATGCTAAATTAGGCCCAGTAATGAAATGTGACTGATTCTGTCCATGACTTTACAGTTGCTGCCCAAGTTCCAGGCTGGGATTAACTGACAGCCAACCAGGGTGTTTGGGGTATATCTCACAGGCTGTTCCCATCCTGTTATGGTTACCTGTAAAATGTCAGTCACAGAGACAATGGCCACAGCATTACAAGATGGCAAAGAAACAGGCTTTAGGATATTTTAAAGAATTTTGTGACTTATGTATAAAAGTAATAGCTCAGTAATCTATTGAGAAGAAAGCTCATTCAGTTGTTCCTTTGGCAAATATTTACTGAGTGTCTAGTCAGTGCTGAGCCCTGTGCTGAGGAGACCGATGAATGAGACAGTCTCAACCCTAAGGAGTAACTCAGGGACTTGTTGGAGACAGACATGAGAAGGGGTGAATTATGAAACTATGTGGAATCCACAAGCACCGTGGATACACATAGGGCTGCCAGTCGAGTCATACTGCATTAAGGAGGAAGTGTCTGCATTCAATCTGAAAAATTGAAGACAACTATTTTTACTCCGTGGAATCCTGGTTTCTCAGATCCTTTCCTCATCGCCATATTGGCTGAGCCCCTCCTCTGTGTCAACCACTGTGTCAAGACTGGAGATGCTGACACGAACAAGAAGCCATCCCTGCCTTCCACTTAGAAAGAACAATCAGCATGTAATCAAATCACTGGACGAATAGGATTAAGCAATATAATAGGAGTGGGAGACGAAATATCATCTTTTGATTCATGGACTACTGCCTGCTGTCCACAAGCTGGGTTTTTTATTGCACACAACCACACCTCTGGTCAACCTTCTTACCAAAAACACTGGTTCACTTCCATATGTAATTGAAATTTTAGTTAAGCGTCATCTCCTCCCTGTGCAAACATTTTCCCATTTGTAAAACCGTTAAAACTATTTATTTCCAAAACACATTTGTTTCCTTTGGTATGAGGGAAGCAGTGTAAATACTAAGCATCTACTTTTACAAAACCCTAACCTGCTTATGTTTCCCAGTGATTAGAGCAAGATTTATGTTGAGGGTAGAGAGAAAAGTACTCAATAAATGAATGTTTGGTATTTGTTATTTTTAGAAATCTTCCTCTCAGAGCTTCCATGGTGGCTCAGTGGTAAAGAATCTGCCCGCCATTGCAGGAGACACAGGTTCGATCCCTGGTCCAGGAAGATCACACATGCCACATGGCAACTAAGCCCATGGGCTGTAACTACTGAACCTGTGCTCCAGAGCCCAGGAGCTGAAATTACTGAGTCCACATGCCACAGCTACTAAAGTCCCACATTCTAGAGCCCGTGCTCCATGATAAGAGAAGCCACCACAATGAGAAGCCTGCACACAGCAATGAAGACCCAGCACAGCCAAAAATAAAAAAAAGAAATTAAATTTAAAAAAGAAATCTTCCTCTCATTATGGAGTGTGTATGTAATGCAAACATTACATTCACACATGCACACACACTCAACACACATATCCAACTTGTAACTCAATCTTAAGAATAAAAATGTGTGGCTGATAAGATTTAAAAAACTGGAATTTCATAAGATTGATAAATCAGTCAGTTATTCTTTATGTGTGTGGTATATACTGAAACCTGAGGAACTGTCCTAGTAGTAAAAAGCAATAACTGAAGAGGCTTTTGGCTATTGGTTTTCAAGCTTTTTTTTTTTTCTTTTCATTCGAATAACAGACATACTGGTCCCTTGAAAGATGTTATGAGATTGAAATGAGGATGGGTGATATTTTTCCCCTTGAGGACAGTAGAAAGTAAGTTCAGGGACTTTCTGATGTACCCAGCATGCTGCTGGGGAAGTGTTGATTGCTCTTAACTGTCCACCTCATCACTGCTGGCACCAGCCATCAACTCCAGAAGATGCCCCCAGGCTGTGCTTCCTCCTGGAAGAAGCTGAGGTCTCTGGAGCTGAGACTGGGAAAACTCTTGGCCATTTTGCTAAGTAAACTTCACGTAAGGAGCCAGACCATAAGCCTCTGAGATCTGGAAGAGAACAAAACTGGGTGTGCTTGTTCTTTCCTCATTTCATATCTGCAAAATCATTCCAGAAATCACAACAAAACAATGCGGTTGCCTTTTTCTTTGGAAATACTGTCTTGTAATGATGAAAAAGATACTTGAAAGCCAGCAGCCTACTGAAATCACGTGGGTGGAGATTTGGTGATGACTGCCCAGCTTTCTGCTGCCTTTGAGACGGAAAAGGTCTGTGGTGGCAACTATGTCACAACACACACAATGGAGGAAGTCCACTTTGCCACACAGGGGACCGTTCTTATTATTGTCACTAAAACAGACGAACATTCTTACAAACATTCTTTTCCTTTGGGTGTTGCTGTGCAGTGCTAGTTTTGTACATAAGAGTCTGTTGCTCCTTGTTTCATAGTAAGAGCAGAACCTTCTGGAAAATAGGGCATTGAGAAGTTCTAAAAGATTTCTTTCCTTACATTTAGGAAATTAGGCACACTTTATGGGCTACATCAGAGCCAGCCTTGTCTTATAGGTTTTAAAGATTAGTTTCCCATTTACCTTTATAAGCATCCTTGCCTTTTTAAGTTTCAAACATTATACAAAAATGTAATACACATTTGGGAAAGTTTTTATCCACTTTAAAAATGTACTGGTACCTATCAGTTATACTATTCACATGTGCTTCTAGAAAGGAGTGGAGAAAGCTAACAATAAAACTGCATTAAAAGAATATAGGAGAGACTAGGAGTAAATTGAAGGCAAGAGGGAGAAAGACAGCTACAGCAAGAATGTAACATAATGACTTCCTTTGGGCAGAAAGCTTGGCATCCAATTTTCTGCACAAAAAAAGAAACATAATAGACCTTGGTGAAATGTAAATACCTTCCCCCTCAACTACCCACCTACATTCTAATGGCTATCACAATAAGAACCATCTTTTCCAGACGGGATATAATTGATTATATGTCAGGATTTTAACAACTTTTGTACATGTCGATGAATTTGAATGGTGAGCTTTAGACAAAATCAATCCGTCTTGAATCAATAAATAAGGTGCGAGACCCCGGGGAACATTTCTTTGCATGAAGACATAGGCGTCCTTGTTTGTATCAAACAGAAAGGTCAGGGCCAAGAAGACTCCGGAATTCACCACAAGGCTCTTATATTTAACAGAGTTGACAGTCTTTGCATCAAACCCTTACCAGACATTAACACTGAAATGTTCTTCTTATCTCTAGTGCTACCAGTGGTTGAAGGAAAGAATTGTGAGTGAAGAAGGGAGAAAACAGCAAAACAAGCTGAAAGATCTTTCCCCGATCGCAGAGCGTCTGGGATGCACGCTACCTCAGCTCGCCGTGGGTGAGAGAGTCACTGGGGAGGGAGGCCCTGCTGGGTCACAAACAGTGACAGCATTCTCTATTATTGATCACATCTCTCACATGGTAAAATACCTAGTGTAGGGGCAGACAATCTCTGAAGCAAACACTCCCAGTTAATTCTATTGAAAATGAGGTTTTGCAGAGTTCCTCAGAGTGTTCCACATGCTGAAACACTTTTCTCACTTCCTGTCCTTTCCCTTATAAGACAGTTTAAACAAGAACATGAGCGTCAGTGAAAACGCACACATCCTCACAGTGTCAAGGGTGAGCATCCCCGAACTCTGTGGTGACATCCACTGCTTGTGGCTCAGTTTCCTTCCCTGTTGAAGCTAAGGCAGGGTTGGTGAGAGGCTGAGGAGCAGAGCTGTGACTGAGGCCAAGCCACTGCCACATGGAAAGCCTATCTTAGGGGAGCCTTCTGAGGGCCATGAAGATGATTCTTCTGACACTGTGGAGTCAATGAAAGGTCACGGTCACTGGTGACAATTGAAAACCGCATTGCATCAGAACAGTCCCAGAGAAATACAATGTGCATCATTTGTTTAACTTTTAAATTTCCAGGAGCCATGTTAAAAAAGTAAAAGAGAAATAGATGAAATTAATTTTTAAATGGATCACATTTAATACGATATGGCCAAAATATTGTCATTTTAACATGTAATAAATATAAAAAGCTTATTATATTTTTTATAATAATATTTCACACACTTTCCTGCAAAATCCAGAGTGCATTTTGTACCTATAGAACATGTCAATTCAGGCTAAACACATTTCTGATGTTCAATAGCTGCAAGTGGTGAGAGACTGTGAATTAAACAGAAAAGCTAGATTTTCAGTTCCCTCGCTGAGGAGTATCTGCCAGGCTCTGTGATAAGCTCTTTATGCTCATCATCCTGTGTCCATAATTGTCAGAACAATCCCACAAAGTATATACTGGTCCTAGACCTATTCCTCCATCACAGATGTTAATGGCATTTACCTACTGTTATCACCCCTTTACCGGAGAAGGCAATGGCACCCCACTCCAGTACTCTTGCCTGGAAAATCCCATGGATGGAGGAGCCTGGTAGGCTGCAGTCCATGGGGTCACTAAGAGTTGGATACGACTGAGCGACTTCACTTTCCCTTTTCACTTTCATGCATTGAAGAAGGAAATGGCAACCCACTCCAGTGTTCTTGCCTGGAGAATCCCAGGGATGGGGGAGCCTGGTGGGCTGCTGTCTATGGGGTCGCACAGAGTCGGACACGATTGGAGTGACTTAGCAGTAGCATCACCCCTTTACAAATGGAGAAGAGGCTGAAAAAAATTCATGTGGTAGCTGTGAGAAGAGAATAAAATGGGTATAGATTCTAGAAAAAATTCACAAGGAGTAAGAAATTGCAGGAACTGGGATAAATCAGTTACAGTGAACCAATGAGATAAAAAAGTTCAAGATAAGTTTTGTGCAAATAAAATAACAGAATATTTGTTAAATGCTTGACCCTTCTGATATTAGAAGGCAGGAGGATCATAGTTGGCAGTAGTCACAGAAAGATGGAAATAGAAGGAGGCGTTGGGGGGGGGGGAGACCATCTACCTAAGTATATGTATGACTATTGCTTTAACCCTCTCTTCTAAAAAACAGATTATATTTAATGTGATTAGTTAGTATCCCTAGAGCTTTAATGAATGCAGTAACAGGTATTAGCTATTGACCATAGCAAGTTATTTAACTTGCTATCAGTTTTATCATCTGTAAAATGGGTATAATAGTATATATCTTGCAAATGTGTTGAGTAAAAGGAAATTATATATGTAAAGCAGCGTAGGCTCAGTAAATAACTAGTGAAGATGAGAATGAAGATGATGATGGTTTTGCAAAGAATCAGACACCCTGCGCTAAAACTGTGTCCACTCTTAGCCATCATATATGGTCAGAGGTATAGGCACAAAGAAAAACACCTGTTCTTAAACCATAGCCATAAATATGGTTGTTAGGTGGTAACATGAAAGTGAGTATTGAGTATAGCTCTGAAAGAGACAGAAGAATACTGTCTTTCTAAAGAGAAAATCTTTACAACATTTAGACTTTCACTATGTCAGATGTACATGACTCTTTACAGAGTCTGAGTTTAAGTTAAAACATACTTTTTTCCTTTTCCTCCCTCTGTGCCCCCAGGTGTTTTTCTTGCCTGTCATTTTTTTTCTTTTCTTTGTAAACAAGTAGTTTTGTTTTTAACCACAGAACTCTCAAACTGAGAGGGAAATTATTTCCAGGCATATTACATTTGATCTAGTAGAAGTGTGGGGGAAGGGGAGATCCTCTGGCAGAAAACAAGCTACTTGAGCCCAACTGTGGGCTGGTTCCCACGTCTCACATCTGCACAGCAGCCAGCATGCACACTTTGTTCATAAAGAGGCACTCTGGATGTGCCTGTAGGTGACCCCTGAGTAGATGCTGATTATCCAGAATCATCTGTTACCCCTGGTGTTGGCCAGCCCTGCCCAGTGATTTCTCCTACGCCTGGCTGCCCACAGGGGAATCAGCTGTTGCTGACATCAAGTAGTTTATTGGCAATAATTTTCCCAGTGCCCTGCTCAGAACTTCCACAAGTGCCAAAAAAGAGTTCTAAGTGCAAAGCAGGAAATAAAGCAGCCAAAAAAAAAAAAAAAAAAAAAAAGCCTGGGATCACTTGGCTTGTTGCCTTCATCAGGCATTATTTTGCCCATGTGGAAGGATTTAGTGATTGCCTTAAAAGGTCTGAGCATGGTAACAGCTTAACAGCATCAGTTGGTAGCACAGCCTGAGCAAACAGAGGGAGGAGAGCTCTTAAGGGATGCCCATCAATTATTCACGCCCCCATTTACTCAACCAACATCTAATAAGCACCTACTCTGTGCAGGTGCTGGGCTGGGTGCTGCAAATAACACACATCTCACTCTCTGGCGGACAAGTCAAGAAAGTAATGGATAATTTTAACACAGTGTGATGATAAAATGTGTTAGTCACTCAGTTATGTCTGACTCTGTGTCCCCATGGACCATGTAGCCTGCCAGTCTCTTCTGTCCATGGAATTCTCCAGACAAGAATACTGGAGTGGGTTGCCATTCCCTTCTCCAGGGGATCTTCCCAAACCAGGGATCAAACCGTGTCTCCTGCATTGCAGGCGTATTCTTTACCATTTGAGCTACCTGGGAAGCCCAACTGAGAAGGGCATTGTAGCGGTGGGAGGAGGGAAGTAACATGTAGGGGTGCCAAACCCAGCCTGGGACTCAGGGAAGGACTTTGGGAGAAGGCTGTGCCCATGAGGAGTTCCAAATGATGAAGTAGATATTAATGAGGCAAAGGCACATTCCAGACCAAGGGGACCGCTTAAGCCAAGGGCTGGAGGAGGAGAAACAGAGCATGATATTTGGGGATGGAGAGGATTCACAGATAGTGCTGCTGACACACAAATGTCAAGGCAGGGAGTGAGGAGACAGGAAGCTAGACCAGGGATCGAACCCACATCCCCTGTGTTGGCAGGCGGATTCTTAACCACAGGACCACGAGGCAAGTCCAGAGGCTTATTTTAGAATGAGAGAAATTTGATTATGTTTTCTTGATAAAGAGGAGAACAGTAAGAAATCAAAAATCCATGAGAACAAAACAGGAAGAGAATAGCGAATCTAATCAAGTCCAAGAAAAGGAAAAAGGAGTGGGATCAGCACAGTTTGGCTTTGAACAGACATGACCCCATAGCCTCTGAAACTGGAGGGGTGTGTGTGTGTGTGTGTGTGTGTGTGTGTCTGTCTGTCTGTCTGTCTGTCTGTGTCTGTATGTGTATCTGTGTGTGTGTCTGTGTGTGTGTGTACTTGGGTCTGTAGGCTAATGGGGAATTAAGGGATATCCTACCTGAGGGATTCAAGTTTCTGCACTAAGTAGGAGGCTGGGTCATCTGCTGAAGGCGACAGGGCCAAGATTGAATAGGGGTTTAAGGGTAGAGGCTGCTACAGGTAAAGGTGGAGTGAGGGGTTAGACGGTTAGCAAGAGAGATGATCTCCACGAATCTCATGTCGGGAAGGGAGGGAGTCCAGACAGGGCTGACAGGTCAGTGGAAACGAAGGATCCAGATCAGATACCCAAAGTCTACAAGGACCCCACATAACAGATGAGGGAAAGTGACAGCATGGATGAGATGGAAAGGCAGTGGGAACAGGAATCCGGACGTCCAGCCATGAGCTGTGTCAGGTGTCTTCAGGAACAGGGCTGTGTTCCTCGACTGGATGCCCAGTGGGGCAGAGGAGGCCTAAGGCCGCAGTTCACATGCACGGATTCTACCAAGTCCTCCACACGACAGGGGGCGCTGCTGAGGCTCTTAATCCCGGAGTGCACCTCTATCCTCCCACAAAGTTAACACGTTTTGGTTGAGACAGAGGAAGCTGCAGATGGTGTTTGCAAACTCATCAACAGTCAGAAGTGCTCTGCCTTCCTGACCCGGTGCTCTCTCTTCCAGCGTGGTGCCTGAGAAACGAGGGTGTGAGTTCCGTTCTCCTGGGATCATCCACTCCTGAGCAGCTCATTGAAAACCTCGGTGCCATTCAGGCAAGTACTGCAGCCCCTGCCACCCAGCTCCAGGGAGTCTCCTGCTGCCTTTGAGGATGTCCCCGGCAGTGTCCTGGCTACCCGCCGCCCGCCCACCTCCTTCATCGCCTCAGGGCTGAGTTGCATCACAGCTCCGATGCAGGGAAGGGGGGAGAGGAGAAATGGGCACAAAGGCAAAAAAAGCCACAGAACTTTCACAGTACGTGGATCCAGGGATGTCCTCTTCTTCTTAACAGTCTCCTCCACGCTTATTTCTTGGGACGGTTTGTGTCTGTGGACAGTGTGTTTTAAGACCCAAGCAGTGTTACACTTGGCAACTGGGTTCCCAGGTCTAAGCATGAAAGCCTTCCCTATAATTGGCTTGAAATGGAGCAGCCATGTATTCACTTTTTTTCCCTACAAATATTTATTGTCAGTCTGCAGTATGCCAAGCCCCTCCTTTCTGCTCTCCTAGTATCCTATAGTCCTCTCTCCATCACAGCACTTCTGTAGTATAATTGCTAGTCTCCCCTGAGGTCAGAGACCTGTGTCTTTCTTGCTTCTCCATTGATTTTCCAGTTCCTAGGACTCCATGGCCCTTAATCAACTCTAGAAATGCCTATTGAATCAATGAATGTTTGCCACACTGAAGACAAATAGGTTCAGAATTCCAGGATCACCTCTCCCTAATAGTGGTTTCAGGAGCATCCATCCCCCCTTTCTCCCCTGCAGGGAGTGCCAAGCCTGGATGGTGCCTGAAGTACCCAGGAAGCCTGTGAGGGCAGCAGGAGGGGAAGAGAGTGATGTTCTGGGAGTCTTGGAGAGGGGTGGGGTTGGTGGCTGTGGTGACCATCCCATCCCTAAAGGCCACATTTCAGTCCAGAGCCTGCCTCATGCTCAGCCCAGCCAGGGGCCGCAGGAACGAGCACATCCACAACTCTTGCCACAGCCGCCACCTGCCCTAACAGCTAGGGTAGTTTGCTCACTGGGTAACAGAACTGTCTTAACAGCTTCTCATCTGTCCATCTTTCCCTGAAACCAGCCCTTAGCCCTGTTACGTCTCTCAGAAGGAAGCAGATGGAGATGGGGACAAACTAAACTTAAAAGGTTTTAAAACTCTTTTGAAAAAACAGCCCTGAATATGCTGGAGATAAAGGTGCAAACCTCCTACCCATCATCCCCTTTCTTAGGGCTGTGCAGCTGGGTAAACACCCGTGCCTCTCTGGTTCTGAGAAACCCCCCACCCCACAACCCTTCCTGGATTGTGGGGTTTCCCGTCTCTGCCTGGGGAATGCTCCTCTTATGAAAGCCACCCCCACCTTCTCTTATTTTCACTTATGCTTTGGGAACAGATAAAGGCTACACAATGAGGAGGAGGAAACAGAGGAACAGTCTATACACAAAGGAACTGAAATGCAATACAGTGATTTCAACTCCACTAATAACATTGAGCAAAGTCGGAGAGACAGTGAAGGACAGGGAGGCCTGGCGTGCTGCAGTTCATGGGGTTGCCAAGTCAGACACGACACAGCAACTGATCAACAATACATATTGAGTGCTTATTCTGTGTCTGGCACCATGTTAGGCAGAGAGCGTTCTAAGTACAGGTCACTGCCCTCAAGAGCTCACGGGCTGCCTGAGAAAGAGTGAATTAAGCAAGCTTGCTCTGTAGCTGGCACTGGGCACACCACAGAAAAGCAGACACGTATCACCCAACCTGCAAGGAGCTGACATTCCAGTGGGAGAGGCACATAATAGACGTATAATTTCAAGTGAGAAGGGATAAATAAATAAATAGAGATGGTGTTTTAATAGAGACCAACTGGGAAACAAGTGAGCCCACTTGAGACAATGTCCTTGCCAAAGGCCCCTTTGGAATATGTATATTCTGAAACCTGGAAGCAGAGGACACAGCATGTGAAAAGCCCTGCAAAAAGCAGACATAAGGAAGAGCAGTGCAGAGGCCCTGAGATGGGGAGTGAGTGTGTGTGTGTGTGCGCGCGCGCGTGTGCGTGAGCTCAGTCGTTTCTGACTGTGCCGCCTTGGACTGTGGAGTGTGTGTGTGTGTGTGTGTGTGTGTGCGCGCGTGTGCGTGAGCTCAGTCGTTTCTGACTGTGCCGCCTTGGACTGTGGAGTGTATGTGTGTGTGCACGCACTGTCGTTTCTGTGACGCCTTGGACTGTGGCCCACCAGGCTCCCCCTGTCCATGGGATTCTCCAGGCAAGAATACTGGAGTGGGTTGCCATGCCCTCCTCCAGGGGATCTTCCTGAACCAGGGATTGAACCCGTGTCGCCTGCATCTCCTGCAGTGGCAGGCAGGTTCTTTACCACTAGGCCATCTGGGAAACCTGGGATGGAAAGGCACTTGGCTTTTCTCCAGGAAGCACAAGCCTGAGGCTAATGTGGTCAACATGCAGTGAGCATAAAGGGTGGTGACCACAGGCAGGGAACAGGTCACACAAAACAGAACGCTAGAGCAGGCAGAGTTTTGTACTACTCATAGGAAATCCTTCGGAGGGTTTCAAGAGAAGGGATACACTGTTATTTGAATTTTTAAAGATTGCTTTGGCTGCTGTGTGAAATGCAAAATGAAGGAAGGCAAGGATGGGTTATCCAGGTGACAGGTGATGGTGGCTGGACTAGCAAGGATTCCATAGGTTTTGGTGAGACATGGCTTGCGGATGGCTTGGCAAGAAGAGGGAGGAGTTGAGGATTCCTATCATGCTAATAGAGTGATCACTGTCATTCCAAGGGGAGGCTAATACTGTTTGAGATGGTTGTGGGAGTTCTTCAGATAGCCAAAGATATATTTCAGAGAACTGAGTCCGTAATCTTCCCAAAGCATTTCCTCCCTAACTCTGGCTGTTAGCAGGATGGGGCTTCTGTGCTCTAAGGGTAAGAGAAAGGGGGTGTTATCAAGCAGGGAGCTGTTACCTGGAGGGCTTACTGTCCCCTCTCCCTTCCTACCCCACCTCCCGTGAACCCAGCACCAGAGATTCCGCCCTTGGCAAGCTGTGACTGGGCCCCTCCATACCGTGAGAGTAGATTGGGTGGCTGGGGGCTACCAGCAGTGGTAGGTGAGATTGAATAAAAGAGTGCAGTGTCTGGGGCTATAAAGAAGGAAGTTTGTAATGGGCAAAGGAAGGCAGCTGCTCCAAGGAATGAATGTGCCTAAGGTGAGCATAAACTGGAGGGGCATTTATCAGTCAGGGCCTCAACAGATCAGACTGGAGAGAAGCCGCAGCTGCAGGCAGCCCTCCTGCACAGGTCCCCATCCTCCAGCCTTAAAGCCCCTCTGAGGTTCCCCGCCACGTACTCAGAGAAGTCCAGGCTTCTCAGCAGTTGGGCCTTCCCATCCAGGGCTCATCTCCCCCCACCCCCACCCCCTCGTTTACCTCCCCCAGGATGTCCTAATCCCCAAAATAGTGGTCCTCCACCTGCGGTATCCACCACCCCAGACTCCCAAATCCTGCTCCATCCCCCAGGTCGAGCTCGACAGTGACCCAGTTCTGGGAGGACTTCCCTAATACCTGCCAGCCCTGCAGTGCCACCCAGACCCTTCCTCACCTAATTGCTGCAGTCACGATAACACTATGCCTGCAAAACTGCTAGGTCGTGGGATGTTTGTGTGATCTGTAGATGAAAATGTTTTCAAATAGTTGCCAACATTAAAAAATGGGGCAACTTCACATAAAATGCTGAATGTGTGACTTCTCTTGAATATTTAGGTCTTGTGTGTATATGGATACACACACACATTTATACACACATACACACAAGCATATACACACACATACATACATATGTATACATATATATATTTCATGTTTTATTCAAGTACTTTTATGATTTCACTTTTCTGATGTTTAGATCTCTTATTGGTATAATAAATGAAGAATCCTTTTCCTCACATGGCTAACCCACTATATTTTAGATACAAAACTTCTGACAAGTCCAGTTTCTAGATTTGAGTTTCACTGTTGTCTCACTCTAAATAGCATAATAGTTTAGATCCTCTGAGGCTCCAGAGCTGGTGGGAAACCAAACTCTCCTTTGGCTTCAGAGAGGAAAATGTTACAGAGCAGTGAGGAAAGAGCTCTGCCATCCAACCAAGCCCTGAGGTCCTGAGGCAAGCACTGAGTAGAGACAAGGTCACCCTGGCCAACATGACTACAGCGGAGGGTGAGGCTGAAACCGCACAGTCGGTCACCGTGAGTGTATTTCACCACGGTCTCCACACAGGGTCAGACTATTCTTGCAAGAAAGTCTGCCTTTGTCTCGTCTTGTGGTGCAATGCATGCCCTTGGCCCACTTCGTGCAATAAACACTAGCCGGCCCTAGATGAGCTCATCCTTTCCCAGGGCTTCAGTGAGCATGACTGTGCAAATAACTCACGAATTCTCACTACCACTGAACTCCACAGCTGCACTTCTGGTTGCCTGCAAGTCACTTCTCCATGGGGTCCTACAGACATCTTCACCTCAGCATATCCACCCCCCGCCCCAAACTTCTTATGCTCCTAACTTCTCCTCCTGTGGTCTCTCTACAGTTAGCTACACCAGTATCTTCCTAGTCACCCAGTCTTGAGATCACCATCAGCCTCCAAACTCTCTCTCCGAGTCACTCCTTTTCTCCTCCCCCACCACTGTCTTCCCAGGTGATGCCATGGTAAAGAATCTGCCTGCCAGTGCAGCAGACACAAGACACGCGGTTCCATCTCTGGGTCGGGAAAACCCTGTTGAGTAGGCAATGGCAACCCACTCGAGTATTCTCACCTGGGAAATCCCATGGACAGAGGAGCCTGGTAGGCTACAGTCCATGGGGTCACAGAGTCGAACGTGACTGAGTACGCACACACTACTGTCTAGTTAAGGCTCTTAGTGTCTGGCTACGATTAGAGTATTTCTAACATTTGTATCCCCTTTCAATCTCCTTCCAACTCATCCTTCAGAATACATCCAGGTGTCTGATGGGGTCATTCACAGTTGAGAAGTCCTGAGAGGTTCCACACCACGTACAGCATAAAGCTCCAGCTCCAAAAAACAGCATTCAGGGCCTTCCATTCTTTACAACTTCCCTCTTCCCATCATCTCCACACCTCCCATACTCTCTCCCCACTTTTATCAGCCCATTCACAGACTTCTCACTTCATGCTCTTCCATCAACCTAGGATGCCAGTTAACCTGCGGCTATCCTTCACCAGGGTTCTGCCCACCAGGTAGAATCTCAGTCTCTAGACCCATGCTGTCCACTACTGTAGCCTCCAGCCACACGTGGCTACTGTGTGTAAGGCAGCTAATCTAAATGGAATTAAGTGTAAAACGTACTCTGGGTCTGAAAGACTTAAAACATGTAAAACATCTTAATTACATTCTATACTGACTACAAGTTCAAATGATATTTCAACTCTAATGGAGTAAAATGCATATTAATTTCACCTGCTTCTTTCCACTTTTATTACTGTGACTACTAGAAAATCTAAAATTACATATATGGCTCTCATTTTATTTCTGTTGGATAGAGCTGCTCTAGGTATTCTGTATTTCTATGACAACCAATAATTACGAGCACCTACTAAGGGCCAAGCACCCTTACAGGCTCTAGAGCTGCAGTGTGAACAGACGAGGCCCCTGACCTTACGGAGCTTCCTGTCTGCTGGGGAGGCAGCATTTAGTGGTGATTTGTAAACATATCCAAATCTAGATGATGTCACTTAACATTTAGTACAAAACTCAATACCAAGTACTGACTTCATCCTTTGTTCTTGTGCTCTCAGGTCCTCCCAAAGATGACATCACACGTGGTAAACGAGATTGATAACATATTGCGCAACAAGCCCTACAGCAAAAAGGACTATAGATCCTAAGGCAATGCATGGGCCCCAAGGAGCTGCATGGGTAAAACAGCGGTCTATACAGGTACAGGATGGTGTCACTAGCCAGTGTTTTGAATCACTTAGCAGCCCACTGCTCAACCTCTAGTGTCCCTGGATTCTGAGGTGTCTGCTGTCGCTACCACTGTGCACCTGAAATTATGAACATACCTAAAAACTCACAAACAGGAAAATCCATTCTATTTTCTTACCTTGGACTGGAGTCACCTATTCTTACATTGCTCTGTACACCTCATGGTTAGGCAAAGTATATGGCAGGGAAAAGACATATTCCCTTCAGGCACTTAGTAACTTAAAAAACGTTGGACAAATATATTACAAAATCCACAGATTCAGCGTGGATTGCATCAGAAAGAGGAGGCTGTGTTCACTCAGAAGTCTTGCTTGAGAGAATCAGATGAAACAATTTTACTGAATTTTTTTTTTTCTATTTTCACATTCACGTTGTTTCATAAAATTAACTTTCATTACCTTTTAGCGTTGGCCTCAAAAATGGCCCTGTATAGCAGTTTCTCCAAAGCGTCTGTTAGAATTCTAATAATAATATGTTCATTTACACGGAGAGATGGTAAGAGGATGAAGACCCCCATCTTTAACTAGAGACAGTTCGGTTAATTTATGAAAGCGAGAACTACACTACTACAGAAGCTTTGCTTTGAATAAAATGTACCTGCAATGAAGTATTCATTTTTTTCTACATTTTACTAAAACCTGCTTTATTCTTTTTGACTGCTTGTAGGCACAGCTTCTGCAAGTTTAAATATTTGAGCTTTAAGAACAAATATACACATGCTCACTTTTGTTAAGTAAACCTGTAAAAACACCCAGAAGGGCAAATGTTTGCTGTTTAATTAGCACTGGGATTTTACAGCATAATGCTTGGTGTTTTTAACATGAAAGTAATCATGGGCTTTGTGAAAATGCTGTCACTACTCAACATATGCTGGGTAAAGTAACACACCCAAAGAAAAGCAAATGTTAAAGAACTTCCCGACTCCATAATCACACTATGTGCATTAAACTATATGCATGAAACCTCTTTGCATGGATTAATGGGGCCTAGCCTTGTGGCACTCAGCTGAGGTATACCCAGCCCTGCCACTATTGGCTACCTACATATACCACTAGAGAAAACCTGAGTATACTGTATGTACCTGTAAGGAGAAAACTTTCTTCCAGTTTGAAGGTGTATGTCAAGGGGGGAGGTCCATTATATCTCTATTTGGACACCTGAGCATGTACACAATTCTGATTTAATTTACTGGCCAACAGGTCCACCCAAGTAGAAATCACTGAGACTTACAGAAGTATACTATCAGCTTAAAATTCTATTTTCTGCCATCATTTCCAGATATGGATTTCATAGTTTTCTAAATCTTAAAATGTTAGTATGAAATACCAGCAAATTTTGGGGTTTTCTGTCCAAAAGTATCAGGTTAATAATGGAAATGGATCATTTTTCAGTTGTTCATTGTGTGTTCAATCAATCCAGTGAATTACTGTATGCATAAATGAGCTGAAGTCATCTAATTAGAACTGCAATTTATTTGCTTTGAGTAATAAAAGCATACATGCATTTAATCTCACAATTAGTTTTTATCTGGTCTATCACTAGAAGGCTATACATATAATCTCCATCTTTACAAAACAAACAGTAAGAATCTAAATAAAAATAATGCTGGCAGGTAAGCCTCACTGAATGATACCTAACAGAAACAGCTTTACAAAAAGATTTAAATTGTAACCCCAACTTTTCTTCTCTTAATGTAGAAAGTGATTAGCTACTAAAGATATTTCTCCTTGGATTTTAGAAATATTCGGTACTAAGGTTAAAGGTTCTCAAACTCATTTAAAAGAACCTGTGGGGACTTCCCTGGTGCTCCAGTGATTAAGAATCTGCCTGCCAATGCAGTGAACATGGGTTCGATCCCTGGTCCAGGAACTAAGATCCCCCATGAAGCAGAGCAGCTAAGCCCATGCACCACGGCTGAGGCCTTGCACTCTACAGCCCATGCTCCACGAGAAGCCACTGCTCTCTGCAACTAGAGAAAGCCTGCACGCAGCAATGCAGACCCAGCACAGCCAAAAATAAAAGATACGTAATTATTAAAAAAAAAAAACAACTGCAAATTAAACATTACTGCTTGAACTTGGGAACATCTCATTTTATATTCAAATCATCTGCCATGGTGAATATACTAGATAAATACATTTCACAGTTTTATCCTTAAGAAAAAATTTCCACATGCACTCTCATTTTCTTCTCTTTTCTGGAAAGACTTCCTTGGCAGAGAACATACCATTCCAAAGGGTAACCTGGGTGGCAGCCAGCCACATACCGAAACTTCAGCCAAGGGAAATAAAAACTAGAAGCCCTGTGTCTGGCTTCCCACTTTAAGAACTGCCACTTCATCTTCATCCATAGTGTGCACCAGGGGTCACCGGAGAGATGTCCGGGCTTCGGCTGGCCTTCGCCATCCTTAGGGCCATCCCGTTCCTTGCAAAAGAGGAACCCAGACTTCATGACATTAAAGGACCCCAACTCATACACAAGCTGATGGCAGAACCAGGCCTAGAATCCAGTATGTTGTGCTCCCGTCTAGAGGTCTTTCAGGGGTGATTTTCTTTTTTAGCTTTAAAGTAACAGTGTGTGACTTTTTAAGTTAAAAAAGCTTGGCTATGAGGACTTCCCTGGCGGTCCAGTGGCTGAAACTCCTCGCTTCCAATGCAGAGGGCTTGGGTTTGATCCGTGCTTGGTGAACTAAGATCTTTCAAGGCTTGTGGTGCAGCCAAAAAAAAAAAAAAAAAGAGCACAACCTTTCACAAGAAATCTGAGTATAAATCCAACCTCTGTATTTGTTAACTTCAAACTTGTTTCAAACTATTCTAGCCAAGTTAGAATAATATACCAAATAGGTCAGGCAGTAAATTTTTACCGGCTAAGAATTATTTCAACCCAAGTTCTTATTAAGTTATAATAAATGAAGAAACTAAAAACAGGGAAATGTAAAATGTTCCAGCACTTATCACACTTATCACAAGGGGTGTCAAAACTGGAATTAAATCACTCTGAATCCCAATTAGAGTAAAGCCTCTTTAATTCTCCTGGTGTTGGATATGGGGTGTTTTTAAGATAAAAATTCTACAGCTGATTTTTACTAACTAAGCCAGATCCAGTATGTCGTAATTCTGTGCGCTAGTCTTTCCAGAGGATTCGGAGAGGGCTGGGGGAAAGGTTTTGCTGCTCCCAAACAGTAAAGCACTGCATGGTGAGTCCCTAATGGAAACTGTGGAACCATCAGAAACAGATACACAGGAGTTTATCTAACGGTATAGAAACTGTTACTATGATTAAAAACAAAAAGTGCCGTAGGAACAATTCAGGAACAAAACCAAATTTTGGTTCCTCACTTTTCTACAAATTATTCAGTTTATTAATTCAAGAGACACTTTACTAAGAATGTAACACTGATGCCTTATTTTGGCACCCCATCTCAGGTATACTGTATTATAACACTAATTTTTTCCTATCTGTACAGGCACTGCCATCTAGTGGCAATTTTTTTACCTGCATGTTAAAAATTACAGGTAAAAAATTGGCCCAACTTTGGTAACAAGTAGTAAATATTGGTGGCTTGTTAAACACTGATTTTGTCAAATAAGCAGATACATTTGGTATAAACAGCAGGCCACCAGTCAAACTACTGACTCATTAATCAACAGGGAAAAAAAGTTAAAACATAATTAATTCTTATATTAACTCTTATTAACACTTTGCAGGCTACTTCTGACTTTTCCCCCATCCACTCCATATTATTCAGTGACGGCACGGGTAACAATGTACCAGAGAAAAGTAAAAGACTGCAAACTTCTAGAAGCCATGATGAATTATAATCCTCAGCAGAAAACAATGATGATCTGGGTCACTAGGCAAATGTACTCCTAGCTCATTTTACCTTAAATTCAGAAGTGGAAAACAAAGTTAAGATTAGAAACTGGGAATATATTTCCTTTGAGGTATTGCTTGTAGAATGGGATACCCAAATGGTAAAGTTCGATCCCTGGGTCGGGAAGATCCCCTGGAGAAGGAAACAGCAACCCACTCCAGTATTCCTGCCGGGAAAATCCATGGACAGAGGAGCCTGGTGAGCTACAGTCCCTGAGGTCACAAAGAGTTGGATACAATTTAGCACCTAAACAACAATAAGAACAAACTGCTTATAGAAAGGTACTGAATGTGGTCAAAAGCTAGTATCACCTGTGAGTCCGTGACCTTTTAAGTGATGAAAGTTCAATAAAAGTTCAAACTTTTTCGAATAACGCAAAAATAATCACCTATAAACACACTGGTTAAAAAATGAAGGAGTCTGCTCTTGGCTGGACCCACCAGGACTGAAGAGATCAGTATTTTGTTTACAACTCATTTTGGGAACTTGTGGACTAAAAGGTCAAATGTATGAAAGTCCTCATGGAAAAATGCTGAGCAGTACCAAAACCACTGTAATTCCTTGGAGAGTTTTTAGAATTCCAGAACTAAGATCACAAAAATCACTTTGGTCTCCTACACGTCAATATTCAGGAAAGAGACTCTCTTACTGAACATTCCTCCAGTGATGTGAGACCCTGGTCAAGAGGAAACAATGATTCCATTCTCTTAACAGGTCAAACCAACATGGGAGGGTTGAGCTAACCTCCCTAGACACCCACCCATGGCTAATGCTACAGAGCTGAACAGTGTGTGCTTTTAACCCCAAAGGACAACTCTCAGGACAACTCTCATATGCCTGGGTACTATTTTTAGGCTATTACCTTGGCTGCCTTTATTCTTAGAAAACACACACACACACACACACACACACACACACACACCCCTTTTCCACAAGCTTCTCTTCTCCCAGACACACACACACATACACACACACACACACACCACCACCACCCCCCCTACCTTTTCCACAAGCTTCTCTTCTCCCAGTTGGGGAAACCATGTTTTAACTGAGTTATTTCAAATCACAAAGTCAGAGACTTGCAAGCATGATGCTTCTGTTCAGTCCCCCAGAGGGAGACGATTCACTCTTATATTTATGGCTCAAAACAAGGAAAAAAGTTGTAATATTGTGCTTGGAACACACAGAACCAGTTATTAACTTCTTGCTACTATTATAAATAATAACAGCTCAGTCCAGGTTACTGTGACCTCTGACAAATCAAGGAAACAAGTTATTTTCTCCTCTTGTGATTATAACACATTCCAACACTTTTTGCCTTTTAATAAATGTCCTGGTACTCTGAGTTTCCCTTTCAATTCATTTAATTTCAACAATCTGTCAAAAAAAAAAAGAGCCAATAAACAAATACTGAATTACATTTTGTTGGGTATTTTAAACCCTCAAACTCCAGACTTATAAAAACAGCTTGTGTGTCTTCCACCCTGACCACCCTGCTATTTTTCCACATCACAGGCCACCCATAGATACAAAGTCGGGGCGGTGGGGAGGAGGGGCTGGCAAAGCTGAGGCAGTCTACTTGGAGCCAGTAGACAGGAGGGCGATGAGGCCTGAGGAAGCACTTATGGACAAAATGTAGTTCCTGTAAGAATTCAATGTTAAGGAAAAATCAACCCCAAATTGGTTTTCAACAAAACAAAAAGAACCCACCTCCTTGGAATGTACTGTTTTCCTCCTGACAGGCTGTCTAACGACAATAATGTGCAGCCCCATTGTCTGCAAATACAATTTACCAGAGAGCAGACTACAAAGAATGAAGAACATTCACAGGAAATACGTTCCAACAGAAAACACTTGAGACAAACCTAGAACACATGATCACAAAGAAAACATCTGAATTCCATTTAACCTTCAGGAAAAGAGCTGATCAAAGAACATAGGGAGCAAGAGGAGGCTCGATTTCCTTACCAACCCCCGCATCAACAGCAAAGGAAAAATAAGTGTTCCTTGTCCATCAGTGTTTTGGCCACAGCAGGCCTGTGAAAGCAAGGAGGTTCACAAAGTTTGCAACTACTCTCGGTCTCAGGACTAGAATGTTTGGGGCAAATCACTCCAGTATTCCCAGAAGATAAAAGTTGGACAGTATCTGCTATTTTATTACATCAGAAACTCCTACTGTTGAAAATTTGGCTACACATTCCTGGATAACACTTTTAATAAATTACCTTAAAAAGAGAAGACTGATTCTTGCCCAAAAGCTCAATTTAAGAGCAACCTGAAACACTATTAAGCTGTTATAAAATGTGCCAATTTAACTCCACTGGCTATCCACCCAAGCCCAAAGCCCCAAAGTACCAGCAGATACAGGGCTTATGCCAGGAGCTGTCAAAGAAGGCAAGTTTGCTTTGGCTCCTTAGCATGTTTGGTTTTTTTAAACCAGGCAGGTACACATCATCATATATGTAAGACTGCTTTGCAATACTCATTATTTATCATGAAGTCTTGATCATAAAACTAAAAGAACTTCAAATCAAAAGCCCTTATTTTAAACATCCAGAAACATGCCTAAGGTCACAGTGCTTATTAAGGGACTGACTCTCTTTGCAGTTTTTGTTACCAAAAACCACTCAGACAAATAAAAACCAAAATGAACTGTTTTTAGACTTCTAAAAAGGATAATCAACCTTTAAAAGGATACACTGTGGGGTTGAAGTTCTTCAGTATAAAGAAGGAAGCAACAATGACCAAGACCAGAAATAGGGTGTTATTATAGAAGATGGAAAATGTTGTAGCTTCATAATCAGCAACTTCATTCTTCTTCCACAAGATTCTGTGGACACAGAAACAAGTCATTTAGTTTTTCAGTAGGCACTAAAAATGTTAAATACCACACGGTTCTAGCTCATTGTAAGATCTGTAAGATTAAGTTCTTCTTTAAGTGTTCTGGGCAGAATGTGTTAATATTAAATTCAGTCAGCATTGTCCCCTTTATTCTACTAAAAAAGATATTTCATTTTATCGATGCTCAGAAATTCCCTGGTGGTCTAGTAGTCAGGATTCAGTGCTTTCAATGCCAGGGCCTGGGTTCAGTCCCTGGTCAGGGAATTAACAGTTATCGATGCTCAAGTAGCTGGGTATATTACCTTTTTTCCCAGCAGTTTAAGCTTTGGAGGAAGGAACTGATTAATCACAATAGGCATCTTTCTCTAGATACTCACCAAAAACAAACTATTGATTAGCAGCCTGAAAGGGCTTTCTCGCCCCTTTGCAGGCTTGAAACTCTCTACTGCTACTGCTAAGTCACTTCAGTCGTGTCTGACTCTGGGCGACCCCATAGACGGCAGCCCACCAGGCTCCCCCGTCCCTGGGATTCTCCAGGCAAGAACACTGGAGTGGGTTGCCATTTCCTTCTCCAATGCAGGAAAGTGAAAAGTGAAACTGAAGTCGCTCAGTCGTGTCCGACCCTCAGTGACCCCATGGACTGCAGCCTTCCAGGCTACTCTGTCCATGGGATTTTCCAGGCAAGAGTACTGGAGTGGGTTGCCATTGCCTTCTCCGTGAAACTCTCTACAGTCTACAGATTTCACCCTTCAATGTTACACCTTAAGACAAGCCTATGGACAAAACCAGCTGTCACGTCACAGAAACAGACTTGTCTGTGACTCTCTTTAGCCATCTTTATTTAATTTGAACTAAGAATCTGCTTGATCATTAGGAATTTTTACTCCCGTGAAACCCATTACTTTTTATTTAATCTACTTTTCTTTTACCGTTTCACAGGGGCAATAGGAAGTTCCAGGGTGCCTGTGAATAAGGGGGTCTTTATTCTGCTCAGTTAATTAACTTTGTAATGCAATTTTTAAACGAGTAGGTAGGTTCTAACCTAGTAATGGGATGTGAAATCAACGGAGTGGATCCACTGTTCAGGAAAAATTACTGGGTGGGTTGTGACCAACACGTTAAAAAAAAAAAAAAAAAAAGAAATAGGAAAAAAACCCAGAAAAGTGGCAAGTGCATCACATACAATAGGGCAGTAACTTTGTTCTCTGGAACATTTATGTGTGTGTATGTAAAAGTATCTGGTCAAACAGTAAAACATTTTTACTGTGGGTCATCTAAAAGGCTCAAAGTCACTGCCATTGATGCTTTCTCCTCCAGAAAAATACATTACTCTGGGGTCAGATGGTACCCCCAACTAATGCTAAGGCTAGCACAATGGCTAATTCATTGTTTTATTCACCAGCTGTTGTAATGCAAAGTCATCAAGCCTGGCTGTAAAGGAACTAAATGAAAGGTATTAGCACCTTGTCTTCAACGGAAGAAATTCGTGGTTTCTAATATATATGCCATGTTTCCTTGATTCTGTGGATACCATCAACTTAGTAAATCTTAGTCTACTGTAAAGTTTGGGAGATGTGAAGGACCTTATATTAAATGCAGCTATCAACTATAAAGCAGCTTCTGATTTCAGAGACGTTTAAATGTAAATTTTAAAAATACATGATTTGGAATTAATACAATATTCCATTCTATCAATGATCAAAGAAAACACCAGCCCGGTCCAGAAATGTCCATAGTCTCTACATGGTTTAATGCTACAAACACTGTTTTTAAGACTTTGGCACAAGACCCAGTGAAGACAGGCTCCTTAAATAGGCTACAGGCATGACTTTACTGTTGGCAATTAAATTATCCCATCTCTACTACAGCGCTTCTCCCGAACTCCCTGCCAAACCCTGAATCAGAACTAACTTCAACAGGTTTTTCATGAAAGAGTGGTTCAATCGTCTGGGTTGTCCCAGCTCCCAAAGGCCATGAGTTACATGGGGGTATATATACCCAGTCAGGACTGTCTGGCAGCTCTCACAACTTTTTCTAGTCCAGCCATATCCTGGTTTATTTTGAAGAAGGTTAGGACTCCCGATCCCCCTCATCAGCAGAGGTTCTGCCAGGGCCTCACTGGTAGGAAACCAAGTTTGAGAGAGCACTTCTCAAGTAGTCCTTTGTCCAAGGAGTACTTCCTAAAACAGGAGAGAAGTTGAGACCATACTCAGCAAGTCTTACAATTTGATAATACTAACAACGGACCATCAGTAAGTCAAGGAGAAATAACCCTCATATCCTGGGACAAGCATTAATGAATCTGATCCTCCTCTGCTAGTTTCCATCCTTGCATAGATGGAAAAGCAGTTCAAAGCGGCACATAATTGATATTCCGAATGACTGTAGATGGAGCTTCGAGAGATACCCATCTGGGTAGAAACATGCCGATAAGCCTTCTCTTTAATCTCTTGGAAACAACTAGTCTTTTGAGAGAAAAAAACACTAGATCTTTAAGGGAGTCGTGGATCCAGGTACTGCATCAATAATGGCTACAGACCTTGGTACAACTGTATCCAGTGTGGCCTTTGTGAGAGGCCACAATTACAAACAGCACAAATCCCTACTGATGGCAAGAACGGATCTTTATAATTTTCTGCTGCTCTGAATTTTAACTATCAATAAACCTCCACTTCACCCTAATCTGAAATATCTGATCCAGCCAATGGCAAAGAGGCTTCATTTCCAATTCCAAATGATCTGCTGGTGAAGACTACCTTTCTTCCATGCTGTGAAAGATTCTGAGACACATCCCAGGACGAAGAGCAAGTACCAGACCAAATCAGGAAGTCTGCAGTGGGCAGAGAGACCCATTTGCCATCTCTGATATAATTAGTCATCTAAAACCTCTAAGATTGTACAAGCTTATAAAAAGCATTTTGAAATTTGGGTAATGATGAAGCGCACTCCAATTTAGAAACCACTGTTCTAATAAATACTGTAATTCAATAAAAAGGTTTAAAAAAGTGGTCTAGATTCTCTAGTATCTATCCCTATGCAAAAATTTGTGATCAAAAAGTTACACAGAGCCAGAAGTCCTTAAGGCTGCTCCCTAAAACACAGGAATTTGCTCTGAGGACTTTAATAGTGTTCCTTCAGTTTTATGAAGGATTCATAGGACATAATCACTTCAATAACGTTTTGGTGCCTGTCCAAAACCACTGTAGAAGACACTGTTCATTAAGTTACTCTGTGTCCCTTACGTAAGGACCCATTTGATAAAGTCTGTCCAAGATTCAGTGCCAGGAAAGTTTCTCTTCAGAAGGATATGCCTCCTGCTTCTCATCCGACAATGAAAGCTGGATGACCTCAGACGTGCCCTCTGACACTTGGAAGCTCAGAGCTAAGTTCTGTGGCCAACTGCTGCAACTAACCCTGAGGTCCTCATTTATCCACCTCTTCTTACTTTTCATCGGTTTCTGATCTTTTAAAATTGTACTGCTTTGTTTTATATGCAATTTAATATTTTAAGTCCCCACAAAGTCTTTCTGGAGCAAAGTGGGATAAAAATTCCATTTCACAAAGCACCTTATGGACACTAAAACTTAAGATCCATGAAAACAGGCTCAACTTACGACTTTGTTAAACCATCTGGCAACTCTTAAGCGCAAGTTTATTCAATCGTTCAGAGACTTGTATTCAGACCTTAGCCTGTTCGTTAGACTTCTAACAGCAGCTGGCAGGAAAAACTGGGGATGGCGCTCATAAATATGGCAAAGAATTGGGCAACAGGAGACAAACCTAATTCTTTTCTTTTTCCCAAGCAATGCAGATGACCAACAACCAGATGTGCCCAGGGAAGTTCAGGAGCAGAAATACCACCACCTGAAAATGCTTACACGGAACACAATGTAAAGCCTTCAGACACAGGGGTTAGGTGATACCTGAAGGTCACACAGCTAATGCGTGGCAGAGCCAAGCACTGCACACAGCTCCGCATGCTCCCAAATCGGGCAGGGCAGTGGAGTACAAGCTCATGCCAAACTGCCTGTGCTCCTCCTCTGGCCTTACCACACACTAACCCATGACCTTGGAGCAACATACCCTAGCTCTCTGTACCTCAGATTCCTCAGGCGTAAAGTGGAGAAAACAACAGCACCTACCTCGTGGGGCTCTCTGGAGGAAAGTATCTGGTGGTAATAAACACTCAAAAAGTCAATTATCTTCATTACCACAACTTGTACAACACCAACGTTTCTCTCAGACAGTTCTGATACCCATGTTCTTTAAGCAGAAACAGAAAAAACTTTATTTTCTACAAATACCCGCCTTTCTGGTTACCACAAACACTTTAATTAGGGAGTCAAACCTTTCATCCTTTTCCTTCCGAGACATCTTTCTATTATCAGCTTCAGAGAGTTTCCGAGTCACTTCTTTGGAGACAGCATCTTCCCTCTTCTGTGCTACTCTGAAAGGAAAAGAAAAAGAGTCTCCACATGCTCCAGGAGTGAACACTGCTCCCTCTCAGAAACACTCTGTACTCCAAGCTTGTACTGGCAACTGTATCATACTTTACATTTCAAGAAAACAAGCTGGACAGAAAGTTCCAAGCTTATTACACTATACTAGCCAAAAGAGAGGGAGTTCAAGAAACTTCCAAGATGTGGTTTATTAGTGATGTGTTCTGAATTCTGCTTAAAAGGGAGAATTTTCCAAAGTTAGGCATTCAATATGGAAATAAAAGTCAAATGCTATTAGCACAATTTAGTTATGAATCATTATAGCTCCACTTTGTTTTAACTCATAAATTAACTGTTCCACAAATAAATTTGTTAAGGCACTAGTAAATGACACATGATTTCAATTCCAATATATAACAGGAGAGAAAATTAAGCTTAGAGAAATCTAAAATCTTAAAGTAAAGCTTTTAACTCTATTCAAAAGAGGAATATTACTAAAAAGAAATATTACCACCTGGTGCAGGACTGACCATAGCAACTACTGGTTTGAGAGTTGCACCAAGAGATAATATGGAATCAGCCAGAAAATGCTGAAAGTGTCACTTGAGAAATCAGATAAGAATATTTAGTGATGAGTCAGATAAAGAAAAAAAAAAAAAAGACATAATCCTAAAAAAAAAATCTACGAGATAAGTTTTATCAGATGGGGTTGCTAGTGAAAGAGAAGATAAAATTTAACCTGTGATGAAATACAAACGCCTCCCCAAAGATTAGACATTTAAATTTGATGATTTACTTTTCATAATATAGGACAAACTGACTACCCGTAAACATAGATCACAAGCAAAATACAGCAATTACCTATAAAGTCTCACTAAGAAAACATTCAACACAATACTGAGATGTATTAAACAAGCCACAGATGTAGACCATAGAGACAGACATCTGTTCAATCTATGTTCCGATCCCTCATAACTACACTACATTAACTTCTGGTCCGTGGACCGAGGAAAACTGGGGAAAAATCAGGATGGGTTCCTGAAAAGCCCAAGATCATGAACAGCAACAGCTTTCAACCTTCAACAACATGGGCTTCTGGGCTACAAATGAAGCCATTTTCTACTCCAGAGGATCTTCCTGACCCTGGGGTCGAACCCACATTTCTTGCATCTCCTGCATTGGCAGGAGGATTCTTTACCATTGAACCTCCTGAGAAGCCCCAAGTTTGGGTTGGTTTTATCTATCTCTCACTCAATAATCAAGTTAGAAGTGACATTGTTGAAAACAAAATCTTTAGTCAACTTTGACTAATGTATTTTTCCACAAATTGGTCATTGGAGGGAGGAAAACCAGTTAGAAAATAGGTAAAAGGAAACAGGTTCTGAAATGTAAAGAAAACAGCAGCTAAGGGAGCAGGTAGCTGTTTCAAGAGCTACTTTAACACACTAAATAGAACATTATAAAGCCCTGCTATCCCTGACTCATTGTATTACGTAAAATTCTGTTCTGCAGGCAGAGACTCTCATCTCTTAATCTCCAGCAAATCCAAGGAACTCATTAAATGTTTCTTGAACTTCACATAAGACTGCTTTTTTCTAAGAAAGGCCAGCTGATAAGAAATGGACACGGTTTACAGCAAAAACCTTTCTTAGCTGAGTAGAGGGGGGAAAACACACACACACACACGCACGCACGCACCTCAACTGTCAGGATGCTAGGACGTAAGAATGAACTATTTTCAAAAGAGCTGGCTCTAGGCATCTCTCAGACAAACAGTCAATCATCTGTCCTGAAAACACTTACCGAGATAACTAATTTCTCTTCTATGTCTAAAATTCTATACTTGCCTAAAAAGACATTAACAACTACACTGTAGGTTTATTACAACTCAGCCCTACCCTCCATCTCAGTGCTCTCAGCAAACAAAATCTCCCTCAGCACTTAATGCTCTGAAACAAGACAGAGGCAAATCCAGGGGCCCAGCACCCAGCCAACTGAGATTAAAAAAAAAAAAAAAAAAAAGTCTTCATAAACATCTTAAAAATCATACCATGTTAAAAGAAATTCCTATGGGCTCTCTCACCTCCAACCTCTCCAACACTGCACACAAACATTTATTACATGCCAAACGCCATGGCCTACATTTTGTTGCATGTACCATATTTAATCCTGACCATCCCAAGAGGTACCATTAGTACTCCCATTTTACAGCCCAGAAATCTGAAGTCTCAAAAGATAAAATGCAGGCCCAAGGGTCTGCACTTAAGAGAAGCAGAGTGGGAACTGGAATACAGACTACAGACTCTAGCCATTCCCTCTATCACCAACACCTACCCACACTCAGCATCTTGCTGGCTCTTGAAGCCTTAACACTCTTACCAATCTGTAGGAGTTTTTATGTCAGTAGCAATATTTAATATTAGACCCAAACTATGATGACTAAAAAATAATTCCACTCAGAGATCCTATTAAGTCAGTAAATGTTAGTCGTTCAGTTTTGTCCAATTCGTTGCAACCCCATGCTGTAGCTCACCAGGCTCCTCTGTCCGTGAAATTCTCCATTTAAGAACACTGGAGTAGGTAGGCATTCCCTTCTCCAGGGAATCCTCCCTGCCCAGGGACTGAACCCAAGTCTTCCACATTATAGGCAGAGATCACTGAAATTTCACTGAACTAAACAAAATGTATCATTAACTAGTGTAAGAGAATAAACAAAGGACAAGGAAGCTGTCCTCAAGAAGCAGCAAGTAAAACTGAGGGGAAAGAGCATGATTTTTGACTCCAAAAAGGTGAGTGAAAAATTATATGTAGAACAAGTGAAAAACACTAGGTCCCAAAGAGACCAAGGTCCAAGGGAATCACAAAGGATGGGTCATGCAAAACACCCACTCTGAGGACTTCACTATCCACAGACGGCCCTGCCTCATGAGAAGGACAGCCCAGGAAAGCATAGGCCGAGATGGGCTGAATTCTGAAACGGCAGCTGGTGAAGAGGGGCTGCCAAGCAGGAAGACAACAGAGATGACCTGGATTTAGCTGTTCCAGCAACTGTCAGGCACAACCTAGACGCCTAAGGATCCAGGACAACAGTGGGGAGGCTTACAATAATCCCTGTTAACTGAAATCACCTCAAGGTGTTTCTGCTCCTCATCACCAGAAAGCTTGACACAGGAACAATAAAGACAGTTAGGATTTCTCTGGAAATGATTCCTAAGGCTTAAAATAACAGACATGTAAGAATGGAAAGAAAGGGAGACGTTTCTAAATGAGGGAGGAGAGGAGTCATGTTTAAAGGCTGAGTCGGAAGCCCTAAGCCCCAATGCTAAAAGATGAGGCCTGATTGGTAGGAGGCAGAGGATTCACATTCCAAGGGTCTGGAAGAATCTGGTTTTAATACTTTTAGAAAAGAGAATGTCATGAAGAGTTATTAGGAGAGTGACATGACAAAATGAAGGAAGAAACAGAGAAAATATGGTAGCCTAATTAGCATTAAAAATGTCAAGGTTGAGTAAAAGAAAAAAAGACCACTTCTTTCACATCCAAAAATTCTACATGGAGAGTCCAGAACAATTCTTTCCAGAATTCCATTTGACTTTTAAAATGTTAATTTACTTGGTGGGTTTGCTTTTCTGAGCCCCATGATTAAGGCTAGTACTCAAGTGTTCTAATTCCAACCTCAACACCCACTTCCATAGCACTGTTAGCAGACTCTCTCTGCTTTTCAGTTAGTCGCTATTCCTTCATACCATTATTTATAATTATATATTTTGCAATCATATATACACACACCCCAAATATACATACACATATATTTCCAATTAATCCAAACATACATACACATCTATCTCAAATGAATCCAAATATACATACACATATCTCCCCCCAAATATACATAAAACTATATCTCAATGCTTACCAAAACACACACACACAAATGGTCTTTCAGAAGTCACCCTACTATATAAAAATGCAACAATATTTACTTTCACTTGAGAAATATACTTACTTGTGCTTGAGAACAAATTTCACATTTTTGTAAGCAAAGGCCACCAAGTAAGTGCTTACTAGGGTCATCACACTGTACAGAACAGCAGACTGAATAAGATCCATATGCCATATTCGCCAATATAACCCTGAATTAAGATAAAAGGGGGTGGGGAATACAAAAAGAAACAAAACATTACCACCCAGTTACAAAAACCTGCTGAGTTATTAACGATTATAGCTAAACCTGGTAAAATACAGCCCGGATTAGGGAATCCAATACAGTGTAAGAAGAACTTCCTAAGTGCGATATCCAGGAAAAAGTTAAGTCTCAAGTGTTTCTAGTTCAGAATACTTGAAAACCGTAATCTTCCTATAACTAGTCCATGATGAGATTTCTGATGATTATAGAATGAGAACTCTAGCTCAACAAAATCACGATTCAGACTTCAAATTTCATTCTTCAGGGTACTATCACACTAACTACAAGTCATTCCGAGACTCCACGTGTAGTCCCAAACCAGAGTTCACACGCTGACGTGGCTGTTCTCTGAAATCAAGGCAATGCACAGTGCGGTCAGTGAACCATGTTAACTGCACGCTAGGTTTTATAAAGTCAGGAGAGAAAATATATCTGGATTTGCCCAACAACAGTGCAAAAATGTAGGGGAGAGGAAATTGACATTTGGAATCCCTAAACTCTAAAAACAACCTTGGCCAAGGTTGTAAAGTTTTTCCATTCAAGTAAGAATTCTAGAATTGCTCTAACAGAATTATTAAAAAGTTTAAACACAGTAGAGCTTGGGGCCTTGGCACTGGTTCAGCTTCTTTCGGAAAATAATGTTCTGTGTGAACCGGTTCTAAAGCTACATTTACAATTCGGTGCGATTGTTTATGTCTCTAACCTAATTCATGAGTTTCTCCAAAGCAAGTAAAAAGTTTAAGATCCCATTACAGCAAACGATAGTTATACCGGGCGAGGGGGCTGGGGGAGAACAGGCGATATGCCTGTTAGCATCACAAGATCTTAACCCGGGTGTTGGTTGAAATACAGATTTGAGGCCGCCATCCCAGAACCAGTAACTCACAATCCGCAGACCTGAGGCCCGGGAACGAGCTAGCCTACTTTTCCAACGTGCTATAATGACTTTCCTGGGATGCCACCCACCACGACCCCGGACAGATCACGGAGGCCCACAGAGGCTGCGTGCAGCCCCCGAGTCCAGGGGGAGCTGGGGGACAGCACAGGCTCCGGCGCACGCCTCGCCCTCTGCACGGCCTTGCCACGTCCCCGCCCAGCCCAGCCCAGCCCAGCCCAGCCCGTCTCGCTCCAAGCGCTCACATATGGGGATGGCGGACACGATGAAGGCGTTCCCGAAGAAAAGCGCCGAGGACTTGGCCGAGAGGTTGCGGCTGAAATCCTGCAGGAGCAGGTCCTCCTCGGACTGCTGCTTGGGCCCGCCTTTGGGAGCCATGGTGGAATCGGAGCCGCGGGACGGGCACGGAACCGGGCGCAAAGCGGGGAAAAAGCCGCGGTCACCGCCTCTACAGCCACCGTATCCGCTAACGACCAGTCAGCGCAGCGCGAGGAGGCGGGACCCGGCCTGGGCTTGGAACAAACATCCGCAGGATTGGCCAGTCTGGCGCCACTTTGGAGGTTTCTCCGGCGTGATTAGACAAGCGGGCCAGACTTCCGGATTCCTAGCCGACCACGTGATTCGTCACTTTCTAGGAGGAAGCCGGGACTTGTAGTTTAGTGGGCGCTATTAACAAAACTTTATTAACATTCTATTTCAAAGATGCTGATAGACTCATGCTTTCCAAGCCCTGGAAATCCCAAAACATGAAGCTCTTCGTCTTATGGTCATTCATTCATGGAACGTATGGTTTAACTGGCTCTGTGGGTACCCAGAAGCAGAAGCTATTAAGAGATAACAAGAATACACAGAACTATACAAAAGAGCTCTTAATGACCCAGATAACCATGATGGTGTGATCACTCACCTAGAGCCAGACATGCTGGAGTGTGAAGTCAAGTGGGCCTTTGGAAGCATCACTACCAACAAAGCTAGTGGAGGTGATGGAAGTCCAGCTGAGCTATTTCAAAGCCTAAAAGATGATGCTGTTAAATAAAGTGCCACACTGGAAATGCCAGGAAATTTGGAAAACTCTGCTGTGGCCACATAATTGGAAAAGGTCAGTTTTCATTCCAATCCCAAAGAAAAGACAATGCCAAAGAATGTTCAAACTACTGTACCATTGCGCTTATTTCACATGCCAGCAAAGTAATGCTCAGAATTCTCCAAACTAGATTTAAACAGTACCTGAATGGAGAACTCCCAGATTTTTCAAGTGGGATTTAGAAAAGGCAGAGGAACCAGAGACCAAATTGCCAACATCCGTTGGCTCATAGAAAAAGCAAGAAAATTTCAGAAAAACATCAACTACTTCGTTGACTCTACTAAAGCCTTTGATTGTGTTCACTTCAGTTCCGTCATTTATCATGTCCGACTCTTTGTGACCCCATGGACTGCAGTACACCAGGCTTCCCTGTCCATCACCAACTCCTGGAGCTTACTCAACTCATGTCCATTGAGTCGGTGATGCCATCCAACCATCTCATCCTCTGTTATCCGCTTCTCCTCCCGCCTTCAATCTTTCCCAGCATCAGGGTCTTTTCCAATGAGTCTGCTCTTCTATTCAGGCGGCCAAAGTATTGGAGTTTCAGCTTCAGCATCAGCCCTTCCAATGAATATTCAGGACTGATTTCCTTCAGAATGGAATGGTTGGATCTCCTTGTTGTCCAAGGGACTCTCAAGAGTCTTCTCCAACACCACAGTTCAAAAGCATCAATTCTTCAGCACTCAGCTTTCTTTATAGTCCAAGTCTCACATCCATACATGACTACTGGAAAAACCAAAGCTTTGACTAGATGGACCTTTGTTGGAAATGTAATGTCTCTGCTTTTTAATATGCTGTTTATGTTGGTCTTAGCTTTTCTTCCAAGGAGCAAGGGTCTTTTAATTTCATGGCTGTGGTCACTATCTGCCGTGATTTTGGAGCACAAAAAAATAAAATCAGCCACTGTTTCCATTGTTTCCCCATCCATTTGCCATGAAGTGATGGGACCAGATGGCATGATCTTAGTTTTTTGAATGTTGAGTTTTAAGCAGACTTTTCCACCCTCCTCTTTCACTTTCATCTAGAGGCTCTTTAGATCTTCGCTATCTGCCATAAGGGTGGTGTCATCTGCATATGTGAGGTTATTGATATTTCTCCCTGCAATCTTGATTCCAGCTCATGCTTCATCCAGTCCAGCATTTCTCATGATGTACGCTGCCTATAAGTTAAATAAGCAGGATGACAACATACACCCTTAACGTTCTCCTTTCCCAATTTGGAAATGGTCTATTGTTCCATGTCCAGTTCTAACTGTTGCTTCTTAACCTGCATACAGATTTCTCAGGAGGAGGTCAGGTGGTCTGGGATACCCATCTCTTTAAGAATTTTCCACAGTTTATTGTGATCCACACAATCAAAGGCTTTGGCATAGTCAATAATGCAGAAGTAGATGTTTTTCTGGAACTCTGGCTTTTTTGATGATCCAATGGATGTTGGCAATTTGATCTCTGATTCCTCTGCCTTTTCTAAATCCAGCTTGAAAATCTGGAAGTTCACGGTTCATGTACAGTTGAAGCCTGGCTTGGAGAATTTCAAACATTATTTTGCTAGCATGTGAGATGAGTGCAATTGTGCGGTAGTTTGAGCATTCTTTGGCATTGCCCTTCTTTGGGATTGGAATGAAAACTGACCTTTCCAGTCCTGTGGCCACTGTTGAGTTTTCCAAATTTGCTGGCATATTGAATGTGGCACTTTCACAGCATCATCTTTTAGGATTTGAAATAGCTCAACTGGAATTCCATCACCTCCACTAGCTTTGTTGGTAGTGATGCTTCCTAAGGCCCACTTGACTTTGCGTTCATATTCGACTGTGTGGATCACAACAAACCGCAAAATTCTTACAGAGATAGGAATACTATATCACTTTACTGCCTCCTAAGAAATCTGTATGCAGGTCAAGAAGCAACAGTTAGAACAGGACATGGAACAACAGACTGGTTCCAAATTGAGAAAGGAGTACATCAAGGCTGTATATTGTCACCTTTCTCTTTTAATTTCATGTGAAATGCTGGACTGGATGAAGCACAGCTGGAGTCAAGATTGTCAGGACAAATATTAATAACCTCAGATATGCAGATGACCCCACTTTTATGGCAGAAGCAAAGAGGAACTAAAGAGCCACTTGATGAAAGTGAAAGAGGGGAGTGAAAAAGCTGGCTTAAAACTCAACATTCAAAAAACGAAGATCTTGGCATCTGGTCCCATAAGTTCAGTTCAGTTCAGTTCAGTTACTCAGTGGAGTCCAACTCCTTGGGACCCCATGGACTGCAGCATGCCAGGCCTCCCTGTCCATCACCAACTCTTGGAATTTAGTCAAACTTATGTCCATTGAGTCGGTGATACCATCCAGCCATCTCATCCTCTGTTGTCCCCTTCTCCTCCCAACTTCCATCTTTCCCAGCATCAGGGTCTTTTCCAGTGAGTCACTTCTTTGCATCAGGTGGCCAAAGTATTGGAGTTTCAGCTTCAGCATCAGTCCTTCCATTGAATATTCAGGACTGATATCCTTTAGGATGAACTGGTTGGATCTCCTTACAGTCCAAGGGGGCTCTCAAGAGTCTTCTCCAACACCACAGTTCAAAAGCATCAGTTCATGGCAAATATGGGGAAACAATGGAAACAGTAACAAACTTTATTTTCTTGGGCTCCAAAATCACTGCAGATGGTGACTGCAGCCATGAAATTAAAAGACACTTGCTCCTTTGAAGAAAAGCTATGACCAACCTAGATAGCATATTGAAAAGCAGAGACATTACTTAACTGACAAAGATCCGGCTAATCAAAGCTATGATTTTTCCGGTAGAAAACTGAGCACTGAAGAATTGATGCTTTTGAACTGTGGTGTTGGACAGCAAGGAGATCAAATCAGTCAATAGTGATAGTGAAGAAACTTCTATATTTTTGCTTCCGAAATATTCTTCTCTGTTTTTCCTACCTTAGTAAATCACATCCTTTCTCACCCATTTGCTAAATTGTTAGGTTGCAACACTGATTCCTTCCTTTCCCTCTCTATCTGTGATCAAATCATCAGCATAACCTTTTGGATCTGTCTCTTTAACTAGATTTCTTGCTTGCTATTTATAAACCAAGGATATAAAAAGAAGATAACAGATAAAATCAGAAAACTTATAAGATCAAAAGGGACAGAAATCAACAAGCTAGTTAAAACCAAAAGAGGAAGAAAGTAAGAAACAATAATGATAAGGTTAAAAAGAATTGCACCTAACAAAAATATTTAAACAAAAAAGATAAAAGTTTAAAATGACAAGTAGATAAAAATCAATGCATTTTGTAAACCAAGAAGAAAAACTAAAGGTAATAAATTTAAACAGAAGAAAGGGGCTTCCCTGATGGTCCAGTGGTTAAGAATCCAACTTTGCAGTGGAAGGAACACCAGTTGCATCCCTGGTCTGGGACGATCCCCCCGCCTCGGGACAACTGAGCCCATGTGCCACAACTAATAAGCCCACTTCTGGAGCCTACAAGCTGCAGTTAGTGAGTGCACATGCCCTAGAGCCTGTGCTCTGCAGCAGGAGAAGTCACCGCAACGGGAAGCCATCGCCCTCCAACTAGAGAAAGCCGCACCCAGCAATGAAGACCCAGCACAGTCATAAATAAATAAATTTTTTTTAAAAAAAAAAAAAGAAGATGAAGAGAATCTAAAATAGTAGCAATTTGAAATTGTGGGGGTAAGTTAAAGAACTGTGATAAACAATGATGCTAATGACAGAAGGCTTTTTCGTTGATAATCATGAAGATGTAATAGCACACTTGAAGTACTGAAGCAGTGTCTTTTTATACTGAATACTTTCTAGTACCTTTGGAAGAATTGCAAGTTCTAAGGATCATCTATAGATGACATATATGGCCATGGCACATTGGACAAGCAGTGCTAACCATCTGCTAAAAAATCAAAGGGTGGGTAGTAGATTCTGTCCAAACAAAGATCTGCAGTGTATTTCACCTGTTTCAATAACGTTCAGCTCTATGAAGGAGCCAGATTGATGGACTTGATTCCCTACCAGCCTGTTTCCAATCTGTGAATTTCAAGCTTAAAATTTCCACTATATCACTTCACATTAACAGGATGAAAAAAAAAAAGAAAAAAAGCAGTAATAATTATTGCTGGCAGGGATATGGATAACAAGTTTCTCTCATCCACTGCTATTTGCTTTATGGAAGAAAATTTGGCAAGTTAAAAATTAATGTATCTTTCTGTGGCAGACACTGGAAGTTGCTTAGCCAATAAAGAGAACCACTGCTAGCTTTACACTGGGATCTCACGGAGGTTAACAAATGGGTCATCTAGTACTACTTTAGGGGCTCTGGGGTGGGGTAACTTTCTGCTAAAAAGCCCATTTGACATGCAAATCTCATTACAGAAATAGTTTTTGAAAGAAAAGATGAAGTATTTATATTAATCTCTAAATACAATATTTTAAAGTCCCACCTGAGGTACAATTTACTCAGCCAAACTACATATTTCAGGCACTGCTGTGTGACTAATTCATTGCTTCATGAATTCATACAGCAAATATTTATTAAAAAGCTACCATGTGAAAGGCACTAGGCTAGACCTTTGGAAGTATCCAAATAGCAGTCATGATAATTATAATAACCAAAACGTATTGAGTCTTTCCAGCTCTATTCTAGACCCTTCACATACATCATTTAATTTAATCCTTACAGCAACACTATGAGATGTATGTTATTATTATACTCATTTGTCAGATGAGACTGAAGCACAGATTAGTACAGTAACTTACCTAAGCAATAAGTAAGTGGTAGAATCAAACTATGAACCACAGGCAATATGATTCCAGGATACATGCTCTTAACTACAGTTGAGTTCTGGCATCCTCTGTGCCAGAAAAAGAGGAGAGTGAAAAAGTTGGCTTAAAATTCAACATTAAAAAAACGAAGATCATGGCATCCAGTTCCATTACTTCATGGCAAATAGATGGGGAAATAATGGAAACAGTGATAGACTTCATATTTTTGTGCTCCAAAATCACTGCAGATGGTGACTGCAGCCATGAAATTAAAAGACGCTTGCTCTTTGGAAGAAAAGCTATGACCAAGCTAGACGGCATATTAAAAAGCAGAGACATTACTTTTCCAACAAAGGTCCATCTAGTCAAAGCTTTGGTTTTTCCAGTAGTCATGTATGGATGTGAGAGTTGGACTATAAGGAAAGCTGAACACCGAAGAATTGATGCTTTTGAACTGTGGTGTTGGAGGAGACTTTTGAGAGTCCCTTGGACAGCAAGGAGATCCAACCAGTCCAATTCTGAAGGAAATCAGTCCTGAATATTCATTGGAAGGACTGATGTTGAAACTGAATCTGCAATACTTTGGCCACCTGATGCGAAGAACTGACTCATTGGAAAAGACCCTGATGCTAGGAAAGATTGAGGGCAGGAGGAGAAGAGGATGATAGAGGATGAAATAGTTAGATGGCATCACCGATTCAATGGACATGAGTTTGAGTAAACTCCGGGAGTTGGTGATGGACAGGGAGGCCTGGTGTGCTGCAGTCCGTGGGGTTGCAAAGAGTCGGACATGACTGAGCAACTGAACTGATGACTGATCCTCTGTACCAGTGGCATCTCAGCTACTAAGTTCTCATCCCCAAAAGTCCTATTTTGAACAAGTAGCCAAGGGTAGTTTCTTTTCTGCCAGTTATCCTCCAGAGTCATGTCACAACAGCAGCTCTGGCCAGCACATCCTTGGACAGATAGGATCCTGTATCTTATCCATAGAGAAACGTCAGTGAGCAAACCTGGATTCTGTCTCAGTGAGTTTTAACCTAAAATCCAGAAAGATGCCCAATTAACAGAGGTGTACAGAAATGGCACAGACTGAGAAGAGATGGAAAGCACAAACCATAACTCACCAGCACCCATAAATTAAAGAAGAGGTGTTAAGAAAAATGCCCAAAAGGCCTCAAGGCTTTCTCATTTCACTCTGAAAGCCTGAAAGAGACCCCCATCACCTGCGATAAAGCCATAAAACTCCAAAAATGAAAAGAAAACAGATGTGAAGTACAGTAAACTAATACAAACAGATTTGATAAGCAAGTGAAAATATAAACAAATAATTTTGCTCAATGTAATCTATCAGTTTATGTATCACTCCCCACACCCACCCCGAATTGTTTAAGGCAAAAGTAACAAAATCAAATGGCAGGAAGTAACCTGTGACATAATAAGAAATCTAGCTCCTAAAATCCTTGGCACTATCTGAGTAATAGGGATGAGAAAAGCATCTCTGGTTTTTCTTAATAAGCCCTGCCCCTTTCATCCTATCTGAGTTTGTGCTAATGAGCTGGCTCTAGGAAAATGGTTGCCAGAGGAACTAACCACTTGAGGGTTGGAACCTTGAACACCACCCCACCCTACTCCACCTGCCTCTACTCTAGGGAAGAGAAAAGATGAGGGGCTTGAAACTAATCTCATCCCCAGTGGCCAATGATTGAATCAGTCATGCCTGTTTAATGAACCTGCATAAAATCCTTAAATGATGGGGTTCAGAGAGCCTCTGGGTTGGTTCTGGGAGGGCAGGGTGCCCAAAGAGGGCAAGGTATCTCCATGCAACTTCCCACATACTTTGCCCCCATGAATCTCTTCCATTTGGCTGCTCCTGGGTTGTAAACTTTGTCATAAACCAGTAATCAAGTGAAGCACTTTCCTGAGTCCTCTGATATGTTCTCACAAATGATCAAATCTGAGAAGAGAATTGTGAGAACCTTCAGTTTGTACTCATTTGGTCAGAAGCACAGGCAGCTACCTGGGACCTGAGATTGGCATCTGGAGGGTGGGGTGACGGTCTTGTGGGACTAAGGCCTTAACCTATGAGGTTTGCACTAACTCCAAGCAGTTGGTGTCAGAATTCAGTTAAATTACAGGACATCCAGTCAGTGTCCACTGAAAATCAGAGAAAAGCTTAGTGTGGAAAAACCCACACTTTTGGTGTCAGAAATTTGGGGAGTTGAGTAGAAGGAAATAGGAATTTTTTTCCCTTTTATAACTGCAATGAATGAATTGTGCCAGGTATAAGACATAAGAAGTGGAGGGATTGAAACCATGTAACACGGACTGGGACTTGAACTCATGGTCTTTCAACTGAGATCACACACCTGGTCTCAGGATTTACTGAAGCTCAGGCTATTGATGTCTCATCACAGAACGAATTCAGTGAGAGACAAAGTGATAGGTAAGAAGTGGATTTATTTAGAGATAAATACATTCAACAGATAGAGTGTGGAGCCATCCAGGAAGTCTAGAAGGACAAGGATACGGAGTTGTCAATTTTTATAGGGGTGGGTAATTTCATAGGCTGATGAATGGAAGGAATATTCCAGGGGTGGGATTTCCAAAAATTAGGCCACTACCCACTTTTTTTTTAATGGGCTTTTTTTAATAAATTTATTTATTTTTGGTTGGTTCTGGGTCTTTGATGCTACCGGGGCTTTTCTCTAGTTCAGTGCACGGACTTCTCATTGCAATGGCTTCTCTTGTTGCAGAGCATGGTGCTTCAGTAGTTGTATATGGGCTGAATCGTTGCAGCTCCTGGGCTCTATAGCTCAGGCTCAGTGGTTGTGGTGCACAGGCCTAGTTGCTCTGTGGCAGGTGGGATCTTCTTGGACCAGGGATGAGCCCATGTCTCCTGCATTGGCAGGCGGATTCTTACCACTGAGCCACCAGGGAAGCCTACAGTGCTCACCTTTTGATTTTTATAGTCAGCCTTAAAACTGTCATGGCGCTGTTTGGTATGTCACTTAGCTTATGCGAATGTATTACAATGAGCATACTGGAGTGGGTTGCCATGCACTCCTCCAGGGGAATCTTCCTGACCCAGGGATGGAACCCATGTCTCTTATACCTCCTGCACTGGCAGGCAGGTTCTTACCACTAGTGCCACCTGGGATGCCCACAGGAAGCATATACTGAGGCTGAAGGTCTAGTGGAAGTCGATTCATCTGCCACCTTGGACCTACTGGGTTGGTCAAAAAGTTTGTTTGGGATTTTTCCTTACAAAACGCTGAACGAACTTATTGGCCAATCCAATGTTTGGTTTTAATCAGATTATGTCATGTCCAAAAGAGTCAGTCATGACTTATTGACTAAATAACAACAGCTATGTCATTCTTTTAAATGCTATGCCTTGCCCCCTTCCCTCCTGTTTCAGGACCAATATAACTGAAAAGCTTACTTTACCAAAAGATATGCAAACTGAGGCAGATTAGACAGAAACAACAACCAATCTGATGTAGGTCAAAGACAACACATTTGGGGTTTAATACGCACTATAGACTTCCAGATTTATAGAGACTTAAACATATACCAAGGCTTCCCTGGTGGCTCGGATGGTAAAGAATCTGCTCGAAACGTGGGAGACCCAGGTTCCATCCCTGAGCCAGAAAGATACCCTGGAGAAGGGCATGGCAACCTACTCTAGTCTCCTTGCCTAGAGAATTGCATGGGTGGAGGAGCCTGGTGGGCTACAGTCCATGGAGCAAAGAGTCAATGTATGGTAAAACCAATACAGTATTATAAAGTAAGATAAAGTAAAAATAAAAATTTAAATTGAAAAAAAAACTAAAAAAATAATAAAATTAAATAAATAAATAAATAACATTTTTTTAAAAAAAGAGTCATGGGCAAAGAGTTGGACTCGACTAAAGCGACTTAAAAAGAAAACAAGATGTTACAGTTTTTTTCCACACTACTGAGCAATTACAATTCCCTGAGATATTGACCAGATATCCCTCAAATTTAACTCAATTCTGACACTGTATACAAGGAAATAGTATCAGATCCTATATGTTAAGGGCTTGGTCCCACAAGACTGCCCCCACTTCAGATACCAATAGCAACTTCAGGTCATCACCTGTGCTTCTGACTGAAAGTGAAAGTCGCTCAGCCGTGTCCGACTCTTTGCGACCCCATGGACCATATAGTCCATGGAATTCTCCAGGCCAGAATACTGGAGTGGGTGGCCTTTCCCTTCTCCAGGGGATCTTCCCAACCCAGGGATGGAACCCAGGTCTCCCTCATTGCAGGCGGATTCTTTACCAGCTGAGCCACAAGGGAAGCCCAAGAATACTGGTGTGGGTCACCTATCCCTTCTCCAGCAAATCTTTCTGACCCAGGACTGGAACCGGGGTCTCCTGCATTACAGGCAGATTCTTTATCAACTGAGCTATGTGCTTCTTACTACTACTACTACTACTAAGTCGCTTTAGTCATGTATGACTCTGTGCGACCCCATAAATGGCAGCCCACCAGGCTCCACCGTCCCTGGGATTCTCCAGGCAAGAATACTGGAGTGGGTTGCCATTTCCTTCTCCAGTGCATGAAAGTGAAAAGTCAAAGTGAAGTCGCTCAGTCGTCTCCGACTCTTAGCGACCTCATGGACTGTAGCGCACCAGGCTCCTCTGTCCATGGGATTTTCCAGGCAAGAGTACTGGAGTGGGGTGCCATTGCCTTCTTCACTAACTGGCTATAAATTAGAGGTTCCTACCTCGCCCCCGCCACCTCAGGATTTGATTAATTTGCTAGAGCGGCTCACAGACCTCTGGAAAACAGCTTGCTCACTAGATTATTGATTTTTAAAAGATGCTAAAGGCTATGAACTGAAGAGACACAGAAGTCTAAATTCTGAGAACAGGAGTTTCTATGCCCATGGACTTGGGGCCCGGCATGTGAGAGCATTCTGGTTCACCTGCCTGGAAGCTTTTCGAACCCACCTTTTGGGTTTTTAAGGAGGCTCCCATATATATTGGCAGTTGGCCAACTGGTGATTGGTGATTGATTCAACTGCCAGCTCCTTTTCCCTTCCTGGAGATGGAGGGGGCAGATCCAGGCCTCTAAGCAGGATTGCTTCCCCTGGCAACCAGCCCTCATCCTTAGGTTACCAAGGGGCTTCTCAAAAAGTAATCTCATTAACATAACAAAAGGCACCTTTATTATTCTCAACACTTAGGAAATCCCATGCATTTTCAGAACTGTGTGCAGGAACAATGCTCAAAGACCAAATATATATTTCTCATTAAAATCACAATATCACAGATACAATGAAAAAAGCTTTACCATTCAGAAACAAACGTGCCCTTTTGCAGAGAATGCTGGAGAATATTAACTCTTAGACTTGGTCAGGCCCCTTCTTCCACCTACCTAACCAAACACATACTCTTCCACTGACAGATGTTTACCAGCTGGTTTTTTTTTTGTTTGTTTGTTTGTTTTTTAATGTATAAAGATAAAGTCTTGAGAATTCTAAATTTGCACTTTACTTCAGAATTGATTTTGAAACCAAATGAGGTATTAGAACATTTGAGGGACAAGAATTTATTCTTGTGTTTGAAGCTTATATTTTTCAAGATAAATATTGTTTTTCCTTTTTAGAAAATACTGATTGACCTCTGTAAATTGGAGACTATTTCTGAAGAAGACAGAAAATCCTGTTTCTTTTGTGCCTAAGGATATTTATAAAGTCCCTTGCTTTTTTAAGAAAAGGATACACATCTTCAGAAAATATATTATCTTAATATCCACTGATAGAGGCCATAATACTGTAACTCTCAAAATTCCCCCTGGAATCTTCTAAATGTGAGACTTATCACACATGCATCATCCTTGCAGCACTACAGGGCACAATAAAAATTAAGATTTGCACTGGAAATCAATTTTCTTCAGTTACGCATTTAACCTAAGCTCTATGGCAACAGAATATAAGATAAAGTAGGTCACAAATTTCAATGGCAATAGCCTAGATGATGCAAAGATCAGCCGTAATTTGTTGCTCATTTTTTAGTAGTCTTTATTTAAAAATTCTTCTAGTTCACACGCCCAGTCAATGCAATCTAGCAGCAACCTGCTGCTGCTGCTAAGTCGCTTCAGTCGTGTCCGATTCTGTGCGACCCCATAGACGGCAGCCCACCAGGCTCCCCTGTCCCTGGGATTCTCCAGGCCAAGAATACTGGAGTGGATTGCCATTTCCTTCTCCAATGTATGAAAATGAAAAGTGAAAGTGAAGTCGCTCAGTCGTGCCCGACTCTTAGCGACCCCTTGGACTGCAGCCCACCAGGCTCCTCTGTCCATGGGATTTTCCAGGCAAGAGTACTGGAGTAGGGTGCCATTGCCTTCTCCGAGCAGCAACCTAACAGATAAAACTCATAAGACCAAATTCTTGAATGGAACTCATTGATGTCAGTATTTATTTCATTTGGTTTTCTAGTAGTGTCTGGCTCCATACTCATAAGTAGATGAGGAGGGAAATTCCAGGTAAAAGGAATAGCTGTCTGAGTGCACAGTAGTGCAAGGGCGCAGTGTACTATCCAAAATAATTTGAGGGATGATCAAAACCACACACAAACAGGAGATTAAAAAAAAAAACGATATATTGGAATTCACTGGTGGTCCAGTGGTTAGGACTGTGCTCTCACTCCCAAGGGCTCAGATCCTATTCCTAGTCAGGGAACTAAAATCCCATATATTTACACATGTTTCTATCACTCTACAGAGAAGGCAATGGCACCCCACTCCAGTATGCTTGCCTGGAAAATCCCATGGATGGAGGAGCCTGGTGGGCTGCAGTCCAAGGGGTCGCTAAGAGTTGGGCACGACAGAGCGATTTCACTTTGACTTTTCACTTTCATGCATTGGAGAAGGAAATGGCAACCCACGCCAGTGTTCTTGCCTGGCGAATCCCAGGGACAGGGAAGCCTGGTGGGCTGCCATCTATGGGGTCACACAGAGTTGGACACGACTGAAGTGACTTAGCAGCTATCACTCTAGGCCTAATGGAATCATAGATGGTCTCCTAGAAACCTAGCTGGACACCTATGCCAGCTACATAGACTATTTTTATCGAGGAAATAAAATGAAATTAAGTTGTAGTCTCTTTTACAGTATTTTCTGATTCCATCTTTCTTTGCCTCTGGGGTAATTATGTCCCTCAGTCTTATTAACCCATGTTTAAATTCCAACCACCTCCTCTAAGACCTTTCTTTACTAAACACTCTTTCTCCTTTTCCACCTCTTCCACACATAGAACTTATAGGTCTGTGTGTTTAATCAGCCAGAATAATAGCGGTTTGATCTTGGGCAAATTATTTACCTTCTCTGATCCTCACTTTCCCCCCAAGATTGCTGTGTGCATTAAATGGAACAATATGAAGTCCTAGCTGGAACAGAGTAGCTCAGTAATGGTAATTATTCTTCTTCCACCCTTCCTCTCTCTGAATGTGTTGCTTCCTATTTCACTTATAACCTGCTCAGCTTTCTCATTTCCTGCACACACTCACACACACACTTTTTCTCAACTCTTCCACATGCTTAAACTTCCCACCTGCTCTTCACTGCCAAAGAAAGAAGAATCTGCTCAGATTAACTTACTCTCTCACTTCCTACTCATTCCTAACCACACTGCAACCTGAATTATACTTCTGCCTCTCTTTCACATCTGCTTCAGTAACCACCTGAAATTTCCAAAGCCGACTATTTTTCCTCAACTTTTCACCACTTCACCTGTCTTCAGCTTTTAATATTGTTGGGCATCTCATCTTCTCTAAAGTTTCTCTTTTCTGGTCTCAAGTCAGCTGCCCTGACTCCCCTGCCACTCCCTGCTTCTTGAGCAGGTTTCCCACTCAGGCAGATATGAGTGAATGAACAGGTAAAGCCACGGTGGCTCAGATCAGAGGCTTCAAAAAATAGAACCACCTTGGCAATAATTTTGGCAAAAGGGAGGTCACTTCTCCAGATAAGTCTTTTAATTTTTATTTGTTTATTTATTTATGGCTGTGCTGGGTATTCATTGCCGTGCAGGCTTTTCTTTAGCTGTGGCGAGCTGCGGCTACTGTTCATTGCAGTGTGCGGGCTTCTCATTGCAATGGCTTCTCTTTGGGCAGGGCACAGGCTTTAAGGCAAGCAGACTTCAGTAGTTGCAGCACACAGGGTCAGTAGCTGTGGCCCCCAGGCTCTAGCGCATGGGGATTAGTAGTTGTGGTACACAGGCTTAGCTGCTGTGTGGCATGTAGGCTCTTCTTCAGCCAGGGACTGAACCTGTGTCTTCTGCACTAGCAGCTGGATTCTTTACCACTGAGCCACCAGGGTTCCTGTGCAATATTGCTGTTTGCAGCGTCAGACTTCACTTCTATCACCAGTCACATCCAGAACTCGGTGTTGTTATTGCTTTGGTTCTGTCTCTTCATTCTCTTTTGGAGTCAAGGCAAACTGGAAGTGGTCAAACAGGAGATGGCAAGAGTGAACATCGACATTTCAGGAATCAGTGAACTAAAATGTACTGGAATGGGTGAATTCAACTCAGATGACCATTATATCTACTACTGTGGGCAAGAATCCCTTAGAAGAAATGGAGTAGCCATCATACTCAACTAAAGAATCTAAAATGCAGTTCAGTTCAGTTCAGTTCAGTCGCTCAGTCATGTCCGACTCTTTGCGACCCCAAGAATCGCAGCACGCCAGGCCTCCCTGTCCATCACCATCTCCCGGAGTTCACTCAGACTCACATCTATCAAGTCCGTGATGTCATCCAGCCATCTCATCCTCTGTCGTCCCCTTCTCCTCCTGCCCCTAATCCCTCCCAGCATCAGAGTCTTTTCCAATGAGTCAACTCTTCGCATGAGGTGGCCAAAGTACTGGAGTTTCAGCTTTAGCATCATTCCTTCCAAAGAAATCCCAGGGTTGATCTCCTTCAGAATGGACTGGCTGGATCTCCTTGCAGTCCAAGGGACTCTCAAGAGTCTTCTCCAAAACCACAGTTCAAAAGCATCAATTCTTCAGCGCTCAGCCTTCTTCACAGTCCAACTCTCACATCCTTACACGACCACAGGAAAAACCATAGCCTTGACTAGACGGACCTTAGTTGGTAAAGTAATGTCTCTGGTTTTGAATATACTATCTAGGTTGGTCATAACTTTTCTTCCAAGGAGTAAGCGTCTTTTAATTTCATGGCTGCAATCACCATCTGCAGTGATTTTGGAGCCCCAAAAAATAAAGTCTGACACTGTTTCCACTGTTTCCCCATCTATTTGCCATGAAGTGATGGGACCAGATGCCATGATCTTCATTTTCTGAATGTTGAGTTTTAACCCAACTTTTTCGCTCTCCTCTTTCACTTTCATCAAGAGGCTTTTTAGCTCCTCTTCACTAAAATGCAGTACTTGGATGCAATCTCAAAAGCAACGGAATGATCTCTGTTCATTTCCAAGGCAAACCATTCAATATCATAGTAATCCAAGTCTATGCCCCAACCAGTAATGCTAAAGAAGCTGAAGTTGAACAGTTCTATGAAGACCTACGAGAAACTTCTAGAACTAACACCCAAAAAAGATGTCCTTTTCATTATAGGGGACTGGAATGTAAAAGCAGGAAATCAAGAGATAACTGGGGTAACACGCAAATGTGGACTTGCAGTACAAAACAAAGCAGGTCAAAGGTTAATAGAGTTTTAGGAAAGACCCTCTTCCAAAAACACAAGAGAAGACTCTATACATGGATGTCATCAGATGTCTGAATTACCAAATTTAGGTTGATTATATTCTTTGCAGCCGAAGATGGAGAAGCTCTATACAGTCAGCAAAAAAAAGACCAGGAGCTGACTGTGGCTCAGATCATGAACTCTTTATTGCCAAATTCAGACTTAAACTGAAGAAAGTAGGGAAAACCACTAGACCATTCAGGTATGATCTAAATCAAATCCCTTGTGATTATACACTGGAAGCGACAAATAGATTCAAGGGATTAGATCTGATAGAGTGCCTGAAGATCTATGAACAGAGGTTTGTGACATTGTTCAGGAGGCAGTGATCAAGACCAACCCCAAGAAAAAGAAATGCAAAAAGGCAAAACAGTTGTCTGAGGAGGCATTACAAATTAGCTGAGAAAAGAAGAAAGGCTACAGGCAAACGAGCAAAGGAAACATACACCCATTTGAATGCAGAGTTCCACAGAATAGCAAGGAGAGATAAGAAAGCCTTCCTCAGCGATCAATGCAAAGATATAGAGGAAAACAATAGAATGGGAAAGACTAGAGATCTCTTCAAGAAAATTAGAGATACCAAGGGAATATTTCATGCAAAGATGGGGACAATAAAGGACAGAAATGGTATGGACCTAACAGAAGCAGAAGATATTAAGAAGAGGTGGCAAGAATACACAGAAGAACTATACAAAAAAGATCTTCATGATCAAGATAATCACGATGGTGTGATCACTCACCTAGAGCCAGACATCCTGGAATGTGAAGTCAAGTGGGCCTTGGAAAGCATCACTACCAACAAAGCTAGTGGAAGTGATACAATTCCAGTTGAACTATTTCAAATCATAAAAGATGATGCTGTGAAAGTGCTGTACTCAATATGCCAGCAAATCTGGAAAACTCAGCCATGGCCACAGGACTGGAAAGGGTCAGTTTTCATTCTAATCCCAAAGAAGGGCAATGCCAAAGAATGCTCAAACTACCACACAATTGTACTCATCTCCACACTAGTAAAGTAATGCTCAAAATTCTCCAAGTCAGGCTTCAACAGTACATGAACCATGAACTTTCAGATGTTTAAGCTGGATCTAGAAAAGGCAGAGGAATCAGAGGTCAAATTGCCAATATCCGCTGGATCATCAAAAAAGCCAGAGAGTTCCAGAAAAACATCTACTTCTGCTCTATTGACTACACCAAAGCCTTCAACTGTGTGCATCACAACAAACTGTGTAAAATTCTTAAAGAGATGGGAGTCCCAGACCACCTGGCCTGCCTCCTGAGAAATCAGTATGCATGTCAAGAAGCAACAGTTAGAACTGGACATGGAACAATAGACTGATTCCAAATTGCGAAAGGAATATATCAAGGCTGTATATTGTCACCCTGCTTATTTAACTTATAGGCAGTGTACATCATGAGAAATGCTGGACTGGATGAAGCACAAGCTGGAATCAAGATTGCCAGGAGAAATATCAATAACGTCAGATATTCAGATTACACTACCCTTATGGCAGAAAGCAAAGAAGAACTAAAGAGGCTTTTCATGAAAGTGAAAGAGGAGAGGGAAAAAGTTTGCTTAAAATTCAACATTCAGAAAACTAAGATCATGGCATCTGGTCCTATCACTTCATGGCAAATAGATGGGGAAAGAATGGAAACAGTGAAAAACTTTACCTTTGGGGGCTCCAAAATCACTGCAGATGATAAGTGCAGCCATGAAATTAAAAGATGCTTGCTCCTTGGAAGAAAAGCTATGACCAAGCTAGATAGCATATTAAAAAGCAGAGATATTACTTTGCCAACAAAGGTCTGTCTCGTCAAAGCTTTGGTTTTTATAGTCATGAATGGATGTGAGAGTTGGACTATAAAGAAAGCTGAGTGTGAACGAATTGATGCTTTTGAATTGTGGTGTTGGAGGAGACTCTTGAGAGTCCCTTGGACTGCAAGGAGATACAACCAGTCCATCCTAAAGGAGATCAGTCCTGAATATTCATTGGAAGGACTGATGCTGAAGCTGAAACTCCAATACTTTGGCCACTTGATCTGAAGAACTGACCGATTGGAAAAGACCCTGATGCTGGGAAAGAATGAGGGCAGGAGGAGAAGGGGATGACAGAGGATGAGATGGTTGGATGGCATCACCAACTTGATGGACATGAGTTTGAGCAAGTTTCGGGAGTTGGTGATGGACAGGGAAGCCTGGTGCGCTGCAGCCCACAGGGTCACAATGAGTCGGACATGACTGAGCCGCTGAACTGAACTGAGCTGAGCCACCAGGGAAGCCCCCAGTTAAGTCTTAAACTTAGTGTTGCTGCCTAATCAACAGAAACTAAGCTGATCTTTAAAATGCTTCATACCCTAGCAACACAGAACAAAGTGAAGGAGACCAGAAAATGAGCTCACACTTTTACCGTAAGTACATGTGAGAATAGCCTTCCTCATCTTTTCCTTCACAGATCTATGCAGGAGCAGAAGTATCTAAAACTACATGCACAACTACTGAACACGGTGTATTTTTAAAGTCTGAGCTCCAATCAGTTACAGAGAGTTGAGCTTTTTTTTTTTTTTTTTTCACAATTATTTTAAAAATCCTTGGTCCAAGAGAAAATGAAGGTGTTTGTCGTTCAGTCCTATCTGACTTTTTGTGACCCAGTGGACTGTAGCCCTCCAGGCTCCTCTGTCCATGGACTTCTCCTGGTAAGAATACTGCAGTGGGTAGCTGTTCCCTTCCCTAGTGGCTCTTCCTGACCCAGGGATCAAACCCAGGTCTCCTGCATGTCAGGCAGATTCCTTACCATCTGAGCCCCCAGGGAAGCCCTCCTTAATCCAAAGAGGTCTTCATTTTGTTGTATCAGTTATGAATCTTATACAGATGAGTATCAAGAAATAGTGCAGAATCAGATAATAAACCAAGAAAGGAACTAAAACAAGGAACTGAAACTTTTCCCTTACCACTTTTTGCAAGGGTTTCACAGATTTTCAGCTAAGAAGGCATTAGTTTATGCAAAAATCACAGTGTACATTACCTCGATATATCCTATACATACTGGTTAACAGCACAGGCCCTAGATTGCCTTGATTCAAATCTCCCTTTCACCACTTATTGGTTGTGTGAAAGTAGAGAAGTTATTTCATATTTCTCTCTAAGACTTTGCTTTGTTAATCTATTAATCAGAGGAAATGATGATGCTTTTTCCAGAGGGATTATGAAAGGATTAAATGACAAAAATGTACGTAAAGTATTTCACTTGCATTCAAAATGTTGCACAAATCTTCCTTTTTCTTTTGCTACATTTCCTGCTTTAACTCCTCCCTTTCCCAGAAATTCTGCTATACTTTTATAGGCTTCCCTGGTGACTCAGACAGCAAAGAATCTACTTTCTATGCGGGAGACCTTGGCTCGATCCCTGGGATGCGAAGATTCCCTGGAGGAGGGCATGGCAATCCACTCCAGTATTCCTGCCTGGAGAGTACCCATAGACTGAGGAGCCTGGCAGGCTACTATCGATGGGGTCACAAAGAGTCAGACAGGACTGAACGACTCAGCACAACACAGCATATGTAAATATAAGTGTGTTGTATAGCTAAACCGGAAGATAAACCAGGAGAAACTTGGCTTCAAGAAGACAGTCAAGGCCATCCGGAAAAGAAATTGATCCCAACTCACCTGTTCCTTCAACAGAAGCAGACAGGAATTCAGCCCCTGACCTGGAGAAAGGAGAACAGGTGAGAAGCATCCTACATTAAATGGGTGGGAGAGGGGGACAGTTGCCTTCTCAAGCCTATTCTCCACCAGAGTAACACTTTACTGTTTTATTATAAAAGAATTCTGATTCTGAAAGCTGGAAAACACAAACACATATTAAAGAAGAAACCCAAACTGAACCCTGATTTCATAGCTCAGAGGTAACTTCTATTCATGTTTTGAAGCAATTTCTTTAGTCCTTTCCTATGCATCTATTTGCACATCTATAATTAACATAATTGAGATCAGTGATATATATAGTTTTGTCTACCTTTCCCATTGTTCTATTATGAGCATTTTTCAGTGTCACTAAAATATCTTCAAAACATTCTTTCTAATGACTACAAAATTGTCCTTTGGATAAGTGCACTACAATTTATGTATTTATTTTAATAACTTTTTTATTTTCTAATCACAAAATAATTGCATGTCCATTTGTAAACTTAGAAAATGTTATATATAAATCACCCATAATCTTATCTCTTAGCTATAATCACTGTTAATATTTTGATAAATTTCCTTCTAGTAGTTTTCGGTGACTAGCTATTATTACACACTTAACTAATTGAGGTCATATATCACAAGTATTTTCCCATGTCATTAAAAATGCTCTCAAAATTTTTAGCGCCTATAAAAAATAAATGATACATGCCTGATCTCAGTCTCTTACTGGTAGGGAGGGAAGAAATTTCCAACCAACAAGACAGAAATTGTCCACAAATACAGGAAAAAGGATTGTCTAAGGTCATGCCCTCTAAGTCAAGAGTTTCTCTAGAAAAAGCCCGGACTTGCTTGGCATGCAAGAAAGCCAAATAGTTACTTCCAAAAGCCAGGTTGCAAAGTCCAAGGCAGGCTAACTGAGTCAGAACTCCTTTGGTTACAAGTGACAGAGCCCTTTCTCAAACAAGCTTAAGAAAAAAATCAACAACAGGAGCACGTGAATAATAGAGAAAAGAGAGAGAGGACGGGAGGGAGAAAGAGGAGAAGTTTATTAACTGATGAAAATGAAAAGAAGTTCTGCCATTGCTGAATTCAGAGGCTCAAACAATGTCTTTAGAACTTATTTCTCATTTCATATCACCTGCATTGGTATCATTGTCTCCAATATGGACAATACATTTTCCTGCAGGAAAGCTGGTCATGTAAAGCCAGCTGGTCTCTGGCTTATATCATTACAGCTCTTGGTCCCAGAGGAGATGACAGTGGTTTTCCCCAAGGCTTCTGAAGAAAATGATCAGTGGAGCTGGTGGGTGCCTCAGCTGAATGAATCACTGGGTCGGGGGATGGAGCAGCCATTGGCAAAGCTGAGGTCTGGGAACCCCACCTAGTGGGATGCAGGATGGCCAGTTCTACTGAACCACGCAGCAGGAGGTGTGGGCTTCTGTAAACAAGAAAGGAAGGCCAGCAGAGTCGTGTCCAAGTTGATAAGAGGTCAACAGTCATATCATCACGGGTGGCAGGAACAGGAGAGGACAGAGAGGAGGAGGCTGGGGGTGACTCAGGTCTGACCGACCAGGTACCCTCCACACAGTCAGGAGCAGGAGGTGTGGCCCCCAGGGAGGTGAGACACACGAACGCACTCCCATTGACTTACCCATTCCCATATTGTTAACCATTTATGTTGTTCCAGCTTCCTTTTTCTTTCTTAAAATTTTCATCTATTTCATTCATTTTTGGCTGCGCTGGGTCTTCATTGATGCGTGTGGGATTTTTTCTAGTTGCAGAAAGGAAGGGATACTTTCTAATTTGGGGCTACCCTCTAGTTGTGGTGCTCAGACTTCTCCTTGTGGTGGCTTCTCTTGTTGCAGAGTACAGGCTCTAGGCACGTAGGCTTCAGTAGCTGTGGCACCTGGGCTTAGTTGCTCCATAGCCTGTGGAATCTTCCCAGATCAGGGACTGAACCTGTGTTCCCTGCATTGGCAGGCAGATTCCTAACCACTGGACCACCAAGTAAGTTTCCAGCTTCCTTTCTCATCAGTGACTCTGCTAAGAACTATTTTCTTTTTTCATTTACTTTACAAGAATATTTATTTACTTATGACTGTAAAATAAACATGTTCATGATAAAATGCAGAAAGATAATACCTATGTTTCTATTACCTAGGGGCAACCAAATTATGTTTGTGTTGTGTGTATACACGCATGCACATGCAAATATACGTAGACAAAATTGATGTCATATTTAAAATAGAATTTTCATTCATGATTTTAGTTAAAATTAAATTAGAAACACTTTTTTATTAAATCATCTTTGATATCAGGATTCTGATAGATGTATATTTCATCATGCTGCTATTGCTGCTAAGTCACATCAGTCATGTCCGACTCTGTGCGACCGCATAGATGGCGGCCCACCAGGCTTCCTCGTCCCTGGGATTCTCCAGGTAAGAATACTGGAGTGGGTTGCCATTTCCTTCTCTAGTGCATAAAAGTGAAAAGTGAAAGTGAAGTTGCTCAGTCGTGTCCAACTCTTCGTGACCCCATGGACTGCAGCCCACCAGGCTCCTCCGTTCATGGGATTTACCAGGCAAGAGTACTGGAGTGGGGTGCCATTGCCTTCTCTGATATTTATTATCCAAAAAAGTATCCATTTCTTGGTTTGGGAACATTTAGAAAGTGAAAGTGAAGTCGCTCAGTAGTGTCCAACTCTTTGTGAACCATGGACTGTAGCCCACCAAGCTTCTCCGTCCATGGGATTCTCCAGGCAAGAATACTGGACTGGGTTGCCATTTCCTTCTCCAGGGGATCTTCCCGCCCCAGGGATCAAACCCAGGTCTCCCACATTGCAGGCAGACGCTTTAACCTCTGCACCACCAGGGAAGCCCTTAAATATAAGAATCCAAGTACTAACATCAAAGATTTCAAGGGAGGAAAGGAAGACAGGTTGAAAGAAGAAGGGGGAAGAGGCGGGAGATGGGGGCCGAAAGGTGTGGCCTTACAGACGTCTCCTGCCACCTACAGATACCCAGGCGTTATGGGACTTTTCCCTGTGCCTCCAGAGAAGGGAGGGCTGGAACTCTGCCCTACCAGAAATCAGACCAGACCAGAACCAGAATTTGAGTTCTCTGCCAAGAGGAGGAGATCAGTTGCCAATCCCCAGCTCAGACTGAGGGTCCTTCGACCAGATTTCTGCGTCCAGGACCGGGGGACTAGAAAAACAGGGATGGATAGGAAGGGTTAAGGAGAGGAAAGAGAGAGAGAAGGGGAGAGAGGTCAATAAAGTCTCTTGTTCCTCACCCAGTCGGGGCACTCTGGACAGTTGTCCGTGTCCGGAGGAGACCAGGGACCAAAGGGTCCCAGTTGCGGCCGCTGGGTCTTAGGTCATACCTATTTTTTCACTATTGCAAGTAAACCCGTATTTGGTATAAATATGTGTCTGCATCTCTGATTATTTCTTTGGCATAGAGTTCTAGAAGTAGAGACACAGGGCTAAAGTGTGTGAATACCCTAATGAGTACAGTTGCACAGACAGGTCTAGGGTCACATATCAGTGTTGAAGGAGAAGTGAAATGAGGGCATTCTATGTGACCCAAGACAATCGGAATGCAGATGATGGGAAGACCAGGAGAACTCACTTGAACGTGGGGGCTACAACTCTGGCCTCATAGGGAAAAAAATCAAGATTTGTTTAGGTCGCCATTCCACAAGATCAAATCTTAACCTAAACACATTTGGGAGTTTTCAACTGTCCCTCGTAGACTGACCCACAGAAAAACAAGCTACACTCGACCACTGATCTCATTTCACTTCTACTCTGAGTTGAGCCTATCTGCTCCCAGCCACTCAAGCCTTCCCAGACAGAATGATCTCCACCAGGAGTGCAGGTAGAACTAACTGGAGAATCTTATTTGCCAGAAACACGCCACCGAGAGTTTTGTTCTTTTTTCCCCCTCCAACAAAACAGTCAGAGAGAGGGAACATCATTTCCCAAAGGATTCTGCAGACTCTGCTATGAGGAAAGTGAAGAGGAACAGGGTAGGGGATGAGTAGAGATTTCTCCAGCATCCTTCAGCAGCCTAGCAGAGCTGGCGGTGAGGGACGGGAATCCTGAGGGGCACCTACAACTGGGAGTGAAAGTCGTTCAGTCGTGTCCGACTCTTTGCAACCCCAGGGACTCTATAGTCCCTGGAATTCTCCAGGCCAGAATACTAGAGCAGGTAGCCTTTCCCTTCTCGGGGGGATCTACCAAACCCAGGGATCGAACCCAGGTCTCCCATATTGCAGGCGGATTCTTTACCAGCTGAGCCACAAGGGAAGCCCACAGCTGGGAGAGGAGCATGGAAGTGAAGAAGGACCACTTCATGAACCAGAGTGGGTAGCAGTAATTTTATTTTTAGGGGCAGCCATGAATCCAGAGGGTTTCCCTGGTGGCTCAAACAGCAAAGAATCTGCCTGCAATGCAGGACACCTGGGTTTGATCCCTGGGTGGGGAAGATCCCCTGGAGAAGAGAATGGCTACCCCCTCCAGTATTCTTGCCTGGACAATCCCATGGACAGAGGAGCCTGGTGAGCTACATTCCTTGTGGTCACAAAGAGTCAGACACTACCGAGCAACTGGACAACAACAATGACTCCAGAACTTTGGAGAAAAAACTGTAGCTGGGGAGGATTTCTGGGATGCTCTCTGTAAGGTTTTTGGTCTGGTTCTTTAAAAATACCCACAACAAATATATGAGTTCATCTTTCAGGCTGCCAAAGACAGATTCACAATTCTTTTGACTGTGACTCTTCATCGATGCTGGGCTACAAGAAACCAGGAAAAAAACTTTACAAACCAACCAAAATCTGAACCACCAAATCCTCCTTAGAGGCTGTCTCTGTGTTTTATACAGGGTCGATAAGAATTTATTCACTATACCTTTTTCCTCTCTGATCCTCCACCCAATGTTTGGCACTTTCCTATTTTATAATGAGTTGCCTCACCATGTGATTGTGAAAAAGGTATTTTAAAGTAAAATGGTCTCCTCTGTTCTGCACTTTTCTTTCCTCACCTTACTACAGGCTCCAAATTGATCACAACTGACTATCATTGCAAGGACTTTGCTTTACTTGCCCTCATGCACTCCATAGCCTGGTTCCAGAACTTTAACACCTTGTGTTGCAAAACACATACTTGCTAAGTTACAGTGAAGGCAAGGAGAAACTCTTCCAGGATTAAATAAATCTGCTTTGTCTTCATTTATTCATCAGATCAACAAACACGGATGAAGGATTTAATAGAGAAAAACCTCTTTTCTTCATTCTGTGATACAAACTGTTTTCCCGTTCTCCCTCAAGAATATGACTTTCAACTGCGGGTTATTTTAAAATTGGCTCTAAGCAAAGCACATCCCGGAATGAAGAAAGCAGGTTCTTCCTGATAAAGACCTGGTTTCTATTGTGAAAGGGCCAAGGAGGTCAGTCAGTGCCCTCCCTGTCAAAAGAGCAAAGCACTGGTTTTATATTGAGATGTTTAAAATTCTTTTATCAAGAAGCACTTTGGCCTGATAATTAAAGTATGTGTTTGGCTTAGTTTATCTTATCTGAGGATGAAAGGAGAAAAGAACTGTGGTTTGGGAAGGGAAGGAGGCCTTCTTAGAACAATAACCTCAAGATAGAAAAAGGCATCTCTGAGTCAAGGTAGACCAGAACAACCTCATCAAAGAATGTGGTGGCAAAGGAGGGCAGGGGTTTTAGGAGTTTCCGTGTGTGGCTGCTCCCCTGCACTGCAGTGAAAGTCGGATGGAGCAAAAGGTAGGGCAGAGTGTCCCTTTCACCACACCAGCTTCCGGCCAGGAACCTGGCTTGCAGACTTTTTCTCTGCTGGTCTCTCAGGCCACGTGTGAGCAAGTATGTGTCACCAACAAGCGAGTGAGGGCTGGTTGTGGGGAAAGTGTCAAGTGATCAACCCTCTAGGTTTGTCTGGACGCTCTAGGTTCTGCACTGACAGCCTTGCATCCCCGAAAACCCTTCAGTCCCTTGCAAAACTGGACACTTGGTTATCCTACTCACCAACCAGAGCAGTATCATGGAAAATTAAGGTATTCGTGGATTCACTATGACTTACTTTTTTTCACAACTTCAAAATGTTCAGATTGTAGCTCCACAAAACCGGAAAGCATTGGATTAGACTGAATGTGGGAAATGGTGAGATTTGTGGACAGTTGTAAACAATTCACTGCAAATATAGGGAAGGGAGATGCTACTGTTTGTAAGAAGCAAACAATGATAAAAATGTAGAGGGTTTACTTTTTAGTTATTTAAAATATGTAGAATGCTGTTGATTTTCTCTTATTATTATATAAGATTTATTTATCTATTCTGGGTCTTCGTTGCTATGCAGGTGTCTCTCTAGTTGCAACAAGTGGGGGCTACTTACCTATGGTGGTGCCCCAGCTTCTCATTGAGGTGGCTTCTCTTGTTGCAAAGCATGGGCATAGTAGTTGTGGCACGCAGGCTTAGCTGCTTAAGGCATGTGGGTTCTTCTCGGATCAGAGATCAAACCCGAGTCTCCTGCATTGGCAGGCGAATTGTTTACCACTGAGCCACCAGGAAGCCCCGATTTTCTCTTTATTATTACCATGTTTTTATAACAATAGAAGATTTTTGTTAGTTCATTTGTTTTGGATTCAGAAAGTGTAACTATTTACAAGGGATTTCGTTGGTTAACTTGCAAATCACCCCCACCCCAGTGCTTCCTATGGTCTTAGCTGTTTAACTTTGAATCCTCCCAACAACAGGGTATGAAGAATGTAAACCTCATGCTTAGGGAAGTACTGTTTGCACATTTCTTAATGTTCTGCTGAAAACCATCCGCTTCACGTACTGCTAACACTACAAGTTCAGGGTCGCTAACGTAAACCAGGCACCCAACCTTGCCTAGTCCTATTTCCCTCCAAATTCTAATCCCCCTGCGCCCACCCCCCACCCCCGCCTTCTTTTCTTCTCTTAATTGATTCAGAGAGCACAGCCTTCATCAGAGGCTGCCATCCTGCCACTTCTACCCTGACTCCGTCCACATTTTTTCGTCTCTCCCTGTTCCTGCCGTCATAAAGGAATTGCTTCCTTTCCTTTTTTTAAAAAAAAAAAAAACTCCCTAGCTTAGCTTTATTTATTTAATTTTTTAAAAACTTTATTTTATATCAGAGTATAGCTGATTAACAATGTTGTAATAGTTTCAGGTGAAGAGCAAAGGGCCTCAGCCAAGCAAATATATGTATCCTTTCTCCCCGGGTGGCTCAGTGGTAAAGAATCTGCCTGCCAATGCAGGAGATGTGGGTTCGATCCCTGGGTCGAGAAGATCCCCTGGAGTAGAAAATGGAAACCCACTCCAATATTCTTGCTTGGAAAATTCCATGGACAGAAGAGCCTGGTGGGCTACAGTCCATGGGGTTGCAAAGCATCAGACACGACTGAGCAACTAAACCCACACACGTGCATTTTGCCCCCAAATTCCCCTCCCTTCTCTAAGTCTGTGAGTCTGTTTCTGTGTTGTCAATAAGTTCATTTGTATCATTTCTTTTTTGATTCCAAGTATAAGGGATGTCATATGATATTTCTCCTTCTTTGACTTATTTCACTCAGCATGGCAATTTCAAGGTCCATCTGTGTCGCTGCAAATGGCATTATTTCATTCTTTTTAATGGCTGAGTACTAAAGAATTGTTTTCTGTTTAAGTCACAGCGTCTACCTTGCTGACTCCATCCTCACCTCCCTCCCAGGATCTTCCACATCAGTCACCACTACCTCTGCCTCTGTATTTTCAGCTGCTGCTGCTCTGTGGCTCCATCCTTTAGCATTTCACTTGCTGAACTCACTCCTATTTTAAAAGAAATTATTTTTTCTAGTCCAATTGCTCTCAGCGCTAGTTACTGATGAAAATCACCTGGGGAGCTTTAAAAACTTTATCGTGGCCAAGCTGTACCTCGGAACAATTAAGTCAGAATTGGCAGGGGTGGGGCTCAGTGTCAGAAGTTATTTTGAAAGCTCCCCAGGTGATTAAGGAACACTGATCCAACCTACCTATCCTTCCAGCTACCCCCATCTGTCCTCACTCACTGTCAACCTCGACTTGCTGCCTCCTTTCCCTGACCCCTCACTTAAGCCTCTACCGTGTGACCTCACCTCTGCCCGTTTTGGCCTGCTAAGCTATCAAGGTCACTGAAGAAGCTCTCATTGCCAAATCCCACTCTCTGAGCAGCAGCCTTGGCCTGTTGACCATCCCTTCCTCCTTGAAGCATTCCCTTCCCTTGGTCCCATGCTGCCATCTCCTATCTTTCTCCTTATCCCTCTTGCCTTCCAGTTTCCTGGGCTTTTTTCCCTCAGGTCTCTCCTTCACCTTTTCTCTACCACTCTTGTTGGGCAATCTCATCCTCTCTCTTGGCTTTTCTTGCCAGCCAGTGTTAAGAACTCCCAAGAAGCCCACCCAGATTTCTTGAACACCCCTATCCTATCTCCCACTGCCCCCTACACAGCTCCACACAGTGCGCTCAGGAGCAACCTCAAATTCAATGCCAACATCAAACACTTCATCTCACCCCATACTTCTGAATATGTTCTTTCTTCATTGTTTCCTGCCAACTTATATCCAGTTACCAAGTAATGTGGGCATTACCTGTGCTTAGAAAGCTCTCGTCCACTCATTCAATTCCAGTTTGCGCTTTCTCCTGAGTCATTTTAATTCAGCTTTCATTTAAAATATTACTCCTCTAGGAGGCCTTTTCTGATGCCTAGACTAGGTTTGGCTCCCTGCTATGTGCTTTGAGAACATGTGACCCTTGCCCTAGCATAACCCTTAAGACCTATAGTAATTGCTTAACGGCTGACTTCCACTGGCTAGGGACTCAGAGAAATACAGTCTTTACCCGCCAGGATCTTAGAGTCTAGAGAAGAAAAGGAATCATCGTAATAGACATCTCATCTCATCCTCTGTCATCCCCTTCTCCTCCTGTCCTCAATCTTTCCCAGCATTAGGGTCTTTTCCAATGAGTCTGCTCTTCACATCAGGTGGCCGAAGTATTGGAGCTTCAGCTTCAGCACCAGTCCTTCCAATGAATCAGGGTTGATTTCCTTTAGAATGAGATTGTTGGATGGCATCATTGACTCAATGGGCATGAGTCTGACCAAACTCTAAGAGATGGTAAAGGACAGGGAAGTCTAGCTTGCTGCAGCTGATAGGCTCACAGAGTCAGACGAGACTGAACAACGATAAACAGAAAAATGATAGGTATGTGTAAGGTTCTCAGTTTGTAAAAGGATTGCTTGACTATTCATAGGTGGCTTGAGGGGACCAGCTGAAGAAGGCTTGTGGGGCAGGTGGAGCCTCCCTGTTTCAGTCTAGAACATTACCCAGAAGTAGGTCTGCTGAGTTGATTCCAAGTGAATTCTTCTGGAAAGAATAGAGTAAAATGCATGTACCTTCATTTAGAAATGCTGACTCTAGTGGTTAAGAATACTGTATATTTGAAAGTTGCTAAGAAAGTAGATCTTAAAATTTCTTATCACAAGAAAACAAATAGTTACTATGTGGGGTGATGGATGTTAACTAAATTTACTGTGGTCATCATTTTCCAATATGACATAAATTACCTATAATTAATACAGTGTTATATATCAATTATATCTCAATTTAAAAAAGAAAGGGAAGAAAAAAAGATACTAGGTAATTCTGAAACCCTTAGACCTAAGTATGGTCTGAAAATCTGAGCATTTTAATTCTATAAACTAGTCTGAAATAAGCAATACGAAGCTTTGTTATACCTGTTGCAAGGTCTATTGTGTCTTTTTAAATGTGATGGGCACATTAAATATTTGAAAATGTATTTGAAGTTACTGTATAGTACTTAGCCCCAGTTCCACCCACTTTCCCTTCCTAAAAAGAACCATGCAGCTGTTAGTTTGTTTAAGGAAACTTATTGTCTGGTTCTCTTGCACCATATCTGCTAAGGATGTGTGATTTATGTGTGTCAGTAGTTGTGGAAAAAAGATCGGCTTCGGTGACCTTTCCCCTGACTGAAATTTTGTGAATTTTTAGGTGTTTGTGTTCAAAGAGAGCAATGCAAAAAAAAAAAAAAAGCTGCATGATCTGTTTTTCTTACACTTCCTCTTAAACTACAGTTTCTGAAATCTTAAGTTCCAATTACTGATTCTAAGAGAGGCTGTTTTTCCACAAGGCTCCTATGCGGCTTTTAGGAATTTCCAAGGTTAATAATTTGTCTTTGTGCCAAACCCCTGGCTTTATTTTCCTTTGCCCATCTGCACATTTTGCATGCATACGGGCTGTTGGTGTGCATATGTATCCAAGCTTTTGCATACGGAATGAGTATGCTTTCCAAAAGCAGGGCCATAGAAGTTCTAAAGGAGGCAGGGAGTTCTTGGAGACAGTCCAGCCACACGCTGCAGATGGCGCTGCTGTGATGGGGTAGGGGGCCTTCACAGCTCAGATCAGGCCGCCTCTGCTCTCCGCAAACCTCTGCACTCTCCAACGCAAGGCAAGGGCTCTGTGCACTTATTATTAATAAGGGCCTCTCACAGGGCATTAAGTATGAAATTCACAGAGGAAAAAGCAAGGCTCTTTGTAATGAATGCAGAGTAATGTCTGCTCTGTTTTGTTTGCAATTTGGAAGGGGAAAAAGAGGTCTAAAGGCTAAAACCAGTGCCAGTGTTTCATAAACATGGAGAATAATAACAGTGATCATGAAGCTGTGTAAACTGCCATAAAAGAGGAAGCAACAATAGGCTGGTTATGATCTTGGTGTTGTCTCAATCCTTTTCACTTAGTTCCACAGAAAGCCAATTGTCCAGTGAAAGTAATGGTTTATAGAGATACTTAAGTCATCAAGCCTGAGGAGGCTGCTAGATGGAAAAGGAGAGTGGGCAGAGTATTTGATCTAAGAAAGAAGGATATTTAAAACTTGAAGTCAGATCCTTTACATGTGGAATCTAAAAAGACCTGATATAAATGGACTTACATACAAAACAGAGAGAGACTCACAGAGTTTAAGAATGAGCTTATGATTACCAGGGGCAAGGATGGGAAGAAGGGATAGTTAGGGAGTTTGGGATCGACTTGTGCACACTGCCATATTTAAAATGGATAATCAACAAGGGCCTACTGTTTAGCACATAAGCTAAGCTAAGTCACTTCAGTCATGTCCGACTCTGTGCGACCCCATAGACGGCAGCCCACCAGGCTCCCCCGTCCCTGGGATTCTCCAGGCAAGAACACTGGAGTGGGTTGCCATTTCCTTCTCCATGAAAATATTCCATAAACAAATGAATTTCAGTAACTCTTAAAAATTCCACAAAATTTCCTAAGAACCTGTGAGAGTATAATACCTGGCAATCCTCTCTAAAACAGAAATTCACCTATCTGCTACATTACTGCTGATGATCTGAAATGTACATGATCTCTAAAAAATAACAGTACTGAATAAAACTGAAAGGATCATCTAAGTCCCTACATAATACCAAAGTGTTTATCCAGGATTACTAAATAAATCATAGCAATTTGGTATCCTTTTCAGAAAAAAAAAATCTCAGAACTTACAAGCATGCGGCATTTCACACTGTACCAACTGAGTAACAGTAAAAGAAGGTGTGACCGCTACAACTTCCTCACCAACTTTTGTGTCCTGAAACATGATGTCTGCCCCTAGCAGCTACCATTCCAATTCCACAGGGTATTTTCAGTCAGACAAGCTGTACAATGATCATTCTTTTCAAAACATTCCAGACCATTCTCATTTTCTTGAATCAAAATATCTTCCTTTGTACAATGACCATTGTTTTCAAAACATTCCAGACCATTCCCATTTTCTTGAACCATAATGTCTTGCTTTTTCACTCTCTGTTTTTTCAGTGTTATTCCTTCTTGTATAGATGAAACCAGTCCTTCTACTGACAGATATACAACACTGTTTGCTCCTAGATAATCTGAAATATGCTCAAATTCTGGTTTATTGGCAATAAGCTCTTCTTATGTTGGTATGTTTATTCCCATGAAGCATGGATATCTAATTGGTGGTGAAGTTACACGAATATGTACCTCTTTGGCACCAGATTCTTTGAGGAACTTGGTAATGGGTCAACTTGAGATGGTATTGCCTCTCACAACTGAATCATCTACAAGAACAATTCTTTTTCCTTTAAAGTTGTCTGACAGTACTCCAAATTTTTTCACAACACCAAGTTGTCTTAACCTCATGTTTGGCTGAATGAATGTTCTTCCTACATACCGGTTTTTACATAGCACCTCCACGTATGGAAGCCCACACTTTGTTGCATAACCAAGAGCAGCAGGTGTAGCAGATTCTGAGACAGTGCTAACCAAATCTGCATCCACGGGGCCTTCAATGGCCAGCTGCTGACCACAACGATATCTTACTGTGTAAACCATCTGGTCTTCAAATATACTATCTGGTCTTGCAAAATAAGCATATTCAAAGATACAGAAAGCCATTATGTTTCCTTCAGACCTTGGTATAATATCAAGAGTTTGGACTTTATGTCTGGATATTTCCACAATTTCTCCAGGCAAAACTTCACAGTAATATCTTGCACTGATAGATAAAAAGCTACAAGATTCTGAAGACACCACCCATCCTTCCGTTTCTGATGTTTTTTTTCTTTATCATTTATATCAGAAATGGGAATAAGACGACCAATGCATAGAGGATGATTTCCATAGGGATCTTGGACTGCCTAAATCACACATGGAACTCTGCAATGTTACGTGGCAGCCTGGATTGGAGGGGAGTTTAGGGGAGAGTGGGTCCATGTGTATGTATGACTGAGTCCCTCTGTTGCTCATCTGAAACTATCACAACATTGTTAATTGGCTATACCCCAATAGGTGGCTCAGATGGTAAAGAATCTGTCCAAGGTGTGGGAGACCCAGGTTTGATCACTGGGTCAGGAAGATCCCCTAGAGAAGAAAAAGGCAACCCGCGCCAGTATGCTTGCTTAGAGAATTTCATGGACAGAGAAGCCTGGCTGAGTGCATAGCAGAGTCGGACACGACTGAGAGACTAACACACAGTACAAAATGAGGACAGAATGGTGGTGGTGGTTTAGTCACTAAGTCGTGTCCGACTCTTGTGACCCCATGGACTAGAGCCTGCCAGGCTCCTCTGTCCGTGGGATTCTCTAGGCAAGAATACTAGAGTGAGTTGCCATTTCCTTCTCCAGAGGACAGAATAGCTGGGGAGAATTTGAAATATCTAATTCTGAATTTGGGTTTTTTTACACCTAAGTTTGTACTAAGTTGAAGTTTGCAATGAAGATTGCTATAGAGAAGAAAATAAGCAGCACTAGCCCACTCCAGTACTCTTGCCTGGAGAATCCCAGGGACGGGGGAGCCTGGTGGGCTGCCTTCTGTGGGGTCACACAGAGTCAGACACGACTGAAGCGACTTAGCAGCAGCAGCAGCCCCCAACTGGTTTTGACCCTGAGCACCAGCCACAAAGCCACTGAGCTGAGGATAGTGGCTGACAGCTACTTCAGGCCTGCAAACTACAGGAAGGGGTCAGAATTGATTTACTTCAGAAGATTCTTGTTCCATTTGTCTCGCGCTCTACAGTACCTGGCATAGCTCTTCATACATAGTTGACACCCAAAATATTTGTTGAGCTGAAATGACTTGCTACCAACTGAACAAGCACAACAAAGGCAGGGTGTGCAGGACAGGACAACACTGAGCTGAGCTTATGCAGTTGTGAGAGAATCACCTTAAAGAGTCTGGGGTAGGGGTGGCAGGGTAGAATTCTCTGGCGGTCTAGTAAAGACTCTGCACTTCCACTGCAAAGGAGTTAGGTCCCACATGCTTCGTGGTGCAGGCAAACAGAAAAAAAAAAAAGAGAGAGAGTTCAAGGCAACCTCTGAGGGAGGGAACAAGGAAGGGGAAGTGGCTGATGTACCTTATCATCAATCTTTTGATGGGATGAAAGCACAAATGCCTTGATTCTCAGACAATGCAAAGCAATGAGACTCAGAACCGATGTAAACCATTTACAAGGAAAGGTGGAATTTGCTTAGGAAGGATGATTTGGGGGTTATCATATTTTCCATTTATACACAAATTCATTCCAGGAATAGCCATTTTACTTAGCAGGTCTGGTCCCTCACTAGGCGTGGCCAGCAGGTGTGCCATGGCGTGGCTGTACCCTAAGTGCCTTCTTCAACAGAAGGCTTTCTCAAGTGAATTTTTTAAAGTACTGTGTTGACTTGACAATGGCTACCATTACGGTGAACTAACTTCAGAGGAAGCACATTGAAAGCAATGCGCTAGTCACCCTCACTCTGAAACATCAGCAATCAGACAATCAATGAATTACTGGGTGGAAACAGTCATTCAAATGTGACATATTGTTTTATACACTGTCCTTTAATAACTGTTTCTGAGAGTAATCTGTAATTCAAAAATAAAGGTTAATGAAAATGTTTATATGAAACCTATTTCTAAGTTATTAATATGAGCTTTAGGGGCTACTGGAAGGTGACTACTATTCGGAGGGCAGCAGGAGCTGGTAGAGTAGATGAGATTGTCCAGGCAAGATACAGAGAGAGGAGCGGAGTGCCTGGGACAGACGAGGTGAGCAGGTAGATTTTGGAGAAGTACAAAGTGAAGAGCATCAGAGGCGAGAGAAGAGCCAGCCAGAGAGGATGGGTGGAAAACTATGAGGGGTCGTTGGGTGATATAGACACAAGAGAGTGTTTCCAGAAAGGAGTGACTGTTAATAAATTATAATAACAAGCTTTGTCGATTTTGGATAGTATTTTTGTTTCCTACTCAAGCTTCAGAAAGTCCTGTACCTCCCTAGATATTTCTGGGATTAGTGATTTAGAAACATAGGTAATCTACCTAGGTACTTTGTATGTATATAAGTTTTGAATAAGTCTCCTATGGCCGTGATTTCTGAACCAGATTTTGAATAACATGAGCTGACAGTGGGGCAAAATATTTGACATCAAGTTCTGAAAAACTGTGAGTAAGGACAGCTACGGGCGTCCCCTCCCAGCCTTTCCCCTGAGCACTGAGGAATCACAATTACAGTGTCTTCATGTGAATCCTTTCCACCCCTCAGTAATTTTTACTATCTAAATAAAAACATTTGCAACTTTTTTTTAGAAAAAAGACTGACTTATTGATTGTTTGGCTGTGGTGGGTCTTTGCTGCTGCACCCAGGCTTTCTCCAGTTGCGGTGCCTGGGCTTCTCATGGCAGAGGCTTCCCTTGTGGCAGAGCACAGGCTCTAGGGTACTTGGGCCCAGTGGCTGGGGCATGTAGGCTCAGGAGGTGTGGTGCGTGGGCTTAGTTGCTCTGCAGCATGTGATATCTTCCCAGACCAGGGATCGAACCAGTGTCCCTTGCATTGCAAGGCAGATTATTAAACAGTGGGCCATAAGAAGCCCCCTTTACACCTTTTTGAAAATAAAGATTATTAGGATTATTTCTGCTCTAAAAGTAGTACTCCTCGGAGAACATTCTCATTACAGAAAATACAAGAAATCAGAGAAAAATCCGTTATACAGGGATCTAGTCTCTGTTAACATTTTTAAGTGTGTTTCTTCTCCATCTTTTTTCTGCTCCTTTAAAATTTTCTTTGTGACAGTTCTGAATAATTTTATAAATACTCTTATGCATTGTTTTTTTCCTACACTTGATATAATACAATCAGTTCCCACTTTTAAATCCTCATAAAGATTATTTGTAATAGTTATATAATTAGCAACTCCCCTATGGTTAAACATTTGTATTAATTTCTAGTTTTTATTATTATTAAAAACTCTATCACATTTATTCTTAATGCTTTTACAATTTTTCACAATATTTTGTGTGTGTGTCAAAACACAATATTTAATTTAACAGATTAAGAAATACAGATGTTCTTGAGGCTATTGATTTAATTTGCTAAATTGCTTTCAGAGTTCCCAGTAGTCTTTATTGTAAGCACAGGCTTTAGAGTCAGTTATGGGTTGAATCTTGACATCATGGGCTGGAATGAGACCATTAAAGGGCCTTGCCAATGGTGAATGTGCAGCCAGCCCAATTCCCCAATACGTAACTCAAAATAAATGCAATATTCAGCTGGAAATATGCTGGAAGGAAGGCTAAGAAATAGATGTTTCCCTGTGATGACTACTTAACGGTTTTCTTTTTTTGAATGTCAGACTTCAAACTCTTCATTTCCCCTCTTTTTTGGTGTCCCTATTTCGCTAGTCCCCTTGGCACATGTTTGTTCACTTTGTAAAGTGATGGGGCTGCAAAGAACAACCTTTTGTGGTGTGAGAACTCAGCAGGGCCAGGAGGTCTCTCTAAACCTTATCTTTATTTTTGTTTAATTTTAGTTTTGGTTGTGCTCAGTTTTCCCTACTTTGTGGGTTTTCACTAGTTATGACGAGCAGGGGCTACTCTCTAGTTGCGATGTTCAGGCTTCTTATTGAGGTAGCTTCTCTTGTTGCAGAGCAGAGGCTTTAGGCACACAGGCTCAGTAGTTGCAGCACGCTGGCTCAGAAGCTGTGGCTCCCAGGCTCTAGAGCACAGGCTCAGTAACTGTGGGGAACTGGCCTAGTTGTTCTGCGTCATGTGAAATCTCCCAGACCAGGGATTGAACCCGTGTACCCTGCATTGGCAGGCAGATTCTCAACCACTGTACCACCAGGAAAGTCCTAAGCCTTATTTTTAAACTGAAAATAATGATATCTATTTTATTAGCTTGTTTTAAGGGTTAAATCAACTTTGCTTGTTTTGTATGCTGCTAAGCTGCTGCTGCTGCTGCTAAGTCGCTTCAGTCGTGTCCGACTCTGTGCGACCCCATAGATGGCAGCCCACCAGGCTCCCCGATCCCTGGGATTCTCCAGGCAAGAACACTGGAGTGGGTTGCCATTTCCTTCTCCAATGCCAGAAAGTGAAAAGTGAAAGTGAAGTCGCTCAGTCATGTCCGACTCTTAGCGACCCCATGGACTGCAGCCTACCAGGCTCCTCCAACCATGGGATTTTCCAGGCAAGAGTACTGGAGTGGAGTGCCATTGCCTTCTCCATTGTTTTGTATAGTATCTGTTATATAGTAAGTACTCAATAAATGGTGGTTGCTGCTGCTATTTTTGAGATGTGATAAATTTACCTTCTTAAATGCCGGATAAGTATGACAATACTTACCATTAAATCTTTTTTGAATCATGTAACAGTTTTAAAAAATGGAGTCTCATTCTTGTTTAGTCTACTTTTCTTTGCTTCCTTATGAGGTTAAACCTTTTTTTCTCTGTGTTAATAGGCTATATATATTCTAATTTAGAATTGTATGTATGGTTTCAAATCTCAGTGCTTCCACTCACTGAGTGTGCCACCAGCCCAAGTCCCCAACAGATACCTCAAATGTAATATGCAGCTGAAAATATTTTGGGAGGAAGGCTAGGGAATAGATGTTTCCCTGTGATGACACTTTGATGCTTTTCTTATGCACTGATGTAATATCTTGCCAAATGTTACAAGGTTTGATAAGCAATGGAAGACCCAAGCTCAATGGTACTAAATAAGAAGGAAATGTACTATCTCCCCTATGATAGAGTCCCAAATAGAGCCTCTGGTTGGGGTGGTAGGGCGAGTATGATTAGGATTGACCTTTTCCCCTGCAAAGACTTGGCTCTGCCCCACCTTTAATGATCATGAGATGTCTATAGCATCTCTAGGTACCACATCCATTCACAACCCTTAAAATGTAGCTGAATTTTCTTCTGATTTCTCTTTGGGGAAGAATTTTGTAATTTTAAACAAAAAAAAAGGAAATTAGTAAGTAAAAAGATCAATACATTTAAATTCACAAAAATTGTTCTTTAGGATATTTATTGCATTAGGTATTGTTTGTTTGGTTTTTCAGTATTCAGAGAAATACAAATTAAAATCACAGCAAAATACTACTACACATCTATTCAGTTCAGTTCAGTTCAGTCACTCAGTCGTGTCCAACTCTTTGCGACCCCATGAATCACAGCATGCCAGGCCTCCCTGTCCATCACCAACATCTATTAGATTTGCTAAAATACAAGAAACAAAAAAGCAAACAGTAAATTGGCGATACCAAGGCCCAGCAAAGGTATGGAACAACAGATTAAATTTTCAGATAATCCTGGTAGGAATACAAAATGGTAGAGTGAAAAAGACAAAGGCACTATCTAATATAAGTGAGAAATTATTTCCCAAACGCTTGTTAGAAGATTTCTCCCTCTCAACTTAATTGCCAGAATCTAGCACTTGTTCATTCCTAAACCTGATCCCTTGGCAAGAGCAATGAATGGGACCACACCTTCAATACCTGAGACTCTCCATCTCCTGGGCCTGGGCCATGATCTTGAAATAAATCAAGGTGTGAATGTAAGCCTGACTGGGAGGAGCTCGGATGGATCAGAAGACTGACAGGTCAAAAACAACTTATGGCTCCTGAGGCGAGTGACATAGGCAAAAACTTTCACACCTCTGACCCTCAGGTTCTTCCTGGACCAGTTGGGGATGTCCACCTTAACTGGATGTTTGCAAACTCTCCAGCATAGACTTGACCAGCGCTAGGTGCTCAGAAATTGTGTTTCTACTGATTTTGCTTTATTTGCATGACCATTTTGTATAATATAGTTGGCCTTTGAACAACATGTATGAGGAGTAGGGGTCAACTGTAATATGTTGTCTTTCATATGGATGCAAGATTTTCCCTAAGTTAAGGATATATTAGTTGGAGGAGTCAGATAGTATGAAAGTTTATAATCACTGTGGTCAAGTGAATTTAATCTCTTCTTTTAAAACATTTCTTCTAATACTTTTAAGCTTAGAAAGTACTCCCAAATTCCTTTGCACTTCACTGATACTTAATACAAAGTCATGTTTTTCCTTTAGTCTTTTTGATGTGATTGGCACTTTCTGCTCTCTTTAATCCATATTGGATTTGGTGTGGTCTTAGATGTAAAATAAGGATCTACATTGACATCCTTCCTTAGTACGTAACCAGTTGTTCTACTATCACTTATTAAATAATGCTCTTCCATCATGTGTGAAGTTCCATGGTATAATGGTTCGCACTCTGGACTCTGAATCCAGCGATCTGAGCTCAAGTCTCAGTGGAAGCTGCCTATGTTTCGCCATCCTCGTTAGTGTAGTGGTGAGTATCCCCACCTGTCATGCGGGAGACCAGGGTTCAATCCTGACAGGGAGGCAACATATCCTTTGGGTTTCCCTGATGGCTCAGTGACAAAGAATCTGCCTCCAATGTGAGAGACCCAGGTTCGATCCCTGGGTCAGGAAGATCCCCTGGAGAAAGGAATAGCTACCCACTCCAGTATTCTTGCCTTGAGAATTCCATGGACAGAAGAGCCTGGCGGGCAACAGTTCAAGGGGGTCACAAAGAGTCGGACACAACTGAGCAACCAACACACAGCAGCTTCCATGGTACCTTTATCACAACAAATTATAGTTTTATACAGTTTGGAACTAGAGACCAGGAAAATGTCGGCTCACAGTAAACCAAGGAGTAGGGAAGAAGCACTCTAACAGCCACGCCCTCCACACACTGCAACCAAAACTGTAAGTTTAAGAAGTAACAACTGTGGGACTTTCCTGGTGGTCCAGTGGCTAAGACTCTATGTTCCCAATGCAGGGGGCCTGGGTTCAATCCCTGGTCAAGGAACTAGATCCTGCCTGCTACAGGATGCAGCGTATACTTATACTTATGGTGTGACCACACAAATATATATTTTTTAAATTGACAGTTGCATAAAATTCAGTCTTTCTACCTGGTCAGCTGCTCTTTCAAATCTTCGTTTAGCACATTTGCTTGACTTTCTGTAGTTTTCCTAATATCAAGTCCTCATGAAGCTGATTAAGATCATTATAGCTATAGTTATTCTTCCTAAGTGTTTAACATGTTGGAAATTACCTATATTTTATTACATAAAAATACATAATTTCCCATTGAATTTACATAATAACCAAAATGAACAAAAATGAAGAGAAAAATAAGAGGAAGGGGAGGAAATGTTTATTAAAATATATAAATGAATCTTATAAGCAACTTGATTGTAAGTTGGTATATTTGTCAGTGTTTGATTGGATAACAGAATGGGTATAGGAACTAGGGCAGCTGTGAAGAGGCCAGAGCCTGAATCCTAAGATTTGTCCTGTTTTGTTTTTTTTTTTTAATTTTGGGGGCTGCACTGGGTCTTCATTGCTGTGTGAGGGCTTCTCACAGATCACAGATCACAGGCTTCAGGACACGCATGGGCTCAGCTGCCCTGTGGCGTGTAGAAGCTTCCCAGGCCAGGGTTTGAACCTGTGTACCCAGCATTGGCAGGCAGACTCCCAAGATTTGTCTTTGCCAGAACTCTCTGTCTGTCTGTCTCTCTGTCTTGTCTCTGTCCCTTCCTGTCTTTTTCTCCCTCAACCCCCACACTTCTTTCTCTTTCTCCCCTCTCATTTTTTACTTTTTCCTATTTAACTAAATTCTCTTCTACCACACATAGGCTTTCTCCTGGGGGACAACGGGGTGGGGGACAGGTAGCAGTAAGATAATGATTACCAGAATCTACAACTGAGCTAGTTTGAACTTTGTTGCAGTCTTCACATGTGCATGCAGGGTCGTTTGTGACTTTCCCCTGACCTGGCTACCCTGTTCTTTTCTCTTTTTTTTCTCACTCCATACTCCTTATCCTGAATTAAGAACCTTGAACTAACTAGAGTGCTACATCTCCTGGGCTCCACTTTGCACTTGCTCTTCCTTCTCCATTTGAGCTCTCCTACTGCTCTCGTCTCCATTCACAGTGGTGAATTCCAGCTCACACTTCTCACTACAGCTGTCACCTGCTCTAGGAAATCTACCAGAATGCCATACTTCCCCCAACAAAGTTAGAAGCCCATAAGTGCTGGCAATGCTTGGGCTTAGATCCAGCACAGCATTCATGCATCATAGACTATAGCCCACCAGGGTCCTTTGTCCATGGAATTTTCCAGGCAAGAATACTGGAGTGGGTTGCCACTTCCTTCTCCAGGGGATCTTCCTGACCCAGGGATCGAACCTGTGTCTCCTGCCTCTCATGCACTGGCAGGCTGATTCTTTGCCACTACACCATCTGGGAGGACTCTAGCATAGCACGTGTGCTCAGTGGTGACTGACTCCCAACTGTCCTCTGCCAGGCTTCTCTGTCCATGAGATTTTCTGGGCAGGAATACTGGAGTGGACTGTCATTTCTTCCTCCTGGGAATCTTCCCAACCCAGGGACAGAACTCATATCTTCTTTATTGCAGACGGATTCTTTACCACTGAGCCACCAGGGAAGCTACCCTAGGATGATATATGGATCACATCCAGCCAGTTTAAGCAGAAAGGGACTTATTACAGGGTACAAGGTAGCTTGCAGAATTTCAGCCAGGCTGGGGAACCAAGCTTGGGTGTTACCCAGCCTGTGAGTAGCACAGCCAGGAAAAATATCCAGCATCCTATAGAAACGCCACAGCCAGTCACTGCCTGACACTTGGCCCCGCCAATGGAAAAGCCAGGATTTGTGAACCCTTCCAACAACATAGAAGAACCAAACCCCTCCATCACCCTTCCTGCCTGAAGGACACTGTGGCCACTAAGTATTTCCTTTCACCTTTCAAATTTCTGGTTGGCAGAAGCCTGGTCACAGAGAGAAGGGAGGCTGGGAAATGTGTTCTTTACCACAATAAGCAGAGGGTTGAAGTAGTATTGAATGAGCCAGTTTTCAGTACCTTCCATAAAAACAGTGTTGTTAAGGACATACAGATTTATGGTTTTTATACTATCTTGGTGAATAGTTTCATAATCTGTATGAAATCTTTGTTCCCAGAAATACTTTAATATCCACTTTATCTGATATTAGTATTGTTAAGGCAGCCTTCTTTAGGGTACTGATTTCCTGATGTATCTTTTTCCCATTCCTTTATTTGAAATCTTTCTGTGTAATTTTTTTGAGGTATGTAAGTCATAGGAATAACTGGATTTTTTTAAAAAGCCAGTCTAAGAGTCCCATCTTTTTATAGGTGAGTTAAAATCTTTTTCATTGTGATTAGTAATCAACTTATCTTTGACATTTTATAGTTTCTATTTTATAAAGACCATTTCTTTTTTTTAAATCCATTTATTTCTTTTTTGCTGTGTTGGGTCTTTGTTGCAGTGTGTGGGCTTCTCATTGCAGTGGGTTTTCTCATTGTGGAGCACAGGCTCTAGGCATGCAAGCCTCAGTAGTTGCAGAGTGCGGACTCAGTAGTTGTGGTGCCTGGGCTTAGTTGCCCCGCAGCATGTGGAATCTTTCGAGACCAGCGATTGAACCCATGTCCCCTGCACTGGCAGGCTAATTCTTAACCACTGGACCACCAGGGAATTCATTAAAGACTGTTCTTTTTTCCCTTCTGTTCTTTTGGATTGTCCAGTTTTCCTAATTCCTTTTCTTTTTCTTCAACAAGCGTGGACGTTACACATCCTATTTCTAATTGCTTAGTGGTTTTAACAAACTTAAATTTATATTTCTCTAACAAGCAGAGACCGGAGAAGGCAATGGCACTTCATTGGCACTTCCAGTACTCTTGCCTAGAAAATCCCATGGACGGAGAAGCTTGGTAGGCTGCAGTCCATGGGGTCTCTGAGAGTTGCACACGACTCAGTGACCTCACTTTCATATTTTACTTTCACGCATTGGAGAAGGAAATGGCAACCCACTCCAGTGTTCTTGCCTGGAGAATCCCAGGGACGGGGGAGCCTGGTGAGCTGCTGTCTATGGGGTCGCACAGAGTCAGACAGGACTGAAGCAACTTAGCAGCAGCAGCAGCAACAAGCAGAGACATTACTTTGCCAACAAAGGTCCGTCTAGTCAAGGCTATGGTTTTTCCTGTGGTCATGTACAGATGTGAGAGTTGGTCTGTGAAGAAAGCTGAGTGCTGAAGAATTGATGCTTTTAAACTGTGGTGTTGAAGACTCTTGAGAGTCCCTTGGACTGCAAGGAGATCCAACCAGTCCATTCTGAAGGAGATCAGCCCTGGGTGTGCTTTGGAGGGAATGATGCTAAAGCTGAAACTCCAGTACTTTGGATACCTCATGCGAAGAGTTGACTCATTGGAAAAGACTTTGATGCTGGGAGGGATTGGGGGCAGGAGGAGAAGGGGACGACCGAGGATGAGATGGCTGGATGGCATCACGGACTTGATGGATGTGAGTCTGAGTGAACTCCGGGAGATGGTGATGGACAGGGAGGACTGGCGTGCTGTGATTCATGAGGTTGCAAAGAGTCAGACACGACTGAGCAACTGAACTGAACTGAACTGAGCAAAGTCAATAACTAATCCATGTCTCCAACCTCCTCCTGGACAAGACATTTAGAACAATGTTACTTTCCTCCTGACTTAACCACTTTCCCCAAAGCCCCATATTGTTGTTGTTTTTTATCATTGTCTACATTTCTCAAAATGTTTTTATCTGCGCTTGGAAGAAGAAAGAAGTTTCTCTGTGTGATCATTCTGCCATCTTGATCTAGATGTTACAAAAGTCATTGAATGGATCTCCCCCTTCCTCCTGGCTCATAGCCTTTCACCTCCATTGTTGACTTTCCATTTCAGCTATACTGTATGAAGACCCATAGCTCCCTCCCTGCCTACTTTACCACAGCACCATCCTGCAGCCTTCACCCTGGGAGAGGCAGGGCAGGTGCTGATACACTGAAGAACATGCGCCCTGAGCAGGAAGAATGTAAAACCACTGCAGTGTCTTAAGCTCCCTCCTACCCTTCTCTATTTCAGCACATGACGTTGCTTCCAACTTCAGAGGAAATAGAAGCCATTAAGTAAGAACTCTCAAAATTTTCTACTTCCTTACCAATAAATTCATCTATGTCCCCACCCACTTGTCCTTTTCAGTCTCACATGAAGCAGTGACATTCTTCCAACTTTGAGACATAATCGCTCAATTCCAACTCCTGTCTTCTGTATTTTTTATTCTCCCTCTCTTGTCCCTCATTGTATCAGCGCATGATACTAGCTAAGTCAACTTTGCTTGTAGTGAGCATTTCATTAATATTTATAGAGTAAAGGAATGAATACATTAGTCATATAGGATACTTGCAAAATGGCCACAATAGCTATCTTCTATCTGAAATATTAAGAATAGCAAGATACTGGGAACACTCAGAAATGTAACTTTCTACAGATATTTGAGGACCATGTCATGATGCATACCACAAATACCTGAGTCCCATAATCACCCTATTGTACACACTGGCGCTAAAGCTTTAGTAAAACAATGACCCCACCATCATGTAGCTGATCTGCTAGGAGAGGAAGGCAGAGTATAAGTAGTCAAATAAAATAATTTCAAATGCTATTCAAATGCTATAGAGACTTTACCAGGCTTCCCTGGTGGCTCAGAGGTTAAAGCGTCTGCATGGAATGCGGGAGACCCAGGATAGATCCCTGGGTTGGGAAGATCCCCTGGAGAAGGAAATGGCAACCCACTCCAGTACTCTTGCCTGAAGAATCCCATGGAGGGAAGAGCCTGGTAGGCTACAGTCCATGGGGTTGCAAAGAGTCGGACACAGCTGAGCAACTTTACTTACTTACTCACTTACTTATAGAGACTTTGAAGAAAATAAAATGGAGTAACGGGTAGAAAGCAGCATGTTTGAGGGGAAACGGGAAAGCAGGTGTGGAGAAGCATGAAGAACAAGAGGCATGAAGGATGAGGTGAGGAGAGAGGGCAGGAGCTAGCCTGTGACGTTGCGGGTAGCTTCCATTGTAAGTGCATTGGGTGCTATTGACTCTTTCAAATTGAAGTAAAATACATGTTGTAAGGTGCACGAAATGTGTACACTTAATGACAACACACACAACCCATGAAACAGCCACCCAGCTCAAGATATAGAACATTTCCAGACCTCAGATGCTGGCTTCACGCCACTTCTCTGTCTAACCGTCCCTCCAGCCCAGTCCCCAGCAAAGCTAAAGACCGAGTAACCGCCAACTGGCCTTCTATCACTGCAGCTCAGCTTTCTACTTTTTCTTTAATCTATTTGTCTGTGTTGGGTCTTAGTTATGGCATGTGGGATCTTCAGTTGTGTCAAGTAGGATCTAGTTCCCTGACCAGGGATCGATCAAATTTAGGCCCCCTGCATTGGTAGCACTGAATCTTAGCCACAGGATCTCCAGGGAAGTCCCAGTTTTTCCTATTTTTTAACTTATCAATCAAATTATATAGTACAAACTTTTTTTTTTTTTTTTTTTTTGGTCACACTCCATGGTATGCACAATCCTTTGGAACCTGTGTCCCTTAAGGTGGAAGTGCAGAGACCTAACCATTGAGCCATCAGAGAAGTCCCAAACCTTTGTCAGTCTCCATTCATGGATGACTCTCTCTGAGAGAATCATCTGGGAGTTGCATGAGCCAGGAGTCTACACTTTAATATTACTTGTTGCACGTTGTTATATTAATACATCATAGCTTATCTATTGTACTGTTGATAAACATTTAGATTGTTGCTGGCTTTTATTAGAGATGATATCTATTAGAGATAAAGCTGATAGAATTTTTTTTCTTTCTTTCTTTCTTTCTTTTCTTTTCTTTTTTTTTTTGCTACATCATGTGGGCTTGTGGGATCTTAGTTTCCCGACCAGGGATCAAACTCAGACCCCTGCAGTGAAAGCACTGAGCCCTAACCACTGAACCGCCAGAGAATCCCCTGTTATAAATAATCTTGAACATCTTTTAGGGGCCGTAGGTACTCATTAATCCTGGATATGTGTGTGTGTGTGTGTGTGTGTGTGTACATATATACACACACCCATACACATATACCTATACATACACACCTAGGAGGGGAATTGCCAGGTCATCAGGTAAGCATATATTTAGCTTTCTTAGATATCACCGAACAATTTTTCCTTCCACTAGCAGTGTCTAGAGTCCTAGTTCCTCCACATCCACTACATCCTCAGCAATATTTGGTACTGTCAGTCTTTTTAATTTTTAAAATTTGAGTCATTCTGGCAGGTGTGTATTAGTCTCTCACTGTAGGTTTAATTTTACTTCCCCTGATGATTAATGATATTGAACACCTTTTCATGTTCCAACTGTCAATTTGGATTCTGAGTTTTGATACATTTAAAGCAGGACGTTGACCCAATGCACTTTTAAAATACCTCTCTTAGGACTTCCAGTGTAGGACTTGATGTTTTCATTGCCAAGGGCACAGGTTCAATCTCTGGTGGGGGAACTAAGATCCCACAAGCCACCCAGTGAGGCCCCCAAAATAAATATGATTAAATAAAATTCCTTTCTGGTTTTTCTGTGGAGGAGTGATTCTAGGGAGTGCAGTGGAGGCAGAACATTAGAAGATAATTACCTAGCCCAAGTAGGAGGGGTAGGTAGCTTAGATTAGTAGTGGCAAAGGAGTTAGAAGTGAAAAGATTCATGATGTATTTTGGAGGAGGCCTGCCAAATGACCCATAGAGCAGACATGGAAGAGTAAAGGAGGAGTCAAAGATGACCTGCACAGCTGGTCCATTTTCCCCAGGGTGGGAATCTGTGGGGGAAGCTGGTCCCTTGATTGTTAGAAGGAAAGTTATAGGAGATAAAAGAGGAGACTGAATCACACCACAGCAAACTGTGCCACCTCCTGAATAAAAAAAAAAAATTCTGGTCACAAACTGTGCTCAAAGAAACATCCTGGGCACTGAGAGAACCACGGTGGACTTTGATTTGCTTCCCGGCTTTGCAAATGAGCTCTGTAGCGCTGGGCAGTGTACATTTGCCAGCAACACTTATATAACTTCATTTGTTGCTAATGTTGTTGGGGATTTTATTTTTCCTTCCAAGAATAAGTACGTCTCCACGAGATGAAATGAAAAATCCAGAAATTTAAAATTAGATTAGTTTGGAAATTACTGTCATTTTTCTTCTCCTGTAAGGTCACTTTGCCCTTGCAGGTCAGTGCTGGGGAAGTGACACATTTCTTTCCTTCCCACACTTCTGTTTGTTTTCATGCAATAAAAAGCAAATCCTTAACAGTTCAAATGCTTCATGCATGTGGCAAGAATTTTTATTGTCATTTAAACCTTTAATTTTAAGTTACGTTATGTAAAAGGTAGAATGCCAGACCTCTAGTTTACCAGGCCATTTCTATGTGGAAAATTCTGTACTTGCAGAAATAATAAGCCGACTCTCCAAGTCTCCACAGTGTTAGGCTGCGTGCTGCTTCAATTTGTGGGCTGCATTTTGGTTCTTAAACCAGTGACAATACTGCATAGAAGGACCTTGCAGTTAATCATGGCTTGCTACAGATAGTCCTTGTACTAAATACCAGCCCTGTGAGGTATGCAATATTATCATCTCCATTTAACATATGCGAAAACTAACTTCAGTCACTTGTCCAGGATCACTTGGCTGGTAAGCAACAGGGCTAAGATCAGAACTCAGAGGTTTAAGTCTAAAACGAAATCTTTTGATGGTTCCCAAGCTGGGACAGTGCAGAGTGGAAGTGTATATCTGCCAGAGCCAGTCATCCTGGGTTCATATTGCAGCTCTTCCACTTACTAGCTGTGGGACAGTCACCTCTGGGGACCATCATGGTCCCCAACTCACTGGATAAGGTAACAAATAGTTAACATAAGCAGTATGCAACACTTAGAACTCTGTCTAGATTATGCTATGAGAGTGTTAGTAATTAAAACAATAGCTTAACATCATTCACATACTACAATTTCAATATTTAAAGTGTACAGTTCAGGGTCTTCCCTGGTGGTCCCGTGGTTAAGACTCCATGCTTCTACTTCAGTGGCCACGTGTTCAATCCCTGATTGGAGAACTTAAGATCCTGCATGCTGTATGGTGTAGCCAAAAGAAAAGAAAAAAAAGGTGTACAATTCAGTGGTTTTTGGTATGTTCAGAGAGTTGTATGACCATCACCACAATCGATCTTAACATTTCTATACCCCCAAAAGAAACTCAGTACCCATTAGCAGGCACTTGCCACACTCATCCTTCTTCCAGCCACAGGCAACCACCAGTCAGCCTACTCTGTCTTTCTAGATTTATAAGAATCTATTGAATACACCTATGGTCCAGAATTGCCTATCCTGGACATCTCATGTAACTGGTGTTATATATTATGTGACCTTTTATTTCTGGCTTCTTTCACTCAGCATGATGTTTTCAGGTTCATACATTCTGTATCAGGTATCAATACTTCATTTCTTTTTATTGCCAAAAAATGTTGCATTGTATAGATATATCATATTTTATTTACCCACTCATTAGTTGATGGGCATTAGGGTTGTTTCCACTTTTCAGCTAATGTGAACAATGATGCTATAAATACTTGTGGGCAAATTTTTACGTAGACACGTATTTTCATTTCTCTTGGGTGTATAACTGCTGTGGAATGATAGCTATGATTTGGTACTGCCTCCTTCTCTGTACACAGATCCCTGAAAGTGCTGACACATAATTCTCACAGATGAACACACACATACCTTAGTGCTTTCATTCTAAGTGGTCTAATGAGATAACTATCTTTCTTCCTGTTTCACATCACAAATGAAGAAACTGAGACTCTGGGAGATTTGCTTTGTTGTTTCTTGGTCTGCAGCTCTGCCCATGGAGTGTCCCCTTTTAAGCCTGTCCTCTACACCTTGGCAAGTCTTTTGTGTCTAAGACTCTACTTCTTGCCAGGAAACTTTGCTTAGACCCCATGGGTGGGTCAGGTGCTCTGCTTATGCCTCCATGATGTCCTGAGCATTACTCTACCAAAACCTTTGTCACTTTCTACTACACTCATCACAACCTACCAGATGGCAGGGCCCTCGAGAAGGAACTCTGTTCCTCAATTGTGTCTTTCATGCCAAGCACTAGGCCTGGCATGTAGTGGCTACTGAATAGATACTGATGGAAGTTAAGAAAGAAGAGAGAAAGGAATGTGACCCAGATACATACTAGAAAGTGGTCTATCAAACTGGTAAAATCTTTTCTGTCATATTATGCAGCCTCAGTTTGAACTGACAAAATAGAAAAACCAGGGAGTGATTATTCAGATCTGTGGGGCAAAAAAAGCTTTCACTTTATTAAATTACTGAGCACAGCTTTCTTATAAACAGTGATACCCTCTGCCCAGGGGAAATGTTGCTTGAAAGACGGTGTGCGTACCCTGGACACACTCAGGCTTTTACTGGTACATGCGGACTTTTTTTTTTTAACTTAATAGCTAATTATTTATCTCAAAGTATATTAGAAACAAATATTACTAGGCTTTGAATCTTTTATATTACTATTCAGGAACAAGTTAAAATCTTTTTTAAAAAATTAGGACTATTCAAAATATGTATTAGGTATAATAAATAATGGTGCAGATGGAACACGGATATAGCAAATACTGTGTAGGTGGTACGAAAGAATTCAAATTTCAGGACATTATTTAAGGATATTTAAAATATAAAAAGCGCAAAGAATCTTCCTGCCAATGTAGAAGATTTGGGTTTAATCTTCCCAACCTGGGTTGGGAAGATCCCCTGGAGATGGAGATGGAAATGGCAACCCACTCCAATACTCTTGGCTTGGGAAGTCCCATGGGCAGAGGAACCTGGTGGGCTACAGCCCATGGGGTCGCAAAAGAGTCGGACTTGACTTAGTGACCAAACTACAGCAATATTTCATAAAGCTAAGCTTTCTCCAGCTTGACTGGAACATGGCTCACCTGCAGTCTTGCTAAAATTCAGCTTTTGATTCAAATAGGTGTTATGGACTGAATGTCTGCGTCTCCTAGAGCTCATATGTTGAAATCGTAGACCCAGGGTGATGGTATTTGGAGGTGAAGCCTTGTAAGAGGTCATTAGGTGATGAGGGTGGGGCTCTCATGGGATTAGTGCTTTGACAAGAAGAGCCCAGAAAGCCAGCTCATTCTCTTCCCACCATGTGAGGTCCCAGCAAGGAGACCACTCTCTGTAAACAGGGAAGTGGGCATGCATCTGGAACCTGACCAAGCTGGCACCTTGCTCTCTGACTTGCTCCCTCCAGAACTTGAGAAATATGTACTTGGCGTTTAAACCCCCCTGTCTGGGGTAATCTGATACAGCAGCCCAAACAGACTAAGCCAGGAGGTCTGCAGGAGGAACTGAGATCCCGTGTCTCTAACAAGCACCCAGAGGATATGGACCCTGGGGATCCCAGGCTACACGCAAAGCAGCAAGGTCACAAAGCATACAAAAAACTGTAAAGTAATAGCAATAATAGCACCCACCATCTTTTCATTTCTACTATACACTGGGTACTCTTCTAGGTGTTTTATAGATGTTAAACTTATCAATGCTCACAAAAATCCTACAAGGTAGTGATTAATATCTCCACTTTACAAATGAAACTTTAAAAATAAAAATTGGCATTTAGTCACAAATTTTTTTTTTTTTTTTCTGCACAAAATGAGACACACAGCCAGAATGGAAGTGATGGTAGTATTTTATTTTCATCATTACTGTAAAACCTAGCTAGAGGAGCCCACTCCACTGCTGAGGCCTGGGACAGTGCAGATTCTCAGCATCTGTTCTTTTCACATGTCCTCTCTCTGGCCTCATTGTGAGTCAGAAGGTAATCGGTCCAGGGATCAAAGTCTGAAAAGTTTGCCTATTTCCTTCCCCACATTTGAAACAAAACCGATCTGGGCAAGGGATGCATTTCCGTCCCAGGGTTATTTGGTGAAGGAGGAAAACGGCTAAAACCAGATTTGGGAATGTAAAAAGAAAAAAGCATTCTTACAATAAACATTCAGCGTTAATCACCTATTGTAAATACACACACACATACACGTACAGATACAGACGTTCATGTGCACCACAGTTTCAGCTGCTGGCAGAGGAGTTGTGTTCTTGTCTCTGGCTGATACTACTAAAGCATTCCCACATGGGTGCTTTGTGAGTTAACTACTTCGCATTTGTATGGTTCTTTTTTGTAAAGGTTCCAAAGTGCCTCATTAAGAAAAAAATCTAAGAAAAAATAAAACTTAGGTTTCTTTTCAGAGGGTCCTAGGGCCCTTTGTAGCTGAGGATGGGGGAGGAGAGGAGATTTTTCTATTGCTCTGCACAGACCACCAAGGTGCCTTAGATGCCTTCCTTTTCCTGAAAGCCTTCACCCAGGAAGTTACCTGCTACCTGCCTAAACAGCAGACTTCAAAAACCTGAGGGTTTAGGACTCAAGATAGTGGAGGTGATGGAATTCCAGTTGAGCTATTTCAAATCCTGAAAGATGATGCTGTGAAAGTGCTGCACTCAATATGCCAGCAAATTTGGAAAACTCAGCAGTGGCCACGGGACTGGAAAAGGTCAGTTTTCATTCCAATCCCAAAGAAAGGCAATGCCAAAGAATGCTCAAACTACCGCACAATTGCACTCATCTCACATGCTAGTAAAGTAATGCTCAAAATTCTTCAAGCCAGGCTTCAGCAATACGTGAACCGTGAACTTCCAGATGTTCAAGCTGGTTTTCAAAAAGGCAGAAGAACCAGAGATCAAATTGCCAACATCAGCTGGATCATGGAAAAAGCAAGAGAGTTCCAGAAAAATACCTATTTCTGCTTTATTGGCTATGCCAAAGCCTTTGACTGTGTGGATCACAGTAAAAGGTGGAAAATTCTGAGAGAGATGGGAATACAGACCACCTGACCTGCCTCTTGAGAAATCTGTATGCAGGTCAGGAAGCAACAGTTAGAACTGGACATGGAACAACAGACTGGTTCCAAATAGGAAAAGGAGTACATCAAGGCTGTATATTGTCACCCTGCTTATTTAACTTCTATGCAGAGTACATCATGAGAAATGCTGGACTGGAAGAAACACAAGCTGGAATCAAGATTGCTGGGAGAAATATCAATAACCTCAGATATACAGATGACACCACCCTGATGGCAGAAAGTGAAGAGGAACTAAAGAGCCTCTTGATGAAAGTGAAAGAGGAGAGTGAAAAAGTTGGCTTAAAGCTCAACATTCAGAAAATGAAGATCATGGTATCAGATCCCATCACTTCATGGGAAATAGATGGGGAAACAGTGGAAACAGTGTCAGACTTTATTTTGGGGGGCTCCAAAATCACTGCAGATGGTGACTGTAGCCATGAAATTAAAAGACGCTTACTCCTTGGAAGAAAAGTTATGACCAACCTAGATAGCATATTCAAAAGCAGAGACATTACTTTGCCGACTAAGGTCTGTCTAGTCAAGGCTATGATTTTTCCTGTGGTCATGTATGGATGTGAGAGTTGGACTGTGAAGAAGGGTGAGCACTGAAGAATTGATGCGTTTGAACTGTGGTGTTGGAGAAGACTCTTGAGAGTCCCTTGGACTGCAAGGAGATCCAATCAGTCCATTCTGAAGGAGATCAGCCCTGGGATTTCTTTGAAGGGGATGATGCTAAAGCTGAAACTCCAGTACTTTGGCCACCTCATGCAAAGAGTTGACTCATTGGAAAAGACTCTGATGCTGGGAGGGATTGGGGGCAGGAGGAGAAGGGGACGACAGAGGATGAGATGGCTGGATGGCATCATTGACTTGATGGACGTGAATCTGAGTAAATTCTGGGAGTTGGTGATGGACAGGGAGGCCTGGCGTGCTGCGATTCATGGGTTCGCAAAGAGTCAGACACGACTGAGTGACTGAACCAAACCGAAGGCCTGCTCAGGTTGGTCTGTTTTTGTTGCTTTGTTTAATTTGGAACTGTCTGTATAAGTCAGATACATGGCTTCACTTAAAAAAATCAGAATACCTAGCAACACTGGACCCAAATTCCTACGTTAGCTTCAGGTACTTTCCCTGGTGGCTCAGAGGGAAAGAATCTGTCAGTGCAGGAGATGTGGGTTCAGTTTCTGGGTCAGGAAGATCCCCTGGAGAAGGAAATGGTAACCTACTCCAGTATTCTTGCCTGGAGAATCCCATGGACCAAGAAGCCTGGTGGATTACAGTCCGTGGGGGTGCTAAAGAGTCGGATATGATTTAGCAGCTTAAGAACGGCAACTTGTAGTGAGGGAGAGTGGCTGTCCCTTTTGATCGTATCAGCAATGTTCATTCATGTCCACTACCTGCCTGGCTCTGTAGGCTTTCTGAGTTTGGACTTCCTGGTTTATAAGCAAGGTTTATAAACAACCAGCATTTGCTCATCATTATCCTGTGGAAAATCCGGCCAAGTACATTGGAACACTGAAAACCAGTTTCCTTTTAACAAAATGAAAGCAGCTGGTTGACACAAGAATTATTCATTGAGTTTGTGGAAGCCGGGTGTGTCCTGATTTCAATGCTGTATTGCCCAGATAAGCAAGTGACAAATGCCCCATGTTCCTCCCTGTAGCACAGCTGGTCATCAGTTGGTATACTCTTGGCTCATTTCTTGTCAGGCTCATTTTAAAAGCTGGAAGGGACTCTAGAGGTGGTCCAGTTTGCTGGTATCTGGTTTGCTGGTTAGTAGGAGGTGAACTTCCTGAGGATCATAAAGGTCCATAGAAGAAATGGAGATTTTCCTGTATGGTGGGGGAGAGATGACACCCAGAGACCTGAACTACTATATTTTTTTCAAAGAAAAAAAAAAGCAAATACCTTCTCATGCTCAATTTAGAGAGTGGAGAACATTACAGTCATCTGAACTTTTATTCATTCAATTAATATTTATTAGGCACAATTTGTGCCATGCATTTTGCTAAACTGGTGACTCGATCACAAAGGAAACTGTCCTGAGAAATTCAATCTGAAGGTTGTTATTCAAATCTTTATACCCTGAGAGTGACCTGAGAAGGGACTGGTGCCATCTTCCAGGTAGAGCAAAGACCTATCTATTAGGGTCCCCCAAGAGATCCCACAATACTCCCATCTGTTTGCTTTCAAACAGATGTATTTTGCCTCGAAAAAGATTTTCCAAAGGTCCTACTGTTCTAAACCCCTAAGACACCTCTACCGACATAAATACCCTTGATAAGGATGAAACCTCAAAAGCCTGCAGGGCCTGGCAGCTAACAGACGAGTGGGAGATGCCACACAGCTACTGCCAGCTGATGGTAGGCAAGAACACTGGCCCAGTGTTGCCAGAACCTCAGAGCTTGTGAGAGAATCCAGAACTTGCAATTTTATTAAAAAAAATAAAAAAGAATGTGACATCTTCTTTTGTGACAGCTGGATTTCAAAAATATTTCTAAAATCAGTGTAGATCATCAAAAATAGTTTTGCAGACAGATTTCAGTTAAGGGTCACCACATTGTAATCTCCAGTTCCAGGAAACTCAATGCCCCACCCACACATTGTATTTAACACAAATCTTACCACGAATTGAGGGGCTTCCCAGCTGGTGCTAGGGGTGAAGAATCCACCTGCCAGTGCTGGAGATGTAAGAGACTCGGGTTCACTTCCTGGGTTAGGAAGATCCCTTGGAGAAGGTCATGGCAACCCACTCCAGTATTCTTGCCTGACCAATCCCATAGACAGAGGAACCCAGGCTACAGTTCATAGGGTCGCAAAGAGTGGGACACGACTGAAGCAACTTAGCACGCATGTACCCAGAATAGGCAACCTGGAATTTGCCTTTTCCAGAAAGTCCCATTGGGATTTTCATGTTTTTAGAAATTCTGTACATGGAGATATTGACTTCCTGCATCTCTCTCTCACTCAATATTTCTTTCTTTGTTACTCTTGCTGCCTACTCAAAAATAATTTTCATTAAAAGTGTGGAACCACTTGTATTTAACTTGTATTCATCAATACAAGTTATTATTTAGGAGTAAGAAAAGGCAGAGGAACCAGAGATCAAATTTCCAACATCCACTAGATCATGGAAAAAGCAAGAGAGTTCCAGAAAACATCTATTTCTGCTTTATTGACTATGCCAAAGCCTTTGACTGTGTGGATCACAATAAAAGGTGGAAAATTCTGAGAGAGATGGGAATACCAGATCACCTGACCTGCCTCTTGAGAAATCTGTATGCAGGTCAGGAAGCAACAGTTAGAACTGGACATGGAACAACAGACTGGTTCCAAATAGGAAAAGGAGTACATCAAGGCTGTATATTGTCACCCTGCTTATTTAACTTCTATGCAGAGTACATCATGAGAAACGCTGGACTGGAAGAAGCACAAGCTGGAATCAAGATTGCTGGGAGAAATATCAATAACCTCAGATATACAGATGACACCACCCTGGTGGCAGAAAGTGAAGAGGAACTAAAGAGCCTCTTGATGAAAGTGAAAGAGGAGAGTGAAAAAGTTGGCTTAAAGCTCAACATTCAGAAAATGAAGATCATGGCATCAGATCCCATCACTTCATGGGAAATAGATGGGGAAACAGTGGAAACAGTGTCAGACTTTATTTTGGGGGGCTCCAAAATCACTGCAGATGGTGACTGTAGCCGTGAAATTAAAAGACGCTTACTCCTTGGAAGAAAAGTTATGACCAACCTAAATAGCTTATTCGAAAGCAGAGACATTACTTTGGCAACTAAGGTCTGTCTAGTCAAGGCTATGGTTTTTCCTGTGGTCATGTATGGATGTGACAGTTGGACTGTGAAGAAGGGTGAACGCTGAAGAATTGATGCTTTTGAACTGTGGTGTTGGAGAAGACTCTTGAGAGTCTCTTGAACTGCAAGGAGATCCAACCAGTCCATTCTGAAGGAGATCAGCCCTGGGATTTCTTTGGAAGGAATGATGCTAAAGCTGAAACTCCAGTACTTTGGCCACCTCATGCGAAGAGTTGACTCATTGGAAAAGACTTTGATGCTGGGAGGGATTGGGGGCAGGAGGAGAAGGGGATGACAGAGGATGAGATGGCTGGATGGCATCACTGACTCGATGGACGTGAGTCTGAGTGAACTCCAGGAGTTGGTGATGGACAGGGAGGCCTGGCGTGCTGCGATTCATGGGTTCGCAAAGAGTCGGACACGACTGAGTAACTGAACTGAACTGAACCTTTGGACGGACAATGTGTGTACATGATCACAACGAAATTGGGTTCTTTTGACACATTCATATCATTCTGGCTTGGAATCAGATCCTTTTGCATGAGCTTATCTTTTACTTTGGGACTGGTCTTGAACTAAAAGTCCCAGAGTGGCTTCGCTTTCACCGCCTGCAAAGACTTTGCTCTCTACCATTCATAGGAGTTCTATTTGCCCTACCTGGAATTGTATAAGCTAATTACATGAAAGATTTTTTTTTTAAATTTCCCATCTCCCTGCTCTCAGAGCTGGTTTTTTTCTTTGTTTGTTTGTTTGTTTGTTTTTTAATCCAAATGCAGGCTGCAGAGAAGCAAGATAGAATTGAGAATATAAAGCCTCCCTGGTTTTGTTTTTATTCAGAGGATGTATTTTCGTTCTTTCATTACTTTTACTGCAGTTTCTCACCTCATTAGGACCTAATTTATGCACAATAAGCAGAATTAATTTTAATTAGTAGCCCCGGATTGTGAACTTTGCTTAGCAACATCCCAGAAAAGGCCTCAGCTTAATAATGCTTCAGATTCCCTGCCTTTCTAGAACAGTATTCAAAAAAGCAAAAATAGAACAGATATACAAATCAGTTTCTCTAACACAATATATTTATTTAAAACATTGTAGTCACCTTGGGATATTTGTTTACAAAATTTTTATCTCTTCAGATGCTTTGACTAATGTTGGGTCTTTTTCCCCTAATCTCCTTTTTGTTGTTGTTTAGTTGCTCAGTTGTGTCTGACTCTTTGCAATCCCATGGACTGTAGCTTGCCAGGTTCCTCTGTCCATGGGATTTTCCAGGTGAGAATACTGGAGTGGGTTGCCATTCCCTTCTCCAGGGGATTTTCCCAACCCAGGGATCAAACTCGAATCTCCTGCATTGGCAGGTGGATTTTTCACCACTGAACCACCAGGGAAGCCCAATCTCCTTCTAGCTGCCATCAAAAGAATCTGTTGAGTATTGCCAGTACTGAGTCTTCTCTAGAAATACCTCTCCCTTAGGAATTTAAAAATGATGATTCGATCATCATGACTTCAAGCTGAGGCCTTAGTAGTTAGTAATGCCTAAATGTGATCTAATTTTCTGAGAATGAGGAAAGTGACAATTTATGGAAACCAAGATAATCATCATAGCTGGCATTTTTAACATTTTAAAATTGCTTGCTACATTCCATCCAGCATTGTTCATATCACTCTGCCTCTGTCTGTCAGTTCCCTGAACTCCTGCTATCATCCCATCCTTCCAGTGATGCAACTGAGAAGTAGTGTGACTTGCCCAAGGTCATGGAAGTGGGAACAGAGCAGAAATTTGAACCCACCACCTCTGGCCAGAGACTGAAGCTTAAACCACTTGCAGGCCCCCCTCCTGAGATTAAGGAAAAACAAAGCAGAGAGGTATGGTTAAAGCTGATGTGTTTTTTCCTTGTTATTTTCCCCTCAGTTTGCCCTGGGTAGCCTTAGTTATTCCATCTGTCCCAGATTCTTCATTTGTAAATTCCAACAGTCTATTTCCCAGGGTGTTGTGGCAACTCATTATTTAAATATATTCATAGTTTCTTGGAAGAAAGGCTACATAAATATTACAGAACCATTTAAAAAATACATGAAGTGTCTTTACCTGACTATATGACAGTCATATTTCTCACTTTGAATAGATGAATGGGTGCTGACTTTTTGAGTCCCTAGGACATGGATGCTCTGGGTCCCTCTGCCTCAGCTCAAGTCAGACTCTTCACCAGGACTGAATCCCCCTGAGGCTTCAGGAAACCACCTCCAAGGCAGGGCCTAGGCTTTTGTGACTCTTTTCCTTCAAACCTACCGCTATGCTAAGTGCCAACAGAGAAATACGAAGAAGCAATAAAAGAAGGAAGAAATTATGATCTACTCGTACCATGTAATACTAGGGGAAAAATGAACTAAATATACGTACAACATGGTTGAATTTCCCAAGCAGTTCCGCTGAAAGAAGACGAGCAAAAACGAATACACATTGTATCATTTTATTCATATGAAGTTTAGAAACAGGCAAAACCTGAGGTGATGGATACAGTGTATATAGGCAGATAAGGGGACAAGGGGAACTTCAAGTGGGGAGAAAATTGTACATCTTGATCTGGGTGTGCTTACCTATGGATACAGACAGGTGTAAATATTCCTAAGGCTGTACACTTGTAATGAGTAAACTTTATGCAAGTTATTTTGTTGTCCAGTTGCTAAGTCAAGACAGACTCTTTGTGATCCCTTGAACTGTAGCCCACCAGGCTCCTCTGTACATGGGGTTTTCCCAGGCAAGAATACTGAAGTGGGTTGCCATTTCTTCCTCCAGAGGATCTTCCTGGACCAGGGATCCAACCTGTGTATCCTACACTGGCAGGTGGATTCTTTACCACTGGGCCACTTGGGAAGGCCATACACAAATTGTACTTCAATAAAAAAAATAAAAGGAAATGTGGGACTTCCCTGGTAGTCCAGTGGCTAAGACTCTGAGCTTCCAATGCAGAGAACCAGGGTTCAATCCCTAGTCAGGGAACTAGATCCGGCCTGCCTCCACTAAGACCTGGTGCAGCCAAATAAATATTTTTAAAAAATTAAATAGAAGGAAATGAAAAGTACATTTGTAGAAGATTGGGCAGCTGCAAATCCATGAAGAGTTCTGCAGACAGAGCCAAAGGCAGGGACTAGCTCACAACAGGGCTCAAATGTCAAGCCAAGGGGTTTGCCATGCAGTCAGTTCATGGTCTCCGGCAGGAGCCACATGATTAGATGGGAGGATTGAAATCTCACCATTGTGCAGAGAGGATGCCTGGAGAAGGGGCCAAGCAGAAAGCCAGGAGATGAGATAACATAAATAGTCCTCATCTGAGAAAACTTGAGTTAGTATCTCTACCCTCTTAGACTGAGTGCATACCTTGGGTGCTACAAACGCCCACCCATGCAGTTAGGGGAGGAGACTGCAGCCACGTGGATGCCCTCCCTCCCCCACCTTCCCCAGGCCCCAGGGCAGCGTTAAAACAGTTTGTCTGTGGCTGCATGTACCACCACAGGTCCCAAAAGCCGTTCAGCTCCCCCAGGCAGGCCTTCCTGGCTCCCAGTCTTGCCCGGCTTCCCTTCCTTCCCCTCTACCAGCTCCTGTCTAGTTTTTTCTTCTTCTCTTTGCAGTATTTGCATAGAGGAAGAAGCTGGCCCTGCTGGCCACACTGACCTAAATAAAATGCAGGGGTCACCAGGTCATCTCCATGGGGATTGTAGATCATTTGCACATTCTCACTCAGGCATGCTGTCAAAATTTAAGACATTTTCCATATTAAAATGAAATACTACTGACTTAAAGATAAGCATTTTGAGTAACTGAATTGAACATAGATGAGTTTTTAGTGTATCTGAATCATAACTGCAGGTCCTTTGTTTAGAGCTCTTTCTACTTATTTAAATAAATATTTTTAACAAAAACTGACATTCATCTGTTTATGTGCTTTAAATACATATACATTGGGGATAATGCTATGTCAGTAATCTGGGCTCTTTTCTGATGGAAGCTTTTCCAGGTATAGTCTGTATTTTTCATCAGATACACTAAAGTAACCACTTAGAGGCCATTAAATAAATAAAATGTTTGGATTTAAAACAAATGCATTTCACAAATGTAATACTCTAATTACAAAAAATAAGAATTTGTGTATGTGTGTGTGTGCACATACGCTTTACAAATGAACCTTCCGGCACTCTCAAAATGAAGTCATGTGCATTTCTTTGTGTGATTACTCTTTCCTCTTTTGTGTAGCTATCTTAGATTTCAGATAAGCAAATACATTTTTAAAATGTATTATTTGACTGTGCCTGGTCTTAGAGATCTTTAGGTGTGGCGTGTGGGATCTGGTTCCCTGACCAGGGATCAAACCTGGGCCCCCTGCATTGGGAATTTGAAGTCTTAGCCACTAGACCAGGAAAGTCCCCGGATGATACAGTTTTATGAGTGTGAGAGTAGACAGAAACCATAGTACTTCCTGCATCTAGAGGAGTGGCTCAGAAGCTCACCAGGTCAGTCAGGGACAGAAATGCAGCACTAATAGACCCAGGGCCTCAATTAGCGTTTTAGCAATTACCACATGACTCCAGAGTCTAGTATCCTTTAATCTCACATTTCTATCTCCCTAAGATTCACGTGAAAGCCCCTCTGATCGATCTGAAGCATGTATTGTGGTTCAAAAACAACTCAGGCTTCCAAAGAAAACCATGGTTTAAAGATGAAATCAGCATTTCTTCAAGATTAAAGTGGGCATTTATCTCAGTCTTTTGATTCTTATACACTCGTTTCCCAAATAATCTCATCTGAAATGTTACACCTCCTGCAAGAATGTGCAGTACAATGATTCCCTGTTCCGGGACATTATATGCTTTAGTGAGTCTTTAACAGACTTTGATATTTTGTTTTCCTACTAAGGTGTCAACTGAACTCATAATCGTGTTTAGGGTCACTGTGGCTTCCTTCTGACTGATCTAGTACATACTTAAAGATTTCCTGATGTCCAGATCTGAGAACATCATCACCCATAGGGTCACTGTGAAAGTAGTTACAGTTGTCTTAAAAATCTGCAAACAGTTCTCAGAACAGCTAATGTGATGTTTGCACAAATTCCTCCCCACCTTCCCACCCCTCAAAACAAACCATTATTTTGGTTGTGCTGGAACTCCTTGGGCTCATCTCTGCAGTCTTTTATGCTGGGACAAGTTCATTTCTTGCCATGAGCGTTTGAGCTATTTTATATTATAGCTTTTAGACTTCATTGCTGCCAGTTGGGATAATTGTATCCAGGAAAGGTTTTTTTCTTCTTTCTCTCATGTTTTAACTTTTCTGTTGTTGTCATTGTTTATTTTAAAGACGTTGCAAGGTTTCTTTCTCTTTCTATCTTCCCAGCTATTTGGAGTATCACAGATAAATAATTACATAGCACATATTTATTCAGGAAGAGGAAGTTAAGACCCTTTGAATTTCTTGGGGCTAAAGAACACCCCTCTCTCTTTTCTCTCAGGGGATGTTTAGGATATAAAATTAGAGCAAGCCCGAGGACATGTTAGTATGCATCTATGTGCTTGGTTGCCAAGTACAGGAGGAGAAACAAGTCTCTGATAAGTATCTTAGAGGGTACACACTCGTACTGGACAGCTGAAAATGACTGCCCTGTCCTGGGAAGAACACAGTGCTCCGTTCAGTAATTTAGAGGCTTCTGTCTCAGTGCAGTCTGTACAGACTGGGTAGCTCAGTTGGCTGGAGCATTAAGTACCCACTGCTCCACAAGAGAGAACAGGCCCAGAGTTCTCCGGGGACACTGAGGTGGGAATGCTCAGCACGGCCCAAGAGGAGGGAGTGTGGAGATGGGTCCTGAAGAGCCAGCTGGGCCTCAGCAGGATGTGGTCACCGGGAGTGGTCTTGCTGGCAGGGCCTTCTGAATTCAAGGGACACAATGCCTACTTCCATGTTTTTCAGAGTACTGGTATAAAATGCTGAAAAGAGTACTGAAATGGTGGCATATTTTGAGACTTCCCTGGCTATCCAGTGGTTAAGATTCCACCATTCCAATGCAGGCAGCACAAGTTTGATCCCTGGTCAGAGAACTAAGATCCCTCATGCTGCTCGGCATGGCCCCTCCAATAAAAAAGAGAAAATCTGGCATATTTGAAGTATTTGCAACAGTTGTCTATTGAACACCTTTTTTTTTTTTTTTTTTTTTTGCCCATCGCTGAATTTCTGGGGTTGTTTTACCTCTTTGGAGCATGTATCCAAAGTCTACATTCAAGACCCTCAGGGAGCGGCAGACTCTTGACTCCCTGGACTCCACTGCCCCATGGCTCACACCCAACTCAGACCAGACAGCCCAATAGGCAAGGCCCACATTGTCGTTAGAACTTCTTTTTCACTCTATCCTTTGGGCTGTCTGTCCCCTGAGCAGTTCCTCAATAAGTATATGTCACATGTATGACTCAAATGTTCTCCCAACATAAGCAAGAATGTTCTTTCTCATTCCTCTGAAATGCCTGCTGGTTTAGCTCCCTCTCATCCCACGTTGAAGGTCAGGAAGGGTGGTGGTGAGGGGATACCCCTCACCCAAGGTAAGGAGCAGTGGCTGCGCTTTGCTGGAGCAGCTGAGAAGAGATACCCCACGTCCAAGGTAAGAGAAACCCAAGTAAGATGGTAGGTGTTGCAAGAGGGCATCAGAGGGCAGACACACTGAAACCATAATCACAGAAAACCAGTCAATCTAATCACACTAGGACCACAGCCTTGTCTAACTCAGCGAAACTAAGCCATGCCCGTGGGGCAACCCAAGACGGGTGGGTCATGGTGGAGAGGTCTGACAGAATGTGGTCCACTGGAGGAGGGAATGCAAACCACTTCAGTATTCTTGCCTTGAGAACCCCATGAACAGTATGAAAAGGCAAAATGATAAGATACTAAGTGGACAGGGAGGCTTGGCATGCTGCGATTCATGGGGTTGCAAAGAGTCAGACACGACTGAGCGACTGAACTGAACTGAACTGAACCATGCATTTTACCATGAAGTTCTAGACAAATTCCATGCTTTTTAAAAAAATATTTTTATTTGTTTATTTGGCTGTGCCAGGTCTTAGTTGCAGCATGTGGGATCTAGTTCCCTGACCAGGGATCAAACCCAGGCCCTCTGCACTGGAAGTCAGAAATCTTAACCACTAAACCACCAGGAAAGTCCCCAAGCTCCATGTTTTCAACAAAGTCTGCCCGCCCCAGTTACTGTACCATATTTCCAAGATTTGCTCAGAAATCCTCCTGTGCTTACAGTCAGAACCATTGACAACAGTTTGACACTCACACACCCGCATTCCCCACTCCTGCTCCAGCCCAGAGAATTCAAGCTCTTTGCAGTCAGGAACCATGTCTTATTCTTCTTTTGTATCAATAGCAGAAGATCTAAAATTTCAAATGCTGCCTTGACATCTCTGAGCCCCCTGGGGCCCTAGAGGCCAAACCATAAGTTCCCCTGCTTTTGACAGATACAACCCTCCCCACCCAACCAGGTAGGAAAGGCACCCCACTTGGCTAGTTCTCTACTTGTCTGACCAGCTTTGTCCTTTCTGGTCCTCAGCCTAATGGATATTATTTCCCTGTTAGCCATGAAGCTATTCAAACAAGCCAATCACATCCTCCCACAGGAACCAGGGGTCACTCTGCTGCTACTGCAAAGTTGCTTCAGTCATGTCTGTCTCCGTGCGACACCACAGACAGCAGCCCATCAGGCTCCACTGTCCCTGGGATTCTCCAGGCAAGAACACTGGAGTGGGTTGCCATTTCCTTCTCCAATGCATGAAAGTGAAAAGTGAAAGTGAAGTCGTTCAGTCACGTCTGACTCTTAGCGACCCCACGGACTACAGCCTACCAGGCTCCTCTGTCCATGGGATTTTCCAGGCAAGAGTACTGGAGTGGGGTGCCATTGCCTTCTCCAGGGGTCACTCTTCTGCTGCTGCTAAGTCACTTCAGTCATGTCCGACTCTGTGTGACTCCATAGACGGCAGCCCACCAGGCTCCCCCATCCCTGGGATTTTCCAAGCAAGAACACTGGAGTGGGCTGCCATTTCCTTTTCCAATGTATGAAAGTGAAAAGTGAAAGTGAAGTCGCTCAGTCGTGTCTGACTCTTAGCAACCCCATGGACTGCAGCCCACCACGCTCCTCCGTCCATTGGATTTTCCAGGCAAAAGTACTGGAGTAGGGTGCCATTGCCTTCTCCAAGGGGTCACTCTACCCTCTGGTTAATACAAAGCCTGCCTCCCACTGCCCCTGCTGGCTTACTCAACTTCTAAATGAACGTCCATGGTGTGTGATGTCCTTCCACAGACTATATGTGACTAATAACCTGCTGTCCATCTCATCTGTCCAGTGTCAGGTGTGTTATGTTTGGCCATCTTGTACTATGACCAACCTAGACAGTGTCTTAAAAAGCAGAGACATCACTTTGCCAATAAAGGTCTGTATAGTCAAAGCTATGATTTTTCGAGTAGTCATGTATGGATGTGAGAGTTGGACCATAAAGAAGGGTGAGTGCCTAAGAACTGATGCTTTTGAATGGTGTTGCACAGGAAGATTCTTGAGAGCACCTTGGACAGCAAGGAGGTCAAACCATTCAATCCTAAAGGAAATCAACCCTGAATATTCATTGAAAGGACTGATGGTGAAGCTGAAGCGCCAATACTTTGCCACCTGATGTAAAGAACCAACTCATTGGAAAAGACCCTGATGCTGAGAGAGATTGAAGGCAAAGGAGAAGGGGATAGCAGAGGATGAGATGGTCAGATAGCATCACTGACTCAATGGACTTGAGTCTGAGCAAACTCCAGGAGATAGTGAAGGACAGGGGAGCCTGGCATGCTGCGGTCCATGGGGTAGCAAAGAGTTGGACACAACTTAGCAACTGAACAACAACATCCCTCCTTCAGTGATTGGGTGAGTAGGAGGTGCTCAGAGAGTATCCTGAACAGAACTGTCATTCAACAAATTTGTGTTGATTACATGATCTTCCTTCCGTGAAGTTCCTCACCCTAGTTAGGAGACCGGAAATTTAAAAAGTGTTCACTGTAGATGATGACAGTTATTTTCCTATAAAGATTCCATATCCATTAGAATCATATAGCAATGGCTTCCACTCACTTGATTATATTTCAAGCAATCTTTCTCAACTCACCATGCTGTTGACTAAAAAAAAGTAAATTTGCCTAAGGGCAAATCTGTGCTTATTTTCTATACTACTAATCTGACATCTATATTATAATTCCTAGTTGCTAATAGAAATAAATGATAACATTGTCCGCTTATGAATACAAGATGTTATGTATTAGTTGATATAATCAAGAGAGTAAATAACTAAAAGCATATGAGAACTCAGACTTTTCCCACACAAGAATTTACTTAATCTGTGCCACTGCCTCCATTTATCTCACTTCTCTGTAAGCAAAAATGGCAACACTGAAAATTAAACAGCATCTTCCTCCAGGAATACTAACGCAATTAACATTAAGCTTATTAGTGCTTCAGAGAAAGTTTTTATTGCTTACTCTATTTTATCATGGGGTTTCCCAAGGTCCTAGAAAAAAAAAAATAGCCACATGTTTTTACTTTTGAGGTCTCCTGCTTATCCTAAAGCAATGGGTAAAAAATGCATAACAGCCAGCAGCTTTCCTGTCTAGTTTCCAAGTCATACTCATTCTTAGGTGGGTCATCTCCTGGCACCTCGCCACCTCTCCCCTGGTTGGTGCTGGTGACTCAGGGCAAAGACTCAGAGAGGGATCAGGAGGGCTGATAAAACCTCAGATCCATGCAGGTACCACTCTTCACCACACTGGGTATGTAATGATTCACTTTCTAGCCCCAGCTTGCCAAGAGGAAAACACCAGGAGGCAAAAGTTAGCGGAAAACGGTCTTGAAACAATTCTAAGCCAAGCATGGGGCCCTTATCTGAATGCCTGTCCCTGTCAGGTGCCTAAAATTCAGCTGCTCCCCACCCCTTCACTGCTCCTTCTCCAGAAAGGATGGCATGGGTGAAATGCTCAGTATACTGTGATGCTCATGTGCTGATCATGTGATAACTATCAGGCTAGTGCCAGAGGCAAGGGTTCGTGCTCAGGGCGGGGAGCAGACAAGAAGGGAGATTTCCCAACAACCCAAATGACTGGCTGCTGGGGTCTTAACATTTCACTGGCATATGGAAGAGGAAGCCAACCAGGCTGGTGTGTGAGCGCTGAGTAGTTCTGCAGGCTCCGTTCATGGTTGTCTTAGCTATGCACCATGCATGAGTCAGTTCCAGGGCTGGGCTCTCCTTGCTCATACAGCTGCCTCCAAAATGGATGACAGGAGGGTGGGCTCTGCTCCCCAGAGCAACTGGAAAAGGTGGAAGTGGAAAATAAATGACCTTTCCCTCCTTTTAGAGAGGGAAGGCAGGGTGCCAAATCCCTAAGAAAAAGCAGAAATAATTTCTCTTGAAATAAGACTTCTGTGTCAAATGGAGAGAGAGCTCTTACAGCAGCTGCTGGTTTGCAGTTTTTTTGTGCCAAAGTTTATCTGCGTTGTGGCTCACTGCTGCCAGCTTAAGTTAAGTCGCTCAGTTGTGTCCGACACTTTGCGACCCCAAAGACTGTAGCCCACCAGGCTTCTCCATCAATGGGATTCTCCAGGCAAGAATACTGGAATGGGTTGCCATTTCCTTCTCCAGGGGATCTTCCCAACCCAGGGATTGAACCCAGGTCTCCCGTATTAGAGGCAGATGCTTTAACCTCTGAGCCACCAGGGAGGTCCCCACATTTGACTGGTAGATACAGAGACCTTTTATAGTTGTTAATATACAGATTTATTTAAAGGTTTTTTCTGTTAAAAAAAAATATCAAAGAGAAAACTGCTTTCCGTAATCCAGGTATCCAATACTACACTAATGTGAATAGTGCCACTAATTACACATATACATATATGTATATTTTAAGACCAGAACAGATCATATAGTTGTGTGATCTTTATAAGGCTGTTTTGTTTTGTTTTGTTTTGTTTTGCTTTTTTTTGGCTGTACCTCATGGCATATAGGCTCTTAGTTCTCCAACCAGTGATCAAACCCATACCCTCTGCAGTGGAAGCTTGGAATCTTAACCACTGGACCTCCAGGGTGAATCCTGATCTTTATAAATTTTAAGAAATCTAATCATGCTTCTCTTTTCATGTTTAGAAATATGTATTGTAAGGTATAGTTTGGGCCAAGGCAGAGAAAAAGGAAAGACAACCTCAACGGAGGTAGGTTACTTTTATTCAGGCAAGGAGGGGCAACAGTCGGCCTAACGACCAGGCTGAGCATGAGAGGGATCATGGAGGCTTTATATTTAAAGGGAGGTTTGTGGAAACGATAAGGGAAATGTTAGTCAGGCAGGACGTTTTGGGTAATCTTTAGTTGAGATGGCATTTGTAGTTGAGCAGGGGGTGGGAGGTTTGGGGCAGGGGATGATAAGTCACAGGTAGATGCAACTGGCCCAGAGCATCAGGGCGGGACTTAAAAGTTTGGTTTTGTTTTCCCTGAAGTTAGATGATACAGCAAGGGCCTTTGAGACCATTGTTTTCTTTTCTAGGCCCAAGGACTCCTTCATGTATACCTACTTCATAATTTTTAAGGCTGCATAGTATTCCAAGTCGATGAATATGCCAAACAATCTTCTATTACTGGAAGGTATGAAAATGTTCCTCTGTATAACTGGGTTCTAGAACTGGCAGATCAGACTGGATTTTTGGAGCCTCCACATTCCTTCCAGGTTTTTTTTTGCTGCTGAACTGCACCTCCATGCCTTTCTAAATGCTACTTTGATTCCTTCTAAAATGTTTCATACACAGAAACTGGACATTCCTTTCACTGTGGTAAGAAAGCACACCTGGGAGTTAGGGAGCAGGGGTCCTAGTCTGACCTCTGCCATTGAGGAAAGAAAGTACAGTGTAACCACTGGAGACTGAATCATTTGCCCTCACACACCTATTCACCCCTAGTGACTCAGAATGTGACTGTATTTGGATATAGGAACATTGAAGACGTTAAGTGAAGCTCTTTGGTGGGCTCCCCTCTCTGGACACGCAGAGAGACCCTAGTGGGGTGTGAGAAGAAGAAAGGCCATACGAGGACACGCAATAAGCTGGCTGTCTGCAAGACAGGGAGAGAGGCTGGCTTCAAAACAGACCAAACTTGCCCGCACCTTTATTGAACTTCCAGCCTCCAGAACTGTGATAAGCTTCTGCTGTATATGCCACCCAGTCTGTGGTGGTTTATTATGGCAGCCCTAGCAAATGAATACAGCAAACTATGAGAAAATGACTTGAATCCATGAGCCTCCGTGTCCTTCAGATTAGAAACTAGATGATGATATTCTGAGATCTGCATGGTTCCTAAACCTTAAATATGTAATTTATTTTTAAGCAGATTGACATCACAGAGAACACCGAGCTTTACCAGCAAACATCCCCTGGAAGTCCAGAAGGCTAGAGACTTCAGAGCTATTGATTTAGTGGAGTCATCATGTTTTCAAGGGCCTAGCTCATTTCTTCTTTCTTTGTTCCGCCCACCACAAGAGTGAGCTTTGTCCTAGGCCTAGGTCTCTTTATGGTGGCCAGATAGATGGCTGCCAGCAGCAACAGGGGCAAAACCCTTACTTATTCACACCTGGAAGAAGCGAGGAGAGAAGGCCAGTACTGTTCTTCTCATATTTCATCGGCTTGAATGGCTTAGAGCTCTCCATTCCCAACTCAATCACTCACTCAGAATTACAGGTCCTGCAAAAGGCTTGGAGTTATCATCTGGCTGGAAAGGATGTGAGGAGACTACTGTAATGTCCTCTAAGGCTCGGAGTAAATTGTTTAATTTCTGGTTGGCTATGATTTCTGTGTAATCAGTATGCATACTCAGGAAAGTGAGCCCATAATCTGCAAATATATTTCAAATATAATAACATTTTTGTGAATACTAAATTTAACAATTAATGTTTGAGTATAACTATATATTTCAGAGGCACTTAACTAAATATTTAATGAGTTTTGATATCACCATTTCTTTGTGAATTTAGAAGTCGATACATTTTTTTCAGGTTTAAAATATTCAGCCCCCTGAAAAGCTCTGAGGCTCTAGGCATTGTGCACAATGAATAAAAAGGCCCCAGAGGCAAGACTGGAATGCGAAGGTAATTAAGAAAATCAAAAATGTGATAACGATTGCATTCTTTGCCTGAAGGAAAACTGTTTATGGGAGAGACAAAATCCCTCAGGAAAGGGGAAGCAAAAATAGACAAAAATTTCAGTGTGTATCCAGCACCACCCAGGGAAATAAATTTTGACCACTAAAATCAAAGATGTGGGCAGGCACTACTAGAATTGCCTTTTCTCTACTGATACGTCCTTGTAGCAATCTGTACAGCAAAAAAAAAAAAAAAAAGAAAGAAAAAAAAATCAGAACTAAAGCCAAACAGCAAGAGCAGCAATGACAGCAAAAATCAAAAGAGCTAAAATTCCTTGCTCTCTTGCAGACTGGGTTTTTGTTTGACACAACACAAGGCCAATGAGAAACAAGTCAAAGTCTACTGAAGATTTTTTGAAAAGTCTACTTTCCTATTATAGATGCCTCCCTCCTCCTTGTTACTTTTCCTTGTTACATTTCTTCCTACCTGGAATGCAGATTTATGGCTGGAGGTGGAGCAGCCATCTTGTGACTATAAAGTGATCATGAATAGAAAAGCCCTATGCCAAGGTTATGGTAGAATGAAAAGCAGAAAGCTCCTATAGGTTGGTGGTATCATGGAGCTACTGCACCAATTAATCCTGGATGGCCAACCTCTGGATACAGAAGAAAGAAAAACACCTAGCTGATAGAGGTATCTAGCTGGATTCCATTGTTTACAGCTGAATAGGATCCCAATTTAATGCAGAAAGCCTCATTAATATGGCAACATTTAAGTTGTGCCTAAGGATGAACAGGATTTAGATGTGAATTAAAATGAAGAAAGTCACTGAAGCCTGAGTAAACAGCAGCAAAAAGTGCCCAATAAAATAGCAGTTTACCTTATGGGAAAGAAAGAGAGGTCTACATTGTTTATTCCTGTGCAAACATAGGCGAGGAAATGAGATTCAAAGGCTAGACTGAGAACAGATTTTAAAACTGCTCTTCCCAATAGAAATGTAATTCAAGCTATATAGTTAACATTTTCTGGTAACCACATTGAAAAAGTAAAAAGAAACAGGTAAAATTAATTTTAATAGTACGTTTCATTTAACCTATATATACAATGTGGCATTTCAATGTGTATCAATATAAAAAATTATTCACAATATATTTCATATTCTTCTTTTCATCTAAAGTCTTCAAAATGTGCTATGTATTTTACACTTTCAGAACCTCCCAGTTAATTCTGGCCACAGTTCAAGTGCCATGTGTGACTAGTGGCTACCATATCGGACAGTCAAAGCTTAGAGAGTTTTGAATCTCGCATTCAAAATTTTGAACTCTGGGAATTCCCCAGCAGTCCAATGGTTAGGACACCAAGCTCTCACTGCCCAGGGCCTGAGTTCAATCCCTAGTCAGGGAACAAAGATCCTACAAGCATCAAGGTGCAACCAAAAATAAAATAAAAATTTGAACTCCAACTGCAGAAGTGTAAATGGGCCATAATTTAATTTCTAAGAAAACTTCTAATATAGCCCAAATATTATTGTATTTTATTTCAGAATGTTATGGTTTATGGTTTTTAGAAGCAAAACCTACAAATATAGTAGATTTTCAAGCTTCTGTGAAACAGTGACACCAGTCATCTGGAATCCAAGTTTGGGATGTCTGCTGAGTCCACTTAACCTTAGAATGTTTCTTCACAAAAACATTTTTTGGGTATTTTAAACAAAAATCAGAAGCCAGTAAGAAGGAAAATAAAACCAGCTACTCCAGATAACTAAGATCAACATATTAGCAAATTAACTTTTGAGCTCTATTATGTATGGATCAGTTCACTTCAGTTGCTCAGTCGTGTCTGACTCTTTGCGACCTCATGAATCGCAGCACACCAGGCCTCCCTGTCCATCACCAACTCCCGGAGTTTACTCAAACTCATGTCCATCGAGTCAGTGATGCCATCCAGCCATCTCTCATCCTCTGTCATCCCCTTCTCCTCCTGCCCCCAATCCCTCCCAGCATCAGAGTCTTTTCCAATGAGTCAACTCTTCGCATGAGGTGGCCAAAGTACTGGAGTTTCAGCTTTAGCATCATTCCCTCCAAAGAAATCCCAGGACTGATCTCCTTTAGAATGTACTGGTTGGATCTCCTTGCAGTCCTTGGGACTCTCAAGAGTCTTCTCCAACACCACAGTTCAAAAGCATCAATTCTTCGGCGCTCAGCCTTCTTCACAGTCCAACTCTTACATCCATACATGACTACTGGAAAAACCATAGCCTTGACTAGATGGACCTTTGTTGGCAAACTAATGTCTCTGCTTTTTAATATGTTATACTTTTACACGATTAAGATTGTACTTTTTATGCTATTCTACATTCTTTTTTTGAAAAATTCTTTATGCCTTAAAAAAATAGTTTTATTTATTTATTTATTTTTGGCTGGACTGGGTCTTTTTTGCTGCATGAGCTTTTCTCCAGCTGCAGCAAGAAGGGGCTACTCTTTCTTGAGGTGCACAGGCTTCTCTTTGCAGTGGCTTCTCTTGTGGAGCACAGGCTCTGGGGTGTGTGGATTTCAGTAGCTGCAGCTCCCGGGCTCTAGAGAACAGGCTCAGAAGTTGGAGTGCACGGGCTTATTTGCTCCACAGCATGTGGGATCTTCCTGTACTGGCAGGCAGATTCCCATTCACTGTGCCACTAGGGAAGCCCTATTCTACATTCTTTACATTATTTCAAAAGTACTTTTTCTGTTATTAATTCTTCTTAAACATCATTTTCAATGGCTACCTTATTCTATTTCTTCATGTGAATAAATAAATATATAATTTTTATACAATTTTTTGACCATTATATTAATGTAGACACTTAAATTGTTCCAAACTTTTTGCTGCTGTAAATAATTTGTCCCAATCATCTTTATACATAAAAATATTCTCACACCTTGGTTTATTTCCTTAGGGCAGATTCTCAGAAGTAAAATTACTGTAATGAAAATTGTGAACACTTCTTAATCTCTTGATGTTGATCTGCCAGACTACTTCCCAAGAAGATTTGAATCAATTTACACTCTCACCAGAATTGTGTGAGCATATGTATCCCTCCACACCGTTGTCCACATTCTGTATTAAACTTTAAAAAAAGCAATGGAGGAAGAGAATAAATATGGGAAATGGTATTTCAATGTGCCTTAATTTCAATTAGTGCATTACTAGTTAGAATGGACATTTTTTTCTTTTGTTATTTAGCGACTAGTGTTTCTCATCAATTTTATTAACAATATACTTACTTTTTCACACTTAAAAATTTATTTATTTATTTATTTTTATTGTGCTGGGTCTTTGCGGGCTTCTGTAGCTGCGGTGCATGGGCTTCTCACTGCAGTGGCTTCTCTTGTTGTAAAGCATGAGCTCTGGGGTGCAGACACTTCAGTAGTTACAGCGCGTGGGCTCGGTAGCTGTGATTCCAGTCTCTAGGGCCCAGGCTCAGTAGTCTGGCGAATGGGCCAGACTCCTTGGTATGTGGGGTCCTCCCAGACCAGGGATCAAACCTGGGTCTCCTGCATTAGCGGGCGGATTCTTTACCACTGAGCCACCAGGGAAGCTCTGGTCACACTTTTTTAAAAGCATTTTCCAGTTTGCTTACGTTCTATGTTTCCTTTTTTTTAAAAAAAAAATCAGGTTTATTATGGTATATTTTACATATTGTAAAGTTACCCCTTGTTAGTATAAATTTTTATGAATTTTTACAAACACATGAAGTTGGGTAACCAGAAGCACACTCAGTTTATAGAATATTTCTATCACCTCCAAAAAATGTCCCCACCATTTTTTTAAAATTTAAAAAACATTTTTAATTGGAGGAAAATTGCTTTACAGTGTTGTGTTGGTCTCCGCGGTACAAAAATGTGAATCAGTCATAATTATCTGTATATCCTTTTCCTCTTGAGCCTCCCCTCCCCCTCCTTCCCATCACTCTGGGTCCTCACAGACGGCCAGGCTGGGCTCCATGTGTTGCATAGCAGCTTCTCACTAGCTAGCTGTTTTACACATGACAGTGAATATATGTCAATGCTCCTTTTCAGTTCTTCCCACCCTCTCCTTCCCCTGCTGTGTCCACAAGCCCATTGTGTACATCTGCTTCTCCATTCCTTCCCTGCAATCCCCATGTCCTTTGGTAGTGAACCCATCTCCGCACTTCTCCAGCCTCTAATCCATGGCAACCACTCATCTGTTTTCTGTCTCTATAGTTTTGCCTTTTCCAGAATGTTGTATAAAGAAATCATACAGAATATACCAGTTAGAACCGGACATGAAACAACAGACTGGTTCCAAATGGGGAAAGGAGTACATCAAGGCTGTATACTGTCACCCTGCTTATTTAACATCTATGCAGAGTACATCATGCGAAATGCCTGGCTGGATGAAGCACAAGCTGGAATCAAGATTGACAGGACAAATATCAATAACCTCAGATATGCAGATGACACCACCCTTATGGCAGAAAGTGAAGAGGAACTGAAGAGCCTCTTGATGAAAGTAAAAGAGGAGAGTGAAAAGGCTGGCTTAAAACTTAACATTCAAAACACTAATACCATGTCATCTGGTCCCATTACTTCATGGCAAACAGATGGGGAAACAATGGAAGCAGTGACAGACTTTATTTTTTGGGGCTCCAAAATCATTGCAGATGGAGACTGCAGCCATGAAATTAAAAGACGCTTGTTCCTTGGAAGAAAAGCTCTGATCAGCCTAGACAGCATATTCAAAAGCAGAGACATTACTTTGCCAACAAAGGTCTGTCTAGTCAAAGCTATGCTTTTTCCAGTAGTCATGTATGGATGTGAGAGTTGGACCGTAAAAAAAGTTGAGCACTGAAGAACTGATGCTTTTGAACTGTGGTGTTGGAGAAGACTCTTGAGAGTCCCTTGAATTTCAAGGAGATGAAACCAGTCAATCCTAAAGGAAATCAGTCCTGAATATTCATTGGAAGGACTGATGCTGAAACTGAAGCTCCAATACTTTGACCAATGATGCAAAGAACTGACTCATTGGAAAAGACCCTGATTCTGGGAAAGACTGAAGGCAGAAGGAGAAGGGGACGACAGAGGATGAGATGGTTGGATGGTATCTCCGATTCGATGGACATGAGTTTGAGCAAGCTTCAGGAGGTGGTGATGGACCGGGAAGCCTAGTGTGCTGCAGTCCATGGGGTCTCAAACAGTTGGACACGACTGAGTAACTGAATTAAACTGAACAGCCTTTTAGTCTGGCTTCTTTCAGTTAATATAAGGCATTTGAGATATACATCCATGTTACTGTGTATGTCAGTTGTTTGTTCCTTTTTTACTGCTGAGCAACATGTATGGAATTCCATGTTTTGTTTCTCCAAATACTAGTTGAAGGACATTTGCATTATTTCCAGATTTTGTCAGTAACAAGTGGAGCCACTATAAACATTCACTTGTAAGTGTTTGAACACAAAATTTCATTTCTCTCGGGTAAATACTTCAAAGTGGGATCACCAGGCTATAGAGTGAGTGAATGTTTAACTTTATAAGAAAACCCCCAAACTGTTTTCCAGAATGGCTGTACTATTTTGTATTCCTATCAAGATTGCAGGAAAATTTCCTTTGCTCCATATCTTCATTTGTCCTCAGTATTGCCAGTTTTGTTTGTAGTTTTTGTTTTTTTGCTGTGCCACATAGCTTACAGAATTTTAGTTCCCTGAAGCAGAGATTGAACTCAGGCCCTTGGCAGTCAGAGCATAATGTCCTAGCCACTGGATCACCAGGAAATTCCCTGTTTTGGGGATTTTGTTTTGTTTTGGAGTATTGCTTTTTAGTCATCGTAATAGATGTGTAGTTGTATCTTATTGTGATTTTAATTTGCATTTCCATGAGAAATGTAAAAACAAATAAATAAGGCTTAACGCAATAAATGTCCTAAAGAAATTAAGTTTTGAATTCACATATAGTGACCTTTTCATTTATTATTCTTCTACTGTATTTTAGATTAGAAAGTTCTTTCCCAATGAGAAATCAGAAGAAAATTCAACTATATTTTTAGAGATTTTAAAAAGTATATTTTCTCTAAATGATCCATATTTTAAATCCATATTTAGTTGTATGATAGTGACAAGTATCTATATTCACTTAAAAAAAGACTGGTCAGATTTCTCTATAACCTCTATTGACTAATCCATTCATCCATTTATTTGTAAATCCTCCTTTATGGGTTCTGCAAGGAAATGGCAATCCACTCCAGCACTCTTGCCTGGAAAATCCCATGATCCGTGGAGCCTGATAGGCTACAGTCCATGGGGTCTCAAAGAGTTGGACACGACTGAGCGGCTTCACTTTCCTCAGATATCAAACTTCCATTTTTCTACCTGTCCATCCATTCAACAATTGCCTAGTAGGCCCTTGTTTTGTTTTAGGCCCCATTGTAGGTTCTGAGAATTCAATAGCGGACTAAACAGGAAGGACCCCTGATTTCTTGGTGTTTACATTCTAGTCAGGGGAGATGGGTGATAAATAAATGAACAATTGTATTTTTGTATAGTATTTTTGGTGATAATAAATGCTAAGAAGGAAAATAAAGCAGGGTAAAGGTCATATAATGACAAGCAAGTGCCATTTGGCGATCACCATTTCTGAGAAAAAACTGTTTGTGACCAGACTGTATCAACGTTGTGAAACAGGGAGATATCTAGAGGAGCACTCCAAGCAGAGCCACCTTGAAGTGTGAGGACTGTGTGTCGGAAATGAGCTTGACGTCTTGGGGAAGAAGCAAGGAGGCCACTGTGGGTGAAGCTAAGTGCTGGGATGGAGCATGAAGATGAGACGAGAGGGTACTGGGAGGCACAAGATGCATAGATCCCTGTAGACAACGAATGCTGTAAAGCAATCAAGGCTATTGGAAGATTTTGAGCAGAGAGGTGATGTGATCTGACTGACTTTAAAAAAATGACACTTTGGCTACTTTGTGCTTAATACATTTAATTTAAATATAAATAAAAATTAATTTATTGTAAGACAAATAAGTAAATAATAGCAGAGTTGTACTTGAATATAACCCAAAATGATCAAGGAAGTACACTGTCCACAGTGTGGAAAACACTGGCTTTATTGGTTATTGCTAGTATCCAGGCAACAATTCTTATAAGATTCTCTCATGACAGTCATTTTCTAGAACTTTCTTAATCACTGAAAGAATTTTCCCACTAATTCTTCAACAGGGATTTCTCTGCTCCCGAGTCTTCAAGCCTAGTTACAGGGCTTCATGATTTCCAAGGTTATTGTATGTCTGTGGTTACAACAGAATACTGAGGAACTCGCCTCAGAAAGCTCTGGAATCCTGAAGGCAACCAAAGGTATCTGAGCCTCAATTACTGCCTCAATTGTGTGCTGAGAGCTGGGTTCCAGAGACAGCAAGACAAATAACCACAGATAAACTATCTTGAAGGCACAGTCTTGTCCATCACAGCACCTGTTTTTCTGCCAGCGAGCAGTTTAGAGAATTGTGATTCCACATGTGCTAAGAGACTCTCCATAAACAGTCTTGTGAACCAAAAGCAGAACTGTTTTTGAAAAAGTAATATACTCACTTGATAAATACTCAAATGATATGAAAGTATACAGTGAAGAGTTTAAAGTAGGAAGTATGCACACATGGTTATGAATGAGTTCAGTTCAGTTCAGTTCAGTTCAATCGCTCAGTCGTGTCCGACTCTTTGTGACCCCATGAATCACAGCACGCCAGGCCTCCCTGTCCATCACCAACTCCCAGAGTTCACTCAAACTCACGTCCATCGAGTCAGTGATGCTATCCAGCCATCTCATCCTCTGTCGTCCCCTTCTCCTCCTGCCCCCAATCCCTCCCAGCATCAAAGTCTTTTCCAATGAGTCAACTCTTCGCATGAGGTGGCCAAAGTACTGGAGTTTCAGCTTTAGCATCATTCTTTCCAAAGCACACCCAGGGCTGATCTCCTTCAGAATGGACTGGTTGGATCTCCTTGCAGTCCTTGGGACTCTCAAGAGTCTTCTCCAACACCAGTATGAAATGTTTCTGGAAAGACACACAAGAAATTATTCATATAATTCATTCATAAATTTAATAAATGAAAATTTCTTAAATGGCCAATACCTCCTACATGATTAGCCAGATTCCTTTAGACACTTCAAATATGACTTTGCTACATTTTATTCTCTCCAACACCTCAAATATTTCACAGTACAGACTTATAAATCTCACAAACAAAATCTTTTTGAGAGTTTAAACAATTCATTAATAGGTCAGACTTAAAATTGAATCATCACCTTCTCCTAAGCATATCAAATATCTTTTAAAAAATCATATATATAAAACAGCCCAAGGATTTTTAAAAAAAAAAAACTTGCTACTAAACAATTGACACAAAAATATCACTAGCTAAAGGTTTTAAAAATTTTACATACTTTTCTGGGGTTTTACTCACTACCACTGTAGGTCAGCTGAGATTGCTCAGTTGAAAAAGAATCAGAATTCAAACCTATATCTTGTATTGTTATTGTGCCCTACTTTGTTTCTTAATTTTAAATGTCTGTTGACTCCCATCCTGTGGCATTTTTATTAACTATATGAGGGTTAAATGTGATAATTTATGTAGCCATCCTTACCTAATATTCAAACACCTGAAGTATCCAGTTATTCACCACAACTTAGAGTTAGAAAGGAAGTGGAAGAAGATTGCAGATAGCCTCTCAATATTGTTCCCCTCTTCCTTATAACAAAACCTACTTTTTCTCTGGTCACCTTGATGCATGAGTGCACTCAGTCATGTCTGACTCTTTCGCGACCCCGTGAACTGTAGCCCACCAGGTTCCTCTGTCCAGGGAATTTTCCAGGCAAGAATACTGAAGTAGGTTGCCAGTTCCTACTCCAGGGGATCTTCCTGACTCAGGGATCCAAGTGTCTCTTGCATCTCCTGCATTGGCAGGCGGAGTCTTTACCACTGGGTCACCTTACATCCAGCAAACAGATTACATTTGTCAGCGTCCCTTGCAGCTGGGTGTGACCATGTAACTAAGTTTTGGCCAATCAGATGGGAGCAGAAAAAAGGTGCAACTGTATAGAGTATCAGTAGACCCTTCAGTTTTCCCTTTCTATTGCTTCAAATAAGGAGCTCCAGCAGCCATCGAGTAACGGAATCCAAGAATGACAGACATACCAAGTTGGAAGGAGTTCTGGTCCCTGGTGACCACAAAACAACATACAACTCCTAGAGTGACTTTCTATAGATTTCTTTAATTTCTTAAAAAAATTTTTTTTTATTTACTTCCTTTTAGCTGTGTGGTGTCTTCACTGCTTGTGTAGGCTTTCTCTAGTTGCAGCAAGTGGGCTTCGTGGTTTTCTCACTGTGGCACGTGGAATCTTCCTGGACTAGATCATGTGTTCCCTGCACTGGTAAGCAGATTCTTAATGACTGGACCACCAGGGAAGTCCTAGATTTATTTTAAATGCAAAGAAAATAAGTTTCTATCTTGTTTAAGCTCTTTTCAGTTCAGTTCAGTTCAGTTCAGTCGCTCAGTCGTGTCCGACTCTTTTTAACCCCATGAATCGCAGCACGCCAGGCCTACCTGTCCATCACCAACTCCCAGAGTTCACTCAGACTCACATCCATCAGGTTCGTGATGCCATCCAGCCATCTCATCCTCTGTCGTCCCCTTCTCTTCCTGCCCCCAATCCCTCCCAGCATCAGAGTCTTTTCCAATGAGTCAACTCTTTGCATGAGGTGGCCAAGTACTGGAGTTTCAGCTTTAGCATCATTCCCTCCAAAGAAATCCCAGGGCTGATTTCCTTTAGGATGGACTGGTTGGATCTCCTTGCAGTCCAAGGGACTCTCAAGAGTCTTCTCTAACACCACAGTTCAAAAGCATCAGTTCTTCGGTGCTCAGCTTTCTTCACAGTCCAACTGTCACATCCATACATGACCACAGGAAAAACCATAACCTTGACTAGACAGACCTTTGTTGGCAAAGTAATGTCTCTGCTTTTGAATATGCTATCTAGGTTGGTCATAACTTTTCTTCCAAGGAGTAATTGTCTTTTAATTTCATTGCGGCAATCACCATCTGCAGTGATTTTAGAGCCCCCAAAAATAGTCTGACACTGTTTCCACTGTTTATTGTGATCCACACAGTCAAAGGCTTTGGCATAGGCAAGAAAGCAGAAATAGATGTTTTACTGGAACTCTCTTGCTTTTCCCATGATCCAGCGGATGTTGGCAATTTAATCTCTGGTTCCTCTGTCTTTTCTAAAACCAGCTGGAACATCTGGAAGTTCATGGTTCATGTATTGCTAAAGCCTGGCTTGGAGAATTTTGAGCATTACTTTATTAGCGGGTGAGATGAGTACAATTGTGTGGTAGTTTGAGCATTCTTTGGCATTGACTTTCTTTGGGATTGGAATGAAAACTGACCTTTTCCAGTCCTGTGGCCACTGCTGAGTTTTCCAGATTTGCTGGCATATTGAGTGCGGCACTTTCACAGCATCATCTTTCAGGATTTGAAATAGCTCAACTGGAATTCCATCACCTCAACTAGCTTTGTTTGTAGTGATGCTTCCTAAGGCCCATTTGACTTCACATTCCAGGATGTCTGGCTCTAGGTGAGTGATCACACCATCGTGATTATCTTGGTCGTGAAGATCTTTTTTGTATAGTTCTTCTGTGTATTCTTGCCACCTCTTCTTAATATCTTCTGCTTCTGTTAGGTCCATACCATTTCTGTCCTTTATCGAGCCCATCTTTGCATGAAATGTTCCCTTGTTATCTCTAATTTTCTTGAAGAGATCTCTAGTCTTTCCCATTCTGTTGTTTTCCTCTGTTTCTTTGTGCTGATCTCTGAGGAAGGCTTTCGTATCTCTCCTTGCTATTCTTTGGAACTCTGCATTCAGATGCTTATATCTTTCCTTGTCTCCTTTGCTTTTTGCTTCTCTTCTTTTCACAGCTATTTGTAAGGCCAATAGAGTTTTGCCAAGAAAATGCACTGGTCATAGCAAACACCTTCTTCCAACAACACAAGAGAAGACTCTACACATGGACATCACCAGATGGTCAACACTGAAATCAGATTGATTATATTCTTTGCAGCCAAAGGTGGAGAAGCTCTGTACAGTCAACAAAAACAAGACCAGGAGCTGACTGTGGCTCAGATCATGAACTCCTTATTGCCAAATTCAGACTTAAATTGAAGAAAGTAGGGAAAACCACTAGACCATTCTGGTATGACCTGAATCAAATCTTATTTTTTAGGACTCGATTACTCATAGCCAGACTTTATCCTATTGCCCCACCTTCCTCAATATCAGAACCCTGTCTTGTGAGTTAGAAAATCAAGAATGTGACATATATTAGGTACATGGACCCATTCTTTATAAAATACATATTTTTCAGTTGTTGCCACATTAGGGTTGTAGGTTTTTCGATTTCTCTTATATTATTTTACAGATGCAAATTTATCTTTCATAAGATCAAACTGTTAATTTAAGGAATATTTAGGACACCTCTAGAAGAAAATAAGTAATGTAAATCAGTGCTGCCCTATGCCAGAGTCTGTGTAAGATGTGGGCCCCTCCGGGGTGCATGAAGCAAGCCTGGGGCTCTCAGCTGAGTTAATTAGTTGGAGTCTCAGGGATACTAGCCAGCTCCTTCTCACCTAGGGGCCTCCCAGCCTTTGGCTCAGCCTCCCCCACAGCTCACACTGCCAGACTGGCTCTCCTCACCCATTATTCCCAAAGCAGCTTGGCAGAAACATAACAAGAGTTTGGAGCTTTTCTTTCATTTAGCACTTCAAATATTTGAAATTGTACGGGATGACTCAATTCCAGGAAACTTCAGACATCCTGTGACACTTGTTCACTGAAGTGTTAAAAAAAGACCTACTCCAGGGTCTTACGGAAAGATGTGAGCAAGCCAGCTTGTAGGAGGCAAGCACAAAATGTAACTTCAGAAAAGAGGCTCTTTCATTGCCTTGTGGTTTGCAACGCTGGGGTTCCCTGCCCCACTCCTGCAGTGCTCTCTCAGCCCAGCCCTGTGTGCTGGGCTCCGGAAAGGCCCTGCCACTGACTTCCCCATGGCAACTGGCTTGCACGCTCCTCCAAAGGCTGTTATGAACGTCTATTTAATTATAAACTCTTTCAAATCCTTTGAGGGGAATATTTACTAATGCTGATTAAAGCCTCAATACAAGCCTTTACTTCTCTTAACTATCCTTCAAAGTAGGCTTTGTGAGACCCATTTTACAGAGGAGAAAACTGAAACTTAGAGGTTAAGAAGACTTAACCAGGATCTCAAAGCAAGTACTCACTGGAGTTGTGCATTAGTCTCAAACTCAGGCAGTTTTTCTATTGCCTTGTTCAGCCATGCCAGAAAGGAACTGAATTATTAATGTCACTTGTTACCAGCAAAAGGGAAAATTCACAGGCTTTGGAATAAGACCTGGGCTTAATTCCAGTTGGTTATTTCTGAGTTGTGTGACCCTGGGCAATGTATTTAAACTTGGTTCTCCCATCTGTAAAAATGTAATAATAATAGTAAGGCTATTAGGAGAATGTGAAAAGAAAAGATTGGCACATGCTAGGTACTGGATGAATAGAAGCAATGATACTCTTTCGTTGTTATTGTTGCCTTTTTAAAAAATTAAAGTAGAGTTGACTTAAAATGTGTTCATTTCTGCTGTATAGCAAAATGATTTAGTTATTACATATATACATATATACATTATTTTTAATTTTTTTTTTCATTATGGCTTATCACAGAATATTGAATCTAGTTCCTTGTGCTATACAGTAGGACCTTGTTGTTTATCCAATGATGGCTTTTTTTTTTAATGACAGCTTTTTAAAATTATTCTTCAAGATGATGGCTGAGTACCTAGAATATGCCAGGTCTAGGAGTTTCAGTAGCTTTTAAAATAGCATTAGAGAAACAGAAATTTATTTTTTCTACACTTACTCTATGCCAAGACTGTTCTAGGGGCTGGGAGTCCTGAAACTTACATTCTATTGAGGTGGGGGGCAGCAATAAGTATAATAAATAAGTTAATTATATAGTATATTGAACAATAGTAAATGCTGTGGGGAAAAAGAAGTTGACAGTGGAGGAATACATTGCAGTGAGGTTGTGGCCAGCCTCAGTGAGAAAGTAAGATTAGAACAAAACTTTGAAGGAGAGGAGTGGGTCAGTCAAGCAGACATCGGAGAAAAAAAAGGATTTACTGTGAAGCTGAAATTTCAGATGCCTAACTTGCAGGCTGCCCCTTCAAGAACTTGGATCTAATTTTTATTTGTAATTTTTAAACAAAGGTCACAAAGTTGTATGCATTTCAGTATTTATCTTGCAAAACAGTCTTTCCAGGAGAAGAAACAGACCAAAGCCTGTGAGGTGAGTCCACCTGCCTTCTCCAGGAATAGCAAGGAGACCCCTGCAGCAAGAGCGGAATAGGCCAAAGAGGTGAGAGGAGGCGGATAGATCATGCAGGGCTTTGGTGGCCACTGTAAGGACTTTCGGAGAAGGTAATGGCACCCCACTCCAGTACTCTTACCTGGAAAAATCCCATGGACAGAGGAGCCTGGTGGGCTGCAGTCCATGGGGTCACTAAGAGTTGGACATGACTGAGCGACTTCACTTTCACTTTTCACTTTCATGCATTGGAGAAGGAAATGGCAACCCACTCCAGTGTTCTTGCCTGGAGAATCCCAGGGACAGTGGAGCCTGATGGGCTGCTGTCTGTGGGGTCGCACAGAATTGGACATGACTGAAGCAACTTGGCAGTAGCAGCAGCAGTAAGGACTTTGGCTTTTGTGAGAAGGCATTGGGGGCATTGAGCAGAGTTGTGACATGACCCGATTTACACTGCGAAGCATTTTCTCACCCAGTACGTGGAGCAGAGGCAAGTGAATGGTTGAGAGTCCATGGCAGAAATCCAGGGGAGAAAGATGATGGTGGCTTGGACAAATATGGCAACAATGATGTCAAAGAAGTTAACTTTGAAGTCAATATACTTCAATATACTTTGACGGGCAAGTCAAGAGGATTTCTTGGTGGAGTTGTGATAGGCTGTGAAGAAGAGAGAAAAATATTTAAAGTAGTGAAGCAGCATAACATCACCAACAAAGTGAGCCTAGAGAGGGAAGAGGACCAAATTTTGAGGCAAGATGCATGCTAACTTTTCAACAAAAAAGTTTGGAAGCTCTGGCCTCAAATTTGATTGAGGTAATTCAGATAAAAGTTGAGATTTAATTCCTTCAACAGTCCCTTATAATTTAATTGTCCTTATTGTTTAATTAAATAAAACTAAGATGTGTGTGAGGCTCAATTTTCCTCTCCCACTCTGTGAAATTCAGCTAAGAAGATGTATTATATTAGGTCGAAGAAAAAAGGCGTCAGAATTGGAGTTTACAATTAAGAGTTCTAGTCCCAGGCTACAGCTAACGGGACCATGAGCAAGTCATTTAAACCCCCAGTAATTGATCTCCACATGTGAGATGAGATGATTGGAATAAATGTCCCTTCCCCTTATATTTTTATATTATTCTTTTTTTTTCTTGGCCACAGGCATACAGCCTGTGGGATATTAGTTCCCCAACCAGGGCTCAAACCCAAGCCCGCTGCAGTGGGAATATGGAGTCTTAATCACTGATCTGCCAGGGAAGTCCCAGTACTTACATTATTATTATTTTTGAGATGAGTCTATAATTGGCAAGATTTCTTGTTTTGTTTGTTTTGTTCTTGATATAGTATAAGGAGGAATAATTTGAGCAGAAATAACTTGATGAATACTTTCTCTCCCTTATACCTGTCTTGGTCTGCATAACCTGAACCAAATTCTTCCATCAAAATGGAGTCACAACACTGTAAACTCTTGCATCTTCTGCATTGGCAGGTGGATTCTTTACCACTAGTGCCACCTGGGAAGCCCATACCCCAATATAAAATAAAAATTAAACAAAACAAAACTGAGAACTCAATCCTCTCTCTCTTTGTGGGATTCCTCCTGTGAAGGAATTGCAGGGAACACACTAAGCAATTCCTACTAACGAAGGGATGTTTCACTGGCCTGCCAAACTATGACTCCCCTGCAGGTATTTCATCAGATTTTTTCCCTTAAAGAGAATTCAGGGCTGAAGCCAGTAGCAGCAGCTCACCTGTGTATTGGATCATGAAGCCCCTTGAGAATCTGATGCAACAGCTGGTCTATCAGGTCAACAGGAAAGATATCATTGCCAGCAAATATTAGAGATGGAACCCTCATCCTCTTAAAATGAAGACAGAAGTTAAGAGATTTGCCCTAAGCCTTGCTGTTGCTAAACTGCAGACCTAATATCTAGATCTTGACACCTGGCCAAAGTTCTTTCCATTATACATGTGTGTCTTGACGAATTTCCCTATCTTCCAACAAAGATAGTTTTTAAAAATATTTGGGGAGGGGCATGTTACGGTTTGTTCTTAGTTCAGTTCAGTTCAGTTTGCTTCAGTTGCTTAGTTGTGTCCAACTCTTCACAACCCCATGGACTACAGCACGTCGGGCCTTACTGTCCATCAACAACTCCTGCAATTTACTCAAACTCATGTTCATTGAGTCGGTGATGCCATCAAACCATATCATCCTTTGTTGTCCCCTTCTCCTTCCTTCAATCTTTCCCAGCATCAGGATCTTTTCCAGTGAGTCAGTTCTTCTCATTAGGTGGCCAAAGTATTGGAGTTTCAGTTTCAGCATCAGTCCTTCCAATGCATATTCAGGAATGATTTCCTTTAGGATGGACTGGTTGGATCTCTTTGCTGTCCAAGGGACTCTTGAGAGTCTTCTCCAACACCACTGTTCAAAAGCGCTCAGCTTTTTTTACAGTCCAACTCTCACATCCATACATGACTACTGGAAAAACCATAGCTTTGACTAGACAGACCTTTGTTGGCAAAATAATGTCTCTGCTTTTTAATATGCTGTCTAGGTTGGTCACAGCTTTTTTTCCAAGGAACAAGCATCTTTTAATTTCATGGCTGCAGTCACCATCTGCAGTGATTTTGGAGCCCCAAAACATAAAGTCTCTGTCACTGTTTCCACTGTTTCCCATCTATTTCCCATGAAGTGATGGGATCAGATACCATGATCTTCATTTTCTGAATGTTGAGCTTTAAGCCAACTTTTTCCACTCTCTTCTTTCACTTTCATCAAGAGGCTCTTTAGTTTTTCTTCACTTTCTGCCAAAAGGGTGGTGTCATCTGCATATCTGAGGTTATTGGTATTTCTCCCAGCAGTCTTGGTTCCAGCTTGTGCTTCATCCAGCCCAGCGTTTCTCATGATGCATATACGTTAAATAAGCAGGGTGACAATATACAGTCTTGACCTACTCCTTTCCTGATTACATGTCCAGTTCTAACTGTTGCTATCTGACTGGCATACAGATTTCTCAGGAGGCAGGTCAGGTGGTCTGGGATTCCCATGTCTTTCAGAATTTTCCACAGTTTGTTGTGATCCACACAGTCAAAGGCTTTGGCATAGTCAATAAAGCAGAAATAGATGTTTTTCTGGAACTCTCTTGCTTTTTCCATGATCCAGCGGATGTTGGCAATTTAATCTCTGGTTCCTCTGTCTTTTCTAAAACCAGCTGGAACATCTGGAAGTTCATGGTTCATGTATTGCTGAAGCCTAGCTTGGAGAATTTTGAGCATTACTTTATTAGCGGGTGAGATGAGTGCAATTGTGCGGTAGTTTGAGCATTCTTTGGCATTGACTTTCTTTGGGATTGGAATGAGAACTGACTTTTCCCAGTCCTGTGGCCACTGCTGAGTTTTCCAGATTTGCTGGCATGTTGAGTGCGGCACTTTCACAGCATCATCTTTCAGGATTTGAAATAGCTCCACTGGAATTCCATCACCTCCACTAGCTTTGTTTGTAGTGATGCTTCCTAAGGCCCATTTGACTTCACATTCCAGGATGTCTGGCTCTAGGTGAGTGATCACACCATCGTGATTATCTTGGTCATGAAGATCTTTTTTGTATAGTTCTTCTGTGTATTCTTGCCACCTCTTCTTAATATCTTCTGCTTCTTTTAGGTCCATACCATTTCTGTCCTTTATTGAGCCCATCTTTGCCTGAAATGTTCCCTTGGTATCTCTAATTTTCTTGAAGAGATCTCTAGTCTTTCCCATTCTGTTGTTTTCCTCTATTTCTTTGCACTGATCTCTGAGGAAGGCTTTCGTATCTCTCCTTGCTGTTCTTTGGAACTCTGTATTCAAATGGGTATATCTTTCCTTTTCTCCTTGCTTTTTGCTTCTCTTCTTCTCACAGCTATTTGTAAGGCCTCCTCAGACAGCCATTTTGCTTTTTGCCTTTCTTTTTCTTGAGGATAGTCTTGATCCCTGTCTCCTGTACAATGTCACGAACCTCTGTCCATACTTCTTCAGGCACTCTGTCTATCAGATCTAATCCCTTGAATCTATTTCTCACTTCCACTGTATAGTCATAAGGGATTTGATTTAAGTCATACCTGAATGGTCTAGTGGTTTTCCCTACTTTCTTCAATTTAAGTCTGAATTCCACAGTAAGGGGTTCATGATCTGAGCCACAGTGAGCTCCCGGTCTTGTTTTTGCTAACTGTATAGAGCTTCTCTATCTTTGGCTACACAGAATATAATCAATCTGATTTTGGTGTTGACCATCTGATGATGTCCATGTGTAGAGCCTTCTCTTGTGTTCTTTGTTCTTAACAGCATTATTATTCATGTACCATCATATTCAATACCATACCATTCAATTCAGTTCAGTTCAGTCTCTCAGTCATGTCCGACTCTTTGCGACCCCATGAATCGCAGCACGCCAGGCCTCCCTGTCCATCACCAACTCCTGGAGTTCACTCAGACTCACGTCCATCGAGTCAGTGATGCCATCCAGCCATCTCATCCTCTGTCGTCCCCTTCTCCTCCTGCCCCCAATCCCTCCCAGCATCAAAGTCTTTTCCAGTGAGTCAACTCTTTGCATGAGGTGGCCAAAGTACTGGAGCTTCAGCTTCAGCATCATTCCCTTCAAAGAAATCCCAGGGCTGATCTCCTTCAGAATGGACTGGTTGGATCTCCTTGCAGTCCAAGGGACTCTCAAGAGTCTTCTCCAACACCACAGTTCAAAAGCATCAATTCTTTGGCGCTCAGCTTTCTTCACAGTCCAACTGTCACATCCATACATGACCACAGGAAAAACCATGGTCTTGACTAGACGGACCTTAGTCGGCAAAGTAATGTCTCTGCTTTTGAATATGCTATTTGTGTTGGTCATAACTTTTCTTCCAAGGAGTAAGCATCTTTTAATTTCATGGCTGCAATCACCATCTGCAGTGATTTTGGAGCCCCCCAAAATAAAGTCTGACACTGTTTCCACTGTTTCCCCATCTATTTGCCATGAAGTGATGGGACCAGATGCCATGATTTTCGTTTTCTGAATGTTGAGCTTTAAGCCAACTTTTTCACTCTCCTCTTTCACTTTCATCAAGCGGCTTTTTAGCTCCTCTTCACTTTCTGCCATAAGGGTGGTGTCATCTGCATATCTGAGGTTATTGATATTTCTCCTGGCCATCTTGATTCCAGCTTGTGTTTCTTCCAGTCCAGCATTTCTCATGATGTACTCTGCATATAAGTTAAATAAGCAGGGTGATAATATACAGCCTTGACCTACTCCTTTTCCTATTTGGAACCAGTCTGTTGTTCCATGTCTATTTCTAACTGTTGCTTCCTGACCATCATACAGGTTTCTCAAGGGTTACAACCCAGTGGTCTTTAGTACAGTCATAGTCCTGTGCAACCATCACCACTGCCTAATTTGAGAATATTTTGTTGTCCCAAAGTAAACCCCATACCTATCATCAGTCATTCTTATTACCCCCACCCCCAGCCCTCAGCACCCACTAACCTACTTTCTATATCCATAAATTTGTCTATTCTGGATATTTCATGTAAATGGAATTATATCGTATATGAGGTTTCATGACTGCTGATTTCACTTAGAATAATGTTTTCAAGTCCATCTGTACTTTAGTACATATCAGTACTTTCTTCCTGTTTAGTGCCAAATAATATTCCATTGCAGGTAATATTTCATTTGCCCATTCATCAGTGGATAGACATCTGGGTTTTTCCACTTTTTGACTATTATGAATAATGGTACTGTGACTACTTCTGTACTAGTTTGTGTGGGCTTTTTTTTTTTTTCTCTTGGTTTATACCTAGAATTACTGGGTCATGGGATAAGTCTGTGTTTAACATTTCGAGGAAGTACCAAACTGTTTTCCCAAGTGGTTGCATCATTTTATATTCCTATTAGCAATGTATACAGCTTTCAATTTTTCCACATTCAAGGCAACACCATTATTGTCCTTTTTAACCGTAGCCATCCTCTAATAAATGTGGTGACAAATGTTGTTAGTAGCTACCACATTGGAGAGTGGAACCAACAGTCAGGGATTAAAATGTAACTCGAAGTCAGATCATGAATTCAACTCTCATTTTCTTCCCCAGCCAACGCTTAATGAACCTTTACTAAGTGACATTTACTATACTAAGCACCATCTTAAATTATTTCATTTAATTCTCTCAATACCACCAGCAATAGCTACCATTTCTGGCTCATTGGCTTAGAAAAGTTAACTTGGCTTGACTTTGCGGCCAGTGAGTGGCAAGTCCAGGATTTAAGTCTAGGTATATTTAACCCCTGAAATGAGATATTTAATCATCTCACTATCCTGCTAAATATTTCATTCTGCAGGTTTGCTTCTCCAAAATGAATGTAACCACTCATTACTTTTCAAATTTTTACCTTCACTGTACCTTCTCTCTAAGGCTTCCCTGGTGGGTCAGCAGTAAAGAATCTGCCTGCAATGAAGGAGCTTCAGGTCACAGGTTTGATCCCTGAGTTGGGAAGATCCCCTGGAGGAGGAAATGGCAACCCACTCCAAGATTCTTGCCTGGAGAATCCCATGGACAGAGGACACTGGTGGGCTATAGTCCTTGGGGTTGCAAAGAGTCCAGACATGACTGAGAAAGCACACTCATACTTCCTGTCTGTACCTCCCAGTGATACCTGAATAGTTGTTCTCAAACTTAGGTAATAGAATCACCATCATCAATATGCTTCATTAGCCTTACAAGTGTTTCTGATATAACCCCAAATTTGGGAATCGCTGACTCTGTTAGAATTGAGTGTAGCTGCAATGAATAGACGGAGAAGGCAATGGCAACCCACTCCAGTGCTCTTGCCTGGAAAATCCCATGGACGATGGAGCCTGGTAGGCTGCAGTCTATGAGGTCGCTAAGAGTCGGACACGACTGAGCAACTTCACTTTCACTTTCATGCATTGGAGAAGGAAATGGCAACCCACTCCAGTGTTCTTGCCTGGGGAATCCCAGGGACGGCAGAGCCTGGTGGGCTGCCGTCTATAGGGGTCTCACAGAGTCGGACACGACTGAAGTGACTTAGCAGCAGCAGCAGCAGCAGCAATGAATAGAAACAGTGCCATGAACAAGTGAGAAGTTTATTCTTCTTATCCATTAAGAAGCTCAGAGATACCTGGTCAGTGTAGGGTGGGTATCAAGCTCTGTCATATTGGGAACCAGGCTTCATTTACCTTGTTTCTTTGCTTGGCGTGGCTTCCATTTCCCCAAAGTCATCTCATTGTCCAACTGGCTGTTGGAGCTCCATCTACTATGTTTACATTCCAGCTGGCAAGAAGGTAGAAGAGGAGAGAAATACATGCATTTCTTTTATGGATTGTCCAGGAATACTAAGTGGAAGTTAATTATATTAATATAATTGGCCAGAATTTAGATGTAAAGCCACACTCTGCTACAAGGGGGGCTTTATTTTGAGTGGTCGTGTAGTCAGAGAACTATTAGAACCCTTTTATTACAGAGGAACTAGGAAGAGTAAATATTTGGGACAATTAATCTCTGTCATACCCAACAAGGAGAAAATTTGTCCTAATTCCACCTCTACTCTTGACCTGAGACCTAAGAGAAATTCTTTCGATGAGACATTTAGACCCCATAATGAAGGTGGCTAAGGCAGTATTTGTCAAACTTTGCTGCGCATGGGAATCTCAAAGGGGATCTCAAAGACTAGTGATGCTTGGCTTCTACATAAATAGCTCTCTGTGGTGATTCTAACATGCAGCAAAGTTTGGGAACAAGACTCTAAATTTTTGCCCTTTAACCTAAGATCCACTGCATGTTGAATTGTTTCATTCTATTTCTCCCTCTGAATTGAGGCCCCAGCAGTTGGACTGATACATATTACTGGTAGCACGGCTAGGTATTATCAGGGCTTCCCTGGTGGCTCAGATGGTAAAGAATCTGCCTGCAATGCAGGAGACCCAGGTTCGATCCTTGAGCCAGAAAGATACCCTGGAAAGGGAATGGCAACCCACTCCAGTATTCTTGCCCGGAGAATTCCATGGACAGAGGGTCTTGGCAGGCTACAGCCCAGGGAGTGGAAGAGTTGGACACAACTGAGTGACTAATGTGCTTTTCATGATCAAGGTGAATCCATTACCAGTCCCGCAAGGGCATGTCCTCCCGACAATAGCCTGTGACATTTTAATATACAGAGGAAAACATATTTTAATTGTAGCTATATTTGAACACATATAGTATTTCTGTGTGGCATGAAAATAGCAATTCTGGTCGTGTGTGTGTGTGTGTGTATGTATGGCAAGGCTCAGACATGATGGAGTATCATCCTTGAGCATTTATATTTCAAACACAAGAACTCATTCAAATCAAATTCAGATGACCCTCTCTATTTGGCAGTTTGTTTGTCATCTAGAAACTCAAAATAGCATTTTAGAGATCCAAACAGTCTGGGCCAGTGGCATCTCAGCCTATTATTAGCTGTCAGATATTTTATCCATTCAAGTCGATAGGTGGGCAAAGGTTATGTTTCTTTGAATTGTTAATGTGGACGCCTGTCTTCTAAGTTGAGATGTGAAAGGAGGAGAAGAAGAATAAAATGGAAAATTTTCAAAGAAGAAATCTAGACAGGTCATTTCATCCACCTCTTCACCTTCAGAAAAAATGACACTGAAACATTCCAAGCGGATGAGAATCTATACTATTTTTACAGCTCTTAAGTGACAAGATTGCACAACCCCATTCTCCCTGCACCACATTTCATTGTAATAATTTGCAGCTAGGAAATTTTTCTTTGCATCGAAGCCAAGGGCTGTGATGAGGTTAATCCTATTTCCTCCTTGCTGGTCTTCAGTTCAGGATGGGTAACAGCATCCTTTGTAAAATTTTCTCACACACTTGGAAGCTATAATTATGTAAATCTTCAGGTTTCTCTTTTCCAATCTGAATAACCTTTCTTCATACCTATCTGTTACATTGTTTTCAAATGTCATCATCTTCATGGTAATCGTCTCTCAAACATGAGGTTCTCAAACTTGTCTGCAAGTTGGAATCACCTGGAGAGCTTCAAAAACTACTGGAGCCTGTGTCCCACCTCTAGAGATTGTTATTTAATTGTCTGGGTATGTCCTGAACTCTGGAATTTTGAAAAGATTTCCAAATGATTTGAAATTGTGGACAAGTTTTTGAACCCCTGTCTGAACCTGCTACTGGCCTGTTCTCCTCCTCTCCTTCCTCCTTGGTAATAGAACTTCAAATAGCAGCGCCAGATTAGCAGTCATAATCAGGGAACAGTAATTTCCATCCCTAAGTACCATTAAAATCATCTGTAGAGCTTTGACATTAGGAATGCCTGGATCCCACCAACAAATTAGAACAGTTAGAGGTGGGACTAGGGAACCTTGTGAAGTCGCTCAGTCGTGCCCGACTCTTTGCGACCCCATGGACAGTAGCCTGCACCAAGCTCCTCCATCCATGGGATTTTCCAGGCAAGAGTACTGGAGTGGGTTGCCATTGCCTTCTCCAGGGAATCTTCCCGACCCAGGGATTGAACCCAGGTCTCCCGCATTGTAGACAGACGCTTTACTGTCTGAGCCACCAGGGAAGACAGGGAACCTTAATTTACCTTTAAAAATGTTCTCCAGGTGCTTCTAATGCATTACCAGGGTTGGGAGCCATTGGTGACAAGTCAGTGGTTCTTAAAGCATTTCCCTAAGATCAGCAGTACCAGTATCACTTGGGAACTTTAATAAAATCCTCAGGTCCTAACCCAGGCTGACTGAATCAGAATCTCAGGCGAGGTGCGGGGTAGGGGCAGGGGACGGGGCGGGGGATGCGATGAGTGGTGTTTTAAGTCCTCCAGGTGACTCCAGTGCTCGTTGAAGTTTGACAAACACGAGTCTAGTAACTAAGCCAGTTACCACGAACTTGGTCCCTAATTTCCCAGCCTCACAACACACGGCCATGTGACTCAGCTCTGGCCAATGAGACCTAGTAGAGGTCTGGGAAGAGGTGGCTTCTGGGAAAGCTCTTACTTTCTTGATGCTGGAGGACTGACAAGGCTGGCGGTATTGTCTTCTTCATCCTTCCTTGCCATCTTGAAGGTAGGAGGCCCCTGGCACTATAGCTGCCATTTGGGGGGCTGCAAGGCAAGCAAACCCAAGGAAAGCCCAAGAGAATCTCATAGATCTTGCTCCTGGTTATAGTACATTGCTAACCAATACCAGCAGTAACCCACTTCCATACTTGTAGTTATGGGAAATATAAATTACTACTTATTTAAGCCATAGGAGGATTTTACAGTGGTTGCAGCAGAACACTATCCTAACTGATAGAGAATCAGATCTCCCAGTACTATCTACTTGGAGAAAACTCAGAATTGGATCCAATATTGATACTTGGAGCTAATGCTAAATTTAAAGGACTGTCACCTAAGTTTAAAGGATTGTTGCCTTCTATTTAATTCTAAACATTTCCAGCTACATATCAGCATTACACAAAAGAACTTATTTTAAATGATTCCTGAAGCTCACCCTGATGTTCTGAATTGGAATCGCCCAGATTTGTGCTGGGAAACTCTACAACTTAACAAGTTAACTTCTGCTCCCTGCTGGCCCCAGTCCCCACGTGGTGGCTGAGACTACGGTGAGGCAGAGAGTCCAGGGGTGAATTTTAAAGAGGTACTCACTCCCAGAGTGGTTGCCCCTGAGAGTGAGTGCCCGCTTAAATTTTGTGCCCTAGGCACCTCATTTGTTCTCACCCTATTGGCTACTCTGATTCAGATTAGATACATTGACAGGTACTGCCTGTCTTTAAGAGGCAACCCCAAATAATCCTTTATACAAAACCATCAGCTAAATCAACTGAATTGTCTAATTTTGCAGCAGTGGTGGTTCCAGCATCATAAAGACACATACGTTTATTTACGTAAGTTATGCCACAGTTTAATTTCAGTTTGGGGTCTGCATCTCAGTGTCAGGCGACACCCGTTCCTTCTGAGTTGAGAAATAACCATAGAGCTGATTGTCTCCGCCCCTGTTCACCCACATGGAAACAGAAACGTGATCTTGTGAGAGAAGAATTTAATTAAGTGAGTCAATGGGTGTTGGATAGGCGTGGTGGAGGCAGAGTCCAGGACTGAGGTCCTCCTCTAGCTACAAAGCACTCAAGTATCGGTGACTAGAATTAAAAGTGGAAACTAGTAGGTGTTTGTAAAAATATGTGTCAAGCTTGGCTATTCCTGGTTTCCCAAAAGCGTTTTAGGACACATATATGCTGCGGTCTCCCAGAAATAGAAGTGTGGGTAACTCAACCCAAAGCTGTGGTTCCTGTGCGCTGCCTGCTTTGATGGTGCGTCAGCAGAATGCACGGTGAGGCATTTGAGTGGCCTGACACTCGGCAGCTTCCTAAGGATGTCTCCTGAGGGTGAGCAGGGAGGGAGGGACGCCGACTGGGCGCAGGAAGGGAAGTCACACGTGACTTTGGTTGAGACAGAGCCTCCGGACTGAAGCTAAGATGGATGTGTTTCAGTCCACGTTTCATGACTCTCGCTTTTGATTTCATAGGTGTTGTACTGATGGCAACAGCTGGTGGCTTGTAGCCGGAGAGCCCTAACCAAGTGAACTATAAAAGGGCCCTCTGTCACATCCGCCTGCCTGCTGCAGAGGTGGCCTTAGATTACCTGTCATCTTAGTGTGGCTGGTAGGCACCCCAGTACCGACCTGGCAAATATTTAACAAGTAGTTGCTAAAAATAATGACTGTACTTCCCTGCCTGATGTACACTAGAGACTCCAGCTGAGTTCTCTCGGTGTGATTGTCTGAGATTTATGGCAGCAGGATTAGATGTCCTCTTTCTTGCTGCGGAAAGGGATTAGTTACAATTCTACCTGTGAACAGGAGTTGAGTAACGGCTGTCTTGAGGCTACTTCCCAGTTTCCTGTTCTGACAGTCTTGAAGTGGGCAAGGTAGCACTCAGCAGCCACTGGCAAACTGAGACTGGATTAAGTCAACACTCGAATGTGTCAGAGGGTTTGGAGCGAGCCCAGAATGTGTTTGCTCGCTGGGATGATTGAGAACCCACATGTGGTGCCAGACTCAGCCCGCCCTGCCAGCACCCGGGTGTATCTGTGGTGTTCCCTGAAGCCTGTGCTGCTGATACAGGGGGCCCAGCCGGCTCTGTCTGCAAAGTCACACTCCCAACACAAAGCCTGGATGTTCTGATGAGATGCAGCCAGGCATACAAAGGAAAGAAATGACATGAGGTCTGGGATATGTTTTTACAATATTTAAGAACTTCAGCAGAGAATGAAGAAAGAGAAATAATAAAACGGGCTTGAAAGAGCAACTAGGGCAGAATCATGATTGTTGAATCTGGATTTGGGGTAAATAGGAACTTATCATTCTATTCTTTCTGAGTTTGGGTATTGGAACAGTTTCAAGGTGAAAAATGTGTGTAAAAGGTTAAATTGTCATGATAAAGACTGTGAACATTGTGGTAAGTTAATGCATTTTTTATACACTATTCATTTCTTTCAGGTGACCTCAAGCAACAAGGGGTCAGAACTATGTGGACTTTGATTTGGAATGTCCTTCCTACCCAGCCCTATCCACCTCATGCTTGGGTGCCGGACCCTTGTTTTTCAGTTAAAAATGGCAGGACTGGGGCTCAAGAAATCCGAGTGCAGGTTCGATCTGTTCATTGACAGTGAGAACTTAGATAAGTCACTCGCCTGTCCCAGAGCAGCTTGCCTTCCTCTGAGAACTGGGGCTGAGCCTGTGAGAACAACAGCCCCCCAGGTTCTTGGAAGATCAAGTAAAGTAAGGTACCCTATGAGGTGTTGAGGAAGTGCTGTTAGTGACAAGAAGAGGTCAGGTCAGCATTCCCAGGGCTGTGTGAGAACTGCCCCAGAGGTGTGCTAAAATTCTGATTCTGGGCCTCCACCGCAACCTACTGAATCAGGATTTCCACAGGTGGGGACCAGGAAATGTGTGTGGCCGATTTTGCATTGCAGCCTAGTTGGGGGTGGGGGAGATACTGAATTCAGTACTAATAGTAGAGGGTGTTTCCCACTCTAAAAGCAGAAATAGCTGTTTGGGGGGATTGGTCTTCTTTTGTAGCAAATTATTTTGATGGTTAGGTGCAAGGCCCAGATTTGGGATAATTTCAAGGTGAAAAACAGAAAACCAGAATAAATAAGGAGAGGGGAGTCTGTACAGGTCTGCAAGACTGAGGCCTCTTTAGCCAGAAGTGGAAGGCTTCCCTGGTGGCTCAATCAGTAAAGAATCTGGCTGCAAAGCGGGAGACCCAAGTTCTATCCCTGGGTCGGGAATTTCCCCTGGAGAAGGGAATGACAACTCACTCCAGTATTCTTGCCTGGAGAATTCCATGGACAGAGAAGCCTGGTAGACTACAGCCCATGGCATCGCAAAGAGCTGGACAGGACTGAACAACTAAGCAACAGTCCTAGCCCACTGCAGGAGCCTAGAGTGGGAGAGCCAGCCTTCTCCAGTGAGAGTGCCCAGAGTCTCTCCTGTCTAGGGACCCCTGGGTGGCTAGTCGAGAGAGCAGGGCCACATGTGGGAGGGTGCCCTTGTGGTCCTGACTCCAGGCCTGTGCCTCCTTCACCACAGGCACCTGGGACTAGCTGTCCCCTACGCCCGCAACCACCGCATTGGCCACCCCTCCTCATTCCCCTGCCACACATTCCAGCACTGGTGAGTGTTTGCTCATAAGCCTCCTTCCTCCCACTCTTAGTTCTCTGAGAATTGTTGTTTGTCTCATCTGAAAAGCAACCAAGTCAGTATTTATTAACTGTTTTCAAGGCCTTGTGCTACCAACCTCAGAGGAGACAAACATGAAGAAGAGGCATCTTTTGTCCTTAAGCCACCAGACTTATGTGGGGAAAGAGGAGAGGCTGAGTCGAGCACACAGATAACTCCAACACAAAGGATCTGGCAAGCGCCATAAGAATTGTGTGAGTTGTAAAAGGATCTTGAGGGTGGTCACCTTCAAAAGATTTGACAGAGAAAGTGTGGTATTAGAGGTGGGGCTGGAATGGTAAGTAGGTCTTCTACAGGCAGAAAAGCATGGGGAGAATATCAATATCGGGGGAAGAACAGGAGCAAAAGTATGCTGGTAAGAAAAGGTGGTGTGTGGGGGTGTGTGTGAGTGTGAATGAGTGAATGTGTGTTGTTTAGTCGCTCAGTTGTGTCCAATTCTTTTGTAACCCCATGGACTATAACTCGCCAAGCTCCTCTGTCCATGGGATTGTCCAGGCAAGAATACTGGAGTGGGTTGCCATTTCCAGCTCCAGGGGATCTTCTCAACCCAGAGATAGAGCCCTAGTCTACTGCACTGCCAGGCAGATTTTTTGTCACTGAGCCACCCGGGAAGCCCGTGTGTGTGTGTGTGTGTGTCTGTGTGTGTGTGTGCACGTGCGCACACACCTGGAGAAAAACAAGCAATGATATTTTGGCTGGATCCTGGTCTAAATAGGAGACCAATGGGGCACAGATATAGGCTGGGGCCATTCAGAAGAGGCATTTATTTCAACTTGCTTAATTGAAGGTTTTTGAGAAAAAACCTGATGTGATCCAAGCAGTGGTTTGAGAGCATTGAATTAGTGACCAGCCTGCAGACTGGAGAGTCAGACAGACCAAGCTGCCTATGTGGAGAGGATTGGAGAGTGGTGGCCCTCAGGATGGGGCACAGGGCCACCCCACGGTGGTACCCAGAGTCCAGGAAACTGGAGTTGGGCTGCAGAGGAGATTTCATGAGGTGGTGTTTTAAAAACTCTGGTTAGTCTGAGGTGAGCCACTCTCTGTTCTAGACCTACGGTTGAGGTCTGGAGAGGTCGACGTTCTCCTATCTGACATAAGAAACACAAAATCAAGTTTCCTCCCCAAAGGAACTGACTTTCCACATTGCCAAATTCACCTTCCCCTGACACCTATAGACATTCCACAGAGACCTGCAAAACCAAAAAACCCAACCAGCTGCAGGCCAGAGTATCCTGTCTTCCTTGTGTCTGCAGAACTTCTGAACAGCCCTGCTTGTAGATGATTTTACGAGCATGCAACAGTCTCTCTCCTCCCTCTATGTCCTTCCCCTCCCACAGCTTCTTCCAGATCTCCGTCTCACATGGCTCCACCCTCCAGCTCCAAACCACTGTCTCTCACTTCCACACTGCTGGGACCTTCTGACCACCTCCGTGCCCTCTTGTACTCTCCCTGGACCTGCCCTTTGAGCCACAGATAGACTTCCAGAGCAGTCCTTTTCAGAGTGAAGCAACACTATGTCACTATATTCTTTCAACCCTCCAAGGATACTGCTCTGGCCCCCTTGCCACTTGCACGCCCATCAAACGTGCGCCAGACTCCAGCCTGGTCCTTGCTGTCCCCTCAGCCTGGGATGCTCTCCCTTGCTTTATGGTTTTGTCAGAATGCCACCTCCTCAGAGCCATCTCCTCCTGGAGATGCCCTGTCACTGTCTTATCTATTGACCCGCTTCATGGATCTTTGTACTGGTGATGACGTGTCTGTGCTGTCCATCTGCACCAGCAGGATGTGAGCCCCCTGAGGGTGGCTTTCTGTTTTGCCCATCTTAGTTGGTTCAGGGCCTGGATAAGGGCCAGGTTCTCATATATTTGTCAAATGAATGAATGTGGAGATCTCTCTAGAAAATACTTTCCTTTGGATTTGCTGCTGTTTCTCGGCTCTCATTTCCTTTGGTCCTTGAAGGTTTTGACTTAACTGAGCACCTGGCCATGCCCTGGACCAGCATGGAGCTAGAGGTTTCTCCTCTTCCATCTCATACCACTCTTGATAATTTCCCAGGCTCCCTAAGTAAATACACCCCCAGATTCACCCTTACCCCCCTCCCTTTCCCTCTGCCTTTCCTCCATCTTCATCTCTTATCTCTTTGCAGATGATGGCTTACTGTTTACTTTCAGCCTAGCTCTCTATACATTCCAGTCCTTCCAGTGCCTACTAGACATGATGGTGCCTCATATTTCATTTAAAACTTTTCTTCCTCCTCCTCTTCACTTTTTTACGCAATGTGTGTTACTAGCATTACTATTTCCTGGGCTCCCAATTTAGTTAGAGTCCTTTTTTGCATTCCTCCTTCAGACCTTCTTTCCTATGAGTCATCAGTTCTACTGAATCTTCCTTTGAGATGCCTCTTAGGTCTCTTTAGCTATTTCCATTCGCGTAGCACCCACCCTCGTGTGGTCTCCTGACTAGAACCAGTTTGACCTCTTTGGTGGTTCCTTTCTGGCTCATAGGTCCCTATTTAAGGGCCCCTCCTTTTATATCTGTGCTTCAAGGAGTCGCTCCAGGTTCTGAGCCATCAGCCTCACCTCACTGCATTTCCAGTCCAGCTGTAGCTTCCTGCACTGCCCAAGTCTCCTAACTCTGCGCTTAAATGAAAGCCTAGAAGCCACATAGGCCAGGCCCACTCCTTTCACTGCCTAGACCAGCTCCTAGTACCTCAGTCCAGTCAAAGGCCTCAACCAGGCAAGGAAGTTTGAAGTCACCTCTTCACCAGCACCCCCACCCTTCCTAGTCTCCTCCCCTCGTTCCCAGCTTCAAATAAAAGAATAATTTTTGAAAGAGTTGCTTTAAGCCTTGCTAAGAAATTAATAGCTCTCATATCTGACTCTTAGCGACCCCATGGTCTGTAGCCTGCCAGGCTCCTCTGTCCATGGAATTCTCCAGGAGAGAATACTGGAGTGGGTTGCCATTTCCTTCTCCAGGGGATCTTCCTGACCCAGGGATCAAACCCGAGTCTTGCTTTTCCTGCATTGGCAAGTGGATTCTTTACCACTGTGCCTACTGGGAAGCTCATTTCCTATATAATGAAGACCAAATACCTCATCTTGGAACTCAAATTCAACTATAACCTACCTTTTCAGCCATAAAATTCCTAAAATAGGCCCCAAATGCTTAGAGGAGCTGGGAAGGTAATGGAGATGAGTAACACCCACACTACAGTAGGGAGTGGTGGAGACTGGGCAAACTGGAGAGTATGTGTGCTGTTTAAAGGGGAGAGGGAACCAGCTGCTGCCAAGAGGAAATCTGGGACCTGCTGGTGCCCAATGTTCTGATGATTCAACAGAAGCTAGAAATCTGAATTTTGAGGCAAAGTTTCCTGAGCTTTTAAATTTTGGCTTAAATTTTTTTTTTTTTTGTACAGTGCAAACCATACCTGCTGGCTCAATCCAGCTGCAGAGACACCATTAGAATTCTGCCCTCTGTACCAACAAACCAGCCAAAAGCTCTGAGCCTACACCTGTGAAAATAGTAATACTAGTGATAAACACAACTGACGCGACTTAGCAGCAGCAGCAGTGATAAACAAGTGTTGGAACAGTGTTAAGGATCTATTAGTTCCCAACTGAGACCGCCTCCTTGGTGTAATCAGAATGAAAGAGAATTCAAGTGGTAATAACTTTCTCACTGTGCAAATCAATGGCATTTGCTGCCACGCCTGTGTACAACCTAAAGCCATCCCACCAGTAGCAACAACCCAGTTTGTAAAAGCACAGACACACTATGTCCCAGTCTGGCGTAATGTACACATGCAATGCTTCTTGTAGTAAATAAGTGCCATTTTCAGAGGCTTGAAACAACATTTTTTTTTTTTTAACATTTATTTGTCTGGCTGCACCTGGTCTTGGCTGCGGCACGTGGAGTCTTTAGTTGCAGCAAGTGAGATCTAGTTCTGAGACCAGAGATGGAACCCTGGTCCCGTACTTTAGGAGCGGGGAGTCTTAGCCACTAGACCCAGGGAAGTCCTGAGACAACATTCTTTAAAGAATCTGTGTTCCAAACGTTTGTTTATCAGGGTCTTTTTTTTCCACCCAAGACGGAGCACACGTTCCCCGGAAACAGAGATATAAATAGGACCACAGAAGCAACACTGCAGATGGATTACTTTACATTTGCAATGAAAAAGAGTGGCCAAGAAGGCTGTTGCAAATGTATGGTGTGACGTATCAGCCCCACAAACTTCCTTTGCCCCTAGTGGCTCCTGGTCTGAAATAAACCTCTGGGAGTCAGGCGTTGGCAAGGAGGCAGAACAGACAGAGGGTGGGGTGTGGTGGTGGAGGAGAATGTTTGACAGGACATAGAGTTTGTGAAGACCCTGAAGGGAAGGTGTTGGCTTTCTAGCCATACTCCCTGGACTTGTCCCAGGAATGGCCCTTCTTTGAAGCTGGGGGCCTTGGAGTTTGGCCAGAAGTAAGGAAGGGGAAAGCATGAGTTTGGGGAGCATACGTCCAGCTGTCCTGGGGCCAGAGAGCATCACGGGAAAGTACAGTTTTCCTCCCTGAACTAGTGCAGTGAGTTTGGGAGGGTAAGCAGGGAACCACATGCGGAAACCTCTTCAGTCGGAGGTCCCTCTCAGCTCCCCACTCCTTTCTCCCTGCCCTGCCTTTCCCTGGGAGCTGGCTGGAGACGTTTCCTTTACCTCGTATTTCACTCCTTCTCCACAAGTTCAGTAAATGGAGCTGACTGTACCCCAGGGGACTCCTAGCATCTCCTTAGTCTCCAGGGAGATGCCTCCTGAATGAAAGGATCTAAAAAGACACACACACACTTATTTATACACATGCCTTCCTGTTCTCTCAAGCCCCAGAATAGTTCCTGCTCTGGGCTCCCACACTCAACAGCCTCATTATCTACTCAGAATTTTTTTTCTCCTTCCTCATACCATTGCCTCTGCTTCCACCCCCCACTCCAAACACACACACACACACACACACACACACACACACACACACAGAGACACAAATAAATACATACACTTCCCAATGTCATCTGTGAGGGCTAGGAAAGCTACTGAGGAGAGAGAAGTAGTTAGAGCTTCACCCATCTTGCAACTTTATCTCTGCCTTACTGTGGGACACTGAGAAAGCTGTTCCCAGAAGTATGGAGGGCACATTGTTTTCCTTTCCCCTGTTCTCTCCATTCAATTTCATTCCCATTGATGAGTGAGCCCGTAACTCATTTTAAGTTTTCTTTTCTTTCTTTTTTGGACCGTGTTGGCCCATGGGATCCCAGTTCTCCCCTGCATTGGAAGCGCAATGTCCTAACCACTGGACTGCCAGGGAAGTCCCCTCAAGTCTTCTTTTCAAACCTAACTTTCTCAGTCAAGACTACCACAGACACTTGCCACCTCTGTCTCCTCCTCTCCCCTCCCACCTCCCCCACAGTCATCATCCCCCTGCCCTCCTGCCTCCATGCTCCCAGCCTCCTAGTTTGGGAGACTGTGTCTTGCTTTTCTATTTCTGCCGTTGATGAGATGCAGTTCTAAGGATAAGATACCACAAGGTGCTCAAAATGTCAGCTACATTGGTTTGTAAACAGTATTTTAGTTACATTTCCAAGTAATATGCTGAATATTTTTCTTCAACCTCCGAACCCTTTCTCAGGTGAAGCATTCTAAACTGTAATGTAGCAGTCCCAATTGTTAATCTGAAAAGTGCAATGAAACATTACAGGCATATCCAGAAGTCTGGAAACGCAGATAAAATTTTATGTTTTCTCATGTTAACAATTAAATACACTATTTTAAAAGAGAGCGATTCTTCATCTGAAATGTAGTTGAAAACAAAAACATATTGAACATTATGTAAAATGTAAATACTCAGCTTTAAAACGTAAGTTTCTTCCATGCTTTCTGATTTTACAAACACTCCATATCACACCCTGTAATTAAAAAACCTTAACAAGTGGACACTATACTGGGTGTGCGTTCCCTTACAGTCTTCTGAGCTAATTGGATTAATAGAGCTATTTATCAACACACAAACCTTCTCGTGAGGATGACCAATTCAAATGCGGAGTAAGCTTCTAATGTATTTATCAGAACCAGCCAGAAATGAGGATGATTTTGAGTTTTGCATTTTAATGAAATCCTGGAGCCTCCAATGAGAAGCAGATTAGAAAGGTTCATAGTGTCCTGTTTCTCCTTTTCTCTAAAAATAGATTTCTTATTACATAAATATTCTCTCTGTATGACACAATAAATCTAAATAAGTTTGAGAGAACTTTTGCTCAGAATCCAGTCACCTCAGCACAGCTGACTTTTCATTTGAACCTGCTCCCATGCAGCCCTTGTAAAAAACTGCCATGAGTTCATTCTCCCATTTTCAGTTCATACCATCTCAGAGGCATGTTCCATGTTCTGTGTAGTCTAATTTAAAGTTTAATTACTATACCAAATTTTAAATTATTCCCTTGCTGTTGAACATCTATTTTGCAATCTTTTTTATAATAATTAATGTAGCAGCTAATCGTTGTTCATTTGGATTTTTTTCCTTCTGGGTTGTTTCTTCAGAATACATTCCAAGAAATAGGATAAAAGGTCAAATGACTGGATGTGAATCGGTTTTGATTTTACCCTTTGACCAAGGGGCTCTGAGAGCCCCTACTCATGGACTCCCACCTCTTCCATCAGAGATGGATAGTTATCCATCAGAGGTTTATCAAATGGTTGCTGTTCCGCTACTAGAATGCTGGGACAAGGTCATGGTCCATTTCAGGAAAACGTAGGCTTAAATATTATGAACTTTAACCCATATGAACACGTTATATGTTATTACATGATTCTCAACAAGGAGCATCACTAACTCTGAAGGGAAAAAGAAAACAAAAAAATCCCATGACCAAGTAGTGACATTTAAAGAGTTGTCTGCCCCTTTAATAAGTGTAAAATGGTTCTCACTGTTGTTTTAATTTGCATTTCTTTTACATTAGTGAAATTGAATTTGTTTCATTATATTTATCAGTTATTAATATTTCCTTTTGAATGTAGTATTTATTTCTTTCCCCAACTCATTTACTATAGTAAGGACCTGATATTTTTATATGAATATCCTCTAGAATATAGGTTTTAAGCCTTTTTAATATATGCCAACAATATTTTCCAGTTTTTTTTTCTCTTTAATGTAATTCTAAAGTTGTGCTATTGAACTATGTCCACCTCCAATTCTCATACAAGTGCTAAAGAAAGCATTGGACATTTTTTTTTTTTTGGCTCAAATGGCAGGTGCAAATCCCTAACATACATGCTTTGAGAGACAATGATACAAAAGTGTCAAATGTTGGGATTTTTACAATATGCCAGCTATAAATAATGGAAATATCTTTGGTGAATTCTGAATTCATGTAGTAACTCATTTTGGGGGAGGAGTGTACCACATAAACAGAATAATCAATTAAAATAGATTGAGATTTCAAGGAATCTCAGTGCAGGTAATAGGATCAGGGCCTTTGAAATGTGGAGAGGCAGGGGCTGGGCTTTCCAGGGTTGGTGAGAGAGGGATCTATAGAATGGTATGGACATTCAGTGAAAGGCGGACTGAAAAGAACTGAGGTGAGAGGAGTTTTCTTGTCTCTGGCCTTCCCCATTCTCTTCCCCTTACCCCATTTTGATCCCTGGATTGGAGTTCCATAGGAAGTTGTTTGCAATTATTTTTGGTGTCTCCTTCAGCCTCTCTTTGCTACATTCTTTCCCACACTCCTCCCACTCCTTTTCTCCTTTGGCAGGATAGCACTATTACAATGGGATCGAACTGGGGCAGGCCCTGCCCTTGATTCTTGTTTGACTCTTGCCAGTTTACTCTCTGAGCCTTAGTTTCCTCATCTGTAAAATGGAGATAATAATAGTACCTATTTCTGGAAGGCTGTTGTGAAAATTAAAGGAGAATGCGTTTGAATGCATAATATAGTTATGGTGGGCTATTTTATTGTTCATAAACATTCGGTGCTCCTTCCTGGAGGAGGAGAAGATTTCTCAATTCTAGTGATATTAGTCTTGGCCAGGAGGGCCAATTTAGCCAATACAATATGAATGAAGGTGAGTTATGACATTTTGAGACAGAAAGTTAAGAGCCACTGTTTGCCATGTTCCCTTTTCTCTCTGCCATAACAACCAACAATGTTCTAGACAGCAACTATTCTGAAACTTTGTCTCAAAGTAAAGAAAATGTAGAATAGTGACAACCCAGCATGCAGTGGACATGCAGCATGAGTAAGAAAGAAAACCACGTTGTAAGCTATAAGCCACTGAGCTTTGGGGGTTGCCTGTTATTAGAACATAACCTAGCCTGTGTTCACTGATGGACACAGTATCCAGCTTATTTTAAGAGCTCATATAATGTCTGGGAAGCTGTAAGCCAATTCCAGTGTTCACATAGTCCTGGAAGACATTTGAGTTCTGTACAGCTAAAGTGTCCTTGATGTCACCTCGTAACAGAACTTCAAAATACATGAAGTGAAAATTAACAGAAATGCAAAGAAAAGTAGACAAATCCACAGTTATGGTCAGATTTCAATACTACTATCTCAATAATCTATTGAACAAGTAGACAGAAAAGGATATAGACTATTTGAACAGCAATCAACTTGATCAAATTGACATTTATAGGCTATTCCACCCAACAGTAGCAGAATACACATCCTTCTCAAGTGCACACAGAATAATCATCAAGAAAGACCATATTCAAGGCCATTTAACAAGTCTCAGTTCAAATCATTCAGAAGATATTCTCTGACTACAAGGTAAATTAATTAGAAATCAGTAACATATCTGGAAAATCCCTAAATATTTGGAATTATGCTACACATAAACCTATGCATCAAAGAAGAAACAAGAAAATTAGAAAACATCTTGAACAGAATTAAAATGAAAGCACAACATATCAAAATTTGTGGGACATAGCCAAAGCAGTACTTAGGGGGAGATCTCTACCTTTAAAGACTTCTATTAGAAAAGTAGAAAGGTATAAATCAATAACGCTTTCAACTTAAGCTACAAAAAAGAAAACTTTAACCAAAGTAAGCAGAAGGAAAGACAATAAGACCAGAAATTAGTAGAATAATGAAACCGAAAGCTAATTTTTTATAAAGATTAATAAAACCAATAGAGAAGAAAGAAGAATGTTAGAAACCAAAGAGGGGACATTATTATAGATTATATAAATATCAAAAGCTTAATAAAGTAATATGAACACCTTTGTTAATAAATTTGGCAACTTACGTGAAATGAAAAAGATCCCTTAAAAGACTCAGTCAACATTGATTCAAGAAGAAATGGAAACCTGCTTAGCTTCATTAAAGAAATTGAATTCCTACTATATATTTAAAATATTAAAATTAGGCCTGGGAATTCCCTGGTGGTCCAGTGATAAGGACTTTGCTTTCACTGCTGCTGCCCAGGTTCAATCCCTGGTGGGGTAACTAAAATCCCACAAGCTGCCTCACTCGATCAATAAATAAAAGTTAGGCCCAAATCTGGGCCTAGCAATAGATGCAAATAACTCTACTGGTAAATTTCACCAAACATTTAAAGAAAAATAGTATCAATTCTACCTAAACTCCCTCACAAAACAGAGGAGGAGGGCAAATTTCCCAACTCATTTTAAGAAGCCAGCATTACTGACAGCTTGTTAAAAATATTATAAGAGCACTGACCAGTATCCCTCATGAATGTATATGTAAGGATCCTTAGCAAAATATTAGCAAATTGAATCCAGCAAGATTAAAAGGAGACCCTGTCACGATCCAGTAAGATTTATCTCAGGAAAACAAGATTGATTTGAAATTCAAAAATTGATCAATATTTATTATTAATATGGTGATTGTTAAATTGGGCTTCCTTGGTAGCTCAGATGGTAAAGAATCTGCCTGCAGTGCAGGAGAACCCAGGTTTGATCCCTAAGGAAGATCCCCTGGAAAAGAGAATGGCAACCCACTCCAGTATTCTTGCCTGGAGAATTCCATGGACAGAGGAGCCTGGTGGGCTACAGTCCATGGGTCGCAAAAAGTTGGACATGACTGAGCAGCTAACACTTTCACTTTTCCATATTAACAAAATAAAGGATAATATGATCATCTTAATAGATACAAAAAAAAATCATTTGATAAGTGATTCATTTATGACAATCTCTCAGCAAATCAGGAGTAGAAAGGAACTTCTTACACCTGAGCTAAAAAAAAAAATCTACAGAAGTCTGCAATTAACACCATACTTAATCGTAAAAGATTGGACGAGACAACATGGGGAAAAAGTGTTCTGAAGCTTTCTTCAGAAAGATTTCTTAAAACAAAGATAAGGGGGGAAAAAAATTGAACCCATCGAAATGAAAAACGTCTGCTCTTAAACAAAAGCAGAAAAGCCACAGACTGGAAAAAAATATTTGCAAAATAGACATTAAATCAAAGACTAGTACCCAGAATATATGAAGTACGTGTATAGCTCAGTAGTATGAAGATTTAGTTCAGTTCAGTCGCTCAGTCGTGTCCAACTCTTTGTGACCCCATGAACCACAGCATACCAGGCCTCCCTGTCCATCACCAACTCCCAGAGTCTACCCAAACCCATGTCCATCGAGTCAGTGATGCCATCCAGCCATCTCATCCTCTGTCGTCCCCTTCTCCTCCTGCCTTCAGTCTTTCAGGGTCTTTTCAAATGAGTCAGCTCTTCACATCAGGTGGCCAAAGTATAGGAGTTTCAGCTTCAACATCAGTCCTTCCAATGAACACCCAGGACTGATCTCCTTTAGGATGGACTGGTTGGATCTCCTTGCAGTCCAAGGGTCTTCTCCAACACCACAGTTCGAAAGCATCAATTCTTTGGCACTCAGCTTTCTTTATAGTCCAACTCTCATATCCATACATGACTACTGGAAAAAACACAGCCTTGACTAGATGGACCTTTGTAGCAAAGTAATGTCTCTGCTTTTTAATATGCTGTCTAGGTTGATCATAACTTTCCTTCCAAGGTGTAAGCATCTTTTAATTTCACTGCTGTAGTCCCCATCTGCAGTGATTTTGGAGCCCAGAAAAATAAAGTCAGCCATTGTTTCCACTGTTTCCCCATCTATTTCCCGTGAAGTGATGGGACCAGATGCCATGATCTTAGTTTTCTGAATGTTGAGCTTTAAGCCAACTTTTTCTCTCTCCTCTTTCACTTTTATCAAGAGGTTTTTAGTTCCTCTTCACTTTCGGCCATAAAGGTGGTGTTATCTGCATATCTGAGATTATTGATATTTCTCCCAGCAATCTTGATTCCAGCTTGTGCTTCCTCCAGCCCAGTATTTCTCATGATGTGCTCTGCATATAAATTAAATAAGCAGGGTGACAATATATAGCCTTGATGTACTCCTTTTCCTATTTGGAACCAGTCTGTTAGTCCACGTACAGTATGGAGATAAAACAATCCAATAAAACAAGGGGCAAATTATTTGAACTTTACAAAAGAAGATATATGAATGTCCAGTAAACCCATGAAAAGATGGTTCATATCCTTAGTCTTCAGGGAAGTGCAAAGTAAAACCACAATGAGTCACCACAACTTATTCATTTTAAAGGCTAAAATTAAAAAGACCCAAAATACCAACTGTTGGCAAGGATATTGAGCACCTAGAGCTGTCATACATTGCTGGTGGATGGAAACAGAAAATGCTACAACAGCTCTGAAAAATAATTGGGCAGATTCTTAAAAAAGTTAAGTATATACTTACCATACAATCCACCTATGTCATTCATAAGTATTTACCCAAGACAAACGAAAGGGTGTATATATCTATATATGAATGTTTTTAGCAGATTTATTCATAGTGTCACAGCTGCAAAGGAACCAAATGTCTATCAATGGATGAAATGATAAATTATAAAATATCTATACAGTGGAATATTACTCAATTATTGAAAGGAATTAGTAATGCATGCAACAGTATCAATGATCTCAAATAGTATGCTGAGCAAAAGAAACTAGACATAAAAGAGTAAGTACAAGCTGTATGATCCTATTTATATGAAAGTAGAGGAAGGAGAAATCTAATCTAGTTACAGAAAGCACACTAGTAGCTGCCTGAAACTAGGGGTTGTGGATCTAGGAAAAATGGACTACAAAAGAGTACAAGGGAACATTTTAGGGTGATGAAAATGTGCTGTTTCTTGACTATGATTGTGGCATGATTGTGCACACTTGTTTAAACTTATTAAACTATAACTTAAATTAGGCACATTTTAAGGAAATTATATCTCAATACTTATTTTTCGAAAAGTTAGAACTATCTAACTTTTCTTTAAGGGCACACACAGTGAACTCGTTAGCCTAGGCTGGAAACTTAGCTCCAACTCTTTATTAGTGATGTAAACTTGGTGAAGTTGTTTAATCTCCCTTAGCCTCCATGTCATCATCTGTAGCATCAACATGATATTACTAGTACCTACCTCACAGAATTGTTATAGGAATTAAATGAATGAATATACAGAATGTGCTTAGATCAGACAGCAAATATAATATTGTTTTCTTGGTCACATGACTATCCATAGAAAGGCACAAATATTTCAAAAATGAAATATTTTTACTCCCTCTGTTGGTTTATTTTTCTTCCGTTGCTCCTTATTCATCTCCAGTATCAACCATGGGATGATAAGCATAGTGGGTACTTAATAAATGTTTTTTTGTGGATGAACTATTTATTTAATGAATAAGCACTTAATCAACATATTACATAAAATATACTTAGTGATACAGAGCTCCTGTTTAGAGTAATGAAAAAGTTTTGGAAGTAAATACTGGTGACGGTTGTACAATATTGTGAGTGTAGTTAATGTGCCTCTGAATTTCATGGTTAAAATGGCATATTTTGTTATGGACCTTACCACAATAAAAGAAAAACTCTTAAATACCTAATGAAAAAGAACACACAGCTTTGGATTTTAGCTTTGCAAAGGCTACAAATAACCTCAGAAGAGTCACTACAGTTGTTTTGTCTGTGGTTAAAATGTGGAGGAAAATGTTTACTGTGAAGGCCTTTAAGGTCTGGAGATGGGGATGTTTGTGAACATCTCGAAGAAAAAGAGGTGGAGATTGGGTCCATCACAGGGTGCATTAAGAACCAAAAATCTTGATCTATCAAGCATTTGTCTAGTAACATAAAATTTCCACCAACTAAACTACAGCTTGCTTCTCACACAAAACCTATAAAAATATAAAAGAATTAGCAAAAACCTATTGGCAAAATTATGGATTGAAATCTTGAGTTCTGGTGTTAAGTGATTTTATGATTAGCATTCTTCTTCTTTAGAACTTTTTTTAACATGATTTGCTTGCATCCCTTGAACACCTCTATGCTGCTGCTGCTAAGTCGCTTCAGTCGTGTCCAACTCTGTGCGACCCCATAGACGGCAGCCCACCAGGCTCCCCTGTCCCTGAGATTCTCCGGGCAAGAACAGTGGAGTGGGTTGCCATTTCCTTCTCCAATGCATGAAAGTGAAAAGTGAAAGTGAAGTTGCTCAGTCGTGTCTGACTCTTAGCGACCCCATGCACTGCAGCCTACCAGGCTCCTCCATCTGTGGCATTTTCCAGGCAAGAGTACTGGAGTGGGGTGCCATTACAGTGATTTTGTTGAAGTGGTCATTTTTTAGGAAATGTCAAAATGACAGCTTGAAAATATCATTTAGTTTATTTAGACACTTCTAAAGCACATGGATGGAGAAATGTTTACTTTATGGATACTTACATCCTCTTCCTGGGGAAGGCAATGGCACCCCACTCCAGTACTCTGGCCTGGAAAATCCCATGGACAGAGGAGCCTGGTGGGCTGCAGTCCATGGGGTCGCTAAGAGTGGGACACCACTGAGTGACTTCACTTTCCTGCATTGGAGAAGGAAATGGCAACCCACTCCACTGTTCTTGCCTGGAGAATCCCAGGGACAGGGGAGCCTGGTGGGCTGCCGTCTATGGGGTTTCACAGAGTCGAACACGAATGAAGCGACTTAGCAGCAGCAGCAGCACATCCTCTTCCTCCTCTTGATGGAAATTACCTAAGAATTCATGTCCTGGTGTCTAAAATAATTAAAATTGCAAATACAGAAGAAAAACAGTTTTAATGGTCAAATTAGTTTCAACTAGCAAGGTCCATCTAGTCAAGGCTATGGTTTTTCCTGTGGTCATGTATGGATGTGAGAGTTGGACTGTGAAGAACGCTGAGTGCCAAAGAATTGATGCTTTTGAACTGTGGTGTTGGAGAAGACTCTTGAGAGTCCCTTGGACTGCTAGGAGATCCAACCAGTCCATTCTGAAGATCAGTCCTGGAATTTCTTTGGAAGGAATGATGCTAAAGCTGAAACTCCAGTACTTTGGCCACCTCATGCGAAGAGATGGCTCATTGGAAAAGACTCTGATGCTGGGAGGGGATTGGGGGCAGGAGGAGAAGGGGACGACAGAGGATGAGAAGGCTGGATGGCATCACTGACTCGATGGACGTGAGTTTGAGTGAACTCTGGGAGTTGGTGATGGACAGGGACGCCTGGCGTGCTGTGATTCATGGGGTCTCAAAAAGTCGGACAGGACTGAGCGACTGAACTGAACTGAATACACATAAAAGGAGTAGGCTGAAAGTGTTCAAGGAAAAGGGAACAGTTTATACAAAAGCCCTGAGGAGGGAAAGAGCTGGGCTGGTCCCAGGAACTGAAAGGACAGGAGGTTTAAGCTCTGTGGGCGAAGGAGAGAAGGGAATGAGATAAGCCTGGAGGGGCTAGCGAAAAGCCACATCATGTGTGGCCTTGTAGGTCGTAGTAAGAAGTTCTTAAAATTTCACTTTCTAACTGGGTGAAGAGATGCAGGTTGAGGTGAAGGTGGTAAGAGATGTGTCAGAGAAATCAGTCTCAAGGCTAGGTGTTAGCTTAGACCAAAGTGGTAGAAGAGGAATATAGAGAAGTTCATTTAAGATTTTTTTGTGAAGGTAGAAACCATAGAGCTTACATATGGATTAGACGTAGGGGACCAGGGAGAGGGAGAGGCTTCCAGCTGGCACAATTACGTGAAACTGAATATACCATTGACTGGGCTGGGAAGACTGGAGGAGGACAGGTTTAACTGGGAGAAGTTGAAAGAGAATCAGGAGTTTGACTGAGGCTGTGTTGGGCAAGAAGATCCAACCAGTCCATCCTAAAGATCGGTCCTGGGTGTTCATTGGAAGAACTGATGTTGAAGCTGAAACTCCAATACTTTGGCCACCTGATGCGAAGAGTTGACTCATTTGAAAAGACCCTGATGATGGGAAAGATTGAGGGCAGGAGGAGAAGGGGATGACAGAGGATGAGATGGTTGGATGGTATCACCGACTCAATGGACATGAGTTTGGGTAAACTCCGGGAGTTGGTGATGGACAGGGAGGCCTGGCATGCTGCAGTTCATAGGGTCACAAAAAGTCGGACACGACTGAGTGACTGAACTGAACTGATGTTGTGTTTGAGATGAATGAGAGAGATTGAGAGAGAAATGTCAAGTAAGTAATTATTTGTACCATCTAGAGCCTACTGGATATATGGTCGATCAGTGTATATTAACAGTATTTAATGATATGTTAGTGGGACTCTGTATTTTAGGGATTGAAGAGGAGAGGGTAAGAAGATAGAGAAGGAATGGAGAAAGGAAATAGAAAGGAAAGCAGGAGGTGCAATGTACCAGAGGTCAAGAGAAGAAATGGTCAGCTGAGAAGTGTGCAGCTCAAAAGCCACTGAGAAGTGTAAGGAGAATAAAGTGACTATTAGATTGGCCAACACCAAGGTCACTGGAGGCCTTAACCAGTTCAATTGGAGAGCATGACAGAGCTGAGCAATTTGAGACAGTATAAGCAGATAGCTCTTGAGGGAGATTCAGAGAGCACATAAAAAGGAAATTCAAGAGGAAGAGACTGATTAGGGGAAGGGATATGGGGTGGAGATGAACTAAGTTTTTAGGTGTGGAGAGCTTCGGGTAACTGTGGAACATCTAAGTGAAAATATCATACATAAGGCTAAATGACTTGAGAGGGAACTTTGGAACCAAGTATGTGCAGCCAAAGCTGGGGAGCAGGCATCTCTGGCCCAGATGCCCTTTTAACATACCCTGTCCCCTTATACAGTCCATGTTCAAGGTCCTGATGTAAAATAGGAGACTTAGCATCTTATTTCTCTTCTAGACCTAAGTCTTGGGAGACTATCGATGAACTCATCTAGTAACCACTGGCTCTTTCCTCTCTCCATAAGCCACCCTAGTCCTTTCTGTGACCCTTCTTCTTTTTTTTTTTTTTTTAAGTGAAATTTCTAGAAGTAGCATTTCTGGGCCACAAGATACATATTGATCTGACATGTCAGAGGCATGATCGTGGGAGGTTGGAGATAGCTGAATGAGATATGCTGTCTCTCTCTGTTCCTGCTCTGAGTGGTACCCTTACTTCTGCTTGGTTTCTGTAGTCTTTGCTAAATAAATAATAAATCTTCCTCTTTTTTTAGTCAGTAAGTGTGGCCTCTCGAGCCATTCAATGGCCCAAGACTTTCTTTCAGTGTTGCGAAGGAGAGAATAGCTATGAAAATTAGAGGAAGTGGGAGGATTTTTGGAAGTGGAGCCCATTATGTATGATTGCTGAGAACTTTTCTCAACACTTTGGTTTAGACTGTGTTTTAAGATTCCTCATGGGACCTCTTTCTTGTGAGAGTTGCATACAGGTTTATTTTACAGGCTTCTTTTCCTTTTTTCAAAATAACTTTAACATCCACCTACTCAAATAAGCTACCCGTCTTACATGAAATGACTCATTTGTCAATACTAAGTGCAGAAGCCAGTGTGGAGGCTGACTGTTTCATCAAGAACACAAAGTGTATTGTATTTCAGCTTAAGCATGTCAAGTAGTGAACTTTTTCTTGTTCTTAGGACATCCTTTGACTTACACTTGAGCTCTCAGTGTCCTGAGAGAGACGGTGGTGGTGGTGATGGTGGTGTCACTCAGTCATGTCCTGCTTTTGCAATCCTGTAGACTATAGCCTGCCAGGCTCCTCTATCCATGGGATTTCCCAGGCAAGAATACTGCAGTGGGTTGCCATTTCCTTCTCCAGGGGATCTCCCAACACAGGAATTGAACCTGGGTTTCTTGAATCACGGGCAGATTCTTTACTCAGAGCTACAAGGGAAGTTCAATGAAGAGGAGACAGGGACACGAAATGGGCAGAATGTAATAGAGATAGATGATTTATGGTGCATCAAGAAAGGACTATCTCATTGTATTCATTATTGTAGTATTGTCCTAGGGTGATCATAACAAAGTACCACAAATGGGTGGCTTAAAACAACAGAGATGTATTGTCTCCCAGTTTTGAAGGCTAGGAGCCCCAAATCAAGATGTCAGCAGGACCCTGCTCTCTTCTGAAACCTGCAGAGGAAGTCTTCTTTGCTTCTTTCTGGCTTCCAGTGGTTGGCTAGTGACCTTCGGCATTTACTGGTTTATAGCTGCGTAACTGAACTGAACTGAACTAGTCTCTGCCTTCATCACTATGTGCTTCTGTGTTTGCCTGTGGCTGTGTCTTTCAAGGACACTATTATATTGAATTAGGGCCCACCCTTCTCCAGTATGATCTCATCTTAACTAATTATATCTATTTCCAAATTTTTGTGGCCCTATTTCCAATTAAGTTCACAGCCTAACTTACTAGGGATAAAGATTTCAACCTATCTTTCTTACTTTTTTTTTTTTTTTTGAGGAGACATAATTCATCCCATAATGCTCATGTTCACAGGAAGGAAGATAGGGAGAGGGAAGGGAGGAAGAAAGAAAAGTGATAGTTATGGGTAATACATTGGAAGGCTAATGTTTACAGACCACTACTTCCCTACCCTTTTTTAACAAAAAATTGCTTCTAAGGCCTCTGTTATTTGGGTAAATTGCCCTCTCTTACTTTCTTCTGGTAGAAACTGTTATGTACTGAACAATCTGCTGTTCTTTGCACTAAATTTTGGGCAGTGGTTGTCACTCTGCTGGATATTCCAGATCACCTGGGAACTTGGTAAAAATAAACAGATATCCAGTCTCTATCTTATTTCAATGAGCCTACCTCTGTATTTTCTAAATGGTGCCCTCCAGTCTGAGAACCTTTGGCCTTGGGCGTATATGGCTTGCAGTCTTTCTACCCCAATCTCTGCCAACATCGTGGATGCGTCATCATCCACACAGAAGACTCAGCTAACACCAGACTTTTCCTATCTTGACCTCTTCACCCTCAGTGACCTTCTAGTCCAGGCCTTTCAAGCCAGCCCCTCCCACAGCCACACGGTATACCTCCTCAGCAGTATCACACTAAAGTGTGAAAGCAATGTCTCTTGCCTCCTACTGGCTTCCTACATTCCTTCCTCAGCCCCAGGCCATCTGGTGGCCACTCCCTCTAGCCCATCTTGAAATCTGAGATAGCTCCAGACCGCCTCTTCCCACAGGCCCACATCTGGTCCAGGAGCAATACTCCCCGCCTCTGGCCAGGGAGATGGCCTTCCAGTGCAGCTCAGCGGCCCCCACGACCTCCCATTTGGCCAGAGCTTCTCTTACCAGTCCTTATTCTCTTCAAACTGAAGGAGGCATGTTGGAAGCTCTTCGGGTGCTTTCTTAAATTATCTCTCTCACTTGGTTTGAGAAGAGAGGAGAACCATTCCCTTTCACCTAGGAGAGGGGAGAAGAAAAAGTCAAGGTATTCCAATTTTTAAAAGAAAATGTTTCCCAATTTTTCAACCCCTGTGCTTATACATACTCCAGTTGAGTGGATTTAAGGTCACAAAACCAGTTTGACCCCCCTTTACAAGCCCTGCATTGGTGATATAGCCCCTCATTATAGCACCTATTGTTTTCTTCTCAATCTTTAGGGCTTCAGCCAAAAGGAAAACAGAAAGAGCCCCTACTGAACATCCTGTTTACATACAGCACTGCTCCCTAATTTAGGAAATGGCTAGTTTGTTTGTTAAACGATTTTCACTGGGACCATTCCTTGATCTTAAGGGGACCTTTCCTTAATCCATGCTTCCCTTCACTTTCACCACAGGACATGTCCTGCCTCCCTGCATCCCAGGTTAGATTTCATGGTTCATACTTTCAGTAATTCCCTTGTCTCCTTAACTCCGGGAGTTGGTGATGGACAGGGACACCTGGCGTGCTGTGGTCCATGGGGTTGCGAAGAGTAGGACACAACTGAGCAACTAAACTGAACTGAGCTCTGGGACCTCACTGCCAACAACGCTGTTATATTTCTTTGGCCAACGGGCTCTCTTACTCTCTGCAAGGGCCATTTCAGATCTTCTCCACACTTCTCAATCTCCAAACTCCTGCCCTGATGCTCACTCAGAAAATATCTTATCTTTTATTTCTTAGAGAAAACAGAAGTCATTATACTGTAACACCTTCTCCCTAGCATATTTACCACCCAACTTACATGGGCACCCACAGTGTTCTCTGTCCCTCCTGTTAAAATAGAGGTATTCATACTTTGGTCCAAGACCAATGCCTCTGTCTCTTCTTCAGATCTCATTCCCTCTCACTTTCTTAGGAACCATGTCCATTATCGCTTCTTCATTCTGGATTTCTATGGTATCTGAATATATTAAAGTCTCCCCTAGATTAACAAACCTGCAATAGCTTACATAAAGTAATTACTGTGTATCACTATCGTGCTAAGTACTTTATATATGTAACCTATTTATTTATTTTTAAAAATTTATGTATTTCTTTATTTTTGGCTGCACTGGGTCTTTATGACTGTGCTTGGGCTTTCTCTGGAAATGGCAACCCACTCCAGTACTCTTGCCTGGAAAGTTCCATGGACAGAGGAACCTGGTAGGCTAGAGTCCATAGGGTCACAAAGAGCTGGACACGACTGAACGACTTTCCTTTCACTTCAGTTTGGGCTTTCTCTACTTGCTGTGTGCTGGCTTCTCAATGCGGTGGCCTCTCTTGTTGCCATGCCTATGCTCTAGGGTGTACAGGCGCAGCTGATCCAAGGCATGTGGATTCTTCCCAGACCATGGGTCAAACCTGTGTCCCCTGCATTGGCAGGCAGATTCTTAACCACTGGACCAACTGGGAAGTCCATATACAACTTATTTAGTCATCATATTACCACATGAAGTAGGTAGCCTTTTTAACTCCTTTTTTTTTTAAGAGGAAATCAATTCAGAGAGTACATAACTTGTCCAAGATCATACAGCTGATGGGTAAAGTGGGATTCAAACTGAAGCAGTCTAATCCCACAGGCTTTTCTATTCTCTGGATTCCCTGTTGGTCTGTTTTTGTTGCCTATTGTTTCTCTACATTTTCTTATTTCGTTGTTTCCTCCACGACCTGCTTCTTTTCCCGTCTTGCTCCAATTTTTATTATGACAAATTTGAAATTACAGAAAGCTGCCAGAATAGTGCAATGGGTACCTATATATCTTTTATTGAGATTCACACACATAAATAGGTGTACACAAACAGAGAGAGGCAGTTGCACAATGACATGATTCGAATTTCAATTACCATGGTATACTAACTGTAATTGTGTAAAGTACAAACTTCACTGCCAGTGCTTCAGTCTTCAAATAGCTACATAATTAACAGATGCTTGTAATGACCTGTGACAGTGACCAATCATGACCCGTCTTTCAAATCTGTTCGAATGGTCACTACACATCTGTTACTCAGTTTATGCAGAGATAGCACAGCATACAATTGTATTGCCTCCTTGCCTCTCAGTGATAAATTCACATGACATTTTATAAAAAGGGTATTGACCAAAAAAGATGAAAATGCAAGAAAGAAATGAAAAGTAATAATGCTGAAAGTGAAATTCAAATCAAACATAAATGGAGTTATGCAAGACTTAACTGGGAATATTGACACTGCTACCATTAGATATGCTCTGGAAATGCAGCCAGAGGGACTTAGTGAAGGCAAATCTATCTATCTTCTTAGTGAAGACTAATGAGGAAAGTGGTTGTGATGAAAAGGATGAAGATGTCCCAGGGAAGTGACAGTATCAAACACTTCACATTATAGGAGCGTTTGGAAATATTTCATAACGTTGTAAGTCAAAGAGATGAAAGGCGGCAAACTGACTCAAACTTAGGAGTATGACAATTTGAAAGGCATAGAGAAGATTCTATATAGTTACATGATCAGAAGAACTGTTCAAACTACTCTTCAGTTTTTTATGAGGAAATAAAATACTTTAATCCTCAATATTTCTAGTGTTTTAAATTACAGTACCACTTCATGGCAGATCGAAGGGGAAAAAGTGGAAGCAGTGACAGATTTTATTTTCTTGGGCTCTCAAATCACTGTGGATGGTGACTGCAGCCATGAAATTAAAAGATGCTTTCCCCTTGAAAGGAAAGCTGTGACAAACGTAGATGGCATATTAAAAAGTAGAAACATCACTTTGCCAACAAAGGTGTGTACAGTCAAAGCTATGGTTTTTCCAGTAGTCATATGGATAATGAGAGTTGGTCCATAAAGAAGACTGAGTGCCAAAGAATTGATGCTTTTGAACTGTGGTGTTGGAGAAGACTCTTGAGAATCTCTTGGACTACAAGATCAAACAGTCAATCCTAAAGGAAATCAACCTTAAATATTAATTGGAAGGACTGATGCTGAAGCTGAAGCTCCAATAACTTTGGCCAACTGATGCAAAGAGCCATCTCATTGGAAAAGACCCTGACGCTGGGAAAGATTGAAGGCAATAGGAGAAGGGGGCAGCAGAGGATAAGATGGTTAGATATCATCACCAGCTCAGTGGATATGAATTTGAACAAACTCCAGGAGATAGAAGTGGACAGAGGAGCCTGGTGTGCTGCAGTTCATGGGGTTGCAGAGTCAGAGATGACTTAGCAACTGAATGATAGCATACTCAACAAAAACTGAAAGTGAAAGTGAAGTCACTCAGTCATGTCGACTCTTTGTGACCCCATGGATTGTAGCTACCAGATTCCTCTGTCCATGGGATTTTCCAGGCAAGAGTACTGGAATTGGTTGCCATTTCCTTCTTTTCCTTTTCCTATATTTATAACTGAACATAAGAGTTTATAGTGTTTTGATATAACTGTTTAAAGATCATAGAACAGTGATCATTTCCCCCACTGATCATTAAAAATACTTTTGCACAGTTTCACTTTACACAGTCATTTAAAAAAATTATTTATTTTTGGTTGCACTGTGTAGGCTTTCTCTAGTTGCAGTGAGCAAGGGCTACTGTTCATTGCAGCGTGAGGGCTTCTCACTGCAGTGGCTGCTTTTGTGGCAGAGCACAGGTTCTAGGATAAGTGGCCTTCAGTAGTTATGGCACCTGGGCTTAGTTGCTCTTTAGCATGTGGAATAATCCAGGACCAGGGATCACACCCGTGTCCCCTTGCACTGGCCGGTGGATTTTTATCCACTATGCCACCAGTCTTTTTTTTTTTTTTAAGTGGTCATTTTTGAGTTTTGCACTACCAGGCAAAATGAGGACTGCATATATGTATACATTATTTTTTTTTTTTTTTTGCCTAAACCATTTGATGTCATGATGCTTCATCTTGTAAATATTTCAACATGTATCTCTGTCTCTTAAGAACAAGGACATTCTTCTACATAATCACAACACCTCTCTTACCACTCTCAAGAAGTTTGACATTAATAACATATATTCATTGTGTATTCAAATTTTCCCAACTGTCTGAATAATAGTTTTTGCAGCATTTTTTAATATCTAATGTCTATATAAAGCTCAGACATGGCCTTTAGTTTCCTTTAACCTAGAATAGTTCTGCTGCTTTTGTTTTCTTTTCCTCTCATAACACTGCTATTCTTTACTGAGTTCTGCAGAGTGTCCCACTATTTGTGTGATTATTCTCTCATGCTTAGATTAAGACATTTATGTTCTAGAAATTTTTTCCTCCACCTACCCTACTCCCACTTCCCAACCAGGCCCCTGGTAGCTATGGGAAGGTATGCTGACATTTCTGTAATGTCCTTCTTTTCTTTATATTCCTTTCTTTCTCCTTAACCAAGTAACTAACCAATCCTCTTCTCTCCAAAAAACAAAACCAAACTATTCTACAACTAGCTCCCTCAACCCTCCCACACATTCTTAAGAAGGACTGAAATTCCATCATGCACTTCCTTCATTCTATTGTTTCTAGAGCAGGTCCTCTTTTAACCCCTTGGGTGCTTAAATGCCTGCACATTCCAGTCAAAATGCACTCTCCAGAAAAGACTGAAAACTCTTTCACTAAACTTGAAATGACTACCAGTAGTTTAAAAAAGTCACATCTCCCAGAGGAGAGTTTTCCTTTTGAGAAATATGTTCAGTGCCCAGCCAGTTGCCAAGGCATAATAGAATCTCTAATTTTTTGTTCAGTTAAATTGCCATATAGCTCAGTAGGTAAACTTGAGACTTCCATATCAAACTCTGTCTTCATTAAAGCACTGCTTTCAGAGTGTTAACACTTTTTATTGATAAGTTCATATAGGAGAGAGCTAGAGTCTTGGATGATCAGGTGGGCATTTGCAGATCTTTGTGATATTGCTGTTTTACCCTTGGCAAAGAAAATAATTCTTATAAGTTTCATGGATGGCTTACCTCATGAACTACTTATTAACTTGAATTCAGAGAAGACAAAGTTTTATCTTAAGGTCTCATTCATCTAAAGCTCCAAACACATGCCTTACGCTATAATCAAAGGTCAATATATTTGACAAGAATACTACATAGATGATGGTTTGTCTTCTTTTGTTCATCATATCAGGTTTATAATGTCTGTTAGCAGTCATTTAAGTTTGACCATTGGATTAAGCTAGTGTGTGATTTCTTTAATGGTCAGATTACTTCTTTACTTATTTTTTAAAAAACATTTATTTGGCTGCATCAGATCTTAGTTACATCATCTGGGATCTTTTGTTGCCTTGTATGAAACGGCAACCCACTCCAGTATTCTTGCCTGGAGAATCCCATGGATGGAGGAGCTTGGTGGGCTACAGTCCATGGGTCGCAAAGAGTCGGACACAACTGAGCGACTTCACTTTATGGACTCTATAGTTGTGGAGTGTGCTGCTCCGAGGCATGAGGGATCTTAGTTTTCCAACAAGGGAACCCAAGTGTAGAACCCAAGTCTTCTGCATTGCAAGGCAAATTCTTAACCACAGGACCATCAGGGAAATCCCATCTTTCCTTTAGTTATTAATGAGTAATGTTTGGGCTTCTCTGGTGGCTCAGACAGTAAAGAATCTGCCTGCAATGCAGGAGACCGAAGTTTGATCCCTAGGTCAGAAAGGTCCCCTAGAGAAGGGAATGGCAATCCACTCCAGTATTTCTGTCTGGAGAATTCCATGGACAGAGGAGCCTAGTGGGCTACAGTCCATGTAGTCAAAAAGAGTTGGACACAGCTGAGCGACTAACACTTTCACTTTTTCTTTTTATCAATGTACCAGGAGATACTTGGAGACTATGTGAATGTTTTATTTTCCAACCTTTCACCCAGTAGTGTTAACATACACTGATGATCTTTCCTTGTCAATTATTAGTTGTTATGAAATGATGATTTTCTAATCTTGTCGATCCATCTACATTTATTACCTGGAACCCTTCTGTAAAGAAGAGCTTTCCGTCCTCCTCTGTACCCTGCCTCCACTCCCTGCCTTTTTTTCTTTCTTTCTTTCTTTCTTTTTTTTTTTTTTGAGTATTTTGATTGACTCATAGATTCTTTTTCATTCAATATATTATAATGAATTGCCATCTTATTTTTAGAATTCAAATTGCCCTGTTTTGGCCAGTAGGAGAACCTTTAAATCTGGCTTCTGTGTCCTTTGACATATCCCATTAGTTTGGAATGCTTATCTGGTTGCTTTTAATTGAGTGCCAGATATTGCATTTAGATAATCGTAAAAATAGTTTGAGGCCTACAATAATATTATCTTTCTCCAAGGAGGATTTATGTTTGCTTCTGGCAAGAGGTTAAGGCCACTAGCAATCCTAGATCATTTTAATCCAATTGCAGAACCTGAGAGGATTTGAAGCTAGGAGGGCTGGTCTATTTCTGGTTTACCCTCACTCCCCATGTAGTCCTTTGGGTCCCAACCCCAAACCTGGCGTCTCTCCTCTTGACCTTTCCTGAACTTCAGTTTTTATACCTCGATTCCTGCTAGGCTGTCAAAAGTTCTCTTCAGCTTCTCAACCACCTCTTTGGGAAAAGTGACTTGAAATGTTCTGCTCACCTCTGAGTCTTCTTCTCTCAGGTCTAATTACCGTAATTCTTTATGTTAGGTCTTGGAATAATTAAAAAAGATTTTTTTTCCAACTTTGTGGGTTGTCTGGGTAAGAGGGCTAGCCTGAATTACCTAATCTATTACTGGAAGTGGAAGTTCTCCTGACCCCAGAGCTGACCTTTAAAAATAAACTATGGTCACATCATTTTTCTAATTTAAACACTGAAGTGACTGCCTATATTTCTGCCGAATTCTTAATCAAGCCTGAAGGTCTATATCCCCACAACATCTCTAGCCACTCTCCTTCTCACTTTCTACTTGCTCTCTTTGCATGCCACACCTTCACAATTTTGGCTTTGCACTTGCGGTTCCCATCTCCTGACCTCTGTTCATTTCTCCCACCCAACTCACTCTGAGCTAGTTAATGCTTCCTTAATCTTCAGAGCTCAGTCAAATGTTTATTCATCAATGAAGCCTTCCCTGGCTCCCCCAGCCTAGGTAGGTCTCAGTGATGACACCCTGCTGTTCTTCAAAGCATTTAGTAAAGTTTGTAATTTTAGATTGATTTGAGTGATTATTCAAGTAATATCTGTCATCTTCCATATCCTATATGAAGGCAGGAATCATGTCTGTTCTGCTCACCATTACACACCCAGCAACTATTTGTGGCAGGCATTCAACAAAATAGAAGAATGAATAAAATTAATTGTCAATCAACACTCCTTTTCTAGGTCACTTACATATGCAATTAGCCCACTTATTTTTTTTTTACCAACGGGTCCACATACAGGATTTTGTTGATGTTGTTACAATTTCCTGGCTTTTAACTTTGAAGCCTGATAAACAGTTTCAGTTTCCTTTTCTCTTAAGGTCACATTGATCTCATGTCTGTAGAAGATTCTTTTTAACCAAGGAAACATTTTGATGTTTTTTGATGACTTTACATAACTCTGAAACCAAGAGGTTTCAGTGTAAACACACTGATGGAGAAATAACCAGTTCAGAGCCTTGATTTCCAATTAAGTGAAGTCTTTAGAAAGTGAAAAATAAAAGTCAGAGTCTCAGGTAGGTGATAGAGTCAAAAGAATTCAGTTAATAATGTTGCAAATATTTCCTTTTGTTTAATATAGATTTCCCTGATAAATTTCCATCTGCTTTGCATTTGAAAATAAAAGACAGCTGCTTTTTAAAAGTTTGTAGGCAAGAAGTCAATAAATAATGGGAACTCTAATTGCTACTATAGGTTTTTGTTTTAAAACCAGACTTTGGCTTACATTGCTAGAAACTTGTATGCACCTGTGTCAATTTTTAAAAAATATTTATTTATTTGGCTGCTGCACTGGGTCTTAGTTGCGGCATACAGGATCTTTAGTTGTGGCATTTGAACCCTTAGTTGTGGCATGTGGTATCTAGTTCCCTGACCAGGAATCAAACCCAAGGAACCCTGCACTGGAAATGTGGAGTCTTAGCCACTGGACTACTAGGGAAGTCCCTCAATTCTTTTTTTAGTAAATTTGTTTTTCATATTGTAATATACTTGACTTGACTTGGCTATTTTTCTTCCTCTAAACAAACAGAACCCATACAAATGTCAGATGTTTTTTTAGACTCAAATTAATTTCATAGCTTCCCCCAATGGGATCATCATTAACAAAGTTAGATAATAAGACTTGTAAATTAGCTTAGACTTATAGATTTTTTTTTTCCCTAACATGCCAAGCTTGCCTCTACCTCAGATGCTATTCCACCTACCTGAAATGCTCTTCCCCTAATATCCTCATGGCTAGCGACTGTATCTTCCCCAGGCTTCTGCTTAGATGTTTCTCTTGAAGGAAATGCCTTTCTGAATGGCACATCATTTTTTAAAAGGCCCTCATTACTTACTCAAACTATGTTTTTTAACATCTTACCCAGAGTGACTGTATATCTTTATCCAGGACAGTCCTGGTTTCATTTGCATTCTCTTAACATAACTATAAATAATTACTCTCAATGTGTCCTTGTTTGATGCATTATGTGGCTTGTCTACCCTTGAAAAAATAATGTGAAAGTGTTAGTCACTCAGTCATGTCTGACTCTTTTTGGCCCCGTGAGCTATAGCCCGCCAGGTTTCTCTATCCATGGAATTCTTCAGGCAAGAATACTGGAGTGGGTAGCCATTCCCTTTTCCAGGGAAGCTTCCAAACTGTTACCATGTCTTATTTTTATAGTACTCATCACTACCTGATACCATCTGTCTGTCTCCTCCTATTAGAATATTGATAGGAATTGAGCATTTTTTCTATTCTCTAGTATCCCTAGCACTTAGAAATGCTTAGAGCACAAATATCAGTAAATGTGTTGAATGAATGAGGGAATAGGTCATTAAGTACATGCTAATGTTAAATGTTGAATTTGTTGGATCATAGAAAAAGCAAGAGAGTTCCAGAAAAACATCTGCTTTATTGGCTATACCAACGCCTTTGACTGTGTGGATCACAACAAATTGTGGAAAATTCTTAAAGAGATGGGAATACCAGATCACCTTATCTGCCTCCTGAGAAATCTGTATGCAGGTCAAGAAGCAACAGTTAGAACCAGACATGGAACAATAGACTGGTTCCAAATTGGGAAAGGAGTATGGCAAGGCTATATATTGTCACCCTGCTTGTTTAACTTATATACAGAGTACATCCTGTGAAATGCCAGGCTGGATGAAGCATAACCTGAAATCAAGGTTGCCAGGAGAAACATCAGTAACCTCAGATATGGAGATGACACCACCCTTATGGCAGAAAGCAAAGAACAAAAGAGCCTCTTGATGAAACTGAAAGAAGAGAGTGAAAAAGTTTGCTTAAACTCAACATTCAAAAAACTAAGATCATGACATCTGGTCCCATCACTTCATGGCAAATAGATGGGGAAACAGTGGAAATAGTGAGATACTTTATTTTTTTTGGCTCCAAAATCACTGTAGATGGTGACTGCAGCCATGAAATTAAAAGACACTTGCTCCTTGGAAGAAAAGTCATGACCAACCTAGACAGCATGTTAAAAAGCAGAGACATTACTTAGCTAACAAAGGTCCATCTAGTCAAAGCTATGGCTTTTCCATTAGTCATGTATGGATATGAGAGTTGGACTATAAAAAAAGCTGAGCACTGAAGAATTGATCCTTTTGAACTGTGATGTTGGAGAAGATTCTTGAGAGTCCCTTGGACTGCAAGGAGATCAAACCAGTCAATCTTATAGAAAATCAATCGTGAATATTCATTGGAAGGACTGATGCTGAAGCTGAAACCCCAATACTTTGGCCACCTGATGCGAAGAACTGACTCATTAAAAAAGACCCAACTTGATGGACATGAGTTTGAGCAAGCTCTGGGAGTTGGTGATGGACAGGGAAGCCTGGTGTGCTGCAGTCCATGGGGTCTCAAAGAGTCAAACACGACTGAGCGACTGGACTGAACTGAATGTTAAATGCTCTCCTGTGAATTAGACAGGAGAAGCTAAGACGGTCTATGTTCAATGCATAAGTCCCAGCTGAGAGATTCTTGTTTGATTGGTCTTATGTAAAGAATATATATATATATTCTTTATATATATAAACAGATACACACACACACATATATAATAAGTAGCTGAAGTGATTCTCAGGCCAAGTTGAAAACCTATGGTCTAGGTGCTATATGCCTAGAGGAGTCAGAGATGAAAGGCAGGTGGACTTTAAAGCCATCTCTTTTCAGCAAATGGCTAGCATGTCCAGTCTATCAAAATCAACACACTGAACTTGGATATTAGCATGAAAATTTATGCTCTGTACATGATCCTACCCAGTGTGACTGGCCAGGGCTAATGATGAATTAAATTCCTAAATTCTGTTTTTGTCACTGGAAAACGTTTAGTATAGACAGAGTACGGGCTTTGCAGGGCATGAAAAGAAATGGAAACTGTTCATAGTCCAGAATGTCTTATGATAATATATAAGTGGGAAAAGGGAGGTTGTCTATGGAGAACTGATTCTGGGACTTGATGAAAATGAACACTTGGTCACAATTTATTCACTACAGGGAATAACTTTGTTATCAAACCTGTGCATACACCTTAATTATATCGCTAGGATAAATTCACACAGTAGAAATGCTTTTAACTCAGATGATGCTGCTGCTGCTGGAGAAATGCTTTTAACTCAGATGGTACTTGCATACAATTTTCAAGATTACTTGGGAATCTTTATTACTTTGGAATTCACTTTTTAAATATATAAACATTTTCCCTATTAAATTTAGGTGTACTTCAAGTATAAACAACTGAGTTGCTTAACATGCTAAGAAATAATATCAATAATACTAGATACAATAATTCTAGAAATCTTAGTAATTCTCTGACGATATGTAGTTCAGCTTAATTCTTCCTCACTATATATTCTTAGCACTTTGCATGTATAACTCTATTAAAGCACCCACCACACTATAATGTATTTATTTGTTTTACTTTTTGGCCATACCCGCCAAGTCTCCCTTCCCTCCTAGCATATGTACCTCCCCAAGTCCACGCCTCTCCACCCCCCTGACATTCTCCCTTCCTCCAACCCCAGAGTGTTTTAAACTCTGAACTCTTAAAGCAGCAGTGTCTGGAACATCTTGAAAGTGCAGAATCCTCTGCCTTTTGACATTTCTATTTCAAGAGGTCTAGGGTGGGGCTAGGCAATCTGTAGCTGACTTTTCCAGGTGATCTGGGTGGTCAGTTCACAAACAACCAACAGAAAGTAGGACTTATCTTAGTCATTATTGCATAACTAGTACTTGCTATGTACACACCCAATAGAAGTGAATTGAATAGACTGAATGAATGGCCTGGTAAAATTGTGGGACTTCTCTGAAGGAATCATTTAATACAGATGAAAACCAGTTAGATTAAACTTTGATTGTGTGCTGCATGAATTAACCAACAGGTCTAAAATGAAGGGGATTAAAGATTACACCTGGCTGTCATGGATTCTATGAAGATAAGAACAGTCCAGTAAGCAACTAAGCCTGTGCACCACAACCATTGAACCTGTGCTCTAGAGTCTGGGAATCACAACTACTGAGCCCACGTGCTGCAGCTGTTGAAGCCTGCGTGCCCCAGAGCCTGTGCTTTGCAACAGGGGAAGTCACTGCAATAAGCCCACACACCTCAACTGGAGTAGCCCCTGCTTGCTACAACTAGAGAAAAGCCTGAGAGCAGCAACAAGACCCAGCATAGTCATAAATGAATAAAATTATTTTTTTAAAAAAGAACAGGTCAATAGATTATTAGGCACTTTACAAATAAAATTTGGATAAACACAATAGATTGTGATCTGGCATAAGCATTTTAGAATTCATTCTATTTTCTCTGTATCATTTTCCAGTAAGCCTTCACTTTTTCCCAGACAGAAGTATCTTGTTGCCTCATCAGAGGTGGAGAAAAGATGTGAGTTTCAAGATAAAAGGAGATTATAAATGAGAAATATTTTTAAAACTTGGAAATGGTCTGCAAAGTGAACATTCTATCACTTTTTGAAAATATGAATCTTAACTTTACATTTATCAAAACATGCTCTTACCTCTGAGCTTTACATTAATTCACCCTTCATTCCTGCTGATGAAATTCTCTACTTTTAGTCGCTGTGACATATTGTCTAGTAGCATTTTCCAATCTTCTCCCACCAACACTATATTTAAGATCCACTTGAGGTAAATAAATTTCAGCCAGAATCTTTTCTTACTCTAGGATCCAAGAGTAGAGAACTGCCTCTCAGGAAAATAGGAAATCTTCCTTCAGATAAATTCCAAGAGTGGCCCATTAGTAACAACATCAAGATAGGGTTTTCACCAATAGGTTTCATGTTTTAAAACATCAGTAATTCAGTTGCATAAAAATAGTATGACTTTTCTCTCACTTTGAATATATCACATACATGTACTTTGAGTTAGAGAATAAGCTGTCCTTATATACACAGCCAGAAAAAATTACAGCTTGGACTTAGCACTCAAAGATAAGGAATTGTCAACCTGCCATTTATGCAAATTGGCTGTGTTCTCAGAACGAAATTGCTGAGAGCCAAGCCCTCTGTTTTAAAATCTCAAGTCTTCATTGTGCTTTCTGAGTCATGCTAGTCACTGTTTCCTTCTTGGACTGGTAACCAGAAATGATTGTCTTTCCACCAGAAGGTTGTTGGGGAATTAACTATTACTAATAATTGTGAAATCAGAAAGCAAGAAAGAGATATTAATACTTTACAGCACACATTCTGTTAGTAAAAATGAAAACAGGAGATCTTCAGTCACCTGAAGTTTCAAGTAATCTCAGCTTTTACATGAATAAATTGTTCATTGGAAGTACTATACTGAACCGAGCAGTCATACTAAAGTAAATCCAGCAGAAAAGAATCATGGGAATTAGCAATAAAAGGAGTACATGTGTGCTTGCTTAGTCGTGTCTGACTCTTTGTGACCCCATGGGCTGTAGCCTGCCAGGCTCCTCTGTTCAGGGAATTTTCCAGGGAAGAATACTAGAGTGGGTTGCCATTGAAAAAAAATTGGAATATTTCAATCCTATAAGCATATTTAAAAACAGATGACTTAGGGCCACATACAGAAAGTATGCACATGCATCTGCCATATATATTGCATATATGTTTGTGTCTTGTAGTTTTGAAGAGCATTCAAATAGGCACTTCTTCACGTACATGTACTTCTAATATTTAATCTAGTGACTTGAATGTAGCACTCAGTGAATAAATGATTTTTTTAAGTGAAAAGTTAAGAAGTTTTTAAAGTTAAGTTCAGTGACAAGAAACCAGTTAAGTAAAACTTAGTTATTTGGAAAGTTAAACAGCTATTTGTTTCCACGTGGAAAACTGCTTATAATATAATGTTAGGTAAAATATGAATATACTATAATGTTATAATAAAAAACCTTTGAATAAAATAAGACAGAATAACTATAGCAGGGCTATACCAGGGCTTCCCTGGTAGCTCAGTGGTAAAGTATTTGCCTGCCAATGCAGGAGATGAGGGTTTGATCCTTGGGTTGGGACTATCCCCTGGAGAAGGAAATGGCAACCAATTCCAATACTCTTGCCTGGGAAATCCCATGGACAGAGGAGCCTGGCGGGCTGCAGTCCATGGAGTTGCAAAGAGTCAGATATGATTTAGTGGCTAAACAACAACAGCTATAGCAAAATGTTAAAATGGGACTTGGGAAGTTTCACCTATGGGTAGTCTTATGTCTCCTCTCTGCTTTCTTTTTCTTTAATAAACATGTATCATAAAATGTTATATAATATATGTACTATATAACATGTATATAATTTGGCATATCTGGAATTGGCAGGAAATGCTATAGGAATAGAAATATTGCTTTGTGACTGTTCTTATGTTTCTGACATTCTAGGTCATGCTGCTGTCTAACTGGTAGAGCCTGCAAGCAGGAAGACTTAGTTAGAAGATAACTTGTGGCAGTTTCTGCTTTAGCCAAGAATATGTTTAGCTACATGTAACAGAAAACAGTTTAACCAAATTGGGGGTTTATTTTTCAGATATAACAATGAGTCCAGGGTAGCCACTCTAGGACTACTGTAGCAGCTTTAAGATGCCATGAATGACCCAGCTCCTCATATAATTCTGCTCCAGGGTCCTTAGCTTGTAGATACCATCTTCTTCTTTTCCACATCATGTTCGCCTTCATTTTTGTCATGAGGTTCCAGTTCTGTCTTCATGTTAGTATTCTATCAGGAAGAAAAAAAAAGGAAGTAAAGAATTGGGGTATCTTTATATTAGGAAAAAAAAATCTTTCTTTTAGAAATCATCACTCTACATCTAGAACCATATCTCATGGCCACCTACACATGTACAGGATCTAGGGAATGCATTTTGAGGCTAGGCATATTGCTAGCCCTTCTCAAAAAAAAAAGTATCAGAATATTTCTATTAAAAAAGAGGTAACAAGCAATGTCTTTCCTTTCTTCTCATATAAGGAATACTCAACCCCTCCCTAAGAGAAAAAAGAAATCCCAAGGTTTCCGCAATGAGCTTAGAGTCCAAGATTCAGAAATCCCAATGATGTGGGATACTCTGCAGTAGCAATGTGTATCTTCATGTACTAGCATCAGTTTTTTTACAAAGTTATTTGCAATGTAATGATATAAGTAATTAAGTAATGGTGAGAGTGGAAGAATTTGCTTAAAGCTCAACATTCAGAAAACTAAGATCATGGCATCCGGTCCCATCACTTCATGGCAAATAGATGGGGAAACAGTGGCTTACTTTATTTTGGGGGGCTACAGAATCAATGCAGATGGTGACTGCAGCCATGAAATTAAAAGATGCTTACTCCTTGGAAGCAAAGTTATGACCAATCTAGACAGCATATTAAAAAGCAGAGACATTACTTTGTCATCAAAGGTCTGTCTAGTCAAGGCTATGGTTTTTCCAGTAGTCATGTATGGATGTGAGAGTTGGACTATAAGGAAAGCTGAGCACCGAAGAATTGACGCTTTTGAACTGTGGTGTTGGAGAAGACTCTTGAGAGTCCCTTGGACTGCAAGGAGATCCAACCAGTCCATTCTAAAGGAGATCAGTCCTGGATGTTCATTGAAAGGACTGATGTTGAAGCTGATACTCTAATATTTTGGCCACCTGATATGAAGAGCTGACTCATTTGAAAAGACCCTGATGCTGGGAAAGATTAATGGCAGGAGGAGAAGGGGATGACAGAGGATGAGATGGTTAGATGGCATCACCGACTCAATGGACATGAGTTTGGGTAAACTCCGGGAGTTGGTGATGGACAAGGAGGCCTGGCGTGCTGCAGTTCATGGGGTCGCAAAGAGTCGGGCACGACTGAGCGACTGAACTGATAAGGAACATAAAGTTTTTAAAACTCCTATTCAGAAAAAGGAAGACTGAAACACAGTGGTCACTGGTCCACAGAGCATCTCAAATCCTGTTGGCTAGAGCAAAGAATCCATGCCAGTTAGTTAATCTGTCAGCTCCTGGTTCTGTTCTTCAAGAAGATCTTATTACTGCATTAAATTCCCGGGATCACATCTGAGGCAGACATTGTGGGGGAAGACACATTTTCGGAGCAGTAAAATTTTAGCAGTACAAGGAGCCTAGACCCAAGATTGGTGAGTCCAGATTTTGGTGCCATTTTCCCCTTTGAGCCAACTGACACTCTGAAAACAGTAGTGGAGAGGTTGAGAGCTAGTTAGAGTTCTCCGTTGCAGCAAAAGGAGTAAGTAGGGAGCGATGGGTAAAAAACAAGCTGGAATTCCAAAGGGCTACACCCTGGGAGTAACTTTTGATTATTAATCTTTGATTGGATTCAGGTGATCTGCTTTTATTCTAAGTGTCTCCCAATATTCCCAGCCTCGCTTTTGCCTCCCACATAGACTCTGAGCTTGGCTGTGTGATTTGCTTTGGCTCATAGTATATTACTAAGCATGATTCAACCAAAGGCTTGTGCATTGAGACTTGTCCCCTTGAAATGTTCCCTCTTGGAAACCCGAGAAGTTTCCATGTTGTGAGGAAGCCCAAGTTAGTCACATGAAGAATTCTTGTAGGAAAAAAAGCCAGGGAAGTCAGCCAAGAACCAGAACAGACACATGACCTTCCCTGAACCAGGCCCCAGCCATCTGAGCCACCCCAACTGAGACTCCAGATATGGTGGAGCAGAGATGAGCCATCTGCCCTATGCCCTGACTGGATTCTTCAGCCAGAGACTCCAGAATCATAGGTAAATAAGAGTTGTTGTTTTAAGTCATAAGTTTTGGGGTCATTTGTTCACAGCAATAAGTAACTGAAACACTACTAAAAGAATAAAGAATGTATATGCATAACAAGTAACCTAATTGTTAAGAGACAATAGAATTTAAAATACTCCAAAAGGCATGAAAGGAAAAAGCATAAAACAGATGAGACAAACAGAAAGCAAACAGTAAACTGGCAGATTTAAACTCAGATACTTGATTCTAGGAAACTCCATGTATGAGCAGGCACAAATCAAGATTTGTCTCAATACAATTAAAAAATTTTTTATTCATTTTTGGCTGCGCTGAATATTTGTTGCTGCACACAGGCTTTGTCGAGTTGCAGTGAACGGGGGCTACTCTTCATTGTGGTGTGCAGGCTTCTCACTACACTGACATTTCTTGTGGAGCACAGGGGCTCTAGCTGTGCTGGCTTCAGTATCTGTGGCTTGCAGTCCCCTGGTTACAGCTCAGGGGCTCGAGAGCCCAGGTTCAGTAGATGTGGCACATAGGCTTAGTTTCCCCCTTGCATGTGAGATCTTTCCACACCAGGGATCTAATCTGTGTCCCCTGTATTCCTGCTGCTGCTAAGTTGCTTCAGTCGTGCCCAACTCTGTGCGACCCCATAGACGGCAGCCCACCAGGCTCCTCTGTCCCTGGGATTCTCCAGGCAAGAACACTGGAGTGGGTTGCCATTTCCTTCTCCATCCCCTGCATTGGCAGGCAGATTTTAAATCACTGGACCACCTGGGAAGTCCCTCAGTACAATCTTTAAAGCTTGGAAATTCTTGTCTTTTACTTAGTAGTTTCTGAATTCTGTCCATAACATTCTCACCTTAAAGACCCTGCCTTGATGCATATGAAATAGGCCTGCTGGGGGAGCATATTGTTGTCACTGTGTTGTGTCTGACTCTATGACCCCATGGACTGTAGCCTGCCAGGCTCCTCTGTCCATGGGACTTCCCAGGCAAGAATACTGGAGTGGGTTGCCATTTCCTTCTCCAGGAGATCTTCCTTACCCAGCGACTGAACTCGTGTCTCCTATATTGGCAGGCAGATTCTTTGCCATTGAGCCACCTAGGAAACCCAGATACTACCCTTAATCTCTTCTTTGCTGATGTGTCACTCAGTTTGGTTTATAACAATTTAAGAAAGGCTTGGAACCATAGTATTTATTATTATCCCTTCTTTTTAACAAGCTTGATAAAGTTATATTAATACTGACTTTTTCAGCCCATAATGCCTCCAAGCTATGGAATTAAGTCACTTTAGATTTCAGGTCACAGGAGAGCAACTCTTTGGGAGCTGTGTTCTTTTTCTACCAGCTGATGGGGATACAGTCGTGATTAATTTTCCTTGATTTTGACCCAGGCCTACTTTCTCCATAGTGAAGTGAAAGTCGCTCAGTCGTGTCCAACTCTTTGTGATCGCATGAACTTACAGTCCATGGAATTCTCCAGGCCAGAATACTGGAGTGGGTAGCCTTTCCCTTCTCCAGGTGATCTTCCCAACCCAGGGATTGAACCCAGGTCTTCTGCATTGTAGGCGGATTCTTTACCAGCTGAGCCACAAGGGAAGCCCAACTTTTTCCATATATAGTGATTATATGAATAGTGCTTCTTCCTCCACCGCTGAAAAATATTCAATAGATTGATTCACCATCCAGGATGTTTTACAATCCAGAAAATATAGCAAATTTGGGATATACGGCAAATATTTTAGAGGCGAGTACATGGTGCTACAAAAGCTCCATGAGGACAGGGAAGGTGTCTGGGCTGATCAGAACTGCTGTAGTCTAAACCTCCACTTAGCCCTCAGCATGCAATCCGCACTCGAAAAACTATTTGTTGAATGAAAAGACAAGTCATCATGGTGTCTGTATCCTTTAAAACACACATAAACGTGCCTATACCTCAACACCCCAAAACTAAGTTTCCCTTCTGCAATGCTGCGAATGTTTCCCGTGAAACAGGAATGCCTGCAACCAGGTCTGGCAAGCGCTCGCCCCGGTGCGGTGCGCGCCCGCCCGTCCGGAACGGGGCGGGCGACCCCGTCTGGCCGCAGCAGCCATAGCAGCCGATCACCTCCTCTCGGGGTCGGCGGCTTCAGCGGCAGGAGGCCTCTGGTGAGGAGGCAAATAAACAAAGCCAACCGCACAAAAACGGGTTGTTCTGTTTCACATCCTCCCTCGGGTTTCCTCCGAACAAAGTGACCCTCCATCTGTCCGCAGGCAGGTGGAGCTCGCCCCTCCCACGCGGCGCGCACCTCCCCTCCTCACAGCTGCTCGACCCGAGACGCGTGTAGACGCGGACCCTCCAGGACACAGCAGGCGGCCAAAGGACACGCCTCCTCCAGGGAGCACGCGGCCCCGCACGCACACCTCTCGCGCGCCTCCTCGCGAGTGAGCGCGCACGCGCACGTGGGGCGGGCCGCCTTCCCGGCACCCACTGAGCTCCCAGTCCCCTCACCCCACCCCACCCCCCTGCTGCTCAGGCTCCGCCTCCGCGACAGGGCTGCTGAGAGGAGGCGACCGGAAGCCACTTTAAAGCAGAGCTCGAGGTGACAGGCGAGCGAGCTGGTTCGGGAGTGCAGTCGCGGCTTTCTGCGCTCCCCGCGGCAGAATGGCCCGAGTGCCGCTCGCCGCTTCTCCAGCCTATGACCCCTAGACGCCGGAGCCCACCCTCCGCGCCCACCCTCTGGCGCGAACGCTGCCTGCGAACCGGCGTCGCCCGGCTCAGCTCCTGTGGTCCGTTCTCTCAGACAGCCCGTTTCAGGTAAAGGACTCGGTTCTGAGGCGCCGGTGAGGGACCCTCGCTGGGATGGTGGTCGCGGAAGGGGGTGCCGGCCTTGCTGCCTGCATTCACAGATCTGGGGTGATTGGTGTTTAGACTGCCTTTTTGTACCGAATTCACTTGGATCCAGTCAATATCAGGATGGCATGGATTTACACTTTTAGTCACTTCGGGTCTCTGGCAGGTGTATAAATTGGAGTGAGACACTGGGTTTAGTCGCGGGCGCCGGCGGCTTCCCATTTCCACTGTGTAAGAGAGGCTCGGGGGCGCGTCTATGCGGTCGCCCCTGCCGGGCAGACCCCTGGCGTTCTGAGGCGCACATCGCGGGGGAGAGCACGGCTGCTGAGGGGAGCCTTCCGGCAGACCCGCGTTACGGCTGCAGCCCAGAAGTTTGCAAGCTGTTTTCAGATTAACTTTAAAGTCCTCGCCTTCCTCCCCGCCAGCCGGAGAAACGCCCTCTGCGTTTCCTCCGCTCTGCTCAGGTCGGTCCTCCGAGTCCTCGAGCCTCGCAGGACAGTCTTTTCGGGAAGGTCGGTCGAGGAAAGAAAGAAATTGAGGCGCCGCGACTGGCTTCTGGAAGGGGGAGGGCAGCCGGGGCGGGGGGTCGCTGGGTGGGTGGGAGGAGGCCGGCCCGGGGGTATAGGAGCAGGAGGGGGTGGGCTACTCGGGAACACCAGGGATCTGGCCGCGAATCGGCTGCGCCGGGCAGAGTTCGTGCAGTCCCGGGCGCCGAGCTGCGCAAACCGCCGCGGCCGGCAGGAGGCGTCCCTCGGACCCCCGGCCGGGATCCGAGCGTCGTTCTACGCCCAGACGGAGTCCTGAGTTGGGAGCGGGGCGGTTTCCCCGACGGTGGTGGGGTGCAGAGTGCCTGAGAACTGGGGCATCACCCGGGGGCATCGTGAGGTGAATGGTGAAGCTGTAGGTCGCTGGCGGAGGGACTAGAGGAAGTGTCCTTCCAATCTTTTTTTTTTTCTGTTATGCAAACTAATTGAGGAACTAGGTTCTAGTGACTTCCTCACTCCAGCCACTCCTCCAGTTCTCTGCCTCTTTCTCGGTTTTATTTCTGTGTTTGACAGAGGGCAAAAATAGGAAAAGTTGTGGCGTCTGTGTGCCCTCGTATAAATGAACTGGGTTTCGTGCCTGTTTAGCCTTGATTGGGTGTGATAGGAGTGGTTATTGTGTGTGTGTGTGTGTGTGTGTGTGGAGTGAGTGAGTGCGTGCGTGGGGGAAGGCACAGGCCAGTTTGGTGTGGAGAGGGAATACCACAATCTGTGCCAATTGTGCCTTAAGGCAAGAGCACCAAATGATGAATAATAACGCCTGGCTTGGCTGCTTTCCAGTTGATTTATGTCTTATGTCAAGTCCCTCCTTCGTGAAGCTTTCCCTAACAATGCCAGCTCACACTGAACTCTCCTTTTTCTACCTTTTTTTTTGTACTTGCCCTGTACATTAACGCCTTGTTATATACTGTTTTTAATTTTTCTGAGTTTATTATGCACTTTTTACAAATGTAGACTTATAAGTCCCTCCAATTAAATATTTTATTCTTTTTTTCTGGGAACTCAATTTTTTTCATTTTGTTGTTTTTCTTGACCCATAAAGGCTCACGGAACTTGCCATTTAATTGGTGCTTTTTCTTCAATAATTCAGCTAGAAAATATTATGGAGCACCCACTGTGTGCATTGTGCTAGGCACTGTACCCTGGATGCTTACTTGGTGAAGTCATGAGCCCTTGCATCAAAGATTTCTTTCAGTCTATTGGATAAGGGAGAAGAGGATTAATTGCTCATCACCACCCCTTTTCCACCTGGCATAATGCTCAGTAAATATTTTCAGAATTAGTTAATGAATGCTAGATTGTGGAGGAGACACCATTCATCATTTTACAAAGTTTTCCTTGGTTTTTAAGTTCTAGTTTTTTTCAATAGGTCTGATTCTACAAAGAAAGCACTTTTTAAGTCCCTGAGTAGTTCATTAGGAATCTGAAATTTGGTGTATTTTGTTTTCTTGTGTTATTTTTCTGTGCCTTCTTTTTTTTTTTTTTTTTAATTCACATATGTAGTTTTTCTGAAGACAGGGAGGCCCCTTTCTGTATTAGGAAGTTGCTTTTGGTTTCTAAAACAGTGTGCAGTGGTTGTTGCTGATATAGCTTCTGTTGCTAAATAAACCCTGGTATTCTTCCACTAGTAGTGGTAATGTTTTGGGGATTGCAAAAGTAGACCCTTAACATTCTTAGGGAATATATTGGAACTTCCTGCATCTAGACATGCTTCAACAGGTTCCTGGTTTTCTCCCATATAATATTTCAGTTGAGAGCCTGCTTCCTCTGTATAGCCTCATACCGCAAATTCACTCACAGTTAATTTGCAGTTTTTCCTGCATTTGACAGGTTTTTTTTCTTTACAGTTTTTGTCACCTCATGAGACAGATACATAAATAGCTGTGAAGAGAACCACAAAGCAATAGAGATGTGGTTTCCCCACTGTCATAGATGCACATATTTCTACCCCTCTCTCCACTCCATCCTAGACTTAAACTGTAAAAATTCATATCCCAGCAGAATTACAAATCATTATCTGTTAAGTCCACAAATAAACGGAGCCTAGTGGAAGATGCTGTCTCTCTCTCTTTCATCTTTACCTGTTTGTGGGCTTTTGAATAACCTTGGCTCCTTTGGAGCCTTGATTCTCAACAAAATTAAAAAGTGACATATAAAGATGAAATATAGTTTAGGAGGAAGGATTTCAGGAACTTAGAGACTAAAACAAAACATATTGATGAATGAAAAGGATTCCGTTGTTGTCAGCTTGTAAATGATCTTCTTTCCTTTCCTGGTAGGATTTTTAGACTGAGGAGCAATTGGAGCTAATCTGCATCATGGAAGTGGAAACCACTGAACCTGAGCCAGACTGTGTAGTGCAGCCTCCTTCTCCTGATGAATTTTCATGCCCAGTGAGACTCTCTGAGAAGATCACTCCGTTGAAGACTTGTTTTAAGAAAAAAGATCAGAAGAGGTTGGGAACCGGAACCTTGAGGTCTTTGAGGCCAATATTAAACACTTTGTTAGAATCTGGCTCACTTGATGGGGTTTTTAGATCTAGAAACCAGAGTGCAGAAGAGAGCAGCTTACATGAACCTATGGTGAAGAAACCCTTGGAAATCAATACATCGTGTCCACCTACTGAAAACAGTATGTCTGTCCTGATTCCTGATGGGACAAATGTTGGGGCCCAGATGCCAGAAGCCCATCCTCCCACTGATGCTCCGGAGCAGGTGGTTCCAATCCAGGATCATAGCTTTCCACCAGAAACCATCAGTGGGACAGTGGCAGATTCTACAGCAGGGCACTTCCAGACTGACCTTTTGCACCCAGTTTCAAGTGATGTTCCTGCTAGTCCCGACTGCATAGACAAAGTCATGGATTATGTTCCAGGGGTTTTCCAAGATAACAGTTTTACAATCCAGTACATTTTGGACACCAGTGACAAGTTGAGTACCGAGCTCTTTCAGGACAAAAGTGAGGAGGCCTCCCTTGACCTTGTGTTTGAGCTGGTGAACCAGCTACAGTACCACACTCACCAAGAGAATGGAATTGAAATTTGCATGGACTTTTTGCAAGGCACTTGTATTTATGGCAGGGATTGTTTGAAGCACCACACGATCTTGCCATATCACTGGCAGATCAAGAGGACAACTACGCAAAAGTGGCAGAGTGTATCCAATGACTCCCAGGAACACTTGGAAAGATTTTACTGTAACCCAGAAAATGATAGAATGAGAATGAAGTATGGGTATGTATTCATAACTACTCTAAAGCTCTTGTGAAGTCCTAGAGAGAAGGTAAAAAGGCTAAAGGCTTAGTAGGGTGGTTTCTTTCAGTAGTAACCTAACAGGTTTTATCCTCTTTTTCTACTTTTGTTCTTTTGGCTGTGTGCTATCCTGATTTTTCATGGCAGTTGAATGCAGGCTATTTATCTAACCAGACAATGAAGGTTTTATGATTTGAACAATTCAGATGTCACTCTGCGCAATATGTGTGTGACTGAGAAGTTGCATATACATTGAATATTGTGAATCAAATACTGTTTTAATCACACAGGAGAGCTTGCTTTTGAAAGAAAATCTATGGTGAATCTTATAAATTATGAATGCTTAATTTATCTAATTTTAAAGTTTTGCATACTGAGAAGTTGCTGTATTTTTAAAAGAAAGTAGTGGTAGTTGGAGATTTTCATGACCCTCTTTTCATTTTGAATAGTTCAGAAAATTTTTCTGTGAATGACTCTGAGACCCTCCCAAACTTCTGAATTGTGCCCAAACATGTTGTTTCTTTTTTAGTTTCCTTGAAGCTTTTTACCATTAATTTTATTATTCTATTTATCTTACAGATAAATTGTTCCACAACTCAGTATTTTTTTAAACCTGAAAGAGTCTTTTAACAGTGAGTGAAGGAAAATCTATGCTAATGGACATATTTTTTTGTTATTTACATAAAAGCAGTTATCCTCATGTTTTTGTGGGCAAGACCTATATTGGGTTGACCAGGAAGTTCATTTGGAAAAAAGATTGTATAGAAAAACCCGAATGACCTTTCTGGCCAACTCAATAAATAAATTGGTTCTTTTAGTATGTATATCCAAGCATTATTCACTGATAGGGGAACTGAAATTTCCACATCTGCGTTCTTTAATGAACTTGAAAATAGAGAAACAATAGTTGCTACATATAAAGTTGCTAGTGCAAAAACGGTTGTATAATAAGCACTGATCTTTGTATTCTTAAGTTGTTTCTCCTGTAGTATAAAGGGACTTACAACAGGCTGACTATCCTAACTCAAAAGTTCAGTTTTGAGTCAGTTTTATTCACTGATAAATTATATGACCCAAGTGTCTGGAGAGTCTGAAGGCAAATGGTGGTAGTGAACCATTTCCATGTTGTCCAGTTCTATTAGTTTTGATGTTAACCTTCTGTGTTCTAACAGTGCCAGAGCATTGTTGGCATCACAGTAACCTGGCCTTTGTTTAACTTCTCTTGCTCCCATTTAGTATTAGGTAAGTGGTTTTCTTTTAATATTTCAGTACACAGACCCGTCTGTTTTTTTAGCAATTTAATTACACGAGAGTGGAATTTTGCATCTTGTGTTTCAAAAGCTACCTGTGGAGCAAGATGAGAAGCAATATAAAGCCCAAGTTTAGAGGCATTGTTATATAGAAGACCTCTTGGGATAAAAGTAAAGCTTATATCAAGAATACAGTTTTCCTGATCATAAATGTATTCTCTTGATAATATAATGCACTCAAGATCCCGTCCTGCTTGGGTAGCAGAATTCTTAGATCCTGTAACTACTTTTGACTTATTTTTTTAAGCCAGGATTGAAAGAGAGAAAAATGTTTTCCATTTTGCCTTAAAATTCTTTTTAATAAGGTATTGTCCAAAGTCTCTGTTGCCTATGAGCTAGCAGTTCTAATTGGTATGTCAAGGGTAATTAATTTTATATACTCTCAAAGCCACTCTAATCCTTCCATCTCCATTGCAAAACTCTACATAACAGTGGCCTCCCACTTCACTCTTATGAAGCAGATTTCCAGTCTGCTGAGTACTTGAGCATCTTGGTACATTAAGTTTCTGTCTGTTTGAATTGGTTGGGAAGAAACTAGCAGGATTATTGTCCAACACATTATGTTCTCTTACCATGAGCAAGACAAGACAGGTATTTTGATCCCAGAAAATCCAGGAATTCTTAGGACAGCAGTGTATTGAGTATTTTATCCTTTGGTAGACTTTCTTTACTGAAAAATAGACATAGAGGAAAGCCCATATGCATTCATTGTTGGATCAGTTATAAAGTGGTTACAGTGAGTGCTTGATTTCCAACCCAGTTTAAAGGAAGTAAGTGTTTATTTGACACTTAAGAGGAAAAGTTTGAGAGAATTATCATTATAGTTACTATTGCTGGCACTGTATTGTTAACTGGTGGTTAAGTGGTCCTGCCCTGACAAAAATAGCCAAAAATATTGTTAATTATTAGTAAAGTGAAGTTCGCTGTGGACTACAGTAAGAAATGTTGTAAGATTGTAGATAGCTTAGTGTCAAAAATGGGTTTTTGGGAAGTTGACCTGTGGTCACTGCAACCTGGTTTTCCTTGTATTCCAAAGCGATGTTGTGTTTCCTGGCAACAAGATGCAGATAACGGCATGTTGAGCCTTGCTGAGAGATTCACAAACAAGCTGGAGCAGCCCAGGTTCACATGGTTACCACATTATTTGGCTAAAGCTATTAATCTCTGTGGTCAGGCCTGTAAAGCTGGTCTATCTGTGCAGATTGCACATAACCAGGAAGTGTGTGTTCAGCTGTGTATATGCCCAAGTCGAACCTGGCAGTCTTTGGATTCAGGAATAATGAATGGCAGTTGTTTATCCCACTTGTTTTCAGCAGTTTATATGACTTGGTAAATCATTCTTACATACTATACCCATAATAGTTCATTGTGTGGAACTTGGGGAAAGTTCATAGTTCTGCGTCTCTAGCAAAGATAAGAGTTCATAGTTTCAAACTGTGTAGATGAAATTCTTTGGTTTTTGCAAATGGATTTAACATCTGACTTAACTCAAATGAGATGTGCAGTGTTCATCTTATTCTTAAGAGTGAATGGAAGGAAAGTTGAGCTAGATAAGTTCACAGGTACCTTCCAACTATTAGTTAGGATGCTTAGCTACTAAAAACACATATGAAAATGGGATTTCAATAATAAAAGTGCTTATTTGGTACATTATAATGAAATTATTTTAACTGTTCTTTTCCAATTTTGCCTTCGCTCCAAATTATATTATTCCACTTTGCTTTCTCACTGCTTTTGTACATCTGCAACATGAACTGAAAACTAGTTGTATGTATGAACTCCCCATATTTAGTTGCCTAGGCTTCTTTTGCACACAGGATGAGCTTTGGAGAATTTCCAAATCCAAATACACAGTTAAGAAAACAACATCGAAAACATGTTGTGTTTTCCATTAAGAAAACAGTCTTTGACCAGTTTAGGCATTCATCCTTAGTAGAAAATGATAACTAAATGGCAGGACTAAGCGGTTTTAAAAGGGTCTTACGAACTGTGCAGAATACCGTTGTGGAGGATGTGCAAATCTCCCTTTAGCAACTGAGATCGCCATTAGTTTTCACATTACATTCATTTTAAAGTGTGCCAGAATAGTCTCCTAGTTATTATCACCCATAAAGAAGAGGCACTGTGCTGACCTTATTTTGGAGGTAACCTATAGTTGAAAATATGACCAGTGATTATTTGTAACTCTGAATTTCCTGAAAAAGGGAAGGATGAAGAAGAAAGTTGCAAACACTGACTCCATGGTTAATTTTTGTCAGAAGATAGTGTTCTTTTCTCCTCTTTAGAATTAAAACATTGATAAAAGAAGTTTGGGGGCTTAAGCCTAGAGTGTTGTCATAGCTGTAGTTCATTAGTTTTGAGTGATTTTGATTGCCATTGCTCTTAGAAGTTTGTTTCTGTTTTTTAAAAAACTGTCCAAGGGACAGTACCATTAGAAGACGTCACAGGAACTGTGTAAAAGAAGAATTGCTTATTAGTGATAATGAAGAGCACATGCTGTTCTTTTCTATATGACTTGCAGAGTGGATTATCTAAAGTAGACCAAGCTCCTGACTGAACTCTACTGGAATAGTTAAATTAGCCAAGTTAGCTCTGGCCTGCACAGCTGTGATGATGTATGAACTAACTCATTATGTGTTATTGATAACACAGAGAGAGGAGAACAGCTGAAACTTACTATGCCTTGTGACTTTTTGGTATTTCTTGAATATACACAGCTGGATGAGTTTGAATTTATTTAAAAAATTCCTGCCGAAGAGAAAGAGAGAGCTCCATAAGCAAGAACTGTGTTTGAAGTGACTTTCAAAATGTGTGCCTTGTGCTTCAGGAGAAAGCAATCCAGTGAATTATTTTCTGTACCTCTTTATGATGCTATTTACATATGAAATAAAGCTAATTGGCTTCTGTCTATACTAATCCAGGGAAGTTACTGGGTCTGTGTAGCGCCTTCATGAGAATCAATAGCAATCATTCATTTATTCCCTTTCTGGTTTTGTCAGTAAGCAGATTAGACTTTTTGAAGCAGCTGTCACCTGGCTTCAGGTTGGGGTCAGTCTGTTCCTGATATATTCATGGTCATGAAAATGAATCTTGTAGAGAGCAAAGATGTTTAACTTTTAAATCAGACAGTTGGAGGAAATAACTTACAAGGTTATCTGATAGTTCCTAAAAATAATTGCATGATACATTATACATTTTCTTGTTGACTCTAAAGCTTTTACTTTTTATTATGAATAGAAAAAATAATAATTCCATTCAACATTTAAAACTTCATTCTGCATATATGAACGTGCAGAAAATGCAACTTTTGATTACTCTGTTCCTGTAAAACTATTCCCTATTGTTAGACTAGAATTTCTAGATTCTAGCTTTGCATTCTACTATAAAGCAAAGGTAAAATCATAAATTTCTTCTGGGTGCATCTTTGATCTTAGTGACTCTTAGTTTCATATTGGGTTTGGGGACTATTTCTAAAGGGTGTGAAGCAGTAGGTAACCCTTACTTGCCTACTTAGGGAATTTGAATAAAATGCAGCCATTTAAGATTGTGACTGTCTGCCTGTGGCCTCTTGTATCTTATCCCCTGATTTGAGACCACCAGATTCTGCATACTTTGTCAAAAAAATAATTTTTTTTCACATTTAAAATTAGGACCTGAGATCCTCTTAACCTAGGTCAGTACCCTTTGATCATTACCAGTATCCTGTTAGTTGCAGTTGGCTTCTTGTGAAAGGAAAGCTTATTTTTGAGTTACAAGATGATTCTTGGTTATTCTGGAAAAATTTTTTGTAAGGCTGGTTCAGATTGGACATTGGTAAGTTTTACAAGAAACTCTCTTTGTAAAAGCAGTAGAGTTTCTCTTTTAAATAAATCTGAGAATATTAAGCTAAAAGGAAGTGAATATGAATGATGTTTTAATCTTTGGAAGATAGCAGAGTGCTGAGGGTTGAGCCATTTTGTGTTTTCACTCTGGGCTTGAAATCCGTAGGTAACAGCTTAAGATCCTGAGGTGAACTGCACTTTGCAACACCATCAGCAGAAACCGTACAGAAGAATAAAATATTTCTAATTAAAGTTCACCATTTCTAGGAGCAAACAAGTCATGTTTTTAGACATGAAGGGACTCCCTTAGCAGAACAAAATGTTACTTTTATATTTATAGATTATTTATGGCAGTGCTTTCTAGGGACCAGGGATCATACTGCACAGACTCGCCTCTATTTAAAATCCCTGTAAGTGTTAAACATAATCCAGCCCAATCCCCAACACATTAGCTGAAAGCCTCAAATTTCTAATGTAGATTAATTCCTTGTTAATAGGAGGATTTGAAATTATAAGGGATAGTTTCTGAGATACATTTTGAGATCTTCAAAAGTGAAGGATTTTATGTAAAAATAAATTCCACTTACTGAGCTTGGTAGTTTGATTTATATTTGATTTGTGCAAAAAATAGTAGTGTTGTGCTAAATAAATGTGACTAATTCTGTGAGCAGGAGCTCATTTTAGAAAGTTGATTATATTAGTAAACTTCTGATTATGAAAACTCCAGGTTTCCTTGCTGACCTAGCCAATTGGTGTTGCTAAGACAAGCACAGAAGGGAGTTAACTAAGCACTTCTGTTTGCTGTGACCACACAACAAAATATGTCTGTCTCCTCGATCTTTCTCTGCTCGGTGCTATTTACTTACTGGTAACACCCACTTGGCCAGTAAAGAACCTTTGCATGGTCATCACAATGAAAGGATAAGCATGTTACGAGAGTGAGAATGCTAGAGCAACTGTTCTGCTTCATGTTCTACAGAAACCAGTGATTTGTGAATGTGTGTACCGCAAAATGTGTAAGGAGTGCATTAAAATCCCTCGTGACTAAGTTGCTGAGAAAGAGTTTGGGAAATTTGTATTCTGTATGCAAATAGATATCATTTGTTTTGGTGCTGTTGCCTCTGAGCATAAGGAAGGATTTGTGAATAGTCTTATGTTGAAACCTAGCACTTCTCACAATGATTGGAAAATAGTTTAGGCCACATTTACAGGAATTTCTCTTCATTAATTTTTTCCCCTTTTTGGATTAAGAACTTCTTAAACTGCTGCCTTCTCATTTGACATATAGCCATAAAGTTTGTGTGATTTTCTTTGCTCTGTGTTTTTACCAGCACTGAATAGTCAGTGAAGAATGGCAGGGTTAGGGTCCAAGAGTGAACTTTGCTTGCAGTGAACTTTCAGAATCTTGCCTGCACCTTGTGTTCTTCACAGTTCCTGCAGCTGATCTGGGCGTAGGGAGGGCAAATGGCACAAACTACTCTAAATAATTTCCTGCTGCGGTTGGTCTTTGGTTTCTGACTGTCACCTGGCTTCGCTCTTTCATTTCCAGGCATTGCAAGAATAAAAATAAGCACAGGAGAAATACTAGGTTTGCCTTCCAAGGTAATAAAAGAAAGACATCTTTGAATGGAGGGCAGAGAATGTAAAACAGAAGAACTTTGCTTTCTGATGTAACGATCGTCCAAATGCTGCCACTCATCAGTAAATAATGCCACTTATGTAAAGTGTTGCACAATTAATTTGTTACTAAAAAATAATTTTTAATTTGGTCATTTATCAATTAGTTTGTACTAAATGGGAAAGGCAAAATTTTATTTTTTATTGGAGTTTAAATGTTTTACAGTATTGTGTTAATTTCTGCTACGCAACAAAGTGAATCAGCTACATGCAAAATTTTAAATAAAAACCTTTCTCTAAAGGAGTCATTTATCAATTTAAAAGTCAACTCAGAAATAAGCTAATAGATTGTACCTAGTCTGGGGGCTACTAGGAGATAAATTTTATGATTATTTATAATTAGTATTTCATTTATGAGTAAACAAGTTCTAAATTGATGTTATTTGAAAATAATTATTTTTAAGCAGTTTGCATACAATTGATTTTATAATTATGTGGAAAAGTTTTATAAGTAAATAAAATTCAGCCTACTTTAAGTATTGTCAGATTTCATAACCACAGAACTTAATCAGTTGAGTACATGGCAGACATTTTTTATTTTCTACTTTGAGATTAGAAACCTCTTGTTTTAAAAATACTTCACTTGACAAGGGGATATTTACTAATCTTCATTAAAAGTGATAACTACATAATTTAAGGTAGTCTAAGACATGATACATTTCTTTTTAATCTGCTATATGTTTCCTATCCCAGCTGTTCTTATAGAAATTGTTTCACTTCCTCTTCAGGCCGTGATTGAGATGTCTCACTTAAGTTACCTTCTGAGAGTCTCAGGACATGTGACTGAACTGGGATAAAAGTTAAGGCTGTATGTATGACATTTTTGATGTCTTCAGGGTGTGAAATTTAGGCCCATGCCTCCATAAATAGATAGCTGCAAGATCTTCTGATCTCAGAATATAATTTTTATTTATGAAAGATTTTAGGCTTATCCACATATTATTAAAAAGTTCTCTTGAATTATTTGGCTTTGAACTGATAGTTTTGTAATTTAAGAAAAAGCCCAACATAACAGTATTTTAGTAGGTTCTTTTCTTCAGGTAGCTATTGTAATTTGCTTTCAGGGGTTGCCTGAGGTAGAGAGGGCTTATGATTTGTTAGGGGTATGGCACCCCACTCCAGTACTCTTGCCTGGAAAACCCCATGGACGGAGGAGCCTGGTAGGCTGCAGTCCTTGGGGTCGCTAAGAGTCTGACACGACTGAGCGACTTCACTTTCATTTTTCACTTTCATGCACTGGAGAAGGAAATGGCAACCCACTCCAGTGTCCTTGCCTGGAGAATCCCAGGGACAAGGGAGCCTGGTGGGCTGCCGTCTATGGGGCCGCACAGAGTCGGACACGACTGAAGCGACTTAGCAGCAGCAGCAGTAGGAAACGCTTAGGTGTACTCAGGTCTGGGCCACGTCCTGGTACAGAGTTCTTTGAGAATAAACTGTTATGTGTCTGTTTAGTTCCCCACATGCTTTTGGATAATATAGAATTATAAAAACTTAAAAAACAAGGTATCCTTTCATATAGACAGCCTACCTGTCTGCCTTTTTCCTCCTGTTTCTTATCCTCTCATTTTTATTTCACTGTGTTCACTTCTAGAATCACTTTAACACCACAGATTAGGTGTCTGACAATTTGTAAATCAAGCATGTGGTTTAGAACGCAGATTATCCACTGTGTGGATAAATCCCCTCATTAACTTACTGCCGTCTCACTCACCTGTTTCCAAGATGTCCTAGGAGGACCAAGAGAGCCGCACACACAGCCAGAAGTTTGCTTTAAGAAAGTTGATCCCCAGACACTCGAAGCCCTGTTGAATCTTAAAGTGGGAAATATTTTTACCTATCCCCAAATCTTTTGAGGTAAATATATCATCCCGGTTTAATGTTAATTGTTTTACAGGGTGCTCTAAGTCTCAGCAATCCTGCCTTGAATGAGTCAGGGTCTCCTTAGAGGTGGGCAGATTTAATTGCGAGTCAACATTTGATTCTTAGCTTGCTTGTAACTACTGAGGGTCATACGCAAAGTAACGTTAAAGTAAAAACAAAACAAAACTCTGAGTTCTGATTTGTAGGTACATCTGTATTTATAACTACTTCTGGATACCAAGGGGGAAAACCCAGTTGTTACCAGGACCCAAAGTCATACTGTAGAAGTTAAGTAGATAAATTTAACCTCGTAAACAGTGAAAGATGTTGCTTTGTATGTAGGCAACATATAAAGATAGATAATTTTTATTGCCTCCCCAAATAACTTCCTGCTATGTATTCAAGTCAGTGTTAGCAAAAATCTTAGTGACAATAAATGACAGTTATTATGCTTCTAAAGCAGAAAGAGTACATAGTCCTCTGAAGTTTAATAACTACACTGCTTTCACAGCGTATTTTGGTATTATATATTGCCATGGCTTTGATTCTCATCACCTTGTAACATATTTGAAGGAATCTATAAGCTGCCAGATATTCCAGCACTGCTAAATGAGTTCCTGGAAACATCAAAGCCAGGTATCAAAAGCCAGCTATATTTCGTGTGCCTGTGGAATTTCTTTAGCAGCAGCAAACATACTCCATCTGTCATGCTTGTCTCAAGTCTGTAGCAGAAGAGCCTAAATAACTCTCGATACTGCATTTGATCTTTATCCTTCTCTCATTGTGACCTTCAGCTGGGGGTGACATTTTCCCTTTATATCATAGTAATAAATAATTGTGTCTGATTAATCCAGCTGGTTAGGGTGGGTGTTGATTAGTTTGAGGTCACAGGTTTATCCTTATAGAAACCAGTTAACTTTTATAGGCAGGAAGCCAAGGTTCCGAAGTCTAACTTATCTAGTTAAAACTGTACAGAGTAAGGTCCAGAAAACTCACTTAACTGACATTTGCTAAAGTCTGAGTTCTATATCTTATTTGCATCATCTTCCCACTTAAATATGTTCAATCTTCTGTGATTCTAGTCTCATGTAATGGTACCATTAATCCAGTTACCAGGTCAGAAACATGGAACACATCCTGGACTCCTTCCACGCCATTCAGCCCCTCCATGCAGTTAGTCTAACCCTTCAGTTCAGCTTAGTTGCTCAGTCGCGTCCAACTCTTTGCGACCCCATGAATTGCAGCATGCCAGCCCTCGGTGTCCATCACCAACTCTCGGAGTTCACTCAGACTCACGTCCATCGAGTCAGTGATGCCATCCAGCCATCTCATCCTCTGTCGTCCCCTTCTCCTCCTGCCCCCAATCCCCTCCCAGCATCAGAGTCTTTTCCAGTGAGTCAACTCTTCACATGAGGTGGCCAAAGTACTGGAGTTTCAGCTTTAGCATCATTCCTTCCAAAGAACACTCAGGACTGATCTCCTTCCAGAATGGAGTGGTTGGATCTCCTAGCAGTCCAAGGGACTCTCAAGAGTCTTCTCCAACACCACAGTTCAAAAGCATCAATTCTTTGGCACTCAGCTTTCTTCATAGTCCAACTCTCACACCCATACATGACTACTGGAAAAACCATAGCCTTGACTAGATGGACCTTTGCTGGCAAAGTAATGTCTCTGCTTTTGAATATGTTATCTAGGTTAGTCATAACTTTCCTTCCAAGGAGTAAGCGTCTATTAATTTCATGGCTGCAGTCACCATCTGCAGTGATTTTGGAGTCCCCCAAAATAAAGTCTGACACTGTTTCCCCATCTATTTGCCATGAAGTGATGGGACCAGATGCCATGATCTTAGTTTTCTGAATGTTGAGCTTTAAGCCAACTTTTTCACTCTCCTCTTTCACTTTTATTAAGAGGCTTTTTAGTTCTTCTTCACTTTCTGCCATAAGGGTGATGTCATCTGCATATCTGAGGTTATTGATATTTCTCCCAGCAATCTTGATTCCAGCTTGTGTTTCTTCCAGCCCAGCGTTTCTCATGATGTACTCTGCATATAAGTTAAATAAGCGGGGTGACAATATACAGCCTTGACATACTCTTTTTCCTATTTGGAACCAGTCTGTTGTTCCATGTCCAGTTCTAACTGTTGCTATCTGACCTGCATATAGGTTTCTCAAGAGGCCAGTCAGGTGGTCTGGTATTCCCATCTCTTTCAGAATTTTCCACAGTTTATTATGATCCACACAGTCAAAGGCATAGTCAATAAAGCAGAAATAGATGTTTTTTTCTGGAACTCTCTTGCTTTTTCCATGATCCAGCGGATTTTGGCAATTTGATCTCTGGTTCCTCTGCGTTTTCTGAAACCAGTTTGAACATCTGGAAGTTCACAGTTCACGTATTACTGAAGCCTGGCTTGGAGAATTTTGAGCATTACTTTACTAGCGTGTGAGATGAGTGCAATTGTGTGGTAGTTTGAGCATTCTTTGGCATTGCCTTTCTTTGGGATTGGAATGAAAACTGACTTTTTCCAGTCCTGTGGCCACTGCTGAGTTTTCCATATTTGCTGGCATATTGAGTGCAGCACTTTCACCACAGCATCTTTCAGAATTTGAAATAGCTCAACTGGAACAGTCTAACTCTTAAATACTCTCAAATCATCCCCATTGTTGCCTCCTCAGTTCTCTGCCGTAATTTGTCTCATTTGCAGTTCTAGTAGCTATAGATGGCTAAGCATAATATAAAAATATTTATAATAAACATGCTAATAAATATTTAGCAAACAAGTGTCTATCTCCACCCTTCCCCCACCTCCCTCTACCAAAATAAGCAAATCAGCCCTCCCTGCCACTGCTGTTGGCGTGACTTTTATAAAAGGCGAATCTGACCCTTGTTGAAATCCACCGGTGATTCCTGTAGCCCACAGAATCAAGTCCTGACCTCTTAACCCAGCACACAAAGCTCTTCATTATCTGGCCCCAGCCAACCTGTTCAGTTCAGGCTTATCTGTTATCGTCCCGCTCACACACACACACACCCTGGCCTCCCACATGAACTGCATGTGCTGCTTGCTCTGGCTCGCTTGAGCCGCGCTTGGTTGGCTTCTGCACGTGTCAGTCACTCTGCATGTGGTGTCCTGCCTCTCATGGTCTGCCTGGTGGCTGGCCAGACTTGGTCTCACTTCACCTGCTCTGGGACACCTCCCTTGACCACCGTCCGTGACCCTTTTCCCAGCAGTTAGGCCTTCTGCCTCGGGATTGTTCCCAGACCACCTTTGTGCCACACTTTACACAGTGCCACAGAGTTTGCTTGTCTCTTTCCCCACTGACTTTCGGGCATTTTACCTTTTTCATCTTATCCTGGCCATAGCCCAGTACTTAGTCATTGTGTCTACTTAGGATTACTTTTGTTTGTTGTCACGTTTCTTTCTTGGTTTTGAACAATTTGTAAATAGAGAAATTGCCTAAAATGGTTATATTCTCCTGAGCTCCCAAATGCATATGCATAATCCCAAGAACTGTTTATCCAGTGAAGGGATTCTGTCCTAATTTCTGGTTTATTCAGCAACTATTTAATAGTTTTGGTTTCCATTACATTACATTCTGTCATTTATGTGGCAAGCCCTTTTTACTTTTTAGTGTCTGACATACACATTCTAGAACAAATGATGGTATAGCTGTTGGTACACTGTGCATTGATAATATGCTGGAAATGTTGGTATGTCAAGATATTCGTTGAGTGGGAAGAGAGATTGTTAGTAAGCATCTAAATTATGAGAATGGGTGTTCCCTTCAGAATTTTTAATTAATTTTGCAAAATTAATTCTTACATTGGTGTGTGTGCTGGTGTGTTTGGTGAAGCATGTTGACCCAGAATTGTTGATATTTCTTCACTCCAGCCTCCTTCCCATTAAAGAGAAAATGAGCCATAGGTTCACAGTTTTTTTTTCTAATTCATTGTGATTAAGTTTTATTTTGGGTGGGTCCAGATGGCTCGATGCAGCCATGGGGTGCGTCTCACTGGCTCTAGAGCGTACTGTGCGGCGGCCCTCTCCTGCTCTTCTCTGGCCGTCCCGCAGGCAGGCTGTCTTTAGGTCAGGCAGGGTCCCCATCTGCCAGGATGGCTGCACCCTGCTTTTAGGAAGCTCTGTCTCCTCTCTCCAACCCCATCTCTAGCACTGTCTCTGTTGCTCAGTTAATACACATCCTGTATTGACCACTTTGACCTTTTACCCCCATCTGCTCAACAGTCTAAATTCCAACCTTTATTTAAGGCTCTGAGACCCTAGACTTGCCTCCTTAGCTCATGGCCTGACATCTCACACTGTGCCATGTAGTATGCTGTTCACATTTTCTCATCTCTTACGTATCCCTGTTGAGAAGGTTTCCTTTTCCAGCTCTGGCCCTGTTATTGCCTGTCCCTACCCTTCAAGCAAAACACTTGAAGAACTTTTTTTCTTCCATATAACCTTCACTTTCTGGTCATTACTTCCTGTTGAAGTGAAGTGTTAGGTTATTTAGTCATGTCTGACTGTGATCCTGTGGCCTGTAGCCCGCTGGGCTCCTCTGTCCTTGGGATTCTTCAGGCAAGAATACTGGAGTGGATTGCCATTCCTGTCTCCTGGGGATCTTCCCAACTTAGGGATCGAACCCAGGTTTCCTACATTGTAGGCAGATTCTTTACTGTCTGAACTACCGAGGAATCCCTATTTCCTATTAAACTGTTCCTAAAATTCTTTCTCTTACAGAAAGATTGATACTGTAAAGCGTCTTACTTTTCTTTACCTTTATCCATTCCTGGAGCAGTAGCCACCTCCACTCCCATAATGCTGCATGCTTTTTCTTTGTCTTCTCATTCCCAGAATGTACTTGTGTTAGATAGGCGGATGTACTGCTTCTTTGGTTTTAGATTTTGTTAGTTTTTTCTCTCTTGAAGCCAGGGACTACATCTGTTTGATTCTTTGTGTATTGCCTAAAACAGCCCTCCCTTGCTATTTCCATACACACGACTCATAACCGGTTTCCGATAATACAAAACAATGGTTTGATAAGAGTGGTGAATGTTGAACATTTGGCTTTCATGTTGGATGAATTTTATACTGTTGCAGATTGAAGAGAATAAAAACTCTTGGCTTTGGATTTTTTAAGCATTCCCTGTGTAAGGGAGAGCAGGTGGTAAAATTAATCTTATAAAAAGATAATTTAATGTTTTTCAAATTTGTTATTCTGTCTCTGTCAAGTCTAGAAAATCATATTGAAACTCAAATAGAGCTAAAACAGTACTTTGATACATCAATCCACAGAATAGTTGATTGTAGTAAATTAGGATTTGTCGTAGAAATTTCATAATGCCCAAAAGACTGAAGTGCTCAAAGGATGTAGCAAAGGCTGCAGTTTTAGATGTCTTTGTCATGCAAATCATTATCTATGAAGTCTTAATAACATAGGCGTAAACAGAAATTGCTAGAGAGATGTCCAGAATAAAACCTGATACTTTAACAGCAAAAAGCATTGGCTGTTTATAGTATAATGTATGTTAACATATTAACTGCACTACTGAGAACTCCATAAAGAAAATACTGAGGATTTGTTGACTCATAATTGGAAACAGTTACTGGGAAATAAAGCGGGAAAATCTGTTTAGAAACTGGAAGTGAACTTAAGAAGAAGAAAGAGGTTAATATCTCTCCACTTGATAACATCAGATTCTCCTAAAATTAAGGGAAAATTGTTTAAAGCAACTTGATGTGAAGTTTCAGTATAGGAGTTCCAGTTTTGAATATTTTTCTTTTTTGTAGAATTTCCCAGAAACATTGTTTTTAAATTCTGGATTATGTATTCCTATTTACCATAAATAATTTTAAACAAAGTAGTGTTCAAATGTGATATAAACTGCATTTTATTATCTTCCCATTTCACACTTAAAATTATATGTTCTTTTTAAGACTGCATCCTGCTAGTTAGGATGAAATTAGGCATTCTAATCCTCACTTGAAATTAAGTAAGAAATTAGGGTTTGGGGAAGCTCTTTAGGAATTTTTAAAGGAACATAACTGCTTTTTACAAGTTACGTGCTCCATGGCCGCATCAGTTCGTATATGACTTTTGAGTTTTTTGGATTTTGTTTTTTTCCCAAAGAGAAGCTAATTCACAAATTATGAACATTGGGGTGGAGGGTAGGAAATATTTTCTTTCCCTCACATTTGCCAGGAGTGTTCAGTGAGAGGTGTTAATAGGTGTTCATGGTAAAAAAGAGAGTGTTGTCATAGGTTTGGAAGAGTACTTTCTAGCCCTCATCATGGCATTGATACTTCAGTATCTACCTTCACATATTTAAGGGACAGAGGAGTAGCTGCAGTAGGTAAATTGTTTAACTCTGTATAGACAACTTCTTCAGACTTGACCACAGAATGTTTTTTTGTGCAGAGTACCTATTTAACAGTCCTTGGAACAAGTGTTCTAAGAGCAGAGTCTGGAGTTTCACAGTAACCAACAAAACCCATAGGTCAAAATTCATACCCTTTTCAAAATCCTAATTTATGATAAGAAAACATGTCAATTATTGGGAATATCTGTCCAAACACCTTGATTTCATATGAGCCAGTTTTGTGTGCCACTGGATCTGGAGTATCTGGATATGTGTTAAAGACATTCATTTAGAAACTTGTGCTGGAAAGAATGAAACAATGCATTTAAAAACTTAGTCACTCTGCTTATAGCTGTGATGTTACGTTTTCTTAGGGAAATATTGAAATATACACAACAAGAAAAACGAACATTTGCCATTAATGGTTCAGATGAGTCAAACACTAGATGAAGTCCATTAAAAAAGAAGCACAAGTTTTTTGTACCACCCTTTATAAATTTAGGTGATTCTGATCTATACAGTGGGACCCCTCCCCCCAGTAAAGTATGGATGCGGCAGCAGCAGACCGTAGAACAACATGACAAGACTGTTCTCATAGCTGAACGTGACGATAATCCAGACGATTTTTCTCATCATATTTTGTCCCAGACTTTTTTTCTCATCATGTTTTGTCAACCTTTTTTTTTTCCACCCACAGAATAAAAGATGATGTTAGGTAGATTAGCAGTACTTGCCTCATTTGAGGTCATTTTATTTTTCCTATCTTTCATCAGGCAGTATTGTGTATTCCTGTGTTGGCTTAGGTGAACTGATGCCTCTGAAAAAAAGACAGGCTTCAAGAGAAGTTTCTTTTGTTTCTCTCTCTGTTTTCCATGTCAGCTTTGTCCTAGAGCTGACTCCCTGATTGGTTGAGACCAGGTTTGGCTCATCCTACTGTGGTGGGAAGAGCAGGACTATGTTGATTGGTTCAGGCCAGTGATGCTGTAGGAAAGAATCAATCCCTGCTCCATGGCTTGGACGTTTTGGTCTTGTTAAGAAAAGACATAAAAGAAATGGGGAAACTACTCACAATGATATCTTTTTGCTCCAAACAAAACAAGCTTTGAAAATTCTACAATATACTATACTAGATATTTGTAATGTCATATGAGATGTTTAGGTATTTCTGTTTTGCAAATGTACTGCTATTAACAGTTCATTTTTTCTTGGGTCTTTTTAGAGGACAAGAATTTTGGGCAGATTTGAATGCCATGAATGTGTATGAAACAGCTGAATTTGACCAACTACGAAGGCTGTCCACACCACCCTCTAGCAATGCCAACTCTATTTACCACACAGTCTGGAAATTCTTCTGTAGGGACCACTTTGGATGGAGGGAGTATCCTGAGGTATTTACAGAATCTCTTTCCAAAAAGTGCATTTAAATTTTTTTGTCTTTCACTGTTCCTTTCTGACGATGACTAGACAGAACCACAAACCAAAGAGCTTATGGATATAAAATTGAGTCTTGTTGACAATGAGTAATACTTTTCTGTCTTGATTTTTCTGGAAATGTATTTTTTTTACCATTAATTTCCTGGAGCCCATAAATGAAATACCATGGTTATCAGAGAGAAAATGCTTTTCCCAGTATCCTATTACAATAGGGACCAAGTATTTACTGTGATAAGTATTCAGACTCAGTGCCAACTTTGGAGTAATTTTAATGAGATGAGCACTAGTGTAACGTTTGGCTATATCTGGCTCCTGGTGATTGGATCATGTGTTACACTATTAGCGTTTTAGAAGACTGGGGAAAACAATTGCCCTTAAGCCCCTGGAAGAAGTACTTGAAAATGTTTATTGAACCATGTGGTCAAGCAAATCAGTCATTTAAAATTCTATAACAAGTGCACATGTATCCGTAGTCTGAGATGGTAAGAATAGTTCATCCATTACACAGTGAGGTTTTAAAATGATGGTACTTTACTTTTCCTCTGAATGAGAATTCTGAGTCACAATTAATTGTCCTGAAATGGATTTAAAGATTAATTTCACATTCCAAAGATCTGACTTCTTTAATTGATTAAATTCATTTCCAGCATTACAAAAAGGGAGAACTGACTTATCTACCTTAGATTTTCTTTTAAGGAAACAGCAAAAGAAAACAACCTAGTATATTAATTAGTATAAAACATAATATTGAGTTAAAATTTCTTATTCTTAAGTAGTCAATAGTATCTAGTATCTTCTGAAAAGAATAAGAAGCTGTTTAAAGTATATTTGGATAGTCCAATGTGTTGGACTGTCTTTGTGTTTTTCCTCTTGAGAGGTTTCTTGGGTTTGGAACTTAATTGATTTATGTGAGCAGTATATACTACCATCTTTAATCCTCTTCTGAAACTCTCTTAAGGAATAGAAACAATAAACTCTCCAGGACATTTGTAAGGCCTCTAATTAGGGTAGACTAACCCTTCACATGTTTCATAAGGTGGGAGATCCATGGAAGCATCTTTCTGTTCTGCATCTTAGAAAAAAATAAAATTCCTGCCTATAACAGGAAATAATTTGATTCACTGTACTTTTTGGCACTCTTCTGATGTTAACAGCAAAGTTAACTTTTTACCTTTTGTTACATTAACATTTTTCCTATCTTATAGTGACTTTTTATTGCTTTTTTAACTCGCTGTGTTTTTTCTTTGCCTTCTGTTTTCTCCTCCATAGTCTGTTATTCGATTGATTGAAGAAGCCAACTCTCGAGGTTTGAAAGAAGTCCGATTTATGATGTGGAACAACCACTACATTCTCCACAACTCATTCTTCAGAAGAGAAATAAAAAGGAGACCCCTTTTCCGTTCATGTTTTATACTGCTTCCATATTTACAGTAAGTGTCCAGCAGAAATTCTCACCATTTTATGTAAATGTATAACTTTTAATGCCAAAAAGACTTTAAAAGACTAACTTGATTATCTCTAAAATGTAAAATTGAGTTATTCTTTTAGTTTAATTCTTCCAAAAATAGAGTTCAGATGAGCTGTAATTAACCCAGCACTAAAAGAATGAGCATCCTCTTGCATTTTTTTAGACTAGAAAGCGAAGTAAACATTTTTCCACAACTAAAAGTAGTTCTATCTAGATTAAGTCAGAGTTTGCATTTGCCTCTTTCATGGAAGATTGAGATACCCTTCCATGTTATGGGACTGTTTTCTAGGCCAGGTAAACTGCCTTGGCAAGTAGAGATTGTCCCTCAAGGTAGTGTTCTCCATTCGTCTCCCTTCAGTGAATTTGCATGGAGAGAATTCACCTTTTCAAGCAATTTGCATTCTCATTTGCTCAGTAAGGCCCATTTTCCTGTAACACTCATTGAAAGTACCTGTCATACTTCTATGTTTGAGACTGAACTCATCCTTCTGAATTAAAGGTGAGCTCTCCTTCCAGTTTGCCCAGTGCCATTTTGCTTTTCTCTAGAGAGCCTACTGGCATATCTCCATAGATGGCAAAAGCTGGGGCACATTGCCATTAGCAAGGCCATCTCTGAAAGGTAGTGTCTCTAGGGAAATCATTATCTACTCTAGTCAGATAGATCATATTTAGAGCTTGATTTTTAAAATACAACTTGGTTAACTTGGTTTTGTGAACTGGGGAGATCTAGGGAAATAGTGGTTGGCACCTTACATTCTTACTGGTAGTTTATTTCAAGTCCAAAGTGTGTTTTCCGCATATCATTATGGTAGTCTTAATGATTCTAATTCTTAGATTGCAAAGGGAACATTAAAAACAAAATATAAACAAAAATCCTTGAAATGCTCAGTGCCTAAAAGCAGTTTGTCAGTAAGGCAGATTTTAGAAATATGTGTTTCTAAACTTGAGGTGAATATGTGCTTTCTTTTAAGTTTAGGTGTGAAAATTTTACCCTGTGGTTTGGTTTTTTATTAGAAACTAATAAAAATGCCGTTGTGTAATTGCACTAGCACAGCTGGAGACAGTGTCAGCGTCCAGTAGCTAGGAACATACTGTCCTCCTGGTGAGACAGTAGAGCTCATCAGTGAGACCTGCAGCTTGGCATGCTGGGCCAATCAAGCATGATGCAGCTTCTGAGTGGGAGGAAGAACGCTCATTGAATGCTGCATTGTTGGGAGAGTTTTACAGAAGAGTGAAAATTGATTTGTTTCGATCCTAAGACTGGCAATTACGGAATACCCTTCCCTTCACCTTTTTTTAATCTTAGACTTGTTTTGTAGAAGTATGAACTGTAAAAATAGTATGAGCAGTAGTAGAGTTAATGCCACAAATACGGCCTTCCTATTTATAATGTTGGCTTACAAGAGAACAAAGAAAGTCACTCTTTTCTTTTTCAAAACTTCCTATTTTAGTCTTCTTATCTGGAACAGTAATCATCAGGTAAAAAGTAAGAGCTTAGCAAATCAAAGAGATTATGCAGACATTTCAGCGAGAAAAGAACAGAGTAGCAGCAGGTTCACCAGGGTGTGATGGTGCATGCAGCCATTGAGTTCCTGTCTGCCCTAGAGTCCAGGGCTGGCCTAGAGGGGAGAAAGAGGAGGACCAATTCCAAAAACAGATTTCAGAAATGGATTTCTGGAGAGACCATGATCTTAGTCAGGAAGAAAGTTTTGTTTTGAAGTGTTAGTAAGTGCAGAGGGTCCAAGAAAATCATAGGTGTCAAAAAGGCTGTAGCTATCAGGGGATCAGAGATATCTAAGAATTGGGAATGCTCGAGTAGGGAGGTTGGGGGGGGTGGGGTACAAGCTTAACTCATGAGTTTCCTGCAAAGTTGGCTCTTTTTAAAGGGTTTCCCTGCCTTTTCCCCCTTCCAGTTGTATTAACATTATTGACATAAAACACTGTATAAGTTGAAAGTGCACAGTGTAATGACTTTATATATATTGCAGAAATATTACCACAATCAAGTTTAGCCAGTGTTTCTCATAGTTAAATTTTTTTCCATGTGCTTGCTGGTTTTTAATAGGGCTAGTAAAAGCAGAAATACTACTTTGCCAACAAAGGTCTGTCTAGTCAAGGCTATGGTTTTTCCAGTGGTCATGTATGGATGTGAGAGTTGGACTGTGAAGAAAGCTGAGCACCGAAGAATTGATGCTTTTGAACTGTGGCGTTGGAGAAGACTCTTGAGAGTCCCTTGGACTGCAAGGAGATCAGTCCTGGGTGTTGATTGGAAGGACTGATGTGAAGCTGAAACTCCAATACTTTGGCCACCTCATGCGAAGAGTTGACTCATTGGAAAAGACCCTGATGCTGGGAGGGATTGGGGGCAGGAGGAGAAGGGGACGACAGAGGATGAGGTGTCTGGATGTCATCACCGACTCGATGGGCATGAGTTTGAGTGAACTCCGGGAGTCAGTGTTGGACAGGGAGGCCTGGTGTGCTGTGATTCATGGGGTTGCAGAGAGTCAGACATGACTGAGCGACTGAACTGAGTAAAAATCTTATTCTTGAATATTCTTAGAATATTTGAGCTAAACACACAAATACCAGTGTTCGAAGTTTGGAAGTCCATTTCAGTTGACAGGACATCTGTCCTGTGCAGTCACCTCATGGTCTTGATAAGACCTGAGACCCAGAAAGCAGCGATCCTCAGCCTTTCTGGCACCAGGGACGAGTTCCATGGAAGACAGTTTTTCCACAGACTAGGGGTCAGAGGAAGGTTCTGGGTGATTCAAGCATGTTACATTTATTGTACACCTTATTTTTATGATTATTATAGCAGCTTCACCTCAGATCATCAGGCATTAGCTCTGGGAGGTTGGGGACCCCTCCCCAAAAGGATAAAATTAATTTTTACTTCATCACTGAAGTTAGGAAATGTCATTCAGAATGGCCAGGGGAGGGAAGGAGAGTGATAAACGGTGACCTTAGATTAGGAGAATTCATTCTTCAGAGGTCCTTGAGTATATGCTCCATAGCCTTTGACTGACTCTGGCTCCCTAGAGAAGGCTAGGTCTGTGGGAAGCTTGCAGTGTGTCATTGGAATACCTATGAGCTGAATGTGAAGCTTCAGTTTTGTGCACTGATTTCCTGGCAGGAATGGCAGAAGGGAGAGGAACCGTCTCTTCTGGTGTCAGTGCCAGGTTTTCAGTACAGCTGTGATCACCTATAACCTGTTTTGGGCAGAGTGGTTGGGAGAATCTTACCTTCCTCCTTCAACCCAGAAACTTCCGTTGGTAACATCAGCCCCTAACAACACTGGGAAACCTGGTGGGTTAGGAGTTAGACTCTTCACAGAGCAGGAATAGAGGGAACAGCTAAAAATAAGGAGATTACAGTCTGTGTCCTGCCATTCCTCTAGAATAGTGACAGCTTTTTAAGGAGTTACGTACCTGTCAGAATTTGATTAAAGCAGTGGGGCCTCTTTTCAGAAAAATGTACCAGACAAGGAAGGCTCTGGAGGAATCTGTCAGGTCTTTGTGAAAATGCTCCAGAAGATAACTGGCAGGCCTTCTGTGCCCTGAATCTGAGCGTCAGGGTTAGGATTCCCTTTATCTCTGCTTGTTTCCTTTTGCTCTATTTTGAAAATGGCCAAGAAATAGGATTTAAATCATTTAATCAGGCAGGAATAAGCAACTGCTTATCTAAACTCTTAGAGTAATAGACCTGAATTTAAAATTCAAGGATATTCTAGTGTCTAGGGCTTAAGGTAATTAGCTCTATCTTAAGCACATCTAAAGCTATAACATTTGAATTCTATTGATGGTTTTGTTGTTGAATGTGATATTTAAAACAAGCAAGTGCCAAATGTTAGCTTTCTTTTGATGCCTACTTCATGATCTGTTTTTATACAAAAACTAAAAGTATAAGCTTTTTTTTTTAAAATATTTTCTGTTATCTCCCTGTAAGCTCCCTCTTATCCACCTGCTTACTGTCTCCATTCACTATGCTTCCCCATCTAAGTAGCCTTTAGTAGTGATATGTTTTCTGCTTAGTACAACAAAGTTTGAGGAACACATACAAATTGTTGTTAACTTGAAATGGAGTGTAACTATATAGGCAAAAGAGGAATCCAGGACTCAGAAAAGATATTTATAAATTGGTGCTTGCTTGCCTTGCAGGAGTACATTCCAGAGTTTTCTCCATAAGGAAGCTGGGGGGAGCTAATAATAGGTTATCTGTACAGTGTTCATTCTAAGATTTTTTTCTTTCCTTTAATTGATAGCATTTTCTATAATTTTTAAAACTATTTTATATTGGAGTATCAGCCAGTTGTTTTTTAAATATGCATTTAAGTTATTCAGATGATAATGTTAGAGCAGTGTAATGTGAGTTGGACTTATGCTGAGGTTTTACATGGACATTCCTCCCTCTCCGTTCCAGGACACTTGGTGGTGTTCCCACACAGGCTCCTCCACCTCTTGAAGCAACCTCCTCATCGCAGATCATCTGCCCAGATGGGGTCACCTCAGCAAACTTTTACCCTGAAACTTGGGTTTATATGCATCCTTCTCAGGACTTCATCCAAGTGCCTGTTTCTGCAGAGGACAAAAGTTACCGAATTATCTATAATCTTTTTCATAAGACTGTGCCTGAGTTTAAATATAGAATTTTGCAAATATTGAGAGTCCAAAATCAGTTTCTTTGGGAAAAATATAAAAGGTGAGTCAGCAGTATGAAAAGTTCAAAAGAGGTTTTCTTGATGTAGTTAATGATAAATGCAGAACATAATAGTAAAGATTTGTATAGAACTAATGTCATATTTTTTCTTATATTAATTCATAATTCTCATAACAGACCTTCCAAGTAGGATTATTACAGTCTGCATTTTACAGAAAGAAAAGTAAGATAACTTGCCACAGGTCATACAGCTAATAAGATATGGTGCTGGAATTTGAACCCAGGCAGGCCAGCACCAGAGGCCTTGTTACTGATCACTTGATGGTGCTGTATTTCAGGTCAGCCACAAATTAATGTAATTCAGTAGGGGGGAGCTTGCATGTAGATTTGAGGAACCTCAGAATTGAGAGACTTTAGGTTGGTGGAATTAGGTAAGGAAGTCACCCTGAGAAGGTAAGCTGTGAGAGCTAGATTTGAAAAGAACAAGTGAACAAATGTTTGGTGGAGCAAAGAGGGAAAGGGCTTTTGTCTGCTGTGCAAAGGAGAAGTTTAAACTTGCAGTATGCTCTTTGATGATATTTTTGCCCTTGAAGGCAATGTTAACATTTCCTCCCCATTGAAACCATAAAGAGAATATCATGCCTATTAAACTGATCTATACCTTCCTTCTTCTGAATTCCCTGTCCACTTTTTGCATTAGGAAAAAGGAATATATGAACCGGAAAATGTTTGGCCGTGACAGAATAATAAATGAGAGACATTTATTTCATGGAACATCCCAGGATGTGGTAGATGGGATCTGCAAGCACAACTTTGATCCGCGAGTCTGTGGAAAGCATGCTACAATGTTTGGACAGGGCAGTTACTTTGCAAAGAAGGCAAGCTACTCTCATAACTTTTCTAAGAAGTCCTCCAAAGGAGTCCATTTCATGTTTCTGGCTAAAGTGCTAACTGGCAGATACACGATGGGCAGTCACGGCATGAGAAGGCCCCCTCCCGTCAACCCCGGCAGCGTCACCAGTGACCTGTATGACTCTTGTGTCGATAATTTCTTTGAGCCTCAGATTTTTGTCATTTTTAATGATGACCAGAGTTACCCTTATTTTGTTATCCAATATGAAGAAGTCAGTAACACTGTTTCCATCTGAAAAATCTTGGTACTGCTAAATTATTTGTATAAACTCAATCCAGCGTTTGTAGCAGGTTTTGGATGGGTGGGCAGAGCAGGGAACAGCACTGGAAATAGGGCAGTTTTAAGACCATTTTTTTAAGTGCTAGAAAGTGAAAAAAAAATTTTTTTAAGAAAAACACAAGTTTTAAAATGACCACTTATTCTTTAATTATTTACTAATTGTTGTTAGTGTACTCAGTGTGGAAAAGACTACGGATTGCATACTCTTTTCATTCACACCTGTACATTATAGGCAGCAATGTTATTAGAAGCATTTTTAATAAAGAAACGGAACAGCCTAACTAAATGTGGCTTAAGCCTGGTAGAAGTTTGGCCAAATGGAGGCTGTGAGCAAATGTGAGGATCCAGTTTATTTACAAAGATTAAAACTGACTGGAACTAGTACTACCATATTTACTCTGTCCAAAGCACTGCTGCTGTGGTGTAGGATGAGTTTATGGCATTCTGGTGGGTGGAAAGAAATTTCTGTCTATCAGTAGGACTGAAATATGTCACCCTACCACAGAGTTAAATCAATGACTTTAACTGTTCTGCAGAGTTTGCCTGAGAACTCAGTTCTGTTTAGAGAAAATAAGAGAAAAAAAAGAACCATTTGAAAAATTTGTCACCAGCAAAATTTTTCATTAACTAGTTATATAAAATATGGTTCTTCTGTTAAACTTCAGCCTTAGAAAACTCAGTCTCTCGTTATTGTCCACCCCAGGTAGAAGGAGTTGGGCACCTGATTTGGTTAAAGCCAGTCTTAAGAATTAAAAGTATTACTTTTAGGGTTCCAGACGTAGGCCCTGACTGAAGGTTTTAGAGAAAGAATTAATACATCTGTAACTGAATTGGTTAGAGTTTATTACTGTACTTTGCACAAAGTAGATCTCAAAAAAGTATTTGTTGACATGGAAATATTAAAAGTGGACCCCCACCCCGCTGCCTGCTTTGCTAGGTGTAGCTGGGTTCCCTGGTCAACTCTGTACCTTACACTACTTCACAGAAACACAGACTTGGAAATTGTGCCACTGACCCAGCAGGAGCAGTGTTAGGAGACTGGGCCTCTGCCTGAGCTGAGAGGTAGCCGCTCAGTGTACTTTGCCTTAAGCAAAGCAAACAGACCTGGATATACAAAAGTGGAAGTGGTTGTTCACAAAAGAATTCACTATGGAATTCTTTCAGATTCCAAGCTCTCCTAGAATGTTTGCAGTTATTTCATTTATACACAACTCTTCAGGAACTTCTGTGTTGTTCAAAGCAAGATCTATCTATCCTGATGTCTCAGTGACTTGGCCTGTTTAAGCACTTACCAGGGCTTCCACACAGTTATTTATTTTGCCCTTGTTGATCTTTTTGTTTGCTGCCATTGGCATGAAATAGCCAGCTGAGGCTGGTATAGTTGTCCTTTCATTCAGTTGTAACTTGTAAACCAGTAATTCCCAATCTTTTTCAAGTTAAGACATCTTACTGTTGCTTATTTGGTTTTATGAAACTTGTTCCTTTTTTTCTCCCTAAAAGAAAAAAAAGCTTTATGACATATTTATTTTTTTAATAAAACTAAAGCAAAAATAAAAGTTCTGGTAATTCTTTAAAAAACTTTGTTGTTTTGGTTCTCTTTAAGACAGCCGAGTTATGATCTGTAAGTGCTGGTCAGTTGCGTGAATGAACGTGTGATTGAATGACTGAGTGAACAGACCTAACCAGAGACTAAACACTTGTGCTCTGAGAAATCAGCAAAAAAGTGCATTATCTGGCAAGTGACTTAAATCACAAGAGAATAGTAAATATTTTGTAGATAAATGCTTGAGGGAAAGGGATAAGTTTTATATTAGCAAACAGCAATAATAAGAAAAAATATATATATTACCAGGTTGTCCCCTTCAGCAGGTGTTGAAGGACATATGAAAAGGAAGTGTAAAAATTTCATCCGCTCTCAAGCACCTTGCTGCTGCTGTTTGGCCGCTCAGTTGTGTCCCACTCTTTTGCAGCTTCATTAACTGCCCACCTGGTTCCTCTGTCCATGGAATTCTCTAGACAAGAATACTGGAGCAGGTTTCCATTTCCTTCTCCAGGGGAATCTTCCATTCTCAAAGATCAAACACCTGAGTGGGTCTCCTGCACTGGCAGGTGGAGTCTTTACCACTGAGCCACCAGGGAACCCCCTCAATGCCTTAGCTGCTTTCAGCTAACCTAAAGTGACCTGACTGGTAAACATAAGCCTCTTTGATGTACTTTCTCTCCAGTGTGATTTTTAAATTCATGTATAGTATTATATGTTTTAACTAAGCAAAGACCTGTGGAGGCAGACCAAATTTTGTAATGGTTCCATGGATTTAAAACACTGAAAGGGATTCAGCAAATCTGTCTCCTTCCTGGCACCACTGTAATTTATACCATTTTAGAAAGCTGGAACTGTGGTTAAGATTTTTAGGAGGAGTCTGCAAAGTAATATTCCAGTGTCATATAATTCTGTGGATGAGAAAGTTTACATGTGTAAGGTTAATAAATATTGGGCCCTTTGTATTTATAAATTCTAAAGCCCAATCCACCTTTTTGCTATAAACCACCTTCAGTAAATGGTTTAGATACAAAAATAATCATTAGGGCCTGAAATATTGATCTTTGAGAAAAAAATTTTTATGATACTAGGTCTGAAAATGACTTTTAAACATAATGCCCAAACAGTCCCGTATGGTCATTTTAAATCAGAGGGGTTTCCATTAATTAAGGAAGGTAAGTGGTTTTGTGTAGTCAGTTTTCTCATCTTTGTAGGTTTTCTTCCTGACTACAAATGATAAGAATGTTCTTTGAGACTTTACAATCCAGTTTTTATGCTATACAAACCAATATTTATATACAAATTAAAAGCCAGAAGCAGTACGGAGGTTCCTCAGAAAACTAAAAATAGAATTAGCATATGATCCAGCAATCCCACTCCTGGGCACATATCCAGACAAAACCAATTCAGAAAGAAACATGGCACCCCTGTGTTCATAGCAGCACTATTCACAATAGCCAAAACATTTTGTCCACTGACAGATGAATGGATAAAGGTGATGTGGTGTGTGTGTATACATGCACAATGGAATACTACTCAGCCATAAAAGAGAATGAAATACCCATTTGCAGCAATATCGATGCACCAGCATTTATCATATTAAGTCAAAAATACCATACGATATCATTTAATGTTGAATCTAAAATATGGTACAAATGAAAAACTCATTGGTGCCATATGACTCAGACAGAAAATAGATGTGTCGTTGCCAAAGAGGAGGGGAGAAGGAAGAGGGATGGACGGAGAGTTTGGGGTTAGTAGATGCAAACTAGCATATATAGGATGTACGTATATCAATAAGGTCCTACTGTATGGTACAGGAAACTTCCCAATCTCCTGGGATAAACCATAATGGAAAAGAATATTTTAAAAAGAATGTCTAAATGTATATAAGCCACTTTGCTGTACAGCAGAAAACACAACATTGTAAATCAACTATACTTCAGTATTAAAAGCCAGAAGCATTTTCCTTAGCAATGATAGTGTCAGGTTTTAAAAACAGACTCATTTAGTTTATTGACTTAGGTACTCTTATTGCAGGCAAAATAAAGAAATAAGACTACTTTTCCTTAGCTTGCTTACCTTACAAGCTATCATCATCATAGGCAGAAAGAACATGCTATTGAAGAGTTTCATCACCATTATTAGCTGGTCTTTTATTGCTTTACTCACTCTTAAGCATATATTTTGGGTGACTAATGCCTGACTAGAACTCTCAGATGGCAGTTCTTTTAAGGCTTTGAAGTGAAGTCGCTCAGTCGTGTCCGACTTTGCGACCCCATGGACTATAGCCCATCAGGCTCCTCCATCCATGGGATTTCCCAGGCAAGAGTACTGGAGTGGGTTGCCATTTCCTTCTCCAGGGGATCTTCCTGACCTAGGGGTTGAACCCGGGTCTCCCGCACGGCAGGCAGATGCTTTAACCTCTGAGCCACCAGGGAAGCCAATCTTACATATATGTGGGAGATTTGTATGTTAGCATACTGCTAAATTCTCCAAACCAGAACAGATAGCCACCCACTTTGATGATGTTAGAATTTTAAGGGCTTAATTGTACTTAAAGTGAAGTTGCTCAGTTGTGTCCAACTCTGGGACCCCATGGATTGTAGGTTCCTCCATCCATGGGATCTTCCAAGCAAGAGTACTGGAGTGGGTTGCCATTTCTTTCTCCAAGAGATCTTCCTGACCCCGGTATTGTAGGCATTGTAGGGAGACGCTTTACTGTCTGAGCCACTAGGGAAGTCCTAATTGCGCTTAAGTACCTAATTAATAAGATGAAAATGACCAAAAGCTCCTATGAATTCAGTGATCTTTTAGAGCAAATTCATATTAACATGACAACCATATCTACATTTTATGTGTAGGATATACTTAATTTCTCAACAAGATTTAGGGCTCATGAGTATTAATATACTCCTTAGAATAATTCCTACATGCTGCTAAAGTTTACAGCCAATAGGCTGTAAACAACTGGGCTGGACTATTTCTAAATTCAAGTTTTATAACTTTATCTCCTTAATTATATCTAACCCTAAAATTTAGCCTTAATCAAATCAGCTCAGAGGCTCAACACAGTGTTCAGAAGCCTCTAAGTTTTAGGTGCCAAATTGTCATTGGTTGGGCCTTCTGTCTACATACATCAACTGCACTTCAGTGTTTCACAGCACATTAAGTACAGTATTTTAACAGGTCTGAGTGGCAAGAGTACAGTAAAGAGATGCTATCCAACTATATGAGACTGTGGGACTCTTCCAAGCTAATATGAATTCCTTATGCAGCCACCAGTTTATAAATTTTTTTTGAGCAGCAGTGATGGATTTGGGGCATTAACTCACACTTTTCTGACAAAGGTCCTACTTGAAGGGAAGGTTTGCATTTCAAAGTATCTTCGTTATGGGTTTAAATCATAATTTCTAAGCTGAGTGCAATAAACTATTCTACTTCAGAGTAGCAATCATAAATCGAATGAGAATTATTCTCAATGATCTAAGCCAACTGAATGCAGTAACTACTAGCTTTAGTTCCAACCACTCATAAGTGCAGCTGAATTTCTTCTAAATGTAAATTTCTACCCATATGAATGCATTTTCTAAAAAAAAAAGTTTGTTGTCTCATTTATAATTAACTTGTAGGCATATATAAGTCAGTGCTAGATAGGAGTGGGAATGCAGATTTTGTGAATCATTGTTACTCAGTTTTGCAATGAATTACTGTCAGAGAGCAGTGGCTTAGTCACAAGCCTGTCTAAGAAAGTTACACAATCTTAGTGTTTGCTTGTGGACTGAGATATAGAATGTAAAGCCCCAACCACTAATGCTGAAGAAGCTGAATGGTTCTATGAAGACCTACAAGACCTTCTAGAACTAACACCAGAAGAAGATGTCCTTTTCATCATAGGGGATTGGAATGCAAAAGTAGGAAGTCAAGAGATACGTGGAGTAACAGGCAAGTTGGGCCTTGGAGTACAAAAATGAAGCAGGGGAAAGGCTAACAGAGTTTTGCCAAGAGAATGCACTGGTCATGGCAAACACCCTCTTCCAACAACACAAGAGAAGGCCCTACACATGGACGTCACCAGATGGTCAATACTGAAATCACATTGATTATATCTTTCGCAGCCGAAGATGAAGTTCTATACAGTCAGCCTAAACAAGAACTGGAGCTGACTGTGGTTCAGATCGTGAACTGCTTATTGAAAAATTCAGACTTAAACTGAAGAAAGAAGAGAAAACCACTAAACCATTCAGGTATCACCTAAATCAAATCCTTTATACAGTGGAAGTGACAAATTGATTCAAGGGATTAGATCTGATAGAGTGCCTGAAGAACTATGGATGGAGGTTTGCAACATTGTGTAGGAGGTGGTGAGCAAAACCATCCCCAAGAAAAAGAGATGCAAAAAGGCAAAGTGATTGTCTGAGGAAGCTTTACAAATAGCTGAGAAAAGAAGAGAAGCAAAAGGCAAAGGAAAATATACCAATTTGAATGCAGAATTCCAAAAGAATAGCAAGGAGAGAGAAGAAAGACTAGAGATCTCTTCAATAAAATTAGAGATACCAAGAGAATATTTCATGCAAAGATGGGCTCAATAAAGGACAGAAACAGTATGGATCTAACAGAAGCTGAAGATATTAAGAAGAGGTGGCAAGAATACACAGAAGAACTGTACAAAAAAGAGCTTCACAACCCAGATAATCACGATGGTGTGATTACTCACCTAGAGCCAGAAATCCTAGAGTGTGAAGTCAAGTGGGCCGTAGGAAACATTACTACAAACAAAGCTAGTGGATGTGATGGAATTCCAGTTGAGCTATTTCAAACCCTTAGAAATGATGCTGTGAAAGTGCTGCACTCAATATGCCAGCAAATCTGGAAAGCTCAGCAGGGGCCACAGGACTGGAAATCCCAAAGAAAGGCAATGCCAAAGAATGCTCAAACTACTGCACAATTGCACTCATCTCACACGCTAGCAAAGTAATGCGCAAAACTCTCCAAACCAAGCTTCAACAATACATGAACCATGAAATTCCAGATGTTCAAGCTGGATTTAGAAAAGGCAGAGGAATGACAGATCAAATTGCCAACATCTATTGGATCACTGAAAAAGCACGAGTTCCAGAAAAACATCTACTTCTGCTTTATTGACTATGCCAAAGCCTTTGACTGTGTGGATCACAATAAACTGTGGAAAATTCTTAGAGATGGGAATACCAGACCACCTGACCTGCCTCCTGAGAAATCTGTATGCAGGTCAAGAAGCAACAGTTAGAACTGGACATGGAACAACAGACTGGTTCCAAACCAGGAAAGGAGTACATCAAGGCTGTATATTGTCACCCTGCTTATTTAACTTATAGGCAAAGTACATCATGCGAAATGCTGGGCTGGATGAAGCACAAGCTGGAGTTAAGATTGCTGGGAGAAATATCAATAACCTCAGATATGCCGATGACACCACCCTTATGGCAGAAAGCAAAGAACTAAAGAGCCCCTGATGAAAGTGAAAGAGGAGAGTGAAAAAGTTGGCTTAAAACTCAACATTCAAAACACTAAGATTATGGCAGCTGGTCCCATCACTTCATGGAAAATAGATGGGGAAAAAATGCAAACAGTGACAGACTATTTTTTGGGGCTCCAAAATCACTGCAGATGGTGACTGCAGCCATGAAATTAAAAGACACTTGCTCCTTGGAAGAAAAGCTACGACAAACCTAGACAGCATATTTAAAAGTAGAGATATTCCTTTATTGACAAAGGTCCGTCTAGTTAAAGCTATGTTTTTTCCAATAGTCAGGTATGGATGTGAGATTTGGACTATAAAGAAAGCTGAGCACCAAAGAACTGATGCTTCTGAACTGTGGTGTTGGAGAAGACTCTTGAGAGTCCTCTGAACTGCATGGAGATCCAACCAGTTCATCCTAAAGGAAATTAGTCCTGAATATTCATTGAAAGGACTGATGTTGAAGCCGAAACTGCCACCTGATGTGAAGAACTGACTCATTTGAAAAGACCCTGATGCTGGGAAAGATTGAAGGCGGGAGTAGAAGGGGACAAAAGAGGATGAGATGGTTGGATGGCATCACTGACTCAATGGACATGAGTTTGAGGAAGCTTCGGGAGCTGGTAATGGACAGGGAAGCCTGGCATGCTGCAGTCCATGGGGTTGCAAAGAGTTGGACATAACTGAGCGACTGAACTGAACGTCAGGATGTGCTGACCACCATAGGCCTTGAATTTGTGGCAGTGAGATAAAACTACTTGGAGATGACAAACTTAAATTGTCTTATTTACTAGCAAACTAACTCAGTTAGCTTTCTCCATTCATGCACACAAACAATATCATGTATGTATGCTAAGTTATTTCAGTCATGTCTAACTCTTTGCAACCCTGTGGACTTTAGCCTGGCAGGTTCTTCTGTCCATAGGATTCTCCAGGCAAGAATACTGGACTAGGTTGCCATACCCTCCTCCAGGGGATCTTCCCAACCCAATTAAGGTACTAACAGGTAGTATCTGACTGAGAAACTCAGGAATACCCCATCAAGAGTGTGACCTGTTCTGCTTTGGATCTATCACTTCACCTTCCCACAAGGTCTCTGAGAAAGTATTTGTCCAAAGGAACTAAGCAAAGAGATTATTATCAGCCAAGGTCTTGACTCTAATCTCCAATACAGTAAATTGGACTAAAGGTTGAAGGCAGAGGCTACTCTGTCTATCAATAGTTTTAGGACCAAACACCCTGGATCTAGCAGGATATACAGAAGCCCTGCTTCAACTACTCTCTACATCTAATGCCTTAAGTAAAGTTAAGCCTTCACTTCTATGACACAAAGAAAAACCATTTCTAAGAAGAAAAAATATTCATTATTTAGAGCAAGGGTTGCCAAACTTTTTTGTATAAAGAGCCTGATAATAAATATTTTAGACTTGGTGGATCACACAGAATCTCACAGCTATTGAACCCTGCCATTGTAGCACAAAAACAGCCACAGATGATGTGTAAGTGAATAAGAATAGCTATGATCCAATAAAACCTTATCCTAGCCTCAGGTCACCTATGCTGTATAGCACTTTTCACTCAGTGTAATTGAACCAAAGTTAATTTTATTTCTTACTTGAGATGTCCAGGTACTGTATCAAATTTTTGTTTCTAACTCCTACTGTAGCTGTGCTCCTAATTACAGGGAATGCATTATTACTTATTAATATTTTTTCCCCTCTCTATCCTATATTAGACCATGTTCAACTCAAAAAGAAGACTGAAAACCTTTAAGAAGGCTATGTTCTTGTGGCCAACATTACTTATAAAGGCCTGTTTTCCACTTTGGGGGCAGCCGATCATGAGGCCACCATTGGAAGGTGTCCATCACTGCACTGATAGACACCCCAGTTGAAAGGAAACCCAGTTGTTGATGTTCTATGAGAAACCTCCCATTAGACCATGAGTAGATGAGAAACTAACTGGATCCACTAATGGCAGGTGGTCAGTCCCTTACTATGGTACCAAGGGGATGGAAAACTTTTCTGACTTGGGATTTTTGGTCATAGGATGGCCAAGCACCTAAAGAAGTCCCTAAAGGCAAGAGGTCACTTATAATAACTCATCCCCCTTTTTAAAAAAAATTAGAGTTGTCTAGATGGTGGTAGGGTTTCCTAGAGCCAAGAAATAGCCCAGGGAAGTTCTCTGGAGACGATGGGAGACAACAAGATGGAAAGGGTAGAAACTGTATTATAGAACTATGACCATATGTTTGATAAGGCTCAGGATCAGCGCCAAGTCTGAAGAGGCCTCAATGTCTGATCTATAAGACATCAGGACTGGGACATTGGTTTTATTCTGGTCTTCTCTCCAGAAATGGAAGAAAAGGGTATCTGATGAGCGAAAAAGAAACAAAAACAAAACAAAATAAATGCTGGAAACTCACAGACATACCTATAGATAAAAGAAAGACCTCCAGAGAGCTCTGATGGCTTTTCATAGAGTTGCCACAGGATCTCAGAAAAGTCAAGTTGGTAGTGACAGCTATGGTGGTAGTGATGATGATCACGGGGGAGGTGATGGCAGTCCTTCGTGTTGATGCTGACATGGTGTTGGTGGTGGAGAAAGTGACGGTGATGGTGGCAGTGGAGAGAGTGATGCTCTTGGCCAAGGAGGTCATGTAGGTCATGGTGGGGATGATAGTGATGATAGCTTTGTTGCTATTCGTAGTAGTGGTGGTTGAAAGAGGGGGCAAAAACAGACATCTAGTACTTGATTTAGAAAGAAAGTAGGGGTAATAAATTATATAGTGTCCAGCTCCATTATAAAGACTCACAAAGAAAGTAAAAAAAATTCTGACCTTGATCCCTGCCTCAGAATTCAATCTGATAACACTGAAGTCAGAAAAGAAAAACAGTAGATTCAAACACTGCTTTTAATTGTTTAGTAAAAAAGAGAGACCTATGGCAATTTTTATTTATTTTTTTAATTTTAGGAAGATATGTTAAAAGAGTCTTGATTTTGAAAGTGAAGCTTTTTCACCACCTTCACTCATGGTGAAAAGGGTCAGGGCTGCCTTACTGTGTAACTCCAGGAAGTGTTACTCACACATCGGTGTGAATAGCACCCTGGAGGAGTTTAAAGCTCAGAGTGCAGCTATGTTTAAGGCATTGGCATGACACAGTAGCCTGTAGTGGTCTGAGAAACTGGGGCAATGATTCAAGGAAGAACTAAGAAGGAAGAAAGTTCTCAAAAGTTCTTAGTGCTAACAACAGGGAGACAGACCAGGCCCAAAGCCACACAGAATCAATAAGAGATTCCCAACAGTGGACAGCGGTCCATGAACTTCAGAAGGACATTGTGTGATATCAAGATTTTAAGTTGATTCCCTTAGTAACACAAGGTAAATACAGGGTAAACTGTATTTTTTTAAATTGTGGTGCTGCACAAGATTCTTGAAAGAACTTTGGACTGCAAGGAGATCAAACCAGTCAATCCTAAAGGAAATCAACCCTGAATATTTATTAGAAGGACTGATGCTGAAGCTGAAGCTCCAATACTTTCGCAACTTGATTTGAAGAGCCAAATTCATTGAAAAAGACTCTGATGCTGGAAAGAACTGAAGGCAAATAGAGAAGAGGGTGGCAGAGGATGAGATATTTAGATAGCATCACTGAATCAATGGATAATGAATCTGAACAAACTCAGAGATAGTGAAGGACAGGGAAGCCTGGCGTGCTGCAGTCCATGGAGTCACAAAGAGTCAGACACAACTCAGCAACTGAACAACAATAGCAAACTGTATTTACCTTTTGTTATCCACAAATCTTAAGGAAAATCTTAGAATAATCTTGAGTCTCAAGGAATGCTGGAAAGGAGATTATGTCCACTCTTGAAAGTCATGTAGAGAAGGAATAGGATGAAAGACTACAGGTGATGGACAATTGAGCCGGGATAGAGACATCAAGCAGCCACCAGAGAAGTGTAACCACCAAAAGAATTTAAGCACCTCCTACCGAAATTCAGGGGCATAAGCTGGTCTTCTCATAAATAAGTAAGGTGGGAGGAACTGAGTTATTTATTGTGATATTAAAGAAAAGGGTGATCCTGGAAGACTGGAGAACTTGCAAATACTTAGGCACAATGATAATGTCTACTGATGTTTACCGAACATTCATGATATTTATTGAACATTTACTACATGGTACACTCTATTAAATGCTTTGTGGGCCTTATCTCAATTTACAGTGAGAAAACAAGACCTATAATAGATTATTTAGATCACGGGAATGCAGCCCGTGAGTGGCAGAGTCCTATTTAAACCTGTCTGCTAAAGTCCAAACTCATACTTGAAAATCACTGGTCTCCAATTATTGTGATGATACATTCCCATAATTAAAAACTTTGGGGCATGCACTATAATCTATGTATATTTATTTATTCATAAATTATATACATATATGTATATACCTTCTCCACTAATAAATTATATGCACTATAAAATAAATATGAAAATAGAGAAAGATGAAGTAAATTTTTTTTATGTTTTAAAAACAAGAAATGTAGTGTTTTTATATTTATTAAATGTATATACATATTGTTGCTCTTGCTAAAAAAATAATATTAATAGCTGGTAAAAGTATATCATGACTATATCTAAATGGAAGATGTCCATCACTGACAAAGCTTACTAAATCATTATAGTAATTTTTTCATTCTTAACCATAGTTTTGGTATGTTTACTAGCCACAGTAATCAAAGAAAAAGATATAAAAGGAATCCAAATTGGAAAAGAAGAAGTAAAACTGTAACTGTTTGCTGATAACCATGACACTATACATAGAAAATCCTTGCAGGATACAACATTAATACACAGAAATCTTTTGCATTTCTATACACTATCAGTGAAAGATTAGAGAGAAAAATGAAGGAAACAATCCCATTTGCCACTGCTTAAAAAACAATAAAATATCTAGGAATAAATCTACCTACAGAAGCAAAAGTCCTATACCCTGAAAATAAGAATGTTGATGAAAGAAATAGAAGATAACACAAACAGATGGATACACCATGTTCTTAGATTGGAAGAATCAATACTGTGAAAACAGCTATACTACCCAAGACAATCTACAGATTCAATGCAATTCCTATCAAATTACCAATAGCATTTTTCACAGAACTAGAAAAAAGTTTTTTTTTTAATTTGCATGGAAACACAAAAGATCCCAAAGAATCAAAGCAATCCTAAGAAAGGAAAAAACAGAGCTGGAGGAATCTGGTTCCCTGGCTTCAGACTATCCTACAAAGCCACAGTAATCAAAGCAGTTTGGTACTTGTACAAAAATGGAAATATAGATCAATGGAACAGAATAGAAAGTCTAGAAATAAATGCATGCACCTATGGTCAATTAATCTAAGACAAAGGAGGCAAGAATATACAGTTGGAGAAAAGACAGCCTCTTCAATAAGTATGCTGGAAAAACTGAACAGCTACATGTAAAATAATGAAATTAGAACATTCTCTAGCTTCTCAGGTGGTGCTAGTGGAAAGAACCTGCCTGCCAATGCAGGAGAGAAAAGAGACGCAGGTTCAGTCCCTGGATTGAGGAGATCCCTGGAGGAAGAAGCGGCAACCCACTCCAGTATTCTTGTCTGGAGAATTCCACAGACAGAGGAGCCTGGTGGGCTACAGTCCATGGCATTGAAAAGAGTCAGACACAACTGAAGCGACCTAGCACACACGCAACATCTAACATACACAAAAATAAACTCAAAATGGATTAAAGTCCGAAATGTAAGGCTGGATACTATAAAGGTCTTAGAGGGAAACAGGCAGAACACTCTATAAATTGCAGCAATATTTTTTTGATCCACCTCCTAGACTAATGAAAACTAAAAAATAAACAAGTGGGACTTAATTAACTTAAAAGCTTTTACACAGCCTTGGAAACCATAAACAAAACAAAAAGTCCCCAGAATGGGAGAAAATATTTGCAAATGAAGCAGCTGACAAAGGATTAATCTCCAAAATACACAAGCAGCTCATGCAGCTCAATATCAGAAAAACAACCCAAACAAAAAAATTGGTAGAAGACCTAAATAGACATTGCTCCAAAGAAGACATACAGATGGCCAAAAAGCACATGAAAAGATACTCAATATCACTCATTATTAGATAAATGCAAATCGAAACTACAATGAGATATCACCTCACACTGGTCAGAATGCTCGTCATAAAAAAATCTACAAACGATAAATGCTGAAGAGAATGTGGAGAAAAAGGAACCCTCTTGCACTATTGGTGGGAATGTAAGTTGACACAGCCACCATGGAAGACAGTAGAGAGATTCCCTAAAAAACTAGGAACAAAATTACCATATGACCCAGCAATCCCAGTACTGGGCATATACTCTGAGAAAACCATAACTTAAAATGACACAGGTACCCCAGTGTTCATTTTTTCACCCCAATGTTCATTGCAGCACTATTTACAATCATCAGGACATAGAGTCAACCAAGATGTCCATTGACAAATGAACGGATAGAGAAGATGTAGTATATATGTACAATGGAATATTACTCAGCCATTAAAAGGAATGAATTTGAGTCAGCTGTGGTGAGGTAGATGATCCTAGAGCCTGTTACACAGAGGGGCGTAAGTTGGCAAGAGAAAAACAAATATCGCATGCTAACACGTATCTGTGGAATCTAGAAAAATGCTACTGATGAACTTATTTGCAAGACAGCAGTGGAAAAGCTGACATGGGGAACAGACTTGTGGACACAGCAGGGGAAGGAGAAAGTGGGACGACTTGAGAGAGTAGCACTGACATATATACATTACCATGCGTTAAACAGATAGCTAACGAGAAGCTGCTGCACAATTCAGGGAGCCCACTCGGTGCTCTGTGAGGACATAAAGGGGTGGAATACGGGGGTGAGGGAGGGAGGCTCACGAGGGAAAGGATATATGTATACTTATAGACTGTGTGGATCACAATAAACTGTGGAAAATTCTGAAAGAGATGGGAATACCAGACCACCTGACCTGCCTCTTGAGAAACCTATTTGCAGGTCGGGAAGCAACAGTTAGAACTGGACACGGAACAACAGACTGGTTCCAAATAGGAAAAGGAGTACGTCAAGGCTGTATATTGTCACCCTGCTTATTTAACTTATATGCAGAGTATATCATGAGAAACGCTGGGCTGGAAGAAGCACAAGTTGGAATCAAGATTGCTGGGAGAAATATCAGTGACCTCAAATATGCAGATGACACCACCCTTATGGCAGAAAGTGAAGAGGAACTAAAAAGCCTCTTGATGAAAATGAAAGAGGAGAGTGAAAAAGTTGGCTTAAAGCTCAACATTCAGAAAACTAAGACCATGGCATCTGGTCCCATCACTTTATGGGAAATAGATGGGAAACAGTAGAAACAGTGTCAGACTTTATTTTTGGGGGCTCCCAAATTACTGCAGATGGTGACTGCAGCCATGAAATTTAAAGACGCTTACTCCTTGGAAGAAAATTATGACCAACCTAGATAGTATATTCAAAAGCAGAGACATTACCTTGCCAACAAAGGTCCTCTAGTCAAGGCTATGGTTTTTCCAGTAGTCATGTATGGATGTGAGAGTTGGACTGTGAAGAAAGCTGAGCACCAAAGAATTGATGCTTTTGAACTGTGGTGCTGGAGAAGACTCTCGAGAATCCCTTGGACTGCAAGGAGATTCAACCAGTCCATTCTAAAGGAGATCAGCCCTGGGTGTTCTTTGGAAGGAATGATGCTAAAGCTGAAACTCCAGCACTTTGGCCACCTCATGCGAAGAGCTGACTCATTGGAGAAGACTCTGATGCTGGGAGGGATTGGGGGCAGGCGGAGAAGGGGACGACCGAGGATGAGATGGCTGGATGGCATCACCGACTCGATGGAAGTGAGTTTGAGTGAACTCCAGGAGTTGATGATGGACAGAAAGGCCTGGTGTGCTGCGATTCATGGGGTCGCAAAGAGTCGGACACGACTGAGCGACTGAACTGAGCTGATAGCTGATGCATGTTGCTGTAGAGTAGAAACCAACACAACATTGTAAAGCTATTATCCTCCAATTAAAAATAAATTTAAATTAAAAAAATTTTTTGTATGGAAACACAAAAGCAATCCTGAGAAAGAAAAACAAAGCTGGAGGAATCTGGTGCCCTGGCTTAAGACTATATTACAAAGTCACATCAATCAAAACAATTTGGTACTGGTACAAAAAGCAGAAATAGAGATCAATGGAACAGGACAGAAAGCCCAGAAATAAGTGCACACATATATGGTCAATGAATCTGCAACAGAGAAGACAAGAATATATAATGGAGAAGAGTCTCTTCAATAAGTGGTAATGGGAAAACTGGACAGCTATATGTAAAAGAATGAAACTAAAACATTCTCTAACACCATACAGAAAAATGTATGCAAAATGGATTAAAGACCTAAATATAAGGCTGGATACTATAAAATTTTTAGAGGAACACATATGCAGAACATTCTTTGATATAAATTGCAGCAAAATCTTTTGTGAGCCACCTCCTAGAGTAATAAAAATTTTAAAAAACAAGGTGGACCTAATTAACTTTACAGGTCTTGCACAGCAAAGGAAACCATAAGCAAAAGGCAACCCACAAAAAGGGATAAAATATTTGCAAATGAAGTGACCAACAAGGGCTTAATCTCCAAAATATATAAACAGCTCATGAAGCTCAATACCAAAAAAAAAAGCAAACAACCCAACCAAAAAATGGGCAGATCTATATAGATATTTCTTTAAAGAAGACATACAGAGAGTCAAAAAATACATGAAAAGTTACTCATTATTAGAGGAACACAAATCAAAACTATAAATGAGATACCACCTCACACCAGTCAGAATGGCCATCATAAAAAAATCTATTAATAATAAATGCTAGAGAGGGTGCGGAGAAAAGGGAACCTTCTTACACTGTTGATGGGAATATAAGTTGGCACAACCATTATGAGGAATACGGAGATTTCTTGGGAAAAAACAGAAAACCTACCACATGATCCAGCTTGCACAAGCTTCTATCCCCATTCATCAGAGGGGAGACAGAAGAAGCGAGAACTGCATTCCCACAGCCTCCAGAAAGAAAACCACAATCACAGAAAGCTAACCAAAATGACCACATGGATCACAGCCTGTGTAACTCAGTGATGCTGGGAGCCATACCGTGCAGGGCCACCTGAGATGGACAGGTCACGGTGAAGAGTTCTGACAAAACGTGGTCCACTGGAGAAGGTAATGACTCCAGTAATCTTGCCTTGAGAACCGCATGAACAGCATGGAAATGCAAAAAGATACGACACGGACGACGAGCCTGTCAGTTCAGTAGGTGTCAGAGAAATAGCTCCAGAAAGAATAAACAGATTGGGCCAAAGTGGAAATGACGCTCAGTTGTGAATGTGTCTGGTGGTAAAAGTAAAATCTGATGCTGTAAAGAACAATATTGCATAGGAACCTTGAATGTTAGGTCCACTCTGTGTGCTAAGTCGCTTCATTTGTGTCCGCCTCTTTGCGGCCCCATGGACTGTAGCCTGCCAGTCTCCTATGTCCATGAGATTCTCCAGGCAAGAATACTGGAGTGGGTTGCCATGCACCTCTCCAAGGCATCTTCCAAACCAGGGGTCAAAGCCGCATCTCTTACACCACCTGCATTGAGAGGAGAGTTCTTTACCACTAGCGCCACCTGGGTAAATTGGACATAGTCAAGCAGGAGATGGCAAGAGTGGACATCAACCTTTTAGGAATCAGTGAACTAAAATGGATGGGAATGGGTAAATTTAATTCAGATGACCATTATATCTACTACTGTGGGTAAGAATCCTTTAGAAGAAATGGAATAGTCCTCATAGTCAGCAAAAGAGTCCGAAATGCAGTACTTGGGTGCAATCTCAAAAGTGAAAGAATGATCTTGGTTTATTTCCAAGGCAAACCATTCAGTATCATAGTAATCCAAGTCTACGCCCCAATCATTAATGCTGAAGAAGCTGAAGTTGAGTGGTTCTATGAAGACCTACAAGATCTTCTAGAACTACACCAGAAAAAGATGTCCTTTTCATCATAGGGGATTGGAATGCAAAAATAGGAAGTCAAGAGATACCTGGAGTAACAGGCAAGTTTGGCTTTGGAGTACAAAATGAAGCAGGGCAAAGGCTAACAGAGTTTTGCCAAGAGAAGACACTGGTCATAGCAAACATACTCTTCCAATAGCACAAGAGATAACTGTAGAGTTGTTGGACATCACCAGATAGTCAATACTGAAATCAGACTGATTATATTCCTTGCAGTCAAAGATGGAGAAGTTCTATACAGTCAGCCAAAACAGGACCTGGAGCTGACTATGGCTCAGATCATAAACTCCTTATTGCAAAATTCAGCCTTAAATTGAAGAAAGTAGGGAAAACCACTAGACTATTCAAGTATGACTTAAAACAAATCCCTTATTATTATACAGTGGAGGTGACAAACAGATTCAAGGGATTAGATCTGGTAGAGTGCTGAAGAACTATGGACAGATGTTCATAACACTGTACAGGAAGCGATGACCAAAACCATCCAAAAGAAAAAAATGCAAGAAGGCAAAATGGTTGTCTGAGGAAGACTTATAAATAGCTGTGACAAGAAGACAAGTGAAAAGCAAAAGAGAAAGGGAAAGATATACCCAACTAAATGCAAAGTTCCAGAGAATAGCAAGGAGAGATAAGCCTTTTTAAGTGAACAATGTGAAGAAATATAGGAAAATGACAAAATGGGAAAGACTAAAAAATTGGAGATATAAAGGGAACATTTCATACAAGGATAGGCACAATAAAGGACAGAAATGGCAAGAACCTAACAGAAGCAGAAGGGATTAAGAAGAGATGGCAACAAAACACAGAAGAACTGTATAAAAAAGGCCTTAATGCCCCAGATAACTATAGTGGTGTGGTCACTCACCTAGAGCCAGACATCCTGGAGTGTGAAGTCAAGCAGGACTTAGGAAGCATCACTACCAACAAAGCTAGGGGAGGCAGTGGAATTCCCTCTGAGCTATTTCAAATCCTAAAAGATGATGCTGTTAAAGTGCTCAACTCAATATGCTAGCAGATTTGGAAAACTCAGCAGGGGCCACAGGACTGGAAAGGGTCAGTTTTCATTCTGGTTCCAAAGAAAGGTAATGCCGATGTTCAAACAAATGCACAATTGGGCTCATTTCACACGCTAGCAAGGTAATGCTCAAAATCCTTCAAGCTAGGCTTCAACAGTATGTGAACTGAGAACTTCCAGATGCTCAAGCTGGATTTAGAAAAGGCAGAGGAACCAGAGATCTAATTGCCAACATCTGTTTTGTCATGGAGAAAGCAAGGAATTCCAGAAGAATATCTACTTCTCCTTCACTGACTGCGCTAACGCCTTTGACTGTGTGGATCAAAACAAACTGTGGAAAATTCTTCAAGGGAAGGGGAATACCTGTTCACCTTACCTGCCTCCTGAGAAACTTGTATGTAGGACATAAAGCAACAGTTAGAACTGGACATGGAACAATGGACTGGTTCAAAATTGGGAAAGAAGTACGTCACGGCTGTATATTGTGACCCTATTTAACTTATATGCAGAATACAGCATGTGAAATGCTGGGCTGGATAAATCACAAAATGGAATCTAGTTTACCAGGAGACATGTCAATAACCTCAGATATGCAGATACCACCATTTTAATGGCAGAAAGCAAAGAGGAACTAAAGAGCCTCTTGATGAAGATGAAGGAGCAGAGTGAAAATGCTGGCTTAAAACTAGACATGTAAAAATCTAGGTCCCATTGTTGCTGTTGTCCAGTCACTCAGTCATGTCCGACTCTTTGTGACCTCACGGACTGCAGCATCCCAGGCTTCCCTGTCCTTCATCTCCCAGCATTTGCTCAAACTCATGTCCATTGAGTTGGTGATGCCATCCAACCGTCTCATCCTCTGTCATCCCCTCTTCCTCCTTTCTCAGCATCAGGGTATTTTCCAATGAGTCAGCTCTTCGCACCAGGTGGCCTAACTATTGGAGCTTCAGCTTCAACTTCAGTCCTTCCAATGAACACCCTGATCTCCTTTAGAATGGACTAGTTGGATCTCCCTGCAGTCCAAGGGACTCTCAAGAGTCTTCTCCAACACCACAGTTCAAAAGCATCAATTCTTTGGCGCTCAACTTTCTTTATGGTCCAGCTTTCACATCCATACATGACTACTGGAAAAACCATAGCTCTCACTAGATGGGCCTTTATAGGCAGTCATGCCTCTGCTTTTTAATATGCTGTCCTGGTTTGTTATTGCTTTTCTTCCAAGAAGCAAGCATCCTTTAATTTCATGTCTGCAGTCACCCTCTACAGTGATTTTGGAGCCTAAGAAAATAAAGTCTGTCACTATTTCCATTGTTTCCTCATCTATCTGTTCCATTACTTCAAGGCAAATAGATGGGGAATAAGCAGAAGCAGTGACAGGTTTTATTTTCTTGGGCTCCCTAATCACTGCAGATGATGACTGCAGCCATGAAATTAAAATACGCTTGTGCCTTGGAAGAAAAGTATCACAAACCTAGACAGCATATTAAAAGGCAGAGACATCACTTTGTCAACAAAGGTTCATATAGTCAAAGCTATGGTTTTTCCAGTAGTCATGTACAGATGTGAGAGTCGGACTATAAAGAAGTCTCAGGGCCTACAAATTGATGCCTTCAAATTGTGGTCCTAGAGAAGACTCTTGAGAGTCTCTTGGACCACATGGAGATCAAACTGGTCAATCTTAAAGGAAATCTACTTTGAATATTCATTGGAAGGACTGATGCTAAAGCTGAGGTTCCAATACTTTGGCCACCTGATTGGAAGAGTTGACTTACTGGAAAAGATCCTGATGCTGGGAAAGATTGAGGGGAAGAGGAGCAAGGGGTGACAGAGGATGACATGTCTGGATGGCATCACCAACTCAATGCACAGGAGTTTGAGCAAGCTCCGGGAGACGGTGAAGGACAGGGAAGCCTGGTGTGCTGCAGTCCATGGGGTTGTGGAGTCGGATATGACCTAGTGACTAAACCACATGATCCAGCAATCCCACTCCTAGGCATATATTTGGACAAAATCATAATTTAAAAAGATACATGCACCCCAATGCTGATTGCAGCACTATTTAGAATAGCCAGGACATGGAAGCAACTTATATGTCCATCAACAGAGAAATACATTAAGAAAATGTGGTACACATATACAATGGAATATTCCTTAGCCTTAGAAAAGAATGAAACAATGCCATTTGTAGCAACATTGATGGACCTAGAGATTTTCATACTAAGTGATATAAATCAGACAGAGGAAGACAAATACTATGATACCACTTCTATGTGGAGTTTTAAAAAATGATATAAATGAACTTATTTACAAAACAGAAACAGACTTATAGATACTGAAAACAAAGTTATGATTGGTTACCAAAGGAGAAAGGTGAGAAGAGGGACAAACTAGGAATTTGAGATTAATATATACATACTACTATAAATAAAATAGATCACCAATAAGGACCTACTGTGTAACATAGGGAATTCTACTCAATATTCTGTAATAACCTACATGGGAAAAGAATCTGAAAAAGAATGGATATACACACATGTATAACAGAATCATCACTTTGCTGTACACATGACACTAACACAATATTATAAATCAACTATAATATAAACAGCTTTTAATGTTTTAAAGACAAGAACTGTAGTGTTTTTAAATTTATTAAATGTACAAAAATATTTTTGTTCTTACTAAAAATAATAGTAGTAGCTGGGAAAAATATATCATGAAAATACTCAAATGGAAGATGTCCATCACTGACTAAGCTTAGTAAATCTTAATACCTATTTTTTTCATTTTTAACCTCCTTAGACAAAATTTTCTGTTGAAATTCAGCTAATAAATATTCATACTTCTAGATGTCAGTCATTCTTGTAAACTAATAAAAAAGGTGTTGTATTTTTGTATTTTTAGCATATAGCTTTAAATTCCATTGAAACTCTTCATTTAGATGACTTTTAAATGGAAATTTTCACTTCCAAATGTTTCTAAGAAGGTACATGAGAACATTTTTATGTGATATATATATTTTTTTAGAAACAGAATTACATGAAATGGAAACACATCAAAATATTCTTTTTCAAAATGTTTTCTCTAAAGTAGATGTCTTGTGAAATATATTTTTGTGCAATGTTTAAAAGTGAAAAGACAATTTCAGTTGAAAAGACAAAATTGCTTGCTTTGTGTTTTTTCAAAAATCTCTTCTAGGTCACTAGTATCAGCTATTTATCATCAGAAGAAAAGTCAGCAACTTTGAAACATTAGTGTTTTCATAAAATAAAAGTTTATAACTCATTTTTAATGCTACCGTTCTTTCAAGCATTTTTGTCAGAAGATAACCAGTGAACCTACATATGAGACTAAGATTTTCATGGTCACAATTCTCTATACCCAACTTGTAAAATTTTACAAAAATAAAATTATTTAGACAGGGTTTGGCAAACGTTTTCTATAAGAGCTTTGATAGAAATATAATATATTAGGTTTTCCAGATCATATAGTCTCTTGCAACTACTCAGTTCAGCTGTTGATAATACTAAAAAGATGATAGTAAACCAAGGAGCATGGCTGTGGAAATAAAACTTTATTTACAAAAACAGGTATCAGCTGGGATTTGGTTGTGGCTATAGTTTGCCAACACAAGACTTAGGGTGATCTAATCCTTAAATCCACTCAACCAAGCAGAGATAACCTGCCATATGTTACTCCAATAGGGAAAAGAATGCTAGTGTCTCCATCTGCTCTGGGAACCTCTCTTTTTCATGAGGGTACCACGCCTACCGTACACGATGTGTACCCATCCAACAGACAGGCCTGAGTTCAGTTCAGTCGCTCAGTTGTGTCCAACTCTTTGAGACCCCATGAACCACAGCATGCCAGGCCTCTCTGTCCATTAGCCTGTGACAAAGTTCAAAGCTGGGGAAACAAGATTTTTCTTAAACAGTTTTAGATTAAAATGAATGTAAATAGATGTTCCAAATTTTTGTCTTTCATCTCTGTTGATCATTTTTTACACCCCACTTTTGAGATCTTCATTCAGAACTATAGCACATCTGCCTGTGAAAGCAGGTCACTGAGATAAAAGGGGAGGTGAAATGAAGGAGCGGGTGTTTACTGCCCCTAACACCCGCCATCTTTCAGACGGTGGGTGGAGTGGGGAGGCAGTGTAGTGCCTTCCTTCAAGGACGAAGGTCGAGGACTACAGATGAATCAGTGGAAGAAGAGACAAAATAGGGCTTGGGCTTTGGACAGACTTTCTCATCACTATCCAGACAAAGGCTGTTGTGCTTTTACCACACTCTTTTGTTGTAATTTAATTAAAGGTATGTCTCTACCACTAGACTGGGAGCTCTGTGATGGTATCTTTGTATCATCAGTAACTTTTTTTTTTTTTTAAGAAACCAAGTGTCATGAACAGTCAATAAATAATATTTGTTGAGTGAGTGAATACAGAGGTAACAGAAGAAGAGCCACAAAATTTTCAACTCTTTCTTAAGGAATAAGGTTAATGTAAGATTAGCTAAAACAAGACTTCTCTGGTGGTTCAGATGATAAAAGAACCCACCTGCCAATGTAGGAGACCTAGGTTTGATCCCTGGGTTGGGAAGATCTTTTGGAGAAGGAAATAGCTACCGACTCCAGTATTCTTGCCTGGAGAATTCCATGACACTAACACTTTCCCTTTCAAAATAAGACACATAAAAATATAAGGCAGTTTATGTCTCCAAAGTGTCACTGTGCATCTCAGCACCGCTTCACTGAGGGAGGGAGGGAAGAAATTATAGTGACTCAGGAGAAAGGGATATTTCACCATCATCAGGAGATGTGCAAGAGGAGATGCAAGGTAAGTGTAAACCAGGTTTTTTTCACAGATAGTTAAAGTAGCAATGATTTAGTTGATTTGATCAACACGGATTGCAGAACTGGAAAATTCTGGTAAAACACAAACTACTTCATCCCAAATTATGTGGTTTGTTTAGATTTACTGAACTGGAAAATGCCAAATCCCTTTTCACTTGGCACCGCGTGAATATTACCTATAATGATTAAGGGCAGAGTCCCGGACCGTGTCAAAACACCAGCCAGCTGATGACGTGTGGTCCTTAACCAAGGTGTGGCTTTCCCTGAAAATAAAGGCTAACCCTGTCTTCTGTATTTCATATGTTTGAGCTGGTGTCATTTTATATATCTCAAGTGTTGTTAAGCCTGGACATTATTTGTCAATTAAGACTCTTCCAGTCATGCTACTCTTAGTGAGCCTTATCTATAGGTTTGTGTGCTTTCTCAGCTCAGTTCTCTAAAATCTCCTGCTGAATCAACATATTCATTCTCTTTGGGATAGGGAAATGGACCAGTTTGAAATGGAGTGAACAGAGGTGTGGGTAGAATGTAAAAGTAGGAAATTAATGTTACTTTACAAGTAGCAAAGGACTCAGCTTGGAGGAGGAAAGCTAAACTCTAGTCCCAGCTTTTCTGATAGCTTCATCCAAGTTACCCAGCCATTATAGTCTTCAGTTTCCTTATCTGCCAAATGACTGAGTCAGGTCTCTACTCAACCTTCAATGATTCTAAGACAGATGAAGAAATAAGTCTGTCATTAATACTGAAGACCTTGACCTTAGTGACATAATATGCTTCATGAAGTCATGTGACTCAGGGTTGTGACTCTAAAGAGGAATCTCAAAAATAGAAGGTGGGAAATACAAGTCGAAACCCAGATTATTCACTCTCCCTGATCTCCACAGGACTTGCAAACATGTACTGCCTGTATGAGCAGCTCCTCTTGGAGTCAACCAATCTTAGTCTTGATTTCTAGAGTTTTACCTGAATTATTCTCTTTCTCAGGTTTCTCTCTCTCCACATCCACTAGCCAGTGCCCACAGCATAACTCTTTCCTTTCCTCCTCCAAGAATACCAGAAAACATGTGTTTGCAAGGGCCACCAAAGCCTGCCCTGAAACCTGATCATGAGGACAGGGTACCCTGATCTGGAGTGGGCCCAGTCCTCACCAGTGACCCGCTTTTTAATAGATAACAGACTACCACCTGGAAAGGCCTTCAGGGATATTTACTCTGGCCTCCTCCTCTGGGGCTCAGGCGGCAGGGCAAGCCAATGGCCCGGGAGCCCAAAGTTCCAACACACCTTTCATCAGTGTTGTGCCAGCTTCCCAGAGTGGGGAACCTCTGCCAAGAATGGATGGCATTCTCTTCTTGAATGGAGCATTCAAAGCTGCTGCCACGTGTTGAAGGTGAACCCTTTCTGTTCCTTGTGCCCCTCCTTGATCAGGCTGTGCTCTGACTCAGCTTCACATGCAGCTGTTCCCTGGAGTGTTACCATAGTTTTTTTTTTTTTTTCCTAATGAGCCATTTCTCCTTTCTGCAGCCCCACTGGGACTCAAACCTCAGGCCATTGTGCTAATTCCCCAGGCTCTGCCTTGGCTTGGATTCTCACAGCCACCTTGCAGCTGATGGAAATTCCACCTACAAGCAAATTAATTCCTCACACTTCTACTAGATACATATTTAATGCATTTTTAAAATAGATACTGAATGTCATTTCCATGGCTATTGCAGATTATCGATGGCAAATTTTTTCAATAAAACTTTTATATGCATATATGATTTATTTAACATGGGGCAGATTTTATTACCATGAAGAATAGAGGTTATAAGTAGTACTTGCTGTCCTCCCTGGCACAGTGATGCAGGAAACCATACAGACTATGCTCTGAACACAGACATCTGAAAACATTTGATTTCCACCATATTTCTTAAACATTTTACTAGTAGCTTAAGACTCTTATCAGGCCATAATTATACATGGACCAGAACATGAAATAGCTGTGAGAGCTAAGAAAAATATTCCTGCTGGAACAAGTTCATTCTTAGAAACCCAGGCCTCTTATAACTTAGAAGATTATAATATTGCATATGCATTAGAAGGTATTTTTCAAGAAAAATCTTTTTTCAGTTCTTCTTCTGAACACTGGTCAGCTCAGTTGTTCAAATCTTCAAATGGATTAGAAATGAGTACACTGTCTTCCAAAAAAGGAGGCCCATTCTAAGAGAAAATGCCTTTCTTACAGTATGTCCTAAACTCACTCTCACTGAAGCCATATCCAAGCCTGACTGAGAAATGCCCACACATCGAGCTAGCCAAGAAGACGATTACACACTGATGTTAAGAGCTTTTCCCCTTTTAACATTTAAAATTCTTTCCAGCCAGAACTGTGATGTATGAGTACACATGAAAAGATCTTTGTATGAAGATTATATATAATTATACTGCAATGCTCTATTTTCAACATGTTTATCAAATAGCTAAGACATACACAAGGTGAAAAATACTGAAGTTACAAAAGAATATATAGCATTTCCCTAATTCTCCTCTAACCCCTGCTGAGGCAAAATTTTATGAGTTCCTTGTATACCCTTCCAAAGATAATGTGTCTATATTTTTTTTAAAAGATTATAGCATAGTAAACATAATTCTTGAATGTTTTTCTCTGCCTTAAAATTTATCTTGGAGCTCAACCTCATTCTTTTTAATGACAATAAAGTGTTCTCTCATATGAATGTTTCATAATTTAGCCAATCCCCTAGTGATGAACATTTGGGCTGTTCAGTCTTTTGCTATTACAAACTATACTGTGATAAACATCCATATGTACACATACACACATCTTCCTGCATATATGCCATTGTGTCTACAGAATAAATTTCTACAAGTAGGGTTGTTGGGTCTAAGGATAATTCTTTTTTTTTTAAGCCTCATATTACAGCTTGCAGGATCTTAGTTCCTCCTGAAGGGATTGAACCCAGGCCCTGGCAGTGAAAGTGCCAAGTCCTAACCACTGGACCATCAGGGAATTTCAAATAATGCATTTTTAATTTTAGTGGATATTGCAATTTTGACCTTAGAGACTGAACCATTTACCAGCACTCCTTGCCTACCTCCCTCAACTCAAAAAAGAAAAAAGTATGAAAGAGCAATGCTTTCCTAATCTCTGCTCTATTTGAGTTTTTATTTGTGGAATTGCTTTAAATACAGAGAGTATCAGAACATGATACAACTGACATCATATTGTCATTCACGTCTTCACTCAAATGTTATTCCCTCCAAAACTTCCCTGAGCACCCAACACACACATCCTCAGGCACACTCTAGCCCATTCCCTTGGTCCCCAACCTTTTTGACACCAGGGACCAGTTTCATGGAAGACAATTTTTCCAAAGACTAGGGTTGGGAGGCATAGTTTCAGGATGATTCAAGTGCATTTCATTTACTGTATACTTTTATTTCTACTATTATTGTATCAGCTCCACCTCAGATCATCAGGCATTCAATCCCTGAGGCTGGGAATCCCTGCATTATCCTTTGTATATCACCATCATTTGTAACTATCAGAGAACTACCTTGCTTCTTTTTTATCTCCCTCTACCCTGCCACCGCCTACTAGAAGGTAAGCCTTGGGAGGGCAGGAAGCACAATGACCCAGTACTTTGAACAGAATCTGGCACAAAACTGGCACTCAATGTGCATGTGTTGAATGAAGCCCTGGCTTCAAAGGTACCTCTGGTACAAAGGATGCACATATGTGCTGGGATAACTTTCCGGAGCCCTCAAACGAGAAAGGTGGGTGCTACTTAGAGGAGTTTTTAACCCATTCTGAGAATATTTTACAGGCCTCAGAGAGAAAACAAGGCCCCTATAATTCTGAGGAAAACAAATTGGGCTGGTAGAAACCATCTAATTCTTTGATTTGGGCCTGAACAAAAATAAATCGCACTATCCTTCATTTTAAGCAAACTATGTGTCAAAGTGTCAAAACAGTTTTCAAACATTTGTAAAGTGGCGTAAAGAATGTCAAGCACCATTGCTCTATTAAGAGCCTAGAGAGATCTTAATGAAAAATAAAGCAGCAGTTTTGGACTTTCAGTTCATAAAGTACCCGGTTTTGAGGAAGTTCTGTCTGGCGGTATCTGTTATGGAGGTGATTCACTGAATACAGGTGGTAATAAATGAGTGTTTGTCGAAGGGGTGTTTCTAAATCCTCTAAGGGTTATGCTCTGGGTCCCGGGCGTGGCTGGCAGCTTCAGCTAGGCCTAATTAATTAGATTCAGCCGTGTGGGAAACTTTAGTAATGACTGTTGGTATGAACATTTCTTGCCGCCCATTAACTGGCTTGGCACCAGGAACACATGAAAATGTTATTTGAGCTTTCTGGACGTTATATATTCTGGGAGATATAGGGCAATGCCATGTGAATTTTCCCATTGGAAAAGACTTCTCAGTCTTAATGCAGGAAGTAGGTTCATCTTCATTGCTAAAGGAAGTACATTTTTCAGAATTCTTAGAGAAGCCTGCTAACTCAGTTCCTTATATAGCAATTGCATGTAGGCTTTCAGGAGCCAGTGCCAAGTCAAGGGGGAGGCTTCTGGGGTTTAGACCCTTTAATCCTCGTTCGTCACCTTTGCCAATTCTTTAAACAGACAGTGAGTGTTTTCTCAAGCTTAAAGTGTTACGAAAGCACAGCTTCTACAATAAGTCTCCCAGCTGACCCCTACCTCCAGCTGCAAGTCCCCCATGCACCCCCAAAGAGTAGTCCTGAAGTCACCCCCTGGGCCTGGTTCTCCATATCTGAAGACCCTGGAGAAAGCAGCCATTGCAGGGCCATCTGTCCAAAGACAGCCTCAGTCGTCAGCTCTCTACTTCCTCCCTACCAGACATACCACCTCCAGGGAATTCATTTCTGGCAGCCTTTCACAGGGGTTTCCCTGGTGACTCAGTGGTAAAGAATTCACCAGCCAATGCAGGGGACATGGGTTTAATCCCAGATCTGCGAAGATCCTACATGCCGTGGAGCAACTAAGCCCATGTACCACAACTATTAAATTCCGCACGCTCTAGAGTCCGTGCTCTGCAATGAGAGAAGCCGCCTGTGCACCGCAGCTAAGAGTTGCCTCTGCCCACTGCAACTAGAGAAAGCCCGCACAGCAACAAAGACCCAACAGTCAAAATTAAATTAATTTTTTTAAAAAAGATGTAGGGACCCAAGTTGATCTGAAGGATTCTAGATAATTCCTTTTCATATATTTTTCAGACCTTTTGTAAAATATCCTTCAAAGAAAAATGAAGGTTATATTTATGTTTAAGAAATATACACGCTTTTGGAAAAAGGTAACGCTAAAATCCTGTCTCAGTTAAGATTCTCCAATATATTTCCGTACAGGTTGTCAAACATCTGTCTGCCTGCCTTAGATTTTCTGTCAAGGAAGTAAGACTTTTCCCACAAGTGATTTAAATTGCCTAAGGGGAAAAGGTGGAGAGAGAGACACACTTCCTGGCATATGGAATGAGGAGTGAGGTTATGATTCCCACTCATATGATCCACTGAATCTTTCTGAAACCAAATGCCCTCTAATTAAGAAAGCTGCCCCGTAGAAAGGCTCATTTCGCCAAGCCCAGCTTAAGTCCTCCCCTTTGAATGAACACCAAATAAGAGCCAGTGTCTCCACTCAGCTGTGCAGAGGTGAGGGCACAAGATTAAGGACGAAGCTTTCTCTGTAGTTTTAAATCCTCTACAGAACTGTTCTGTCAAGAACCTGTGGATGGGTTTCCAGGGCAGCCATGAGTATAGTCTAACCCTGCATCAAGTTTGTATGAGAAAAGCCCATATGCGGTTATTACCTTGGTCAGCTGGGGCCACCAATACAGGATACTCAGTGGCCTAGGGACCTGTTTCATGGAAGACAATTTTTCCATGGACTGGCGATGGGGGATGATTCAAGAGCATTATGTTCATTGTGCACTTTATTTCTATAATTATTGCATCAGGTCTACCTCAGATCATCAGCATTAGATTCTGGAGGTTGGGGACCCTTGACTTAAACAAATTTATTTTCTCACCATTCTGGGGGCTGGAAGTCAAGATCAGAGTGCCAGTTTGGCCCGACTCTGGTGAAGATTATTCCTGATTTGTGAATGGTCATGTTCTTACTGTGCCAGAAAGAGAAGAAAGAGAAAACACGAGGGCCCCACCCGAAGGCCATACTCCTAATACCACCACTCTAGGAGGTACAAGACTCACAAAGGCACAAGCCAGCCAAGGCCCAACTGTCAGCGTTGAGGCTAACAGAACACAGCCCAGATTCCTCATCCTTCATCTAGTATTTACTGAGCCCCTACCATGAGTCAGGAGCAGGTCTAGGCACTGGCCATACAACGGCCAAGAAAACATCAACATTCCCTGCCTTTGTAAAACTTCCAGTTTATATATTCCACCAAAAGCCTGGCCCTCAATAATTCTAATACAGAGCTAGAGGCTTTGACAAGCTGAGGTTCTGAGCACTCAATCAGTGCTGCATTTTTAAAATGTGCATTGCCTCATGTTTCTTCCCTTTGTCAAATTTGAGCCACCCTGGGAGTACATGCTATTGAGAGGCGAAGCTGCCCAGGGTGGGAGCAGAGGCCCAGGAGCCTCACCCCGTGAGTGCTGCTAGGTCTGTGGCTGACAGTGCTTGCTGTGCAGCCATTGGGCTGCACCCTGCATGGCTGCAAGCCTCGTAGTCATCCAGCCCAGAGACTGAAGAAAGAGCCCAGAACAGAGACAGAGATGCCAGTGGTCTATCAGACAGGGGGAGCCTTACTCAGGGTCCTGGAGAGACACCCCGCCTAGTGCGGCAGACGACAGTGGGCAGGATGCGGCCGCCATCTTTGTTACTCTGGCGAGATCTTCTGCGGGAATTAATATCAGGTGGGCTCAGTTACCAGGGACTACTTATGCCCTATAATTAAGAGAATTGGGTAGTCATGTGAGAGAAGCAGGACCTGGTCGAGCTGGGGATACAGAGGACAAGAGGATAGCCATCTTGAATGGCCTGACCATACAGGGACCCTGAATCAGAAAGTTCCACCATATCCCCGTTTCTTCACTGACACAGAGGGGATGATGCTGTTTACCTGCATCCTAGGGATGTGTGTGAATTTTTCCCACCAGTCGGATATTTGAAAGATGGAAGGACAAGTAAATGAGATTTACAACTTACCTTCACGCAGCTCACTTGCTGCCTGCCTTTTAGAAGATTCACGTGTAAACACAGGACCGTGTAATTAACCTATGTCAACACCAGCTGAACAAAAGCACAGGGCTGAGGAGGGCCAGGTGGCCCAGGAGAGAGACATTCGGGCGGGCTTTGTGAAAGAAAGAGCCCTTTCCTTTGGCTCCTTATACAAATCCCTTCAAGGGAGGAATGACCTACTAAATGTGGGCAAATAGTTCCCAGAACTGCTGAGTTTCTTACACACAGGAAAAACAAAATGTTACCCCTGGCAGGCATTTATTTTCCAAGAAGCCATGGGTAGCCAGTGGCTATGGGCATTTGTCCAGATACTTCAGGTGGAAGTTGCAATTACCTGAATTAGCCCCAACAAATTCTGTGATATGGTGATGTCTGGTGATGTCTGCTATGTTAAGCAGGGCGTGGAAGACGCATTGTGTTTGGTCCTGTGATTGCTGACGGAGATGGGGGATGGGTGGCAGTTAATGGTTAAATTGCTATCTCCCACTTTGTCCAATGTTTTTCTTCACTTGGGGAAATAACCAATATTGTGATAAGACGAATAAAGCAACTTTAAAAACAGAAAGTGTGAGAGAAAGCCATTTTGCTGTAATAGTAATGAAAAATGCAAAGGTAAACTTCACATGAAATTAAGACATAAAAACCACAATGTGCTATCACCTTACTCCTATCAGAGTGGCCATCAACAAAAGAATACAAATAACAAATGTTGGTGAGGATGTAGAGAAAAGGGAACCCTTGTACACTACTGATGGCAAAGCAGACTGGTACAGTCACTTTGGAAAAAAGTATAGAGGTTTCTCAAAAAAAAAAAAAAAAGCTAAAAATTGAACTACTGTATGACCCAAGTATTCTACTCATGGGTATATATCCAAAGAAAACAAAAACACTAATTTGAAAAGATACATGAACCTCAATGTTCATAGCAGCATTACTTACATTTGCCAAGATATGGAAGCAACCTCAGTGTCTATCAATAGGTAAATGGATAAAGATGTGGCCTACATATACAACAGAATGCTATTCAACCATAAAAAGAATGAAAATTTGCCACTTAAAACAACATGGATGGACTTGGAAGATATTATGCTAAGTGAAATCAGTTAGAGAAGAACAAATATTGTATGATATTACTTATATGTGGAACATAAAAAATAAAACAAACTAGTGAATATAACAAAAAAGAAACAGACTCAGATATAGAGACCAAACTGGTGGTTATCAGTGGGGAGAAGGTAGAGGGGAGGAACAAGATAGGGATAGGGGATTAAGATATACAAACTATTGTGCATAAAATAAATAAGCTATGGGGATATATTGTACAACACAGGGAATATAGCCAATATTTTATAATAACTATAAAATATTATCCCCTCTCAAAAAAAGAAAATGGTCCTTTTTATTTCTGCATTGTTTTGAACTGGTGTCCTAACTTTGAATAAAACGTAATTTGAAGCAGCAAAAAAAAATAAGCTACAAGGATTTATTGTACAGCACAGGAAATATAGCCAATACTTTATAACAATAAATGAAGTATACCCTTTAAAAATTGTGACTCGATATGTTATACACCTGTAACTTATATAATATTATACACTAACTATACCTCAGTTTAAAAAAAAAAGGACATAACGAGCTTGAAGATTATCAGGGCAAGATGTGGCATCACTAAGGGACCGTCTCCCCAGGACTCTCCCACAATTTAAAAGGAACTTCCTGTCCTTCCCTCCTCTTCTCCTTCCTGTCCTCCCTTCTTTCCCCTCCCTGTTCTTAACCATGATTAACAGGTTTTAGTGCTTTAGGTAAAAAGTGACACCTTTTTGACCCCTCTGTCCTCTGAGGTGTTCCAAGTGTGTCACCTACCCAGTGCAACCAAACAGCAACGAGATATACTTCCAAGTCTGGCTCCCGAGATAAGTTTCACCACTTTGTAGTCAAAGGGCATTGTTTACGGGAGGGAGTCGGGCAGGCAGGCTAGTGACCCCTCGGGAACATGAGCTCTGGTAAGCTTCACAGTAAGCCAGCTTCCGCCGCAGGAAAGCCCTTCCTTCTAGGAGACCAGGCAGACGTGCAGTAGGATCAGATGCTTTGCAGCCTTCTTAGGGCCAGGTGTCTGACCTCACATGTTCCTGAGGTGAGCAGGGCCAGAACAAAACAACCAAACCAAACGCACAGCTGCCTTTACCTTGAATCCTTGTACCCTTTCTTCATGGGTTCCAGATTCCGGTGACTTCAGACCACAGCTGACACCCTGGGAGTTGTCTTCTGCCCTGGACTCTCTGAAAGAACTAGATGATGCCTAATTCTGATTTCTGCTCTGAACAGTCAACAGAGCTGAGCTCTGAACAGCGCTGTTTGTTTTTCTATTTGTATTTTGTTTGTTTGGGGTAGAGTCTTTTTGGCTGGTCTGTTTTCCATTCAATGGTTAACTTTTGAATAAAAAAACATTAGGAGCTGTGAGTTCTCATGGGCAGGTATTAGTGCATCAGACTGTCGATTCAAGAATGCTGAGCCATAGAAACTACTGACAAGTGCCAAACCTTGAGCACCTTGCTAAACAAAGTACGCACATCCCTGGGTCTGTCATGACCAGCTTCACACCCTGGAAGAGCAGACCCTCCCAGCATACCAGGCCCACGGCTTCTTCAGGCCATAGCTCTTTCTTTCTTTACCCTGAGGAGGAGCTACCCTGACATAGTTTTCTGCACAAAACATGCAGTCTAGCTGGAGGGATGGGTGGGCATGATCCCACTTTATGTTTTTTTTTTTTTTCAGTTATCACATTTTTGCTATGCTCAGGCCAGCAAATCCCTCTGTGCGTTTTGGAAACACATCTGTCTCAGGTGGAGCTTAATGCTACCGACTGTTGACTACGGTGCAGGCAGTCAGCTTGTCTGCGGACATATCTCATAGACTCAGGGGGCAGTCGAGATGATGAATTCTGTACAGTCAAAAAGAGAGTCACTGTGCTTATCTGTCATTAGGGGGCTGACTTAACACTAGGTTTTTCTATCTTGCTTTTTTTGTCTTCCTTAGAAGGTAGCATCAGCTGTCAGAATGTTTTAAAAATACCAAGCATAGGTTACCACAGGAAGTGTAACATTTCTTATCATTGAAAAACCTGAACAGAATTACAGAAAGGCAAGGCAATATGTTGATCCTTACAGAAGCAGGTAATACTCATAGGGAGAGTTATTATACTATTTTCTACCCTTTTACATGTGTTTGAAAGAAGTTAAATAAATTTTTAAAATAGACTCTGAACACCCATTTGAAATGATAACAAAGACAACCGACGTACAAAATCTCACTCGAGAATTGTTCAGTTCAGTCGCTCAGTTGTGTCCGACTCTTTGTGACCCCATGGATTGAAGCATGACAGGCTTCCTTGTTCTTCATTATCTCCTCTTGGAGCTTGCTCAGACTCATGTCCATTGAGTCAGTGATGCCATCCAAACATCTTGTCCTCTGTCATCCCCTTCTTCTGCCTTCAATCTTTTCCAGCATCAGGGTCTTTTCTTATGAGTCAGTTCTTCACATCAGGTGGCCAAAGTATTAGAGTTTCAGTTTCAGCATTAGTCCTTCCAATGAATATTCAGGACTGATATCCTTTAGGATTGACTGGTTTGATCTTGCAGTCCAAGGGACCCTCAAGAGTCTTCTCCAGCACCACAATTCGAAAGCATAAATTCTTCAGCATTCAGCCTTCTTTATGGTTCAACTCTCACATTGGAACATGACTACTGGAAAAACCATAGTTTTGACTAGATGGACTTTTGTTGGCAAAGTGATGTCTCTGCTTTTTAATATGTGGTCTCGATTTGTCACAGCTTTTCTTCCAAGGAGCAAGCGTCTTTTACTTCCACGGATGCAGTCACCATCTGCAGTGATTTGGGAGCCCAAGAAAATAAAATCTGTCACTGCTTCCATTTTTTCCCCATCTATTCGCCATGAAGTGATGTGACTAAATGCCATGATCTTAGTTTTTTGAATGCTGATATTTAAGCCAGCTTTTTCCGCTCTCCTCTTTTACCCTGTGGAGAGGCTCTTTAGTTCCTCTTCACTTTCTGCCATTCCAGTGGTATCATCTGCATATGTCTCCCAGCGAGCTTGATTCCAGCTTGTAACTCATCCAGGCATTTCACATGATGTACTTTGCATGTAAGTTAAATAAGCAGAGTGATAATAAACAGCCTTGACTTCTACCTTCCCAATTTTGAACCAGTTCGTTGTTCCATGTTCAGTTGTAACTGTTGCTCCTTGACCTGCATACAGTTTTCTCAGAAGGCAGATAATGTAGTCTGGTATTCCCATCTCTTTAAGAATTTTCCACAGCTTGTTGTGATTCACCCAGTTGAAGGCTTTAACGTAGTCAATGAAGTGATTCTCCTGGGAAGAGAATTTAGGAAATTCTCCCATTCTCCTTGATTTGAGGCTCTTGGATTTCCCCTTGCCAAAAACAAACAAACAAACAGAAAAATGGGAAACTTGTTTCTCCAAAGTGTCTCCTCTTGGCTGTTGCTGTTGTTTAGTCTCTAAGTTGTATCTGACTCTTGCAATCTCATGGACTATAGCCTGCCAGGCTCCTCTGTTCATGGAATTTTCCAGGCAAGAATACTAGAGTGGGTTGCCATTCCCTTCTCCAGGAGATCTTTCTGACCCAAGGACTGAACCTAGGTCTACTGCATTGCAGGCAGATTCTTTACCACTGAGCCACCTGGGAAGCCCTATCTCCTCATTAGAGCTTGTCTTTTTAAAAATGTATTGCTTTTGGGTGCCATAAAATGTTTCAACACACTCCTAATTTTTTCCCTTTGAGTTAATTTATTATGCAGCTTCATTTTTTCCCCCATTGGCAGAGAATGTCCTAAAAGCAGGGACATTTGGGGCAGGGGAGTCACTAAGAGGTGATAAAATGTTACAAAAAAAGGAAAATGGGGAAATTCTGTGTCCTCTCCTTTGTGTTTTCCCCTAAGCAGCAGTCAGCACCACACCCTTATGGGTGTATATTTGATCTTTATATATTGTAAAGTCTAAAAATAAAAGAACCATCTTTGAAAGGGAACATTGTGCCCTCAGTTTTTGTGGAGAATTTGAATCCACAGTTTTTGTGGAGAATTTGAATCCAGTAATTAATTCTATTTTTTAAAGGCTAAACTTTGATATCTGGATTTTCTTTCTTGATGCCTCTTCCCTGCCCAGCACAGCGAGTGTTTGCTGAATGGATGTAAGGGTCAGTTCCAGGCCAAAAAGAACAATGGGTGCATTAGAACTGCCAAGGGTCGGAAGCTGAAACATTTCACATCACAGGTCTGAGTAGCAGGAAACCATGACGTTCCTGAGCTCTTTGGAGATACTGGTATTCAGAGGCATGGATGATTCCAGCTTCATTTCAGGTCTCGGAGGATGGCACTGGGTTGTGAAGACACACATTTACACACATACACACAGATACACACACATATCCACATACCCTATCTATGAAAACCACATCATCTCAGTGACTCCCAACAGTCTTGACAAACATTTCTCCCTCCCACTACCATATCCATCCTCACTGTGAGGGATCCAGAGGGCCTCATAATTTGCTACTGGGAGAAAAGAAAACCAACACTTGATTTCCCCCCATGTGCTTATTGGCCAAGGCTAAGAAAACATTCAAGCTGATGACTTCTTTGCTCAACCAGCTGAACCAAGAGCAGGGGAGCGAATTAGAGCAGGAGCCTCAGGAATTCCTGCATCCAACCTCAACTCCAAAGATGACCTTCTTTAAAGAAAGAATTCTTTGAATGTGTCCATGTTATCTTGAGACGTGGGGGATGCTGGTGGCTGAGGCTACACACACCCAAAGTAGCAGTGGATCTCGTGTTCATGGGTTGACCAGAAAAATGTACCCGTAGGAATCAGACAAACCACAGAGATATGGGTCCAAATCTCTCTGAGGAGAGACTGCATGGTCAGCCACTGTCCCAGCTTCCCCTCATGGGCCCCGATGGGGGACTTAAAGGCATCCAATAGGGACATTGGCAGTTCCATTAAACAACCTCCTCAGACCCACTTGTAAAGTTCTATGAACGTAGAAGCCCATATTCCAAGAAGAGAGAATCTCAGACTCAGAGGGCATCCCAAGGTCATTTTATCAAGCCTGGTCAGAAAATAGATCTTGTAAGTGAATCTTCTACCTTTTCATAATAACTTGACATCACCCTTAAACTTCTATTTTCCCACCTATAAAGTGGAGAAAACAATAGCCCTGACTTAACAGGGATATTGTCATGACTGAATGAGACATGAATTATAAAAGTGGTAGGTACAGCACCTTACCCATTGCCAGTGTTAAATAAATAGCAGCAAGAATGAGGATACCACCATAGTCCTAGCAACCACAACCATCAGATACCTCCTGGACTGGCACACTGAGATGTTCTACAGCACTTTGCCACACCTGTTAAGTCTGTTGTGGGCTGCAAAACTAGAAAAATCAAACATGTCCAGAATTATACATTTACATGCTCAATTAGAATCAATAAATATCCAAATGAGTGGTTAAATGTATAGTTGTGTGAGTGCTTTATATGGTCTATAAAAGCTTTATTCCACACAGGAATATAGTCTGTGATTTGAAGGGTTGAATATATTATAAATCAGTTCTCCAGGGTCTAGATGAATGAGCTGTCACTGTATTTATTATTCCCTACATATACAAGCATATATTTCTTTTGAATAAAGTAGTCTTAATCATACATTTTATAGGTCTTTCTGGGAAGTTTCTCTCTTTCCATCTCCTGGCAAAGAGGCACACCAGAGCACACAAAAGTGATGTATTATGATCAACAGAAACCAAAGCCATGGCTCCTCCATGGACCACCTAGATTTAGAGATATAGTCAACGCTATGGTCTTTCCAGTAGTCATGTATGGATGTGAGAGTTGGACTATAAAAAGAGCTAAGCACTGAAGAATTGACGCTTTTGAACTGTGGTATTGGAGAAGACTCTTGAGAGTCCCCTGGACTCTTGCAAGGAGATCAAATGAATCAATCCTTAAGAAAATCAGTCCTGAACATTAATTGGAAGGACTGATGCTGAAGCTGAAACTCTAGTACTTTGGCCATCTGATATGAAGAAGTGACTCATTGGAAAAGACCCTGATGCTGGGCAAGATTGAAGGCAGGAGAAGAAGGGGACGACAGAGGATGAGATTGTTGGATGGCATCACCTACTCGATGGAAATGGGTTTGAGCAAGCTCCAGGAGTTGGTGATGGACAGGGAAGCCTGGTGTGCTACAGTCCACAGGGTCGGACATGACTGAGCAACTGAACTGACTGACTGACTAATGCTGGTTAACCCAGGAGAAGTCTCTACTCATGACTGTGCAAAACAAATTTCACAGAAGGATGTCTACCTCCAGCTTTATAAGAGGGGGTAATGAAAAACAATGATGTCTTTCTGGTTGGCAGCTTGGCATTGCCAGTCTTCATCATAAGGGGATGAGTGTAATGTGATGTAATCGTCTGTTATAAAGCCAGATACATACAGATGTAGTGACTGTGATGGATTTTGCCAGCTTAGCACTGTTACCTTCCTTTAATAACAGCACTCCAGTCCAGGGATGGGTATGTAATTTGGGTCTGGCCAACCAGAGCCCCATATCTGAAAGGGATCCCGTGATTGGTTCCAAGATAAATATTTTAGCCAATAGAAGGCCTGCTAGGATTTTTGTTGGCGCTAACAGGAACGAGGAAGTTTCTCTTTCTTAAACTGGAGATGGAAGCCTGGAGCAAGGTGGTCATCTTACTACCACAAGAGGAAAGCTGATCTGAGAATGAGACAGAACTTGTAGACATCATTTTAGCACCTTTATCCAGCCACAGCAAGACTTTACAGTTACGTGTGCTAGTAGACACATTCTCTCAGCATTTTTTTCCCCACCTTGGAACTATTTGAGTTAGATTTTTGTCACTTGCAACTGAGGGATTTTTGATTATACATCCTGATAATGTGCAGTTCTTTGTTCTGTATGGCCTTATGGTTGCCAGCCTCCAAGATGACCCTCAGTGAACTTTATTTCCTAAAAATCATATCCTGTGTAGTCCATCCCTACACTGAATTAGGGCTGGTCTGTGTGACTAGAGAAAGCAGCAGAAGCAATGGTGTATGATTTCCAAGCCTAGGTCCAAAAACTGCCTTGCAGCTTCTGCCTTGGCTATTTGAGGCTCTCATTCTGGGGGAAGCCAGTCACAGTGTTGGGGGGACCACTCAGAAAGCTCATGTGAAGAGGTCCACATGAAGAGCACTCAGGCGTGCTACAAAGAACTGGCACCAGTTGGCCAGACACGTGCATGCGCCACTTTGGAAGTGCACCTTCCAGCCCCACTTAAGCCTTCAGATGACTGCAGCCCAGCTGACATCTTGACTGCAATCTTGTAAGGGATCCTGAGCTAGATCTACGTTACCAGCTTGATCCCAAATTCCTGATCCACTGTGGGAAACTACGAGAGACAAGAAATAATTATTGTTGTGTGTAGTTGCTAAATTTTAGAGTAATGTGGAGTAATACAACATTATGCAACTATCAGACCTCATCTTCTACTTCTCATGTCCTGCCCTGATGAGAAAAACAGGATACTTTAAACACAGGTTCCCAGGCTCTTATCCCTCAAAGTCTCAGTTTCTGAGAGTTGCCAGAAGGGAAATGATTATCACAGTGGAGTCCCTCCTACCATGTGTCCTCTCCTTCCTCAAGCACCACCTCTGCTGGGCATCACCTCCCCAGGCGTCAGCACCTCTTTAGTGATTGGCCCTGAGGCCTCGTCCATGGTAACCCTTGAGTTTCCACAGGAGAACTTAGGCCTCCTGGACTTGTGTGAGCTCAGGGCTCACCATGTCCCTTGCAATAATGAGGCTACTTCTTGTCCTCTCTCTGTGTCACTTTAACCTTTGACTTGTCCATAAAGTTTGGCATGTGTAATTTTGTATATATCATATGATATCTCAGAGATCTGGCTTGGCCATTTTCTCTTCCATTGTTGAATAAATAACTTTATTTAAAGCAGAGCAGCCTAATAGAATTTTTTGTCAAGATAAAAATGTTCTGTATCTTCACCATCCAATACAGTAGACACTAGGCACATGAGATCACTGCTCACTTGAAATATGACTAGTGTGATATGAGTAGAATTTTTAATTATAGTTAAAGAGTCTGCTGAGTTATATTAGCTAAATCTAATGTTAAATTATATTTAAACATTATATGATGAGTGGCTTCTGTATTAGACAGTGCAGCTTTAGATGCAGTGGTTGTGAATCAAAACACTTTTCATCTTCAGCAGAAAGTCTGCACTAAGATCAATATGACTTTAAGGAAATGCTTTAAAACCAGCGTCATCCCAATTTTAATGGAAGTTGTTCCTTTGAGTTTTACTTTCAGAATCTCCTCCCACCTTCCCTTCAGGACTCAGACAGGAGCCCAAGACTGACTAATCCCACTCTCCTCCAGATGTACCCCCACACAACTGAATCTCAATGATGGGTGTGGCCCACTTTCAAATGGATTCCCTACTTTTGGCATCTCAGAGTGGGAATGCATCTAGACGTTTATCTAGGCCACACTTTCGTGGCCCCCTCAGTGCTTATGACTGCATAATTGCTCACTGAGCAGTCTCAACCCAGTGGGGGTCTAAACATGAAGTGGTTTTAGTTTTTCCAATCACTACCTCTAAATTTGATTTACTCTGAAACAAACAAAATAAACTTACAAATAAAAACCAAAAAGCTTTTCCCTTAGCACATCTTGGGTAGATCCCATTACTCTCTGGTCACTTTCAGTCCATTAAAAGAAAAAGACAACCACCTTCTCATAGTCTAGTTCTATGCCAGCCTGCTTCTGGAGGAGAAGGGGACAACAGAGGATGAGATGGTTGGATGGCATCACCGACGCAATGGACATGAGTTTGAGCAAGCTCCAGGAGTTGGTGATAGACAGGGAAGCCTGGCGTGCTGTAATAATCCATGGGGTCACAAAGAGTCAGACGTGACTGAGCTTCTGTTAATTTTAAGGTCAAGCCTGTTGAGATGAGAAGGTGTAGGGAAGAAGGGACCACACGGTTTCCTGATCTGAGAGATCCAGCTCAGTGAGGCTGCGTCTGCCACTTCCCAGCTCTGCCTAGTGGCTAACTACACAACTGGGTTGTGTGCTGCTGGGTTCCTTTATGAGAGGGCAGCCCTCTGGAATGGATCCTGGTGAGGCAGCTTGAGACCAGCGATTTCTCTGGGTACAGACTCCTTGCCACCATCTCCGGTTCATGCAGGCAAAGGGAGAGATCTGCAAGTTCACAGCCCAAGCAGATGTCCACCTGGGGAAGGAGATGCACTTTCCCTTCTTTCAGCATACCCTCTCCCTAGTTCTCTTGCCTGAGCAGGGTGGACAGTGGAGCACAGAAGGGAATCACCTCCTACTTTGAACTTACCTCCAACCCCCAACCCTCCTCCCCTCACCCCCACCACCTCCCACCCTCACCGCTCTTTACCATGTAAAAGAAGCAGGAAGGTGATCTGATGGGTGTTGATTAGTTGATTATGAAAGCCTAATCTGTTGCCCCTTAGAAAGCCAAGGGAGGTAAGGGGTAGGGGTTGGTGGGGTGGGGGTGGGGAGAGTATGGCTTCTGGTTTCTACTAATTCCCTTTTGAATGTGAGGCATTTAGCACCTCTTTTCTCAGATGGGACTCTAAATGCCAGTTCCGGAGCAATAGGAACACCCTGACCTGGCCCTCCCCATTCCTGATTTGGTTTGGTTTAGCTGGTCTTGAGCAGAAAGTGTGGCTGTGTAGGGATCTTGTGAGTTGCTGGATGCTCTTGGGTGAGCTGCTGGCAGAAGGGTTGCAGACAGAGGCCGGCCTGGACATTCAGAAGGTGGACAGAGACCCCAGCACCAGGCAGCAACCAGCTGTCCTGGTGCCCTCACGGTGGGCAGGGGCTGCCCTGCCCCTTGCAAGGCCAGGCAGAAGGATTCTCATTGCACTGGCCAAGGTCAGAAGGTTAAGCTCTTTGCTCGTCTCTGCTGACTCACATGTGTGTAGTGAGAGAAGTTCTAGCCTAGGTAAGAGAAACCTTTGGGATCAATGTGCCATTTGCCGGGCATAGGGTGACCTGGGAACCAGTGGCTGCTGATCTCCCTGGCTAAGCAAACCCTGAAGGAGAGGTCTGGGGGCAGAGTTGGAGTCTGGGCAAGATGGAGCTGGTCAGTTTACAGGACTTCTTGGGGTGGACATGGCTCTAGCATCACTTGGTCTGTGGCAGGGCTTCTTGCACTTCTTATCAGGCAGACTCCCCAGCTATGGACATTCTCAGTGACCTGCACATTGAGCTCATGTGCACAGACACCTGAAGGCCAGGAGGCTGGGAATGATGGCTCAGGATGGGCGTCAGCATCAACCTGCCTCCCCTTGAGCAAACCACCATCATGTCCCAAACCCATGAACCCTGTCCCCACCCTATCCAGGAGGAAACACTCCTCTGCTTTTCTTTCTATGCATAAAGGGACAACTCACTCCATATCCACCATTCTTAGGGAGGTTTGCTTCATAGATTTCAAGGTGGTTTTCTGAACTAGCCTATATTTCTAAGTATTTGGCTCTTCTCACACTCCGGAACAGAAAAGGAAGAAAGAAAAATCAAATTAAGGCTCCAGGACTTGGCTCCAACAGAGTACCTGCTCCCCATGCACACTTGAGTAAGAGAAAGGAAAAAACACCATTGCTCTTAAAGCATTCATCTCCAGCCGGATTTTGGCAGTCTTTTCTCTGCCTGAATATGTCCCATTTCCCAATACCATCTGTTCTCACACACCTGCGGCATTTAAATAGGCCAAATATTCCTGTGACAGGTATAAGCAACATACCCTGTAAAGGAAATGTAGTTTCTTTAAACTCACTGGGTTCTGAAACTTAATTAGGATATATAGGGAAGTCATTCCAAATGAATTCTTAGTAAAAGATATAAAGCATGATTGCCTTGTCTCTTTATTAAAAAGAGGATATACAGCCAAAAGCTGGGTCAGCCATTTTTTTGTCTTTCAACTGTTTTTTCTTTGTGGTTTGGCTAACTTTCAGAAGATTTTATTTTATTTCTAAAAACAATATTCCATTGGTTCTTAAAAGATGAGAGTGTTTAATTCACTGCATGAGGTTACATTTTCATTAGAATTATGGCGGCATTTTACATCATTCATTTTCTCACAACAGAGACAACATAGTATTATTTTATTTTATTTATGAGAATACCGAGGCAAGGAAATTTAGGAAAATTTCTCTAAAGTTATACAACTATTGACTGACCTAAGATTTTAAATCATTATGCAGTCCCAAATATTTAAGCAGTTATGCCACTGTTGACTTTCTGACTGGCCAAGATATTTTCCTTTAGTTCTTAATATCAAGCCCTTTATTAGGGGAAGCACACTGATTGAAACTGCCCACCCTGGCCAGGCACCATAGTAACCATTTGCATGAGTTGTTTTATGACAGGAGGTCCTGGTAAGGAACAGGGGACTAATAAGCCTCTACCAACCAGAAGAGTTCAGAAAAGGTCAAAAGGAGACACCACCTGTCCGACCACTTCCCAGAATCCTTCTCTCCGGTATCCATCTTGGCTGAACAAGGCATGCACCACCAGGAAGGACTCTGAGTCAAAATGATTTGCTAAGGACAACGTGGAAACTAATCCCATCACCATAAAACCCGAGACTGCAAGCCAGGTGACAGAGCTGTTCTCCTGGGTTCCCTTACCCTCCTGCTCTCCACCCGGGCCCCCTTTCCCAATAAAATCTCTTGCTTTGTCAGCACATGTGTCTCCTTGGACAATTCATTTCTGAATGTTAGACAAGAGCCCAATTTTGGGCCCTGGAAGGGGTCCCCCTTCCTGCAACAACTTGACCAATGTTATCACTTTATTTTACATTCTCTTGTAGTAGGTTCAGATTGATAAGTATATTAACTGAAACTGTCCTGATAGTTTTTTTTTATACCTGCCTAAGGAAATGTATAAGTAAATATGGTCAGATTTTTGTTCCAATTTTTAATATATTGCTTTAGCATTGATCTTGTTGGCAAATCATACTTCCAGTGCTTTTGTTTTAAATGAGAGGCCTTACTAGTCTCCTGGAGTAAACATGAAAGGGATTAATCATGTCAAGTTACTCCCCTTCTCAATGCTTACCTTCTATATGAATAGATCATCTTTTATGTTGTTTTTTTCATGTGTATCATTAACAGTGCATCTCTGTATGCCTGCATTCTTTCCCTCTTTGGTTGTCTTTGTTTCCTGTAAGGCCACCCAGATTTTCCCACTTTTTCTACAGATGCATAGCCAACTGGCTTTCTCCCTTTCTCTCTCCCTTCCTGTTTGTTTTTGTTTATTTATTTATTTTACTTCTTTTCTTTAATCTGTAGTGTGTGCCCTATAACAGGATCAGGGGATTTAGGAGACTGCATTTTGACCTTGGTCACACAGGCACCAATACAACACCTCCAGGGATGAAGTGTTTGTGCACCCCAGGTTCTCAGATTCAGGCCGGCAATGTGGGTGCGAGCTGGTCATTCTAGGTCACAGCAGTGGGAAGCTAAGTCCTAGGTGCCTTGCAGGGGATGAGGGGAGGGGGTAGAGCTGGGTAAGCAGCTCCAGGCAGCTCTCCTAGGCTGTCTGCTCCCCTGGAAACCAGTAGGAATCTTTTCTTTCCAGAAACCTTTTTGTGTGGCTGCTAGGTACTGGGACCTGTGGAATGCGGGGTTTTGCCTCACTTATTTGCCTAGTTACTGTCCTTTGACCCAACCTGGGAATATACTTTGACCCAATCTTGACTTCCAGGAGTCTCCCTTTCACTCTTTTAAATTAAAAAGGTACTAAAAATCACCAAATTGCTCATCTCTTAATTTAGGCTGTGGAAGATCAAGACTACAGCCTGGAGAAATAGGGAGTTACCTAAAACCATGGGAGGGCTTCCCTGATGGCTCAGTGGTAAAGAATCTGCTTGGAATGCAGAAGACACAGGAGATGCAGGTTTGATTCCTGGGTAGGGAAGATCCCCTGGAGGAGGAATGGCAACCCACTCCAATATTCTCCCTGGAAAACCCCATAGACAGGGGAACCTGGTGGGCTACGGTCCATAGGGTCACAAAGAGTCTGGGGCAACTGAGCACAAGCACGTGAAGCCATATGGACCACTTGGAAGGCAAAGACACTCTGGCAATTTAAGCACAAGTTAGTGCAGGGTGAGGGGGAACATTCAGCACTTGGAGAGAGACAGAAAAAAAATGTTAGGGTTGAAAAGAATCTAGAGCCCATGAAGTCCAGTGGTCCCCAAAGCTTGTTTTTAGCACAGGGGAGATTCTGCTGTCTTAAAATGACCAATAGAAGGTGCTTGAAAAGGAGGCTTTGCAAAAAGTGTATTTCTGGTCCCCAGATTTACGAACCACTAGAAATTCTGTCTTCTCCAAATTCCCAGTTTATAGATGATGGCCAAGACAGGGATGTGAGTTTTCCAATAACTATGATCATTTAGGACAGAACTAGAACACAGAGTCCCCCAGCTTATTGGTTCATTTGTCCTTTTTAGTACAGCACAGAAATAATATATCAAGACTGTGCTTGGAGGGCTGGCTGTGAGGAAAGGAAGAACTGCCCTCAAAATAATGAGTTAAAATATTAAGCAAAAGCTCGCTGTATACACACTAAATATAAAATACTTGCTCTCGCTAAGTCATGTCTGACTCCTTGTGACCCCAAGGACTGTAGTCTGCCAGGCTTCTCAGTACCTGGGATTTCCTAGGCGAGAATACTGGAGTAGGTTGTCATTTCCTTCTCCAGGGGGTCTTCCGACCCAGGGATTGAACTCACATCTCCTGTATTGGCAGGCAGATTCTTTACCATTGAGCCACCTAAAAAGCCCCTAAACATAAAATGTTCATGTTTTTAAAGAAAGCTGAACACTGAAGAACTGATGCTGTTGAACTGTGGTATTGGAGAAGACTCTTGAGAGTCCCTTGGACTGCAAGGAGATCCAACCAGTCCATCCTAAAGAAAATCAGTCCTGAATATTCATTGGAAGGACTGATGCTGAAGCTGAAACTCCAATACTCTGGCTACCTGATGTGAAGAACTGACTCATTTGAAAAGACTCTGATACTGGGAAAGATTGAAGGTGGGAGGAGAAGGGGACAGCAGAGGATGAGATGGTTGGGTGGGATCACTGACTCAATGGACATGAGTTTGAGCAAGCTCCAGGAGTTGGTGATGGACAGGGAAGCCTGGCATGCTGCAGTCCATGGGGTCACAAAGAGTCGGACATGACTGAGTGACTGAACTGAACTGAACTGAACTGAAACATAAAATAGATAAAGTGGACAGGAACCAACAAGGGCCTACTGTATCACACAGGGAACTATTCAGTACCTTGTAATAACCTGTAAGGGAAAAGAATCTGAAAAAGAATATATACCAAACTGAATCACTTTGCTGTATACCTGAAACTAATACAACATTGTATACCAACTACACTTCAATTTTTTTTTTCTTACTTTATTTTACTTTACAATACTGTATTGGTTTTGCCATACATCAACATGAATCCACCACGGGTGTACATGCGATCCCAAACATGAACCCCCCTCCCACCTCCCTCCCCACAACATCCCTCTGGGTCATCCCCAGTGCACCAGCCCCAAGCATGCTGTATCCTGCATCGGACATAGACTGGTGATTCGATTCTTACATGATAGTATACATGTTTCAATGCCATTCTCCCAAATCATCCCACCCTCTCCCTCTCCCTCTGAGTCCAAAAGTCCGCTATACACATCTGTGTCTTTTTTGCTGTCTTGCATACAGGGTCATCATTGCCATCTTTCTAAATTCCATATATATGTGTTAGTATACTGTATTGGTGTTTTTCTTTCTGGCTTACTTCACTCTGTATAATCGGCTCCAGTTTCATTCATCTCATCAGAACTGATTCAAATGTATTCTTTTTAATGGCTGAGTAATACTCCATTGTGTATATGTACCACAGCTTTCTTATCCATTCATCTGCTGATGGACATCTAGGTTGTTTCCATGTCCTGGCTATTATAAACAGTGCTGCGATGAACATTGGGGTACATGTGTCTCTTTCAATTCTGGTTTCCTTGGTGTGTATGCCCAGCAGTGGGATTGCTGGGTCATATGGCAGTTCTATTTGCAATTTTTTAAGGAATCTCCACACTGTTTTCCATAGTGGTTGTACTAGATTGCATTCCCACCAACAGTGTAGGAGGGTTCCCTTTTCTCCACACCCTCTCCAGCATTTATTGCTTGCAGATTTTTGGATCGCAGACATTCTGACTGGTGTGAAGTGGTACCTCATTGTGGTTTTGATTTGCATTTCTCTAATAAGAATACACTTCAATTTTTAAAGAAGAAAAATAAATAGATATATCTTTTTAAAGCTCACTGTGAAAAGGGCAGTAGGGTATAAGGAGGTAAAAGGCAGATCACCCAGAATAATATTTGTTCTCAAGCTCAAAAGCATTCAAAGGCCAGGCATGTCATACAGATAAAACTAACTTGATCCAGATCTGGGAAATTGTTGTCCCAAGTACGTTTTATAACTCCTGCTTTCTCCTCCCTCCCTTCCAAGGTGTGGTTGGACCTGATGCATGGAGGTTAGGTGAATTCCCTGGGAAGATTTAGAGATATAGAGTCCAGGAAATCACTACAGCTCTTGTGTTCCCAGCACAGAAGTGACAGTAGGAATGTATAATGCAGCTGTCTTTTCCAAGGGGAACAAAAGGCCAGGTGACCCTGAAGGAAAGAATATTTTAGCTCAAATATTTTTTAAAAAGCTTGCTAAAGCTCAGAGCCATTCGTCTAAGCTTCCTTCCCTGCCATATTCAGATCACATTTATTATTACTATTTTTTTTTTTTTACAGCAGTGCAACAGCAAGGCAGAAACTATCATTCTACCAAACAAATTCAGGTCAAATTTTTTGGTTGTCTGTCTTGTTGCTGCACTTTCAGAAATCTGTTCAGTAAATATAGCAGGACAGTGGCATGACTGGCCTTTTCCCCAGTTTGAGTCAGCCCTAGGCATAGCTGCTTGTAAGGAATAGGATCTTTTTTTAACCCTTCACATGGTGCCAGGGCAAATTCCTCAGTGTATTCACAAGTCAAGGGATAGTATCCCTGGTGTGGAAATGTCTGGCAGGCTGGAATTTCTGGGTGGCTTTTCCGACTGTAGGGATTCAAGTAAACCATTGTCATTCTTCCATCTCTAGCAAGAGAAAGGAAAATCCCAGCCATTAGAGAATTAGTTCTGGCTCAAGAACATGGGTTTTCTTTCCTGGAAATAGGGTCTGGCTCAGTGAGATGCCCTCAGACTTGGTGTTTTGTGTTGCCAAGATGCCTGCTTCTGGCAAGCTACAGGGGAAAGAGGCTGCTTGAGAGAGAGAGTCTTGATGCCCCTCAGAATGACACAAAACCTCCATTATTTAATAGTTATTCAGTACAAAAGAAATTTTATCCCAAGAGTAAGGCTTAGACAATCTGACAAATAGAAGTATTTTAAGAATTATAAACAGAAATCAGATCACATTAAATAGTTCATGTCTAAGCATAATACACGTTAAATTGCCTTATGGGCCGAATAGGGAAACAAAGAAGCTGGTTGTGGATTTGCAGTGTTATAAGTGCATCTGTGACTAGCAGCACAGGGACTGGGTAAGCCAATTTCCTGTGCCCTCTGGCACAAACACCTCAGCACCTGGACACTCCTAAGACTCCTCTGTTAATGACCCTGTGTGATGGAAGCTACTGGGTCAGTAGTGAAGTTGCCCCAGATGCAGGGCCAGACCGTGATGTGACATAGAACTCAGTCTCTTCCAGACCCTTGCAATAATCACTTTGTATCCAGAAATTTTCCTAAGAGTTGTTGCTCATGAAATTATTACCCACTGTAGTGTTCTCCTAGAGAAGGCAATGGCAACCCACTCCAGTATTCTCGCCTGGAAAATCCCATGGACAGAGGAGCCTGGTAGGCTGCAGTCCATGGGGTCACACAGAGTCGGACACGACTGAAGCGACTTAGCAGCAGCAGCAGCAGGTGTTCTCCAAGTGTGGTCTGTGGCCACATGGGGAGTCCAAAGCCATCTCAGGTGGCCCATGAGGTCAAAACTAGTTTCAGGATAATACTAAGATGCCATTTACCTTTTTCACTGTGTTGACATTTGCATGGATGATACACAAGTCAAGGTGGTGAAAACCTCTGGTGCCTTAGCTCAAGTCCAGGCAGTGGTACCAAACAATACTATTAGTTATTGCATTCACTGTCACACACTCAAAGTACCAAAAAAGCCCCATCTCTTTCATTGAAGAATGTCTTTGACAGGACTTCCCTAGTGGCCCAGTGGTTAAGGATCCACCTGCCAATGCCAGGGACACGGTTTTTTGACCTTTGGTTCAGGAAGTTCCAAATGCCACAGAGCAACTAAGCCTGCGTGCTGCAACTATTGAGCCCGCATGCTGCAGAGCCTGTGCTCCACAGAGAACCCACTGCAGAGAGAAGCCTGAGCACTGAACTAGAGAGGAGGCCCCACTCAACATAACAAGAGAAAGCTCATGCATAACAACGGAGACCCAGCACAGACAAAACCATAATAAATAAATAAAATTTAGAAAAAGAATGTCTTTGACAAAGCCATTAACATTATTTGTTATATTAAATCTAGACCTTTAAGCATATATTTTTAAAATATTTTATGTGAAGAAATGGAAAATAAGCATAAAGAACATCTGCTACAAACTGAAGTACAATGTTTGTCTCAAGGAAAAGCACTTGTGTAATTGAGTTACAAGCTAAACTAGCTGTCTTTGTCAAGAACCATTAATTTTACTTGAAAGAAAAACAGAAATAAATTACAGTTATTCAAACTTGGGCATTTAGCATATTTTTTTTTTCAAAAATAAACAAGCAAGCCTATTACTTTCAAGAAAATAACTGACAGTATTTTGTTGCCAGTGGTAAAATCGAGCCTTCAAAAAAAATTAGAATTTTTGAAAACTTGTATCAGCCAATGAATATCTTACATTTTGAAGATCTGCATAACTCAGTGAATCAACATTTTCCAAGTGACCAATGCCTGGTATTACAAAATTAGGCATGGGTAAAAGATCACTGCAAACTACAAAGTGGATCACTGGATTTTAATGCAACAGAGATGAGAAAATCACTCTTTCATTTTTAAGTTCCACATTGCAACTAACCTTTAAGAAACTACCACTTGTACAGTTCTGGTGTAGTATCAAAGGGTATACAATTATCTTAAAGAGCTCATAAAATACTCCTCTCTTTTCCAATGACACATCTGTGCAAAGTCAGATGTTCTCTGTATACTTTAACTAAAACAATACAGACTAAATGTGGAAGTAGATAGAATCCAGCTGTCTGCTCTTAAGCCAGGTTTAAAGAGATTTGCAAAAGTGTAAAACAATGTCACTCTTCTCATTACCTCATTTTGTTTTGGAAAATTAATAATAATTTTGGAAAATTATTTCTCAAAAAAACTGTATTACTGAAGTGAGTATTGGATGAGTTAATTAATACTATTCTTGAATGAATTAAATACATACCTTAAAAATTTCCATTTTAATTTTCAGTGTGTTAAGTATCAGTAGTTAAAAACTAAATAAGTGAAAAATCTTCATGATTCTAAATCATTTTTAAGAATATAAAAGGGTCTTAAGTTTAAAAAATTGAGAACTATTGATCTTCTTAAACCTCATGCAATAAAGCTACTCAAACTAGGAAGCATGGGAGAGTGGACAAAACATGTGCTCTGGACTTAGACCTAGGTTAAGATTCTGTCTTTACCATTTGATAGCTATTTGATCTAATGAATCATTTTACTGCTCTAAGTTTCAGTTTCCTCATCTATAAGATGGGAGTAATAGATTGCTTGAGGGTTGGGTATAACACTTTAAGGTACTAAACATAATGCTTCACAATAAATCAAATATTTATTGATTGAATGAATTTAGTAAGATATTCAGTATATCAATGACTGCTTTGGGCTGCAAGGATTGGAAATGGTTTAAACGGTTAAAAATACAAGCAAACAAACAAAAAACACCAACAAAAAATTTTACCTTCCATAAAAGAAGTCCAGAGACAGCAAGGCACAACAATGCCATAGACTCATGTTCTTCCTATCTCTTTGCTCCGGTTCCTCAGCATTGACCTTCCTCCTTAGGCAGGTGGCAAGGTGGTAGCAGCAGTTCAAGGGATCACATGCAGGAAAGAGAAGAATTTCCTGAAGAAGAGAGATTTTTTCCTCCCATATGTGCCTTTCTTTTAGGAAAGAGAAAACTTTCTGTATTGCCCTTAGCTTACTTACCCTCATATTCATTCCTGAATCTGGTCTCACGTCCATTCCTGAACTGATCCCTGGCCAGACAGATAGGCCATGCCTTTGACCAATCAGGTCCACTTATTGGGCTGGAGGTGGGATCAAGTTTCCTGAGGCACTGGCTTGACAGGTGAAGGCCTGATAACTGAACAAAATCAGGGCTTTGCAAGGAAGGGAAAGGGAGAGCAGAAGTAACTAGTAGGCAATCAGGGCTTTCCAGGTGACTCAGTGTTAAAGAATCCACCTGCCAGTGCAGAAGGGACAGGGTTGAATTGTTGGGTCAGGAAGATTCCCTGGAGAAGGAAATGGCAACCCATTCCAGTATTCTTGCCTGGGAAATCCCATGGACAGAGGAGCCTGGCGGGCTATAGATCATGGGCTCAAGAAAGAGTCGGACACAACTTAGCGACTAAACAACAGCAGCAGTAGGCAATTACACAGGGTTCACTACATCCAGTAAATAAAATTCTAAGATGGTGGGTCCCAGTACTGGTTGGCAGACTGGCTACATAGAAGCCACCTGGGAACTTGTTAAAAAATATAGCTCAAACTGTGCTGTACATATGAATTACCTTGAGATCTCATTAAAATGCAAATTTTACATTTATAACAAGTGCTCAGATAATATAGCCAAGCTCTAGTGTATGAACCCTAGTTTGATTATCAAAGATTACAGGCTGCCACCTCCAAATTACTAACTTGGTCTCGCAGGGGACTATGGTCAGAGAATTGGGATCAAAGTGATGGAACATCAGCAATATCAAGATTGGCATTCATTCACTCATTCTTTCATTCAATAAACATTCATAGAAACCCCTGCCTTGCCATATCTGGTGCTCATTGCTGAAAGCAGAGTCCACATTCCAGCTGGGGAGAGAGAACAGGCAGATCGATAAGCAGACGTTGTTAATATAATGTGAGAAAAGCTATCAACTGTGATTGAGGGGCAAGAAGTGACTCACTGGTGAAGATGAGGTGACAGGTAGGGAAGGCTGCACAGAGGACTTTTAACTGGCCTTTCTTTGGTGACCAGAGTGAGACAATGTGGATGCATAAAAGCATGAAAATATAAATGAACAAAGTACATTCAGGCATAGTGAGAAAGTCTCTTTGTGTCTCATGTACAGGCTGAGATGGGGGTGGAGAAAGAGAAGGTCAAAAAGCCTGGCTGGGGCTAGATGATGGAGCGGCCTTAAATGCTGTCTTAAATCACTCTATAGCTATTCTCAAGTTTGCTTCCTAGAGTCACTTGGAGAGCTTTAAAAAATCATGATGCCCCTGGCCACATCTGAGGTCAGTTACAATAAATCATACTTTTGGGGAGGGCGTAGGATGGTGATAGGGAGGCAGCATCAGTACATTTTAGAGCAGGTGGGGCAATGTGCAGCCAAATTGAGAACCACAGCTTGGCCCCCAGCGCCTGCTCAACCTGTTTGCATAGAACATGCATTTCAGTGTGGTTACAGCCCATCCTTCCTAAATGCACTTTTCATTTCAATTTGATATTCAAAATCAGAATTATTAAAAGGCTTTTATGCCACAGAGGCCATGTGATGGGCACTGGAATGGCGCTCCCCCTGCACATGGGCCTGTGGGGTGCGGGCAGATGAAGCCTGCTCTTTGTTCTCCTGCCTGCATCTGTGAAAGCTGATCTCTGCGTAGCCACAGCCAGGCAGAGGGCACCCCTTTCTCTCACTAGCCTAGACCACAGGGATCTTTGACTGGAGTCCGCAGAGTGTTTGCCGAATGAGAACACCTCCCCTGTTCCCTTGTTTGAACTGAATACCTACTCGGGAATTGGGGTATATTTTCACTTGATGAGATGAAAAGATGAACTCTCCACACTGTGACAGAAGAATCTTTTTGTAGGCGTTTCACAATATGAATTTGGAACGCCTGCTCTTGGTTTTGATTTCTGTATTCAGCTACTAAAATGTTTTTCTTAATAAAAGTTGTCCCTTCTTGTTTCTCACCATTCAAGTCCCTGAAGTAACCTTGAAAGTGTCCAAATGTTGCCCTGGAACTTTTGCAGTGGTTGTCCCCTCAAGTTGCAGAATTTCTGGAGTGTTTTGAATTTAACAAAAAAATACTTAAAACTGTTCCATGTATAAAACATAAACACAATTCAAAAACAGCACTCCAAACTTGTTTACCATCCAGCCCAGGCCCCTAGTTTTTAGCCAATAAAATATTCAGGCGTTCTTAATGGAATAGAACAAGTTCTTCCTGTGGGAGACAATGGAGACTGGGGACTGATGTATGCAAATACCATGGCCCAGCAGGTTCCTGGGAATGCAGGCCTGGCTTTGGGCTGACTCTGGTTTGGCCTTAATGACTATTTTGACTGTGTCCTCTTTTACAATTCCCCACCCAGCACATGCGAGGTGAAGTGCTGCTCTATTTTCTGAATTAAACTGGTGTCCAACAAGCCTTCTGGGGTCCTTTCTGCTTTCCGCCCCCAGGTGAGGGAGAGATGCCATCCCACCTCCCCAGCGATCCACAGGCCTTTGCTGCATACTTTTTAAATAATTCACTCAGCTTCTTCTCTCTGTGATAGCCCAGGCTTCCCCACAACCAAAGGATGTGTAATCACCTTGAAAAGAAAAATAAAACAAACATTCATCTGCAGCTCTGACTCAAAAGAACTGGATTCTATGGAAATTACAGGCTTTCACTCTGGCTGTGCAGATGTGACCAGGAATCCACGCTGTAGCTAATGCGGGAGGGGAGCTGGACTCCATGTGCACGGAGTGCCAGTGTGTGGGTGGCCTGGGCCAGTGGGCGCAGCCAGCCCCTCCTAGATAGGATTGGGCTGGGTTGAGTCCCTGAGCTGGAAGCCCCGCGGATGCCTGACCACTTTCAGGGAGAATATGTCATTAGTAAACAAAGCCTCAACAGCCCCCACCCCAGCCTGCATTTCCACAGCCTCAGTCTTGCTTGGCCTCCCATTCCTGCGGCTGCGGCTGCTCCGACCCAGCGCCTGGCTCTCCCAAGGCCCCGCTCGGATACAAACAAGCTGGCCTTTGATGACAGGAAGGGAGTGGAGTTTTAATCTTGGTTCAGGGAGACGTTACCTCCCTCTTTGTGGATCAGCGATTGCTTTCAAAATACCGGGAATCATTATTTTACCTTACAGGAAGGGTTATTCTGTGCCATGATTAATTTAGCTGAGGCTCTTAGAAAACAGTAAAAGCTGAGTAGCCTTATTAGTCCCCATTTTAAAAAGCACTTTAACATCCCCGGGCAACAGGTCTGATGAGAAGTGCTACTTATCGTGACCCTCTGTACATTCCTTCTTCTGAGCTGGTTCTCACAGGGCTTTTTAGTTGCTCTGATGAAAATGCACTGGTTCCAAATGAATCAAATAGGAATTAAGCAGAAATGTAATTTTTATCTTTAAAGAAGATCAATTCCAGTTTCTAATGAAGGAAAGAGAAGAAATCATTTCATGCTAACCAGAAGGGAGACACATCCTGCATTTTGGAGAGAGGTGAAACAAGGGTTTGGGTTTAAAGTTTAATTAGAAAATGTTTGCCTAAAAGAACAGCTCAACTGAAACTTGCTCACACTCTGGGGCCCCAGAGCTGCTCTCCTCTCTTCTCCCAGTCCCTTCCCCTTTCCTTCTTCATTCTCTCTCCTTCTCTCTCACCCAGTGAAGAATAGCATGGAGGAAAGGATGTCTTCATAAGACACATGAAGACATCTTCAGTGGTACAGAAAAGGCAGGGATTACAAATGCAGGGGATGAATTGGTAGAGAGAGGGACCTCGCCCCAGCTCTGGGAAATTCCACATATCTTCCCCAAGGGAGCAGCCCCTTTGCCTACAAATGCATACCACCAGCAGCCAGGGTGTCAGCAAGAGCCCTGGGAGCTGAGGGGTTTCCTGGAAACCAGTCCCAAGCTGTACCTCTGTCACCAAGGATGTACCAGGATGTGCCAAACTCTCATCCCATTTGACAGTTTCTTAACTTGTCCTTTACATGTGCTTTTAATTTTTATTTAATAAAGGAACAGATGCTTTATAATTAAAGACCACTTGGTGATTAAAATCAGTTTTACTGATGGCTAACAAACACAAGGAAAAGCTGATACAAATCTTTATGAGCTGCTTTTTGACAATCCCTCCTCTCTCAACCTTGTTTTCTCTGAAACGGCATGTCTCTCACTTTCCTCCAACTTTGTTTTGGCCTAGTAATTCTATCCTGTCACACAACGGCTCATCCTCTGTCCTCCTGGTTTTGATTACCAACTGTTGTTTATTTTAAATGTAGTTACTGGCTAATTAAATAGAAATTAACTACATTTAGAGACAGGGTTCTCAACTATTGGGTTATTGCCTCTAACTTTGGCAAATATTCCTCCTGCAGGTAGTTCTGATAGCAGAAATTCCAGAGGCAAAGTCTTTGTATAGGCCCCTTAGGGCAACTACCTGCTACACCCAGAGTTTCATGAAGCCAGGTGGCATGTTATCTTCATCCATCAGGACCTAGAGCAAGCTGGGCTGTAACTGGAGCTGCTTCCTGTTGTGATTTAGTTAAACCATTTCTGATTCAAGACAGACTCTCCTATCAGAAGGTCAGGTTTATTTCACTGAAGAAGGGGGGTGGGGGAACCATCTTCTGCTTTTCTTCATTTTGGGGACAGCTGGAATGCATCTTCCTTTCCACCCAAACACTGAACTCTACTTGGTTGGGTGAAGGAGAGGCTGGCTCCCTTCCTGGTTTGGGTGGAACACATGGATTAAATCAGTCAAACGCAGAGAACAGCTGAGCTGGAGGCTTCCTACTCTCAGGTCAAGCCCCTGGTACTAACCACCTAGATAATCTGATATGGGTATCATTTATTCTAAAATGAGAACAAGAAACACATCAATGACAGAATTCAATAGTCCAAGCCTTTTTCAGTCTCAATCTGTGCTTCTGTAGATTGTACAGATATGTATAAGTTATACATAGTTGTGTCTCCACATCATCATTGCCTTCTCATCAGGATATGTATTCTCCTGTCTTTGCCTATTGTTAAGCTACCTATCTTTCAAGATTCAGCTCAGGCCCATCTCCTCTTTTATGAAGATATTCCCTGAGATACTGAGTCAAGTCCCAGCTCCATTCCTTAACAGTCTTATTTTCCTAATAAGGAAAATGGGGCATTATGGTTAAAATCAAAAGGTTAATAAGTGTGAAGGATATTAAGTTCTTCACAGATGTGAGGCACCACTATAATTTCATTATGACTCATTATTAGTATTGAATTCTAGAATGCTATTTTGGGCATTCATTTTATGGTACCTTACATCATTACTTAATTGTTCCTGATATGCCTGCTTGTTCTCTCTCTAGGTTGTAAATGAATAGAAAGTAAATAATCAAAGATAGATTTATCTACAAGGGTGACACAACCTTATTTATAATAGCAAAAAAATGGAAAATTGCCTAAAAGTACAATATAAAGGACTGGGATTGGTTTTAAAAAGTGGATTATATATTCATTTAATGGAATCTAGTTTGGCTACTAAAATGGAAGGAAAGAATGAAAAGAGCTAAAAGGAGCACCACTCTTAAAATGAGAGCATTAACTTCAAAATCATAACTTTTCTATGTTAACTTATAAAAGAGTTGAAGTTGCAAAGCAAGCAACAGATCTAAAACCTAAGGAAGGGACAAGGTCTGTAGAGAGAAAGGGAATGCAAAGTATTCACTTGGGGTAGATGTCATCAGATACCAGTGTATGTGTTAAGTCACTCAGACATGTCTGACTCTTTGCGATCCCATGGACTGTAACCTCCCAGGCTCCTCTGTCCATGGAATTCTCCAGGCAAGAATACTGGAGTGGGTTGCCATTCCCTTCTCCAGGGGATCTTCCTGACCCAGAGATCCAACATGGGCCTCCTGCGTTGCAGGTAGATTCTTTACCATCTGTACCACCAGGGAAGTCAATGATGAGTATTTCTCAATAAATTTATGACTGAAATGCATGATTACAATGTGTAATTTAAAACCAACTTGGTGACAGCACTTGAAATTCCTAAAGAATTTTGCAAACATGAGGCTATCTGCAGAGCTCAACTCTTCTTAGAGCCTATCATTGTGAGTCAGTCACCATATACAGTAAGAACACCAGGGTCTCCCTATCACTAGGGCTTTCCTAGTGGCTCACTCAGATACCAGTGAAAGTGAAAGCCACTCATTCGTGTCCAGCTCTTTGTGACCCCATGGACTATACAGTCCATGGAATTCTACAGGCCAGAATACTGGAATGGGTAGCCTTTCCCTTCTCCAGGGGATCTTCCCAACCAAGGGATCAAACCCAGGTCTCCCGCAATGTAGGCGGATTCTTTCCCAACTAAGCTATCTGGGAAGTCCTCAAATACCAGTAAATGAGTTTAAATGAAATAGCTGATAAGTTGGTGAAGACAGAATACAGGCTGACAGTTCAGTTCAGTTTAGTTGCTCAGTCATGTCCGACTCTTTGCAACCCCATGAACTGCAGCACACCAGGCTGTCCTGTCCATCACCAACTCCCGGAGTCTACCCAAACCCTTGTCATTGAGTCAGTGATGCCAGCCAACCATCTCATCCTCTTTCGTCCCCTTTTCCTCCTGCCCCCAATCTTTCCCAACATCAGAGTCTTTTCAAATGAGTCAGCTCTTCGCATCAGGTGGCCAAAGTATTGGAGTTTCAGCTTCAGCATCAGTCCTTCCAATGAACACCCAGGACTGATCTCCTTTAGGATGGAGTGGTTGGATCTCCTTGCAGCCCAAGGGACTCTCAAGAGTCTTCTCCAACACCACAGTTCAAAAGCATCAGTTCTTCTGCGCTCAGCTTTCTTTACAGTCCAGCTCACATCCATACATGACCACTGGAAAAACCATAGCCTTGACTAGACAGACCTTTGTTGACAGGCTGACAGGCAAGTGTGAAACCGAGGGCCACAGAATTTGGGGAAATTTATACTTCTTTCAGGCTCTTTCTCCACAACCCCTACAATTGCTCACAGAAAAGACTGGAAAGAGCCCTAAGTTGGATCTATCATGTTGTAGAGCTAGGAGAGTTGTAGAGTCATTTTGTGGGAGGGGCAAGAAATACTGGTTGAATCTATCTCTCCTACTTCCTATGGAGAAAAAAAAAAACAAACCTTAATCTTTAGAAGGAAAGTGCATCAAGCACTGCTACCCTTAAGGCATTGGAGAAAACTCACTGCAAATGGGTGAAAGGAGCAGAAGCAAAAAATAAGGGAGGGATATGGCTCAGACAGTAAAGAATCTGCCTGCAATGTGGGAGACCAGGGTTTGATCTCTGGGTTGGGAAGATCCCCTGGAGGAGGGCATGGCAACCCACTCCAGTATTCTTGCCTGGAGAACTTAATGGACAGAGGAGCCTGGCGGGCTACCATTCGCGGGGTTGCAAAGAGTTGGAAACGACTGAGTGACTAACACACACACATAATAGAGCTTCCCTGGTAGCTCAACTGGTAAAGAATCTGCATGCAATGCAGGAGATATCAGTTTGATTCCTGGGTCGGGAAGATCCCCCTGGAGAAGGGATAGGCTATCAACTCCAGTATTGGGCTTCCCTGGTGGCTCAGACAGTAAAGAATCTGCCTGCAATGCAGGAAACCTGGATTTGATCCCTAGGTTAGGAAGATTCCTTGGAGGATGGGCATGGCAACCACTCCAGTATTCTTGTCTGAAGGATCCCATGGACAGAGGAGCCTGGTGGGCTACAGTCCATGGGGTTTCAAAGAGTTGGACATGACTGAGCAACAAAGCACAGCACAGTACAGGATTACACACAGAGCCTACAAACACAGCCAGGATAGGGTAAGAGAACTGAAATGCCATATCTCATATGATGCATGCCTAAGACTGAGGCTTATTCAGGACACAGGATAGATTCCTGCACCATACCTCCCCACCACAAACTAGCAACAACAAGTTACTTAAATAACAATAGGAGAATACTACTGAGAGAGAAATGGAAGAAAAATAAGAGTAGACCAAGAAACTCTTGCTGAGAAACAATGCAAAGAGAACAGCTAAAATTCAGAATCAAACAGACATTGTTCTGGTAAATTCACTTCCAACCTAAGCACAAGGTAGGTCTATGAAAAATTTGAAGGCTGTGATATACTGAAGAAAAGCACAGCAATCCAAACCTAGAAAGCTTCAAGTCATCTCATCAAAGGTCTAACAGAAGGAAAGGTACTTTCATATTAAGGCTTATAAACTACTTTTTCCAGTCTCTACTAAGCTATACAAGATGATTAGCTTCAACAGAAAATTAAAAGGCATATGAAAAGGCAAGAAAAAATAGACTCCAAAGAAACTAAGCAAACACTGGAACCAGAAACAATTATGGCACAGATGTTAGGACTATCTGACAGGGAATTTTAAATATGTTAATGGCCCTAATGAAAAAGGTGGACAACATGCAAGATCAGATGGTTAATATAAGCAGTGAGAAAGAAAGTATGAGAAAGAATCAAATTACATCAAAATGCTGGAAATGAAAAACACAATAATAGAGCTAAAAAATGCCTTAGACAGTTTCACTAATAGACAGAGACAGATGGGGCATGAATCAGTAAACTTGAAGATAGGTCAATATAAATTACCAAGAATGAAACACAAATAGAAAAAAGAGTGGGATGAAAGATAAAGCATAATACCCAAGAGTTATAGGACAATATTAAATATTCTAATATATGCATAATTAGAATCCTAGGAATAGAAGAGAGGGGGACACAAGATACATTTGAAGAAATAATGACCAAGATTTATTTAAATTTTATGTTAAACCACAGATTTAAGAAGCTCAGAGGGCATAAAAGTAGGATGATACAACACACATACATACCTAGGTATATCATAAGATTTAAACTGCTGAAAACCATTGACAAAGAAAAAACATTAAAGGAAGCCACAGAAAAAGAAACATACAGAGGAACAAAGAAGAGTTGCAACAGAATTCTTCTCAGAAATAATGCAAGCCAGAAGACAGTGAAGTGACATTTTTAAAGTACTAAAAGAAAAAAAAAAGAAAGAAAACCCCTGTCAACCCAGAATCCTCTATCCAGCAAAAATACCTTTCACAAAAGAAAAATACTTTTTCTGGCTTACAAAACTGAAGAAATTTATTACTAGGAAACTCGTGTTATAAGAAATGTTAAAGGAAGCTCTTCATGCAAAAAGAATATTAGACTGAAGCTTGGATCAACACAGAGAAATGAAGATCATGGAAATGGGATAAATAAATGAAGTAAAATAAAATTCATTTCTTTTCTTATCTTTGATTGCTCTAAAAGATAACTATTCAGTGTTGGAAGCAATGATAGTAGCAATGTGTTCTGTGTTCACAGTGCATGTAAAAGTGAAAGGTATGAAAATAATAACACAAAGGATAGAAGGGAGGAATTGAGACGGTATTGCTGCTAGCTCCATAAAAGAGTATAATGTTTGGAGGCAGACCAGATTAATTAAAGATGTATGGTGAAACCACTTGAGAGACTACTAAAAACAATTTTTTTAAAGAGGAAAGAGTAATAAATAACAGGGGAGATGAAACAGAATAACTAAACATTCTCAATTAACACAAGAGAAAGCAGGAAAAGAAAAAGTGCAGAGGGAACAAGTGAACTCACATTAAAGACAGATTGGTTAAAAGTAAAAGGATAAATGAAGGAAAATATGTCATGCAAGCACTAATCAAAAAAAAAAAAAAGCTGGAGCAGCTGTTATCAAAGAAAACCAAAATGAGATATTATCAGGGAGAAAGAGGTATATACTACATAATGATAAAAGATTTAGTTTTCCAAGAAAATGTAACCAATCAACTTGTGAATGTACCTAATAGCACAACTTCATAGACATGAAGCAAAAGAGATGGACCTGAAAGGAGAAATGTACAATTACCTCTTAGTAATCAATAGAAGATTACTTGGCTCAAACTGGGGTCTCCTACATTGCTGGTGGATTCTTTACCAGCTGAGCTACCAGGGATGCTCTCAATCAATAGAAGATTACTTGGCTGCTTCCCAGGTGGTGCTACTGGTAAAGAACTGACCTGCCAATGCAGGTGACATAAGAGACACAGGTTCAATCCCTGGGTTCAGGAAGATGCCCTGGAAATGGCAACCCACTCTAGTATTCTTGCCTGGAAAATCCCATGGACAGAGAAGACTTGTGGGCTACAGTCCATATAGTCACAAAGAGTCAAATATGACTTAAGCAACTCAGCACAGCACAGCACAATCAATAGAGGCAAATAGTTAATTAACATGGAAATAGAAGCCCTAAAGGACACTATTAACAACCAGACCAAATTGGCATGTATAGAACACTCTGCCCAACAACAGCAGAATACATTTTCTTTTCAACTACACATGGAACATTCACCAATATATACCATATTCTATGAAATAAAACAACCTTTAAAATATAGACACCATTCAAAGTATATTCTCAGACCATAATGGAATTAAAACTACAAATCAATATCATAAAGTACTCAAATACTGGAACTGAGTCTTCTTCTAATAATCTATGGAACAAAGAGAAAACCTCAAGAGAAGTTAAAAAAGAGTTTTGACTGAAAGAAAATAAAAATGCAACATATCAAAATGTGTGCACTGCAGCTGAAGTAGTGTTAGAGAGAAATTTAGGCATTAAGTACTTTTAGAAGAGAAAAAGGGTCTCACATCAACAATCTAAGCTCCTGCCTTTATAACCTAGAAAAACAAGAGCAAGATACACTTAAGTTACACATAAACCAGGGAAAGAAAATAAAAATTAAAACAAATCAATGAAGTTAAAAACAGAAAACAATAAAGAAACATTGATGAACCCCAAAGCTGATTCTTCTGATAAACCTCTGGCCAGACTGACCAAGAAAAAAGAGAAAAATATATAAATTACCAATATCAGGTACAAAAGAAGGGATATCATTACAGACCCTACAAACATTAACAAGATTATAAGGGTATATTATGAACAACTCTATGCCCAGAAATTTGACAACTTAAATGTAATGGAATCCAGGAAAGACACAAGTTACTAAAGGTCACTCAAGAAGAAACTAGATAAACCAGCAGTCCTAGATCTATTAAAGAAATTAATTTGTACTTAAAAAATCTTTAAAAAAGAAATCTCCAGGCCCAAATGGTTTCATTGTTGAATTCTATCAAACATTTAAGAAAGAAATAATATAAATTCAACAAGACCTTTTTCAGAAAATAGAAATGACACCAGCATTGCCCTAATATCAAGACAAACAAAAACATCACGAGAGAAGAAAACTACAGAATGATATCCCTCATGAACACAGATGGAAAAAAATTCTTACCAAAATGTTAGCAAATTTAATGCAGAGAATATAAAAAATATAATACATCATGACCATGCTCACAAGAATGTAAGACTGGCTTAACATTTGAAAATCAATGTAAGGCACTGTGTTAACAGACTAAAGAAGAAAATAGATGCAAAAACAGCATTTGACAAAATTCTACCTCCATTCATGATTAAAGCTCTCAGCAAACTAGTAAGAGAACTTCTAAAACCTAATAAAAGACATCTACAAAAAGCCTTTTGCTAACATCATACTAAATGGTATAAGACTCAATATTTTACCTCTAAGATAGAGAAGATACCCACTTTCACTACCTCTATTGAACATCATACTGGAAAACCTAGCCATTACAATAAGACAAGACATGGAATTAAAAGGCATATCATCTCTATTCATAGCCTCCCACAACAAAGAATTATCCAACTCAAAATATCCATGTAGAAATTTCTAAAGAATCTACACAAAGGCGATTAGAATAAATAAGTGAGTTCCCTGGTGGCTCAGACAGTAAAGAATCTGCCTGCAACGTGAGAGACCTGGGTTTGATCCATGGATTGGGACAATCCCCTGGAGAAGGGCATGGCAACCCACACCAATATTCTTGTCTGGAGAATCCCCATGGACAGAGGAATCTGAAGGGCTACAGTCCATGGGATCGCAGAGTCAGACATGACTGAGTGACTAAGCATAGCACAAAGTCTCATGATACAAAGTCAGTGCACACAAAACCATGGTATTTCTATATACTAGCACTAAATGATTGAAATTCAAAATTAAAATAAAAATATCATTTACAATTGCACCAAGAAGCTCCAACTTAGGTAAAATCAAAAAAAAAAAAATTAGGTGGGATCTGTATGATGCAAAGAACAAAATACTTGAGAAAAGTATATAAGAAGATCCAAACAAATGGAAAAATAGATCATGTTCTTGGACTAGAAGATTTGGTATTATTAAGATGTTAAATCTCCCAAATTCCTCATATAGATTCAATGTAATTCCAATAAAACAATCCAGCAGGCTTGTATATAGGTATTAACATGGTGGTTTTAAAGTTTATATGAAAAGGCAAAGGAACTAGAATTGCCAACAAAGTTGGTGGTTTCACACTATGTAATTTAGTGTTACTGTGATGCTACAGTGATCAACATGGTGTGGTAATGGAGAAATAATAGATATATAAATCAATGAAACAGAAGAGAGAGACCAGAAATGAAATAACATAAATATAGTCAACTATGTTTTGAGAGTCATGCAACTACAATTCATTAGAGAAGGTGGTCTCTTCATATGGTACTGGAACAACTAAATGTCCCCATATGAAAAGAGAAAAAACCCCTCAGCCTGTATCTCACACCTCACAAAAAATTAATTTAAAATGGATCATAGACCTAAAATACAAAGCATAAAACCAAAAGTCTTCGCAAAGAAAACACGGAAGAAAAAAACACATGAGGTACATGGCCTTGGATTAGGCCAGTGATTCTGAACAAAGTCATCTTTATGCCCAGGGGACATTTTGCAATGTCTAAAACATTTATGATCATCATGAGTAGGTGGCAGGGGTAAGAGGGGGGGCGGTTCTATAGGTATCTAATGGGTATATGCCAGGGGTACTGTTAAACATTCTAAAATGCACAGGACAGCCCACCACAACAAAGAATTATCCAGTCTAAAATGTTAATAGTGCTACCACCGAGCAAACGTGAGTTAGGCAAAGAGTTTTTAGATATGATAACAAAGCCATGATCTATGAAAGAAAAAAATTAATAAACTGCCGTCTATGGGGTCACACAGAGTCGGACATGACTGAAGCGACTTAGCAGCAGCAGCAGCAGCAGCAGCAGCAGCAGCAGCAGCACTGTATTAAAATAAAAAAAATTTATCTAGAAAAACTTTTGCTTTTTCATTAAGACAATGAAAAGGTAAATCACAAACTAGGAGAAAATATTTTAACAGCACATCTAACAAAGGACTCCTGGTGGTGTTGGTTTCTCAATATCACCCTCCAATAAAAGATATCAGGGATCTCTTTTGATTGCAGGGACTGGAGTTGTTGATGATCCTGGAACACCTGCCATGTTTCAAAGTAAGTGGTATAAAAATGCACAGGAGCCGATATGAAAGAGCTCCCAATAATAAAGCTGAAACAATTTGAACAACAAAATTAAAAGCAATAGTACAATATTAGATTATAGCAAAAAGAATGTCTAGAATATATAAAGAATTCATAAATTGTGAAATCAGAAAACAACCCATTTTTTAAAACAGATGAAAGAAAGATCTGAACATATACTTTACCAATGAACATATTCAGATGAAAAATGAGCATAAGACAAATGATCAATATCATTAAGCATTATGGAAATATAAATTAAAACCACAATAAGATACTACAATATATGTATTTGACTATTTTAAATGTAAAAAACCTGGCAATATCAAGTGCTGATAAGGATGAAAAATGGTGAAAATGCAAAATGGTGCATCCACTTGTGAAATAGTTCAGCTGTTTCTTAAAAAGATAAACATATACCAACCACGTGACCCAGCAATCCCACTCTGAGGTGTGCACCCAAAAGTAAAGAAAATATGTTCGTACAAAAACCGATAAGTAAATATTCACAGCTGCTTTAAAACTGGAAACAACCTTGATGTTCCATAAAATTTAATACATCCATATAATAGAATTCTTTCAGCAATAAAATCGGTACGGATTTATAAAATAGCATGCATGAATCTTAGCTGCATTTTACAAGGTGAAAGAAGCCAGACCCAGAATTGTTTGATTCTAGTCACACAGCACTCTGGAAAGGGCAAAATCATAATGAGGAAAACCAATGAGTAATTGATGGATCATGGGTTGGGGGAAAGTTCTCTCTATAGGAACAGCAGGAGAAACTTTTGGATGATGGAATTGTGTATAAAATGATGGTTCATAATACTACTCTGTGCATTTGCCCAAACTGATAGAACTGTACACCACAAAAGTGAATTTTATTACATAAATAGATTTTTTAAAAAACCTATTAGGATGGGGGAGACAAGATAGGGTGCAGATTGTGACGAATGCATTTAACTTATTATAAATGAATCACACAAGCACACTGAAGGGAATAGTCCATGGAATTCTCCAGGCCAGAATACTGGAGTGGGTAGCCTTTCCCTTCTCCAGGGGATCTTCTCAACCCAGGGATCGAACCCAGGTCTCCCACATTGCAGGCAGATTCTTTACCAGCTGAGCCACCAAGGAAGCATATATTAAAAAAAAAAAAATAACCAAAAACTATCAGAATGTGGGAGGCAAGATAGGGTGCAGATTGTGACGATTGCATTTAAGTTATTATAAATGGATCATACAAGCACACTGAAGGAGCCATCCTAAGTAACTTTAGATAAACTGTTTTGATTTTATGTAAGGCTAATGTACACAAACACTGTGCTTCAGTTGTTTCTCACAGGGGGATGGACTAAGAATTCTGACACTACTTATTTAGGATAGTTGTATTAAACAAACAACTAAATATACTGTAGATAATCAGAGTCAGGTTTTTCACTATTGGAGAAAGAAGGAAGTTAACATATAAGAAAACAGGGAAGGCTATAGTGACTCCTGTGGTGCTCAACTGGATTTAAAGGTATCAATATGCACTCATGTTTTAAATTTGAGAAAGTGTAAATATATATTATAAATTGGTACCGAAATATAGATATGTGCTTATGCATGAGTTAGTGTGTACTTAAACACACAGATGTATTCCTGGTTCTATCTCCTGACAGGGATTAGAAACAGTGACACCTTGGTAGCAAAGAAAATACCTAGCTCCTGGCGGTGTTGGTTTCTAAATATCACCCTCCAATATAAGAGATCAGGGATCTCTTTTGATTGCAGGGACTGGAGTTGTTGATGATCCTGGAACACCTGCCATGTTTCAAAGTAAGTGGTATAAAAATGCACAGGAGCCGATATGAAAGAGCTCCCAATAATAAAGCTGAAACAATTTGAACAACAAAATTAAAAGCAATAGTACAATATTAGATTATAGCAAAAAGAACAAAATAAATGTTCATGAGTCCACAGGGATATAAATTAAATAAATATATGGGAGAGAAGGAACAGCTCTTCCTCAGAGAATAATACTAATAAATAAATGCAGAAGGGTACATGAGGGAAATAGAAAATCACCATTAAAATCCCACAGTAATCATTGCTGCAGGCAATATCCACCAAAGTATGATAAAAAGAGTGGGTAATTATTTAAGTAGAAACAGAATATTTGCATAGTCTTCAAGTAGCTCTACATGATTTTTACCATTCTTCTTTAAGTCCAAAACTATTTCGAAATTTCTCAAAAATTGCATAATAACAAAAAGAGAAGAATATTTAGTAACACAGAAAGAAGTTTATGATGTTTTAAGTTTTTAAAAGCAGTATGATTCTAATTTTGCATACACCTATATACACACATACACCACACATACAAAGACCAAAATAATTTAAACCTAAGCGTGAGACATAGCTGTCTCTTGGTGGTGACAATGTAGGTGATTTCAATTATATTTGATTATTATAATTATAAAACACATGATGTATATTTTTATTACAAAGATATATATATATAGTTATAATAATTATCATTGCTTATCAGTGTTTTCTAAAATTTTCTGCAATGACCATGCATGAATATTAGAATTATAAAAATATATGTAAAATACTCCTTGAAGGATGCATTACATGTCTTCTGTACTTCAAGCTGTGTTGAAAACAATAGTGGGTACTGTCAAAGTGAATTCTTAAATTGAAGCACTGTGTTGTTACTTCCTTTTGCAATATAGATAACTATCCCCCTAATTTATACTTGTATACAGCACTTGGGGCTTCCCTGGTGGCTCAGTGGTAAATAACCCACCTGTCAATGCAGGAGACGTGGGTTTAATCTCTGGGCTGGGAAGATTCTCTGGAGAAGGAAATGGCAAACCATTCCAGTATTCTTGCCTGGGAAATCCCATAGACAGAGGCACGCCTGGCGTGCTATATGCAGCCCACGGGGTTGCCAAAGAGTCAGACACAACTTAGCAACTAAACAATACCAACAGCACTTATCTTAGTGTTTTGAACAAAATACTCAGTAATAGTTGAAGTATAAATGTAAATTCTGCTGTATTTAAATTATAAAGTGAAGTACCCCTGAAAAAATAAATAACCTATGTATATCATCCAATAAACAGAAATAACAGAAAACATTCAGAGTTAAGTATGCAGTAGCATACTGTATGTTAGGCACTATTCTGAGCACTTTACATGTATTGCTAAGTCGCTTCAGTTGTGTCCAACTCTATGTGACCCCATAGACGGCAGCCCACCAGGCTCTGCTGTCCCTGGGATTCTCCAGGCAAGAAAACTGGAGCGGGTTGCCATTTCCTTCTCCAGTGCATGAAAGTGAAAAGTGAAAGTGAAGTTGCTCAGGCGTGTCCAACTCTTAGCGACCCCATGGACTGCAGCGCACCAGGCTCCTCTGTCCATGGGATTTTCCAGGTAAGAGCACTGGAGTGGGGTGCCATTGCCTTCTCCGTTACATGTATTAACTTATGCAATTCTCACCACAACTCAAGCAAGGGTAGTACCACTAATCCCATTTTACAAATGAAGAAACCTAGGCATAGAGATTTCAGTAATTTGCACAAAGTCACACAGCTAGCACGTAGGAGGCAGCAATATAAAGTACTTCTACATTCATTATTGTTTTACTTCTCACAGCCACTCATTAGGTGTCATTACCTCAATTATCAGATTTATAACCTGAAGCTCAGAGAAACAGGTGGCTAGCTAGCTGAAAATGACAGGACTGGGACACTTGTCCTCAAAACACATGATTTTTCAGCTATATCATGCTGCCTCATGCATTAACATGAAGTAGGCAAACCAAAACAGGAAACTACCAGAAAACTGTCAAAACACATCTCCAGTGGAGAATTCCAAACATGGATTAGTTCTTTCCCAAGTCTGCTTAAATTTCACACCATCCACCTGCATGTTTTTTTTTCTTCTCTACCAGCTGAATAGGGTGACATTTCCTGTTTTCTGGTTTAAATCAGAGAAGTTTGCAATACTATAATCACCAATGAAGCTACATATTAGCTTACAGAGATTTTTTTTCTCCTTTAAATTAAAGGGGCAGTGAAAGGTACAGTCTTGCTTCTGTTCCCAGATCTCTGAGAAAGTCATTCTCAGGCAAAAAGAAAACAACTTCATTTTAAGAGAATAACACCCCGTTGACAAGTTGTCAAGGCTGCCTTGCTTGGAAAAGACTGTGCAGAAAACCTGAAAGATAATGTGTGGTGATCTAACAGTATGTATCAGGACCATAGTATGCCTGGCAGAGGCAGGTACAACCACACAGTTTATTAGCACTGTATAATTTGTTTGATTTCCGTTGGGGCAACTAGAGAAGGGTCTAGAACTTGGATAGAACCCCCAAATAGACTCTCTGATCTCAGTTGTAGTGATTCTAAGCCACAACCTTGAGCCCTGGGAGATTAGACCAGAATTCCTTATAAACCTATTTATTTTGCGTTAACAATCATCTTTACATTGCCCATTCTGATAGAGGAAAGCCATGGCATAGATGGTCAAAGTAAAGGAGAATTTTACAACTGACCTTACAATGTACTATACAATGATTCTGATATTGCTGCTGCTGCTGCTGCTGCTAAGTCGCTTCAGTCGTGTCTGACTCTGTGCGACCCCATAGACGGCAGCCCACCAGGCTCCTCTGTCCAGGGGATTTTCCAGGCAAGAGTACTAGAGTGGGTGCCATTGCCTTCTCCGGATTCTGGTATTATGCCCACCTTCTATCTTACAGTTCTTACTGAACTGAACTTTATCTTACATTTTGTGTCAAAGTCACAGGTGCTTCCAATTTTACAGGAGTGAATAAATTTTAGTAAAATTGTCTATGAAGTGATTTTCTATTAATATAATTCTGTTCTGCTAATGATTTAAGATGACTAAAGATATCTTTCACTGGAGGAAAAAAATTTGCTAGGAAGTGTTGATTTTTATGTATTTTGAAATGCTTTATAACATTCTGAGAATGTTCATTACTCTCCTGATCTGAGATTTCTCCTATTTAAAGGAAAAATTATTATCCTATTTAAATTCTCCTATTTAAACACCTTTTATTTTTCCCTTTCCTTTTCTCAGACCATGAAAATCCTCACTTGGGTTCAAAGATTCTTGGTCTCTACACTTGCAACTCTTGAAATCCAGTCTGGGAGATCTCTCTCTGCTTCTATGTATTTAGTATCCAACAGAGCTAAAATGCACTGTCACATATAGCCAATAGATGCTGCCCTAAAATATGATGGACCCCAACCTGATATATTCACTTATGAATTCTCTCATGCAAATAGGTGCTGCATTCAATAAGTTCACTGACCTTGAAAGTCTATCAGAGAAATCTGTTTACAATGCTGCACTTGCAGTGTGGATTTTCTGAGCCTGGAAACTGATGGTAAGGGAAGCAATCCAGCATTACGCTGAGTGAAGAGGGAAAGCCAAGCTGCCACTAAATATTTTCTGTAAGTCATCCTCTGTCAGGTTAATTAGCCAGCAGATAAACAAGTGTCTCTGGGTCATTTTTAAAAATTAAATAAGAACAGAATTTTTTCTAGGCCACATGTATAGCCTGTCAGAGGAACACGAACTACTAGGCAAATGCCTGTACTCTCCTACTCCTACCCCACCCACCTTGAGCAGAAGAAAGGGAACATGTGCAGCTTTTGTTTATAGCTGGGGTCAGTGTGGGGCGTCATTGATCTGATCAATGCCACTGTGTGCCCTGGGCAGGACTCTAGCCTTTCAGCAAAGGATTGCTGCCTCTTGCCAAGACTTCTGTCGAGCTGTTATTAATATGTTCTCTTTCTCTCTTTCTACCTGCCTTTTCCTGACTGCCAGGAAGAAGTAGGCTGTCTTTGGCAATTCCTTTACACTCCTACATCTATTTTCCTATGGAGTAAGGCAAAAAGCATTGTGAGACTTCTCTCCTACTCCTTCTGAGGAGAGGGAACTAGAGTCACCAGCATAAAACTTGCTGCTGGTACGGTGTCCAACGTGGCTTCTTGTTCCTAGTGACCCTGAGTGGTTCAGTGAGTCTGAGACATTACCCAGCACCAGTTCCATTCAGCAAATGGTGTGGGCTTCCTGGCTTTATTTCCTCAGCTCTGGAACTCGTCATGCCATAAACCACAGGGACTTTGTAGGCATGTTATTGTATTAGCACCATATGGAGAATACTCATGGAACTCACATGCAGAATGTGTGATGTCAGACCAGTTTACACGACTCCAAATTTTGTGCAGCTGTTACACTCAGATGTTTCATTTCATTTTTTATGTCAGCACTAGCCCAATAAACCCACTGATTCTGAGACTGAAAAGGAAAGAGAGTTCTGTGTGCTCACACGTGTTTCAGAGCTGGGAAACTCTGCATCACATCTGTGCGGACCTGCTCTCACGATCAGAGGTCACATCAGAGCCTTGACTCCTGTACTCCTCACAGAAGGGCAAGCGTGATTTCTATGGAAATCAACAGACAAGCAAATATAAAAAGACAGTGACTCCTACACAAATGAGAAACAATTACCTAGGACTGCATGTGCTCTTAGAAAGAGACTCTTGCAAAGAAAAAAAGTCAGGAAAGACATTGCAGTTTCTTTGGAAGGTATTTGATAAAATCCACACAAAAAATAATTGGCCTCTGACAAGGAAAAGTGTTTGCTAACAAGTTCCCCTGTCTCTACCTCTTAAAGAATCAGCAAGCTTGTCTTGGGTTTGCCTTAGTGAGGGCAAGATGAATCACTGTCTTTCACCAGTAAAGGAAAACCCTCAAAGGTTGTCACCAAAATAATGCTGATCTTCAAAAATAAATAGCTTTTAACATTTCCTTGGAATTAAGGCTAGAAGGCTACACATTTTTTAATACCTGAGTTTTTAGATTCATATAAGCTATTTATGACTCCATAATATGACTACATGCGTTATTTAAAAATAAATGCTGAGAACTGTGGATTTTCTGTGATTCATTTGGGAAAGGTTGTGGTTCTTTGCGGTTTGGTTAAAAAGAAAAAGGAACAGAAATTTAAAGATTAAAATAAAAAAAAGATGGTATTCTCTGCTGTTCTGGACTGGTGCAGGCACAGTTTCTGGGCCCAAGTTAAGATTTGATATAAGCTTATTTCCTCTTTGTCCCATCCCCATCACTCCACCTCAGAGATTTTCACAGACTCATCTCCATGCCTTGTGATACAGCAGAGTAAAGCTTTGCAAACACAACAGACTGTTAGAAAGTGGATCCCGTATAAGAGACATTATGGAATTGCTTGCTTGTCTCTCCTCCCTGTATAATTTTTTGAAATTCAGAGAAAACAAATCAAAACTTCTGAGGAAGAGAGTTTATCTTTTGAAGAAGAGAAAAAACATTCAGTTGCAACACGCTGTGAACATTTCAGGGCCTGCTTCTGATTCCAGCTGCATGGCGTGCCTTGCTACTTAAGACAGAAAATCCCCTGCCGTGTTCCCTAAGCAGGCACATTCAGCAGCTTTCATGAACTCCTGGGCACAGTTTAGACTTTGGCTCTTAATGCTCAGTCATTAAAATTGCTATAGGAGATGGAACTCTGTGGAGAGTTATTTGGGAAAATTCCCCCCACTCCCCAAATGGCATCTTCCCAAATATGGTGGGGAGAAGGAATGGAGCTCAGTTCAGCAACAAGGAAAGGGTGTGCTTGGTATAAGGCTTAATCAGCTTGCTCTGGAAGATGCTGCCCTTTGAACAGAAAGCTTTGCTCCATTGCACCATCAACTTCAAAGATTCCTGAAACTCTCTGAACCTGGGGAAAGATGCTAACAGGCTTATGGTCCTTTTTGAGTATGGGGCTGAGACTGGGTAAGTCATGCAGCAGCACATGACTACAAGCAACTGCTAGCAATTCTCATTTAGGAAAATCAGAAGATTTGCATGAGGACTTGGTGGCAATTGTAGCAATTATACAAATCGCTCAAGTGTGAAAGTTAAATCTTATGAAAGATTCAGTTCTTGGTGAATGAAACCCTTCTGGATGCTTTTTAAATCATTTTTGTTTTTCATGACTCATCCTTCTCAAGACTAAGGTTTCATCATTCTTTCTAAAGTCATATTATTTTCCCAGTGACAAACATATATCCATTTAATGAGGACACGTAGGAATTTGCAACATAAAATAAGTCTTATAGTAAAAAAAAAAAAAATTTGTACCATAAGCCTGATTTCTGGAGGTGGTTTTCTTCTTATATTATTGCTGATTTTTGGATGTCTTACTCTCAACCCCTCATGTGCTTAACAGATTACTCATCTTTGAGTTGGTGCTGCAATTCATGGGGTCGCAAAGAGTCCGACAAGACTGAGTGACTGAACTGAACTGAACTGACTGAATCCATTAACTCTTTCACTGCAGAAAATCTTCCAGGTTGTTCCTTCCAAAGGAATGCGAGACTAAACACACGTGATGGGGACGCATCAAACTTATGGATGGACTTACCAACCTCCTTTCAAGAGATGTCCGACTCTATGTGACCCCATAGATGGCAGCCCACCAGGCTCCCCCAGCCCTGGGATTCTCCTGGCAAGAACACTGGAGTGGGTTGCCATTTCCTTCTCCAGCGCATGAAAGTGAAAGGTGAAAGTGAAGTCGCTCAGTCGTGTCCGACTCTTAGCGACCCCATGGACTGCAGCCTTCCAGGCTCCTCCGTCCAAGGGATTTTCCAGGCAAGAGTACTGGAGTGGGGTGCCATTGCCTTCTCTGCTTTCAAGAACTACCAGTGACTAACTGTGCAGCTTGTATATCTGGTAATCTAACTTATCAGGACAATACTCACTTCAAATATTTGATATATTTTAAAAAATTACACTCCATATTTTGTTTATATTGGTTAAAAATGCAGTGTGGAACCAAGAGGGAACACTTAAGATAGAAAAATAGCTGACTGATTTTGCCATTCTAGATACATAAGAAGCTATGGCTGGGTTTGCTGTAATGGGAACAAAACAAAACTTTTTCCCAAGGGTAGAATATGTGAGACCAGTGTGTCCTCCTGAATGACAATGTCCAAAGGTGAATCTCAAGTCCTGCAGACAGACTGACTTTTTCTGAGTTCTGGAAGAAGTACACTGGAATAAATCATAGATGAAGAGGTGGCCCAGGTTCAGGTGGTTCACTGGCAAGTTCTAGCAAGCCTTCAGGATATGGTAATTTCTATATTATTTGCTCTAGTTGAGAGTATACAAAAAGATGGAAAGTCTTTCAAGACATTTGACTAAATACCCTACCCAAAATCTCATTGAAATGACACAAGAAATATGAAAAGTCAGAATAATCAACAGCAGAACTAAGAAACTGGAAAGGGTACCATTAGCAGACTCAGAACAGGGAGAACAGTGAGAAAGTCTTGAAAGTTATACAAGATAAAACTGGTATGCTGCTGCTACTGCTGCTAAGTCACTTCAGTCATGTCCGACTCTGTGCGACCCCATAGATGGCAGCCCACCAGGCTCCCCCGTCCCTGGGATTCTCCAGGCAAGAACACTGGAGTGAATTGCCATTTCCTTCTCTAGTGCATGAAAGTGAAAGGTGAAAGTGAAGTTGCTCAGCCGTGTCCGACTCTTGGCGACCCCATGGACGGCAGCCTACCAGGCTCCTCCGTCCATAGGATTTTCCAGGCAAGAGTACTGGAGTGGGGTGCCATTGCCTTCTCCTAAAGCTGGTGTAAGTATATACTGGTATAAGTATATATAATAAGTATACCAGTTTCCGAGAGTCTATTTCCTCAAGGAACAGATAATTCCTTAGCTATTTAAATTGTTATAGAGCAGAGACAAAGCAAGAAAACATCCCATCTAATGAATAAGGACAATATAACGCTGATATTTAAGCTTAGCACAAAACATATACCAGTTTAAAAAAAAAAAAAAAGAAAGAAAGATAGAGTGAGGTATCACCTCACACCAGCCAGAGTTCCAATCATCAAAAAGTCTACAAATAACAAATGATGAAGATGGTGTGGAGAAAAAGGAACCCTCCTAAACTCTTGGTGGGACTGTAAATTGGCACAGTCACTATGCAGAACAATATTGCTGTTCCTTAAAAAGCTAAAAGTAGACCTACAAGTAAAACTCAAAGAATGATCCTACAATGCCACTACTAGGCACTTATCTGGAGAAAACCATAATTCAAAAACATACATGCACCCCAATATTCACTGCAGCACTATTTACAATAGCCAAGACATGCAAGCTATTGTAAATAGCCAAATGTACTTTGTCAGAGGAATAGATAAAGAAGATGTGGTAATATATACAAAGGAATATTATTCTCGTGATCATAATGAAAGAATGAAATAGGAAAAAAAGATTGAAATAATGTCATTTGCAGCAACATAGATGGACCTAGAAATTATATGAAGTGAAGTAAGCCAGACAAAGATAAATATCACAATATTGCTTATATATGGAATCTAAAAAAATTATACATATGAACTTATATATGAAACAGAAATAGATCCACAGACATAGAAAACAGATTTATGATTACCAAAGAAGATGGAGGAGGGATAAATTAGGAATTTGGGATTAATGTAAACTCACTACTATAATATAAAATAGATAACCAACAAAGACCTACTGTATAGCACAGAGAACTATACTCAGTATTTTGTAATAACCTATAAGAGAAATGAATCTGAAATGGAATATATTAAATATATAGAATATATAATATATAGAGAATATATATATATATAACTGAATCACTTTGCTGTACACTTGAAACTAACACAATATTGTAAGTCAACTACACTTCAATTTAAAAAAATAAAGAAGAAAAAGAAATGACTACATCAATACAACTCAAGTATCAAATATAAAAAAAATCTTAAAATAATAGCAAATCAAAATGCATTGCAGAAATAAAATACTGTAACCAACTAGTGTTAACATAAGAATGCAAAAATAAATTTAATAAATGTTAGGAAATCTGTTAAAGTAACCCATTACATATATAGGTTAAAAGAAAAAATCCACATGATCATCTTAATAGATGCTTCAACATATATCAAAAATGAATGCCTGGACCTTTTGAAAATTATTAGCAAGACAAAACTAGAAGGAAAACTTTTTATTTGATATCAGAAATAATAAATATTATCCATAAGAGTGAAACATTAGAAGCAACCCCATTAATTTTTGAAAGGGTACATATAATTATTACTAGTTAATAATGTATTGGGAAATTGTAATAAGGTAAGAAAAAATATATTATTAATAGAAGTAAGTGGTAGAAATAAAAAGAAAAGTTGTCATTTGTAATTATAAAAAGCTACTTAGGAAATCCAAGATAATTAATTGGAAAAAAATCAGAACTAACAAGAGTTAAAATTTACTACTGTGACCAGATATTATATTGATATACAAAAAACCAAAAAGCTTTACTATAATTAAAAGAATTGCAATTACAATAGCAGTACAAGAAGTATACAAGACCCATATGAAGAAAACTATAAAACTTTACCCAAGAGGATATAAAGAAAGAGCTGAATAATGGCAGAAACGCCCATGTTATTGGATGGAGAGACTCCAGATTATAAAGCTGTTGATTTTTTCCTAAATTAACATCTAAATTTAATCAACTCCAATCAAAATTCCACTAGCATTATTTAAAATGAAATGGAGCTTCCCTGATGGTCCAGTGGCTAAGACTCTATGCTCTGGATGCAGGGATTCCTTGATTTGATTCCTGGTCAAGGAACTAGGTCTCACATGCTGCAACTAAGAGTTCACATGCCACAACTAAAGATCCTGCATGCCCCAACAGAGACTGAAGATCTCACGTGCTGCAGCTGAGACCCAGCACAGCCAAATAAATGATCTTTTTATTAAAAAAAATTAAATGACATGCTCATTCTAAATGGCAAATGGGTAAAAATAGCAAAGAGAGCTGAAAAAGCAGAACAAGGAAAAATGACTGACATGCTTCAACCAAATACAGCATGTAAGTATAATATAAAGCTATAGTAATTATAAAAAGTGATTTTTAGCATGGAAATAAATCAGTAGTTCCCTAAAATGGAATTGAAGGTCCAAATAGTTTGTCATAAATAGGTAGATGAAGGATAGAACTTTCAATATATATCTTTTAATAATAAAGGTGGAATTTTAATGGAGGGAAAAATAGACTATTTGGTAATTGATATTAGAAAATTGCTATTCAATTAGAAAATAGTAAAGTATATCTTTACCTCATAACATATGCAATAATGAATTCCATATACATTAGAGAGCTATGCACTGAATATAAAAAAGTATTCAAAGAAAAAAAGAAGTGTTTTTTTTTTATAATTTGGGGATGTTAAAGAGCATCTCTAAGCATATAAAAACTAGAAATTAAGGAAAAAAGGTTGACAAAATTGATCAAACATATTTTCAATATTAGAGTATGGTTAAAGACTTCATAGACAAAGTTGTGGGAGAAATATCTGCCATGTACATAACAAAGGATTACTATACATAATATATAAAATATTCCTGTAAATCTATAATAGTCAAACAATATGAGCAGTTAATTAACAGAAAAAAAGACAAATTGTCAGGATTCCAAACTCCACTTGTAATAAAAGAGATGGGAAACAAAATGCCTAGGTTTTGAATTTTTCTTTTATCTTGTTTGGTATCTGTGGAGGGTTGCTATCTATAACTGATTTTGGAAAATTCTCAGACATTATTATTTCAAATCTTTTTTACGCTCTGTTCCCTTCTCCTTCCAGCATTCCAATCACACACATGTTGGCCCTTTTGATATTGTCTCACCATTTTTTTTTCCTTCTTTTTTTATTGGGGAATAATTGCTTTACAATATTTTATTGGCCTCTGCCATGTATCAACATGAATGAGCCACAGTTATACATATATCCCCTCCTTCCTTCTCCCATCTCCCCCCCATCCCACCCCTCTAGGTTGTCACAGAGCACTGGTTTGAGGCCCCTGTGTGTGTGGGTCTGTGTGTGTAAGTCACTTCAGTCATGTCCAACTCTTTGCAACTCCATGACTGTAGCCCACCAGGTTCCTCTGTCCATGGGATTCCCTAGGCAAGAATACTGGAATCAGTTACCATGCCCTCCTCTAGGGGAACTTCCTGACCCAGGGATCAAACCCACATTTCTTAATGTTTCCTGCACTGACAGGGGGGTTCTTTACCACTAGCACCACCTGGAAAGCCCATGTCACACAACAAATTCCCACTTGCCATGTATTTTACACATGGTAATGTATATGTAGTTGTGTATGGATGTGAGAGTTGGACTATAAAGAAAGCTGAGTGCAGAAGAATTGATGCTTTTGAACTGTAGTGTTGGAGAAGGCTCATGAGTGTCCCTTGGACTGCAAGGAGAACCAACCAGTCCATCCTAAAGGAAATCAGTCCTGAATGTTCATTGGAAGGACTGATGCTGAAGCTGAAACTCCAATACTTTGGCCACCTGATGCGAAGAGCTGACTCACTGGAAAAGACCCTGATGCTGGGAAAGACTGAAGGCAGAAGGAGAAGGGGCCAGCAGAGGATGAGATGGTTGGATGGCACCACTGACTCAATGGACATGAGTTTGAGTAAGCTCTGGGAATTGGTGATGGTCAGGGAGGCCTGGCATGCTGCAGTCCATGGGATCACAAAGAGTCGGACACGACTGAGCGACTGAACTGACTGAATGTATGTTTCTATGCTATTCTTTCAATTTGTCCCACCTTCTTCCCCTAGTGTCCACAAGTCTGTTCTCTACATCTGAGTATCAAATGGAAGTGGAAGTTGCTCAGTCATGTCCAACTCTTTGTGACCCCATGGACTGTACAGTTCTTGGAATTCTCCAGGCCAGAATACTGGAGTGGGTAGCCTTTCCCTTCTCCAGGGGAATCTTCCCAACCCAGGGATTGAATCCAGATCTCCCGCATTGCAGGTGGATTCTTTACCAGCTGAGCCACAAGGGAAGCTCGAGAATACTGGAGTGGGTAGCTTATCCCCTCTCCAGCGGATCTTCTTGACCCAGGAATTGAACTGGGGTCTCCTGCATTGCAGACGGATTCTTTACCAACTGAGCTATGAGGGAAGCCCACTGCTACCCTGCAAATAGGTTTATCAGTACCATCTTTCTAGATTCCATATGCATGCATTAATATACAACATCTGTCTTTCTTTTTCTAACTTACTTTACTCTGTATTTTTGAATGTTATTTTTTTTTTAATTCTTTTTTCTCTTTGAGTTTCTATTTTTGAAGTTTCTATTGGGCTACTTCAAATTCATTCTTTTTCCTCACTGTGTCCAGCAGATGAGCCTACTGAAGAAAGTCTTCATTTCCATTACAGTTTTTCATTTCTAGTACTTCCTTCTGATTCTTACAGTTTCCATCTTTCTGCTGATGTTACTGATTTTCTATTTCATTTTATTAGTGCTTTTAACATATTAATCATAGTTATTTTAATTCCTTGTCTGATAATTCCAACATCTGTATTATATCTGAATCTGGTTCTGGGGCTTGCTTTGTGTCTTCAGACTGTTTTTTTCTTATCTTTTAGTATGCCTTGTAATTTTTTTGGTTGAAAACCTGATATGTTGTAGTAGGTGGTGAGGTAATTAGGCTTTAGAGTAAGGATTTATGTTAATCTGGCTTGGAGCTGGACTATGTTTCATGTTTGTTGTAAAAGTTCCACAGGGTTCAAATTCCTCTGGTGTTCTTATTTTTCTGTGCTCTCTTGGCTTCAGTCTTCCCTTTGTACTTCCACTCGGAAAGCCACGGGACTTTGCAGATCTTTCAGCTGTAATCCATTGAAGGCTTATTGGAATGGCAGTAAGGTATAGGGGAAGGGAAGTTTTTATAAACTGATTAAGTTCATCTTTGGCAGGCCTGTGTCTTAGAAGTGTTTCTCTCCCTCTTCACTAAGTATAGGACTTTCTCCCATACTCCATTCCCAGTGTCCTATTAACTATATTTTGGGAGGTTGTTTTAGTTGAGACAGGAAGGCTAGGGCATGGCTATGGTGGAAGTGCCCACCTCCAAGTGGGATACAGTTTCAGTATTGTCCCTGGAGAGTGAGACTTTACTATGGAGAAGGATCCAGGAGGGTTATATCTTTGCTATTCTTCCCATCTCCTCCCTCTGCCTTCCTATCTCAGGAGGAAGGAGAAGGTTTTCCTCAGATCCTCACCATAAGAATGTGGTGGGGTTCCTAGAGGAAGAAACACTTCAAAACTGGGGGGCCTTCTGACGATTGGGGCCCCAGGTGTTTCTCAGTCACACTAGTCCATACTCTGCCTCCAGCAATTCGTCACAATTACTAGTTAAATTAAGCGGTCACACCCTTATTGGTCCACTGACTTCTGTTGTCTCTCTCTGGATGCACCTGTCTCTCCAGATTTCAAGGGTGTGGTTTACCTTGAAACTTAAATTCTGCGATGGACCTAAGAAAAGTCATTGATTTTCAGCTTGTCCAGATTTTCCTTGTAAGAAAATGGTGTTTTCCAAGCTTTTTACATGTCAGAGTAGAAACCAAAAGTTTGCAAATTAGAATGTAATTCCATTTTTCCCATCAGACTGGCAAACTTAAGAATGATAATATTCAGAGAGGGAGGAAGTGAGTATTTTCACATGGTGTTGACAGGAAACTAAATTGGGTGTCATCTTTCTTGAAGGCAATTTTACATTTTCAAAGTTTAAAAGGCACAACTCCTTTGACCTAGCAATTTCACTTAAAGGATTCTAGTCCAGATAAGCCATACAAATGAGAAAACATATATGTACAAGAACATTTACTAAGTAATTGTCCCTAATATCAAGAAATTGGAAACAACTAGAAGTTCTAGCGATAGAAGGTGGTTAAAAAACAAGTATGATTGATTAATCCTATAACTATTGTGTAGCACACTAAAAATGCAGTTAGATTAATATGCTGAAATATGTCCATGACACACTGCAAAGTAAAAAAAGTCAAGTTACAGAACAGTATGATATTTGTTAAAAACAAAGCAGACAAAACACTGGGTATCTATGGGACATGGGAGTGGGTATACACAGATATGCATTCGTATCTTCTTAGAAAAAAGTCTGAGAAGTGTAGATACCGAATTCTAATTGCTTCTCTTCTGGCAAGGAGAAGAAGCTTCCCACTTTAGGGGAAATTAACACATTTTAAAGCAAGTATGTGCTATTTTTATAATTAAAAATATACACACAAAGAAGTAGATCCTATTCCTCAATTAAAGAGAAAGCTGTCTGGGAAAAGATGGCAATAACCTTTAGTTCCTGTTTCCCAACAATTCCAGGAATTTTAAACAAGTTGCATTTGCAAGTAAGTGAATGACCTCTTGTGAATGGAGCAGGGGAGGGACATCACTTCTCTGCCAGTGGAACAGGCTGTCTAACCTTGGCCTGTGCAAGAGTGAGTGCAGGGACTGTGTCCACCTTACTCATCATGGTCACTCCCATGTCTACCTTGTGTTGGGCACCTAGTAGGGCCTTTGTATATACTAGTTGAATTAACAAATGAGAAAAAATGGCAATGGTTCTATGACAGATTTATTGAACCGTGTACCATAGAGAAATCTGGCAAGCAGTTGCTCTGAAGTTTTTCTGTTATTACTGGGTTTAGATACTAAATTCAAATTCTAGAATTTAAATAGGAAGTTTCAGCACTGTCCCAATGCTGAGGAAATTAACCAGGCTGAGAAACAGTGCTGCTCCCTGAATGAGAATTTTTCTCATACTGTAACAACAGTAGAAGTTGCCTAGACAATTTCCTCTCTGCCAGCTCACAAAAAGGATCACTGATTCAGGAAGTGACCTATGAGTATAACATTTTAGTTTTAATTTCTACATTCAAAAAGTAATGTAGTGAATGGGGCCAGAATTAGAATTACCTGGGGTTTTAGTGGGTTAGAGTGTGTTACTGGAATGAAGAGAGACGAGACCAAGATTTTTTGAGGGTCTCCTAGCAACTCATCGAGGCACGGGGTTAGTCACTCAGCACATGGTATCTCATTAAAGCTCATAGCAAGCTTGTGAAGTATCGTCATCATTAATAGATGAGGAAACTGAGACTTGGAGAACTTGGGTAACTTGTCTTAGGACACGTAGCCTGAAAATGGCAGAGCTGGGGTTTGAAGACAGATGGCCTGGTTCCAAAGCCCCTGGTCACTGCCTGGGCCACTGGACTCTGTCTTGATTAGTGTAGGCATGCCTCATGTTTCATATTAACATGAGAGCTGTCCCTGTAGAAGACCTGAAGGGTTTGGTTTCTAAGAACTGACTAGACTGGACCATCAGTCCTGTAGAACTAATCCAGAGATTTTACACATATAAGTACGATTCCCACCCTATCTAATTTCTTGAAGCACTGGGGAAATGACTCAGTATTACCAAATAGGACTCTCCAAATCATGAATAAACACAGGTGTGCTATAGCTTTCCCCAAACTCATCCCAGGACACAGAGCACCCCTATCTGAGACAAATCACGGCACCTGAAGAACTGTTTACAAGGGTGGCAGTGATGCAGAGACAGTCACGTGTTATAAATACCCTCATGGAATAAAGATCATGTATTTTTCCATGATATTTGCTAACTCAGATGAAATGAATTTCATCTTTATTTTCACCACAGCAGGAAGTTAACATGCCCGAGTGCTGCAGTTTTCAGCATGTTTATGACACCTTTGATTCTTCCTCTAATGCATTTTATATCCAGCATTTGGCCTCCATTTATAGTATATTAAGTACTACGCTTATTTCCTTGTCACTCTGTCCTGAACTTCTAATGTTGGAGTGCCTCATGGCCCAGTCCTGGGCTTCCTACTTTTCTCTCCTCCCATAGTTTTACAACATCTTTTACAAACCAACTGTACCTACTTTATTTCTCCAGTCTTCATATCTCCAGTCAGATGTCCAAAAGAAATCTCCCATGTAACAGGCTGCAAAGAATTCTCCATTCCTACCTTCACATCAAATCTTTTCCTCCGTGAATTCAATTCTCCATCTCATGACACTGTCATTCTCTGTTGTTCAAACCTTAACATTTTTCCTGGTTTCCTACCTTTTCCTCACCTCCATATCTAATTATTCAGCAAGTTTAGAGGTTCTGCTTCTAAAACATCTCAAATCCATCCACTCTATTTCCTTTCTCTGACAATATCAAGCTGCTAATTGCTTATCACAATTACTTTAAGCTGGCATTCTTGCTTCCACCTGTTTTCCATAAATCGGCCAGAATGATAAATTTAAAGCACAAATAATATTGATACCCTGCAGTCTTTCAAAGTTATCCAGTTGTACTTTACCATAGTCTACAGGAGATCCAACCAGTCCATTCTGAAGGAGATCAACCCTGGGATTTCTTTGGAAGGAATGATGCTAAAGCTGAAGCTCCAGTACTTTGGCCACCTCATGCGAAGAGTTGACTCTTGGAAAAGACTGATGCTGGGAGGGATTGGGGGCAGGGGGAGAAGGAGACGACAGAGGATGAGATGGCTGGATGGCATCACTGACTCAATGGATGCGAGTCTGAGTGAACTCCGGGAGTTGGTAAGGGACAGGGAGGCCTGGTGTGCTGCGATTCATGGGGTCGCAAAGAGTCAGACATGACTGAGCGACTGGACTGAACTGAACTGACAGGACTTGTATTATCCAGCTCCTTCCCACCTCTGTGACCTCATCTCGTAGATCTCTTCTAACTCATAGCCCTGCAAGCAACTTGTCCTTCTTATTCCTTGACTACACCAAGGAACCCCCTTGGGGCTTTCCCTGAATGCTCCCCAGGTTCTTTCTCCAGATTTTCCATGACTGGGGCCTTCCTCATAATTCAGGTCTAAGATCGTATGTTGTTGCTGTTTAATTGCTAGGTTGTGTCTGACTCTTTTGTGACCCCATGGACTGTAACCTGCCAGGTTCCTCTGTCCATGGGACTTCCCAGGCAAGAATACTGGAGTGGGTTGCCATTTCCTTCTCCAGGGGGTCTTCCTGACCCAGGGATTGAATCTGCATCTCCTACACACATCTCCTGCACTGTAAGCAGGTTCTTTTACCACTGAGCCATCAGGGAAGCCCAAGATCATACGAGACCTCCTGAATGAGTCTTCCACAATCACCTTAGAGGAGATATCCCTTACTTTGCCAGTCTCTATCAAAAGCTCCTGTTTTAGTTTTTTTTAATTACTGAAAATTTACAATTATTTATAATTATTTTTCAATTATTTACTTACCCATCTGCTTCTCTCTGGAGAAAGAAAGACACCTCCACATGGGCAGTGAACTTTTTTTCTTTTTAGGACTGTATTTTCAGATCTCAGTAGTAGTAGAAGTTGCCTGGACAATTTTCTCTCTGCCAGCCTACAGAAAAACAGGAAAAGACCTTAAAGTATAACATATTAGTTTTAATTTTTGCATTAAAAATAATGTGGTGACATGGGACAAGAATCAAGGTTCTGAATCAGAATCAGACTAGCACACAGTAGGTGTTCAATAAGAGTTTATTGACTGCTGCAGGATACAGCATGCTTGGGGCTGGTGCACTGGGATGACCCAGAGGGATGTTGTGGGGAGGGAGGTGGGAGGGGGGTTCATGTTTGGGATCGCATGTACACCCGTGGTGGATTCATGTCAATGTATGGCAAAACCAATACAGTATTGTAAAGTAAAATAAAGTAAAAATAAAAATTTTTAAAAATAAATAAAAAATAAAAGCAGAGACATTGCTTTGCCAAAAAAAAAAAGTTAAAAAAAAAAGAGTTTATTGACTGCTGAATATGCAATTGCTTGCTTATGAAGACAAGGAACTGAAATACTGCCCTTTAGTAAACTGAGGCTATAATTGTGACAAAAGAATAGTTCTAATTTTAAGCAACATTCAAACTAAATGACAAATTCTGGTTTGTATTTAAAATATATATATTGCACTGTGTCATGACTTACTGGATCATTTATCACATTAGTTGGACTTTGCAATGTTCACTGCTTGAATTCAAACAAAGAGGAATAGTACAGGGGAAATCTGCTTTCCTAACAGTGACCAGTTGCCCTTATTGAACATTCCTGTTTGATTTTCATCACTTTCCATGTCTAGCATCACTTCAGAATGCTGAGATAGCCAAATAAGGGCTGCCCTGTTTAATGACCTCCATTCCCCTTGAAAACAGTCCCTCCCAGCTAGTTAAACCTGGAGCATGGCAGTCCTGGCCCCCAATCTGATGAGACGGCTGGTTAATGCCACTTTTCCTAAGCAGAGGTCCATGGTGAGGATACTGATTCCTCTTGGTAGGGGTGGCAGCAATTAATTTTCTCCTTAAAAACAGTAATATATTATTTATTCTCAGCCTCATTCACAAAACATTGTCTGAAAGAAGCCTAAGATTTCCTTTTGCCTCCTAAAGAGGACTTCTAAATAGAGGCATTTTATAAACAGCTGCATGTGCTTTTGGAGAGGAAATTGGAGGAACTGAAAAAAAAAAAGAAACATGGAGCTGTATGAATGCCTTTTCTTCTGACAAATCGTGGGTAAACCTGAAGGGGCAGAGAAGACAGCAGTCCTTTCATTATCTGCAAACAAAGCCCAGGGCATGTGGTAGGCCCAGGGTGATTTCTCCAAATCTTATGAATACTTTAACTCTGGGCTAAAAACAACAACAATAGCAATATAAAATTAAAAACAGTCTTGATAAATTGCAAGGAAAAGCCATTCAGTTTGATTAGATTTCTCCTGATTAGGTTCAGCTAAATTGGGCAACAATGTCTTTTGCAGATTGTAAGAGATTTATTTCAGGACTCTCTGTCAACAAAGAATGCAAAAGGAGTTCAAGTCAGGTTCCATAAAGATCTGGAGGAAGGAGAACATACAAATCATAATGAATAAAGTAGACACACATTTCCTGAGGTGTCAGGAACAGTTAATTCTTTGAGCTTTTTTTTGCCTTTTTTAAAAAAAAAATCTGGACAGGGGGATGCAAGATGCCTTATACCTGCAAGGGAATTGGGTTGTGCTCTGTGTTCTTGAAACTTAGGGAAGACAAAAGCTAATTTGAGCTTCACTGAGGTCTCTGCACATATCAGGACTAAAACATCTAAGGTCTTGGAAAGCCAGAGTTAGAAAGAGCTTTGGGGATCTTCTACTCAATTTATGGATGAGGCCACAGGTCCATGAAGCTTTATGTCCCAAAGCTAGAAGTCAAGTCAGTTTTAGGCTTGCATCACTCTCCTCTGTCTATCTCTCTCTTCTTTAACTTGGCAATTCTAAACCTGTTTGAAACTATAGTGGTCAGAAAACAGCTTAGGAAAGAATGCAGGCTAGACTTCATTTTATGTTGGAAACACATCTCCAATTACAAAATGAAAACTATTTAGGAAAAGAGAGTTCAATAGAGGGAACTTCTATTTAGACAAATTTTCATGAGTGTTTCTGTTTTATGTATTAAGAGATTCCTTTATATTTTGGAGGTTTCCAAATAGAGTGAAATCAAACTTTGGTATGATTAAAAGAGGGTGATTTCAGATGATTTTCATTTCTATTAACTAACTAATTATATATTATCCTGTTCCTCAAACTCCAACCACCCCATTTCTAAGGTCAAATGCCACCTAATTTCTTTCTGCTTCTGTGTGCTCAAAGAGAAGCTGGAGACAATGAGGATTCAGGCATGTAGACATACTTGGTCTAGAATACTTGGACGTGAGTATCTTGATTTGGAAGCTGCCTCTTGAGAAACCTATATGCAGGTCAGGAAGCAACAGTTAGAACTGGACATGAAACAACAGACTGGTTCCAAATAGGAAAAGAAGTACGTCAAGGCTGTATATGGTCACCTTGTTTATTTAACTTATATGCAGAGTACATCATGAGAAATGCTGGGCTGGAAGAAGCACAAGCTGGAATCAAGATTGCTGAGAGAAATATCAATAACCTCAGATATGCAGATGACACCACCCTTATGGCAGAAAGTGAAGAGGAACTAAAAGCCTCTTAATGAAAGTGAAAGAGGAGAGTGAAAAAAGTTGGCTTAAAGCTCAACATTCAGAAAACGAAGATCATGGCATCTGGTCCCATCACTTCATGGGAAATAGATGAGGAAACAGTGGAAACAGTGTCAGACTTTTTTTGGGGGGGTTCCAAAATCACTGCAGATGGTGATTGCAGCCATGAAATTAAGAAATGCTTACTCCTTGGAAAGAAAGTTATGACCAACCTAGATAGTATATTCAAAAGCAGAGACATTACTTTGCCAACAAAGGTCTGTCTAGTCAAGGCTATGGTTTTTCCAGTGGTCATGTATGGATGTGAGAGTTGGACTGTGAAGAAAGCTGAGTGCTGAAGAATTGATGCTTTTGAACTGCGGTGTTGGAGAAGACTCTTGAGAGTCCCTTGGACTGCAAGGAGATCCAACCAGTCCGTTCTAAAGGAGATCAGTCCTGAGTGTTCTTTGAAAGGACTGATGCTAAAGCTGAAGCTCCAGTACTTTGGCCACCTCATGAGAAGAGCTGACTCATTGGAAAAGACTCTGATGCTGCGAGGGATTGGGGGCAGGAGAAGGAGACGACAGAGGCTGAGATGGCTGAATGGCATCACCGACTCGATGGACATGAGTTTGAGTGAACTCCGGGAGTTAGTGATGGACAGGGAGGCCTGGCGTACTGCGATTCATGGGGTCACAAAGAGTCGGACACGACTGAGAGACTAAATTGAACTGAACCGAGGAAACTATTTTAACTCTTGAATCAAATTATTTCATTGGTCTTCCAAACACATGAGGACCCCTTTCAATCATCCTCTAAGTGTGTTAGTTGCTCAATCGTGTTTGATTCTTTGCAACCCCATTGACTCTAGCCCACCAGGCTCCTCTGTCCATGGAATTCTCCAGACAAGAATACTAGAGTAGGTAACCATTCCCTTCTCCTGGGGATCTTCCCGACCCAGGGAACAAACTTGGTCTCTTGTATTGCAGGCAAATTCTTTACCATATGAGCCACCAGGGAAGCCTAATTATCCTCTAACCTACCATCAATGGCCTACCATCATTGACACCAACTGGGAAAAATGAAACTCCTCTTTTTTTCCCCACTAACTCATATTCTACCCTTCTTGTAAGAAAAAGAAAAAAAAACAACAACAACAATAACTCTCTTTATGAGAAAACAACCTGTTTGCACAAAAAATACTCTACTACATTGATTATAATAGTGAACCTGGAAGAAATCTTCATATCCAATAATAAGGTAGTGATTAAGTAAATTGTGGCACATAACCTACATAAAGTATTGTGCAAAGACCAAAAATTATCATGGAAACTACAGTAGTATGGAAATGCTTATTTAATAATTATACATTGAGTAGTTACTATATCCCAGGACTCTCCTAGACAGTGAAAATAAAGGAATACCACAAATAGCTTGCAGGGTAGTAAGGAAGTCGACATAAACAAAGCATTTTAGGAATAAAGTGAGACAGAAAGGAAGGCGGCAGGGCACGAACATTAAAAGAATGACACAACCATTAAGAACAACAGGATACAACAAAAACCAGTTAGAATATACAAGGCCCAAGATGGTGAAAGATTAGACTCCCAGCAGACCTTGAGCCTCATTATACACTCATTGTAATACATTAGCATATGCTAAATGTCATACCCACAGATGCCATGACAGCTCCAAGGTTGACCTTGCAAGGCCAAAAAGTGGGTGGTGCCCCAAACCCTGGGAATCCCCACCTCTTCTCCAAAGTAGTTAGAATGCTCCTCCCAGTCTTTACTTTAGCCTACGAAGTTATCCAGTCCATAGAAACTAACCACCCACTCACCTCAGGGTCCTCTCATCTTTTGAGATGGACTGCAATCTGTCTATGGAATATGTACCTCCCAGGGCCACTCTCGCCTCCTGAGATGGGCCACATTCTGTTCCTAGAGTGTGTATCTCTCTAAAAAAAACCAGCTTTCACTTTACTATGGCTTGCTTTTGAATTCTTTCCTGTGCAAAGCCAAGGATCCTCACTTGGCGGCCAGTGATAGGGATTCACTGGAGACCTGGAACATGACTATCCTCTCACACCCCATTTTTCTGACAACAAAAGGACAGTGAGGATGGAGGCCTGGAGGGATGTTCTGAGAGCTGAGAGCCATACAATGTGGCTGAAATAAAAGGGTGGGATGGAGATAAACCTGAAGAGGAAAGGGCCAGATTGAGGGATGCTTTGGGATTTATTCTATAGATAAAGAGATGTCATTGTAGTTTTAGCAGGATAAAATGCATCACTATTATAGTATTCATGCAATCATTTGATTGTTCATTTGTTAATTCAAGGACAAGTTACTGAGTGTATATTTACTGTGACAGGCACAGGTATCATAAAGATGAATAAGACAAAAATCTCTACTTCTGAGAGACTAACCCAGGAATGGGACATTCATATAAGAAAGTCATTATAACATATTTTGATAAGCAGTTCAAAGGAGTCATCTGAAAGGTAGTGGGGAAGCACAAAAACAAACACTCTGATGAGGAGGGAGTGCATGAATGGTCCAGGTAGTCCTATGTAGGGAAGGAAAATCTTTTCTTTCTTCCCATCCAAGATTTATTGGCTGAGACTCTGCAAACTAGGCTGACAAAAGAACAGCTTAACAAGAGAAAAACAAGCAAAAATCTATCAGTGCATGCATTGCACACATACATGGGGGCAGTCAGTGATGAATAACTCAAAGGGGTGTTTAGAACTTGTGCTTCATAGCATCTTGCCAAAAAAATAATAGATTTTTTTTTTTTTTTAGAAAAGTGACTAGACAAAGGGAAAAGACTTTGAGTTTCTAGGGCAGTAAATTGCGGAAGGTAAATATATGGAGGAATTAATGGAACATAAAGGCTAACCAGTAAGGTCTGTGAAGTAGATATCTCTGGGGTAATTACTTCTTCCTGATAGAGAAGGGAATGGGGAACACCTTTACAAATTTATGTCTTTTAGGCAAATAGGGAGAGGGCACAGGGCTTTTCTTGTATCTATTTCTTCTCAGTTTCCTTCGGCTCTAAATAATACTTATGTCAAAATGGCATATTTTGAGGTGGCATATTCTGCTTTCACTTAAAGAACAAGAATCAGTCACGGAAACAAAAGCACATTAAGAATTCCAACAGAGAAAATTTAATATTAGAAATTAGTTAGTCAGGTCTTGGAGAACTGAAAATGCAAAAAGGGAACACTGAGGTTTCATACAGACAACAACTTCAGGAAGCAACTACCACCTCCTAGGTCTGAGCAAACCAAGGGAAGAGATCAGAGTTATTAGAATTTAGAAGCTGAATGAAATACTATGCACAGGTGGGATGCAGGCCTTGGAGGAGGAGATATGACTGGCTGGTGCTGGTGTTTCTGAGGAAGGTAGGATGAAGCTGGTTCTTCTAGGGATGGAAACAACTGCTGTTGTCAAAATAAAGGTCACTGCTGGGTGACTTTACAGAAACAGCAAGCAAATAGGAAGGAACTAGTCCCTTCAACTTCCTCATGCCTTCCTATCTCCCTGTCTTCCTTTAGTGCCCTCTATTGACAGAAACCAACAGGAATTCTGATGGCTAAAAAGGAAGCTGGTTTGCACAGCTCTAACCTGAGAAAGGTGGGTTTGGCACTGACAGAAAATAGCTTAATCTCCGGAGTGTATCTTATAAAATGAGGAGGCAGGCTTAAAAGGAAGGTATTTCAGGCAAAAGGAAACCACATGTGCAAAGGCATGATGCCATCAAAGTGCTCTGTGCTTTGGGAATAACAAGTATGAAATCAGTTGTAGCTTGAATGCAAAATGCATTGATAGAGTATCAGGCAGAGCAACTGGAATGATAGAAAGGGATCTTGTTCTGAAGGGCAGGGAATCCTATGCTAAGAAGCAAAGGAAAATATTATTTTTAATATCTCTTGAATTTTTCAGTAGTTTATGTTTTTCTCACCCTCATTGCCATTAAAAGTATACCTTGAATCTAGGCTTATTGTTCTAGGAAAGGAGGAGTATTTGATACAGCAGAGAACAAAGAGGTCACTGCCTAGGTTTTTTAATTTCAAAACAGTTTTTTAATTACCTAGGGAGATAAGGTCCATCTAGTCAAAGCTATGGTTTTTCCAGTAGTAATGTACAGATGTGAGAGTTGGACCATAAAGAAAGCTAAGCGCAGAAGAACTGATGCTTTTGAACTGGTGTTGGAGAAGATTCTTGAGAGTCCCTTGGATTACAAAGATATGAAACCAATCCTAAAGGAAAAAGTCCTGAAATATTCATTGGAAGGACTGATGCTGAAGCTGAAATTCCAATATTTTGGCCACCTGATGTGAAGAACTGACTTACTGGAAGACTATGATGCTGGGCAAGATTGAAGGCAGGAGGAGAAGGGGATGACAGAAAATGAGAAGGTTGGATGGCATCACCGACTCAATGGACATGAGTTTGAGCAAGCTCCGGGAGTTGGTGATGGACAGGGAAGCATGCTGTGCTGTAGCCCATGGGGTTGCAAAGAGTCGGACATGATTGAATTACTGAACTGACTGACTAACTGAGGGAGATAAAATAGCCCGAGGGTAAGATCTTTTGATCTGCAAAAATTTGGCTTTTTGAAATAGAAGATATTGACTCTTTGTGACTCCATGGACTGTAGCCCACCAGGCTCCTCTGTCGGCAGAATTCTCCAGGCAAGTATGCTGAAGTCGGTTGCCATTTTCTTCTCCAAGGGATCTTCCTGACCCAGAGACTGAACCCAGGTCTTCTGCATTGCAGGCAGATTCTTTACCATTTGAGCCACTGGGGAAGCACACAAAAGGCTATGAAGAGCCAATAAACCATAGTTTATTCTAAGAAGCCACAGAGCAGGAATACATTGGATAGGATATAAAGCAAGTTCCTGTTCCACAGGATGAAAAGGTCTTCTGCAGCTGAGGGAGGAACCACCCACAAATTCAGATTCAGATTCCAGTGCTCTAGGTTCCTCCCTTGCCCCTCACCTCTGGGTCAGACCTGGGCAGGGCAGGGCAGGGCATGTGTGTATGTGTGAACTTTCTGAAGACCTTCTGTGACAAATCACAGAACAAAAAGTTTATTCCTCAGTTCTTCAGTTGCACCTATTCAAACTGTCTGCTCCTCAGAGAAGCCCTGTGTTGACATGGGTCTGCGATGATAACTTGAGTTGGGTTTTGGATACTGTCATCACCAAACACTGACTCAAAGGACGTCAATTTGAGCAAACTCTGGGAGATGGTGGAAGACGGAGGAGCCTGGCACGCTACAGCCCATGGGGTTACAGTCAGATATCTTAGTGACTGAATGACAAGAACAAATCACCAAAAAATATGATGCATTATTATTATTTTTTTTGGTTTTGAGTGTTATAAAAAATAGTATCATTCTCTATGTATGGACCTTGATTCTTCCATATTGTTTGATGTAGCTACTGCTACTGCTGCTAAGTCACTTCAGTCGTGTCCAACTCTGTGAGACCCCATAGATGGCAGCCCACCAGGCTCCCCCGTCCCTGGGATTCTCCAGGCAAGAGCACTGGAGTGGGCTCCATTTCCTTCTCCAGTGTATGAAAGTGAAACGTGAAAGTGAAGCCGCTCAGCCGTGTCCGACTCTTGGCGACCCCATGGACTGCAGCCTACCAGGCTCCTCCATCCATGGGATTTTCCAGGCAAGAGTACTGGAGTGGGGTGCCATTGCCTTCTCCAGATGTAGCTACAGTTCATTCTAAATGTAAAACATTTACACTTAAACATAATGTATTATGAGAATGTTCTATAATTTATTAATCCATTTTTTGGTCAGTAGATGTTTGTGTTGTTTCTCATTTGTACTGTTATGAAGAGTGAGGCAATGAACAAGCCATTGATTTCATTAGGATATTATCAGGGATGGAATTGTTCGGCTATGTGATTATTCAATTTTATAAAATAATGTTAATAGTTTTTCAAGTTGGTCTTACCAGTTTGAAATCTCAGAAGAACTTCTAAGAGTTTCTGATTACTGCCTCCTTTTCAATACCTGGTATTGCTTGACTTCCTAATTTTGTCAGTTCAGCAGATGTATAAAGTATTATCTCATTATCATCTTAATTTGCATTTTAAAATTTATTTAAAAGGCAGGATATCTTTCTTGTCTAAAATACAGGAGACCTGGGTTACATCCCTTGGTCAGGAATATCCCTGGGAGAAGGGAATGGCAACCCACTTCAGTATTTTTGCCTGGAGAATTCCATGGGCAGAGGAACCTGGTGGGCTACAGTCCATGGGGTGGCAAAGAGTTGTACATGACTGACGGACTTACACTTGTCTTTCCATATGTCAATTTGTCATTAAGGATTTTTCTACTATGAAATTTTTTTATATGTTCTTTGCTTTTTCTGCCAAGTCACTTGTCTTGTGATATTGATTGGTAGGAGATCTTGAGATATCCTGGATTCTAATCCATTGTGGTTGTAGTTGTTGCAAACTTCCCCTATTCTACTTTGTGATTTGAGTTTTCACTTTCTAAATGGTCTCTTTTGAGAAATAAATTGTTCTTAATTTTAATGCAAATTTATGATTAATTACTTTAATGGTTAGAACTTTATCTTAAGAAATTCTTCTCTACCTTGAGGTTATAAAATTTCAAAAAATTTTTTCCTAAAGCACAAAATAATGTTGGCTTTCACTTTATATCCCTGATCCACCTGTAACTGATACACCAGAATGATGTGAGGTAGGAATTCAATTTTACTCTTTCCATATAGATAACCAGCCATTCCATTGACTAAATAATTTGTCATGCAATGCCATGCATCAGTTCAGTTCAGTTCAGTAGCTCAGTTGTGTCTGACTCTCTGCAACCCCATGGGCTGCAGCATGCAAGGCCTCCCTGTCCATCACCAACTCCTGGAGCTTACTCAAACTCATGTCCATTGAGTTGGTGATGCCATCCAACCATCTCATCCTCTGTTGTCCCCTTCTCCTCCTACCTTCAATCTTTCCCAGCATCATGGTCTTTTCCAATGAGTCAGTTCTTCACATCAGGTGGCCAAAATATTGGAGTTTCAGCTTCAGCATCAGTCCTTCCAATGAATATTCAGGACTGATTTCCTTAGAATGGACTGGTTGGATCTCCTTGCAGTCCAAGGGACTCTCAAGAGTCTTCTCCAACACCACAGTTCAAAAGTGTCATTCTTTGGTGCTCAGCTTTCTTTATAGTCCATCTCTCACATCCATACATGACCACTGGAAAAACCATAGCCTTGACTAGATGGACCTTTGTTGGCAAAGTAATGTCTCTGCTTTTAAATATGCTGTCTAGGTTGGTCACAGCTTTTCTTCCAAGGAGCAAGCGTCTTTTAATTTCATGGCTGCAATCACCATCTGCAGTGATTTTGGAGCCCAGAAAAATAAATTCAGCCACTGTTTCCACTATTTCCCCATCTATTTCCCATGAAGTGATGGGACCAGATGCCATGATCTTAGTTTTCTGAATGTTGAGCTTTAAGCCAACTTTTTCACTCTCCTCTTTCCCTTTCATCAAGAGACTCTTTAGTTCTTCCTTGCTTTCTGCCATAAGGGAGATGGTGTCATCTGCATATTTGAGGTTATTGATATTTCATCTGGCAATCTTGATTCCAGCTTGTGCTTCCTCCAGCCCAGCATTTCTCATGATGTACTCTGCATATAAGTTAAATAAGCAGGGTGACAATATACACCCTTGACATACTCCTTTCCCTATTTGGAATCAGTCTGTTGTTCTATGTCCAGTTCTAACTGTTGCTTCCTGACCTGCATACAGATTTCTCAAGAGGCAGGTTAGGTGGTCTGGTATTCCCATCTCTTTAAGAATTTTCCAGTTTGTTGTGATCCACACAATCAAAGGCTTTGGCACAGTCAATAAAACAGAAGTAGATGGCTTTCTACAACTCCCTTGCTTTTTCAATGATCCAATGGATGTTGGCAATTTGATCTGCGGTTCCTCTGCCTTTTCTAAATCCAACTTGAACATCTGGAAGTTCACAGTTCACATACTATTGAAGCCTGGCTTGGAGAATTTTGAGCATTACTTGGCTAGAGTGTGAGATGAGTGCAATTGTTTGGTAGTTTAGACATTCTTTGGCATTGTCTTTCTTTGGGACTGGAATGAAAACTGACCATGCATGTCCATATATGAATGCTCCATAACTATTTTAGATTTTTAACAAGTCTTGATAAAAGCAAAAGTGTTAGTCTCCCAGTAATGTCTGACTCTTTGCAACCCTATAGACTATAGACCGCCAGGCTCCTCTGTCCATGGAATTCTCCAGGCAGGAATACTGGAGTGGGTTGCAATTCCCTTCTCCAGGGGATCTTCCCAACCCAAGAATTGAACCCAGGTCTCCTGCATTGCAGGCAGATTCTTATACTGTTTGAGCCACCAGGGAAACTATGCAATGCCATGCATGTCCGTATATCAATGTTCCATAACTATTTTAGATTTTTAACAAGTCTTGGTATCTTATATGAAAAATCTCCCACTGATCTTTATGAGTAATTTGGCTATTCTTGGCCCTTTTCTTTTCTATATACATTTTAGAATCAATTTGTCAATTTTAAAGAAATTTTCTATTTAGATTTTTACTACAATTGCATTACATTTATTCAATCTCTACCACTCCAGTCTAGCTTTAATCTCTAGGACTCCACTAAAACTGATCTTGTCAAAATCTCCAGAAGTCTCCACATTGCCAAATCAAATGGATTTGTCTTCACTCTCACTTTACTTGACCTATTAACTGCATCCATAAGAACTGTCTCCTTTTTGACTCATTTTCTGCTCTGGACTTCAGAAACATCACATTGTCCTGGTTTTCTTCCTAAACCATTGAGCTAGTCTCAGTTTTTATAGCTGGCTCTTTCCCCTCTGCCTGAAATCTGAAAGTTGGACTGTTGCCGGGGTCTAATTTTCTATTCTCTCTTCTTCATTTTCTTCTGGTTCCATGGCTTTAAATGTTACTATCTGTTGATGTCTCCCAGATATGTAATTTACCTAAGCTTCAGACTTGTGTATCCAACTGAGGACATTTCCAGTTGAAATCCAAATAGGCATTACAAACTAAATATGTTTCTTTCTCAGTCTAAGTAGATACTCCCATCATATACCCAATTGCTTAACCCCCAAAACTGAGATCTCAATCATTCTAGATTCTCCCTTTCCCTCATTCTCTGCATCTAATCCATTGGGAAGTTAGTAGGTGCTACTTCCATCTAGTCCATTTCCACTGCCATCATTTGAGTCTAAGTCACCGTCCTCTCTTGGTTTGACTACTGTGATTGGATAGACTACTAATGGGTCTATCTTGTGCTCTTGCCTCACCATAATTCACTCTCCACTTAACAACCAGAGTAGCCTAAGAGTAACGATAGGATATGTGCTACCTCTGGTTAAAATCTTCCAAAGGCTTCTTGTTGCACTTAGAATAAAATATTAAGCTCCTCACCATGGCCTACAGGCCCTATTAAGCTGACTCCTGCCTATCTCCTGGGCCTCTGCTGACAAATCCCATTCCCGCTGGCCACCTTTTGCTTCCCCGAATATGTTAAGCTGGCTCCCATGCTAGGGCTTTTGCATCAGCTCGTTTGGATGGCTTATATTAATACCTCCTTTAACATTCTTCTATCAGTTCAAATATCCTCAGAGGGGACTTCCCTGAACCCAAAAGGTCTGGAATTATGTTGTTTATTTATTGATTTACTTATTTATTCCCAACTAGAATTAAGTTCTTTAAGGACTGGGGCCTTAGGCTGTCTTGTTCATAACCATATCCCAGCACCTGGAACAGTGCTGGGCACAATAGGAAATGTTCAACAGATATTTACTGAATGGATGAAAACTTCTCCCAGTGGATAAGGAAAGAGGACAGATGACTGAGGCTTACTAAGCATCTTACTTTTTTCCCTCAACCACTTGGTATAGAAAGAAACAAAGCAAAATAAACACAACTGATGTGTTAGGGAATAAGTGTTAATGGTATTTCCTTCCTTCTAATATTGTTGTTATGCTATTTGGGTAATAAATTCAAATTAGTAGAGCAAATTAACTTCTTTGAATTTACATATTCTCGTAATGAAAGCAATTTATATTTATGACTTTGGAAGAAGAAGTGAAACCTGTAAGAAGGTGTTCAGCTTTACTGACAATCCAACTTATGTCCCAAATACTGAGCCTAAAATTTGTTTCAAAATCTTAAATAGTACCTTATTGCTAAGAATGTAACTCCTATTTCTCATGTCTAGTCTATTTTAGAGAAGGAGAGGTTTTAAACAACTCTCAATATATTATTTTTCTCTTAGCTTTAATTATTGTCTCAGTAAAATTTGAGTCAGATGTATAACTGGAAGTGTACTATGACTAACATAATATTTTGTTTAATAGATAGACTATGGAATAGTCAGGAAATGATAACAAACAGGTACTTGTATTTTTTTTACTTATTTAACAAATTCATACATAAAGCTTAGTATGTGCCCGGCACTGTTCTAAGGATTTTGAAATATGTACATGTTTAATTCAGTTCTTATAAAAACCCTACAATCAGGTACTATTAACATCCTCATGTTATATGTGGAAACTGATATATAGAGAGGTTAAGTAGCATTCCCAAGGCTCACAGAAGTAGTAGGAAATGCAAAAGCTGGGATTAAAATCCAGGCTATTCTTGGTACTGTGTATTTACTACAACTCAATGTAATAGTGATTGAGAGTTGGTTAAGTAAATAAAAATATGTTTTCTTTGTCCAGCTGAAATAATTTTGTGTTGAATATCTGCTTGTTCTAAATACAAGAAGAGCTAGTAAGACAGGCAGACTGCTTACGTTTCATTTACCACACATGGCATTCTGAAAGAAATCACTATTGTTTCCATGGTTAGGGTCACTACAGAGTACACTGTGACTTGTGCAGTGTACAGCTCCAGAGGGCACTACCCACATAGGTTCTATGTGAGTGGCACCCTTTAGCCTTGTTCAAGGTACAACCATCCATGGTGGAACTGCCAGTGGTCTAAAGACTTATTGGCAAACTCAGAGTATAACTTCCAAGCAGGAGACCCTTCTCTCTACATAATCCAGTTTTAGTTTTACATTCATCAAAATTTATTACTGATACAGTATATTAAAATGCCACTCTGTGTACTGGATAATTGTCATGTCCCTTCCATTTTCAACTTACCAGAAATAAAGACACACTTAAGCGTCTCCATATATGGTACACTATAGAAACCCTTTTCTTTTTTTTCTCTATGAAATGTTAGGATTTTAAATGCCTTTCCTAAATTTTGGAAATAGTAACAAATCTAAGCCAAGATTTCTTGAAATGCCAAATACATTTCATAGTCCATTTGCCTTTAGATACTTCTGATAACATCTTATTAAATCCTAGTTTAGTCAACTGGCAATCATCTGGTTGGGTACTCTTGGCCCACTGAACTTAATTCTAAAAAGTGGGTATTGTTATTGCCAGAATAGGCAGAGCTGGAGGAGTTATGGGTACATGGGGTCTGAGTGGTTGTCTGGCCTAATTTTTCCTGAGATGAAGAACCTGAGGCCTGGAAAGTTGATAGTAGTCCAAATGTACACAGCTGCATGGTGGCAGGAATAAGACTTGAATCTGAGATTCTAAACTCTTACTTTTTGGACTTTTTCTGTTACATCTCACTATGTTCTATACCCTGTAGAAAACACGGACATTATTTTGTATAAATACTTCAAACCACTATGTTCCAACTTTGCTATTTGCCCTTGTCCACATTCACTGGTACAATCAGTACAGTTCTTTGAGCATTAAATGTGATCCATTCCATCATTAAGAAAGGAAAAATCCATTACTAGTTCAGAAATATAGACTGGTGGTTTACTGGCCAGGTGTCAGGGCTCCACCATCAATTGTGTGAATTAATTAAGTGGGCAGTTAACTTCTATGGGCTTCTTCCAACTATGAAGAGAGGGCTGGAAAAGCGGCCTGCCATGTACTTTCCAGCTCCTATACTTTGTGTTCCTTTGAACTACCATTGCGATTCCCAACTATCTTGTTCTTAAGGTGCATTTGGAATATATAACACTCTCTTTAGGTCTTAATTAAATGAGATCATGTTTTTTTAGTAGCCTAGTATTTTCCTACTTTATTTCTCACATGTCGCTTAGCACCTTACACTTACTTAGTACTTTACACTGTGTATACAGTGACCTGTCATTCTGTTGTGCCTAGTCTAGTCTTTGTTTTTGTTTTGGTTGGGAAAGAATTGTTGCTAAAAGGAGATGAGGTGGAACTCTCCCAGGTGGAGTCTTTAGCATGGCAGGGACCTGCCAAGGGTTGCCATGCTCAGGAGCACAAGACTAGTTAAACCAGGGGTTGTTGCCTGGTCCACAGGGAACTCATGAGGGGGCCTAGTTTGAGAACTTAGCCCAAAGTAAATGCTCAGAACTAGACAATAACCAATGGACCCAAACATATCCTCTCTTGGAGTCTTTGAATGGAGACAAAAAGTAGGTTACAGGCAGGAGAGAACAACAGAGATCCAGAGGGATGTGATTCAAAGTCTCAAAACAAGCGTTGAGGTAGTAGAAATCATGAAGTGGGGAAAACTGAGTCAGAAAGAAAGATAAATAAATGAAGATAGACAGTAGCTGAGTCACAATAGTGGACTCACTAGAGCAAGGATAAATAAGCCTGAGGCAATGATCAGATGACCAGAGTTCTTGTATCATGAGGGTGTCAGAAGCTCTTGCTGCACACTGTACTACATTCTGGTTCTCTGTGAGACCTGGCCAGCTAAAAGTTGCTTTTTTATAACTCCATAGTGCCCTATTTATTGTTCTAGTAATTTCCATCTCCTGAAGTATCCCAAGTAGGCCTCTGCATCTTGCTACTTGAAAAAACCTGAATAACATGGTATCTTTGTCAAATCCACGTCCCAGGCTCTTGGAGTGCCTGCAGGCTGCTTTGTGCTGTCATGCAGGCAGCTCTTTGGAGAGTCTGCTGAATCAAGCTTTGAGATGTATGGAACTACTTTGGGAGTGATCAAGTCCAAGTTAGCTGGTGAAAGAGTAGTTCTGTATAAGGATCAAGGTGTGTTTAAAGTTATCTGATAAGTCGTGGGGTGGAGCAGAGCGGAGCCTTGTGAGTAGAGGAAGGAAGACTGGTTTATGTAGCAAGATTACCAGGAAGGGCCCCTACCCCACATATTCTGCCTCCAATTTGCCACACTGCCTGAAATTTCACTGAGAGATTAACTCCTTCTGATGGAAGTCAAAATCTCTCCAAATACCTACTTATAAAGTACTTTATAAAGTTCAGAGATAGGATTAACACTTAAAGTTATTACCAGCCTTTCACATCTCAGTGAGCATTCATTCAGCAAACCCATTCCTTGCAGTTCATTCTCTTAAGGGGCTGAAGAAATTGGAGTTCTGATGGTGTCAGGTCATGGGAGGTAGAGAGGGGACACTTTCAGAACATGATACACTACTGAAGGAAATTACACCAGACAAAATAAACTCTGGCTAATGTTGGTAAAGGGAAAACTGGAAGAAACAGCAGGAATGAAGCCAGTTGTCAATACCTCCAAGCCTCACTCTAGAGGACCCAAAATACTAAATATAATGCAAAAAGGACAGCTTTCAAGGTTGATATATGCTTGAGAAGATCCGAGCTGTATGCCCATTCTCTACTGCTTGCTTAGTATATATATAGCTTAGAGTCTCTGGACCTTAGTTTCCCAATCCATAAAATGGGACATATCAAAAATCTATAATTCTTCAGAGAGAGGTGGTCAGGAGCAACTAAGAGGATGGAGGTCAAATGACTTTGAAATTGTAAACAGCATATGTTGCTAAGTAGTTCAATCCAAGAGCTGATGGAGAGGGTCTTACCCTCAGGGTAGACCCTTCCTGCTACTAAACCCCACCCCTGCCTGGGCCCAGGAAGATACATAGATTGACTTGTTTCCCACCCACATTACTATGGTGGTTACTCATCACTGTGAAACATGGTTTTGCCTCATCCTGTTCTCAATAGCAATCGCTCTTCTTTTCCTTACTCACCTTGGCCTTTTATATTTAGTTATAAAACTAACCTCCAAAGTAACCCATTAGATTTTCTCTTTATCCTCTTCCCTTTCTTTTATAAGTGTTTTCTAACAGATAGGTATGGGACTTATGAAACAACCACAGAAACCTTGAATCAAGCTAATATAAACAACATGGGAAGTTAATGGTTTATATTGTTAAATGGTGTAGAGTCAGAGCTTCAGGCCAAGCTTGATCCAGCAGTAAAATGGTGATATCTGGGGCCTAGTTTAATTCAGTTTCTCTATTCTGCCCTCCATAGTATTTGCTTTATTTCAAGGCTGATCCCCATTATGACCCTAATATGAGTGCCAATTACTTCAGTGTTCTTGTTTACCAGGAAAAACAGAATGACTTTTTTCCCCAGAAAATGCCTCAAGATTCACTTTGATTGGATGAGCTTAGATTACATGCCCTCTTTGAATAAATCTTTGTGGCTGGGGGAGAGAATGCATTGAATAGTTTAACTTGACTCACATTCTCTATTCCTGGGACTGGAAGATTAAGTTTTTCCAGAGCCTCATGAATCCCCAGATATTTTCTGGGCTGCTAAGGAAGTAAATAGGGAGAAGTGGACCTGAGGAGGCCACTAACCAAAGACCACTGTAACAGGTTGGAAAGAGATACTAACCCTATGTGAAAAGCTGCAGTGACCAGATGCTTAAAGCTTTTTCATTTGAAAATTAGAACACATGCTGTTTAAACCAAATTTGATGTGTCTAATGTGATACAAATTGACTTTCATCAGTAGGCATGAAGAACAATAATTAACCTTTGAATTTTGTGATTTTTGTAAAGCACTGAATTCTATACTTCAGTGCTCTCATGAGGGAAGCTTTTTTGTTTATGCATTTTAGCCATTTCTAACATTCTCTAAATTGAAACAGAGATTTTTTTTTTCCTTTCTAGTGTAAAATCGAATAAGCAACAGCACACTGTAGGAAGTCAGTCTAGCCACAGCAAATCTGTACTTGTTTTTGTGAGAGAGGATGGGAAGAATGAATATTTGCCCTGTGGCATCAATTTCCTGTTTAATGTTCTCCAAGAGGCATTTGGAAAATGCCCAGCAACACAGATGTACGTAAATACCATACATAACTTGTTTTCATGAGTGGAAAGAGAAGTCTGTAAAATTATGACAAGGCTGATTTACCCTCACCGCCTGGTAGTTGGTGAGTCACTGTACCTTTTACTTAATAATTTGAAAGATGGATCATTCCAGAGTGTGGCATTGGAAGGACAGGCAGTATAGGAATAGCTTTGGCTTCTTAGCCCAAGTTCTTATTCATTCAGGGACACTTAACATTCTGAAGTTTGCATCGGCTTGTTCCTGCTGGAGGTTGCCTTCAGACTGCCTATAAGAAAAAAAAAAAAAAAAAAAAATATATATATATATATATATAATGACAGTTTTCTAAAAAACAAACAAAATAACCTGTCCCAAACAGGAACCCATCTGTAAGGTCTGCAGTCACGAATCTGTTTTCAAACCACAGAAAAACATATGCACATACCACAGCGTATCTCTCAAGGTGTGGGCAGATGTGTTCTCAGTTCTGTAGTGACAAATTGCCCCAGACCGCTTACACACCATTTCTGAACAACTTATTTGAAAGGTCATGGCTTGGTTGTAAAAGTCTTATTTTTGTTTAAACAACTAACCTCTAGGGCTGCTACATAATTTAAGGACTTGACATAGAAAGGAAGATTCAGACATGAAGAATCCATCTTCTAACTTATCCTTTTGACTCATTTTCTCACATAAGGCAAGGTGAGAAATAATATTTATGATCCATTTAGCATCTACATAGTCGGGTGCTTAGGAAGACAAAGAAAGGAATGCCTTTATGTATCTCTATGTTAACTCTTCTTATATCCTACTGTTTGTTCAAACCTCCACATCTTAGAAATGAGGAAACTAGGACTTACAGAAAATAACATATAGCCCAAGGTCACCTGAATAACTAGTGGAGTCAGTAGTCAAGACCAGATCTGTCTGGCACTGAAGCCCATACTCTATTCTCAAATTTAGAAATTATTAATTTAGGATTCATGGATGGGCTTCAGAAGATTCACAAGAACCTAAAATTAAATTTATACATAAATATATATATATATATTTTTCCTCTGCAGAAAGCATCTAAAACTTTCCTCAGATTTATCAGCTGTATTTTCAGAGCCTGTCGTAGTCTTGAAAACAGTACGCATGTGATTTAAATATTTGTTCAATGAACAATATGGTTGCATGACACAAAAAATGTATTAGTATCACTGCTTGACCAATTATTTGATCTACAGTTTAACAGATTTAAATTTCCCTTGTAGCTCAGTTGGTAAAGAATCTGCCTGCAGTGCAGGAGACCCGGGTTCAATCCCTGGGTTGGGAAGTTCCCCTGGAGAAGGAAATGGCAACCCACTCCAGTATCCTTGGCCTGGAAAATCTCATGGACAGAGGAGCCTGGTGGGCTGCAGTCCATGGGGTCACAAAGAATCGGGCATAACTGAGCGACTCACACATACACTGGCTGTTTGGATACCTAAATTTAGTTGATAATCCATTGGAAACTATTTGATATTTCTATAAAGAGATTAAACATTTTTAGAAGCTATTGTCTAAGGAGATGTTTTTTTCTTAAATAGAGCTGGCTAATGCAAAGGACTGGAAACTATTTAGACCACTGTAGAATAGAAATATAATCTGAGCCAAAAAGGCAAGCCACATTTGTAATTTTTAACTTTCTTAGCCACAGTCAAAAATAGTTAAAAAAAAAAAAAGAAAAAGGTAAAGTTAATTTTAATCATGCTTTAAGTCAATACATCCAAATTACTTTCATTTCAACCTGAAAGCAATGTGAAAAATTATTAATAAGATATTTTCCTTTTTTTCATACTAAGTCTTGGAGAGCCAGTGTGTACACTTCAGACTGGCTTCATTTTTTATGCTCAGTGGCCACACTGGCTCCTGGCTGCTGTATTTGAGTGGTGCACATGAAGACCCAGGTGGTTGAAAAAAGCAGGCATTGTTGATGAAGCATGGAGGAAGGTAGGAAGAGAATGTGGCAGGTTTGGACATGTGGAAAGACACTTCCATAATCCAAGATACAGCAACGTTAGGTTAGGTTGCCAGCTCATGTTGCCAAAATTGTAGCTTTGTAGGTGATTACTAAGACAGGTTCTAGAAAACAAAACAGTGCAAAATCCATCATTTCAACAGAAGTCTTTTCCTAGTCCTGCAGTCACCTTTTTTCTTGGTAACAACATGTAGATCCAGGGTACACATTTAGGGAAGATGTGATGCAGAGTGACTCAAATTATGCCTAGTAATTATAATAATAATTTTGTTCTTTTGACCACACCTAGAGCAAAGGGTCTGTGAGTTTCACAGTACAGAGCTTAGGTTGTCTCCACAGGCCAAGAGGTGCATTCCTCCCTTTGACAGACCCAGGAAGGAGGCTGTGGAGCCCTGAGGTCACAGACTGCAAGAACAGACAGAGCCATAAAAAAGCCCAGGAAATTTTGTTCTGCACCCTACCCAAGCTTCATCCGTGTTCTTTTATGTGCTGTTTTGAGGCTGTCCTAAGGCTTTTCCACAGGGTGTGGTCTTAGTCTACTCTTCTATCTGCCTCTCCTAAGGCTGAGATTGAGCTCATTGAAATACCTTTTGCTCCTAGGTGGGCAGCTTGTGATCTCTAAACACATCCAGAAATTCTTTGTTGATATAAAGTAACTTTTAGAGCTACATTTCTTCTTCTAAATTGTTTAGTTACTCAACATGACAAGTACAATATTGTCTTTTTTCCATAAAATATGTAGAATCCATTTAGGAGCTTACAGTCTTGTTAGCATAGGTACCATACCTAGAATTCCCAAGAACTGAGACATTACCTGAATCCATGCTATCCCTGGCATTATGGTTTTTTGTGGCATTTTGTTTGTTTTGGGGATTTTTGACAGCTGGGCTGGTAGGATTTTAGTTCCCCAACCAAGATCAAACCTGGGCCTATGGCAGTGAAAACACCAATACTGGACCACCAGGGAATTCCCTCCCTGGCCTTCTGTTAAAAGCATTTGTTTTAGGCAAGTGGTGAGAGATAGTTTAAATTTTAAAGGAAAAAAATACAACCAAACATATGAAGACATATGCCACTTGAGGAATAGAGATACTGTTTACTTGGGAACTTTCAGTTTTAATATCATATGCTTCTGATAAACCATGAAACTTTGGTAAGTTCCACTTATCAGAACGGAATGAAATCCTACATCCATACAAATATTTGTTGGGTGAAATGCAGATGTGGTTGAACAAACTCTTTCCACCACCACTTGTCACCACTTGCCACCAATACCATCACTACCACCAGCACCATCACTACGGTTACCACCACCACCACCATACCTCTCCTTCCGCTAACCTGCTTCAAGTGACTAGGGAAAAAGATCCTAGGGAAAGAATGCTTCATGGGGAGTCACCTCTGCACTCAGGGCCATGTGCTCCCTCAAGTTACTGGGTCAGGGAGTGGTACTAATTGGAAAGCACAACATTTCTAAACCAAGCCAAACGCCAACTTCTTCCTCTATAACCATGGAAAGTCATGTGCTGAAGTAGACATTGACTAGAGTAACAGAAGGGTCTAAGAAAGCAATTGACTAGGAGGGTAAAAATACATGTCAGAGATGACTGTGGTTGAAAACCCTGGGGGAGTAAAGAGACAGGAAGTTCTGAGGACTCAATTCATAATGGAGAGTGTCCGAGTGTGGAGGAGGGGGTGGATAGGGGATGATGCATATTCCCTGCGATGGGTATAGCCTCAAAATACTGAGGCTGCTTCTACAAAGTGTTTATGAAAACCAGTCTCAGAACTGCAGTCCGACTCTTGGCGATCCCGTGGACTGTAGCCAACCAGGCTCCTCCGTCCAGGGGATTCTCCAGGCAAGAATACTGGAGTGGGTTGCCATTTCCTTCTCCAGAGGATCTTCCCGACCCAGAGATCGAACCCAGGTCTCCCACATTGGAGGCAGATGCTTTAACCTCTGAGCCACCAGGGAAGCCCTAAAATGGGAATAATGCAGGATAAATTAGAAAATGCATAATTTATTACATAGGATCTTCAACACATATTAGGAATGATCGTGATAACATTTACTGAGAGAATGCTTGCTTTATCTCTATTATCTTTATCTCAAAACATCCTAGGAAATAGATACTATCACCCCCATTTTATAAACAAGACTCAGCAAGGTTAAAATCACACAGATTGCAAAACATTTCTTCTACTCTACTTTTCACTGTTGGGTGCAACTAGATTTCTTTAATATGTAAACTGTGTAATTTGCAATGGTTTAGATATCAGTGAAAGATGAAAATTATCCAAACCCAAACACAAATACATACAGAAAAACTCACTAATTTGGACCAACTAGGCCATTTTGAAGGAAATGCAGCTTTATTACTTTCAAGTACATACAGTAACCAGAAAAATGACTAACAAGTACTGGCAGTTAAGACCTAGATTTGGTAAATAGATAAAAATAATTAGCATATCCAAGAAGGTCTGGTCTTGCCTATACTTTGAATAGAATGCTTTATAAATAAAAGAAATCTCAAGTGCTGGAAGACAAATTACTTTCTTTGGTAAGTAAATGCTTCCTTTCAAATATTATTTATATTATTCATTTACTTATTAAGCCACATTTTCATAGATAGTATAAAAGTACACACCAACTCAGTCCTGTACACATGATAGAGGTTAAAATAGTCCAAATTAACTGTTGACATTTTTAATTAGCATTTTTGTCTTTTAATTCTTTAGAATATAATGTTCCAAATAAATGTAAATTTCTAAAATATTTTCCAAATATTACAATTATTCAAACTTCATAAAAAAGACTTATTCTGGTATTAATGGGGATGGCTCAGTATCAACTACGTCTTTTGTTACTGTAGACATTTTTGAGTAATGCAGTCTTTTCTCAAATGAAATATTTATGTCATTTATGAGTACTCTTTATATTAATAGTAGGAAATAGAAAAAATTGAGAAGAAAGTGTTCAGAATATAGTCTTTGACAACCCTGGCACCAAATCTGCCCTCAGTAATAGATTTAACACTTCTATTTACTTCAGTGTACCATATATGGCCCAACCTGGGTGTGGACTCTAATATCTATTGCTGTTAATCCATGGAAAATATTTTAGTGTGATGTGTTTCCCTTAAAAGTTAATGGATTTTTGCAGAAAGAATACAGGGATTTATTAAATATGGTGGTCTTGAACTACGCCAAATATTTTGTGGTTTTGTGGGAATACAGCAAAGGTAATAATTGGTATTATAACAAATGAGGGTCTCAGCAAGTCCCAGCTGTTGAACACATGATTGTTACTTGGGAGGGCAAATAGCAATATTTTTTCATCTCTTGAGTACCATCTGCTCTTGATGCACCCGCAGAACTACAATGAACTGTTAGTGGGAGTTACATACAAAGGAGACTGAGAGACATTTCCTTCCTCCTGCCTATGTGAAACTTCATGTCTGGTTGATATCTGTCCAGAGTTAAATTTTCCATATCATATAAACTCTGTGTTAGTGTTTTAATTGCATTTGATATGATGTCTTTCTTTATAAAAGCCAAACAAACATTTGTAATAAAGTTTTTATTAGGTGGTATTTGGTTTTTACGGCATGTTTGTATATATAACTAAATTTAACATTCAACAAACAACTTTTAAGCATCTGCTTTATCCGAGCACTATACTCTGCATAAGCAAAGAAAAAGAACCAGGCACTATCCTTCAAGAACTTCAAGTCTTGGTAGAGAGATAAGATATATTTATCTAGAATTCTCACACACTAGTAAAGTAATGCTCAAAATTCTCCAAGCCAGGCTTCAGCAATACATGAACCGTGAAGTGCCAGATGTTCAAGCTGGTTTTAGAAAAGGCAGAGGAACCAGAGATCAAATTGCCAACCAACGGTCGCACAGAGTTGGACACAACTGAAGCAACTTAGCAGCAGCAGCAGCAGCAGCAGCAGCAGCTGGATCATTTAAAAAGCAACAGTGTTCCAAAAAAACATCTATTTCTGCTTTATTGACTATGCCAAATCCTTTGACTGTGTGAATCACAATAAACTGTGGAAGATTCTGAAAGAGATGAGAATACCAGACCACCTGACTGGCCTCTTGAGAAACCTATATGCAGGTCAGGAAGCAACAGTTAGAACTGGGCACGGAACAACAGACTGGTTCCAAATAGGAAAAGGAGTACGTCAAGGCTATATATTGTCACCCTGCTTATTTAACTTCTATGCAGAATACATCATGAGAAACACTGGGCTGGAGGAAGCACAAGCTGGAATCAAGATTGCTGGGAGAAATATCAATAAACTCAGATATGCAGATGACACCACCCTTATGGCAGAGAGTGAAGAGGAACTAAAAAGCCTCTTAATGAAAGTGAAAGAGGAGAGTGAAAAAGTTGGCTTAAAGCTCAACATTCAGAAAACAAAGATCATGTCATCTGGTCCCATCACTTCACGGGAAATAGATGTGGAAACAGTGGAAACAGTGTCAGACTTTATTTTTTGGGGCTCCAAAATCACTGCAGATGGTGACTGCAGCTATGAAATTAAAAGACGCTTACTCCTTGGAAGAAAAGTTATGACTAACCTAGATAGCATATTCAAAAGCAGAGACATTACTTTGCCAACAAAGGTCTGTCTAGTCAAGGCTATGGTTTTTCCTGTGGTCATGTATGGATGTGAGAGTTGGACTGTGAGGAAAGCTGAGTGCTGAAGAATTGATGCTTTTGAACTGTGGTGTTGGAGAAGACTCTTGAGAGTCCTTTGGACTGCAAGGAGATCCAACCAGTCCATCCTAAAGGAGATCAGTCCTGGGTGTTCATTGGAAGGAATGATGCTAAAGCTGAAACTCCAGTACTTTGGCGACCTCATGTGAAGAGTTGACTCATTTGAAAAGACCCTGATGCTGGGAGAGATTGGGGGCAGGAGGAGAAGGGGATGACAGAGGATGAGATGGCTGGATAGCATCGCCGACTCAATGGACATGAGTTTGAGTGAACTCCAGGAGTTGGTGATGGACAGGGAGGCCTGGCGTGCTGAGATTCATGGGATCGCAAAGAGTCGGACATGACTGAGCGACTGAACTGAACTGAACTGATAGATGTATAGAGTTAGAAGGGACCTCAGAGTTGATACAATCTTGAGGTTATATATTCACACTCTTAACAGACAGTTAGCATAAACAAGTGAAATATCAGGCAACTAGGGCACCATGTCACATCAGAGAGTTCCTGCCCTGTGTTAAGGGATAGTCACTTTCCTTCTCAGGGGATTTGTTCCCATGTAGAAATGTAGGCTTCTTATTGTCCCATCTGTTGATTTCTTTTTCTTCTTTTTTTTCCAGAGAGGGTAGAATTCCAAGTTCTCCAAAAATTTCCCAATTTTTTAACATTGCCAACTAATTTGAATTTTCCTCAGGCCAGATGAAACACATGCATGCGTCCCATTCAACCTGTAGGCTGCCATTTTGTTCTAGACTAACTAGACTAACACCTTTGTTCTAGACTAACTCTTCCATTTTATAGATGTGGGAAGTAGCCTGTTCAAAGTGGCCTGAAATTGTTCTCTAGGACTCCCATTCCAAAGCTTCCATCACTTAACTACACCTTCTTTCAACAGGAAAACAATTTTAGATGACTTCAAAAGGCACACACACACACACATGCACACACAAATTGCAGTTAAAAAGCAACACATTGATATATTTTTTAAAGCACAAGATGATATGAAAACCATAGGGTGAATTTATGGGAGAGAAGTAATAGAATGCTCATGGCAGGAAGAATTTGAGAAGGATTTTTGCAAGCGGCATTTGTGCTAGATCTTGAAAGTTAATGAAAGTTGAAAAGTTAAGTCGCTCAGTCGTGTCCGACTCTTTGTGACCCCATGGACTGTAGCCTACCAGGCTTCTCCGTCCATGAGATTCTCCATCCATGGGATTCTCCGTCCATGGGATTCTCCGTCCATGGGATTCTCCAGGCAAGAATACTAGAGTGGGTTACCATTTCCTTCTCCAGGGGATCTTCCCGACCCAGGGATCAAACCTGGGTGTCCCACATTGGAGGCAGACGCTTTAACCTCTGAGCCACCAGGGAAGCCCACTAGATCTTGAAGGAAGTGATTAATACAAATTCATAAGAAGGAACAATAGGGGAATTCAGTAGAAGGGAACATAATAAAGAAAATTCTTGATTAAGAATTTGTAAATGGACAGGCAAGACAGCACAGAGAATGGCTTGATTTAATTAGGGGGTAGAAATCATGTCACTATCATTCATTCAAGAAATACTTCTTGAGCTGCAACTGTGTGCTAGGCACTGTTCTAGGCCTTGCAGTAAACAAGAGAGCCAAGATCCTGGTTTTTTGTGGACTGGTTTTTCCAGTGGCACAGACAGGTAATAAACAAGTGAAAAATGATATAAAGTACTATGAATAAAATAAAACTAAACAATGTGACAGTAGCAGCAGAGAATGCGCAGTAGATGGGATGATCAGGGAAGACTTCTCTGAGGAATCAGCAGTTGCTGACTGAGTCCAAATGATGAGAAAAAGCCAGTCATACAGTGATCTGGGCAGAGAACTTTCACATCAGAGGGAAAAGCTAGTGTAAAGGGCTTTGGGCAAGAAGGAACAGAAAGAAACAAGTGAACTGTGACAAGCACAGTAGGAAACAAGGTCAGAAAGATAGGCAGACACTTTATTAGGCCTTGGTAAGGAGTCTGGAGTGAAATGAGGTTTCCCATAGAGAAGCAGCATAATTTGATTATAAATGCTCAGTTTTCAACAAGAAAGTAGCATAATTTGATAAGAAAAGGAGGTAGATAATGGAACTCTTAAATGGAAGCTGATAAAATGCAGTTAATTTTAGGGAATTGCTGTAGATTCCAGCGGGCAGAACAAGGATGAAAATGGTAGCTGAGAGTCTGTTCTGCCTCCTGACTGCAGACTGGGTTGGGGTCAGGGGCTCTGGGTAGAGGCTGTTGGACAATCCAGGCATAAGAAGGATTAGGATTCATTCAGGAGTGGTGGAAATGAAGGGGAGGAAGCAGTTATCACGAACTCTAAACAGAACAAATTGAGACAAATCAGAACAACCAGATGAGAAAAACTGTTGTGAGGGACTCTCAAGTGTCAGAGTTGGAAGCGACCTTGGTGATTAAGAAGGGAGAGAATTCTATCAAGATACTAACTCTTAGGGGATCATGAGACATCTATTATAAACAACAAAAAATATAAAATAAAAGAGGCTTTGGAGGTGACAGAGCAGGGGAGGAGAGAGGTTTAGAACTACTCTTTGTGTCAATAGAAATTGAGGCTAACAGAGAAGCAGAACTCCCAGGAGGTAATGTAAAGAAGAGAAACAGATTTTAAAAACCTCAATCCTGATTTTATCCATAGTAAGGTTGAGAATACAGTGTAACTAGGTGTTTGTTCTTCTTTTTTAAATTGATCTGCTCAACCAAGGACAAAAGGACAAAGCCCATCTTTCAACTAGAATTTAGGGAAAAAAAAGTGTGCTAGAAACACGTAGCTATTCTATATAAATGTATTAATAATAAACACTAATATGTTTTACTATAAAAAAAGTGTTATTTGAAGCAAAATTTAAAGGAATGTAAAACAGACTCAGATGGCTTCTCTCTCATTTTCACTTACTATTGATGATTGGGCTTCCCTCATAGCTCAGTCGGTAAATCATCTGCCAGCAATGCAGGAGACCTGGGTTCAAGCTCTAAGTCAGGAAGATCCTCTGGAGAAGGAAATGGCAACCTACTCCAGTATTCTTGCCTGGAGAATTCCATGGATGGAGGAGCCTGGCAGGCTACAGTCCATCGTGTTGCAAGAGTCAGACACAACTTAGCAACTAAACCACCACCGCATTGATGATTACATAATATTTGAATGTAAACCTGAGTGTTTTCCTAGAATCTTCAGCCTCTCTATACAGTCTGGGAAGGTTGACAGTCCTGAACTGGAAAGCTCTGAGTTTGAAAACCAAACAAAACAAAATTTTAGGCAGACTTTTAAACCAGCTCTTTACTCTTAACATAGCAAAGCACTGATTTTATATTTTAAGAAAAAAAATTTTAAACTTTTATACCCACAAATATTTATCAGTGCCTATGTACAAGAATGAAGAAGATATGGTCCCTGTTCTCGTGGAGTTTACAATTTTATCAACAACAAAATAAATTTGGTAAGATCTTTATAGTAGAGGAATAACTTTTAGCAGACCAGAGAGAGTTAAAGAATAAGCAGTTGATTGTTTTCTAGGAAGACCCATGGCTATTGTCAGTTCCCTTTAAGAAGAATCAAGTTCATAATATGAGTACAGAGGAAAAGATCAAGTACCTATTTTCCCAGTAAAAATGCCAAATTGTGCCTGCCTCAGAAAAATTCTCATAAATTTTGCTTGGCCAGTGAGGAAAATTCTAGATTTCCTTCAGTTATTTTTAACAATGCATTCAAATTTCATTGTTTTGATTTTGAGGAAAATCGCTACTGCTTTTAACATGTTCATCAATCCTTGTCATGAAGAATTTGAACACTACACATAGTACAGATATGAACATGAAAAAAATCATTCCACTTTCCACTACTTCATAATGACTTCATCATGATTATGAGTAGAAAAACATTATCTGGGTGCTTACACACAGATAGAAAGATCAAGTAGAAGGGTAAAAAGGAGGAGGGAGATAGAGAGCTATAACACTTATATAAATTAGGTTCTGTGTTGCTATTTTCAATAAAATATATTATATTTAATTGTATCCGAATTTCAACTAGGAGAAAAGGAAAACAAAAAGGTAAAAATAGAAGAGAAAAAAAGTGTGAGAAAACACCACCAACCACTGAACTCTGACCTCTGGTGCCATGGCACTCTATACTAGGTGTACTAATCTGTGACTTAGTAGAGATTTATTAGCTTTATTTATGTTAAGGTACATGTTTAACACTTTGCTTTCATGTATTACCCTTAACCTTTCGTGTTTAATCCAATTTGGTTATAACATATGAGATAGCTTTCTATCATGAGAACATATTTTTCTATTGATATACTCTGAAATCTAACAAAGATACGTAGAATAGGAGGTCTTTTACATGGTTTTGATATGTGTGGATTTCAGCTATTACACATTAATTAATAATACTAGGCCCGCAATAACACAGTTCATATCTTACTCGGCATGCTCTATGGTTGGAGAAGGCAGTGGCACCCCACTCCAGTACTCTTGCTGGAAAATCCCACGGACAGAGGAGCCTGGTGAGCTGCAGTCCATAGTGTCGCTAAGAGTCGGACACGACTGAGCGACTTCACTTTCACTTTTCACTTTCATACATTGGAGAAGGAAATGGCAACCCACTCCAGTGTTCTTGCCTGGAGAATCCCAGGGACGGCGGAGCCTGGTGGGCTGCCATTTATGGGGTCGCACAGAGTAGGACATGACTGAAGCGACTTAGCAGCAGCAGCAGCAAGTGCATGAAGTACAAACTTTGTTCCTAACACTTCAGTGCACCAATCACTATGTAAATAACAGATGGACATCACGATCCATGACTAATCACATCACTTCCTCCAAAGCCTGTATGGTCACCTCGCGTCTGTTATTCAGTTCACCCAGATTTGTTTGTTATCACAGAGATAGCAAAGTGTGCAGTTGCCCTGCTTCCTTGTCTCGCAGAGATAAACCTCTGTGACATTTTACAGAAATGGTTAACCAAAAGAGGGAATTGATCAACAATGGGGAAAGCGCAGCCAAGTACCAAAAGAGATAATGCTGGAAGTAAAATCTGAATCCAGTGTGAATGGAATTATAGGAGAAATAACAGACTGTGGTGATATTGGCATTGCTGCAGTGTGAGCCCTTCTCCATGTGCAGCCAGAGGCACCTAGTGAACAAACTAATGACATTAAAGAGGAAAGTGGTTGTGATGAAAGGGTGATGATGTCCCAGAGGAAGTGAATCCAGGAAAAGACGTCATATTAAAAAAGCTCTTGGAGACATTTCACAACAGCGAACATGCAAGGGATAAAATGTTGGAAGCTGATCCAAACTTAGAAAGAAATGACAATTTTGCCAATGCATGGAAAAGATTTATAGCAAGTTATATGATAAGACTATAAGTACAGTTGAAACTACTCTTGATGTGGCTTTCACAAAGAAATAAAATACTTTAATCCTCAATATTTCTAATGCTTTATAGTTTACAGACTGTCAGTATTTACTACTTTTTTCTTTTTCCTATACATTTAAGAGGAGACTTAAGAGGATTTTTAATGTTTTCAGAGAAAATTTTAAATGTCTTGGAATAATCATGATATTTCTGATTGATTAAGATCACTTGGTACGGCTTCAGCTTGCATAGTCATTTTTACATTCTACACTGAAGCAAGGTGAGATCTGTCTGTACTTAATTATCTTGTGCAAATTAGTACTTAAATATAATCTGTCCCCATTTTTTGTATCTCGACTTCTCAACTGAATTTGAAACTGCTTAATTTCAGATATAAGGCAAGCCCTCTTACCTCTACATTGCCTATTCCACCTAGCATAGCACTGAATATTTGGTAACTGCTTAAATAGCACTTATTGGTTTACTAAATAGCTACTCTTAGGGTGAACGAATGAGAGCGATTTTATAAAATGTAAAGCCATAATAATAAATATTATTCCTCTCATGAGAGTGTAAGATTTACCCATTTCCACTGTTAGAATAACAAAGTATGGTTCCCAAGATTGTATGGTCCTAGCTCACAGGTACAGTATTCTTTTGAATGATGGTCTATGGATTTGCTTTGTATATGATCTGTATAAAATCCCACAGGTAGCCCTGATATTTATCCCTAGCACCTAGAACAATGCCTACCTTACCAAAGGCACATGACAAACATTTATTATATGAATGTAATTAGTAATAATCACTAGGACTGTGCATAGCACACTACTTTGTACCAGATGTTTTATACATATTATCTTGCATTATCCTTACCAATCCTACGGTCACCATTTTATAGATGAAAAAAACTTGGCTCAGAGAGATTATGTGACTCACCCAGCAAGGGTCTACTAACTAGAGTTGGAATGCAAATATAGGGCTGTTTGATACTAATTCCACTACACTAATAATATAGTGACATTAGTGACATCAAATGATGTGAAAATGGATTAGAGAGAAAGAGATGATGCAATTTAAAATCTCTTCAAATTCATTTCCTTTTATCCCAGGCCTATTTTGACAAGGGGAGAACTTATCATCAAATTTATTTTTGCACAATTTTCTATTTATAATTTCCCTTGTGACATTCCTTTTCTAAAAATCAATTTTTAAAAAGAAACACAAAATTTTCCTACAATATTAGCTTAAAGCAGAAATGATTATTTAGAACAGTCTCTATGTCAGTTTATGAAGCTCTCAGTTTATGTGTGTGTGTGTCTATGTCTGTAACACCTTATACCTTTTCAAACATGAACAAAAGTTCATGTTTTAGAAAGTCATTTCAGACTTCCCTGGTGGTCCAGTGGCTAAGATTCTGAGGTTCCAAGGCAGGTGGCCTGAGTTCAATCTCTGGACTCCCTGCCTAGGGAACTAGATCCCACATGCTAAATTCTGCATCCTGCAACTTAAAAAAAAGATGCTGCAATGAAGATTGAAGACCCTGTGTGCTGTAACTAAGACTAGTGCAGCCATATAAATTAAAAAAAAATTTTTTTTAATCACTTCGTTTTCTGCTTTGATACTTTCCTACACAAACACTTAATAGGTACTTCATGGCTAATAAACTAGCAATTGCCAGAGAAGATGCATCACTGCAGCAGCACACACTACATAAATTTCTATTAATTTGTCATTCTAGTAGCGGCACCTCAGATCAACCACAGCAGGCTCTTCATGGGAAGGGTCAGGAGGCACATGAAATCTGAAGAGGCCATCATGGGCCATCAGAGACTGTGATAAACCTGGGCAAACCCACTATTGGTGGAGGGTTGTTATCACTGTCAACCCAGCAAACGTCCCTGCTTCAAACCTGAGTTAGTCTGAATTCACTGTTGAACAGAATACGGGTTACTATCTAATTTCTCTCCATCCCCTCTCTGTATTTGTCTTTCTCTTTTTCCTGCTTTCTCTCCCTGATGGTATCCACCTGCTGCTCCATCCGTTTTCTCTCCCTAGGATTCTTTGCTAAAACTGCTTTTTAAAATTAAGCTTTTGTTCTTTGGTATTTTTCCTACTTTTAGATTTCTTACTGTGTACCTTACAGTGCTCTTTCCTGGCCATTTACTTTGTCTTCCTTCAAATCTTCACAGTTGTCTTCTCTCTTTAAACTAGCTCTGTTGCCTGAGCATTTAGTAAATGCTCTATTAGGGTAGTAGCTTGTGCTGAGGACCAGAAACAAACAGTTCTATTGGTGGTGGCCAGTTAGTGGGACTTTCCCATCAATATTCTCTCTCAAATATCTCACTCTTCCTGGGACTTAAACTATATCCCCTCTGTAGAGACTCATTCATGGGGCATGACTATGTGCTAAGCCTATAGATATGATTGTAAACAGAGCAAATAATTTCCTATCTTCACTGAGCTTTCATTTTAGTGGGGATGACATTGAACAAAACATCAGCTCAGTTCAGTTCAATTGCTCAGTTGTATCCAACTCTTTGCAACCCCATGGACTGCAGCACACCCAGGCCTCCTTGTCCATCACCAACTCCAGGATAAACAATATAGATTTTGGTAGATAAGTGCAATCATAGAGGAGGAAAAACTCTTCCTTATGATCTGTAGCTTGGACCTGTCTGACAAATGACAGATTAAGTAGCAGAAAAGCATACACACTTTATCTGATGTTCATATTTTTATATGGTATGGGGGCTTTAAAGAGGAAAGAGAAAACCCTAAAGGGAAAACCCTAAAGAAGCAGTGAGACACGGGGGCTTATACACCATTTTAACAAAGAGTGATAAATTGTGGAAAAGTAACGTGAAAAGGAAAGGGTTTAGGTTTCTAGAGGTAGTAAATTGTGAAAATGTGACTAGGAAAAATATGAGAGGACCTAATGGAAGGGAAAGTTTATTACAATAAGATTTATTTATGCAGATTCATCTTGGTATCAATTCATCTCCAGATAAGAATGTTTTATTTTTTCTGATACCAAGGGGGCATTTTTTTCACTGGAAATTTATGCCATGCTTTTAGGTAGAAAGGGTTAAGAGCAGAGAGCCCTTGCTGCATCTGCTGTTTCTCAATTGTCTTCAGCTCAAAATAATAAATACACCAAAGCAGTGTATTTGGAGGTGCATGCTCTGAATCTCCATGAAGGCAATAAACTGGGTACTGTGATGGGGTAGAGATGCATTGCTTCAGATAGGGTGGTTACAGAAGGTTTTTCCTAGGAATTGACATTTGCTCTGAGAACTGAAAGCTGATATATTGGATAGTCAAGTGAAGATTCCAAGAAAGAAGTTTGCAGATAGAGGGAACAGCATCGCTGCCCTATGGCAGCAAAGAGCCACAGAGACAGCCCTGCTAAAGAACAGAAAGGTAGCCAGAGGGGCAGAGGAAGGTGAGCAAGGGTGAACATGGAGGAGATGAGGTCAGGGAATCATCAGGGGCTGGATCCTATGAGGCCTTTCAGAGCCATGGGAAGGAATTTTGATTGGCTTGGACAAGGTGGTAGCAGTAGCAACGGAAAAGTATATAGTTATAGAATACATTTTGGAGGACATGCTGATGAGGTAGACATATATGGGATAAGGAGGAATGAAAAATGACACTTGAGATTTTGGCTTGACCACTACTATGGTGTGTTTACTGAGATAGGAAGGATCAGGGAAGCAAGTGTTTGTGGAAGAGGAATGAACAGTTCTGTTTGTACATGTTCAGTGTGAGTGGCCTATTAGATATCCCAGGGGAGCTGTGTAAAGCTTGGAGTTCAGCAGAGGTCAACATCGCTTGCCCTTAAGTTTGGCAGAAATTTTACCAAGCAAATAGTTTAAGAGAAATAACAATATGTCTATACTAAAGTTAGAATTATCGATATATCTTCTTTTATTAATGTTTGAGTCAATTCCCTTATTTTGGAAAGCAAATGACTGGTGACAACAGGTTAATGCAACAGTAGGGCACTTTGGACATTTGCTGTTAAATCAGTGTAGATAGTATTTTTCAGAGCAGGATTCTTAAAGTATGCACCTGGGAATGTTCCAAACAAGTGCCCAGTGTATTCTGATGTTTGACTAGATTTAAAACCCAACTCCATCATTTACTAACCTTATGGCTGTGGCAAGTTATTAAAGTTTCCACAGCCCTGTTTTCTTGTGTGGAAATGGAGATAATATTGACCTCAGAGTGTAGATTTCATCAATGGCCTCTTTAGTCTTATGTGGACATTATGCAAAAGGAGACAAGAGATCAGTGAAAGTTATATTTGTCTATGTACCTACCCATCACTTCCTCCACTTTGAGATGCATGAAGACAGTGAGGCCTGCTGGCAACCTGGAGTGGATGATCATTTAATAAACTCAGGAGGGTGTGGCATCGATCTGAGTCTTAGTCTGGGGCTATTAAGATGTTCCTTGAGAAAAAGACTACATGCTTGTTATTCCAACTGATTCCACTAAGGCAGTGGTTCTCAAATTTAAATGTAAATCAAATCCCTGGAGGGCTTGTTAAAGCACAGATCACTGAGCCCCACTTCCAGAATCTTAAATTCAGTAGGTGTTGGATGAGGCCCAAGAATTTGCATTTCAACAGGTTTCCAGGTGATGGTGATGCTCTGAGAACCATACTGCCCCCCTGCATCCCAGAGAGCTAGGCTGTATGTATGACTGTGACCTCATATTCTGTATCTGGTACAGGCAGGAGTTATCTATCTCAGCAACAATGTTGACAACACACATAAAACAATTGTTACCGATTCCAAGTTTGGTCTGCTTACTGCAAGACAGGCCAATTAACCTAAGGCTAGGTGTTGAGGCATCCTAAAAGATGATGCTATAAAAGTGCTGCACTCGATATACTAGCAAATTTGGAAAACTCAGCAGTGGTCATGGGACTGGAAAAGGTCAGTTTTCATTCCAATCCCAAAGAAAGGCAATGCCAAAGAATGTCCAAATTACCATACAATTGCACTCATCTCACATGCTAGCAAAGTAATGTTCAAAATTCTCCAAGTTAGGTTTCAATAGTACGTGAACTGAAAACTTTCAGATGTTCAAGCTGGATTTATTTAGAAAAGGCAGAGGAACCAGAGCTCAAACTGCCAACATTTGTTGGATCATAGAAAAAACAAGAGAATTCCAGAAAGACATCTACTTCTGCTTCACTGGCTACGCTAAAGCCTTTGACTGTGTGGATCACAATAAACTGTGGAAAATTCTTCAAGAGATGACAATACCAGACCACCTTACCTGCCTCCTGAGAAATCTGTATGCAGGTCAACAAGCAACAGTTAGAATCGAACATGGAACAATGGACTGGTTCCAAATAGGAAAAGGAGTACGTCAAGGCTGCATATTGTCACCTTATTTAACTTCTATGCAGAGTACATCATGAGAAATGCTGGACTGGAGAAAGCACAAGCTGGAATCAAGATTGCCAGGAGAAATATCAATAATTTCAGATATGCAGATGACACTACCTTTATGGCAGAAAGTGAAGAGGAACTAAAGAGCCTCTTGATGAAAGTGAAAGAGAAGAGTGAAAAAGCTGGGTTAAAACTCAACATTAAAAACACTAAGAGCATGGCATCTGGTCCCATCACTTTACGGCAAATAGATGGGGAAACAATGGAAACACTGACAGACTTTATTTTGGGGGGCTCCAAAATCACTGCAGATGGTTACTGCAACCATGAAATAAAAAGACTCTTGCTCTTTGGGAGAAAAACTATGACAAACCTAGACAACATATTAAAAAGCAGAGACATTCTTTTGCCAACAAAGTTCCATCTAGTCAAAGCTATGGTTTTTCCATTAGTCATGTATGGATGTGAGAGTTGGATTATAAAGAAAGCTGAGTGCTGAAGAATTGATGCTTTTGAACTGTGATGTTAGAGAAGACTCTTGAGAGTTCCTTCAACTGCAAGGAGATCCAACCAGTCCATATTAAAGGAAATCAGTCCTGAATATTCATTGGAAGGACTGATTATGAAGCTGAAGCTCCAATACTTTGGCCACCTGACGCGAAGAACTGACTCATTTGAAAAGACCTTGATGCTGGGAAAGACTGAAGGCAGGAGGAGAGGGGATGAGAGGATGAGATGCTTGGATGGCCTCACTGACTCGATGAACAAGAGTCTGAGCAAGCTCTGGGAACTGGTGGTGGACAGGGAAGTCTGGCATGCTGCAGTCCATGGGGTCACAAAGAGTCGGACACAACTGAGCAACTGAACTGAACTGAACTGATCCTGGATCTTGCTGTCAGAGCCTATATTGTTCTCACTGGAGGTTTTCTTGATGTCTGACTGGCACCTAAATCTCCTGTCTCGTTGTGCCACAATCTCCTTGACTTGTATTACTCCTCCCACATCCGACTTGTGTTCTGTCTGCCTTCTGGAATGAATGTCTCTTCAATTAGGTCAAGGTACATTATACTGCAATAACATGAAATCCTGATAGTCTAGTGGTTTGCTACAACAAAAGTTGCTTTTTGATTTAATTTCTCATTAACGTTCTATTCCATGTCACTTTTATTTTGGGACTTGGACTGAAGTAGTAATCACTACCTGTGACACACTGGTCATTTTAGAGCAGAGAGAAGAGCAATGGCAGAACTATGCAATCGCTTTTAAAAGTCACGTGTCCCTTCTACTCATATTTCCTTAGTCAAAGCAAGTCAGAAAGCCAAGCCTAATAGTGGTGTGTGGAAAATATAATCATCTTTTAGTATAATTCCTTCTATAATATAATATTTCCCTGTTGGGAGGGGCTAGCAAGGTGGAGCTGGACCTGTGTTTGTTTTTGCAAACTGATACAAATTAAATTCTAATTTTATGGACATGTAGGAGATCCAAGTTAGCAGTGATCTACTCCACCCTTCTTCCTTTTTATTTTTGCAGCCTCCCTGTTTTCACTGGCCATTTTACTCATTTTCTTTCCATCCTTCAAGCCATAATCAGCTTCTTTGGACTCCACAAAAGATCCTAAGCTATCTTTGGTTGAGAGGTTGAGAAAAGGAAGAAAGAAATGAAACAGGAGAAAGAGGAAAGGAAACTACCTTATTTAAGAAGCTTAAACCAATGTACTTTCATAGATTTAAACAAAACTATGCTCCATAGCAAAATTGCATCTGTCCAGCATGGTACAGGCTAATGACATTATCAGTTGTCAGTGGCCATTTTTTAGTCACTGCCATGTTTGCTGTGATCGTGCATAGATGTGGGGGTACTTTATGAACCCTCTTGACTCTGTCTTGTCCAGGGAGTACAAAGACCATGGGACTGTTGGAAGAGCTGGTAAGAAGACGCAAATAGCTGTGATGGAAACCAAAATAGAGAGAATAAACATTTTAAATGAGGAGAAAATGATGAGAGTTGCATGTGTGTAAGGGATGAGTTGTTTCCCAGAAGGAATAGTTCTGAAGGACAAAGAGAATCAGGCAGCAATTGAAGAACTGGGCTTTTGCAATCAAGGGTAATCAGCAAGAGATGAGGCACAGTGATTAACAAAATGGAAAGCCTTGCCCACAGAGATAGATGATCAGAATCAACACAGATGTCCTTTAGCCTGTGTTAATTCAGGAGAAGGCCAAGAGTTTGTTTGAGAACTTAAAGGCTAAATATGTTTGTGGTAGACCAAGGCCGGTCCTGCCTACAAAATAAGTGGAAAACTCCTACACCCTGCCGCCCAGGTGTAGATAAGGAGCAACTGCCCCAGGCTGGGCACAGCAAGCATTTCAAGGTCTGGAATCTGGACATAAGCCTGCATGAAATGACTTACTGAGTAACTACATTTTTGCCTTATATGGCAGCATAAATTGTTTCTGGTTGCTAACGTGTCTGGAGGTATGAAAGATATTGAGCCCACACCTCTGGGCTCCCCTAACCTCCCAGACATCTCAGTCTCTTCAGGCTGCCAAGATGAACAAATTTATGATGACTCTGTGAAAAACAAAGGAGGCAATAGACAGCTGCATCTGCCTTACCTCATGTCTATCCTTTGCACTGCTTACATCCTGCTTTGGAAGTAAATCAAAGTGTAGCATCTTTGAACTGAGCTCAGTGTCACTCTCTCCCGTTCTCTCACCTAAACCAGGCTCCACTTTCTGACTCCCCGTGAGGTGAAAGTACTGCTAAGGAAGCTCCTGTTAATAGCCACGAGTGGCCCATTAGTTTAAGGCCGGGCCACATCTGCACTGTCAAATCACTAGGTAAGTGCAGATATTATATCTGCAGAGGTCAAAGGATTACTGCCTTGAAAGGTTTTCAAGGATCTATTCTGGTGGAGAAAATGCCCAGTAGCACACATGTGTCAGGAGAGACAAGACAAGTGATTTAAGTTTTGAGAACCGTCTAACTCCTATTAGATAGAAATATGCTTATTTATTACAAGCTTAAATTCTCAGTCACATTAGACAGTGGCAATGGGGCCCTAATCCCACCTGGTTGGCATCTCCTTTTCCCTCTTAAAGTCTCTTCCCAGGCACCTTTACAAACCCCAGGCTCCTTTCAACATGATATGAACAGCACTGTCCGACTTTATTCAATATTAGTAAGTTATAGTACAAACTGGGCCATTTTTAACCAAACTGTTGGTAATGATGCCAAACCATAGACCTAACTTGGGACCCTCATGGGAAAACTGGGATTACAGTCACCCTGTAGATGTCCTAATTCCAGTATCTGCCTGCTGAGGCTCCTTCTGAAGAGACCCTGTTCTGTCCACAACCCCTGCTGGAGAGGCAGCCCCAGGCTCATCAGACTGACCCTAAGCCACAAGACTGAATTCTAGTTGAGCATGTGACCCAAGGCTGGTAAACAACCCTAGGCTAGTGACTCTGGGAGACCTTGAGGCTTGGCTGGACACGACAAGCCTGGTCAAATGGATTCTCTCCTTCATAAATCAGAAATACTGGCCAAAAGAAGCTGAGGGGGTGTGATGATTCTATTTTTTCTGCCTCCACACTGTTAACATGGAGAACAAGCATTGCCATTGTCAGTAAGTAACATCTGTCATTACACTGCAACAATTCTCAACTGCTTAGGGAGTGGAGCAGGGAAGTGGTAATGTAAAAGTCTCCAGCAGTATCTGCTAAAATCACAAATGTATACATCCTTGACCGAGTAATTTCAAGTAAGCCTAGAAATTTATCGGATATCCTTGCACATTTGCAAAGTGATATAGGTAGATGTCATTCACTGTGCGCATGTATATGTGTGCATGCTAAGTTGTGTCCAACTCTTTGCGACCCCATAGACTGTAGACTGCCAGGCTCCTTTATCCATGGGATTTCCCAGGCAAGAATACTAGTGTGGGTTGCCATTTCATTCTCTAGAGGAGCTTCCCAACCCAGGGATTGAACTCATGTTTCCTGCATTGTAGGCAAATTCTTTTACCATTGAGCTACTGGGGAAGCCCTGGCATTTTATAATAGGTGCCAAACATATTAACAGTTTATGGAAATATATGAAAGACACAGGAATACCTTTGATTTCACCAGATTTTCATAAAGATTAATACTGATTCAATGAATCCCCTCCCCAAACCATTTTGTTTTCAATGCCTGAGGTTATATAGCTGAACTTTTTATATTATTCCTTTTGCTTAAACCTGCTTTCACAGTGAGGGTTTCCCAGGTGGCTCAGTGGTAAAGAATCCGCTTGCCAAGCACGAGACACAGGTTTGATCCCTGGGTCAGGAAGATTCCCTGGAGATGGAAATGGCAACCCACTCCAGTATTCCTGCCTGGGAAATCTCATGGACAGAGGAGTTTGGCAGGCTACAGTCCATAGGGTCACAATGAGTCAGATTTTAGCACTTAAAATACCACCACTACCACTTATGCAGTGAACAGAATTATCACCATACAGAAAAACATGGAGAGTCTGTCCTCCACAGCCAAGAAGAAAATGCATTGAGGATTTAACAACTATTGTACATATTTTATTTGTTCTCTTAGTGACTTAAAGCAATGTCAAGAAGACTATGCTTTTAGGCTGGTGTGTACTCTTTAATATTTCAAGTAGCGTTTGTAATGCTCAACAGTTTTTAAAATGGACTATGAACATATCAGAGTACAATTATAACTGGAACAACTTCTTGGGAAGTTGCTTTGCTTATACAAGAAATGGTTCAAATATGATAGAGTACAGTTGCTTAATTACTCTGTTTTCATTTTTTATGAAATGCTTCTCTCTGGTTTATGATATTGTGATGTAACTTTACCATTAGCCTCTACACAAACACACACATATCCCAACTACTTATCACACTTCTAAGATAATTTTTCCCCTGAGTAAGATAAGACTTAAATGTTGAAAGAGGAGGGAATTTATGGGCTCTCTGCTAGAATTAGAGATATTTGTTGTGGAAATGGTTTTAGAGAATATTTGTCTAAAACTTTTATTTTGTAGACAATGAAAAATGAGACCCCAGGAGGCAAAATTACATGCCCAATGTCACACAGATGGTCAGAGAGGCAGGATTGGAATCCATTTCTTCTGACTTTCAGGTTGAGATTTGGTAGACTGATCAGAAGGAGCAAACCTTTAAACAATTCGTGTAAAGGTGCTACTTGGAACCCATGTTCCCTTGTTCCTGGTGACTTTCTGCCCCCTCCTGTTTCCTTATCAGTACTTTTGGTTGAAATGTACAGCCTAGACGCTTCTCTGTCTTTCACCTCCTTTGCAGCCTTTCTTTTATCCTTCCCCAACTCCACTCCAGTTCTTATGTGTACTGCTGCTCCTTCCTAGTGTGCAAGGATTTTACAAATCTGCTCAAAATTCAAAGGAAGTCACTGAGAGAAGCATTATATAATACAGAAGACTAATGGTTTAAAATGTAGACAGCAATGGAAGAGAGGTTTTTATTTGTTGATTACATTAATTCAGTGAATAATCTTGGTTGGAAGATGGGAAAGCTTAGTAGCATGGTTTTCAGCCTTTGAATAGACGCTTACTCCTTGGAAGAAAAGTTATGACCAACCTAGATAGTATATTCAAAAGCAGAAACATTACTTTGCCGACTAAGGTCTGTCTAGTCAAGGCTATGGTTTTTCCTGTGGTCATGTATGGATGTGAGAGTTGGACTGTGAAGAAGGCTGAGTCCCAAAGAATTGATGCTTCTGAACTGTGGTGTTGGAGAAGACTCTTGAGAGTCCCTTGGACTGCAAGGAGATCCAACCAGTCCATTCTGAAGGAGATCAGCCCTGGGATTTCTTTGGAAGGAATGATACTAAAGCTGAAGCTCCAGTACTTTGGCCACCTCATGCAAAGAGCTGACTCATTGGAAAAGACTCTGATGCTGGGAAGATTGGGGGCAGGAGGAGAAGGGGACGACAGAGGAGGAGATGGTTGGATGGCATCACGGACTCAATGAACGCGAGTCTGAGTGAACTCCAGGAGTTGGTGATGGACAGGGAGGCCTGGCGTGCTGCGATTCATGGGGTTGCAAAGAATCAGACATGACTGAGCGACTGAACTGAACTGAACTGAGTGCACTATGTGGAGAAGGAAATGGCAACCCACTCCAGTGTCCTTGCCTGGAGAATCCCAGGGACGGGGGAGCCTGGTGGGCTGCTGACTCTGGGGTCGCACAGAGTCGGACACGACTGAAGCGACGCAGCAGCAGCAGCAGCAGCAGCAGCAGCAGCAGCAGCAGCAGCAGCAGCAGCAGTGCACTATGAGGAGAAGGCAGTGGCACCCCACTCCAGTACTCTTGCCTGGAAAATCCCACGGATGGAAGAGCCTGGTGGGCTGCAGTCCATGGGGTCGAGGAGAGTCAGACACGACTGAGAGACTTCACTTTCACTTTTCACTTTCACGAATTGGAGAAGGAAATGGCAACCCACTCCAGTGTTCTTGCCTGGAGAATCCCAGGGACGGGGGAGCCTGGTGGGCTGCCGTCTATGGGGTTGCACAGAGTTGGACATGAATGAAGCAACTTAGCAGCAGCCGTCCACTATGAATCATCAAAACTTAAAACCACCTTTGTATAAAATGAAGCTTAAAATCCATAGGAAAAATAAGAACTATGATTTAAAAGATTGCCCTTTAAGCCTATAAAACAACTAACATTTTTAGAGTTCTTTACAGTTTATAAAGCACTTACACATTCCTTTTCCTCTTTGGGCTTCAAACAATCAGGTGAGCTCAGTAAGACAATCTGTGTTGTTATCTAGAGGAAAAACAGAGATTCAAAGTTAGACAGATTTACCCAGGGGAGACTCAAATCTTAGTCTTCTAATTCTATAAATCCCATGTTCCTATCATCTCACTGTTCTGTCTCTCAAAAAGTCCAACCACAAACCCTCACAATTTAGAAACTGAGGAAATTGGACCAAATCTGTTTAGAAGGTATGATGGTTAATTTAATGTACCATCTGCAACAGGTCCAGGCTGCTGTGCAAGGTGCTCTGCTGTTTGGGCCAAATGATCCTGGAAGGTTATATGGATAATAGTTTAAGGTACTCTTCCCTGGTTGCTGTGGCAGATGAGATCAGAGCACAAGGCACAGATATGCATGCTGGAGAGAAACTGGTTGGTTTGAGATGGTATAAATATGAGAGTATGCGCTCATTTACTTACTCATTTTTATGAAATGCTTCTCTCTTGCCTACATACTGACAGAGATTTTACTGATGAGAGGGCTGATATCTGACAGAGAGCTGCCTCATTTAAAACCCCAGTATGAAACTTCTCTTCCTGCTCACAAGATCGAAAAAGGCCTCCTTCTGCTCTATTTGTCTTTGGGCCTGAAGGAGCAAAGAACATTCCCTTCAGGACAGCACAGTCCTAAAGAAGGGGAAGTGCTGGGCTACTCATGAGCTATTACTCTTTCCTAACACAGATGTCGAGAGAAGAGCCAGGATTATTACATTTATTGAGCTCCCACCACACAGAAGGAGACATCAGGAGTGGAAAGACATGTTCCTCCTTACTAAAGTTCGGGAAGATTTCAAGACTTACTGTAGGTGAAATACTTAGGGCCTGGTCCAGAGTCAGTACTTGACCCATGCAAGTTGTGCCAATTAGAAATTCACAGACTCATTTCTGATTCCAGCTCCTCCATTAACTGTGTGTTTTAAGGCAAGAAGCCGCATCTGTCTGGTTCACTGTTGAATGCCCAGAACCAAGATTGGTGCCTTGTACAGCACCTGTAATAATAATAACAATAATTAAAAAAATAAATTATCCTCTTGGAATTTATTTCCTCATCCATAGAATGAGGAATTTGATGTCTTGATGATACTTAAGTTTCTTTTTGCTCTATCGATCTAATTCTATAAGAGGGAGTTGCAGCAAATCTAATACACCTATTTTGTTTGTTTTAAAAAATATATAAAAGGATTTGCTGCCGGCATCTATTCTGTGTATATTGAATCCCAATATTTTAAAACAGCAAACTCACTTAGAATAGCAATATATGTATAATTCTTTAATAATGTTGGGGTTAATTAATTTTACTCTACCCTAAAATATCCCAATTTTAGTAATAGTGCCAGTATTTTCTATTATTCTTTATAATTTTTCAAAAAACTTACATTTGGGGTACTAAAAATCTTAACCCTATTAGTAAGTGTCCACAGCTATGCTATTATAAAACCTTCTCACTTTAAAAGTTTAGGATTTTATGGAACAAATCCAATGTTGCCAAGCATTCAGATAATTGTTTTAGAAAATAATCTCTTCCTTGCTCACCAAGCCAAAAACAAAACCATCCTCCAATTGTTACCATGTGAGAGATGAGAAAATAGGCTCAGGTAGTAATCTTGACCTTCTGAGCCACGAGGGAAGCCCTAGTAATATGACCAGGGCACAAAGTCAGTAAGTGGCTGAATCTAGTTCTGAGATTTTTAAGGTGGCTTTGTATTTTATTAGTATCTTATCAAGCAACTGGTACTTATAATCATGTGCCCCCATTGTCCACTACACCGCTGGAAATTTAACATGGTCTGGAAGAGAACACGCACTGAACACAGTAGAATTTAGAAATTTTCCATTAGAAAATATAAAGTTTCTTATTTACGTGTGGATAGATTTGCCAACAAGGACAAATATCATAAATCTAAACCTGAAATAATCACATTGTTAACTGGCTATACCCCGATACAAAATAAAATGATGGCACTAAAAAAAAATGTTTTTTAATTAAAAATAAAGTGAACTGCCTCAAAAGGCAGTGAAAAATATCACAGTAGGTGACTGAATTCAGCAACTTAAAAAACAAAGTTTCTTCAAGACTCAGATCTCCTTTCTGCCCTGCTGTTTCAGTTTGGAGTCTAAGACTATCTATCTACGTTGTGTCTGACTTATTTTCCTGTCAGACAGGAACTGGAATTTGAACTTTGCTCTCCAAAAGCCAAAGGCCAACTAATTTAGAAGGAGACTCTCAAAATCAATGATGGTTTCTTCTAGTTTCATTAGTTTTGTCTAAAGTGATTAAAGGATTTGATTCCCAGATAGCCATGAAACTTACTGCTATTTTTACAAATCACATTAATTTCTATACTTAATTCTGATCACTTGTGGCATTCCTGAGGCAAGTCTGGATTCATGCAGCATTCCAACCGCAGTGCCTTTTCAAGTTTCCAAAAAATCCTGTGCCAGTGAGTGATGATACCTTTATTGTAGTAGCCCCAAGGTGTGGAAGTTGTTTCCTGTGGCCTAGACTCAGCCCAACCCCTCCACTTGTTGAAACATCTGCAAATACTTTGTTCATTTCAGAGGCATCTGACCACAGCTAGCCTTCCATCTGGATTGCTTCCTCTTTCCTGATTGCTCACATAAAGCATCAATAATCTGGGAAGACACTCAGCAAGAGAGAAACTAGGCGGGCCTAGGGATTAGATTGAAGTGCTTGGAAGTTAGTTCTTAGGAGTTTTCTCTCATACTCATTCATTAATTGATTCATTCAATCATCACCATTTATTGGGTGATACTAGTGGTGCAAATATCAACAAGGAGCAGTCTCTGTCCTGAAACAGGAGACAATATTACATGCTACATTTATTGTCTCAAGTAAGGAATTATATTAATCAGTTTATAATAATAAACTGTATTTACTAGGTCTCTTCTATCTGTAAAGTTCCACAATTGCTTTTATTCTTATCTTCAGTAGGTATAAGGTTTATAGAATCTTTTATCTGTTTGCCCACTTTGAAACTATATAAAACTGAAAGCAATACTCTCTAAAGGGTTTTGTAAATAATCATTAAATAATTTAAGAAATATCCCAGGAATTTTTACTTGATATGTGAAATGATAAATTGTGTTCCTCTGAGTAATCACATTCCTTAATATGTTGCATTTGCCTTAACATTTCTATATGTGAAAACTATTAATATAAAACTATCTGCTTAACTATTATTAGAAAGACTATATTTTAAAAGATTTTAATGCAGTTGGGTTATTTTTATGCTCTTACGTGTTTTAAAAACATAAAATTCCATGTTTTAAAAATATATCTATATTGTGCACACATTTGCACATTTTATTACGTTTTTTATAATCAAACCATACAAAGATCTAATTAAGTCATCCCAGGAGTTGCTGAGCAATAATTATACCTTCAAAGTACCAGAAGATTTAAGGCGTATACAGGGCGGGACCCATCCACCCAAGATTTCAAAACCACAAGGTTCTTCAGGTCCTGTTGGGGCTTATCTATTTGCACGTCTTCCCTTGCAGGAGTTTGGACTAATCAGGTCACTACATCTTGACTGTAGTCTCTACCATTCATTGTTTGCAACACAAGTACTGTCAACAGACCACAGGGAAGTTAGCAATGGATAATGAAAAGGCTAATAGCAAGGCTGTACCCAGGGTTCAGCAGGACAGATAGCCTATGTCAAATCATCTGATATCAAATCCAACAAATGAGCTCAGCCAAAAGGTTGAGCCACGTTGTCTGATGGCATTGTGTCCTCGGGTTGCAATGCAGTACTAAGCAAACTGTTGCACGTTGACAGTTCTTGCAGTTTGCTAAAATGGAAAAGTCAGGTTGTTTCTCCAGCACTGTTTCTGTTTTGCTGCAAAACATTTCCTACAGGGTTCATGCCTCAGCTAATCGTCTTTGATCCAGATATTAATTGGTCATCTTGGAAGCAGACAGGCCTTCCTAGGTGGCCTAGTGGTAGAGAATCTGCCTGCCAATGCAGGAGACAGGGGTTCAATCCCTGGATTGAGAGGATTCCCTGGAGAAGGGCATGGCAACCCACTCCAGTATTCTTGCCTGGAGAATCGCATGGACATGGGAGCCTGGTGGGCTCCAGGCCATAGGTTGCAGAGAGTCGGTCATGATTGAAGCGAGCTAGCACACATGGAAGCTGACAGGAGTTGGTTCATTTCTCCTTCCCATCCCCCAGTGCTCCCTGTCTGGAGACTCATAACAGAGTAGTGCTATTAAATATAGTATGAAAATACATGTCAAAGGGCAGATGAGAGCTAGGTGCCTGAGAACTTGCAATAACAGAGAGAGCCCCTGAGCCTTATGGTACTTTGTTCAAATTTTTTAAAAAGACACTACTTCCTGAGGAGGTGGGTGACATATATCTTAGCAGGTAGAGGATGAAGTTCAAAGCCTACCCACCTCCTCTGCCAGGCACCATTATGCAGTCAACAAACTGCACATGTATATGGTCGCCTGGCAGAAAGAGTATCAGAGCCTTCCAATCATAGATGAGAGCACTGAGAAAGATGAAGTCAACTTTGATATGAAGAATAATGGAAAACAGGCAGTACTGGGTGGTTCTGTCTTATGATTCTCTAAGTAGAAGAGGCTGTTTAAGTATGGTATCTGCCTTCTGATTCAACTTAAAACTATTTACCATTTTATGGTGACTCCTTTCCTCTCAGGAGATTTCTTCTAAAAGTTCAGATGAGGAGCAGGTTTTACATGTACGCAAAGATGTACATATTATATTCCTATTCCTAAGGTGGTCTGCATTTAAACAGAGGCAAAAACATTTAAAAACTGGTTACTGCTCTGTCCCCAACACCTAGAGCAATACCTGAAACACAGTAGGTCCCTTAATATGCTGATTAAATATATCTCTAATCCTAGACATTCAGTCACTGAGCATCAGGAAGCAAGAGGTATCTTGCTTTCAAGATTCCTCAGATCAAATTAGAAAGTCATCAAAATTAGTTTTCTCTTAGGCATGTCATAAGCCACAGGTCTCAACTCTCTTATAAAATAACATCACCACAAATACTACTCAAATGCCAATTATTTGAAACATCCCTTGAACATCACCAACAATAAAATGTCTATAAGCCAAACATTTTAAAAAAGGATGCAGCCTATATATAGTTCAGTGCTTGATAAGACTGTGAAAAGTGTGAAAGTGTTAGTCGCCCAGTCATGTTTGACTCTTTGTGAATCCATGGACTGAAGCCCACCAGGTTCTTCTGTTCATGGAATTCTCCTGGCAAGAATACTGGAGTGGGTTGCCATTCCCTTCTCTAGGGGATCTTCTGGACCCAGCGATAGAACCCAGTTCTCCAGCAATGCAAGCAGATTCGTGACTGTCAGAACCAACAGGGAAGCCCGCTTGATAGACAAGTACAAAAAAAAAAGTTGGTCGCAAAGATGCTTATAAACATTACTTTTTACTTTGTAATTTTATATATGGGGTTGCAGAATCACAGTGTATTATTTATAATTGAATGTATCACCTTCCATCAAAGATTTCAAAGCACCTTTGGTGAGTAGGTATAGTCCTCCCCACACATCTGGTGAAATAGGTATGCTATAAGCATTATTTTTATCAAACCAGGATCACACATGAGTCAATGTCAGGGCTGTATTACTCACTCAAGATACTTTAGTTTAGGGCTCTAACCCTCTGAGGACTGACTACACATTCATTCATTCATTCATTCATTCAAAACATTCATTTTATGCCCTTTGGGAGGCACTTAGGCTCAAGTCCCTATTTCCTCACTGAACTTGCATCATATGAACATTACAATATGTTAAAAAAAAACTGTCATAACATTAAAAATTTTTCTGCACATGATGATTAATCCTAATTGTTTCATAGAGACATACCTACCAGTGAGTCACATGTATACTGAGGAAATGACCGAAATACAAAAAAATTTAAAGATCACTTCTCTCTTATATATGGATGTTAATCATGTGTCTATAACATGAGGCCTTTTTTTTTTTTTAATGTTTGCCTGGTGCAACTAAATACTTGGCGATTTCTGTGTCTAATTATAAGTTTCCGCTGTGTGTTGTAGCTGAGTTGGTACAAGATGTTCAAAACCATGAAATGATGAATGTAATGGCTTCCTCGTGTCATGGTCTCAATTTTTTTTTTTTTCAGTTCATTTGTCCTTTTAGGTAATCATACTGTTTGTACTCTGACTCTCGTACTGAATCCACAATTATCGGTCTTGCCAGCCATGCCTCCAGACTTAACTGTATAAATTAAATGTGTATTCCTATGCATGCATATACAAGCCGTGTGCACTGCCTGTTGAACGAAGTAATGTAAGCAACTTAAAGGCACATTTTTTAAAAAAATAACCTTTGAGTTCCCGTGTTACAGTGGTTTTTAGACAGTTACCTACTGGGCAAAGTATAAGACAAGTGATTCACAGAGGTCATTATCAGTGTGCGCCTCGCAAATCGGTTTGATCGAGGAATCCAGCCCCCTAAGTGTGCAAGTTGCATTCTCCACGGTGTTCTTCTCTGGCTCCCCGCCCCCTAGAAGGGGCTGATTCACCCTCAGCTCTGCCGGAGCTAGCGTGCGGGGCGGGGCGGCCAGGCCACCGAGGCAGGGCGGGCGCGCAGCCGAAGTCGGGCTGCGTGACAGGCTGCACTTCCCAGCCCGATGCTGTGGTAACTGCCTGAGCTCATCGCCGCTCGTCACGACACGCGCTGCTTCGGTTGCACGCGGCGTAGCGTGAGAGGCGCCGGGGCTGCGCCCACCCCGGAGTCTGCGTGCGAATGCGCCCCACCGCCCCTCGGAGGCCCAGCCTGCCCGTCACCACGCCGCCGCCGTTCTCCGGCTGCAGGAAGACGGCCCTCGGACGTCAACAAATAACCTGACCTCCCAGGCGGTAGCCTTCGCTCTTTTCAGCCTCGGAGGACCCTGTCCCTCACCGCCCCCAGACACACAGCTGCCAACCCCCTCAGTGTGGGGAAAGCGCCAGGTCAACCGGGTCAGTCGCCTGGCAGCGCCACTTGCCTCCCGTGCGCCCCGAGTTCCCGGCAGAAAGGGCTGCGGTAGGGTACTGGGGGTGGAGGGCGCGGGACCTTCATCCCGGGGCACAACACCGGTAGGGCGCAAGGCCGCCAGGCTGCTGTGGTTGCCTGGGCAAGGCAGGCGGCGAGGAAGCGTCGGTGCCGCTCAGGAAGCCGAGAACTGTCCGCGGAGGCGACTCGTGACTTCTCGTCCGCGTTCCCCTTCGCCCTTGTCCCGCCGCCCGAGCTCTTTGCCTTACAACAGCGGAGCTGGGTACTTTTCGGCGTTAAAATGAGTGCATTAGTCGCTCGGGCTCAAGTTGGCGGCGGGTGCCGGGAGGAATCAAGGATTCCTCGCGGGATTAGGCGGCCGGCCCGGCACGCGAGGCGGACGCAGCGCCCGCCAGGAAGCCCGGGTTAGCGCGGAAGCGGGGAGCGCAGGCAGCGGGGGCGGGGCCGCGGGGTTGCGTGACCCGCCGCCCGGCGGCCGCACGCACTTCGTGCCCCGGGCAGCCCTCCCTGCCGGGCTCGTCGCCGCCGCCGCGAGGCGGGAGCGCAGGTGCAGGAGGGCGGTGCCGGGTTTCCACTTTTACAACCGCAGCGGGGAGGGGAGTCACGCTATATTTCTGGGACAGGGAGTGAGTTCACCCGGGAGGACACGGCGTCTCCTTGTTATCGGAACCTGGGTAACATTCAGTAATAAAACCCGCTCAGACAGGATGTATTAAACGAACTGGGAACCAGAGCTGCTCTGTCAATAAGCAGTCGTTCTGGGGAAGCTTTCCAAGGAAAGCTTTACATTTAGAGGCTCGGCACACAGGTGCGTTCGTGTGACATGCTTACACAGGAAGGAACCAGAGCGAGGACGGCGGCTTTGGGACGCAAGTTTTGTGCACTCTACACAAAAATTAATAACAGAGTCGTGATGCTGGGCAAACTATCATTCCTCCTAGAAGCGTTCTTGCCAGTGCTTTATTTTGCAAGAAGAGAGAGATGCCTGGTTTTAATGGCGTACAAACGGGAGAGGCCTCTTGCATGGTGACTCAAGAGTCCAAGGATATTTGAAAAAGAAAAAGAAAAAATAACTGACTTTACAGGGGACCACAATCCAACTTCCTTCTAAAGACCATGCAGGGGGGAAATGTTGTTTTCATTCAGATATGTTTATACAATTCAAATGTTTGTCAAAAATATTGACACCAAGACAGCTTAACATAAAACCACTTGGGTCGGCTGACAAAATTACATATTAGATTATTTAAAATTTCATTTGGTGGATCTACGCTCTTATTTCCCTGTTATTACCTTTGTGCCAGTGGTGCCTAGTTTCATACTCACTTTTGTTACACAAGAAGCACACCCTCATGTAAGGGGCTTCTCCGGGGTTAGGGTACCTACATAAACTCCCAGAAGGCTCTTTCAGAATACATATGTTCACCTTTCAACTTACTACATGTGGAAAGATAGCAAGATTCACTGTTTAATTTTAAAATATTCTCTCAGTTAACTCAGATTCTCACTTCTGTAAGTAAGAACATTTATTTGCCTAGCACTCTTCCTTTCTTCTGGGACAGAACTGCCCCTTCTCCTCGGATTCTTCTCTCTCTTCTCTTCTAGACGTGTAATTAGAAAGAGAGGTACCATCCTGTATAGCCTGGCCTCCCTGAGAACCACAGTTGGTCAGGAGACTGGTACCTGACTTCTCCTGGTTTCAGTGATTTGATCAAGGGATTGGGATATAACTCAAGGTGTGCTAAACAGTCATTTCCTGGAACTTTTCTAACTGGAGGTTGGGAATAAAAGTCTCATTTCCTCTTGGTTTCAAAATGGTTAGCCACCACTGCTCTGCCACCGACAAGAAACTGTAAAAGAGAAAGGAACCAACTTTGAGTAAGTGGTAGATTCAAAGGGTTGAGACTTTCTATGGCTTTTTAGAGTTCCCAGAGTTCTCAAAGCAGTCCTGTTTCTTGTTTTCTTGAAGCTTGGTTATTTAGCTCTACTGCTGATTCTGTGAGATACCTTTAATATCCTAATAGAATATACATTGATAGTAATATGGAAGATTATATATATATACACACTTAGAATGCTATTTGGAATCAGTTCAGTCGCTCAGTCATATCCGACTCTTTGCGACCCCATGAATCGCAGCCCGCCAGGCCTCCCTGTCCATCACCAACTCCTGAAGTTCACTCAGACTCATGTCCATCGAGTCAGTGATGCCATGCAGCCATCTCCTCCTCTGTCGTCCCCTTCTCCTCCTGCCCCCAATCCTTCCCAGCATCAGAGTCTTTTCCAATGAGTCAACTCTTCGCATGAGGTGGCCAAAGTACTGGAGTTTCAGCTTTAGCATCATTCCTTCCAAAGAAATCCCAGGGCTGATCTCCTTTAGAATGGACTGGTTGGATCTCCTTGCAGTCCTTGGGACTCTCAAGAGTCTTCTCCAGCACCACAGTTCAAAAGCATCAATTCTTCGGCGCTCTGCCTTCTTCACAGTCCAACTCTCACATCCATACATGACCACTGGAAAAACCATAGCCTTGACTAGATGGACCTTAGTCAGCAAAGTAATGTCTCTGCTTTTGAATATACTATCTAGGTTGGTCATAATTTTTCTTCCAAGGAGTGAGCATCTTTTAATTTCATGGCTGCAGTCACCATCTGCAGTGATTTTGGAGCCCCCCCCAAAAAAAGTCTGACACTGTTTTCACTGTTTCCCCATCTATTTGCCATGAAGTGATGGGACCGGATGCGATGATCTTCGTTTTCTGAATGTTGAGATTTAAGCAAACTTTTTCACTCTCCTCTTTCACTTTCATCAAGAGGCTCTTTAGTTCCTCTTCACTTTCTGCCATAAGGGTGGTATCATCTGCATATCTGAGGTTATTTTAAAAATTTATAATTCTATTTGTAACTTGCCTTTTTTCATAGAAAAAGGAATAGAATCCGTTGGGACATTCACCACCAATAAACTACATTATCATTTTTAACAGCTGCACATTCTTCTTGTTTGGTAAATAAATTTATTTCATTTTGATACCTCAGATTTTAAACATTAGAAGCAAGATTGTTATGAACCTTAAGTATTTGTGCTAATAAGGAAGAATTTTTCAGAAGCTTACAGCCGACTTCCTTTGGAGTCTGTTTGGTCAGAATTGGGTCATAGGCCCATTCCTGATTTAAATCACTGGTAAAGGGAAAGTGGTCAGTGGAATTGATCTAATCATTCCTGAAGTTGGGCTGATCTATGTGTGCTTAGGGGTAGAGGGTGCAGAGGGGAGGATGATGAAGTCTGGATTTCTGAACAAGAGGAAGAAGGGAGAATCAGGTGCCCACTATAATAGTTTTGAACATTTTAAGGTGTTTAAAACATAATGTAATAATTTTTCATGCTTAAAGCAGTGTTTAAGAGTGCTAATTGTGGGACTTCCCTGATGGTCCAGTGGTTAAGAATCTGCCTTCCAATGCAGGAGGTGTGGGTTTAACCCCTGCTTGGGGAACTAAGATGACACATGCCAAGCCTGCATTCTGTAACTAGAGAAAGCCTGCATGCTACAACAAAGACTGAACACAGCCAAAAACACACATTAAAAAAGAGTGCTAGTTTCTCTATACCCTTGCAAACCAGGGCTACTATGATTCATCTTTTTCACCTGTTTGATAGTGTTTGATTTTTTTATCAGTAGTTCATAAGAAAATACTTTTAAGATGATTCACAACTCCTGATTTAATGGCATTAAAATATCCTATTACTAGAGATGTAAAAAAAAAAGAGGAAAATTACTCCAACTTGAATCTTATAAATTCCATAGTTACCTGAAATTATAGGTGCAGAAACATGAACTTCATCTCTGTAAAGACAGAATGAAATCACTGCTGCCAATCACTTATCAAAACAAATATTAGATGCTTCATTAGAATCTATGGAAATCTCAGAAATAATAATTTCATTAAAAAAGCAAGTTCTTTAAAAAGTTTTTAGAGTGTATAAGGCAGTTATCAACTTTCAGTCTGATTTTATTGATATTTGTTATAGGCTAGATATTGGATGCTAAGGTTAAAGAACTGTCAGTACAATAATTTTGAGCATCAAATTCATTACAAAAGTATTAAATGAGTACTGTTAGAGCTTTATTCTTTTTGTGTTTTAAAATATATTCATGAAAATAATTCCTGTGGATGTAGTGTTTCAGCACTGTAACATACTGTACTGTTTATCTGAAAGAAGCTAAGAGAGCATATCTTAAAAGCACTCATCATAAGAAAAAAAAATTGTATCTATCTGTGGTGATGGATGTTAACTAGACTTATTGCCTTTATTTTACAATATAAACAAATATTGAATCATTTTGTTGGATACCTGGAACTAATGTATTTCAGTTATATCTCAATTAAAAATCAATATATTCATATGATAACTATTAACATATTTGGCACACAGTACATTTTTGGGTGAAGCTCTTATCAGTAATGAACAGGCCACAAGAGTACAGGTTTACAGTCATCAAAGGGTTCATTGTAGAGCTTGACTTTGAATATTTGAAAGTAGATGTTTATTTCTTCAAGGCCTAACTTGTCTCATTGGAAATTTTGTTCAATAATATTCTCAGGGCTAAAAAGAATTTAGTATACAATTTATTGCTGAACAGATGACAAAAACTGAACTCCTAGTTCAGTTCAGTCCTTCAGTCATGTCCGACTCTTTGCCACCCCACAAACCGCAGGACGGTTGGATGGCATCACCAACTCAATCGACATGAATCTGAGTAAACTCTGGGAGTTGGTGATGGACAGGGAGGTCTGGCGTGGTGCAATCCACGGTGTCATAGAGTTGGACACGAGTTAGCGACTGAACTGAACTGAAATGTTAACATGACAACACAGTTGTGTGAACCACGTGGAAAGTCCTAGGGTATCACTTTGTATAGACTCCAAAAACTAGGAAGAATTTTTCTTTTCTTCTCTTATCTCAGGGGTCAATGACCTCTGAGAAAAATTGACAGAAGAAAAATTATAATAAAGGGTCACAGTCAGTTCAGTCGTTCAGTCATGTCCGACTCTTTGCGACCCCATTGAGGGGTGAGAGGTAGACGGACTTTGTCTTCCACTTCTGCCACCGTCATTCCAACCCGCCTCTGGGCTGGAAATGTCTCCCTCCATCCCTGCAGCCGCCCCCACGACTCCAGCCCGCCCTCCTCTGCCTCGCCCTTAGCGTCCCTTGCCTCCCACTCACAGTACCCAGCGTAACCTAAGCCCGTTCTTTGACCCCAGCCAGGAGACTTCAAGCTTCCGCCCAGGACTTGGCCCGGGGCGGCGCAGGGGTGTCCTGTTTCCGCGTTGGCGAGCGGCGTGGGTCGTGACGTCATCGCGCCTTGACGTCAGGCCGACGTGCAGCACGGTCTCCTGGGAGACCAGGAAAGCCTTTTGCCCCCGGCGGAATCGAAGTATAGGTGAGAGAGACAAGGAAAGGCTTTCTTGAGCCCTGGAATGATCTGGTCCCGGCGCGCAGTTCCGAAGAAGAGGCGTGCTGGCACCCCGGGGGCAGAGCCGGAAAGCCGAGCCGTGGTGCCGCGCCCGGGGAGTGGGCCCCGCGCCTTGCCTCTGACCCCAGCTGCTGCCTTTGTCGAGTCTTCGCGAGCCCGTCCAGCTGGGTGCCCTCTTCTCTGCGTGGCTAGGATAGGCCTCATCCCCGCACCTTTTCTTCTTCCCGCCTCCGCGGGTCCCGTGGGAACGGGGTTATAAAGGGACAGATTTCAAAACCCTTGCAGCCGATTTTGGCTGTACTTGCAGTTAGTTTCTATTTGGAAAATCCTGTCCCTTCAGAAAGTCTCAGGACGTGAACTCCCTCTTCACCTGACCTTGACCTCATCTGTGGTGATTCACACTAAAGGAATAGTTCTTTAGGGAAGGGCCTGAAAGCTGAACGTGAGTTAATGGCCCAGCGTGACACTGGTGTCATGAAGGGAATCGGAAGTGAACGACTAGGGATGGGTCTGTATTTTTGACATCTTCCTTGTAACCCTGTCAGAGCAGGTTCACCAATACCTACGCGGCTACCGCCGGTTATCACCGCACCTCATGTCGAAGAAGAGTCTACAAAGTGTGTAATGTGAGAGAATAAAAGGGCCTCTTTGATTTTTTAAAAAAAAAAAAAGCAAAATAATGAAAGAGTAAATTAAGTTAAAAAAAATTTTTTCCCCCTCTTGCTAAAGGGAAAGAGATCTGTCCCATTCCTTTCTTGGGAAACCTTTTACGGCTGTGTGCTTCCTCTGTTCCTTCAACATGTATGTATGCAAATCTTTTGAAGACCCAGAATGTTTTTCTGGAGGACCTGGGAGCCATTTCTTTAAAATGTAAACATCAAGGGAAACAGGACCCATATCTCCATATTACTTTGGGAGTTTAGTGCTTCTAGTAACCAAGTGCTTTGTCTAGAGATATGTATTCATTTGAACAAACGCTGTTAGCTAGCACAGGTGGCTACTTCAATTACCAGGTGAATTTAAAACAAACTATGAAATAGAGTATAGTAAGCTCTGTTGAGGACAAATTATCTTTTATCTTGAGAACATGTATGTAATGGAGTGTACGTGCTTGGCTATATTAAAAAGTGGGATTTCTTTCTGTCTTTGTAATCTTATTAGCAGATTAGGTGTGCATCACAGTTTAGTTAAATGCTTATGTGATAATAAAATTGCTTTCTGCATCGTGGGGAAATTTTCTGGATGGCAGGATTTTAAAAATTTCCCTCAATAATCAGACCTACCAATTCTTCCCACTCAGTATAGTAAGGCCACAAAATTGGAGTAGATTTACAATAACGATACTGTTCCACTGTGCCACTAGATTCATGCTCTCAAATACATTTAGGTGTGAAATTTTAAAAAGGAAATTTAGTTGGTAATTTTAGGAAAAATTCTGCTCACAATAGAGTTTCATTAAGATGAAGCCATCTTATTTTTCTGATGGTGAGCTCACTGTAAAATGACAGAAATGAGAATAATGAGCTTTCTGTGAATAATGAGCTCTTGCCACATCACTGTGACAGTCTGCCAAACATCAGATTATTATGTACTTGGCCATGCGGGCCAATGTTCACTATGTCAGTTAACTTTACTCTCTCTGTCCATACACATTGTATTACCTTTATCTTTAGATTGGAAGACAGCCCATTAGTTATTTATTTTAAACAGCAGCTCATTAAACATGGAACTTTGCTAACAAGGGGGATTGGAAATCCACCGTTCCACCAATACTTACACAATTAAAAAAAAATACTGCCTCACAGGAACTTTTGTCAATTACAATTTTCTTGACATCTTGCTATGTGGCTGGGGTTACTTTTTCTAATAGAGTACTATGCCTCTTTAGTCTGTTTGTCAAAATCTTGTCCAGATCAAATGTAAATCTCCTCAGGAAGCCTTTGCTAATTCCCCATTCCCATGAGGAAGATAAGACATTTTTTTCCTGGAACTTCTAGATCCTTCCTTATCTACAGCTCCTGACCCTCAGGCCTTTCCTGCTGTGGAATTGTGCCTATATTATCTTAGTCTACTGTCCCCCTTCACTTCCCATATATATGTGTGTATATATATATGTATCTGTATATACCCATACATATGAATGAACATCTCTCACTCCTGAAACTGGACTGTCTATTCTTTCTCCTTATTTGGGAAACAATAAGAAAAAGAACTCAAAGTGCCCCTTCATTAATCTTGTGTGATTTTATGAAAGTAGTGATAGAGTTTTATATTGAATTGTTTTATTATAAAATGAAAATTATTAGAAGTTAAACATCTGCGTAAAAATTATATAAATGTCCACTTTTGGTAAAATTGGCGCTTCTTATGCTTTAGTGACTTTTCTGTTCAGTGCTTGCCTATCATATTTAACTTGATAACTCTAAATATTTTTTCCTGTACGTCATTTAAACCAGCGTTAATGTCACAGTTGCTTTCTTTTGTCTGATAAACTATTCTATAGATATTTTTTCCAGCAGTTTTTCAGGGGAAAAACTTTTCTTTTAAATGAAATAAATGGATCTGTTTAAAATTTTGTGATCCTTAATCTGTATTTGCAAAACAAATAACTCGTTGTAAGCCACTACAGAGTTACAATTATAAAGTTCCAAAGAAAGAAAATGTTATTTTTAATTCAGTAGTCTCTCTAGGTCCTTCCTGTTCTGTTGGCCTAATAACCACATGTGAAAACCTCATTTGTACCTTTTAACATTGAGTTGATGAAACAAACATCTGTAAAAATAGTTATCCCCATTGATTCCCAAATACTTGTAGGAATTTATCTTTTAATTTAAATTTTGTTCATATTGTTTTAATTCTAATTTATCACCATCAATGTTTTTAGATTATTTTACTTCAAAGCTCCTTCAGTATATTTTGGGAAATTATGGATCGTCATGTTCCCATGCATGCATTACCTGAAGAAATCCAAAAGGTATGATATTATGTTATTACAGCACAACATTAGAATTTTAACAGTTAATTCTAAAACATGGGAGAATGAATTCAGAGGTTTTATATTTATTTCAGTCAGGGGATCTGCAGTGAATTGGTGAAGTGGGGAAGGGAATAATTATAATAGTCAAAACGGTAGAATTCAATTCAGTGCAAAGAATGTTCAGCCTGTGAAAGAAGCTGGATATATGATTCTGGCATGGTATTTGACCAGGTGTTTTTGGAGCCCTTGTAAGGGCTCCAGCAATGGCCAAATACTATGCTTAGATATTTATCTTGCAGCTTTTCAAAGAAAAAAAAAAAAAGAACTGACACAAATGGGTCCGTTTCAAATGTTAAGTAATCCTTATTGTATATTTGCAAAACAAATAATTAGTAGTAAACCACTACAGAAATTTTCAGTTCAGTTCAGTTGCTCAGTCATGTCCAACTCTTTGTGACCCCATGGAATGCAGCACGCCAGGCCTACCTGTCTATCTCCAACTCCTGGAGTTTACTCAAACTCATGTCCATTGAGTCGATGATGCCATCCAACCATCTCATCCTCTGTCATCCCCTTCTCCTCCTGCCTTCAATCTTTCCCAGCATCAAGGTCTTTTCATATGAGTCAGTTCTTCACATCAGGTGGCCAAAGTATTGGAATTTCAGCTTCAACATCAGTCCTTCCAATGAACACCCAGGACTGATCTCCTTTAGGATGGACTGGTTGGATCTCCTTGCAGTCCAAGGGACTCTCAAGAGTCTTCTCCAACACCACAGTTCAAAAGCATCAATTTTTCGGCACTCAGCTTTTCTTTTTCTTTCCAACTCTCACATCCATACATGACCACTGGAAAAACCATAGCCTTGACTAGATGGACCTTTGTTGGCAGAGTAATGTTTCTGCTTTTTAATATGCTATCTAGGTTGGTCATAACTTTTCTTCCAAGGACAATTTTGTTTATTCATGGCTGTGCTGGGTCTTCATTGGTGTTCAAGGGCTTTCTCTAGCTGCAGGGAGTGGGGGCTACTCTTTGTTACAGGCCCTAGAGCACACAGATTTCAGTAGTTGTGGCACACGGGCTTAGTTGCTCCGCAACATGTGGACTCTTCCTGGATCAGGAAGACCCATGTCCTCTGCATTGGCAGGTAGATTCTTATCCATTGTGCCACCTGGGAAGTCCTACTTTGTAACTATTTATGATGCAAAAATTTTAAGGGTGTCTCTCTATAAGGGTCTATTTCAGTTTCACCTTAATTCTTATCTTTTACCATGTTTTAAGGCCTTTTATAGATATCAACTCATTTAATCTGGTTAACAATCAATTCTTTTCACCATTGCTATGCTATTTTCCTACCTGTTAATTTATATCTTTCCTCAGACAAAATCATTTCTCCCATATTTACTGTGGCAATGCATACATTGCTAACAGCATAATTAAAAATATCTCTTTGAGACTGATTGACAAATTATGAATTAAAACCTCAAACCTTAACTGTCATTTATCATTCAGTTTTTAGGGTAAATCTATAGTCAGTTTAAGATTAATCACCAGTACATTAGTTTTTAATTAAAAACTGCAGTCAGCTCTCAGGTATATTTTTATCTTTTATGTATGTAATGCCTGTTAGCATTAATCATGCCATTGATTTAACTTGATGTGTTACTTCTACTGCATGTCCTTTAGATTTATGTAAACTGCAGCCTAGCAGGACCTGGAAGGGAAGTCCAGTTACCATAAAAGACCTTTTAAACCATTGCCTTTAATTCACTTCACCTTTAAAGTTAGATATAAGAGAAAGTTCAGAGAGAGCTCAGCTATGCCATGCTTACCTGAGCAATGGTACCTAGATGTGTTAGAATACATGGACTGTCCTCACATTCCCTCAAATGATTTCCTTTGGTGTACTAGCCTGGTGTGGTAGAGATAAAAAGAAACAAAACAATCTGCAAGAAATAATACCCATACTCAGATACCAGTCATCTGTTAGAAAGCAACTATATAATGACATGAAAAAAAAAAAAACCCTAAAGACAATGTTTGATATAAATGTCATGTAAGATACTATCTTTTCTGAAAATAGAGAAAGTGGGAAGAGGAATCCTTGAGTATCATGATGGTCAAAGGAGGATCTTTATGCAGGAAATAGAACTGGAATTGGCCCTTGAAAGCAAAGTGCTCCTAGAGACAGACAGGGAAAAGGTTATTCTGGGCTAAGTGAACAAAATCTCACTGGTAAGAAAAAAAACTGGCCAGGGTAGAGAATGTTTAACAACGTCAGTGTTTTAAATGCATGAAAGAGTATATGTTTAACAGAGGTTTTAATGAGTTGAAGAGTGTGGTTTTTTTTCTTGTTTAAGGTACTTATATAAGTAAATTTTCAAAAAATGCTAAAACCAATCATTTTTAAATACACGTATATTCTCAAATCTTAAATGATGGGGAGCTGTCTGTGTAATGCAGAGAGGTAAGGAGGCCAGGGGTAGCTTAGCTGCCTAAGGCCCTGGACAAGTGAGTTGATTGTAGCACTTGGTCTGCTGAATGCTTAGCCTGTAAAGTGCATCTTTGCACTTTTTCAGACCGAAGTTAATACACTTGTACGACAAGTGTTTATCAAGTGCCTGTAGTGTCCCAGACACTGTTTTGGGTACTTGATTATAAAGCAACCAAAAGTATGCCCATGCATCCCACAGCCTGTTAGAGCTTGTTTTGGGAATGTCAGTTACTCGTTTTCCATAACGTCTTACCTAATATTTGATTCCTCTAGATTGTCCATAATGTGACTCGTTAAAGCATATTTATTTAGTCAGCTTGCATACATCATTCTATATACAAGCACATTAAACAGATATATAAGCTTATAATAGGAATAAGAGTACTTCAGATTAGAACCATTTCGTTATTAAAGTTTAGTCGCTCAGTCATGTCTGATTCTTTGCAACCCCACAGACTGTAGCCTACTAGGCTCCTCTGTCCATGGGATTTTCCAGGCAAGAGTACTGGAGTGGGTTGCCATTTCCTTCTCCAGAGGATCTTCCTGACCCAGGGATCGAACCCAAGTCTCCCACATTGTAGCCAGACGCTTTACCATCTGAGCCACCAGGGATTTCATTATTAAGATAAAACAAATCTTAGCCTTTCATAATGACTTGGAAATTGTGCTATAGTTCTTTATGGGATAAGAAAGAGGGTGGGTGGATCAGTGTGCAGTGACACAGAGGACTTTTAGAGGCTTTTTTTCTTGTTCTTTTGTTAACTTTCTACATTAGTTTTTATGCCGGTTCTTCTTTTTAGGGGATTCCCTGGTGACTCAGATGGTAAAGAACCTGCCTGCAATGCGGGAGACCCGGGTTCTATCCCTGGAATATCCCCTGGAAAAGGAAATAGCAACCCATTCCACTATTCTTGCCTGGAAAATCCCATGGACAGAGGAGCCTAGCAGGCTACAGTCCATGGAGTTGTGAAAAGTCAGACAGGACTGAGTGACTAACACTAATGGCTTCTTTCTAGAGAAGGTCCTGCTGTGTTTCCTTTTTTGCTGTGTGTAGGCAAGAAAGGTTAGTGTAGAAATCAGGAAAGAGAAGTGAGGGAAATCTTTTTCTTTCTGTGCTTTTGCTGTATAATATGGAAATAGGATGGTTGATCCAATTACTTGAAAAATATATGATAAAGGAAATAGAAATGACTGTACTACACTGTACACACACTAGTAAAATAGGTAGCAGTAGATAAGAGTTGCAAGAGAATATAAATGTGGTAGGGGGAAATGGCCAACACAGGAAAAGTGTGGAGAGTACTGATAATACTAAGCTCTAGTTAGTTCATTACCTTATTAGAAAGAGAAGATTGTTAAATCGTCTTGCCACTAGTCTCACCTTCTTAGGAAATCTTAAGGAAGAAAGAAAAAGATAATCTTTTGACAACCACTCCCAGATCTTTTTGTTTTTTATCACAGTTTCTGACTGAGCATAAACACATTTCAGATTCCCGTCTCCACAAGTAGCAGAAAATGTCAAACAGACTAATGGGCTGGAAGGCAAGACCATACTCATTCCCTTTGTCTGCTGCTGGACTCTACAGCTTACTTCTTTATGTACTTAGACTATATCTCTAAATATACTCTCTAGACAAAGTTGACTCCTACCTATTTCTAACTTCCAATAAGTTAGCAGCTTTGCTGGAATTTTCATCTAGCAGACTGAAAGCAGAATGCACTTATAATGATAGTATACTTTGTGTTTAGTATTTTATTGCCACAATTAAAACTAAAACACTTATAGATTAGCAAAATAATAACTCTATATTTCTTCCCTTCCTGAATGTGCACCTATTTCAGAAACATATGGACTCTTTTTAGAAAGAAGAACAGTGAGTAATATTCCTATTTGCTGTTTTTGCTAGAAGATGTACACAGAAGTCAGAAAACCTCAACAAATCAGTGGAAAAGTCAGTTATTTTGCAAAGGTAGAACTGATCTCTTGTTATTTTTTAATGGTGACAAAATGAGCACTTTTAATGGGATTTTAGCCTCAGGATATATTTATTATCACAGGACACAAAGTAAAATAAAGAGACCAGAGTTGTTTATTTTATAATACAGAAGTGGCAGTGCAAGGGCTGGAGAGCACACTGTTCTTTCTGGGATAACAATCCCTTTCCTTACCAGCACCAGCTCATTTTGTCCTGTTTCAGTAATTTTGGTACTTTGGAACTTTGAAATTTATTCAGAATAACAGTTTTATATTTCCAAGCACAGGTTGTCATTGCCAGAAAAAATAAACTTAATTTTCCAGGTCATTTTGGGCCACTGTGGCTAGGATCAGATTTTGTGTTGAATTAAAGTAGAGGAAAAGGAGAGAAAATCATTGAAACATTAGCGCTATTATCCTGGAAAAGTAGTGATATGTCTATGTGTGTGGGGGTATATGTGTTGTCTTTTTAAGCAATTGTAGGTTTGAAACTAGTAACAAAAGACATAGAGCTGTATAATTTTTGAAGAGACTGTTCACTTAATATTGTGACCCAAGAGAGTTCATTAGGGAAAACTTAAAAAAAATAGCTATGAATATTGAAAAATCTGTATTTGTTAATTTGTAGTCCAGAATACTTTTGCTGCCTGGCCATAGAGAGTCCCAGAATTTACTAAGGTGAAGTTTTCTAGAAAAATAGGTGTTTGGGTAAAAATACTTTGGAGGTATGTTTAAATGTAAACATAGTCATGTCATGTATAATTTGTATATGAAAACAATACTTCTTAAAATTGCTTATTGAAATTTCTCTGTGGATTAATCTCTAGCATTTTATTACCACTTTATTTATTTTATATTTTATTATTTTGAAACCAAACCTTTTATTTCAAGATCATTGTAAACTCACAAGAAGTTGTGAGAAATGATACCAAGAGATCTCATGTACCCTTCCCCCAACTTGCTCCAATGGTAACATCTGGCAAAACTCTACTAGGTATCACAACCAGACATTGACATTGACACAGTTAAGGATTCTGTGACAACAAAGATTCCTCATGTTGCCCTTTTATAGCTACATTCGCCTCAACCTCTGCTTTCACATGCCTCCACTATCCTACCCCTAATTCATGACCTCTAGCAACCAGTGATCTGGTCTCCCAATAACTTTGTGACCTCAAGAATGTTATAAAAATGGGGTTATGCAATATGTAGTCTTTGGGATTAGTGTTTTTTTGAATCAGTGTAATTTTCTGGAGTTTTATACATATTGTTGAGTATATTTGTAGTTTATTCCTTTGTATTGCTGAGTAGCATTCCATGGTATAAATGTACTGCAATTTATTTAACCTGTTGAAGAACATCTGAGTTTTTCCTGTTTGGGGCTATTATGTATAAAGTTGCAGTAAATATTAGTGTACAGGTTTTTATGTGAACTTGTGTTTTTATTTTCATAGGACAAATGCTCAAGTACAATTGCTAGATTGTTTGGTAGTTGCATGTTTAGTTTTCTAAACACTGCCAGACTTTTCCAGAGGGCTGTAACATTTTACATCCTCACCAGCAGTGTATGAGTGAACCAGTTTCTCTGCATGTTTAGTACTTGATGTTGTCATTGGTTGAAAAAAGTTTTATTGAGTTATAATGTACAAAATTATATGTTTCAGGTGTATAGCATAGTAATTCACAATTTTAAAGGTCATATTCCATTGATAGTTATTATAAGATATTGGCTATATTCCCTATGCTCTATAATATATCCTTGTGGGTTATTTATTTTATATATAGTAGTTTATACCTCTTAATCCCCTATCCCTAATGTGCCCCTTTTCCTTTCCCCCTCCCCACTGGTAACCACTAGCATGTTCTCTTTATCTGTAATTCTGTTTCCTTTTTGGCATATTCAGTAGTTTGTTGTATTTTTTAGATTCTACATATATGTGATATCATATAATATTTATCTTTGTCTGGCTTATTCCATTCAGCATAGTACCCTTCAAGTCCATGCTTGTTGTTGCAGATTGCAAAATTTCATTCTTTTAATGGCTGAGTAATATTCCATTCACATCTTCTTTATCTGTTCATCTGTTGATAGACACTTAAGTTGTTTCCATATCTTGGGCATTGTAAATAATGATGCTGTGAACATTGTGGTGCATGTATCTTTTTGAATTAGTATTTTCATTTTTTTCTGGATATACACCCAGGACTGGAATTGCTGTATCATATGGGAGTTCTACTTTAGGGTTTTCTGGTTTTTTTCTTTTTGAGAAACCTCCATTCTGTTTGCAAAAGTCTTTGCACCAATTTACATTCCCACCAACAGTGTCTGAGGATTTGTTCTTCCTTGCATCTTTGCCCACTTTTGTTAATTTTTTTTTAAATGTTGGCCATTCTTAATAGGTGTGAGATGATATCTTTGTGATTTTTAATTTTCATTTCTCTGATGATTAACAATGTTGAACATCTTTTCAAGTGCCTATTTGCCATCTGTATGTATTCTATGGAAAAAGATTTATTCAGGTTTTCTATTTTTAAATTGGGTTTTCCTTTTATATCAAGTTCTATGAGCTATTTGTATTTTGATTATTAACCCCTTATCAGTCATATCATTTGCAAATATTTTTCCCATTCCATAGGTTGTCTTTTTGTTGTTGTTGAAGGTTTCCTGTGCTATGCAAAAGCTTTTCAGCTTGATTAGATCTCATTTGCTTATGTTTGCTTTTGTTTCCTTTGCTTTAGAAGAAAGATAAACAATATTGTTGATTTATGTCAAAGAGAGTTTTCGTCTGTTTTCTTCTAGGAGTTTAAAGATTTCTGGTCTTACCTATAGGTCTTTAATCCAGTTTGAGTTTATTTTTGTATATGGTGTTAGAAAATGTTCAAGTTTAATTTTTTTTTTTACATGTAACTGTCCTATTTTTCCAGCAGTGCTTATTGAAGAGACTATCTTTTATCCAATATTCTACCATATATTCTTGTCACCTTTGTAGTAGATTAATTGACCATAAGTGTGTTAGTTTGTTTCAGGACTCTCTCTTCTGCTGCAGTGATCTATGTGTCTGTTTACTGTTTTTGTACCAGAACCATACTGTTTTGATTGCTGTAGCTCTGCATTATAGTTTGAAGTCACGGAACATGATACCTCTAGTTCTGTTCTTTCTCAATATTATTCTAGCTATTGAGGGTCTTTTGTATTTCTATACAATTTATAAAACTGTTTGTTGTAGTTATATGAAAAATGCCATTGATATTTTGATAGGAATTGGATTGAATGTGAAGATTGCCTTTGGTAGTATGGTTATTTAAATGATATTCTTACAGTCCATGAACATGGTATATCTTTTCATCTGTTTGTTTGACCATCAGTTTCTTTCATCAGTGTCTCATAGTTTTCCCTACCTCCTCAGGTAGGTTTATTCCTGAGTTAATTTTATTCTTTTTGATATAACTGTTTCTTTAATTTCTCTTTCTGTCTTAAAAAAATATTTATTTATTTATTTATAAATATAAGTTTATTTCTTTTAATTGGAGGCTAATTACTTTACAATATTGTATTGGTTTTGCCATACATCAACATGAATCCACCATGGGTGTACACGTGTTCCCCATCCTGAACACCCCTCCCTCCTCCCTCCCCGTACCATCCCTCTGGGTCATCCCAGTGCACCAGCCCTGAGCATCCTGTATCATACATCGAACCTGGACTGGTGATTCTTTTCACATATGATATTATACATGTTTCAATGCCATTCTCCCAAATCATCCCACCCTCACCCTGTCCCACAGAGTCCAAAAGACTAATTTCTCTTTCTGATAGTTTATTGTTAGTATACAGAAATGCAACAGATTTCTTTTCATTCATTTTGTATCCTGCAACTTTACTGAATTCATTGATGAGCTCTAGTAGTTTTTTGGTGGCATCCTTAGGATTTTCTATGGACAATATTGTGTCATTTGCAAATCATGACAGTTTTACTTCTTCCTTTACAATTAGAATTCTTTTATTTCTTTTTCTTACCTGATTGCCATGGCTAAGACTTCCAATACTATGTTGAATGAAAGTGGCAAGAATGGGCATTGTCTTATTCCTAATATCAGAGGAAATACTTTCACTGTTGAGTATGATGTTAGTTTTGGGCTTGTCATACACAGCCTTTATTATGTTGAGGTATGTTATATCTATACTCACTTTGTGAGAGTTTTTATCATAAATAGGTATTAAATTTTGTCAAGACTTTATACCTATTATGAATGCAGAGTTCCAAAGAATAGAAAGGAGAGATAAGAAAGCCTTCCTCAGTGATCAGTGCAAAGAAATAGAGGAAAACAATAGAAGAGGAAAGACTAGATATCTCTCCAAGAAACTTAGAGATACCAAGGGAACATTTCATGCAAAGATGGGCTCAATAAAGGACAGAAATGGTAGGGACCTAACAGAAGCAGAAGATATTAAGAAGAGGTGGCAAGAATACACAGAAGAACTGTACAAAAAAGATCTTCACGACCCAGATAATCACGATGGTGTAATCACTCACCTAGAGCCAGAAATCCTGGAATGTGAAGTCAAGTGGGCCTTAGGAAGCATCACTATGGACAAAGCTAGTGGAGGTGATGGAATTCCAGTTGAACTGTTTCAAATCCTGAAAGATGATGCTGTGAAAGTGCTGCACTCAATTTGTCAGCAAATTTGGAAAACTCAGCAGTGGCCACGGGACTGGACAAGGTCAGTTTTCATTCTGGTCCCAAAGAAAGGCAATGCCAAAGAATGCTCAAACTACCACACAATTGTACTCATCTCACACACTAGTAAAGTCATGCTCAAAATTCTCCAAGCCAGGCTTCAGCAATACATGAACCATGAAGTTCCAGATGTTCAAGCTGGTTTTAGAAAAGGGAGAGGAACCAGAGATCCAGTTGCTAACATCCTTTGGATCATCAAAAAAGCAAGAGAGAAACAAAAAAACATTTTTTTCTGCTTTATTGACTATGTCAAATCCTTTGACTGTGTGGATCACAATAAACTGTGGTAAATTCTGAAAGAGATGGGAATATCAGACCACCTGACCGGCCTTTTGAGAAACCTGAATGCAGATCAGGAAGCAACAGTTAGAACTGGACGTGGAACGACAGACTGGTTCCAAATAGGAAAAGGAGTACGTCAAGGCTGTATATTGTCACCCTGCTTATTTAATTTATATACAGAGTACCTCATGAGAAATGCTGGACTGGATGAAGCACAAGCTGGAATCAAGATTGCCAGAAGAAATATCAATAACTTCAGATATGGAGATGACAGCACCCTTGTGGCAGAAAGTGAAGAACTAAAGAGCCTCTTGATGAACGTGAAAGAGGAGAGTGAAAAAGTTGGCTTAAAACTCAGAAAATTAAGATCATGGCATCTGGTCCCATCGTTTCATGGGGAATAGATGGGGAAACAGTGGAAACAGTGGCTGACTTTGTTTTTCTGGGCTCCAAATCACTGCAGATGGTGATTCCAGCCATGAAATTAAAAGATGCTTACTCCTTGGAAGGAAAGTTATGATCAACCTAGACAGCATATTCAAAAGCAGAGACATTACTTTGCCAACAAAGGTCCGTCTAGTCAAGGCTGTGGTTTTTCCAGTGGTCATGTATGGATGTGAGAGTGGGACTATAAAGAAAGCTGAGCGTAAAAGAATTGATGCTTTTGAACTGTGGTATTGGAGAAGACTCTTGAGTCCCTTGGACTGCAAGGAGATCCAACCAGTCCATCCTAAAGGAGATCAGTCCTGGGTGTTCATTGGAAGGACTGATGTTGAAGCTGAAATTCCAATACTTTGGCCACCTCATGCGAAGAGCTGACTCATTTGAAAAGACCTTGATGCTGGGAAAGATTGAGGGCAGAAGGAGAGGGGAACAACAAAAGATGAGATGATTGGATTGCATCACTGACTCAATGGACATAGGTTTGGGTGGACTCCAGGAGTTAGTGATGGACAGGAAGGCCTGGTGTGCTGCAGTTCATGGGGTCGCAAACAGTTGGACATGACTGAGCGACTGAAGTGAACTGAAGGCGATCATATGGTCCTTATTCTTCAATTTTTTAATGTGGTGTATTACATTGATTGATATACAGATATTGAAAAATCTTTGCAACCCTGGGGTAAATACCACTTGATCATGGTTTATGATCCTTGTAATGTATTGTTAGATTCAGTTTAATAGTATTTTGTTGAGGATTTTTGCATCTATGTTCCTCAGTGATATTGGCCTGTAGTTTCTTTTGTCTGGGTTTAGTTTAAGGGTGATGCTGGCCTTATAGAGTGTGTGGAAGCATTCCTTCCTCTGCAGTTTTTTGGAATAGTTTGAGGAAGATAGGTGTTAACTCTTCTCTGAATGTTTGGTAAAATTCACTTGTGAAGCTGTCTGGTCTTGGACTTTTTTTTTTTCCTGAGTTTTAGAATAATTGATTCAATTTCATTACTGGTAGTTTGTTATAGTTTCTATTTCTTCCTGTTTCAGTCATGGGAGTCCTATTTCCTAGAAACTGTAGATTTCTGGAAATTTGTCCATTTCTTCTAGGTCATCCATTTTATTGGCATATAGTTGTTCTTAGTTGTCACTTACAATCTTTTTTGTTTCTATGATGTTGGTTGTAACTTCTTTTTCATTTCTGATTTTATTGATTTTTGTCTTTTGTCTTTTTTCTTGGTGAATCTGGCTAAAGGTTTATCAATTTTGTTTACCTTTTCAAGGAACTAGCACTTAGTTGTTCCAATCTTTTCTATAATTTTTAAGAGTCTCCATTTAACTTGTTTCTGCTCGCATCTTTATGGTTTTTCATTCCACTAACTTTGGGTTTTGTTTGGTTTTCTTTTTCTAGTTCCTTTAGGTGTAAGGTTAGGTTGCTTATTTGAGATATTTCTTGTTTCCTGAGTTAAACTTTTATTGCTACAAACTGCCCTCTTTTTCTGTGTCTTTTTGTTTTGTTTTCATTTAATTTTTATAATTTTAATTACAAAGTAATTTTAAATTTATTATTTTTAATTAAAATAAATTTTAAATTTCTTTTTTCCAAGTAATTTTTAATTTCTTTTTTTATTTCTTCAGTGAACCATTGGTAGTTTAGTAGCACATTCTTTAGCCTCCACATTTTTTTTTTTTTACAGTTTCTTTCCCTTGTAATTGATTTCTAGTCTCATAGTATTGTGGATGAAAAAGATACTTGATATGATTTCAGTTTTCTTAAATTTTCCAAGTTTTGTTTTGTAGCCTAGTATGTGAACTGTCCTGGAGAATGTTTCCAGGCACTTGAAAGGAAGCATCTTCTTCTGCTTTGTGATGGTATGTTCTATGTATATCTATTAAGGTCATCTGGTTTAGTTTGTAATTTAAGGCCAGTGTTTCCTGATTAATTTTATGCTTTGATGATCTGTCTATTGATGTAAGTGTGATGTTAAATCCCCCACTATTATTGTATTACTGTCAATTTCTTCCTTTATATCTGTTAGTATTTGCTTTATGTATTTAGATGCTGCTAAATTAGGGCTTAAATATATTTGCGATTATTGTATGTTCTTGGATTTAGCACTTGATCATTGAATGTCTTTGTCTCTTGTAACATTCTTTATTTTAAAGCTGATTTTGTCTTATGTAGGTATTGCCAACCCAGGTTTCTTTTGATTTCCGTTTGCAATGAATACCTTTTTCTATCCCTTCATTTTCAGTCTGTTTGTGTCTTTAAGTCTGAAGTGAGACTGTTGTAGGCAGCATGTATACTGATCTTGTTTTTGTTTCCATTGAGGCACTCCAGGTGTTTTGATTGGAACATTTAATCCAGTTATATTTAAAGTAATTATTGATATCTATATTCTTATTGGCATTTTGTTAATTTTTTTCTGATCTTTGTTGTTTCTTTCTTCTTTTGTTGTTTTCTCTTGTGGTTTGATGACTATCTTTAGTGCTGTGTTTGGATTCCTTTTTGTATGTGTATGTTTGTATCTATTATCAATTTTTGGTTTGTGGTTTACCATGAGGCTTATATTTAGCTATATATATATGTAAGGAAATGGCAACCAACTCCAGTATTATTGCCTAGAGAATCCCTTAGACAGAGAGCCTGGTGGACTGCTGTCCATAGGGTTGCACAGAGTCAGACACGACTGAAGTGACTTAGCATGCATGCATGCATTGGAAAAGAAAATGGCAACCCACTCCAGTGTTCTGGCCTGGAGAATCCCAGGGATGGAGGAGCCTGGTGGGGTGCCGTCTATGGGGTTGCAGAGAGTTGGACACGACTGAAGCGACTTAGCAGTACATATATATATATATACAGTGGCTGACTATTTTTCTGGGCTCCAAAATCACTGCAGATGGTGATTACAGCCATGAAATTAAAAGATGCTTACTCCTTGGAAGAAAAAGTTATGACCAACCTAGACAGCATATTAAAAAGCAGAGACATTACTTTGCCAACAAAGGTCCATCTAGTCAAGGCTATGGTTTTTCCAGTGGTCATGTATGAATGTGAGAGTTGGACTGTGAAGAAAGCTGAGCACCGAAGAATGGATGCTTTTGAACTGTGGTGTTGGAGAAGACTCTTGAGAGTCCCTTGGACTGCAAGGAGATCCAACCAGTCCATTCTAAAGGAGATCAGCCCTGAGTGTTCTTTGGAAGGACTGATGTTGAAGCTGAAACTCCAATACTTTGGCCACCTCATGCGAATAGCTGACTCATTTGAAAAGACCTTGATGCTGGGAAAGATTGAAGGCAGGAGGAGAAGGGAATGACAGAGGATGAGATGGTTGGATGGCATCACCAACTCAATGGACATGGGTTTGGGTGGACTCTGGGAGTTGGTAATGGACAGGGATGCCTGGCGTGCTGCAATTCATGGGGTTGCAAAGAGTCAGACACGACTGAGCGACTGAACTGAACTGAACTGAACTGAATCTGTAGCAATACAGATTTACCTTGAAATCAGGTAAAATACTTTTCCCACTTTATTCTTGTTTTTCAGTACTCTTTTAGCTTTTCTAGTTCCTTTGCCTTTTCGTATAAATTTGAGAACAGTAGTGTTTATATCTTAGAAAAGCACATATTGCTGGATGTAGGGGTTTTGGGTAGACGGTCTTTACCAAAGTGGTTTTTAAGTTGGTAGTACTGCCAGTTGACTTACTGAAAGGAAGGCTTTTGATGGTCTTATGAACTGGTCAGGCGGTCTGTGTTACTAATGACTTAAAAGGTCCTCTGTTCTGTCTGAAAATGTTTCTCCCAATCTGAATGAAATTCACTAGCTAGACACTTATTGTTTTGAGTAAAGGTATCTTTTTTAATGTAAAACTTATTAGAATGGTTAACATTTTATATGTGCTGTCATTTTTATAGCAGTGAATTTTTTCCTATTTCTTTCCTCCTTATGCAAGTATAGAAAGCATGGAATGGGTGGGGAAAAGAAGGGAGAACAATTTTTTTGAGCAGAGAATGCTTCACTTGGGCACTAGGAGGTTACTGAGTGTTTTTTCCATTTGAAGCATAGTTAGCTTCGAAAAGCATCTGAAGCCTAATTTAACCTTTTAAAAAATTTGCATCGTTTTATATTAAATAACTATAATTTGAAAAGTACAAATATTACATTTGAGAAGTATAGTTTACAATTTATTTTTAAATGGCTCCACATTTGTTTAATATACTGCTTTTGTTGATGCCTCCTCCAAAGTGCATCTTATAAAAAGCAAAAACATCCTGCTAATGATAGCTCTTTTCTCAAGAATGACAACATGTCATTATTTTACTTACAAAACGACATGATACAACACCAAGTTATAAGAATGAAGCGCAAATTGTATTTCACAAAAAACAGCTAAGGTTTACTTAGTTCATTTGGGAACATAATTATAGTATTTCATATCTTCTCAAGTTTCACAGAAATGTCCTAAGTAATTAGCCTATACAGATACAAAGAGTTTGAAAGTGTTATTACATTTTACTGTTGCAGTTTTACTTACCGAAAAGTATCTACAATTTAATAGCACTGAAACCTTTGTTCAGTATACTTGTTTCATGTAGATCATCAGTGACTTAGGTTATACTAAATGAAACCTAGAGACTACTCTTATGGACTTATTATTTATTTTACAATTGTTTTGTTTCCTAGATTATAGTAAATATCATATTTTGGCTTCCTATACTGTACATCTAGAAGCCTGATTTATAGCATGTATATTTCACTTATTTCAGCTTTTCCCACCGTGCTTGCTATGGTGGAATAACATTCTAATATTTTCACAGTTTTGAAGTTTATATGTTCTGTGTTTTGTACATCAAAAGAGCTTGCAAATAAGCTCTGTCCAGCATAGTTTTCTTTAAAATAAGGACACAGCATTTTCCCAGGAGCAGGGAAAGAACTGTGATTAATAGGCTAAGGATAAAAGTTCTTTAGAGTAAGAATTTTTAAGTTGATGAGAAGGAACCAAAACTCATGATGGGCAAAGGGACTGTAAGAAAATATGCATATGTTCTGCATTCGTTCAGGTCTCTTGACCTGGATGATTTATATTCCTGGGGACTGATAGTATATTTCAGTAGGACTGCAGTGCCACTCTTGGTGATCTTTGAAAACATGTAGAGAGTAAGAGGATAACATACAAATACCATTCCATGTATAGAATGACCATAAATTACTACCAGTGAACTCCCAGACAAGATTCTAGGCTATATTAAAGGGCAATTTGGGCGTTATGTTAGGGAAGACGACAAACCTTGAGCCAATTCTGTGTTCTTGAACAGAACTAGCATGTAGGCTTTGCCATTCCATTTTGTGCAGAGTCGCTAGATTTAGGGACTGTAGTTGACATAGAATATATGGAATTTATGAAGGCATTTGACAAAGTTTGTCTTAATATTCCTAAAGTCATATGAATAAATATAGACAGGTTACACAAGTCATTGGGTTGTTTAGCAACCAGTTGAAACACTGTATCTGTAATGTGCTGAGTAATGGATTTAGTATTAACCAAGTAGATATGATTGCCTGGAAAATCCCATGGATGGAGGAGCCTGGTAGGTTTCAGTCCAGGGGGTTGCGAAGAGTCAGACACGACTGAGTGACTTCAGTTTTACTTTTCACTTTCATGCATTGGAGAAGGAAATGGCAACCCACTCCAGTGTTCTTGCCTGGAGAATCCCAGGGACGGCAGAGCCTGGTGGGCTGCCGTCTATGGGTTTGCACAGAGTCGGACATGACTAACGCAACTTAGCAGCAGCAGCAGCAGCAGCAGCAAGCAGATATGAGAAGGAAATGGCAACCCATTCCAGTTTTCTTGCTTGAAGAATCTTATGGACAGAGGAGCCTGGTGGGCTACAGTCCGTGGTGTTACAAGAGTCGGACATGACTTAGCAACTAAACCACCCCCAGACCAAACCAAGCAAATATGACAAGCGGTAGAGTTCTACCCTCAACCTTATATTGAGGGTAGAACTCATATTCAACATTCTTTATCAGTAAATTAGATGGATAAAGCAACTTGCCAGAATCAGTTTTGCAGAAGATACAAAGCTTAGAATTTTCGGGATACAAAGTCACTTAACTAAGGTTTAAGTCTAAAACATACATACATGTGTATATGTATACACATTAAAATTTTATTTATTTATATTTACAATTATATTTGTGTTTCTGTGCTTGCATCTGAAAAGCTAAATGCTCACATAAGAGAATGAAGGTTATTGGTTGTAGCTTTAGGGGGAAAAGTGAGAATAGTGGGAGAATATTGGGTATGGATTCCAAAAGGCAAGTAGGGTAATTAGGTCTTAGCAGGGACTGGAGTAAGGAAGTGGAAGGTCATTGGGTATGAGACAGTATCTGGTGCCAGTTTGTTTCTCTCTTACACTGGATCTGCAGTGTCTTTTTCTCATCTTTGTGTGTTTGCTCATTCTTCTCTCTCATCCCAGTAATGTGGTTTACTCTGTACCTTGCATGTGATCCTTATATATCCTGACTGTGCTAAAGATGTCCTCATTGCCTGAGACTATAAGAGTCTCAGCTGGGTCATCCCAGCTCAGGACTTGGTTTTTCTAGGTTAGATGTCCAACCTTCATTTATCACTCAGCCATGCTAGGGTGGCTTGTTGGAGTAGTCATATTACCAGAGTAGCCAGGACTATGGAAGGTGGATTCTCTACAAAAGGGGACATAAGTGGGAAGGAATGGCTTGGTATATTCACTATAATGGGACATGGTTTTACACTGCAGTGTGTTTTTGGGTACGGGTTTTATTTAACATAAAAGCCAGTTATAGTATATAATAGCAACATATAATTGGTAAAAATACAGAAGACCATTGTGATCTGACTGTGTTAAATGATGTTACTAATGGTATTATTGAGATCTTATAATGAGGGAAATACAGGTCCACTCTTATTCTGCTTTAATGAGACCAACAGTAGTATTCAATTCTGGACTGCATACTTTGAAGTAGATATAGAACACTGGAACATGTTTCGACAAAATTATCTAGACTGAGAAAGAAATTCAAAGCTGTCATTATGTGAAATAGCTGAAGGGATTGGAAGTGTTGACCTAAAGAATTAAAAGATATGTAGTGTTCCTAATAGCCATCTTTAAATATTAGAAAAAGATCTGGTTATTCCTTATGATTACTAGGTGGTTTAGGACTGGTGGATGCTCCAGGGAAGCAGATTTGGGATCAGCATGAGAAAGAATTCCCTCATAGACAAAACCATCAGAAGATGAAACAGGCTGTTTTACAAAGTAGTTTCCCGTCATTTTTGAGTGCTGAGATAGAATCTGGATAACAACTTATCTAGGTTGGAATAGTCTCAATGAAGACATCCACGTTTAAGCCAGGTTATCTTTATGATTTCTTTCAAACTTGTTTCATAAATCTATAAATTTGGTGTCAGTCGCAGTTAGATGACTGATGTAGTCATTCATCTGAATCCCATAGTATTATATCATAGTTTTTAATTTGAAATTTTTATTAAGTTTAAATGAAAATAACTGTAAAAGTTATTATTAGTTTGTGTCAAGTAACTCTTTTATAATGGCATGGATAGGCACATATAGTAGATGGCATTGATAGGCATATATGGTGGCATCACTCTTAGTTATAGGAGCAGTTTCTATAGTCTTAACAAAGTTGCATTAAGAGTAAGCATTCTTTGTATAGTCCAAGAGTTGCTTTAGTTTTAGTGCCCTGAAGCAAATATTTAAATGAATCTCTCTTATCTTTATGAAAAGCAAGACAGGTAGAGGCTGCTTGAGGAATATTTATATACTTGATACAGAAAAAAGAATTATGTCTCTCGTGACTTCACTAAAATTTTATTTTTCACTCCCTGTATCTGGCCAAAGATATATGAGCATTTTATCTGAAGGAAGTAAGAGAATTTAGCAGACATTCACATGGTAGATAAATATGATACAAATGATTACAGGCATAAGTGCTGGTTTTAAAATAGACTTGGGTTTAATGTCAGCTTCTCCACTTATCAGCTGGTTATTTAACTTCAGTAGTCCCTATGTTCTTATCTGTAAAATAGGTATAACTATACCTACCTGAGGGGGAAAAGAACTGATTCAGGGAGAGGAGATTAAGTTCAAAGTGTTTCTTCTATCTGTGGTTTTATGACAGAATGCTAAATTCTGTGCAAATCATAAAATGATAAAACTGAGCAGGAACTGAGAACTCATTTGGCCCAATGCCATAATTGTATAAATGAGGAAAATGAAGTCTGAATAAGCTAAGAGCCATCTCCAGGATCACAGTGCAGTTGGCAGTGAAAGGCCAATTATTTCTTCCCATATCAGAGAAAATTCATCTTAAAGCAAGAATTGTAAAGATATTTTCATCAAAAAGTTTTACTTTATGGCAGATATTTCAAGGGTAAATCTTTCTTAGAGATACTGTGGAGAAATTATTACTCTGAAAGATCCTATTCTAATTCCAAGATTTTGTCAGAGTCAATATCACGCCATTTTTAAAAATTTTATGAAGTGTTGTAATTATTACTCCATGGCAGAGCACAATATACATTTACTTCGTTTTCCCAAGATGATTGTAATAACATCTTCAGTTGAATTTTATTTTTTAGAAATAAAAAAATATCATTTCAGTAAATGTATGTTCTATTTTATAGATGTCTCCTGAAGAAAAAGTTTGTAAGTACTGTGGAGTCAGCTATCTAATTCTACATGAGTTTAAGGCTATGGAAGAAAAAGTAAAAGCAATGGAAAAAGAGATGAAATTTTATCAAGGAAGTATAGAACGTGAAAAGAGACTTCAAGAAAAACTACAGTCTCTTAGCCAAGATTTTGAACAGTGCAAAATTGACAATGAATCCAAAACAGAAAGGTTAGAATATGTTATTCTTTTCTCTCATTTATTTAGTTTGGAAAACAAGTATAGAAAATAGATTTGACTTTTGTTTTTCTAGAATTTATCTATATCAAGTATAATTTATACCTTGGTACATTTGAATTTGTTCAGTAATTATTACTGATTACTAAGTATAATTTCTAGATACAATCTGAACATTCCTTTGAGGCTGTGTTTCTATCTGAATCATTGGTGGTGGTGGTTTAGTCGCTAAGTCACAACTAACTCTTGTGACCCTTGTACTATAGCCTACCAGCCTTCTCTATCCATCTGAATAACTGGAAACCAGTTAATTCAGTAACTATAAGTTGAGATGGGTTGACTTTTACTTTTCTCCAGATTTATATCTTAATTTTATCATTAGAAAGTTTTGTCTCTAAAAAGTCAGGTGAATTTTGATAGTTTTTATATCTAGTATTTTTTTAAGATGTCCTTGACCATTTAGATTTATAGAATAAGGTTTTCATGTTATGCAAAGGTTGCCGAAACATTAAAACTGGCACCTGATTCTAAATCAATAAAGCTGGAGTAAAATCAGAGATTGAGTTCCTAATGCTGGTCAAGTCCAATCAGCAATTTATTCTGCCTAAAGACACCTCATTGGGCTTATATAATACAAAAGGATTTTTGCTGTTGTTTCATGACTTTTCCTTTGAATAAATATTTTTCCACTTTAAAATATCGACAGTTGATATAATAAACAATGAACTAATGAATATATTGAACATTGTGTCCTTGTAAAGTAGAAGTTTTCTTATATCTCTTAGGATTAAGTACTTGTCTTAAATTTTATTACAAATTTAAATAAGTATATTAAATATCAGTTCATAGTCTTTGGCTAGGAAAGTTTTGTTTCCTTGAATTTCAGGTCTGAAAAAGTATTTAATCATATTTGAGTGGAAAAATAAAAAAAATAAAGTATTTAGTTTAAAATTTTAAATACGGAGGGTTTTTGCTTGTCAGATTCTTTTGTTTACTGTAATAGTTTACTTTCGTTAGTGATTATATGAATAATACATAAACATACAAAATAAAAGAAATATATAGAAGAAAATTCAAGAAAGTCCTTTTTTATTCTTCTGATTACTTTCTTTCACCGGAAATAAAAATTAATACATTTAATGGTTTGGTATATGTTTCTAGATCCTTCACTGTTCCCTAAGCTTTATTAAAGATATATATTTTAAATATTTGTAATGTATTATATTTAAGCTATGTAGTTTTAAAACTTTTCAATAGACTAGTGTTTAATATAAGTAATATATTAAAAGTATGTGTGACTTTTACCACTTAATTTTATATTCTGGAAATTGTTCCATGTTATACACGTAGATCTATCTTATTCTTAACTGCTACAATGTCTTCCTTACTAAGAATATGCCATAATTTACTGAACCATTTCTCTTTTCAACATTTAGATTATTTCCAGTATTTATGACTACACATAGTATTTATATTTATATTCTTGTGTACATATGTTTTTCCATAGGATAAATTCCTGGAAGTGAAATTGCTGAAAAGAAAGTAAATGCCAATTTAAGATTTTGATGGACATTATACCAAATTGTCCATTGAGAAGACAGGGTTAATTTATATTTGGCCAATAGTTTATAAAGTGGCCATTTTCTTAGATCTTTTTAGTATTGGAATCTTCTTAAGTTTTCTCAAATTTTCACTCTTTTTCTTGGTGAAAAAAAAAAGTTACTTCATGATTATTTAATTTGTGTTTCTTTATTGCTAGTGAGGTTGAATTTTTTTCATGTTTATTAGATATGTATATTTCTTCTTTTATGAATTACTTGTTCATATATATTGCCCAAATTTCTATGGTACTATTTCTACGTTTCTGTTTATGTATAGGAGTTTTTAATATAATATGGACTTATACTTTATTTACACACTGCTAATATTTTCTCATGGTTGTTTCAGTTCAGTTCAGTTCAGTTCAATCGCTCAGTCGTGTCCGACTCTTTGTGACCCCATGAATCGCAGCACGCCAGGCCTCCCTGTCCATCACCAACTCCCGGAGTTCACTCAAACTCACGTCCATCGATTCTGTGATGCCATCCAGCCATCTCATCCTCTGTCGTCCCCTTCTCCTCCTTCCCCCAATCCCTCCCAGCATCAAAGTCTTTTCCAATGAGTCAACTCTTCACATGAGGCGGCCAAAGTACTGGAGTTTATCTTACTGTTTATTGTATTTTTTTGGTATAAAGTTTTTAAAAATATCTTACGCTGAATTCTGGAAAGGGTTCTGTGTCAAGTCCTTTTGGTTGCAAGCAACAGAAACTTGTTCTGTCTTTTGCTAACCTAGATTCAAGCAAGTTGAAAAACAACATATATTTAAAACCTTTATGGTATTGTTGTTTTGGTAAGTCTTTTAATCTGTTTATTAGTTAGATTTGTGATTTCATGTTTTTTATTGTTCTTTTAAAAATATTTATTTATTAAAAAAATTTATTTATTTTTTGTTCCTATACACCTATAAGCGCTTCCCTGGTGGCTTAGCAGTAAAGGATCCACCTGCAATGCAGGAGATGCAGGTTTAATCCCTGGGTTGGAAAGATCTTCTAGAAAAGGAAATGGCTACCCACTCCAGTATTCGTCCACGGAGAATTCCGTGGACAGAGGAACCTGGTGGACTACAGTTCATAGGGTCACAAAAGAGTTGGAAATGACTTAGCAACTAAACAACAACACACCTATAACTTCTCTCATTATATACACCCCATATCACAGAGAAACATTTGTTATAGTTAATGAGCTTGTCTTGGTACATCATTATTACCCCAAATACATGGTTTTACATTAGGGTTAGCTTTTTTTTTGCCACTTTATTCATTTTTTTTTCAATTGAAGGGTAATTGCTTTACAGAATTTTGTGGTTTTCTATCATACATCAGCAAGAATCAGTCATAGGTACACCCATGTCCCCTCCCTCCCAGAACTCCCTCCCATCTCCCTCCCCATCCTACCCTTCTAGATTGTCACAGAGCCCCTTTGATGTTGTACATTCCATGGGTTTTGACAAATGTTAAATACCATGTATCTACCATTGTAGTATCATACAGAATAGATAATGCTGCCCTAGAGATCCTGTGTTCTGCCTGTTTGTCCCTCCCTCCCCTCTAAGGATGGACAATCACTGTTCCATTGCTGTCTCCACAGTTTTGCCTTTTTCAGTATGTCATAATGTTGAAAATGTCCATTGACAGAAGAATGGATAACGAAGATATGGTACACACATACAATAGAATATTACTCAACCTTTAAAAAGAATGAGAGAATGCCATTTACAATAACATGGAAGAACCTGGAGAGTGTAATACTAAGTGAAATAAGTCTGAGAAGGAGAAATACTATATGACATCTCTCATATATGGAATCTAAAAAGAAATGATGCCAATGAACTTACTTACAAAATAGAAACAGACTCAGAGACTTAGAGAATGAACTTTTTGCTGGGCAGGAGGTGGGGAAGGAATAGTTAGGAAGTTTGGGATGATTGACATGGACACACTGCTACTTTTAAAATGGATAACCAAAAAAGACCTACTATATGGCATATAGTTATGTGGCAGCATAATGGTATGTGGCAGCCTGTATGGGAGGGGTGTTTGGGGGAGAATGGATACATGTATATGTGAAGCTGAGTCCCTTTGCTGTTCACCTGAAACTATTACGTTGTTAATTGGCTGTACTCCAAAACAAAATGGGCTTCCTAGGTGACAGTAGTGGTAAAGAACCCACCTGCCAATGCAGGAGATACAAGTTCGATCCCTGGGTTGGAAAGATCCTCTGGAGGAGAGCATGACAGCCCACTCCAGCAGTGTTGCCTGGAGAATCCCATGGACTAGAATCCATGGGGTTGCAAAGAGTCAGACATGACTGAAGAAGAAAGAGAATGTCATATGGTTAGAGTAATACAGTGTGTAACTTTCTAAAAATTAGCATCTTTTAGTTAGTAATATACATTTTAAATTTACTCCATGTCTTTTCATGGCTTTACAGCTTGTTTCTTTTTTTAGGACTGAATAATATTCCATTCTCTGGATGAAACACAGTTTATCCATTCACCAAACTGAAGGACACCTAGGTTGCTTCCAAATTTTGGCAGTTATGAATAAAGCTGCTGGAAATATCTATGTGTAGGTTTTTGTGTGGACATGTATTTTCAGCTCCTTTGGGTAAATACCAAAGAGTGTGATTACTAAATCATATAGTAAAAGTATGTATAATTTTGTGAGAAGCTACCAAATTGTCTTCCAGAGTGGCTCTCTCATTCTGCATTCCCAGCAGCAATGAGTGAGAGTTCCTGTTACCAAATTCTCACCAACTTTTGGTGTCGTTGGGGTTTTGGATTTTCACCATTCTTATAGGTATGTAATAGTATCTTGTGTTTTAATTTACATTTCCTTGAAGATGTATGAGATTGACTATATTTTATTATGTCTGCTATCTGTATGTCTCCTTTTCTGAGGTGTTCATTCAGGTCTTTTGCCTATTTTAAATCAGATTGCTTGTTATTGTTGAGTGTTAATAGTTCTTTGTATATTTTAGATAATAGTTCTTTATCAGATGTCTTTTGCAAATATTTTCTCCCATTATGTGGCTCATCTTCCACTTTTCTTGATATTCTCTTTTGTAGACCAGAAGTTTTAAAATTTAATGAAGTCCTGCTTATTGTTTATTTCATGAATCTTGCCTTTGGTGTTATATTTAAAAAGTCACTGCTGTACTCAAGGTCATCTAGGTTTTCTTCTATGTTACCTTATAGGAGTTTTGCAGTTTGTATGTTATATTAGGTCTATGATTCATTTGAGTTGATATTTGTGTAGTGCGTATGACCTGTGTCTAGAATCCTTTTTTTGAGGATGGAGGAGGGGGCATAAGGATGTTGTCTAGTTGGTTCCAGTTTAAAAAGATAATCTTTGCTCCATTACATTGCCTTTGCTCCTTTGTCAAAGATCAGTTCACCATATATTTATTTGGGTCCATTTCTGGATTCTGTTCTGTTCCATTAATCTATTTGTCTATTCTTCCACCAAACTACACCATCTTTAATATTGTGTAGCTTTATACCAAGTCTTAAAGGCAGATTTTGTCAGTCTTTCAACTTTGCTCTTTTCCTTCAATATTGAGTTTTTTCCTCTCTATGTAAATTTCAGAATTTGTCCATATCTACAAAATAACTTATTGGGATTTTGCTTGGAATTGAATTAAATCTGTAGATCAAGTTGAGAAGAATTGATGTCTTGACAATGTTGAATCTTAATAATCCACAGACATGGAATATCTCTTTCATTTAGTTCTTCTTTGTTTTTGTTCATATGAGTTTTATAGTTTTTCTCATATAGTTCTTATATATATTTCATCAGTTTGCACTTCATACCTATATTTTTGGAAGGCACTAATGTAAATGGTAATGATTTTTAACTTCATGTGTTCTTGGTATATAGGAAAGTTACTGACTTTTATGTAATTAATTTTCTATCTTGGAGCCTTTCTGAAAGTGCTTGTTAGTTCCAGGAGTTTGTTGATTTTTCCAGTTTGTTTGTATAGGTGATCATGTTGTCTGTGAACAAAGTTTAATTTCTTCTTTCCTAATCTGTATACCCATATTTTCTTGTCTTCCTGAACAAGTTGGGACTTCATATACAATGTTAAATAGCAGTAGTTAGAGGAGTAAATATCTTGTTCTTGCTCTCAGGAGGAAGCCTTCAAGTTTTCCACTATTAAATATGACACGAACTGTAGATTTTTTGTAATTTTTTTTTTGTCTGTGCTGCGCAGCATTTGGGGTCTTAGTTCCCTCACCAAGGATCAACCCTGTGCCCCCTACAGTGGAAGCACAGAGTCCTAACCACTGAAACTTCAGGGAATTCTCTAAATTTTTTTTTTTATAAAAGTGAGGAAATTTTTCTTTATCTTAGTTTGCTGAGAGTTTTATCTTGAATGGATGTTGGATTTTGTCAAATGTTTTTTCTGTACCTGTTGAAAATGCTTGTGTGATTTTTCTTTAGCCTGTTAATGTGATAGACTAATTGGTTTTTGACTATTGAACCAGCTTTGATACCTGGAATAAATCCCATTTTGTTGTGGTATATAATTAATTTTTACATATTTTAATATTTTGTTGAGGACTTTACTTCCATGTTCATGAGAGATATTGATCTGTAGTTTTCTTGTAATTCCTTTGTATGATTTAGTATTAGGGTAATGCTGGCCTCATTGAATGAGTTGGGAAATAGTCTCAATCTTTTGGAAGACAGAATGGATATAATTTTTTCCTTAAATATTTGGTAGAATTTACCAGTGACTCCATCTGGGCCTAGTGTTATCTGTTTTGGAAGTTTATTAATTATTGATGAAAGTTTTTTGAAATTTTTTTAATGGTTAAGCTATGTTTAAATTGTCTGTTCTTGTGTGAGTTTTATCATTTCTTCAAGGAATTGAAATATTTTATCTTGGTGATCAAATTTTTGGGCATAGAGTTATTCATAGTATTTCTTTTTAAAATTTTTTGTACTTTTTTCTTTTTCTGTTGAGGTATAGTTGTGTATAATATTATATGTTACAGTTGTACAGCATAGTGATTTATACTTTTTAGAGGTTACAACTCCACTTATAGTAATTATAAAATATTGGCTGTATTCCATGTTGTACAGTATATCCTTTTAGTTTATTTTATACATATTAGTTTATATCTCTGAATCCCCCACCTTTGTATTGTCTCCTTTTCTCTCCCTGCTGGTAACCACTAGTTTGTTCTCTGTGATTCTGTTTCCCTTGTTATATTCATTAGCTTTTTTTATGTTTTAGTTTCTACACATAAGTGATGTGTTATTTGTGTTTTCTTGGTCTGACTTATTTCATTTAACATAATGCCCTCCAAGTCCATCCACATGGTTACAAATGGAAATTTTTCATTCCTTTTTTTTTTTATGGCTGAGTAGTATTCTATTGTATAACTATAACACCTCTTCTTTATCCATTATCTTGACGGACACTTAGGTAGCTTTCATATTTTGTCTATTGTAAATAATGCTGCTTTGAATATTGGAGTGTATGTGTCTTTTTGAATTAATGTTTTTGTTTCCTTTGGTTCTATACCCAGGAGTGGAATTGCTGGATCATATATTTTTAGTTTTTTGAGGGATCTCTATTGATGATTTCTCTTTAACTTCTGATATTAGCGATTTGTAATCTTCTCCCTTTTCCTTTGTTCACCTTATCTGAAGATTATAAATCTTACTGATATTTTCAAAGAAGCGGCTTTTGGTTTTATTGATTTTTTTCTCTGTTGATTTCCTACTTCAATTTTATTGACTTCTGGTATAATTTTTTTTGGAGTTATATAAATTATTATTATTTCTTTTCTTCTGCTTACTTTGGATTTAATTTGCTCTTCCTTTTCTAGTTTCCTAAAGTGGAAGTTTAAATTGCTGATTTTAGATCTTTCTTTTCAAATAAATGTTTTCAGTGCTATAAATTTCCCTGTAACCACTGCTTTTGCTACATCCCACAAATTTCAGTAAGTTGTATTTTCACTTTCATTTAATTCAAAGTATTTTAAAATTTCATTGTGATTTCTTCTTTGATATGTCTGTTAATCAGAAGAGTGTTGGTTAATCTCTAAGTATTTTGGGATTTCCTAGCTCTTTCAGTTTAATTTCTAACTTTATCTCATTGTTGGGTGTCTGCAAACGTTGTATGGTTTTTTATTCCTTTAAATTTGTTAAGATGTATTTTATGGTCCAGAATTTGTCTATCTTGGTGAATGTGAGCTTGAGAAGAATGCATTGTACTGCTGTTGTTGTGTGAAATCATCCATGTATGTCAGTTTACATCAGTTGATTGATGATACTATTGAGTTCAACTTACAGATTTTCTGCCTCCTGGATCTGTCCATTTTTGGTAAAAAGGTGTTAAAGTCTCCAACTCTAATAGTAATTAATCTGTTCTTCCTTGTAGCTCTATAGCTTTTGCCTTACATATTGTGTTAGCCAAAAAGTTTGTTTGGGTTTTTCCATAACATCTTATGGAAAAATCCAAAGGAACTTTTTGTGTCAACCCAATATTTTCATGCTCTGTTGTTAAGCTCTCTTGTTAAGGATTGTTATCTCTTCCTAGAACACTGACCCCTTTATCGTTATATAATACCCCTCTTTATTTCTGATAATGTTCCTTGTTTTGAAGTCTTCTCTGTCTGAAATTTCTTTTGTTTAGTGTTAGCATGATGTATCTTTTTACACCCCTTTCTTTTTAGTCTGTGTGTGTCTTTATATTTAAAATGTGTTTCTTGAAGACAATGTGATAGTTGATCTACTCTGACTGTCTTTAAATTGGTGTATTTAAATCATTGATAATCAAAGTAATGACTGACATAGTTGGATTAATACCTGTCATTTTTTGGTTATTGTTTTCTATTTGCTGCCCTTTTTCTGTTCTTATTTTTGTCTTTCACATTTTTTTTTCTGTCTTTTGTGGATTTAATCAAGCATTTAATATAGTTCCATTTTATCTTTTTCAGAATATCAGTTATACTTCTTTTTCTCACTTTTTAAGGTGTTGCTTTAGAGGCTTCCCTGGTGGCTCAGATGGTGAAGAGTCTGTCTGCAATGTGGGAGACCCAGGTTCAATCCTGGGTCAGGAAGATCCCCTGGAGAAGGAAATGGCAACCCACTCCAGTATTCTTGACTGGAAAATTTCATGAATGGAAGAGCCTGGCAGGCTGCAGTCCATGGGGTCCCAGAGAGTTGGACACGACTAGTAACTTACACACAGAGTTTGCGATATATTTTTATAACTAATCCAAGTCAACTTTTAAGTAACACTTCACTGCTTCACCAGTAGTGCAAGTGCCTTATAATAGCTAAATATTCCTAATTTCCCCCTCCCATCCCTTGTATCATGGCTGCCATTTATTTTACTTATAAATAAGCATACATATATGTATGTATGTATAAATATATATGTGCATGTGTGCTCAGTCACTCCAGTCATGTCCAACTCCTTGTGACCCTATGGACTATATCTTGCCATGCTCCTCTGTCCATGCCAGGCAAGAATACTGGACTGGGTTTCCATACCCTCCTCCAGGAAACCTTCCTGACCCAGGACTCAAACCTGCGTCTTCTGTGATTCCTTGCATTGCAGGTGGATTCTTTACCACTGAGGCACCAGGAAAGCCCATGCTAAGCCTTAGTTGGCATTTATCCTGCTTGGTATTCTCTGAAGTTCCTGGATCTGTGGTTAGTGTTTGACAATATTATAATTTAGAGGAAATTATCAATCATTGTTTCAAATATTTCTTCTTTTCCTTTCTCTATATCTTCTACTTCTGGTATTCCTATTAGGCAAATGTTATATCTTTTATAGTTGTCCCAGAGTTCTTGGATATTCTATTATGTTTTTAATTTTTTTTTTCTTTTCAGTTTTAGAAGCTTTTCAATTCTGTTGTCATATCCTCCGGCACAGAGATTCTTTCCTCAGTAATGTCTATTCTAATGAGCCAGTTAAAGACTTTCTTCATTTCTGTTAAACACTATATATTTTTTTTAATCTCTAATTTCTTTTTGATTCTTTCTTCAAAGTTCAATGTCTCTGCTTATATTATCCATCTGTTCTTTACATGTTGTCTCCTTTTTGTTTACATCCCCTTTCACATTAATCATAATTTAAAAAAAATTTCTGATCTAATAATTCTAACACTTCTGCCGTATCTCACTCTACTTTTGATGCTTGTTCAGTCTCTTCAGACTCCTTTTTTGCCTTTTAGTGTACACTATAAGTTTTTGTTGATAGGTGGACAAGACATAAAGGTGTAAAAGGAATTGCAATATATACCTTTAGTAATGTGGTGGTAATGTCAAGGGAGGAGAAGTATTCTGCAGTCCTATGATTATGTCTCAGTCTTGTAGTGAGCCTTTGCCTGTGGACTGTGAACTTTACAGATATTTCTCAGTTGCCAGATCTTGCATCCCCCACCCTGCCCTTAGGTGACACAGTATTTCTAGAATGAGCTAGAGCTGGGTTTTTCCCTTTGTCAGGTCAGTTAGGCTCAGATGATATCCCAGCAGGTTAAGGTCTGCTAAAATAGTTTCTCCTGAGGGAAGGCCGTGTTAAACATAATAGAAAGCTCTGGCATATTTAAAATATTTGCTTCTCCCCTCCCTCTGACAGAAGCTCAATCAGGTTTTTCTTTAGATGTTAGGAAGTATCACTTAACAGATTTACTCTCTTCACTACTTCAGTTGTGCTGCACATACTCTGATATGTTGTATTTTCATTTTCATTCAGTTCTGTGTGTTTTTGTATAATTCTTAAAAATATCCTTTGAGAGTTTTTCTTTGACACATGGATTATTTAGAAGTATGCTATTTAGTTTCCAAGAGTTTATAGACTTTCTTGTCAGATTTCTATTAAAGATTTCTAGTTTGATTCCACTATGGTCAGAGAACATACTCTGTATGATTTCAACTTTAAAAATTTTGTTAAAATTGTTTTATTGCCAAAGATATGCATCTGCCTTGATGACTGTTCCATGGGTAGTTGGGAGAAAATGTGTATAATGCTATTGTTGGGTGGAGTTTTCTAAAAGTGGCAATTAAAACCTGGTGATTGATGGTTTTGAGTTCTTTCATTTCCTTGCTGATTTTCTGTCTAATAAGTCTATCAGTTGCTCATAATGGAATATTGGAAGTTCCCAAATCTGATTGTGGGTTTGTCTGTTTCTCTTTGAGTTTTATCATTTTTGCTTCATGTTATTTTGTAGCTCTTTTGTTTGGTATGAACATATCTAAAATTTTTGTTTTCCTGGATTGATTGTTGTATCATTATGTAGTATTCTTTGTCTCTAGTAATTGTCTTTGCTCTGAAATCTACTTTATCTGATATTGGTATAGCAACTGCTGCTTTTAAAAACTGTTTATTACATGGTATACTTTTCCTATTATTTTACTCTCAACCTACTTATGTCATTGAATTTAAAGTCAGTCTTATGGACAACATATTTTTGAAGAATGTTTCTTTTTTAATCCACTCTGCCTATCTCTTTTAATTGGTGTATTTAGATTTACATTTATATTTAGGTAATTTTTTATATGTTAGGGTTTATGTATGCCATTTTATTTGTGTCCAGTTTATTTCCTCTGGTTCTCTTACTTCTGTTTCTCTTTTTACTTTCAGATTGGTTTGCTGAATATTTTTTAGGATTATATCTTGACTTACTTATAGTGTTTTAAATATATTGCTTTGTATAGGTTTCTTAGAGGTTGCTCTAGCCATTGCAGTATATATACATAATTGGTCATAGTCTATGGTTTAATTATGATGGTCTTAACATGGATTTCTTTGGGTTTATTCTATTTGTATAGAAAAGACTCTTTGCTACAGCTTGTTGAATCTGTAGGTTTATATCTCTTGCCCTTAGAAGTTTTCAGCCATTATTGAATATTATTTAATCATACTTCCTCTTTCTTCTTTCCTTCTCTGACTTTAATCGTATGAATTTTAGCTTTTTGTTGTTGTTTTGTCACACAGGTCTCTGAGACTCTGTTAATTATTTTTTCTATTTTCATTCTTGTCTAGATTGGGTGTTGATTTGTCCTAACATCCTCTGATTTTGTTTTCTGTCATTATACTCTGCTGTTGAGCCTGTCTTATGAGGTTTGTTTCTTTTTTTCTTTCACTTATTTATCTTTCAGTTCTATCATTTCTACTTAGTTTTTTTAACTTACATTTCTTTGCTGAGATTTTCTATTTTTTCTTTTGTTTCAAGAGAATTTTTAATTGCTTTTAAAAGAATTTTTATGATGGCTGCTTTATAATCCTTATCAAATAATTCCAGCATCTGATTCATCTCAATGCTGGGTTTGTTGATTATCTTTACTAATTAATGTTATGATTTTCTTGGTTCTGGCATGATGAGTGATTTTCTATTGAGTCCTGATTATTTTGGAAGTTACACTATGAGACTCTGGATCCTATTCTCTCTCTCTCTCTCTCTCTCTATATATATATATATATACATATATATATATATATACACACTCTCTTTCTCTCTCTCTCTCTATATATATATAAAACACACATTCCCCTTGTTGTGGTAAAGCATGAAAGCCAAATGGGTGTGTTTGTTCAGCTTCCTGCTGTGTCCACAAATACTACTTTTCAAAAGTAAGGTTCCCCCTGCCTTGTATCAGACTGGTGAAGTTGAAGTTAACATATCACCCTTAGCCCCACTCACACCTTTCTGGCAAAAGTGAGTCACCAACTTGCAGGTTCTTGTGTCTCTGCATGGGAATATTAGATCAGTTCCCCACTTAACTCACTGTCACCAGAAGGGGAGAACCAAAGAGCTGTCTCTCACTGTTTTGTAGCAGAATAGGGGCAAAAGTTTGACTTCTTTCTGTGCCCCATTGATACCAAAGGATGGGAAAAGTTAGGTGTCAGCCGGCCCTGATTCTGCCTTACTGATGCCATCTGGGAGTAGAGGCTCAGCTCCCTACACATCCCACTGGCACCAGAGGATGGGAAGCAAAGTGACTACTTTGTCTCACACCACCTTCTTCTATCTCACGGATGCTGGGTGGGGTTAGAGGCTTCTAATTGAAACCCTCTGACACAGGATATGTGTAGGGAGTCAGAATAAGAGTGCCACTAGTCTTGTTTTTCACTGCTTCCTTTGGTCTCTTTGCTGCCAATTGGGTTTGATTCCCCACTGGGCCTCACTGACACCAAGAATATAAGAAAAGTGGACTGTGTGCTCAGTCACTCAATCATGTCAACTCTGTATGACCCCATAAACTGTAGCCCGCCAGGCTCCTCTGTCCATGGAATTTTCCACGCAAGAATACTGGAGCAGGTTGCCATTGCCTACTCCAGGGGATCTTTCTGACCCAGGGGTTAAACCTGCATCTCCTGCATCTCTTGCGTTGGCAGGCAGATTCTTTATCACTGCACCACGTGGGAAGCTCAGAATGGACTGTTTACTACTAACAACTTGTACCACTTTGTTCGGATTCATTGGTGCAGGGTAGAGGTGGAGGCTCAGCTCCCCATTGACCCCACTGACACTACCCTGGTGTCGGGTATTGGAGCATGCCTTGCTTCTACAGAGGGGAATGAAAGATCAGTTCCTAGCTTACCCCACTGATACTACACCAGCCAGGAGACTTGGAGTGCACCACCTGCATCAGTAGGGCAGGGCTGTGGCAGTAGGGAATATCAACTCTGCTCAGTTATGTCTGTCTTTAAACTGTGAGCTGGGGAGGTACAGTTTTACAGTTGATATTTGGCTTGAGAAGGTGAATATTACAAAGATTGTTTTCAATTATATAGTCACACTTTACCTGATCAGCTAAGTTGATCAGACTTTTTTGGAGCTTTTTGGTTTTTTTTTTGGGGGGGGGGGTCTCTGCTGTTGGTGGTTCTGGGTTGGAAATTTCTGTAACACTCATCTTGGATATATGGGAGATAATAATAAAACTCAGGAATCTCATTGCCTTGGTGTTTCTCAAATCGTGAAGTCAGTAGGCCATCTGCCATCTTCTTTCTGCCTATCATGGTTTTGCTGTGCTTGTGTTATGTGGTATCAGGGTTTTTTAGTTAAGAGATGAACTTGGGAGTAGAAGAGCTACTCCATCTTGGTTGTGACCTTGGGTTGATTTTTTAGTAAAATTAAATATTGTTCTGAGTAACTAAGAACATTTTTTGTAAAGTAATGACTTAAAATTTCACAATGTTAATAGCTAGCTCACAAAAGTCAGTAGTTAGATATATGCATCACTACATGCTTGCTAAATAATTTCAATTTCTCTCGCTTATGCCAAATTGAGATGATCCATGGAAATTTGAGCCACAAAAAGATAGGCCTGTCTATGAGGAATTAGACTTAGGAGTTCTGTTGATAGCTGGCCATTCTCACAAATCAGGTGAGCTGTAGAAGTCAAGTCTAGACTAGTCAGCTCAAGGAAAGGGCATAAGTAGGTACCAAGGGTTCAGAGCCCACAGTTTGGAATCAAATTAATAGAGTGTAGAGACACTGAGTTTATAAATGAAGACAATTGGAGGAAGAGATGTACCTGGCTGGAGTAGAGGATAATAGGGTAAACGTGGCAGATTTTGTGAGTCATCATCTTCCTCTGTCAAAACTGCCTCCCTCATAGACCAGTTATGTCAGATAGTAACACTTTCTACAGCAAATGGCTTACATGAACAAGGGTTTATTTGTTTCTTGAGTTAAGAAGGGGTGTAGGCAACTCAGAATGTCACCAGGGATCTAGCCTTTTCCATCTCTCATTACATCTTTCTCATTGAGTAGGTCTTCAGTCTCATACTGATCTCCTCATGATCTCAAGACGGCTTTTGCACTGTCAAAAGTATACTTCTAGGCAGAAATATGAAGAGAGAAGCTGTCAGGGGAAGTGCCTGTGATAGGAGGTCAGAAGCTTTCCCACAACCGCAGGGTAGTTTGGGGAACTTACTTCAGGGAGTTGGTTTGTTGCTTTCTGAAATAATAGGTTCTGTGGTAAGGAAGGGGCTTCCCAGGTAGCTCAGTGGTAAAGAATCCTCCTGCCAAGCAGGAGACGCAGGAGACCCAGGTTTGATCCCTGAGTCAGAAAGATCCCTTGGAGAAGGACATGGCAACCTATTTCAGTACTCTTGCCTAGGAAATCCCATGGACAGAGTCTGGTGGTCTACAGTCCACGGGCTCGCAGAGTTGGCCACGACTTAGTGACTGAACAGCTGCAGAAGTTGTAAGAAAGAAGACACTAGCAGGCCTCCCTCTCTGTGCATTGCATTTCCCTCCAGAAAATCACACATTCATGCTTACTTTAATTCCTGAAGAAGGAAAAAATTAGTATCTCAAGAAACTTATCCAGAGCTCCATCTTTTTTAAAGGTCTTATCTTTAAGATATCTAGGCTCAGCTTTTTCTACTTGTACCATAGTCTCTGTTGTTTATGGAAATAATATAAGAGGCATACATGTGAAAAATGTTTGGGACAATAGATTTTGAGTAATCAAGATTTTATAGAACAAAGAACTGATGGAGAACTATAGCTCTCATTGTTTGCGCATACTTCTTAGACAAAGAGTTGCACATGACTGAGCGACTAATCACAGCACGTAGACAATTATTTCAAATACCTAGGGGCCTTCTCAAACCTTCATTTCTCTCCTAGGATTCTGATTTATGTTTTGGGGCCAAGTGGGAATCTCTGCAGTGAAACAAAAGCTGTTACTGATGAGACTGTATTTGGGCATGTGAGCATGGGGAGCACTGGAAAGAAAAGGTTGAGTACCATTTGGAAGAGCATTGGTTCTTTTCAGGCCACTGAAAAATGACTCCAGTAGACACAGAGTGTTATTAGCACGTAGTTTAAACCTGAATGTCTATATCATGTTTCTCTTAGTCTAGATGTATAGATATCAATATATTATACTGATATTTGTATTATGGATTTCTTAAACATTGAGAAACCTGAACAAGTTTTATTTATACCATGTAATCCTAAGACCAGGTAATCTTTTCATTATCTTTTCATTTTTCTCCTCTACCAGCACTAGATTGTGTTCCAGACTAAAGTACTTAGGGATAGAGCATACTCTTTTTCCATTCTTCTTTTTTCTCTGTGGACGCATTACACATAGTATATACTAGAATTTGACAGCTCTGTTTTACTATTGGTATAAATAATGTTTACATGGGTTTCTCATTACTAGATCTGGCAAGGTTATAGAGACTGATATTTATTCAACAACATTAATAGACCTATATATTCGTGTATATCTTTTATTACCAGTGTAACTTTGAAAGCTCTTCTGTGTATCATCATGTTGTTACTATAGCAACATGGTTACCAAAATAAGGTACACTTCTTCCTGCTTTGTGTTCTTAAAGATTTTTTTTCCCCTCAAGCTTTTTAATTAACTCTGTAGAGTTTCTGTCCCAGACATTCAGTACCCCTTCTATTTATCTTTTCCCCTTTAATTTCCCTTACTTAAAATTAGTTATCATTATAATACAAAATATAGTTTTTATTGGACTAAATCCTAGTAGGACAAGAATAAAGGAAGGGAAGCAGTGTATGATGTTGTATAAACAGTAGAGGCTCAGCTATCGCTTAACTCCCAACCTTGCCTGCCTCATAATCTTTTTGTACTTCTAGCATATAGCTTTTTTTTGGCCACATTGTGTGGCTTGTGGAATCTTTGTTCTCCAACTAGGTATTGAACCTGGGCCCTCAGAAGTAAGTGTGCTGAGTCCTAATCACTGGAGTGCCAGAGGATTCCCTCCTTTTGTGCTTTTGATTCTTCATTTATAAAGTAGTCAGAGAAATAGCTACTTCACAGGCATGATACACACATTACTGTGTGCCTGGCAGCAATTCGGCTCTGTTTCACTTCTCTCACCTTCTTTTTTTCCCTTTCTGTGTTTGTTAACCAAGGTTAATAGTGTACAGTCATTTGTCCCCCTCCTCGCCACCATAGATATCATCACATTCCCATCTACTTTTTTTTTTTTTTTACTTATTTCTAATTGGAGGATAATTGTTTTACAATGTTGTGTTGGTTTCTGCCATACAACAATGTGAATCAGCCATAAGTATACATATATCCCCTCCCTCTTGAGCCTCCCTCTCACCTTACTCTCCTCCCTCTAGGTTGTCACAGAGCCCCAGGCTGAGCTCCCTGTGTTATACAGCAGCTTCCCACTAGCCATCTGTTTTACACATGGTAGTGTATATATGTCGTATGTAAATGCTACTCACTCAGTTTGCCCCTCCTCTTCTTCCCCTGCTTTGTTCATTCTCTCCATCTGCATCTCTGTTCTTGCCCTGAAAATAGGTTCATCACTACCATATTTATAGATTCTATTTATGTGCATTAGTGATATTGGTTTTTCTCTTTCTGACTTACTTCACTCTTTATGACAAGGCTCTAGTTTATCCACATCACGACTGACTCAATTTCATTCCTTTTTATGGCTGAGTAATAAGGTCCCTTGGACTCCTCTGGAGGAGATTAGCCCTGGGAATTCTTTGGAAGGAATGGTGCTAAAGCTCAAACTCCAGTACTTTGGCCACCTCATGCGAAGAGTTGACTCATTGGAAAAGACTTTGATGCTGGGAGGGATTAGGGGCAAGAGCAGAAGGGGACGACCGAGGATGAGATGGCTGGATGGCATCACTGATTCAATGGACGTGAATCTGAGTGAACTCCGGGAGATGGTGATGGACAGGGAGGCCTGGCATGCTGCGATTCATGGGGTCACAAAGACTCGGACACGACTGAGCAACTGGACTGAACTGACTGACTAAATATTCTATTGCATATATGTACCACATCTTTATTCATTCATCTGCCAATGGACGTGTGGGTTGCTTCCATGACCTGGCTTTTGTAAACAGTGCTGTGATGACCACTGGGGTACATGTATCTCTTTGAGTTAATGTTTTCTCAGGATATATGCTCAGCAGTAGGGCTTCCCTGGTGGCTCAGATGCTAAAGTATGCCTGCAGTGCATGAGATGCAGGTTCAATCCATGCGTCGGGAAGATCCTCAGGAGAAGGAAATTGCTACCCTCTCCAGTATTCTTGCCTGGAGAGTTCCGTGGACAGAGGAGCTTAGTGGATTATAATCCATTGAGTTGCAAAGTCAGATACCGCTAAGTGGCTAATACTTTCACATGCCCAGTAGTGGAATTGCTGGGTCATATGGTAGTTCTTCAGAGAAGGCAATGGCGCCCCACTCCAGTACTCTTGCCTGGAAAATCCCATGGACGGAGGAGCCTGGTAGGCTGCAGTCCATGGGGTCGCTGAGTCAGACATGACTGAGCAACTTCCCTTTCACTTTTCACTTTCATGCATTGGAGAAGGAAATGGCAACCCACTCCAGTGTTCTTGCCTGGAGAATCCCAGGGACGGGGGAGCCTGGTGAGCTGCCGTCTATGGGGTCACACAGAGTCGGACACAACTGAAACGACTTAGCAGCAGCAGCAGCATGGTAGTTCTTTGTTTAGTTTTTTAAGGAATCTCCATACTGTTCTCTACAATGGCTGTATCAATTTATATTCCCACCAACAGTGTAGGAGGGTTCCCTTTTCTCCATACCCTCTCTAGCATTTATTGTTTGTAGACTTTTTGATGGTGGCCTTCCTGACCGGTATAAGATGATACTTCATTGTAGTATTGATTTGCATTTCTCTAATAATGAGTGATGATGAGCATCTTTTCATGTGCCTCTTGGCCATCTATATGTCTTCTTTGGAGAGATGTCTATTTAACTCTTCTGCCCATTTTTTTTAATCGGGTTGTTTTTTGATAATTGAGATCCATGTGCTGTTTATATATTTTGGAGATTAATCCTTTGTCTGTTACTTCATTTGCAAATATCTTCTCTTATTTTGAAGATTGTCATTTGTCTTATTTATGGTTTCCTTTGTTATGCAGAAGCCTATAATATAACACTTATATTTTCAAACAAATCATTTAACAGTAGAGTAGATACTGTCTTATTTTGTGTTTTTGTTGATGGTTGTCCTTAAGTCTTGCCTTTTAATATGTCAAAATCCTTGAGGGCAGTAACTGTCTTTATCTCCCTCTGAATAACCCATTAGGACCTAGTACCTAGTGGTGGGTACCTGGGCCTGTGTGCTTAGTCACTCATTCTGACTGTGACAGAGGAACCTGGCAGGCTGCCATCCATGGGACTGTCCAGGCAAGAATACTGGATGGGGTGCCATTTCCTACCCCAGGGTATCTTTTTGACACAGGGATTGAACCCATATCTCGTGTCTCCTGCATTGGCAGGTGGATTCTTTACCACTGTGCCACCTGAGTATGTGGGAGGTATTTGCTAATTTGCTGAGTGATTGAGATGTATGATATTAATCATGAAGCCATGGTTTTTGTAATGTATTTAATTTGTATTTTACCACTGTACATAACATAGAAATGTTTTCTGGAAGGTACTCAGGCATATGTGTTGTTCTGTATTATAAATGATATTCATGTCAAGAATGGAGAAATGGAACAGTATATCTCTTGCTGCCACTTCTGTTTTCTGTTAACAATAAATCCATGTAGGCTTCTAAATGGCTGTCTGCCATGAATTGCATCATTTACAATGGCTCTTAATATGCCTCCTGGCATTTCAGTTTCTGTCTCAGCAGGCAACCTCACTCATGCTGAATCCTTTAATATTTGTACCCAAATAAATGCTTAGATTGCTGTGAAAGATACTCTCACTTTGCTTCTACATGTTTCAGATGAATGTCAATGACACATTGGACAGCACATCATTCAAACATAATTTAAAATATTGAATCATAACAATTTCCTAGAATTTATATTCCATTTTTCTGTTAATGGACATGAGTTTTTATATTGAGTTTTGTCACCTGTATATGATTACTCCTGGGTTTTATCATCTTCTGCTCTCAGAAAAGAAGAGATGTATTTTACCTGCTGCCAGCCGGTGCCTTGTGAAATACCTGTGCTTGAGTTCAGGGTGGGGAGCAGAAAAACAGAGAGAGGAAAAACGGAAAATGATTTTATGATATTTTCCTTGCCCAAATTCCGGATGGAGTATGGCAAGGAGCCTGGGAAGAAGGAAAATACATATTTAAATGTGGTATTAGCTTTTAATTTATTAAAGCTAAAGAGAACAAGAAAAAATTTTACTTTGTAATTATACATTTTTAATGTATCAGTTACGCAGAAGAACTTAACAAACATCTTTTTAAAGCTTTTATTTTTCCTTCAGGATCCTTTGTGTTTAGACTCATATTGTACGTGAGATAAAGGTAAAAGAAAATCACATTTATTTTCATGGAAAACAGTCTTTTTCAAATTATCTATTAGTGAAATAGTAGATTGGTTTTCTTTTTAAGGAATAAGACTTCATATTTAAAATCAGTATTCATAAATATTATGCGTTATTTTTTAGATGTTTTGTGTGGTCATCAGAATCGTACTTATGAATTCAGAATTCTCTATTGAAAACTACTTGAAAAAAAGGAGAAACTTGAATGATTATATATTCTGCTTTATTGGTATATTAACAGAAACCCCCTGGTTATTACTCAGGGGAGATTACTCAAATAACAACTCATATAATTATATGTACTTTAATCCTAATGTTGGTTTAATTTGGAATCATTTTTCTCTACTAGAAATTAAAAAAAAATTTAAATGGAATACAGTTATTGTGGTAAGGTGCTGGGATCAGGGTAATCCTTCTGTCTCTCCCCCTGCCATTTGAATAAAAATCTATAGATAAAGATTTAGGTTAACTCATTCACTCATTTATTCATGAATGACTCATCACTTTCTAATTTTTTCCTAGTGGTATATCTTAAGAAAAGTGTTTGAATATTCATTTGTATTTATTTTGTATCATTCTGTAATTATTTTGACAAACTTAGAGTTGTTCAGTCCATGTTCTATCATTAATAGGCAAATAGAGTTGTGATAACAGTGAACATAATGATACAATGAGCGAATAGAAAGAATGTCTTCATTATCAGTATGTTATTATATCTAATAATAATAACATGGATGATGAAGATGAGGTGGTTGGATGGCATCACCAACTCGATGGACATGAGTTTGAATAAGCTCCGGGAGTTGGTGATGGACAGGGAAGCCTGGTGTGCTACCGTCCATGGGGTCACAAAGAGTCAGACATGACCAAGCGACTGAACTGAACTGAACTGATTCTTTTTAATATGTGATCTAAGTTTATGTAGCTTTTCTCTCCATCTAATGCAACTATCCAGCTGAATCCTATTGATTTAGAGATGGTCAAAGGAGGTAGGAGAGTTTGGAGTAGGAGAGAAGGGGCAAAAGAGTTAGTCAACACTTAATTAAAAAGCAAGTGTACCATTGGGAGGCAAGGCCAATCTTAACAGCAGAATATATCCCAGACCTAGGCTGAGACTGAAAATACAACATGGCCCAGGAAAACTAGTGCCAAATTCACAACACTTTCACTAAGCCATGTATAGATCTGTGGTTTATGTTTTGTTTAATCCTTTTGTTAATAACCTTGGTTTTGTAAAATAAATAAATTTGTGAAGTGAAATTAATGGCTTTCTTTTGATAGTAACTCAGAAGATTTTGGAGAGGCACAGAGAGAGTAGCAAAAATAAAATGATTAAAAATGCCTATTTATTGATAGAATATCCAGCCATCTTGGGGGCTGTTAATCTGAGGAAAGAGATAACTAGCTCAATGTGCTGTATTCTTTGCTCCTTTCCTTTTGCTTAGATTTATCTGTTTTCTCTTTCTCTAATCTTTTGCTTTTAACCTGTCGTTTTTTTCTCTTAAGTTGTGTCTGTTAAAGGCAGACTTTTCTTGGAATATTTATCATTATTGTTCTTCTGTGTCAGACTTTATCCAGTGTTTTCAGGTCTTTCTTACCAGCATCATATTCCAAACACAAGCCTGCCTCTTCTTCTTTTTTTAACTTCATGAAAAACTAATTAGGATATGAGCTGAAAAACATATTATGTTCATGCCTCTGTAAAAAGAAACATTATTGTAGCCTGTTTTAGAACTCTTATTTTCTGAAATAGAAAGTTAATTTTCTTGTAAATGTTAAATCCTAGATTTCTTTATTAATATTGTTTTCTTTGGCTAGATATTTTATTCACTCATATCTTTATATCTAGATAAATAGGCTATAGTTTTCTCTGTTTCCTATCACTTTTAGAGGAAGAAAAGTTAGCTATGGAAGTAAAACTTAAAATTGTCAAGTTAGAAGCCAACCATTTAGTACCTCATTTATACTATAATATTAGCTTGGGGTTTAACACTGTTGTGAGAGGGAAGTCATAGCTCAGCTCGAGAGCTTTCTAGCGTTGATAGCAAGGATTATACTAAAGAAAAATATGTTTCATATAATTATGAGCATGTTTTGTTTGTCACAGTAGAAAAAGAGAGAAACACCAATAACCCCCTTGTGCCTCTTTCCTCCAGTACCTTTCTTTTGCCCAAATCTGAAGCCAGTTTGGAGGGAGTTAGAAGGAGATGAAAGAGATTTGCTGTGGAAGCTAGAATATTAAGTGCTTTGGCAAGCATTTGTATTTTCTCTCAGGAGGAAAGGAGCGGAGCAGTATGCCAAATTCTTACGGTGCTGAAAGACAGAGACTAACTGGGGTTGATTGTGAAAACATTTTATACTCATGAAAATAAAGTTTCATGAGAATTACCACTGAACTCTTTCCCTCTGTGAAGTCCTGGGTTTTGTGAGGGAATTAAAAAAAAAAAGGATGTTTGGGAATATGTGTAAAGTTAATCTTCTGCTTAACTTTCCTTCATGTACATAACATTTTAAGCTGCAGCTCACTTCCCTTTCTTGATAAGGCCATTTCCCACTCCTCAATTCCTGTCAATTTCTAGTAAGTATCAATTTAATCAAGACAGAAGTCAAAGTACAATATACAAATAAAAATCCATCTTCCAAAGTGATATGCAAATAAATAATCAAATGCACAAAATCAGAGTAAAGTATGGTCAACTCCATGTCAGTAGCAGGATGGGTTCAAATCCTGGCTTGATCTTTGCTGGTTGTGTGGCCTAATTCAGCTTGCTTACCTCTCTGCCTCTTCATTCCCTTAGGAAGAGGGAAATGAAGGCTGTCAAATGGGGCTGGTAATGAATTAACCTCATAGGAATATTGTGATGTCTCATGTAAATATTTAAGTGCAGTGTCTGGCACTTGGTAAATGCTCAGTGGAGTTCCTTATTTTGTTGTTATCGTTGTCATTGTTATAAAAGTTTTCTGAACTGTAGGAAAAAATGATTTTGAAAAATAAACATTTTAATATCAATACAAGAGCAACAGTATTGTATATAAGTTGTATATATAGTATATAAATTGTATATTGTATATAAAGCAATATAAAGTAGCATACTGAACTAACGCATTTATTTAAATGTCAAAATTAAGAGAAGTGAAATCTCACCATTTGTAATTGACCTCAAAATTCAGCATTATTTGCCAATAGCAATCTAATTTTAATACATATTCAGTTTTAATTCATTGAATCTATATAAATAATAAAACCAGGGTGACAAAGCATTATGTGCTTTAATACTTCACCACTTCAATTTAATAACCCTTAACCTAATGTTGGGTTTTCTAGGTAGAGCAGTGGTAAAGAATCAGCCTGCCAGTTCAGGAGATGCAAGAGACGTGGGTTCTATCCCTGGGTCGGGAAGATCCCCTGGAATAGGAAATGGAAACCCACTCTAGCATTCTTGCCTGGAAAATTCCGTGTACAGAGGAGTCCATGGGGTCGCAAAGAGTCAGAAGTGACTGAGCACACACACACAGCACAAACCTAATGTTATACTTTTTAATTATTTCTAAATGTAAATAGTTCGTACTTATTCTGAAGTTGTAAGTCATTATTAAATTAATATTTCTATCATAAATAATGCAGACAAACTAAGTGCATTCTTTTGTTCCAACTGTCAGAAATTCCTTGTTAGTATATTTGGAGTCAGTTAAGTTGTAATATTGCATTATATTTATCAGGCAACTCTGAGGTGTTAATTGAGATCAGCATTATCAGTTCACCCCTGATGTCAAAGAGCATTTCTTTGACAGAAGGTGGGTAAGAAAAGAGGCAGCAGCCTTGAATGTGGGCAGTTATTTTCTAAAAGCATGTTTCTATTTTACCAAAGCAAAGTACAGTATTTATGGGAAACTAGATAAGTATCTTTATATTTGTTTATACTGTGACACTCCAGAAGAATCTTTTTTAAATTATACAAGTTTCAGTAAACAGAATTATGATTTGACGTGTCTGTACACTACAAAGTGATCATCACTACAAATCTAGTAACCATCCATCATCATACAGTTGACCCACTTTACTTGTTTTGCTCACCCCTCATCTTTCCCCTCTGATAACCACTAATCTGTTCTCTGTATCTATGAGTTTTTGTTTTGTTTGTTTTATATTCCACATATGAGTGGAATCATAAGCATTTGTCTTTGATTTATTTCACTTAGGGCTTCCCTTGTGGCTCAGCTGGTAAAGAATCTGCCTGCAATGTGGGAGACCTGAGTTTGATCCCTGGGTTGGGAATATATCCCCCGGAGAAGGGAAAGGTTACCCACTCCAGTATTCTGGCCTGGAGAATTCCATGGACTCTATAGTCAATGGGGTCGTGAAGAGTCAGACACGACTGACCTACTTTCACTTTCACTTTTATTTCACTTGGCATAATGCTCTCAAGGTCCATCCATGTTGTCACAAAATGGTAGGATTTCATTCTTTTAGTTGTTGAGTGGTATTCCCTTGAGTGTACATACCACAGCTGCTTTATCTGTTTATCCTTCAGTGGACACTTAGGTGGTTTCTGTATCTTGGTTATTGTAAATAATACTGCAGTAAACACAGGGCTGCATTTATCTTTTTGAATTAGTGTTTTTGTGTTCTTTGGATAAATACCCAGAAGTGGAATAGGTGGGTCATGTGGTAGTTGTATTCTTAATTTTTTGAGGAATCTCCTTTCTGTTTTCCATAATGGCTGCACCAGCTTATAGTCCCACCAAAAGAATATGGAAGTTCCCCTTTCTCCACATCCTCTCCAGTATTTGTTATTCCTTGTCTTTTTGATAATAGCCTTTCTAACAGGTATAAAGTGTCACTTACAAATTGGTGCTTGCCATCTACCTCAGCAAGAATCAAATTATGAGCCACTGCAGCCATTGACCTTCAATACCTCCGAAAGGAGTTCAGTATAGAGATCAGGAATGATGCACTCTGTGCTCTGGGAAAAAACTGATGGAATAGGATTTCAGATAGATAGATACTTTCAGGAGACAATTTTATGAACCCAATTCCTACATCTCCAAATATCTAGAAAAGCAGTCAAATCCTTTATGGTGACATCTGCTCCTTGTAACATTCACAAGACTAGCAGAAATCTTCTGCAAAATAATATGAGGATGATTGCATCTACCAAAATCATGTATATACTGACCCCTGCTACCTCTTTGGAGCCATTTCTCAAAACTGAAATGCTGTCTCCTGGGATATAGTCCTCAAATAAAACAACTCACAACTCTCATGTGCATTTTTTTTTTCAGTCAACAGAAGTGATATCTTATTGTAGTTTTGATTTGCATTTCCCTAATGATTAGTGATACTGAGTACCTTTTCATATACCTATTGACTATTTGTATGTCTTCTTTGGAAAAGTGTCTATTCAAGTCCTTTGTCCATTTATAAATCAGGTTATTTGTTTTTTGAGATTGAGTTGTATGGATTTCTTATATAGTTTGGAACCCCTTATTGGATATATGATGTGCAAGTATTTTTCTCTTCATCCATAGGTTTTTTTTTTTTTCAGTTTGATGATAGTTTCCTTCACTGTGCAGAAGCTTTTTAGTTTAACACAGTCCCCATTGGTTTATGTTTGTTTTTGTTTCCCTTGCTTTTGGAGACAGGTGCACAAAAACATGGCTAAGACCAACGCAATGAGGTTACCACTATGTTTTCTTCTAGGAGTTTTAGGTTTTCACATTTTACATTCAAGTCTTTAATTTTATTGAACTCAGGCCTGGAGTCAGAATCGGTGTCCTAAGAAGCAGGAGAGAGAGGAAGGAGGAGAAAGGCTTGAGGGCAGGAGTTCAAGTCTCTAAGTGGGGGAATCACAGGGCAATAGTTGTGAAGTAGAATAAGCACTGATTGATGCTCTCAATCAGTGAAAACATCTGCAAGTTGAACTGTATAGGCGAAACAAGATTCTAAAGGAGAGGACTGATAGGAGGAGAGGGTTCTTCTCACATGTTCCTGAATTTCAGTCTCTGTGGAAGTTTCTTAGTGACTTCTAACAGAGCAGTCTTTCTAAAAGGCAAATCTGATTCCTGCCTCAAATCCTCCAGTGCCCCCTAGCACTGAGGGAAAAGTGCACATTTCATAACATGGCTCACATGATCTCCAGTTTGCTCTTAATTGTTTTCATTCCACAGGAACCACCAAGAATTAACCAGAATATGCTCTTCTCTCAAGCTTCTCGGGTTTGGCTAATACCCTTCTGAAATTCCTCCCTTGTTAGGCCCTCCTCTGCCCTACACTAACCCTAACTCATCTTTTACCAATATAACTTCCTTGACTGAATTCTCTGTGCTCACAGAAAATTCTATGCATGCCTGCTGTTACAGTACTTAACCTTTAGTGCCGGTTAACCAACCAGCGAGTCTTCTGAATCAACTGAAGTTCTTTGATAAATGAATAAATGAATAGATGAGACTGAATGGAGAGAATTATTGCTAAAATTTAGCCTGGTTTGATGGTCAGGTTGTTTGAAGTGCCTCAGGTCTGCTAATGATAGCTTCCTGTTTGCAGTAAAGTAGCTATTCAAAAACTTTCAAGAGGTCTTCCTTAGTCAGCTTCTGTTTTTCAGTAGAGCCCTTTGTGGGATACTGAAGCCTTGTAAGGTCAAGATATATAGGAGAATCTCTGTTACTGAGGTGCTCTGGAATTCTAACTATGCCTTTGCTGTCAGGGGAGGTTTCAGGTTCTAAATTTTGGAGAGTAGAGAAGTCTAAAATAATGTATTTTTGTCTTCAAGATCATGGTGAAGAACTAGCATTGGATAAACCTTCTTTGGCTATTAATTTTTATTCATAAATCTTGAAGTTCATGGCATGGGCCTCTTGGGAAATAATCTGAAAATCAGATAGATCAGACTTTGTGGATTTAACTATGGGATAACTTGTGGATATGAGAATATGCTCTTCACTAGGTCCCTTCATGTGTCTTTTGGATTGGCCTTACTGATCTTTAATAATCAAAATATTAACATTCAACTTCACCAAGATTATAGGAACAGCATCCTTAAGTGCAGTACTATCACTCTTCTTTCAAAATCAAACAAATTGTCTAGGTTTGGGGTAGAAAATTGGTTTTGGGGTAGTGAATGTGCCCCAGTTGTTTCCTGCAGGTTAGGAACAGGATTGGGCTCATTGGCCTGCCCAGGGAGTCTAAGTTGAAAGCAGTGGATCAAGGGTGAACTTAGAGATGAAACAAAGGGTCTGGAGTTGGAAACCACTTTGGTTATCAAGAAAGCTTGTAGAGCCAAGCCTGAGACAATCCCTGAAATACCGTGTAGGGGAAGGAAGTCTTTAATGGAGCAGAATACCTCCTGGGCAGGAGTCCCTCTGAAGGGGGACAGCTTATGTGGCCAGATGTGAGTCCTTTTCAGGGCTCAGTAAGGAAAGAAGAATCTCTGTTCTTGTTGAGATTACCCGCTGATCTGGTTGACTTTCTGCCTTTTGTGGATATGTTCTGACACTCTATTGAAGTGAACATTAAATAAAAAGTTATCACATAGAATGGTTATTAAATTAATACTGAAGATAGAACACACTCAAAGTATGTTCAGACGGATTCCTGAGAAATGTTGCTAAAAAAATATTCTGTGGTCAGATTTTAAGTTTGAAACATACTCTACATCTGTCTTCTTTTGGTGGTTTTTTTTTTACATATTAGCATACTAAAAGCTGTGAGAAGTCTTACAATAAAGAAATCTATTTTTTTGCAATCATAGTTTCCTATGAAACCATTAATTGTGGTGGAGGCTTACTGTAGAACACACCTTGACAACACTAAAATAAGGGTTAATGAAACATTTGGTATGGTGAGGAAACTGCTAAGTATCAGGCAAAAATCCCTTGATTGGTACTAAAAGGAGATTGAAAAGCTAGAGCTAAACCTTAAAAGCTTAAATCAGAACATCTGTAAAGGATGTTGCTTTGGGCCATTTGCATAGTTGGTGCTTGGTCATTTCTTTCTGCAGTTATTAATATGTTTGTTGTTTGATGGGAAAGGAGATGAAAATACCTATTCTTGCCAGCTGTATGACAGCCAAATTGCTGTCAGTAGGGTAGATATCAACTAATCTTTCAACTAAGGAACCACTGCAATTTTGAAGCAGTCACGGTTTCTCCTTGCCTTCAAGTTTTAATATCTTGGTAACTGTCAGTATAAATTTAGATTTTTCTCTATGGTTGTTAATGTTCTTTCTAGTTAGATAGACAGATAGACAGATGGATAGATAGATAGATAGGTATACACATTTTTATTTTTCAAAGTAAAAATAGAACTAATTTATTCTACAGGATTCCTCAAGTGAGTTACAGACAACCATCTTTTGTAATTTTTAAAGAAGAAAGTATTTGAATTAGCCAAAGGCTCATTCAGCCGGCCTCATTTTAGAAGTAGGCAGAAAGGTAAATTAAATTCCTGTGGAGTAAAACAGGTATGCAGAATAAGTGAATTAAACAGGCTGGGTGGGAACTACAGTGCTCAGAAAAGCACATGCTCATTGCGTGAGGCAGCTGCTCCAGGAGACAGAATTGTGAGCTGTTGTTTCTGAATTGCTTGACTTTTTACAGAAAAGCAGAGAATATGCATCTTTATGTAAAATCCCTCAAATTTTAAAGTAGTTCTCATTAAAGAAAAAAAAAAACACTCTGCAAGTCAAATAAAACATATTCAGGAACTGATTTGCAGCTTCTTAATTAGGCAAACATAAGATAGTTCACAATGAAGCAGGCCAAAGGCTAACAGGGTTTTGCCAAGAGAATGCACTGGTCATAGCAAATATCCTCTTCCAACAACACAAGAGAAGACTCTACACATGGACATCACCAGATGGTCAATACCAAAATCAGATTGATTATATTATTTGCAATCAAAGATGGAGAAGTGCTATATAGTCAGCAAAACAGCACTGGAAGCTGACTGTGGCTCAGATCATGAACTCCTTATTGCCAAATTCAGACTTAAATTGAAGAAAGTAGGGAAAACCACTAGACCTTTCAGGTATGACCTAAATCAAATTCCTTATGATTATGCAGTAGAAGTGACAAATAGATTCAAGGGATTAGATTTGATAGAGTGCCTAAAGAACTATGGACAGAGGTTCATGACATTGTACAGGAGGCAGGGATCAAGACCATCCCCAAGAAAAAGAAATGCAAAAAGGCAAAATCATTGTCTGACAAGGCATTACAAATAGCTGAGAAAGAGAAGCTAAAGGCTAAGGAGAAAAGGAAAGATATATCTATCTGAATGCAGAGTTCCAAAGAACAGCAAGGAGACATAAGAAAGCCTTCCTCAGTGATCAATGCAAGGAAATAGAGGGAAACAATAGAAAGGGAAAAACTAGAGATCTCTCCGAGAAAATTAGAGACACCAAGGGAATATTGCATTGATCGCTGAAGAAGGCTTTCTTATCTCTTCTTGCTATTCTTTGGAACTCTTCATTCAGATGCTTATATCTTTCCTTTTCTCCTTTGCTTTTCGCCTTTCTTCTTTTCACAGCTATTTGTAAGGCCTCCCCAGACAGCCATTTTGCTTTTTTGCATTTCTTTTCCATGGGGATGGTCTTGATCCCTGTCTCCTGTACAATGTCATGAACCTCATTCCATAGTTCATCAGGCACTCTATCTATCAGATCTAGGCCCTTAAATCTATTTCTCACTTCCACTGTATAATCATAAGGGATTTGATTTAGGTCATACCTGAATAGTGTAGCGGTTTTCCCTGCTTTCTTCAATTTAAGTCTGAATTTGGTAATAAGGAGTTCATGATCTGAGCCACAGTCAGCTCCTGGTCTTGTTTTTGTTGACTGTATAGAGCTTCTCCATCTTTGGCTGCATAAAATATAATCAGTCTGATTTCGGTGTTGACCATCTGGTGATGTCCATGTGTAGAGTCTTCTCTTGTGTTGTTGGAAGAGGGTGTTTGCTATGACCAGTGCATTTTCTTGGCAAAAACTCTATTAGTCTTTGCCCTGCTTCATTCCGCATTCCAAGGCCAAATTTGCCTGTTACTCCAGGTGTTTCTTGTCTTCCTACTTTTGCATTCCAGTCCCCTATAATGAAAAGGACATCTTTTTTGGGCGTTAGTTCTAAAAGGTCTTGTAGGTCTTCATAAAACCGTTCAACTTCAGCTTCTTCAGTGTTACTGGCTGGGGCATAGACTTGGATAACTGTGATATTGAATGGTTTGCCTTGGAAATGAACAGAGATCATTCTGTCGTTTTTGAGATTGCATCCAAGTACTGCATTTTGGACTCTTTTGTTGACCATGATGGCTACTCCATTTCTTCTGAGGGACTCCTGCCTGCAGTAGTAGATGTAATGGTCATCTGAGTTAAATTCACCCATTCCAGTCCATTTTAGTTAGCTGATTCCTAGAATGTCGACGTTCACCCTTGCCATCTCTTGTTTGACCACTTCCAATTTGCCTTGATTCGTGGACCTGACATTCCAGGTTCCTATGCAATATTGCTCTTTACAGCATTGGATCTTGCTTCTATCACCAGTCACATCCACAACTGATATTGTCTTTGCTTTGGCTCCATCCCTTCATTCTCTCTGGAGTTATTTCTCCACTGATCTCCAGTAGCATATTGGGCACCTAATGACCTGGGGAGTTCCTCTTTTGGTATCCTATCATTTTGCCTTTTCGTACTGTTCATGGGGTTCTCAAGGCAAGAACTGAAGTGGCTTGCCATTCCCTTCTCCAGTGGATGACTCTCTGTCAGACCTCTTCACTGTAACCCACCCCGTCTTGGGTTGCCCCGCAGGCATGGCTTGGTTTCACTGAGTTAGACAAGGCTGTGCTCCTAGTGTGATTAGATTGACTAGTTTTCTCTGAATATGGTTTCAGTGTGTCTGCCCTCTGATGCCCTCTTGCAACACCTACCATCTTTCTTGGGTTTCTCTTACCTTGGGCGTGGGGTATCTCTTCACGGCTGCTCGAACAAAGCACAGCTGCTGCTCCTTACCTTGGACGAGGGGTATATCCTTACTGCTGCCATTCCTGACCTTCAACGTGGGACTAGAGATCTGTTCAAGAAAATTAGAGATACCAAGGGAACATTTCATGCAAAGATGGGCTCGATAAAGGACAGAAATGGTATGGACCTAACAGAAGCAGAAGATATTAAGAAGAGGTGGCAAGAATACACGGAAGAACTGTACAAAAAAGATCTTCATGACCCAGATAATCATGATGGTGTGATCACTCATCTAGAGCCAGACATCTTGGAGAGTGAAGTCAAGTGGGCCTTAGAAAGCATCACTACGAACAAAGCTAGTGGAGGTGATGGAATTCCAGTTGAGCTGTTTCAAATCCTGAAAGATGATGCTGTGAAAGTGCTGCACTCAATTTGCCAGCAAATTTGGAAAACTCAGCAGTGGCCACAGGACTGGAAAAGGTCAGTTTTCATTCCAATTCCAAAGAAAGGCAATGCCAAAGAATGCTCAAACTACCACACAATTGCACTCATCTCACATGCTAGTAAAGTAATGCTTAAAATTCTCCAAGCCAGACTTCAGCAATACGTGAACCGTGAACTCCCTGATGTTCAAGCTGGTTTTAGAAAAGGCAGAGGAACCAGAGATCAAATTGCCAACATCAGCTGGATCATGGAAAAAGCAAGAGAGTTCCAGAAAGACATCTATTTCTGCTTTATTGACTATGCCAAAGCCTTTGACTGTGTGGATCACAATAAACTGGAAAATTCTGAAAGAGATGGGAATACCAGACCACCTGACCTGCCTCTTGAGAAATCTTTATGCAGGTCAGGAAGCAACAGTTAGAACTGGACATGGAACAACAGACTGGTTCCAAATAGGAAAAGGAGTACGTCAAGGCTGTATATTGTCACCCTGCTTATTTAACTTATATGCAGGGTACATCATGAGAAACACTGGACTGGAAGAAGTACAAGCTGGAATCAGGATTGCCAGGAGAAATATCAATAACCTCAGATATGCAGATGACACCACCCTTATGGCAGAAAGTGAAGAGGAACTAAAAAACCTCTTGATGAAAGTGAAAGAGGATAGTGAAAAAGTTGGCTTAAAGCTCAACATTCAGAAAACGAAGATCATGGCATCTGGTCCCATCACTTCACGGGAAATAGATGGGGAAACAGTGGAAACAGTGTCAGACTTTAGTGTTTTGGGCTCCAAAATCACTGCAGATGGTGATTGCAGCCATGAAATTAAAAGACGCTTACTCCTTGGAGGAAAAGTTATACCAACCTAGATAGTATATTCAAAAGCAGAGACATTACTTTGCCAACTAAGGTCCGTCTAGTCAAGGCTATGGTTTTCCAGTGGTCATCTATGAATGTGAGAGTTGGACTGTGATGAAGGCTGAGTCTCAAAGAATTGATGTTTTTGAACTGTGGTGTTGGAGAAGACTCTTGAGGGTCCCTTGGACTGCAAGGAGATCCAACCAGTCCATTCTGAAGGAGATCAACCCTGGGATTTCTTTGGAAGGACTGATGCTAAAGCTGAAACTCCAGTGATTTGGCCACCTCATGTGAAGAGTTGACTCATTGGAAAAGACTCTGATGCTGGGAGGGATTGGGGGCAGGAGGAGAAGGGGACGACCGAGGATGAGATGGATGGATGGCATCACTGACTCAATGGACATGAGTCTGAATGAACTCTGGGAGATGGTGATGGACAGGGAGGCCCAGCGTGGTGCAATTCATGGGGTCGCAAAGAGTTGGGCACGACTGAGTGACTGAACTGAACTGAACTGAAGGGAACATGTCATGCAAAGTTGAGCACGATAAAGGACAGAAGCAGTATGAACCTCATAGAAGCAGAAGATTAAGAAGAGGTGGCAAAAACACAGAGAAGAACTGTACAAACAGATCTTCATGACCCAGATAACCAGATAACTCACTTAGAGCCAGGCATCTTGAAGTCTGAAGTCAAGTGGCCTTAGGAAGCATCACTACAAATAAAGCCAGTGGAGGGATGGAATTCCAATTGAGCTATTTCAAATCCTAAAAAATAAAGCTGTGAAAGTGCTGCACTCACTATGCCAGGAAATCTGGAAAACTCAGCAGTGGCCACAGGACTCAACAAGGTCAGTTTTCATTCCAATTCCAAAGAAAGGTAATACCAAAGAATGTTCAAACAAGTGCACAATTGCACTCATCTCACACACTAGCAAAGTAATGCTCAAAATTCTCAAAGCTAGGCTTCAACAGTGCATGCACTGAGAACTTCCAGATGTTCAAGATGGGTTTAGAAAAGGCAGAGGAACCAGAGTTCAAATTGCCAACATGCACTGGATCATTGAAAAAGCAAGAGAATTCCAAAAAAACATCTACTTTTGCTTTATTGACTATGCCAAAGCTTTTGATTGTGTGGATCACAACAAACTGTGGGCAATTCTTTAAGAGATGCGAACACCATACCACCTACCTGCCTCCTGAGAAATCTTTATGAAGCAATGGTCAGGAAGCAACAGTTAGAACTGGACATGGAACAGTGACTGGTTCCAAATCAGGAAAGGAGTATGTCAATGCTGTATATTGTCACCCTGCTTATTTAACTTATATGTAGAGTACATCATGCAAAATGCTGGGCTGGATAAAGCCCAAGCTGGAATCAAGATTGCTGGGAGAAATATCAACAACCTCAGTTATGCAGATGACACCACCCTTAAGACAGAAAGCGAAGAGGAACTGAAAAGCCTCTTGATGAAAGTGAAAGAGGAGAGTTGAAAAAAACTGGCTTAAAACTCAACATTCAGAAAACTAAGATCATGGCACCTGATCCCATCACTTCATGGCAAATACATGGGGAAACAGTGACAGAATTCATTTTTGGGGGCTCCAGAATCACTGTGGATGGTGACTGCAGCCATGTAGTTAAAAGACGTTTGCTCCTTGAAAGAGAAACTATGACCAACCTAGACAGCATATTAAAAAGCAGACACATTACTTTGCCAACAAAGGTCCATCTAGTCAAAGCTATGGTTTTCCCAGTAGTCATGAATGAATTTTGGAGTTGGACCATAAAGAAAGCTGAGTGCCTAAAAATTGATGCTTTTCAATTGTGGTATTGGAGAAGACTCTTGAGAGTCTCTTGGACTGCAAGGAGATCCAACCAGTTTATCCTAAAGAAAATCAGTCCTGAATATTCATTCGAAGGACTGATGCTGAAGCTGTAACTCCAATACTCTGGCCACCTGATGTGAAGAACTGACTCATTTGAAAAGACCCTGATACTGGGAATGGTTGAAAGGCGTGAGGAGAAGGGGACAGTAGAGGATGAGATGGTTGGATGGCATCACTGACTTGATGGACATGAGTTTGAGCAAGCTCCAAGAGTTGGTGATGGACAAGGAAGTCTGGCATGCTGCAGTCCATGAGGTCGCAAAGAGTTGAACACAGCTGAGTGACTGAACTGCAGATTGTTCACAGCAGAACTCAGGCATGTTATCACATCATCTCAGTTCTAGGTTCTGTATTATGGTTCAACTCTTTACAAAGGAACTAGTGTAACAATGTTCCTCAGATCAGTTCAGTTCAGTTCCTCAGTCATATCCGACTCTTTGTGATCCCATGAATCACAGCACACCAGGCCTCCCTGTCCATCACCAACTCCCGGAGTTCACTCAAACTCATGTCCATTGAGTTGGTGATGCCATCCACCCATCTCATCCTCTGTCATCCCCTTCTCCTCCTGCCCCCAATCCCTCCCAGCATCAGAGTCTTTTCTAATGAGTCAACTCTTTGCATGAGGTGGCCAAAGTATTGGAGTTTCAGCTTCAGCATCAGTCCTTCCAATCAACACCCAGGACTGATCTCCTTTAGGATGGACTGGCCAACCCCATAATTGAGGTATCTTTTATGAACCTTATGAATATCTGCTTAAAATTAATTTGAGGCCTCAGTACCATTATTTGATGATCGGAAAAAAGTCACATACATTGTCTTCTGCCCATTAGGAAATTTTCAGTTTAAGATGATAGGATTTGAGCTACACAATATTTAGTGAAACACTGATGGCAGAAAAACTGGTCAAAGGTAAAATAATCGTCTTAACTGCAAGAATATTTTGGCTATTATATTTTTATGTGATTAAATTATTTTTAATTGGAGAATATTTTATAATTTTATTTCCTCAGAATATGGCTGGAAATAAGTTGAATTTTTAATAAATACTGCTTAGTTTTTGTTTTTCTTATTCTCTTTGAATGATGAACTGAAGATCATGTAATATCTTGTTGAAAAGATTTTGGGGGGTTTAAAATGTCACGGCAGTATTAATGAAGTTCTTTGTGTGACCTTTTTGGTTTGGGAGTAACCACGATGATTAATTTTTTCTCCTGATTATTAAATATTATGAGAAGGAAATTAAAACTTTGTAACAAATCTTCATTTATTCCCTCCTTTACTCTTGGCTAATTGCCTCCCTCTTTTCCTCTCCCTTCCCTCCTTGCCTGTTTACAACAGCATGTAAGATGCAATTAAAGAGACTTCTCTAATCAGGAGCTTCTTCATGCTTTCCAGGACACACAAATAGCAGCTGGTACTTGCCTCTTTCTGCCTCCTCTCACCTGCCTTCTTCCTTTATCACTTTTATAGCACTATAATGTGACTATCTTATTTTTTACTTTCTTCCACATCTAATCATTAATCACTCAACAAGTACTATACCTTTACCTCTAAATAAATAAATGGGTCTGGTGTGGTATAATGCATGTGGTATATAGTAGACATGTAATACGTACTTTACTTCCCTGATAGCTCAGTTGGTAAAGAATCTGCTTGCAATGCAGGAGACCCTGGTTCAATTCCTGGGTCACAAAGATCCGCTGGAGAAGGGATAGGCTACCCACTTCAGTATTCTTGGGTTTCCCTTGTGGCTCAGCTGGTAAAGAATCCAGCTGCAGTGAGGGAGACCTGTGTTTGATCCCTGGGTTAGGAAGATCCCCTGGAGAAGGGAAAGGCTACCCACTCCAGTATTCTGGCCTGGAGAATTCCATGGACTACAGTCCATGGGGTCACAAAGAGTCAGACACGACTGGGTGACTTTCACTTTCACTAATACATACTTTAAAGTGAATTACTTTTATCCTTCTTTTTCTCCCTAGAGTAATTACAGTTTTATCAGAAGATACAAATAGTGAGATTCTGTCAGATATTCTCTTTTCCTTTTATTGAAACAAGATTACTATTTCAAACCTAGAGTGGGAAGAAAAGGAAACCTTTAATTTTAATGATTCTTTGAACATCTTATAGTTGTATGTGCTGTTTCTGGAAGCTCACCTGTAGCTTTCTCGAACCTCTTCAAAGAAAAGTAGATGTTAGACTAGTATTAAAACAACTAAAGTAATCTAATGATATTTTGGGGCACATTAATAAATGGGTTATCTTATTGTGTTTCAGTTGTACTCATTTTTCGTTGTTCCAAATGTTATTATATAGATAATTTGTTGATGTATTACCTATTCTTTAACAAAAATTAGCTCTTGTATTTTTTCTATACACATTATGGAATATTTGGAAAGTAAAAAGTAGGAAATTCCCTGGCAGTCCAGTGGTTAGGACTCTGCACTTCCACCACAGGGGGCACAGATTCAATCCCTGATCAGGAAACTAAGAACCTGACAAGTCACACAGCAAGTCCTAAAAAAGAAAATAGAAAGTAGATGAAAAAGATTGCTGTTTATTTTATTTCCTGTGATAACTGATATTAACTTTTGAAGTCAGTTTCTTCTTTTAAAATGTATTCATTATATTACTCCCCAAAACTTTAAAACTCACATTTAAAAAAGTATATTTCAATAAGAAAAGACATTTAGAAGTTCTTTGTTGTTTTCTATAAGAATTTTAATAAAAGTTTTAAAATAATCTTTTATAGATATTTTACTATTACAGGATAAAATTAATAAATGTAGCTTAGCTAAGGGACAAACATATAACTAAATATCACTGAGAACATCCTGAACAGCATGTAAGAATATATTGAAATTGAATTTCTAAGAATTGTTATATGTGTTTGAACCACCAACAGTAAAGAAGGAAAACAACCAATTGAGCAGCCAGCCCCTTACCAGAGTAGCTGTATGTTCCTATGTTTGGAGAACAACAGCTTTTATCCCTTCTCACAAAGTACTAACAGAGATCAACTTTTTACTAATACCAGCATTAAGAATGCAAATTATGTTCCCTGTTAACTATTGAATGATATGTAACTTATATTGTAAAAATTTTCCTAGTCAAAGACATATTCAATTATTTTTATTGTTTATATAGTTTTTAAAACATTTAATTTTGCAATCTGATATCTTGATTTTTAAGAATCCAGCACCAAAATATAAGCATATTTCAGTGTTATTACACACACTTGCTATAAAATTATTTCTAATGACTAATACTCCATTGAATAAATTAATAAATCACTTTCATATCAAGCATTTGTGTTACTCTCAAAATTTTGCTACTGCAAATTACTATGGTGATTGGCTTTCTTTAAAGCCAAAGAAAACAAAAACATTTTCTGTATTAAGACCTTTTTTTAAAATTAATTTATGATTGCACTTGCTGTGCAGGGGCTTTCTCTAGTTGCGGTGAGCAAGGGCTGCTCTTCATTGAAGTGCACCAGCTTCCCATCTGGGGACTTCTCTTGTTGCAGAGCACAGAATCTAGATGCATGGGCCTCAGTAGTTGTAGCAGGCAGGTTCAGTAGTTGCAGTATGCAGCTCTAGGGCACGTGGGCTTCAGTTGTGATACATAGGCTCCATAATTGTGGCTCATGGGCTCAGTAATTATGGAACATGGGCTTAGTTGCTTTGCAGCATGTGGAATCTTCCTGGACCAGGGATCAAACCTGTGACCCTTGCATTGGTAGGCAGATTCCTATCTACTATAGCACTAGGGAAATTCCAAGAATTATTTCTTACTGCTGGATCCCAGCAGTGGAATTCCTGGGTCAAAGAATATGAATATTTTAAGCTCACAATAAAGTGTGAAACTTCTTCAAGAGACAGGAATACCAGACCACCTGACCTGCCTCTTGAGAAACCTGTATGCAGGTCAAGAAGCAACAGTTAGAACTGGACATGGAACAACAGACTGGTTCCAAATAGGGAAAGGAGTACATCAAGGCTGTATATTGTCATCCTGCTTATTTAACATATGCAGAGTACATCATGAGAAACGCTGGGCTGGATGAAGCACAAGCTGGAATCAAGATTGCCAGGAGAAATATCAATAACCTCAGATATGCAGATGATACCACCCTTATGGCAGAAAGTGAAGAAGAACTAAAGAGCTCTTGATGAAAGTGAAAGAGGAGAGCGAAAAGTTGGCTTAAAGCTCAACATTCAGAAAATGAAGATCATGGCAACTGGTCCCATCACTTCATGGCAAATAGATGGGGAAACAGTAGAAATAGTGGCTGACTTTGTTTTCCTGGGCTCCAAAATCACTGCAGATGGTGATTCCAGCCTAGAAATTAAAAGATGCTTACTCCTTGGAAGGAAAGTTATGACTAACCTAGACAGCATATTCAAAAGCAGAGACATTACTTTGCCAACTAAGGTCCGTCTAGTCAAGGCTATGGTTTTTCCAGTGGTCATGTATGGATGTGAGAGTTGGACTATAAAGAAAGCTGAGTGCCGAAGAAGTGATGCTTTTGAACTGTGGTGTTGGAGAAGACTCTTGAGAGTCCCTTGGACTGCAAGGAAATCCAACCAGTCCATCCTAAAGGAGATCAGTCCTGGGTGTTCATTGGAAGGACTGATGTTGAAGCTGAAATTCTAATACTCTGGCCACCGGATGTGAAGAGCTGACTCATTTGAAAAGGGTCTGATGCTGGGAATGATTGAGGGCAGGAGGAGAAGAGGACAACAGAGTATGAGATGGTTGGATGGCATCACCAGCTCATTGGACATGGGTTTGGGTGAACTCCAGGAGTTGGTGATAGACAGGGAGGCCTGGTGTGCTGTGGTTCATGAGGTCGCAAAGAGTCGGACACGACTGAGTGACTGAACTGAACTGAATCCATAGTTTCAAAATGTGTTACAAAAACATATGAAATTTTATACTTCTAGAAATGGTGTTAGAGAATTCTGTTTCATTATAACTTGTCAATATTAAATATACTCATTTTTGTTAAATCTTTGTTAATTTATTAGATTAAAATATTTTTTCAGTTTTCATTTCTCTGACTTCTAGTGATGTATGTTAAAAAAAATTTTTTTTGCTCAGAATATTTATTTTTTTCTGGATTGCCTACTTATTGTCATTTGCTTATGTATATGTCTTTTATTCTTAAGGATTGGTGTAAAGCATTTGGTCCTCAAACACTATTAGTTAAGACTCTTGGCCGTAAATGATTAAAATCTAGCTTGAACTAACATAAGCAGAAAGTGTTTACTAGATCACAGATTTCAAGGAAAATTTGAACAATGGAAGGATCTGTGAAGCTAGGCTTCAGGAATAACCTGAACAAAGACATGACTACCCCTAAGATTTTCCTTTTTTTGATCTTTCATTTCTACTTTTCTTTGTATTTTGCCTTTATTCTCTTAAACTGCAGATTGTATTTTTTTAGCTAAAGGAAAAGTTGTTGCCCACAATGCTTAAGTTTTCATTCTTAAGAGAGACTGCCTGCTGTTACACAGCCATGGGACATAGCCCAAGAAAATAATCCTGGATAAGCAGAGACATTACTTTGCCAACAAAGGTCCATCTAGTCAAGGCTCTGGTTTTTCCCGTGGTCATGTATGGATGTGAGAGTTGGACTGTGAAGAATGCTGAGTGCCGAAGAATTGATGCTTTTGAACTGTGTTGTTGGAGAAGACTCTTGAGAGTCCCTTGGACTGCAAGGAGATCCAACCAGTCCATTCTGAGGGAGATCAGCCCTGGGATTTCTTTGGAGGGAATGATGCTGAAGCTGAAACTCCAGTACTTTGGCCACCTCATGCGAAGAGTTGACTCACTGGAAAAGATTCTGATGCTGGGAGGGATTGGGGGCAGGAGGAGAAGGGGACGACCGAGGATGAGATGGCTGGATGGCATCACTGACTCGATGGACATGAGTTTGAGTGAACTCCGGGAGTTGGTGATGGACAGGGAGGCCTGGCGTGCTGTGATTCATGGGGTCTCAAAGAGTCGGACATGACTGAGCGACTGAACTGAACTGAACTGAAGAGTTCTTACCCAGTTTAGGGCAGATATTTCTTCCACTAAGCCACTGGGGTTGGGTCAAAGAACATGGAAATTTCTGAGGCAGTCATATGAATGGTTGAAACTGTAAGAGTTGGGTAGAAAGAGGCAATTTCTTGCATAAAGCACTGATGATTCCCAAAAGAAAATTATATTAGGTGGACCAAATAGTAGGTAACTACTATTAGTAAGTGAAAAAAGATGATATCCAAGGATTTTATATGCTTGTTCATCCTTTAGGGTTGGTTAATCAATAGAAGAATATTTATCAATGCCTACTATGCTGCTAAAACTAAAGTTGCTCATCGTGTCTGACTCTTTGTGACCCCCTGGACTATAGCCTACCAGGCTTCTCCATCCATGGGATTCTCCAGGCAAGAATACTGGAGTGGGTTACCATTTTCTTCTCTAGGGGATCTTCCTGACCCAGGGATCAAACCCAGGTCTTCCACATTGGAGGCAGACGCTTTAACCTCTGAGCCACCAGGGAAGCCCCCAGTCAATAGAATATTTATCAATGAGAAAAGGAAAGATATAAGCATCTGAATGCAGAGTTCCAAAGAATAGCAGAAGAGATAAGAAAGCCTTCTTCAGCGATCAATGCAAAGAAATAGAGGAAAACAACAGAATGGGAAAGACTAGAGATCTCTTTAAGAAAATTAGAGATACCAAGGGAACATTTCATGCAAAGATGGGCTCGATAAAGGACAGAAATGGTATGGACCTAACAGAAGCAGAAGATATTAAGAAGAGGTGGCAAGAATACACGGAAGAACTGTACAAAAAAGATCTTCATAACCCAGATAATCATGATGATGTGATCACTAATCTAGAGCCAGACATCTTGGAGAGTGAAGTCAAGTGGGCCTTAGAAAGCATCACTATGAACAAAGCTAATGGAGGTGATGGAATTCCAGTTGAGCTGTTTCAAATCCTGAAAGATGATGCTGTGAAAGTGCTGCACTCAATATGCCAGCAAGTTTGGAAAACTCAGCAGTGGCCACAGGACTGGAAAAGGTCAGTTTTCATTCCAATCCCAAAGAAAGGCAATGCCAAAGAATGCTCAAACTACCACACAATTGCACTCATCTCACATGCTAGTAAAGTAATGCTCAAAATTCTCCAAGCCAGACTTCAGCAATACGTGAACCGTGAACTCCCTGATGTTCAAGCTGGTTTTAGAAAAGGCAGAGGAACCAGAGATCAAATTGCCAACATCTGCTGGATCATGGAAAAGCAAGAGAGTTCCAGAAAGACATCTATTTCTGCTTTATTGACTATGCCAAAGCCTTTGACTGTGTGGATCACAATCAACTGTGGAAAATTCTGGAAGAAATGGGAATACCAGACCACCTAACCTGCTTCTTGAGAAATCTGTATGCAGGTCAGGAAGCAACAGCTAGAACTGGACATGGAACAGCAGACTGGTTCCAAATAGGAAAAGGAGTACGTCAAGGCTGTATATTGTCACCCTGCTTATTTAACTTATATGCAGAGTACATCACAAGAAACGCTGGACTGGAAGAAACACAAGCTGGTATCAAGATTGCTGGGAGAAATATCAATAACCTCAGATATGCAGATGACACCACCCTTATGGCAGAAAGTGAAGAGGAACTAAAGAGCCTCTTGATGAAAGTGAAAGAGGAGAGCGAAAAAGTTGGCTTAAAGCTCAACATTCAGAAAATGAAGATCATGGCATCTGGTCCCATCACTTCATGGGAAATAGATGGGGAAACAGTGGAAACAGTGTCAGACTTCATTTTTGGGGGCTCCAAAATCACTGCAGATGGTGACTGCAGCCATGAAATTGAAAGACGCTTACTCCTTGGAAGAAAAGTTATGACCAACCTAGATAGTATATTCAAAAGCAGAGACATTACTTTGCCGACTAAGGTCCGCCTAGTCAAGCCTATGGTTTTTCCTGTGGTCATGTATGGATGTGAGAGTTGGACTGTGAAGAAGGCTGAGCGCCAAAGAACTGATGCTTCTGAACTGTGGTGTTGGAGAAGACTCTTGAGGGTCCTTGGACTGCAAGGAGATCCAACCAGTCCATTCTGAAGGAGAGCAACCCTGGGATTTCTTTGGAAGGAATGATGCTGAAGCTGAAGCTCCAGTACTTTGGACACCTCATGCGAAGAGTTGACTCATTGGAAAAGACTCTGATGCTGGGAGAGATGGGGGCAGGAGGAGAAGGGGACGACCCAGGATGAGATGGCTGGATGGCATCACGGACTCGATGGACGTGAGTCTGAGTGAACTCCGGGAGATGGTGATGAACAGGGAGGCCTGGCGTGGTGCGATTCATGGGGTCACAAAGAGTCGGACACAACTGAGGGACTGAACTGAACTGAACTTGCTACCTAAACTACTAGGAGAGAACAGTTAGGGAAGTAAGAAATGTTAAGTTCTTGCATTAAAGAATAAATAGGTAATTTTTATTTAGAGTTCTTAAAGTGATAGTGAAAGTGAAAGTGTTAGTCACTCAGTCGTGTCCAACTCTTTATGAGTCCCTGGACTGTAGCCCATCAGGTTCCTCTCGCCATGTAATTCTCTAGGGTAGAATACTTGGAATGGGTTGCCATGCCCTTCTCCAGGGGACCTTCCCAACCTAGGGAGTGAACCCAGGTCTCCTGCATCGCGGGCAGAGTCTTTACCGTATGAGCTACCAGAGAAGCCCATTATGTAAAACTGTGTTTTATATGAGTAATGTGATTTTATTAAGAACACTTTAAAACAATGGAGATTTCATTTTTTCTCTAAATTGTCTTTTATTTCTTTACTTTCAATAAAAATACAGTAAAACATTTTGCTTCTGTTTTGTGAAGTGTATACATCAACTCTAAAATATGTGTTTTGGCTCTTTATTAAGTCAGGGTTTAGAGTTTTAACATCTGTTTCTTCACTAGGGTCTTCCCTGATAGCTCAGTTGGTAAAGAATCAACTTGCAATGCAGTAGACCCCCATTTGATTCCTGTGTTGGGAAGATTCGCTGGAAAAGGGATAGGCAACCCACTCCAGTATTCTTGGGCTTCCCTTGTGGCTCAGCTGGTAAAGAATCCACCTGCAATGCAGGAGTCCTGGGTTCTATCCGTGGGTTGGGAAGATCCCCTGGAGAAGGGAAAGGCTACATACTCCAGTAATCTGGCCTGGAGTATTCCATGGACTGTATATAGTCCATGGGGTTACAAAGACACGACGGAGCCATTTTCAGTTTCTGTACTACTAGTGAAGCTTATCATATTTAGTCAAAAGAAGATCTATTGTTTTAATACACTCTGTGCATATTAAAGAGACCGGGGGGAAATAAGTGAATAATCAAAGACTGAATAAAACTCACATGAGGTTAATTTAGCAAGCAATGTTGATTCAATACAATGCAAGATACCTTTCTCTCACCATATTGGGAGAGGGTGGGGAGAGACAGAGACAGAGGGGAAAGGAAAGAGGAGGGAATGAATATGAATGTGTTTTAGATTTTAGACGTTAGACTTTTAATATTAGACTTTTGAGAGCCTTTCCTATTAGCAAAGCTAAGTATTCCTGATCCTTAACTCAATAAGGCAAGCACGTTTCAGAAGGAGTCAAACTATTAAGGAATGCATTGTACAAGGTCAATGTGCAATCCACTGGTCATAGCAAACACCCTCTTCCAACAACACAAGAGAAGACTCTACACATGTACATCATCAGATGTTCAATACTGAAATCAGATTGATTATATCCTTTGCAGCCAAAGATGGAGAAACTCTATACAGTCAGCAAAGATAAGAGCAGGCGCTGACTGTGGCTCAGATAATGAACTTCTTATTGCCAAATTCAGACTTAAATTGAAGAATCTAGGGAAAACCACTAGACCATTCAGGTATGACCTAAATCAAATTCCTTATGATTATACAATAAAAGTGACAGCTAGATTCAAGGGATTAGATCTGAGAGAGAGTGCCTGAAGAACTATGGACAGAGGTTCATGACATTGTACAGGAGGCAGGGATCAAGACCATCCCCAAGAAAAAGAAATGCAAAAAGGCAAAATGGTTGTCTGACAAGGCATTACAAATAGCTGAGAAAGAAGAGAAGCTAAATGCAAAGGAGAATAGGAAAGATATATCCACCTGAATGCAGAGTTCCAAAGAATAGCAAGGAGAGATAAGAAAGCCTTTCTCAGTGATCAGTGCAAAGAAATAGAGTGGAACAATAGAAAGGGAAAAACTAGAGATCTCTTCAAGAAAATTAGAGATACCAAGGGAACATTTCATGCAAAGATAGGCTCGATAAGGGACAGAAATGGTGTGGACACAGAAGTAGAAGATATTAAGCAGAAGATATTAAGAAGGGGCAAGAATACACAGAACTGTACAAGAAAGAGCTTCATGACCAAGATAATCATGATGGTGTGATCACTCATCTAGAGCCAGACATCCTGGAACGTGAAGTCAAGTGGGCTTTAGAAAGCATCACTACGAACAAAGCTAGTGGAGGTGATGGAATTCCAGTTGAGCGATTTCAAATCCTGAAAGATTTTGCTGTGAAAGTGCTTCACTGAATATGCCAGCAAATTTGGAAAACTCAGCAGTGGCCACAGGACTGGACAAGGTCAGTTTTCATTCAATCCCAAAGAAAGGCAATGCCAAAGAATATTCAAACTACTGCATAATTGCACTCATTTCACACACTAGCAAAATAATGCTCAAAATTCTCCAAGCCAGGCTTCAATAGTACGTGAAACGAGAACTTCTAGATGTTCAAGATGGGCTTTGAAAAGGCAGAGAAATCAGAGATCAAATTGCCAACATGCACTGGATCATTGAAAAAGCAAAAGAATTCCAAAAAAAATCTACTTTTGCTTTATTGACTATGCCAAAGCCTTTGACTTGTGTGGATCACAACAAACTGTGGACAATTCTTAAAGCGATGGGAGTACCAGACCACCTCGCCTGCCTCTAGAGATTCTGTATGCAGGTCAAGAAGCAACAGTTAGGACTGGACATGAAACAACAGACTGGTTCCAAACAGGAAAGGAATATGTCAAGGCTGTATATTGTCACCCTGCTTATTTAACTTATATGCAGAGTGCATCATGCAAAATGTCAGGCTGGATAAAGCACAAGCTGGAATCAAGATTGCTGGGAGAAAGGTCAATAATCTCAGATATGCAGATGACACCACCCTTATGGCAGAAAGTGAAGAAGAACTAAAGAGCCTCTTGATGAAAGTGAAAGAGGAGAGTGAAAAAAACTGGCTTAAAACTCAACATTCAGAAAACTAAGATCATGGTATCTGGTCCCATCACTTCTTGGCGAATAGATGGGGAAACAGTGGAAACTGACAGAATTCATTTTCTTGGGCTACAAAATCACTGCAGATGGTGACTCCAGCCATGTAATTAAAAGATGCTTGTTTCTTGGAAGAAAAGCTATGACCAATCTAGAAAGCATATTAAAAAGCAGAGACGTTACTTTGCCAACAAAGGTCCATCTAGTCTACGCTCTGGTTTTTCCAGTAGTCATGTATGGATGTGGGACTTGGGCTATAGAGAAAGCTGAGCGCAGAAGAATTTTTGCTTTGAAATGTGATGTCGGAGAAGACTCTTTAGAGTCCCTTGGACAGCAAGGAGATCCAACCAGTCTTAAAGGAAATCAGTCCTGAATATTCATTGGAAGGACTGATGCTGAAGCTGAAACTCCAATACTCTGGCCACCTGATGGGAAGAACTGACTCATTGGAAAACTCCTTGATGCTGGGAATGATTGAAGATGGGAGGAGAGGGGACGACAGAGTATGAGATGGTTGGATGGCATCACTAGTGCGATGGACGTGAGTTTGAGTAGGCTCCAGGAGTTGGTGAGGGACAGGGAAGCCTGGTGTGCTGCAGTCCATGGGGTCGCAAAGAGTCAGACACTACTGAGCAACTGAATTGAACTGAACCAGGGTAATGACTGTTCAGGATAAAAGTAAAACTACTTTAGCAGAAGAATATATTTTGATAACCAAGTTAGAACTTTTGTAGTAAGATATAAATATCACACTAATTTTTAAAAATAAAAGGAATAGAATGCCATGCAAGAGGAAATTGTGTTCACAAATAATTTTGTCTTAAATATTGTTACTCTTCTATACAGTAGAACTTATATGTTAGTGACATTTCCAATCCTGTGTAATCTCTTGTTGACATTTTTGAAGTTGCCATAGGTCTTGATAATAGGCAAAGGAGCTTGGGTTCTGCCTCTGGGGTTTTACAGAGTGCTTATGACTTTTCTCTGCAAAATAAGAATTCTTTCTAGTTTAATTGAATTCTACGTGATTTACCTACCTACATACGTGGGCTTCCCACTCTCATTGTCTGTTTTCTAGAAAGGTAATTTTCTGGATGCATTTCGATAGTGATTGATTCCAATAGAGTGGTTACAGCAGCCACTTCTGGTAGTCATATGTCAATGTCTAAAATCCATTTCCCAAGAACTCTTGAAGTACTATCTTGTTTTGATTGATTTCTCTGTTGTAATTCTAATTTTCCCCTTGATAGTTAGATGCCTTTTCCTGTCAGTTCTTTGTAGGACACAATCCTGAAAATCCTCCACTCTATTTTTTTCATACCTTGAACTTCCATCTGTCATCTCAAATTGCTGCAAAACCAGTTTGATGGAAAGACTAAAAACAAGTGACTCCTTCAAGCCAGGACCTTGACAAAAAGAAGCTTAGGTTTCACGTGGTAAAATACCCAATGATGTGATTGGCTTTCTTGTTGTCTTTTCTAAAGCATTTGACTACAGAATGGAGGGACGTTAAAAGGACATTTAAAAGTATTTTCTTTTAGAATATTTTTTATTATGAATAACACTGATAAAGAATGATCCAAATGAAAATATGTAAGAAGAGACAATAATACCATTCCCGAATTTGTTTTAGAACTCTGTGATTCTTACCACAATCCATTTTAATCAAGTTGGCTAAGGGAAAAACTGGAAAATAGATAAGGGTAATAACTGTGTTGTTCTCATGGTTGCATTGGCAAGAGGGTTATAATACAAGTCATCTAACTCCCAGTACAGAACTCTGTCCACTAGAACATGCTGTTGGTCTTACTGTTTTCAGGAACACCCTCTCACTAGACAACAGCATGTCCTCACATCAATCAACATAGTGTTCAAATTCCATGCAGAATTTTCTTAGAGAAAACCATGTGCTTGCATAGTACATATTGGATTAAAATATTTTATGAATTATTTATTTCATAAACAATATAATGTATACAATAAAAGTGAACATTAATACCTTTCATGCATATCACTTTTAGCCATATCAGTTTGATTGAAAGAAGTAAAGTAGCATTAGCAAAGACAAAACAGAGTGAACTAACGTGACCTAACTTTTCAGGGAGTGTTGTCAGAGGGCTTGAGATGTGATTTACAAGTAATATTCATTTGGGGAATATGACGTTATAAAGTTTTAATGTGCATTCTTTTCCTAATTACAAATAGGAAAATGTTTGTAAAAAAAAATCTTCAAGTTCCTTTTAAAAAATATATATATATATTTTTGGCTGTGCTGGGTATTTGTTGCTTTCTTTCTTTCTTTTTTGTATCAGCTTTCTCTAGTTGTGGTGAGTTGGGTGGGGGCTAGTCTTCACTGTGTGTGCGAGCTTCTCATTATGGTGGCTTCTCTTGTGGAGTACAGTCTCTAGGCACACCGTCTTCAGTAGTTGCAGCACACAGGCTCAGAAGTTGTGGCTCGTGGGCTCTACACCTCAGGCTCAGTAGTTGTGGTTCATGGGCTGAGTTGCTCTGCGGCATGTGGAATCTTCCTAGACCAGTGATCAAATCTGTATCTCCTGCATTGGCAGGTGGACTCCCATCCACTGAACCACCAGGGAAGTCCTAGAATTCTTTTCTGGGTAAATCTTAATAGCTGCAATGGGCTTTCTAAAAGAATTTAATTTTTCATATAATTTTAAAGGTTATATTCCATTTACAGTTATTATAAAATATTGGCTATATTCCACATGTTTTATTAAGGAATGTTTATACAAATTTCACTTAACCCCCAAATATACTAATGAGATTAAATTTTCTTCAAATATTTCTGGGCTTTTTGACCAATTTACCAACCTTAGATAAACACATATTGTGAGATTAGGTGCTTTTTAAATTCTAATTTTATTTTATTTTTATAAACTTTTATTGAAGTATAACATATATGAGAAAAATGCACAAATAATACATGTACAGCTAAAACTAAATTTCACAAAGTGAATTTCTCATGTAATCAGCACCCATATCATGAAACTGAACATTGACATCCCCCTAGAATCCCTCTTGTACTTATCTTAGTCACCCACTTAAAGGAAACTAGCCTTGACTTATAACACCATGGATCAATTTTGCCTATTTTTGAACTTTATGTAAATGGAATAGTAGAGTATGTATTCTTTTGCCTAATTTTCTTTACTTAGCATTATGTTTACGATATGCATCCCATCTTGTTATGGGTAACTGCTGTTTGTTCATTCTTATTGCTGTTCAGTTTTCCATGGTATGAATATACCATGATGGATTTATCTATTCTGCTGTGAATAAGCATTTGGGTGTTCACACTTTGGGGCTATTAAAATCAGTGCTGCCATGACATTTGTATGCATGTCTTTGGTAAACATTTGAGCACATTTTTCTATTGGATATGTACCAGGTGTGGAAATTCTGGGTCATGGCATTATGCATATGGCCAGGCTTCATAGATCCTACTATTTAGTCAAAGTAGTTGTGTAATTTACATTCACACAAGAGTGTCTGGAAACCCTTGTTGACCTGTAAATTACAACTTGCTTTTTGTTTTTTTCTTGTTAAGTCTTGGCATTCTTTCCATGCCAGGACATAAAAATCTACTTCATTCTTTTTTTAAAATATAGTATTCCATAGGAACATAGGTTACTTAATGTTTCTCTAATATTGACCATGAAGGTGTTTCATTTTTTTAATATAAAAATTGCATAACTTCTAAAATTTAATGTATATCCACCTTTTTACAACATAGTTTGTAACACAGATGCATTCACATGTACAAATTATTCATTAAATATATACAAGTGATTTTCTAACTTTTTATTTTGAAATAATCGTAGACTTATAGAAAGTTGCAAAAATAGTACAGCATTTTCTCATATACCAAGCCCCTCTAATGTTAACACCTTCCATAAATTTGGTACAGTTATAAAATCTAAGAAATTAGCATTGGTATAATACTATTAACTAACCTACAGATTTTGTTTGATCTTATCAGTTTTTCCACTGACATCTTTTTTCCAGTTCACGGTTCAATTTGGGGTCACTGATTGCAATTAGACCTCATATCTTTTTAATCTTCTTTGATCTGTGACAGTCTTTCTTTGTCTTTTGTGACTGGAGGTTTTTGAAGAGAACTGGTCAGTTGTTTTGTAGAATCCCCTCAATTTGGGTTTGTCTGATGTTTACCCATAATTTTATAGAGATTATTAATTTTTTATCAAGAATGCTACAGAAACGATGTGCCCTTTTCAGTGTATCAAATCAAAGTGTATATAACCTCAGTATGTTTTTTTGCAGATGATGTTGAACCTTGATCACTTGGCTGAGGTGGTGTTTCCGGCTTCCTCCATTGAAAAATTATTATTTTCCCCTTTATAATTAATAAATGTTTGGGGGTAGAAACTTTGAGAATATTCAAATATTCTATTTCTCCTTAAACTATCACGTACTTTTTACCATAGATTTTGCTTACAGCAGTTATTATTGTTCTCTTCTAATGCTTTTTCTTTTTCTCATTCCTTCTATATTTTTTAATCAGAGTTTTTCTGTAAGGAACAACTGTTTCTTCTCTCCTATTTAACTATTAAATTATTTGTTAATGTCAGTATGGATTCACTTACTTTTATTTTGTGGGTTATAACTCATCTCACATGCTAGTAAAGTAATGCTCAAAATCCTCCAAGCCAGACTTCAGCAGTACATGAACTGTGAACTCCCTGATGTTCAAGCTGGTTTTAGAAAAGGCAGAGGAACCAGAGATCAAATTGCCAATATCCGCTGGATCATGGAAAAAGCAAGAGAGTTCCAGAAAAGCATCTATTTCTGCTTTATTGACTATGCCAAAGCCTTTGACTGTGTGGATCACAATCAACTGCGGAAAATTCTGGAAGAAATGGGAATACCAGACCACCTAACCTGCTTCTTAAGAAATCTGTATGCAGGTCAGGAAGCAACAGATAGAACTGGCCATGGAACAATAGACTGGTTCCAAATAGGAAAAGGAGTACGTTAAGGCTGTATATTGTCACCCTGCTTATTTAACTTCTATGCAGAGTACATCATGAGAAACGCTGGACTGGAAGAAACACAAGCTGGAATCAAGATTGCTGCGAGAAATATCAATAACCTCAGATATGCAGATGACACCACCTTTATGGCAGAAAGTGAAGAGGAGCTAAAAGCCTCTTGATGAAAGTGAAAGAGGAGAGCGAAAAAGTTGGCTTAAAGCTCAACATTCAGAAAACGAAAATCATGGCATCTGGTCCCATCACTTCATGGGAAATAGATGGGAAATAATGGAAACAGTGTCAGACTTTATTTTTGGGCTCCCAAATCACTGCAGATGGTGATTGCAGCCATGAAATTAAAAGATGCTTACTCCTTGGAAGAAAAGTTATGACCAACCTAGATAGTATATTCAAAAGCAGAGACATTACTTTGCCGACTAAGGTCTGCCTAGTCAAGGCTATGGTTTTTCCTGTGGTCATGTATGGATGTGAGAGTTGGACTGTGAAGAAGGCTGAGCACCAAAGAATTGATGCTTTTGAACTGTAGTGTTGGAGAAGACTCTTGAGGGTCCCTTGGACTGCAAGGAGATCCAACCAGTCCATCCTGAAGGAGATCAACCCTGGGATTTCTTTGGAAGGAATGATGCTGAAGCTGAAGCTCCAGTACTTTGGACACCTCATGTGAAGAGTTGACTCATTGGAAAAGACTGATGCTGCGAGAGATGGGGGCAGGAGGAGAAGGGGATGACCCAGGATGAGATGGCTGGATGGCATCACGGACTCGATGGACGTGAGTCTGAGTGAACTCTGGGACTTGGTGGTGGACAGGGAGGCCTGGCGTGCTGCGATTCATGGGGTCGCAAAGAGTCAGACACGACTAAACGACTGAACTGAACTGAGCTGAACTGAACCCAATATTACAGTTATATATTTTGGTGCTCAGTCATTCCAGTTCAGCCATTAGGAGCTCTTTCACATGGCACCTGTGCCCTTTTAACATGCCTCTGTCTTCCCTTGAACTCTTCCTTACTTTCAGCATCATAAAATGTACTAGGATCATTTAAAATTTTTCCTGCTCCACCCCTGCCAATGCAGGAGGTATAAGGGACATGGGTTATATATAACCTTGTCCTGTATTTTCCAAGTCTCCTGTAAATATGTTATCATACTTTCATAATTAAAAAAAATTTTAAATACTAGATTATATAGAAATAAACATATGGTAAAGAAAAAATGTGATCATGGCATAACATGTAGCGCACTAGTGAATAATATCAACACTAGATAGAAAGATTATTTTAACTATATTGGAAGGATGAGGGGAAGAAGGCTTTGTCTGTGTGCATGTGGTGTATGTGTGTGCGTGTGGTATGTGTGCATATGTATATGTCTCTGTAGGTGTGTAGGTATGTATAGGAGGGTTAATTCTTTTTAGGATTGTGTTAAAGATTGCAAGCTACCCATCCCAACATACATTCTTCTTTCTTCCTTTGTAATAGAATTATGGATATATCTGGGGGTCAATCTTTCCAATTAAAACATTATATTTTTCAGATTCACTTTCAGCTAGGAACAGTCAGATATTTAGGTTCAGGAGAAGTATACAGAGGTACTTCCAGGAAATCTCCTTGAAAGGGACAGAGGAGCCTTCTGCTGCTGGTGGTCTGGAATAGGAAAGTAATGGTCAGTGTTTTTGCAATTATCATAGACCATGAGAATAATGAACACACACCAATTATAGTAGACCAGAGAGTTGAAAGGATCCTGGGGCTGTGATGATACACTCAAGCTATCATATATCAGCATTGGACTGGCTACCAATACGTTCATCTTATGTAAGATAATATACTTCTGTATATTTAAGTCATCATATTCAGGTCTCAGTTAAGTAGCAGAACCAGATCTTAACTGATTTGTAATTCACTAGGTAATATCTAAAATGAAATTTAAGAACTAACAGTGTAAGTATGTTATTTAATAATGTACAGGTAAATACAAGAATAAAAAAGTTGAAAGTAGTTATTTTTGGCAGTAAAAATTGGGGTAAAAGCAAATGATTAATATTTTTTCTAACTCAGTAAAATTTGACATTTAACAGGTATTACTTTGATAAAAGTTAAACTATTTGTTTAGGTACATTTTAATTAGTATTTCAAGTAAAAATACATCTTCATTGCAAAAATTCAAACACTACAGAAGATAAAGAGTACAAGTTATGCTTCCCTTCAATATTTGTTGCATTTCTGCCTGTCAGTTCTACTCTCTCCCCAGGGATAATGGCTATTTGGCATGTTTCTCTGGAGAAGGCAATGGCAACCCACTCCAGTACTCTTGCCTGGTAAATCCCATGGATGGAGGAGCCTGGGAGACTGCAATCCATGACGTTGCAAAGAGTTGGACATGACTGAGCGACTTCACTTTCACTTTTCACTTTTATGCTTTGGAGAAAGAAATGGCAACCCACTCGTGTTCTTGCCTGGAGAATCCCAGGGATGGCGGAGCCTGGTGGGCTGCTGTCTATGGGGTCGCACAGAGTCAGACACGACTGAAGTGATTTAGCAGCAGCAGCAGCAGCATGTTTCTCTCTATACTTTTTCTATACATTTACTTTGCCTATAAAAGAAGCATAGTTTTCTCCTTTTATTTATTTTTATTGAAAGTAGATTTAATTTAAAAAATTTTTATTGGCGTATAGTTGATTTATGATCTTGTGTTAGTTTCATGTGTATAGCAAAATGAATCAGTTGTACATATACATATATCCACTCATTTTAAAATATTATTTTCCAGTATAACCATTAAGAGTATTGAGTAGAAGTCCCTGTGCTACACACAGATTCTTACTAGGTTCTTATTAGTTATTTATTGAGATGGCCAAAACGTTCATTCAAATGTTTTGGCCAACCCTATATTTTTTATATAGTACTGTGTACATGTCAATCCCAACCTCCCAATTTATTTCTCCCCCTTCTCATTCCCTGGTAACTGTATGTTTGTCTTCTATATCTTATGACTCTGCTTCTGTTCTGTAACTAAGTTCATTTATACACCTTTTTTACATTCCACATATAAGTGATGTTATATGATATTTGTCTTTCTGTGTCTGACTTCACTGAGTATGACAATTTCTAGGTCCATCCATGTTGGTGCAAATGGTATTATTTTGTTCTTTTTTATGGCTGAGTAATACTCCATGTATATATGTGTACCACATCTTCATCCATTCCTCTGCTGATGAACATTTGGGTTGCTTCCATGTCCTGGCTATTGTAAATAGTGCTGAAATGAAAAAAATGGTTCTAAATTTTTATAAAGTACTGATGAGGAAATATTTAGATTTATAATAGTTGTTATTTATTTATATTTTTAGGATTCAAGATGCAAGCATGAAGTTAAAAAGTTACCAAGATGAATTTCAGAGGGTACAGAAAGAATTGAGTCAGTTGCAACAGGAGTTAAAAATTAAACAAAAACAATCACAAATCTTCAGGTAAGTAAGATTCCTTAAAAAAAAAAAGGAAAGTTATAGTATTGAAAAGATACACTCATTTAATACTAAGTTTAGAAACATTCAAACACATTTTAATAATATAGTTTATGTTTTTATATAGCTTAATGTTATAGTGTTGCTAAAAATGTAAACACTTTTTGAAAGCTATTACGTCAACTGAATATTTTCACTGGTAACCTCTTTTGGGGGGCTGAGGGGCACGTGCTGAGTCCTTGTTGCAGTTGTGGGAGCTTCTCATTCTAGTGGCTTCTCTCCTTGTGGAGCAAGGGCTCTAGAGCATGTGTGGGCTTCAGTAGCTGTAGCTTGTGAGCTCAGCAGTGTGTGGTGCACAGGCTTAGTTTCTTAGAAGAATGTGGGATCTTCCCAAATCAGAAATCAAAGAACCCATGCCCTCTGCATTGGTAGGTGGATTCTTAACCACTGGACCACCAGGAAAATCCTGCCAGTAACATTTAAATCAGGCAAACACCTTGTTCTTATTTTCAGGGTCATTTAGAATGAAAGCACAGTAACTAATTCATTTTCCTCTTGACCAGTATTTCTTGGTGCATGTGATCTCCTGATAGTTCAGTGACATGAAAAGAATAGAATGGAGAAATTTTCTAACTGGATAGTAATAGACTTATAAATTTAGAAGTTTCCAACATAAAAGGTGTAAATCTGTTTTTATATAATCTTCAGAGGGTTTATAATAACTAAAGGTAAAACCCAACAGTCTAAAAAAATAGGAAGTATTTTTAAAAAATAAATATATTGCACATATCAGAAAGAATGAATAATTTTCAAATTGAATAACTTTTAGCTCTTAGAAAAGTGGAATAAGTTAAATGAATATTACAAATAGACACAGGTTCAGGTTGACTAAAATAATATGCCAGGTGAATATTTTTAATGTTCTTATTTTTTCCAAACTACTAGTTATTCTTAAAAATATTTTTCTGTTAAAAAAATGATCTGACTAATAATTTATATGGAGTGTCTGGTGAAAACCTGTTAACCATCTATGTTTCATTAATACCTTACACAAAACTGATGTTTGAATGAATGAATGAGTCTACTCACAAAACAGATGGTAACTTTTGTCATCAGAAATCTCTGCCTTTTCATAGAAATCTATATTGAACCAGCAGGATACCACCCAGGTGACCTCAACTCTCCATTTTAGTCAGGACCATCAGTATTCAATCTTGGCTCCAACAATAGCTTTTGCCCAAGTCTGCTAGGGAAACCCATTTTTTTATCCATAAATGCCATTATGGATGGCAGGATTGACTACATTTCAAAGGTTAGACTAGGACTAAATTAGATAATTAATGCTGCTTCAGAATATTATGGCCATTATGGACTGATACAGCTAGTCTTTATTATTTACATTTTACATGTGATTTGTAGTATTTTAAATTCTTGAAGAAACGTATACATCTTTAAATGCTATTTTTATTCTGTGTTCTAATTTTGTCATCATTTTACTGGTTATTTTTTCAAATGCTTTCAAAAGATCTATGATTTTTATATGAAAGTGAAAGTTAGTCACTTAGTCATGTCCAATTTTTTGTGACCCCATGGACTGCAGCCCTCCAGGCTTGTCCATGGAATTCTCCAGGCAAGAATACTGGAGTGGTTTGCCATTTCCTTATATTTCTAGCTAAAAGATCACAAATTGGGAGTATGCTGCTGCTGCTAAGTCGCTTCAGTCGTGTCTGACTCTGTGCGACCCCATAGATGGCAGCCCACCAGGCTCCCCCGTCCCTGGGATTCTCCAGGCAAGAACACTGGAGTGGGTTGCCATTTCCTTCTCCTAATGCATGAAAGTGAAAAGTGAAAGGGAAGTTGCTCAGTCGTGTCCAACCCTTAGCATGGACTGCAGCCTACCAGGCTCCTCCATCCATGGGATTTTCCAGGCAAGACTATTGGAGTGGGGTGCTATTGCCTTCTCCTAATTGGGAGTATGGGGTCTGATTTATTTTTAAAAGTAGCATACTAAAAATTTTGAAAGTAACCATATAACTAGACACAATGTAAATAAAGTTTGTCACTGATGAATAAAGGTAATTACTTGTTTTATTAATTCTCTCAGTAGTAGGTGCATTGCATGGCAAAGAGCAATCAGGTGGAAATAAAATCAAACCCAAAGTGGTAGAGTTCAGTGATTTTGTTGCCTTACTAAAGGCTCGTTTTAAACTAGTTTACTGTATTTAAAAAGTATCTACTAGAACATAAAACTTTGAGTTTGCTGTGGATAAAGAAAAGGAGCTTATAGTATTCTCTCTTAAGGTGGTAAGAAAAAGAAGCTTGAGCTTTAGCTACTCAGATGTAATCATCTTAACCTGTGGAGCCCAAAAGGAACTTTCAAGAGATTAGTGAACTATGTCTTTGATTCACTTTGCTCTTTTTAAATTATCCTCTCATTTGTTTAGTTGCCATCCAGTTTAATCACCTAGCCTGCAACAAAGTGTTCTTCATGCTTGGTATTTTCCCTGACATCATTTCCAACCTGTCTCTTGCAAAGGGATGATGAGGAGGAGTATCTGTGGTTTGCCTCAGTTAGCTCAGCACATCTGCTATTTAGACTAAAGTGTCTTTTGAGAATGGAAACTAACTTTTGAAAACCTGTAAAATAGATATTAAAAAACAGTGTGAAATATAGGTATACTTCACTTTATGTAAAGAGGGAATGGCAACCCACTCCACTATTCTTGCTTGGAGAACCCCATGGATAGAGGAGCCTAGCAGGCTGCGTTCCATAAGGTTGCAAAGAGCTGGACATGACTGAAGCAACTCAGCATGCATGCATGTGTATAACTCCAATATTCCAAATCAATCTATATTTGAAATATTTTAGACTAATGCTTACTTTTAAAGGATTCCTATTGTGAATCTTCTGTAAATTGTTTGAAATACACTTATCCTTTAATTTTTCTTATTTGTAAATAAATCCAGAGTCTGTCATTTCTGAAACTTTAAAGCCAACTCCCCAAATCTCTCACTTTCACAACAACTCTTCGGCCACATTAAGACTTCGAGTATTTACTTTTTTTTCTGATTCTCCCAACCATTTCGGACTTCTCTTTGTTTTCTACCCTTGATACTGTAGTTAATAACCTTATATATTTAAATAGCTTTTTGACATATAAATTACAAACTACAAAATCCACAACCTTTTAAGTGGATAATGTACTGATTTTTAGTAAACCTACTGAGTTGTGCAACCATTACCACTTCCAATATTAGAATATTTGAATAATCCTGAGGAGACCCTCATGCCATTTGCTATTAATCTCTATCTTTACCGCCAATCCTAGGCAATTACTTATCTTCTTCCTGTTTTTATAGATTTGTATTTTTCTGAACAATTCAGTTACATGGACTCCTACAATGTGTTCTTTTATATCTGATATCTTTCACTGATATTTTTGACGTTCATCTATGCTATATTTTTTTCCTTTTCATTGCTAAATGGTATTCCATTGTATGAATTTACCCCATTTTATTTTTATTAGTTGAAAGACATTTGTTAGCATTTATTAGTTGAGAGGCATTTGGGTTTTTTCTGCTTGTTGGTAGAATACTGCTACTGTAAACACTCACATACTTTATGTGGATGTATGTTTCATTTCTTTTGAGTAAATACCTAAGTATCAATAATTCAGAACTACTGAGTTGTAGAGAACGTACTGGTCATAGCAAACACCCTCTTCCAACAACACGAGAAGACTCTAAACATAGACAACACCAGATAGTCAACACTGAAATCAGATTGATTATATTCTTTGCAACCAAAGATGAAGAAACTATATACAATCAGCAAAAACAAGACCGGAAGCTGACTATGGCTCAGATCATGAACTCCTTAGGTATGGGGAGGGAGGTGGGAAGGGGGTTCAAGATGGGGAACACGTGTACACCCATGGTAGATTCATGTTGATGTATGGCAAAACCAATACAATATTGTAAAGTAATTAGCCCCAATTAAAATAAATAAATTTATTTTTTAAAAAAGAAAAAAAAAACTAAAAAAAAAAAAAAGCCAAATTCAAACTTAAATTGAAGAAAGTATGGAAAACCACTAGACCATTCAGGTATGACCTGAATCAAATCCCTAATCATTATACAGTGGAAGTGAGAAATAGATTTAGGGGCCTAGATCTGATAGACAGATTCTCTGATGAACTATGGACAGATGTTCGTGACATCGTATAGGAGACAGGGGTCAAGACCATCCCCAAGAAAAAGAAATGCAAAAAAGCAAAATGGCTGTCTGAGGAGACCTGACAAGTAGCTGTGAAAAGAAGAGAAGTGAAAAGCAAAGGTGAAAAGGAAAGATATACGCATCTGAATGCAGAGTTCCAAAGAATATCAAGAAAGAGATAAGAAAGCCTTCCTCAGCGATCAATGCAAAGAAATAGAGGAAAACAACAGAATGGGAAAGACTAGAGATCTCTTCAAGAAAGTTAGAGCTATCAAGGGAACATTTCATGCAAATGTGGGCTCAATAAAGGACAGAAATGTTATGGACCTAACAGAAGCAGAAGATATTAAGAAGAGGTGGCAAGAATACACAGAAGAACTGTACAAAAAAGAGCTTTACGACCCAGATAATCATGATGGTGTGATCACTCACCTAGAGCCAGACATCCTGGAATGTGAAGTCAAGTGGGCCTTAGGAAGCATCACTACGAACAAAGCTAGTGGAGGTGATGAATTCCAGTTGAGTTATTTAAAATCCTAAAAGATGAAGCTGTGAAAGTGCTGCACTCAATGTGTCAGCAAATTTGGAAAACAGCAGTGGCCACAGGACTGGAAAAGGTCAGTTTTCATTCCAATTCCAAAGAAAGGCAATGCCAAAGAATGCTCAAACTACCACACAATTGCACCATTTCACACACTAGTAAAGTAATGCTCAAAATTCTCAAGGCCACGCTTCAGCAATACATGAACCATGAACTTCTAGATATTCAAGCTGGTTTTAGAAAAGGCAGAGGAACCTGAGATCAAATTGCCAACATCTGCTGGATCTTCGAAAAAGCAAGAAAGTTCCAGAAAAACATCTATTTCTGTTTTATTGACCGTACCAAAGCCTTTGACTGTGTGGATCACAATAAACTGTAGAAAATTCTGAAAGAAATGGGAATACCAGACCACCTAACCTGCCTCTTGAGAAATCTGTATGCAGGTCAGGAAGCAATGGTTAGACCTGGACATGGAACAACAGACTGGTTCCAAATAAGAAAAGCAGTATGTCAAGGCTGTATATTGTCACCCTGCTTGTTTAACATATATGCAGAGTACATCATGAGAAATGCTGGGCTGGAAGAAGCACAAGCTGGAATCAAGATTGCCGTGAGAAATATCAATAACCTCAGATATGCAGATGATACCACCTTTATGGCAGAAAGTGAGGAGGAACTAAAGAGCCTCTTGATGAAAGTGAAAGAAGAGAATGAAAAAGTTAGCTTGAAGCTCAACATTCAGAAAATGAAGATCATGGCATCTGGTCCCATCACTTCACGGCAAATAGATGGGGAAACAGTGGCTGACTTTATTTTCTTGGGCTCCAAAATCACTGCAGATGGTGACTGTAGCCATGAAATTAAGAGACACTTACTCCTTGGAAGGAAAGTTATGACTAACCTAGACAGCATATTAAAAAGCAGAGACATTGTTTTGCCAACAAAGGTCCGTCTAGTCAAGGCTATGGTTTTCCAGTGGTCATGTATGGATGTGAGAGTTGGAGTATAAAGAAAGCTGAGTGCCAAAGAATTGATGCTTTTGAACTGTGTTGTTGGAGAAGACTCTTGAGAGTCCCTTGGACTGCAAGAAGATCCAACCAGTCCATCCTAAAGGAGACCAGTCCTGGGTGTTCATTTGAAGGACTGATGTTGAAACTGAAACTGATATTTTGGCCACCTGATGCGAAGAGCTGACCTATTTGAAAAGACCTTGATGTTGGGAAGGATTGAAGGCAGGAAGAGAAGGGGAGGACAGAGGATGAGATCGTTAGATGGCATCACCGACTCAATGGACATGAGTTTGGGTAAACTGAACCCAAACTGCGCGACTGAACTGAACTGAGTGACTGAACTGAACTAAACAACTGATGGTAAATTGATATTTAACTCTTAAGAAACTACCAAATTATTTTGCAAAGTGGCTGTACCTATATTCCTACCAGGAATGAAGATTCTACTTTTTCTTTGTTCTTGCCAACTTTTTTTATTGTCTTTTTTTTATAATAGCCATTCTAGAAGCTGTGAAATTGTACTTCATTGTGCTTTGATATGTGTTTCCAAAATGACTAATGGTGTTGGGCATTTTTTCATATGTTTATTAACCATTTGCATGGTTATTTGCTGAAATATATTAAACTATTTTGTCTATTTTTTCACTGGTTTGTTTTCTTGTTATCAGATTGTAAGAGTTCTTTGTATGTTCTGGTTACAAGTCTGTTATTTGAAATATGATTTGCAAATTTTTATCCCAGGCTGTGGCATATCTTTTCATTTTCATAATTGTGTCTTTTTGAAGAACAATAGTTGTTATTTTCAGTGGAATACAATTTAATCAATGTTCTCTTTTATGGATTGTGCTTTTGGTAATGTATCGAAGAATTCTGCTTAACCAAAGGTCACAAGATTTTTTCCAGTAGTTTGTTCTAAAGGTTTTAGAGTTTTAGGTCTTAAATTTAAGTCAGTGATCCATTTTAACTTTTGTGAATGATGTAAAGTAAGGATCTAAATTCATCTTGTTTTCATGTTCGATTGTTCTCTGTAAAGGACTTTACCAATACTCTACTACTTTTACCGCTGCTTATTTACCCTTAAAATCCTAATCTTTATATCTACATATAGAGTGTTATACACCAGGTCCTCAATTTCCCCAATACTATTCTAATTCCTCAATATTCTGCTTAAAATTCTTTGTGCTACTTATCTCTCAGCAGCTATGTGTCTTGCCTTATATATTTCAGGAAGAGAATTAAAAGTTATCAATACAGGCATATTTCCTGTGACTCAAATGATACTTAAGTTTCAGAGCGCCCCCCCCCCCCCCCCGCCCACAAGCTTCTGGTAGTGCCCCTGGCAAAAGTAGGTTGGTTTTAATTTGTAGGATAAATTTAAATTGTAAAAGCTCTGTCTCTGTGTTATAATTTCCCTTATCTTACTTTGGGATAGTCACTGACATTTGGGGGATCTGAAAGGGAAAGTCAAGTTGTACATTGTATACAGTATACATTGTAACTGCCATTTAGAAAGACATTTTCAGTTCAGTTCAGTTCAGTTGCTCAGTCATGTCCAACTCTTTGTGACCCCATGAATCGCAGCACGCCAGGCCTCCCTGTCCATCACCATCTCCCAGAGTTCACTCAGACTCACATCCATCGAGTCCGTGATGCCATCCACCCATCTCATCCTCTGTCATCCCCTTCTCCTCCTGCCCCCAATCCCTCCCAGCATCAGAGTCTTTTCCAATGAGTCAACTCTTCGCATGAGGTGTCCAAAGTACTGGAGCTTCAGCTTTAGCATCATGCCTTCCAAAGAAATCCCAGGGTTGATCTCCTTTAGAATGGACTGGCTGGACATTTTAGACTGCATTAATTACACAAGCAAGACATTGAAGATTAAAAATCAGGGTGTATATGGCTTTTTTGAATTAATGAAATAAAAGCAATGAAGATGAACAATTTAAACAATAGAAATTATTCTGTCACGAAACAAATTTTAACTTCTTTTTAGATTAAATCATAAGAGATACATTTTCAGTAAAATTTCTTGGATTATTTTGTAATCCATTCAATGAAGAGGAGTTCAAAATTTGAATACATTGAGGAGAAAGATTCAAGTTTCTTGCTGATTTGATAAAAGCTGAATTTGACATTACTGAATATAGCATAGAATCATGGTATACTATTTCAGGACATCTGAGATAAACTGGTTCATTAGTTTCATCATTTCAAAGATAATTTAAGGTGTCATTTTCCGATAAAACTTGAAATTCCAAAAATTTATCATATATGAAAGATTCTCATAAGGATTTTTCCAAATTTGACAATGCTTAATATTTAAATGATATTACCAATAATGGACTCTAAAGCTTAAAGAATCTTTCTAAATTACCACTGATAATAAAACTAATGGCCATGCTAGATGAAAAGCTGTATAATTTTTATATTCTCTTCGCATAAAGTATTATTATACAGTGGTTCTCATATGAAAAGGTGCTTGTGAAGCATGTAGCCAAAAATTGTAGGCAATAAGTATTGTAGAGCTGTTACTTACTTAAAAGTTATATTGTGTTTCAGTATTTTGTGATATTGATGGGATTTATTAACATTTACAGTTGTTTTTGTAATGATTTTTCTCAATCTACAAATAAGTACACACTTTTAAACCTAATTTTTGTAGTCATCTTTTAGAACAAAGCCATCCTTCTATCCACACCGATCATGTAAGATCTAGGCTCTACAAAATGTGATGGAAATGCTCTTATTTAAGAAGCTTGAATTTTCTGTTTCCTGCCCTTTTCCCTGCAGAAGCACATGCATCCACAACATTCTTCTATTAAATATCTCCTTGGGCCTTGACCCCCAGGTACATTGCTTGCTCTCAGCACCTTACATTGGGCCCATTAGTCGCTTAATCTTTACTTAGTTCATAGTTCTTATCTCTTTTTCTTACCATTTACTGGCTTTATGTTCAAAACCCTATTCTCACTATTGGGCCCCTTGATTTAGTGATCTATATGGACTCTCTCTTTGATTTTTTTCTTTTAAACTGAGGTTCGAGTGATTTACAGTGTTGTGCTAATTTCTGCTATAAAGGAAAGTGACTCAATTATATATGTATATATACATTCTTTTTTTGTATTCTTTTCCATTATGATTTATCTCAGGATATTGAATATAGTTCCCTGTGCTACATGCTGCTGCTGCTAAGTCACTTAAGTCATGTCCGACTCTGTGTGACCCCATAGATGGCAGCCCACCAGGCTCCCCCGTCCCTGGGATTCTCCTGGCAAGAACACTGGAGTGGGTTGCCATTTCCTTCTCCAATGCATGAAAGTGAAAAGTGAAAGTGAAGTCGCTCAGTTGTGTCTGACTCTTAGCAACCCCATGGACTGAAGCCTACTAGGCTCCTCCGTCCATAGGATTTTCCAGGCAAGAGTACTGGAGTGGGGTGCCATTGCCTTCTTTGCCTGTGCTATATAGTAGGACCTTATTGTTTATCTGTTCTATATGTAATAGCTTGCATCTGCTAACCCAACCTCCCAATCCATTCCTCCCTCACCCCACCCTTTTTTTGACTGAGGAACCCCTGTGGCTTTTGATCACTCACATGGACCTTAGTTGACCACACAAAATGACACCACCCTTCTTCCTAAGAAAGTCTAATCTTTCAGCCTTTGTTTTACATCTGTCCTTTCTACCTCTTTGCACAAGAGATGATCACATCTCTTGCATGTGTTTTAGTCTCTGTGACTGCACTCCTACTCAGCTATGTACACAGTCAGGTGTCTCCCATCCTAGTAAACTATTCTACTGTGTATCTTCTTTCTCTCCTTGTTGCCTCAGTCAAGGTTCTTGATTGCACATAACTATTTCCTCTTTTCTGCTTTACTGCTCAGTCTTTTCCTACCTGACATCTCTGAAATTGCCAAAGGCCTCCTCAATACCAGGCATAAAGGACTGTTTAGCCTTTATCTGAGGACTAAAATACTGACCACTACTCTTTCTTTAAATTCTCTTACCCCTGGCCTTTCAGACATTATCCTTTTGTTTGTTTGTCTGTTTTTCCTGACACACTGATTGCTCCTACCTCATCTCCTTTGAGAGATTCTTTTCTGTTTTATTCCCATAAATATTGGTGTTGCCCAGTATTTTATCCTCAGTACTTCTTACTTCTTTATCCCTCAACTGAGTGATTTTTTTTCAATCATTCATTCATTCATCAGTATGTATTGAGTATATACTATGTGGTAGGTACTGTGTTAAGTGCTAGGGAGACTGTGATGAACAAGACAGATACTCTCTGCATAATAGGTCTTAGTCTACTTAGGGAGATAAATATTAACAAAATAATTAACTGCCATGGTTTCAGTCCTCTTCTTTTTCTGATAACACTCAGATCTGTTTGCATCTTGCTTGATCTGTTAGGTAAATGTTAGCCAGAACATCTGAAGTAATAAAAATCATTGGGATGACAAAACACATGTGGTTACTTTGAGTTGTGGCATTTGATGAAGCAGAAGCACTGGATCAGTCACTTAAAAAGTTTCACTTATTATTACCCCATGTTTTATACTGCCTATAGGGCCATAGCACAGGAAGAATGCTGTCTACAAATTTGAGACTCTCTTTTAGGCTCAGACACTGAGTCACTTTTGACTTAATTTTCTTCAAATGTTTGCTGTTAATTTTTAAAGAATAATAGAAAAAAATGTATAAGAGGATAGTTAGCCATCTTTATTTATAGTTAAAAATAACAACACAATGGAAATGAATTGGGGTGATCATATTACCTCAGTCTTTCTGGAATATCCTGTTTATATGTTGTCTTGGCATAATGTAGAGAGCACCTCCTTTTACTTTCAAAATTGTCTCCATTTGAGTGGTAGATTATATTGTTACTGTAAAACCATTTTTCAAAGAAATTTTTTAAAAATAATTGTTATTATGCCTGCTATTTTTTTAAATCCTAATTTTTCTTTACTACTTTACAGTCAGAGATTGATGGAATACAAATATTTCTGGACTAAGACTCTTGCATTACTTACTTTTACTAAAAGTGAGCTGAACAGTATTAAAAATGAAGTATATGATCATTTTAAAAACTGGACTTCACTGAAGAGAGAAGTTTTTCTACAAATTAAATCAATAAGTGAAACAGCCTTGACAGGTTTGTTAAATATATTTAAAATATAACCATCCTTTTTCTGTAAATTACACATCATAAGTAATAGAATAATGATATTTCACTTTATGTGATGGGAATTATGATTAATATTAAACCTATTATTTCTTTAGATGACCATTAAAATCTATTCCAACCCCGAAATTCAATAATTATAAGCCTGATCTAAGATAAGCTCTGATATGTCAGTCTTGAACAGTGGCCGGAAGTCTGGTTATTCCTGTTAAATGTACAAATTTGTATTTTAAAACTTTATCTTCTGTTAATGACTGATCAGATTAGATCTAATTAGATCAGATTTCCCACAGATAACAATTATAAATTCTGGACAAAATAGCTACTTGAGAACACTGGAGAGTGACCAAGTCTAAACACATGTAAGGAACATTAAAAAAAATTGGAAGAAGGTCTATAACTGTTTGAAAAAAGCCAATTTAAAAAGGCCATACACTGGATGATTCCAGCTATATGATGTTCTGGAAAAGGCAAGACTGTGGAGATAGAAAAGAAATCAGTGGTTGCCAGGATAAGAGGGAAGGATAATAGGTAGAGCATGGAGGGTTTGAGGACAGTGAAACTATTTTGTATGCTATGGACCGCACAGAAGCGTGGCCAAGAGGAGCTACCCCTTGCCCAAGGTCAGGGGTGGCGACCGAGAGTGCCAAGTTGCATCGGCACAGAAGCGGCCGAGAGGAGCTACCCCATGTCCAAGGTTGGGGCAGCAGCTGAGAGGAGCAACGCCACTTCCAAGGAGCGGCAGCTGTGTGGGCGAAGGAGGGCCAAGAGGAGCTACTCCACATTTCAAGGTCAGGAAGGGCGGCCTTGAGATACCCCTCGTCCAAGGTAAGGAGCAGCGGCTGTGCTTTGCTGGAGCAGCCGTGAAGAGATACCCCATGTCCAAAGTAAGAGAAATCCAAGTAAGACAGTAGGTGTTGCGAGAGGCATCAGAGGGCAGACACACTGAAACCATACTCACAGAAAACTAGTCAATCTAATCACACTAGGACCACAGCCTTGTCTAACTCAATGAAACTAAGCCGTGCCTTGTGGGGCCACCCAAGACGGGGGGGTCATGGTGGAAAGGTCTGACAGAATGTGGTCCACTGGAGAAGGGAATGGCAAACCACTTTAGTTTTCTTTCCTTGAGAACCCAATGAACAGTTTGAAAAGGCAAAATGATAGGATACTTAAAGGGGAACTCCCCGGGTCGTTAGGTGCCCAATATGCTATAGGAGATTAGTGGAGAAATAACTCCAGAAAGAATGAAGGGATGGAGCCAAAGCAAAAACAATACCCAGTTGTAGATGTTACTGGTGATAGAAACAAGGTCTGATGCTGTAAAGAGCAATACTGCAGAGGCCGGAAGTCTGGTTATTCCTGTTAAATGTACAAATTTGTATTTTAAAACTCTGGAATGTCAGGTCCATGAATCAAGGCAAATTGGAAGTGGTCAAACAGGAGATGGCAAGAGTGAACATCAACATTCTAGGAATCAGTGAACTAAAATAGACTGGAATGGGTGAATTTAACTCAGATGACCGTTATATGTACTACTATGGGCAGGAATCCCTTAGAAGAAATGGAGTAGCCATCATGGTCAGCAAAAGAGTCTGAATGCAGTTCTTGGATGCAATCTCAAAAACGACAGAATGATCTTGTTCATTTCCAAGGCAAACCATTTAATATCACAGTAATCCAAGTCTCTCCCCCAACCAGTAATGCTGAAGAAGCTGAAGTTGAATGGTTCTATGAAGACCTACAAGACCTTTTAGAACTAACACCCAAAAAAGATGTCCTTTTCATTATAGGGGACTGGAATGCAAAAGTAGGAAGTCAAGAAACACCTGGAGTAACAGGCAAATTTGGCCTTGGAGTACAGAATGAAGCAGGGCAAAGGCTAACAGAGTTTTGCCAAGAGAACGCGCTGGTCATAGCAAATACCCTCTTCCAAAAACACAAGAGAAGACTCTACACATGGACATCACCAGATGGTCAACACCGAAATCAGATTGGTTATATTCTTTGCAGCCAAAGATGGAGAAGCTCTATACAGTCAGCAAAAACAAGACTGGGAGCTGACTGTAGCTCAGATCATGCACTCCTTAATGCCAAATTCAGACTTAAATTGAAGAAAGTGGGAAAACCACTAGACCATTCAGGTATAACCTAAATCAAATCCCTTATGATTATACAATGGAATGAGAAATAGATTTAAGGGACTAGATCTGATAGACAGAATGCTTGATGAACGATGGACTGAGGTTTGTGACATTGTACAGGAGACAGGGATCAAGACTATCCCCAAGAAAAAGAAATGCAAAAAAGCAAAATAGCTGTCTGAGGAGACCTGACAAATAGCTGTGAAAAGAAGAGAAGTGAAAAGCAAAGGAGAAAAGGAAAGATATACGCATCTGAATAGTGTTCCAAAGAATAGCAAGGAGAGATAAGAAAGCTTTCCTCAGCAATCAATGCAAAGAAATAGAGGAAAACAACAGAATGGGAAAGACTAGAGATCTCTCCAAGAAAATTAGAGCTATCAAGGGAACATTTCATGCAAATATGGGCTCAATAAAGGACAGAAATGGTATGGACCTAACAGAAGCAGGAGAAGCATAAAAAGACACAGATGTATATAGCGGACTTTTGGACTCAGAGGGAGAGGGAGAGGGTGGGATGATTTGGGAGAATGGCATTGAAACATGTATATTATCATGTAAGAATCGAATCAGCAGTCTATGTCCGATGCAGGATACAGCATGCTTGGGGTTGGTGCACGGGGATGACCCAGAGAGATGTTATGGGAAGGGAGGTGGGAGGGGGGTTCATGCTTGGGAACGCATGTACACCCGTGGTGGATTCATGTCAATGTGTGGCAAAACCAATACCGTATTGTAAAGCAAAATAAAATAAAAATTAAAATTAAAAAAAAAAGAAGAGGTGGCAAGAATACACGGAAGAACTGTACAAAAAGCAGCTTCATGACCCTGATAATCATGACAGTGTGATCACTCACCTAGAGCCAGACATCCTGGAATGTGAAGTCAAGTGGGGCTTAGAAAGCATCACTACGAACAAAGCTAATGGAGGTGATGGAATTCCAGTTGAGCTATTTCAAATCCTGAAAGATGATGCTGTGAAAGTGCTGCACTCAGTATGCCAGCAAATTTGGAAAACTCAGCAGTGGCCACAGGACTGGAAAAGGTCAGTTTTCATTCCAATCCCAAAGAAAGGCAATGCCAAAGAATGCTCAAACTACTGCACAATTGCACTCATCTCACACACTAGTAAAGTAATGCTCAAAATTCTGCAAGCCAGGCTTCAGCAGTACGTGAACTGTGAACTTCCTGATGTTCAAGCTGGTTTTAGAAAAGGCAGAGGAACCAGAGATCAAATTGCCAACATCTGCTGGATCATGGAAAAAGCAAGAGAGTTCCAGAAAAACATCTATTTCTGCTTTATTGACTATGCCAAAGCCTTTGACTGTGTGGATCACAATAAACTGGAAAATTCTGAAAGAGATGGGAATACCAGACCACCTGACCTGCCTCTTGAGAAATCTGTATGCAGGTCAGGAAGCAACAGCTAGAACTGGACATGGAACAGCAGACTGGTTCCAAATAGGAAAAGGAGTACATCAAGGCTGTATATTGTCACCCTGCTTATTTAACTTATATGCAGAGTACATCATGAGAAACGCTGGACTGGAAGAAGCACAAGCTGGAATCAAGATTGCCGGGAGAAATATCAATAACCTCAGATACGCAGATGACACCACCCTTATGGCAGAAAGTGAAGAGGAACTAAAAAACCTCTTGATGAAAGTGAAAGAGGAGAATGAAAAAATTGGCTTAAAGCTCAACATTCAGAAAACTAAGATCATGGCATCTGGTCCCATCACTTCATGGGAAATAGATGTGGAAACAGTGGAAACAGTGTCAGACTTTAATTTTTTGGGTGCCAAAATCACCGTAGATGGTGATTGCAGCCATGAAATTAAAAGATGCCCACTCCTTGGAAGGAAAGTTATGAACAACCTGGATAGCATATTGCAAAGCAGAGATATTACTCTGCCAACAAAGGTCCATCTAGTCAAGGCTATGGTTTTCCAGTGGTCATGTATGGATGTGAGAGTTGGACTATGAAGAAAGCTGAGCGCCAAAGAATTGATGCTTTTGAACTGTGGTGTTGGAGAAGACTCTTGAGAGTCCCTTGAACTGCAAGGAGATCCAACCAGTCCATCCTAAAGGAGATCAGTCCTGGGTGTTCATTAGAAGGACTGATGCTGAAGCTGAAAGTCCAGTACTTTGGCCACCTCATGCGAAGGGTTGACTCATTGGAAAAGACCCTGATGCTGGGAGGGATTGAGGGCAGGAGGAAAAAGGGATGACAGAGGATGAGATGGCTGGATGGTATCACAGACTCAATGGACAAGACTTTGAGTGAACTCCTGAAGGATGTGATGGACAGGGAGGCCTGGCGTTGTGTGATTCATGGAGTCGCAAAGAATCGGACACGACTCAGCCACTGAACTGAACTGATAATGATGAATATGTGTCTTTATACATTTTGTCAAAACCCATAGAACTAGATCACTGAGAGTGTACCCTTAATGTAAATATAGATTTATGATAATGATGTGCCAGTGCAGGTTCATTAATTGTAATAAATTTACCACTCTGGAGCAGAATGTTGATGGTGGAGAAGCCATGCATGTGTCGGGGGCAGAGAGTATATGGGAATTCTCTGTTCTTTCTGCTTAATTTTACTATGAACTTAAAACTGATCTAAAAAAATATATTATTTTTTTAATTAAAAGAAGGGAATAGCACTGGTTGAATTTCTTGTTTGTTGTTGTTGTTTGTCTTGGTGTTTATTAAATGACTGTTAGATTGAGGGCAGTGTACAATCTAATCCATGCAACGATGGTAAAACTTTGACAAAATCTGTGTCTTTTTGGTTTGAAAACTTGTGGACAGCTATCAAGGCAGCCCTAGCTTTGAGAAGTGAGAGAATACCCTCAAAAAGAGATTGAACGAGAGAGCTCAACTTTCGCTTATAAATTCTTCCCAGATCTTTGGCTTATCCCTGAAATACATGTGCACAAGAAAGACTTTAAACAGCTCATCTAAGGTTAAACTGACGTTACTGCTACTTACTCTAAGGGGAAACAGTCTTAAATATTTGAGTCAGCCAAGTTAACTACTTGTTAAGGCAAGACTACTAGAGTGGGTTGTCATGCTTTCCTCCAGGGGATCTTCCTGACCCAGGGATCGAACCCACGTCTCCTGCATTGCAGGAAGATTCTTTACCTACTGAGCCATTGGGGAAGCCCACTAAAACAAAGCAATACAAAAAACCACAAACAAACAAACAAAAAAACCAATACTCTAGAGGAACGTAATAGAATCCAGCATCTCTATAACATAACATCCACAGCATTTAGGATATGATCCCAGACCACTTGTTCTGGGAAGAAATGGAAAGACGGCTAATACTCAAGAGTAGACAGTCAATACAGACCAGCCTTGAACTGGACTAGATGATGTAATTAACTGACTAGGATTTCAAATCAGCCATTAACTATGTTCAGTGACATAGAGGAAAATAAGCTAAGAATGAATGAAAGTATAGAAAATCTCAGCAAAAAACTATTAAACATTGGAAATTCAAGAATTTTAAAATATAATATCTAAAATAAAAATCTACTGGATAGACTTTTATATCATATTGTGATTACCAAAGAAAGAATCAGTGAACTTTAAGATAGATCAATTGAAATTATCCAATTTGAAGAAGAGAGATATACATTGAAAAAAATGAACAGGAAAGGATTAAAATATACTACAATTAATAAGTATCAGTAAATATGAAATTCCTTTTACCTTTAAATTGAAAATTATCTATGCTCATTTAAAGCTAAAATTATAACACTATATTGTGGGGCTTATAAAGTATTTTCATTTAACTTTTAACATATGACAACCAGAGCATAAAGAACAGAAGGATGGGGTAATAGATCCATATACTTCCATGCTTTTGTATTTTATGTGACATGGTGCAGTATTCAATATATATAGACTAAGAAGTTAAGGATGTATAATCCCTACATCAACCACTAAAACAAACACCAAAAGCTATTAAAAAGATAATAATAGTGGAGAATTAACATCACCCAACTTAAGATTTATTATAAAATCACAGTAAATAAGTCACTGTAATACTGGCATATGAATCAACAATAGATCAGTGAAACAAAATAGCCTTGTAAATGACACCTGTTGATATGACCATTTCGCTTTTGACAAGGCACCAAAACAATTCAATGGGAAAAGAAAGTCTTTCAACACATTGTGCTGGAATAACTAAATACTGATGTAGGAAAATATACTTTGACTCCTATATCACATTGTACATAAAAATTAATTCAGGGTATATCAGAGCTAAATATAAAAGCTAAAACAAGGAACACCAAAATATCTTCATGAATTGATAGTAAATGAAGGTTTCTCAGAGAGGACAGAAGTAAGAACTACCCCCCAAAAATTGATTAATTAGACTTCATCAAAATTAAAAACTTCCACTCACCAATAGATGCCATTAGGAAAATGAATAGGTAAGTCTCAGACAGAAAATATTCAAAAAATCTGTGACAAAGGACTGCTGTCCAGATTACATAAAGAACACCTATAAGTCAATAGTAAAAGGACAATCCAATCAAAAATGCCTAAAAGATTTGAATAGAACACTTTACAAGAAAAGATACACCAATGACCAATAAGAATATGAAATGGTACTTAGCATTATGAGTCATAGGGAAATGCAAATTGAAACCAATGAGATACCTGTACCTACCCATTAGGTTAAAGTGAAAAAGACTTGACAGCAGCAAATTTTGGTGAACAGGGCAATCGAAACTTTCATACAAATTGGTCAAAGTATAAAATGCTATAGTCACTTTCAAAAAAGTTCTGATAATTTTTTAATAAAACTAAAGATACATCTGTCTGATGACTCTGAAATTCTTCTCTTTGGAATTTATCATGTCCCGTAAATGAAAGCATATATTTATAAAAATATTCAACAACTTTATTCAAGCTTTATTAATAGCCTTAAATTGGTAAAAGCGTGGAAGTACATCACTAGAATGGATTATTTAAAAATAAACAGCAACTGAACAAACAATGGAAAATAAAATGGACTATAGTAAGGCAGTAACCTGGATAAGCATCAGAAATATTACGCTGCCTGAAAGTAACCTTATACAAATAATTGCATATTGTAAGATTCCACTTATATGGTGTTCTAGAATAGGCAAAACTGATCTACAGTGGGGAAAAAAGACAGAAGTAACACTAGTTATCTCAGAAGGGAAGATTGACTCAGGAGTGGCGTGAAGGCACTTTTTGTGGTGATAGTAATGCTTTCTATTTTGACAGAGGTTTGGGTTACACGATGGATGCATTCTTCAAAACTAATGATACATTTGAGGTTTGTGCATTTCTTTGTAGGTAAAATTTCATTCAAAAATTAGAAATCTATATTGAATGATAATTAATAATGTGTTTAGGGAATCAAATATATTGTCTTATCTTGAAATGCATAAAAATGTAAGGTGAATAGATGAGTAGCTATGTGATTAAGCAAATATAGTAAAATGTTAATTGAAGAATCTAGGTGTTGTGTATATTTGGTTCAATTCTTCCAACTTTTCTGTGTATTTTAATTTTTATTTTTTTTTAGTTAAATGTTAGTGAAAAGAAAGCATCTTAACTGTATAACAACTTCAGCTAATTTTATTATATGGTGTGTGCCTTTAGAGGTGAGCTGTGTGTGACAATATAGTACTCCTAAATTTTTTACTTAATTTTGAGGATTAAATTTAGACAAATACAGATAACTATTATAACAACCATGTTTTCAGCTGCAAAACTAACAATTTTTAACATTTTACTTTTAAAAAATATAATTGTTTATACTTTAATATGTATGAAAAAAGAAAAGTGAAAGTCACTCAGTTGTGTCCAACTCTTTGAGACCCCATGGAATATACCGTCCATGGATTCTCCAGGTCAGAGGAGTGAGTAGCCTTTCCCTTCTCCAGGGGATCTTCCCAACCCAGGGATCCTGCATTGCAGGCGGATTCTTTACCAGCTGAGCCACAAGGGAAGCCCAAGAATACTGGAGTGGGTGGCCTATCCCTTCTCCAGGAGATCTTCCTGACCCAGAAATCAAACTGGGGTCTCCTACATTGCAGGTAGATTCTTTACCAACTGGGCTATCAGGGAATCCCAAATATTTAAATGTAAATGGAGAATCCCATGGACAGAGGAGCCTAGTGGGCTACAGTCCATGGGGTTGCCAAGAAGCAACTTAGCATGCACGCAGAAATCCTACCAGCAGGGCTCTTGAGTCAGACAGCCAAAGTTTACATACTGACTTTACCACTTACGAAACCTCTGGACCTCAGTGTCATCATCTGTAAAATGCACATGCACACACACGCCACAATATGCCTGTGACAGTAAAAATCAAGATATGTCAGCTTCTATTATTTTACTCTTTTTATTCTAAAGTCTGTGTTCCTTCTGTTGTATTAGATTTTCACTTATCCTACAGAAATGTTCATTTGGTTGTCTTGTAGATTTTCTCCTAAATAATGGAACAAAATTAATGCTCTTCACCTATAGTTTAAATATATGTATATATATGTCGTGTACTGGTTTAGTCGCATAGTTGTGTCCAATTCTTTGTGACCTCATGAGCTGTAGCCCACCAGGCTCCTCTGTCCATGGGGATTCTCCAGGCAAGAATACTGGAATGGGTTGCCATGCCCTCCTCTAGGGGATCTTCCCAACCCAGGTCTCCCGAATTGCAAGTAGATGCTTTACTGTCTGAGCCACCAGGGAAGCATATATATATATATATCCATAGTGGCATTATTTACAATACATGCAAACATGTCCAAGACATGCAAACAACCTACATTTCTGTTAATAGGTGAATGGATAAAGAAATTGTGAGATATATATAACACAATATTATATATCATATAATATTATATATTATGATATTATAAATTACATATATATATAATTGGATATTATTCAGCCATAAAAACTGAAATCTTGCCATTTGAACAACATGAATTGACCTTAAAGAGGTTATGATAAGTGAAATAAGTCAGAGAAAGATAAAAACTGTATGATATTATTATATGTAGAATCAAAAAAAAACAAAAAATAAACAAGAAAAGCTACTAACCAGACTCATAGAAAAGAGATTAGATTTGTGGTTATCAAAGGTGGGAGCGAGGGGAGGGAGAAGGGGAGTTGAAGTAAGACTTAAAATTTAACACTGCTCTATGATATGTAGGAAATTTGTTAAGAGAGTAAATCCTGAGAGTTCTTATCACAAGGAGAAAATTGTTATTCTTTTTATTGTATCTATATGAAATTATGGATATTATTAAACCTATTGTGGTAATCATTTCACAATAAGTATAGATTAGACCATCATAGTGTACACGTGAGACTTATACAGTGATATATGTCAGTTATTTCATTCAAATTTTAAAACTAAATTGATATGTGTATGTGTTTTTTTAGATTCATACAAATATACTCAACAAGGTATTTTTTTTGAGATATAGTTGATGTACAAAATTATATATGTTTCAGGTATATAACATAGTGATTCACAATATTTAAAGTTTATATTCCATTTATAGTTATTATAAAAAGTTCCCTATATTTCGTGTTTTGCAAGCATATCCTTGTAATTTATTTGTTTTGTACCGCCCAGCTAGTTCTTGATAAGAGTGACTAGGTTTTTGACACAGATGCGCAGTAGAGAAAAGATAGCCTAGCCTTTTCAACAAAGGCTGGATGGTGCTGGATATCAAAGACCTTGATCCGAACCTCATACCTTATACAAAAATTAACTCAAAATGAATTATAATTTTAACTGTAAAAGATAAAGTTACTAAACTTTTAGGGAAAAAAGAGAATCTTTGTAACCTCACATTCTTAGACTTAAAAGCATATACATAAAAGGAAAAACTGATGGAGTGGACCCCAACAAAATTAAGAATTTTTCCTTTGTGAAAGACCCTGTTAAAAGGATGGAAAGGCAAGTTACAGACTGGAGAAAATGCATATCTGGCAAAGGGCTTATATCTAGATTTTTTTTTTTAAACTTTCAAAGCTCTACATCAGAAAAATAGTCGAGTTAGAAAATGGGCAAAATACATGAGCAGAAATTTCATTGAAGAAGATATATAGGTGGCAAATAAGCACAGAAAAAATGTTTAGCATCATTAGCCATTCAGTTCAGTTCAGTCGCTCAGTCATGTCTGACTCTTTGCGACCCCATGAATCGCAGCACGCCAGGCCTCCCTGTCTATCACCATCTCCCGGAGTTCACTCAGACTCACATTCATCGAGTCCATGATGCCATCCAACCATCTCATCCTCGGTCGTCCCCTTCTCCTCCTGCCCCCAATCCCTCCCAGCATCAGAGTCTTTTCCAATGAGTTAACTCTTCAAATGAGGTGGCCAAAGTACTGGAGCTTCAGCTTTAGCATCATTCCTTCCAAAGAAATCCCAGGGCTGATCTCCTTCAGAATGGACTGGTTGGATCTCCTTGCAGTCCAAGGGACTCTCAAGAGTCTTCTCCAACACAATAGTTCAAAAGCATCAATTCTTTGGCGCTCAGCCTTCTTCACAGTCCAACTCTCACATCCATACATGACCACAGGAAAAACCATAGAGTTTTGCCAAGAAAATGCACTGGTCGTATCAAACACCCTCTTCCAACAACACAAGAGAAGACTCTACACATGAACATCACCAGATGGTCAACACCGAAATCAGATTGATTATATTCTTTGCAGTCAAAAATGGAGAAGCTCTCTACAGTCAACAAAAACAAGACCAGGAGCTGACTGTGGCTCAGATCATGAACTCCTTATTACCAAATTCAGACTCAAATTGAAGAAAGTAGGGAAAACACTAGACCATTAACCATTAGGGAAATGCAAATTAAAACCATGATGAGATACTATGAAATATCTCTTACAATGTCTAAAATTTTAATTGAGTATAGAAGTGTTGGCAAGGATAAGAGAAACCAAATCACTCAATATTGCTGGTGAGAATGTGACATGGAATAGCCATTCTAGAAAATAACTTTACAGTTTCCTCTAAAGCTAAAAAATGCACTTAACACATGACCCAGCAGTTGCGCTTTTAGGCATTTATCCGGAAGAAATAAAAATCTAAGTTCATGAAAATACCTGTACATGCATTTTCATAGCAGCTTTGTTCATAATAGCCCAAACTGGAAACAACCCAAATGTCCTTCAATGAATGAACAAACTGTCCTTTATCCATAACATGGAATACTACTCAATAATAAAAATAAATAGATTATTAATACATGCTCAAGGGAATAGGCTGATTAAAAAAATCTAGCCTCAAAAAGGTTACATATTATAAGTCTATTTATATAGCATTCTTGAAATAAAATTCTAGAGAAGGAGAACAAACTAGTTGTCGCCAGCGATTATAGCTGGTGGGGATAGGAGTAGGTGTGGCTGTAAAGGGATAGCAGGGTAACTTTATGGTGATAGAATAATCTTGTATTTTGATCATATTGGTATTAATAGTTATATAAAGCTACATATGTGATACTATTGCATAGAGCTATGCCCATGTGCACATGTGTGCGCACCACACACAAATAAAGGAATGTATAGCTGGTCAAATCTGAGCTAATTCTGTGCATTATACCAAGATCAGTTTCTTAGTTTTGATAGAGTACTGTAGTTATACAAAATGTGAACATGGCAAGAGGAGGAATAAAAGCGACACAGGACCTTCCCATACAGTTCTTTATAACTTCCTGTAAATCTGTTTCAAAATAGAGGTTTGTTTTTTTTTAATCTATATAGTGTTTTATGATCCCTTCATTAAATAGTAAATCTAGCATTTCAGAGTTTTTAAATATTATTTTATATCAGTATGCCTTGGTGATAAGGTTATATATAGAGGCTTCCTAAAAGCTTATTAACTTAATATATTTTTATGATAATTTGACTAAGCTAACAGGACTAAACAATCAGAGTCTTATCAAGGCAAATAAATTGATTGTATGAGATTAATTTTGATACTAATAACTATACTTGCATCAGGTAGCAAATTATATCACACCTACTTTAAAGCTAAAAACATCCATTGGCTATCAACTTGGACAATATTACATTTTATTTTATATTTTTAAAAAATTATTTATTTTTGGCTGTGCTGGGTTGCTACACACGGGCTTTCTCCAGCTGTTGGTGAGCTGGGTGCTTGAGCTTCTAACTGCAGTGGCTTTTCTTGCTGCATAGCACAAGCTTTAGGTGCATGGGCTTCAGTTGTCGATGCTCACAGGCTCTAGACTGCTGGCTGAGTAGCTGTGGTGCATGGGCCTAATTGTCCCATGGTGTGTGGAATCTTCCTGGACCAGGGATCAAACTCATGTCCCCTCCATTGGCAGGCCGATTCTTTACAACTGAGCCACGAGGGAAGCCCCACAAACATTTTAAACAATATACTTCTTTTCTTTTGTGATCCACACTTTTCATAAAATTGATGAAATTAGGGATAGAATAGGCCTATTTGCTTATCCTATTTAAAATGTTTGCTTCTTTTAGATGTGCATATTTACTGCCTTACCAAGTCTGACATTAAATAATTTAGGGCTCAAAATGCTTGCCTCTGAAGTGAAGGGAGAGGTAAAATAAACACATATTTAGGATCTTCAACTAGTGGTATATTAGCAACTATTAGAAGCTTTGCTCAGTAATGCTTTTACTCATTTAGTAGATATTTATTGAGCTTCTGTTAATTCTAGGATATTGTAGTAGAAATTATAGGAGGAATAAAAAATGAGTAAGATATTGTTGTTCAGTTGCCAAGACGTGTCCAACTCTTTGTGACCTCATGGATTGTAACACACCAGGCTCCTCTGCCCTCCACTAACTCTGGGAGTTGCTCAGATTCATGTCCTTTGAGTCTTATTACTTACAGCCTAAAATAACTTGCTGTCTAATAGGAGACCACATGTTTACATATGATCAGTGCCATAGAAATGGTATAATTGGTGTAACAGATCTGATCAGGAAACATTTCCAGGCAGAGGTATCATAACAGCTGTGGTAGATCTAACATATGAGGCTAGGAAGAGCTTCTTCATGGGATAGTGCAAAGATAGGGAAAGCATGAAGTGGGTACAATGACCAGAATAAGTAAATCATAATTTCTGAATCCCAAATTTGGACACATAACTGACAATTATGAAGTTGTGTTAATGACAAAAGTAGGATTGAGTATTTGACACCAGGATTGCCATAGGTATAGGGGATGTATAGTTTCCCAAGGGTGAGTTAATTGACCCCATTGTGTTTACTCTTCTAATTCCATGTTAGAAACATTGTGCCTCCTGTTAGTTTTAAAATCTTGCTGTACTTTTCCATGTGTCAAAATATATTTCACAAATGAATTTTTATTGCAGATTCTTATTCTTTTAATATCAAATAGAAAGTCACATTGACACGAGTAGTTATTTTAGAGACAGATAGTAGTGTACACTGAGAGAGTCAGCCTGCAAACCTAACCAGTATCATTCTGGCAAACGATAAATAGGTCACAGCATGTGTGTGCTCCTCTGCAGTGTCATTCTGACTTCATCTTAGATAGATATGGTTAGGGTATGGTACAATTTATTCAGCCACAAGAAGCCACCTTTATGGCTACAAAAATACCCAGATTTTTTTAGGCCTGAAGAAAAATTGCAACCTCCTTGTTTTCTTCAACTATATTCTTTTAAAAACTCTGTGTACTGTTAGTAGTTTTCCTCACACAAATGGTAACATACCCGTAAGTTTTCAGAAGCATATAGCTAGTCCTAGAAGAAAAAATTCCCATGTAAAGGAACCCCTGGAATATAATTGACCCTCACTTATTTGGTCTCTGCCAAATTATTTCTCTAGGTTTTCCATTTTGAGTAGGAATAAAAGTGAAGAAGGTGCCAGACCCCTTGTGTTCATGCCCTTGGTCTACTTTAAGTGCCACCTTTTCTTCCAGAAGTACTTTCTTCCTACAGAAAAACATTTTGCTTTTCTCTCCTTAGACTACATTCCTGATCCTACTCATCCCCATCCCTTAGGGCATGCTCTCTTCTCTCTGCTCCGTTCAGCATACTGCTTTATTTCTCTTGTAACCTTTTGCTGGTCATGTTGCCTCTGCAGCCATGTGTATCCCATAGAAGTCTACTTCTCGTCTTCACTGGCCCATGTGGCTACTATTCCTGCTGCAAGACCAGTAAACCAAGCCGCCTTTCTTTGACACCCTATTATACCCTAAACCAATCACATAGTCCAGGATGAGCTAAACAAGGAAGGGAAAGCCATGTGAACTCTCTAGAAAAGCAGACTGTCCAGATTTTTATGTAGATCACCTCTTCTTCAATTCAGTTAATTGTGGTTGTACAAATTTTATAGTATTTTTTATTATTGCATGTGTGTTTGTATGTTTTAATGGTGATTTAAGGCAGCAGTGCTGAAAAGACTGTTGGAGAGCTTGATACTTATCATTCTGACAGATAAAGTGTTCTATGCATTTCTCACAAAATTATATAAAATTAGCACATTTAAATCTACATAATGCTGTGAAGGCATATTTTTATTAAACAATCTAAGTAGAGTAGTAAGAAGTGATTGCTATGATGAAATTCTAGTCTCATTTTGAGGGGACAGAGTGTTATTAGAATCATTAAGATATACTAACTAATACTTTCTGCCCATAAATTTATTAGTTTTAAACACTGTTTCCTTTTATTTCTCTCCAACCCACCACCTTTCTTCATAATTTATGTAGAATATAGCCTAGTTATCTCCCAGAAATTCCTCACAACCAGCTCATGCTAGCTCATTTAAATTTACTTTTCTGAATCATGTTGCCAAGAAAACAATTTAATTTCAATAAAACCCAGAACATTACAGAGATATTATGCTATTTATTCATGTGAGTATTTAAAAAGCAGGCAGGATTGTCATTTAACACAATTTACAGGCTTTAAAAAAACTACTAAAAGGTTTCATGTATCATTTTGCAATACAGTCTTTTTCGTCATTTCTTTTTCAGAATAACCTCTAAATTAAAACTCAACTTTTTGGTTATACTCTCTATACTCTCAGAGAAGTCATCTTGGCTTTCAACTATCAATTTTCTAAAATAAAATAATCATTTTTTTAAAGAAATCTTTTATGACCCAATGTTGTCTATTTGTAAACTTTGAATTTTCTTTACAGAAATAAAGATGCTAAATAAAAGTTTGACAGTGTCCCAGAGAAACAATGTATGCCTTGAAGAGGAAATGAAAAATCTGAAGTTGTTGTCAGATGCAGCCGTATTGAGATCTCAGCAGATTCAGACATCCAAACAACAGGAAGTAAACTTGCAAACCAGATGCCATGACTTGCAAAAGGAAGTACTAGGTAAAAGAGGATTATTTTTTGCTGTCATTAGCAACTAGCTGTAATAAGGAAATGTATAAATTTTTATTTCTCTTATAATCGCAACAAAAATCTTGTTTTAACTAGTTTGTGTTATAAATATACCTAATTATTACTATGCCAATAACTGATTCTGTTATAAATTTTTGCTATCACCCATTCCTAATCTGCCATTTAGAGTGGCAAGTATTAGTGAATATAATAAAGACTTTTCAATTACAGTGAGATTTCAGGAAAACAAAGTAGGAGTTACTTTTGTATATCATCATCCCCAGTGGGTGGTGGTTTAGAATACTGAAAGACTATACAGCATATGCTGTTATATAAGGTAGGTTCAAATTTTTAGGTGTTCCTTCATTTTCCCAAATGAAAATATTAAAAATTAAGTTTTGAGAGCCTTCAACAAGGTTTTAAAGTTTTTACCTTAGAACATTGAGTATATCAGCAGTAAGCCTACGGGGATTTGTACTTTTTCCTGAAGGCAGTAAGAAATCATTGACAACTGGTAATCAGGAGAATGATATAACACAAGAAGTGTTTTAGCAAAATTAAACTGTTAGCACTGTATGGAGATGTTCCGAACATCAAAGAATTGGAGTCAGATAGCCATTTAGAAAACATGTTTGCTGGTAACCTAGTCCCTAGACCAACCATAAGACACTGAAATAGGGTAGAACATAGAACACTAACATTTTTTTAAGTGGTAGTATGTACTAGGGGCTTTCCAGGTGGCTCAGTGGTAAAGAATCTGCCTGCAATGCAGGTGATGCCAGTTTGATCCCTGGGTCGGGAAGATCTCCTGGGGAAGGGATAGGCTACCCACTAGTATTCTTGCCTGGGAAATCCCATAGACAGAGGAGCCTGGCAGGCTCTATGTTGTTGTTTTTGTTTAGTCACTAAGTCCTGTCTGAGTCTTTTGCTACCCCATGGACTGTAGCCTGAGAGGCTCCTCTGTCCATAGGATTTCCCAGGCAAGAATAGTGGAGTGGGTAGTCATTTCCTTCTCTAGGGGGTCTTCTCAACCCAGGAATAGAACCCACGTCTTCTGTACTATGCTGCTGCTGCTGCTGCTAAGTTGCTTCAGTTGTGTCCGACTCTGTGAGACCCCATAGACGGCAGCCCACCAGGCTCCCCCGTCCCTGGGATTCTCCAGGCAAGAACACTGGAGTGGGTTGCCATTTCCTTCTCCAATGCATGAAAGTGAAAAGTAAAAGTGAAGTCGCTCAGTCATGTCCAACTCTTAGCGACCCCATGGACCGCAGCCTACCAGGCTCCTCCGTCCATGGGATTTTCCAGGCAAGAGTACTGAAGTAGGGTGCCATGGCCTTCTCCCTTCTGCACTATAGGTGAATTCTTCACTGCTGAGCCACCAGGGAAGCCTATGTTAGCACTGTATATAAATTACTTCTGTTAATCTTCGTAATGACTATGAGTAGCAGGTACAATTATCCCATCTTAAAAAGGAGAGAATGAAGGTCCAGAGAGGTAACATACCTGTCCCCACATAACTGGTAAATGGCAGGAAATGAAAGCAAACCTAGTTGGACTCCATGACTTAACGCTTGTTACACTATGTCTCCTTGGCCCTCTCTATGACCGCACTGCTACTGCTGCTGCTAAGTCGCTTCAGTTGTGTCTGATTCTGTGCAACCCCACAGACAGCAGCCCACCAAGCTCTCGCATCCCTGGGATTCTCCAGGCAAGAACACTGGAGTGGGTTGCCATTTCCTTCTCCAATGCATGAAAGTGAAAAGTGAAAGTGAAGTCGCTCAGTTGTATCTGACTCTTAGTGACCTCATGGACTGCAGCCTGCCAGCCTGCAGCCTGGATGGGCAGAGGAGCCTGGCAGGCTGCAGTCCATGGGGTCACTAGGAAGGCTCAAATAAAATCAGAGTTAAGAGGACTACCCAGGTCTAGAGAGTATGCATCTGGCTGAATAGACAAGGGAATGAAGGAGATCACAGAGGGCTCTCAACCTCCTTGCTGGGGAGTATTTAATGATGGAGTTCTCTAGAGAGAGAACCTAGTTTTGAAAGGTAAGTTGTCACATGAATGTGGAAGCAATATGAAACTGAATACAAATTTTAAAATCAGGTATTTTAATGTCTCTGGTCAATTACTTTGTCAATTAGATTTTCCCAGTTTTCTATTGAATTATTAGAACTTTCCAACAATTTTAAGGGCAGTTTATGTAGTAAAGTAATTATTTATCTTCTATATTCAATTTTTTCTAATGTATAATTTGTCTAGTGATTTTTTTCACAGTAAATTGTACCATATCAACATTTTTCTTTTTGGTATTATAAAATTATTATCTTTTATTGTTTCTAGTTAGTCTTAGTTCAAAAAGTCCATTTCATTTCTGGATTATACATATAGTCTCTTAGATTTTCTTTCATTTAAATCATTAATACATATGCAGTTTACCTTTTATATGGTATGAGATTTGAGGTCCAGTTTTATTCTTTCCATATGCATAGCCATTTGTGTCAGCATTGTGTATTACAATAAGTAATCTATCCTTTACCTACTAAATAAAACTACTGTCTGTCATATGGCAAAATTTCAAAATGCTGACATCTATTACTATATTCTGTTTTCTGTTCCACTAATGTATTGGATGTACCATTAATATCATATTCTTTAGACTTAATAGCATATTCTCATAACTAGTAAGTCTTTCTTCTTTGTTCTTTTATATACATTTTAAAATATATTTTAAAAAATATTTGGAAGTTTCCTTCAATTTGAACTTTAAGATCATTTATTCACCTCTAATCCAAAGACTCTGATAGAGATCTAGTAAGGTTTTTCTCTTCCAGTCTGTATACTTTTCTTACGTAGTCACAGGTAGATATTCTTCCACATAAAATTTAAAGTAATTTTATTCAACTCTAATCCCAACAAGAATTCTAATTGGGATTGCTTTATATTTACACTGATTTTTAGAGAGTTAATATTTTTAGTGATATTAAGTCTTATTAATATTAATATTATAAAAGTTTTCTCATTCAAGAATATGATATGTCCATTAACTTCTTTAAATGTTATTTTTAATGTAGTGAGCATCCTTGTATCTTTTATAATTTTACAAAAACACGCTGCTGAAAAACTTTGAGGTTTAAGCAGAAATTAAAGTGAATATAAAATATCTGGACTTGTGTTGTATGAAAAAACACTACATATCAAGAATTTGTGTGATGCAGCCAAAGTGATGCTTTGAGGGAGATGTATAGCTTTAAATGAAGGAATAAACTCAACATAAAAGAAAAATACAATAAAAATAAGAGCAGCAGTTAGTGAGATAGAAAACAAAAATACGATAAAGAAGATAAACAAAAAAGCATTGATTAAAAAAAATAATAAAACAGACAAACCTCTAGCAATTCAGTCACAAGAAGAGAAAAGAAACAAATGAAAAATATAAGGAATGAAGCAGGAAAAGTAACTGCAGATGAAGAGTAAAAAGAAAAGTGAATGCTGGCAACAACTTTGAAATTTTACCTGAGATGGACATATTAGAAAAATATGTCTTACCATGACTTACTCAAAAAGATTAAATGTTCCTATAACTATTAAAGAAATCAAAGCAATATTTTCTCACCAGAAAAAAGCTAGATTATATTTTATAAGCAATTTCTGCCAACTTTCATGGAAGAGAGCATCCTAATTTTATACAATATTTTCTAAACAACTGAAAAATTGGAAATATTTCCCAACTCATCCTATAAGGCCAGGGTAAACCTGTTACCAAAATCAAGACAAAAATATTAAAGTAATATTATAGATACATTTATGTTATAAACATCAGTATAACAATTTCAACTGTATATTTGATACTTTCAAAATATTTTGAACCACTTGAATATATTCCTCATTGATAAAATTAAATAAAATTATATAAAATAAAACTCTTAATATGCCATTCTATTATTTCAGACTTCATAGAGGAGGACAAATTTAGGATGGATTTGCTAAAACATACATTTCATAGTTATAAATAACTTTAAAAAAAATGCAGTCCCCCCCCCAATCAAAGGTTATTATTCTTATCTCTCTTTTATTCATCATTTTAATCTGATTTCTAAGATAAGCCATTTCCTTGAATGTTTTTGTTTCTTAAAAGAACAGTAAAACACTAGAGAATGTGTCTTATATTGCATGTAACAGGCAGTTAAGGGTTAAGTCAAGTAACTACCTTTCTATATTTGAAGAAAAGAAGTAATTTACTGACATAAGACAAGAGAAAAAAAGGAGAACACTTTCACTAACTAGGAACCCTCTTTGTGCTAGTCATTTGACTAGCACTAAGCATCTTTCATCTAATCTTCATAGTATTCTAATGTATGCATGCAGTCCTGTCCAATTCTTTGTTACCCTATGGACTGTAGCCCTCCAGGCTCCTCTTGTCCATGGGATTCTCCAGGCAAAAATACTGGAGTGGGTTGCCATTTCCTTCTCCAGGGGATCTTCCCGTCCCAGGGATCAAACCCAGGTATCTTACATCTCCTGCACTGGCAGGTGGGATCTTTACCACTCTTGCCACCTGGGATCAGACACAGAGAAGCAGGCCATGGTCACACTGCTAAGATTCAGACTCAGGTCTCTGTTGGGCCAGAGCTTGTTAGCTCTTTAATCATTTCACTCAGTTCCAAAAAGGCATAAGAAAACACTGAACTCCTTTTCTGTGTAAAAAAAAAAAAAAAAGAAGGGGATGAATTTCCACCCTCCACTTTCCTCTTACAAAAATGGACTGTTAGCTTAACAAGTTTTCTCAGAATTAAAGCTAAGGAAGTGTTTTCCAAAACTGCCCGACCACAAGAATATCTAGGACTGTGGAAATTTGTGTGGCGAGATAATAAAGGAACCTATTGAAAGTGTATAGTCTTTCACATCAGTTCAAACACATTGAGTATCTCCAAGATTCTGAGATGCTGTACTCTTAATAAATGCTCGAGGTGATTCCTGTGATGAGGCAAATTTTGTGCCTATAAAAATGTTAGAATATCTGAATTAAAAAACCTGCCAAACAACATAAAAATAGATGGAAAAAAATTTATATCATATATGGTATGCAAAGGGTTACTATCCAATCCATATAAATAATTTATTCAAGTATGTGAGAAGACTCCAAGCAGGCAACTGCTAAAAAACAGAAACAAAATTAACACTAGAAATACGGTAAACAAGCAAGAAACATTTAATTACTAGTAACTAAACAAAATTAAAAACATTCACCTCCTTTTATATTAGTACAAAGGCTTTAGTGGTAAAGCTTCTCCCTTTCTTTGGCAATAGAAAAATATTATATTTTTCTACCCATAAAACATTATACAAAATGCCAGGCTGGATAAATCACAAGCTGGAATCAAGATTGCTTGGAAAAAAGCAATAAACTCAGATATGCAGATGATACCACTCTAATGGCAGAAAGTCAAGTGGAACTAAAGAGCCTCTTGATGAGGGTGAAAGCTGGCTTAAAACTCAACATTTAGAAAACTAAGATCGTGGCGTCCTGTCCCATCACTTCATGGCAAATAGAAAGGGAAAAAGTGGAAGCAGTAACAGTTTTATTTTGGGGGGCTCCAAAATCACTGTGGATGGTGATTGCAGCCGTGAAATTAAAAAATACTTGCTCTTTGAAAGGAAAGCTATGACAAACTTAGCCAGTGTATTAAAAAGCAAACACATCACTTTGCCAACAAAGGTCCTTATAGTCAGAGCTATGGTTTTTCCAGTAGTCACATATGAATGTGAGAGCTGGACAATAAAAAAGCCTGAGTGCCAAAGAATCGATGCTCTCGAATTGTGTTCCTGGAGAAGACTCTTGAGAGTCCTTTGGACTGCAAGGAGATCAAACCAGTCAATCCTAAAGGAAATAAACTCTGAATGTTCACTGGAAGTTCGGCTGCTGAAGCTGAAGCTTCAATATTTTGGCCACCTGATGTGAAGAGCCAACTCGTTGGGAAAGACCCTGATGCTGGGAAAGAATGAAGACAAAAGAAGAGGGTGGCAGAGGATGAGATGGTTAGATAGCATCACCAACTCAATGGACATGAATTTGAGCAAACTTCAGGAGATAGTGAAGAAAAGGAAAGCTTCTCATGCTGCAGTCCATGGAGTCGCAAAGAGTTGGATATGACTCAGCGACTGATCAACAAACCCATAAAGATGTTTGTGATCAAATAATCTCCTTCTTTGAATTTATGTTTAGAAAACTGCTAAAGAAATTTATTTACTTGCAAAGATCATGTTTTTAATTGTGAGTGGTTAGGAATAATTTATCCCTAACTCTAATGAAATAGGTAATAAATTATCATATGCCATTATTCAGAACATTGTTTAGACTTTTAAAATAACAATATGAACACTGGGCATCAGTATGGGAAATGCTGTAACTATAACATTACATACTAGGAAAAAAAATCACAAAATTGTGTATACTTTAGAATTATGTCAAAATAAGTGTGTTTATGAATAGAAACTAGAAGAGAACAATAAAGATATGAGAATAAAATTTAATGTGATGGAAATATGGGTGATTTTTCTCTTATTTAATTTTTTCTGATTATAAAGAATAAACTTTCTTAACAAAAAGAAGAAAAGTCTACAAATATTTCAAGACTCAGCTCACATTCCACCTCCTACAATTAAAAAAAAAAAAAAACTCACCAAAATATTTCGATGCTGGTTACCCATAGCTGTTATATTCATTAACTCCTCACTTGCATTAAGTACAGTCCATATACAAATCAAAGGTGCAGCTGATCTGTTCAGTTCTTCATGTAGAAGTTGTGTAGTTATAGGTGTAATACAGGTTCGTCTAAAGGACAGTGTAATTGCAGGGCAAAATAGCACAAAATTTCAAGACTAAATTAGGTTTCTGCTGCTCGTACAGAATAGATTCACTCCATGGGTAACAGCATTCAAACTGTGTTAAGAAAGAAAGAAACCATCTTAAAAGGCTATCTGTTACCGCTCTCTTGGTTGAAACCATTGGAAATCGATAGGTCATAGTGGACAGAATCATTAATGCTTTTCTTAACTCAAGATGACAAGTACCGCTTCCTATGAACCTACCCATGAAGGGAAATAGGTTTGTTGTTGTTTTGTTTTTTGGATTTTTTTTTAAGCCACAACAATCTTATTTCCATATCAAGTTCTCTATTGAAATTGTCAGAACATTTGGAATGTTTTTAATGTCCCTCTTACTTTATCCACAAGTACCCTTGGGTGAACTGATTGCACCAACATACTTCTCTTCAATTCATTTTACAAAAGTGGATACAGTGGCTTACGAAAGCTATAGAACTACAAGTGCAGGAAAGACAGCAAAATTTCCATTTCAGGTCTTGGCAGTATTGTATTCCCATACTTGGTACACTTTTTTCTCCCATCTAGGGTCCATGGGGGAATTTTACAGGTGTTCCCATTTCCAGTGGTCCAAGACAGTCCCTCTGCTACCCTCCTCTCTGTACCTGTTTTCTATTTGCTATAATCTGCTTTTGTCTGTGCTCACTATCCATTGACCATTATGCTGGGCTCTTGCCACAATGCATCTTTTCCCATCAATTGGGCTGACCACATCCTGGGAATAGCTTCATTTTTTCAGCAAATATTTATTTGGCATTAACCACCTACCAGCCAACTGGCCTTATTTTCACTTTGGCTTCTGGTGTGCAGATACTCTCCACCTCTTTACAGGTCTTCATGGGATGTCTGATTCCTAGCCCCACACTGGTTATATGTGACAGCACTCTTAATGTTAGCCATTCTTAACAGTCTTTTTTTGTCCTTTATATTAAGAACATGCTATAAATTTCTCTAGCTCCAATTTTGTAGCCATTCAAATTACTTTTACTTTCTCTACTATTTTACATTTACTTTCATAATTTTCATAAACTTCAAGAATCTTACTTCTTAGTCTGCTTTCTTTTAAATACATGCCTAATTTTTCAATTACTAATGAATTAATGTGCTTAAGATTTTCCAATATCTCAATAATCATAATTGATAGCTTTTCCAGCTTATTAATATCTTTTCAGAAATCATGTCAATTATTTGAGAAGAGGAAAAACCATGCATCATAGTGAATATCTTCGCAGACGAATCACTGGATTAACATAACGAACATAGCATTTTACAGTTTCTTTGGCCAGATTAAAATAAGGGCAGACTGATACTGTTCATCTCTTGACTCTCCCTGTGTCTTGTTTTAAAGAAGCGTAATTATTTGTTCAAAGAATACAATAAAAAGTATTTAAATTCATTTTTTTGATATGAGGTTTGTAAATGACTTTTTATAATTAATAATCTTAAATCCAGTTTTTAAGTATTTGCATTGTTTATATTCCTTCTTACAAGTCCTTTTCCTGGCTTCTCCACAGTTGCAGAACCAGCTTTTAAGTGAGTGAGAAGCATCTCAATAAGGCTTCCTTTCTAGTACTAGTTAAACTTCTCCCCTTCTGTTTTCTAGCCTAATTTATCTGCTCTAGCTTCTGTCCCCTGTTTTTTCCTTCAGAGAATTCAAAGGTTTTACTATTAATTTCCCCTGTATCTTGCAATCTCTAATTTCATATCACTTGCACTTTTATTCTGTCTTATTATTTATGCTCTTAGTTCTTCCTAAATCTCTCTTAGCTTCTCTGTTAATAAATGAATTAGCATGTTATACTTTTAACTAGCATGAAATATTTTTTATATTCTGAATTTTTTAAACCTGTGCTGTATACTGTATCATTACTCTGTGTACTTATAAATAGAATTTAAAAGTTCTAATATTTCATATGAATATTTTTATTTTTACACTGATACTTTTTCTTTTAAATCACCATTGAACAATTTCAACTTTAATTCAAGTATATAGTCTTTATGATCTTTACTTTTCTACATAAAAACTTTTCTTTGGCCCACATTTTCCCTTTGTCTTTTGAAACATAAATGCTTGAAAATGTAAGTTCATATGATAATTCTAGTCCATATATTTGATAGTGGTGTAAAAGTAAATCCTAGGCACTAATTAGCAGCTTAATCTTAATGCCAAACTTTCATCTTTTTCATAGGAGAGCTTATAAATGAAATTTTAGAAGCTAAATTCTCAGTTCCCTTTTAAAGATTTATTTACATAACTTCTGTAATTTTATGTTTAGCTCACACTAATATAGCTTCCAAATGCATAATTTATCTCAATTGATAATACTCCTCTTAGAAGTCATTGTGACCCACAAACCCATCCATTTAAATGATTTTCCTTCCACCTAGTAGAATAGAGTGTCCTTTACTTTTTGTCAGCAGTCACAAATATTAGAAGACAGAATTCAGATAAATCACTTTAGCATTAATGTTCTTCCTAAAATTTATTTGACCAACTTTAAAATTTATTCCTAGTGAAAACACTTTTGGGTATTTTTTCTCTCAGGAAACTTTTTGATATAATAAATAATACATAAATATTTTACTTAAATTGTTTTGCACATATGTTTTAACATCCTAGTTGAACTTTTAAAGAATAGCCTTATTGAGAAATATTTAAATATCAGAAAATTTATGCATTTTAAGTGTACAAATTCAGTGGTTTTTAGGATATTTACAGAGTTTACGACCATCACCATGATCTAATTTTAGAACATTTCTATAACCAAAAGGAACCTCCTGGTCATTTATTTCCCTTGCCCTCCTGCCCCTCCGCCACAAGTCATTCTGTATAGATTTCCCTATTCTAGACATTTCATATAAATAGAATCATATAGCATGATCATTTAACGTGATCTTTGTTGTCTGGCTTATTTGACTTAGCATAATGTTTTTGAGTTTCATGCATGTTGTGTAAGGTATAAGTACTACATTCCTTAATTAGTAGCTCCTGTGTTAAATTGAAAAAAAAAAAAAGAGTGACGTGGTTCAGTTTAAAAAAAGTACTGATTCAGGGGTCAAACACATCTGCTTTTTGGCAAGTTTATGCCTTTTACAGGACTTCTGAATAAGTTATCAATTTCTTTGACTCAGTTACTTCATCTATAAAATGGGAATATGATCAGTTCAGTTCAGTCGCTCAGTCATGTTTGACTCTTTGCAGCACACCAGGCTTCTCTGTCTATCACCAACTCCTGGAGCTTTCCCAAACTCATGTTCATTAAGTCTGTGATGCCATCCAACCATCTTGTCCTCTGTCATCCCCTTCTCCTGCCTTCAATCTTTCCCAGCATCAATGGTCTTTTCTAATGAGTTGGCTCTTTGCAACAGGTGGCCAAAGTATTGAAGCTTCAGCTTCAGCATCAGTTGTTCCAGTGACTATTCAGGATTGATTCCCTTTAGGATGGACTGGTTGGATCTCCTTGCAGTCCAAGGGACTCTCAAGAATCTTCTCCAACACCACAGTCCAAAAGCATCAATTCTTTGGCACCCAGCTTTCTTTATGGTCCAACTCTCACATCCATACATGACTACTGGATAAACCAGAGCTTTGACTATACGGACCTTTGTCAGAAAAGTAGTGTCTCTGTTTTTTAATATAGTGTCTGGGTTTGGCTCAGCTGGTAAAGAGTCCACCTGCAATTTGAGAGACCTAGGTTCAATCCCTGGGTTGGGAAAATTCCCTGGAAAAGGGAAGGGCTACCCACTCCAGTATTCTGGCCTGAAGAATTCCATGGACTGTATAGTCCATGGGATTGCAAAGAGTTGGACACAACTGAGAGATGTCATTTTTGAGATTGCATCCAAGTACTGCATTTTGGACTTTTTTGTTGACCATGATGGCTACTCCATTTCTTCTGAGGGATTCCTGCCCGCAGTAGTAGATGTAATGGTCATCTGAGTTAAATTCACCCATTCCAGTCCATTTTAGTTCACTGATTCCTAGAATGTCAATGTTCACTCTTGCCATCTCCTATTTGACCACTTCCAGTTTGCTTTGATTCATGGACCTGACATTCCAGGTTCCTATACAATATTGCTCTTTACAGCATCAGACTTTGCTTCTCTCACCAGTCACATCCACAGCCGGGTATTGTTTTTGCTTTGTCTCCATCCCTTCATTCTTTCTGGAGTTATTTCTCCACTGACCTCCAGTAGCATATTGGGTGCCTACTGACCTGGGGAGTTCCTCTTTCAGTATCCTATCATTTTGCCTTTTCATACTGTTCATGGGGTTCTCAAGGCAAGAATACTGAAGTGGTTTGCCATTCCCTTCTCCAGTGGACCACATTCTGTCAGACCTCTCCACCATGACCCGCCCATCTTGGGTTCCTCACGGGCATGGCTTAGTTTCTGAGTTAGACAAGGCTGTGGTCCTAGTGGGATTAGAATGACTAGTTTTCTGTGAGTATGGTTTCAGTATAGGGGACTGGAATGCAAAAGTAGGAACTCAAGAAACACCTGGAGTAACAGGCAAATTTGGCCTTGGAATGCAGAATGAAGCAGGGCAAAGACTAATAGAGTTTTGCCAAGAAAATGCACTGGTCATAGCAAACACCCTCTTCCAACAACACAAGAGAAGACTCTACACATGGACATCACCAGATGGTCAACACTGAAATCAGATTGATTATATTCTCTGCAGCCAAAGATGGAGAAGCTCTATACAGTCAACAAAAACAAGACCAGGGCTGACTGTGGCTCAGATCATGAACTCCTTATTACCAAATTCAGACTTAAATTGAAGAAAACAGGGAAAACCACTAGACCATTCAGGTATCACCTAAATCAAATCCCTTATGATTATACAGTGGAAGTGAGAAATAGATTTAAGGGCCTAGATCTGATAGATAGAGTGCCTGATGAACTATGGAATGAGGTTCGTGACATTGGACATGAGACAGGGATCAAGACCATATCCACAGAAAAGAAATGCAAAAAAGCAAAATGGCTGTCTGGGGAGGCCTTACAAATAGCTGTGAAAAGAAGAGAAGCGAAAAGCAAAGGAGAAAAGGAAAGATATAAGCATCTGAATGAAGAGTTCCAAAGAATAGCAAGAAGAGATAAGAAAGCCTTCTTCAGTGATCAATACAAAGAAATAGAGGAAAACAACAGAATGGGAAAGACTAGAGATCTCTTCAAGAAAATTAGAGACACCAGGGAACATTTCATGCAAAGATGGGCTCGATAAAGGACAGAAATGGTATGGACCTAACAGAAGCAGAAGATATTAAGAAGAGGTGGCAAGAATACACAGAAGAACTGTACAAAAAAGATCTTCATGACCCAGATAATCACGATGGTGTGATCACTCACCTAGAGCCAGACATCTTGGAATGTGAAGTCAAGTGGGCCTTAGAAAGCATCACTACAAACAAAGCTAGTGGAGGTGATGGAATTCCAGTGGAGCTATTTCAAATCCTGCAAGATGATGCTGTGAAAATGCTGCACTCAGTATGCCAGCAAATTTGGAAAACTCAGCAGTGGCCACAGGACTGGAAAAGGTCAGTTTTCATTCCAATTCCAAAGAAAGGCAATGCCAAAGAATACTCAAACTACCGCACAATTGCACTCATCTCACACACTAGTAAAGTAATGTTCAAAATTCTCCAAGCCAGGCTTTAGCAATACGTGAACCATGAACTCCCTGATGTTCAAGCTGGTTTTAGAAAAGGCAGAGGAACCAGAGATCAAATTGCCAACATCCGCTGGATCATGGAAAAGCAAGAGAGTTCCAGAAAACATCTATTTCTGCTTTATTGACTATGCCAAAGCCTTTGACTGCGTGGATCACAATAAACTGGAAAATTCTGAAAGAGATGGGAATACCAGACCACCTAACCTGCCTCTTGAGAAATCTGTATGCAGGTCAGGAAGCAACAGTTAGAACTTGACATGAAACAACAGACTGGTTTCAAATAGGAAAAGGAGTATGTCAGGCTGTATATTGTCACCCTGCTTATTTAACTTATATGCAGAATACATCATGAGAAACACTGGACTGGAAGAAACACAAGCTGGAATCAAGATTGCTGGGAGAAATATCAATAACCTCAGATATGCAGATGACACCACCCTTATGGCAGAAAGTGAAGAGGAACTACAATGCCTCTTGATGAAAGTAAAAGTTCAGTTCAGCTCAGTCGCTCAGTCGTGTCCGACATTTGCGACCCCATGAATCGCAGCACACCAGGCCTCCCTGTTCATCACCATCTCCCGGAGTTCACTCAAACTCATGACCATCAAGTCCATGGTGCCATCCAGCCATCTCATCCTTGGTCGTCCCCTTCTCCTCCTGCCCCCAATCCCTCCCAGCATCAGAGTCTTTTCCAATGAGTCAACTCTTCGCATGAGGTGGCCAAAGTATTGGAGCTTCAGCTTCAGCATCATTCCTTCCAAAGAAATCCCAGGGTTGATTTCCTTCAGAATGGACTGGTTGGATCTCCTTGTAGTCCAAGGGACTCTCAAGAGTCTTCTCCAACACCACAGTTCTAAAGCATCAATTCTTCGGCACTCAGGCTTCTTCACATCCAACTCTCACATCCATACACGACCACAGGAAAAACCATAGCCTTGACTAGACGGACCTTAGTCGGCAAAGTAATGTCTCTGCTTTTGAATATACTATCTAGGTAGGTCATAACTTTTCCTCCAAGGAGTAAGCGTCTATTAATTTCATGGCTGCAGTTACCATCTGCAGTGATTTGGGAGCCCCCCAAAATAAAGTCTGACACTGTTTCCACTGTTTCCCCATCTATTTCCCATGAAGTGATGGGACCAGATGCCATGATCTTCGTTTTCTGAATGTTGAGCTTTAAGCCAACTTTTTCACTCTCCTCTTTCACTTTCATCAAGAGGCTTTTTAGTTCCTCTTCACTGTCTGCCATAAGGGTGGTGTCATCTGCATATCTGAGGTTATTGATATTTCTCCCAGCAATCTTGATTCCAGCTTGTGTTTCTTCCAGTCCAGCGTTTCTCATGATGTATTCTGCATATAAGTTAAATAAGCAGGGTGACAATATACAGCCTGACATACTCCTTTTCCTATTTGAAACCAGTCGGTTGTTTCATGTCCAGTTCTAACTGTTGCTTCCTGACCTGTATACAGATTTCTCAAGAGGCAGGTTAGGTGATCTGGTATTCCCATCTCTTTCAGAATTTTCCACAGTTGATTGTGATCCACACAGTCAAAGGCTTAAAAAGTTGGCTTAAAGCTCAACTTCAGAAAATGAACATCATGGCATCTGGTCCCATCACTTCATGGGAAATAGATGGGGAAACAGTAGAAACAGTGTCAGACTTTATTTTGGGGGGCTCCAAAATCACTGAAGATGGTGATTGCAGCTGTGAAATTAAAAGACGCTTACTCCTTGGAAGAAAAGTTATGACCAACCTAGATAATATATTCAAAAGCAGAGACATTACTTTGCTGACTAAGGTCCATCTAGTCAAGGCTATAGTTTTACCAGTAGTCATGTATGGATGTGAGAGTGGGACTATGAAGAAAGCTGAGCGCCAAAGAATTGATGCTTTTGAACTGTGGTGTTGGAGAAGACTCTTGAGAGTCCCTTGGACCGCAAGGAGATCCATTCTTCAGTCCATTCTGAAGGAGATCAGCCCTTGGATCTTTGGAAGGAATGATGCTAAAGCTGAAACTCCAGCACTTAGGCCACCTCATGCGAAGAGTTGACTAATTGGAAAAGACTCTGATGCTGGGAGGGATTGGGGCGGAAGAAGGCGACGACCCAGGATGAGATGGCTGGATGGCATCACTGACTCGATGGACATGAGTCTGAGTGAACTCCTGGATTTGGTAATGGACAGCGAGGCCTGGCGTGCTGTGATTCATGGGGTCGCAAAGATTCGGACACGACTGAGCGGCTGAACTGAACTGAACTGAACTGAGAGACTTCAGTTTCTCTTTCACTAGGTTTGTCATAGCTTTTCTTCCAAGGAGCAAGCGACTTTTAATTTCATGGCTGTAGTCACCATCTGCAATGATTTTGGAGCCCAGAAAATAAAGTCTCTCACTGTTTCCATTGTTTCCTCATCTATTTGCCATGAAGTGATGGGACTGGATGCCATGATCTTAGTTTTTTGAATGTTGCATTTTAAACCAGCTTTTTCACTCTCCTCTTTCACTTTCATCAAGAGGCTCTTTAGTTCCTCTTCACTTTCCTGCCATAGGGGTGGTGTCATCTGCATATTTGAGATGACACCACCCGGTAATTACCGGAGATGACTTCTTCCGGTAATCTTGATTCCAGCTTGTAGCTTTCCTTGACTACCTTGTAGTGTTTAGAGAGTCAACAGGACAAAATGTAGGAACACAAAAGAACTGCACAAATAGAGAATATTAAACCACCATTTCAAAGTGGTTTTTCCTGGTTCGAGAGGATACCAAATAGTTATATTTAGGATAAAAGTATTAGAATTTCCTTAAATACTGCTTTAATAACCAATGAAAACTATGAATTTTAATTTACTCAAAAATCTGCCTCTACTAATTTATTTTCAGTCAGCATTGGCTAGTTGTAACAGCAGTTTGCCTGCTCTTAGAACACATTGCTGAAGAAGGGAGTGGCTGTGATTAATTCAGAAGTCATCTCATGCATGGCAGATGGAAGACTCTCTGAACAGAGTTCCACTGTGACCTTACCTGCAAGGCATGATTTTCAAAGGGAGTTCACTGTAGTGAACTGACCAGCCCTGTGATTGCTTTTGAAGCCTTGAACTCCAGAAGGAATAACATAACCTTGTCTTCCAAAACAGAAGAAGTGCTGATTTTACAAACAGAAAACTAGGGAGGTTTAAAGTAATCCTTAGTTTTGCTAAATCCAACAGCTGTTTTTTCTTTAATGGAAAAAAAAATTCTTTGTTTCAAAACAGATTGTCTCAAAAAGAAGGAAGTAGGAGTAGAGGTAGGGAAGGAGGTAACACTTAAATTCTTTTTTAAAAATTCTTTTCCATTTTGGCTTATCATAGGATATTCCAACAGATCTTAAAAGAGGCTAGCGTGACATTGGGATACTGTTTGGGATGCTTCTATACCCAGAAGCAGGGATTTCACACACACACACCCACTTCCACAAAAAATACATGGATAACCTACAGACTCTAGACAAGTTGCAAACCAGATGATCTCAACTAGAACCCAGAGAGTTCTTATATAAAAACAAGTCACAACTGGAATATGGAGAGTAATAAAAGGGCCTGTTGTAGAAGCCACTTCATCTTTGATCACTGGAGTCTTAGAAGTCTTTGTTTCCTTTGTCGTCTGCTCCTGATTTTGAGCTTTCTTATAAATATTATCTCTATTTTACATATTTTCTTCATTTTACAAATGTTCAAATCTTAGAATTTTCTTCACTTCTCTTAGGCATCCACTCCTTAGTATGGTTATCTCTTCTCTGAGATTCCTTTCTCACCTTTGGGATAGCTGTTATTCTGGTTCATTCTCTAGTCATGTTTCACCTGTGCCAAGGCAACCTTCTTCCTCTCCCTCCTTCCCCTCCAGCAATATTTTTCTCTTTTAAGGCTAGATCTTAGCCTTGCCACTTTCTCTGAGTTTTCTTTGACTGCACTATTGCCCTCAGGTCCTTGGGTTAAATTTAGACTTTTTTTTTAAAAATTTAATCCTGTGGACTCTGCCCTTTGCCTTAATTCCTAAATCTGCCTCTCTGGGAAAGATTAGCACCATTCATTCTTTTTGCATTATTGAAATATAATTGATGTATATAACATTGTGTTAGTTTCAAGTGTATGAAATAATGACTTGACAATTGCATACATTGTGAAATGATCACCACAATGTCTAGGAACCATCTGTCCCCATGTATAGTTAATACAATATTTTGTACCATCTTCCTTATGATGTATATTATAGCCCATGACTTATTTATTATATAGCTGGAGATCTGTACCTCTTAATCTACTTCACCTATTTTCCTCTAGCAACCACCATTTATTGTCTATGAATCTATTTTCATTTTATTTTTAACATTCTGCATATCTGTGAAATCATGTGTATTTGTCTTTGTCTCATTTATTTTACTTAGCATGTTTGGTTCAGTTGTGTCTGACTCTTTGTGATCCCATGGACTGTAGTTTGCCAAGATCCTCTGTCCATGGAATTCTCCATGCAAGAATATTGGAGTGGGTTGCCACTCCCTTCTCCAGGGGATCTTCCAGACCCAGGGATTGAACTGGGGTCTCCTGCATTGCAGGCAGATTCTTTACCATCTGAGCCACCAGAGCTGCTGCTGCTGCTGCTGCTAAGTTGCTTCAGTCGTGTCTGACTCTGTGCGACCCCATAGACGGTAGCCCACCAGACTTCCTGTCCCTGGGATTCTCCAGGCAAGAACACTAGAGTGAGTTGCCATTTCCTTCTCCAATGTATGAAAGTGAAAGGTGAAAGTGAAGTCGCTCAGTCGTGTCCAACTCTTAGCGACCCCATGGACTGCAGCCTACCAGGCTCTTCTGTCCATGGGGTTTTCCAGGCAAGAGTACTGGAGTGGGGTGCCATTGCCTTGTCCAGAGCCACCAGGGAAGCCCCTCTAAAACCATCTTTATTGTTGCAGATGGCAAAATTTCATATTTTTATGACTGAGGAATGTATATATGTATATTTATATACCATACCTTTTTTATACATTTATCTGTTGATTTAATGTGGTGTAGAATATTGATTGATTTGCAGGTATTGAACCATCCTTGTGCCTCTGGAATAAATATGAATTGATTATAGTGTATTATCCTCTTAATATATGGTTGAATTTGGTTTGCTATATTTGTTGAGGATTCTTTTTTCTATGTTTATCTGTAATATTGGCCTTAATTTTCATCTTTTTAATTTCTATTTTATTGTATTGATGGTATCTTTCTCTGGTTTTGGTATCAGGGTGATGCTGAGCTCCTAAAAAGAGTTTTGAAGCATTTCTTCTTCTCCAGTTGTTGGCATGGTTTGAGAAAGATATGTGTTATCTTTTTTTGTTTTCCTAATGGTGTGTAGAATTTGCCTGTGAAGTCATCAGATCCTGGAATTTTATTTACTGGGAGTATTTTTAATCACTGATTGAGTTTGATTACTGGTAACCAGTCTGTTCATATTTTCTGTTTCTTCCTGATTCAGTCTTGGGAACTTACTCATTTCTTGTCCACTGTCCATTTTATTAGTATGTATTTGTTTGTAATAATCCCTTATGATACTTTGTATATATTTGTGGTGTCAGTTGTAACTTTCATTTCTGATTCCACTTTTTTCGGCCCTCTCTCTTTTCTCTAATGAATCTGGCTTATCAATTTTGTTTATCTTTTCAAAGAACCAGCTTTCTGTTTCATTGATCTTTTTGTTTTCTGATTTATATTTCTCTTATATCTCTCTGATCTTTATTATTTGTTTCCTTCTGGTAACTTTGGTTTTTGTATTCTCTTCTTTATCTAGTTATTTTAGGTGTAAGGTTCAGTTCAGTTCAGTCGCTCAGTCATGTCCGACACTTTGCAACCCCATGAATCTCAGCACGCCAGGCCTCCCTGTCCATCACCATCTCCCAGAGTTCACTCAGACTCACGTCCATCGAGTCCGTGATGCCATCCAGCCATCTCATCCTGGGTCGTCCCCTTCTCCTCCTGCCCTCAATCCCTCCCAGCATCAGAGTCTTTTCCAATGAGTCAACTCTTCGCATGAGGTGGCCAAAGTACTGGAGCTTCAGCTTTAGCATCATTCCTTCCAAAGAAATCCTAGGGTTGATCTCCTTCAGAATGGACTGGTTGGATCTCCTTGCAGTCCAAGGGACTCTCAAGAGTCTTCTCCAACACCACAGTTCAAAAGCATCAATTCTTCAGCACTCAGCCTTCTTCACAGTCCAAACCTCACATCCATACATGACCACAGGAAAAACCATAGCCTTGACTAGACAGACCTTAGTCGGCAAAGTAATGTTTCTGCTTTTCAGTATACTATCTAGGTTGGTCATAACTTTTCTTCCAAGGAGTAAGCGTCTATTAATTTCATGGCTGCAGTCACCATCTGCAGTGATTTTGGAGCCCCCCCAAAATAAAGACTGACACTGTTTCCACTGTTTCCTCATCTATTTCCCATGAAGTAATGGGACCGGATGCCATGATCTTCGTTTTCTGAATGTTGAGCTTTAAGCCAACTTTTCGCTCTCCTCTTTCACTTTCATCAAGAGGCTTTTAGTTCCTCTTCACTTTCTGCCATAAGGGTGGTGTCATCTGCATATCTGAGGTTATTGATATTTCTCCCGGCAGTCTTGATTCCAGCTTGTGTTTCTTCCAGTCCAGCATTTCTTGTGATGTACTCTGCATATAAGTTAAATAAGCAGGGTGACAATATACAGCCTTGACGTATTCCTTTTCCTATTTGGAACCAGTCTGTTGTTCCACGTCCAGTTCTAACTGTTGCTTCCTGACCTGCATACAGATTTCTCAAGAGGCAGGTTAGGTGGTCTGGTATTCCCATCTCTTTCAGAATTTTCCAGTTTATTGTGATCCACACAGTCAAAGGCTTTGGCATAGTCAATAAAGCAGAAATAGATGTTTTCTGGAACTCTCTTGCTTTTTCCATGATCCAGCAGATGTTGGCAATTTGATCTCTGGTTCCTCTGCCTTTTCTAAAACCAGCTTGAACATCAGGAAGTTCATGGTTCACGTATTGCTGAAGTCTGGCTTGGAGAATTTTGAGCATTACTTTACTAGCATGTGAGATGAGTGCAATTGTGCAGTAGTTTGAGCATTCTTTGGCATTGCCTTTCTTTGGAATTGGAATGAAAACTGACCTTTTCCAGTCCTGTGGCCACTGCTGGGTTTTCCAAATTTGCTGGCATATTGAGTGCAGCACTTTCACAGCATCATCTTGCAGGATTTGAAACAGATCAACTGGAATTCCATCCCTCCACTAGCTCTGTTTGTAGTGATGCTTTCTAAGGCCCACTTGACTTCACATTCCAAGATGTCTGGCTCTAGATTAGTGATCACACCATTGTGATTATCTGGGTCATGAAGATCTTTTTTGTACAGTTCTTCCGTGTATTCTTGCCACCTCTTCTTAATATCTTCTGCTTCTGTTAGGTCCATACCATTTCTGTCCTTTATCGAGCCCATCTTTGCATGAAATGTTCTCTTGGTGTCTCTAATTTTCTTGAAGAGATCTCTAGTCTTTCCCATTCTGTTGTTTTCCTCTATTTCTTTGTATTGATCTCTGAAAAAGGCTTTTTTATCTCTTCTTGCTATTCTTGGTGTAAGGTTAGTTTATTCATATAATTTTTTTTTTTGGTTTCCTGACGTAGGCTTGTTGCAGGAAGAGGGACCCCTTCCAAGGCCCGAAACTGGGCTCTTATCTAACACTCGGAAATGAATTGTCCGAGGAGACACCTGTGCTGACAAAGCAAGAGATTTTATTGGGAAAGGGCACCCAGGTGAAGAGCAGTAGGGTAAGGAAACCCAGGAGAACTGCTCTGCCATGTGGCTTGCCACATTGGGTTTTATGGTGATGGTATTAGTTTCCGGGTGGTCTTTGGCCAATCATTCTAATTCAGAGTCTTTCCTGGTGGTGCACGCATCACTCAGCCAAGATGGATGCCAGCAAGAGGGATTATGGGAAGTGGACGGACATGCAGTGTCTCCTTTAGACCTTTCCTGAACTCTTCCGGTTGGTCGTGGCTTATTAGTCCCGTACTCCTTATCAAGATCTCCTGTCATAAAACAACTCACGCAAATGGTTACTATGGTACCTGGCCAGGGTGGGTGGTTTCAATCAGTGTGCTTCCCCCAAAAGGCTTGTACTACTATGAACTTCCTTCTTAGAATTGCTTTTGCTGCATCCTGTAGACATTTCTATTTTCAGTTGTTCCCAAGTATTTTTTGTCTGATTTCTTTAGTAATCCATTGATTGTTTAGTACCATATTGTTTAGCTTCCACATGTTCTGTGTTTTTGCAGTTTGTTTTTTTTTTTCCTTGTACTTGATTTCTAGTCTCATGAATTTGTGGTCAGAAAAGATGCTTGATGTGATTTCAATTTTCTTAAATGTGTTGAGACTTTTTGTGTGGCCTAGCATGTGATCTAATATGGAGAACATTTCATGTGCCCTTGAATTAGTATTCTGTGGCTAAGTATGTGATCTGATCTGGAGAACATTTCATGTGCACTTGAATTTGTATTCTGTATATTTCAAATGAAATATCTCTATATCCATCAATTCATTTAGTTTAATATGCTGTTAAAGCCAGCGTTTTCTCATTTATTTTTATGTGTAGATGATCTATCCATTGTGTAAGTGGGGGTTTTAAGTTCCTTACTATCATTGAACTACTGTCTGTTTCTCCCTTTATGTCTACTAATATTGGCTTTATATATTTAGGTGCTCCTGTACTATATGTGCACAAACATATACACATACATATATAAACATATATATGAATATTTTAATGAGTATTTCAAGTTAATTATCTCTTAAGTTCAGTTCAGTTCATTCAGTCACTCAATCGTGTCCAACTCTTTGTGACCCCATGGACTGAATGAAGCATGCCAGGTTTCCCTGTCCATCACCAATTCCCAGAGCTTACTCAAACTCATGTCCATTGAGTTGGTGATGCCATCCAACCATCTCAACCTCTGTCATACACCTTTTCTCCTAACTTCAATCTTTCCCAGCATCAGGATTTTCTCAAATGAGTCAGCTCTTCACATCTGGTGGCCAAAGTTTTGAAGTTTTACCTTCAGCATCAATGAATATTCAGGACTGATTTCCTTTATGATAGACTGGTTGGATCTCCTTGCTGTCCAAGGGACTCTCAGAGTCTTCTCCAACACCACAGTTCAAAAGCATCAATTCTTTGGCACTCAGCTTTCTTTATAGTCCAACACTCATATCCATACATGACTACTAGAAAAACCATAGCTTTGACTAGATGGACCTTTGTTGGCTAAGTTATGTCCCTGCTTTTTAATATGCTGTCTAGGTTGGTCATAACTTTTCTTCCAAGGAGCAAGTGTCTTTTAATTTCATGGCTGCAGTCACCATCTGCAGTGATTTTGGAGCCTCCCAAAATAAAGTCTCTCGTTGTTTCCATTGTTTCCCCATGTATTTGCCATGTAGTGATGTGACTGAAGTAGTGATATGAAGAAGGCTGAGCGCTGAAGAATTGATGCTTTTGGACTGTGGTGTTGGAGAAGACTCTTGAGAGTCCCTTGGACTGCAAGGAGATCCAACCAGTCCATTCTGAAGGAGATCAACCCTAGGATTTCTTTGGAAGGAATGATGCTAAAGCTGAAGCTCCAGTACTTTGGCCACCTCATGTGAAGAGTTAACTCATTGGAAAAGACTCTGATGCTGGGAGGGATTGGGGGCAGGAGGAGAAGGGGACGACCCAGGATGAAATGGCTGGATGGCATCACAGACTCGATGGACGTGAGTCTGAGTGAACTCTGGGAGATGGTGATGGACAGGGAGGCCTGGCGTGCTGCGATTCATGGGGTTGCAAACAGTCGGACACGACTGAGCGACTGAACTGAACTGAACTGATGGGGCCAGATACCATGATCTTAGTTTTCTGAATGTCTAGTTTTAAGCCAGCTTTTTCACTCTCCTCTTTCACTTTTATCAAGAGATGCAAGGGTCCAGCCCCGGTGGATCCAGGGAATTCGAAGCGGGGGCCAAATTGGCGAGGAGAGACTTATTTATTAAAGATATAAAGAGAGATTAGAAAATAATAGTGTAGTAGGAAAATTAGTGGAGAAAAGAGGCTGAATAACTTGGTTTATATGGAAAACCAATAAAACTCCGAGACAAGGAGTTTGCACTGTCTACGTAGGCCACCAGTGCCCTCTTGAATAGCGGAGGGTGCCCCACCTTGGGCTCCCTGTTGCATGGGTCTTAGAAGCCAGGGCAAATAAGTAGACACGGTGAGCCTCCACGCTCCAGATAGGAATTCAGCCAGAAAAGGGAGAAAAGAACAACATGGAGGAGCCAAGCTCAGTGCCAGACCCACAACTTTATTTTCAAAAGCAGCTTATATACCCCAAGTTGTACATAAAGAAATAATGGAATATGCAGAGTTATGCAGGGTCAGCAGTCCTGACCCTTATTGAGACCCGGCTTTCTTTTTGCATACCTTCCTGTATACAAAAGGTCTTAGGTGGTTTTACATCATCTTCTGGCCCGGGCGTCTGTTAACATTTTTATGGCTCTTTTCCTAGATAAATGTCTATCAACCAGAAAACTCTTTTTCCCTTGAAGTGTTTTTTTTTTTTAATCTGTATCACCCTCAAAGTACTAAATAAAGTTACATTCCTGTAGAACAAAGTTGCAGTGGGTTATAACAAAGAAAGTGCTTAACTCAAAGATCTAATGTTGCTAATGCCAGGGCTACTACCTGTTTTTTCTACATACCAACTATATCAACAAATAAAAGATACGAAAACTTGGCAGCAAGTATTGGCTCAACAAATGAAACCCTTAATCAGTCCTATTGTAATGATTTTGACTCCTTAGAAGCCCCTAAATTCCTAGGATGTTTTAAGCTTTCTATGCCTCTCGCGGTTGGGAGGCCGCAAACAATCACATGCGCAGCTGTAAGAGTCCGGCAGGCAGGCTAGAAAGCCATCAGAGGGGTTTTGGATTGAAACACTCTTATTATGCCCAGGAGATTTATTAACTGGAGTCCTAAGTTAACTCCTTTTCAGAGGAGGTGGTAGGGGACAGCCCCCCATAATGTCAGAAGTATAGGTGAAAGGCATAATGCAGCAAGGCAGGCAAACTCTGGTTTTGGGGCAGATGCACGAGCAGATCCAGCGAGGCTCCCTTAAGGCCCAACTCACCTTTGCCTGTTGGGCCCCTTAACCTCATGACCTTTGCCACGGGCGGGACTCCTCGTGCTGGCTCCTGGCAAAGAGGCTCTCTAATTCTTCTTTGTTTTCTGCCAGAAGTGTGGTGTCATGTGCATGTCTGAGGTTACTGATATTTCTCCCAGAAATCTTGATTCTAGCTTGTGCTTCATATAGCCTGGCATTTTGCATGATATACTCTGCGTCTAAGTTAAATAAGTAGGGTGACAATATACAGCCTTGATGTACTCCTTTCCCTATTTGGAACCAGTCTGTGGTTCCATGTCCAGTTCTAACTGTTGCTTCTTGACCTGCACACAGATTTCTCAGGAGGCAAGTCAGGTGGTCTGGTAGTCCCATCTTTTTAAGAACTGTCCACAGTTTGTTGTGATCCACACAGTCAAAGGCTTTGGCATAGTCAATAAACCAGAAGTAGATGTTTTTCTGGAATTTTCTTGCTTTTTTGATGATCCAACAGATGTTGGTAATTTAATCTCTTGTTCCTCTGCCTTTTCTAAATCCATCTTGAACATCTGGAAGTTCACTGTTCATGTACTGTTGAAGCCTTGCTTGGAGAATTTGGAGCATTACTTTGCCAGCGTGTGGCAACAGAATGGTCTCTCTTTGTTTCTAAGGCAAGCCATTCATTATCACGGTAATCCAAGTCTATGCCCTGACCAGTAAAGCTGAAAAAGGTGAATTTAAATGGTTATATGAAGACCTAGAAGACCTTCTAGAACTAATACCCCAAGAAGATGTCCTTTTCATTATAGGGGACTGGAATGCAAAAGTAGAAAGTCAAGAAACACTTGTTACTCCGGGTATTTGCCAAGGCAATTTTGGCCTTGGTGTACAGAATGAAGCAGGCTAAAGGCTAGTAGAGTTTTGCCAAGAGAATGCATTGGTTATAGCAAACACCCTCTTCCAACAACACAAGAGAAGACTCTACACTTGGACATCAACAAAGGGGCAATACTGAAATTGGATTGATTATATTCTTTGCAGCCAAAAATGGAGAAACTCTATACAGTCAGCAAAAACAAGACTGGGAGCTGACTGTGGCTCAGATCATGAACTCCTTATTGCCAAATTCAGACTTAAATTGAAGAAAGTAGGGAAAACCACTAGGCCATTCAAGTATGACTTGAATCAAATCCCTTACGATTATACAGTGGAAGTGACTAATAGATTCAAGGGATTAGATCTGATAGACAGACTGCCTGAAGAACTATAGGCAGAGGTTCGTGACATTGTACAGGAGACAGTGATCAAGACCATTCCCAAGAAAAAGAAATGCAAAAAGGCCAAGTGGTTGTCTGAGGAGGCCTTACAAATAGCTGTGAAAAGAACAGAAATGAAAGGCAAAGGAGAAAAGGAAAGACACACCTATTTGAAAGCAGAATTACAAAGAATAGGAAGGAGAGATAAGAAAGACTTCCTCAGTGATTAGTGCAAAGAAATAGAGGGAAACAATAAAATGGGAAAGACTAGAGATCTCTTCAAGAAAATTAGAGCTACCTAGGGAGCACTTTAGGCAAAGATGGGCTCAATAAAGGACAGAAAGGGTAGGGACCTAACAGAAGCAGAGGATATTAAGAAGAGGTGGCAAGAATACACAGAGCTATACAAAAAAGATCTTGACCCAGATAATCACAATGGTGTGATCACTCACCTAGGGCCAGACATCCTGGAATGTGAAGTCAAGTGGGCCTTAGGAAGCATCACTATGAACAAAACTAGTGGAGGTGATGGATTTCCAGTTGAGCTATTTCAAGTCGTAAAAGATGATGCTGTCAAAGTGTTACACTCAATATGCCAGCAAATTTGGAAAACTCAGCAGTGGCCACAGGCCTGGACAAGGTTAGTTTTCATTCCAATCCCAAAGAAAGGCAATGCCAAAGAATACTCAAACTACTACACAGTTGTACTCATCTCTTAAGTTCAGATGCATTCTAACAATTGTACATTTTCACCTCCCTACCACGTTTAATGTTTCTGATGTTGAATTTTTACATCTTCTTGGATTTATGTATCCTTAATTATTTTTATTGTGCATATAGATGATTTTGCTACTTTTTTCTTTTAATCTTTCTATTAGTTTTATAAATGTTGGACCTACTGCCTTTATTATATGCTTGCCTTTACCAATGAGATTTTTAAATTTCTTTTACAATTTTATTATTTCTAGTTGCAGTAGAAAGTCCCTTTACTATTTCTTGAATAGCTGGTTTAGTTGTGCTGAGCTCATTCAGATTTTGCTTAACTGTAAAATTATATCACCTTTAAATCTGAATTATACCCTTGTTGGGTAAAGTATTATTTCTGAGTTTTGGTTTTTTTCCAGCACTTTGAATTTATTATACCACTCCTTTCTGGCCTACAAAGTTTATGCTAAAAAGTTAGCTGATGGTCTTTTGGGCATTCCCTTGTATGTAACTAGTAGTTTTCCTCTTGCTACTTTTAATGTCTTTTTTTATCTTTAATTTTTGCCATCTTAATTATAATGTGCCTTGGTATGGACTTCTTTGGGTTGATCTTATTTGGCCTTCTCTTTACTTCCTGGACCTAGATGTCTTTTTCATTTCCCAGGTTATGAAAAATTCTAGCTATTATTTCTTCAAATAATTTTCTTCCCTTTTTTTTCTCTCTCTTCTCCTTTTGGGATCCCTATAATGCAAATGTTCATGCACTTGCTATTTTCACAGAGGTCTCTTAAACTACCCTCATTAAAACAGATGGATTTTTGTTTTGGTTTCTGTTTAGCTTGGGTGATTTCTATTTGTTTGACTTTCAGATTAATAACGTGTTCCTCTGTATTGTCTAATATGTTGTTGCTTACTTCTAATATATTTTTGTCAGTTATATAATTCTTTGGCTCTGTTTGGGTCTTTTTTATATTTTCTAACTCTTTGGTAAACTTGTCTCATGTTCATCCATCCTTCTCCCAAGTTCCTTAAGCATCTTTGTAATTGTTTCCTTGAACTGTTTAGTGGGTAGATTTCTTATCACCATTTTGTTTAGTTCTTTTTCCTCAGCTTTTTTCTTGTTACTCTGTTTGGAGAATATTCCTCTGTCTCCTAATTTGACCTAATTCTCTATGGGTTTTTTTTCTATGTATTAGATAGGCTGATTATATCTTCTGATTTAGGAGAAGTGGCCTTATGTATAAGATGTTCTATGGGGCCCAACAAGCACATTCTCCTCTGATCATGAAAGCTATACTCTGTAGGGATGCTCTTATGTGGACTGTGTAGGCCTTCTGTTGTGGCAGGGCTGACTACTGTGGGTGTGCTGGTAGCTGGGGCTGGCCACTGGCACTGTGGTAGACAGGACTGGGTCCCAGGGCAGCTGGCTGCCAGGCATGAGGAGCCCATGACACCAGGGCTGGTGTCAGTTTGCTGGTAAGTGGTTTAGCCCCCAGAACTAACAGTCTAGAGGAAGGACTCCAAAATGGTGCTTGCCAGTGTCCTTCTGGTAGAATAAACTCCCCCAAATGACTGCTTCTGATGTCTCTCTCTCCATGGAAGCCCCATTTGCCTCCTGTATCTTCAGGAGGCTCTTTAAGATAAGCAAATAGGTCTGGCACAGGCTCCTTTCAAACTCCTGGCGCTATACTGGGACTCATGCCATGTGTGATTTTGCATGCCCCATTTAAGAGAGGAGTCTCAGTTTCCTACAGCCATCCAGCATTTTCATATGCAAGCCCCATCAGCCTCCATTGTCAGATGTTCTGGGGACTCGTCTTCCTGGTGTAGCACTCCCAGGCTGGGGAGCCTGATTTGGGTCTTAGACCTCTTGTTCGTTGGGGAAAAATTCTACAATTGTTTTTATCCCCTCATTCATGGATCATCTACCTGAGGGTCTTGACTATTTTGTGTCTCTGCCCCTCCTATTTGTCTTATTATAGTTCCTTTATGTCTTTAGTTGTGGAAAATCTTTTGTTAGTCTTCAAGTCATTTTTGTAGATAGTTTCTCTGCAAACAGTGGTAATTTTGATGTGCCCATGGGTAGGAGGTGAGCTCAGGGTCCTACTCCACTATTTTAGCCACTCCTTACCCCCATTTATTCTTTCTTCAATTCTGTACTTGTGGCATTAGGTGATGCAATCCTCTTTCCTCTCCCCACTAACCTAAGTAATCTTCTGCCCATCCAGTCGCCAATCATCTATTAACTTGGTCACTCAGCATTATTAAATAGCACCTGTGTCATTAAGTCTAGGCTTGATTAGGAACAGATCTTCTGTGTTATACATGGCTTCTATGCTAAGCATGATGCATTTTCAAGGAAGCTCCGTCTGAGCAGTGAGAGGAGGGAACTATCCTTCACCCTGTCCCTAATACCCACATGGACATACTCATGACAACACTTACGGCCAGTCACTCTTTCACACATAGCACTCTTATACCCAGGTACCCAGCATACCTAATGCTCATAGACATTTACAAATCATCCACATTATGGGCCAGTAGCATGAGTATTACTGACACTATCTGAGTGAAAAATAGATGATCCATCCCCCTTCCCCAACCCATATTCAGTGTCTCACATCTTATGAGCATCTCTTTCCCACTAACTAAGCATTAATTACATGTCAAACACAGTGAAGCCACTGTGTACCCTCTTATTATTATCCTCCTGGGTTAACCACTTTTTTAGTATCTCTAGTGTACAAATGAGATTACTAGGGTATAAAGGAACTAAGTTATTCACCCAAGGCAACACAGCTACTAATCAGCAAATTGGAACCCAAGTCCAGAACTATGCTGCCAAAATTTGGGCTCTTAACCTTTGAATTCCACCACACATTGTTATCATTAATTTATACTTCAGAGAAAGCTACTTTATCAGGCTACTTCCAGTACTCTCAATAAAAACAAGTTTCTGTAAGGGGAAGGCAGAAGAGGTTCCAAGAATGGTAGACACCTGGTGGTGGAGTACACAAATGATCAATAGGTTATGAAATAGGTTATACAATGGGTATAGGAGAAGGCAGTGGCACCCCACTCCAGTACTCTTGCCTGGAAAATCCCATAGATGAAGGAGCCTGGTAGGCTGCAGTCCATGGGGTCGCTAAGAGTCAGACACGACTGAGCAACTTCACTTTCACTCTTCACTTTCATGCATTGGAGAAGGAAATGGCAACCCACTCCAGTGTTCTTGCCTGGAGAATCCCAGGGACGGGGGAGCCTGGTGGGCTGCCATCTATGAGGTCGCACAGAGGTGGATACGACTGAAGCGACTTAGCAGCAGCAGCATAGGTATTATTACGTGATTCAGTGCTATGCTACTTTAATATGATTCTTTTATTCTCTTTTACCAAAATAATCCATATTCACTATTGATCAGGAAATTCCAGTATTTGCATAGTATCATAAGCATTTGATGTATATCCTCCTAGATTTTATGTTTTAAATATATAAATTTTTATGAGTGGAATAAATCTTCAACTGCTCTCAATTTCTTCTATTATGAAATCTTTCCATGTCAAAAGTATTCTGATATGGGATGAATCATAATTTTTAATCATATCTTATTTTTGTACAGTTGTTTCACTTTTTTCTGTTAAAATGATATGGTGGTAAATAACACCATACCTAAGTCTTTTCACATGTAAGTTAGTGTTGCCTTCCCTTGCTTCATTCTTAAAATTATAAAATGTTTTGGTTTTGTGCTTCTTACCTTTAAGTTACATAGTTGTGGGGTAGAATTTTTAAACGAAATTAGTACCAATTAGTTTTGTAGCATGAAAGATTCTTTTGAAGAAATTCTTGCCCTGTGCCTATTTTATGGCCATCCCAGCACAAGGAAAAATGGCACAGCAAAGAGAATCAGTACCCTGTGAGCCTGAAGATGTGTTCCATCTCCTTCCCAGTTTACATAGAATCAGTGCTGCACACAGGAATCTCTCCAAGCATTCTGATTGGAGAATACACCAATTGATGAAAGAAAGTTGATGTTTATATGATTATGTGACTTTATTTGAAAATTTCTTAAATATTTTTAGATTTAAACTTCTCTAGGTTCCATTTACTTTATTAATAACCCTGTCTTCTTCTTTTTTATCCCGTAAATGTTTTCAGCTAATATTCTGTCCAATATAAGTCCCTGTCCTTCTTACTTCACTCTAGTCTATCCATATCTATTACTAATATATTTGTCTTGAAAAATCTCATTATTTCATATACAAAATAATATATAAATACATATATAAAATGTATAATACATAAAATAATGAGATATAATTTTGTTAATTTATTTATATAAATCTATCAGAAAACATAATAGTGTTCTGTTGTATTCAGAAGTTCCTAAATCATGAGGATTGCCAGTTAATAAAGAGTGGTTAAATGATTTAACCAGGGTAAAAAAAGAATTTAAGATTCCTTCCATGATTTGTTATATTTTATAAGCCCCTACTAATGACAATTATTTTTATATTTGACTAGTCTTCAGAATAAAAATACAGTGGACGTTTATAAGCACTTTTTTGCATTCTGAAGCAAATTCTTGATCCTTAGTATTAGACTAAAATTATTTCCAAATTTTAAATATTTGATTATCTCCCAAGCTTGATTTCATCTACTCTCTCCTCCCCACACACACCCAGATAAATAGTTTTCTGATTTTAATATAACTACTTCTGGACCAAATTATAACTTTTTAGCTGAAAAGCCACACCTGTTCTATCATCTGATTTATAAAAATCTCCAAATGTTATTTCAGTCCCTTCTGGTATTATGCAGAAAATGTTAATGTACTTCAAGTATACTGTTTCAAAATAGATGTGAATCAAACCTCTGAAATACAGCCTCTAAAATGAACTTTCCAAGTGGCTGTACTCACCATCTGAGCTTTATAAAATATTTGCTTAAATTAAAAGATGTTAATGTGCAATTGATATAGTTGAATGCTCATTAAAGAACTTTCTTTTATTATTGGTATACATTCTTACATCTGTAAAGGTTTTCTCTGTTAATACTCATTAAAAAAATTAAGTGAAATACTACTTTTGTGAAGCTCTATGCTCAAACTGTGGTACAATAATATATATATATGACATCTAAATGCAGCATACTGATTGTGTTCATTCACATCAGTTACATCTGATCAGAAATCCCACAATTTCAGCCACATAATTAACTGAAAATCTAACTCAATAAAGTCATTTAAAATGGTAGGAAAATAAAACAGGTTCAAGTTTAAAGGAGTTACTGATTTGTCATTTAAAACATAATTTATCATTCATGAAGGAAAATGAGGCATTTGATTATAATTTCTCTAAGGACAAGGAAATATATCTTATTGATAGGTAGTCAATAAGAGTCTTTTGAAATAAAATAACATATTTATAAGAAAGTTACACTTTAATGCCAAGATACATATTAGATATTACCAGTGAAAACTGCACAACTCTGTCAGTTCCATCCACTTTAATCTTAGATACATAATTTTAAAGGCTTATTTGCTGGAATTCTTATTTCTAGTATCTCCAAAATTTCATTCTTTCAACAGTAATTTTTTGAGCACCTTCTTTGTTTCAGACACTATGAGTATGAAAGATAAGGTTCCTGCGCTCATGGAACTTACATTCTAGTTAGTTTACATTGGGAAGATTAAATGAGGTATAATGCACTTAGAATGTACTCTTGCCTGGAAAATCCCATGGACAGAGGGGCCCGGTAAGCTGCAGTCCATGGGGTCGCTAAGAGTCAGACATGACTGAGTGACTTCACTTTCAATTTTCACTTTCATGAATTGGAGAAGGAAATGACAACCCACTCCAGTGTTCTTGCCTGGAGAATCCCAGGGACGGCGGAGCCTGGTGGGCTGCTGTCTATGGGGTCGCACAGTCAGAGACGACTGAAGCAACTTAGCAGCAGTGCACTTAAAATGTAGTGTCTGGCACATGGTTTCATCTTGTTCGGGTTCTCTGCGCTCTTTGTACTTGGATATCTATTTCCTTCTTCAGGTTAGAGAAGTTTTCAACTGTAATTTCATTAAATACATTGCCCCCCTTTCTCTTTCTCTTCTCCTTCTGTGACCCCCTATAATGCAAATGTTAGTACACTTGATATTGTCTAAGGTCTCTTAAAACTATTCTCATTTTTTAAAATGTGTTTTTCTTTCTGCTGTTCTGAATGGGTGATTTCCACTGTTCTATCTTTCAGACTGCTTATGCAGTCTATATCCCATAATTTTGCTGTTATTTCCTTCTAGTATATTTTTCATTTTAGTTATTATATTCTTCAGCTCTGACAAGTTGTCATATTTTCTAGTCCTTTGTTGAAGTTCTATGTTCGTCTATTTTTTTCTGAAGTTCAGTTAGCATTCTTATTACTATTGCTTTGAACTTTTATCAGGTAATTATCTGTTTTATTAGGGTTTTTGAGGGGTTTTTATCTTGTTCTTTCATTTGAAGGATATTCCTCTGTCTTCTCGTTCTGTTTAAATTTCTCTGTTTTCCTTTATGAGATTAGGTGAACCACTTACCTGTCCTGATCTTGAAGGCATAGTGTCATGTGTGAGTGTCCCTATGCAGTTTGCATGTGCCCAGTGGCTTTGCTAGGAGGGCCAGGTCTGAAATGAGCACAGGCCAGATCTTGCCCCAAGGTGTAATGGCAGCTTCCACCATGGTGGAAGGTCATGCTGGATTTGGACGGGATAGGACTGGAACCAGGTATAAGCCAGGGCTCTTCCTAGGCCCCATGGAAGTCAGTACCCTATGGAGGCAGGGCCAGGGCCTAATGGACTAGAGCACAAGCCCCAAGGGTATTCCGCTTCTCCCTCCTGGGATAGCAATCTCCAATTTAGTTGGGGGCATGGCTGAGGAATTCAGCCTGCACTTCTGAGCTGGTTCCACTTTTCCCCTGGTATGCACACCTTGGTTAGAGGCTTGGTTGGGCATAGCAGGGTCAAGTCACACTACTGAACTAGTCCTACTCCTTCCCAAGTGTGTGTTCTCAAGGGCATACTGTGATTGTCGTTGCCATTGTGGAACTGGTTCTGCTCCTGCCTGAGTGTCAGGGTCCTTGTGCTCTGCCATCTTGTTCCCACCTCCAGTAAGAAGCTTTTGTTGCAGGATTATTTGTTGTGACATACTGGGCTTCCCTTGTGGCTCAGCTGGTAAAGAGTCCACCTGCATTGTGGGAGAGCTGGGTTCGATCCCTGGGTTGGGAAGATCCCTTGGGGAAGGGAAAAGCTACCCACTCCAGGATTCTGGCCCAGAGAATTCCACGGACTGTATAGTCCATGGGGTTGCAAAGAGTCAGACATGACTGAGCAACTTTCACTACTGGGCAAGCAACTTAGATTTCATCACTATTGGACTAGATCAGTAAAATTTGGTACATGCACGCAATTAAATATTATATATCAGTCAAAAAGGAATAAATTTTATCTGTGTATAGCTACCGCAGTAGGTCTCAAAATGTGGCAAAACCAATACGAATTAAGATGGAATTTATAGCTTTACATCATCAGTGTAGTTTTTTAAAACACCTGCAAAAGTACTATTTTTCACATGTTAAGTACAGATTAGAAGGCAAACATTAAATTCATAAGTGTGGGTACCTTCTAATTAAATTCAAATAAATGTCCCAATATCTTAAAACAAAAGCAAAATAAAAAATCTTTCCTTGTTACCATATCCTCTTCAACTGCAATTGAATTTCTCTCCTCCCTATTCACCAAACCAGTGAACCAAACCTTCCTATTCACAAAACCAGTTGCTTTTGGTTTCAACCTGATCCTGCACCCCCACCAAGTTCTAGCCATCTTGTGTTCTTTTGTACCTTGGATACACAGAACTGAGTTGACTAGACTTCTTAGTACAGAACATGCTATCCTTGACCTGTACAAGCAAGACCCCTCCCTAAACAATAAATCTATAAAATATGTCAAACACCAAAAAATACAGTGAATAATACAACAAATGTGTGTGAATTCATCACCCGTATTTTACAAGTTTTAACATTTTGTCATAGTTAACTTTGTAGATCATTTTTTAAGTATATAGTTAAAACCTTCATATTTACCCTTCCCTGTACAAAGATAACCACTGATGACACCAGGTCCAACTGTAGGAACAAGGTTCACAGGTTAAGAAGCGAGATTCAGAGCAGAAGTAGGGGGCAAGAGGTGGCCTTACTACCACTCCCCATGATGATAACCAGTAGTTATGTAGTGCCCACTATGTGTCTGGCACTCATCTCCTCTTTACCTATATGAAGTCACATAATTCCCAGAACAATCATATGCTATAATAACCATTTTATAGATCAGGAAACTAAAATACCTGAAGTTGCTTAGTTTATAAGGAGCAGAGCCAGGATTTGAAGTTAGACAGGTGGCTTTAGCATTCATGCACTCCACCTCTCTGTTATCCTGTCTTAGGAGTGTATTCAAAGAGTGGTGAGTTTTTGTATTTTCTTTTCTTCACTTGTCTCTACCATTTAAACAAACAAACTATATGTTTATATATATATATATATCTTCTACATTTTCATTTAAAAAAAGTTCTCCTAGATCTGGAACTCTGGGTGCCAGCTCTCCTGCCTGTTTGTTCTTCTGTTCTGCTGCTTGAACCTGGAATCATTTTCCTTCATATTGTACTTTGAATCAGATTTTAAATTCCTTTTATGTGTATTTTCTTTATCCAGAAAGTTTTAAGCTTGAAATATCTCTCCACTATAAAGGTTTTGTTTATTGTTTTCTCAAACATTATGCTTACTTAATATACTCTCCAAATGACTATAAAGTTTTATATCCTGCTATAAAATAGCTAACTATTGTATCTGTAGATTCTAGAAATCTTTTGGAATAATAGGATTCTCTTAAATGACTAGTTACCCCAGATCGGATGCCTGTGTAATGCTATCTGGCAAGGAGCTGTCTTCGTATGAAGAGAGGATAAGAGCTCCTTTTTGTCTTGTTCACTTAAAATCATTTGCTTTTTATTTAATATTTGCAAAGAATGCAGTTACCTTATAGTAGAATTTGCTGTGTAAATTTTGGATTGTTTCCATAGGTTCTGCCTTACATCTGCATGGTGTTTAAAGCCAATGCTTCCTTTCTTTTTGTAGGCATTCAGGGCCTTTTGCCTCATAATCCAACGACATGCTGAATGACAGAAAATTGAAGTTGAGTTTATCTGACTATAGAGAAGGACTATACAGAACAATACGTCTATTTAAGAACTCCTTATCTCAAGGACTGAAGGAGCTGTCTTATGCAGGTGGCTCTGCTGCTAAGCCTAACTATGTGTCTTTATTTATTAAGGACAGGAACTGGGCACTCTTTTTCCAGAAACAAAAAGACCCCACTGATCTATCAAAACCAACAATAAACCAATAAGATGCATACACCTCATTCAGAACAGTAACAATATGTTCTTTGTATTTTGAAAATAATTCTTATTTTTTTATTATAGAAAATTTAACCAAGTTTTTAAAAAGCTATGAAAATGTATTAACCAACTCCTAAGTATATACTGGTGGGCTGCTTACATTATAGATTATTCAGAATGAATCTTTTTTTCTTGATTCTATGTGGTATCTTCTCTCCTTAAGTAAAATGACTTATTCATTGACATTACTTATATTTCTACCTAAATTTCTAGTGGTTTCTTTGTTTTAAAGTAATAAAACATTTATTTACTTTCTCTGTTTTTACTCAGAGGTGCTGTAAATATCTAGTGAATAATCTGAAGGAACTGGCTTCCCTGCTCATTGGGTACTGTGATTTAAAGACTGAGATAAGCTATGTTTATCTTGAAATAGGGAGAAAGGGAGATTTAGGTGGGCATGTAGAGAGAAGAATATTGGAAAACATAATAGCTTTTCCTTTCTTGATTTGAGTCATGACTGTGTCACTTATTTTCCTCTAAATCTAGTAAGTTCTAGAACTTTGATGCACAAGTATATCTGATTGTGATCCTAAGAATACTCTTCAATGCTATAAAAATGGGTTTTGAATTAGCTATCATTTTTACTGTCTGCTAAATTATCTACCAGTTATCAAGTAATTGAGAATTAACTGCATAAAATTCATATATCAGGTACCAATTCTTTAGAGTTCATTTTTAAGATAATAAGTTCTTCCTCTTAGCAATAGCTGCATTTAGAAGTAATATTATAGAATTTATCATGTGGGCTCAGATCCATGCTTCATCTCATTTAGGATTATATCCTGACAAAAGCATCAAGGGACATTTAATAGACTTACCTGGTATCTCAGATGGTAAAGAATTTGCCTGCAATGCAGGAGACTTGCATTTGGTCCCTGAGTCAGGAAGATCTCCTGGAGAAGGGAATGGCAACCCACTCCAGTATTCTTGTCTGGAGAATTCCATGGACAGAAGAGCCTGGCAAGCTATAGTCCATGGGGTCGCGAAGAGTCAGACACATCAGTACTGTAGGCAGTCACAATGATACTGTATTTGTCTTAATGACTTTCATCAATTACATTAACTTTTAAACTTTCAAAAATTAAAATCCAAATCACCTCTTGGAACTGGACATTACACTAATTTAGTACCTATTTTATGTAGTAATAAATAATATTTTTCATTTACCTTAAAGATTCTAGGATATGCTAAACAAATATATGGCCATACTGACCACATTTTCATGGACAAATGTCATATCACCTTGAAGCTTATATTTTTGACGGTCCATGTAAGAGAGAAAGATCAAGACTTTGGGATGAAGCCAACCTTAGTTGAATCACAGGATCACTTCTAAATAGCTCTGTGACTTTTTATGTTAGTTAATTACTCTGATTCTTAGAACTTTCTGGTAAAAATAAAATGTATATCTGTTTTTCATGATAGTTGTGACTATGAATTAAATGATATAGGAGAGAGCATCCTGCACAGCACCTGGAACAGTATACCGTCAACAAATGTCAACTTTCCTCCTTATTCTTCAGAGGATGGGCAGAAATGTTTTAGCTGTGCCTGTTGAATAGAACCCTCTGAAAGCCCACGTTTTTAGTAATAAAGTAACACATTATGCATATTCTTTAGAGATTGCCTTGTTTCAAAAGATTACACTCAAAACTAAACTCTATGTGTATGTTATTTTATCTTTTCTCTCATATAATGATATCACTTGGTAAGTGGAAATGATATACCACACAAATACTATCTATCAAGTCCATGTTGAATTATTTATTTAAATAAGGAGCTGTACTCAAATAAATCCCGTACTCAAGTTTAAAATCCTGTCAGTTTGACTGCTGGCTAAAGCATTTACTCACTGTAAGATACTAAGCAAGATAATCAGAGATCTCATTTTTCATTATCTCAAAAATGGGGCTATTTGCATTTATGTGGCAGTTTGAGGGATAATATTAATATATGTGAACATGCTGGATAAACATAAAAATTTGTACCAATACATAGTGAATTCTAATTAAAACATTTGTTTAGAGTGAATTTATTTTCTGATTTAAGGAACTGGCTTATCTTCATAAAACAAAGTTAAGAAGGCAGATTAAAGATACATATAGAAATGTTATATATTTGTATAGATGCATAAGCTAGATTCAAGATAGGCAGGAGAAACATCAACAACCTCAGCATCAACAACCTCAGATATGTGAATGATACCACTCTAATGGGAAAGCGAAGAGGAACTAAAGAGCCTCTTGATGAGGGTGAAGGAGGAGAGTGAAAGAGCCAGCTTAAAACTAAATATTAAAACAACTAAGATCATGGTATCTGGTCCCATTACTTCATGGCAAACATAAGGGAAAAGGAGGAAGTAGTGACAGATTTCTTCTTGGGCTCTAAAATCAGTGCAGATAGTGACTGCAGCCATGAAATCAGGCAGGAAAGCGATGACAAACCTAGACAGTGTGCTGAAAAGCAGAGACATTTCCCTGCTGACAAAGGTCCGTATAGTCAAAGCTATAGTCTTCCCAGTGGTCACATACAGATATGAGAGTTGAACCGTAAAGAAGGCAGAGTGCCAAAGAATTGATGCCTTCGAACTGGAGAAGACTCCTGAGAGTCCCTTGGACAGCAAGGAGATCAAACCAGTCAATCTGAAGGGGAAAAATACCCTGAATACTCATGGATTGATGCTGAAGCTGAAGCTCCAGTATTTTGGTCACCTGATATGAACAGCTGATTCACTGGAAAAGTCCCTGATGCTGGGAAAGACTGAAAGCAGAAAGAGAAGAGGGTGTCAGAGGATAAGATGGCTGGATGGCATCACCGATGTGTGGACATGAACTTGGGCAAACTTCGGAAGATGGTGAAAGACAGGGAGGTCTGGTGTGCTGCAGTTCATGGTGTCTCAAAGAGTCGGACATGAATGGGTGACTGAACAAGAACATGGGTGCATAAAGATTTTATAGTTTACTATTAAAATACATGATTAAAACACCTGAATAGATGTAACAGAAATTTTATAAATTCCAGTGTTTTTTAAATTATTTTCTTCATAGAAATCATTTAGTCCACCCATGTAAATTTGTTTTCCACCTCATATCCAAAAAGAATACCAAGGGCTGTTATTGAGTGTAGGGTTCAGGCCTTAGTCCATACACACAGGCTATTGGTGGGACTCAGATCATTCAAGCCCTGTGCTCTTTCTGCTCTAGTTTCAATTCTGTATCCATACATGTGAGATGTGGCTACCTGAATAATCTTCCTCAAACATTACTTAAATTCCCCAGTTCAAGACTCTATGGAAGCCAATTTCTGGCTTGTATTTTTTTGGCTTTGAAAGTCATTAAAATGCCTATTAGTTGCTACCCAGAGTTAACAGATTCTTTACCAGAAGCCTTGCACGTGGTTTATATATTTTGGTTCTTACTGAGAGGCCTCAGCAATACTTCTCAGTTTCAGATCGCAAGAGTGAGCTTAGGCAGTCAAGTGTTTCAGAAGTGAGTCACATAATCAAAAATTCATATGTGTGCTGCAACATAAATTGCCTTTGAAAACATTTGTAAAATTTAGCCAATTAGCTGTTAGAAAATTAGCATGATGTTAGGGGCAGAAAGAGGCTAATAAATGGAGTCTATCAAAATCCAGTAATTTTGTTAAGTTTCAGAGTACAGATGAGTATGTAATCCAAGTAAAAATGGAATAAACAACTGCATTATTCTTCAGGAGCTGAGTGGCAACTCTAGAAGAATTTTTTCTATAAAAATATCTGGACACTTAAAATATACTAATCAGAAGAATACATTATGTCATTCCAGATTTACAGTGTCAAGTAGAAGCACTTGGGCTAAAACTTCAGAAGGCAGTGACTGAGATGGACAACTACAAAGAAAAGCTCAAGTAAGATGGTGAATATTGAACAACCTACAAGAATTTAGAAAGACTCTCATGTATTCTCTGTGATCTGGGACAGTAATTTGGTTGTGTGGGTATGGTCTACTGCTATTTTTCTCAATTTTCTGGCTTATATTGAAGGACCTGTACATGTTTTTAAATACATGAAATATTTCTTTACATATCCAGGGAAAAGTATTAAAGGTTTCCCTGTTTATTCAAATGTAGCAACTTAATATTCTCTGAATTTTTCTCTTTTCATCTATTTATTATCTGTCCAGAAGAAACAACATTGAAGTTGTTTCTTAAAACTATCAATTTTAGATTCAAAAAGACAGTTGTTGCTGCTGCTAAGTCGCTTCAGTCGTGTCTGACTCTGTGCGACCCCATAGACGGCAGCCCACCAGGCTCCCCCATCCCTGGGATTCTCCAGGCAAGAACACTGGAGTGGGTTGCCATTTCCTTCTCCAGTGCATGAAAGTGAAAAGTGAAAGTGAAATCACTCAGTTGTGTTCAACTCTTAGCGACCCCATGGACTGAAGCCTACTAGGCTCCTCTGTCCATGGGATTTTCTAGGCAAGAGTACTGGAGTGGGGTGCCACTGAGTATCTTTGAAGTTCTGGAGTGCTTGTGCATTACATAAATGAGAAAGAAAAGTATTAGAAAACAAATGATAAGACAATGCCTTTGTAAAATATCCAGAACAATATTTCTTTTTAAAATGATTTTATTTCAGAAATTTCAAATATTATAGTGTAAATACTTGTGCTCAATTGCTCAGTCATGTCCAACTCTTTCACACTTTGGACTGTAGTCTGCCAGGCTCCTTTGTCCATGGGATTTTCAGACAAAACTGGAGTGAGTTGCAATTTCCTCATCCAGGGAATCTTCCCAACCTAGGGATTGAACCCACATTTCCTACTTCTCCTGCATTGCAGGCAGATTCTTTACAGCTGAGCCATCAGAGAAGCCCATAGTGTAAATATAGTACATCTATAATTATAAAAAGAATTTATATAATCTTTGAAATGTAAGTAAATTTTTTACTTTGTGGTATATGATCTGGTAGCTTTGGTTTTCAGTTCCTATATTTTAGAAGGATGAGCCTCATAAGAAATATAAATATTTAGAATGCTTAGCAACTGAATGTTGTGTTGACCTTGAACTACTCCTAAGAAAAATGTGTTCAACAGAATTCCTAACAAGGAAGAACAAATTTTAAAAATACTCTATCAAATTAATGTATACTTTGACTATTTGCAGCAAAATTATTTATTTTCAAAAGTCAAAACCAAATATTCATGATTTACAACACTGTGGTCAATATTACAGTAAATAATAGTTCAATTCTCTGTGTATGATTGCTGGGGTTGAAGGAATGAGAGGACAAGTGGTATTAGCATGACACACTGGGCCCAATGAGGAACTTTCTGATGAGAAGAAACATGAAAAAGAGAAACAAGATGGGAATTGCCAGTAAAAAATCATTAGTTTCCACCCTCTAGTAACATCAGAGGGTGGAATCATTAGTTTCTACCCTCTAGTAACATCAGGGAAGAGGGTACTGACCACATGAATGTCTGATCTGGAGGGCTGCCAAGTCTGGCCACAACCCATTTAATATTAATACATGCCTTCTGATACTTTTTGTTAGTTAATTTTTAATATAATTTATAATATGAGTGCTGAGAAATGATAAGAGTCAAAGGAGACTGAAGTTGGAGGGAGGGAATACTACATCACTAAAGTCTATCAAATGAATTACTGGAGAAAGTCACTATACAATTGCAAAAATGGTGATGCTGTTGTTTCAGTTTATAACAAACCTGGTTCTTCCTATATGAGAACTTCTTTTTTTTCTCTCTCTCTCTACTGTTATTTATTTTTATTTTATTTTTTAATATAAATTTATTTATTTTAATTGGAGGCTAATTACAATATTGTATTGGTTTTGCCATACATCAACATGAATCTGCCACAGGTGTACACGTGTTCTCCATCCTGAACTCCCCTCCTACCTCCCTCCTCATACCATCCCTCTGGGTTATCCCAATGCACCAGTCCCAAGCATCCTATATCATGCATCAAGCCTGGACTGGTGATTCGTTTCACATATGATATTATACATGTTTCAATGCCATTCTCCCAAATCATCCCACCCTCACTCTCTCCCACAGAGTCCAAAAGACTGTTCTATACATCTCTGTCTCTTTTGCTGTCTTGCATACAGGGTTATCAGTACCATCTTCCTAAATTCCATATATATGTGTTAGTATACTGTATTGGTGTTTTTCTTTCTGGCTTACTTCACTCTGTATAATAGGCTCCAGTTTCATCCACCTCATTAGAACTGATTCAAATCTATTCTTTTTAATGGCTGAGTAATACTCCATTGTGTATATGTACCACAGCTTTCTTATCCATTCATCTGCTGATGGACATCTAGGTTGCTTCCATGTCCTGGCTATTATAACAGTGCTGTGATGAACATTGGGGTACACGTGTCTCTTTCAATTCTGGGTTCCTCGGTGTGTATGCCCAGCAGTGGGATTGCTGGGTCATATGGCAATTCTATTTCCAGTTTTTTAAGGAATCTCCACACTGTTGTGGCTGTACTAGTTTGCATTCCCACCAATAGTATAAGAGGGTTCCCTTTTCTCCACACCCTCTCCAGCATTTATTGCTTGTAGACTTTTGGATTGCAGCCATTCTGACTGGCGTGAAATGGTACCTCATTGTGGTTTTGATTTGCATTTCTCTAATAATGAGTGATGTTGAGCATCTTTTCATGTTTGTTAGCCATCTGTATGTCTTCTTTGGAGAAATGTCTATTTAGTTTTTCGGCCCATTTTTTGATTGGGTCTTTTATTCTGGAATTGAGCTGCAGGAGTTGCTTGTATATTTTTGAGATTAATTCTTTGTCAGTTGCTTCATTTGCTATTATTTTCTCCCATTCAGAAGGCTGTCTTTTCACCTTGCTTATAGTTTCCTTTGTTGTGCAGAAGCTTTTAATTTTAATTAGATCCCATTTGTTTATTTTTGCTTTTATTTCCAATATTCTGGGAAGTGGGTCATAGAGGATCCTGCTGTGATTTATGTCAGAGAGCGTTTTGCCTATGTTTGCTATGTTTTATAGCTTCTGGTCTTACATTTAGATCTTTAATCCATTTTGAGTTTATTTTTGTGTATGGTGTTAGAAAGTGTTCTAGTTTCATTCTTTTACAAGTGGTTGACCAGTTTTCCCAGCACCGCTTGTTAAAGAGATTGTTTTTTCTCCATTGTATATTCTTGCCTCCTTTGTCCAAGATAAGGTGTCCATAGGTGCATGGATTTATCTCTGGGCTTTCTATTTTGTTCCATTGATCTATGTTTCTGCCTTTGTGCCGGTATCATACTGTCTTGATGACTGTGGCTTTGTAGTAGAGCCTGAAGTCAGGCAGGTTGATTCCACCAGTTCCATTCTTCTTTCTCAAGATTGCTTTGACTATTTGAGTTTTTTTGTATTTCCATACAAATTGTGAAATTATTTGTTCTAGCTCTGTGAAAAATACCATTGGTAGCTTGATAGGGATTGCATTCAATCTATAGATTGCTTTGGGTAGTATACTCATTTTCACTATATTGATTCTTCCAATCCATGAACATGGTGTATTTCTCCATCTATTAGTGTCCTCTTTGATTTCTTTCATCAGTGTTTTATAGTTTTCTATATATAGGTCTTTTGTTTCTTTAGGTATATATATTCCTAAATATTTTATTCTTTTTGTTGCAATAGTAAATGAAATTGTTTCCTTAATTTCTCTTTCTATTTTCTCATTATTAGTGTATAGGAATGCAAAGGATTTCTGTGTGTTGATTTTATATCCTGCAAAGAGAACTGTTTAAAATTAGAAAATAAACAAAGTAACCACTTTTAGAAAACCTGAGTTACAAAAGATAGAGCCACTTAAATGGTCCCAACTGCTAGAGACCTTTCTCTGTGCTGCCCATACCTCCCTCTTCCATCTCTACTCCCTCTATGCTCCTTCACTACTAGGATGAAGTTGAGTAATTTGGGTGTTTGGGATCAGAGTCTGGGACGGCTTAAGGTACTCAGAGCTCAGTAAGTCTCCAGTAGTATTTAAATACTATTTTATTAATAGGTTAAAACCAAATTTTCAACCTGGCCATTGTTTTATGATAAATTCAGTTTGATGTCAAAATAATCCACTAAAAAATTCAGACATACAATTTCTTAATAAATTTGAGATTTGCTCTACATTCTTAAATCTGTTTGAACTTCCAAAAACTGGAAGGTGCTATGAAATTCGATTTTTAAAAAAATGAAATTCCTACTCTTTATGTGTGTGGGGGTGGGGGGGTGCAGGAATGAGTTTCACCTATCCAACTTAATATAATTGTTTTGTTTAAAGATTTTTAAATGTTTGGATATAGATATTGTGGATTTTTATTTATGGGAAGAGGCACTTTTTAAATGGATGAGTTGAGGTTCTTTTTTTCCTAAGATGTATAAGGAAATATTTTCCAAGGTTTAGAAGAACTTGTTACATATTTGAAAACAGAGATTTTATCACTTAGGATTCTTTGAGCTATAAGTAACAGAGGCAGAGGGGTTTCAAGTTTAGTCAATCCACCCACTCAACAAAATCACTAAGGATCTTGATGTTCTTTCTGTCCCTTCTGCTGCCCTCAGCACTGGCTTCACCCCAAGGCTAAGTCTCCTAACATCATGAAATGACTGCAGGTCCAGGTACCACATCCAAATATAACCACCCCTGGGGCCAAAAGGGCCTGTTTTTCTGGAGTCTCCTTAGAAGTGAGATTACAATTTTCCAGAAGCCGCCAAATAGCCCTCTCATTACATCTCTTGGCTAGAACTCTTTACAACTCTCTCCTAAATGAATCACTGGCAAGGGCAACAGGACTACGAGAGTTAGGTCAAGCAGAATTTGTCCTGAGAACAGATGATAATGGGGCTCTGATGGAAGTGAAGAAAGCTATAGTACATGTCCAGAAGGTAACCAGTAATGTTTACTAAAGAAGTAGAGTGTTAGTGGTGCTCTAAAAAGTAATGACATTTTCTACAAATTTCGTGTCACATCTGGATTAATTTAGGGAAGACCTCCCTAAAGTAATAAGAAGTACAGATGCTGTTAAATGCAACTTTATTAGTTTTAACTATATATGTATATATAGAGAACTAGGAAATACACTTTTGTTTTATATATAGAAAGAGGAGAGTGAAAAATTTGGCTTAAAGCTCAACATTCAGAAAACGAAGATCATGGCACCTGGTCCCATCACTTCATGGGAAATAGATGGGGAAACAGTGGAAACAGCAGCTGACTTTATTTTTTTGGGCTCCAAAATCACTGCAGATGGTGATTGCAGCCATGAAATTAAAAGATGCTTACTCCTTGGAAGGAAAGTTATGAATAACCTAGATAGCATATTCAAAAGCAGACCCATTACCTTGCCAAAAAAGTCCGTCTAGTCAAGGCTATGGTTTTTCCAGTGATAGAGTATGGATGTGAGAGTTGGACTGTGAAGAGAGCTGAGTGCTGAAGAATTGATGCTTTTGAACTGTGGTGTTGGAGAAGACTCTTGAGAGTCCCTTGGACTGCAAGGAGATCCAACCAGTCCATTCTAAGCAAATCAGTTCTGGTGTTCATTGGAAGGACTGATGCTAAAGCTGAAACTCCAATACTTTGGCCACCGGATGTGAAGAGCTGACTCATTGGAAAAGACTCTGATGCTGGGAGGGATTGGGGGCAGGAGGAGAAGGGGATGACAGAGGATGAGATGGCTGGATGGCATCACTGACTCGATGGACATGAGTTTGAGTGAACTCCAGGAGTTGGTGATGGACAGGGAGGCCTGGTGTGCTGTGGTTCATGGGGTCGCAAAGAGTTGGACACCACTGAGCAGCTGAACTGAACTGATATAGGATAAGATGGAGAAGGCAATGGCAACCCACTCCAATACTCTTGCCTGGAAAATCCAATATCCTTCAAAGTACATCCAGGATTGTCACCATGAAAGAATAACAGCCTGTTACAAAAAAAAAAGCTACTAGGAATTTTAGAAATCAAAAATATGATTAGAAAAATGATTCTGCTCTTGTTAAAAAATGTATATGAAGATACATAAAATATATATGGATTCAAATTCATTGAATAAAAAATTGGTAGAATTGCAATAGTTTCTTCTGGGGTGAGACTCAGGGGTATGCAGAGATTCTTGTTTTACTCTCTATATATGTTTTACTCTATATACTTGTATATTGCTTGAATAGCTTACAGTGTGAATGTATTCATTTTCACATATGTAATTAAAAGAATAAAATTCACTTAAAATGACATCACTTAAAATGATTTTATCAGTTACTGGTGAATATGTCTAAAATGGTTATATAAAATATGATTTCTAATTTGAGGACCTTTGTAACCTACTTATACTTTAATTTTATTAGCAGCCACCTGTTGCAGGAGGGCATCAGGGGCAGACACACTGAAACCATAATCACAGAAAACAAGCCAATCTAATCACATGGACCACAGCCTTGTCTAACTCAATGAAACTAAGCCATGCTGTGTGGGGCCACCCAAGACAGATGGGTCATGGTGGAGAGGTCTGACAGAATGCGGTCCACTGGAAAAGGGAATGGCAAACCACTTCAGTATTCTTGCCTTGAAAACCCCATGAACAGTATGAAAAGGCAAAATGGTAGGATACTGAAAGAGGAACTCCCCAGGTCAGTAGGTGCCCAATATGCTACTGGAGATCAGTGGAGAAATAACTCCAGAAAGAATGAAGGGATGGAGCCAAAGCAAAAACAATACCCAGTTGTGGATGTGACTGGTGATAGAAGCAATGCTTTAAAGTGCAATATTGCATAGGAACCTGGAATGTTAGGTCCATGAATCAAGGCAAATTGGAATCGGTCAAACAAGAGATGGCAAGAGTGAACGTTGACATTCTAGGAATCAGCGAACTAAGATGGACTGGAATGGGTGAATTTAACTCAGAGGACCATTATATCTACTACTGTGGGCAGGAATCCCTTAGAAGAAATGGAGTAGCCATCATGGTCAGCAAAAGAGTCTGAAATGCAGTACTTGGATGCAATCTCAAAAATGACAGAATGATCTCTGTTCATTTCCAACACAAACCATTCATTAATATAGTAATCCAAGTCTATATCCCAACCAGTAACTCTGAAGAAGCTGAAGTTGAATGGTTCTATGAAGACCTACAAGACCTTTCAGAACTAACACCCAAAAAAGATGTCCTTTTCATTATAGGGGACTGGAATGCAAAAGTAGGAAGTCAAGAAACAACTGGAGTAACAGGCAAATTTGGCCTTGGAGTACAGAATGAAGAAGGGCAAAGACTAATAGAGTTTTACTAAGAGAACACACTGGTCATAGCAAACACTCTCTTCCAAAAACACAAGAGAAGACCTACACATGGGCATCAGCAGATGGCCAACACCAAAATCAGACTGATTATATTCTTTGCAGCCAAAGATGGAGAAGCCCTATACAGTCAGCAAAAACAAGACTGGGAGCTGACTATGGCTCAGTCATGAATTCCTTATTGTCAAATTCAAACTTAAATTGAATAAAGTTCGGGAAAACCACTAGACCATTCAGATATGACCTAAATCAAATTCCTAATGACTATATGGTGGAAGTGAGAAATAGATTTAAGGGACTAGATCTGATAGACGCCAGATGAACTATGGACAGAGGTTTGTGACATTGTACAGGAGACGGGAATCAAGACCGTCCCCAAGAAAAAGAAATGCAAAAAAGCAAAATGGCTGTCTAAGGAGGGCTTAGAAATAGCTGTGAAAAGAAGAGAAGTGAAAAGCAAAGGAGAAAAGGAAAGATATACACATTTGAATGCAGAGTTCCTAAGAATAGCAAGGAGAGATAAGAAAGCCTTCCTGAGTGATCAGTGCAAAGAATTAGAAGAAAACAGTAGAATGGGAAAGACTAGAGATCTCTCCAAGAAAATCAGAGCTATCAAGGGAACATTTCATGCAAAGATGGGCTCGATAAAGGACAGAAATGATATGGACCTAACAGAAGCAGAAGATATTAAGAAGAGGTGGCAAGAATACACAGAAGAACTGTACAAAAAATAGCTTCATGACCCAGATAATCACAATGGTGTGATCACTCACCTAGAGCCAGATATCCTGGATTGTGAAGTCAAGTGGGCCTTAGAAAGCATCACTACAAACAAAGCTAGTGGAGGTGATGGAATTCCAGTTGAGCTGTTTCAAATCCTGAAAGATGATGCTGTGAAAGTGCCGTACTCAATATGCCAACAAACTTGGAAAACTCAGCAGTGACCACAGGACTGGAAAAGGTCAGTTTTCATTCCAGTCCAAAAGAAAGGCAATGCCAAAGAATGCTTAAACTACCACACAATTGTACTCATCTCACACACAAGTAAAGTAGTGCTCAAAATTCTCCAAGCCAGGCTTCAGCAATACGTGAACCGTGAACTTCCTGATGTTCAAGCTGGTTTTAGAAAAGGCAGAGGAACCAGAGATCAAATTGCCAACATCTGCTGGATCATGGAAAAAGCAAGAGAGTTCCAGAAAGACATCTATTTCTGCTTTATTGACTATGCCAAAGCCTTTGACTGTGTGGATCACAGTAAACTGTGGAAAATTCTGAAAGAGATGGGAATACCAGACCACCTGACCTGCCTCTTGAGAAATCTGTATGCATGTCAAGAAGTAACAGTTACAACTGGACATGGAACAATAGACTGGTTCCAAATAGGAAAAGGAGTACATCAAGGCTGTATATTGTCACCTTGCTTATTTAACTTATATGCAGAGTACCTCATGAGAAATGCTGGGCTGGAAGAAGCACAAGCTGGAATCAAGATTACTGGGAGAAATAACAATAACTTCAGATGTGCAGATGACAGCACTCTTATGGCTGAAAGTGAAGAAGAACTAAAACTCCTCCTGATGAAAGTGAAAGAGGAGAGTGAAAAAGTTGGCTTAAAGCTCAACATTCAGAAAACTAAAATCATGGCATCTGGTCCCATCACTTCATGGGAAATAGATGGCGAAACAGTGGAAACAGTGGCTGACTTTATTTTGGGGGGCTCCAAAATTACTGTGGATGGTGATTGCAGCCATGAAATTAAAAGACACTTACTCCTTGGAAGGAAATTTATGACCAACCTAAACAGCATATTCAAAAGCAAAGACATTACTTTGCCAACAAAGGTCCATGTAATCAAGGCTATGGTTTTTCCAGTAGTCATGTATGGATGTGAGTGTTGGACTGTAAAGAAAGCTGAGTGCTGAAGAATTGATGCTTTTGAACTGTGGTGTTGGAGAAGATTCTTGAGAGTCCCTTGGACTGCAAGGAGATCCAACCAGTCCATCCTAAGGGAGATCATTCCTGTGTGTTCATTGGAAGGACTGGTGTTGAAGCTGAAACTTCAATACTTCAGTCACCTGATGCGAAGAGCTGACTCATTTGAAAAGACCCTGATGCTGGGAAAGATTGAGGGCAGGAAGAGAAGGGAACGACAGAGGATGAGATGGTTGGATGGCATCACCGACTCAATAGACACGAGTTAGGGTAAACTCCAGGAGTTGATAATGGACTGGAGGACTGGTGTGTTGCAGTCCATGGGGTCGCAAAGAGTTGGATACTGCTGAGCGACTGAACTGAACTGATTTTCCTCTTGCCTCTCTCATCATTCATGAGAATATTTTCTCTAGCAAGCAGGTGGCCTGGTGGCAAACCTGTGTCAGAGTATAGATCCATGATCCTGGATTTAAGTGGCTAGATTTCCTTGATTTACCTATTCAATACAAAATGCTCATTGAGAGGCAGGTATGAGCCATGATTTTGCATGCAAGCACTAGACAAAGGAGTAACAACATTGACAAGCTACAATAGGTAATTTCAGGTAATATTAAGTGCTATAAAAATATAAAACAGGCATAAAACAATGTGAGTGTGGGGAAGAGTTGTATGCTTTTGATAGAGTGGTATCCCTGAGCAGATGGCGTTTGAGTTAAGATCTGAGCAATAGAAAGGAGCTACAGTGCTAACAAGGTAACATCTGGAAGCAGAGAGATTAAAGATAAAAAATTCTTGGGAGTGAGTTTTACAAGTAAAAGAAACATGAAAGCCAGTTGTGGTTGACAGAATAATGGCTTCCAAAGATTTAAATGTTCTGGTCCCTGAAATCTATGAGTACATTACTCCATGTGGCAAAAGGGATTTTGCACATGTGATTAAATTGAAGATATAGAGCTGGGTAAATTATCTTGGATTATTCAGTCAGACTCAATGTTGTAGTAGCAAAAGTCCTTATGGGTTCCCTGGTGGCTCAGACAGTAAAGAATCCACCTAAAGTGCATGAGACCCATGTTTCCATCCCTGGGTTGGGAAGATCCCCTGGAGAGGGAAAGGGAATAGCTACTGACTCTGGCATTCTTGCCTGGAGACTTCCATGGATTCTGGTGGGCTACAGTCCATGGGGTTGCAAAGAGCTGGACACAACTGAGTGACTGACACTTTCATTTCACTTATAAGATGAAGGCAAGAGAGTCACAGTCACAGAAATGGGTGTGAAGATGGAAGAAAAGGTTGGAGTGATGTGATTTGAAGATGGAAGAAGGGACTAAAAGCCAAGGAATTCGTGTCATCTCTAGAAGCTAGAAAAGGCAAGGAAATAGATTCCCCCCTGGAGCTGCCAGGAGGAACAGAGCCCTCACGACATCTTGATTTTAGGACTTCTTACCTTAGAAATATAAGACAATAAATTTGGGTTATTAAATTAGAGCTACCAAGGGAGCATTTTATGCAAAGATGGGCTCAATAAAGGACAGAAATGGTATGGACCTAACAGAAGCAGAAGATATTAAGAAGAGGTGGCAAGAATCATGAATGTGTGATCACTCACACTCACCTAAAGCCGGACATCCTGGAATGTGATGTCAGGTGGGCCTTAAAAAGCATCACTACGAACAAAGCTAGTGGAGGTGATGGGGTTCCAGTGGAGCTATTTCAAATCCTGAAAGATGATGCTGTGAAAGTGCCGTACTCAATATGCCAGCAAATTTGGAAAACTCAGCAGTGGCCACAGGACTGGAAAGTCAGTTTTCATTCCAGTTCCAAAGAAAGGCAATGCCAAAGAATGCTCAAACTACTGCACAGTTGCACTCATCTCACATGCTAGTAAAGTAATGCTCAAAATTCTCCAAGCCAGGCTTCAGCAATACGTGAACCGTGAACTTCCTGATGTTCAAGCTGGTTTTAGAAAAGGCAGAGGAACCAGAGATCAAATTGCCAACATCTGCTGGATCATCGAAAAAGCAAGAGAGTTCCAGAAAGACATCTATTTCTGCTTTATTGACTATGTCAAAGCCTTTGACTGTGTGGATCACAGTAAACTGTGGAAAATTCTGAAAGAGATGGGAATACCAGACCACCTGACCTGCCTCTTGAGAAATTTGTATGCATGTCAAGAAGTAACAGTTACAACTGGACATGGAACAATAGACTGGTTCCAAATAGGAAAAGGAGTACGTCAAGGCTGTATATTGTCACCTTGCTTATATAGCTTATATGCAGAGTACATCATGAGAAATGCTGGGCTGGAGGAAGCACAAACTAGAATCAAGATTGCCGGGAGAAATATCAATAACCTCAGATATGCAGATGACACCACCCTTATGGCTGAAAGTGAAGAAGAACTAAAAAGCCTCTTGATGAAAGTGAAAGAGGAGAGTGAAAAAGTTGGCTTAAAGCTCAACATTCAGAAAACAAAGGTCATGGCACCCGGTCCCATCACTTCATGGGAAATAGATGGGAAAACAGTGGAAACAGTGGCTGATTTTATTTTCTGGGCTCCAAAATCACTGTGGATGGTGATTGCAGCCATGAAATTAAAAGAGACTTACTCCTTGGAAGAAAAGTTATGACCAACCTAGATAGCATATTCAAAAGCAGAGACATTACTTTGCCAACAAAGGTCCATCTAGTCAAGGCTATGGTTTTTCCAGTAGTCATGTATGAATGTGAGAGTTGGAATATAAAGAAAGCTGAGCACTGAAGAATTGACGCTTTTGAACTGTGGTGTTGGAGAAGACTCTTGAGAATCCCTTGGACTGCAAGGAGATCCAACCAGTCCATCCTAAAGGAGACCAGTCCTGGATGTTCTTTGGAAGGTCTGATGCTGAGACTGAAACTCCAGTACTTTGGCCACCTATGTGGAGAGCTGACTCATTTGAAAAGACCCTGATGCTGGGAAAGATTGAGGGCAGGAAGAAAAGGGAATGACAGAGGATGAGATGGTTGAATGGCATCATTGACGCAATGGACATGGGTTTGGGTGAACTCCAGGAGTTGGTGATGGACAGGGAGGCCTTGTGTGCTGCAGTTCATGGGACATGAGTTGGACATGATTGAATGACTGAATGGAGCTGAAACCCCTACATTTATGGTAATTTGTTACAGCAACAATAAGAAATGAATATATAAGTATGTCCAAAGTCTAGTGAGGATTTTGGATTTTTGCAGAGGGAAACTATTGGTGGTGGTGGAGGGGGGCGGTGGTTGGCAAGAGAGTGAATTGATCTGATTTGTTTTAAAAGGTTGGCATGGCTATTACATGGGAAATGGACTGAAATAGATATGCAAGAATGATCAGGGAGATGAGGTGGGAGGCTGTGCATTCATGCAAGTAAGCAGTGACTGGCTTAGAGTTGGAAAGAAATAGAGGCCAGGGATCAATCTAACAGGGTTTACTGATGGAGTGGATATGGTTGGGGAGCAAGAGGATTGGAAAAGAAATAATAAAGAATGAGGTTTGGGGCTTTTCAACATCTGGGTAGACAGTTTAGAGGCAATAGAGTACAGTGACTAACAGCCTAGAAGCCACATGGAGACTGCTGGGGTTCAAATCCTAGCAGTACTACTTAGCGGTTATGTCACCTTGGGCATATTACTTACCTCTGTTCCCAGTTTCCTCTACTGTAACAAGGGCTGAAAAAGGGCTGGTTTGAGGGTAGTGTGAGACATGTAAGGTGTTACTATTAGTATCATTATGTGTTGGTGCCATTTATTGAAGTGGGGGAATCTGTAAAAGAAATAGATATGGCAGTGAGGAAATTAGAAAACAATGCTTTTGATCTGTTAGATTTGAAATGCCTTTTGGACAGCAAAGTGGAAATATCAAGAAAGCGGTTTAAGAATAGCTATTTCACATAAACGAATGGAACGTAAGACCCTTGCCTTTCAAATTAGAGGAAAATATCCATTATTCTATCTTATTTCCTTTGCTTTGATTGACAGGAGCAGCAGGGGCCTTTCCTTAGGCTTATTCAAAATAGTTGAAGAGAAAGGATTAACACTATTTATTGAGAGTAAAAGAAGGAATGTGTGTTTAAAGAGATGCAGGCATTCTTTCTATTCCTTCCAGTTCCTCCCATTCTAATGAAGGTGAAGATAACAATCAGGCAGTGAAGGGCAGACCATAAAAAGAGTGGCATGGGGGTGGGAGATGACCATAGTGAAGAGAGTTCTTGGGATAGTAGACTCCCCAGGGAGCTTTTTTCCAAATTGCAGCCAAAATTAATTGTCCACATAGTAAAATAACCACTTAAAATAGTTCTGCTCTCCCTGCCTCTAGTTTCAGAAAAGTGTATGAGTCTGAACATAGAGTGAAAGTTGTGGTTAGGGCTTCTGAGTCTCAAAGCATTTCTAAAAGGAACATTTGTGTTTGATTTCAAAGTAAATGCATAAAACTTGGGAAATACAGAAATACTCACAAAACAAACATTGTCTTTATATTTTGATATATCCTTGTAGTCCATTTTTCAAAGTAATGCATATTTTAAACATATTTTCACTTAATAATATATCCTGGATATTTTCCCATGTCATTGCATAATATACTTAGTTTTCAAATGGCTATATCTTTTTATGACATGGACATTTTTGAAGAATGTAGAACCCTTCATACTTTTTTTAAATAAAAAATTTTCCATTTTGTATTTTTCTCTTGATTGGATCAAGGATATGTACTCTCAGCCAGCTTACATAGGTGAGCACAAGCGCTTCTCAGGGCATCACAGCTGGAGGCACATGAGCATCAGCTTCTCACTGGTGATGTTAATTTTGATCACCTGGTCAAAGTAGAGCTTAGTTCTTTCACTGAGGGTTATTGCTGAGGATTGTTGTTGTGTTTCAACCAGTAAACAGTCTATAAGAGACGCTTTAAATACATACACATGCTCTGATTTTCATCAACATTTATCCATAAATGCAGCATCCATCGATGATTTTTGCCTCATCCAGTCCTTATCCAGTTGTTGTTAGATGATTTTTCCAACTCCAGATCTCCCTCCTCATTTATTAATGAGCCCTCTTCATTCTACTTTAAATAAGAGCCTCCCTTCTTCCCATTATTTATCAATTATTGGTATGGATTCTTGAACTTTATTTTGTTCAATGGTTCACCAGTCATTACTGTATTTAATTACTTTGGTGCACAAGTTAGCTAGTGGGGGCCCCTTCAAGCTGATTCTTACAATGCTGGAACACAATCCCATCATCTTGTATAAGTACTTCTTTACTTTCATTATAACAAACTGTTTCAGGAATACCTACTCTGCCCCAGCCTTGGAATCAGCTGTTTCTCTGAGCAGTCCTGGTTCCTTTGAGTGGGAATGGTATTAGAAACCAGTATCTAGGCTCTAAGTATGCTCAAGTGCTACTTGATTTTAGAGATAGTTTTTATACATATGTCAAATCTTTCAAATTGTGTGAGTTTATTGTATGTTAGGGGCTTCCCTGGTAGCTCAGCTGTTAAAGAATCCACCTGCAATGCAGGAGACCCTGATTCAATTCCTGTGTCAGGAAGATACCCTGGAGAAGGGATAGACTACCCACTCCAGTATTCTTGGGCTTCCCTGGTGGCTCAGCTGGTAAAGAATCCACCCCCAATGTAGTTGACTTGAGCTTGATCTTTGGGTTGGGAAGATTCCCTGGAGGAGGACATGGCAACTGACTCCGGCATTTTTGCCTGAAGAATCCTATGGACAGAGGAGCTTGGCAGGCTACAGTCCATGGGGTCACAAAGATTTGGACATGATTGAACAACTAAGCACAGCACAGCATCATATGTTATGTTATTGAGTGTTCTATGATCACTCAACTACAGTCAGACATCTTGGAGTGAGAAGTCAAGCTGACCTTAGGAAACATCACTATGAACAAAGCTAGTGGAGGTGATGGAACTCTAGCTGAGCTATTTCAAATCCTAAAAGATGATGCTGTGAAAGTGCTGCACTTAATATGCCAGCAAATTTGAAAAACTCAGCAGTGGCCACAGGACTGGAAAAAGTCAGTTTTCATTCCAGTCCCAAAGAAGGGCAGTGCCAAAGAATGTTCAAACTACCACACAATTGTACTTATTTCACATGCTAGTAAAGTAATGCTCAAAATTCTCCAAGCTAGGCTTCAACAGTATGTGAACCAGGAGCTTCCAGATGATCAAGCGGGATTTAGAAAAGGCAGAGGAACCAGGAATCAAATTGCCAACATTCGTTGGATCATAGAAAAGGCAAGAGAATTCCAGGAAAACATCTGCTTCATGGACTACACTAAAAGCCTTTGGCTGTGTGGACCACAACAAACTGGGGAAAATTCTTAAACAGATGGGAATACCAGACCACCTAACCAGTCTCCTGAGAAATATGTATGCAGGTAAGGAAGCAACAGTTAGAACTGGACATGGAACAATGGACTGGTTCCAAATTAGGAAAGGAGTACATCAAGGCAGTATAAAGAGCCTCTTGATGAAAGTGAAAGAGGAGAGTGAAAAAGCTGGCTTAAAACTCAACATTCAAAAAACTAAGATCATGGCATCCAGTCCCATCACTACATGGCAAATAGATGGGGAAACAATGGAAATAGTGAGAGACTTTATTTTCTTGGGCTCCAAAATCACTGCAGATGGTGACTGTAGCCATGAAATTAAAAGACATTTGCTCCTTGGAAGGAAAGCTATGACAAACCTAGACAGCGTATTAAAAGCAGAGACATTACTTTGCCAACAAAAGTCTGTCTAGTCCAACCTATAATTTTTCCAGTAGTCATGTATGGATGTGAGAGTTGGACCATAAAGAAGGCTGAGTGCCAAAGAATTGATGCTTTTAAACTGTGGTGTTTGAAAAGACTCTTGAGAGTCCCTTGGATTGCAAGGAGATCAAACCAGTCAATTCTAAAGGAAATCAATCCTGAATATTCATTGGAAGGACTTATCTGATGCTGAAGCTCCAATACTTTGACCGCCTGATCCCAAGAGCCAACTCATTGGAAGAGACCCTGATTCTGGGAAAGACTGAAGGCAGGAGGAGAAGAGGATGACAGAGGATGAGATGAATAGATGGCATCACCAGCTCAATGGACGTGAGTTTGAGCAACCTCTGGGAGATGGTGAAGGACAGGAAAGACTTGGCGTGCTGTAGTTCATGGGGTCAAAATGAGTCCGACATGGCTGAGTGACTGAACAACAATACAACAATAGTATGTTAGATCAGGAAGCAACACTTAGAACTGGACATGGAACAACAGACTGGTTCCAAATAGGAAAAGGAGTACGTCAAGGCTGTATATTGTCATCCTGCTTGTTTAACTTCTATGCAGAGTGCATCATGAGAAACGCTGGACTGGAAGAAACACAAGCTGGAATCAAGATTGCCGGGAGAAATATCAATAACCTCAGATATGCAGATGACACCACCCTTATGGCAGAGAGTGAAGAGGAACTAAAAAGCCTCTTGATGAAAGTGAAAGAGGAGAGTGAAAAAGTTGGCTTAAAGCTCAACATTCAGAAAACGAAGATCATGGCACCTGGTCCCATCACTTCATGGGAAATAGATGGGGAAACAGTGGAAACAGCGGCTGATTTTATTTTTCTGGGCTCCAAAATCACTGTGGATGGTGATTGCAGCCATGAAATTAAAAGACACTTACTCCTTGGAAGAAAAGTTATGACCAACCTAGATAGCATATTCAAAAGCAGAGACATTACTTTGCTGATTAAGGTCCATCTAGTCAAGGCTATGGTTTTTCCAGTAGTCATGTATGGGTGTGAAAGTTGGACTGTGAAGAAGGCTGAGTGCTGAAGAATTGATGCTTTTGAACTGTGGTGTTGGAGAAGACTCTTGAGAGTCCCTTAGACTGCAAGGAGATCCAACCAGTCCATTCTGAAGGAGATCAGCCCTGGGATTTCTTTGGAAGGAATGATGCTAAAGCTGAAACTCCAGTACTTTGGCCACCTCATGCAAAGAGTTGACTCATTGGAAAAGACTTTGATGCTGGGAGGGATTGGGGGCAGGAGGAGAAGGGGACGACCGAGGATGAGATGGCTGGATGGCATCACGGACTCGATGGACGTGAGTCTGAGTGAACTCCGGGAGTTGGTGATAGACAGGGAGGCCTGGTGTGCTGCGATTCATGGGGTCGCAAAGAGTCGGACACGACTGAGCAACTGAACTGAACTGAACTGAACTGATAATACAAATCAGCTATTTTACAAAAAGTAGATAATAAAAGAAACATGTTCTAAAAATTTTTTTATAAAAAGAAAAAGAATTAAAGTATAGTGTTTAGGGATAAAACTTGGGCAATGCAACTCCAAAGAAAATCAAAGTGATTACCATAAAACTCATGAGAATGATCAATTTAGAGGAGAGGGAGTTGACTATGATCCAGTCAAGGGTATGAAGCTTCTAGGCTAGCTGATGAGGTTTTATTTTTTTATCTGGATGGTAGTAATTAGAGTTTCTTCATAATAATTCATTATATAAATTGTTTACATAATTTTCTGCAGCTTACAATTTTATCATATTTTACAGTAGAAAAGAAAATAAATGAATAAAAATAAATGAATGCTGTTCATGTTCATTGTATATTAGGAATTAAAGTTACTCTGCAAGTAGGGCAAACCCATCAATAATCTAACATATTTCTTTGTACATTCATAAACTTATTAAAATAACTTATAAAGCTATTTTAAAGTATATTCATATAATAAATTATTAATGAGAAGCCTATACAACTAGAATATTAATCTTTCTTAATATGTTAACTTTTTGAATATTGTTACAAACCCAATCATATAAGATCAAGACAAATATTTATTTTGTTTTGGAATTTCCATTTCATTCTTTTTATTTTTAATTTTTTTTCATTTAACTTTTTATTGTACATTGAAGTATAGTCAACTAACAATGTTATGATAGTTTTAAAGTCCACAGCAGAGCAACTCACCCAAACATATACATGTATCTATTCTCCCCTAAACTCCCCTCTCATCCAGACTGCCATAAAATATTGAACAGAGTTCCCTGTGCTATTCAGTAGGCTCTTGTTGGTTATCCATTTATATATAGCAGTGTGTACATGTCCATCTCAGACTCCCTAACTCATTTTGTTGTTTTTAATGGTTTTTATTTCTCTGCTGAGATTTTTAATCTTTTCAAGAACTAGACTAGATTTTCCTTTATGTCTTCAAGCAGAATTATAACAGTGCTAATTTCAATATCTGGGTCATCTCAGAGTCAGTCCCTTTTAACAGTCTTTTCTCTTTAGAATAGGTCCTGCTTTTCTGTTTCTTTCTATGTTGAGTAATTTTTAAAAATATACTGTAAACTTTGTGAATGTTATGTTATAGAAATTTTAGATTCTGTTATATTTCTCCAAATACTGTTGTGGTGTTGGGGAAGGGATTGTGTGGCTTTAAATAGGCAATTAATTCGGTTGGCCTAAAACCACAAGTCTGTTTCTATGGCAACAGCTAAACTCTCAGTTCAGTTCTTTCATCTTTAATTAGGCTGCTTGGAGTCTTCCCCAGGTCACCTGTAGTTCAGGCTCAACCAGACATGTAGACAGAGTTTATAAGCAGTATTTGGGATTCCCTCTCTCTGGGTCACTCCCATTCAGGGTTCACTCTTTACCTCCCAGCAGCTGTGGTTGTCCTCAAACACTGTCCTGTAGTTCTTCAAGCCAGAATGACTGTGAGTTTTCTATTAGAAATTTGATTCTCCTGTATGGTGCAGTTTGGGGCCTGCCCTCAGGCTTAACATCATTTAAAAACAAAAACCTGATCCCATGGCTGTCACCTCATTGGAAGTATCAGCTTTCCTCCAGAATCATCCTGCTTTTGGTCACTTGCACATAGGGGTTTTTTTTTTCTTTCCTCTTTTAATGTTGTCTAAAATTTAGACATTTTATTTAAATGCAGATCTGCCTGATAGGAGATTACTTGGCCAGTACAGAAATGGACTGAATATTTATTTCTTTAAAGAAATGGTAATATAAAGATGCTAAGAAATTTTTAATGGATAAATAAAATAATGATATAGAAAAACACATATAATTGGACTAACAGATTAAGGTATTTTTGGCAAACAGAAACCCTTTGAATATGTATTCTAATTTTAAGGAAATCTGTGTATGTAACAATAAGTAGAATATAAAGATAAGTAACAAAGGAAAAATAAATCTTAACAAAAGGGAAAACGTTTTCACTTTAACTATGTTGAAATAAAATATTTGAATCTATTTTGTATAATTTTAGGAATAAATCTAATGAAGCTGATGAGTATCAAAGAGAACTTAGAAAACTGAAGTTTGAATCCATTATTTCTGACTCACGGTACACATTGCAAATTTTTTATTTAATGTTTTTACTAATTGAATTTGAAACCATATTTTAGATAATATTTAAAATGCACTTAACTTTTTGTATAGTATTGCTTGTATAAACAATACCTAACCCTAGTTTATAATGTATTGAAGCTGTTCAATGATTTTTGCCTTTGCCTAGATAGGAAATTTTTTAAATCACAGAACTATCTATTTATGTAGCATTCTTATTTTAAAAATTAAAGTTATGCTCTTATTTTTAAATGAGATGTTTATATATTTTTGATAAACATAAAAATATAGCATTAAATGCATATTGGTTGGGGTTTTTTTCCTTATTCCATTTTAGGCACACCAGATTGCTTAAAGAAAAAGAAGACTCTTTAATGACTTGTCAACAGATATATAAAACTTTACAGGAAGAACTGACTGCAAAAGAAAGGCAAGAAGATGACTTAAAAAGAAGAATTAATCTTGCAGAAAATGAACTGGAAATAACCAGAACTCTTCTGAATCAGACAAAGGAAGAAGTTGTAACACTGAAAAGTGAAAGGTACAGTCAAGAATAATTTCTTCCAAATTTATTTTATGTTTAAGTCAGTAATCCATATATATTTAAAGCATCAGGGTCCTATATATTTTGATAACAGTGAATCCAAGATTAAAGATACATTTCATGTGAAAGGTCATCCTATCCTACCACCCCATTTTACAGGTGATTAAACTGAACCCCAAACTGGTTAAAGGACTTGCTTAACTTCACTGAGTTAGTGCAAGTAGAATGGAACCCACATGGCATTTGGTGTTAGATTTTTGTTAAATCGAAGAGATCATGTGTGGTACTTACACTACTGAATTTCACTTTGGCCAGTAATTTTTGAATTCTGTCATCTTCCAACAGAAAAACATCTCTTTATCACTTTTTCCTTTATAAGCTCCTACTTTTCTTCTCTCTTTGTTATTTGTCAATACCTCGTATTGAAGACTCCCCCAAAACACAGATACTTCTGGTATTGAGTTAATATCAAAGATACTAAGAAGCATATTCCTCCAACCATCCTAGATATTTTTACTCAGTTACTTTGTCTTTACTTATCTGTACTTAATATCTCAACCGTACTTTCCTTCAATTTTCATTTGCCTGATAATATCTTTTATTATTTGAATCCTTTTGTTTTAAATCCATATTGGTATATAGCATAATGTTAGGGGTTTTCCTTTTGTTTTGAATTCATATTGGTATATAGCATAATGCTAGGGGTTTTGTTGGCTTTTATTAAATCTAGGAGTCTTTACAGAGAAGGCAATGGCACCCCACTCCAGTACTCCTGCCTGGGAAATCCCATGGGCGGAGGAGCCTGGTAGGCTGCAGTCCATGGGGTCCTGAAGAGTCGGACACAACTGAGCGACTTCACTTTCATTTTTCACTTTTATGCATTGGAGAAGGAAATGGCAACCCACTCCAGTGTTCTTGCCAGGAGAATCCCAGGGACGGGGGAGCCTGGTGGGCTACCGTCTATGGGGTCTCACAGAGTCAGACATGACTAAAGTGACTTAGCAGCAGCAGCAGCAGCAGGAGTCTTTAATGGGAGGTATTATGCCATTTACATATTCCATAAGAATGCAAGTTTCATGAGGATAAGAATTTTTGTCTTGTATTATTCTCTGTGTACAGAAGGCATAATTAGATATTTGTTTTTCATTTTTTCTGTATTTTATTCATTTTATTTTATGAGTATTGGACTGTTTTCTATTTAGAAGATTTATAATCTTGTTTTCGTTCTTTCTGAGGGCAGCTGTTTGCTCCAGAGGTGGAGTTTGGGAGTGAGGCCATGGAAATGGATATCAGGCACCTTAGAATTAGGTTTATTGTCTCCGAACCTTCTCACCAACACTATGCCCTGGATTGTATCTCTGTCTACTCCAGGCTAGAGTTCTGTCTAGTTCACAGAGGAACAAGGTTTATCTCTTCTCTCCCATGAGATAATATTCATTTACTTCTCTTTGGTTGAGTCAGATGAACAATTGCAGAGCTTATTGCCACCCACCATTTATTCCTCCACCCTGCTACACCAGTAACATGCCTCTTGCTAAGGTGTTGCATCTTGTAGTTCTAAGAGTCTTCATCCCGCCCCCACTTCTGCCATTTCACAATTTTGTCATTGTTAATCCCAGTACATATTAGAAGCAGCAATTTTATAAGCAGGAAATTTGCAAGAGCCAGACTTACTAATAGTAACAAGAAGTGATGGCAGCTGAAAGACTGACCATGCATAAGAATAAAGAAAAACTAAGTGCAAATAAATATCTTTAAAAGCATTGCAGTTTGGTCCAATATGCAACAGAGACAAGCACCCCTACGCATACCAGTAATCTTCAGTGCCCCTTTGTTTATAGCTCGTGTGTGCTGTCGTGCTCAGTCCCTTCAGTCATGTCCAACTCTTTGCAACCCTATGGATTGTAGCCCACCAGTCTCCTCTGTCCATGGCATTCTCCAGGCAAGAATACTGGAGTGGGTTACCAGGCCCTCCTCCAGGGGATCTTCCCACCCCAGGGATTGAACACACGTCTCCTCCGTTGCAGGTGGATTCTTTTCTGCTGAGCCACTGCGGAAGCCCGTGTTTATAGTATGGGTTAATAATTGATGGCCATAATGATGACTGCATCAGAAAGATTAAAATCAGCTATATACTCTATGTATATGAAAGGTACAGAATACCCCACTTCCAGTGATGTCAGATTAATTAGATCTAGCCGTTTATCCAGATGAATTCTGTCTCCTTCATCGTGGTCATTGAGAAGATTCTGTCTTTGTTCAAACATTTCTGGAACTCTTTTCTGAGGATTGGCTCAAGTGTGCATGTTTTAGAATATCCTCAGTATGATGAATCTTTGACCTTTAGGAATGAATTTGATATTTAAAACAATCTCAATAGGCCCAGTGAAAGCAAGTCCAAGGAGAATGATGGGAAATCAATCTGGGAAATATCACTGGGGATTAAAAATAAAGTAAAATGTTTTCTCTTTTTTTGTATGCTTAATAAACGATCTCTGGCAGCAATTTGAAGATGGCAGTTTCATGAATGTTTTCAGAATTAACATTATTAGAATAAATATAGAGCTTTCTTAGGGCATTGTTTGCTTTGAAATAGCATACCAAATTTTCTGTTTTCTTTCATTTTTTTTAAATTTAGTATGACTCTAACCTTATCTTCTATTATAAGTGTTAAAGATAATTTCTTTAAGTTTTCTGAGAATAGAGACATCACTGGACTATTTTCTCCTCTTCTTTTCCTCTCTTCCCTGCCCCTCTTTTTTCCCTCTTGCTCTTTTTCTTTCTTTATTCTCTATACTTTAGTCTATCAAAAAGCAGGCAAGATATTCCTTTGTTTAGTGGCACCAAATACACTGACATAATGTCTGTCACATAATAAAAATTAATATGTGCTTGCAGCTCAGTAAGTTATTGTATTATCACAGGATTACTCCTAGATATAAGCACTGTCTTTTTTTTCCTTGTCCAGGGTTTCCTTCACATTTTGTCTGCCTTGTCTTTTATTATATCCTCAAAATCTGGTACATGTATGCACTCAATAAGTATCTGTGGGGTGGATGAATAACTTGCTTTGGGTAATTCGGTTAACTAACAATTATTTGTTGAGCATTTACTATATGCCAGGTACTCTGTACCCTGGGGATACAGTGGTGAATCTGAAACATTCCTTTCCTCTGAAGCTTACATTCTAATGAGAGAGACAAACAGTAACAAAATAAATAAAGTAGAGAACTAACCAGAATAATTATACATTGTGATAACAGATATAAAGTAAGTAAAGGGGTGTTGTAGTAGAGACTGCAAGAATGGATATCTGCTTTGGAAAGGGTGGTTGTAAAAGTAACTTCCAAAATGATGCACAAAGGAAGATAAGTAGAGGTTCCCATGCCAAGGGCCAGAGAAGAGTTTTACAAGTGATAAATAAGCTTGGTGAGTTCTCAGAAGTGGCAGTGTAACTTGAAGCCTAGCAGATGTGAGGGACACGGGGGAGGGCCAGGTCGTGCAGGGCCTCACAAGCCTGTTGGAGTGCAAGTATTAATTCCAGTGAGACAAAAAGAAACCACTGGAGGGATTTAAGCAGAGGAATGACACTGTGGAAGGATCACTCTGACTGCTGGGTGGAGAAGGGATTGGCAATGGGCAGTAGGAGCAAGTCAGGTCGTTTACTGTTTTGAGTGCATAGTTAAGCCTAAGAGACATTTGAAAAGTGAAAATCTTTAACCCCCTGCCAGTTTCCATTGGATTGTTTGAATGTCTGTACCAACCAGATGAGAGCAAATAGCCAGGGCTTACAACATTCAGAAAACAAAGATCATGGCATCTGGCCCCATCACTTCATGGGAAATAGATGGGAAACAGTGGAAACAGTGTCAGACTTTATTTTGGGGGGCTCCAAAATCACTGCAGATGGTAATTGCAGCCATGAAATTAAAAGACGCTTACTCCTTGGAAGAAAAGTTATGACCAACCTAGATAGCATATTCAAAAGCAGAGATATTACTTTGCCAATTAAGGTCCGTCTAGTCAAGGCTATGGTTTTTCCAGTAGTCATGTATGGGTGTGAAAGTTGGACTGTGAAGAAGGCTGAGTGCTGAAGAATTGATGCTTTTGAACTGTGGTGTTGGAGAAGACTCTTAAGAGTCCCTTGGACTGCAAGGAGATCCAACCAGTCCATTCTGAAGGAGATCAGCCCTGGGTGTTCTTTGGAAGGAATGATGCTAAAGCTGAAACTTCAGTACTTTGGCCACCTCATATGAAGAGCTGACTCATTGGAAAAGACTCTGATGCTGGGAGGGATTGGGGGCAGGAGGAGAAGGGGACGACAGAGGATGAGATGGCTGGATGGCATCACTGGCTGGATGGCATCTCTGACTCAATGGACGTGAATCTGAGTGAACTCCGGGAGTTGGTGATGGACAGGGAGGCCTGGCTTGCTGCGATTCATGGGGTCGCAAAGAGTCGGACACGACTGAGCAACTGAAATAACTAACTAACTAACTAACTCCATGTTGAGCCAGAGGAAGATGGGAGAGCCAGGGTAAAAAGACATCCTTAAGAACAAGTGACCTTTCAGAGGCTTTGACATTACTGTCTAAACCTGCCTCGAGATTTTGACTTCATAGGCAAGCTGTTATCCTGCCCCTTTCCTGTCTCTGTTTTGGTTCTTTGTCTTCCCCTCTATGATCATGTGACAGCAGATATTCCTTAAGGTTCGTAGATGAACTTGGCTTTCCTCTCTCCACTTTCCCCAGTTAACTGTCTCTCAACTGAGCAAATTTGCTCTTGGAGCTCTGGTTGGAAGCACCAATAGAATTCTAAATAGAGGTATCCTTAAGCAATTGGAGATGTGAAAGTCCTTCCAGAAAAAGAAGCTGGGCTCAGGAAAAAAAAACCTTAAAATAGAGATATTTGATGAGACCCATAGAGATTCTAATTAAGTAGGGCTAGGCGGTGCCTGGGAATCTACCACACAGCAAGGTCCCAAACCTCTGCCTTGGAAAGACAGCAACCAACAGGCCACAAGATGTGCTCTCCAGAGGCCAGAGCCCAGCTTGCTCAGGGTGCTAGGGTGGGCTTTGCAAATTCAGGCACTCTCCCCACACTACCCCTCCTTCCCCTCCTCTCCCCACAGCAGAGCCATTTGCCATGGTTGCACTGGGACCATTGTGGAAAGTGTGAGACTTATAAGCTATGTAGCTTCAGAAGAGGAGGAAAAAAGATATGAAAAGCCAGAACTGGCTCTAGAAAAAAATCGGCAGAATTTCTGAATTTGGAGCAGGAAAGGAGTTGTTGACTAGGAAATAATTCATCCTTAATACAAATCTAATTAATTATGTATTGCTTTGTCCTCCACACTCAGCTGAGGATGCTCCCTTAGGAGAAGAGGCTCCACTGGAAGGAAGAGAAGTAGTTCCTCAAGATCCTAGATGCTTGGGGTAGAGAAGGTCTGGCCAGCTTGGTCACAGGCACACTGGGGCTGGAGAGAGGGGTCTCCTCGGGGCATGGCACAGGAACAGTGCCAGAGAAAAGTGTGGCTGTTTTTAAAATTCTGTGTAAAGAGAGCTCTCAACTCTTATGCTTCCAGGCTATAAGGTCTCTTAGGCCAAGGCCAGAACTCAACCTGGAAACATGAATTTGTGACACCACTTCAAAAGTATTACAGATTAAATAGGGTTTTGTGGGCTGGCCTGCAGGCCTAATTCCTTCTTTTTGGAAAACTGCTGCTATAGTAAAATGTGTTGGGAATTTCCTGTAACCAACTTACAAATACGTTTTAGAAGAACATATGTGTTTAAACTTGAAGGCTGCCCACGTATAACACTGAGAAATTCATTTACGAGTAATGTGTGGCCTACAGTGGTACCACTGAGACATGCAGCTGTTTATAACAGCTCACACCGTACACCTTCATCCCCAGGAGCTGTGTAGGCCCTATCTTGGTAAATTCCAAGAAAAAAATATAGAAAAATATTATAAAAAAATATTGTGATTTATTTGCCAATAACATGACAAGATTAGTGAAGAATGTTGTTGGAGGAAAAGCTTCATTGTGTCCAAAGTTAGATGTAACTGACTTGCATGTAAATGATTTTGTGAAATAAATAATATCTGTCTGTATCTCAAGCTATCTAGCTCTTTACCTACTTTAACTGAAATTTACCTAATTGCTCCCTGTCCCCCCAAAGCATATATTTGAGGCTGTAGGGAAGGATTTTATTTCCCCTCTCACACACACATTAACTTCTTTCACAATTTCTTCATCCTCTTCTCTTTCTCTTTTATAATTGAGAGCTATAGACCCTCACCTCAGAAAAATAGACATAAAGCCTGGCAAATTATTTCAGGAGATTCATGGAGTTTCCTGTTCTATGTATGACATGACCCCTTGATTAAACATATCTGCTTCTCCAGGCTCTCTCTTCCCCTATTCCTTCTTTTCTTTCTTCTCTCCTCCCCCATTTCTCCCTCTCAAGCTCTCTCACCAGCCCCAAGTTTCACAGTCGTGGGGAGCCCTCTGAATGCTTCTGTGGACATGATTTTGTTTTCACACAGCCCCAAGCAAGATGCATCGTTGTGTGGTACTCATTAGAAGGAATCAGGAATCTGAAGACCAGCCTGAACTCTGCTCTCCTTACCACTTGCCACAGAGGAAAGAGCTTATTTTCCTTGTATAACTGTGCCATTCCCTCTTCACCAAGCCCTGTGTCCGTATGTCTGGTCTCACTCAGAAGGAGCTTTTCTTCTAATTCACCAACCCAGAGGGAAAGCCATTTTCAAATTTGCACAAAGACTCTGGCCAGCAGAGTTGCGGCCCTCTCTTTTGAAGCAGGTATTATTTTCCACATTTTTCTCTTGAGGAAACTGAGGCTAAGCAAGGCTAAGTGTCTTGCTCAGGTTAACATAATTAGCAAAGACAGAGTCAAACTCTGTTGTATCTAGCTTTTAACCTGTGTTCCCCCCACTACTGTTTATACAGTTCTCTTACCGTTTGTCCTGAAGGGATCCATTCTGTCAGCTTCTCTTTCTCAATCATGTAACACTGAATCTTCAGGGAACTTCCAGCCCTGCAGAAAGCAGAAAATCCAAGAGTACCCCCTCTCCCCTTCCCCTTGCTTTCTTACCCTACCTCTCCACTCTTCCAGGATTCTTTCGTTCATTTAATAAATATAACATGGTGACTTTTGCCTTTCTTTCTGTAGTGCCTTGGCAAAATCAGAAGTAGAACTATATCTTCAAAACAAAAGTAGAATAAAAACATTTCACAACACATTTCTTCTTCTATAAGAAGATAAAATTGGTGTTTAGTTACTTTTTTGAGGCTTGTTATACTTTCATGAAGGCTAGAAGCGATAACAATATAAAAAAATATGTGGAAGCAAGGTTTCAAGGGTTCTGTTACCTCGTGGTAGTGTGACTTAGTATTGAATACAAAAAGAATGGACTTTTAAGTTAAGAAAACATAAATTTAAATCCCAACTTGACCAGTCAAGTTTGGACAACTAGCTTAACCATTTTAAGGGTCATTGTCATTTTCTGTAAAATGGGCATATTAATAACAGCTAACTTCTTGTAAAAATTAAAGCATCTAGTATCATGCCTAGTAGGTTGTAGGTGCCCAGAAAGTATTTCTTCTCTTTCATCTTCCCTTAGGTTGTTAATCTCTTAAAGCATCATATCTTATTAATTTTTATACCCTGCACTGGTGATTCAGATATTCAATAAATATCTGTTGAGTTCAGTATTATCTGCTTTACTCTTAAAGTTGTAAAGATTAGTCCATGGAGTGGTTTATTTTGGATGCACTTCTGTTAGTTTAAAGCATTATGAAATGAAGTGTTCTAGTAATATCATTCTAAAATAACAAATCTTATCTGATATTTTCCCCAAGACTTACCTCTTTCTCTGATTTCCTGTCTATCAATAGCTTTCAGAACAAGAGACTTGCCAAACTTCTTATGATATCACAGACACTGCTTTTAACAGAGGCAGGATTTGTGCAAAATCAAAATTATCTCTATGATTGACAATGTGAAGACATCGCTAAAAGAACAACTTGTGAAACAGAATTTAAAGCTGTCATTTGGCATTATGGTTTGACATTTGTTTGCAGTTGTGTTTTTAACTACAATTAAGGGAATCTAGCTTTTTCCATGTATGTATGAAATTAGATTCTCATTTTCTTTTTAGTCTAAGAATTTAAAAGTTAAAGGTTTTTTTTAAAATAAATACTCAATTGTGAGTAGATCCTAATTTTCCTATTAGGTGAACTCCAAATGTTGTTTTTGAAATGTATTGATAAAATTACAGGGAAGAGAGCCCTAAGCTGGTATAAGCTTGAATCAGCTCTGCCTCTTGTGAATCATGTCACTTTAGGTAGTCATTTACCACTCATGATCTTCTAAAAATTAGGGAATTGTATTAATGTATCAGCAAATGGCAAGAAAGAATGACTATATCCCTAAAGCCTGAAACAGTGCCTGATACATAGTGGGTACTCAATAAATATTTGCTGGTTGGATGTATGGATGGATGGGAATGAATTTAATCCCAGCCAAACCATTGATCACAGAATTTAAAACTTGGGAGCTCTCATTGTCTGCTAGTGAGTCAGCTTCTGACTTGCCAAGTATCAATTCAAACTCCTGGCTTTTAGGGATGATCTTCTTTATTGGATTCTTAGTAAAATCCAAATATAGGACCTGAATCTGTGTTGTTTCTTATTCTAAAGCGTCAATATCTCTAGAACTGGTTCTAAAGAGGAAATTGGATATCTGTATGATATTCAAAAATAGTTACACATTTTCAGCTTTTTAATATATGAATATACCTCTAACAATATTTTATTTCTTAAAATCCTCTAGGTTTCTCCCAGAAAGTCTCACTAGAGTAAAAGTCAAAACTTCATAGTTTCTTTCAAGACAAAGAGTGGTTTTTCTTTTTCAGTGTCTTAAGATGATTTTATATTCCTGAATAATGTGCAAGCTCTTTCTTGAGTGTACTATCTAAGTGTGTTTTTATTTTTAGTATCAAGATTATCTTTTTCATACATATAATCATCTCTGTATACATTACTCAGTGCCCAGCCCATGATAATCAAGGACAGCGTGTTTGCAACATCATGTATAATCATTCTTTCTGTCTTGTCTCATTAGAGAATTGCACTGAAGAGTCAAGAACAGAGACTCAGCAGGAATCAAAGAGATATGAAAGTCCTAATTTCTGTAGCTATAATATCAAGCAAAATTATCATCCCACACAAGTTCATAAATTTTCTAACAGTTCTCAAAACATCTTATATTTTGTGGAAATGTCATAGAAAATATCACAACTCTTTGTCAATTTCATGAATGATTATCACTTCATTAACATTGTTTGAACCTTGGCTTACTATATTTTAACTTCTATAATCTACTAGCCTTTCACAGTTTGTATTCTAAACAGATAGATACACATATAACCCATTGTACTGGGTCCATTGGAGGAATGTATGTGAAATGGATTCTACTTTTGTTGATATCAAAATTATAACTGTCTCCAAGAGACTAAAATTCAAGCACCTCAAATATTCAATACCATCCATTTTATAGTAAAGGTAACTTCTAATGTACTCATAGGCACCCAACTGAAAATGTTCACTGGAATTTTCTAATCAATAAAACCTCTTTTCCAATAGGAAACCTGGCTTAAGTAAAAAGTTGTTTTACTCAATATTAATCTTCAGAACAGAGCTTCAGTATAATTTACATTTTAACATTTAATATGTCTTTTAATCTTTAATAAAGAATCTGAATTAGAAAAAAAGAAAGAAAATGAATCAAATTGCCAGGATTCTGTTTCCTTTCCACTTCTAACAAGCACATAGCCAGTCATATCCATCCTATAGTACTGGTATTTTGAAAGCCAAGTGAAGTATTACTTTATTTCCATTGACTGCTGTTCCTTATTTTGTCAAGTTTACTATTATAAGATTCTAATCTTATACCTGAAAGTTGTATAATAACACTTGAAAATAAACCAGCATAGTTTTCTATTGCTGCTGTAGCAATTACCACAAACTTCAAACAATACAAATATATACAGTTCTGGGGGTCAGAAGTCCAAATGAATGTTAAGGGGCTAAAATCAAGATGTCAGCAGGGCTGGCTCTTTCTGGAGACTCCAAGGGGAGAACCCATTCCTTTTTCCTTCCAGCTTTTACAAGCTGCTGGCATTCCTTGGATCCTGGTCTCACGAATCTAATCTGTGTTTCCAGTGTCATATCACCACCTTCCCTTACCCTCCACATTAACCTTCTTGCCTCTTTCTCATAAAGACCTTGATAATTATACTTAGGGTACACCCAAATAAACTAGGATAATCTCCTCATCTGAAGATCCTTAATATAATCACATCTGCAAAGTACCTTATGCCATATTTACAGACTCTGGATTAGAATATGAATATCTTTGAAGGCAATTATTTAGCCCACCACAACTGTGACGAGTTAAAGATAGCTATTATCAACTCTAGAGCAACCATTAGATAAAGCTAAACAGAGAGTTATAACTAATATGGCAACAAAGCAGATGCAAGTGAATCATAAGCCATATGTTGTTGTTGATCAGTCTTTAAAACTCTTTGCAACCCATGGACTGCAGCACACCAGGCTTCCTTGTCTTTCACTGTCTCCCAGAGTTTGCTCAGATTCATGTCCATTGAGTCAATGATGCTATCCAAAGAAGGCAAAGAAGGCAAAGCAAACAACAGATAGGACAAATAGGCAAGATAATGGATTTAAATCCTACCCTGTCACAATTCAATTAAATGTAAATTGTCTAAGCTTTAAAAGACAGAGATTTTCAAATTGTATAAGAAAGTAAGATTCAGCCGTATAATGCCTACAGGAAATATATTTTAAAAGTAAAGACACAAAAAGCAAAAAATAAAAGAATAGGGACTTCCCTAGTGGTCCAGTGGTTAAGAATCCTCCTTGCAACATGAGGGATGTGGGTTCAATCCCTGGTCAGGGAACTAAGACACCACATGCCATGGAGCAACTAAGCCCATGCACCCCAACTGCTGAGCCCATGCACCCCAACTGCTGAGCCCATGCACCCCAACTGCTAAGCCCGTGCATCACAACTGGAGAGTCTGGGCACTGCAGCAAAAGATTCCCCATGATGCAACTAAGACCTGACACAGCCAAATAAATCAATAAGTTATATAAGATAAAAGAATGGGAAAAGATATACCATGCTGGCACTAATCAAGAGAAGCTAGAATGTGTTTATTAATATTAAGCAAGGTAGATTTTAGAACAGAGACTATTACCAGGAATAAATAAATTCATTTCATAATGATAAATGAACCAATTCATCAGAAGGACATGACAGTCCTAAATGTTTGTGCATCTAATATGAGAACTTCAAAGTACATTAAGTAAATACTTATAGAACTACAAGGAGAAGTAGACAAATTCAGTTATTTTTGAAAGGCCAATAGCTCTCAATAATAGATAAAACATACACAGCACAATTAGTCAGGCTATAGAAAACAAACTTTACAGTCAATCAAATTCACCTATTTTGTCCAACAAAAGCAGAGTACACCTTTTTTCTCCAACAGCATATAAAATATTCACCAAGAGAGACCATATAATTTAACTATAAAACAAAACCAAAGAAATTTTAAAAGACTCAAACCATACAAATTGCATTCCCTGGTATCAATTTAATTGACTTAGAAATAAATTACAGAAAAGTATCCGGAAAATCCCCCAAATATTTATGAATTATAAAACAATTCTAAATAAGATATGGGTCAAGGAAAATATCAAAAGGGAAATTATGAAGATTTTTTAACTAAATGGAAATGAAAACATCAAAATGTGTGGAACATCACTAAAGCGGAACATCACTAAAGCAAAACATCAGGGGGCAAATTTATGGCAATAGGCAATATATGTCTATGTGAAAAAAGAAAAAAGTCAGGTTCCACATTAAGAAGTTAGAAAAAGAAGAGCAAACAGAACCCAAGATAAACATAAGAAAGTAAATAATAAAGATCAGAGCAGAAGTCAGTGACATAGGAAACAAAAACAATGTAGGATATCAGTTTAAAAATCAGTTTCTTTAAGGAGGTCAATAACATTAATAAACCTCATGTCAGACTCACCAGGACAAAAGAGAAAAGACAAAAGTTTACCAATATCAGAAATGAGAGAAGTGACATTACATTCTTCAGATCCTAATACATTTATAGAGGAATATATTTTAAACAACCTTATGCCATTATTTTTTAAATTCAAAAATATTGCTAAAAAATTCTATCTATCACCTGAGCCTACAGTGAGTCTTGGTAGTAGCATCAAAAATCACTGATCATGGATCATCATAAATATAATAAACATGAAAATTTTGAAATATTGGCAAGAATTACCAAAATGTGACACAAAGTGAGCAAATGCTATTGGAAAAATGGCACCACAAAGCCATTTACTCAACTATGCCATTAACTTTGACTGCTCTGAAAAAATGGACACATTTTTTTGAAATACAAACTTCCAAAGCTCACTAAAATGAAATAGATAACCTGAATTTATAGTTTAAATTTTTCCCACAAAGTAAACTTTAGGCCCAGAAGTTTTTTCAAGCATTTAAGGAAGAAATAGTACTAATTCTATTTAAACTCTTCCACAAAATTAAGGAAGAAGGAATAGTTAACTTATTTCATGAGGCTAGTATTACCTTGATACCAAAATCTGACAAAAACATACAAGCAAATTAACAGACCAACATCTGCCATGAGCATAGATGCAAAAATTCTAAACAAAAATTTAGCAAATTGAATCTAGCAACATGAAAAGTGAAAGAAATCATGAATGTGTGGGGTTTATCTCAAGGATGCAAAATTGGTTTAACATTCAAAAATCAATTATTGTTATTCAAAAATTTCAAAAGAAAAACTATGATTATGTCAACAGAAGCAAAACAGTTGGCAAAATGCAATGTCTGTTCCTAAATTTTTAAAAAAAAACCTCAGAAAAGTAGGAATAGAGGCGAACTTCTTCAGATTGATACAAGGCATCTACGAAAACCTACAGATAACATCATCCTTAATAATGATAGACTGTATACTCTCCTCCTAAGATTAAGATCAAGAAAAAAACATCCACTGTCATCAGTTCTGCTCATTGTGCTCAAAGTTCTAGTCAGTACAGTCAGGCAAGAAAAAGTAATATCAGACTGGAAAGGAAGAAATTAAATTTTGTAGTCACAGATGATATGCCCACTAACATGAAAACTATAGAACCTACAAAAGAAGTTACTAGAACTAATAGATGAGCCTGACAAAAAGTTGCAAGGAAAAAAGCCAACATCCAAACCCCAAATTAATTTCTATATATTTTCACAGAACAATTGAAATTAAAAAGCTGTATGTACAAAAAAATTTCAAAACACATGAAATACTTAGTGATGAATCTGACAAATAATGTGCCAGACTGTATATTAAAAACTACAAATCATTGCTGAGATAAATTAAGAGGATCTAAATAAATGGAGAGAACAGAAGTCTCAATGTTGTTAACATTTATGGATTTATAGATTCAAAGCAATCACATTCAAACTCACAGCAAACTTCATGTAGAGATTAACAAGATAATTCTGAAATTCATATAGAAATGCAAAGGACCTAGAAAAACAAAAAGAATATTGAAAACACTTTGAGCCAAAAGATTAAAGTCACTACCTGACTTCAAGATTTATTATAAAACTATAAATAATCAAGGCAATGTGGAATTAGTCTCAAGATAGACAAATAGGTCAATGGAGCAGAATTAAGAATACAGAAATAGGCACAAATGTATAGTTAACTGATTTTCTACATGGGTGCCAAAGCAAGTCATTAGAGAACATACAGTTTTTGTGACCATTGGTGGAACAAATGTATACCCATATGCAAAAAAAAATGAACTTTGATTCATAGTGTGAAATATATATAGAGAGATATTAATTCAAAATAGATCATAGATCTAAATATAGAACATAAAATTATAAAACTTCTAGGAGAAAACATGAGCCATATCTTTGTGACCTTGAATTAGGCAAAGATTTCTTAAGATTCAAACCCAAAAGCAAAAAAACAAACAAACCAAAAGCACAATCCATAAAGAAAAAAAACTTGATAAGTTGGACTTCATCAAAGTTAAAACTTCTGTTCTTTAAAAGGCATTGTTTAGAGAATATAGACAAGCCATCATCATAGATTTGTATAATACATTGATATATGTCATAAAGGACTTGTTTTCAGAATATGTAGACTTATTTTCAGAATAAGTTCAGTAAAGAACTTTAGAAACTCAGGTGACCATAAACAACAAATAAAAAAAGAGCAGAAGATTTGAACAGATACTTCACCAAAATATACAGATGGCCCATAAACACATAAAAAAAGATACTCTACATTATTAGGCATTAGGGAAATGCAGAATAAAACCATAATGAGATACAACCACACACTTCTGTTTTAAAATATTTTTTATTTTTCTTTTTTGCCCACACCTCTTGGCATGTGGGATCTTAGCTCCCAGACCAGGATTGAACCCATGCCTCCTGCTGTGGAAGCATGGGGGCTTAACCCTGGACCTATAGGGAAGTCCCGTGACCACACACTTTTAGAACAGCTAAAATTAAAAAGCCTGAACATTACCAATTGTTGGTAAAATGTGGAAAGACTGGACCTCTCATATTCTGCTGGCTGGAATGTAAAACAGTACAACTCTTTGGAAAACAGTATGAAAGTTTCTTAAAAAGTTTAATATACACTTACTGACCTTGCTACCTAGCTATTTCACACCTAGCTATTTACCCAAGAGAAATAAAGGGAAATATCCATGCAAATACTTGTACACAGATATTAATAGCTATGTTTCTAAGAGCCAAAACCTGTGAAACAACCTAAATGTCCATCAACAGATGAATGGATAAACAAATTATCCAGTTGATGAAATATTACTCAGCAAAAAAGATAATGAACTATTACTTCATGGTACAACATGGACAGATTGAAAAGGAATTATGCCAAGTAAAAGATACCAAACAAGAAAGAATATACTGTATGATATATGGAGAATTTTTATAGAATTCTGAAAATACAAACCAATGTATAGACAGAAAGCTAACTCTTGATTTCTGAGGGCAAGAAGGCAGGAGTGAAGGATTTAAAAAGGGTATGGTGAAACTTTGGGGGATAATAGAAATGTCCTTATTTTGATTTTACACACATTATTTTGGTTTTGCACACATATGTTTATATATACCTTTAAAACTCATCCCTCTAGTATATGCTTTTAAAATGTATTTGATTGTTTTCAGCTATATCAAAACAAATCTGTTTTTATTATTATTATTATTCTCTCAAAACCATTTCTCCTCCAAATCTATGGGTAGGAAATAGGTGAAAAAAGCTCTCTCTCAATGGGGCAAAATCTCTTAATGCCCCCTTCTGATGTGGTAAGACTGTATAATGAAAAAAAAAAAAGTATATCTCAGATAGGAAAGCCAGGAGCTGTGGTGAAAAATGGACTGAGAAATTACTCCCAGGTGAAAGAACCACAGTCTAAGCAAGGATTTTTCTTCACCTTCAGAGTAGAAATCCTCACAGTTCCTTCCAGTAGGATTTCAGAGTTGTGATGGACTCCACAGGGTGCCTGTTGGTTTACTGTGCACCTCCTAATGAGAGGACTATACTGTCCACACCTGATTCACATCAAACATGTGCATTTGATTTGTTCTTGCCATTGAAATATGAGAGAAGTGACATGTACTGATTTCTGAGCAGAAGCTTTAACAGATCCTATGTTTGGGCAATTTTTCTCTTCTGTCTGCCACAAAAACAGCATTCCCAGGTAGGAGCTGCTCCTTGGGCTACATCCTAGAACAAAATATGAGGAGCAGAGCAGCAGATGACATACGAGCAAAAAAATAAACTTTGACATTGTAAGCCTCTGAGATTACAGACATGTTGAGTTTTGGATGATTCTGAAATTAAAAGAGCAATCAGGTGGAGAGTTGGAAACATGAGTCAGATACTAACAGAACAGATGTGCAGTGGAGATAAAATCTGGGAGTTGTCAGCAACTATATTGCATTTTAACCATAGGCATGGATAAGATCAGTTAGAGAAACGGGGGAGAGAGAGAGAAAAAGAGGCCCCAGAATGAAGTGCTGAGGAACATGAACATGTAATTGACAGGCAGATAAAGATGAGTCTGCAAAGGAGACAGGAATGGCCAAATATTTGGAAGAAAGCCACAAACGAGGTTTTAGTGTAATCCTACTTTTGCTGTCCTCATTCTTTTGTTCCTTCTGCTTCACTTCCTCTTCTCTAGCCTAGAGACTGCTGAGCAAGCATCAGAACCTGCTAGATCTGCCTCACATTTTAAAAGATAAATCTTCCTTTTATATTGCTGGATTTTGAGCACCATCTGGACAGGGACCCTGTCCTCATGCACCTCTTTCTCTCCAGGGCTTGATGACACTGTCCTGTCCATAGTGTGCCTAGTGGGCAGGAAAGTCCACCCTGCTGCTCACTTGCCAATTTCTTCTCCTTGATCTTTCACTTTAATATTCTTTTCTCCAAACACCCATACTACTATTGCTCAGGCTAGTTATTTTTATAAATATTGAGTAGATACATAAAAAATGTAGATAGGTTTAAAGTGTGATGCTGGATCATCGGAAAAGCAAGAGAGTTCCAGAAAAACATCTATTTCTGTTTTATTGACTATGCCAAAGCCTTTGACTGTGTGGATCACAATAAACTGTGGAAAATTCTGAAAGAGATGGGAATAACAGACCACCTGACCTGCCTCTTGAGAAACCTATATGCAGGTCAGGAAGCAACAGTTAGACCTGGACATGGAACAACAGACTGGTTCCAAATAGGAAAAGGAGTACGTCAAGGCTATATATTGTCACCCTGATTATTTAACTAACATGCAGAGTACATTATGAGAAATGCTGGACTGGAGGAAGCACAAGCTGGAATCGAGATTGCCGGGAGAAATATCAATAACCTCAGATATGCAGATGACACCACCCTTATGGCAGAGAGTGAAGAGGAACTAAAAGCCTCCTGATGAAAGTGAAAGAGGAGAGTGAAAAAGTTGGCTTAAAGCTCAACATTCAGAAAACTAAGATCATGGCATCTGGTCCTATCACTTCATGGCAAATAGATGGGGAAATAGGAAAAAGTGTCAGACTTTAATTTTTTGGGCGCCAAAATCACTGCGGATGGTGATTGCAGCCATGAAATTAAAAGACACTCCTTGGAAGGAAAGTTATGAATAACCTAAATAGCATATTCAAAAGCAGAGATATTACTTTGCCGACTAAGGTCCATCTAGTCAAGGCTATGGTTTTTCCAGTAGTCATGTATGGATGTGAGAGTTGGATTGTGAAGAATGCTGAGTGCTGAAGAATTGATGCTTTTGAACTGTGGTGTTGGAGAAGACTCTTGAGAGTCCCTTGGACTGTAAGGAGATCCAACCAGTCTATCCTAAAAGAGACCAGTCCTGGGTGTTCATTGGAAGGATTGATGCTAAAGCTGAAACTCCAGTACTTTGGCCACCTCATGCGAAGAGTTGACTCATTGGAAAAGACCCTGATGCTGGGAGGGATTGGGGGCAAGAGGAGAAGGGGACAACAGAGGATGAGATGGTTAGATGGCATCACCGACTCGATGGACATGAGTTTGGGTGAACTCCGGGAGCTGGTGATGGACAGAGAGGCCTGGCGTGCTGCCATTCATGGGGTCACAAAGAGTCGGACACGACAGAGTGACTGAACTATACTGAACTGAAAGTGTGAAGAACTACAATACAATGAACACTCAGTTTAGGAAAAAGAAGCTTACCATTAGCATTGAAGTCCCTTGGTACTTCACCCTAATTCCACCACATGGCATCCTTGAAGAGAAGGGTAATTCCTCACACTGATTAAAGGCATCCACAAAATACTACAGAAAACACCCATTGTTCCTTTGCTTCACTCTATAATTTTACTGAGGCTTCCCAGGTGGCAGTAGCAATAAAGAATCAGCCTGCCAATTTGGGGATGCAGGAGACACGGGTTCAATCCCTGGGTCTTGGAAGATCCTCTGGAGAACAAAATTGCAACCCACTCCAGTATTCTTGCCTAGAAAACTCCATTAACAAGAACCCTGGTGTGCTATAATCCATGGAGTTGCAAAGTCGGACACAACTGAGCACGCGTGCACATAATTTAACTGAGTATGTTTGTATTCCAAACAAAAAGATTTTGCATCTATTTTGTCTCCATGGAACTAAAATTATACTATATGCATTACTCAGTGATTCACTCTTTATGCTCAAGATTATGTCCCTGGGAATTTTGTCCATGATGTTACATGTAGCTGAAAATCATTCATTTCTTCATCTGCATTATGTTCTAAAGTATACCACAATTTGCTTATCTTTTCTGCTTTAGCTATATTTCATAACTTTTGATGTATAGAAATGTCATTATTATTCAATTCTAAGTATTTTAAATGTCAATTATGATTTTTCATTTGACCCGAGTTAATCAGAAACACATTTTTTTTAATTTCCAAATACATGGAGATATTTATCTTTTCTTACTGATATTTCTTTGTATTCAGAGAATATAGATTATCACAGTGCTGTTCAGTAGAGGTATAATGTGAGCCACATATGTAATTTTTACAAATTTAATTGCCACATTAAAAGAGTAAAGATAAACAGGTAAAATTTATCTTAATATATTTTAGTTAACCCAGTATATCCAAACTATTATTTAAATATCTAATCATCTATTAAAATTATCAGACATTTTAGATTTTTTTGAGTTTTCAAATCTGCTGTGTATTTTACATTTATAGCACATTCTAATTTGGACAAGTTATACTTTAATTGCTTGGAAGCTCCATGTGACTGCTGCTGCTGCTGCTATGTCGCTTCAGTCATGTCTGACTCTGTGTGACCCCATAGACGGCAGCCCACCAGGCTCTTCCGTCCATGGGATTTTCCAGGCAAGAGTACTGGAGTAGGGTGCCATTGCCTTCACCGACATATGACTAGTGGCTACCATTTTGGAATATACAGGTTTATAGTCTTTAAAATTTGTTGAAATTTATGTTCTGGCCTAGTATGTGGTCAATTCCATGTAAACTGAAAAATATTTGTATATTTTCCCACTAATTGGGTATCGTAAATCAGTATCCCTGAAATTAATCTTATTTGCATTAAGTCCTCTGTAATTTTTACTGAATTAATTGTCTGGCTGACCATAGGTTGCTACAATACATATTACAGGAGAACCATTCACATAACAGCCTAGAGTTATGCAGTGTACACTTTCATGCCTTATACAGTGGTCCCAGATTGCCTTACTATAACTAAGGAAGCTGTGTTTAATTCTACCGCTATGGTGTGGGTTTGACAGTGTTTCCTTTAAGTTCCAAAAAGTTTTGCTTTATATATTTTGAGGGTATTTTAATAGGTGCTATAAGTTTAAAATATTCATAGTGAATTATCCTGTTAGTATTATCAGCCCAGAGTAATGAACTTTTGTCTTAAAGTCTATTTTGTCTGATATTAATATAGTTGCATACTTCTTTTTCTTTAATATGTCCCTGTTAGAAATCTTTTCATGTCCTTATGTTTTAGGAATGTCTTTTACAAAGAGTCTATTGCTAGAGTTTGTATTTATCAAGCCTGTTTCTGTCTTTTAACTCATGTGTTTAGTTTATTTGCCATTATTATGATTGTTACTCTAAGCTTTCTATTTCTCCCTCCTTTTCTATACTCTTTCTCCTTTGGGGCCTTGGACAGGGGCAGTATTGTTAGAGTTTCTTTTATATTCTTAGTGCATCTTCTTCTAGTGGCATATTTTATTCTTTTAGTGGTTATTTTTGAGATTTTTGCCATGAAAACTTAATGAAGTCCAAAATTAATATATCCTGAATAATGCAAACTTCTCTTGAATATCTCAAACTTCTCTTGAATATCTCAAACTTCTCTTGAATAATACTTGAGCTCTGATCGTTGCCATCCTGACATACATTCTACATTTTTGTTTAGTGTTCTAGTTCTGATCTTTTGATAGCCCCACTAATTATATGCAGTCAAAACTAATTTTTTATACAGGTGATATTTATTTAGAAGGACCTACATATAGAGTCTTTACAGAATTTTCAAGGTCCAGCACAATATGAAAATGTGGAGCCTCTTCAAAAAAAGACAAAGAAGCTTTTCCTTTCCATAACATCTCTTTCTCAACTGGTCATGGTCTTTTTTGTTTATTTGCCGTTGAATCTTGTGCTCCCTTGGGCACAGAGAAATCCCAGCATGGATGCAGGCTCTCACAGGCACCAGGGACCTGCCGCAGACTTAGTAAATGGGACACAGTTAGCAGACCCAACCCTCCCCTGCCTGTGCCCAGGCCTGCATTCTCACTAGAAACAGAGGATGGCAGGAGGTGGGACTATGTGTAAGCCAAGATTCCAAGCCCCTAGTACATGCCTGACTGTCCTATCAGACCTCACTTACAAAGCACAGATACAAAGATAAAGTTAACTCCTCAATGGTGACCACAGAGCATTAAACCTGAAGTGCAGTCTCCTTCAGCGTATAGGCCCTATGCAACTATCCTGATGACACACCCAAGAAGCCCTCCCTGCCTGTATGTTTGCCAGTTCCTTTGCTCAGCATTTTTTCTTGATCATCTGACTTTCCTTCTGAGATCATATTCCTTCCTGCAAAGCGTATTTTTTAGCAGCCCTTTAACTGTCAGTAAACACAAGATTTTATTTTTCTGCGCATATTTTATTTCAGCCTCTTTCTGAAAGATAAGTTTTGCTGGGTACCCTACTTCAGGTTGATGGTTATCTTCTCATGGGGTTTTTAATGTTGTTGTCTTTGGCCTTCCTTGTTTTTACTGGAGAGTAAGCTTTCAATGTATGGATGTGAGAGTTGGACTGTGAAGAAGGGTGAGCACCAAAGAATCGATGCTTTTGAACTATGGTGTTGGAGAAGACTCTTGAGAGTCCCTTGGACTGCAAGGAGATCCAACCAGTCCATTCTGAAGGAGATCAGCCCTGGGACTTCTTTGGAAGGAATGATGCTAAAGCTGAAACTCCAGTACTTTGGCCACCTCATGTGAAGAGTTGACTCATTGGGAAAGACTCTGATGCTGGGAGGGATTGGGGGTAGGAGGAGAAGGGGACGACCGAGGATGAGATGGCTGGATGGCATCACTGACTCGATGGACGTGAGTCTGAGTGAACTCCCGGAGTTGGTGATGGACAGCAAGGCCTGGCATGCTGCGATTCATGGGATCGCAAAGAGTCGGACACGACTGAGCGACTGAACTGAACTGAAGCTTTCAATATGTTTGAGTTCCTTTGAAGATAATGTTTTGTTTCCTCTCCATCTTCTTTTGAGGTCTCTTTAACTTCAGTATTCTTCATTTTCACTATCAGGTCCCAGATATGAGATTTGGTTTTATTTATCTTGCTTGGAATCCTTTGGGCTCCCTAGATTTGTTGTAATGTCCTTCCTCTCCCTTTCTCTTTCTTTTGCTTCTGAAATGAAAAATAGATAAATACTAGATCTTTTCACTCTGTCCTCCATATGTCAAGCTCTTTTTTATTTTACATATTTTTTACTTCCTGTACTCAGTTCAGTTCAGTCACTTAGTCATGTCTGACTCTTTGTGACCCTGTGGACTGCAGCACACCAGGCTTCCCTGTCCATCACCAGCTCCTGGAGCTTGCTCAAACTTATGTCCATCGAGTTGGTGATGTCATCCAACCATCTCATCCTCTGTCATCCCCTTCTCCTCCTGCCTTCAATCTTTCCCAGCATCAGGGTCTTTTCCAATGAGTCAATTCTTCACATCAAGTGGCCAGAGTACTGGAGTTTCAGCTTCAGCATCAGTCCTTCCAATCAATATTCAGGACTGATTTCCTTTAGGATGGACTGGTTGGATCTCCTTGCAGTCCAAGGGACTCTCAAGAGTCTTCTCAAACACTTCAGTTCAAAAGCATCAATTCTTCAGTGCTCAGCTTTCTTCACAATCCAACTCTCACATCCATACATGACTACTGGATAAACCATAGCTTTGACTAGACAGACCTATGTTGGCAAAGTAATGTCTCTGCTTTTTAATATGCTGTTTAGGTTGGTCATAACTTTTCTTCCAAGGAGAAAGTGTACTTTTAATTTCATGGCTCCAGTCACCATCTGCAGTGATTTTGGAGCACCCAAAAATAAAGTCTCTCACTGTTTCCATTGTTTCCACAACTATTTGCCATGAAGTGATGGGACCAGATGCCATAATCTTAGTTTTCTGAATGTTGAGTTTTAAGTTAGCTTTTTCACTATCCTCTTTTCACTTTCATCAAGACATCCTTCAGTTCCTCTTCACTTTCTGCCACAAGGGTGGTGTCATCTGCGTATCTGAGGTTATTGATATTTCTCCCAGCAATCTTGATTCCAGCTTGTGCTTCATCTAGCCCAGCATTTCACGTGATGTACTTCCTGTACTACACCCTGTATAATTTTTTGAATCTCCCTTTCAGCTTATTACTTCATTTTTTAACTGTGAGTAATCTGCTGTAGGATCATCTACTGTGTTTTCATCTCAATTATTATGTTTTATTTCTACAAATTCAATTGGTTCTTTTCAGATTTCATTAGTCATTTAAGTTAATCTTTCATTTCTTCTAACATACTAAATATCCTTATTTTATATTCTATATCTGAAAATACTTTAGAATTTGTGACTTTGATTATGCTGTCATTTGTATCTGCTCATTCTTCCTCTTACTGGCTTTTTAAAAACTAAATTTGTGAGTTTTAAAATTATGATCTCATGGGTCTTAAAATCTGTAGGAATTCTTTGAGTTTCAGATTTAAGTTGGTTTCTCCCCAAAATGTTGGTGTTTTTCCTACCAGGCATCTAGAGACAAGGTTATCCTAGCACAATTGTATGATATCTCCTCAATTTGAGGCTTTTGGGGACACTCAGGTAGTGTGAGTTCAGGATAAAAACCTGCATTAGTATTGGCTTGCGTTTACAAATTCTTGTGAGAGATTTGTATTTTCCCCTCCACTTAGCACCAAAATTCAAGCTAGAAATTTGGGTTTTGTTCCTTGACAGGAGATGTTTTTTGTATTTTGTACATACTGGGTGTGAATTTCATATTCTGACATACAGTATGACAGAAATGACATACTGCATGTGTTGCTCTTTGAGATACAATTTTATGCAGATAAGTTTCCTCTCAAGCTCTTCCTTTCTCTCCTGACTCCAGTGCCCTTCATGGCTGTGAAATTTAATGCTCAAGTACATCATGTTTGGAAAGTACCTTCAAGGTGAGAGTTAGCTTGAATTCTCAACTTATTGTTGGAGTTATTCCTTTCACTTCATTTTTTTTTTAATGAAGTTTGGAGTAATTTTGTATTTACAGAAAAGTTAACAAAGACAGTAAAAGGATTTGTTTCCTTGGTCCCATTTTTTATAACCATGGCACATCTGTAAAAACTAAGAAATTAATATGGGTATAATGCAATTAACTAACCTACAGACTTTATTCAAATTTCACTAGCTTTCCACTGATAACATTTTCCTGTTCTTTTTCTTGATTTGTGTGTCCTTCATCTTCCTTTTTGTCCTGGTCACTAATGAATTTTAAGACTTTTTTTTAATAAGTGAAAAAACACTTATTTTCAGTAGAAAAGTTGTCAAGGTACCTAGTCTGACACATTTCTAAAAAGAAGTCTAAGGAGTTTTATCCTTTTCAATCATCATCACTTGAATAATGTAATCCTGGTTATCAAGTCCAGCTGTCTTTGTGACCTCAAAATTTTCTAGCCTAGAAATGTAGGCACTATTTTTATTAAAAAATGTTTAATAATATTCTAAGAGTGAGGCAAGAATAGAGATCAAGCAATAGGTTGACAGTCTATCACAATACTCTAGGCGGGAAATGAAGTCAATAACCTTAACTGTTGGTAGTCATAAAGGAAGGGAGGAAATAGTTTGAGGTACACCAAGGAGCAGAATACATAGAACTTGTTACTGAATGGAAGGGCTTCCCTGGTGACTCAGATGATAAAGAGTCTGCCTGCAGTGCAAGAGACTGGGGTTCAATCCCTGGGTCAGGTAGATCCCTGGAGAAGGGAATGGCTAACCACTCCAGTATTCTTGCCTGGAGAATCCCATGGGCAGGGTAGCCTGGTGGGCTGTAGTCCATGGGGTTGCAAAGAGTCAGATGTGACTGAGCAGCTAACACACACACACATACACACTGAATGGATGCGGCAGAACAAGAAGGAAGAGTCAGAGATGACTCAGGGATTTCATGCTAAAGATTTTGATTGTTGAAGCTTTCAAAGTCCAAAAGAAAGGCAACATTGTGGGAGATGATGATGAATTTCTTTCTTGACATATGGAATCTTTAGTGTTGATGGCTCATCAGAGTGGAGATGTTTAACAGCAAGTTATAAATGAAAGTCACAAATCTGAGAAAGAGGATGATGATGAAAAACAAAGGGATTAGAAAGAGGAATAAGCAATGGAGAAGAATCACTTACACAGAAAATAAGAAGGGTTATGTGTGGATCACAATAAACTGTGGAAAATTCTGAAAGAGATGGGAATACCAGACCACCTGACCTGCCTCTTGAGAAATCTGTATGCAGGCCAGGAAGCAACAGTTAGAACTGGACATGGAACAACAGACTGGTTCCAAATAGGAAAAGGAGTACATCAAGGCTGTATATTGTCACCCTGCTTATTTAACTTCTATGCAGAGTACATCATGAGAAACGCTGGGCTGGAAGAAACACAAGCTGGAATCAAGATTGCCGGGAGAAATATCAATAACCTCAGATATGCAGATGACACCACCCTTATGGCAGAGAGTGAAGAGGAACTAAAAGCCTCCTGATGAAAGTGAAAGAGGAGAGTGGAAAAGTTGGCTTAAAGCTCAACATTCAGAAAACGAAGATCATGGCATCCGGTCCCATCACTTCATGGGAAATAGATGGGGAAACAGTGGAAACAGTGTCAGACTTTATGTTTTTGGGCTCCAAAACCACTGCAGATGGTGATTGCAGCCATGAAATTAAAAGACGCTTACTCCTTGGAGGAAAAGTTATGACCAACCTAGATAGTATATTCAAAAGCAGACATTACTTTGCCAACTAAGGTCCGTCTAGTCAAGGCTATGGTTTTTCCAGTAGTCATGTATGGATGTGAGAGTTGGACTGTGAAGAAGGCTGAATGCTGAAGACTTGATGCTTTTGAACTGTGGTGTTGGAGAAGACTCTTGAGAGTCCCTTGGACTGCAAGGAGATCCGACCAGTCCATTCTGGAGGAGATCAACCCTGGGATTTCTTTGGAAGGAATGATGCTAAAGCTGAAACTCCAGTACTTTGGCCACCTCATGCGAAGAGTTGACTCATTGGAAAAGACTTTGATGCTGGGAGGGATTGGGGTCAGGAGAAGAAGGAGACAACAGAGGATGAGATGGCTGGATGGCATCTCTGACTTGATGGACGTGAGTCTGAGTGAACTCCAGGAGTTGGTGATGGACAGGGAGGCCTGGCATGCTGCGATTCATGGGATCGCAAAGAGTCGGACATGACTGAGCAACTGAACTGAACTGAACTGATGGTGATTATAGGAGGGGGTGTGGGACTCCTTGACCAAAAGGCATGCTTTTACCACAATTTCTGGTATAATATTAAATACTGGGAGTGAGTAGCCTTTCCTTTCTCCAGGGGATCTTCCCAACCCAGGAATTGAACCCAGGTCTCCTGCATTGCAGGCAGATTCTTTACTAACTGAGCCACAGGGTGGCTGGATCATCAAAAAAACAAGAGAGTTCCACAAAAACATCTACTTTTGGTTTATTGACTATGCCAAAGACTTTGGCTACGTGGATCACAACAAACTGTGGAAAATTCTTAAAGAGATGGGAATACCAGAACACCTGACCTGCCCCCTGAGAAATCTGTATGCAGGTCAAGAAGCAACAGTTAGAAGGACTGATTTTGAAGCTGAAACTCCAATACTTTAGCCACCTGATGTGAAGTACTGAGTCATTAGAAAGGACCCTGATCCTGGGAAAGATTGAAGGCAGGAGGAGAAGGGGACGACAGAGGATGAGATGGTTAGATGGCATCACCAACGTGATGGTCATGAGTTTGGGCAAGCTCCGGGAGCTGGTGATGGACAGGGAAGCCTGGTGTGCTGCAGTCCATGGGGGTCACAAAGAGTCAGACACGACTGAGCGACTGAACTGAAGTATAATATTTAAAGGCTTAATTTCAGTGCCTCTGTGAATGTTCTCATAAATCTCTCACACTTGCTTCCACTCAGAGGGTCACAAACTTAGCTTTAAGAGCCAATTACCTGGATTAAAAGATTAAAATGTTCTTTGTGTTTTCTCTCCTATTTTCTATTATGTTTTGTACTATGCTACATCTCAGACATTATCCTTTACTTAATTTGGTTTGTTCCTATTAGCATGTGAGATAAATTAAAGGAAAATAAATCTAGCAGAAACCACAAATGTGGTGATTTTGTGGCATACCCCAGCATATTTTCCTTTTTCAAAGTAACAAAATATTATCTATTGTCTAGTGTCAGAATTTAATCAGAAACTTTGGAACCACAATGTTTAGTATTTTATTATATTTCTAACTCTACATATGTTGTTACTGTTTCATATAAAAATAATAATAATGCTTATTAAACAAAAATTAAGCCTGACCTTGTTGCCAGTGTTTTAAAATTGCTGTTAACAGTTAAAATGGTATATAATATCATATGTTTTTTCCTAAGGGGAAGAATATACAGATTGAGTTGTGAAATAATCTCTAGAGCCAGTAATTGTAATTTAGGAAGAGTGTTATGGGTGTGTCTTGACTCATTTGTTGTGTTTATGGTTTTCAGGGAGTTGATGCTGATTTCACATCAGAAAAGCGTCGAGCAGCTGCAGGAAACCCTTAGACAGAAGCTGCTGAATGATGATAACTGGAGGGAGAAGGTAACGAAAATGTGACTTTCAGCAGTATGTGTCTTATTTGCTTTTTAAAAATTCTGTCCATTTGCCAGACTACTTCAAATAGGTTTCTTTGCTTCTATGCACACCTTTGATTCCTTCCGGAACTTCCTAGACCAAACATGCTTATGATATGTGTTTTTTCCAAAATATTAGACAAATAGGAGATTAAAAGGTAAAAATAGAATTTGAAACCTTATAAGTTTAAGATAGCTTTTCTTTCTCATGTAAAAGCATAATTTTTGCTTTTAAATATTTACTGTTTTTCCCCATAAAATGACAGAATCTGCATTTGACCCTATCCTTAAAAACAGGGGAACATTAATTCATTCTTACAGTTTCTCTGCCTTTAAGAAGATAATAAAAGAGAATGAAAAATGACTTAAAAATATTCAGTTATGAACTTTTGGCAGTAAAATAAGTATTTAGCTCACTATTTACAAAGAAAATGTTTGCTTTTAGAGTATGAAAAACTTTTTCATTGATTTTTGTCTCCAGAGTTTTCTATATTTTCAAATTTTCAGCAGTGAGTATATACTTCTTTCATAACTTTAAAGAATGCAAATTATACTTTTAAAATTATTGGCCTTTGCTTTCTCAGGCCTTGCACAGCTCTAGTCATTAAGGCTAGACATCATTTCCCTGTTATAAACTACCAGTATTTTTTGACTGATTCCTTGGCTTTATCATGCATACTGTGCTGAAACCTTTGCAACCAGCTGGGTCTCTTCCTTTACCGGTACCTAATCCTAGCTCTAGCCTTCTGTCTTGGTTTTCTGATTATGTCTCACATGTGCATCAGAACTAGAGCTGGCTACTGAAATTCAGATAACTTGACTGAAGTCCTGACAGACTGTTTGGTTATCACTAGATTCTTCTTGGTGACTAGACCTTATAATTTGTAACCCTAAGCAGCAAGCAGTGGCCACTTTCAAACTAAACATCTCCACCTGGAATCCCCAGATCTGCCATCTACAAATGAAATCCTCTAGGTGTTGTTGCTGGCTCAGGTCAATTCTAAACTTGTCACTTTCCTTTCCAGCCTTCACACAGTTGGTCACATCCAGTCTGGCCCTCTATAAATCAATCTCCCTTCCCTTGTTGTTTGGGAATGTGTTGTAGCCCATTCAGTCTATAACAAAGATGATCACTATAACAGCAGTTCCATATGGGCAACGATGAAAATTTGAGAATATGGACTATGTATCTCATTCTTATTTATTTTGTGGCATAGGCTTTTTCTTCTCCTCCTTCTCTAAAGACCACACCCCTTTAATTCTTTAAATATTATTTTTAGCCTCAGTGTACTCAGTTGACTAATCTATTCTTATTCACTTCCCATATCCTTACCAATCCATGTTTATAAGTGTGAAAAGATGATCCACCTACCTTTAATAAAAATCCAAATTAAAGCAGTGAGAGATTATTTTTTACAGCTTCTCTTTTGTCTTGTGATGAAGGTCATTAGACAGTTTTTCATTCATACTCTTTAAGGGACTGGAAATTACACTTTGAAGGGTAGTTTGACTATATGTATGCGTGCATGCTCAGTCACTCAGTCATGTCTGACTCTTTGTGATCCCATGGACTGTAACCCACCAGCCTCCTCTGTCCATGGGATTCTCCAGGCAATAATACTGGAGTGGGTTGTCATTTCCTCCTCCAGGGGATCTTCCCAAACCAGGGATCGAACCTGTGTCTCCTGCATTGGCAGGCGGATTCTTTACCATTGAGCTACCTGGAAAGCCCTGGCTATATGTATAAAGAGATATTATAAACATTTCATCCTTTTCTTTTTGGTCCCATCTTGTGAGTCAGAAATTTCACTGATAGAGACTTCCTCGGTAGTACAATGACTAAGATTTCACAGTCCGAATTCAGGGGCCCAGGTTTGATCCCTGGTTAGGGAACTAGATCCCATATGCTACAACTAAGAGTTTGCATGCCACAACTAAAAGATCCCGCATGCCACAACTAACACCCCACACAGCTAAGTAAATAAATAGATAAACATTAAAAAAGAAAGAAATTTCACTGATGGAAGTAATGTTTGTAGAGATTCACAGATCTTTCCCTCAAACTCCTTAGTTCCTCTTCGACTGAGAGAGTGAACTTTCCTGCCTTTGCTTATGTAGAAGTTCCTCGTCTCCATGATCACACATCACCAACATTCTTCAGATATTAATCCACTGGAGAAGAAATCTCAGCACTTATGATCCAGTCTAGTACTGCTGCTCAGTGTGCCCTGTGCCTAAAGTGCTAACACAGCATGTAGACCAAGTTAGTGTTAGCATCTGACCATATAAATGTATGCTCTTGCTTTATGCTAAGTTAATTTATTGATGAAAATAAATCTATATAAGATTCTCTAAGTTCTTATTAAGATCATGGATATCTTTCTAATAAATTAATTATATCATAGATGTATTTGGCTCATATAATTTTCTATAATATAAATGGATATTTCATTTTTTGAGAGGACATGACTTTTTGTTAATAAATTTTATCATTTAGTTTAGCAGTAAATCAACATCCAGACCAGTTAAGCCAATGAATGATAATTATCCTTGGCTGAGTTAGTTATCGAGACTATGAATAAAAAGTTCCCTGAAAGTCCTCTCATGAGAAAGAAGAATCACTAATATGACATTGTCATCTCTTTCTTGGGTCACTGTGCCTTTGCGTAGGAATGAAATGTTCCCTTTACAAATATATAATACACATATTAGAATAAACTTCATAACTTAAATGCTTTTAACATTCAAAAACAAGTAGATAGCAATTTATGCCTGTGCTTAATTATTTTAGAGTATGTAAAAAGCACATAATAGAATCAATAGTTGCTATGCAACAAGGATGGCACATTTTAAAATAACTGAGTATTTACTAATTGTCATGGATTTTTGTTTATTTCGAGTATTGCTTTGATGTGAAGAAAGCAAATTAATTTGCAGGCTGAACATTTTACATTGGCTCCAAATGCAGTGTTGGTACTTTTCAGTTAAAATGTTGTAATTAAAAAATGTCCTACAGCCAGACTGCTTACAATAAGTGATAGTCACTTACTGCCTATCACTTTGTAGTGCCCTAAACAAACTCCAATCAAATATTTTTTTGGATTATTACTAAAACATCACATTATGGGACATTTTCAATTATACTATTGACCTCATTTTAAATAATACATAGAGCTTGTAGAAACCAATAATTAAACCAAAGACAACCTTACTTCCTCACTAAATGAATGGGAGAACAAGTTTACTTCAAAAAATAATCAATTCCAGCATTAAAGGGGGAGGTAAAGAAAATCTCAAATTCTTCTTTAAAATAGAAGAGACAAATGACCTAGTGAGTCCTAATGTATTTCAGTGTCCTTTTAATCAAATTTATGAGAAACAAGTTATACAATAAAATTTTACAGGAATAAAGTTGTCATTTTAAAAAATATAAATTTTCCTTTATGTATAATAAATGTATGGCTAAAATGAATATTGAGGGTATGTATACTTTAATTTTTTTTAATTGTGCCATATATTGATAATTTCCAAAATTGAATTAATAAAATCATAAAATTTTAGATCAGAATAGCCTGCAAAGATCATCTGATTTAAACCCTTCAGTTCAGTTCAGTTCAGTTCAGTCGCTCAGTTGTGTCCAACTCTTCATGACCCCATGAATTGCAGCACACCAGGCCTCCCTGTCCATCACCAACTCCTGGAGTTCACTCAGATTCACGTCCATCGAGTCGGTGATGCCATCCAGCCATATCATCCTCTGTCATCCCCTTCTCCTCCTCCCCCCAGTCCCTCCCAGCATCAAATATAGTCTCCATTATTAACATGTTTACTATATGTCAAGCCTTGTGCTGAATGCTTTTCATCAATGTAATCTTAATCACTCTAACATTATTATTCCCATTTGCACATAGAAAAAATAAGACTCGGAGAAGTTAGATAATTTGCCAAGTTTATATAGCCAGGAATTGAGAACTGATACAACCCCTCCACCTTCAAAACTGAGAGCTAAACACAAAGTCCCACATGTCTGTATTTGACTTAGGTGGACTAATAGGAACCAGATTTACTCTCCTTTATGAAACAACTAAAACACTGGAGAAAAGATAGAAAACAATGGTTTCAAGACTCTGGACATCAGGCAGTGAAGGACAGTGATTCCTAGAGATAAGAGACAGACAAGGTAACCCCTATCATTACTCTAACTTAGGACCCTGAAATAGATTTAAGGCTATGGTAGAGGGAGTAGGAATCCAGGTGGAGTTTGGCAGATTCTGAGTTGAGGAGACTTTCCTAAGAGTCCGGGGAGATCTATGTGGCTAGAATTCACAGTTGAGTGTTCTCAGAAGAGAGCTGCCCAGAGAAAGAATGCTGGATATCTGCAAAGAATCCCTATTATGTATATGTGACCCGTGCATATATATGGGGAAACTACCTAGAGCCAGGGAGATGAATCTGAAAGGATTAGAGATAAGAGTACCAAATACTTACATGATGTCAATAATAATGTCTGTTCTCACCAGCCAGACTGGAAAGCCAACAATTCACAGGGGACTGGGTAAAGTTCTCAGAAGGGTCTTGCATGAATTGTAGGGAATAATTAGCCCTAGACTAAATGCTGAGCTGGTCCTGCCTAACAAATTTTGAAAGGAAGACCTTAAAAAATATCAGGCTGATTCCAAGAAACTTAACTGCTCCCAGAAAAGAATTCAAGATTATTTATAAGAACACAAAAATATCCAGCATTTAACAAAGTAAAATTCACAATGCAGCCAATGAAAAAATTGCCATGCATGGGAATAGGAAAATAGAACTCATGGTGAGAAGAAAAATCAACAAATAAAAATTGACTCAGAAAGGCACAGATGTTAGAATTGTCAGAGAAGGACATTAAAACAGGTATAACAACTGTATTCTTTATGTCCAAAAACTAGAGGAAAAATTGACCATGTTAAAAAGAGATGTAGAAGATATAAAAAAGATCTAACCTGAATTTATAGAGATGTAAATTATATATCTGACATGAAAAATACACTGGATGGGATTAATGGAAAATTAAACATTCCAGAAGAAAAGTTTAATGAATCTGAAGACACAGCAATAGAAGCTATACAATGAGATTTATCTCTTTTAAGAGACTCAGAACAAACAAACAAAGAGCATCACTGAGCTGTGAAATAAATTCAAGTGGCCTCAGTTCAGTTCAGTTCAGTTAAGTCGCTCAGTCGTGTCCGACTCTTTGTGACCCCATGAATCGCACCACGCCAGGCCTCCTGTCCATCACCAACTCCCAGAGTTCACTCAGACTCACAACCATCGAGTCAGTGATGCCATTCAGCCATCTCATCCTCTGTCGTCCCCTTCTCCTCCTGCCCCCAATCCCTCCCAGCATCAGTCTTTTCCAATGAGTCAACACTTCACATGAGGTGGCCAAAGTATTGGAGTTTCAGCTTTAGCATCATTCCTTCCAAAGAAATCCCAGGGTTGATCTCCTTCAGAATGGACTAGTTGGATCTCCTTGCAGTCCAAGGGACTCTGAAGAGTCTTCTCCAACACCACAGTTCAAAAGCATCAATTCTTTGGCACTCAGCCTTCTTCACAGTCCAATTCTCACGTCCATACATGACTACTGGAAAAACCATAACCTTGACTAGACAGACCTTAGTCGGCAAAGTAATGTCTCTGCTTTTGAATATACTATCTAGGTTGGTCATAACTTTTCCTCCAAGGAGTAAGCGTCTTTTAATTTCATGGCTGCAGTCACCATCTGCAGTGATTTTGGAGCCCAAAAACATAAAGTCTGACACTGTTTCCACTGTTTCCCATCTATTTCCCATGAAGTGATGGGAACAGATGCCATGATCTTCGTTTTCTGAATGTTGAGCTTTAAGCCAACTTTTTCACTCTCTTTCACTTTCATCAAGAGGCTTTTTAGTTCCTCTTCACTCTCTGCCATAAGGGTGGTGTCATCTGCATATCTGAGGTTATTGATATTTCTTCCGGCAATCTTGATTCCAGCTTGTGCTTCTTCGAGCCCAGTGTTTCTCATGATGTACTCTGCATAGAAGTTAAACAAGCAGGGTGACAATATACAGCCTTGACATACTCCTTTTCCTATTTGGAACCAGTCTGTTGTTCCATGTCCAGTTCTAACTGTTGCTTCCTGGCCTGCATACAGATTTCTCAAGAGGCAGGTCAGGTGGTCTGTATTCCCATCTCTTTCAGAATTTTCCGCAGTTGATTGTGATCCACACAGTCAAAGGCTTTGGCATAGTCAATAAAGCAGAAATAGATGCTTTTCTGGAACTCTCTTGCTTTTTTGATGATCCAGTGGATGTTGGCAATTTGATCTCTGGTTCCTCTGCCTTTTCTAAAACCAGCTTGAACATCAGGAAGTTCACAGTTCACGTATTGCTGAAGCCTGGTTTGGAGAATTTTGAGTATTACTTTACTAGGTGTGAGATGAGTGCAATTGTGCAGTAGTTTGAGCATTCTTTGGCATTGCCTTTCTTTGGGATTGGAATGAAAACTGACCTTTTCCAGTTCTGTGGCCACTGCTGAGTTTTCCAAATTTGTTGGCATATTGAGTGTAGCACTTTCACAGCATCATCTTGCAGGATTTGAAATAGCTCAACTGGAATTCCATCACCTCCACTAGCTTTGTTCATAATGATGCTTTCTAAGGCCCACTTGACTTCACATTCCAGGATATCTGGCTCTAGATGAGTGATCACACCATTGGGATTATCCAGGTCGTGAAGATCTATTTTGTACAGTTCTTCTGTGTATTCTTCCCATCTCTTCTTAATATCGTCTGCTTCTGTTAGGTCCATACCATTTTTGTCCTTTATCGAGCCCATCTTTGCATGAAATGTTCCCTTGGTATCTCCTAAATCAGATCCCTTATGATTATACAGTGGAAGTGAGAAATAGATTTAAGGGCCTAGATCTGATAGATACAGTGCCTGATGAACTATGGAATGAAGTTCGTGACATTGTACAGGAGACAGGGATCAAGACCATCCCCATGGAAAAGAAATGCAAAAAAGCAAAATGGCTGTCTGGGGAAGGCTTACAAATAGCTGTGAAAAGAAGAGAAGTGAAAAGCCAGGGAGAAAAGGAAAGATATAAGCATCTGAATGCAGAATTCCAAAGAATAGCAAGAAGAGATAAGAAAGCCTTCTTCAGCAATCAATGCAAAGAAATAGAGGAAAAGAACAGAATGGGAAAGACTAGAGATCTCAAGTGGCCTAATATATGTACAATTGGACACCCCATAGGACAAGAAAGAGAGGACAGAAGGAATACTTGAAGCAATAATCGCTAAAAACTTAAAGTTTAATAAGAAGATTCAAGGAGCTCAATAAAGCTCAAGTACACCGAGACATTATAATCCAGTTGCTCAAAAATGTCAATTAAAAAATCTTAAAAGCAACTAGAGAATAAAATACATATATAGAGGAACAAAGATAAGGATGAGAGCAGATTTTCTAAAAATCATAAACAATGTAAGCAAGAAGATAGCGGGGCTGAAAGTACTGAAAGAAGGGTTGGGCAGGGGTGAGGGGATAGCAGTGGGAGCTGCTAACTTAGAAATTCTATACAAAGTGAAAACATTTTTCAACACATGAGGGTAAAAGAAAGATCTTTCAGAATGAAAAAGCTGAAAAAAATGTATCACCAGTACACCCACACTCTAAGAAATGTTAAAAGTCCTTTATTCAGAAAGAAAATTATACCAGATGGAAATAGGGATCTATACAAAAGAATGCAGAACACCAGAAGTGTAGCAATGTGAATAAGTATGATATTTTTATCATTTAAATTTCCTTATAATCTAATATGACATCTATAGCATGTAGAAGCAAAATATATGACAACAATACCACAATAGCTGGGAAGGCAGAGATGAAGTATGCTGTTGTAAGATTCTTTGTTTTAAGTGAAAATATAATTTATTGGCTGTCTTAACTGCAGGGTTCAGTGGTGAGCTACCTTCAGGCACAGCTGGATTCAGGGCTCTCAAGCTGGTTTTCTGCCAGATTGGCTTCTTTTTCAGACTCAGGATTGTCCCTCCTGATGGTAAAAAGGGAGCAGCTATGTTTCCCATCACTTTCCTACATTCTTAGCAAGAGACTGACTGTGGCTGTCAGATTCTAACTGAACCATGCACTCAGTCTTGGACCAACCATGACAGCTGGCAAGACAGAATCCCACTCAGTCATATTGACTGATAGTAGGAGAAGAATGAATCACTACAAAAAAAGGAAAATAACAAATATCCCCTGAAGTTCCCAGATAAGAGAAGGGCCAAGAGATAGGGCAACAGGTGAGCAAACTGACAATGAGCTGGGAAGTACAGTGGATCCTTCTGGGGTATCTTCCTGGCAGATTACCCTTCTCTCTGAGAATTTCTCCACCTGCTGCATGGGTTGAGTGAGATTCCTTGCATTTTGCCCCCCTAGAGCCACTCTGCACCCTCAAAACCCTGCTTTCTATCCCCAAAGCCTGAATTGAATGGATGAGAGTAATAGTTCCTGGACCCTCTAACTTTTGATTGGGATTGGTGAGTAGGGAACAATGGCAGAAGATCTAAGGAAAGGAGGAAGGGATCCTTTCATTCTAGTTATATCCACCAACCAACCACCACAGCCCCCCTTTTCCCCCAGCTTTATGGAGATATAGCTGACATGTGACACTGTATAAGTTTATGATGTACAACATGATGATCTCTCTCTCACACACACACATACACATATATATATACAGCAAAATAATTACCACAATAAGATTAGTTAACACATTCTTTACACAATTATCTTTGTTGTTTTGGTAGTGAGAATATTTAGATTCTTATACAATATATAAAGTGATATATCAGTAGAAGATAGACTGCATAAAGTTAAAAATATATTCTGTAAACTCTAAACCAACTACAAAAATAGAAGAACAAAGAGTAACAGCTAATAAACTAGCAAAGATTTGAAAATTGAATTTTAAAATAATGTAAAAGAAGACAGAAAAAGAGGGGAAAACAATGAGATGGATCAAACAGAAAACACATAGCAAGACAGATTTAAAGCTAGTCATATCAATAATCAAATTAAATATAAATGATCTAAACCAGAGATCAGTAAACTTTTTCTATAAAGGTCCAATTACTAAATATTTTTGGTATCTGGACCATACAGTCTCTGTTGCAACCACTCTACTCTGCCCCTGTAGCTTAAAGGCAGCCACAGATGATATGCAAATGAATGGGCATGGCTGAAGTTTAGTCTGTGGGACATAGTTTGCCAAGCCCTTATCTAAATATCCCCATTAAAAGACAGATTGTCATGTTGGATAAAAATGAAAGATTCTACTATATGTTGCCTATAAGAAATGTATTTTTATATAAAGAAATATTTTAACAAAGAGGCCAAAAGTAATGGATTGAAAAAGAAGCTAGAGTTGCTACATTATAATCAAAATAGAGTTCAGAGAAAGAAATCAGAGTATTTAGAATATTACCAAAGATAAAGAAAGTCATTTCGTAATGATAAAGGGGTTGGTTCACCAAGAGGACATTTAACCCTGAACATCTTTTCACCTAGAAACAGAACTTTAAGCAAAAAGTGATAGAACTGCAAGGAGAAATAGACCAATCTTTAGAGTCAGAGATGTCGATAGCTCTCTCTCAATACCCAGAAAAACCATTAAGGATATATACTATGGAAAATAGTACAATAGTTTATTCTTAAAAATATTAACAGATACAACTTAATTGATACATATAGAATTCTTCATTTAACAGCAGAATATGCATTCTCCTCATGTGTGCATGGGACATTTATTAAAGTAGATCATATACTGGGAATAAAGGTCTTAAAAAATTTAAAAGAATTCACTGGACATGACTTTGAATAAACTCCGAGAGACAGTGAAGGACAGGGAAACCTGACATGCTGCAGTCCATGGGGTCACAAAGAGTCAGACATAACTGAACGACTGAACAACAACAAAAAAAGAATTCAAGCCATACGAAGAATTTTCTCTAACCACAATGGAATTAAAAGATCTCCCAATATTTTGAACTAAATCAATACCAACTCCATTCCCTTAACCACTGCGCCATGTAAATGTGTGGGGAAGCAAGGTGCCCGGGAAAACTCACCACACTGAGCTATGGAGCCCACCAGAGACATCTGAGTGCACAGCCTGCCCTGCCTCATGGTAGCTCTAAGATCTTGGTGAAGGCACTAAATTTCTCTGAGCCTATTTCTTACTCTATACAGTGGGAACAATAAGTACTATACGTTCTTTCAGAATTGTTGTAAGAATTAAATGAGTTAGTAGAGGAAAAGAGCCCTGTACCATACAACCTAGCTTGTATGAGGTACTCAGTGAACATTCTCTTCTTCTGTCCTCAGTTTTCCTCAGTTCTTGGCAGGACTTCAATACTTAGTCTGATTCCTTAACATTTGCATTTTTAATTACAAAGTCTAGTGTTTGAATAGTCATCTACTTTTATAACATAGTTATTCAGTGGTTAATTTAGAAATAATCTGAAATACTAGTTTTCAATTACAATTTGTTTCTAACTTTTAGAAAATAGTAGAATCATTTTTGGGCTTCCCTGGTGGCTCAGATAGTAAAGAATCTGTCTGCAATGCCAGAAACCTGGGTTCAATCCCTGGGTCAGGAAGATCCCCTGGAGAAGGGAATGGCAATGCACTTCAGTATTCTTGCCTGGAAAATTCCATGGACAGAGAAGCCTGGTGGGCTACAGTCCATGGGGTTGCAAAGAGTCCAACATGACTGAGCAATTTTCACCCACTCATAATCATTTGCAGGAGGTATATTAATATTTTGTTTAATGATAAATGTACATCAAATATAAACAAGTGGTCTGATTTCTACTTGACATCTGAAATTTTCTTGGTTTTAAAGGGATCATCAAATAATAAGTGATTGTGTTGTAACATGGTGTCTGCCTCCACGAACACTGTCTCACTGTGTCTCACTATACATAGTGTTCATTGAACCCATGCTAGGCAAGGCACAAGCAGGGAAGCCAGAAGAAAACTCATGGAGTCGTAGGAATTGCAAACACATTTATTTTCTCCTGACTGGCACAGCAGCACTAGCAGCAGATACGCTGTATTCTCTCCTCTTGCGGTTGACCCAGCCGTCACAGCCATAACACAGCCTCACCGCCATAACGCAGCCAAAATGTAACTGCAAGGGCTTTTTCAGGTGGAGCTTATATATGCTTACAGAACAAAGGTAGCCAGTGGCCAAGTGAGTACCTTGTGACATGCATGCGCAGTGCTATAAGTGAGCTCAACTGTTATATAATCATTATTTACAAAACATGGGGCAAGAGTGAAAGGACATGGTGAGAGAGCCTGACCACCACCGTCTTGGCTAATTTGCTCTTTCCCTACAAACAGAAAATGATATCAGAATCAACCAGAAAGATCTCACTTGGGAAACAGTGAAAAGACAGCATTTTGCACATAAGTATTAGAAACAAATATTATAAAACACTAACTTATGCGTTTCAGCACAAGTACAAAAAGGATTTTAAAGAACAATATACTCAGAATGCTTTGAAGTCTTCAGAAGCCCTTCAGGAATGAGACAGTTGAGCTAGAGGAAGATACGCATGAACTAAAAGCTGGAATGTGTACACAGACAACAGTTGATTTTACTTTCTCTAACTCGTAAGCTCATATTTTTATTCATGCTTTTTTAAAATTAAAATTTCCTCAGATTATCAGAATTACTATTATATAAGGAGATCAGTCCTGGGTGTTCATTGGAAAGACTGATGCTAAAGCTGAAACTCCAATACTTTGGCCACCTCATGCGAAGAGCTGACTCACTGGAAAAGACCCTGATGCTGGGAGGGATTGAGGGCAGGAGGAGAAGGGGATGACAGAGGATGAGATGGCTGGATGGCATTACCGACTCGATGGACATGAGTTTGGGTGAACTCCGGGAGTTGGTGGTGGACAGGGAGGCCTGGCGTGCTGCGATTCATGGGGTCGCAAAGAGTTGGACATGACTGAGCGACTGAACTGAACTGAATTGAAAGCAGTTCATATTTTATGTATGCACCATCACCTAATTTATGTATTTTTCATAAACATAAGTCCTGCCATCTAAGATTTTTGTAAACAAATAGCTGTTATCAACATGTAGGAAACATAAACATGACAATTTCACATGAATTCATCTTCTCAATGACAATATACCAGCTTAAGCAAGTCATTGTTGGTGGGCTCATCGTTTTGTTCAGACTCTTCAGGTCTTGAAGGAACTGGTAGTGTCATCTCTCTGTGCTACAGAGTCAACACATTCAGATGGCTTTTGACTTGCCATTGCAGTGTCCTTAAATATTTAGAAGTTCCACCTGAAGTTCATCCCTTTGCTTCTCTTTCTCAGGTTGTACAAATTAAAAAATCAAATCAGTATATCACTCTTCTCCTTTCTATCTGTAGTGCTTTTTCTTTCCCACCCTCTGTCTGTTCCTTTCTTTTTCCCTCTCTCCTTACCTATACTAGTTTATTCCAAGGAATAGTTCAGAGGCAAAGAGCCCTTTCTTCCTGGCTCAGGTAGAACAGAACATTCTACTCATTCAACCAGTCAGCCACCCTCTTTCCTTCCCTGAATGCATCCTTTGTTTCATCTTCAAGGGACTCTGCTGATTTGCTAAATGACCTTTTCCTCATAATTTAAAGAACTTCTGTTTTAAAAAGTTCCTCTGAAGTCCTTCTGTCACCTAATTTACAGTTTGTCCTGTCCCACCTCATTTGTGCACATTCTTCTTCTCTTGAGTCCATATTTTGAAAGATGTCTTTCTATCCTAAAATAACTATTTGGCTCTACCAATTAACTACACAAGCAAAATTTTTTGAACACTTGACATTTTAGTAACTGAGCACAAATTTTCTTTAGCTTCTCAAAAAAATGTTTATTTATTCTCTTTTTTAAAATAGTGTCAAAGTATCTTGTGGACTGTTAACTCAAAGTTTTATGAATGTTTTGTATTTGATTTCCTCTTTTCACGTGTTCTTATCTATTCCAGCATGGCTAGAGCACAGTAGTCAAATGGGAAATACAGTTTGAAAGTCAGGTTGGAGAAGTCCAGGGCTGCCATACATGGTATCCTGCTTGTGCCATGAATAATAATAGCATAGGCCAGGGGAGAGAAGGGAGCTGAAACCAGGCCTGAGCTCTGCTCACCATGTCCTGTGCCCTGCCCAAGGCTGTGTTTATCTAAGGAAGGTATGCTTTGTTGATTCTTGCAAAGGTGTCATAGGGGCTGGTGGTGTTCTAGTAGAAGAGTTTGGATTGGGAGTTTGGATTTTATAATGCAGTGAAAAGCCATCAAGAGGGAATAAAAGAATTCAATGTACAGTTTGTGAAGAACACTCTGTTGTGTATCAGGGGTTGGAGAGAGGCAGGAGTAGAAATAAGGAGGCAAGTCAGGAGGTGGTGGTGACCGCAACTAGGGTGGTGATAGTAAGAAGTACAGAGAAATCAATAGATTCAGTGTATCTTTTGGAGGCAAAATGAGCAGGGCTTGATGGTGGATTAGGTGTGGAGGGTAAAGGAGAGAGAAGTGTGAAAGGCAATTCCTCCAGTTACTGACTTGAATAACTCCACGGGCAGTGGCGCACATCCTGAGATAGGGAGCACTGAGGAAGGAACCGGTAGGGGGATTGTATCAAGATCTCTGGTACACACAGTTTGTTTGAGACACCTATGATGTATCTAGATGGTTACCAGGAGGCAAGAACAAAAGTAACTGAAATTCAGAAGAACATCTGCCTTTTTCCTAAGTGCCCTGAGGCTTTCCTTGCTTTTCACAATCTGATAACAACTTATCTGAACAATTCTGTCATGTGCCTAAATGATTATCGGTATTCTTTCCTCCAAACAATCTAGAAACTTATTTTGAAAGAGCCAAAACAACTCCGGTGCGGTGAGTATAAGCATAAGTGCTTTGCCTTGAGGCAAATGACCAGTGCAATAAGCCCCACTGACCCTATACTGAGGCTGGTCTTCTATCTGCATTTTATGTAATTTAAAGGGCTTCCTGCAAAGTTCCTTAGTGAGCTTTCTGTTTCCCAGTTTTAGTGTTCCCTTGAGAAATTCAAGTTGACCTCTCTCCTCTTACTGGCTTGAGAATCACAGTCACAGTAAGTCAGGTTTGACAGTTTTTCTCCCAAGTTATCTGCTTTTACTTGGTTTTAGAATTTATAATCTAAATAATTTATAATGGCACAATGTAAATCTAGAGCCAACCTGTCACTGGGATCCCTTCTGTAATCCACTAGATAAACTCCCAGGCGTAAATGACTCCAGTACTCATGGATTTGTTCTCTCTTGCTCAAGTAGGCAGAGCCAAAACCAATGACTAAAAACCACAGGGAGAGAGATGTTGGCTCAACTAAAGGAAAAGCTTCCTAATGCTTAGTGCTGTCTGAAAATGGAAGTGCCTGCTGGGGAAGGAGTGAGTTATGGTTTCTGGTGGTGTCAATGCATAGAGCAGATAATCATTTGGTGCAGAGTCCATGGTAGAGATTGAAGTCAGAGTGTAGAAGTAATCTCCACTGACTGTTGAATTCCTGCTCCTGCAAGAGCTTTACACAGATGTTTCGTCTCATTTAATCCTCATAACAACCCTCAAGGGAATCAGTTATAACCCTACCAGGAGAGGTTACAGTCACAATTTAAGATCACACAGCTAAAGTGGCAGAGCCAGGATTTAAACTCTGAGTCCAAAGCCTTTGTTTATCCTTCCACAATTCATGGAAGCTTGAGAAAATGAACTAGGGGATTTTTAAGGTCCCTTCCAACACTGTGGTTCTGAGTAGAAATCTGGATACAAGCATCACTGACTATGTTTTCCTTCAATCATCCTTCTGGCCTCAATCTCATTAAAATGATAATCTATGACTCCAAAGCTGTCTGTGGTCTCCATCAAGAAAGGCTCATTTTTTAAAAATCAGCATTTATACCTTGTATCCACTCAGAGTTTTCAACAGAACTTAGTGTGCGAGCCTCAAAATCTTTTCTTCTTTTTTTATTCCTTATAGGGTTGCTGGCAAAGGACAGAGTTTACACTATAAATGTACAGAAGACTAAGCTTTTAGCATTTCTGAAAACTTATATTGTCCTACCTTTTCTACTCATTTTACAGGTCTTAAAAGTCTTAGAAGATCTGGAGATATTTGACCCAAGGTCAGCTTCTCTGGTCCAAGTTCTGAATCAGATTTTTTTAACATTAGAATTTAAAAATTCATGTTAGAATTAGAATTTTTAAATGATTAGACCCTAAGAGTTCTCATCACAAGGAAAAGTTCTATTTCTTTAATTTTGTATCTGTATGAGATGATGGATGTTCTGTAAACTTTTGTGATAATAACTTCAGGATATATGTAAGTGAAATCTTTATACTGTACACCTTAAACTTATATAGTACTGTATGTCAATTATATCAACAAACCTGGGAGAAAAAAATGAGTCTGAAAATAGGCTTAATTTACTTATGATAATATGGTGTTAAATTTATTTATGATAATATGTATGTTAAATGCTATTTTCTAGATTGAAGCTGAAATTACCAAGGAAAGAGCCCAACATTTGGTTGAATTTCAGGAGCAAGCTCTTCTCTTTAAGGAAGAAGCTAAACTGGAACTTAATATTGAAAAGGAAAAACACCAAGAAATAATCCAAAAGTATAAGAAAGAACAAGAAGAACTACAAATGAAGGTCTGTCATTATGGTATTCATCATCATTTAATGGATTTGAAACTGTAGATGTTGGTTATTTCCTCCTAAAAGGACAACACTATGTTTCTAACTCTTATAGATTTCTTCATGGTCATCACAGCTTATTTTTAGATAGAATGATTTGGCTATTCTCCATAATGAATGACTGAGATAAATTATATAAGAATATAATCTAGCTATGTATGGAATTTTTCCTACTAAATAAATGTATTTTTAAAACAGCATAAATTACATAACTAATAATTAACATGGTTAGATATTCTAATACCTCAAATGTCCAACAAATGATAATGATGTGTTTTACATACCTAAATTTTACCAACAACTAAAGTCTATCCCTTTTAGTTGCAAATATTTTCAATTTTAGTTTTGAATGAAGGGGAAATATTTTTTACATATCAGACGTCCATAATTTCTTAAATAATGTTTACTAAACAAAATATAGGGTTTTGACAAGGTTCCCTTGTTTTCATAAGACCTGAAAGTAGAGTGTGTGTGTGTGTGTGTGTGTGTGTGTCTTTTTTGTGAGTATATTAACCAAGGCCTAGTGGTAAAGTTATATTTTGAATAAACTCATTAAGAATTTATGTAAATTAGCATTAAATGAGACTTACGGCCTCCACTTTGTTGTACAGGGGATATGGTAGTTTTTCAGTAGCTCACTGTGAATAGGCAGGGCCAGCCACGTGAATGTGGTATCATAGGTCCCCATACAAACCTTGCAGGCTTAATGCTGTCTTGAAATTCTTAATAATAATTTAATCTCTGAATTTGTGTTTTATAAGTGCAGTCCTATTTGGGACAATGGGACAATGGAGCATGCGCTGGGAGTTGTAGCCTCAGCTCACCTAAGGCCCCCTCCTCCTCTTCTGGACAGTCCTGTCCTAGACATGCCCTTACTTCCTGGCTCCTGCCCCCACTCCCCTTTTCCCCTCACCCTGTGACTGCTGTTACTCTCCCAGGTGGCCCAGGACCATCAGCAGGGGAATGCTGAAAGGCAAGCCCCAACTTGCCAGGGCTACAGTCTTTCAAGAGCAGTCCTAAGTCCAGATTTTGTGAGTGAATTCTTTTGATTTTTTTTTTTTATTGTTGACTCCCTTATTAAAAAATCAAAGCATGTTTATGGCTCTCTGAGCCTCCTCTTCCCAAGATAACCTGCTCTGTTTTAGTGGCAACTCTCCTCTGGATGAAGGAAACTACTGCTCAGACCCAGAAGTGACCCTCTTCTTCCCTGGGTTAATTGAAGAAAATGGAATATTAATTTATAAAAACTGTAGTGAATAGATTTCTTGTAAAAGTTATTATTAATGTAAATTTAACATTTGAAACACATTTTGGGTACATAACTCTTAAGTAATGGTTCACAAAATCCTTGGAACTTTAGTCTGTAAATGCTTTCCAGATTCTTCATGGGCTGATTTCTTGTTGTACTAATATTTATAATATGACAATATCCGTAGCATAAATAATGATATGTTTTGTCAGAAGCAGCTTTGCTCTTCCTGGTCTGTTTTGTGTTATTTGTTTTGCTTTTTTAAGGATAAAAATAAGCAGTCTTTTCCCTTCTAAAGATGCTGTGACACTGAAAAGTTCTCAAGTTGTTCTTTCCTCTGTTTGTCTAGAGGTACCACCTTCAGAAGCAGTATATTTTCAAAGTATTGTGGTATCCTCTAGAACTGCATTGTCTAATATAGTAACTTATGTGCCTACTTAAGTTTTAATTAATTAAAGTTAAATAAAATTGAAAATTGAGTTCATCACTCATGTTTGCCACATTTCAAGGGTGCAATAGCCCATACTAGCAAGTGAGAGCCTACTGTTAACATTTCTTCTCAGCTCAGTGATCAGTGATTTCACCTTCATAGCTTGGAATTGGTCATGGTGAGAGTGTTTACACCATGGAAACTGAATGCAAATCTGACTTCTGTGTGTGTGTGTGTGTGTGTGTGTGAGAGAGAGAGAGAGAGAGAGAGAGAGTCCATTGTTAAATATTTACCAGTGCAGTTGTGTCTGACTCTTTGCGACCCCCATGGACTTTATAGTCCATGGAATTCTTCAGGGCAGAATACTGAAGTGGGTAGCCTTTCCCTTCTCTAGGGGATCTTCCCAACCCAGGGATCAAACCCAGGTCTCCCACATTGCAGGTGGATTGTTTACCAGCTGAGCCACAAGGGAAGCCCAAGAGTACCACAATGGATAGCCTATCCCTTCTCCAGCGGATCTTCCTGACCCAGGAATCAAACCAGGGTCTCCTGCCTTGCAGGCTGATTCTTTACTAGTTGAGCTATCAGGGAAGTATTTACCAGTACACCACCATCAATAGTCACATGTGGGTAGTGGCTACCACATAAGACAGTGCAGAATATTTCTTCTTGTTGTTCAGTCACTAAGTTGTGTCTCATTCTTTGCAACCCCATGGGCTGCAGCACACCAGGCTCCCCAGTCCTTCACTGTTTTCTGGAGTCTATGCAAATTCATGTCCCCTGAGTCGGTGACTCTATCTAATCATCTCATTCTCTGCCATCCCCTTCTCCTTTTGCTTTCAGTCTTTCCCAGCATCAGGGTCTTTTCCAATGAGTCAGCTTTTCTCATCAAGTAGCCAAAGTATTGGAGCTTCAACTTCAACATCAGTCCCACTAATGAATATTCAGGGTTGATCTCCTTTAAGATTGACTGGTTTCATCTCCTTGCTGTCCAAGGGGCTCTCAAGAATATTCTCTAGCACCACAGTCCAAAAGCATAGTTTCGTCAGTGCTCAGCCTTCTTTATGGTACAGCTCTCACATCTTTACATGATTACTGGAAAAACCATAGCTTTGACTATATAGACCTTTGTCAGCAAAGTGACGTGTCTGCTTTTTAATATGCTGTCCAGGTTTGTCATAGCTTTTCTTCCAAGGAGCAAGCATCTTTTAATTTCATGGCTGCAGTCACCATCTGCAGTGATTTTCAGAGCCCAAGAAAATAAAATCTGTCACTGTTTCCATTTTTTCCCCAGCTCTTTACTGTGAGGTGATGGGACCAGATGCCATGATCTTAGTTTTTTTTTTAATATTCAGTTTCAAGCCAGCTTTTCCCTCTCCTCTTTCACCTTCATCAAGAAACACATCAGTTCCTCTTTACTTTCTGCCACTAGAGTGGTATCATCTGCATATCTGGGGTTGTTGATATTTCTCCAACAGCCTTGATTCCAGCTTGTGCTTCATCCAGGCCATCTTTCACATAATGTACTCTGTATATAAGTTAAATAAGCAGGGTGACAATATACTGCCTTGAGGTACTCCTTTCCCTATTTTGAAACAGTCCATTGTTCCATATCTGGTTCTATATGTCGTTTATTGACCCACATACAGGTTTCTCAGGAGGCAGGTAAGGTGGTCATGTATTTCCATCTCTTTTAAGAATTTTCCAGTTTGTTGTGATCCACATAGTCAAAGGCTTTAGCATAGTCAATGAAGCAGAAGTAGATACTTTTCTGGAGTTTCCTTTCTTTCTTTATGATCCAACAAACGTCGGCAATTTGATCTCTACTTCCTCTGCCTTTTCTAAATCCAGCTTGTACATCTGGAAGTTCTCAGTTCACATACTGCTGACCCCTACCTTGAAAGATTTTGAGCATAACCTTACTAGCATGTGAAATGAGGGTGCAGTTGTATGGTAGTTTGAACATTCTTTGGCATTGCCCTTCTTTGAGACTGGAATGAAAACTGACATTTTCCAGTCCTATGGCCACTGCTGAATTTTCCAAATTTGCTCATGCAGTCTGTCACTGAAGAAAGTTCTATTGGGCAGGGCTACTATAGAAGATGTGGTATCTAGGGTACCTTCAATCATCATATACAAGGACGAAAAAAAAATACATCAAAGGAAACCTTACTAGTATGATTTGAGTAGACTGTAGCACCAAAGAATTGATGTTTTTGAACTGTGGTGTTGGAGAAAACTCTTGAGAGTCCCTTGGACTGCAAGAAGATCCAATCAGTCCATCCTAAAGGAAATCAGTCCTGAATATTCATTGGAAGGACAGATTCTGAAGCTGAAACTCCAATACTTTGGCCACCTGATGTGAAGAACTAACTCATTTGAAAAGACCCTGATGCTGGGAAAGATCGAAGGCAGGAGGAGAAGGGGATGACAGAGGATGAGATGGTTGGATGGCATCACTGACTCAATGGACATGAGTTTGAGTAAACTCCGGGAGTTGGCAATGGACAGGGAGGCCTGGCATGCTGCAGTCCATGAGGTTACAAAGAGTCGGACACGACTGAGCAACTGAACTGACTGAGTGACTGTAGCTATGATGCTCTCCTACATGCATCCCCAAACATCAGGTATTTCTAGGTCCCAAAGTTACCCTAAAATTAGTCCAGACAGGCACTTGATCAAGATTTGAGTTGTCCTTGGTAGTTCAGTTCAGTTACAAAGATTTAGGTATTTCAAAGTATGTTCAAGTGATTAATGCAATTCCATTTTCAGTGATAAAAATAAAATCTTAGTCTTAACTTTTAAAATCGTGAAGGCCTATATAGGTCATAAGATTTGTTTTCATCAGATCAGAAGAGAATACCAATTATGTAGAATAAAACTCTTAAAACCAAGAGAATTCTCTGGATACCTAGAGACTATTACCTATAAACTAATGCAAGACTTATCTTACAGATATCCGACTTAATCGAAGGTGCTACTAAAGATCTAAGATTCAAACTCACTGCTCTTGAAGAAAAACTCCGTAAATCCCATGTTCAATATACTGAAGAATCTGCATTAAAGGAGAAAGAAATTGAAAACCTTAAAAGTTTGGTTGTAGAATTTGAATCACGTTTGAAGAAGGAGATTGACAGTAATGGTTCAGTTTCAGAAGACCTGAGGAAGGAAATGAAAAAGAAGTCAGATGAACTGGAAAGAGTAATGCTGGCACAAACACAACTGATAGAGCAATTCAACCAGTCCCAGAAAGAGGTAGGAAGCAGGTGATGGTACCAATGCAGTTAGTGAAAGAGTGCTGGTCTTTCAACAAATAAACAAACAAAGACATGAAATGTAGCTTGGTGTCATGCAGAAGGTTCTGGACTAAAGTTCTGGGTCATATCCCGGCTCTGTCCTTAACCTCAGTTCAGTTCAGTTCAGTCACTCAATCGTGTCCGACTCTTTGTGACCCCATGAACTGCAGCATGCCAGGCCTCCCTGTCCATCACCAACTCCGGGAGTTCACCCAAACCCATGTCCATCGAGTTGGTAATACCATCCAACCATCTCATCCTCTGTTGTCACCTTCTCCTCCTGCCCTCAATCTTTCCCAGCATCAGGGTCTTTTCAAATGAGTCAGCTCTTTGCATCAGGTGGCCAAAGTATTGGAGTTTCAGCTTAGGCAGGCATTTAACCTCTCTGGACCTGGCTTCCTTTTCTGTAAAATAAATAAAACATTTATCTATGTAATCTCTAAGGTTTCCTTGGCAAGTTCTACTGTGTTGCAAATGACCATTTAAAACCTCTAAGATTAGAAATCTTTATATATTTATGTCTTATTTGTTGAAACATTACATTTTTGCCAAAGAAACTTTTAGAGTACTTGCTGTTTAATATTTTAGACAGTATATTTTAAATACAGTTGTTCTTTAAGGTTTTATTTTTCTGTCATTCTAAAGTTGTAAGATAATGTATTTGTCTTCTTTCCTGTGTATGCACGATTATTTCAGCAGTGTTTTATTTAAACAGGAGTGGACAAGTTCTTGTCTATGGCATCAGCAAACTTTGGGAGATGAGGGACCTGGCATGCTGCAGTCCATGGAGTCGCAAAGAGTCAGACATGACTAGGCAACAGAACAACAACATACTTATTTGGGGGCTTCCCTGGTGGCTTAGTGGTAAAGAATCCACTTGCAATGCAGAAGACTCAGGTCCAGTCCCTAGGTCAAGAAGATCCCTTGGAGAAGGAAATGGCAACCCACTTCAGTTCTTGCCTAGGAAATCCTATGGTCAGAGGAGCCTGGCAGGATACAGTCCATGGGGTTGCAAAGAGTTGGACACAACTTAGCAACTAAACAACAGACTCATTTTGATTTGAATTTTGTTTTCCTAACAAAATCTTATTTCTGAACTGCTGACCATTTTAGAAATGGTGGATGCTATGGACTGAATGTCTTCCCAAATTCATATGTTAAATATAATCACTAGTATGATGTGTGGAGATGGGTCTGCCAGAGGTGATTGTGTCTTGAGAGATGAGCTAATCTCCTGAATGGAATTAGTGCTCTTACGAAAGAAAGCTTCCTCACTCCTTTCACCATGTGAGGACACAGTAAGAGAATGGCCATTTTGAATCAGGGTCCTTACCAGACACCAAATCTGTTGGCACTTTGATCTTGAACTTCACAGTCTCCAAAACTTTGAGAAATAATATTTGTTGTTTGAACTATGCAGCCTCTGGTATTTTGTTGTAGTAACCCAAACTTATTAAAACAGTGGGCAATTTTCCAATAGCCAAGAATTAGAATATTGTCATACTAGAATATTTGACCCTATTTATGACAGTATAGCAAATAAAGGCAAATGGAGGAAGATTCTGAATGTTAGTGATAAATAATATTTTTTGGTTTCATTGGTGTTTTAAAGATGAATAAAAGGAAAGTGCTAGTGGTAATATTAATTATTAACAAATATACCATGTTTTCTTGCTATTTGTAAATTGTCAACCAAAATTCAAAGTTTATACCATCATTATAATTATGAACTGAACCTATTGCAAAGAAATTTTAAGTTAAATGTGGAATGAACAGAATATTGGATCAAGAATAATACCTAAAAACCCTATTAAAGTAGGAATTACTTCCATGTTACAGATGAGAAACTGACTCAAGATGTTTGAATAATTTCTAAGATGACCCAGCATGGTGGAGCCAAGATTCAAATTTGAATTTCGTAGATTTGGATCTCTAAATTTCATCTCCATGAATCTCTATATTTCCTCTTTTAGGATACTTGAATTTTAGTGATTCTACTTCTAAAATTTCAAGTGACTTAAGGCTTGACACTCAAATCTCCAGAATACACACACACACACACACACACACCCTCTCTCTCTCTCTCTCTTACTTTTAGAATAATGATAAACACACTAATGCTTTACTCTACCAGATGGTTAGGGTGTTGTGTGATTGAATGTCTCCTGTTGGAACACAGCGCCACAACCTCCCTTGGAAAAGGGGGCTGCTTCTCCAGTCCAGGCAGGAGTGGGAAGAGCCAGCATACACATGGTCTCAGCTCTGCTGCAGAAGGGGAGAGGTGATGCTTCAACTAAGACAGCAGTGTTGAAGTTCTAGAGGTGGGACAGCAGGTTAAAGGAGAGAAAGCCCAAAGTAACTAGACCAGCAGGTTTTCTAACTCTTAAATCTCCCAAAGAAATGGCAATATGGAAAGTGAAAAGTTATTTATAAACTAGGACATTTATTTATTCTCAGAATTTATAAACTAGAACAAGACTATAAAGGGTCAAATCCAGGAAATATATAATAGTCCAATGCCTATATTCAAGTGCAAGGCACTGTGCTAGTCATCAATATGCAATTATAAACATGACTGACAACTGCCATTCCCTGCTTTCAATGAGGAATTTAGAGAAAATATTATGTTGAGCAGTTAAAGTGACATCCAGAGGCAAGAATGACCTAAAAAGAAATTTCCCATGTAAAAAACACAGACTAAAAGTTAACAATCTGGCCATAGGACTTGCATTAGTTATGTATTGTTATATAACAGATTGTCATCAAAATCAGTGGCTTTAAACAGTGAACATTTATTTCTGAGTATCAGAGATCTGAATGTGTGGCTTAGCTGGATGCCTCTTGCTCAGTACCTCTCATGAGGTTGGTGTTAGGGTGTCAGCTGCTGCAGTCTCATTAAAAGGCTCAGCTGGGGGCAGGTTGACTTCCAAGCTCACTTATGTAGTTGTCAACAGGATTTACTTCCTCATGGTTGTTGGGCTGAGAGCCTCAGTTCAATGTTGGCTGAAGAAGGGGAAGAGAAGACCCCCTCAATTCCTTCCAACATGAACTTTTCCATAGAAGAGCCTGGCAACATGGCAGCTAGTCTGTCTCAAAACAAGCGAGTAAGAAAGAGAGAGTTCAAGAGAGGGTGCCCAAGATAGAAGCCACAGTCTCTCTAACTTAATCTCAGAAGTGGCATCCCACTGCTTTTGCCACGTTCTATTCATTAGAGATGAAACAACAATTCCAGGCCACACTCAACTCAAAGGGGTTGCAGAAGGCTGTGAATAGCAAGAGGGCGGGGATAACCAGGGGCCATTTCATAGTCTGCCAACTCAGGGCCTCTGAAGGTAACTTTGGCAAGAGAAGCTAGACTAAAAGTGAAGACCGAATATCTTTTTCACACAAAAGCAGCTACATTTGGAATTCTTCCTGCTTGTTGGTTGTAACAGGAAACCACTCAGAGATGAAATTTTTTTACATGCAGACTTTGGAAAGAGACAAGATACTGAGCTGGAATATAAATGATCATAGATCATTACTGGGAAATAGAAAGGGATTGTAGCAAAAGTAAAGTTACCTTGGGACATGGCTGAGGGCAGGCTTCCCTAGAAGTTAGACAATTACAACTGAACTGTAAGAGTAAATAATTAAGACTGCTTCTCTGTTTAAGAATGCTAAAGGCCAGAACATTCTTATTAAATTGGAAATGAATTAATACAAGTGATAGGAATTATGAGCCAGAAAGAACTGAGGTTGTTAGCATGTAAAGTAAAAAGTACTACTTTTTGTCACCATGCGTTCCAGACACTCGAAATTTCTCAGGTTCTGGAGGAAAAAAGCCTCATTTAAGTGGAGAATAAATTCCCATTTGAAAGAAGATAAATTAATAGTCTAATAAGAAAGCTAATTAAAGAGAGGAAAACCCCACTCTCATTCAGGAGGCCAGAAAATAGGTATGACTTTGTTTTTAATTGTGTAAGGAAAGTTCTCAAGGATAGGAGGAAAGCCATAGCCTCCAAAGGGCAAAATGGATATTCCTCCATGGAGCAGGGATTAGTGGAGTGCTGCCACAGAAACAAGGGTCAAGAAGGTGAGGCAACAAAAGGTTCAGGTCAATAAGAAGAGAAAAAATAGGAAGTAAAACTATATGGGAAATTTAAATGTAAAAAAGGGGCTCCTGAAATTCTTTACAAGGAAAAGACACAGACATCAAAAATTGGAACAGTTTGAAAAAAATAAGAAGCCAGAAAAGAAACATAATATGTTAGAGAACAGGACAGTATCATTTAAAACCAGCTTAAAATAGATCCCATGCTTTTTGCTGCCAGTTTTTCTTCCTTACTAGCTCCATATGAGCTCTACCAAGACAGTGTGGCTCCATTGTTTGGGGCCTTGGATCCAAAAGGAGAATGTGAAAAACAGATCAAAGTAAAGCCAGTACAGAGAGTTCAATATTTTTGTTGACTTAAAACTATAGATAAAGAAAACATAAGGGGCAGAAGTTTTAAATTTCCCACTTCCTATAGTTATCTAATGAAGATGAAAGATATTCAAAAATAGAAGGTAATGCTTTTGGTTAAACATAAATGATTAAATGCATATGTTTATCTCTGCATCCATCCCCAAATACCACTAAAATGACACTAAATTAATTAAAAGTGAATAAATACATAAGGTAAAAAGAACAGGAAAGGAGATGACATTTGATGAAAAAAAATGTTGACCAAAATTTGGAAAACCGAAAGTAAGGTATGGATGAGAGATAATCAGCAGGCTATGGATATTGAAACCTAATGCTTGTGGAGAGTGTGGGAGTCCATGGAATCCTAAAAAGGAGCAAACCCAATCACATTACAAAGGCTCACCAAATATCTCTCAAAGTGGGAGAGAAGAGTAGATCTGAAAACAGGGCTGTTTGAATGTTTTTTAAAGGTGCAAACAGATGCTTAGATGCCCTCTGCAATCCCAGGCAGCCTCCACCTACCATCCTGGCAGGATACTAAAGGTTTACACTCTAGAAAACCTGAATGCAAGAGTCTTTGGACTTGAGGATACACAAAAGTGGGATATGATATAAGGCAAGAGCTAGAGTGAAGGTCTGTATATTTCAGGGTGAGACCTCCCAGTCCCTGTCACCCACTCACTTCCCAGAACACAGACAACCAAGCTTATATATCAATACCCAGGAAATTGGAGGAGCCCTCTGTGGTAAAATGAGCTAGCTCAAAAGAAGATACCTCTGGCTTAGGAATAAACTTAACCAATGAATTGAAAGACTTATACACTAAAAACTGTAAGACACTGATTAACTGATTAAAGGAAGTTTAAAAAAAGAAAATACCTCTGGGTGCCAACAACTATTAGTACCTCTGAACACTAAATAACTTTTAATTAAAAGTTATATGCATGTCCAATGAAACATATACCAGTAAACAAGCCCTTACCTAGTAGGCACACAGAGTTTCCAGTAACATTTTGAAGACTCATTTTTAAGCACAAAAGTCAAAAATAACCTATCATTTGAGGAACACTTCTAATATGAAAGACAGAATCAGGATCAAACAAATAAGCAAAAAAAGAACAATGTGGGAAGAAAAAGTGTCAAAAAAGAGCATAATTCATATCCTTAGAGACAAAAGAGAAGATTTTATATCTATGAAACGTGAACAGAGGGCTATAAAAAGAGAACAGAAATGAGTATCAAAGTACAAGAACTGAAATAAAAATATAATATTTGGCTTAAATGATAAAAATGAAGAAATAACACAGAAAGTAGAAGAAAAGGTAACAAGATGGAGAGAAGAAAAGAATATTAGAGGATCAAGCCAGGATATCTAATACTTCATTAATAGGAGTTCCAGAAAGAGAGAACAGAGAAAATGGAAGGGAGAAAACTATCCAGGAATTAATCTACTCCAAAAATAAATTTTCTAAGTACTGAAGGGGATTTCTATATTGAACAAGTCCACTCAGCATGATGGATGGCAAAGCAAACATACCAAAGCACTTCATCATGAACTGTCACTACTTTAAGGATAAACATAAGGAATTAAAAACATTAACGAAAATTATTTCCAATCTAGGATTCTATATCTTGCCAAATGATCAATTAAATGCAAGCGTCAAAGATATTTTCAGACATTCAGTTCAGTTCAGTTCAGTCGCTCAGTCATGTCCGACTCTTGCGACCCCATGAATCGCAGCACACCAGGCTTCCCTGTCCATCACAACTCCCAGAGTTTACCCAAACTCATGTCCATTGAATCAGTGATGCCATCCAGCCATCTCATCCTCTGTCGTCCCCTTCTCCTCCTGCCCCCAATCCCTCCCAGCATCAGAGTCTTTTCCAATGAATCAACTCTTCGCATGAGGTGGCCAAAGTACTGGAGTTTCAGCTTTAGCATCATTCCTTCCAAAGAAATCCCAGGGCTGATCTCCTTCAGAATGAAGTGGTTGGATCTCCTTGCAGTCCAAGGGACTCTCAAGAGTCTTCTCCAACACCACAGTACAAAAGCATCAATACTTCAGCTTTCCTCACAGTCCAACTCTCATTTCCATATATGATCACTGGAAAAGCCATAGCCTTGACTAGAGTAAGCGTCTTTTAATTTCATGGCTGCAATCACCATCTGCAGTGATTTTGGAACCCAAAAATAAAGCCTGACACTGTTTCCACTGTTTCCCCATCTATTTCCCATGAAGTGATGGGACCAGATGCCATGATCTTCGTTTTCTGAATGTTGAGCTTTAAGCCAACTTTTTCACTCTCCTCTTTCACTTTCATCAAGAGGCTTTTTAGTTCCTCTTCACTCTCTGCCATAAGGGTGGTGTCATCTGCATATCTGAGGTTATTGATATTTCTCCCGGCAATCTTGATTCCAGCTTGTGCTTCTTCGAGCCCAGTGTTTCTCAGGATGTACTCTGCATAGAAGTTAAATAAGCAGGGTGACAATATACAGCCTTGACCTACTCCTTTTCCTATTTGGAACCAGTCTGTTGTTCCATGTCCAGTTCTAACTGTTGCTTCCTGACCTGCATACAGATTTCTCAAGAGGCAGGTTAGGTGGTCTGGTATTCCCATCTCTTTCAGAATTTTCCGCAGTTTATTGTGATCCACACAGTCAAAGGCTTTGGCATTGTAAATAAAGCAGAAATAGATGCTTTTCTGGAACTCTCTTGCTTTTTCTGTGATCTATCAGATGTTGGCAATTTGATCTCTGGTTCCTCTCTGCCTTTTCTAAAACCAGCTTGAACATCAGGAAGTTCACATTTCACATATTGCTGAAGCCTGGCTTGGAGAATTTTGAGCACTACTTTACTAGGTGTGAGATGAGTGCAATTGTGTAGTAGTTTGAGCATTCTTTGGCATTGCCTTTCTTTGGGATTGGAATGAAAACTGACCTTTTCCAGTTCTGTGGCCACTGCTGAGTTTTCCAAATTTGCTGACATATTGAGTGCAGCACTTTCACAGCATCATCTTGCAGGATTTGAAATAGTTCAACTGGAATTCCATCACCTCCACTAGCTTTGTTCGTAGTGATGCTTTCTAAGGCCCGCTTGACTTCACATTCCAGAATGTCTGGCTCTAGGTGAGTGACCACACCGTCATGATTATCTGGGTTATGAAGATCTTTTTGTACAGTTCTTCTGCGTATTCTTGCCACCTCTTCTTAATATCTTCTGCTTCTGTTAGGTCCATACCATTTCTATCCTTTATCCAGCCCATCTTTCCATGAAATGTTCCCTTGGTATCTCTAATTTTCTTGAAGAGAACTCTAGTCTTCTCATTCTGTTGTTTTCCTCTGTTTCTTTGCATTAATCGCTGAGGAAGTCTTTCTTATCTCTTCTTGCTATTCTTTGGAACTCTGCATTCAGATGCTTATATCTTTCCTTTTCTCCTTTGCTTTTCACTTCTCTTCTTTTCACAGCTATTTGTCAGGCCTTGTCAGACTGCCATTTTGCTTTTTTGCATTTCTTTTCCTTGGGGATGGTCTTGATCCCTGTCTCCTATACAATGTCACAAACCTCTGTTCATAGTTCATCAGGCACTCTGTCTATCAGATCTAGTCCCTTAAATCAGTTTATCACTTCTACTGTATAATCCTAAGGGATTTGATTTAGGTCATACCTGAATGGTCTAGTGGTTTTCCCTACTTTCTTCAATTGAAGTCTGAATTTAGCAATAAGGAGTTCATGATCTGAGCCACAGTCAGCTCCCGGTCTTGTTTTTGCTGACTATATAGAGCTTCTCCATCTTTGGCTGCAAAGAATATAATCAGTCTGATTTCGGTCTTGACCATCTGGTGATGTCCATGTGTAGAGTCTTCTCTTGTGTTGTTGGAAGAGGGTGTTTGCTATGACCAGTGCATTTTCTTGGCGAAAACTCTATTAGCCTTTGCCCTGCTTCATTCCGTACTCCAAGGCCAAATTTGCCTGTTACTCGAGGTGTTTCTTGACTTCCTACTTTTGCATTCCAGTCCCCTACAATGAAAAGTACATCTTTTTTGGGTGTTAGTTCTAAAAGGTCTTGTAGGTCTTCAAAGAACCATTCAACGTCAGCTTCTTCAGCATTACTGTTTGGGGCATAGGCTTGGATCACCGTGATATTGAATGAACAAGATCATTCTGTCATTTTTGAGACTGCATCCAAGTCCTGCATTTCGGACCCTTCTGTTGACCATAATGGCTACTGCATTTCTCTAAGGGATTCCTGCCCACAGTAGTAGATATAATGGTCATCTGAGTTAAATTCACCCATTCCAGTCCATCTTAGTTCACTGATTCCTGAAATGTCGACATTCACTCTTGCCATCTCCTATTTGACCACTTCCAATTTGCCTTGATTCATGGACCTAACATTTCAAGTTCTTCCGCAATATTGCTCTTTACAGCATCGGACCTTGCTTCTATCACCAGTCACATCCACAGCTGGGTATTGTTTTTGCTTTGGCTCCATCCCTTCATTCTTTCTGGAGTTATTTCTCCACTGATCTCCAGTAGCATACTGGGCACCTACTGACCTGGGGAGTTCCTCTTTCACTATCCTACTATTTGGCCTTTTCATACTGTTCATGGGGTTCTCAAGGCAAGAATACTGAAGTGGTTTGCCATTCCCTTCTCCAGTGGACCACATTCTGTCAGACCTCTCCACCATGACCCGCCCGTCTTGGGTGGTCCCACACGGCATGGCTTAGTTTCATTGAGTTAGACAAGGCTGTGGTCCGTGTGATCAGCTTGGCTCGTTTTCTGTGATTATGGTTTCAGTGTTTCTGCCCTCTGATGCCCTCCTGCAACACCTACTGTCTTACTTGGGTTTCTCTTACCTTGGACGTTGGGTATCTCTTCACGGCTGCTCCAGCAAAGTGCAGCTGCTGCTCCTTACCTTGGACGAGGTCGTGCCTCCTGGTACTTCCCTTGCAGTCTTTCTCAGGAAGCTCCACAATGAGGGAGTAAACTAAGAAAGGAGAAGACACAGGAATCAGGAAATGAGCATTCCAACACAGGAGAGAGGTTGTGGGAATCCCCAGGACCAGGACGATGGTGGGAAGAAATCCAAGGATGACAGCAGTGCAGCAGACTTAGAGAATAACCAGACTGAGTTCAGTAAAAGAATGGCAGATTTTTAGAAGTATGTCTCTGAGGGAAAAAGAAAGAGAATGGATAGATTACATGGAGTGCTTCAATGTGTTGAGAGGATATTTACACTTCTGTAAGTAGATTTGGTGAAAAATTGTTTATCAACACCTAGAAAACTAAGCAGATGAATAATGGGATAATAATAAACTCCAGAAGGGAACTGTGAAAGAAAGGAAATGTAATCATAGTACACTGCATGGCTAAGGTGTACATATACTTATATACTATAATCATATAAGGTGGAATATAGATTTGACTAAATTGTGGTAGAAATTGGGAAGGTTTTTCAATAAAATTGTGATAGGAGCCTCTCCTAAGGGAGCAGAAACATCTTCTAATGGAAGGTGAAACAACTGTAAGGAAGCTAAATCTTCATCTTTCATTCTATGAAATCAGTAGATAATGACTTCAAAATTGAAAACCATGAGGTAGCTATATAATAACATTATTTAGGACTATGGATATAAATATCATTAGAAACAGCTTAAAAACCTGAAAATGATTATTTCTAGGAGGCAGAACCTAAAAGTGTGAAGAAGTAAATGCTTTATTTCATTATAATATTATAGTATTATTTTAATCTTTAACTATGTATAATAAACTAATTTTTTAAAATAATTTAAAATAATGGAAAAGAGTAAATGATATAGAGGACCTGACAAGATAGGGAAGCAGAGGAAAGGATAAAGGACAAAGTTATAGAAGAGAATACAGGAAAGTTATAAGTACAGCAAATAAACAACAGAATATGAAACTTAATGAGATATTTTTTAAGATTAGAGAAAATTTTAAAATAAAGACAAAGCAGATTCTAGCTTAAATTTTAGTAACAGGTACCTGAAACATTTCTGTTTATTCTTCAAGTACAAACAAAAGGAGTACTCTTCAGTGAACCCACAGAATCTACATCCAGCCTAATATAGCTGGTTGTTTTTGTTTTTTAATCTTTGTCTACTGAAGTAGAATATATATATACTCACATACCTACATATATATGAAGTGTTATATTCGATGGGATGGTCAGAGGTCTCTCTGAGAAGATAATATTCAAGCAGACCTGAAGTAAGAAAAAGAACATTCCAGACAGATTGAATAGGAAGTGCAAAGGCCCTGTGGCAAGAAGCATCCTGGGAACCTTTGAGAAACCACAAGGAAGTCAGCAAGCATTGCTGGAGCTTAGTGAGCAAGGAGGGAGTGGTAGGAAGCAAGGTTGGAGGGGCCAATTCATGTGGAATCTTTGAAGGCGTTAAAGACTTTGGACATCTTCCAACTTTGGCTTCTCTTCTGAGCATCCCTTGGACTACAAGGAGATCAAACCAGTAAATCCTAAAGGAAATCAACTCTGAATATTCATTGGAGAGACTGATGTTGAAACTGAAGCTCCAATACTTTGGCCACCTGATGTGAAGAGCCAACTCACTGGAAAAGACCTTGATGCTGGGAAAGACTGAAGACAAAAGGAGAAGGGGGTGACAGAGGATAAGATGGTTAGATAGCATCACCAACTCAATGGACATGAATTTGAGCAAACTCCAGGAGACAGTGGAAGACAGAGGAGCCTGATGTGCTTCAGTCAGGAGTTGCAAAGAGTCAGACAAGATTTAGTGACTGAAAAACAATGAAGACATTGGATTGTTGGACTTCCCTGGTGGCACAGTGGATAAGAATCCACCTGCCATTGCAGAGGACACAGGTTCAATCCATGATCCAGTAAGATTCCGCATACTGTGGAGCAACTAAGCCCAGGAGCCACAACTACTGAGTCTGTGTGCGCAACTACTAAAGCCTAGGCACCCTAGAGCCTGTGCTCCACAACAAGAGGAGCCATCACAATGAGAGGCCCTCACTCCACAACTAGAGAGTAGCCCTTGCTCACTGCAACTAGAGAGAGCCCATGCACATCAGTGAAGAACCAGTACAACCAAAAATAAATAATTTTTTTAAAAGATTTTGGATTGTTTCCTAGGTGTGGTGAAAAGCTACCTGGCAATGTTGAATAAGGGAGTGACATGATTTGACTTATTTTTAGAGAATCACTCTGACTACTGCGTGGAAAATAGGTTGAAGGGGGCAGGGCAAAATGAAAGCAGAAAGACCTATTACAAGGTCCTTGAAAAGGTCTAGAAAAGCATTGTTGGTCATCATCATAAACGAGGTGACAATTGGCCAGATTTGGTATATATTTGGTATATATTTCCTAGGTGGAGGTAACAGAAGTTGCTGATGGGTGGGATGATGAAGAAGGGTAAGAGGGGTCAAAGATAACGCCAAAGTTTGGTGTCTCAACAACTGAGTGAATGAAAGTGCCATTACTAAGATGGAAAACACTAGTTAAGGAATACAATTGGGAGGAATATCAAAAATTTGATTTGGGACGTGTCAACCTTAACATATCTGTTAGATATCCAAATGGAGGTGTTGAATGGACAATATGTTCAGGGATGACCGAGGAGAGATACTGATTTCAGAGACATCCACACATCCTAAGCCTTGGAACTAAATGAGGTCACCCAGGGCAAGGACTCTAAGGAATGAAAGTGTCTAAAGAAGGGAGCCTGCAACTTAGACTCACAATCTCCTGTACAAGAATTTTGATTTCAGATAGGTTTTTAAATTCAGTTTTGAATTGTTGAAAGTTAATAAGATGCATATGCTCCTGCAGATCCAGGGTAGCCTCTCCATTTGTTGTTGCTGTTGTTTAATTGCTAAGTCATGTCCAACTTTTTTGAGACCCCATAGACTGTAGCTCACCAGGTTCCTCTATCCATGGGATTTCCCAGACAAGAGTACTGGACTACGTTGCCATTTCCTTCTCCAGGGCATCTTCCTAACCCAGGGATCAAACCCACGTCTCCTGCATTGGCAGGTGGGTTTTTTACCACTGAGCCACCCGAGAAGCCCCTGAGTTTTAAAATTTTTGGTGTTGTCAATATTTTCCAAATGTAAAGTGAAAGTGAAAGTCCCTCAGTCATGTCCAACTCTTTTGAGATCCCATGGACTGTAGCCTGCCAGGCTCCTCTGTCCATGAAATTCTCCAAGCAAGAATACTGGTATGGGTTGCCATGCCCTCCTCCAGGGGATCTTCCCAACCCAGGGATCAAACCCAGGTCTCCTGCATTGCAGGCAGATTCTTTACCATCTGAGCCACCAGGGAAGCTCCAAATGTAAAGCCTATTAAAAAAAAAAAAAAAAGAAGAAGAAGGCCTATTTATTTAGGAAATGTTACTAACATATCTGGTAAGGATGGATTTATGTAAACTCTAAGATTAAATTTTAGGAATACATACATTTGAAAACATAAATAGCTTTTCTGAAAGAAGAATATGCCTAGTTTTAGGATATGCATTTGTTTGTATATTTATTTGATATAGAGAAAAATGGCACATGTTTCTCTGGTAACTCCATTTATGAGAAATCAGTGAGTCAATTAAAAAGTGAGTAGTTCTCTGAACCTAATAAAGAGAACACTGAAGTGTCTTCCAAAGAGTAAAGGGGTAAATGGAGGCTCTCTGCCTTCCAGCTTCACAGGAACAGGGGCAGATGGGGTGGTGGGTGGAGAGGGGCTGTTCTGAGGGGTAGGGACCTCAGACCAAGGGTCTCCAGTCATGGAGAGGGAGATCCAGGCAAAACTGTCTTTCACGTGTTGGAGAGTCAGCCCTGGTATGGAGTATGGATGCCAAAAATTTGACAGAATGAGAAAAATATGGAGAAACTGTTTTTGTTGTATCTAATTAATGTTAATTAAGTCTCAACTAAAATTAGCTTACTGACTTAGAAAGTAAATCCTGAACACTATGTCTTCATGGCCTCTTCCTCTCCATTCTAAAATCTGCTCTTGAAGGCTATCAGTTCAAGGGACTATCGCCCTCCGTCTCTTCTGTTTTAGTATGTCTGCCATGGTTATTTCAGTGTCCATTATGTTTGCAAGCATAGAAAACAATTTTAAGAACAACCCGCCTAACATCCATTTTGCTTCTTTCCTGGAAATTTATTCAGATTCTCCTCCCTGCCTTACCAAAAGGCCATTTCCACTGCAGTGTTTTGGCTGATCAGATTAGTTGAACAGAAGTCTTAAATGGAAGGTTGGGCACATCCTTTGCTAACACCCACTCATCTTTCTGGTTTCCACACCTTTTCCACAGAGTCTCTTTCACCTCAGCTCCCCACCAGTTGGCCAGCCACCCACTCACCCTGGGAGAGATCTAGTTTGGGTTGGTGGAAACTGTAATCTGATCACTGCATAACTGGTTCAGACCTCACTGGGTATAAAGCATGAACAAAGACACCCATCTGTGCTGCTTCTTCACTGAGAACTTGCTTTCCTGGCATGTTCCCCCCAAATTATGCCAAATACAGCGGATTGCCATCACAAATGGAATTCTCACCTTCAGAATGATCAAGTTATCCAGCAAAGCCTTGCCTTGCTTCTTCCACTGTGTTTGGAATTGAAAGCAATCCAGCTGTCTCTAAGGATAAAAAAGAAAACAAACATAAAAATAAACCATTCTTACATTACAAAGAGTGGGGGAAATTGACCATTTTTTTTAATACTAGAAATTTCATACAGATGGTGAGCTAATTTATATTTTCATTTTGACATTTATTTTCCCAGTAGGAGTGCAATTAAGCCATATTTTAAGTCTGTTCAGCGTGGCCATCATCTGAAAATATTGTAGGCATATCTATAGATAATGTTCTCACCCAACTGGCATGGGTTAAGGACTCAGGAATGCTAGCTCCCCTTCTCCTCGACCACCCCAACCAAGGGGCACTTGGGATATGAACCTGCTGCATGAAAATTGACCTCCTGTCCTTCCTTCTTCCTATCCCTCCCCACTCAGGGCTACTTTCTACAGAACTGGCAAAAGGATCTTCCTTTATTGTAAATTTGACCATGCCAGCCCCTGCTTAAACAAATCTTTCAAGACTGCATATGGCCCTCAGAATTGAGTTAAAACTCTACTATTAGCAGGTTGTCAAAATCATCCTTGATCTGATCCTGCTTGCTCTCGCTGCCTCAGTCCTGGTCTCTCCAGTTCTCTGCACTCTGCCCCGGAGTCATACTAAGCCATGTACCTTCCCAAGATGTGACTCTCCCTCTCTCACTGCCGGGCATTTGCATCACTGCCCACTCTGCCTGGAAAACCCACTGCCCCTCTTCATCTGACTCATGCCTTCTATTCCATTTTGACTTACAGTTTACTTGCAATCCAGTGATAACACTATTTTGCCATATTAAAATATGGCCAAAGATGCTTTTACCTAAAACTTTTAGAATGCTGTAGCTTCACTGATTATTCTTGTATTTACCCATGATTTTCAGTCTTACTGAACATGTTCCATCTTAGATATTTTCCCATGTTGTTCAATGAAAATAGATATTAAAATTCTGCAACAACCTAACCTGACAAAAACATCAGCAATTCCATCTACCCACAAGTAATGATTCTTTTTCACATATGGAACTTTCCACTAAAGTATCTCACTGACTCTGGCCACATCCGTGTGTGCTCCTGTCACGCCCTGTCACATACACTCCAACTCTGAAACAGCAATCCCCCAAACTTGATATGTTCTATTTCATTTATTTATTCCACAACTGAATAAATTCTAACACCTGAACTACAAAATTGAGTTATAATCCAAATGTTAAAGAAGGTGGGTAATATTAAGTGTCAGAGGAGATACAGATATTGTGAGATTCATCTGAGATTTCTTAGTGTTTACAGCAAAGACAAAATAGTAGACCTATCTTTGGATCCTATTCTCAGTTTAGAGGTTCTCTCAATTTGGGGAATAATAAAAGAAAGAGAATTTTTCCTTTGTTCTGGAAGCAAATAGCCTCAAAGAAGGATGAGTTCCAGAGCAGAGGGCCCCGGACCAAGGTGGTCAGCAGTGCTTCCAAAATTCAGTCTGGAGTTGGCAGGTACTTTGCTCCCACTGTACTTGTTACCGGGACATCTTTGGGTTCACTCCATCTTTTCGTTTTCTCCTTCAGTAGAGTTTCTCCTTGCCTGAAATGGCTTTTGAGTAACTTCCTCTGAAGATGTTTTCCACAGAGTACTACTCCTTTCCTTTGAGATTTGAATTTAATTTTGTAAATGGATTGAGTTTTCTTTTCCTTTTAATGAGAGCCCTTGTTGTCATATCGTCCATCACTTTATCCTTCCATATTTGTGCACCTTTTATTTGTGTCACCCATGTATTGACCACGTTGTTAACTTCTATAATTTTTTCTTTTATATATTTAAATAAAATTAACTCTTTCCCATAGCTTTCTTATTCGAGGAAATTTCTATACTAATTTATTTAAGGCCTCATGAATCTAACCACTTCAATACATTTTGCCTGCTTACTCTACTAGTAGACAAAAAACAAAATGCATTGATGATTTTCCCTTTTAAAAGAAAGTTTAAATATAGAAAAGTTGGACAAAACCAGATGCAATGTCTTACTGTTTTTTATTGATTCATTGTTCTGGAACAAAATGGCCTCTCTGCCTGCTTGATATAATTAATTAGACCCTTAATTTAGGCATAAGCAGCTTGGAGCTGGCTCTAGCGGCAAGCAGGGGCCCCACCATTTCAAAGCTGGGTTACTCTCAGCAAATTACAAAGCACGTATGGGCTTCAGTGTCTTTCTTGGTCAAACATAATTGTTGGGAGCAGAAAATGAGAAGACACCTAACAAGGCACTTTATTAACCTCTTCTCTAGCCCTCCTTCTCCTGCCTTTTCAACAAGTATTTCAGGAAGAGTTAAGGAGAACCAGATGATAAAGCCACAAACACCATCCTTGGTCTCCTGTTCCTTAAAAAAAAAAAAAAATTAACTGAAATTGAGTAACTAACCCCTATTATTTTTTTAAAAAATATGTGAATATGTGGATCATGTATGTCTACTGCTAATATATGTAAATAACGAGAGTTTGTTTGACCCAGACATGCCGCTGATTTTATAGAATATTAGTGTGCAACTGTTTATCTGGAATTGCTCCATATTCTTCAATTTTGATTACCAAATTTGGAATCGAATGGAGTTCTGACTGTAATCACAGGAACTCAAATACAGGAAGATGCTACTTTCCCTGATGCTTTGTTTTTAGTTCTACTGACAGCAGATTAGTCAGTAAGCACTTAGGAGGATGCTTTCCACCGAACGTCAGCCTTGGGAATGCCTTGGCTGATTTTTACAAACAACCTAAACAGGTAGAAAGTCATTTTCAGGTGAAGAATCCTATAGCATGATCACTTTAACTGTAGTTACTTATTTGGATATCATTTTCTTTCTTTTTAAAAAATATTTATTTGTTTCTTATGACACACCGACTCTCTAGTTTTGGCTCCTGGGCGCCAGAGTGTGCAGGCTCGGTAGTTGCTGCCTGTAGGCTTAGTTGCTTTATAGCATGTGGGATCTTCATTCCCTGACCAGGGATGGAAACTGCATCCCCTACATTGCAAGGCAGATTCTTAACCACTGGACCAGCAGAGAAGTTCCTGGATACCATTTTTAGTTATTTACTTTTCAATCTCTTTTCTGAGATCCTGCAGACATGAATGTCAGGACATTAGGGAGATTCAAGACCCAGTTTTTACCATGGAGCTTGAAGTAATTTTGATGAATTCCATAGATGAAAGATGGCTATCTTCTTCAACTAGAAATGTAGAGTCTCAATATTTGAAGAAGTTGTAATGATGTCTAGTCACATATTTGAAGTTTATATTTGCTCCACTACTTCCCAGTCAAGTGAGATTCAACCCTTCAGAGTATCCTTAGACAGCTCTGGCTACTAAAAAATTATTGTGTCTCTTTAACCCCCATTGCTTCTACCCTTGGCTCCAACCTCTGTTGGGGATGTAAGAAGCAGCTCTACTCAAACTTACAATGGTGCAAACTTCTTGAGAGAAGGAACTACAACCACTATAGCTTCTAGTAACTTGATATGTGATTGCTGAATGAAGTTCAAAGCAGATTTTGTTCTTCATTTTGATATATATCTCACAAAAGAGCAAATCATCAGTATATTTAAGTTCTGAGAAAGCATCACATAAAATCACTGATTTTATTATCTAAATGCTACAGCTGATATATTTTATTCTCTCAATTTTCTAATTTAAGCAATTTTTATCTGTCTTATGTACTGTCTTATGTACCTTCATTATAAAATAGCATAATGACACTACAGATATTTATTAGGCGTCACATGTGTAGGACAGACTGTCTCAGGCACAGAGGAGTTGAAGCCCTACTGAAGCAGGCATTCTGGGTTCCAGCACCACTAACATCTGAGTGACCCTGATTCTTGATTCCTCTTCTGCAAACTGCAAGGGTTGAACCAAATATTCTCTTAAAGTTCTTTCCATCTTCACAAGCCATTTGCATTTTTGACTCATTTGTCCCTGTCAGAGAACACAGACCTCTGATTTCCAGTTCAATTATCAATTTATATTGCCAATAACTGTCCATATGTCCACTATTAAAAGCTATGGCTGCTTTTTCTTTCCTTTTTCTCATTTCAGAACACTTTTCTTCAGGAAACAGTGCGTAGAGAGTGTGAAGAACGCTTTGAACTGACGGAGGCTTTAAGTCAAGCCAGAGAACAACTCCTGGAGCTCAGGAAGCTGAGCGGACAGTTGCCACTGTCACCGTGCTCCCTCAGCCAGGGCAGCCTAACCTCCTCTGCTGCAGCTGGGAGTGGTCAGGGAGAGAGAAGGCTTGCAAGACTGAACTCTGAGAAAGTAATCAAAATCCCTGGCCTGCCTGGAGTGTCGAAGCCCACCACTTCTGCAGCCTTTTCTCAGCCCAACAGGGTCAGCAGCTTAGGTTTGCCCACAGTCCCCCAGCCACATCCTCCCCGGGGTCGACCATCTTCAGTCAGTGAGACCAGGCAGAGACTGGCTGCTATTCTGAGGAGGAGACTGAGTCAGCAGTGATGGAGCCGAAGTCAGGGGCAGCTCCACACAGAGTCTCTATCTTTCCTGGAGTCCAGAGCCCCACTGTAATTAAGAATGACAAACTACAAATTATTACTGCAGATTGAGAATGCATACTTAAGGATATTTTTAACAATTGGACAAGCTAATGAATTGTGAAGCCACATTTTCTAAGAGGCCCTTGAAACTGCAACAGATAATGAAGTTGTTGGTAATCCAGAGACCCAATCTCTGTATTTATGTATTGTGTGTTTCGATGTACTCTATGAATATGCCCTTTTAGAGATCATAGGTAAAATTTTTCACCCATAGCATCTTTTCTACTTTTTTGCACTATTACAAGCAGATCTATTTCTACACACACACACACACACACACACACACACACACACAAGATTATATTGGTTTTGTTGGTGTTTATTCATTTGTGTGTTGAATTGAATAGGTTAAATAGATGAAATTAGCATTCCAAATAGCAAATGAAAGGACTTTAGTCCTTAATTTAATCATTTTCAAACTGCTTATTAGTTCAAATATTCACAAACTTCATCATCACCAAATTTTCTCTATTTCACCTCACAATCTAATTGGTTAATCTAATTTCTTTTTAAGCGAGGTCAGATGTAATGATAGGTAATCTTCAGGAAGACAAAAGGACAACAACTCCTGTTCAAGAAAAAGATGGGTTATTTCTAAAACTATGGAGAAGATTTTAGATAACAAGGAGCCTAGCCATGAAAGTATTATTTGGTAGAGATTTTCTCCATTACATGCTCTCTGGTACTCCAGGTCAAGTTTTGGGTTTAACTGGTATTCAGTAGCTATTGTGTAGAGAACTAATTCAAGACAGTTTAGTAGAGGCACATAGTGCTAATTTGTGATTCAAATTTTATTACCCCTGAAAATGGTCATCTTGTTAGCATGTTTTCTATTTTCAGAGTGAAAAATTAAAACCAGAAATCAGACCAACTATTTTATATAATCATAAAGCTTTAGGTTCCTCCTGTTTTGTAAAAGGCAACTGTTTACCTTATGCTAGTATTTGTCTATCCTTTTCTCCATATAATAAATATGTATTTTTCTTCTATAACTGATTTTATTCAAATCTTTCATCTGACTGCATCATGGATTCCCAGGCTTCTTACTCTCAGATTAGGATGATACTAACACATGTGAAATATGGCACATCAAACTCTCTGCTGTTTGGCCACCATGTAGATGAGAGAATCTAAAGATACCTGGAATCCCCCCCATGTGCAAAAAAAAGTGTTACTAAGCCAAATCAAGTCTATCTCCAGTTTTTCAAAGGATTGTTCTAATCAATCCTTTCAAAGGATTGATCTAATCTAGGGTGTTTCCAGAAAAGGCAATGGCACCCCACTCTAGTACTCTTGCTTGGAAATTCCCATGGACGGAGGAGCCTGGTGGGCTGCAGTCCATGGGATCGCTAAGAGTCAGACATGACTGAGCGACTTCACTTTCACTATTCACTCTCATGCATTGGAGAAGGAAATGGCAACCCACTCCAGTGTTCTTGCCTTGAGAATTCCAGGGACAGAAGAGCCTGGTAGGCTGCCATCTCTGGGGTCTCACAGAGACGGACATGACTGAAGCCACTTAGCAGCAGCAGCAGCAGCAGCAGCAGCAGCAAGGTGTTTTAACCTCAAAAACGTCCACATCAGGTCCATTAATTTCTCTGACTAGTTTAAGTGAGCACATCTTGTGTAAAGGCTTACAATGCTTACTTTTGTTTTACAGGGATTAGCATACTTACAGTGCATTAGACAGAGAACATATCATCTAATGGTGGTGTGCCAGAGAGGATCTTAGAGGTCACCCCCAACAATCTTTATTTTTGCCAGTTTATTCATGTTTTATTGACGATTATATGCTCAGGCCTTGACTGTGTACTTCTACGGTGGGTACGGCTGCTCCTTCCAGTGCTGCTTCTTGGTCTTCAGGTTCTCTTCCTGCTTGTTGAAGCAGTGGTGCATGGCACAGATCCAGGGATTTATACTTCTTGCCCTGAGAGAATTTCCTGAGGTTCACTTTCTGAGTCTGGTTAACAACAGTGAGAACATGGGCGGTGGACTTGCTAGGAGACCCGGGTTCGATCCCTGAGTTGGGAAGATCCCCTGGAGAAGGAAATGGCAACCCACTCCAGTATTGTTGCCTGGAGAATCCCATGGACAGAGGAGCCTGGCGGGCTACAGTCCACGGGGTCGCAAAGAGTCGGACACAACTGAGCGACTTCACGCACTCACTCACTCACTCAGGTCTTGGAGAGTTTGGAAGCCTCACCACCTATCGCTTTAGCGACGTGCCCCTGATACAGCGCCACCTTGAGGTCCTCCGTTGTTTCAGCAGTTTCTCCCTGCTGCCAAGGTCTCAGGACCTTAATCTTAGCCACGGTTGTACAGGGGGCCGCAGATGACTTCTTTCAGGGAAAGAGCAACAGTCTCTTCACAAATAAGAAATAGATGCACAAAAAAGTCTGACTTGGGTACGGTGATTCAGCTAGTTAATGACTGAGCTTTCCACCTCACTTTTCCACTTACCAGAGAATCCCAAATCTCCATCTGACTTTTGTCAGAAGCTAATGAACTCAATTTTTAAGCTTAAATTTGTATGAAAAGGAAGCTTGACCAAAGGAGGAATAATTATAAAGTAATAAGCGGAACTTTAAGATAAGTGTGTATGTAGTAAGATACAAAATGTTGTTAATATAGCCCCTAATATTTTCTTGTATGATGCCAGCAGTACTCATGCCACACTCTGGAGAGCACTCCACCAGATCTCAGTATTTCTGATCTGGTGTTTACATGTTCAGATTACAAATACTCATGACAAGGTGGATGGCAAAAGGTAGTGGAACTTTTGGTGAAAGCACAAGAGAGAGAGGGGGGTTCAGGATGGGGAACACGTGTATACCTGTGGCAGATTCATGCTGATGTATGGCAAAACCAATACAATATTGTAAAGTAAATTTTAAAAAAAGAGAGAGAAAAGAAAAAAAAAGCACAAGAGAATATTTGGACATCAGTCTTTGTTATCATATTTTACATGCTTTTCCACCGTCTTGCAACTTCAGCTCTCTCTTCAGGAACCATGTGTGTGTGCATGCATGCTAAGTCACTTCAGTCATGTTCAGCTCTTTGTGACCCCATGAACTGCAACCTGCCAGGCTCCTCTGTCCATGGGATTCTCCAGGCAAGAATAGTGGAATGGGTTGCCATGCCCTCCTCCAGGGAATCTTCCGAGGGTTCAAACCCAAGTCTCTTATGTCTTCTGCATTGGCAGATGGGTTCTTTATCACTAATGCCACCTAGAAAGCCCATGGAGATACATTTGGGGAGGGGGGTTCCTGCCTTGGGTCTTCGTTGCAGCAGGGGGATATCTTTGAGTGCAGGCTCTGGGGCACTTGGGCTTGGTTGCTCCGCAGATTGTGGGATCTTAGTTCCCCAAACAGGGATCAAACCTGCATCCCCTAGATTTTTAACCACTGGACCACTAGGGAAGTCCTCCCATAGGCTTTTCTAAAGTGATATAAAGACCATGCATGAAAAACCTGGTTTGTTGGTTTGTTGTTAACACTCTTGTTTTACAATGAGTAACTGGGTAAATATCACTCTGAGAATAGAATCATGATCTTGCAGTCAGGCTGTATTATATTCCACAAGTATGTCAGAGAGGTAATTCCATGGATAAATAGAGATAATATTTACATTTATTTCAACCTAGACCATTTAAAGCCATCCAAGTTGTGTGCGTGTATCTTTTGAAAAAGACACTTCGAGAAGAGAATAGCATTAGAGTATGTAACTTAAGGATTAAGAACACATTCAAATCTTCCTTGATTTTCACACTGATTAACTCCTGGCATGAAAAAAGTATCAGGAATATTAAGAAAGTAGTGAATATTATGACAAAATAGGGGTCTCAAATGCATATAATGGATATTAAGTCTAACAGTTTTAATTTCTCTATAAACATCCATTTTCCATAACCTCAATGGAAGAATTTATAGGTATCTAGAGAAAAGAATATCATAGAAAATATTCCTTAGAAAATTATAATATTGTTTGTTTTTTTCTTAAACTAGGATTGGTAGACAAAGATGGGAGAATTCTTCTATAGTTAACAGATTTCTCAAGCAATTTTTTTTAAAGTTTATTGATCTAAGTGACTATATTTATAGTTAGAACTATATAAAAGTTATATGTTCTGGTTGACTAGAAGAGATATTAATATTGAAAATTATGTTAGACTAAAATCTTTTAATTTTCTATTAATCTAAAGTTTTATAGTATATTAGTTATAGCTCATTGCTTTTAATTATGCAACAAAATTTCTCGTTTTATTTTTTTAAGTTATTACAATTATTATAATATTGTACTAGTAGACCAAACTAGTATCCTAAAAGGGTTAATTTTCTGAAGCTGAAAATTCCTAACCATTATGTTGACTTTTACTGAGCACAGAAAATCAATTTGGTATGTGCCCAAAGTTCACAAATCCTATAATAATTGTGGATTATTTTGCTTTCATGTTTTAAGAAAATAATTAATGTACACTGTATCTTACACAGGACAGTTTTAATGATCTCAAACCATGATAGACAATAATGGGAGCATTCCTAAGGCAGTGCTTGTGGAACCTTAAGGAAGAAATTCTACTTATTCTTTAGAAAATATTAACCCTTTGATTTCTGGTTCCTCTGCCTTTTCTAAATCCAGCTTGTACATCTGGAAGTTCTCAGTTCACATACCGTTGAAGCCTAGCTTGGAGGATTTTGAGCATTACCTCACTAGCATATGAAATGAGTGCAATTGTGCAGTAGTTTGAACATTCTTTGGCATTGCCCTTCTTTGGGATTGGAATAAGAACTGACCTTTTCCAGTCCTGTGGCCACTTCTGAGTTTAATAATAAACTGTGAAGCCAGTATAATTGTGTTACATCTGTAGAATATGAAATAAAAATTATTCACCTTTGTATATTCTGAATTAACAGAAATTTTTAGCAAATTTTTGAGCGTTAGTTCAATCTGAAACACACTAATCCTATAACAATATTTCATGATCCAGAAAGTTAAAAGTTCTCTCTCTTCTCTAGCATATAGTATAGTGCTTTATATCCATTAAGTGAGCAAAAAATGTGCTAAAAATCCTTTACCTTCATATATATATATATATGAATAACTAGATCACAGAGATTATGTAATTTGTTCAAAATAAACACTACATAAGACTAATGCTGCAGTTTCTGAGTATCTTGACCCATAGATGAATACTTAGCCCATATTATATATTCACTCATTTCTTCAACAGATATGGAGAATTTAAAAAGCGTTATGAAAGTTACAAAGATAATTAAGATATACTACAGAAGCCCAAGAATTGTATAATGGAGGGCAGTGAGGAGCCGTGTGTAGAAGTTATAATATAGGGAGGCAGGTGTAAGGAAGAGTGTGCCATATGAGTTCAACTTCTTGGTGGAAGAATCAGGGAACACTTTAGGCAAGAACTGGAATTTACAGTAGGTCTTAAAGAATGGAGTAGGGTTTTATAAAAGAAAGTATACCAGGTAGAGGAGATATGTAATCAGAGCTGTAGATGTGTAGAAAATACTTGGTTAAGGGAAGAAATGGGAACCTGGAAAAGGCAGATTGACCCCAAAGCATGAAGATGTTGAATAAGAACTCATCACAGAATTTTGACTAGAAGTGGCATGCACTTTGTTGAAATTTGGGAACATTGCTCTGGCAGGGCTGAATAGCAATAATTATAGAGTGAAAAGGCGAGAATTGGAACACCAGTTGGTAGATTAGTAACGTAGCCTAGACAAGAGTTAATGTTAAGTTCTGAATAAAGATGTTGACAGTGGGAATAAACAGGAAGCAGCTGACTCAGATTCTATTCAGAATGGGAAAGAATTTGTTCACTGTTAAATGCACTTTGAAATCATACCAGCCATTGCTGCTTAGCAGTGGTGCAGTGTTTGAAATTGGTTCTAATTAAAGGAACATGCTTTATTTACAAATATTACAGCTTCTCTGAAAAATGTGAAATAATAGGAACTACATTTTTACTTGGGCAACAGAAAACTAACCCACAGACAGATTCATTAGTCATAAGAATTCTTAAAGCAAAATAGAAATCTGATTAGTGTTCTAGGAATTATGAGAGAAGAATGTGGAAAGTGACATGAAAAATAGGTATCATCTTGGCTCAAAGAATGCACAGCACACTCAGTGATGAACTTTGGGAGTGATACAATGCAATAAAACGTTTTTCCAATTTTTACTAACCATTTATGAGGGGAAATACAGAAAATAGCAGCCAAAGTAAAAATAAGAATTATCTTAAATCCTTAAGTTTTACATTTCTAAAGGGACCTGACCCATCACCTGGTCCAGATCTGTAATTTTACAGAAGGAGATAATAGGTCCCTTAGAGGTTAAATAATTTTACATTCTTTTAGCTGCTTGACAGCCAACTTGATGGGAGAGCCTGGGCCTCCAACTGTTGGCCACCTCTAGAATGAAAGAACAGTATCAGTGCTCTAAAGTTTTGCTACCTACAGTATTCCAGCAGGATCAGTGTCTCCTGGGAGCTTATTAGAAATGCAGAATATCAGGCCTCACACTCAAATTTGCTGAAAGAAATCTGATTTTAATGGCTCTGATGGCTCAAACAGTAAAGAAACTACCTGCAGGAGAACTGGGTTTGATCTCTGAGTCAGGAAGATCCCCTGGAGAAGAAAATGGCAACCCACTCCAGTATTCTTGCCTGGATAATCCCATGGACACAGGAGCCTGGTGGGCTACAGTCCATGAGGTTGCAGAGTTGGATACAACTGAGCAGCTAACACTTTCAGGTGATTCATATACATGTTAAAGTATGAGAATCACTGCTCACAGTGGTGCCATTGCCCTGGCATATTTCACCTCTGCAAGCTACGTGTTCGTGTTGGATAGAAATTGCCTCGTCATATGCAGCTCCCTTATACCTAATCTAAGACCACCACCGCCCAACCATGTGATCCCATTCAGCACCTCAGCTCCCAATGCACTCAAATTCTACTTCTTTGCCTCTTGACTGTGAATCTGTAACTGTCCAGGAAAACTAGTGAATTAAAGGAAATAAATACTCAGCCAATATTCATAAATATCTTATGTCATCACCCAAATTTCTGAGCCTGCAAAGAACTAAAAATTTGTTATTTTTGAAATTCCAATAGAAATATTTTGATCATTGGCAAGTCATTGAATAACCTTACATTTTAATCTCATAATAATATATACTTAGATATATGATTCCCAAAAGAAAATTTGACAATGCTGTTTGTCTTTTGAGGCTTCTGAAACATAGAATACTTGGATAACTTCTTAGAATTATGAAGGAACTTAATTAATTAATATTAGAATATCATTATTCTCCCAAAAGTAGTTCCAATCACTTAAATATAAAACAGTAATTTGCAGTATTACATCTAGATCCATTTATTTTAAAGGTAGAACTAATACCAACTGAAAGAGAATTTGATTCAGATTCTCAAGGTATAAATCTGTATCTAATACAATAATGCTTGTGAGCATTGTCAACTCATACAGCAGGGTGGCCACATTCTTTAACCTTTTTGAATCCAGAAAATAATGAAAGGAATTGACTTCATTTGCCAGTAAAAGGTTTTGAATACTTTTTATTAACATACTTATTGCTGACATTTAACTTGTATGGTTATTTGTTATTAATATTAACTCTCATAAATAATAATAGTTCAAACCCAAGAATTAAACATATAATTTAGAACATTGAAGCATTTTTAAGGAGAGGTTTTCATATGACTTAACACTGGAAATATTTTTGTTTTCTGAAAAAATATGAACATCTGACTTTGGGCATAATGGAAAAATAAAATCCACCTTTCTCCCCCAAGTGAGCTTGATGTGGTCTAACACATTAAAGAGACACCTCTGCCTTCTTAAAGTGAATAAATTCTACAGTTGCAATTTTCTATCTGAAACCTTAAATTTCTAGGGAGTAAAGTTTACTGCCAAGATTTAATTATAATTTATCTATTTTTGTCTGCGTTGGGTCTTTGTTGCTCCATTGGGGCTTTCTAATTGATGGCAAATGAGGGCTACTCTAGCTGTGGTGTGCAGGCTTCTCTTGTTGCAGAGCATGAGCTCTAGGCGCCTGGGCTTCCGTGGTTGCAGAGCATGAGCTCTAGGCGCCTGGGCTTCCGTGGTTGCAGCACGTGAACTTGGTAGTGTGGCTCTCGGGCTTAGTTGCCTCATGGCAGTGGGATCTTTCCAGACAAGGGATTGAACCCATATTCCTTGCATTGGCAGGCAGATTCTTAACCACCAGACCACTAGGAAGCCCTACTTCTTTTATTTAAAACGGAATTTCTAAACCCCAGGGCAGCCAGCTTTCCATTCTCTATTGTTGCTTAGTCACTCAGTTGTGTCTGACTCTTTTCCACCCCATGGACTGCATTCTCTATTAACAGACTTTCGAATGATTGAAGTTTAAGCTGGGATCTCATGGGATCTCGAAATTAGAATGTTTTTGTTCTTCCAAGGGGCACATGGTACTCAGTATAGAACTGAGGTTAGTAAGAGGAGATGAAGTTAGGGGGAAAGAATCCACTACCTTATTTAATAGAAGTGATTAGGTAAGGACTTATTACACATTCTTTCCAGAATTGTTAGTCAATATTTTTGCCAGTGTACCCTGAAAAAGAATTTTTTTCAACTATGTTCTTCTTGAACATTTTTAGGTTGACATCTAAAACAATTAATTATAAATTTAAATAGTTGCAAAGGACATTGTAATGACAACCAGTAAATTATAAATATGGACATTTAAAAATAAAACTGTCACTTTAATTTTATAATTGTAAACCTTTTATTGCTCTCCTATCCTATTGTTTTTGTTCAGTCACCAAGTCGTGTCCTGTCCTATTAAATTACTACAAAAACACATATGTAACTTTCCAAAGTTCTTCTGGATTGAGTTGTTACTACAATTATATTTTTTTATGTGGCAGGTTTTTAAATTCTTTACTGAATTTGTTACAGTATTTTTTCTGCTTTATGTTTTGGTTTTTTGGCCTCACAGTATGTGGGATCTTAGCTCCCCAACCAGGGACCCCACGCAACCCATGCCCTGAAACTGTTAACTACTAGACCACCAGGGCATTCCTACGGTTATTATTAATATGCTACAGTTAAAAAACATAAATAAATGCTAAATGTTGATAAATAATTATTAAGCATCAAAGTTGTTTTGTTGACAATGCATTTCTTGATAAGAAGAATCAATACCTAATGTTTCCCTTTACATGTAATGAAAAAGCAGGTAGATGCAGTCAAACATACTTACTTGGGCCTTCCCCAGTGGCTCAGCAGTAAAGAATCCATGTGCAATGCAGGAGACACAGGAGACCCAGGTTCAATCCCTGGGTCAGGAAGATCCCTTGGCGAGAAGGGAATGGCAACTCACTCCAGTATTCTTGCCTGAAAAATCCCATGGACAGAGGGGTCTGGTGGGCTATAGTCCATAGCGTCACAAAGAGTCAGACACAACTAAAGTGACCGAGCACACACACACACGCACACACACACACACACACACACACACAGGACCTTATTTACTTTATATTTAGTTCAGTTCACTTCAGTTGCTCAGTCATGTCCGACTCTTTGCGACCCCATGGACTGCAGCACGCCAGGCCTCCCTGCCCATAACCAACTTGCTCAAATACATGTCCATTGAGTCAGTGATACCATCCAACCATCTTATCCTCTGTCGTCCCCTTTTCCTCCCACCTTCAATCTTTCCCAGCATCAGGGTCTTTTCAAATGAGTCAGCTGTTCGCATCAGGTGGCCAAAGTATTGGAGTTTCAACTTCAGCATCAGTCCTTCCAATGAATATTCAGGGCTGATCTCCTTCAGAATGGGCTGGTTGATCTCCTTGCAGTCCAAGGGACTCTCAAGAGTCTTCTCCAACACCACAATTCAAAATCAATTCCTTGGCACTCAACTTTCTTTATAGTCCAACTCTCACTTACATACATGACTACTGGAAAAACCATAGCCTTGACTAGACAGACCTTTGTTGGCAAAGTAATGTCTCTGCTTTTTAATATGTTGTCTAGGTTGGTCATAACTTTTCTTCCAAGGAGTAAGCGTCTTTTAATTTCATGTCTGCAGTCACCATCTGCAGTGATTTTAGAGCCCCCCAAAGTAAAGTCTGCCACTGTTTCCACTGTTTCCCCATCTGTTTGCCATGAAGTGATGGGACCAGATGCCATGATCTTCGTTTTCTGAATGTTGAACGTTAAGCCAACTTTTTATTAGTAGGAGGAAGAAAATATTAAACATTTTATCATGAAATAAGATGAGGATTTTACTGTATTATAATAAACATTTCAAACAGTATCTAATAAAAAATTGCTTTAACTACTTCATTAAATAATAATGGCTAACTGGAAAGATTTCATAGAAATTTTATCTAGCATATCTCAAAAACTTCAATAGTCTAAGAAAACATTCTAACCGCATTTAAAATAATTAGTGATGCTATGCTAACCTATACTGCATTGCTATTTAAAGTTTCTTTTCTTTCCAGCTAAGGATGTATCCAGGAAACAAATATCAAGAAGACCTGAAAAGGCTACTTATATTTAAATGCATTGCAGGAAGGGGCATTTTTAACACTCACCCTTTACTACTAATGTTAATTTTGCCTTACTTTCCTAGAACTATCCTCCAAAGTTATACTTTGAAGAAACCAAGTCATAAAAAAAGAGACTCATTAGTCCAAAATTGTCTGACTCCCATTGCTGCAGTCTACCTTGTATGTGAACTGAGAAAACCCCAGCATGGACTGAAATGTTGTTCTTAACATGACACTTTATTTCAAAGGAAGTCAGGGAAACATAGGAATGTCTATGAACTTAAGATCATCGATTCCTTCAAGTATCCCTGGGGTACACATGCCTCATGTTACAGGCCACTGTTCTAACTTAGCAAGTCAAGTCAAATCTTCTTTGCATCGAAGCATTAGAACTTCTGGGCAGAACTGAGTCGAGTACCTCTGGTCAGAAGGCTGGACTCTCAGACCTCAGATACAAGATAAGAGTCTGTGTTTCCCTCCCTCCGTGAGTGCAGAATGTCAAGAAGAGGACCCGACAGCCACCTCCTGCCTCTTCTGGTTGTAAGCGGAGATCACAGAAGAGGAAATTTCTGAGTGCAATATCACCAGGGCCTGATGGTTCTCCGTGACCATGTCCCTGTGGACTCTTAATACACCCTTTTTTTTTTCTTATTTTTTTTTCTCAATATACTCTTAACCAGAGAGACCCCAGAATCGACCAGCATAAGGCAGACCTGCAATCACCAAGAAGAAAGTTTCTCAAAATCTGGCTGGCAGCAGTAGGAGAAGAAGTAAAGAGAAATGTGAGCCACAAAGATCAAGTTTGGGGTCAGGGAGGGCTTAAATTCTTTGTAACTACATGGTTGGAATGCTAAGCCAATACATATTACTGTCACCAAATTCTTGATATCTACATTGTAATAACTTGGGGGAAAGAGATTATACTTGTTTTTTACCATTTGTGCCCTAGACATAGTATGTTGGTAGGGAAAGATGGAAAGAGATTTTTTCCGTGTTGTGATTTAATTATTTATGACTCAAATTTAGTCATACAACCAATATGAGAGTTTGTTTTGTTTATGTATTAAGGGCCCTTGAAAATGTTTGTCAAACCACCTGTAATTTGATGCTTTAAGTTGGTAATGATGCATTTCGGCAGCATATGTAGATAGAATCTATATTGCTGTTTCTACTTGAGTTACTGATATCCCAAATATTTCTAATCCTAAATTCATAGGTGTGCTCTTTAATTATCAGTGGCCCCCAGATCCCCAGAGTTTCTGCAACCATCCTCACCCCTCCAGGATCAAGACATCTGTTGGGAGGATTCCAGGAAGGGTGAGCATCTGGCTGGGTCTGAGGCTGTGATCTGCCTGTGTGATCCTGACTGTATTTCAGCCTATAACATCTTTATGAATTGTCTATTTATTTTTGTTGTTTGTGCCTCTTCTGACCTTCTTAGTGTAAAAGCAGCTGAACTTTTAGTGAAGAAATTGTATATTCATACCATATTGAATACATATTTTTATATCCAATTTTGTATTCAAATTGTGTATTCATAGAAAGCTTCCCAGGTGGCTCAGTAGGTAAAGAATCTGCCTGCCAATGCATGAGACGCAGGTTCAATCCCTGGGTTGGGAAGAGTCCCTGGAGAAGGAAATGGCAACCCACTCCAGTATTCACCTGGAGAATCACATGGACAGAGGACCCTGGTGGGCTACAGGGTCACAAAGAGTCGGGCATGACTGAGCACACATGTACAGCAGAGTATTAAAATTCAGTCATTAAAAGTTTAATACAAACCTTAGTCTAAATGTATTGCCACGAGTTTCCATACAGCTCTTCTCATAAAGGTTCTGAACTTTTCTGGAAATATGATAAGAATATTGTCTCAGCAGTTTCCCTTGGTTGGCTGCCTTTGGATTTAGTCCTAGTGCTCCGGAGGGGATAATTTACCTCAGATCTTCTAACTTACTGAAATGTGTGTAAAAATGAGACTATTATACTCCTTTGGTCAACTCAGGTTTGACTGGGTTTTTGTTCATTACCAAAAGAGCGTGATTTTGAAAGGCATGGAGTCCTCCTTGACCAGTAAAAGGAGGTCTCCACAGGCATCAGGCATCTTTGTGTCCCTGGTTTAACAGCAGAAAGCAGACTTCCAGTGTAAAACGGCATGGCATCTGACTAACAGGCCATGGTGTAGCCCCTTCCAATAGCCCATTAAAAACCCTGTGATGGAAAAGGAAAGGTCGCATATGCACAGCACACAGTCAGCCTGGCCCCCCACTGCTGTGCCACAAGGGTGCCGCCGCTCAAGGTCCCTGGGCCACCTTGCTGGGAACTCTGAGATGGCCATTCCGAAAAGAGGAATCTCGTGTGAGTGGCAGTAAGGAGGGAGAGATGGGTAGAGATGCACTGTACCCTGGGAAGTGGGATTCTCTCAAACAGCAGTGAGTCAGCAAACAGACTGAGCAGCCAGGTAGTGAAATGCACCCAATGGTACTTGAAGGAGTAGCAGTAGCAGCAGTAACAGCAACAAATCAGTAGCAGCAGCAGCAGCAGCAGCGATAATAAAGAAAAGGGTAATGGCTGATATTTGTTGTTTATAGGGAGCAATGCACAGTACTAAGAGCTTTAAAGGTATTTCATTTAATCCTCCCAGGAACCCAATGAGGTTGATATACTTACTAGCTTCCTCTTACAGATGATAAAACTGAGGCATAGAGAGGTTAACCAACTCACCCAAAGTGACACAACTAGGAAGTGGCAAAGCCTGGGCTGGGGAATAGGCCCTGTAAGCTGAATGCTGGACCAGGTACCAGGAGTATCACCTCACCCCTCTTCCCAGTTGTGTCTCTAATAAGGGATGTGACCCTCATCCCAGGGCAAATTTGAGAGACAGCCCTGTACCCTGTTAGTTGAAATAAAGATCTAGCTTCATCTGAGAATGAGAAATCAAGAAGGGAGGAAAGGAGGAAGGAAGAAACAGTTTAGAAGCTATGAAAAAAAGCATTACAGAACAATGGAAAGAAAGTAGCATATAGGAAATAACCAAACAGATCTACAGAAAAGATCTACTACACAATCCAATAAGGCCACGCCAGGAAATGATCTAGCATCCTACAGAAGCAGAATATTATAGGGCTCACACTCTTTTTTTAAAAAAACTGTGTCATTTTCTATATTAAGTCTTTAGGTCCTGTGCTTTTTTATTTATTTCCAGAATATGGAGCCCTAGCTGTAGCCTTTCAAAGCATTTTCTTCTTAAATACAGACAAAATAGAAAAAGTATATTAAGACTGGTACAAAAGGAGAGGGAAATAAATGATACAGCTGTTCATCAGATAAAGCTCTCCAGATAAAGTCAAAGGCCAAAATTTATAAGGATAAAAACACATTCTAAATTTAGTAATCATAAAAGTGCTCCTAAAAATTGTCTACAGAAGTCCATTTTTGAGAGAGAGTTCTTCAAAAGTTAAAGTTTCTTTTAACTGTAAATAATGTTAACATAAAACAGGAGGCCTTGGTGCAGCCCTTTCCAAGTGAAAGTCACTCAGTCATGTCCAGCTCTTTGTGACTCCATGGACTGTATAGTCCATGGAATTCTCCAGGCCCGAATACTGGAATGGGTAGCCTTTCCCTACTCCAGGGGATCTTCCCAACCCAAGGATCGAACCCAGCATTGCAGGTGGATTCTTTACCAACTGAGCTATTAGGGAAGCTCTCTCAGCCCCTTCCAATACCCCATTAAAAGCCGTGAGATGGAAAACACTGGCCATAAGCTGAATGGTCTCAGGCTGAACCACTATGTACTGGAAATAAAGTCTTTGTTCTCAAAAGTCGTTTATGCTCTCTTTTCATTGTTAATGGTATGAAATTATAGAGAGTGTGAACATTTTTGAGGGTGTATGAGTTCCCATTGTTTTGTTTTGGGGCAAAGGGTCTTCAGGCTTTGTCTTTGCTCTTCTTCCTTTGATGTATTTCTACTGTCTCATTATGTGCTTTACATCCTCTCTCTTTTTTTTTTTCCCCTATCTTCGGAATAGAATTTCTCTTTTCTTTTCTTCTTGTTCTTATTCCCACTGCCACTTCCTACTGCTCATTTGGAAATAATTCTCTCTACAACTACTTTTAGGAATTACCCAAAGAACCTGCCTGCAATGCAGGAGATCCAGGTTTGATCCCTGGGTTGGGAAGATCCCCTGGAGAAGGGAATGGCAGCCCACTTCAGTATTCTTGCCTAGAGAATACTATGGACAGAAGAGCCTGGTTGGCAACAGTCCACGTGGTCCCAAAGAGTCGGACACAACTGAGCAACTAACACACCCACACGTTAACACGTTTACATGGTCTCTTGATGCTTCACCCAAACAATACAAGTACCTTAGAATATTATAACTACAATTTTCACCCCATTCCAATTTAAATTATATTTTGAACTTGAATTCTATCTTGTTTGTTTAACTTCACAAATTAGATATTACTATTATTGTTATGTGTGATCAATGTTTGTCAATTTCTTTGCTCACCATTTCTCCTTGCATCTCAGACCTTTCTCCATTTATCCTCATAATCTTTTGCATAAAGCACTTTTTCATTTCTAAAAGTTTCATTCAATTTTTTTTCAATCTGCTAGATTTGTCTTAAAAATTCTCTTATTCCTTTTTCACAAACTTTTCATTTCCTTAAACATACCAAACATCATTATTTTATATTGTATCTGATCATCTTTATAGATCTGATTTTTCTGTCTATTGTTTCTGCTGATTCTCACTCACAGTGCTTTATTTTTGTGAGCATGTGTGGTGGCGGGAAGGGCAAAACATGCCTAAGTATGTTTTTATGTGAGCTTATGTTCCTTGGAACTTTATCTCTAGGGCTTCTTTGAGACCTGGGTTGAGACTGTGTTCTTTCATAAAAGATTTGCTTTGCTCTTCCCAGTTGATTACACAAACATTCTTGGAGCACTTTCATTAAAATTCTCTTCTTTCAATTTTTCAATTACAGGTGATATAAACTTCAACCAAGAAATCACATGAGGGCCAGGTTGCAGGTACAGATTCTCAAGTGAGACTTCCTCCTACTTTCCTCCAGCATAAAGATCAAATCAGATGTGTGACTATCTCCTGCATAGCCCATTTTTTTTTCCCTCACCCTTCAAATTGAAGGTAAAAACCCTTTGAGATTCCAGCTCTATCTCCTATAAGACTTTCAATTTTGTGTTGGCCTGAGGCTTTAACTCCTATCAAACATTTTCCAAAATGTTCATGGTTTCCTTCCAGGTTTTGGCAGAAGCACCGAAAGAACTCACTTTGGTTCTCTTCTCCCAAAGTCACTACTTCTGTTTTGCTTTTTTATTTCTTCAGATTCCTTACTTCTGTGCCATCTTGTTGATGCCTTTTAAAAGTACTTCCTTTGTTATTTTGTCTAGCATTCTGGTTGTTTTCATTGGGTAAATCTTTTAGCATATCTAGTTTAGCAAACTTAAGGCAATAAATACTCTGTGCAGATGGGGAGACATCATCCATGATGTAGCATATGTGCTGAACTGAAGGCTTCTATAAAGCACTGTGTCAGAATAGCACAGAGGTCTGGGACCAAAGGACGGAAACACAAGTGGCCTTACTTACATTATTCCAGTGACCACCATTCTCTTTTTTTGTAATATAAGAATTCAAAGCTAGAAATTTCCTCTAGTCGCCTGCTTCTGGGAAAAGCAAATCCATACAGTGCTTAATGAAGTAGAATATATCTTTCTGTATGGAAAAACCCCAGAATATATTTATTTTGATTTTTTGGTTATTTTCAGTCTGTAGGATATTAGAACAAACATTGCTCTTTAAAATTATCCTGAAAAGAAATGCTGATTTTTAAGGAAAATTATCCATATTCTTAAACTATATTTTTTTTCTCTTCATTCATTTGACATACATTAAGGTTTTTTGTGCCAATCATTATGTTGAGGTGGTAAATTAAAAACATCTATACCAGATTATTAATTTCTTGCATTAAATACTATAAAAACTTTTAGAGAAGATGAAAACCCTGCTTTTCTGGAGATAACAGCTCAGTGTTTGACCCTAAAAGCATTGGTTACCTGGTTTCAAATTGCTTCTAAACAATTCTCCAACACATTTTGAATGAACCCCAGGAGCTCCAGTGACTATGTCATTAATAAACTGTTTAACTCATAATTATTTACAAATAAATGGATCAAAGAAATTTAAGAAATGGAGGACGTAAGTTACATATTGCCTGTTGAATCAGTTCCCCACTAGTTCATTCAGTATAGATTCATGGCTTCAGGAAAAGAATATAAAAAATACTTTTAATCAAAAAAACCTAGATTAAAATGATGAAAATTTGACTCAGCATCCCTCACTTTTTAGGCATTTCCAAACTCTGTTTCACTTTCTATTTCCATTGGCCATGGGCAAGCACCATCTCACTTCCTTTTGCCCCATGGCACACATAAAGAAGGCCTGCAAATGCTGTGTGTATTTTGGGTTGGTTGCAAGTGTTAGCAGAGCTCTCCTGCATTCCCCCAAACAATCTGTGACTGTGTCACATGTATTTCTAATTCAAAGTAAATTTCAAGTTAGTCTTGTACACAAATACCCTTTGAAGTCATGAAAAAGTTAAAGAGTTGAAAGAGGCGGCGTCTAATTGGTCTCGTTAGGCATTGAGATCAAACACTACATTTGTTATCAGAAGAATGAGGAATACTTTGACCTTTCTTTATATGGCAGTTAGGCAAGAAATGGACTGTATAAAGATTTTTTAAAAATCATACTCTGCTCTTTCCTGAGCTGGATCACTTTTATGTTGTGATATCAGTTTTTCTTACTTAGAATTATCCCTTAATCTCTTATCTCAATAACATATCCACACATATTGAATCTCCTTCTGTAACTGGCATTGACTGGGCTCCATACCTCATACCTAAGTAACTACCTGGGGTATAGTTTAAGAAGACAACTCTAAACTGTCTGAATCTGCTGCTTCATCATGCCTGCGAGAAACTGATTCACCTTTATTAATCTACAAACAGTTTTAAAAGAATTAAAATCAGAGTTTATCAAGTTCATGTTACTATCTTTATGTATTGGCATTTGGGAAAGTCTCCAGTCATTGTTTTTCATTATCACTATGGCTTTTAAAGCCTTCAATACAGTCATTTTGGCAAATGAGTGAACACCAGCAACTGCATGAAAACAATGGCTTCGCTTTGTAATGTAATGTGGGGAAAATATTTTTTAATTTTCTAACAGGTGCTGGGCTATGAGTCTGACTCATAAAGATAGTAATTATACCGCCTTTCTAAAGTGAAGCAGCAGAGAGAGAACATACTAAAATTAATGAAGAGAGCAAGACTTGGGTTCATTTTCTCTATCTGGAGAATTCATGATCCTGAGAGGTTTTTAAAATGAATCATTGCTTTGTGAAGTATAGCTCAGGAGCAGATATTTGTCTTTGTGTCAAAAACAAGGACTCTTAGCAAATTGAATCTCTTCCTACCTTTAGATAATTCAAAAAAGATAAAATCTTGAGGGCTTTATAGTGTTGAGCAGGGATAAAGCCTTCTTACAGATTGGAACAAAATTCCTACCTTTCAACTGGCAGATAAAAATGCATTTCAGAGCTGATTTTCACATAAACAGTGTTGTAATATTGCAGCAGCATGCAGTCAGGGTGGTTGGTAATTGTGTACACATGCTACATTATGTGAAAATGAAAGCTGATTGATTCTTGTGGTGCATGTCTTAGCGATAGCATGAATCAGAATGAGACATGTTTTCTCATTTCTTAAGTGGTGAAAGCAAGGTGGGAGGGGGGGCCGGGGGAGGCTTGGTTGTCAGTAGTACTAGTTGGTTGACAGAGGTAGTATGACAGACCAGCTGAAAACAAGGGGCGGAAAATGCAAGGTAGGTACACTTTAATTTGAATTCCAAAGGGCAAGTGTCTGACCTTGAATATTTGCTCCATGCCTTATTCAGCACCTATAGCTCACGGATACGGGCATAAAATAGTCCCAAGTCCAATTCATTTCCGTAGAAGTTTGTGTTCTCTCTCTCTCTCATTTTTGGAATATGATATAAAACAATAAAAACAGATTGACGAAAAAGGACACTATTAGGAATTACTTTGCAAAGAAAAGTTCTGAAGACTACCTCCTAGTCACCCTAGCTCCTGGCATTCCTACATGTCCTCAAATCATCCTCAGCTTTCCACCAAAGCCCCGTTTTGAATGCTTTTTATTTGCCTGCCATAAACTGACGAGGTTGCAAGAGCAGAGTGCCTGCCTGTACACAGTGACATGTTGTACAGCTTTGCAGTCAGCCCTGTCTTGGGTCTGGTACTGAAGATTTGTTTTGAGGTTTCCTTGGGCACCAAATGGAAAACAAGCAAACAAACAGAAGCTACATGAAATTAGATCTTTCCATTGGTTGTGGAGAAGGGTGTGTTATCACAGATGTCTATCGCCTAAGCAGGCTATCGTTTAAAGGGATAGGGGAGCAAGAACAGCATAAGCCTGAACTAACGGCCAGGAAAGAATCTGTGGGTAGAATGTGGATCAGTGAGTTCATTCCTTCTTTTCACTGACACCTACAACTACAGGGAGTATAAACAATAACTTACGATGTTATGGACCGAACTGTGTTCCCTCCACCCCTAAATAGAAGCCCCAATTTCTATTATGACAGGATTTGGAGATAGGGTCTCTTAAGAGGTAAATATAAGTAGGGTCATTAGGGTGGGACCCTAATTCAATAAGACTGTATTCTTATAAGAAAAGGCAAGGAAATGATTATCCTCCAATTAAAAAATAATTTAAAAAAAAAAAAGAAAAGAAAAGATGGGGACTTCCCTGATGATCCAATGGCTAAGAATCCACTTTCCAGTGCAGGGCACATAGGTTCAAACCTGTTCGGGAAATTAAGAGCCCACATGCAGTGGGCCAACCAAGTCCACGTGCTACAGCTAGAGGGAGGACCATGCACTGCAACAAAGAGGCTGCCTGCCAAAACTAAGACTCGACACAGCCACAATCAATAAATACAATATTAAAAAAAAGAGGCAGAGACCCCAGGAATGTGCATGCACAGGGGAAAGACCGCTCAAAGACACAACGAGAAGACTTGTCATCTGTAAGCCAAGGAGGGAGGCCTCAGGAGAAGCCAAACCTGCCGACACCTTGACCTTGGATTTCAGCCTCCAGAACTGTGAGAAGATAAGTTTCTCTGGTTGAAGCCACCCATTTGTTATGACAGCCTGAGCAGACTAAGATTTGAGAGGGTGTACAGGTGTAATGCCATCCCATTGCCATGCTAGGTTGCAGCCAAGAAGCATGGAGACAGCCAGAACTCCATGAGAGCTTGACACACACACACCAAATCTGGCTTCTCTGTGAATTCCCACCTCCCTTGTGCATTATACTAATAGAAGAAGGAATGGAAGGACCACCAACTAGATCCCATGTGCTGGACACTGTGCTCTGAGGATGCAAAAGTAACTCACAGAGTTGCTTCCCCTATGAAGTCGTCATCTGGAGAAAGGCAAGATGAGTCAGTCCTCTGACACAGGTATAGAGAAGGGCTTTGGGAGACAAGAATGGCTAATTTTAATTTAGGATTTGGGATTATGCAAAGGACAGAAAGGATCATAAAGGCTTCACAAAGATGGAGTCTGAGGAGAACTGTTTTGGTATCTACTGTGTTCTAACCACTTCACCTAGTGGCATAAGATACTCACCATCTCCTCATGCTCAAGGAGTCCGTGGGTCAGGAGTTTGGATGAGACACAATGTGGATAGCCTGTGTCTGCTCCATAGTATCTGGACCCTGTTGGCTCAGAGTGACTCGGTTGACAAGGGGCGGGCCAGAAGGTGGCTCTTCACTCATGTGCCTGGCACCTGGGATGAAGGACAGACTTAGCTGGAATGCTGGCCAGAGTGCCCCTAGATGTCCTCTCCAACATAGCAGCCTCAGGGTAGTTGAGCCCTTACACTGTGCTTTCAGGGTGTCAATAAATCAAGTACCCTTAGTGAATGAAGCAGAAACTGGATGGCTTTTTATGACCTAGCATCAGAAGTTACAGAGCATCATTGCCACTATAGCATTGGTTGAAGCAGTCCTATTTAAAGGGAAGGAACACAGACCCCTACCTCTCTAAAGAAGGAGCCATCAAACATTTGTCACCATGTTTCAAAACAGCCACACGGACCCTGAAGCATAAACAGGATTTCAGGGCTTCTCTGGTGGCTCAAGGTAAAGAATTTGCCTGCGCTGCAGAAGACCCGGGTTCCATCCCTAGGTCAGGAAGATCCCCTGGAGAAGGAAATGACAACCCACTCCAGTATTCTTGCCTGGATAATCTCATGAACAAAGGAGCCTGGTGGGCTACAGTTCATGGGGTCGCAAAGAGTCTGACATGACTAAGTGACTAACACTTTCATTTTCAAACTTCATGCACGGATGCTCTATTGCCTACAAAAATTTTTTTCTGATTTTACATGAAATACACATTCATTATTTACAAGAAATTAAAATAATAGAAAAATAGAAAGAAACTTCCTCATTACTTCTCTAAACAAGGTATATGACTGGACCTGAGCTGGGAATTAGAGCTATAACTTTAAACAAAACATACCTCGGAGGGTTTCCTACTAAACCACAAAGGGATAACCACTGCTAATATGTTGGTGTAATCCTTCCCAATTTGAATAAAACAAATTGAGATTATTCTGTACCTAGTTTTGTGTCCTGGTTTTTTTTGTTTTGTTTTGTTTTGTTTGTCTTTTACATCTGGTACATAAGATAGTGTGAGAATTTTCCTCATAAATTAAATATTGCACAAAACTGTGATTTTGAATGGGTGTGCCACATATCATCACATGAACAGACCATTTTTTATTTCCCTGCTGCTAAACACAAGTTATTTTTGAATTTTGGCTACTACAAAATAATATTGTAATAAATATTCTTACTCATCTTTCTGCTTCTCTGACAATTTTCTTAGGATAAAGGCCTCAATTAATTGACTTACTAGTTCAGAAAGAAACAATGTTTTAAAAGCCCTTGCTTATGGCTGTGCAATTTGCTTTACCAAAATACTGTACCAGTTTGCATTTCCCCAGCGGGTGTTTGAGGAGCATCAACAGAACACATGGGAAGCAAGTTTGTTGCCCAGGTACAGGGAGGAGAGATCTGGTCCAGTCTGAATCAAGCAGAATACTGAAAGAAACCAAATGGGGAGTCAGAAACCATAGTCAACTAGTAACCAGCATGGGCTTGGCAGCTAAAGAGATGGACACTGGGAGATGACCACTGCAGAGTCAAGATAAATAAACACTTCCCTGACTTTGGCTTTGGGGCAACATTCTGAAACCAAGTGGTACCCAAGGGGTGCTCAGAAACCCAGGTTTATTGGGGTGTGAATTAGGGCTCCTTGTGTGGTAAGCAACAGAAACTAACCCTAGCTAATCTATGCCAAAAGGGAATTTACTGGAAAACAAACAAACAAACAAACAGCTAATTTCTGAATGGCAAGGAAACCAGGACAAAATGGACAGGAACTGTGGTGCTTCATGGGCAGGAAGCAGCACAGAGTCAAGGGTCTAAGATCTAGGATCCCTTCACCACTGTCTCCTGGGTCCACTGCTGTGGATAAGGAATGAGCTCGAATTGGATTCTTTTAATGACTTTGCTCCAATTTGGGGTTCCAGGGAAGGCAGATCTGACTGACCTCAAAAGATCTGAATGTCTGAACTTGGGCTCAGAACAGGCAGGCACCTCAACTAACAGCTTCCTGTAGGTGGGAGAAGTGATTCCCACTGGTGAATCAGGGCACAGCCAGCCCAAACCAAACACTATCCACCTTCCCATGTTACCTGGCAGGGGAAGTACACTAATGCTTTACCACCATGAATCCCTGAGCCCAGCCTCCCCATCCTGCCACACCCCACCAAAGCAGTCCGTGGAAATGAAAAGAGGCCCAGGGACCATCAGGCTTTGATGAGAGATGAGTGAGAAATGCTAAATATGAGCCACAACATATGAGGCGCTGTGCTGGAAGTCAGCGCAAACAACCAATTAACATAAATCCTGATTCAACTTGAACTGAGTTTTAACCTCTTCACCTCCCCACCTCTTCATCTGAAACACCGGGCTTTAATTAAGAGCAACAGGGAGGGGTGAGAGGTGGAAGGGAGGCTCAAGAGGGTGGGGACATATGTATACCTATGGCTGATGCATATTGATGCATGGCTGGAAACTAACATGATATTGTGATTATCCTTCAATTAAAAATAAATAAATGGAAAAAAAGCAACCAGGGAGCAACTGGACTGGAAGGAGTCTTGACAGGGGGCCAAGGCCAGCCCCACACGCCACCTTCTGCTTGGCTGAAGTCCCCTCCTCCGTCTGGTGAGCCAGTGCAGAAGAGATGAGTCAAAAGATACTGTGGCCTGGCTTTGTTAGGGGGGATCGTGAACATGGATGAGGACATGGAGTAACTTTAGGAGGCTGGCTCTCCCAAGAGCTCTACCCCAAGGACAACATCTCCCAGCCTTGCCTTTCCCTGCCAGCTGACGAGAGTTACTCCTCATCCCAGAGATGAACAAGGTCATCAGCCCTGAAGGAGCATCTCGTACTTGGGAACACAAAGAAAAGACCAGATCCCTCCCCGCTCAGATACCTCATCATTCAGCCAGGCAGTGACAGGACGAAAAGAGGGCGGGTAAGTCTCAGGGACAGAAGCAAGGTGACAAAGACTCATTGTACTTGGGTGGGGGACATGAAAAGTCACGGGGTCAGGGAGGTGTTCCTAGGATGGGACAGTGTCCCAAAGGGTGCCCACTGGGACAGGAGGGTGGGCAGCAAACAGCAGCTGCACTCTTTCTGGACCAAGGGCAGCAGCCCTGGTCTCAGATCCCTGTTGCTGTTCTCATCAGGAGAATCTGTGCTGCTGAGGAAGACATTCTGATGAGCAGGGCTGTAACTGCTCCCTTGGGAAGTGGGTGTTGGGGCACAAGGAGGGGAGAAGAGCCCTACATTTTTTGCCAGGGTCAACTTGTGCCTTCAAGAGCACGTTCTAGAAAAAACTACAGGATCTACACATCAGCAAGGCTGCGGCACGATCCCAACACCTCCCTGGTAAGCCCTTCCAGCACCTCCAAGGGTGGGGAGATGGCTACTTGTTCCAGTCCCCCTGCTGAGCTGGGGTGGGTGGGCTTTCCATCAGGGACCAGGGTCAGAGCAGGATGAGGTGTCCGGAGGGGTTACAGCGGCCCTGGCACACACAGAACTTCGAAACTGTGTAAGGACATCAACATTCTGATTTTTCCCGTGATGAACACGTCAATCTTTTTTTCTGAAACGTGAAATTATATCCATTTCCCCCCTCCCATGTTCCAGCGCTCTGTCTGCTTAGTGTGCTTTGGGTAACTAAGTGCTGGGTGTGGTCCCACGAGGCCCAACCAGAGGGACTTTGCTAACTGTGCGGAGGCAGCCTGGATGCATCACAGCAAGAATTAAGTCTAGACGTGCCGCGCTCCCTGCCTGGAACATATGAGTCACCGTTCCCGAGGAAGAGAGTGATGTCCTGGCCGGCTCTGTCCTCCCCCGGCTGCTCCCGGGGAGCCCCTCAACCCCTTCTAGAGGGCAAGGCTGGGGGACTGAGAGTGGGCCAGGTGTCTGCAGGGCCATCCAGGGCAGACTGTCACCCCAGAACTGACTTGTGCCTGTAGCTTCCTTCTCCTCTGGGCCCCCTCAGTCCTGGTCAGAGGGTCCTCACATTCCAGGGTGTGGCCACCTCAACCTTACCCAAATCCCATGTTCACTTCGATACCTGTTTTGCAGATTTGTCCTTGGAAATTGTCCGTCAGCACCTGTGTATCAAAGCAGAAGCTGTAGCCCGTGTCGTTCTTGCCCTTGTTCCCACGTTGCTGCTGATGCAATGGGGCCTTGCCAAGTCCAACTGCATCTCTTGCCAGGATGTCAGGGTTTCTCTCGTGGTGTCAGAGAGGAGCGCATGGTATCAACAACCTGTTTGATGCTGCAAATCTTTGATTTTTCTCATCAGAGGGCCCCAGCTGGCTTCCCAAGTCTGAAAGCAGATGACAGAAATCAAAGGTGAGAACGGCCATGTGGTTACCAGCGTCGCAGCAGCTGTGCTGAGAGGCTCTGCCCCAAACCTCAGGCCTGTCCTCAGCCAGGCCTGTTCTGGAGCCCCTACAACTCCGCAGGCCCCCACCCCCTCCATCCCCTCCCTCTCTGGCCCCAGCAGGTAGATGACATGATGAGGAGGGAAGGGCAGAGAGCCAACACTTTGTACAACAGCTCTAGTTTCCATTGTCATCTCGAGATATGTGGAATGAAAGTCCCTGTACAGTCATGAATGTGTAATGCCTCAGTCACAGCCTCACAACCTTCCATGTCTCAGCGAGGAAAAAGCAATCCCACAGCTCCTTCGTGGCCACTGGGGCCTCACTCAGACCCAGCTCCTCAACATGACAGAGGGTCGTAGTTTCAAAAAAAAGCCAGGGTGGTGGTTTGTTTCAACACCGTTTGCCATGTTTGAGCAGATGCACTTCATCAAAGCTTCACTGGCCTGTGGGCTGCCTCCTGGCAGATGGACAGCCCCTGCCCCCGGAGGCCAGGCAATGACCTGTGGGGGTTACCTCCCTGTGCACCGAAAATATCCCGATCATTTCTACACTCTGCAGTTCGTGCCAAAGTAGGTGCACACCTTCCCTGGGTTGCATGTGTTGATTAATTAAGCAGCGAGGGTTCCTCACAACCTGGTAAGATTTAAAAAAAAAAAAAAGGTCTTTCCTTTCAGTTTTTTTGTTGTTATTTTTTGCCTTTTTAGTCTTCTTGGCATGAACCCAGGTACCTCTTGGTAGCTGTTATGTTGTCTCCAAGACGACAACCTCCGCAAAAAAATATCCATATTTCACAGAGGATGGGCCTTACCCTGTTCTCTCTTTCTCCACCCCATTTAAGAAAATTCCAGAGTTTGGCTAGCACTGTGACAGCCTGTCAGAGAAAAAATATTTGGCCAGAAGCTATAAATAGCTACCTTCTGCTGATGTATTATAACAGTGATGGTTATAGCAGTGGGGAGCAGGTCTGGGTAAGATCCTCACTGGGCAAGGTGTCTGATACTTCCTCTCAGCCTCCTTCAGGAATCTCCCACATTAGTGGTTCGAAATTGGGGCCATTTCTGCCCCCAAGAAATACTGACAGTGTCTGCAAATATTTTTGGTTGTCACAACTGGGGAGGTGGGAGAGTGCTACTGGAATCTAGTGGGTAGAGGCCAGGGAGCTCCTAAACATCCTACAACGCACAGGATAGCCCCCCACATCAAAAAATGACCCTTGTGCCAAGACAGAAATCATGATGGTATTTGCTAAGAGCTGGTGATTGACGGGGAAGCCTGATGTGCTGCAGTCCATGGAGTCACAAAGGTTGGACACGACTGAGCAACGGAACTAAACTGAAGTCACCCCCACTCTTATATGACATTCCAAGTAATCTGTGGCATATACAGACAAACTTAGGATGGAGGAAAAGTCACCCTTCTTCAATTCACTCAACGTCATTAAAATTTATCAAACATGTCTACCTGTGTAAGGGCCTGCAGACAGGATTGCGTCTTTGCCCTCCAGACGTCTGATGCCAGCAGTGAAGCTGCCAGTGGTGGTGAGAGCCTCTCACATGAAGGGCTGGAAAACTGAGCGGGAGAGACAAACTCCCTGTGACCTGGAGGTCCTCTGAAAGGAGAATTCATACTGTAAATATGGACAAGGAAACCTCTGCCCTCAAAGTGGGAGGAGAAAGCGCTGAAGGCTTGGGAAGAACTGAGCAAAGACTGAGGCCTGCCTGGTGGGAGAAGACCTGAAGTCAAGCTGGGGGCTCTGGCATGGGCTGTGCAGAGCTTTGCAACAGAGAATGAGGCCAACCTTCTTTTTGTTGCATTTACTTTTTTTGGAATAATAGGCCACATGTTTCTGTTTCAGATTTTCATAGCTTTCCCTGTGTTTGCTATGGTAACATTACTATTCAGTTGAGAATCTTGCCATTTTATGCAGTATTTAAAGGGGGAAAAGGGTTTTTGCCTAAAATGTAAATTATCAAGTTCCTCCTGGGGCCAGAATTAAATAAGATTCTGTACTTGGTTCAGTCGCTATCTTCTGTGAGATCCAGTTTGTTTTTAGAAAAACTCGCTTTGAGTGTGTATATCCAGAACAATCTCAGAATCATGATGTTCTAGGAAGGAAAGAAACCTCAAGAAGCATTCAGTTTTGGTTTTGTCCAGACCAGCAGACAGGCTCTGGTCATCCCCACTGCACACGTGAGACCCTAACATTTCTGTACGTTTCAGAGAGAGAATCAGCCTACACTAAATGGAAGGATATTTTTCTTGGAAACATTGGTGAAGGGGTATAGTTCTTCAGCTTTGGAGGAGAAACCATTGTCCAAGTGGTTCTGCCCTGAGTTGATGACCCAGAGATCAAGGAGATAATCTTTGCGTGTGTGTATGTGTGTGTGTGAATGCAGGCCTAAAGGGCAGTAAGAAGCCACCAAGCTCGAGATTTATAGGGATGAGGAGTCCTCATCTCCACCGGCCAAGGGAGCAGAGCCAGTGCAATCTCCTGGAAGCAGATGTGGGAAGAGCTGAGACTATTAACAGCCAGCAGTCAAAGCCCATCTGCAGACAGTATTTGTCCAGGAATTCCTTGCACACTGGAGCCATTTTAGGAAATGCAGACTTTTGGCAGAGCAGACAGCCTTCCTTTGTAGGGGCAGGGGCTGGGTCTCCTCAGGGATCTTGAGTGCCTGTGGCTACCGAGAAGCTTGCTCCAGCCCAGATTCCCTGCATCCAGTCTCCCTGGGGACCCTCCCTGGTTCAGAAGCTCTGACTTGATTACAGCTTCAACTGAGATGACCTTGTATTTTCCTATCAAAAAAGCACCCCTTTTCACGTCAACATCCCCAGTGTGGGGATTGTTACCACATCATTTGTCTCACTCCAGGCAGGACCCACCCAGGGAGAAGCCCTGATTTTCTTTCTAAGGGACCTCCCCAGTTTATCATAGCAAATGGATTATTTCCTCAATACTGGGTCACTCAGTGTGTGACTCAGAGAGTTGCCTTTCTGTCAGGTCACACGATGGAGAAGGAAATGCTCTGGGGAAGCACCAGATCCTTGGCTACCCATTTCCTAAAGCAAGCCTTACCCTGGTGTCTTTACATGACTTTGGCAGCCTTCTACCTGCCACAAAAGAACTAAAAAGACAGACGTGTAAAAACAAGATCCTTTTTGTGGGACAACATAAATGCTTTATGAGATCTTTTTATGGCAGCCATTAATCATTTACTCACCTTTTGCTCAACTCAGGGATGGTCCCCTTCAGCTCAGAAGAAATAGAAGAAAGGCAACTTCCTATAAAACAGGCTTTGGTGGTATCTGTGACAGGGAGGGGAAAGTGGTGAGATCGTTCCTGGGCATGGCTTCTAGGGGTTGGTGGTAACTTCCAAGATAACCAAGTCTTGGAATCAAGGTCATAGGAACTGCTTCCATCCCCTGTGGAAGAAGCCAGGCTGCCCTATGGATGTTCAGGCTCCTGGCCACTGGCTGTCTGCAGGAAGTCACTTGCGCATTTGCAGGAGAAGTGAGTGCTTGGGCCAAAGATGCCGAGCTATCAGTGGTTAAGGTTTCTTCGGAGTAGAAGCAGGTACCCTGCTGGGTGTGGCCCTTCATGTCTCCTGAGCTTTCTAACACTCCTGGTGACACAGGAGTGATTCGCCAAAGGCAAAGGGCACTTGTGTTACACCAAGGGTCTTTTTCCACCTTGGGTTCCAGGTCTTCTTGTGGGACTCTGGGGGCCTGCATCCTTGTTCACAGAAACTGTGGAGTCAGAGGGCACCTTATTCCTCAGCCTGATCCTCTCAGGTGCTCAGTGGCTGCCTGACTATGGCCATCACTTCTGGAGTCTGACCTGCAGATTATTCATCGGAATCTTTCTAATGCCCCGATGCCCTGCTCAGAGCTACCATTTACCAAGCATGGATTCTTGCCAAGTGTTTCCCTATGTCATCTATCTTAATCCTCACAAGGATCCTGTGCTCAGTTTACAAGAGAGGAACTCTGTCCACGCCACATCCACCCACACCTGGTCTGAGGAGACCCAGCTAAAGGTAGGAGACCAGACAGGCCCTGTTTGAGCATCCTTACAGCACTTGCTCTCTCTTTACAGGTCTGATTTTTCAAATCAAGTTGCTATCCAAAACTCTAGGCCTCCTACTGGGAAAGTGATACCAGGAAGATGGGGGTGCCTTGGGTGTGGCTGGCCTGAGATAGTGTACGACTCATGGCAGGAGCAGTAGGTCATGGGAAATCCCAGATAGCCACACTGGCCATTCAGCGTCTGTTTCCCCAAGAGAAGCTGAAAGCTAGGTTCTCGTTTCTGTCTTATATAGGAAACTTCTAGTTTTAAATGTTGGCAACTGATTAAAAAACAAACCAAACAAAACTTGTTTAATGCCCTACAAGCGAAGTAACACATTTGGGAGCTCCTTTGCAACTTCTGAGTTAGGTTTTCCAAGAGAGCTGTCGCTGTTCAGTCGCTAAGTCATGTCCAATTCTTTGTGACCCCATGGACTGCAGCACCCCAGGCTTCCCTGTCCTTCACTATCTCCCGGAGTTTGCTCAAACTCATGCCCATTGAGTCGATGATGCTATCCAACCATCTCATCCTCTGTTGCCCCCTTCTCCTCCTGCCCTCAATTTTTCCCAGCATCAGGGTCTTTTCCAGTGAGTCACTCTTCACATCAGGTGGCCAAAGTATTGGAGTTTCAGCTTCAGCATCAGTCCTTCCAATTAATATTCAGGACTGATTTATTTTAGGATTGCCTAGTTTGATCTCCTTGCTGTCCAAGGGACTCTCAAGAGTCTTCTCCAGCAACAGAATTTGAAAGCATCGATTCTTTGGCACTCAGCCTTCTTTATGGTCCCACTCTCACACCTGTACATGACTGCTGGAAAAAACCATAGTTTTGACTATGTGGACTTTTGTCGGCAAAGTGACGTCTCTGCTTTTTAATATGCTGTCTAGGTTTGTCATAGCTTTTCTTCCAAGGAGCAAGCATCTTTTAATTTCATGGCTATAATCTCTGCCAGCAGTGATTTTGGAACCCAAGATAAACTGTCACTGCTTCTACTTTTTCTCCTTTCTATTTGCCATAAAGCGATGGAACCAGACGCCATGATCTTAGTTTTTTGAATGTTGATTAAGCCAGCTTTTTCACTTTCCTCTTTCACCCTCATCAAGAAGCTCTTCAGTTCCTCTTCACTTTTTGCCATTAAAGTGGTATCATCTGCACATCTGAGGTTGTTGAAAAATATGAATATAGGATAGAACAGGACTCATTATTTTTTTCCACAAAATATGCTTTTTATTAGAGTGTAAAAAGTCCTCAAAATTCTAAAAATACAAAGTTCTAAAAAACATAAATGCTTAGGTATTTTTGTCACTACCTTTATTTTCCATATTAAGACCACCTTCTATTCATATGACAGTTTACATGGTGCATTAAGACTGAGGCTATCTTCCCATTAATTGCTCACAAGGCAGCTTTGAAGTAGGCACTGTGACCTGCATGGATGCAGACAGGGCAACCGAAGCTGAGTCTCAGCCACTGACCCGAAGCCGCGAGACCACACATACCGACAGCCTGAAACCTAGCCGCGGCTTCCCAGCTCTACTGGTCTTTTCGTTCAGTAAATCTTGATTTTCAGTTTCTGCCACCAGCACTACTATACAATAAGTATTATTCATTCCAAGCCACATAATTTTTTTTCCCAAGTCAGCTCCAGCATTAAATAGAAAAGAATTAATAAACACCCCTTTAACCTAGCACTTAGCTTTTTTGTTTAAGAGGCCACTAAGGGAGAAGGTGCTAGCTCTTAACCAGAGGTTGGGTGTGCTAAGTGAGTGAAATAGGGAAGCCTGAACCCTCTGCAATTATCTGCAGCACTGTGTGGAGCCCTGCGCTGGGCTGCTTTGGGGAAGGAGACTGGAGCTTTCTCCGGTAGGGGGGGTCCAGCTTTCCTGGAGAGGGCACGAGCTGTGCAAGTCTGACTTCAAACCCTGATCTGTGTAAATACTGAATCACAAATTGGCAGCCTGCCTAAATCTGCAAACTGATTTCTCCCCAGTACCTTCCTCCATCAGGAAGATGTAACTCAGGTCACTTTGCATCTGGAATTAGTCATCACCAACTAATTTAATCCCTCGCTTATTAATGGCTTATTAACATGGACCCAGCTATGTTCCTGTAAGACAGGCCTCCACAGATGTTACCTTCAGCAGACCTCAGACTTTATAACTGGTTTCTTCTTACAAGGCTCAAGCCCTCTTTCCCTGTTAAGAACATTGCAAAACACTTTTGAACAAAATATAATCTTTTTATGAGGCAATAATTACTTTGAGCTAACAATTACATGTTAAGAACTCTCCTACACTGTTGATGGAATGCAAATTAGTGCACCTACTGTGGAAAACAGTATGGAGGCATCTTTAAAAATAAAACTGCCAGGTGACCCAGTAATTCCACTCCTGCATATATATCCAAGAGAAAACAAAATGCTAATTTGAAAAGATACATGCACCCCAATGTTCATAGCAGCATTATTTATAATTGCAAAGATATGGAAGCAATCTAAATGTTCATCAACAGATAAATGGATAAAGAAAATGTGGTATATATATACAATGGAGTACTGGATTGTGCTATGCTTAGTCACTGTGAGACCTCATGGACTGTAGCCTGCCAGGCTCCTCTGTCCATGGGGATTGTCCAGGCAAGAATACTGGAATGGGTTGCCATGCCCTCCTCCAGAGGATTTTCCCAATCCAGGGATCAAACCCAGGTCTGCCAGGGAAGCCCAATGGAATACTACTCAGCCATAAAAAAGGATAAATTTTGCCATTTGTAGCAACAGGGATAGACTTGGAGGGCATTATGCTAAGTGGAATAAGTCAGACAGAAAAAGACAAATACTGTATAACTCACTTACATGTGAAGTCAATAAGGTACAACAAGCTGGTGAATATAACAAAAAAAAAAAACAGACTCACAGATAGAACTAGTCAGTGGGGGGAGGGAAGGAGGAAGGGGCAATATAGGAGTAGAGGATTAAGAGGTACAAACTATTGGGTATAAACTAAGCCAAAGGGATATATTGTACAACATGGGGAATATTGGAAATATAATAACTACAAATGGAGTATAACATTTAAAAATTGTGAATCACTATACTGTACACCTGGAGAAGGCAGTGGCACCCCACTCCAGTACTCTTGCCTGGAAAATCCCATGGACGGAGGAGCCTGGTAGGCTGCCGTCCATGGGGTCGCTAAGAGTCGGACACAACTGAGCGACTTCATTTTCACTTTTCACTTTCATGCACTGGAGAAGGAAATGGCAACCCACTCCAGTGTTCTTGCCTGGAGAATCCCAGGGACAGGGGAGCCTGATGGGCTGCCGTCTATGGGGTTGCACAGAGTCGGACACGACTGAAGTGATTTAGCAGCAGCATACTGTACACCTGTAACTTATAAAATATTTTCAACTACACTTAAAAAGTTTCTTAAGGAATATGTAAAAAGAAGAACAAAGTAAACGACAAAGTAGCAGGTATTTCTTCTATTAGAAAGGCTTTCTGGATAGTGCAAGAACCCATTGCAGGAACTTCTTACTAGATGGTACAGAGTATCGAGGACCTAGAGTCTCACCTAAGTCATCGCCTTTGCGACTGTGTGTGGGAGGCAACATGCAGAGAGTTTTTATAACAAGGGCTGAGGAGCCCCCCAGAAACATCATCACAGGGAACCATGGCAAAAGTGTGGTCAGGAGGCCTGGTCTGATACCCACCCTCTCACCAGCTCAAAGTGTAACTGGGAACAACATACTACCTCTCAAGGGCTCCTGAGCTCCTGTCTCTCTGACAAAACGACATCTAGGGAGAGGAACGCCAGAAGGGAGTAAAATCAGCCATCCAGAAAGCTGCTCCACGTTGATCCTAGGAAGCCGGGACCCCACATCTTTTCGCGTCCACAGAGGATGCTCACAGCAAGTGAGAAAGCCCCTGAGAAGCAGCGACACTTGTAAGGAGGAAAAGGCACATTTAACCTAAACGAGCATAAAGAATATTGACTTAGGGCTGAACAAGAAGTCATGCAAACTAGATACACTGAGAAAATACAGAGTAGCCGTGTGTTTTCAAGATAGCTGAGCAACAAGCCAGGCCAGAGTGGAAGCAGCAGTTATAGAGAGCCTTGCTGCAGGCACCCAGCTTTTTTTCATTCTCCTCTCTTTCCTTTTGAATGGAAATCAGCCTCACACAGCACTGTTCATCCCGTTTCCCCAGCACAAGGGTTTCTGAAGAACATGCCTTTGAGGTGCAAAGTGCCATGGGGACAAACATGATTGCTGAGGCAGTACCAGGCTTTGTGACACACTGATCAGATTCATATTTTTCTATTGCAGTAAATATGCTTCAAGTAATGGAACTTATCAGCAACACTAACCGTGGCCACCCTGTCCTTTTATTTCCTAAGAAATAACATTTTCAAAAGTGACAAAGGATGCTGACAAAGGCCCAGCCATGGGGGTGAGAATGACTCAAGTGGCTAAAAGGGCTCTTGGCATGGTTTGCTTACTGCCTCACTTGGTTTGTGACAGGAAAGTGGGTTGAGCTGATGCATTTTTTCCACACCCTGAGGCCTCTGCCAGCCCCGTGGAGCTGCACCCCTGCCAGGGCCCAAGCTGGAGAGAGCCTCTGATGGACAGGGCTCCAAAGACAGCACCAGACACCTGGATGGCACAGAAAAGCAGGAAACTTTCTGCTTTCCTTGGTTAAAGACATGGGAACCACAGTGTTTGTTTCTTTTTTTTTTTTTTTTTTTCCTCTTGCCCCTCTATTAGGAGAAATACGAACTTCACAAAGGCATTCCCTGTCCACTTGGCAGAAATGTCTATCAAAATTAGACCACAGTCAAGGAGAAGTGGAGAAGGCAATGGCATCCCACTCCAGTACTCTTGCCTGAAAATTCCATGGATGGAGGAGCCTGGTGGGCTGCAATCCATGGGGTCGCTAACAGTTGGACACGACTGAGCGACTTCACTTTTAGTTTTCACTTTCATGCATTGGAGAAGGCAATGGCACCCCACTCCAGTATTCTTGCCTGGAGAATCCCAGGGATGGGGGAGCCTGGCGGGCTGCCGTCTATGGGGTTGCACAGAGTTGGACACGACTGAAGCGACTTAGCAGCAGCAGCAGCAGCAGCAGCAGCAAGAAGAAGACATCCTACAGGTTATGACCAAGCGACAAGCCTGGAGAACACACCTGACCCAGGGTTACTGCTCAGGGCTGCAGCTCCATTCAGGAGAACCCCTCACTGACACCTGGGTTCCAGAACCTGGGTACGGAATGTCAAATGTCACTCCTTCCTGAGAGACGCGGCATTAGCAAACATAGCAGTCAGACCCTTGAGTAAAGTGCATGATGACAGAGGAGGGTGGTCCTCAAGGAAAGGAGGATGATGGGGATGAGAAGAACCAGGGCCTGCAGGGGTCATCAGCCCCCTTCAGTGAGCAGTCAGCTCTCCCAGGGCAGCGGGGACTGTTTCCATCTCTAGGGAGATGAGCTTTCCCCAGAAGCAGGGCTATTTCATCAGGCTTTCCCACAGCCCAGAGAGAACACTTCATGAGATCTTCCAAGTCCCACTGTTCTGATTCCACGTCCATCACAGCTATTGCAGTTTCCTAGGCATCCTGATCGGAGAAGGCGATAGCACCCCATTCCAGTACTCTTGCCTGGAAAATCCCATGGATGGAGGAGCCTGGTAGGCTGAAGTCCATGGGGTCGCGAAGAGTCGGACACGACTGAGCGACTTCACTTTCACTTTTCACTTTCATGCACTGGAGAAGGAAATGGCAACCCGCTCCAGTGTTCTTGCCTGGAGAATCCCAGGGACGGGGGAGCCTGGTGGGCTGCCGTCTATGGGGTCGCACAGAGTTGGACACAACTGAAGCGACTTAGCAGCAGGCATCCTGATAATGGGCGTCTACTGGAAAGGTGTCTGCTTGGAAGGGGTAATTGGCACTCAGCCTCAGGACCTGACCTGTAAGTGAAGCAGAAATTGTAAATGATGTCTAAAGACTGTGAACAACTTTCCCCTCCCACTGTCCTCCCAGACACCAGCCTCCTCCCTCCCTCCTGCCTCCCTCCCTCCCCCCCTGCCTCCCTCCCTCCCCCCCTGCCTCCCTCCCTCCCCCCCTGCCTCCCTCCCTCCCCCCCTGCCTCCCTCCCTCCCCCCCTGCCTCCCTCCCCCCCTGCCTCCCTCCCTCCCCCCCTGCCTCCCTCCCTCCCCCCCGCCTCCCTCCCTCCCTCCCTCCCCCGCCTCCCTCCCTCCCTCCCCCGCCTCCCTCCCTCCCTCCCCCCCTCCCTCCCTCCCTCCCCCACCAGCCCGCAAGGGTCATCCCTTGGCAGCTGAGACAGACAGACAGACAGACAGAGGAAGGGGCCAGGCACCCGGCCAGGGCCTGGGGCCCTGCATGCACTCTGGATGGTCCACCACATTCATGCTGCCCACATTCAAAGCTCAAACCCTGAGGAGAGCTCTGAGGAGATAAGCGTTTTAGAGCAATATGGTTGCAGTCTGGTTTATAGCCTAGTTTCTGGTGTGTTTGTTTTGTATGAATTATTGCTCCGATGGCCTGTTCACTCCCAGGGAAGAGATAAAAATCTGGTTTTTGCCCAAAGAGGAGGAGCAGATCCCCAAGCACAATGTCCTCACAAGGGCCATGTCCAGGCTGAGGACGGCAGGCAGCCCTGCCCAGCACCTCCAGCCGGCCGCCTCCTTGAGTGTTTCATCATGTACCTCTCAGAGTTTGCTGAAAGCCAGTGAGATTCCTAAAACAAGATGGGATCAAGCCACAGAAAGCAGAGCCCAACCCAGTGATAATGATGGGGAGAAAAATGGCCTCTAAGGGGGAAAAGGGGGCAAAGAGGTGAAGTACTATATAATTTAAATACATTTGGGGAGACTCTCCCCAAAACTAACTAGGCCAAGACATCACCCTGGTTACATTTTTTCTTAAAGGCCAAAAAATAATTCCCTGGAGAAAGGAAGCAACTCTGGTTATGACTGTTCTTTCTTTCAGCTTTATTCCTTAAGCAGTAGCCCCTAAGCAGCAGGCTTGCCACCAACTCCCTCCCCAACTAACAGGGACATATGACAATGTCTGGAGACAGTTTTAATTGCCGCATCCGGGGAATGCTACCAGCATCCAGTGAGGGAGAGATGAGGAATGTTGTCAAACATCCTACAACACACACCACAGCACCCCCACCTCCAACAAAGAATTATCCCATAATGCCAAAGAGCCGCTGCTGAGAAACCCTGCCTTCAGAGGATGATGCTCCTGGTCTCTCACCAACTCACATGCCACTAAACCCAACAGTGTACATGAGGGATTCATAACAAGAGAGACCTCGGTGGTGACCGAGAGTACACAGCAAATCCTGGGCCATCAAACACTTTAAACAGGACCAGCGGTCAGCCCTGGTGAGCCACTGCTCTCATCCATAAACATCATCTTCTGAACTCCATTAAGCAGACAGCCTCTCACAGTGTTACAGTAAAGCGATGGGTGAAAAGAGTCCCACGAAACCTCCGGCCTCTAAGAGTTTACAGAATGAGCTGGAGAGTAAAGACTAGACATAAAACGGTGAGATGAACAAATAAAGAAAGAGAAAAATTGGGTCATGCCAACTGTGCAGGCTAGGAGCCGAGTATATTCTAAGAATGGTGAGGGAGGGTAGAGCTAGTTGAGTGAGCAAGGGGGCACTGAAGGAATGAAAGAGAAGGCCTTTGGGGAGCGTCCATCAGCACCTCCATTTATCTACACTTTCACAAAAGCATGCACTGCATGCTTCCAGACAAAGATGCAGAAGGCACAGTCCTCATGCTCCTAAGATTCATACACAAATATGCAAAATTTAAAAATGTCACTTTGAGAGGTACAGCCCCAGATGGTATAGTGTTTGGAGAAGGGGGTGATGCCTGCATGTGGCAGAACTTGCATTTGGCCTGGGCCCAGGGCCTGGGTGCCTGTCTGCAAGCCCCAGACCAGGGACACAGGCTGAGGATTAGTTATCAGGCTGACAAGAATTTCTGTAAAGAATTTCTGACTTAAGGTATTTGTTCTGGCTTGTCTTTTGGTCACTCAACAAGACTCTGTGCTTCAGTTTCTCTCTCCTTCCCATTTCCAAGCAATTAAGACCATCATGTTTTCTTGTGTTCATTCTCAGTCATGTCTGACTCTTTACTGCCCCATGGACTGTAGCCTGCCAGGCTCCTCTGTCCATGGGATTTTCCAGACAAAAATACGGGGGTGAGTAGCCATTCCCTTCTCCAAGTTATCTTCCTGACCCCAGGACCGAACCTGGGTCTCCTGTGTCTCCTGCATTGACAGGTGGATTCTTTTACCACTGAGCCAGCTGGGAAGCCTCAGTTAAGGCCACAACTGCTCTTATTAGGAAACGCAACCCTGTGACGTCCCATGGAGCCTAGTGGCAAGAACCATCAACATCGGTGAGGTTCAAGGGAGATGTTAGCAGCTCTGACTCACAGGGCACCTCGTGTTGCTTATGTGCCTGCAATCTCATTCAGTAACAGTAACTCAGAAAACTGCCCAGGCAAAAAGTCACATGTTTTGAAGGTATACTGATATTTCAATGGCCTAAACATTTTCCAGCACCAAATCTTTACCAGAGCTGCAAACAAGCAGGCAGATGGGACTGCCCTGGGAGCTTTCTCCTCTACAGTGAACCCACAGAAAGGTCAGCAGCCGGACACAGAGAGAGGAGAAGGGTCCTGAATAAACACAGACAGTTTAATCAACCATGAAGAAATCCAAGAGTTGACTGAAAGTGCTTTGTCAGGAAGAGAAGAGAGGCCCCTGCCCTCAGAGAAAGGCGAGGAAGGTTGGAGGTCACTTAGCAGCAGAGATGGCCACGGACCACAGAGGCCACCGCAGAGGCAGGGAGGGCCTCTCACTGGTGGGGATGTCAGGGAGGAGAGGGGAGGGGTGGAAACCAGCATTGGGGTATTTTCCAAAGAATCAGACAAATAAACGTTCCCTTGAGAGAAAAATGAAAATTTAACTCAGTAAGAAAGGAAGATACTGTTTTTAAAACCACCATAATTACTTAAGAGTTGGTTACTCCTTCAAGCTTATGTCCATCAAGTCTGTCATTTCTGATTCCAGACTCCTTAGGGAATTTAAAACACTGGTTTATTTGAATTGCATTGATGTCCTTTACTTGCATCTAAAAAAAATCAAGGTCAAGCTAGGTTGATGTGAGAAAGAGAATTTAGATGAATGAGGGCTGACACCCAGTCTCTGGCCCTGTAATTACTTCCCTTTGTAAATCTGAATACCCAATCAGATGGATGTCTTCTCCACAATTTTTGTTGTATTTATGGAATACCTTTAAACAATGGAATCTGGAACCTCCAGCAACATCTGTGTCCGAATATATCCAGGCCTGTTGGTTTATGTTTTTAATGGAAAGTCAATTTTAGACCAACTACTCTATGGTATCATTGAAAATGCATATTTTTAGAAAATTCTTGAGAATTTTGCAAACCATTAAAGTAACTTGACATCATTCTTTATATTCCTCAGCTGTGATTGCTGTTGGAATGAAATCAAGGGTAGCATTCAAAGATGTCTGCAGCCTGAAAAGGTTTGCATAAGAATTCTGATTCCACTAGAAAATGGTTTATTTTAGGATGACTACCATTTTCCAATGGCTCATGTAATATGGTTGGTTTGTTTTCATTCCAATTAAAGATGCAATTCATTAAAGAGTCTTTAACTTCATTAAAGCAAAGTTTTCTGTTAATGTTATCAAGCATTGATGGGGTTCTAATCGGACATTCTCAGCAGGCAGGAAAACAGCTTTCAAACGCTCTGATTTTGTGCGTTGAAGCAATGCTCATTTCTACACAAGGACTTTCATTTCTGTGATCTGTCCTGGTAAAATGTTTGTTTCTTTATGTTCAATCTAGTTTATTTGAGTCACATGTCTATGGGCTGAATAATATGTATAGAAGGATAATTTGTACAAGAGGGCAGTTGTATTTTTTGTATTCAATCTTCAAGGATTAGGAAAATTGTAAACCAATTAAGAATTCCCATCACCAGCAGTTTCTTAGCAGGAAATTACTTTTCATGGCATGTGGGAATTATCAAGAACATAATTTTCCCTTGAGATGGTATGTTGGTACACAAGAGGAGTGTTGGACAGGATATCCAGAGGAAGTGATAACTGGCCCACGAGTAAATGAGTCGCTATCGTCAAGGCTAGCTGACAGGAGACCAGGGCATATTTTCCTCATTTATCTTTTCATTTTTAAGGGTCCTGGAATTCAGGTACATCTTGATTGTTCAGGATAATAAAGAATAGGTGAGGCAGGGATAGAAAAGCCACAAATGGTGAGTAAAGTTAGAAAACTAGGGATTCGTTTTTTCCCTGTTTGTCTGCCTTTACACCGAGCTGTGTACTCTGGTTACCATGGTCTCGTGGTAACTCATGTCGCAGGTCACACCATATAAAATCACAGAGACAACGACGGGCAGGCCGAGAGGCCGGGCCGTGTTGTCTGAGTAATGCACACAGCCCAGGGTGTTGTTGGATGTGAGCCTGGGTGCACCGCGGCCTGATGAGCCCAACCCAAGAGCCTACAGACTGCCGTCTCACCTTTTCTCCTGCCTCCGCCTGCCCCCTAGTGGACGATTGTGGGAAAGCGTGGGAGTCCGCCTGAGGGTCTTTGTGGGGGCTGAGGAACGGCTGCCTGAGAGCTCGCCTCCCCAGCCGTGCTCTGGCCTCTGCCAGGCACTCTGTCAATTTCCTGGAGAATCGGGGCTCTGTGTGGGATGCTATGAAGCGTCCCCAGAACGAACACCGTCATTTCCTGTGTCATTTCCCCCATTTTCCTCTACCTCTGCCCACCTGGATACCCAGCTGGCCAGCACTTTCCCTTGTGCAATCCCCACATGAGACATGCTTTCTATACAGAGGACAAATTACTCTTCCTTTGGGTCCTGCAAACCGCAGAGAACTAACAGAATGGCGCTACTGAAGTCATTCCCACTGTAGGAGCCCCTTATGTCTCCCATATGTCCCTATACCCATTCATTTATTCGTCAGATACCTACTAGATGCCGAGCCCAGTGCCTGGCCTCTGAGACATAGAAGAAACTGGGCCAAGGTTCCTGCCTGGAGGAGCTCTGGGCGAGAGAAGGGACAGTTCATCCATCAATCGCCATGTGATGAGGCTCACGCCACTGAAAAGACGACTGCGCTATGCTGCAGGGCAAAGGCGGTGGGGGCAGAGGTTTTTGGATTTGTTGTGGATTCTCGTCACAGCAAGGTTAGCCCAACAACTGCTTTGTTCAAATGACTCAGAAAAGTAAATGAGGCTGGCACAGGCCGTCCTGACACCACACACCTCTCTAATACCCTGGCTATGCTGCATGTTTTCATCTCTGCCCAAGTCACAGTGATCTGACTGTCCCAGCCAGTGTGGATGCTGCTGAGAGGAGGCAGACAGCACCACGAGTTCTCTTAGATGACGCATTGCTTGATTTTCCCGCTGTGGCAGCCCTCAGCTCCTGCCAACACTCTGCTCTGCTTTGCTCACTTCAAGCCTCCCTTAATTTTTCTGAGGCCTGGGTTTTCCACATCGCTGATTCACAGAAATGGAAGACCTAGAAAGGAAAAAAAAAAAAAAAAGGTAATTATCTCAAATGACTCAGGAGCCCTCTTGGACCCTGTGATCTGTGCACAGACTTGCACTGTAAAAGCTGAGGGTAATAATATTGTCATCTGTGTGAGAAAAGCTGGAAGAAAAACAGATTAACATTCTTCTGAATTCCTGGCTCCTGGCAAAAACTAGTATAGCAAGGATGGATTCTCAGCCAGGGCCTGACAGCTAGATACCTCACCCAGAGGTGAAGGTACCTGTAAAGAACTCCAGAAGAAGACGCGTTCCTGGGACAACGGCCCCATGTGCTCATCTCTCTCTCTTTCTCTCTCTCTCTGATGCAGTAAATGTTTGTGGGATGAAACCTTTACTGAAACATTCCAGTCCGTCAGGCCCTGGAAGAAACAAACACACAGTGAGAAATGAAACCGGCAGGCCCTAGACCCCTCCATTTGAGATTCATGAACAAATAAGAGGAAATGATTTCCCTGCTACAAAACTGCTGAGAGAGATGACAGTCGAGGAAGGATAGAAATCAACTACGGGAGAGGAGGGGGTAGGGGGACAAATCCCCCGCCCCGCGGGGGGAGGGGAAGGGGGCGCAGAAGCACCTGCAGGTGCAAAGGGAGGCGCCATTGCGTCCCCAGCGGAGAAGGGCGGAGGTGCCTGTCGGCCGCGGACCTTTGCCAGATCTGCGCTGGGGTTGCAGTAACACAAACACATGGCGCTCCTGAGAAAGGGCCCCCCGTGATATTTCTGGCCCCAGCACAGCCCTCCCCACCTCCCTACAAAAGAGAGCTGGCACGAGTCCCCGGGGGGGGGGGGGGGGCGGAGCTGGTGGCTGCCTGAGTAGAAGAGGTTAAGAAGGCAGAACGGAAGACCTCCGGGAACTGACCCCAAATCCTTCCTTTTCCCTGAGGCGGTTGCGGCCTGAGCTAAGGGAAGTTACACATAGCGATAAATGTTGTGCAGTTACGCAAATTTTGTATTAGTCTAAAGAAACTGGTACATTCAAATTATCCTTCTATGCCCTAGCTTTGGGCTCCAGTAAATCCTCATACTTCCTGCATTTCTGCTTTTCTTCCATGTACCCTTAATAGCACCCGAAATTCATTCATTTCAGGTCAACAAATACTGACTGAATGCCAACTCCACTCTTTGCTGGGTCATACTGGGTGCCATGAACACAATGTCAGCAAAAATCGACACAGTCCCTGCCCTCATGGAACTTACAGGATAGAAAAGGAGATGACCTTGATGAAATAACCACACAAACCAACGCAACATTGCAATGTGTGGTTATTTATTTGATCAAGGTCATCTCCTTTTCTATTGTGTAAGTAATAAGGGGTTTGATTTAATAAGGGATGTCAGGGAAATCTCTGAGGAATTGGTGAGTGACATGAAACCTGAAGGAATAGGATTAACTAGGGCAAGAGGGTCTGTGCCTCTCTGTGGTGGGATGGTACTTGTGCCTTCAAGGTCGTGAAAGACGTGAGTGTGAACAGAGCACAGAGAGGGATGGGTACAGGATGTAGGACAAGGCTGGACTAGAGCCAGACCATGCACAGGGAGCCACTGAAGTGTTTAAGTGGACAGGCGATGGGGTCAAATGTGCATTTTAGAAAGATTGCTTTGGCTACAAGAGCTTGGAAAGAAGAGCACTTCGGAAAGGGTCACAAGTGGATGTCATGAGACCAGTGAAGAAGCTGTTACAGGTAAATTCAAAACTAGGAGAAGAACCATGGAGGAGAGAACGGGGGAAGATCCTAATTAGGAGGCACAACTATCAGGATGTGGTGATGAAGTAGATAGGCTTACGATGTATTCCACACCTACACCACCTCCCAACAACCTTCCCAGCAATGAGCCCTCTCTTCATGGGCTAGATTGCCATCTAAGATAAAAATACAACTTGCCTTTCTTCCAGATTTGTCCCTAAAGATGCCTTCATGGTTTCTTTCTGGCCTCCTCTAAAAATGAAGGGAAGGAAGGTCTGTGATGCCTGGAACATATCAAAGGTCATGGGTTGAAATGACAACAACTCAGATTACAGGACTGTCAACTCCCATGACCTTAACTGAAGGGCTGAGGGGTTGATAGCAGACCAAGAGAGCTTTACAACACTGCATGCTGCTGCAGCATTGGGTCTGCTGATTGAGTACTTAACATTCATGCACTGTCCAATTAAAGTATTCTTCTACCACATGCTTAGAGAATGCTATGTAGGATTTCTGCATTAGTTGGGGGTGGAACTAGCTACCACGTGTCCTCCTCTACCTAAGACCCTTGCTTCTGCAAAACAGCCATTGATCTGTTCCAGGAATGGTGTTTTATCACTGTGCTGTGCTAGGTACCAGGAACTGGAAGATAAATAAATGCCTCCTGCCCTCCAGGAGCTCTTGCCTAGCAGGTCTGCCAATCAGGACCCCACCGTGGGTGCCACAGCATAAGTGGAGGATGGGGACAGGCGCTCTGCCTGGAGGGGTTAGGAAGGCTTTCCGGAAGACATATCTGAGCCAAATGTCAATGATCGGGAATTTAGATGGAGAACAGAAGACAGGTTATTTCAGGAGGAAGAAACAACTCATATAAAGACACAAAAATACCTAAGAGTAAGATGTGGCCAAAAAAACAGGCCCAGAGGTGATGGTAGGGGCTGTAGCTGGAGGTGAGATTGGAGACAGACCTCTGGTGGGGTCACTGGAAGCTCCTAACTACCTGCTTAAGGGAATATTAGTATTAATACTAGTGTTCCTATTTTATAACAAATTACTCCAAAACTTAGGTGCATAAAACAACAAATATATATTATCTCACGGTTTCTGTGGGCCAGTAATCTGGGCATAGCTTAGTGATCCTCTCGCTCAGGGGCTCACAGGCTGTGGTCATCTCAAAGTTCCACAAGGGAGGCTGATCCTCCAGGCTCACTCACATAGCTGTTGGTCAGCCTCAGATCCTCACTGTCTCCTGGCTGGAGACATCAGTTCCTTAACACATGGGCCTCTCCACAGGGAAGCTCCCAACATGGGCAGTTGGCAAAGAGATGGAAGGAGAGAGCGAGAGAAGGAGAGAGGGAGGGGGCTGGTGGGGAGAAGAAAGAGAGGGGAGGAAAGACATCTTTTGTAATTTAATCTCAAAAACTGGCATCTCATCACTTTTGTCATCTTCTGTTTGTTTAGAGGGTCACTAGGACCAGCCCACATGAGAAGGCAGTTCACACAGGGAGTGAATACTAGTAGGTGGTGATCACTGGGCTGTTTTAGAGGCTGCCCACGACACACACCATAGCTGTTTCAGGCACGATCACAGCATTATCTCATTCTGCATAAATTATAGAGAAAGGTATATAATTTCACTGCATATTAGTTTGTTTTTGTCGATGGGTACACGCTGGTCCTCAGGAGCCCTGAAGAACAATGTGCTTCATTTCACATCTCTCCCTAAGGATTTTATACAACCCACTTGGCACTCACACTGTTATTATTAGATGGATTCAGCCAAAAGCTGCCTGTGTGGGTAGAGATAGGTGGGAAGGTAGGGAGGCAGAGAAAGGAAGTGATCAGGACCCTAAATTGAATAAAGAAAAAGGTTACACGCCAACTGGAAATTAGAAATGAATCTGAGTGGAACTAAGCATCGAGGTTGACAGCTCATATGCACGATGCCAACTTGCCACAGCTTGGCAGTGCCCTTGGTTTTCCCACACGCAACTGAAAATAGCTAGCATTCATCCTGAGGGAGTGCTTCTAAAATAAGTAACTACTGGGAGCTATACCTCACTGCTCATTCAAGTTGGAAGCAGTCTGCAATTATTTTGCCGAAATTAGATACAAATTAAGTTGCCACTTCCGGAACCCTTTCTCCTGTACTATATAACAGGAAAAGGACACTAAATTTTGAACTTGGACATTTTAGATTTCTTAAAAATAAATGTGATAGCTGATAGGATACCCACAAAGGCATATTATTGATACTAATCTCTTGTGAAACCTAATCTCTTCAGGAGCCTGATTTTCTGATTTTTCAGACCTAGGTTAAGCTGCTATGGACACATATTGACAGTCCAGTAAAGATGACTGAAGGGGAGGATCACACTTGAATAGACCGTGTGGAACCATCACTAAATCTATCAGGGACAGAAGAGAGAGGACTAGTGTAGAACTGTCTGCTGGAATGGATATGGATGGTTCTGCTCCCACTTTTTTTTTTTTTTTTGGTGATCTGAAAGCTCTCAGAATCTTCATCCATTTGGATATAGAAAATCTACCATGTTTTTAAAAGCAAACCAGAATAAACACACATGCAAACAAATAATAATGATGATCATTTGGGGGATATCCTGTTAACCTTGCCTAAAAAGGACCTGGCATACAGATATTGTGGGTGTTTCAGGGGTTTTCTGCCATGGAAGAGCTCCTGAACTGTATTATCTCCTTAATAAAACACCACCTTCTTTTTTAAAGAACTTTTTATGTCGACCATTTTTAAAGTCTTTATTATAGAGTTTGTTACAATGCTGCTTCTGTTTTATGGCCACAAGGCATATGGGATCTTAGCTCCCCGACCAGGAATTGAACCTGTATTGAATTGAACCCCTGCATTGGAAGGTGAAGTCTTAACCACTGGACCACCAAGGCTAAAACACCATCTTCTTTGAGCTTCCCTTGGAAGAAGTGGATGAATGTCTAAAAGCCCAGCTGTCCTGGAACCTAGGAGGCTGTTGTCCTGCAGGGTTGGATGCTTCCCCACAACTTTGACTTCCAACTTCCCTTTGCAGAAGGCAAAGATTACTTTCTTTTCATTGTTGCAGACATGAGTCACAGCTGAAGCACGATCAGTCTCCCCCCCATGAACCCCACATATCTCCACCCTTTATCCTTATCATGATCTGGTGATTCTTAGAAGTGACCAATGAAATAAAGAGCTCCAGATAGAAACTGTCCTCCTCAGGGAAGGTATTTTTTCTTTTTGTCTCCATAATTCTCAAACAAAAACTTCTGAAAGGTCCACTAAGCAAACCCTTAAGATGGTGACCCTTTACAATCTCATTTTAATGTTAGGGGTTATTTCATGCCTTGTTTAAATTTTGACATTATATTCAAGTCTCTTTTTCCAGATTTCTTAGGGCTTGGGGAGAAAATGAAGCTCAGTGGAATCAAACTGAGTGCTCTGACATGAACTGGTGTCGGCAGTGGCTCCCCGCGCAGCTTGCGGCTGTCTCCCACAGCATGTCTCCTGGGAGTGGTGAGTTCACCACAGTATTTATTCTGACAGAAGCAGCACAGACAGTCTCTGCCTGCCTCAGGTCAGCCCAACATTCAAAGCAACCACCCTGTGTGGACATCGTTCCGCCTTCCCAGAACTTACCTCGGCCTTAAAAAATCCCTTTCTAAAGAAGCAGGCCTTTCAGGACAGTCATACACCAAGCAGTGACAACCTGAATGGGCTCCTGGGAGAAGGGCTGCTCTTCCTTGTCTCCTCCAGACCACTGACCCCAGCCTCCTAGAGGCCACCCCATGACCCCTGAGTGGGGAGAGGGGAACTCAGATCCATAACCCCGGACTTAGACATTCAAAAGATGGCCAACAAGGAGAGAGAGAGGGCTGAGGGGACCAACAGGGGCAAATTCAGAACATTGAGACTCATTTATTTTCACCATTTAGGAAATTTTTTGATTAGCATCCTTTTTCCTTTTCTGATTTCAAAGTAATAAATAATGCTTAACCTCTTGGGAAGTTAATTCCGGGGAGTTAGAATCTGCAGTGGGAAGGAGTAAGATCGCAGGGTGAGCAGGGAAGAGGCTGCTCCCTGTTCTCTCCCCAAGTCCTCTCCCCTGTGGCTCCCACCTCCCCAACACACAGACATACACACACACCCCCTCTCCCTCTCCATGGTTCATCCAGTATAAAAATAGCTGTCCAGGGTCTGTTATTCATCCCCAAGCAGCAGTCAAGAGTGGGCCTCCCTGCAGTGCCTGCTGCCCTTTGGGAGCTTAGACTATCAGGTGATGCCTCACGCCTCCCATTCCCCACGCCTAGTTAGATAAATGTCCTCGCTGACCTCAGACGGTTTTATTTTAATCAGCAGTATGGTTTTTTGAGAGGAAAATCCTCCCCGGCTTTCCGAGTCGGCAGGGCCGTCCCCTCCTCCACGCCCGGACCGCAGTGCCAGGGAGCGTTTCCATCTGTGCTGGGAAAGAACGGCCTCTCTGTGCTGCCTGGCACGTTCAGCGCGCGGGCGCGGAGGCGGGAACACGCTCTCCCGCAGGGGAACAGCTTTCCAGGGGTCTTGGGGAGGCTATGGCCTTTCCTAACGAGGGCAGGCGCCTCGGGCCCCAGCTCATTCCTGGCAGGATCACCCGATCCCTACCTGGGGCACTGATTCCCCCGGGGAGGGGAGTCACCTGCCCCCGGGTGCCGGCGGTCCGACCGCCAAGACTAACGCATGCGCGGAGAGGGGCCGATTCCCTCGCGGGGCTCGGCGCCAGGGCGCATGCGTCAGCGGTGGTGGGGCGGGCCCCCGGAGGGGCCCCTTCAGAGAACCCAGACCCTGTCGGTCTAGATTCCCGGCAACGTGTTCGTGACAAGGCACTGTTGGAAAAGAGTCACAGAGGGCTAAAGGTCCTTTGAAGGGCGTTTGCTTCGTGCCTCCATTTTACAGATAAGAAAACTGAGCTCCAGGGAAGTGTTGGAAACCGCCTGACGCTGCACTTGTGAATTCTGCGATCTGGGACCAGATCCAGCTTTTATTGTCAAGGATTAGGCACTGGTTCACTGAGCATTTATCTAGCGCCTCGACTTACCATTGTCCTAAATGTATGTATGGCATGAAAGATAACCACAAATACATCAGAAGCAGCGAAGCCGTGGCCATCGCAGACTTGGGCATAGAGTGACACAGTCCTGGGTTTGATTTGCTACTTTGCTAACTGAATGGGCTGGTGAAGCAGTTAACCTCTCTAAGCCCTAGTTTTCTCGTCTGCAAAACAGAGATTTCAAAAAAAAAAAAAAGAACCTACATGCTAAGGTCGCACACAGGACTTAAATGAGATAAGGTGCACACTGCTTAGCGTGTAGCCTGCACTTGTAAGTCACTCAAACAAATATTCACGCAATGTTTTGAGAAGTCAAAAGTGCTAGGCTCACAGGCGTTCCTGAAACAATCACGGTTCTCATTTCCAGACAGAAGTAGGCTGCACCAGAGGAAAGGTACTTTCCCAAGCACAGCACTTGGGGAGACTCACACAGGGTTACGTGACCTGGCAAGACAGGGAAAGGAGGAAATGGCCTCTGGTTATCTTTCCTCCTGCTGCCCTGTCCTTCCCCCTCCCTCTTCCCTTCCTCCCCACCCAACTCTCACTGTGACTCATGGTGGCTGCAGAGATACATTGGGACCTCTTTTCAGGGTGAAATATGTTCTGTGAGATGGTGCAGTTTGTGTTTTTCTTAGGCGGACGGGGCACAAGAAGCAGCAATGGAGTAAAGTGGATAAGATGCCCACTGGAGAAGAAGGGTCGACATAGAGGTGGTCCCTGAAGCTGGGGTGGAGCTGAGATGACTCAGAGCAGGCAGGCTGAGAAGATCATAGCGGGGATGAGACCCTGACACACACCAGCTTCCAAAGACCAAATAGGGATCTTGAGGAGGCAGCAGAGAAGTGGGAAGAAATCTAGAAGAAACAAAAAGCAGCATCAAGCCGTGCAAATGAGACTGTTCGGGGTGAGGAGGTAGTAGGGAGTCGGAAATGACACAGAGAGGTCCAGCGCACCCGCCCTGGAATGTGCCTGCTGAGCTCAACAATGAGGAAGTTATTACTGACTCGTGTGACTCCAGTTTCAGTGGGAACGTGAGAGCAGAAACCGAGTCCCAGGGGCTTAGAAGTCGATGTAGGCAGGCCAGAGGAGCAGCAGGGGGAGTGGGTACAGCCCACTGTTGCAGGAGAGCTGACTTGCAGGGAAGGGGAAGTTACAGCTGGACATGAGTTTTTGTCATTGCCTTACTATTGTGGGAAGCTGAGACGAGCTTAAAGGGTAAAGAGAAGCAGGAAGGGTTAACAGGCAGGACAAGGATGGACTCTCAGTAGAGCCTCCATAGGGGTGAATGAGAGGAGAGGGGATTCTGATCCCAGATAAACCAAAGGAAGGATTCCTCTCCTGTGGTTCTTTTCTTTCTACCATGTGAGAGGAAGCAATGCATTGGGAAGGTTTAGAAACTGACTCAGGAGTTCTGCAAAGCAAGGTTCGTCTGTGTCAGGATCTAGCCATGGCAGCCATCTGACCATCAGACGCTCTGGAGCTGTGCCGAATGCCACACAAATCCTGTGAGATGGGTGCTGTTATTCCCATGCCAGTCAGGTAGGTCTCCAGGTAGCAGGTGACTGAAACCCAGCTCGAACCAGCTAAACCCAAAATGGAACCTATTGGTTTGCTAAACTGCATCTACTGGCTTTAGGCATGGTTAGGTTTGGGGGCTTGAAAGATGTCAGAAGAAATAGGGATTATTTTGAAATTATCAGTGTGTTTTCTCTTTTGCCTTTGAGAGCATATGAATTTAGTCTACTCAAGGCATTTATCTGCTGGTGGGGGAGGGGATGGGGAGTCTTTCCAGGAGGTATGCAAAGAAAAAGAAAACACTCAGCTTCTGACATTCAAAAACAAGAGTTTGTAGCAAGACTATGGCCATGCAATTCAAGCTCTTACCTTGAGAAAAATAACCTCTACATCCTATAACCTTCCTCTTTAGCAGATGAAGGACTGGACTTGGTAGACTAAACTTTGGGTTTTATGTATGGGGGTCCAGACAGAGGCAGAAAGGGGGATTATGGAAGGACAGAAGCAGCAGAACAAGACCAGAGGCGAGGAAGGAGCAACTGGTTTAGGAAAGTAACAACTAGGCCTGCAAACATGGGAGGACCTTATCCTCTGCCATTTGCAGAATTATGAGAGGGATAGCCTGGGTAGTCTGGTGTTGGTCAGATAAATGGAGGCCCCCAAATGACTTTTTAAGCTATGCTAGGTCCCCACGTAGCTTTGAACCTACCTGGATGTAGCAGCAAACCTGTGTCCAGCTTGCCAGGACGATCACTGTGGTAAGGTCCTCAGCGGTCCTGGCTGCAGGTGGACTCCTGGGACTAGGACTGATAGGGAGTCAGAAGCACCTGGAAGAGCAGAGAAGAGACCACATTAGCCAGGGAGCACCTCCTCAGACTTGAGTCTGTGCTTATCAGTCAAGCGTGTCCGACTCTTTGCAACCCCTTGGACTGTAGCCCACCAGGCTCCTCTGTCCATGGGATTTCCCAGGCAAGAATCCTGGAGTGGGTTGCCATTTCCTACTCCAGGGAATCTTTCCGACTCAGGGATTGAACCCATGTCTTCTGTGTCTCCTGCATTGCAGGCTGATTCTTTACCCACTGAGCCGTTGGGGAAGCTGAGGGTGGACCACAGACTCGCCATCCACAGACTTCACATCAGAGGCTGGCAGCACATCCAGTCCAGGCAAAACGTGGACCTTCCTGACAGCCAGACATGGTGCATCTGTGCCCAGCAGTGGGCGTAAGGCCATGGGTTCCTTTTCTCTCCACACTGAGGAGAGACATAGAAACACAATCCCCACTTCTACCGCTACCATATACACCCTGCAGGGATGACGACCAAAGCATTTAAAAATCAGGCTCAGGCCCTGGCCAGTCGTAATGGAGTGCCCTGCTGTGTCCAAGATTAACGTCTTCATTGATGGATTGTGGGAAGCTCAGGGAGAAGGCCCAGGGAGGGGGGTAAAGGGAGGTGCTTAGGGAACTCAAGGTAGCACTTGCTAACCAACTGCTCCAGGTATATTTCAGTATTTTTATTAAAAAGTTCAGTGACAATGTACAGGTGAATACTGGCCAGACACCATCATCTTTATCGGTGGAGAAGATGGGAAAGGCCATCTGATAAACTGAGCATGTTCTCAATATTGAAATTATTGGATTGTACCAAGATTTAAACTCATTTTAATCCTTACTAACCTGTGGAAGGCCAGATTGATTATGAGTAAACTAGAGAAATTACAATGTTAATATATCCAAGCTGCAGTGTGAGCTGAATTTACCTTTTGTCTGCTTTCCTTTGTGTTGGCTTCACTCTCAGGCAGCAGCTCCCACTAGCAATTCCAAAAGGTAAAACACATCTTTCTCAACAGCGCCAGCAACAACCCCAAACCAGGCTCCCACTGGCCCACCTTTACTCATGTCCCCATCTCTGAATCCGTTCCTGATTGGTCAAGCCCAGATCACATGACTATTCCTAACCTCAGGAACTGAGAATGGGGAGAGACATGGCTTTTCTCAAAAACAATCTGGATACCATTAGCAGAAATGCGGTACTGGTTGTTATGGAGGCAGGCACACCGTGGCACGTTTCGGGAGGTTAACTTTCTAAAACTCTCAGCTTTGAGTGGAGTGTTTCCACAGCATGAAGTGAACTGGCACTGTGCACTTCTCCATAAATTGTTATCAGTGTAGATGCTGATGATGAAAAAAATCACCAGCTAGGGATTTCCCTGGTGGTCCAGTGGTTAAGACCCCAGACTTCCATTACAGGGGCACAGATTTGATCCATGGCCAGGGAACTAGATCCCACATGCTGCAACAAAGACCAAAAATCCCGAGTGCCCTGGGTGAGACTCAGTGCAGCCAAATCAATACATAGAAACATTAAAAGGAAAAAGAAAATCATAAACCAAGGCAGAATTTTTCTCTTCTTACATCTTCTTACCATAATAACTAATTTCTGATCATTGAATTTGAGGAACATAATCAACAGAATGTCTAGTATGGTTTAAAGCTTACACGCTCCAAAATCACTGCAGATGGTGATTGCAGCCATGAAATTAAAAGATGCTTACTCCTTGGAAGGAAAGTTATGACCAACCTAGACAGCATATTAAAAAGCAGAGACATTACTTTGTCAACAAAGGTCCGTCTAGTCAAGGCTATGGTTTTTCCAGCGGTCATGTATAGATGTGAGAGTAGGACTATAAAGAAAGCTGAGCACCGAAGAATTGATGCTTTTGAACTGTGGTGTTGGAGAAGACTCTTGAGAGTCCCTTGGACTGCAAGGAGATCCAACCAGTCCATCCTAAAGGAGACCAGTCCTGGGTGTTCATTGGAAGGACTGATGTTGAAGCTGAAACTCCAGTACTTTGGTCGCCTGATGCAAAGAGCTGACTCACTTGAAAAGACCCTGATGCTGGGAAAGATTGAGGGCAGGAGGAGAAGGGGATGACAGAGGATGAGATGGTTGGATGGCATCACCGCCTCAATGGACATTGGTTTGGGTGGACTCTGGGAGCTGCTGATGGACAGAGAGGCCCGGCCTGCTGTGGTTCATGGGGTCGCAAAGAGTTGGACACGACTGAGCAACTGAACTGAACTGAACTGAATCAACAGAATCTCTAGTATGGTTTAAAGCTTATACAATCCATTGTTGTTATTGTTCAGTCACTAAGTCGTGTCCGACTCTGTGACCCCATAGACCATAGCCTGCCAGGCTCCTGTGTCCATGGGATTTCTCAGGCAAGAATACTGGACAGGGTTGCCACTTCCTTCTCCAATGCAATCCATAAATAGTTCCATTTAGAAGTTGTTTGGTCTCTCCTCTTTTGAATGTGACAACTGTCTTACTTTTTCTCTGTGTATTATTTCCTCTTTTAAAAGTAAATTACCCATCTCCTAAATCCAAGGAAACTAGATAATTAGTTGTCACCTATTTATTTAAAAAAAAGAAAAAGGCTTTTTGTAATAAATACAAAGTTTAATTATCCCAGGAGAGATAGTAAAGACAGTGTCAGGTTTTCTTCACAGACTTTTATTTTCAATATCATAAAACACTCCACATTATTAAAAAAAAAAAATCAGCCCTCAGTAAAAGGAGATATTTAAGGTCTAGGGAGAGAAAACATAGTCATCAATTTTACTCTAAAGTTTATGCTGTGTCTCTTTTGGAAAGAGTATTAGTCCATAAAGGATATCTAAAAATTTATTACATATAAAACTTAAATCTCAGAACTGAAAAACTCTTCAGAAAAAAAATCATTAATCACAATAAGGAAAAATAAACTCATCACGCCCTAGCATTTGAGTCACATAATTAATTCAGAAGGGGCTGCCTTTCTCGAGTGAAATGCAGGCATTCATTTATTCATCAAATATTTATCTTACCCTTCGTAACTTCTATGCACCGTGCTGGGCACTGGGCTAGGAAGATGAGCAAGGTAGGCTCATGTCTGGGAAGGAGAGAGATGGTGGGGGAGGGGTTGTGACAGCTGAGGGCTTGCAGAAGGGAACACTCCTTTTTCAGCCAGGTGGACAGCTCAGAGGCACGTCAGGATAAGAAGCTGCCTGAAGGCATTACATTTCCCACGGTGCCCAGTGCAGTGCTGGGAAGCCCTTGTAAGATGGTTTATTGCCCCGACTAAGATGGAGATGGTGTGGAAATTCTCTTTGGCAGCCCTGAAGCAGCTGGGCTCTGTGACAGCTGAGAAACGAGAGCTCCTGGTCTTCCCAACACCTCGGGGTGTGCACTCTGGTGCTGCCTGCCAAGGCCTTGAGCATTCCAGTCATCCACTCGACAGAGTTATGGGGCACCCATCATGGGTCAGGCGTTCAAGCAAAGCAGACTCAGAGCTCAGGGAGCTCACTTCTCCGGGAGAGCGGGGGACACGTAGGACATCAAACTGGTGATAAGGGCCATGGAGAACAAGAAAAAATGGAGGACAGGGAGTATGGGGAGGGGGCTATGTGGTATAGAATAGGGTCTCTGAGAAGTACAACAGAAGATTCAGTCCCCTCCCCTCACCCTGCCCCTGTGTTACCTGAGCACCCAAGAACTATGGCTGCTGGTAAAATAGGAGCCTGCCAAAGAAAGTGACAAGTCACCTGACCCCAGGAAGTGGCCAGCTCAGGAAGACAGGCTGTGCATGCCCTCCCTCCCCAAAGATCTGATCAGTGGAACCAGTACAGTCCAATTTGAGGACAGTCAAGAGAGCTCATGCCTGGGGAGGAAATGGGGTCATCTTTTCTGGGGTCAGGAGAAGGTTTGTTAAGACGGAGGCAGGCCTCCTGGCAGCATCTTGGGATAAAGGGCATCCAGCTCCCAAAGACTAGGTGTGGGTCCCTCCTGGGAACTGGAGTGTCAGTGAGGAAGGGTCACAAGGCCAGGTCACTGGAATAGGCTGGGAGGGACAGCTGTGTTGGGGTAACACATGGGGTCACAGGCCCCGGCCCTCTGAGAGCCTGACTACTCTGAGGGCAGAATGAGAAGAACTCAGGGTCAAATAGGCTGGAGCAGAGGGTTTGCATGGCCTTCCTGGGTGGCACTAGTGGTAAAGAATCTGCCTGCCAATGCAGGAGACGTAAGAGACACAGGTTGGACCCCTGGGTCGGAAAGATCCCCTGGAGGAGGAAATGCAGCCGACACCAGTATTCTTGCCTGGAGAATCCCATGGACAGAGGAGCCAGGCAAGCTACAGTGCGTGGGGGTCACAAACAGTCAGACGTAATTGAAGCAACTTAGCACACACAGCACAAAGAGGGTTGGGGTAGCGTGGCCGCATTGTAGGGGCTGTGGGAATCGAGGGATTTGTGTTTCTCTCAGATCTACTAACCCTGGCTAAGGTGTCTGTTTGCTGTAGCCAAGACCTGCTTGTTCTCTCATCTGTCAAGTACTGCGGTGCTTTTAACCATGAGCCAAATAATACGGAAATAAATCTCAAATCTAATGGGAGGGAACTAAGGAGGGTGAAATGGCAAGGAATCCCCAAGTTTGTATGCTGAAAACATAAATCCTAACAGAAAGCAAGCAGGAGCAGACTGGAGCCTCTGGGGAGGAGAAAAGTACGTACAGTAAAGAGTGACCGGCACATCGTGCCCCGCTGTGCGGACGCCAGGGTCGGAACAGCGTGTCAGGTTGCCACTTTGATCGTGGGATCTGGATCAGAGAGAACATGGGATTTGGACTTATGCTCTGGGTTTGGCTGCCAGCCCATGCTGGCTGCGTGACCTCGGGTGAGTTCCTTTCCCCTCCAAGCCTTTCTGTCTTCACTGACGTAGCAGGAGCCTGCTTGTTGGAGCCTGCACCACTGGGACTCGGTCCTGTCTGCCCAGTTAGAGGGGAAACCATGGGGCTTGTAGGGAGCTGCCAAGAACCCAGTGTGGTGAGCTCACCGAAAGGGCAGAGCATCCAGGTCTGAGAATGGAGTAGGTTTCAGTACGTTATGCTCACAGCTGCTGGTCTATTCTGGGCCCTATCCCCTTTTGGAGCCAAGTCTGATTCCTAGGCAAAGCCATCTCTAAAAGCGAATAGATTGTCTACAGAGGTAGTAATACAGGCTCATGGTCTTAGGAACCCTGGAAAGGCGCATAACGGGGAGAAAGTCGTCATCTCCACAGTGCAGGCTTGCCAGAGCAAAAAGGCAGAGCAGGGAAAGGGGTGGGCCTGGCTCCCAGCCACCGACCTATTGGTGAGAAAGGGTAGGACATCTCACCTCAGGGACTCCCCCAAAGTATAGGGTGCAGGGTTGTTTTCTGGGAGTAAGTTCTATGTAAGAGTTGGTGATAACCAACTAATATCTGGATTATTAGTTTTGATGTGACTTCATTTGCCCTACATGGTGAGGGCATCTTCGGTAAAACCTACCTCTCGGGGATCCTTCGAACCATCTGCAGGCCAGAGTGTGGAGATGGCTAATACATAGCAAATGTCAGATTCACCCCAGAAACCACCTGGGCGCACATGGGCCCCTTGGAAGACTGTTCAGGACCCCTGGTGTGTTGAGAGTCCCACGGCATTCCCAGGGCAAAGATTTGCAATCAGAAAGTAACCTAACATGTATCTTTGAGCACCTACTATGTGCCAGGGAGCTGTATATGCTAAGAGGGATTTGAATTCTTTCTCAGCACTTTACAAAATACTTTGATATGCATTTATTCATAGTCTTTACAACAACCTAGCAATGTAGGATCCCCATTTACAGGTGAGAAGACTGAGTCTCAAAGAGGCTAATTTATCCATAATGACCCAATTAATACAGGGTGCAGTGGGGCTCAAGCTCATCTTTTCTTTAGTGTGAAGCTGAGACCAAAGTGGTGAGAAAAGGAGAGAAAAACTAAGCAAACGCTAAAACCTGAGGTTCTGACAGGAAGAGCTAGAGAAATCAGCGGAAACTGGAGCTGGGCTCGACCGGGGTGGACGGCAGCGGGTGGGTGTAGGATGGAGGCCACGTGTGGGGAGGGCTGGGCTCCCCGGGCATTGCCTAGAGCTGCCCTCCGGTTTGTCACACTTCACAGAGAATTTTTACAGACTTCCAAGAGGAAACTGCAACTCACTCCTGCCTCTCTGAAAGTGACCATGGGCCCTTTGCTCCTGATGTTCTGTCTGAACGCCCAAACCACCTCTCCCCACTTCAGTGGCTGCTGGTGTCAGGCTCTGTATCCTGCTCATTTCTTAATCCTGCTGGAGGATTATTTAGGATGTTCTGAAAGGAAAGCCACATACTGAAATGTGTCAATATTAGGACATTAGTAAGCCATGGACAGAGGAGCCTGGTAGGCTGCAGTCCACGGGGTCACGAAGAGTCAGACACGACTAAGCGACTTCACTTTCACTTTTCACTTTCATGCATTGGAGAAGGAAATGGCAACCCACTGCAGTGTTCTTGCCTGGAGAATCCCAGGGACGGGGGAGCCTGGTGGGCTGCCGTCTATGGGGTCACACAGAGTCGAACATGACTGAAGTGACTTAGCAGCAGCAGCAGCAGCAAGCCAGAATGATGCTCATTTCAAATTGCAGGAGGAAAGGGAAGCGTCACAGAAAGAAACGCACCCCTACGGGTCAGACCTTGTGCTGGCAACTTTCACATTTGTGATCTCTGTTCATGTACGCTACCGTGTTAGGTGGACGATCGTTTCAGTTCCGCCTTGGCAGCTGAGGAAACAATCGTTGAGAGAAGTAAAGTAACTTGGCCAAAGTCGCACAGCTAACAAGTGACGAACCTATTGTTTGAATCCACGTCTGACTTTCAATAAACCACGCTTTACAGCCTGTGGAATTCAGGTGGAATTAAGAGGACCAATAAACACAGTTTAATGGACAATAAAACTCTTGACCCTGCTTTTTATTAATTCAGTGTATAAACATCGCCGTTTCAAAATTACCAGCTTGGAGAGAGTTTTTAAATAGTGAATTGTGCGGGATTCATGGAATCCCAACAGTTAGAACTTGATGCTGACTGAGGTGCCACCAGAGGACCCTGAAAGGAGGTGATGGCTTCCACCTATGAACTTTGGTTTGTGAGAGCGCCTTTTTGAAAATGGGGCCCCTCTTGCACTGAGCAGAAGTGGTAGAGATGCCCAGATGAACCTGCCTGATTCCTTCAAACTCTGTTGAATACAAGTGTCAAAGTTTGACACATTCTAACCACTTTACCTTCTTTGGCAACTCCAACCCTGAGGAAGAGAGTAGGAAACTCATTTCTGCTTGACAGGAACAACATGAGACGGGAAAGATCTCAGACGCTGAAAGGGTTTCTGACAGTTCTTCAGAAGAAAGTGCCTTCTGCCTGTCCGAGTCCAGGTGAGTCACCGCATTTTCAGTCAGGCAAGTATTTTAAGACATGAGGGATCTAAGCCAGAACTGGCAAAGAAAGGTGAGGGATGGATTATCGCCATTCACTTGGATGATTTTCGTGGTGCTGGAAAAACCATTTCCAGCTGGAGTCTGGCTCACTGTTGTTTTGCTGGTGGCCACCCTGACACCAGCGTGGGACAGGGTGCATACACACACCCCCGCAGCAGACACCCACTCTAGAGGCTCACGTCAGCTGGTCCATGGTTCATGGGCTGTGCTCGTGTGGATGGTAAACACACTGCCTGACATCAGCTCGCAGGAAGCCTGCATGACTCCCCCTGTTACCCCACCCTCAACCCCTGAGACATCACTGGATGTTTTGGAACAGAGTCAGCAGCTGCAGGAACCACCTCACCTGCTGCTTCTGGTTCAACGTGTGGCTCGGAAAATACCCCATCGCTGTCTCTTAAATACGATTCAAGCCTCAGGTCTCCTGTTAATCCAAGGGCAAAGGACGGCGTCAAGGCCTCCGGGAGCTGGGGAGAGGGGCAGAGCTGCTGCCCACGGGAAATGACTGGAGCCTATGGTCAGGCTCACCTAGGCACTGCCTGGGGGTACAGCCTGCCCTCCTGGCACCTACCTTGCAAAGCTCTGCCTGGCTGCACTGAAGGGGGCCCAGAGGCTCTGAGCAGGAAAGTAGGGTGCCCTACACTGTGGGGGCCATCAGGATGCACTGTGCTCCCCCTTCCGATGTCCCACAGGACAGCCCCTCTCTCTGCCTCCTCTTTCACCCACTCTTTTAGGGGGAGGGGCCAGAGGTGGAGAAGGTCACTGTAGTGGGGTGGGGGTGGGGATGGGGTAGGAGCCACCAGGCTACTTGGATTTTCCTGAATCGCTTTCATTAGGCCAAGCCTTTATATAAATGCAATCAACAAGCAAGCCCCATATCTGTGCTCTGCAATCCCCTCCCCCAGACTCTCAGTCAAAGTCTGGGGAGCAGCCTTACTTTGCTTAAGCGCCCAAGTGATTGGGCTGCAGGTGATCCTGGATCACATTTGGAGAAACACTGAGGGCAGAAATGAGCCAGCAAGTGGATGGGTCACAGCTAGTGTGAGAGGTAATTCATCCAGTGTCTTAAAACAGTGGCAGGGGCTGGATTGTGATCCACCCTCCAAATTCATGTATTTAAGTCCTACCCTCCCCAGACCTCACTCAGAATGTGAATGTATTTGGAGACAGAGACTTTAAAGAGGTAATTAAGTGAAGATAAGGTCTTTAAATGAGCCCTAATCCAATGTGACTGGTAAGAAAAGGAGATTAGGACCCAGGCACGCACAGAGGTAAGACCATGTGAGGACAGGGGAGGCCATCAGCCAGAGATGGGCCTCGGAAAAAATCTGCAGACATCTTGATCTCAGACTTCCAGCCTCCAGAATGGTGGGAAAATAGATCTCTGTTGCTTAAGCTACTCAGTCTGTGGTGCTTTCTTATGGCAGCCCCACCAAACCGGTACAAACAGGAGACCTGGTTTCACTGAATAACTCTCGCAGAAGGTAGAGAGTGCTTCAACTTACTGTATGAACAAGGCTAGCTTAAGAACCTAAGGACGTGAGTCCCAGCCCTGGTGTATCAGCAGTAATTCAGGCTACACAGAAAGCACAGCTTCTGGTGTCAGACGTGCCTGCACTCAAAGGCCAAATGCTTCTCTTCTGGTTACCATCTGAGTGATTTTAAAAGGACAGTCATTATTTTTTTTAAAAAAAAAGAATATACTTGCTTATTGTTGTTTAGTCGCTAAGCTTTGTCTTACTCTTTTGTGACCCCATAGACTGTAGCCCTCTAGACTGGAACCCCCATAGACCAGGCTCCTCTTGCCATGGGATTTTCCAGGCAAGAATACTGGAATGGATTACCATTTCCTTCTCAAGGGGATCTTCCTGACCCAATGATGGAGGCTGTGTCTCCTGCATTGCAGGCAGTATCCTGAATTGTAGGCGGACTCTTTACCAACGGAGCCACCAGTATTTCTATAGTGAGATGTATATGGTGTGTAAATAAAGTAGCTTGTGTCAACTCAAGACAGGGTTTTCTATCAGATGAGTTTATCCCAGATCAGGTTTTGCTGCCAAGTGAGTTATAAATATAATTTTTGGTCTTTAGAGCTTTTAAAGTTCTGGAGTTATATTCTCCCTGTTTCTCCAGATGAAGACACTGAGGCACAGGTTGGTGAAATAATGTCCACACTCATTACCTCATGGGAGATGCACCTGGTCTACCAATGGGGCAGGCTGGCTCCAGGGTCCATGCTCTTCACGACTACCTGGCTGTGCCCTCAGAGCTGCCTACTTCTCAGGGTCTGACCCATCTGAAGAATACAGATCATGTCCAGCCTGCAGCCTTGCTCTGAAGATCAGCTGCAATGTAGGTAGAGTTCTGTTGTGGGCTGAATTATGTCCCCCCACCATTGACATAGGGTCATTGCAAATAACAGTTAGCAAATGAAGGTCATTTAAGGTGGATCCCTAATTCAATCTGACTGGTGTCTTTATTTAAAGAAAAGGTATTTGGGACTTCCCTGGCAGTCCAGTAGTTGACTTCACCTTCAATGCAGGGGGCATGGGTTCAATCCCTGGTCGGGGAATTAAGATCCCACAATGCCACACAGCATGGCTAAATTTAAAAAAAAAAAAAAAAAGCAAAGCAGTTTGGACAGAGACAGACATGTTCTCAGGGTGAATGCACATGACTATGAAGGCAGAGATCTGGGCAAATCTTCTGCAAGCCAAGGGGAGCCCAAGATTGCCAGCAAAGCACTGGAAGCTCGGGGAGAGGGGTATGGATTGGCTTCTCTCACTGGCCATCCAAAGGAACCAACTCTGCCAACACCTTCATCTCAAACTCATAGCCCCCAGGACTGTGAGACGAACTGCTATTGTTTAAGGCCCCCAGTTTGTGGTACCTTGTTACAGCCTCCCTAGTAAACTAGTGCAAACTTTTTACACAAGCGCTGTAAGTCAAGTTCTGAGTGAGAGACCAATAGATGCTAGGTAATCTCATTTATTATCTTTATGATGGAGGCTTCAGATTCTTCGTGGAAAAATAATCTGTCAATTAAGTGATCTCTGAGGCCTCCTCCACTTTTCATGTTTAATTTCCCATGATTGTAACATGAGGGTAATTCAGCTCCACTTGTCACTGGCATCAATGGTCCAGCTCCTACAGCTGTTTTGAAAATTTCCTTAGCTGGTTTGAAAATGGGCTAATGGAGAGGTGGTCCTAATAAAGAAAACAAAATAAAGCAAAGCAAGGAATTTCTTTTCCTATTTTACAGGTTACATCACTGTATGTTAAAACCGACACCACGTGGGCCCTTGTTTGCCCTCTGATGTTCCTGCTTGTATCAGCAGCTCAATCAGCCATGGGGTTTTCTGAACCCCTTTCCCTTGTGTCTTCAGGTCTGCTGAGGTTAACCCACATGACTGTTGGGCTGCCAATTCTGCAGAGGAAAGCAGAAATCTCAGTTAGAGGTTGTTTCCTGTGGGCTAAGAGTGTATCACTGGAAACCTGCTTAGGCCTGGAGTGTTGGGTTCTTCATGTGGAAACATGTCCCTGCACTGCCATGTCACTGAGCAAGTAAGAGCTGCTTTCAGAGAGTCCAAAAGGCTGTTGAACACTTTTCCTGTTCTCAGGATGAGGCCCAGTGGCCCCAGTGTAGGGAAACAGGTAAAACGCTGAACAGTTGTCCTCAGGCTGCAGTGATGGGTCTCCCATCGCCAAGCCGAGTCAGCTCGTTTGGCCTCTGCCTTTTAGATTCTACACATCAAGTCAGAAGGTGATTTCCTATAGGTGGGGTGTTGCCCCCAGCTCCCCATCTGTGGCAACAGGACTTTAATGGCTGCGTGTGTTCAGAGAAAGGACTTCAGATTCCTTCAACATTGCTTTGCACCTGTTCTCAAGGCTGCTTCTCTGATGCCCTGACAGCCCCTCAGACTTGGTCCAGTGGGCTGCTCCCCACTGGTTTCCTGGAAGAGCTTCCTCCCCAAGCCAGAGGGCCTCTCTCACCTCCCTGAAACCCAGGCCCTGTCCTCTGCTAAAACCTCTGCTTAAGGCTTTTCTTTTTGCTCCCTGCTTCTGGTTTTCCTCTCAGGAATTTTAGGGGAAGTGTGCCTTTTCTTGGGCTTCCCAGGTGGCTCAGTGGTAAAGAATCTGCCTGCCATTTCAGGAGACACAGTTTCCATCCCTGTGTTGGGAAGATCTCCTGGAGGAGGCAATGGAAACCCACTCCAGTATTCTTGCCTGAGAATCCCATGCACAGAGGACCCTGGTGGGCTACAGTCCTTCGGATCTCAAAGAATTGGGCATGACTAGGGGGCTGAGCGTGCACACACACGCGCCTTTTCTTATTACAGCTGAAGCCTGCTGGAGTTCACAATGGCTGCAGAGTGACAGGTTTTATTTTGAGGCTCTCACGGTTGGTGATTCCATCTAGTACCAACATGGGAGGTTTAATTAAGCAAGAGCAAGTGCCTAGTAGATGGAGCTGCTTGCGGGTACAAACCACATCTTGTTCAAGCCCAGAGCTTGGCACATAGTAGACGCTCAATAAAATCATTTGTTGGATGACTGCATCTTTGTTTTCTCTCTTCTTCAGAAAAGTGTCTGACATGTGTTAAATCTAGAATCATGACAGCACACGTGCTTCTGCTGTGTAGTAGCTCTCATGGATCGTGTTCAAGGAAGAGGTCCTGTGGCCAGGAGGCAGAGGTCCAGGTCTGGCTCAGCCATTATCCAAGCAACCCTGGGGTCTTCAGCTTCCCTGGGCCTCAGGGTCCTCCACTGAAGCATGGAAGTTACCCCGTCTTCTCTGCTTGCCTCCCCGGATGGTTATGAGAACGTGACAAAAAAAGGGATGTGACCATTGTCAGAAAACTTCAAAGACCATGCCAAAGGAATTATTTTTATTGTGTTTGCTGTAACAGATGTTGTGGAGTTGAGCTACTCATAATTATTTTTTGAATGTCATTTATTTCCCTGTTCTTTTTGGTGGCAGGGGGTCGTCACTGCTGTGCACGGGCTTTCTCTAGTTGCAGCGAGTGGGGCTGCTCTCTGTTGCAGTGCAGGGACTAGAGGTGCTCAGGCTTAGTAGCTGTGGTGCGTGGGCTTGGTTGCTCCATGCTATGTGTGATCTTCCCAGACCAGGGATCAAACCCATGTCCCCTGCATTGGTGGGTGGATTCTTAACCACTGGACCACCAGGGAAGTCCCTCATAATTATTTTTGACCTTTATCTGTTTTCTTTTACAAGTTCACGCTTCGGGACCAAAGCCAGGTTTACCTCCTTCCCCAGCTGAAGAAACATCCATCCTTTAATCCAGGCACTGTCGAATGCTGGCCTCCTTGGCGCTCAGTCATCTGTTTGGTCAGATGGGGTGAGGGACAAGTTATGTCACAGAAGACTGGCTGACAAATAGTTGCCAAAGCCATCAAGAATAGAAACAGTACAGCCTTCTCCCCAGAGGGTCATGCTTCTCTGCGGCATCCTTGAGCTGCCCAGAGAGCCCTGGGCCTGCTCTAGACAGAGCAGCACAAGGAGGAGACAGTTCGTTGGGAACAGCCAGCCAGGGGCCAGCAGAGCCTGGGCGGGACCCCCACCTCCTGTCTTCCAAGCGCTGACTCTACTCCCTACGCCTCTCGAGGGATCAGTGGATGAGGCCATGGTAGATGGTGCTTTGCCTCCTCTGTCTCCTGTTGCTAAGGTAACCAAGTGAGATGAAATAGGAACAAGCCTGTGGTCTTGCTGCCTCCACCCACGTGTCCAAACAGCCCCCATTTCAGCCAGGGATTCACAGTCAGGCCAATCGATTGTGGCTGAGCATGTGTTTTGGGGTCAGGGACCACCCCCAAGGAGAAACGCCTGAGCTGGGTGGCAGCCTATACTCTCTGAATACTCTTCCTGGGCAGACGAGGTGTTGCAGCTGTGATGGGGTGAGGGGTAGAGGTTGAGGGATGGAAATGTTTCCAGTGTGCGGTTGTCAATACGTGATATGGCTAAAATTGTCCAAGGCCTGGGTACCAGCTGCCTATCCTTGGTTTACTCAGGGAATCTATAGACCAAGAGGGCAGAGGGCACAGCCTTAACCCTCACCTCTGGAATCTGTGTCTCTAGCTTTCCCATTTGCCCCCAAGATGGACCCCTGACCCCAAGCTTTCAGATGAGAGCCCTTCTTAAGGATCAGCATGGTACCATGGGGAGGAGGGCAAGGTCAGCTAGGAAAGAGGGAGCTACTTGTAGGCTACAGAAGGGAGGAGCTGCTCAGGAGAGAGGAGAGGGGAGGGGAGAAGGGAGAAGAGGAGAGGAGAGGATTGGAGACGGAGGCGGGAGAGGGGAGGGGAGGGGAGAAGGGAGGCAAGGCGAGGAGGGGAGAGGAGGGGAGGTGCTAGGCTGACCACACTGACGACCACTGCAAGGTCTCCCTCCAGCTCCAAGGCCCAACTCAGTGGTGACCTTCTCCAAACACCTTTTCAAATCCACCTGGGCTGGAAACACCCCTTTCCTCCTTTCTACTCACCCAATGTTTTCATCTGCACCTCCTTGTGCCCTTATAATCTGTTTACCTTATATTCGCCTTTTGAATAACTTTTGTTACACAAATACTAATATATGCTCGTTGAAGGAAACACAGAGACCCACAAAGAAGAGACTAAAATCCACTCATATGTACGCCGTGGAGGTGATCACTGTCAGCATTCGGGGGTGTAGCCTAATCTAGGTTTCAGGTCTCTCTTCTCTGCCGACATTCAGCTCTTCAGCAACCAAGTCCAAACCTCACCTCCCCTGTGTACCCTCACAGCTACTACAGAGCTTCCCTTCCTCAGGGACTGGCTCATGCATTTTAAATGAATGGATGAATAAACAAGTAACAGATAGATTGATAAGTGGACAGAAGGTGGAAGAAAAAGTTCTCTTACCCAGAAGTAGCCCTAGTGAAGGAAGCAAGAAGGGAAGAGAGGGTATCAGCCCCTAGAAGACACCTGAGTGCCCCGCCCCCACCCCAAACTGCCTCCCCAGCCCCTCTGCTCCCATCAGAGCAGAGTCAAGGCCAAGAAGTTAACATGCACAGAGAATGGGCCAGATCCAGACAATAATTATTAGTGGAAAGATAAAGATGAAGCCCGGTCCCTGCCGTGTGGCTTGGAAACGTTAGCCACGGCTTGAGGAAAAAGAGGATTCATGGAAACAGCCAAGTCAAGGTTGCCACATGTGTGCAGTATTTTAGGCTCAGCAAGTAGTCTGGCAAATTCAAAGCCATTCGTAAATGGGTTCCAAGAAATCTGATTTCAGCAGCGCCATGGACACGGGCGTATGTCCCCATGACTTGCCCCTCACTGGGCTGGAGATTATCATTGATTTATCTGGAGCAGAAACAGCAGGATTCCACATTACGTCTTGGAAGGCGGCCGGGGCAAAGGCAGAGAATTAACAGACCTTTATTATTAATTCCAATACCACAACTCCCCATGGGTTCTGCAGCAAATCACAGGCTCTCTTAACAGAAGTTTCTCTGTGTTTAAGTGGAGCTAATGTTTTGTTTTGTTTGTTCCTAAATGGGGCTTGTCCTCATTCTTAACCATAAAGACAACTTCAAAGTCACAAATATTCATTAATCACACAAGAGTCTGGAGCACACTAGGTGCTACAGGAGAAGCGAAGCAAGTCGGACAGTCCCTATATTTCAGTCACATGAGCATCAGGCATTTACTCTGCACACTCCTTCCGTGTGCCGAACGCTGAGCACGGCGTGGGTCTTATAGCACATACAGTGACGATCCTGATTTAAAAGTGGAGAGATGAGCCTTGGGGAGGTTATACAACTTCCACAAACTTTCCGCAGCCCCAGTTTGCAAGAGATTTGGGGTTAGAATAAAAGGGAAGAATCCAATGGTTTGTCATTTTTAGTATCATTTTAGTGCCATTTAAGTAGCCTTAGAAATGCTCAGCCAACATTTGTGTGCGCCTCCCTCTCACGGACCCGGAACAAGCCACAGTTTGTGCCAGGGGAGTGGGAAGGAGGTCCAGCCTCATCCGCTCTCCTACTGGTATGTGCAGATGTCAACCGGGCTCTGCTCTGTGCTCATTCACAGCGATCTGTTCATGCCTGCTCTCCACCTGGTGCCCAGAGATGGCCCCAGTGCAGGGGATGCTCTTGGGTCCAAAATTCCTGGCTTGCGTCTTTTACCTCCTCAACCCAGAGCAGCATTGGGTGCTGAGGGAAAGGAGCCTGGATTCTGGGGTTCAAACCCCAGCCCAATCTCTTGCAAGTCTGTGAGCTTGGGCCAGTCTCTCAGCCTCTCTGCAGTTTCATCCTCTCCTGCTAAATGGGGGCAGTACCGACCCTGCTGAGAGGTTCAATGAGGCTATGTCTGCCCGCTGTTGCTCAATCAATAGTAGCCACTTAGTATTGTCCAAACTAAATTCCACCTAAGAAGCAGAGTCATGATTTTTTAAGCCATGAACCAAAGTATTTATTAAAGATCTATTTTTTAAAGCAGGAAGATGGAGAGAAATCTTGCTCACCCTCTCCAGGAGCAAGGGACCTGGGCAGGAAGTAAATAAAACCCATAGCAATGTGCAGCTGACTCCAGCATCTGAGATACAGGAAGTGAGAGAAAATTCTCCGGAGTGTCTGCAGCTTAGGAGATAAAGACCAGAGTGTGGGCAGACGGAGGCCCCCAGGACCCCCAAGGCTACATCACAGGTACTCCTCACAGGTTTCCTCTTCACTCCCTGTTCTCTTCTCCCTGCTCCCTGGAGTTTGCTGTTCAGCTCGTGCAGGTATTTTCCTTCCCGAGACCGCCACCCCCCACTCCCCCAGGGCCCAGAGCATCCTCAGGTTATCTCCCCGGCCCGCCGGCTCCTTGCCTGGCTCTGTCCTCACCTCGGCGTCAGTCTTATCAGGTGTGGACGGAATCGTCTCCCTGCTCCTCTGGGAGCTCTGGGCCCAGGATTCTCCACACACCCAAGCGGAGGAGGGCCAGCCACCTCTGGGACTGAACACTGCTGCCACCTGCCAAATCCGGAGCAACCCCAGGAGTCTTCGAGCAAAGCCGTGAGGCCAGAGTTGGGGAGGCAGGGGGAGCTGCATGGAAGTGTTGACAAGGAACAGAGCAGATGCTGAGCTCGCTCAGGAGAGAGGGAGGGGGCAAGGGTGGCAGAGAAAGCCAGCAACTCCCAGCGGCTCCCCCCCGGGGCCAAGGCAGAGAACAGTGGGTCAGGGTGGGGATTTAGTCTCCTCTGGGAACTCATTTCTGCCCAGGCAGCCAGGAGATGCAGCCGAGCGCCATGTCTTGAGAAGTGGGTCTTGGGGACTGGAACAGGAAGTGAGGACCCACTGGGACCCAGGCAGGTGGGGATGGGGGGAGCCTGTCTCCTGGGTCCCTGCACCAGTGCCACGGCTCCCTGTTGACCCCTGCGAAACGTGGCAAGGACACTTCCTATCCACACCACTCCGGTTTGTTTAGGCTTGTGGCTGGAGCACTCCTTGGGGTTCATGGCCCGGGGGTGAGGTAGGGGCGGGTGTTTAATTAGAACTCACTCCACACAGGCCCCTTTGTCCCCAGCTCCAGACCCTTGTTTGTGCCCGACTCTTGCTTTATTGGCCTTACTGACCATGTCTGTCAGTACACGATGACTTACTTGAACTGTGCCCAGAATCACAGTCGTGCACTCCTCAGGAGCTTCGCACCTCAGTGTTTTCACATTCTAGGGCTCAGAAGGGAGGAAGCAGCGGGCAGGCAGACCACCCCTCAGGATGGTGTCCCGGGTGGGAAGAGGCGGGTGAGCTAGGCAAACTCAGGAGGGCTCGTTCCTGGCTGCTCCACTCTTCTCAGCGGAAGAGACAGGTAGGGACACAGAGGGGATGAGCAGCCACTTGTACCCTGCGAGCCACAGCCAGGAGACTGTCCTGCAGGAATACCCATGTGCGTGCAGACGATGGAGTTCATAATAGAGGACCGGAGACAATCTAAACGCCATCAGCAAAGGCCTGATTGAGAAATGCACGGTGTGTGTACAATGGTCCACTGTAGAGGAAGCCCCTCATTCATCGGTAGGAGATGAGCTCCAAAATACACTGGTATGTCCAACAAATACAACTAGGTTAGGAACTGTACATTATTGTTTGTTTAAAAAAAAAAAAAGAGGGGAGTGGGAAGGGAGACTATGTGTTTATATGCCTGTTTATGCACAGTCTGTCTTGGAAGACTGCAGGAGCTGCTAATATTGTATCCCCTGGGAAGGAATGTGCCTGGTGGGTGTGGGAGCGGGGAAGGCAGCCATTGACTTGTGCTGTACACCAGCCCAGCCCAAACTTTGTAGCTGAAAACCACCACTATTTTACCAGCTCATGTTTTTATAAGTTGGCTGGAGCTTCTACATGTGACAAGAGAGTGCCTAGAAGCAAGAGAGCTAGCTCGCGCACAGATACTTTCAAGCCTTTATCTGCATGATGTTTGCTAAATTCTCTTTGGCCAAAGCAATTCACACAACTAAGCCCAAATTAAAGGTAGGAAAATAGATTCCATGTTTCGTTTTTGCCTTTGTTTTTGTTGCTGTTGTTTTGGGCGTTTTATTTTTCATTTTGGCCACACTGTGCCTTGCAGGATTTTAGTTCCCTGACCAGGGATTGAACCCAGGCCCCCGGCAATGAAAGCACAGAGTTCTAATTCCCTGGTGGCAGGGAATTCCTGACCCTGCGTGTTAAGGAGAGGAGCTATAAAAATACAGCAGAATCCACCAGGAGATGAGGCAGGTGGGAGGCAGGAGCAACTCTCTGTAGCCTTTCGTGCTTTATGAATTTGAGTCATGTCAATACACCCTACTCAAAAAACTGAAAATTTAAATAGATTCCCTGAAATCAGCTTTGAAAGAATCCAGTTGTTGAAGGACACGTGGGAAGGAGAGACGAGGTGGAGACACAGGTGAAACCAGATGGGTGGTGAGTTGGGAATGACTGAAGCCGGGGATGAGTGCGTGAGACTCACAGTGCTCTCATACTCCGTGAATGTGAACATTCCCTACAACACAAGGTTTTTAAATAGAAATTTAAAAAGGACTGACACCAAAACCTCAAGCTCATTGAGGTTTACTTCCATGGTGAGAGCATGGGCTACACTGTCCCCTCCTGCCTCCCCAGCCACTCTGGGGGCTGGGGCTATTTGGGCCCTGACCCAGCCTTCTAGAGGGTGCTGACTGCAAAGGTCACTCGCAGAGTGACCCCCAGGGCAGCCCCCAGTGGAGACGCTGGGCCTTGAGGAATTGTTGGAGAACAGGGAAGAAAGGAGCCTTCAGGGCGCTGCCTCCACAGCGTGGGCAGGACTAGAGGCTGAAAAATCCAAGGGATTGGGGTGGTATTGGTGGTGACAGGGGAGGTGAAAAATACTTCACATAGCGAGGTTCTGAGGGTAGGGGACAAGAAGGGAACCTTTCCAAGGATTCCAGACAAAAAGTATAGAGCGTATGCACACATCTGAAGAAAAGTAGCTCAGTGAGAAAGAAAGGTACGTTTTCTTGCCCTTCCTCCGTCACTCAGGATGGCCAGCCAGCCCTGTGTGTGCTGGCAGCATGCCCAGGGTGAGCCCCGAGCCACCCACGTGGCCTGAGTCTGGCTTCGAGGGGCCCCAGCTTAGAACATCTCTGAGAATGCTGAGCACCCCAGGCTTCCCTTCTGTGGGCAGACAAGGAAATCTTTTTTTTTTTTTTTCAGACTTTAAACTTTTTATTTTGTATTGAGGTATAGGTGATTAACAATGTTATGATAGTTTCAGGTGAATCTTTAAGGGACTCAGCCATACATGTACATGTATCCATTCTCCCCCAAACTCCCCTTCCACCCAGGCTGGCACATAACTGAGTAGAATTCCACGTGCTATACAATAGGTCCTTGTTAGGTATCATTTTGAATATAGCAGTGTGTACATGACCTTCCCAGACTCCCTATCCCTTTCCCCCAGCAGCCATAAGTTCATGTTTTAAGTTCTGTGAGTCTGTTTTGTAGGTAAGTTCATTTGTATCATTTCGTTTTAGATTCCACATATAAAGGGATATCATACAATATTTCTCCTTCTCTGTCTGACTTATTTCACTAAGTATGACAGTCTCTGGATCCATCCATGTTGCTGCAAATGGCATTATTCCCATTATTCCATTCTTTTAATGGATAAGTAATATTCCATTATATATATATATATATATATATATAGAGAGAGAGAGAGAGAGAAAGCACATATTTTTTATTGTTTCAGTCTTCTGTTTTTGGATATCTAGGTTGCTTCCATGTCTTGGCTATTGTAAACAGTGCTGCAATGAACACTGGGATGCATGTACCCTTTTGGATCATATTTTTCTCTGGATAAATGCCTAAGAGTGGGATTGCAGGGTCATATGGTAGCTCTATCTCTAGTTTTTTAAAGAACCTCCATACTGTTCTCCATAGTGGCTGTACCAATTTACATTCCCACCAACAGTGCAGGAGGGTACCCTTCTCTCCACATCCTCTCCAGCAGTTGTTGTTTGTGGATTTCTTGATGATGGCCATTCTGACCCATGTGAAGTGATATCTTATTGTTGTTTAGTCACTCAGCCAAAGTCGCTCAAGTCGCTTTGATTTACATTCAGTAACTTGCAATGTTGAACATCTTTTCGTGTGCCTCTTGGCCATTTGTAAGTTAAGGAAATCTTTCACTATCTCTACCTGGTCCTGTGGGACCTCTAGCTAGCCCTGAAAATGTTCTCCCCTGTTCCAAGTGTCTGCTAAGAGTTACCAGAAGTGGGCCTGCTTCCTTTTATGTGGATGCCTGTGAATGCCTGCGTGTGCACCGCCTGTGGCCACGACAAGACCGGGAGGCGAGGGAAGTGACCGTGACACTTTCTGCCACCCAACTGTGCCCCCAGGCTAAGCGAGGTGACCCTCCAGTCATCATGCCCTACACCTGCCTTGACTGCTGAACCCCGACACTGCTGGGAAGTTAATGTTCCTCACTAGTTAGAAACTCAGCATTACAGAATTACTGTTACATTCTGATGTATGGTAATGGTGTTGTGATTATGTTTTGTTTTGCCTTTTATTGAAGTATAATGTATACACTGAAAGAAAATGTATGTGTACAATTTTTTTTAAGGGAAAACATTCATATCACTCCTGGAGAAGGGAATGGCAACCCACTCCAGTGTTCTTGCCTGGAGAATTTCATGGACAGTGGAGCTGGAGTCCATAGGGTCGCAAAGAGTTGCACATGACTGAGCGACAGCTCATATCACCAGTCTGCAGATCAAGAGCCAGACCATGGCAAGCATTAGAGGATGTTCTTCAGAGGAGAAACACTGTTTTTAATAAATATTCTTAAATATCTACAGATGAAATGATACATTTGGTTTGCTTCCAAATAATCTGGATTTGAGCAAGTTCAGTTCAGCTGCTCAGTCGTGTCCAACTCTTTGCGCCCCCGTGAATCGCAGCACACCAGGCCTCCCTGTCTCACCAGCTCCCAGAGTTCATACAGACTCATGTCCATCGAGTCGGTGATACCATCCAGCCATCTCATCCTCTGTCGTCCCTGTCTCCTCCTGCCCCCTATCCCTCCCAGCATCAGAGTCTTTTCCAATGAGTCAACTCTTCACATGAGGTGGCCAAAGTATTGGAGTTTCAGCTTCAACATCAGTCCTTCCAGTGAACACCCAGGACTGATCTCCTTCAGAATGGACTGGTTGCATCTCCTTGCAGTCCAAGGGACTCTCAAGAGTCTTCTCCAACACCACAGTTCAAAAGCATCAATTCTTCGGTGCTCAGCTTTCTTCACAGTCCAACTCTCACATCCATACATGACCACTGGAAAACCATAGCCTTGACTAGATGGACCTTTGTTGGCAAAGTAATTTCTCTGCTTTTTAATATGCTATCTAGGTTGGTCATAACTTTCCTTCCAAGGAGTAAGCATCTTTTAATTTCATGGCTGCAATCACCATCTGCAGTGATTTTGGAGCCCCCAAAATTAAGTCTGACACTGTTTCCACTATTTCCTCATCTATTTCCCATGAAGTGATGGGACCAGATGCCATGATCTTCATTTTCTGAACGTTGAGCTTTAAGCCAACTTTTTCACTCTCCTCTTTCACTTTCATCAAGAGGCTTTTTAGTTCCTCTTCACTTTCTGCCATAAGGGTGGTGTCATCTGCATATCTGAGGTTATTGATATTTCTCCCGGCAATCTTGATTCCAGTTTGTGCTTCTTCCAGCCCAGCGTTTCTCATGATGTGCTCTGCATATAAATTAAATAAGCAGGGTGACAATATACAGCCTTGACGTACTCCTTTTCCTATTTGGAACCAGTCTGCTGTTCCATGTCCAGTTCTAATGGTTGCTTCCTGGCCTGCATACAGGTTTCTCAAGAGGCAGGTCAGGTGGTCTGGCATTCCCATCTCTTTCAGAATTTTCCACAGTTTCTTGTGATCCACACAGTCAAAGGCTTTGGCATAGTCAATAAAGCAGAAGATGTTTTTCTGGAGCTCTCTTGCTTTTTCCATGATCCAGCGGATGCTGGCAATTTGATCTCTGGTTCCTCTGCCTTTTCTAAATCCAGCTTGAACATCTGGAAGTTCACGGTTCACATACTGTGGAACCCTGGCTTGCAGAATTTTGAGCATTACTTTACTAGTGTGTGAGATGAGTGCAACTGTGTGGTAGTGGATCTGAGCAAAGGTACATATTAAACAAGGTTTATAATTATTGAAGCTGGGTAATGTTTACATGGGCCTCCCTGGTGGCTCAGTCATTAAAGAATCTGCCTGCAGTTCAGAAGACAGCCTGCAATGCAGGAGACCCAAGTTGGATCCCTGGGTTAGATAGATCCCCTGGAGAAGGAAATGGCAACCCACTCCAATATTCTTGTCTGGGAAATGCCAGGGACACAGGAGCCTGGTAGGCTACAGTCCATGGGATGGCAATAGTCAGACATGGTTTAATGACTAAACAATCACCAACCAATATTTACATAAGGGTTCTTTCCATTTCTCATATACACACAAACACACTTAAAATTTCCATGATTGAATTTTAAAAACAATCACTGGGGAGCCCTGGCTTCATCTCTATCCAGTGACTCTGAGTCATGACAAAAAAGCTGAGCAGGTGGGGTGGAAAATGTCTCTTTGGTATATTACTTGGTAATCAAGAATCTGAGAGTCTAATGGATTTAATGATCCCATGGAAAAGGGAATAGCTACCCACTCTAGTATTCTGGCATGGAGAATTCCATGGACTGTATAGCCGATGGGGTTGCAGAGTTGGACATGACTGAGTGACTTTCACAGATACACACATACACACAATGGATTTAATAAGTAAATTATTATTTCTTAAATGAGTTCCATGTGCCTATCTCCTCTGTGTAACTGAGAGCCCCTTACCTGTGCTGGGGTCCTGATCCTCAGCACAGTGCCTTGCATACAACAGGTGCTCATAAGTGTCTGCAGCAAGTGAAAGCTTAAATTCATATCCTCCACAAGTCCTAGCACGGTCACAGGATGGCACAGGTGCACAAACTGCTTCATAACTTGAACCAGTGCTACCAGGGGGTCTTTTTCATAGATGCTTCGGGTGGCTCAAGGGGAAAGAACATACCTGCCAATGGAGAAGATGCAGGTTCAATCCCTGGGTTAGGAAAAACCCCTGCAGAAAGAAATGGTACCCCACTCCAGTATTCTTACCTGGGAAATTCCATGGACAGAGGAGCCTGGTGGGCTACAATCCATGGGGTCGCAAACAGTCAGACACAACTTAATGACTAAACAGCCAAACAGTAAATTGCTCAAACCCTAACATTACAGAATTGAGAGGGACTTAAGAGACCACTTTGTACCAACTTTTCGTGTGATAGATGAGTAAACCAAAGTGCAAAGAATAAAGTGATCTTTTCAAGTTCACACAGCTGGTAGGGACAGAGCTGAATTGGAGACTGGCCTCTTTCTGTTCTATCATCCAGTTTCACCACTGTGAATTCGATGCATACCCACAATTCTATTTTCACAGGTGAAGAAGACCAAGATCGTAGAGGAAATGAATATCTTTTTCTCATAGTCTTGGGTCATTGTGACTCCATTACTTTCTCCAGAACAGTGTTCTCCACATAGGATTTTCTCTCTTCCTTCAAGAAAACTTTAAATTCAAAAACCGTAATTTTCAAAACAAACAGAAGGGTGATTATTCTCATTCGAAAGGACTTTGGTGCACGTTTCCTTTTAAAGAGGTGAACTCTCTCAAGTGTCTTTGAAATATGAGTCAGTTTTTAACAATTCCATGTGTATCCAGCTTGTTAGGAATGAAGCTACTGAATAAAATCAAGCACAGCCCAAGCCTCCGCCCCACAGTCCTGTCATGTCAAATGTCACGAGGGCGCTTTCAACATTCCCAAGTCAAAAAATAAATCAATCAGAGATAACGCACCAAGAGAAGAAAGAAATGAAAAAAAAAAAAAAAGACGCACAAGGAAAAATCTCTTTATAACATATGTTCATAACATATTGATTTAAAGAACTCTTAACATTAAAATATTAGGTTAATTTTGCCCTATAGTTTAATTTTGTTGGCACTAAAAGCAGCATTAAAAATAAAAAAGTCCCATAACTCTAGTGGTATTTTGTGTCATTCATGCTCTGGGCTTTTCCATGCAAAATTGCCAAAGTATTTTGCAGCTTTGCCCAGTGCCTTTTTCAAGAATCTTGTGACACTTCCATGCCCCAGCCTAGCAGGGGTGGCCAGATTTCTTTGCTGTTAAGAGGATTACTAAGACGTTCTCCTTTATAAAACCCAGAAGACTCTAGGAATAATAGGAATGAGCAAACAAGAGATGTCAAGGAGAAAGGTTACAAGCAAGGGTGATTCTTCAAAGAAGCTCTCTAAGCAAGGAGAGGTCAAAGAATGTTTCAAAGGACACTGATAAGCGGGGGCTTGCTAGTACTGGGCGCCAGTGTCGTAGGCAAGCTGAGGGGTCAGCTTACATCCTCCATTAAGGGTTAAGCTCCAAGCCGTTCAAGAACTTTGGGTGAGTCAGGGCCAGAGACAGATGAAGAAAGGAGACACCTTATCTCTAATCAGCCCTGCCTCAAAATAGCTCTCTCTTCCCTGGGGCAGAGACCTGTCATCTCTACACTGCACTGCACGGCAGCGTGGAGGTGTCCCAGCCCACTTAGTCAGAAAGTCAATGAGTGCGCTTGATTCATCTCTTACACAAGTTAGAGCTCTCTGGGTGAGAGCAATGCATAATTCAGCAGCCTTCAAAATGGCTTGCCTAAAAAATCAGGATGTTCCTGTCAGGAAGGACCGTACAATTTATCTGGATCAACTGGTCATTTTACAGATGGATAAACTGAGACCCAGGAAAATGAAATGGTTCACACGAGGAGGAAACAGGGAGTCTGTGACTGGGCTAAAGGCGAAAACCCGGAACTAGAGCAGACATTCTTTTTCTCTTGGCAATGATGCTGTGCTCATCTGAGAAATGAATGAAACACTCATGCCCCCAGTCAATTTTCCTTCCGTTGTTAAGGAAATCATTTTCAATGCTCCGAGAGTTTCCAAATCAACACTCTCACAGGCAGCTCTTGTTAAACTCTTCCACTGTGAGTCTCTCAAACTTCCTCTTCTATCTTCATAATCCAGACAGCTTTACTTTTGAGGTTCTATATATGGGCTGCCACAGTTGGTCCCCCTCCCCACTCCCCGAACCGGCTGTTGGAAGAGAAAGTTACAAATGGGTAATTGAAGCCCTCAGGGAATTGCTTAGAATGGGGTCAGACAAAGATTCCCCCCAGTCTCATCAACGGCTCATGCCTGCCAAGGGTTATGACTCACAGCTTGGGACCTGCTCTCCCAGGAGGCATCTGTGAGATGGCACAGCCCAGACATTCCTGCTGCCTGGCTTCCTACTTGCATAGTGCATCCCTTTGTGTATCCTCTACACACTCTGGGCTCTGTCGAGCGCTGTAAGAGGCACACAAGGTCTAAACAGGAATGGGGCCAAGCCTGGGGCTTGCAAAGGCTGCTGGAAACTGGACAAAGAAATGGGATGCAGAATGTGGACAAAGGGCTGGAGTGTGTGGTTAGGAGATGCTCCACTCCATCTAGCTTTATGCAGTTTTGTTACAGGTTATTCCCATCCAGGATTTTGTGCTGGAGACGGAAGAGAAATTGAATTTCAGCTCCCTTCCATTTCTCCATGATCATCAGCTCTTAAATGTTCCTAATTATTTCTTGCATGAGTCGCTTGACTGGACTTATCACAGCTCTGAGGTGGAAACTGGTCCCTATCTGTTCCTCATATGTGGGATATTTTTCTTCTACCTAGACTCCAACTCTTCTACTCCCCACGAGGTCCAAGGCTTTGTAGTCCCTTTAGGGTTTCCAGCTCACTATAGTGCTGGGCACATTTGTCGTTGTTCAGTCACTAAGTCGTGTTTGACTCTTTGCAGCTTGTTGGCTCCTCTGTTCATGGGATTTCCCAGACAGGAATACTGGAGTGGGTTGCCACCCCCTATTTCAGGGGATCTTCTCAGATCGGGGATCAAACCTATGTCTCCTGCTATAACAGGTGGATTTTTTTACCCCTGACGCATCAGGGAAGCCCTGCTGAGCACACGCAGGTATTTAACAAGTACTTAATAACTATATTCTACTGGAATAGCATCACAGTTCTAGACTCACTTTGTGCCAAAGCCAGATCACACCATGAAGGCCTTGATTTTACTCATAAGAAGGCAAAGGGCATAGAAAAATAATCATCCAAGGTTTACACACAGTGAATGGTGGGTCCAGGTTTCAGTCTTAGGTCCTTTGAAATGAAATCCAGCCCTTTCTGTCTATCGTTTATCATAGGTTGGAGACAGAAAATATTATGCTAAAGACCTTTAGGCTAAAGTCAGTGAAAAGTGGAATAGTATTAGCTTATTGCTTGAGGGGTCTTACACTTTCCATGTCAACATTTTTTTAAAGGACATTTTAACTAATAGATCCTTAGTCTATTACACGTGTTACATAAACATTCTCATACAATCATGTAATTATAAAAGTATTTTTTTCTATCAGTTCAGTCATAATCAATTGCATTATTGAAATAAAAATGTTTCCTTTTTAGCTGAAGATCTAAAACTTGTATGCAAATTCATGCCTGTAAATGAGATTAATCTCACTAAATGAGGTAAGACCTTACTGTTCTAATATCAACCCGACATGGATTTTAAGCTTCTCAGTATCATACATATTCATGTTCAAAGATTATCCTATCAAATGAGCATCAACAAGTATCAGTGGGTGCTTACTGGTTGCACTGCATGGTTCTAGTTGGCCATTAAATAACTGACTTTGAGAACTTAGGTACATACTAATGGACCCACCATTTTTAAATGCCAACTATGGGCCAGGAACCTTGAAACACAATTTACATATGTTATTTCATTAAATCTTCATGATAGTCTTATGATTTACAAATGAGTATTCCAAGGAGGAGAAAGGTCATTAACGTACTCAGAATCACACAGCTGATAAATGGCAAAGCTGAGATCTGGTCCAGATTTGAGTGACTCTAAATTTCGCACTTTGAAACATCTAAAATATCTACCCATGAACATCGACTCTAAGACATCCTCTTCTGTTTTACTGACTACGTCAAAGCCTTTGACTGTGTGGGTCACAACAAACTGGAAAATTCTTAAGGAGATGGGAATACCAGACCAGCTGACCTGCCTCCTGAGAAATCTGTATGCAGGTCAAGAAGCAACAGTTAGAACTGGACATGGAACAACAGACTGGTTCCAAATAGGAAAAGGAGTGCGTCAAGGCTGGATATTGTCACCCTGCTTATTTAACTTACATGCAGAGTACATCATGCGAAATGCCAGGCTGGGTGAAGCACAAACTGGAATCAAGATTGCCGGGAGAAATATCAATAACTTCAGATATGCAGATGACGCCGCCCTTATGGCAGAAAGCGAAGAACTAAAGAGCCTCTTGATGAAAATGAAAGAGGAGAGTTAAAAAGTTGGCTTAAAACTCAACAGTCAGAAAATGAAGATCATGGCATCTGGTCCCATCAGCTCAGTTCAGTTCAGTTCAGTCGCTCAGTTATGTCTGACTCTTGGCGACCCCATGAATTGCAGCACGCCAGGCCTTCCTGTCCATCACCAACTCCTGGAGTTTACCCAAACTCATGTCCATTGAGTCGGTGATGCCATCCAGCCATCTCATCCTCTGTCGTCCCCTTCTCCTCCTGCCCCCATCTCTCCCAGCATCAGAGTCTTTTCCAATGAGTCAACTCTTCACACGAGGTGGCCGAAGTATTGGAGTTTCAGCTTCAGCATCAATCCTTCCAATGAACACCCAGGACTGATCTCCTTTAGAATGGACTGGTTGGATCTCCTTACAGTCCAAGGGACTCTCAAGAGTCTTCTCCAATACCACAGTTGAAAAGCATCAATTCTTCAGCGCTCAGCTTTCTTCACAGTCCAACTCTCTCATCCATACACGACTACTGGAAAAACCATAGCCCTGACTAGATGGACCTTTGGTGGCAAAGTAATTTCTCTGCTTTTTAATATGCTATCTAGGTTGGTCATAACTTTCCTTCCAAGGAGTAAACGTCTTTTAATTTCATGGCTTCAATCACCATCTGCAGTGATTTTGGAGCTCAAAAAAATAAAGTCTGACACTGTTTCCACTGTTTCCCCATCTATCTCCCATGAAGTGATGGGACCAGATGCCATGATCTTCATTTTCTGAATGTTGAGCTTTAAGCCAACTTTTTCACTCTCTTCTTTCACTTTCATCAAGAGGCTTTTTAGTTCCTCTTCATTTTCTGCCATAAGGGTGGTGTCATCTGCAAATCTGAGGTTGTTGATATTTCTCCCAGCAATCTTGATTCCAGTTTGTGCTTCTTCCAGCCCAGCATCTCTCATGATGTACTCTACATATAAGTTAAATAAGCAGGGTGACAATATCCAGCCTTGACGTACTCCTTTTCCTATTTGGAACCAGTCTGTTGTTCCATGTCCAGTTCACTTCATGGCAAATAGATGGTGAAACCATAGAAAGAGTGAGAGACTTTATTTGGGAGGCTCCAAAATCACTGCAGATGGTGAATGCAGCCATGAAATTAAAAGACGCTTTCTCCTTGGAAGAAAAGCTATGACAAACCTAGATAGCAGGTTAAAAAGCTGAGTCATTCCTTTGCTAACAAAGGTCTGTCTAGTCAAAGCTGTGGTTTTTCAAGTAGTCATGTATGGGTATGAGAGTTGGACTATAATGAAAGCCAAGCACCAAAGAATTTATGGTTTTGAACTGTGGTGTTTGAGAAGACTCTTGAGAGTCCCTTGGACCACAAGGAGATCCAACCAGTCCATCTTAAAGGAAATCAGTCCTGAATATTCTTTGGAAGGACTGATGCTGAAGCTGAAACTCCAATGCTTTGGCCCCCTGATGCAAAGAACTGACTCATTGGAAAAGACTCTGATGCCGGGAAAGATTGAAGGCAGGAGGAGAAGGGGACGACAGAGGATGATATGTTGGATGGCATCACAGACTTGATGGACATGAGTTTGAGCTAGCTCCAAGAGTTGGTGATGGACAGGGAGGTCCGATGTGCTGCAGTCCATGGGGTCACAAAGAGTCAGACGAGACTGAGCAACTGAACTGAACTGAAAACTCACGCTGTCCTTGCTATACCAGAGCTTCTCAAACTTGTGCTGGTGGTTGTGATTTAGTCACTAAGTCACAGCCAACTCTTGTGACCCTATGGACTGTATTCTACCAGGCTCCTCTGGATTTTCCAGGCAAGAATACTGAAGTGTGTTGCCATTTCCTTCTCCAGGGGATCTTCCTGATGACCCAGGGATCTAACCCAAGTCTCCTGCACTGCAGGGATTCTTTACTGACAAAGCTACCAGGAGAGCCCTTCAGTATCACCTAAGGAACTCTTCAATAATATGGATGCCTGGGTTCCACCACAGACCAATGGCATGAGTGTATCTGGGAGTAGAATCTGGATTTCTAAAAATCACCAGGTGATTATAATATGAAACTAGGGTTCAGGACCATTGTGCGAGGTACACTGCGCTTCAGACTCTTCTACTATAAAGAAGGAGTTTAGATAGACAGCTCTAAGGTCATGTCTACTTCTGCAGTCACCTGAGCTGTGGTGAGAGTTGTGTGGGGCCCATTGCTCCTTGAGAAGCCAAAGGAACTGGGAATAAGCAGCGGCTCAGATGGTAAAGCGTCTGTCTACAATGTGGGAGTCCTGGGTTCGATCCCTGGGTCAGGAAGATTCCCTGGAGAAGGAAATGGCAACCCACTCCAGTACTCTTGCCTGGAAAATCCCATGGACGGAGGAGCTTGGTGCAGGCAACTGTCCATGGGGTCGCAAAGAGTCAGGCATGACTGAGCGACTTCACTTTCACTTTCCACCCTGCCAGACACTCTCCCAACTTTCTATTTCAGTGTAGGCTATGAGCAAAGCTGGGTAAACATCCAGGGAAAAGACATTAAAGCATACAATTATTTCATGTATTTTTGAAGTTTTATCTGTTTAGTTATTTATATTATTCAGAACAAGGGCCTAAAGCTCTAAAAGATTCCCCATGCCACCTTTCCCCTTATGTCTTCTTTTGAGGTATCAATCATAGTTCTTCAATGAGATCCATATCGCTCCAAACTATTTCAGTGTTACTTCTGTACATCATTACATCCAAAAGTCTTTTAAAAATGTTCATACATTTTGATCCAGAATTCCTCTTGTGGAAATCTGTTCCAAGGAGATAAGCAGAAATAGCTTTATGAAGATGTTCATTTCACTATTATTTATTATAGCAGAAAATTGGAAACCACTCATATGTCCAATAGTAGGGAAATGATTAAAACATAGTATAGCTTACTAAATGGTGAAATGGTGATCATAGGTGAACTTTACATACAGAGACTTTTAAATGATGTGGGGAAATACCAACATGATGCTTAGTAAAAAAATGTAGGATATTAATGCATATATATGGAATTTAGAAAGACAGTAATGATGATCCTATATGCAAGGCAACAAAAGACACACAAATGTAAAGAACAGACTCTTGGACTATGTGGGAGAAGGCGAGGGTGGGATGATTCGAGAGAATAGCATTGAAGCATGTACCTTACCACATGTAAAATAGATGACCAGTGTAAGTTCAATGCATGAAGCAGGGCACTCAAAGCCGGTGCTCTGGGACAACCCAAAGGGGTGGGGTGGGGTGGGGAGGGAGGTGGGAGAGGAGTTCGGGATGGGGGGATACATGTGAACCAGTGGCTGATTCATGTTGGTGTATGGCAAAAACCACCACAATATTGTAAAGTAATTATCCTCCAATTAAAATAAATAAATTTTTAAAAATGTAGGGTATACCAAATTCTATAGCGTGGGTCTGCGAGTTAAATTACATGGAGTTGAGTAACTTTAACTCTACATGTTACTGAACCAAACTTGGGTCTGCTTGCCTGTGAGAGGTAAAGCCAATCTATGGCACCGGGTTGTGGTGAAGGACAGTGCAGCGTTTACTGCAGGGTGCCAAGCAAGATGTTCAGGACAGCAAGTGCTCAAAAAGCCCAAGTTCCTAGAGGGGCTTCAGGGGAGCATTTTTAAAGACAAAGGGAGGGAGGGGCAGCCCAGGGTAGGATCAGCTTGTGCACAGTTCTCTGATTGGCTGTTGGGGAAGTAAAAGGGCAGAGTCACAGGAGTTAATACTATCAGTCCTTAGGTGCCAGTAGGTCTGGGGGCTACATGCTCATGGTCATTAGGTAGAAAATTTCTTCCATTTAATGGTGGTTTTAGTATCTGTGAAACAAGGTAGGAAAGGTCAATCAGATACTACTACCTAGATACTTCAGAGAGGAGCTACAGCAGAGGGTATGGAGGGGTGGGGATCTGTCCTGAAAAGGCCCCATAGGGTCCTGCTCACTTCCATGTACTTATTATTATACATTGGAAAAAGAAAAATACTCAAACAAAGAGAAGCCCCCGTGGCTCAGATGATAAAGAATCTGCCTGCAATGCAGGAGACATGGGTTCAATCCCTGGGTCGGGAAGATCCCCTGGAGAAGGAAATGGCAACCTACTCCAGTATTCTTGCCTGGGAAATTCCATGGAGAATGGAGCCTGGTGGGCTACAGTCCATGGGTCGCAAAAGAGTTCGACATGGCTTAGTTACTAAACAACAACAACTCCTCAGGCAGATTGAAGTACCTGAAATTGTTTTCACCATTCAACCCAGTTCTAAATGTTTGGAGAAAAGAATAAAATAGTGGATCTGAAGCAGCAAAAAGTGTTATATTTTGCCCTTGGTCTGTAGGCTGGTATAGACATAAGATTTATAAACAGCAGGGTAGAAACAGGAAATCACAGGTCAGATAATTCTCTAGGTGTAGGAAGAAAAGATACATTTAAAATTTGAGGCAATATGAAGAGAAAACAGAAAACCCATTGGCCAAAATCAGCTCTAATCCAGGAAGGCTGTTCTGGACGTGGGATTCACAGGTGAGTTAATTTAGAACAGTCAAGGCGCCATTTTCTAAGTATTCTCATAGCCCCTGACGCGGGTAGGACGCGTAGTGCTGAGCTTGGCCCCACTTCACACAGGAGGGGACTCGCTGGGTGTCACCGCGGCAGCAGGAGGGCGCGGCTGAAGCCCCAAGCCCGGTCCTCCGCCGCCACCAACACCATGCGCCCAGCCGGCCAGGAGGACTGCGGAGGCCCCGCGGTTTTGTACCAGGTATCCCCCTGCCGGCGGGGACTTTGGACTTTATCAGCTCTACAGAAGCAAGGTAGGCCCCGAGGGCAGGAACCCGCCACAGGCTGGGGCGTGTGGGTGGCGAGCTGGGGCCCCGAGGGTCACTCACCACGGGGTGCGTTCATGCCTCCAACAGGACAGCCCCAGCGGGCCTTGACCTTGGCTAGCTCATGTGGGCCCCTCATGCCTGTGTTTTTAAGTTTAGGTGTCTGGTTTTCCCTCTCTGACAAACTGAACCTTGTGCTTTTTTGCAAATCACCCGTGTTTGCTCAGCAATCAACAAACAGCTGCAAGACTGCAGGTGGTGGCCGAGCATGCGACCAGTCAGTCCAAGTTCCAAGGGGTCCCTGGGGGGGCCCCCCGGGATGCTGTGACTTGGGCTGAACCCCAGGATCTTGCCCTAGACTCTGAAGGTTCCTACAGCTCCCTTAGGCTAAGTTTTGTAAGATGAAAGATGCCCTGGGCCACAATTCAGCCACCATCTAGTGCATTTTAACAAGAGGAAAGCCCTCTTTACGTTTAAGAAGCTGATAATACATTTAATGCTATGATGTATTAATGATGGTAGTAATACTTTTAGGAAGACTGTGGTGATTCTTGTTTTTCTGTTTCTTCCTATTCTTTTGAATTCAAAACAGGTCCCCTTTTCTGCTGCTTTTGTTCAAACCAAAGCAAGCTTTTGTTCAAAATAGGACTTACTGCACACTTACCGGTTTTGATTTTCTAGATTTGAAAATCTATTTGGAATTTACGCAAATGCCTTTCATCTCAACACCTCTTGTCCAGATAGGAGCATGAATCTGTACTTCTCTTTCCTTCCACACACTGCATTTTGGATATCTTGCAAACATGTCAGATTGTTCATCATTAAACATATTAAACATACTCTTATTAAAGAGCTGTTGTCATGCTGCTCTCAAATAATGTTTATCTTTGCATTTACAAAGGGAGCTAGACGTTGCCAAGACAGTCAGTAACAGTAATATGTAAGCTGCTTGGCAATTCTCTAAGTCTTTCTTTCTCTGGAATCAAAAAGTTCTCTTCCTGGATTAGATTACCTCTAGCCCTCAACAGAGATGTTCTCAGTTTGTTTAATACCAGACCCCTAAGATTTTATCCAGTGCCGTCTTAAGAAATGGTCAGGTGAAGAACAGCTTTAAATTCTCTGTGAAGCTGCCATTGTTGTTCAGTCACTGCTGTGTTCAACTCTCTGACCCCACAGACTGCCATAGACATTCGTTATGTTGCTTAATATATAAAACCCTTGCAAATAATTTCCACCTGAACTTTAGTCCTAAAGAAAGTTTGGTTGTGCTTTCTTTTCTCAATTAATGAAAGCCACAGAATGCAACCTACAGTTCTTTTTGCCTTCACTGCCAGGAATCTCAGAGCATTATTCTCTGCTGAATTATTGTTTCGAGTGAGTCACTCACAAGCTTCCCTATTTTTTTATTAGTAACGGCTGACACGCAGCACACCTTGCAGCTGTGGGGGCCCCCCCCGACCCCGGGCCCCTGGGTGCATGCAGCTTGTCTGGGCTGTGCTGGGACACCACCGCCCATGAGTCATTCCTTATTCGCCCTCGAGTGTTAGCACAATTTCCTTCATTCAAGGGTCTCGAGTGCTCAACTCATTGTTCAAGAAAGCCTGACATCTGTGCTTCCTTCCATACCACAGGAAAACTTTCTCATTTCCCTAGAATGTATTTGTTCAGTCCAGAGGTATCTCCAGTTGTGAGGAGAGGAGTATTAGCAAAGGCACTCAGGAAGCCACAGGGAAAAACTTGTTCAGGGTTCTGAGGACCCTTAGAGGAAGGGCTGCTGGAGAAGGGGAAGAGAGTAATGTCTCTTGAAGCTCAGCTGTGTGCCAGGTGCAATGTATGCTGAGTATTGGGCAGTTTGGGTTTTTTTTAACCTTCCCTGCAGGCCTCTGTGGAGGCGATAGCACCCCACTCTAGGACTCTTGCCTGGAAAATCCCATGGATGCAGGAGCCTGGTAGGCTACAGTCCGTGGGGTCTCGAAGAGTTGGACACAACTGAGCGACTTCACTTTCACTTTCATGCATTGGAGAAGGAAATGGCAACCCACTCCAGTGTTCTTGCCTGGAGAATCCCAGGGACGGGGGAGCCTAGTGGGCTGCCGTCTATGGGGTCGCACAGAGTTGGACACGACAGAAGCAACTTAGCAGCGGCAGGCCTCTGAGGGAGGCATGTTTATACCCATCTTCCGGATGAGAAAGCAGACTCAGAGGGGCTAGAGGACTTCCTCAAGTTACATTGCTATTAAGGGCTGAGTAGTGGAGTCTAACCCAGTTTGATCGATGCTGGGGCTCATTCCACATTCACTGTAAATTCTGCCCACAGAGAACAAGGCTGTGAATAAACCGTCGTGGACTGAGAACACAGGCCTCAGGCAGGGACTCTGAGACCAAGGTGGCTGGGTTCAAAACCCAGGAGTGTCACCAGGGGCATGACCCTGGACAGATGACTTAACCTCACCCCTGCCTGTTTCATATGTCTACAAAATGGGGAGAGTTGTTGTGAGAAGCACGTTAACCCTGGCACAGCGTCAGTCTTCCACAGATGTTAATTATCACTCTCCAGTTATCTATACCCCAGTGTTGTTTCATTGCTGCTTTTTTGCCCAAATGATGGTGGTGGGGTTTGTTTTGTTTTGTTTTGGCTACACTGGGTCTGTTTTGCTTTTCGGGAGCTTCCTCTAGTTGTGGTGAGCAGGGGCTGCTCTTCATTGTGATGCACAGGCTTCTCGTTGTGGTGGCTTCTCTCTCTTCTTGGGTTTCAGTAGCCGTGGCCTGTGTGCTCTTTAGCACTGGCTTAATAGTTGTGGCACATGGACTCAGTTGCTCTGCAACTGAGGGAGCAAAGCAGGGATCAAACCCGTGTCCCCTGCACTGGCAGGTGGATTCCTATCCAACTGTGCCATTAGATAAGTTCATGATGGTGTTTTCCTGTCTGTCTCTATTATGAAATCATTCACGTGGAATGGTAGCTCTTGATAGTGGGGTCATCTTTGGAACAGCCCAGGCAGGTTTTAAAATGTTGACGCCTGTCTCCCACCCCTAGAAATTCTGATTCAGTTGATCTAGGGAGCAACCTGAGTCGGGGAGAGAAGATTCTTAGTGATTCTCAAAGTGTGGTTCCTGGACCCACAGCTCAGTATAACCTGGGAGCTTGCTTGTTGAACACAAGGGGTATATATAACTGGAGAGTGATAATTAACACCTGTGGAAGACTGACACTGTGCCAGGGTTAACGTGCTTCTCACAACAACTCTCCCCATTTTGTAGACACATGAAACAGGCAGGAGTGAGGTTAAGTCATCTGTCCAGGGCCCCACCCCAGAACTACTGAACCAGATTCTTGGAGACTAGAGCTCAGCAAAACAGGTCCTCTGGGTGATCTGACATCCACGAAGGTCTGAGAGCCAATGCTCCAAGGGAAGGCAATTCTTGAGACCACCTCACTGTCCTAAGTACAAGGCCCAGAGATATAGGCTGACCTAGAGGATCTATATGCTTGTTTACACTGAACGAACCCCTGGTACACGAGAATCCTTATAGCCCTCCTAAGCTGTGACTCCATTGGCCCATCCTCTCCCAGCCCCAGGGAAAGCCAGCCCCCCACCAGAAGTCTGGTTAAATGTCAAAGGCCATCAAGGTAAAATAGCCCCATTTGTACATTTCACGTTGTGGGTCATGAAACCATGAACCAAAAATACTAAATTCCTCTAAACCCACATAACCCAGAGTCCTTTGACTATATAGCCCCTCACCTCCTATCAGAGTAGCCCTGCCCTAAGCCGGCGGACACTGAGACTGCCTCCCCTCTCCTGGGCACTGAGGCACGCTCCCATCCTCCTGGCTCCCTTTCCATAATCAGTGCAGTCTGGTATTAACACACTTCCGAAGGTTTTAGGTGGATATTGCAGGATAGAGCTACTCTGTCCCTTCCGGTGCCTCTGTATGACTCTGTTCTGATGCCTGACATGACGCTCTGACACTCTCAGAGGCATGGATGTCTATTTCCCTCTTTTCCTTGTAGAGCAACTCCCAGAGCACTCATCCCTTGGCCCCCGTGTCTTGTTCCTGCTCCTTCAGTCATCATTAGTCTCTTTTGAAAATGAGAAATGTTTGCATTAAACATTTGCCTTCAGCGTTTATCCAGATCCTGTGGAACTTGTGATCAGAAGATGTCTCTCCAATGTCATACAATATATCTTTCATCATCTGATTGAAAGAGAAAGGCCATTGTCACTTCTAGAGAAACAAATGCCATCTGTGCATCTTTGGTGTAATTTCTCATGGGGACAACACTCCTGTTTCCTCGTGCTTCATGGAGCCATCCACTGGGAAAGTTGTAGTAAAATTTTATACTTTTTTTTAAACAACTCATTCATTCTAGGTAACTCTGCCTCAGTTTCAGAGGTGAATGAGCAACAGAATCATTAAAGGAAGGGCAAAAGAACAAGGCAAGGGAGCAGCAGAGAGAAGGCATGAATGAGTTAGCGGGGAGGGAGGGGGAAGAAGGCAGGGGGATAGATGGGTCCAGGGGTTTCTGAGATCTAGATCCAGGAGAAGTTAGAACAGGCAGGTATGAAACGCAGCCTTAGCAATCGAGGTGAAAAGGGAAACGTGACGACTTCCATTGCTCTGTAGCAGGATGTTTAGGGGGCTTTTCCTCTTGCGGCAGAATCTCAGCTGATCCCTTAAAGCTAAGGACATGGGGGTACTATCAGCCACTCCAGAGGCTAGGGAGGGCAGGAGACCATCCACACAGAACATGCTATGCAGCGACCCAGAAAAGGGAGCCCAGTGACCCTGAGCCCATCACCTCGGGGTGTGGGGAGGAGAGGTGGGGTTGATGAGGAAGACAGAGAGGTGAGTTGTTAATATGCTGAGAACGTGACTGTCAACCTCAAGCCAAGTGGAGAGAGTTGCCAGAGAACCACTTGGAGCAGGTGGGGCACCTCCCAGGAGGGGAGCCGGACATCCTGTCTCCTGGCTGATCCACACAGAGTGGTGGAAGCTGTTCGGCCCCACACCATGATGGGACTGGGACAGAATGGGGGAGAGGCTTCTCAGCGGAGCCTGACCTGCATCCCCAGGTGTTGAGGGCCAGAGCCTGTCACAGTGTCTGTGATATACACTGAAATGCTTCAGCCCAGATGGGTTGACACGGTGTGTGTGAAGATGTACCCTTGTCCACATCCAGAGGCAGCTACCACAGGATATACAGTTATCCCTATCTTTGAACAGTATGGGAGGCTCTGCTCATTAGCGTTGTTGTTGTTGTTTGGCCACTAAGTAATGTCCAACTCTGCGACACCACAAACTACAGCACGCCAGGCTTCCCTGTCCTTCACCGTCTCCCAGAGTTTACTCAAACTCATGTCCATCGAGTCGGTGATGCTATCCAACCATCTCATCCTCTGTTGTCCTCTCCTCTTCCTGCCTTCAGTCTTTCCCAGCATCAGGGTCTTTTCTAATGAGTCAGCCGCATAAGGAGTATGCAAAATGGATTTAATTTTGTGAAGTTAATAGGATTCAAGTTACATGGGTTGGCCAAATATTTACAACTCTCCTCACATGAACTGAATGTAGAGCTAGGGGCCTATAGCTTCTAGCCTAATATGCACCAGAGATTTTTTTAAAATCATTTGTTAATTTTAGGCTGCACTGGGTCTGCATTGCTGCACTCAGGCTTTCTCTAATCGAGGGGAGCAGGGGCTGCTCTTCCTTAAAGGGTGCGGGCTTCTCATTGCACTGGCTTCTTTTGTCATGGAGCACAGGCTCTAGGCTCGTGCGCTCAGTAGTTGCAGCATGCAGGCTCTGTGGTGTGCAGACTTCAGTAGTTGTGGTACATAGGCTTCTGTATTTGTGGCGTGTGGGCTTAGTTGCTCTGAGGCATGTGGCATCTTCCCAGACCAGGAACTGACCTCACGTCCCCTGCATTGGCAGGGGGATTCTTAACCACTGGACCACTAGGGAAGTCTCACACCTGAGGCTTGATCCCTACATGGTCCTGTGGCTGGCAGTTGGCTCAGAGCAATCTGGTTGTCTGATGGCCAAACCTATAGTTTATTTGAATCTTACCTCTGCAACACCATGATGTTTCCCTTAAGTTAGTCTTTTGTGCAGAGACAGAGATTTCATGATAATCTAATAGCAGATTGTGAAGGAATAATCAGCTCTCACCTACCTGTACACATCACCTGGGCTTCCCTGGTGGCTCAGATGGTAAAGAATCTGCCTGCAACGTGGGAGACCTGGGTTCGATTCCTGGGTCAGGAAAATCCTCTGGAGAAGGAAATGGCTACCCACTCCAGTATTCTTGCCTGGAGAATCCCCATGGACAGAGGAGCCTGGCAGGCTACAGTCTATGGGGCTGCAAAAAATAGGACACTACTGAGCGACTAAGCACAGCACACTTGTCCATAGTAGCAGCTACTGTTACCTTTTATTATTTTTTATATTCAACTGAGTCCAACTTGTTTAAGTATGTACAACTCTCATTATTGAAGAAAAGTATTTTTACCATCATCTTCCTAAGTAGCTTATGTTTATATCTCATTAAGTGGAAATCAAGGGATGGCAAATTAGTTTTCAAACATATTCTTTAAAACCACCAACTGAATTGCAGCGGAATGGAGCAGGAAGGAGACATGTGTCAGTAACCCACTGCGGCTGTAACGAATTACTGCAAACTTGTTATAGCAGCACAGGTTTATTATCTTGGTGTTCTGGAAGTCAGAAGTCTGAATGGGTTTCACTGGGCTAAAATCAAGGAGCAGGCAGACTGATTCCTTCTGGGTGCTCCAGGGAGGAATCGGTTTCCTTCCTTTCCCAGCTCCTAGAACCTGAGCTCCTTGGACCTCAACCCTTTCCCCCTGACTCTCTGCCTCTCCTTCCTCCCTCTTTCACTTACAAGGATTCCTGTGTCGGTAGGTTTACCAACCCAGATAATCCGGAATGTGCTTTCACCTCAAGATCCTGAATGTTATCATGTCTGCAAAGTCCCATTTGCTGTATAAGGTGATCTATTAACAGGTTCCAGGGACCGAAGGCTGGACATCTGGGGAGCAGGGGCAGGGGTGTGATTCTGCTGGCCACAGGACAAGCCCAGGCACGTGAGCTGGCGCTGTGTTCCTCTCTCAGAAGACCTCTCAGCCTGCCCTACTGGTTAACCAGGCAAAATGATGGCCTCGAGGAAATAAGCTCTGGGTATTCTCGGGAAAATCACACCATCAATCCACACTCCAGTTTCTTCATCTGTGAGATTATAGAGTTGACTGTTCTCTAAAGCGTTTTCCAAATCTAAACCCTATACTCTTTTCTTTGGCAAAATAAGCTTTTGAAGAAATCTGGCTGCTTAACTCAGAGGAGCCAAAATGATGTTGCCCTAGTCCACGGGGGTCCTGTGGTACCGCACCCCTGCCTGGGGCTGGGGAGACTCTGAGAGGCCGTGGGGTGAGATCCTGGGAGGAAGCCAGCACTCTGCTCTCCCAGAGACAGAGGAGGGACCCAGGAGGCCCAGGTGGGAGGTTCCAGCTGACAGGCCGCCCCAGGGGAAGGTGGTGCCTCCGCCTGACCCTTTCTGCTGAGTCACCATCAAAGGCCTCGGGAGATGGTGCCCATCTCAGAAATGGCTGCTGACTCAGGGCTGCCTGAGGGGTCCAGGGATGACTGAGGGATGAGTCATGGCCCTCCCAGGCCTGCTCCTTGCACACTGACTACCTCTGAGTTCCCTGGAGTCTCAGGCTCCTAGAACAGCATGTCTCCAAACACCGGAGATGGGTGGAACCTTAGACACCATTTCACAGATGTCCTTCCCTGTCAGGTGACCTCCAGCTGGCCATGTTTTGGCTTTCTAGCTACTCTGATAAATCACCCCATTTTGGTGGCTTACCTCCCTCTCCGGTCTGACCTTAAAATCAAAGTCCATTTTGCATCCTCCGCCCTGGGCTTCAGTCACTCCAGGTCCTCAGGGCTCCTCGAGGCCACCTACGTTTTCCATTGTCAAGGTGATCTACCAGCAGGAGCTCCAGACCATGGATCGGGGAACCAGGGCTTCCTGTTTCTGTCCTCTGAGCAGCTGTGGGGCATTCAGCAAGTCACACTGTCCCTTTGGGCCACACAGGGGTTTAAGGATATTTCCTCCAAAACCCCTTTCAGTGGCAATTCGCGGGGATCAGACGAGAGCATTCAGACCAACAAGGACCTACTGTATAGCACAGGGAACTCTGCCTAATGTTACGTGGCAGCCTGGATGTGAGGGGAAGAATGGATAACATGTATATGCATGGCTGAGTCCCTTTGCTGTTCACTTGAAACTCACAGCATTGTTTATCGGCTATACCCTAATACAAAAAAAGCTTAAAAAAAAAAGAGATCTCCTGAAAGTCCCCTTTGGTTGTGGAAGTCAGTCATCCTGTGTCACAGAATTCCCGAACATGGTGAGTCTGGCTTGGCCTGGGCAAAGCCACGGCTACCCCCAAGTGCAGACTTTCCTTAGACGAGTTCTTCCTGTGGCTCTTGACCTCCTGCCCGTCCCCCTACCAGGAAGGTCCCTAGCCATAGCCTCCACAACCAGGCGTTCTCCTGAGGGTCCTGTTCCTTTCCTGAGCAGGTCTCAGTCCTGCTCTCCCAACCTAAACTAGACTGTCCCCTCGTCGTGCCGATCTCCTGGGGGGTCAGAGGAGCAACACGGGAGACCAGCTATGGCTTATTCTCCATCTGCATGATGAGCCTGTCATTTCTGCTTCCTAGCTGGACCTGCCTAACCAGACGGGCGCTGGGGTCACTGTGTGTGAGAGATGAGACAGACTCCTGCCGGTGAGGTGATGCTGAGGGTGGGCTGTTCTGTGGCGGATGTCACCTCTGTCCTGCAGAGGGGCCCCCAGGCGTCCCCCCCATCCACCCCCCAGGGCCTCTGCGGAAGGCCTTGTACCCCTGCCTCAGGCCTGGCCACACTTTGCCAAAGTTCCAGAATCTTCTTGGCCCCTTTGAACCAAACAGATGCTCTCTGAAAGAGAACAGGGTTGCCCTTTTGCCATATCCATTTCAGTCAGCTGGCATCTCATATTTCCCCTTTAAAAAATGAGCAACTTTTTCTGCTCATCCAGCAAGGCGGAGCAGTTTCTGTCATGGGTTTAGGCACCACCCTCACCTCTACAAAAGGAAAGAAAATCAATTATGTGTGTTGTAAACTAGCTTCCCCTGGGGTCCAGGCCCTACTCAGGCAGACCCTAGGGGAGAGAGGGTCTCCCTCTCCCTCTCTCCCCTTCCCCAGAGGGTGCGTTCCCAGCTGGGGAGGGGAGAAAGGAAGGCCTATTGTTCCCACCGGCCATGTGCTGGGTGTTCCCCCTGGGAGCCTGGAGATGCGATCATCTCCCGCCTGGTGTTCTGTTGGTTTTGTTTCTGGTCTTTTTTGCTGTGCCTCCTGGCCCAGGCCCCCCAGCCGCCCCCCACCCCTGTGCTGCACCGGTTCGTCCTGTCCTCTGTGTGCGCCTTTGATGTCCGGCTCAGTTCTGGGGGAGCGGAGGAACTTCTCCCACCTGCCAGACTCTGGAGGGAGTGGGGTGTTGTGGGGGGAGGGTAGGCAGAGCGAGTGAACAAAGGCATGTGGGGGGAGGGGTGCCAAGAAGGGAAGGGGCGGCTGCTCCCTGCCTGCCAGTGTTGGGATGGGGGACGCGGCAGGGCTGAGCCGACATCACCAACTTCTCGGGCCTTCGGAGCATCCTGCCTGCTGAGGCTCCGAGGCAGACTCCGGCAGGAGGAGCCAGGAAATTCTGGTCGGGTCCCGCCTCTGCCACCGTGTGACCCCGCGCGGCCCTGCGCCTCCCAGGGTGAGCCTCTCTGCCCCGAGTGGGGCAGTAACTCCCGCTCCGCCCTTCTGCTTCCTGGGCTGAGGGTGAGAGGCGCTAACACAGCCCTCTCCGAGAAGGCGCTGGGAGAAGCAAAAGGCCTTTGTGAGTCAGCGGTGGGAGTCGCTGCTGGGTGCTCACCCACGGTTTACCCGCCACCCCGGGTCACATAAGCATCTGGTGAGCTCGTGCTGCCCCCTAGAGGCCATACCGCTCCTCATACTTCACCTATTTCCAGTTATATTTTTATTTTCTCAAAACCATCAGAGAAATTAAGGATGAATATGTAATAACCCAGCGGTGGTTCTGAATTACTTTTATACCAGTGAAGTAACAAAATATATTTTAAAATATTTTTTTAATGGAGGCAGTGGCCCATGAGGGCAAAAGAGTACAAGGCAACCCTGGACCCAAGGTCTCAGGTGGCCTGTCCGAGCTCATCCTTCCTTGGGCGACTACCTGCTAGCTGGCTGCCCCTCCAAGCCGGTGGGGAGGCCTGACGGTGGCTACCTGCCAAGGCCTTTCCCCAAAGGGCCCATGTTTTCCCCCAAGATGATGGAGATAACATGGAGGAACAGATGGAGAAACCGAAGCAATTTGGCTGCTTTTCTTCAGGCTTTAAAAAGCCTTTGAAAATCCCCAAAGATTACAAAATGGCTTGATAAATACCTATCTTTCTCTTTGCTGATATTGAGACAGCACTAGTTGGCTTGGAGAGAAATTAGGGCTCCTGCATATTAACAATAATGGCTGCATTCCCTCTTTATGAGAAATGTTCTCACAGAGTGTGCAGTGCAGCCCCAGGTGGCAACTGCCCGTATTTTTAGATGAGGAATTTGGGGCCTAAAAAGGTCACATGCTGGTGAGAGGGGAACCATAGCTTGAGCCGGAAGATTCTGGCTTCAATCCCCCCAACTCCCCCACCCCCTGACACCCCCCGCTTTTGAGTGCTGGGCCCCACCCTTGCATGGCAGGGGAAACACTGCAAAAAAGCCAACAAGCCTTTTCCCTCCATACCCGTGGGATTAGTAATCTAGTCAACGGTTGGTCATCCTCTAGTTGTGATGAATAATCATCTGAAAACTCATGTCCTTTGACCTGGTTACCACTTTCCTTTTCCCTTCTCATCTGACAGATTCCTTGAGAGCCTTGGACATTCCAGAGAGCTCTGCACGCCCCTCCCTGGCCCCTTCCCAGGCCTCTCTAAGAAGCTTCTCTTTAGACTTGGCCTCCCGGCCTTGGGACAGGAATGAAAGGCCATGGGCCTTCTGGAGGCTTCCCTCCATGGTCCCCTCTGGCCCCACGTTCTCTCCCCTGTCCTAAACAGGCAGGATGACGGGCAGAACTGAGGTGAATGTTGTCAGTACAGTGAGCACAATGCTGAAAAGCGTGGAGGGGCAGGTAGGCAGCTTCGTCAGAGGCACTGGGGACCCAGGAGGGCAGTGGACACCCCATCGTAGGTGCCTGGTTTGCTGAGAAGGGCTTGCGATACCCGCAGTGCAGTGGAGTGACACGAAGACTTGCTTTCTTACCCACATGAGGCATGAACATTCCAGCAGGTGTGCAGGAAGCCTTCTTCCAGGTCTTTCATCTCTGGGGTGAAACTCAGATTGTATGTGGGTTCTCACACAGGCTAGGAAAACACGTTTCATAAACATCTCTTGCATGCCAGCTCCTAGCCGTTTTTGCATATGTCAAATCACATAACCATCAGAAGTCCCTGTGAGATAGGGATTATATGGTAGGTTTTATGCATTAATAAACTGAAGTTCAGAGAGGCTGAGAGATTTGGCAAGGATCACAAAACTAATTGGGAGAGTATCGACTCAGAGCATAAGATAAACTCCTAAAAAATGCTGCCTACCCTTGAGACCTCAGTGTGCCCGACCTAAGACACCTCTGGATGCCTTTCTGCTTTGGGGCTGAAGGGAGCCCCCTGTAGCATGTTAGGTGAGTGCGGACCATCTCCCGGTTGGCTGGATTTATAAACTGAGCAATTAAATGACTTAGCTGTGCATCCATGTGCCTCCAACCCCCACCCTTGGCCTTCATCCCGGTTTCCTGTTCCCTTCCTCCACGGCACATGTGGAGGCCACATCGCCCTTGTGTCAACCCCTGTGGCCTCATTTGTCTGCCACAGACGTCCGGGCCTCTGTGGGCAACTGGCCAAGATAAGAATGGAGAGACTGGGCAGGCTTGGGTTTAAATTCCACTTCTGCCATATTTTCAGGGAAACTACTCAAATTTTACGGTAGCGATGGAGGTGAGGTAGTTAGTCATAATTATGTCCAAGAAGAGGAAAAGGAGCATCCGGGGCCAGCCCCTCAACAACAGGCGGGCCTTCATGCCCCGAGAAGGGGATGCGCCCTGGCTGTCCATGTTCTCCTCCACACATGCTGGTCAGGCTCAGTGTAACCATCTCTGGGAGGGGACCACAATTCATAATGTTTAAGAGAAACCACATGAAATTAGAGGGAGCATTTGCGTGGAGCCCACTGGAATCCACACTTGACACCTGCTCCCTGGCCTCTGTTTCCTCGTCTTTAACATTTAGAGCTAATAATACGTAATGCTAATGCTCTCAGCACTTTTCACATAAGTTCACTCCTCCCCTGCTCACAGTGGCCCAATTCCCGCTTCCCGGTGAGGAGGCCCAGAGGTTACATCACCGCCCGGGATCACGACAGAGGTGGACTTTGAGCGCAGGTGGCGGCCACCCTGCTCTCAGCCGAGTCTTATGGGAATGATGCGGCCTTCCACTGAGGTGAGAGGCCGGGACTGAGAGAGATCCTGTGTCCTAAGCTTCTGAAATAAAGCACGAACTTGGTTAATGCTCTTTTCTTTCCTGGCCTTCTAGGTAGGTTTGTGAGGAGGGCGCCACAGCCCACCTCTCTCAGCCAAGGTCTGCTTTGCACAGTGTCTACAGGGATGAGTGAAAGGGAGAGTTTTGACAAGGTGGGTGGCAATAGGGAGGGGAGAGGAGTGCTAGAAATAGAGCTGTGTCTGCAAGGCAGGGGTCAGAGGGCTGCAAGCGTGGCTGGTGCCTTGGTTCTCTGGGGCCCAGCCTGCACACCACAATGCCACTATGTTGGCTGCGGGTTTGAGTCCAAGAGAGAGGCTTCGGCTCCTACGGCCCCTCACATCATGGCTTTAGCCTCAGACCCCACCCCCACCCCCATTAGAAAAGACCCTGATGCTGGGAAACCTTGAAGGCAGCAGAAGGGGAAGACAGAGGATGAGATGGTTGAATGACTCAATGGATGTGTGAGTATACTCCGGGAGATAGTGGAGGACAGGGAAGCCTGACGTGTTGCAGTCCACGGGGTCACAAAGAGTCGGACACGACTGAGCAACTGAACAACAACCACCACCCAGCTCCACCCAGTGCCAAGGAGCCTGGAACAACCGGAAAGCCTCGGGGGACAGGGAGGAAGGGAGCTCCCGGCCACCCCGTAGCCCTCTAGGGCCGGTGTGAAGAAATAGGGCTGCTCTGTTGCAGGCCTAAGATAGCACAGGCCCACACCCAAGCTGCGGCTGCCCCACCCCGACTCTGGCCTGAGTCAGCCGCCGGCAGATGGAGAATGTTCCTCAGAACCAGAAAGAGGTCTGTGTAGGGGCCGCTTTCTGATGGAAGGTCTCCAAGCCCGACTGCCACAGTTCCGCCAGAGCCCAGCTTCTCCATCCCAGGCAGTCTAGGTGATGGTTACTGAGGTGTATTCCTCTGTTTATTGAGATCACATGGGCCAAGGCCAGGTGTTCCCCGGGGCCAAAACAAACAGACCTTGACTGGATGGCATGCCAGTTCTTCTGAGTGTCCCTCAGCTCCATTGATATAGCGTGATCAGGACAGTTAGAGGTGCGCCATGACGACCTGCGCTGACCTTAGCTGACCTTAGCTGTGTGCTCACGGGCGCCGCCTGCTTGTTCTGGGAAGGGGGATGCTGGGTGGTTTTTTCCCACAAAGTAGATTCACTGAATCCTAGTGACTTGGATGTTTGGGGAGTGGCTGTTTAAAAAATCCCACCCAGTACTTCAGTTTGCTCTGCTGTTTGTAAGGACAGTCACAACCCCAGACTTCAGGAGGGAGATTCATCCACTGTCCTTATTTGGTTCCTTCCCATGTGACCAGCTGAACTCTTCTTGTTCAAGGTTTGCCAAGGATAGTGGAGATCTTGCTTCAGTTGCTGGCATTTCAGAAGGGTTCTTGAAATGACAAAACGGTTCCTTTGCACTCTCTTGACATTTTCATCAGTGATGAATATTTATGAAGTGCCCACAGTGAGGTTGCTTGCCAGTTCTGAACCCAGATAAGAGGGAAGTTTTTTTATTCAATTGTAGGGGAGGGGAGTGTTATTTGGTTAACTATGTTTCTTTTAACTTCTGAAAGCCTTCCTTTTCCTGGAAAAAATAAAATGTCATTTTGCAAAGGAAAGAGTAAAGTGTCTGCTAATACATAGTATTTCTTCAGTTATCATTTTGGTTCCTGGACAGTTGCTTGTTTTCTGAAACCCTCAAATTACTTTATTTCTTTGCACTAAAAATACTTAGTCAGTTGAACATTGGTTGAACTCATGACTGTGGCAACTTGCACATTCAACAGATGGTTTCATTTTTTCCAACCAATTCTCTCTTTTTTTTCCACTCCACCCAAGAACAAATCATGCATTGCTGGAGTGAGTCACCAGGGAACCCATCTCTGAGTTCTTTGCTGTCTGCAGTCCAACACTGCCCCCTCGTGGTAAGGAGAGCACGACGCTCTCTGATTTTACCATCTCTTACCCCGTGAGCGAAGGCAATGGCACCCCACTCCAGTACTCTTGCCTGGAAAATCCCATGGATGGAGGAGCCTGGTAGGCTGAAGTCCATGGGGTCGCTAAGAATCGGCCACGACTGAGCGACTTCCCTTTCACTTTTCACTTTCATGCATCGGAGAAGGAAATGGCAACCCACTCCAGTGTTCTTGCCTGGAGAATCCCGGGGACGGGGGAGCCTGGTGGGCTACCGTCTATGGGGTCGCACAGAGTCGGACACGACTGAAGCGACTTAGCAGCAGCACCCCCGTAACACCAGGGGCTACTAGCTGGTTTTAACGAAACTCTTATGAGGCCCAGAGTGGCCCAAAGGTCCTGGGGCACAAAAGGGCTTGTTGTGTGTTCTCCAGGGTGAAAGGCTCTGGGCTGTAGATGTGACTTTTACCTCTGTTTGAGACGCAGTGAACCAGACTGCCTTGACCAAGAAAGTCTTTCCCTGGGAGTTGGATGCTTGGAAACGTATGTAAGATGCTCCAGGCCTTTGCAGAAGTTTAGCCATAGTAGGCGCTCCTTTAGTGCATGGGCTGGGTTTTTTAATTTCTTTTTTTATTGCTTACTTTGGGGGAGGATATTCTCCTTAATTTTTAATTGAAGGATAATTGCTTTACAATACTGTGTTGGTTTCTGCCATACATCAGCATGAATCAGCCATAGGTATACGTGTGTCCCCTTCCTCTTGGACCTCCCCCCTTCACCTCCCTTCCCATCCCACCCCTCCAGGTTGTTACAGAACCCCGGTTTGAGTTCCCTGAGTTATGCAGCAAATTCCCATTGGTTATCTAGTTTACATATGGTAATGTATATGTTTCCATGCTGCTCTCAATTCACCTCTCTCTCTCTCCCCTGCCCCTGTGTCCGTAAGTCTGTTCTCTGTGTCTGCATCTCCATGGCTGCCCTGCAAGTAGGTTCATCAGTCCCATCTTTCTAGATTCCATGTATATGTGTTAATATATGATATTTGTTTTTCTGACTTACTTCACACTGAATAATAGGCTCTAGGTTCATCCACCTCATTAGCACTAACTCAAATGTGCTCCTTTTTATGGCTGAGTAATATTCCGTTGTATATATGTACCACATTCATCTGCCAATGGACATCTAGGTTGCTTGCATGTAAATAGTGCCGCAGTGAACATTGGAGTACATGTGTCTTTTTCAATTATGGTTTTCTCAGGATGTATGTCCAGTAGAGGGATTGTTGGCTGATATGGTACTATTATTCCTGGTTTTATAAGGAATCTCCATAGTGGCTGTATCAATTTACAGTTGAAGGGCTGGGTTTTAATCCCCTCTCTGGAGCTTCCCTGGTGGTTCAGCTGGTAAAGAATCCACCTGCAATGTGGGAGACCTGGGTTGGAAAGATCCCCTGGAGAAGGGAATGGCTACCCACTCCAGTATTCTACCCTGGAGATTTCCAGGGACAGAGGAGCCTGGCAGGCTGCAGTCCATGGGGTCACAGAGTCAGACACGACTGAGTGACTTTCACTTTCTGTTCCCAGAGTCTGGAACATTGTTTGACACTTGGTGAATAGTCCATAAATACTTCTGAACTGACTTCAGTTAGCTTCTGTCATCAACAGTCGTTTGCTGACACTGTTTGGGGTCCCTGGTTAAGACAAGGCATCTACAGTGTATATAAAGGACAGTCCCAACTCTGATTGGAGTCGAGTTGGAGAACTAGGCCAGGCACAAGAAATGACACTTGCCAGTGTTTTCATTGGAGAAGGCAATGGCACCCCACTCCAGTATTCTTGCCTGGAAAATCCCATGCACGGAGGAGCCTGGAAGGCTGCAGTCCATGGGGTCGCTGAGAGTCGGACACGACTAAGCGACTTCACTTTCACTTTTCACTTTCATGCATTGGAGAAGGAAATGGCAACCCACTCCAGTGTTCTTGCCTGGAGAATCCCAGGGACGGGGGAGCCTGGTGGGCTGCCATCTATGGAGCTGCACAGAGTCGGACACGACTGAAGTGACTTAGCAGCAGCAGCAGTGTTTTCATTGCTCAACAAATAACACAGGGGATAAGAGGCACCAGTGTTTGGGGATAAAGGAGAACTCGACCGAGGCCATGACATCAGGGTCAGCTTTCCTGATGTGTGGGAGGTGGGCTGTGAGTTAAAGGAAATAATAGTAGCCAGATCTGTCAGGCACATCCTACCCCATACCAGTGCCTTTTATGTATATCATTAACACTTACAACATCCAAGGAATTGTTCTATCTACCCACAGATGAGGAAACTCACAGCCCAGAGGAGTTAAACAATTCTATCCAAGGCCACTCAGCCCAGAGCAAGACCAACAGGCTTCAAATGGAGAACCCATGCCCTTCCCACCATGCACTGCAAAAAAGGAAAAGTGGATCACAGACCTTTTCAGGTAACTTTTTGGGGGGCTTAATCTGAAGCAGCTTCTAAAGCAAGCAGCTACTGCTTCTGGGAAGCAAGGGCCAAGAGGGAGGAAGCTGGCAGCCTCAGGTTCTCTGGGCATGACACTGTCAGGGTGGGAGTGGGGCCACAGGGTCGCTGGGAGGCACCATTTCAGGACTGGCCAGCTTGCAGCCACCAGGGCAGGCTGAGCTGAGGTGTGAGTGTCAGCGCGGCTGTTGGACGCATTCCCAGGGCACAGCGGGTGAGCTGCGTCCACTGCTGAGAGACTGGACAGTTTCAAACTTCATTGTGAGAGTACTTATAAAGAGGCCAGTGATTCCAGGCTTGATGAGGGAAGGTATGATTAAAATGGGACTCGAGCAAAGCTGTGCAGGTGGATGCTGGTTAAGTATACGGACAAACTGTTTCAATTTGAAGCCTAGCTCAACCACTTACTAGCTGGGTGAAACCACCTCCACATGGGTTCCCACCCACCACCACCGTAGGGCTTTTTAAAAGACGTTAAATGAATTAATATACGTGAAACAGAGCAGCACCTGGAGCGTAGTGCTTATGTAAATTGGGATTACTGTCTTTATTCTTCTGCAGGCAGAATTTAGCAAAGGCATATATGCTCTGAGAGTTGTTGTCAAGGCTTCAAGTCTGATGAAGGGCCCAGAGGGGGCTTAAGTGGACCCGTCCAAAGATACTGTTGCTGCTGCTTGGGAAAACAGACGTCCTTATTGTGTTTACAAGAAGGCTTGCGAGTCAGCTGACCAGAGTGAGATCTTCTGTCGCGTCCAGCCAAACAGTGACTTCTAGTGGCGGCCGTAGTTGTTAACTACCTCATACTGCAAACTAAAGGGCTCCTGTCAGGAAAGAATAGCTTGTCAGAGGACGGGAATCACGAGGAGGAGAGGTGGTCCTGGCCCGGACAGGTGTTCTGGAAATCACAGCCATGAAGAGCCCTAAGAACTGGCAGTGTCGTTCTTTGAACCTTAAACAGTCACTTTGTTGTTGGTCAGTTGCTCAGGCCTGACTCTGCGACCCCACGGACTACAGCTCACCAGACTCCTCTTTCACTGACTCCTGAAGTTTGTTCAAACGCATGTCTACTGAGTCGGTGATGCACTCCAATCATCTCATTCTCTGTCGCCCCTTTTCCTCCTGCCTTCAATCTTTCCCAGCATCAGAATTTTTTCCAGTGAGTTAGCTTTTCACATCGGTATCCCAAGTATTGGAGCTTCAGCTTCAGCCTCAGTCCTTCTAATGAATATTCAGGGTTGATTTTCTTCAGGATTGACTGGTTGGACCTCCGTGCTGTCCAAGGGACTCTCAAGAGTCTTGTCCAACACCACAGTTCAAAAGCATCAATTCTTCAGAGTTCAGCTTTCTTTATAGTCTAACTCTCACATCCATACATGACTACTAGAAAAATCATAGCTTTGACCAGACAGACCTTTGTCAGAAAAGTGATGTGTTTGCTTTTTAAGATGCTGTCTAGGTTTGTCATAGCTTTTCTTCCAAGGCGCAGGCATCTTTTAATTTCATGACTGTCCGCAATGACTTTGGAGCCCAAGAAAATAAAGTCTGTCATTGTTTCCATTGTTTCCCCATCTACTTGCCATGAGGTGATGGGACTGTATGCTATGAGCTTAGTTTTTTGAATGTCGAAAATTTAGCCAGCTTTTTCACTCTCTCACCTTCATCAAGTGGCTCTTTAGTTACTCCTCACTTTCTGCCATAAGGGTGGTGTCATCTGCCTATCTGAGGTTATTGATATTTCTCCTGGCAGTCTTGATTCCAGCTTGTGCTTCATCCAGCCTAGCATTTCGCATGATGTACTCTGCATATAAGTTGAATAAGCAGGGTGAAAATATACAGCTTTGATGTACTCCTTTCCCAATTTGGAACCAGTCCATTGTTCCATGTCTGGTTCTAACTGTTGCTTCTTGACCTGGATTCAGGTTTCTCAGAAGACAAGTAAGGTGTTCTGGTATTCCCATCTGTAAGAATTTTCCAGTTTGTTGTGATACACACAAAGGATTTAGCACAGTCAGTGAAGCAGAGGTCGATGTTTTAGTGGAATTCCCTTGCTTTTTCTATGATCCAGAGGATGTTGGCAATTTGATCTCTGGATCCTCTGCCTTTTCTAAATCCAGCTTGAACATCTGAAGTTCTCAGTTCATGTACTACTGAAACCTAATTTGAAGGATTTTGAGCATTACTTTGTTAGCAGGTGAAATGAGTGCAACTGTTTGGTAGTTTGAACATTCTTTGTCATTGCACTTCTTTGGGATTGGAGTGAAAACTGACATTTTCCAGTCCTGGGGCCACTGCTGAGTTTTCCATATTTGCTGGCATATTGAGTGCAGCATTTTCACAGCATCATCTTTTAGGATTTGAAATAGCTCAGCTGGAATTCCAGCGCCTCCTCTATGTTTGTTCATAGTGATGCTTCCTAAGGTCAGTTTGGCTTCACACTCTATCATGTCTGGCTCTAGGTAAGTGATTGTACCATCATGGTTATCGAGTTCATTAAAACCTTTTTTGTATAGCTCTGTGTATTCTTGCCACCTCTTCTTAATATCTTCTGCTTCTGTTAGGTCCATACCATTTCTGTCCTTTATTGTATCCATCTTTGCATGAACTGTTACTTTAGTATCTCTAAATTTTCTTGAAGAGATCTAGTCTTTCCCATTCTATTGTTTTCCTCTATTTCTTTGCATTGTTCACTTAGGAAGACTTTTTTTTTTTTTTTAATCTCTCCTCGCTATTCTTTGGAAGTCTGCATTCAGATGGGTATATCTTTCTTTTCTCCTTCGCCTCTCACTTTTCTTTTCTCGGCTATTTGTAAAGCCTCCTCAGACAACCATTTTGCCTTTTTGTATTTCTTTTTCTCGGGGATGGTTTTGGTCACTGCCTCCTGTAAGTGTTACAAACCTCTGTCGATAGTTCTTCAGGCACTCTATCAGATCTAATCCTTTGAGTCTATTTGTCACTTCCACTGTCTAAGCATAAGGATTTGATTTAGGTCACACCTGAATGACCTAGTGGTTTTCCCTATTTTCTTCAATTTTAATCTGATTTTTGCAATAAGGAGTTCATGATCTGAGCCACAGTCAGGTCCTGGTCTTGTTTTTGTTGACTGTATAGAGCTTCTCCATGTTTGGCTGGAAGACTATAATCAGTCTGATTTTGGTGTTGACTATTCGGTGATGTCCATATGTAGAGTCATCTCGTGTTGTTGGAAGCGGGTGTTTGCTATGACCAGTGTGTTCTCTTGGCAAAACTCTGTTAGCCTTTGCCCTGCTTCATTTTGCACTCCAAGGCCAAATTTGCCTGTTACTCCAGATATCTCTTGACTTCCTACTTTTGCATTCCAGTCCCCTATGATGGAAAGGACATCCATTTTTGGTGTTAGTTCTAGAGGGTGTTGTAGGTCTTCATAGAACCATTCAGCTTCATCGTCTTCAGCATTACTGGTTGGGACATAGACTTGGATTACTGTGATGTTGAAAGGTTTGCCTTGGAAATGATCAAAGATCAGTCATTTTTGAGATTCCACCCAAGTACTGCATTTCAGACTCTCTTATTGACTATGACGGCTACTCCATTTCTTCTAAGGGATTCTTGCCACAGTATTAGATATAATGGTCATCTGAGTTAAATTCACCCTTCTGGTCCATTTTAGTTAGCTGATTCTTAAAATGTCAGTGTTCATTCTTGCCGTCTCCTGTTTGATCACTTCCAATTTACCTTGATTCATGGACCTAACGTTCCAGGTTCCTATGCAATATTATTCTGTACAGCATTGGACTTTACTTTCACTACCAGACACATCCACAGGTAGGCATCATTTCAGCTTTGGCTCAGCCCTTTCTTTCCTTCTGGACCTATTTCTCTGCTTTTCTCCAGTAGAATAATGGACAGCTACCAACCTGGGGGGGATTGATTTTCAGTGTCATATCTTTTTGCCTTTTCATACTGTTTCTGGGATTCTCAAAGCCAACAATACTGAAGTGGTTTGTCATTCCCTTCTCCAGTGGACCATGTCTTGTCAGAACTTTTCATTATTACCCATCTGTCTGGGTGGCCCTACGTGACGTGGCTCATAGTTTGTTACACAAAACTGTGATCCATGTGATCATTTTAGTCAGTTTTCTTTGACTGGTTTTCATTCTGTCTGCCCTCTGGTAGATGAGGATAAGAGGCTTGTGCAAGCTTCCTGATGGGAGGGACTGGCTGTGGGGAAAACTAGGTCTTTCTCTGATGGGCAAGGCCATGCTCAGTAAATCTTTGATTTTCTGTGTTCCCTCCCGGTAGTTTAGCCTAAGGCCAAAGTACAGGGGTAATAGTAGGGGTATTGGAGACCTCCTTCCAAAGGATTTATGGCAGCATGCCATGCCTCCCGGGACTGCTGTCAGTGTCCCTGACCCTGCAGCAGGCCACTGTTGACCCACACCTCCATCAGAGACTCCCAAATACTCAGAGTCAATTTGGCTGGGTCTCTTGTGGGGTCACTGCTCCCCTCTCCTGGGTCCTGGTGGGCACAAGGTTTTGTTTGTGCCCTCAAGAGCCTCTCTTTCCCCAGTCCTGTGGAAACTCTGTAATCGAATCTCGCTGACCTTCAAAGTCCGATTCCCTGGGGATTCTCAGCCCCTTTGCTGGATCCCCAGGTTGGGAGGTCTGTTATGGGCCCTAGAATTTTTGCAACAGTGCTAGAATTTCTTTGGTGTAATTATTCTCCAGCTTGTGTATCCCCCACCTGGCAGCTCTGCGGTAGTGCTAATGGCGACCTCCTCCGAGGGGACTTATGCCAGCCACCCCACCTGCTACTGCTGCCCTGTGCCTCCTTTGGAGACACTCAAACACTCACAGGCAGGTCTGGCTCAGTCTCTTGTGGGGCCACTGCTCCTTCCTCTGGGTCCTGGTGCACACAAAGTTTTGCTTGTACCCTCCAAGCATCTCGGGTGGGCATGGGTTTGATTTTAAACATGACTGCACCCCTCCTGCTGTCTTGCTGCAGCTTCTCCTTTGCCCTTGGATGCGGGGTATCTTTTCTGATGGATTCCAACCTTCTCCTATCAATGGTTGTTCAGCAACGAGTTGCAATTTCTCAGAAGACTAGGGCACGTCTTTCTACTCCACCTTCTTTACTGCTGTATCATTACATACATATATATACAGTGAAATACTGATAGATAAGAGGACATGGTGATGGCAACAACTTCGTCTCAGACACATGAGAGAATCCATTACATACACACATAGAGGGACAGAGTGATAGAACAAGTGTGGTAAAATGTTACTATTTGGAAACACTGGGGGAAGAATATACTGGACTTCTTTGTAGTATTGAGTAGTATAAGTAGTATAAGTACTATAAGTAGTTTGTAGCATAAGAGTATGCCCACTCTTATATCTAATTTCAAAATGTTTTAAAAAATGTTTTCAATGTTATTTTTCTTATGTCCCCATAGTGAGTTGAATAGTGTCCCCCCCAAATTCATATCCATGTAGACCCATAGAATGTGACCTTATTTGGACATAGTCTTTGTGGATGTAATTAGTTAAAATGAGGTCATGCTGGATTAGACTGGGCCCTAAATCCAATGACTTGTGTCCTTACAAGAGAAAAGGGGGACTTCCCTGGCAGTCCAGTGGTTAACACTCTGCACTTCTGCAGGGGGTACAGGTTCAGTCCCTCGTTAGGGAACTAAGACCCTGCATGCCTTGTGTTATGGCCAAAAAAAAAATAAAAAGTTAATTAAAAATAAAACAGCTGAATTAACAAAAGACGAGGAGGAGGAAGAGAGGACACATACAGAGAAAAAGGCCACATGAAGACAGAGGCAGAGAATGCAGGTAGGATTAGAGTGCCAAGGACTGCTGGGAGAAGCTACAAATAATCGAGAAAGGATTCTTCCTTAGAACCTTCAGAGGGAGCATGGTCCTGCTGACACCTTGATTCCAGACTTCTAACCCTCAGAACTGTGAGGGAAGACATTTAAGTCATCAAGTTTGTGGTAATTTGTTAGTTTACCTTAGGAAAATAACAGTCACCCACATGCTTAAAATGGCTCTCTGGTCTATATCAGTCTGGCATCCACAAGCCTCTGATGTTATTAATAATGATAATATGATCATTTATTTAACATTTACTACGAGATTATATGCATTATTTCCTTTAATCCTCCTAACACCTGAATAGAGCACGTTCATGACTAATTCTATGGCTGGGAAGTGACTGTGTAGAGTGGTTAAGTAGTGTGCAAAGGTAGACAGCTAGTAAGTAGAGAGGGTGAGCCTTGACCTCAGGCAATCTGACTCCATAAGCCTCACCATTTCTGCTCCAACATTGTTCACTCTTTCCTGCACAAGCCCTTCCTGTCAGAGCAGACAAGCCTCATGTCTGTCCTGGGGTGCACGCCCAGCTATCCGAGTCCAGACATCAAGCCTTGCCATGAGATTATACCACCTCTTCCTCCTTATCCTTTTAAATCCTTTCCATCCTCGGCCCAGCTGCACTCCCTGTCCTCTGAAATTTCCAAGCCACGAGGCCACAGCAGTCCCTCCTCCTTCTTTAGCTTAGGTCTGTGTACTGCTTGCTTGGCCCGAAAATATACTCAGGATTATTTTGGACGTAATTTACCTTTAAAAAAAAAAAATGTCTCCACCTGGATAGCAAGTACCGTGCAAGTAGGTGTTAATTGTATGTAGGTATCTGCCACATCTCTAGACATCAACTTTCCTTGCCCTTCTTTACTTATTTATTTATTTTGGTTTGTGTTGATCTTCTTGCTGCACAGACTTATCTCTAGTTGCGGCGAGCGGGGGCTACTCTCCAGTTGGACTGCACAGGCTTCTCATTGCGGTGGCTTTTCTTGTTGTGGAGCGTGGGCTTTAGGGAGCTCAGGCTCCAGCAGTTGCGATTCCCCAGCTCTAGAGCACAGGCTCAGTAGTTGTGGTGCACGAGCTTAGCTGCCCTGCAGCAGGTGGAATCTTCTTGGACCAGGGATCAAACTTGCATCTCCTGTATTGGCAGGCGGGTTCTTTACCACTGAGCTACCAGGGAAGCCCCTCTCTCCCTGCCCTTCTTTCTGTAGTTAGGAACCTCTCAGAAAAGCTTTCATCTGGCATATATGCAATCACAGTAGAAACTTGACATTTGCAATTTGACTGTTTTGAAGCTTGCTGACTCAGTCTCAGTTGTGTATAGGATATAGTCTGCTACATCAAAAAGACCACAACCAACCAATGTTGAAGAGGATAACGAGAAAGGGGAACCCTTGTACACTATCGATAGGAATATGAATTGGTACAGCCACTGTAGAAAACATTATAGAAGTTCCTCAAAACCTGAAAACAGAACTATCACATGACCTGAAAAAAATGAAGACACTAATTTAAAAAGATATATGTACCCCAACGTTCACAGCAGCGTTATTTACAATAGCCAAACATGGACGCAACCTACGTGTTCATCAACACCTGAATGGATAAAGATGTGGCGTATATATACATAATAGAATACTACTCAGCCATAAAAAGAATGAAATCTTGCCATTTGCAACAACATGGGTAAACCTGAAGGCGTTATGTTTAGTGAAATAAGTCAGAGAAAAACAGATACTGTGTATCATTTATATGTGGAATATAAAAATAAAACTGGTGAGTACAACAAAAAAGACTCACAGACGGTAGAGAACAAGCTAGTGGTTACCTAGGGAAGACGGAAGGGGGCAGTGGCAAAACGGTCAGGGGATTACGAAGTACAAACTATTATGTGTAAAATAAATAAGCTATAAGGATATATTATACAGCATGAGGAATATAGTCAATAGTTTATAACAACTATAAATGGGAGCATAACCTTTAAAAATGGTGGATTACTCTTGCATACCTGAAACTAATATTGTAAATCAATATACCACGCCCCCAACATGTGCATATATTTTTAAGATATTGGCAACACAGCTCAAAAAACATATAGTCTGCTAATGGCTGAGAGCATGACTAAACAATGTCAACACTAGTCTAGGTTGCAGTAATTGTCAAATGAATGAAACTTGGTCTGTTTGAAAAAGCCCAAGAAAGAATATATTTTGAGTAGAAAATTAGTTTCCTAATTAAGGGTGGATTATTTTACCTCACGGTGGCCTAGATTTATGACGTGCCTTGTGCTGTGTACAAAGACCTGATGTTTTGCACGTTCTGTGTAAAAACAGAAGAATCCATTTGTAGGATTTTTCTGCAAGTGCTGCAGCAATGCAAGAGCTGCTTGAGTGAGGAATTCCAGTTTGCAAAGGTAAACACATTGCACTGCAGTTAACTAGCAGAGATGTTGGACAATTAATAATCTGATTTTCAACTGACCCAGGACACTAGGTACACAGTGCCATGTTCACAGATGTGGGGGTTCATATAGGTCTTGGATTATCTTTGAGATGTCAGGTTCAGGCAGGTAGCATCTGTGAGCAAAAGGAGCAGGATCCCAGAAAGTCACCCCCATCATCAGTGATGAATGCCAGTTGACACATGCTTTGCTGTTGCAAAAAGAGGGAGTTGGCAGAAATATACCACACTGGTGTGCACACCCCAACCAGAGGGCTGCTGGGCTCAGGTCATTTGTTGCCTTGAGGGATTGTAGATCTCATAGTTCACCTAAAACAAACATTGTACAAACCAAATACCTGTGTGAGCTAAGATGTGGCCCAGCGCCCACCAGTTTGCTACCCCTGGGCTGTTGTTTATTTGCCCGCTTTAGTCTGTGAGCTCTAGAGCCCTAGAACTTTGTAAAAGGACTAGACACGTTCATAGAAGGGCAGTTGGAAAAAGAACACGTGCTCAAACCTGAAAGATGAGGGCGGAAAAGTGCCACTCAGTGCATTTGTATCTGTAAAATTCATTCCTCATTATTTTTATTGCATATCCTACTACAAAAGTCAGGCATCGCTGTAGGATTAAATAAGAGGCATTACAGTAATGAACAAACCACAGTTCTGCTGCTCTCTTGAAGTTTATACTCTATTAATAATAATGAGAGTCAGTGACAAAATAAAATAAGGGAAGTTCAGATAGCGGCATTATGAAAACGTTAGGGCTAGCTAAGGTACAGAACATGATGGGGGGCTGTCAGAGGGGCTTGTTTTTAGATAGGGTGTGAAAGAAGGCCCTTCTGGAGAGATGATTCTGGAGAGGGGACCTGAATGATGATCTGGAGGAAAGGCATCCCAGGCAGGGAGGACAGGAAGTGGGAAGACTTTGGAATACAGGGGCACACCTGAGGATGAGGAAACTCTGTTGATGGATGGAGGAAGCTGGCAAGGGTCAGACCTTATACAGCCCAAGTCAAGGGTGTGTAGAGTGAAATGAGAAACCCTTGGAAACTTTAGGTATTACAGCAACATGTGATTAACTTTTTAAATAGATCATTAAGCTACAGTTTGAAGGGCTATGGCAAAGACCTACAGATACTAGAGAGATGATAGCTGATACAGAGGAAAGGAATTTGATGACATAAGCAGGCAGGGGAGGAACTTCCTCTGTTCTTAGAACTGGGTTGGAATTATTCTGAGCAGAGGTGGCAAAAAGCAGGAAGGGTCAAGAGGACAGCCGCTGATGTCACGCTTTAATTATGAAAAGCTTATACTGTTAATCTCAGTGAGGTAGTATTCTGAAACAGCTATGTTTTTTGAATTGTGTTCACAGAAAACGTAGACTTCAAACTTTTCTAAGTAGTTGGGTGCTTTTTAACATGAACTGTTTGGATTGCAGAGGTAAAAACTAGAACCCCATTATGTCTAACACATATACTATGCACAATGCTATGAGGGCCAGTTTGCAGACAAGAGTTTAAGTGACTTGCCGGGTCACCTTAGTAGAGGAATGACTTTAATGCAGAAATGACATGAAAGCCCTCGTTCCCTTCGCTCCAGAAATGGGCCAAGTCCCCATGGCTACAGACAGTGGGCTGTGACTTGCAGCTACAGGAGTGACTAATTCGGGGGGATACAAGGGAATCGAGGCCCACGGTGCAAGCTGCTCCCCTTGCAGTGTTCCCAGTAGCGGAAGAGATGGTTTTCCTTGTCCATCTGCCTGACATTCTCTATCTCCGCGCTAACCAGAGTCCCCAATGTGTGTCTTCTTTTAACATGGTTTCTTAAAAATCTAATCTTAACTTTCATGTTTATTGATTACAGTCCATGGTGCCAGGGGACTCCCCTGATGGCTCAGAGGGTAAAGAATCTACCTGCAATGCAGGAGACCCAGGTTCAACCCGAGTTGGGAAGATCCCCTGGAGGACATGGCAACCCACTCCAGTCTTCTCACCTGGAGAATTCCATGGACAGAGGAGCCTGGCGGACCCTACAGTCCGTGGAGTCTCAAAAGGTTGGACACTTCCACATGGTGAGCTAGGAGTTGGCTCTTGGGATGAACGATTATTTGTTACTATGAAATTTATCTTGTTTTTGGATATTTTCATAAAAAAAAAAAAAAAAAAACTTCAAACTTTTCAAGGAGGCTTTTGATGCAGATAGCAGGCATTAATATGGGTTTAACAACTGATGTTAACAGTGACAGTATTTAAAGCTATCAGTTCAGTTCAGTCGCTCAGTCGTGTCCAGCTCTCTTTGTGACCCCATGAATCGCAACACGCCAGGCCTCTCTGTCCATCACCAACTCCCGGAGTTCACCCAAACTCATGTCCATCGGGTCGGTGATGCCATCCAGCCATCTCATCCTGTCGTCCCCTTCTCCTCCTGCCCCCAATCCCTCCCAGCATCAGGGTCTTTTCCAATGAGCCAACTCTTTGCCTTAAATTCAGGAAAGGGTCGTTACTTTTATGATTATTTTAAAATGGAAAATAGATTAATTCCACTGGTCTGTCTTTAGGGTTAAGATGCCAGTTGTAAATGACAAATGTAATATTTTATAGCATAATAGGACTTGTATTAAGAATTATTAAGACAAATAACATCTTATTTGCAGAGGTACAGCTGTAGTGGGAAGCAAAGGTTAAGAGGACAGATATAAATGGGGCACATGCATACAGGATTGCTGATGTCCATATAAGCAATAAGTTTTAGGATCAGGAACTTAGGTGAGACACCTGGTGAACGAGGCAGCGATTCAGTATATTTCAAAATAACAAACCTTGGGATCCATGAGGAACAAAAAAGTGTTTAGGGACACCACAGGGTTACAGTGAGCCAGCCCAGAATATGAAAATTACAAGACAAATGACCCAATTTTTCAGGGGAAAAAAAGATGGACAACTTGTGATTAAAACCAAATACAGACCTTGTTTGAACAAACTAATTATAAAACAAACAGGAAACCTGAATACTAAGTTAGATGTTAAAGTAAAAAGGTTGCCTGACCTAGAATTTATCATTGTTTTTGGAGCTGAGAGATGGGTACTCACTTGACCTTCCCCATAATCGTAAGCTTTTAAATGTGGGTTCAGCAGCATTAAGATTATTAAACTCTTGACAAGAACCTAGAAAACTGATTCAGTAACAGCACAAGACACTGATACTATCACAATACTGTTAACCTGCTATACTCTAACATAATAAGTTAAAAAAAATTCATTCACTCCCAGAAAAAAAGAAACAGCACAAAAATTAGGGCAGAAGGAAAAAAGTAATCATTCCAAAGCAACCTGTAGCATACAGCTCTTACCTCACATGCAGGTGTATCTTCTTTATCTTCCACCTTCACAAACACCCTTCACCTACATGCTCTTTCCAAACAAGGATACAGTAAGAATTGCTACACTATTAAGAACTCAGGATTTTTCAACAGGTCATTTGCCTTTCTTCAATGTTGGTCTTGGAAAGAAATGTCACTATATATTTAGAGGCAGTTTAAGCTCTTTAGAAATACTGTTACAGATTAGCAATGTGCCATAAAAGCCCATGTAGAAACAATGAACTATTACCTTTCCAGAAGTTGCTCACTTACACTAGGTCATGCTGCTGCTGCTGCTAAGTCGATTCAGTCGTGTCCAACTCTGTTCACCCCATAGATGGCAGCCCACCAGGCTCCCCCATCCCTGGTATCCTCCAGGCAAGGACACTGGAGTGGGTTGCCACTGACTTCTCCGAGGTCATGCTAGGCCATGTTAGTTTTTAGTTAGGAATGTCACTGTACCATACCGACATTTTTATTTCCAAGTGAATCTCGTCTCCCTGTGAGGCCTTCTACTTTTTCCAGCCCCACTGCCCACCACTGCAGAACGTATTTGGAAATCTTCTTTGGCATCCTCTTCAGAAGTTGTAACTACTTTACACATCCTTATGGCAGTAAATCTTCATCTCTTTGTGGGTGTGTTTGATTTTTTGAAACAGCAACAAATCATTTGGAGCCAAGTCTAGTGGACAAGGTAAGTAATCAAGATGGATGAAAATTTTAATGGAAAACTTTTTAACTATAAAGCAGCATTTTATTATGGCTTTTTAAGGTCTCTAAATTGACTTCCAAAATATTAGAGAACTCTCAAGTAAATAATTTTAAAAATACCCTTGGCTATACAACTTCTGGATTTGTGATCAGATATTCCTTTGAACAGCCAGACAGGATGGGGGACGCAGTGGGAGGAGTTGGGGGATGGGCTCACCTCCTAGCCTAAATACCTAAAGAAAAACTTAAGAGCTGAATAACTGGTGCTAATTTGCCATCCTGTTAAAAATTCTGATTTACTCACCTTCAAAACAGTACTTAAACCTGACTTAAATAACCTTATGGTACCCATTTATGTGCAAATCAAATTTTGACTTACATTTCATGCTGCAATAAAACATGTAAAAAACATGTAATGTTACACTGTTGGGCCAAACCCATTTGCTTTTTCCACCTATACAAGGAAGATTTCTAAGAAAGCTCAGTGCAGGTAAGAATTACATTTTAATCTCAAACTTTATGTAACAAGGAAAGAAACAGGTCTGTCAGAAAATCAGTACAGGCATTTTACTATCAAAAACTTTTCTTTTTAATAATTTATTTAAATAAGATTGAAGCAATTTAGAAAAACAAGATTTGTATTTTATTTTCTTGTAAAAATCTTTACACATGCAGACAAACCAGTGTTAAGAAAGTATTCACCATCATTTAAACAAATAACCACTTAAATAGAACAGTGTCTGCAATTTTATCTGTATAAAAATAAGATACATTTTTACAGAATTCACGCTCCAGTTCTTATAGCAATAAACAATACACAACTATAATAATTACAATTGAACCTGACCATGGTTTTCAATTAGATACTGCTAGGGCATTTTATGTGCAAAAAAAAAAAAAACCAAAACAAAAAAAAACATAGTTCTTTTCAAAAGAAAATGTCCTCAGTGTTTCTAGAGACCTAGAGGGTTTAAGAAATCAAATCCTAATCAGTTTGCTTTTAATATTTTGATTATGAGTCCATACATCACACTGTAGATAGGCAAAATCAGGAGTTGATGCAGGCTCAAAGGAAGAAAGTCAGCGTCTGTGCCTGCCGTGTCCTGAGCGACTGCCACCATGGTGCTTGCCTTTGTGGGACCTCTCAAAGGAGCGAGATCTTTCACGCCTGTCCCTATGATGTCCCCTTTCATGCCTGTGTTTCTTGACAGCATCTGAGTGATCCCGAGACTTGCTCTGAGATCGAGAACGAGACTTTTTCCTTTTATGACCATGTCTATTTGAACTTTTTAAATCATCTCTGGTATGCTTGGCTTTAAGGTGAGGAGAACCATGATTATGATGTCGTCTTGGGCTTTCACTGTGACTGCGGGACCTGCTTCTTGATCTCGAGCTGTATGTTCCAGATCGACTCCGCCTATTGTTATAACTTAGATAATAAAAATTTGAGGTTGAGAGTCAGTTTCTACTGGGAGCAAATATTTTTGGTGGTGCTCATAGCAGGTTCAAAACAAAACCACTCTATCAGTGACAGACCAGACTAAAGATGTTTAATAAACTTCCCCACCCCTCACTACCTCTCCTTCAGCCTGTTAACATATTAAACAAATCATAAATATACCATGTCTGTATTCTAGGGAAGGGAGTAATTCGTTTTTAGTGTCCTAGCTATTTACTGAATTATCTCCCATATGCTCAAAAGAACCACGGAAGAGCCACAAGTAGCTGGCCATCTAATTATAAAGTTAACTAGGGAAAATTCTTTGGCTATAGTTGACCTGATTCTTCATTAGTAGTAAGTGGTTGGCAGGCTGTACACCTCTCCAGAAAACAAAAGCAAAACCAGAATAGAATACCATATGCTACCACAAAACAAAAAAGCCACATGCCTACAGAGCATATCTCTAAACTCATTTCGGACAATTTACCCTGTATTAAACCTAGCCTAATTTTGATAACAGTCCATGGGCAATTTTTTTCTTTTTAAACCATAACCTTAAAGACTCCAAATAAGACTGCTTTCCCCAACAAGTATTTACTTACTGTCTTCTTGGGGTATGTGATCTAGAACGTGATCGTGTTCTTGACCTTGATCGACTTGCACTTCTGCTATTTCTACTTCTCTTGCTGTCTTTTCTTACACTTAAAAAAACACACACAATTTTTTAGTTATGTACATAGTGTTAGAAATTAAATACATAAGAAGATTCCTCAGGCCATTTTTCTAAACTCAAGTGTACTCACCCATTGTAAGGGCTTTTAGAAGCCTGTTGTCTATCCTCAGGTTCTTTTTTTATTGTCTTCACATTAACAGAAATAGGTGACTTCTCTTCAGTTTTTACTTCTCTTGGTGATGCTTTTAAAAGAACATTAAGGCATGTTAACTATTAGATTTTACAGAAGGCCAAATAAGTTTCTAACTGTAACCAAGTACCATTCAATTATCAGTCCTTAGTTGTCTGTCAAGAGAGAAAATAGGAATCACTGTTTCTATGCAACTGTGAAATGCCAAAACTTTCTAATAACCACACATTCACAGTGCTTAGGTTATTAACCTTACATGGTTTAGAGGCTGGAGAAAATCCACCGAGAGTTGAAAGGGCTGGAGTTCCATCAGGATTCAATCCCTTTGCTTTTAGTTTGGCTTCTTGTAAGGCAACTTTTCTTTTCTCTACTTCTTTTTCCAGCAATTCATAGTTTGGCTGTTGGAAGAAAGTGAAATTAGTATTTCTCTTTTACACTCTTAGCACTGACAAAATGTTAACACAAATAGTGGTAAACAGAATTACCTTTTTTCTGGTATAAAGCCTAAGCGTTTCTATGCAGATTTCTTGGATCTCCTCTTCCGTAGTACCAAAAAGAAGAAACCAATGGGGACGAGTTGGCAATGGAATCTAAACCATAAAACAGATCATTGTTTTTATTAGAACTGCTAATTCCTGTGATTTATCCTATTGGACTATACAAGATTTATGTCTCTCTCTATATATATCCACCTACCTGAAGAGCTCTAGCTGCAAGGTAGATGCAAGCACATGCGATAGTCTCTGGTTGAAATCGAACAAATACATTGGTTCGAAGACTGTCATTCATATAATTCCTGAAAAATATTTCAACCATAAGCTTTGTATGTAAACAAATCAGTTCCTCTGAAGCTTACATAAAATTGGAGACTCAATCTACTTTATTCTTTTTTCTTCTCATATTTGTATTTTCAGTATTCTAGCATATAACAATTCTTAACTCAAAAAGCAGTAAGAGATAAGAATTTTAACACTAGAATCATTCTTCATGTCTCCTAAATAAGACCGAAGTCCTTTAAAATAATTCCATATTATTACTCCACATAGAACAGTTAAAAAAAAAAAAAAACAATTCTATGAAAAGCAATGCTCTGAAAGTTCTGACATCATTAGTTTCAGAAATGATAAACCACTCCAACAATACTTCAAGCCATTAATTATTGACCATCTCTCTCCTTTATCCACAATGAAAAGCAGTGTCAATCAAGTTCTTTCAAAAATTCAATACTGTGATAGGGATAAAAAGGCATTTTCAGTAAGCACGCACCAAATTAAGAAAACTAAGCTAGTTCAGAAAACCTAGGTTGGGAAGTGAAGAGCAAATATATATATAACAGCCTTGTTTATATACAAGTGTGACTAAAATATAAATAAAAGCAGTAACTACTTCAGTTAATAAATTACTGGACTTTTATAATAGTGATCCCTCCCCCACAATATTCCTAAAGTACTGAATAAATTTTACAAATTGTTCAAAACGTTAAACTAAAAGACTGTTTCTTAAAAAATTCCTTAACCCATGAAAACTGCTAAAAATCTGTTTTATAGAACATATATCAAAGTCATGCATTTTATAAAAGCAATGAGACTTTTCTAATATTACTAATAAAGAAGCATGGCAGTCGTTAAGTCCAGAACATTAAGAATTACATCACTTAAGTACTGCACATCAACAATCTTAAGACAGTAGTTGTGGCTGAACCACAAACTCCTTGTTTTAACTTTAAATAAGCACTACAAATCACACATCTATATCTCTAAAATCTAAGTTTTAGAGTTCTATGTTAAAATTAACAGCTCTTTAAAATGAAGCACTTCTTACTTCTAATACCATTGCCTCCAATAGCCCAGCAGCTATACATTCATCAAGAATGGGAATGGTGCCCATTTTAAGCTGCTGTTTCCACTGGTAGAATTCATGCTACACATACTAAAAATAGAAATCTAGTCAAACTCCTAGCAAAAATCATTTAAGTCATAATGGCTGGACAACAAATCTATCAAAAATGAACTATTCATTTTGATAGTTACAGGTATACATTAAATACATAGGCATGTTGAATAGTTACTTCTAGAAACAAATATACAAATCCTTTTGACAACCCGACAGAACTAGAAGATGCTGCCAGATGGATATGGACCACTTCAGTGAATCTCGGATGAGAGCTTGCACTGGATTGGCTGGAGAGCAGGGCAGCCAATCAGGCCATCCTGAGGTCATGGGCTGAAGTGCAGAGGGCAGAGTTCTATGACTTACCATCATGGACTACCCTTTAATTAAAGAGTAGAAAAAAGAACAAAGTTAAATTGAGTTCTCCATTAAAAGTAATTAGTCAAGCCAAGAAAACAGGAAGCAGAAATAAGCATTATTTACCTTTTGATTAAAAAACAAAAAAACAAAAAGCACCAAAACAAACTTATCTCATTATTTTGGAAAGGGAAAATGAAACTTACTTTATTTCTGCTTCTGTTTTCCTGGCTAGGAAAGAAATGTAAAAAAGCAACTTACCAGGCAGTTTGAACCAGGGTTTGATTACGTTCACATTCTAAGACTTGTAAATACATAACAATGATCTGAAGGACAAGGGAAAAAAACTTAGTTTAGCATATTAGAAGTCCTTTCAAAGTATAGAGTTCAAAGAACATAAGTAACTGAAAATGTTAGGAGCAAGTTTTAATTCATAAAAACTGCATGAATAATACAGACCAACCTAAAATGTACCTGATAGTCAATGTAGGTTTTTGTTGCTAAAGTTCATGTGGACATGAAATGTTCCAAAATTGTACAGGAAAAAAGAAGTTAAATCATCTAAGAACAGTATCTAATTTTTCATGTGACAGGAACTGATTACTTCACTTTATTTCCAAAGGTACAAACACCCTAGAGACTGTTTTAAAGTTACACAATGTGTATGGTGCATACTATGCACAACTCAGAGTGGGTATTATAGTGAGTAACGAAACATTTCTACACTGAAGCTTACCATACTAAAGTGTGATAAATTTTAAAAACTCAAAATGAGTTTACCTCAGCTCAGATCTTTCTAGACCATTATCATCATCATCCTCATTTCACAATTTTAGAGATGTGGAATCTGAGGCACAGAGTTTTCTGCCAGGGTCACACAGCTAATGGCAGAAACACATTTCTATGTGCAGATGGTCCTGCCCCCCGAGCTCTCACTATCATTGTGCTATGGCTTATGTTGAGCATATGGAAGCCCAGAGACACTGGAGAAACCCAAGAACACTCAATGATGCTGATAGTGAGCAGCCACACACTCTAAGCCATTTCACTATGCAACGGGGTAACACACCACCAGGTACTGCTGCAGACACACGTGTTTATTCACTCCATGGCTAATATGTAAAAATCTCCATTCTCTAGTATGAACACTGGGTTGCCTCTGAAGCAAAAAGAACTTATCTATGCCCACACAATAAAAAGTTAAGATCTGAACCCAAGACTTTGATTCTCATTTTACTGATCATATTTCAATGCCCCAAAAGTGCTTTTTAAAACCAATGGTTAGTGTTCAAAGATAAATTTGCAAGAAATAAAATTTTAAAAGAACAAAACCCTAATACTTACGAATATAATTTCTGTACTCTACAACTCACCTTATGGGGATGCTTGACATGAACACAAAATCCCAATTCCTTTAGCACCCTCCTCTCTGCCTTGATAACTTGATTTTTGGTGTTAATGTAGTTCTGATCAAGGATCAGGGGGCTTGGAGTCCTATAGTTTGTAAGAAATAAAATCAAAACTGTTTTGCACATCCCAAAAATTTTATTTGTGGTATCTCCATTTTCCCTTCCAACCAACTATTGGCAACAGAAACCAGCTTTTTAAACTCCTGCAAACAAGTTAAAAGCATTGATCTTGTGCTGTCCAAGTTATGCTAATTAAATATATACTTTCTAGACTCACTTCCTAGTTTACTAACAAAACCCTGAAATGAAAAAAAAATTCAGTCTAATGTTCTTAGATGTATCCTTGATTTTTTTCATCCAGATGTATTTATACTACATAACAGCCTGATTTTCACAATCTCATTAGTCTCCAAAGGCTAGAAACAAAATTAATGCGCTCTTGAATATATGTATTACAAAGACTTCATAGCTCTTGAAAATATGTATTATGAAGACTTTTCATAAGAATGATTTTACAAAATATCAACTCATGATTAGTTTAAGACCAAAACTAAAATTAGGGAAAAATAGGGTGGGTAGCTAATTCAGATTCCCCTAAATGGGGAATAAACTGATCTAAGAGTCTCTGTTAATAAACTAAAGATTCAGCTCAATTACCAAAGAAATGTTTTTAAGAATCAGATTTAACACTCAAAGTGATCAATAAAACCAGGCCAAAATTTGTTCAGAGTTATCAGGCAGCATCTATAGTACACAATGCAAAAGAGAAAGGAGGACCAACCATAATGAAGAAATAAAACAGCATGTAAGGTCTCTGGCCAGAGCAAAATTTTGACAGCTTTAAAAGTTATGAGAGAGGCAATATATCTGTGGTTCAGTGTTTTGGGGGAAAAATTATTTCAATTAAGAAACTGTTTTAAATTTAAGTCTTAAAATGAAAACTAGTTTCTTAATGAGAAGTCAGTCAGGACTTGGAATTTCTCTTCTTAAAGTGTATGAAATGGACCAACGTCCTTCGTTTGTTACATTCTTAGAGCCAACCAACAAAAAAACACTTTTATTTAGAAGCTGATTTTAACATGGGTAGAGTATGTAAATATTCTCCCCCATACTCATTTTCAGCCAAAATATTCAAGAGTTTTTGTCTAGGCAGGACACAACATTTTAAAGATAGTCCTTCTGAACACTGCCCCACTTCTCCTTTTACTATGGACACCAAATACCGAAAAATTTAATCTCATAATTTTACACTATATATCCACTTGAAAATCAGAAAAGAATCTGAAATCAGCTATATTACCCTGTAATATGTTACCAGAGTAAAAAAATCAGCAGTCATTTATTTTCCTTTCTCCTGTTTCAAACCATAAAACTGGAACGCTTAACTATTTCTAACTTTTCTATACTGTCAAGTTGGATATAAGACAAAGTTGGCAAAGCTGACAAGATGGAGAACAGCCTGTTAATGCTCAAAGTGGCCTTCACTCAATTCAGTTCTTACAGCTTTGAAAGGTGAGAAATGAAGCCACACCTTTCAGTTGGGGAGGGTACTGATTTCTAACATGAAAATATAAATGATGAACACATTTTATCAGGACAAACAGGCTACAAGTTCACTGTTCTTTGGAAAAAATCAAATTTAATTCAAATGAGGACAGGGAAGCCTGTTGAGCTACAGTTCACTGAGTCACAAAGAGTTGACTTAGCGACTGAGAAACAAATGTGTACACAAAAATGTGTTCCAAGTATCTTAAGGTTTATGATTTTTCGAATGTTATCACAGGAAATCTGGGGAAAAGTGAAATCTACTTAAAGAATAACTCTTTAACCAATGGACCAGTTATCTGATGACCCTTTCACCAGATAGTCATTAGGAGACAGAATGCCTCTGGTGTTACATACCACCTTCTTAACACTTAAGGTGCAACTCAAACAGTAAACTGCACCATTAGAATCCTTATGAAATTATTATGAAAATTGTCTCATTTTTTCCTGTTTATGTTGAACAAATTTATTGTATCTCTTACCAAACTTGCTTTAAGGGTTTATTTCAAATTCTGTTAGAAATTCATTTTCTTACAATCAACCAACTCAACATTTGAATTATGGCTATTGTCTGGTTCTTAATCAGGTTTAATCACTAGTTCTGCTTAAGTAAATTAGTTATTTTCTATCTATTCTCTATAATCTTTACTTTCACATATTTTGGTGTCAAAATCCCAATATTAAACCAATTAGGGAAACCAAACCCACTACCTACTCAATTCAACTACCTACTCAACTTCTTGCTTAGACAATAGTAACTACTTGCAATCTTCAAAGTCAACTTTGTAGATATATATAATCTGATACCTTCCCTGTTCAGAAGCAGTTTTACTTCACAATGAAAGGAGGCTCAATGAACATGTAACTTATACTACTTACAAAGATTACTTTGTATCACAATTGTATCCCCAAACAGGAGTAGTAAGAAAAGGTTCAAATTGCCTAAGCAAATTGTTTCTTTGTATTAACAAAGTATCTATTCACTTTACCTGGCAACAAGTACATCAAATTTAATTAAAGTTTGCTAGAATTTGTTCATCAATTAGGTAAACTTTCTTTCCAATAAAAGTTCGAAGAAGTTAACATTATAAAATCTTAAAAAAAAAAAAAAACCTGCTTAAAAGAAACTTTCATCTGTTCAGAAAAAAGTAATTTTCATGATTAAAAAAAAAAAAAAAACACCTAAACCTAACTCCGACTCCTCTGCTTTTGTCAGACTTTTTCAGATTAATTTATATGAAAAGAACAATTCTCAAAATTAAATCTTAGTGCAAAGTTTTGGGTTTTGATCATTTGAAGTTTATTATGGGGTCTCAGATTAGCTATCTTTCCTTTAGCATGATCTCAAAAATACAACCACAACAACAAATTTAGGAGATTCAAACATGGTTTCTCATACTCATATGGTACAAAGGACCAAGAAAATGTGGAACAAATTCTTTGAGACTATATACTTAAAGGAGATCAATAGTACAAGAAGGCAGACTGTTTTCAACATACAGAATTTAGTAATTCTTACTTCAAAGGAGCATTCTTTCTTTGGCAGTGTTTAAACAAACTGAAGGCCATCTTTTAGAGCCACCAAAATAAACTGAAGACTGGACTAAATGACATTAAGACGGTTCCAACTCTATAATCTATCATCTATATGCATGTTGAAAATACCACACCACATTCAACAAGTGGGTTGTTGTAGTCTTTGAATATTTGTCTTCTTTTAGACAAGCCTTACGATATGAAGCTAGGTGCCTTAAAACTACAGAAAACCCTTAATTTGCCAGGAATATGCTGCATCTCAAAAAGCAAAGTATAATTGGGAACTATTGAAATGAAAAAAAAAATCTTTCTGAGCTTAAAAAAACATTCTCAAACTACAAAAAAATGAAAAGGCAAAAAAAGAGAAAATCACATAATTCAGAATGGGGCTCGGGCATCAGTTCTTCATAAAAGCTCCTCCAGTAATTCTAATATAAGTCAGCACTGAAATACAGCAACTTTTTTTAAAGGCTACAAAACTAATGCTTGTTATTAGCAAGGTCACACTACAATTTAAAGCTATGCACAAACTAAAATAATACCACCAAGACAAACTGATACACTTTACTTAGCTAAAGTGATATTAATAGTACTCTTCTAATGACATTAATCAAAAAAATTACTAAGCTATCATTCTAATAACTTGGACAGCAAAGACAAACGCTTATAACAAGAAACAGGAGTTTTTCTAAATGGTTCACCAGTGGCCAACCTGTTAGTCCCCGATTCCAGTGACCTATTCTCAGAGCACTGGCTTCTCCTTGGGGATTTTCGATACTTCACTCACTGTTGCCATGACGACAGCTTCATCGCTATGTACCACTCCACATCACCCAGGCTTTGGTAAATGTAGCTGGTCGCTGTATAGTCGGTTGCAAGGGAAAAAAGAGTTGAAGTTAATAACATATACAAGCTACCTGTCTGAGTAAACTTGTAATATGCATAGAAACACTTTTACATCTTGCTTTTTTTAAAAAGGCTTCCATGCAATTAACAACTCCCTTTAAATTTCATGCTGTAATCAGACTTCTAAGATGGAGACACAATCAATTTCTGTAATAATGACCAAAAGGGGGAAAAAAAAAAAACCCGACACAACAGTCAAATCAGGTGAGATATTTTACATTCCAAGGTTTTCACAGTTAAGAGAACCTACTCTAACATCAAGGAAGAATACTCCATCTCAAAGAAAAATTTCAAAGTAGATAATAAATGATAATAGCAAAATGGTTCAAAGGATACTAACAGAAAACTATTTCCTTTAAGCAAACAGAATCCTTTGACTAAAGAATCTTTTTATTAGTGTCACTGTTTAAACACCCTTAACAGTCTACTAGATCTAAATATAAATTTTAGCTCAGACCATACTAAATTATCAATTTGAAAACTTCCCAAGTTTCAGGGATTCCTCACTAAGAAGCTAAAAGACATTTTTAAATACAATTACAAAGTTAGTCTATCCCTGAATAAGGTGAATGAAAAAAGAACAGAATAAAGAATATAAGAAAACCGAAAACCACTGTGAAAACTATCTGGGTAACAATATTTCAATCTAAGTAGACTGATCATTCCAAGGCTACTTACTTACTATTCGCTTGTCTCTAAATAGTTTCATTACCAACAATTTACAGATTCAACTAACAAGGACCACTCAAGGAAGCTTTTAATTTTGTACTAACCAATGCCCAACCCCAAAATGACTAAAATCTTTTTATAACTGACTTCCTTTCAAACTCAGTACAAGTTTATCTAATATCACAACAACTTCCTCAAAAAGTGAACAGAAGAACTAATCTACACTATGTACTAGAAGCATCTATTATTATAAGTCATCTGTAGACACAAGAAGTCATCTGTAGGCACAAGCCGCACTGTAACTAAAACTTTTTGGTACTGCCTCACTAGAACACATAAAATGTTAGCAGGCTTCCACCTATAAAACAACACTATTTTGGTTTCTATTTTCTTACTAGATCAGATAAATAGCCCCTATCTAAATGCAGCCCACTCACTGAGACTGTTATCTGACCAAAACAAAATACCTGTTTAATCCCTTTGACTCCAAACTTTATCATCCTGCAGTCCTTTCAGATCCGGTATTATGGGGGATATCGTAGTTCAATGTTGAGAAGTATTCTAACAAAAGCCAACCTCAATTGGTCAAGAATTAACTGGAACTTCCAGTGGTAAGACAGTCTACACAAAACTTCACCACAATATTAACTTGAACTGCAGCGTTTAAACTTCCAGCCTTCAGTCTTACAGAGAAGGGAGGGGAAAAATAACTTACAGAACACACTCACACTTGAGACAAACATACTCCCTTTCTTGTTTAATCTTAAAACCACAGGACTGGCTTCACAGCACTGTTAGGATTGTCCATAAACACAACTGCCTCTACAAACTTCAAATAACTGGTTAACTGTGGTTTTTCAAATTATCAGTGTGTTCCTATGTGAATTTTAACACCTAAATTAAAGTCAGTTTTCCCTTGCATCAGTTTTGAGAGGAAAGAATGTTTTGACATGATTGGTGCACAGTTCAGTAGTAGCAAGAGATGCTGCATTCAATAATGCCAATCTTACCTTTTTCCTCTTAACTGGCGGAGGTGGTGAAATACATTAATCACATCTCTTATTCTTCTAGGTGCTTCTTCAATTTTTGATGCAAGATTAATACATGCCATGGCAACAATCTGGAAAAAAAAAAGAGCCAATAAGAGCTGTTAGATTATGGCACTGCAGGAGTAAAGTTAGAAAGAAGTGCCCCTCTCAAAGTCTACAGAACTTATTCTAATGAAAAAACTTTCAGACACAACTGGGACATTTGGTGAAATAAAAATACAGTTGACATTTCTAGGACATAAATTTATGCTAGTGTGACGTTTCTTTTATTGCCTAAAACAAAGTTTAGTCGCTCAGTCCTGTTGACTCTTTGCGACCCCATGGACTGTAGCCTACCAGGCACCTCTGTCCACGGGATTTTCCAGGCAAGAGTACGGGCGTAGGGGCTGCCATTTCCTTCTCCAGAGGATCTTCCCGACCCAGGGATGGAACCCGGGCCTACGACATTGTAGGCTTTACGGTCTGAGCCACCAGGGAAGTCCTTATTCCCCTTAATTTTCAATCCGGAGCCAAACTCAAACTCATAGGTGCTCTCCATTTGATTGAAAATGCAAATTCTTGATAATAAGGCACCTGGACTCAGGCTCCATCTTCTGATTCTCAAACTCTCTCCAAGAGTCCCTACTCCCCTATGGGTGAGAGCTAGGTACAAAGGCCTAAAACTAACCACTCCCTTTCTGCAAAGGCTGGCCACTGACACTACCCCCTCCTTCCTTCCCATTTCCGGATGGAGAAATCCCCCGTCACCCGCCCCCGCCCTGCTTACCTCGAAACTGTGTTTGACGAAAGACTTGGAGTAGAAAAAACGATGAAACAACACCTGACCCGTTGCCATCGCCACCTGCAGACAAGAGAAGAGAACGGAAGCGCAGGGGTCAGGCGGGCCCGCACCAGGCGCCGCCGCCATTTTGTGCCTCCGCTCACTCCCCTCCCCCTCCCCACCGCGAACAGCTCCTGGGCCGTCCTCCCATCGCAAGCGCCCTCCCGCGCTCTGGCTGCGACCCGCGGCTGGAGAACCCCAGGGGGTGACCTCCCACGCGGCCGGGTCCTGGTAGTACCGGAAGGCATCGGAGGGGAAGGCGGGGAGGGGAGGCGCGCCTGTCGGCCCGGGGCCGGATCACTGACCTGCGGAAGCCGGAGGAGAATGCCGGCGGCCTGGATGAGCTCGCAGCCCAGGATGCGCAAGTCTGTCTCGCTGGGCAGGTCGAGCCCGTCCTGCATGGAAGGGGTGGGCGAGAGCCGCTCCTCCGGAATCAGCGAGTGATCGATGGTGAGCGAAACTTCCGAGTAGAGACGGTCGCCGATCAGGATCCCTCCCGTCGTGGTCGTCGTCGTGGTCGTCGTGCCGGAGCTTGAGCCGCCCGCGCTAGGGGCAGCAGACGAGACGGCGGTGGCAGTGGTAGCGGTCGGGTGAGGCCCGGACGCCATAGTCTCAGCGAGCTGCACGCACGCCCAACGCAGCCGGAACCCGAAGTGAGACTAACCAGCGTTCTCGGCGCGACGGATATTCCCGTGACCGCCGGGTTCTGGCCGCTTCACGCAGCGTGCGCTTCCGCCCTGACGTCACCACGCCCGGTCGGCGTGCCAACTAGTCCCTTTAGGCGTTGTCTCCGCCCGCTGAGCCTACGCCCTCGCCGGCCGCGGAGCAGAGGCCCCTGGGTGGGACCGTCGGGTGACCTGGGTGACCTCCCTGTTGGTTCCCCAGAGTGGCTGGGGACGTGGTCTACTTACTAAAACAACCTCAAACCGCCTCGCCTCGTATGTAATATTTTTAATCAAAAGAGTAATAAGGGAGCTTTACGAGATACCGTATCGCCAACTTCGAGTCCGCAAATTTACTGTAACCCCTGCACAGTTTTGATAATTTCTCTAGAACGTGCGTCTGTGTGCTCCCGTCTCTCTTCCTCTCCTAACTTTCCGCATTTGGGTGGCGCAGGTTCAGCGAGTACAAAGGGAGGCGTCGGATCGACCTTCGCCCGCATTGGCGGGTGTAAGTGGTTACTCCAGTGTCGTGTACGGACGAACTTGTAATTTAAAGTGACCCGCAAGGAATCTGGAGACGGTTGCTTTACAGTATTTTTAGAAAACAGGAATGTGAACTACTTCAGTTCCAAGGGAGAAAAGAAAGTTCCCCGAGAGCCTGTGATTCCCAGAGGTACGGAAGTAGGGCGAAGGCTTCGTATTGACTGCGAGGGCGACTGCTTTAGCGGCTTAGATTATGAAACATAGGCCTGAGCCAGTTGACAGCGCCACAGCTTTCGCTAATCTGGAAAATCCCTAGTTTCCAAAAATAGTTTTAGGGCGAGCCCTCACAGAGGTAATATGATTATGCCCAGAAGGGAGTCTATGTATTCCTGCCTGGTTATTGCAATTAGTAATATGGGAGAAATCTGTCCCCTTTATATATGTATTCTCTCTGTGATATTAGTAGTTCTCCAAATTTCCTGAAGTTTGAAGTAAAAACAGGGATGCTGATCCAAACTACTAGAAGCTAGAGCTGGAGGGAAAGGAGTATGTCCGGGTTTACTCCATTTTTTATCCCACGCTTGACCCTAGGAGACATGGTCTGGAGATAAGACGCCCCATCGCCTATTATATAGCTCAGTTTTAAGGCTTACTTGGATTAATTGTAGAAAGCGAATTGAAACTTCTCTAAATAGAGCAAAGAGAGTTTGAATACATTAAAATATTTGTCAGTGACATCACAAAAGCAAAACATATTCAAAATCCTCATTTTAAAAAAAGCATTAAATCAACCTTACACCAGTATTTCTGAACTCTGGCTGCACCTAAGGATCTTCAGAGGAGCTTTTATTTGTTTTTGGCCACATCACAGCAGCTTGTGGGGATTTTAGTTCCCTGACCAGGGATTGAATCTAGACCCTTAGCAGTGGAAAAAATAGTCCAAACCACTGAACCACTAGAGAATTATCCAGAGGAAACATACTGATGCCTGAGTCTTACTTGTAGCCATTAATATTATTGATTTGCAGTAGCCCCAGCCAGTGGTTGAATTTTGCCCATGGTGAAGGTGACTGGAATGTTCACCAGGATTGAGAAACATCGCTCAAATCAAGATACCTGACCTCTCTGCTCCTCACCTTCACCTTTGTGACTAGGCTGCTTCCAGGGAAACGTCCCTCTTCAATATTCAACAGGGATCTAAAATGCTGTAACCAACTTTGAAATCTTTAAAAACTAATTGATGGTATGGTTCTGATCATCTAGTATGCAATTGTGTCAGTATCAAGTGGGGAATGCTTCAATTATTTCAAAGTAAAAACGGGAAAAAAAAAAAAAAACCTAATTGGTAATATGCTTCATCAAAACACTGAGCTTCAGTGAAATCATCACCTGTATTTGTAATGACTTGAGAGTAATGTAAGATTTTTTAAATGTAACATTTTTCTAATATTTAGAGAATCTTCCACCATGCTTCTCCGGTAAGCTGACTTGGTGATGTCTTGATGTATTGGGTTGGCCAAAAAGTTTGTATGGAAAAACCCAAATGAACTTTTTGGCCAACCCATTATTTTAGAATACATTTTTAACCTCTAGGTCCATGGTTAATCTAAAAAAGTTCATAAGCATAGGAGTGAGGCATTCTGGGAGAAGGACGGGTGGCTTGCTCCGTTCCTGGTATCTTTTCCCAGTGGACTTCCCTGTTGCCCTCCTCCTGTGTCTGGCAGTGACTTCCAGAAGTGCATAACCACTCAAACTATTCTACAAGTTTGACGTGTTAGACGCTCAGCCATGTCAGACTCTGTAGGGATTGCAGCCTGCCAGGCTCCTCTGTCCATGGGATTCTCCAGGCAAGAATACTGGAGTGGATTGCCAGTCCCTTCTCCAAATATCTTGTATATTCTTTCTTAACGGTAGTCCTCTTAGTTGACCCTTTGTTAACCCATGTCTGAAAGGATATCAGTGATAATTAAAGTTGCATTTTAACTTATCAAGACCTGCAGGCTTCAGATGATGACTGAAGAGACAAATGGAGTTATCTGTGGCCTCCCTGAGGCTATTGAAGAAGCATATTTCTGATGCTTAAATCAGTTCTCATTCCATTAGTCTCTGCAGTCTCCCAGGGGAGTATATTTTTCATTATTTAAACTTTCAGGTTCTTTAATCCAAAAAATTTCATTAATTTCTTCAGCAATTGGCTAACCATAAGTGGACTAGCAGTTTCAAAACACAACACTAATTTAGGCTAAGAGCAAATGAAGTGTAAGTCCCCTATCAAGAAGGAAGTACACTCTTAATAAAGGGAATGGTACACTCAGAGACAAATATCAAGGTGACCAGTACATGCAAAAAGCAGTTAGAGAAGGGATAAGTCATTATGGTTCATGTCAACAGGGAGCACTTAAAACCTTAAGAAATTGTTAATCAAGTTTCTATTCACAGCAGAAATCAGAAAGAATCTTGCTGGGGTCCAGCCCCGGTGGATCCAGGGAATTCAAAGGGTGGACAGAATCGGTGAGGAAAACTTATTTATTTATTAATATAAGATTAGATTAGGAAGAAATAGTGTAGTAGGAAGATTAAGTGGAGGAAGAGGGCTGAATAGCTTGGATTACGCGGAAGACCAATAAAATTCCAGACAAGGAAGTTGCACCATTTACGTTGGGCCACTGGCGCTCGCTTGAGTATCTAAGGGTGCCTCGCCTTAGGCTCCCTTTCGTGTGGGTCTTAACAGCCAGGGCAAGTAAGTAGACTTGGCGAGCCTCCGCACCCCAGGTGGAAATTCAGCCTGAGATTAGAGTAAAGAACAGAGGGAGGGAAAAGGAGAGAGAGAGAGAGAGACACGGGGGAGCCAGATTCCCAAGAAACTGGGCCGAGAGACTAGTCCGAGAAACTGGTCCAATCCTTTATTGTTCAGAAGGCCTTTAATACTTTTGATAAAACATGGAGATCAATGGGTAACACAAAGTTATGCAGCGTTAACAGTCCAAACTCTTATCAAAACCAGGCTTTTCTCTGCATACCTAGTTGTATACACAAGTCTTAGGTAATTTACATCATCTTCCAGCCAAAAGGGCCAAATAACATTTTACAGCCTTTTTTCTGATAAGGGTTTGTCAACCAGAGGACTTATTTGTGTTGATCTTCCCAAAATCTGGTGCCACTCTCAGAAAGCACTAAATAAAGTTACATTCTTACATAGCAAGGATACAAGAGGAGTGCAGTGATATATAACAAAGAGAAAAGTAATTAACTCAAAAGTCTAATGTTGCTAACATCAAAACTACTATGTATCTTTTTCTACATCCTGCTTACATTGAGTAACATCCTTCCAGGTGCCTAAAAGATAAAGAATATGGAGGCCTGGCAGCAGTCGTTTGAGTCAACAGTGAAAACCCTCTACCAATATAATTTTTAACTCTTAGAAAAGGCTCTGTATCTTTAAGATGCTTTTAAGCTTTGTGCCTCTTGCGGTTGGGGGGCTGTAAGCAATTCACAAGCTGTAAGCGGTCTGGGGAACCTGGTAGGCAAGCTAGAGTGCTATCAGAGGGGGTTAACTGACGCATCCCTTTCAAATGCAGAAGACTAAAGCCCTGAGTTGACTTTTTCTAGAGAATATTAGAAAAGTGGAAAAGCAGGCAGATTCTTATTTTTTGGGGGGGGGGGGGGGTGGATGCTCAGGAAATTCCAGGGGGAAAACCTGAGGTCTGATTAGCCTTGCCATCAGAGCTCTTGCCGCATGACCTTGTCACAGGTGGAATTCCTCACGCTGGCTCCTGGCAGAATCTGACTTCACACAGGAACGATTCATGTAGTTACATGTCTATTTTTCATTTAGTCCTGTGGCAGTTATATGACAACACATTCTGATCAGGTTCCTCTCATCATTCAGTTCAGTTCAGTTCAGTCGCTCAGTCGTGTCCAACTCTTTGCGACCCCATGAATTGCAGCATGCCAGGCCTCCCTGTCCATCACCATCTCCCGGAGTTCACTCAGACTGACGACCATCGAGTCTGTGATGCCATCCAACCATCTCATCCTCGGTCGTCCCCTTCTCCTCCTGCCCCCAATCCCTCCCAGCATCAGAGTCTTTTCCAATGAGTCAACTCTTCACATGAGGTGGCCAAAGTACTGGAGCTTCAGCTTTAGCATCATTCCTTCCAAAGAAATCCGAGGGTTGATTTCCTTCAGAATGGACTGGTTGGATCTCCTTGCAGTCCAAGGGACTCTCAAGAGCCTTCTCCAACACCACAGTGCAAAAGCATCAATTCTTTGGTGCTCAGCCTTCTTCACAGTCCAACTCTCACAACCATACATGACCACAGGAAAAACCATAGCCTTGACTAGATGCACCTTAGTTGGCAAAGTAATGTCTCTGCTTTTGAATATACTATCTAGGTTGGTCATAACTTTTCTTCCAAGGAGTAAGCGTCTTTTAATTTCATGGCTGCAATCACCATCTGCAGTGATTTTGGAGCCCCAAAATATAAAGTCTGATACTGTTTCTACTGTTTCCCCATCTATTTCCCATGAAGTGATGGGACCAGATGCCATGATCTTCGTTTTCTGAATGTTGAGCTTTAAGCCAACTTTTTCACTCTCCTCTTTCACTTTCATCAAGAGGCTTTTAGCTCCTCTTCACTTTCTGCCATAAGGGTGGTGTCATCTGCATATCTGAGGTTATTGATATTTCTCCTGGCAATCTTGATTCCAGCTTGTGCTTCTTCCAGCCCAGCGTTTCTCATGATGTACTCTGCACAGAAGTTAAATAAGCAGGGTGACAATATACAGCCTTGACACACTCCTTTTCCTATTTGGAACCAGTCTGTTGTTCCATGTCCCATTCTAACTGTTGCTTCATGACCTGCATACAGATTTCTCAAGAGGCAGGTTAGGTGGTCTGGTATTCCCATCTCTTTCAGAATTTTCCATAGTTTATTGTGATCTACACAGTCAAAGGCTTTGGCATAGTCAATAAAGGAGAAATAGATGTTTTTCTGGAACTCTCTTGCTTTTCCATAATCCAGCGGATGTTGGCAATTTGATCTCTAGAAAGAGTCATTCTGGGGAATTCCCTGGTGGTCCAGTGGTTGGGACTGAAAATGATTTATATGTAATTAACACTTAGGCATGTACTGCTTGGTAAATCTTGTAACACTGGCTTGATCATCCCACTGCTGGCTCTGTGGAGAATTAGTTCTGACACTTAAACAACCACCCATTTTCTCATAAAGTGATCCAACTGGACCCCTTGCAGGTCTAAAATTCTTTGACTCTGGTTATTCAGACATCTTGAACTGCAGACTGTCCTTTGGTTATTTCTTCTTTATTGTATTTTAGTCACTAAGTCTTGTTGTTCCTTCCTTGAATCTGCCTGTCTTTCTATATATCTGCTGTTCTCTCATGCCTGGACCACCATAGTAGCTTTCTAAATGGTCTTCCTGCCTCCAGTCTCTCCCATCCTTAATGCATCCTGCTGCTAAGTCACTTCGGTCGTGTCTGACTCTGTGTGACCCCACAGACGGCAGCCCACCAGGCTCTCCCGTCCCTGGGATTCTCCAGGCAAGAACACTGGAGTGGGTTGCCATTTCCTTCTCCAATGCATGAAAGTGAAAAGTGAAAGGGAAGTCGCTCAGTCATGTCCAACTCTTTGAGACCCCATGGACTGCAGCCCACCAGGCTCCTCCATCCATGGGATTTTCCAGGCAAGAGTACTGGAGTGGGGTGCCATCGCCTTCTCCGGACATCTCTAAATTGCTCTTGAATATCAGCTTACTTCCTCTTCCTCAAAAAAAAAAAAAAATGTTGGAGATAACAGAAATCAATACTTTTTGGCAATTGAGGCTTTCCACAATCTAAACTTGCCCTGTTACTCATTTCCTCATCGCATTACCACCTTACCTTATTCCCCTGTTTCAACCTGAACCAAGATCAGCTGGATCTGTCTCCTCACCAATATGTTGCTTACCTTCCTGACTTCACATTTAACCCTGCTTCCATTTCTCGTGTCTACAATATTCTAACTCCTCCTTTATGTTAAACAATTTTTTTTTTTTTTTAGATAGCGATGAAATTCCCTACCTTTTGCCAGGGGCCTCCTCCACCTGATCTACCTTTTATTAATTTTCTCCTTCTTTGGACTCCCTCCTAGTATACATTCTGACACATGATTCCATACTATCATGCAGTTACCTGATTACTTCATGGGTGAGTTTATTAACTCCTTAAAAATAGGACCATTTTTGCATTTATTGACATTCTCCACAGAAACCTATAAGACACTGTGTATATGGTAGATACTTACTCAGAGCTTGCAGGCTGATCTGCGTGCTTTTCTCCCAGGGCCTTCCATAGGCTGCCTGGTCCTGCCTTCTTCCCATCTAGAGGTCAGTCTATCCTCTAGTGTCTGTTCTACCACCACAGCCCTCTCTCCCTAGTAGAAGCTACAGGTCCCAACTTATCCTGTTATTTTTGCAACACTTGGTAGATCAGTCACGTTTCCACTTCTGCTCTATTCTATGTCCTCACAGGGTGCTTAATAGGCCACAACCTCTGTTCTTCATAGGCCTGGGCTGGGGACCAGGAGGCTTGTTGAAACTGCTACACCCAGAGAATTGCAATAAAGGGACAGGAATTCAAAGAAATTATACAGTGATGTTGTTTGGTGACTGTGTGGACAGAGGCTCTGAGACAGTATTTGGAGGTGTGTCCAGAAACTGGGAATATGTGATTGAGAGTTAAAAGGCCAGTGCCAATTTGATAAACTGTAAAGCTAATGAAACCACAGGTTTGCTTTTGAAGTTAGTATCTAGTCTCATCTCTTTTATTCAAAGAAGGAAACTAAGGTCCAAAGATGAGGCTGTAAATAGCTACTCAGTAAATATCTACTGATTGCAAATAATCCAATCAAGCCAGTTTCTGGATGGATTTATTCATAATATTTAATGTCAGAAACTGCTCAGCCAGTCTTAAAAAGCGTATTGGCATGATTTCCAAACAGACCACATCAAGAAAGTGTGACCCCATCAACCCCTGGATTTTGACCCACTGAAACTGATTTAGGACTTCTAACTTGAAAAACTGTAAAATAATATAAATTTTTGTTGCTTTAAGCCACTAAATCTGTTGTAATTTTAAATAGCAGTTATAGAAAGCTAATGCATTGAGATCTGCCATTTCCTGGTATTCTTTAAGAAGTGCTTCTCAAACTTTAAGATGTATACAGATTACCTGGGTGGAGCCTAAAAGCCCTATTTCTTAAAAAAGCCTCCCAAGTGATGCTGATACTGCCAGTCTAAGAGCTATTCTGAGCAGTAAGGCTTTAAAACACATTGGGTAATTTTACATCTTTTGCTAATTTCAGTACGGAGGAAGTAGAACCCAACAGCAGAAAGTACTGAAGATTCTAGAGTTAAATTACTAAGGAAAAAGAAATTCCTGTCACTCAATATCTATGCAACTTGAGGCAAATTACTGAATTTGCTTAAATTAGTTAAACAATAAGCTGTTTTCTCACCACTAATTGCTTCCCAGGTAGCTCAAGTGATAAAGAATCTTCCTGCCAATGCAGGAGCTAAGGGAGACACGAGTTCAAGCCCTGGGTCTGGCAGATCCCCTGGAGAAGGAAATGGCAACCCATTCCAGTATTCTTGCTCAGAAAATCCCATGGACAGAGGAGCCTGGTGGGCTACAGTCCATGGGGTTGCACAGAGTCGGACACGACTGAAGCGACTTAGCACATGGAGCTGCCAAGTCAATTCAGTCGTGTCTGACTCTGTACGACCCCATAGACAGCAGCCCACCAGGCTCCCCCGTCCCTGGGATTCTCCAGGCAAGAACACTGGAGTGGGTTGCCATTTCTCTCCAATGCATGAAAGTGAAAAGTGAAAGGGAAGTCGCTCAGTCTTAGCAACCCCATGGACTGCAACCTACCAGGCTCCTCCGTCTGTGGGATTTTCCAGGCAAGAGTACTGGAGTGGGGTGCCATTACCTTCTCTGACATGTGCATTAACCACATAGAAATGAATTACCAGTAAAATGAAATTAAAATGCAAGGCTGAATTGTTTATTATTAGATTTAGCACACACACAGACACAGTTCTGTCAAATTGCCTTAACAAGTTTTAGACACTTGCTCTCAGTTTCTGTACTGATTGATGACTGTAACAAACAGTTCAGATTGGTGCCTGCCCATGGGCCACTCTTTGAGTGATATTACTCTTTAAATTTTTTGATAGTGAATAGATATTACTTATATAATTGCAATTAATTGTTTTGAAAACAAATCCAATTCAGTCTAATAATAAACATAGGGACAAAGGACAGAAATGGTTCTGAGAGAAGAGTAATCTTATGAACAAAGAAGGTGGTAACAAGAAGGTGATGAGAGATCTAGGTTTTAAAAGTCAGATAGGTATTTGTCTGAAGGGTGAGTGTGGAAGAGCATTTTAGGCAGAGGGAGACAGGTCCAGGACAGAGACATATGAGACTACTGAGAGTGAACAGTGGCCATCTGTGTTTCAGCCTGACTGGCACTGTCTCCCTTCTTTCCTTTTCCCTAGGGACCCACTCAGAGGAGGCAATGGTACCCCACTCCAGTACTCTTGCCTGGAAAATCCCATAGACAGAGGGGCCTGGTAGGCTGCAGTCCATGGGGTCTCAGACACGACTGAGCGACTTCCCTTTCACTTTTCACTTTCATGCACTGGAGAAAGAAATGGCAACCCACTCCAGTGTTCTTGCCTGGAGAATCCCGTCTATGGGGTCACACTGAGTCGGACATGACTGAAGCGACTTAGCAGCAGCAGCAGGGACCCACAGCTTCTCCATTCTCAGCACAGGTGTTTAGGATGGGTCTGACCTCTTCCCCAGCACCTCCCACCCCAACCCCTACTTCCTCCTCGTGATTGGTTCAGGACAAAAGCCAGTCAGGACTCTGTAATCCTGGCCAGGGGAAGAGAGAAAGGTGCTTGTTCCTGCTAAGATTGCTGACAGGAGGATGTAAGCCTGGCACTACAGAAGGGAACCAGTGATTGGACTGCCTCAAAAAAATCAAGAGCTATAAATCAGAATAACATGAAGAACATTTATTTCCTTAAACCTTTCCAGTAGTTTCATTGTTACTGTTTCCCTCTAACTGGGCCTAGGCAATTAAAAATACAAAGGGCCCAGCAAATCCCTAAAAATGACGTTTAAAAAATTATTCCATTTTCCTCTTAAGGTTGACAGCTACAATTTTGAACAATTTAGTAGCTGACTTCATTTAGCAGTGTTTTCTATTTCCAATAAGCATTCAGCATGCTTTCTTTTAGGAATAATAAGAAACTTTTAGGAATAATAAGAAATAAGAAATAGTAAGAAATCAGCTTTTCTGAAGCACCCTACATATTTGTCTTCTTAGTGGGAATAGGAAGTAACTTCTGGGAATCTGAGGACCACATTAGACATTTAGAACATTGTAAAATAAAAATAAGTGAGCCTCATATTGTTCCCTTCCTTGTCACAACTTTAAGAAAAATTCCCTGTGATTTTTGTCTTTTATGGTATTTTTTCATGACTCCAGGTCAACTGTTTCACAGCATGTTCCTTAATTTGAAGTTGTCAGTGCTTTATTATTAGATTCATATTTTCCTAAGAATAATCCATAGATGATGCTGAATCTTTTTCTAAGCTTCATAGCAAAGGGCATGTGATGTTCAAATCTTGGTTAATTTTGATTTAGCTAAGGTGCAGTCCACAAGATATATTCTCTGTAAAGGTACCCCTGCTGCTGCTGCTGCTAAGTCGTGTCATTCGTGTCTGACTCTGTGCGACCCCATGGACAGCAGCCCATCAGGCTCCCCAGTCCCTGGGATTCTCCAGGCAAGAACACTGGAGTGGGTTGCCATTTCCTTCTCCAATGCATGAAAGTGAAGAGTGAAAGTGAAGTCACTCAGTCATGTCTGATTTAATAACAGTTCTTACATATATAGTTTCAAGAAAGAAAAATGCCTCAATGTGAAACTTTGTAGATTTGGAAACAGTTATTTCAACACATCTCTAGTGAGTACCCACTGAACTATGTTATGCTAAGTGCTCAGATCAAAGAGTGGAAGACAGACCAGCCATCAGGAGAATTCAAGAGAGTGACAAGAACCACACTAAATGTGAGGAAACGGGAATCCAGAGAAACGAAAGATTTCAGGTAAAGAATTTATATTGAGTGGCAGGGTTAGGTTAGAATTCTGGCTCTTCTGATGACCAATCCAGTGTTCTTTCCAAGACAACATTCAAAGATTTTATCATAATACTGCTTTTCCCTGGTTCAATGTAACACTGGTTGTTACAGTGAAAATAAATAACACTTGACTATGTAACTAAAACTGGCTGCTGCAGTCCATGGGGTCCCAAAGAGTCAGACAGGACTGAGCAACTGGACTGAATTGAACTGAACTGAAAACAAGCTTTCTCCAAGCCCACCGTAGGATGCTTTGAAAGTGAAGGTGAAGTCGCTCAGTCGTGTCCGACTCTTAGTGACCCCATGGACTGTAGCCTACCAGGCTCCTCCATCCATGGGATTCTCCAAGCAAGAGTTCTGGAGTGGGGTGCCATTGCCTTCTCCAGGGGATCTTCCCGACCCAGGGATCGAACCCGGGTCTCCTGCATTCCAGGCAGACGCTTTAACCTCTGAGCCACCAGGGAAGGATTGATTTAACACTTACGTTGTGACATTAAACTAACTGGAGGCCTAGTTTTGTCTTAGGAAAATGTTTCCTCGTAGTGACAGCGTCACACGCACACAGAACCGGATATTGCTCATCTGCCACACCTTGAAACTACCACAGATTTTTCTATTCACAAATCAGGAAACAATTGAGAGGTTATCTAAAAGCATCCCCACATCTTGAAAGCAACTACTTACAGTTGACTCATAATTGCTTTATAGTGTATTGTTTTCATACAAATCACCAGTATCTCAATAGCAATCCAGGTAGTGCTTAAGATAGGAAGTATGAATCAGTGGGAGATGGCTGCTGAGTTACCAACTGTTTTGCCTGTAGGTTTAACAATATCTAGTGTATACCTAATTTTCAGAATAGAAAAATAAGAGAAATAGACTTGTTGTTCAGTTGCTCAGTCATGTCCCTGGTGGACTCTTTGCGACCCCATGGACTGCAGCACGCCGGGCTTCCCTACCCTTCATACATTTAACCACTAGTTTATATTCATTCAATCCCAACTTAAAAAGGATCTAGAGGTGGGCTGTTTAGGTATTGTTCTGATGTGATTCCGTTGAGGCTGCTTTGGATCTGTAGACTGGGAAATCCCAACCGGGTCTCTCTTCCCTGGGAGAAACAGGTGGCTGTAGGGAAGACCCAAGTAGTAAAAGCTCCATTGTATCCCCTCATAGTTACAGGAACTATTTTAAAACGTGAGGCCAAGAATCACTTCTCTGTTTGTCCTTCTCAATAAGAAACCTCATAACGTTCTGCCTGCTTCGGGGAAGTGAATTTAATTACACAGACAATCATTACAGCATTTACAATTTTTACAGAAGGACTCTGGCGGCAACTCCCTCCTCCAGCCGCTAAAGGGCCATTTCCGATCTAGAGCCGGGTTTCTCCGAGGGCTCTTCCGTGGCGGAACTGAACGAAGGGGGTGGTCAGCTGGAAAGAACTTCAACCAACCAGCCGTCAGTCTGGTGCCCACAATCCGTGAAACAAGCGCCCAGAGTATACTCCCCCAACCCCGCCCCAGGTCCCGCAGTGCCAGCGAAGCCTGATCCCGCTCGGCCTGGGGTCAAGGAACACGTGCAAGACCTGGTTGGGCTGCCTCGGACTCCGGGGGCAGAAAGATTTCACAACGGTCGAGAGGGAGGAGCGCCCCAACCTCGTCACTTCTAGCAAGGCCCAAGCTAGCCAGGGTCGCGAGGGGAAGCGGGAAGAGACGCCTAGAAGCCGGAAAGACGGAAGGCTTCGGCCACGCCCGGCGCACGCGCGGCACGCTCCGCCCTTGCGTGGCTGTGGTCGAGCGGCTTCCTCCGCCGCCTGCCGGATCTAGCTCGCCGGTCTTTTCCGTCTGCCCGCCTTCCGCCCCTGCGCAGTCGCGTCGTCGCCCGCCACTCCCTTCGCCCCTCCCTCCGCCCTCCGCAGCGCCGGCCTCTTGTGACGTCAGCGGCACACCCCGCCTTCTTAGTCCTAATCTGATGCCAAGTCCCGGGCAGGGCGGGCCGGGTGTGGAGGTCGCCTGCTTCTCTTCTGGCCTGACCCTCTCTTGGAAAGGAAACCTCTTTTGTAATTTCCTAAAACTTCGAATTAAGCCTGTAAACTGTGTTCGTTTCCTAATAAGGGTGAAAACGGGCCCCCACCCCAGTTGATATTCCAAGCTGGAAGTTCTATTAAAACTGCAAAATGTGTTGTAATTTAGGTTTATTTGAAGACTTGTTTGTCGTTTTAATGTGTTCCCTTAATGTGTAAGTCGGAGAGTGACATTCATAAAAAGACAACTTTGCATATGGAAGCTGGGATAAGCGGTACCTAGTCTGGCTTGATCGGATTAATATGATTTTAATTTAGTTTCCATTTGAATTATCCGGGTGGCATCTTGAAAAGATGGGTATAAAAAGCTGTTAAAGAACTTAACGCTGTGGTTATTCGTTTTGTAAGCAACTTAAGCCAACGCGAGGTGTACCAGAAATAAAATGAGAATTTAAATTTATAAGGGGCAAAAGTTTCATCTCCTTTTTACAGGCAATGAAAGAGACTCAAAGTTTTATATGCTTTGCCCGAGATTCTGTAATTTCTATGATTTGCCTGGAATTCAGGCCACTGCTTTCACCATGCCAATACTCTGGCCAGCGTGACTAAGGCTGTCTTTGGAACCCTCTGAGCCTGAGCTATTATAGCCTCTTTTCTTGTCTTCCTGCTTCACTTGTCTTTTTCCACTTTCCGTGATTTTGGTTTTCCTTCTGAGTTCTCTTGTCTCCCTCCCACTCCCCTTTTGCTTTCACGATTTCTTTAACTGCCTTTGTTTATTTTTTGATTGTTAAACCAGCCTTTCCTTCCTGCTTTAAATGCTTCTACCTTAAATGACCAAAAAAGGAAATAGAATTTTTCTTCAGGGTTTTTTTTTTGGGGGGGGGGGAGATGGTTAGATATGTAGTATGTATATAGTTAGATGTAAAATCTCCTGTTCTCAAAGCTGCCTCCTACTTCTTCCCATAGATGTCCAGAGAAAGTAGCTGTGGTATGAGAAAGAGAATAATTAAGGAAAGAGCGAGAGATAGGAGAATGGAGGGACTGTGTGGTGAGCTGTTTAGAATCAGAAACAAGAAAAAATAATCATGCTGTAAATGACACAAAACTCAACCTGAGATAACAACATAGCTGTATAAATCCTATACAACTGAAGAAACACATCGCTTTCAATCCATCCATGCCTATGCCTCTGAGATGTATTTCCTCAGACGAGTTGTGTCTTTGCCAGAATAAACCTGTAGCTTTAGCTGCCCCAGGAGAAATAATCACAGGGCTTCTGCCCGTGAAATAATATACAGTGATTCCAGACTACATGTCCCCCTATAGGCTTCTCAACATGTTGGCCCCTGTGCCCAGTTCTGCGGGCGTGTGTGTTATCCTTGTTCTACACTTGGGGAACCTAAAGCCCAGAGAATCCCTCGCCTAATGTTACAGAAGGCAGAGCCTCTGCTGTTTCCAATTCCGTAGTCTCTGAGTGAGCATGTCTAGTAGTAAGGAATTAATATCTAATTGAAGATGATTAATAGAATTCGTTAGGATATAGTGTTGCCAATTGACCGAATCATGCTCTCATTACAGATTTCTCTGGTGTCTGTCTTATTCTCTTTGGTTAACAATAACTTGCAGAAATTGGTAGGAAACATATTTTGCATTTTCCTAAAACAATTGGGGTTGCTCCTGAAGTTTGGTTTATGTTTTAGTTCCCTATATGAAAGAAAATGCACACCTCTGTATTCCATGATTTAAAAATAACTGGAATCTTGAGGGCATTATGCCAAGTGAAATAGAGACAAATATAGTGTGATCTCACATGTGGAATGTTACAAAAGATTCAGAAACAGACAGTAGAATAGTGGTAACCAGGGGTTGGGGGGTAGAGGAAATGAGATATTAGCCATAGGGTACAAACTACAGTGATGTGAGGAATAAATTCTGGGAATGTAATGTACAGAATGGTGACTACAGTTGACAGTACTGTATTGTATACTTGAAAGTTGCCTAGAGAGTAATCTTTTTATTCCTCTGGCTTTACTGAGACATAATTGACAACACTGTATGAGGTTAAGGTGTACAATGTGCTAATTTGATACATTCATTTATTTCAAAATTATTACCACCATAGTTACCTAACACCTCTATCCTGTTACATAATTATCATTTCTCTTTTGTGGTGAGAATATTTAAGAACTACTCTCTTAGCAACATTCAAATATAATATAGTACTGGGACTTCCTTGGTGGTGCAGTGGTTGAGAATCCACCTGCCAATGCAGGGGACACCAGTTTGACCCCCTGTCCAGGAAGACTCCATATCAGTTCAGTACAGTTCAGTCGCTCAGTCGTGTCTGACTCTTTACGACCCCATGAATCGCAGCACGCCAGGCCTCCCTGTCTATCACCAACTCCCAGAGATCACTCAGACTCACGTCCATCGAGTCAGTGATGCCAAGAGATCTCTAGTCTTTCCTATTCTGTTCTTTTCCTCTATTTCTTCGATTGATCGCTGAAGAAGGCTTTCTTATCTCTTCTTGCTATTCTTTGGAACTCTGCATTCAGATGCTTATATCTTTCCTTTTCCCTTTGTTTTTTGCCTCTCTTCTTTTCACAGCTATTTGTAAGACCTCCCCAGACAGCCATTTTGCTTTTTTGCATTTCTTTTCCATGGGGATGGTCTTGATCCCTGTCTCCTGTACAATGTCACGGACCTCATTCCATAGTTCATCAGGCACTCTATCTATCAGATCTAGGCCCTTAAATCTATTTCTAACTTCCACTATATAATCATAAGGGATTTGATTTAGGTCATACCTGAATGATCTAGCAGTTTTCCCTACTTTCTTCAGTTTAAGTCTGAATTTGGTTAAGAAGGTCATGATCTGAGCCACAGTCAGCTCCTGGTCTAGTTTTTGTTGACTATATAGAGCTTCTCCATCTTTGGCTGCAAAGAATGTAATCAATCTGATTTTGGTGTTGACCATCTGGTGATGTCCATGTGTAGAGTCTTCTCTTGTGTTGTTGGAAGAGGGTGTTTGCTATGACCAGTGCGTTTTTTTGGCAAAACTCTATTAGTCTTTGCCCTGCTTCATTCCGCATTCCAAGGCCAAATTTGCCTGTTACTCCAGGTGTTTCTTGACTTCCTACCTTTGCATTCCAGACCCCTATAATGAAAAGGACATCTTTTTGGGGTGTTAGTTCTAAAAGGTCTTGTAGGTCTTCATAGAACTGTTCAACTTCAGCTTCTTCAGCATTACTGGTTGGGGCATAGACTTGGATTATCATGATATTGAATGATTTGCGTTGGAAACGAACAGAGATCATTCTGTCATTTTTGAGATTGCATCCAAGTACTGCATTTTGGACACTTTTGTTGACCATGATGGCTACTCCATTTCTTCTGAGGGATTCCTGCCCTCAGTAGTACATATAATGGTCATCTGAGTTAAATTCACCCATTCCAGTCCATTTTAGTTCGCTGATTTTTAGAATGTCAACGTTCACTCTTGCCATCTCTTGTTTGACCACTTCCAATTTGCCTTGATTCATGGACCTGACATTCCAAGTTCTTCTGCAATATTGCTCTTTACAGCATCAGATCTTGCTTCTATCACCAGTCACATCCACAACTGGGTATTGCTTTTGCTTTGGCTCCATCCCTTCATTCTCTCTGGAGTTATTTCTCCACTGATCTCCAGTAGCATATTGGGCACCTACTGACCTGGGGAGTTCCTCTTTCAGTATCCTACTATTTTGCCTTTTCATACTGTTCATGGGATTCTCAAGGCAAGAATACTGAAGTGGTTTGCCATTCCCTTCCCCAGTGGACCACATTCTGTCAGACCTCTCCACCATGACTGGCCTGTCTTGGGTGGCCCCGTGGGCATGGCTTAGTTTCATTGAGTTAGACAAAGCTGTGGTCCTAGTGTGATTAGATTGACTAGTTTTCTGTGAGTATGGTTTCAGTGTGTCTGCCCTCTGATGCCCTCTTGCGACACCTACCATCTTACTTGGGTTTCTCTTACCTTGGGCGTGGGGTGTCTCTTCATGGCTGCTCCAGCAAAGCACAGCCACTGCTCCTTACCTTGGATGAGGGGTATCTCCTCACCGCCGCCCTTCCTGACCTTCAACGTGGGATAGATCCTCTAGGCCCTCCTGCGCCTGTGCAGCCACCGCTCCTTGGATGTGGGGTGGCTCCTCCGGGCCTCCACCCCTGGCCTCAGATACGGGGTAGCTCCTCTCGGCCGTTCCTGCGCTGTCGCAGCCTGGCACTCTCGGCCGCTGCCCATGACCTCGGACGTTGGGTAACTCCTCTTGGCCACTGCCCTTCAGGCATGGGATTCTCCTGGCTTCTGCCCCTGACCTTAGACGTGGGGTAGCTCCTCTCCTGCGCTTAGTGTGTGGGTCACAGCCACCTGCGCTTAGTGCTGCGACCGTTGCACTAAGCGCAGGTGGCTGCGACCAGCGCACTAAGACTCCACATATTGCACTGCAACTAAGCCTGTGAGCTGCAGCTACTGAGCTCACACTCTGGAGCCCAAGAGCCACAGATGCCAACTCACATGCTGCAACCACTGAAGCCCATGCGACTAGAACATGCGCTTCGCAACAAGAGAAGCAAACACGAGAAGGCCGTGCACTGCAAGGAACTGTACCCCAGGTCACGCAACTTGAGAAAGTCGGTGCAGCAATGAAGACCCAGCACAGCCTTAAATAAGCACATATAATACAGTATTATTAGTTATAATCACCATGCTGTCTATTCGATCCTCAGAACTTGTTAATCTTATAACTGGAAGTTTGTCCAATACTTTGACCAATACTTTCTCGTCTCCTCCATTCCCTAGATCCTGGTGACTCCACTGTATGACTTTGGGTTTTTTTGTTCCACATATGAGTGATAATACAATATTTGTTTTCCCCTGACTTATTTCACTTAGCACAATGCCCTCAAGTTTCATCTAAATTGTCTCAAACAGCAGAATTTCCTTCTTTTTCTCATGCATGAATAGTATCCATTATATGTACACCACACCGTCTTTATCCATTCATCAATTTATGGATCTTAGGTTTGCTACTGTGAATACCACAGCACTGAACAAGGGAGTGTGGACATCGTCATGCGATCCTGATTTCGGTTCCTTTGGATATAGATTTAGTAGTGGGGTTGTCAGATCATGGGTAGTGCTAGTTTTAAGTTTTTGAGGAACCTCCATACTGTTTTCCATAGTGGCTGCACCACTTCACATTCCTAACAGTGCAAAAGGATTCCCTTTCCTTCACACCCTTTGATAACACTTCTTATCTCTTATCTTTGTGAAAGGCTTCTCTCATAGCTCAGCAGGTAAAGAATCTGCCTGCAACACAGGAGATCCTGGGTTTGATCTCCAGGTCAGGAAGATTCCCTGGAGAAGGAAATGGCCACCAACTCCAGTATTATTGCCTGGAGAATCCCATGGACAGAGGAGCCTAGTGGGCTACAGTCGGTGGTGCCACGAGAGTCAGACACAACTTAGTGACTGAATCACCTAAACCACCACCATTTAAACAGGAATGAGGTGATGTCTTGTGGTTTTGATTTGCATTTCCCTGGTGATTAGTGGTGTGGAGCATGTTTTTTATGTGCCTGGTGACCATTTGTGTGTTGTCTTTGGAAAACTATTCAATTCTACTGCCTACTTTTTAGAAGGGTTTTTTGTTGTTTTTGCTAAGTTTATGAGTTCTTTCTATATTTTGGAAATAAACCCCTTATCAGATATATGATTTGCAAATATTTTCTTCCATCCTGTAGGCTGCTTTCTCATTGTGTTGGTTGCTTTTTTGCTGTGAAAGCTTTTTAATCTGATAAAGCCCCACCAATTGGTTTTTGTTTTTCTGGCTTGTACCTTTGGTGTTAGGTCTGGGAAACTGCTGCCAAGACCAGTGTCAAGGAGTTTTTCAGCTGTGTTTTCTTCTAGGAGTTTTATGGTTTCAGGTCTTATGTTTATGTCTTTAATCCACGTTGAGTTCATTTTTTTGAGTGGTGTAAGAGAAGGGTCAAATTGCATTTTCCTGCATGTACTTATCCAGTTTTCTCAGTAAGAGAATGGATCTTAAATGTTCTCAGTGTAACAACAAATGGTAACTATGTGAGGTGAAGGATGTGCTAACTGCTCTTCTTATGGTAAACATTTAGCCATATAGCCATGTATCAAATCATCACAGTGTGTACCTTAAACTTACATAATATTATATGCCAATTATATCTCAATAAAGCTAGAGGAAAAATATAAATAATTATTCATTTTAGTGACATTTGGTAACTGCATAGTGCAATCAGAAAAAATGATGAATTCTATTATTCTCATATCTGTATAATACCATATGTCTACTGTGAAGTCTACACTTTACAGAAACACAGTTCTACATTCGCCCTCCCCATCCCCCACCCCAATTCTACATTCCAAGGGGGTGATTCTTTAACTTGTATATCTTATCATAAAGTAGAACTGGATCCCAGGATGATAGCAACACAAAGCTTGCTTATTCTAACTAGCATGTTACATATTTATAGAACTTTATTATTATCCTTACCATATATTGTGTTTTAAGGATGAAATAAAAAAGCAGGAGCATTGTTGGCAGTTAATATTGTGTGTGTGTGTGTGACTTTAAAATATAAACAAGGGACTTCCCTGGTGGTCCAGTGGCTAAGATCCCAAGCTCCCAATGCAGGGGGCCTGGGTTCCATCCTTGGTCAGGGGACTACATCCCACATGGTGCAACTAAAAAATAAAAAATCTCCCTCATGCCACAACTAAAGCTGCCTCATGAAGCAATGAAGATCCAAGATCCCGCCACACCTCAGACACAGAGCAGCTAAATAAATAGATAAGTATAAAAGACTTGTTATAAATAAATAAAATACAAACAAAAGCAATGACCATATTAGTTTTTAAGATGTCAGCAATGGTATTGACATTTTTACTGCTAGAACTGTGAAACATATAGACAGGAGACAACATCCTTACCTGAGAAGTTACGCTAATTGACTCTCTTATTGGGAAGGCTGAGGCAGTGTACTCATATTTGCATTCATGGGTTGGAATTTGAGATGGAGGCTCAAACAGCAAGGTTTACTAACTTTAATCCTCTGTCTTCTAAGATGGGGGACTGACTACATGATAGGATTTTGCTGCGCTTGCCTGAGCTGAGAAGCTTGTCATGTCTTTTTTTTTTTTTCCCATGGGTGGTGTGGGTGTGTGCACACTCAGTTGTGTCTGACTCTTTTAAGACCTTATAGACTGTAGCCCGCCAGGCTCCTCTGTCCATGGGATTCTCCCGGCAAGAATATTGGAGTGGGTTGCCATTCTCTTCTCCAGGGGATCTTCGCAACCCAGGGATCGAACCTGGATCTCCTGCATTGCAGGTAGATGCTTTACCATCTGAGCCACCTTAGGAAGCACCTCTAAGATAGAGGCTTTCGCAGTTAACAGGGAATTTGAACAGAAAAGCATGAGCAAGGGATGGGCTTTACATGTTTCATTGCTCTGAAGCTAGAGCAGAAAACAAGTTAAAAGATCATTCCAGATGATTCTGGGAAAACTTTTACTCCAAAGTATTGTAAACTTCCACTCTGCTGATGACTGGGATATTTTTGGATAATAAATCTATCCATTCGTATTGATGCATCTTTGACCTTCATACTCTGTCGCAGTTACTTTTGCTACATAGAAAACTGACCCAATTTTAGCATCTTGAAATAACCACTTGACTAAGGTCACAGGTTTTGTGGGTCAGGAGTCAGACTGGGCTCTGCAGGGGTGGTGGACCTCTCCTTGAGATTTCAGGTCTCATCCTTTGGGCTGGGCTGCTGCAGGGCCTGGGGCTGTCAGCTGGAGTAACTACATTTGTCTTCTTTCTGCGGCTTGGCTTCCTTACAGCTACTGTTCTCTCAGGGTATTTAGACTTGTACACGGCAGCTCAGGGCTTCAAGACCAAGTGTTCTAGTGTTTAATGCCTGTGCTGCATTGCCTTTTATGACCCAGCCTCAAGACTGGGCCCACAGTAGTCTCTTGGTTGAAGGAGTCATAAGCCTGCCCAGATTCAAGAAGTGTGCCCAGTGCTTTCTTTGGCAGCACACACCCTAAAATCAGAATGATTCAGAGAAGATTAACATGGCCCCCACACAAGGAAGATATGCAAATTTGTCAAGAATTCTATATTTTTTGCAACTAGAGATTATCATACTAAGTGAAATAAGTCAGAAAGAGAAAGACAAATATCATGATATCATATATATGTGGAATCTAAAATATGACACGGCACTAAGTGCAGGCGGCGGTGGCGGGCCGGTGCATGAAGCACGGCCAAGAGCTACCCCATGTCCGAAGTCAGGGACAGCAGCCCCGAGTGCCAGGCTGCGATGGCACAGGAACGGCCAGCAGGAGCCACCCCGTGTCCGAGGTCAGGGGCGGTGGCCAGGAGGAGCTACCAAGCGTCCGAGGCCAGTGGTGGCCGGGAGGAGACACCCTGGGTCTGAGTGGGAGGAGCTACCCAGCGTCCGAGGCCAGTGGTGGCCAGGAGGAGACACTCCACGTCTGAGGTCAGGGGCTGCCAGGAGAAGCCAGCTTGCGCCCGAGGCCAGGGGCGGTGACACTGAGGAGCCATCCCCAGCCTGAGGCCAGGAGTGGCAGCTGGGACGAGCCACCCACGCCCGAGGCCAGGGCCGGGGGCGGAAGGAGCAACCCGAGGAGCAGTGGCTGAGCAGGCACAGGAGGGCCTAGAGGAGCTATCCCATGTTGAAGGTCAGCAACGGCAGCAGTGGTAAGGAGATACCCCTTGTCCAAGGTAAGGAGCAGTGGCTGTGCTTTGCTGGAGCAGCCGTGAAGAGATACCCCACGCCCAAGGTAAGAGAAACCCAAGTAAGATGGTAAGTGTTGCAAGAGGGCATCAGAGGGCAGGCACACTAAAACCATACTCACAGAAAACTAGTCAATCTAATCACACTAGGACCACACCCTTGTCTAACTCAATGAAACCAAGCCATGCCTGCGGGGTAACCCAAGACGGGTGGGTCATGGTGGAGAGGTCTGACAGAATGTGGTCCTCTAGAGAAGGGAATGGCAAACCACTTCAGTATTCTTGCCTTGAGAACCCCATGAACAGTATGAAAAGGCAAAATGATAGGATACTGAAAGAGGAACTCCCCAGGTCCTTAGGTGCCCAATATGCTACTGGAGATCAGTGGAGAAATAACTCCAGAGAGAATGAAGGGATGGAGCCAAAGCAAAAACAATACCCAGTTGTGGATGTGACTGGTGATAGAAGCAAGGTCCGATGCTGTAAAGAGCAATATTGCATAGGAACCTGGAATGTCAGGTCCATGAATAGAGGCAAATTAGAAGTGATCAAACAAGAGATGGCAAGGGTGAACGTCGACATTCTAGGAATCAGCTAACTAAAATGGCCTGGAATGGGTGAATTTAACTCAGATGACCATTATATGTACTTCTGAGGGCAGGAATCCCTCAGAAGAAATGGAGTAGCCATCATGGCCAACAAAAGTGTCCAAAATGCAGTACTTGGATGCAATCTCAAAAATGACAGAATGATCTCTGTTTGTCTCCAAGGCAAACCATTCAGTATCACAGTAATCCAAGTCTATGCCCCAACCAGTAACGCTGAAGAAACTGAAGTTGAATGGTTTTATGAAGACCTACAAGACCTTTTAGAACTAACACCCCAAAAAGATGTCCTTTTCATTATAGGGGACTGGAATGCAAAAGTAGGAAGTCAAGAAACACCTGGAGTAACAGGCAAATTTGGCCTTGGAATGTGGAATGAAGCAGGGCAAAGACTAATAGAGTTTTGCCAAGAAAATGCACTGGTCATAGCAAACACCCTCTTCCAACAACACAAGAGAAGACTCTACACATGGACATCACCAGATGGTCAACACCAAAATCAGATTGATTATATTCTTTGCAGCCAAAGATGGAGAAGCTCTATACAGTCAACAAAAACAAGACCAGGAGCTGACTGTGGCTCAGATCATGAACTCCTTATTACCAAATTCAGACACAAATTGAAGAAAATAGGGAAAACTGCTAGACCATTCAGGTATGACCTAAATCAAATCCCTTATGATTATACAGTGGAAGTGAGAAATAGATTTAAGGGCCTAGATCTGATAGATAGAGTGCCTGATGAACTGTGGAATGAGGTTCATGACATTGTACAGGAGACAGGGATCAAGACCATCCCCATGGAAAAGAAATGCAAAAAAGCAAAATGGCTGTCTGGGGAGGTCTTACAAATAGCTGTGAAAAGAAGAGAGGTGAAAAGCAAAGGAGAAAAGGAAAGTTATAAGCATCTGAATGCAAGGTTCCAAAGAATAGCAAGAAGAGATAAGAAAGACTTCTTCAGCGATCAATGCAAAGAAATAGAGGAAAACAACAGAATGAGAAAGACTAGAGATCTCTTAAAAAAAATTAGAGATACCAAGGGAACATTTCATGCAAAGATGGGCTCGATAAAGGACAGAAATGGTATGGACCTAACAGAAGCAGAAGATATTAAGAACAGGTGGCAAGAATACACGGAAGAACTGTACGAAAAAGATCTTCACGACCCAGATAATCATGATGATGTGATCACTAATCTAGAGCCAGACATCTTGGAATGTGAAGTCAAGTGGGCCTTAGAAAGCATCACTCCGAACAAAGCTAGTGGAGGTGATGGAATTCCAGTTGAGCTGTTTCAAATCCTGAAAGATGATGCTGTGAAAGTGTTGCAATCAATATGCCAGCAAATTTGGAGAACTCAGCAGTGGCCACAGGACTGGAAAAGGTCAGTTTTCATTCCAATCCCAAAGAAAGGCAATGCAAAAGAATGCTCAAACTACCACACAACTGCAGTTATCTCATATGCTAGTAAAGTAATGCTCAAAATTCTCCAAGCCAGGCTTCAGCAATACATGAATCATGAACTCCCTGATGTTCAAGCTGGTTTTAGAAAATGCAGAGGAACCAGAGATCAAATTGCCAACATCTGCTGGATTATGGAAAAAGCAAGAGAGTTCCAGAAAAACATCTATTTCTCCTTTATTGACTATGCCAAAGCCTTTGACTGTGTGGATCACAATAAACTGCGGAAAATTCTGAAAGAGATGGGAATACCAGACCACCTAACCTGCCTCTTGAGAAATCTGTATGCAGGTCAGGAAGCAACAGTTAGAACTGGACATGGAACAACAGACTGGTTCCACATAGGAAAAGGAGTACATCAAGGCTGTATATTGTCACCCTGCTTATTTAACTTCTATGCAGAGTACATCATGAGAAACGCTGGGCTGGAAGAAGCACTAGCTGGAATCAAGATTGCCGGGAGAAATATCAATCACCTCAGATATGCAGATGACACCACCCTTATGGCAGAAAGTGAAGAGGAGCTAAAAGCCTCTTGATGAAAGTGAAAGAGGAGAGTGAAAAAGTTGGCTTAAAACTCAACATTCAGAAAACTAAGATCATGGCATCTGGTCCCATCACTTCATGGGAAATAGATGGGGAAACAGTAGAAACAGTGTCAGACTTTATTTTTTGGGGCTCCAAAATGACTGCAGATGGTGACTGCAGCCATGAAATTAAAAGATGCTTACTCCTTGGAAGAAAAGTTATGACCAACCTAGATACTATATTCAAAAGCAGAGACATTACTTTGCCAACTAAGGTCCCTCTAGTCAAGGCTATGGTTTTTCCTGTGGTCATGTATGGATGTGAGAGTTGAACTGTGAAGAAGGCTAAGCGCCGAAGAATTGATGCGTTTGAACTGTGGTGTTGGAGAAGACTCTTGAGAGTCCCTTGGACTGCAAGGAGATCCAACCAGTCCCTTCTGAAGGAGATCAACCCTGGGATTTCTTTGGAAGGAATGATGCTAAAGCTGAAGCTCCAGTACTTTGGCCACCTCATTTGAAGAGTTGACTCATTGGAAAAGACTTTGATGCTGGGAGGGATTGGGGGCAGGAGGAGAAGGGGACGACCAAGGATGAGATGGCTAGATGGCATCACAGACTTGATGGACGTGAGTCTGAGTGAACTCTGGAAGATGGTGATGGACAGGGAGGGCTGGTGTGCTGCGATTCATGGGGTTGCAAAGAGTCAGACAGGACTGAGAGACTGAACTGAACTGAACTGAACTGAAAATATGACACAAACAAACCTATCTATGGTCTTCCCTGGCGGTTCTGACGGTAAAGAATCCATCCGCAATGTCATAGATGTGGGATCAATCCCTGAGACTGGAAGAGCCCCTGGGGAAGGAAATGGCAACCCACTCCAGTATTCTTGTCTGGGAGATCTCATCGACAGAGGAGGCTGCTGGGCTGTATAGTCCATGGGGTCGCAAAAGAGTTGGACATGACTTAGCAACTAAACAACAACATGAAACAGAAACAGAATTATAGACATAAAAAACAGGCTTGTGATTGCCAAGGGGGATGGGGAGTGGAAGGGATGGACTTGGATTCTGGAGTTAGTTCAGTTCAGTCGCTCAGTTGTGTCCCACTCTTTGCAACCCCATGAACTGAAGCACGCCAGGCCTCCCTTTCCATCACCAACTCCTGGAGTCCACCCAAACTCCATTGTGTTGGGAATGCTATCCAACCATCTCATCCTCTGTCATCCCCTTCTCCTCCTGCCCTCAATCTTTCCCAGCATCAGCATCTTTTCAAGTGAGTCAGCTCTTCGCATCAGGTGGCCAAAGTACTGGAGTTTCAGCTTCAACATCAGTCCTTCCAATGAACACCCAGGACTGATTTCCCTTAGGATAGACTGGTTGGATCTCCTTGCAGTCCAAGGGACTCTCAAGAGTCTTCTCCAACACCACAGTTCAAACGCATCAATTCTTCAGGGCTCAGCTTTCTTTATAGTCCAACTCTCACATCCATACATGGCTACTGGAAAAACCATAGCTTTGACTAGATGGACATTTGTTGGCAAAGGAATGTCTCTGCTTTTTAATATGCTGTCTAGGTTGGTCATAACTTTCCTCCCAAGGAGTAAGTGTCTTTTAATTTCATGGCTGCGATCACCATCTGCAGTGATTTTGGAGCCCCCAAAAATAAAGTCTGACACTGTTTCTACTGTTTCCCATCTATTTCCCATGAAGTGATGGGACCAGATGCCATGATCTTAGTTTTCTGAATGTTGAGTTTTAAGCCAACTTTTTCACTCTCTTCTTTCACTTTCATCAAGAGGCTCTTTAGTTCTTCTTCGCTTTCTGCCATAAGGGTGGATTCATCTGCATATCTGAGGTTATTGATATTTTTCCTGGCAATCTCGATTCTAGCTTGTGCTTCATCCAGCCCAGCATTTCTCATGATGTACTCTGCATAGAAGTTAAATAAGCAGGGTGACAATATACAAGGAGCCTTGATGTACTCCTTGTCCTGTTTGGAACCAGTCTGTTGTTCCATGTCCAGTTCTAACTGTTGCTGGCTGACCTGCATTCAGGTTTCCCAAGAGGCAGGGCAGGTTGTCTGGTAGTCTCATCTCTCTCAGAATTTTCCACAGTTTATTGTGATCTACACAGTCAAAGGCTTTGGCATAGTCAATAAAGGAGAAATAGATGTTTTTCTGGAACTCTCTTGGTTTTTCCATGATCCAGAGGATGTTGACAACCTGATCTCTGGTTCCTCTGTCTTTTCTGAAACCAGCTTGAACATCAGGGAGTTCACGGTTCATGTATTGCTGAAGCCTGGCTTGGGGAATTTTGAGCATTACTTGACTAGCATGTGAGATGAGTGCAATTGTGCTGTAGTTTGAGCATTCTTTTGCATTGCCTTTCTTTGGGATTGGAATGAAAACTGACTGGAGTTAGTAGATGCAAACTATTACAATGGTTTATTATGCAGTCTATTAGAAGGGATAGACAATACTGTATAGGACAGGGAATTATTAATATATTCAATCTCCTAGGATAAACCATGATGGAAAAGAACATTAAAACAAATATATATATGTATAACTGAGTCATTTTGCTATGCAGAAGAAATAACACAACATTGTAAATCAACTATGAAACTGAAAGTGAGAGTTGCTCAGTTCGTCCCACTCTTTGGGATCTCATGGGCCATACAGTCCATGGAATTCTCCAGGCCAGAATACTGGAGTGGATAGCTGTTCCCTTTTCCAGGAGATCTTTCCCAATCCAGGGATTGAACCCAGGTCTCTTGCACTGCAGGTGGATTCTTTGCCAGCTGAGCCACAAGGGAAGCCCAAGAATACTGGGGTGGGTAGCCTATCTCTTCTCCAGTGGATCTTCCTGACCCAGAAAATTGACCTGGGGTCTCCTGCATTGCTGGCGGATTCTTTACCAACTGAGCTATCAGGGAAGCCCATAAATCAACTATACTTCAATTAAGAGAAAAAAAAAAAAGGAATAGAAAGGGCCCATAGGAAACCTGCATACCACCACTGCTCCATGAAAGGAGTGTCAAAAGACTTGGGGCCATGTTCTAAGACTGCCGCTTACTCTATACCCAACTCTCTCATACTCACATTCAACTCAAATATTTTCTCAGAGTGAATACAGTGTGTTGATAAAATTCACTATGTGGGATTCAAGGCCCCTGAAATTGCCATGTAATGATTTTTCTTTCCCAGGGGAAGCAGATGGAGTGATCAGACGGTGCCTACTTCTTTTAAACATGGCTGCCAATGTCTGTATGTCCCTCCCAAGAGATGGGCTGCATTTCTACAATGAAGGGGAGAACATGTAATTGTCTTTGTTGAAGAAATCAGCTATTTTATTTAGAAATCATGCTTGCTTGCTTTTACTCTTTGTTCTTTGGATATACAGAATATGTCTCTGCAAAAAGATGGACTGAGAAGATTGGTTGTTAGTAATTCAATAAAAGTAGTTAAAACATGCCCTAGGGCTTGAATTAATTGCTTCTGGGGCAAAATTTAAGGAGATGCCAAAAACTCTTTAGTCAAGATATTCTAATGTAGTATTTTGAAAAATCAAAATTTATGCCAAGCAATCCATAACAAAATGTCAAAGTTTTAAATAAAGCCAGATCAGTTTCCTAGGGCTGCAGTAACAATAGACCATAAACTGGATGGCTTAACAGAAATGTATTGCCTCCCAGTTCCGGCAGTTAGACCCATCAGGAGAAACCTCATGCCTCTTCCCTAGCTTCTGGTGGTTGCCGAAAGCCTGTTCCTTGGTTTGTAGCTGTACCACTCCAAACTGTGCCTCCATCTCCCATGATCTTCTTCCAGGTGTGTCTGTGTCTTTCCTCTTCTCATAAAGGACACTAGCCACTGGATTTAGGGCCCACTCTAATCCAGTACAATCTCATCTTAATCGGATTATATTTACAAAGACCCTATTTCCAAATAAGGTCATGTTCTGTGGCTCTAGTGGATGTATATTTTTGGGAGACATTACTCAACACTGTAGACAGGATTAATATTACTGATTTTCCCTTTTGCCTTAGGATTCAACATGGCTTGGTGTGGTCTCCCCTATTTTAGTAGCGAGTGTAGGCTGGCCGCTGCTTGGTGAGCTGCTATTATGTCAGCTTTGGGGCCGAAGACTTAGGAGGCCACTGTGCATGTTCTTCCTGGGAACTTTCACCCACTGACCTGCCTTAGCTTCCACATTCATGTATGATGACTCTGAAATCTATCTCTCCAGCCTTACTACTCTCCAGATGTCTGATTCCCAATAAGTTCTGATTACCTGTTCTATGCATATAACTATACTGGCCCCTCCTCACCCCCCGCCCCATTCGTTTTGGATCATTTCTTCACTCCAAATGTTCTGAAATTGTACAGTGAGATAACTTAGTTTTTTTTTTTTTAATTTAATAAGCTGAGTATTAAGTAAGAAAGAAAGAAAGTGAAGTCACGCAGTCTTGTCTGACTCTTTGCGACCCCATGGACTGTAGTGCCATCCGTAGGATTTTCCAGGCAATAGTACTGGAGTGGGTAGCCCTTTCTTTCTCCAGGGGATCTTCCTGACCCAGGGATTAAACCCAGTCTCCAGCATTGCAGGCAGAGGCTTTACTGTCTGAGCCACTAGGGAAGCCCCAGGTATTAAGTAGATGCTTTCAATTTGGAAACTCATTTCTTTAAGTTTGAGGGACTATTCTTTTATTATTTATTCAACAAGTGTCTCCCTTTGCTTTATTCTCATTTCTTTGTAGAACTTCTGTTAGTCTAACATTGGGGAGCCTGTATTTGCCTGCTAATGTTACTATCATTTTTGCCTTTTTTCCTTTTATTTTATGGGACGTTGCCTTAAAATTCTCTTCTGATGATTCTTTTTAAATAGTTTTCATTCTAGTTTTTATACTGTTAGTTTTCAAAAGCCCTTCCTTTTTCTCTGATTACTTCTTTCTTTTTGAAAAACCTTTAAAATAGCACCTTATTCCTGCGTCATGGGTCCAACAGGTTTCCTTCTTTTTCAGAGGATACTAGTTCAATTCTTTGAAATTTTCTTCTGTTGTCTGCATTGTCTTTGTTTCTTCAATTTTATTATTATTTTTTCCTTTTTGTCTTGTTCTGTGTCTCTTATGTTGGAGATTTTCATAGATTGCTTGGTGAGCCTTGGCTATCTGTCATAAGAGTGAGGATGCAGAAGGCTGATTTTCGTGGGAAGGTGGGAGCCTGATGTGTGGAGGACTAACAAGGTGGAGTGAGCCGATCTCTAGAGGGCTTGCCCAGTGTTAGAGCACAGAAGGATCTACTTGCTCTCTAGTGTTGGAGGGGGCCCTTCGGGCTGGTCTTCCAGCTTTCTGGGAAATGAGTGGGCAAATGGGTTGGAAGGTCCTGCAGACTAGACTGTGGACGTCCCCTAAAGTGATTCTACTTTCAGTTCGTTCGCAGCCCCTGCCTTTCCTCTGGGAAGGGGTAGAGGCGCTTTTGATCTCTGAGTCCCCAAAGTCCTAGGATGGGATGAGCTTGCTAATCACTGTTCCCTTCTCTGCAGGTGCTTGTTTTCAGCTTTTTATTGGGTTAGTCTCATTCATTTTGATCTCTCTTATTCTTTATTTCCTTGTGGATTTGTAACTTTTACTTTCCCTTCCTGTATTTTGTTGGGGAGGGCATTGAGAGAGGAGATAAAAAGCACATGTTCAATTCTCTATCTTTTCAGGTAATTAATAATTCATTATTAAACCTTGTAGATGATCACTGCATGATTTTCCCTTAGAAGATGACTTCTTCAATCACAAATATAATTAACTACTTTAACAGGGGATTTAATGCTCCACCAGTTAAAGGAACTCAGATGTATTAGGGCCATTTAGTGGACAGTTTGAATTAAGCACCATGGGCTTTAAAGAGCACCTTCTGAAAACTAGGAAAAGAGCTAGAAAGCTTCACTACTCATCTCAGCGTCTCTGTGCAAAATCTCCCCAAATAGAAGGGTTTCCTCTTCATTTATTTCATAGGTTATTTCAGTACTTATTTCATTTCATCTTTATGGCTATTTTAAAGTCTTGGTTGTTGAAATTTAAAATGTTTCTCTACTAATATTCTTGTGGAAGGTGAAAAAATAACTGACTATTCTTCTTTCTTTATATCAGCCTTTTTATTCCAGGAGGATTCGCTTCTATTTCTCTCTCCTCTAGGGTATTTATTTCACTAGTCTACAGCTGGCCTTTCCTAGGAATTAATTGAGGAGAGAAAGGCAGATAGGATTGGGCTGTTGGACCCGGGTAGAGGCCAGCCTTTGCAGTGCCTCTGGTCAGCTGGGACAAGCTGTCAGTGAATTACACTGCTCTGTGGTTATTAAGACTTCACGTTACATGTGAATTGAAAAGACATAAGTTATCCAGTCTCTCAATCTTGCCCTCAATAATTTACTTAAAAAAAAATTGTTCCAGAGATTTCAGGCTGAAATTTAAAATTATCTCTCTCTTTTCATAACTCCAAAAGTATTTTATTATTTTACATCCATAGCTATAGGATCTATTGTAGATATTCTCAAGCCTCCATTCAGCCAAATCATGAGAGTTCCCTCAAGGGTTCCCACAGGGTCAAAATATGTGAATCACAGTGCTTGAGCCAAGTGCAAACCAGCTGGGATTTTAGACAGATCCAAGTGTGAAGCTGAAACCTACTACGTCATTTAAATGCCCTCTAGTGGCCACGTGTCATTTTTAGTTCTCAAGCAAAACAGTTTCAGTGCCTTCCAGGCTTCCCTGGCTCAGTGGTGAAGAAACCGCCTGCCAATGCAGGAGGTGCAGGTTCAGTCCCTGGGTCAGAAAGACTCCTTGGAGAAGGAAATGGCAACCCACTCCAGTATTCTTGCCTGGAGACTCCCAAGGACAGAGAAGCCTGCTGGGCTAGGATCCATGGGGTCGCAAAAGAGTCGGATGCGACTTAGCGACTAAACAACAACAGCAATAACAAATATCTTAGAGTGATTTACCTGATAGTTTTGAATTAGGGTTATTATTAGCTGCTTCTGCTCTTGGAGTGAAATGGAACTGGAATATTTCCTGATCATAAAAAATGTTTAACAGCCTGAAATGTGCCTAAACCTTAGCTCTTATTCCAGGTGCATCTGCTAATATGGCTACAAAATAAAGAGTTGCCGTTTGGTTTGCCTACTAGTGGTCACATAAACAGCACCAGTAGTTATAATTTATTACTTTGTAACTGAAGAGTAAAAAGAAGTATTATATGTAATGTGAGGTAACTAGTTGTTCAGTTCAGTTCAGTCGCTCAGTGGTGTCCGACTCTTTGCGACCCCATGAATCATAATAGCACGCCAGGCCTCCCTGTCCGTCACCAGGAACGAAATTCAAAATATTGATGGCCATAGGGTTCAAAGGATCAACAATCTTCAGTCTCAGAAAACTGAAGAGCTGTGAGAGAGACATTTTCATTTGTCCATAAATGAATGCCATGGGCAAGCAGATTAGTATGATAAAATAATGGTGGTGGTAGTAGTAGCAGCTAACATATACTGAGTGCTTGAATGCCAGATGCTATTCTGAATGCTCTGCTTGTATTAATGCACTACAATCTAATTAAGTAGGTTCTCTTACACCCATTTTTTTTTTTTTGCTACACCCATTTTATAGACAAAATTGACAAAATACAAACAAAATAGCCACTAGCCAAAGGCTGAGTAGGGACCAGAAAATTTGGAGTGTCTTTGGCCTCATAGCTGATTGGATTTTGGTTAGTACTACTTTGGCTGAAGGATTTTTGTAGAATCATAAAAATCCCTTCAACAGAACTGGGGTGCAGTCAGCCTTGAGTATCCTGGCTGGCCTCCAGGTAGGGTTGGAGATGTTGGCTGGGGGATAAGATAGAGCAAACAAGCTTTGCTCTGGGTCCCTGACCTACCTTGGTTAGACCTCCCTACTCTTTTGGTTCTGTGGGGATAAACTGCCCCCGGGAGAACCGAGAGTAGATTTGACTTTTGTATAATTGTGGTCTGAGGTTATTTATAACCTCTTCTCCAGCATTTTACTTCAGATAGTAGAGACTTGATTTATTTGAGTATAACCAAACTAGTTGTCTGTGGTTATGCAATAAAGCATGTTTAAGCATTTATGCAATGAAGCATCATTAAGCATTTTTCTTCTTGTTGGTCACAGATCTGGTTCTGTTCTTTCACTTCAGGACTGTATCCAGTTAAAACCTTAAAGATAATAAATAATACCTCACACAGAGCTTTGTTGATTTCAGTGAGCCTCACAAAGTATTTTTTGAGGTCAATAACAATGGTTTTATTATCCTCAGTGTACCGATAAGGAAACTGGGACCCAGAGAGATTAAGTGGTTTGCCAAAATACACATGACTGCTGGCACAGAATTAAGACTAGAACACCTAGATGTTTCATTGCATTTTCTAAACACACACACACACACACACACACACACACACACACACACACACACACACACACTTCTAGCATGCAGATGAATCTGTGTGCATGCATACATGATAATGACAACTGAATGTTAAATAAGGTAGCCTCACATGAAAGTGAAACCATGCTAATTTCAAATTTATCTGATGTTTTCAGTTACTGTTAAAGACCTTTGAAAGGAAAACAATCAAATCAGTGCCATATGTTAGATAATTTAAGATTCTTTACATGCTCAAAGACAGAATCTAGATAATCTTTCAAAGCTTACTCTAGTCCTCTAATTTTTTTTTAATGAAAAAAGTAGGATTCTAAAAATGTTTTACTTATAAAATAACATACCTCTATAGCAGTTTTACAAGCTTATCATGCCTAAAACAATTTATCCAGAAGGAGGCAGCATTTTACTATTAAATTGATGCTTCTGCGATGAGTCTAATGAGTTTTTTTTTTTTTTTTCTTTTTCTTTAAAGTTGTAGACTACCTCATCATACAGATCCAAAAATCTTTCAGGGCAAAGATTCTTGGATATCACCAGAGTTTTGCATATTGAACAGTTAAAACATCCAAATCCTGCTCAGATTAAACACAACTGAAATAACAAACAGCAAATGTATTTGTAGGAACTGTTTTTCAGTAAAGATACCAATCAAAATATAGAATTGAACAGAAAATAGAGTAGAAGAATGGGAAAAATGAATGATTTGAGTATTGTAGGAACTTGCAGCAAATATGTTTTTGATCAATGAGACAAACTTTAGAGGAAAAAAACCCCTTCAACTCATTCAGAAATAATAAGGGTAATGAATTAGTTTTAACCATCTACCTAACTTCATACATGTAACTTGCTTTCTTTCCCCACATTGTTTTCATGGAGTCACAGGATCTTTAGAAGGGACCTTGAAATTACATGTGACACATTTCAGTGTTTGCTGGTGAGAACTCATTTCATCTACCTGGGGAAATGAGTCTGTTTTCAAAAAATTAGGAAGAAAGCAATTCCAACATGATAGGGGAAGTTCAGATGTAAGAATGACAGGACAGCAAGGGGGACTTTTCCTATTGTCCTGTGTTGACAAAAAGGACCCAGAGCTAAAAACAGTAGCTGGGATCTGCCACTTTTTCCAAAGTCTTACTAAGTGGCTGAACCACTGAGCTTCAGTCCCCACCTACACCCCCTGTCCCCTAATACGGAGTCCGTGGTTTATAAAAGAGCTTGGGGTGGTGGGGATTCTTCCCTTCTTTTGGGGGAGGGATTTCTCCTGACTCCCACTGCCAAGTGAAGAAAGAGTTTCCAAGACAATAGCTTTTAGGATCTACTGCTGGTGACCTCTGATTGGATAGCAGAGTTGCTGGACTACCCACTCCTAAAAGAGCTACCCATTCCTACCAGAGAAGATGGAAGCCAAGGAGGGCTGACTGGCCATGTGGAAGAGGAATGGCAGTGGAACCGTGATCTTGTCCACCCTTATGTGGCATGGCCAGGGTGTGAGAAATTCCCTGAACAAGGAACATGAGAAGGCATATATTCTTCAGCCGCTTCACATACAAGCTGTGCACCTCAGGACTAGGCACCATGGCCTGGGTTCTATTACTGAGAATGTTGAGGGGAGGTGGACTTAGAATGCTGGCTGCACACTCAGGGCTTGCTGGAGATGAAGAGCAGCCAATAGAGAGAGGACATCAGTGATCCTTTCTTTCCCTTCTTCCTGATTCCAACACTTGAGAGATAGGGCCATGTCTGGGAGAGGGAGGAAGGGTGTTTCACATCCAGGACTCCCTCCAACCCCATGTCACTCCAAGCAGTCAAGATTCCAACCCAAGCCTTCTCTGGAGGAGACAGGAAGGAGGTGGACTTTACAAAGAGTTTGAAATTAAAAGTTTTATACATTTTTTGAATAACCAAAATTGATAGAAATGATGCAATCTGTCCAGGATGTCACGGAAGGGAAATGTGGAGTATAGATAAAGGCAGGTACCATTCTCATCAGCAATTTCTGTGGGTCTAGTTTCTCTAGAAACAGATGGGGAAAACTTCAAGGTGTCTAAGAGAACTGCAATAATATGGAGCCCCCCAAGCAGCAAAGTAGAAATGTCTGAAGGCAGTATTTAAGCATTGTTATCGTTTAGTCACTCAGCTGTATCCGACTCTTTGAAACACCATGGACTGTAGCCCACCAGGCTCCTCTGTCCATGGGATTTTCCAGGCAAGAATACTGGAGTGGGTTGCTATTTACTTTGCCAGAGGAGAATCTGCAAGGTGAACTCTACCACTGAGCCACCAGGGAAGCCAGCATTTAAGCACAGACAGGGTCAAATACAGAGTCCTAAGAATCCCTTGGCTTCTGTGTGATGTGGAAGGATCCAGAGTTTCTTACTTGTCTTGTAAGGATTGAAACCAGAAGCCTGCTGCTGCACTGTGGTAGCAATGCGAGGGAACCCAGTGCAGGCTTCTCTCAGGCAATGCTGGAAGATAAAGTGGAGATAGACTCAGGATTTACAGGGCTAGCCTGGGCTAAGGCGGAGCCAGGTAACAGAGGAAAAAGTCTATGAGACCTCCAGCTTTGCCAGAACTGACCACAAATGTCTCCATCAGGGTGTGATCAGGTGGTGCAGGGGACATATCTGAGGAGGTCAGTTCTGGGGTCAACCCCCGCCTTCAGCTGCTCCCAAGGATATGCAATTCCTCCCCTATCTGTAAGTCCCCATCTTGGGAGGAGGGAAGAACAAGAGAGGAGAGAAAAGCCTTAGAGGGAGTTTGAACTTCAAATGACTGCATATTTATCTGTGACTGTTTAAGCCAAAGCAACTGATTCCTTCTTTCTTTCTCTGTTTTTTTGGCTGCATCAAGCAGCATGTGGGATCTTAGTTCCCTGACCAGGGATTGAACCTGCGCCCCCTACAATGCAAGTGTGGAGTCTTAACCACTGAATCACCAGGGAAGTCCCCAAAGTACCTGATTCATTCTTAACTGGTAAGTTTGCATCTCCCGCTATCCCATCCCATCACCTCAAAAAGTGGGAATGGGGATACATTTGACTTTGGGTCTGCCATAACAAAACACTACAGATTGAGAAGCTGAAACAACACAAGTTTGGAGGCTGGAAATCCAAGATCAGGGTGCTAGAAGATCTGGTTCCTGGTGAGAATTCTCTTCCTGGCTTTCAGATGGCCACCTTCTCACTGTCCTCATGTGGCAGAGAAAGCAGGCTCTTGTGTCTTTCCCTTTACTTACAAGGGCACTAATCTCATCATGAGAGCCCCACTCTCACAACCTCAACTAAACTCAACCATTTCCCAAAGGCTCCATCTCCAGACACCATCTCCCTGGGAGTTAGGGTTCAACATCTGATTGTGGGGGGAGCGACACAATTCAGTCCATAACAGCAGGCTTGTGAGGAAGTTTATATCATTTATAGAAAAAGCATGACACCATTATCTTTGGTGTGCCTAAATTATAGTATGTCATTAAAAACAAGTTCTCTGTAAGCCTCATGAGGGTAGAGACTTGATTTAACTCACTGCTGTATTCCTAGAGCTTCCTGCCACAATGCCTGCCAGAGAATAGCAGTCAATAACTATTCATTAAAGAAGTAAATAAATAACAGCTTTCTTTGCATTTAACTATTGAAGAAATTCAATAAAAGCTAGAGATTTCTGATTAAAAGTGAAAAAAAGAAAAATTATACCACGAGTACTTTCAGTCCCCCACCTCCCCACTGTGGGCAGAGAAAGAGACAGAGGGATGGAGGGAATTAGGGAGAGGAAGTACAGAGAGGCTGGGGAGGACAAAAAGAGAAACTTAGAGGATACCAAGAGGGAGTGACCTGAGGAAGCGGGGCAGAGAGAGTGGGAAGGAGGAAGGAAAGAAAGAGGTGGATAGGGACTCAGGGATGATGGGGGTAGTGGAGTTCACCAGAAGGACTGGGATCTGGGGGAAAAGAGGATCCTCAGGCAGTTCTGCTCTGTAATGTGCGGTGTGACACCCTCCTGATCGCCGCAAGATCTTCTGTCAGGAGACACGTTCCCCTTCCCCTCTTTTCCAGTTGCTTTCCTGTTTCCGTTCTGATCCGTTCTGACACTTCGGCATGTTGGAGGATTCCGCGTCACACACTTTTCACACAGTGGTGACCTGGGCTAAAGCTTAATAGGCCCCCTTCTGATGAAGTCTGTCTTGTGTCCACTTCTTGTGTTGACATTCATGGCATCCCTTCCTGTTTCGTCCTATTGGAGGACAGTCTGCCCCTGACTTAACAGCCGTTTTAAACTAGTCCGATCGGAAACCAGCCTCCCAGCTTTCCTTTCCTCACTGGAATAACCTCCATTTCTTTATTCTTTCCTCCAAGGCTGCTGTAGGCTTTCCTTCTAAGCCCTTTAATCATCTTTAGCCTTCTCTGGATTTGCTGTGGGCTTCTTCAGCGAATTAGCCTGGAGTAGGATTAGCAAACACCACAAACAATGCTTGGCTTGTGTATTTTCTGAGCGTTGCTCTGTCTCTTTCAATGACTTCATAATTATTTTTTCAGATTATTTGCCTAATTAAATAAAAGGTCAGGTTTTAGTTACAATGGTCCCAGTGATTTCAACTACCTGTTGAGTTATTCTCTCTCTTTCAGACTTGGATCTCACTGCCTTTTGCAATACCACTGGCTGGAGGACACTGGTATTATATGATTTTTCCCCCTTGGTAGGCTATTTTCAATGGAAAACTCAGTGGATATTTAGAAGAATGATTTATTAAAGCATTTAGAGAACATGTTTACCTAAAATGAGATAATTTTAAGTCTATCATAAATGTCTGTTTTGGTTGATTACTTGTCTAATGAGGCACAGTACTTAAAAAATGCTGAACATTCCATTCAGCCATGTGGGACAAACTGGGAATTCTGCAGGATTAAATTTTAGCCCCAGAAAATGGGAAAATTCCATACAATTAAGAGGAGACAGGAAGAAGGAAATGGTAAGATTGTAATTTTCTAGGAAACAAATAATTTTTTTCTGTGCAGAAAAGTAGGGGAAAGGGTTACAGGATTTTACTGCCTTTATGTCTTAAAGTAGACTTTGTGGTTCACTTTGAGGCTTGAAAATAGTGTTTATAATAGCTGACTGGATTAGTTACAATAAGAGCATCTTTCACAGTCAAAGACTATCTGGAGATAAGTCCTGTGATGTTCAAGAATATTATCAAATACTTCAGTACACATGATCCCAGGCATGAAGTAACAGATGTGGTTTTAAAGGCTTTCTGTAGGCTATGTTGACATTTTTTGGATAAGGTCAAAGTATTTTGAAATATCAAGTACTTTGTTTTGTTTTTGACCAAAAGGATAGAAAAATACAGCCATGCTTAAGAAAGTGTTATATGTACAAAGTGAAAATTTGAGTTTACTTTCTAGGTAATTCAAATAAGAAAGTCTGAAATATTCATTTAAAGGCAAAAATGTGTTCAAATTGAATCCTTTATCGAATTAACTTTCTCTTTATGGAGTTCAGTTCAGTCAGTTCAGTCGCTCAGTCATGTCTGACTCCATTCGACCCCGTGAATTGCAGCATGCCAGGCCTCCCTGTCCATCACCAGCTCCCAGAGTTTACCCAAACTCATGTCCATTGAGTCGGTGATGCCATCTGACTATTTCATCCTCTGTCATCCCCTTCTCCTCCTGCCCTCAATCTTTCCCAGCATCAGGGTCTTTTCAAATGAGTCATCTCTTCTCATCAGGTGGTCAAAGTATTGGAGTTTCAGCTTCAACATCAGTCCTTCCAATGAACACCCAGGACTGATCTCCTTTAGGATGGACTGGTTGGATATCCTTGCAGTCCAAGGGACTCTCAAGAGTCTTCTCCTTCACCACAGTTCAAAAGCATCAAATCTTCAGCACTCAGCTTTCTTCATAGTCTAACTCTGACATCCATACGTGACCACTGGAAAACCATAGCCTTGACTAGATGGACCTTTGTTGACAAAGGAATGTCTCTGCTTTTTACTATGCTGTCTAGGTTGATCCTAAAGCTGAAACTCCAGTACTTTGGCCACCTCATGTGAAGAGTTGACTCATTGGAAAAGACTCTGATGCTGGGAGGGATTGGGGGCAGGAGGAAAAGGGGATGACAGAGGATGAGATGGCTGGATTGCGTCACCAACTCGATGGACGTGAGTGTGAGTGAACTCCGGGAGCTAGTGATGGACAGGAAGGCCTAGCATGCTGCAATTCATGGGGTTGCAAAGAGTCAGACATGACTGAGCGGCTGAACTGAACTGAACTGAGGTTGGTCGTAACTTTCCTTCTAAGGAGTAAATGTCTTTTAATTTCATGGCTGCAATCACCATCCACAGTGATTATGGAGCCCCCCAAAATAAAGTCAGCCACTGTTTCCACTGTTTCCCCATCTATCTGCCATGAAGTGATGGGACCAGATGCCATGATCTTCGTTTTCTGAATGTTGAGCTTTAAGCCAACTTTTTCACTCTCCTCTTTCACTTTCATCAAGAGGCTTTTTAGTTCTTCTTCACTTTCTGCCACAAGGGTGGTATCATCTGCATATCTGAAGTTATTGATATTTCTCCCAGCAATCTTGATTCCAGTTTGTGCTTCTTCCAGCCCAGTGTTTCTCATGATGTACTCTGCATATAAGTTAAATAAGCAGGGTGACAATATCCAGCCTTGACGTACTCCTTTTCCTATTTGGAACCAGTCTGTTGTTCCATGTCCAGTTCTAACTGTTGCTTCCTGACCTGCATACAGATTTCTCAAGAGGCAGGCCAGGTGGTCTGGTATTCCCATCTCTTTCAGAATTTTCCACAGTTTATTATGATCCACACAGTCAAAGGCTTTGGCATAGTCAATAAAGCAGAAATAGATGTTTTTCTGGAAATGAAAAATCAGCATCAAAACTAGGAAGAGATAAGATTAGACATGTTTTTGTTTGTTTGTTTGTTTGTTTTGCATCATTTTGGAGGTCGATTATTTGAGTCTTAGTTGAAGGGTACCCAGCCATGAGGGCATATTTCCTCTAAGTATCCATTTTGATTATTTTAATTTCTTTGACTCTTCCTTTATTTGTTTCCATTAATTCTTTTGTTCCAAATGGAAAGAGAATGGTCAGGGATGTGCTTTAGTTCTCAAGTCTGCCTATTTATTTTCTTGGTGTCAGTGAACTCATTAATCATAATGCAGTCCTTGGTGAGAGAGGACCAGAGATGCATTGTGAAAGAAAATAAAAAGGTGAGGGCACAGAGGGAAGATGGGGCAGGCTCAGTTTCATAACTACACTTCCTGTAGTTATGCTAGACTCAGAAAGAAAATTAACGGGTCTGCGTCCTGATCACACGTAGCTAGTGGCATCCACTTTCCAACATCCAACCCTACAAAAATCACTAAATCACATGAAGGAAGCACAGGGACTTCCCTTTTGTTCCAGTGGCTAAGACTATGAGTTTTCAGTGCAGGGGCCCCAGGTTTGATCCCTGGTCGGGGAACTAGATGTTATAGGCTGCAACTAAATATTCCATATGCTGCAACTAAGACCCACTGCAGCCAAAGAAATAAATACAAACAGTAATTTTGTTTAAAAAGAAAACTGTGACACAAGTGCAGTTCACCTACCCTGAGTTCTCCTGTCTCCTCTGTGTGTTTTTTATCACTGTAGCAGATCAGAGGTGACATTACATTTGAGGTATAAGCAACATGATTGTTTATCAACAAGGCAGGAGGACACAGTTCTGGAGAGCTGGACCTGAGGTCAGGGGAGGGCAGTCTTGTAAGCTCAGAAGAAAGGACTATCAAACAGTGCACATATTTTCAGGACCTTGATTTTCTAATAAATTACATTATAGCACACCTACCACTATAATATTTTACATTTGTATAACAATTTTGGTCCAAATATCTTGGAGATTTTTCAAGAAAGCATTGCTAGTGGGCTTCCCTGGTGCCTACCAATGCAGGAGACACAGGTTCGATTCCTGATCCAGGATGATTCCACAAGCCACAAAGCATCTAAGCTCATGCACCGCAACTTTTGAGTCTGTGCTCTAGAGCCCGGAAGCCACAACTACTGAACCCACATGCCACAGCTACTGAAGCCCTTGTGCCCTAAAGCACGTGCTCCACAACAAGAGAAGCCACCACAGTGAGAGGCCGGTGCACAGTAACTGGAGAGTAGCTCTTGCTTGCTGCAATTAGGGAAAGGCCACACAGTAATGAAGACTTAGCACAGGCAAAAATAAACAAGTAATACATAAACATTTTAAAAAAGAAAACAGTGCTAACCCAGTTCTGTTTTTATGCAAGAGGGAATAGTGGATTGTGGGAATTAAAGTAACTTTTAAAGGTATTGTTTAGTACTAGGTGAGTCCAGGAGTGGGTAAGAAGTAAAAATAAAGGAGAAATGTATATAACTATATTAGCCAAAAAATCTGGAAATGTAATTCCAACAAGTCTTTACCTTAATTCATTTTTTGCCTCCTTCCTTTCCAATAGCTCAGAATTCTGATATTTAATTAAACCTACTCTTAAGAATATACTAGAATCCAGTTTGTGAATTTCAGCCAGTATATTATCTCTTTTAGAGATATATTATATATTTATATTTTAAGTCTTTTCTTTCTTTCTGAAAGATGAGTTTTGTCCTCAGTAAAAGGAATTTCAAAATCAACAGAAAGTGGCAAAAAAAGTTCTTTTGGAAGTAGAGAGTCCTTTCTAGTGTATCTCTGCTTGCCTCATCTATAAGCACTAATGGCTTTTGTGAATATTTCTTCTTATAATTAATGTACAAAAGTCAGAGTTCCATTTGATCAAGTGGAAACTTATCAATTAAATTTAAGATGGTCATACTATTGATAGAATTTTCTGGCCATTCCCTGACATAAGCCAAGAAGGCTTCACTGGTTTGTTTTCTGGTAATATTTCAATAGCACGTGTTACCAAGTTAGTAACATTTATTCTCCAATATATCTGCCCCAAGAGTATAGGGAGAGGTTTTTCTTTCTTTCTTTTTTTTTTTTTGAGACTCTTAATTAAAGAAAAAATAGTAAATTAGTCCAGTAGTCATGTACCGATGTGAGAGTTGGACCATAAAGTAGGCTGAGAACTGAAGAATTGATGCTTTCAAACTGGTGTTGGAGATGACTCTTGAGAGTCCCTTAGACAGCAATCCTAAAGGAAATCTATCCTGAATATTCATTGGAAGGACTGATGCTGGAGCTGAAACTCCAATACTTTGGCCACCTGATGAAAAGAATTGACTCATTGATAAAGACCCTGATGCTGGGAAAGATTGAGGGCAGGAAGAGAAGTAGGTGACAGAGGATGAGATGGTGGGATGGCATCATCAACTCAAACGGATGTGAGTCTGAGCAAGATCCAGGAGATAATGAAGGACAGGGAAGCCTGGAGCCCTGAAGTCCATGGGGTCAGAGAATTGGACATGACTGAACGACTGAACAGCAACAACATAATAGAATATACTAAAGATGTGGACTCTTTAAGCTCATTGTTTTAAAAGAATGATTCCATTATATCTGTAAAGCATCACCCATATTCTGTTTAGAAAAATAAAAAAGAAAATATTGGGTTGAAGACAATAGCAGAGTTCATGTCTTCATGATCCTATGTCTCAAAATCAAAATATAAATTCATTAAGCGCATTCCAAAGATCTGTCAGTTTTCATATGATTTATTCTTGTTAACAAGGACACATACACTGAATTAAAGTTTTCCATAAAACTTCTGTCTTAGAGGACTTGAAGTAATCCTGTCTGGATGACGCATGGGTATGATGCAGAAAATCACTAATGAAAATAAGGCAGGATTCCAAGGGTATCAGATGTCTATGTTTATGTACATTATGTATTAAATAATGGATTTGTGATCTCATAAATCTAAGGCCTTTACTTAAAGATTTTGATATTTTGATGACTCATCTGGACCCTTTCACCATCATTCTTTGACTACCCCTAAGCCTCTACTTCTCTACCTCTGCCAACCCTTGGAACATTCGCAGCCTAGACCTTGTCATCACCTGGAAGTACTTCTGAATTTTTTTCCCCTTTGGCCACGACCTTCAACTTGCCCCATTTCTTGATCCCTCTGCAATGGTTCTTCTCTCTGTCCCAGCCCTGGCACTCCCCCATGTAGCCTGTGACAGGCCCATTCCAACCTCTTTTCTCTGTGTTCACTTGTGTCCTAGAATCTCATCTGGACCAGACATGGTTCCTGAAAATGTATATTTAGGAAAGAGAACAGCTTTGATTTCATAGTGATGGCCTTCCTCTTAACGTTTCCTTCCTTTTCTAGCCTGTAGACCCACTGTACCTTTTGTTCCTGGCTGTATGTCTGAGAAAGAGTGTGGGGAAGGCACATCATACATGTAACCACTTCTGCTCAGAAGTGACCACATCGATTGCTTCTTCTCTAATTCTATTGTCCAGTAGAGTTGCAAGGAAGCAGGGAAATGTAGATATACACAGAGATATCCACAAGCAGTAATAGTTTCTCTGACATCTACCTTGTAAGATTGTTTTGAGAATTATAGTCAATAACATTTGTAAAGTATTTCCTCAGTGTTTGGTAGATAGTTTTCTCAATAACTATCTGGTATTTTTCAGTTTGATGAAAGTTGTTTTTCTCATTGTAAGTGAATGAATTCTGTGCGTTTGGTTAATGCAAGCCAAAGTCAGAGAAATTGCTTCATACCCAGAGTATTGATAAAAGCACATTTCTGGGTCTGCAAATACAAAGACTACCTAGAAACCAGCTAGAAACACCATCATGTGAAGTCACATCTTGGGGGCAGTCAGCTCTGAGGTCATATTGCTCAGGCACATATTTCCTTCTGATCTTAGCTGGGCTTTCAATATTAAGAGCCACAGGACAGAGTATATATGTATCTATCTATCTGAATTTTAGGGTTTACCCTTAGTTAACACTAGCAGGCTACCTTGTCTTATTCCTCACAGCAGCTCCTGAGGGTTTTGTAGGATGTCTGCTATGGAGTATCCTGGTATTGCCTGGTGTGGGGTTTGCCTGGAAGTCTTGTCACTCACTCCATAACCACCAATACCCTGGCTGACTTACCCTCTAATCCTGACCCCTCATATGCCATCCTAGTAATTCATTACCTTTATATCCTCTAATGCTTCTGCCACTTGCTGCCCAGATGAGGTCACATCTACCCCAAAGGCAGGCATGGGTCATCTGCCCCAATATCAATTTTACTCAATGGTGAGAAATAAAAACTATTTTTATTATTTTGGAATAAGTGTAAATATATTAGGGAATAGAATGTAAATTCTCCTGAATTTTGAACCTAGAACTCAAGCAACTTCCCTATAAATTGGGCAGAACTCTGGCTCTGCTTCTAGTTTGATTCCCTTTGCTGTGTAGATACACTGGGGGAGGAGGTAAGGAGCACAGCTCCTCTCACCTGCCCACCTGGTGAACTTGGACTTATTCTGGCTGAGTCTCCCACAGACCCTGTTCCAGCATGGTATCTCTGAGAGGTCATTCCTGATGGTCTCTGGCTGGTAGAGATACCTCTTATTCATTCTCAGAGTCGTGCAAGGTTCTCTTAAGGATCTTGTTTATAATGTTATTATTAGGTTGGTGAAAAAGTAATTGTGAAAAAAAAGAAGTAATTGTGGTTTCGGACCATGAAATTTAAATTATAACTAGGCTCAAACACATCTTTATTAATCAAAATAGGAACCATTTACGGTCAACATAGTTTTGCCAATGAGAAATGTTTCTTTATTCCTATAGCATAAGAATCTGTGCTTCGGGATTCAACAAGTCCTTGAAAAGTATTTTCTGCCTCCTGCGGGTTGTGGAAGCACTGTCCCTGCAAAAAGTTTTTGAAATGTTTGAAGAAGTGGTAGTCTGTTAGTGAGAGGTCAGGTGAATTTGGTGGGTGAGGCAAAACTTCGTAGCCCAATTTGTTCAACTTTCGAAGTGTTGGTTTTGTGACACACAGTTGGGCATTGTTGCAGAGAAGAATTGGGCCCTTTCTGTTGACCAATGCCAGCTGCAGGCACTGCAGTTTTCAGTGCATTTCATTGATTTGATGAGCATACTTCTCAGATGTAATGGTTTTGCCTGGATTCACAGAACTTGTGGATCAGATGGTCAGCAGACCACCAAACAGTGACTCTGATCTTCTTTTGGTGCAGGTTTAGCTTTGGGAAGTGCTTTGAAGCTTCTTGGTCCAACTACTGAGCTGATCATCACCAGTTGTTGTATAAAGTCCACTTTTTGTCACATGTCACAATCCAATTGGGAAAAGGTTCGTTGTTCCTGCATAGAATAAGAGAAGACGACACTTCAAAATGATGATTTTTTTGATTTGCAGTCAGCTCACGAAGCGCCCACTTATTAAAATGCCAAACGACTGAAGAATGGTCGATTCTCTGAGTTCTTGGACAACTTCTAAATGTAGCTGTAAGAGGATCAGCTTCGATGATCCTTTCAGTTGTTTGTTGTTACTTCCGACGGTCAGCTGTTGTGCTCATCTTCAAGGCTCTCATCTCCTTTGAAAAACTTCTTGAACCACCACCGTACTGTACATTCATTAGCAGTTCCTGGGCCAAATGCATTGCTGATGTTGCAAGTGGTCTCTGCTGCTTTATGACCCATTTTGAACTTGGATAAGAAAATCGCTTGAATTTGGTTTTTTTTTTTTTTGGTTTAACATCGTTTCTCTGGTCTAAAATATATATAAACAGCAGGTAACAAGTCATTGGCAAAAATCACAAAGCAAGAAATGCACATTAAAATGATGTAAAATATAACCACATTTAAGAATGTATTCCAACATAAAACAAAGTTCAACAATGTGAAAATGCAATTACTTTTGCACCAACCTAAATATTTAGTTATTTAATAAACACATATAGCACTTACTATGGGCTTCCCAGGTGCCTCAGTGGGTAAAGAATCCTCCCGCAATGCAGGAGACATGGGTTTGATCCCTGCCTGGGTGGAGAAGATCCTGTGGAGGAGGGCATGGCAACACAGTCCAGTATTCTTGCCTGCAGAATCCCCATGGACAGTGAAGCCTGGCTGGCTACAGTTCATAGGGTTGCAAAGAGTCGGACATGACTGAAGTGCTTGAGCACACGTGCATAGTAGTTACTAAGGGCAAGGCAATCTTCTAAGTGATGAATATACGTTAATTCTCACAGCCACCACATAAGAGGGGATCTTGTGTGTGTGTGTAGGTGAATGTACAGTTGACCCTTGAACAACACAGGGGCACTGACCTTTCACATAGTTAAAAATCCAAGTGTAATTTATACTCTGCCATCCATATCCCCAGTTTATCTGTATCTGAGGACATCAGTCAATCACAGATTGTGTACTACTGTAATATTTACTAGTGAAAAAAAATCCCTGTTTAAGCGGATCTTACTGTTGCAACCTGTGTTGTTCAAGGGTCTTCTGGAGATGTGTGTGTGTGTGTGTGTGTGTGTGTGTGTGTGTGCGTGCACACACACATGCATGTATGAAACACTGAGGCACAGAAGTCAGATAACTTTCCCAAAGTCACACGGTCACATACTATAGGCTATAAGACAGGGCCAGAATTTGAATTCAGATATCTAAGTTCTTGTGTTTACTGCCTGTTGCATGAGTTGATGGGTAACTTCTATTCTTCTCTAGACTATAAGGGCTTTGAGGACAGTTTTATTGATCTCTGTGTCCCTCTAGGCTAGAATGGGGCCAGGCACACAATAATAGTGCAGCAAATGTTGGCTAACCCTCTTTCAGAGAGGATGGAGGTTGGTAGGACTGTGTGCCTGGGGCAAGTTATACCCACTTAATCACCCCGTCACCTTCTCTAAATAAATAGCCCATGGCCTCTAATTGCCAGAGGAATTTTAAGCTCATCCTGTGCTTAGTGGAACAAGTTGTAAAATTTTTGTGTAAAATAACTTTTGACATTTTTCTAGAATATTTTAACGATTTCTTTGAATGACTGGGAATTGTACAATTGCAATTTCCCTCTGCACCCTGTTGTTTGTGATTCCAGGAAGTTTGGCTTGGTTGTGTCTGTCAAGGTCTGTGGGAGTTCAGGAATCTGCATGCCAAGCTTTAAGATTTCAGTGTGCATTTCACCTGCCCCAGAGCCCTCATGTCAGTTAAGGGCAAACTCCACCAAAAAATAACAGCAACAAAAAACCCGACAGCTTTAAAGGATGTGGAAGGGGAAGCAAATGCCACAGTTTGCAGTTTCCCTTTGAAATCTTTCCTAAGCCACATTTCAAGAAGGTGTTTTGGAATCACAATTTTATATTTCCTGTAAGTTGAAGCATTTTGAAAACATACTTGTTGCAAGTGATGACTGGTTAGAAATAAATTCACTGAGTATTAGTTCCACAAAGAAGTAATCATCAGAGCTTAAGAAAGCAAAACATAGAAAATATGTTTTTCATAAGGATCAAGCTGGGGATCTTCTTTACTTTGTTTACAATAAAAAGGAGGGTCTTGCATTGCAGCATGCTTTCTCTTTGTAGTTCTGGTTTTCCCTGGTTGGCCCCACCTTATCTCTCTCTCTTGTGTGTGCGCGTGCGCTCACACACACACACACACACACACACACTTTTTTTGTTTGTTCCTATTTGGAATATTTTGAGAAAAAGTGGTCTCCCTACCATAATCCCCCATGTCAACATCCACTACTATGGCAAATTGCTATATAACTTTTACCTGTTAGGACCAAACTGAAGCCAGGACAGGCTCTAAGGGGCAGGCCAGTAGGCAGTGTAGCTAGACCAATCAGAAAAATCCCTGTAGCCCCCCGCCCGCGCCAGACCCGAGCCAATCCAGATAGGGATGCGAGGTTTAAAAGTCCCGCATGCGCGTACAGTTTAACCGATCAGCTATTCTGTTACAGAAACAAAGAACCGTCTGTATAAAAGTATATGTGATTCAGAACTCGGGGCCCTTGTCGGATTCCACTGTGCTGGATGAAACCTGGGCCCTGGCTCGAGCTAGTAATAAACCCCTTTATGCTTTTGCATTGCTGCGGAGGTCTTATTCTCTCAGTTTTGGGGACTCGGACTCTGGGCATAACATCTGGGGGCTCGTCCGGGATCCCTTTAACTGGGAAGAATAACATTCTCCCGGTAGAAGGGGTTTCTTCACTTGGAGGAAAGCTATCTGAACACCGGTGTTAAGTTTGGTTAGCCAGTGTAAGACCGAGGCCCAGCTTACGCGCTGGAAGGCAGCTGGCTCTGGTGAGAAGAGAGCTCTTGTCAGGCTTAATCAGGGGCGAATTAGTCATCTTAGCCAGCGTAAGGCCGAGGCCCGGCATCGTGCTGGGAAGGCGGCTGGCTCTGTGAACGCCTTGTTGGTAAGATAACCTAGAGGGATAGGAGGGTTCAGGGGGCCCAGGAAGACCTAGTACTGTGTTCTCGGCCGAGGTTTGTCTCCTCTGTTCGTCGCATCTTTGTGTGTGCCGGCATTGTCACTGCTCTCTGTGCGTTCGTCTTGTCTCCTGTGTTCTATCCTGTAATCATGGGGCAAGAGACTTCCACTCCATTGTCCCTTAGGACTGATCATTTTTCTGATTTTAAGTCTAAGCACAGAATCTATCGGTGCTGGTGAAGAAGAACAAATTAATAACTTTTTGCAGCACAGAATGGCTGACCTTCCATGTAGGCTGGCCCTCAGAAGGCACCTTTCACTTGGGAACAGTACACCAAGTCCGAGATATCATCTTCCGACTGCGGATCGGACACCCTGACCAAGCCCCCCGCCCCCCTTGGGTAAAACCTTTTTTTGCCTCAACAGGGATTTTCTACCCCTCAGGTGTTGGCGACACATGTAAGAAAGAACCCAAACAATCTCAAGGAGCCTGAACCAACAGCGCCACTATATACCCCATCTTGCAGGGGAAATTGTTAGGGGAAGCTCACTGATTGAAACCGCCCCACCCTGGCCAGGCACCATAGTAACCATTTGCATGAGTTGTTTTATGACAGGAGATCTGATAAAGAATCCGGAACTAATAAGCCTTCACCAACCCGAAGAGTTCGGGAAAGGTTTAAAGGAGACACCGCCTGTACATTGTGAGCCACGCGGCAGAGCAGTTCTCCTTGGTTTCCTTACCCTGCTGCTCTTCACCCGGGTGCCCTTTCCCAATAAAATCTCTTGCTTTGTCAGCACATGTGTCTCCTCGGACAATTCATTTCCGAGTGTTAGGGAAGAGCCCAGTTTCGGGCCCTGGAAGTGGTCCCTCTTCTGCAACAAATGGTGACTCTGGTGGGACTCTTCTTCACCGAGACTGACATCCTGACCACTCGGGGTACTCAGGGGCCAGCTTGCCTGCCAGTGGACCAGACCCAGCGGCCGCAACTGGGACCCTTTTGTCCCTGGTCTCCTGACGAGGACAACTGGCCAGAGTGCCCCGACTGGTAAGAAACAAAAAACTTTATTGATCTCTCTCCCCTTCCCTCTCTGTCTCCTCTCAACCCTTCCTATCCTTCCCTGTTTTTCTAGTCCCCTGGTCCTAGACTCAGAAATCTGGTCGAAGGGCCCTCAGCCTGAGCTGAGGATTGGAGACTGATCACCTCCTCTTGGCAGAAAACTCAAATTCTGGTTCTGATTTCTGGTCGGGCCGAGTTCCAGTCCTCCCTTCTCTGGAAGCCCAGGGAAAAGTCCCGTAAGGCCTGGGTATCTGTAGGTGGCAGGAGACATCTGTAAGGCCACCCCTTTTGCCCCCTCTCCCGCCTCCTCCCCCTTCTTTCAACCTGGCTTCCTTTCCTCCCTTAAAATCTTTGATGTTACGGAAAGGCTTAGTGGGCTACAGTCCACAGGTCACAAACAGTCTGATACGACTGAGTGACTTCACCTTCACTTTGATGAGGACTGCCGGGTTTATATACGTGTGTTTTAACTCTGTGATCTGTGTAGTGATTTTTGATGGCCATTTTGCTTTGTCTGGCTACCATGTGGTTTAGACCTGCCGCCATTTGTTAGAACTTGATTTTCTTTCCCTGTGCCTTGAGACCAGGACTCTTAAGAACACTTAACTCCTGACACTGAGAAGGGGAAAAAAAAAAAAAGACTTAAAGCTAAATCTTGCACTGTGTCTGTCTAAATATGTCTTGGTATGTCTCTGTCTCTGGGTAATATTTTTGAGGTTAATTTGTATATGAGATCTATTTATCTGGCTTAAATAAAGGTAAGCACTTACAAATCAAGTAATTCTAAATTAAACAATAAATTCCAGGTTCATGTGAACTGGGAAATATTCAATGTTAAATACCTGATATTAATGTTTGTTGACCTATCTAATATAGACATGTCTTAGAGTACTTAACGTTAAAAAAAAAATATTTTCATTGTACCTAGGTTTAATATGTTAAATATTATATCTGTTACAAGTTTGTCAACAAAAAAAATTACCTCAAGTAAAAAAACTTCAAAAAAAATGTAAATGAGATATGAGCTTTTAGATAGACTTTATTAAGAATAATTATGCTTTAGGAATGTCTGTCTGAATAGTCCGTCCAAATTGGGGTAACTTGAATTGGGTTGTGCTAAACTAAGTGACAGAAGTTCACTGACTAGTAGCTCATTTCCAAATAGAGTAAAATTTTGAAACATTTATTACTGAACATTAGTTTCCTCTTACAAAGAAGCTGAAGAAATTTAGGACTGTTAATGACTAAAAATAAGCTGGCACAAAAACTTGAATTTGGCTTTTCTCTCTGTTAAAAGGACACACTTTCTTCAGATGTTGAACCGCATTTGACAATAGATTTAAGTTCATTTGCCTCTTAAATGGTCTGTTCTGTATTTGCCTCTGAAATCCCATATTGTTACTTTGGCTGAGTGAATAGCTATTGTTTCAAAGTGACCTATAGTCCCATCTGACTGAGTGCTCAAAACCTTTCTGATATTTGTTGACAAAACTTCATAAATTATTCTATGAAGCACTTTTGGCTTCTAGCTAACTTTGGGGTGCTTCAGAGGGCCCCTGAAGCATCCCAAAGAGAGATATTAAACTGTGTTTATTTGGTTGGTTAAATTACATAAAAAAAGATTATCAAATGAGTAATACATCTGCTCATATTATAATGTAGGGTAAAATTACTAATACAGATATCCTAAAAATTATATGGAGTTTTTAACATTCTAACATGTCCTGGTATTTTAATGAAAAACCTGATGACTTCACAAAAGTCAGCAAAAGGACTGAATAAACCAGTGAATATGCTTATAACTTTTATGGTTTCTATCTAAAAAAAATTATGGGGTTGAATCTTATGTTTTCAGGGAGTAGGGAAAATCTTCTTCTCAAACTAATTATGACAATACTTTGGTAAAATTAAACATTATAAACAAAACAATTATATTTTCTATCTGACTCCTCCAAAAATTGGAAGTTCTTAGGTTTCCAGTAAGTCTATCAAATGAGTTAGGAAGGTTATCTCACAGATAAAAAAAAAATCTCAAGAAATTTTTGAAACCTTGAAAAGGGAAAAATTCACTCAGATTTGTTAGGCAAAATCTGTGATAAGCCTTTGGTGTGAGATTCCCAGCCCTGTTTTATTTTAAAAGTTCAGTCTGAAACTGTATAAATGTTTCAGCAAAATAAAAAGCCTATAATCAATTATGGTTATAAAAATCATTAGACCAAAATCAGTAAAAACAGACCTATTTTGCAAACAAACTAGCCTTAATTTGGTTATATTTAATAAAAATAAGAGTAACTTTAAGGAAAAAAAAGATATTTCGAAATGTTAAATACCAGTTTGTTAATGGAGGTCTGCATCTAGTAAGACTCATCTCTTAGATAGTTCTTTGCTGTTACATAATGTTAATGTAAAATTTAATTGAATTCTTGAAGAACACCCTAAGTTTGTTTCTGAAGCTTATCTCAGTAATCTGTCTTTGGATGAAGATCAGATGCCTCATGACCTGCAACCAGGACTGAAAAAAGACATAATCTAAGGGACTGTCTCCAACATAGATGGAAAGACTTTTTTTATCAGGAGAAACTACACTACACCAGGATGAGAAGATGACGACATCAGAGGTAGACAGTTTCCCCAAGATGCTGGACCTGATTCGTATGATCGTTTATGTTTTCTTGACTTCTTAGACCTTTACATATAAGTCAAATGCTTTTCTATCATAGGCCTGATCCTATGCTAGTTTCAAAATCAATCCAATTGTTGGGTTTGTGGCCAATAACCTGTGTCTAGTTCTGGGTTATCTTGGTAAATTTCTCTATTACCAGACTAACTGGTTGGCCCTGAGAAAATTTACTTAAAAAATTAAATCATACTAAAGATAATCAGTCTAGTGACACTAAAAAACTGGGCTATATTCCTTATAGATGGTGCCAATATATAATTTCCCTGAAAGATAAAGATTCTACAGAGCAGACTAAATCAGATGACCTGAAGATATACTGGGCTACATCTAATGAAAGTTCTTAACATAAGTCTTACTTGTGACTTTACTAATACTGCTGGCTATGTTATTTGTATTTCACCTGTTTTACAAAATTGCTGTTTCTTACACTGTATGTGTGTGAGGCCTCTAATAGAATAATATATAGTCCCATATGAGATCAATAATGGTAACAGTGTAACTCTAGATACGGTAAGAAGCAACAAGAGGGAATATTTTCCTGGACCAAAAAGTAGTGGTGGTCCAGAGAATTTTAGATACTGTTTCATGGCCTAGTCCAGTAACAGCACATTGAGTGGCCTGTTTACCTGAAAATGGATACTCTCAGCACCCTGGGATAAAATGGTCATGACGTGCCCCCCTCAAAAAGTCAAGTTTATGAGCAAAAAGGGGCTTTACCAACTGAAGACTGACACTCGCCATCTGCATCTACAAAGATTAAATCATGGTCACTGCAACTGCTGACTTTCAATGCCCCTGAAAGGAATTCAGGGTAAAAATCAGAAATGAGGCACTCTGTGCTCTGGGAAAAACTGGCAAAACAGGCCATCAGATAGTTAGATCTTTTCAGGAAAAGATTTTATGAGTCCCAATTCTTGTATCTTCTCATATCTAGAAAAACACTGTCATTAACGGTAAAATCTGCTTTGGCTATTAAAAATAGTTTACAATTAAAAGTCAAAATAGAGTAGCTATGGTTCAAATATCCTGGGAAATAACTAGGTGATGCTATGGGTGTACCTTCAGATTAGACCTTGTATTGCTAAACACTTGAGTTTTCTGAGTCGTGTCAGGCTTGGATGCCACCATTTTCAAAACAATGTCTGCTGGAAGCTACTAACCTTACTTTTTATAAAACTAGGCAACTGGCTACATGGCTACAAGCCTCCCTGAAGTGCCAGGTCCAGACTGGGTTTCAGACCTATTCTTCTAAAAAGAAATGAGATTAAGATTTTAATCATACAAGACTCAGATCTAAAACTTGGAACTCAGAAATACTTCCGATTCAGTGTCTATACTCCAAGCTGGGGCAGTCCTATGCCACATTTTGACAGAAAGTTATCATAGTCATTGTTGCCTAGTTCCCTAAAATTAAAACTGAGCCGGACTCTGTGGGGCTCTGGAGTACAGATCTGCTCTGTGTTCTCCATTTCTTATCTGTAAGATATAGACTTTGTTCAGCCTCCTTGGCCTTCCCTGAATTCCAAAGCATAGATTCAAACAATTGCTAATCAGGGAAGGGAGGGGATACAAAAACAGAAACTATCAAAGTTTGGTACAGCCTCCAGACAGAGTCCTGGTTCCTACTCAAAGAAATATACATAACAATGTCTTTGAGCCCCCACCCAGGTAAAAGACTTCAGACTGAACACAAGATTCTTGGAGCACTGCTCTGTTGCCTCACCACCAACCGATCAGAAGGGGTCACAAACCCTGTAACCCTCACCCCAAATGTTGCCTTCTGTTTCCAGGGACCAGAGATGACCATCCTGTTAGGTCTCTTGTTTGGCCCTTGTCTATTTCATCTCTGAGAGGGACCAACTAAATTGCTGCAACTACAAGGGTAAAAGCTGGTTTCAGATGTGAAAAACCCCAACTTAGATCAGGTAGAGAGACTTCTGCTTTGCTAGGCAGGCCTACGCCCATGCACAGCAGGAAGAAATTACAGAAGAAAGAGACCTCCGCACCAATTCCCAAAAAGTATCTTGAGTATGAAGTCTCTCAGGGGGCCTATGTGCTGTGTTAAGGGGAAAACGTTGTTTTTATGTAAATCACTCAGAGATAATCAGGGAGTCCCTGGCCAAGATAAAAAAAAGGCTAAATCAAAAAAGAAAAAAAAATGTCTCAAAATTAATTTGAGTTCTGGTTCCAACAGTCCCTGTGGTTAACAACGTTAATTTCTACCGTGGTGGGCCCTCTAATAGTGCTACTATTAATACTTACTTTTGGTCCATGCATAATAACTAAGCTTGTTGCCTTTATAAAAGACCGCGTCAATACCATCCAACTGATGGTACTGAGGCAACAGTATCAGGCCCTGCCCCAAAATAAAGAGGAAGATTCCTCTATGTAGCTGAAGACAGGGGGGAATGTTAGGACCAAACTGAAGCCAGGACAGGCTCTAAGGGGCAGGCCTGCAGGCAATGTAGCTAGACCAGTCAGAAAAATCCCCGTAGCCCTCCGCCTGCGCCAGACCCGAGCCAATCCAGATAGGGATGCAAGGTTTAAAAGTCCCCCGCGCGTGTATGGTTTAACCAATCAGCCATGCTGTTACAGAAACAAAGAACCGTCTGTATAAAAGTAGATGTGATTCAGAACTCGGGGCCCTTGTCAGATTCCACTGTGCTGGATGAAACCTGGGCCTTGGCTCGAGCTAGTAATAAACCCCTTTATGCTTTTGCATTGCTGTGGACATCTTATTCTCTCAGTTTTGGGGACTTGGACTCTGGGCATAACATTACCATTATCTAACGTGCATCTGATTTTCTTTTCCCAAAACTGGAAATAGTTATTAATGTCTTTCTATGATCAGATAGTAAATTATGTCAAAAACTGTTCTCTCTCCCTGTTTCCCTCCTACTCGTGCCACTCTTCTCCCGTCTCTGACTTTAGAAACAAGTCATGGCTGTTTTTACAGTCAGAGTACCTAGAGGGAAGAAATAGTTCTATTTCCTCTTGAGGGCAGTCTAGCAAATTCTGCTACCACCTGAAGAGGCGCAACAGTAGAGCAAGGCCAAAGGGATCATGTGGTTGAATTCAGACCTGGAGCCAGTTTCTTTGGATAGAAATGGCTTTGCCACTAATTGTTCATGGCATACTAAGGGCTATGGGTTACAAAGATTTTAAATAACAAGGATTTAGGGTAGTATGTTGTAAGTTACTTGTTGAGTATTACTTGTGGTAGATAGAGTGTGAAAAACATAACTGACATAGCCAAAGATCAAGGTTTCACATATTCATAATTAGAATGTATATGTATATATGTATATGTCAATGAATACATATATTTCTATGGCCTTTTTTAATCTCCCAAGGGATTTAATATTATTTACCAAAATACACATGATATAAAGAGAGAAATAAAATAGACAACAAGTGGATGAGGGCACCAGGCCCTGAGAGGGTAGGGAGGATGCGGATGAATCTGGAGGTGATCTTAGTACCTGCAGTGTGTGCTGTAAGGCTGGGTCTCTGCTTGCGTTGGGCTACGAGGGCTCTTTGCTACATGTCTCCACTACGTGTTGGGCTATATTTGCTCAGCCACTAATATAAGAGACATAGGCCCAAATCTGACTTAGCAGGAGTAAAGCCACTTCTGATACTAAAAATAACAGGAGGAACTTCTCATAGAGGGTATAGTAAAACAATGAAGTCCTCAGCAATATTCTTCAAGTAAGTATAGCGATGAGTTATATTTGGTTGCCCATGATCCAGAATGCCTTGTGGCTGGCAGATATTCACTCCTCCAGAAATAGTTGTTCTTCATTTGCAAGTTGCCCATAAATTACTATGGCTTAGAAATCTTTGAGGGAGAGAGAATGGCAAAATGCTATTGTTTTTCTAGGTTAAAATAGGCAACAATACTTTGACAGCCAATATATAGCCAATGTAGAATCAAAAAATTGTATATATATTTTTAATCTCAGAAGTAAATACAATTTTTCTTAATTTCACTGAGTAGCTATTATTATTGCTTACTGTCATTCAATGCTATTTATTTGAATACCCCTCCTATATCTTTTAGCATCTGTACAGAGGAAAGAGGGCAGAAGTTAAAAGATTTAAATAAAATTTCTTATATATTTTCTTTATTTGCATTAGATTCTTATATTTTTTTATGAAAGTGATATATGTTCATTGTAGAAGATTTAGAAAATACAAAACAGACAAGTGGTTTAAAATCTCACCATCTAAAAACAACTTTGAGATGTTATATAGTATATGTGTTTATGTATTGGGTTGGCCAAAAACTTCATCTGGGTTTTTCTGTAATATGGAAAAATCTGAATGAACTTTTTGGCCAATCCAATAAGCAGTACATGCACTGGCTTAGTTTTCTAATTTTATAAGGGTTAGCTAATTATAGCCCTAAACACTAACACCATACTTTCTCTACTTACAGTTGAGTATAACTATTCATTTCCTATTTACTTTAAACACATAAGTAATGTGGAATGGGAAGAAAAGCACAAAAACAGAGCTTTAAGTATCAGGTCAAATTTTGAGATAAAGTCTGACATTCACAAACAACACCTACCCCATTAAAAAAAAAAATTAAATCCTTTTAGGTCTCAGTTTCTACATAGCAAAAATGTCACCAAAGTGCTTCAGAAAGTGGGATGCACACTCTAACTACTTCTATTCAATACAGTATTAGAAGTCCTGGTCACAGCAGTCAGATAAGGAAATGAAACAAAAGTATCCAAATTGGAAGGGAATAGATCAAATTGTCACTATATGCATCTAACATGATACTATATATAGAAATCCTAAGGACTCCTAGGAGTAAGATACAAGTAGTAGGATACAAGATTAACATTCAGAAACCAGTAGCATTTCTTTACACTGACAATGAAATATCAAAAAGGGAATGTAAAAAAAAAACTTAAAAAAAAAAAAGAGATACCTGATAATAAAACTGAACAAAAAGACTTATATTCTGAGAACTAGAAAACATTAATAAAGGAAATTAAACAGTATTCAAAGAAATGGAAAGCTATCCCATGCTCCAGGATTGGAAGAATTAACATTACTAAAATGGCAATACTACCCAAAGTAATCTACAGATTTAATGTGATCCCTATCAAATTACCCATGACATTTTTCACAGAACTAGGACAAATAATACAAAAATTTATAGGGAACCATTAAAAGACCCAGAATTTCCAAAGCAATATTATGGGAAAAACAAAACAAAACAAAACAAAACTAAGTAGGAGGCATAACCCTCCCAGACTTCAAGCAATATTACAAAGCTATACTTATCAAAACAGTGTGATATTGGTGCAAAAACAGACATATGGGTTAATGGAACAGAATGGAGTAATAAACCCACACAACTATGGTCAATTAAGCTTGGCAAAGGAAGCACAAATATTCAAGGGGAAAAAGATAGTTTCTTTAGTAAGTGGTATTGGGAAAGTTGGACAGTTCAGTTCAGTTGCTCAGTCGTGTCAGACTTTTTGCAACCCCATGGACTGCAGCATGTCAGGCTTCCCTGTCCATCACCAACTCTCCACACATAAATCAATGAAGTTAGAACACATCCTCACACCATGCACAAAAATAAACTCTAAATGGCTTAAAGACTTAAACATAAGATACAACACCATAAAACTCCCAGAAGAGGGCACTGGAAAATATTATCTGACATAAATTGTACCAGTATTTCCCAAGTCATACCAATCTCCCAAGGCAATACCAAAAAAAAAAAAAAAAGAGCGAATGGCACCTAATCAAAGCTTTTGCATAGCAAAGGAAACCACAAACAAAAAGATAACCTATAGAATTAGAGAAAATATTTGCAAATGATGTGACCCATACGGGCTTAATCTCCAAAATATACAAACACCTTTTATAACTCAACAACAAAGACAACAAACAACCCAATCAAAAAGTGGGAAGATCTAAATAGATATTTCTCCAAAGAAGGCATACAGATGGTCAATAGGTGCATGAAAAGATTCTCAACATCACTAATTATTGGTAAGTTGCTTCAGTTGTGTCCAACTCTTCGCGACGCTATGGACTGTAGCCCACCAGGCTCCTCTGTCCATGGGATTCTCTAGGCAAGAATACTGGTATGGGTTGCCATTGACTTCTCCAGAGGATCTTTCTGACCCAGAGATTGAACCCATGTCTCCTGAGGCTCTTGCACGGCAGGCAGATTTTTTTTTTTTTTAACCGCTGAGCCACTAGGGAAGCCAAATGCAAATCAAAACTACAATGAAATATCACCTCACACCAGTTAGAATGGCCATCATTAAAAATTCTACAAATAACAAATGCTGGAAATGGTTTGGAGAAAAGGGTGCCCTCCTACAATGTTGGTGGGAATGTAAGTTGGTGCAGCCACTATGGAAAACAGTAGGAGACTCCTCAGAAAACTAAAACTAGAATTACTATATGATTCAGCATATAGCTGGATAAAACCATAATTCAAAAACTTACATGCACCCCTATGTTCATAACAGCACTATTCACAATAGCCAAGACATGGAAACAACCCAAATGTCTAACAACAGATGAATGGATAAAGAAGATATAGTGTATATATACAATGGAATACTACTCAACCATAAGAAAGAAGGAAACAATGTCATTTATAGTAACATGGATACACTAGAGATTATCATACTAAGTGCAATAAGTCAGAAAGAGACAAATACCATGTGATATCACACATGTAGAATCTCAAATATGGCACAAATGAATCTATCTACTAAACAGAAACGGGCTCACAGACATAGAGAACAGATTTGTGGTTGCCAAGGGAGTGGGGGAAGGAGGAGGGATGGACTGGGAGTTTGAGGTTAGTAGATTACATTTAGAATGGATAAACAAGGTCCTACTGTATAGCTTCTGCTGCTGCTAAGTCGCTTCAGTCGTGTCCGACTGTGCGACCCCATAGATGGCAGCCCACCAGGCTCCCCCATCCCTGGGATTCTCCAGGCAAGAACACTGGAGTGGGTTGCCATTAGGGAGCTATATCTAATTTCTTAGGATAAACCATAATGGAAAAGAATATAAAAAGCAAAATATATAGATATAACTGAGTTCACTTTCCTGTACAGCCGCATTAACACAACACTGTAAATGAACTATACTTTAATAAAAAATACAGAACACTGTGCAAATGCAAATGTTATTGTCCTTACTACGTAACATGGTGACTTGGAAGTTGGACCCCGTGACGGGGGCCATAACAGGGTGCTCTTGACCCTTTAATGTTGAGGGAAAAAAGAAGTTAGAAGGAACATTCTGGATCTGGTGTCCAGATCTAGAGTCATGAAGTCAGATTTGAATCCCTCTGTCTTAGTTTTCTTCGTTGTCTTTTTTATCAGCATTTCCCTCTTCCAAGCTTTATTTCTATTTTCCTGTTGTCTTTCTGCCTCTTCTTTCTCTTCCTTATCTCTTTCTACTTTTATTCTCTCCCTTCTCTATCTTTAATTGACCTGCATTCCAGACATTTTATGTTAAAACAGGAAAAGAATGGTAGGACACAGCCCTCAGAATTGAATTTGAATTTTGAATCTCAGTGAAAACCTTATACAAAATCTATGACAATCTTGGCTTTAACCAAGCCTACAGCTAAAAAAGAGAAAAGATGATCATTTCTCCTGGATACTCACATATGAGATTTATGGGTGGGTGGGACATCTATAATTCCAGTGGCACTGCTAAGGGAGGAGGTGATCATCTTGGCCACCTATGTGATTGCTCTCAACCGTCCCTCCATCCCCAGGTCACAGCTGCTAGAAATTACAACTCTGGAAAAGTTATCTGAATTTTAGGAGAGAAGCAGACTTGTTCGCTCATGAACTCTATAGGCAGTCTGCGACTTTCATATATAAAGCCTTTCTGAAAGCATAAATGAAAGCTGACTATCAAACATATAAGTTAAGTCTAACTATACCAACTTAAAACACAATCTTCAAATATGTATTTCTAATATGCAATATACATGCTGTAAACTTGGATCCTCCCCCCCATAATAAAACACTGGGTCACCTGGCTTAACGTTCAACGAACTTAAGGTTCAATGAAGATCTGAATAGGAATGCAATCTACAGCATTTGGCCTGTCCACTGATTTCTATCTTTATCTCAATAGTATTACTTCTATGAAATCCTTATTTTTCACTAATATCAACTATTCCATTTTCCTACTTCCTCTACGTTTTATAAGGGCTTCCGAGGTAGTGCTAGTGGTAAAGAACTCGCTTGCCAGTGCAGGAGACATAAGAGATGCGGGTTCGATCCCTAGGTTGGGAGGATCCCCTGTGGGGGTGGGGAATGGCAACTCACTCCAGTATTTTTGCCTGGAGAATCCCTTGGACAGAGGAGCCTGGTGGGCTATGATCCATAGGGTTGCATAGAGTTGGACAGGACTGAAGCCACTTAGCACACACTACATTTTATAAAATGCTAATGACAAAATATAGTAAAACGGTGAAATTCTTTCCACAGCACCACCCTCTGATAAAGATGGCTGTGCTGGACAAAGTGAGTGGCTGACTGGCCTTAGGCAATTCCCGATATCATGGCTCAAATTGTCTGTTTGGAAGCCAAAAAAAAAAAAAAAAAAAAAAAATCAGAATGTGGACAACAAGGTCTCTAATGCATGCTGTGTGTTAAAAAAAAAAAAAAGTGGGTCATGTGGCATTTCTACTAAAGGAAATGCAGGAGCTCTATATTAAAAGGTGGATACGGTAGGAAAAAAAGTAGCCTAATGGTAAAATCTAAACAACAACAGCCGCACCATCATTAACAACAATGAAGTGACTAAGTAGTAAGCATAATAAAGACTTTGATTGTCTAAGATATGCATTTCTATTATTTAATTTTATTTTATTTGGGGGATGGGATGGGGTTTAATGAGATGTGTGTTGAGGCATTTAGAGAAAAGTGAGAAATATTTCTCAGAGACATTGCCATTTTAATATGCTTTTCTTGAAGCATTATTAAAGTTGACAGTAAAAAGTGGGACTATAAATAAGGGAAGTGGCTACCATGTTCTGGGTACTTTGTGGGGTACAAAGATGAGTGAGACACAGTCTTTACCCTTGAGCTCCAGATATAATTTGTGTACTACTGAGAGTACACAAGTAAAAGGTGGGAACAATCAAAATTAAATAATGAGATTTATTTCACTGTACACAAAAAAATTTACTATAAGTGTATTTTATTTTAAAACTTGGAACAGTAGTAAAGGTTTTAAAAAGTTGCAAGCACAGTACAGAACAGAAACTTGTTTTTCCTGAACAACTGGAGAGCATGCTGCTAAGCTGATGTGTCATCATCCCTGACTACTTCACTGTTCATTTTCCAACAATTACATTCTCCTACATGACCACAGAATAGCCATCAAAATCAGGAGATTAACACTGAGTCATTGCTAACTTCTAATCCTCAGCCCCCATTTAAGCTTTGCCAATCATCCTAATTACATACGCTATAGCAAAAAGATCTGGTTCAGAACCACACAGGGTATTTAGTGGTCACATTAGTTTTCTTCAGTCTTGAAGAAGTTGGTCTTCCTTTGACTTTTACAACCTTGACAATTTTAAGGATCACTTGGTAGATATTTTGTACAATAACACTTAATTTGGGCTCATTTGACATTTCTTTGATTATATTCAGGTCATTTATCTTTGGTAGGACTACCACGATGTTCTCTTTGCTACAGCTAAAGTGATGTACAATTTAGATTTGACCCATTGCTGTTGAAGTTCACTTTGATCACCTGGTTAACGTGGCATCTGCTTTTCCATTGAAAGTTACTCTTACTTTCTTTAGTACTTTGAAACTGCTTCTCACTAAATTTTCAATTCATTCATGATTTAAATTTGTTTGGATTCATGGTTTCCTGTTTTTTTTTTCAATAGATTATTTTAATTCTCAAATAATCCCTGATTTGGTCAGGGGCAGCCCCCTAAAGCTGGCTTCTCTATGCTTTTGAGATTTTCCCTTTCTTGGGGGCTTCTCTGGTGGCTTAGATGGTAAAGAATCTGCCTGCAATGCAGAAGACCTGGGTTTGTTCCTTGGGTCAGGAAGATCCCCTGGAGAAAGGAATGGCAACCCATTCCAGCATTCTTGCCTGGAGAATTCCATAGACAGAGTAGCCTAGTGGGCTACAGTCCATGGGGTCACAAAGAGTCGGACATGACTGAGTGACTAACACTTTCACATATCACTTTCATCATTCTTGGAGCACTTCCTCGCTTTTTGATATAATAAGATGTTACATGCTCATCTTATACTCTCCCTGACCCAGGTCTAGGATAATTCTCCAAGAAATCTAGGCTGCTGTTAATGGAAAATCATATTTATGACTCAAGCTCTGGGTGCTGGGTGTGTTCATTACTCTTAAGAGTTTGGCTGTTCCCAAGCCCTCTCAGTAGACACAGCTAGTTATGTATATCCATATCTAAAACATAGATGCAAATATATTAAAACAATAGTTTTATTTACTTACATATTAGCTTTTCTATGTCTTTATACTCATTTATATTGAAAGTCAGGAGTTTATACTGATACCTCCAATTTCGATCCAATACCATGGGGTTCACTCCAGTTTTCTTCCTTCCCATATCTGTATCTTCCTACTCTGACCATTAGGAACCTAACTCTTAATATCCTTAATTTATTTACTTATTTCATCAGTCTCCTAGTATGTAACCCATCTCTGCTGCCACCCTTTTACCCACATGGACACTCATCTCACTCAGGTTGAGATGCCCTGTCCTCACCTTGTGGACACCTGCTTACCCTATTTGGGCTTCAGCATTCTGTGCTGGGTAGCCTCATGCCTGGATGCTTTCCTCCCTCTTTCTGGGCTCTGACAGCCTACACCAGGTTGCCCTTTGTGGACACCCTCCTTACCCAGCTCTGACTCTGACCCCTACATGGGGCAGCCATCCTGGGTGGCCACTCTCCTGCTGGATTTGAGCTCTGACAGCTTGCTCTGGGCCACTGTGGTCCTCTCCTTCAAGGGCAGATGCCTGCCTTAGTCTGCCACACTGCATGTTTTGGGACTGTGTCCTAGGGGAGGGAAAAGGGGAGGAAGGAAATGGGAAAGAAGAGTAAGGAAGTAATTTCTGTTTGAAATTCTAAAATTTAAAAGAAAAGAAACAATGTAAACTATATATTTGTTTCTCCTACCAATGAGAAGTGATGCTTTCTCTTAAGTCTTCTAAAAAGTCGAAAAGATTAAACATGTTTTTTCTTCTGGGGAATAACATACTGCTGGATAATTAGACTCAGATTCCGTATTTGTATTCTTATTTGAGGCTAGAAGGGAAGTCTCTTTTAATACACAATCTTTCCTTTTTTGAAATATGCCCACAAAGATTGGAAAATAGCGAGAATAAACAATTATTGGTGAAGAGACTAGACTGTAAAGCTATTATAGCTTAAAATAAGGGTGAGCACTGCTCCCTTAAATCACTTCATGCAATTTCACCCTAAAGGCATTTATTCTTGTCTTTGTCCATCAAAAGGCAATGTAAACACTATTAATTTAATCCAGATGGAGTCAAATACTTATTTCTGACTCCATTTTGCTATTCTATTGAGGCAATTACTACCAAGAGATCAGTGATTTAGTCTGAAAAAAAAATGCTTTTAATTATTATTAATTGGATAACCACTGAGTTAACAAAAATGCCTTAGGATATTATATTGGAAATTAATTGAATATAATGTATTATCTACCTTCATGAAACTATTTCCTGAGGGAGATTACAGAGAAGGACCAATCCTTTTCACTTAAAGACACTTAATAAATGCTCATTAAATGAAATATTTTCCTAATATTTGGGGGCTGAGGTGGCTTAGAGTAGCAAAAAACAATTTTTATTTATCAAATTATTAATATGGCAAACATCTCAAATTAATCAACAAAGTTGGACAATTCAGTGCCTTATCTGAGAATTTTAATATCTAGTTAATAAGCTGGATTTTAAAATGCCAATACAGTCAGTTGATTATTTTCTTACATAAAAAGTAGTAACAAGGGCAAATTAAGGTAAATAACCTAAAGGTAAAAGACCTAATGATGGCCATAAGACTAACCTTTTCTTTTTTTAAAAAATATTCAAGAAGCCAAACAATTTTCTTAAATAAAAATGGAGCATAAAATACAGGTTTTCTGTCCCTGACTAGCTTTACCTTGCATTGTTCAATGATTCTGGCTCAGGATTTGTACTAACTATAACATGGAAGAACTTCAGGGCCTTAATGCAAGCCATGATTCTGGAACTGTTGTCTCATAAATTCAGACCAAAAAATAAGTGTGATGTTTTGCACTTGATAATGCACTGAGGGGTTTGAAGGGCTTATTGCAAGTAAGTTAAGTGCCTCTGCAGAATACACAGAATTCAAGGAAGCTAAAATTTCTCACTGAAGAAGAAAGATGACCAAAATATCCAACAATATGTTTAGTGATTCATCATGATTTTCAAACTACATTCACTTTTCTTTAAAAGAATGTGTGTGTGTGTTTAAAACATTAAACAGAGTTGGAATACAGCTTCAAGGATTCAACAATCCCTGAAGAGCATCACATAACAGAATCAAAAGAAACAAACTGAAGGAAACTGTGGACAAAGATGAAAGGATCTAAGAATCTGGAAATCATCTAGTGAAAAGACTTCTGAGCACTGAAAGAGACCCCCATTCAAGTCCTAAGAAGAGAGAAAAGCAATGAAGTGTTGAATCAATAGGAAAAGTACTTTGCTAAGAGGCAAGAACATTGCTTCTGCTTGCAAAGACAAACAACTCTGAGACTTCAAAGAAAACTTTTTTCCTGCCTTTTTAAAAATTTCTTTTTATTTAAATCTTTAAGAACCCAGTGATAAAACTGTATCTGATAATGGCTTTGGTAACTACTGTTTCATGCCCAGCATTTTAAGTCAGTTATCTGCAATAGCCCTTATAAGTCTCCCTTCCCTCATCATTTCCAGACAGACGCCATTCTGAAACTTTATCTGAATTAAAAAAATGTTTGCCCGAAGAAACAGTTCTTTTAAATTTATAGAGCTTAAGGTTCTTAAAGTGGGAACTTTTCCAAGCACAAAACCAGATTGGGAGGGAAGGAAGGGCTGTTTTTCTGAGGGCGAACTTGTGTTCAGTTCATAAATATAAGATCACGGGGACCCATGTGACGACAATACCAGTTTAGGAGATTAGGAAAGGGATAGATGGGGATTCAGACCACTGAACCCAGAAGTCCATAGAGCTTCTGACATTTCAGATTGTATCATGTATAATATCAAATACTTGTGTATATGAAACCTCAGTCCTCTGTCTTTGAAGTTCTCAATGATGTTAAGAAGTCTTATCCTACCACCAGATGAGGATTATGGTTCCCAGTTCTCTCCAATAATAAAATGACACATTTTCTTCTTTGCTGTGGAAATTTGAAGTGCTTCCCACATTAAGCAGGTCATATTTTCATACCCCATTGACGTCGGGTCTGGCTATGTAACTTCACTTGGCCAACGGACTGTGGGCACGGGTTTTAGTGCCAGTTTTTAGCCAAGATCTTAAGGGACGGTGTGTGTTTCTGCACCCAGCTCTTGTAGTCTGCTATTACCATGAGGAAACATACAGCCATTTCAGCCTGGGCCTTTGAAGGAAGACCTGAGGAGCAGACCTGAGCCCAGCTGAGCGCCTTAAATTCAACCTGGCCTCCTTGACTGCACACTCATGTGGGCATATATACAGGTGTGCCAGTAAGCCACTGACTAACAAACTTCTTCACAAGCTGGCTTTCAAACTTTACTTCTTAGTATAAATCCTACAGATCAAATGACATTACAAGCAGCCTCATCATCCCTACATATTTCTAAGGTTCTTTCAAAATAAATTGCTTCAAACTCTCCAAATACAAAAATAGAATTAAATCCTAGATTAAATTATGCTTAGTATTGCTTAAACATCTTGTTTCATTTACTGTGATGGATTAAATAGACCATAGCTGGACTCCCGAATTTAAAACAAACTTTTTGTTTTGGTCACGAAAAGTAAACTGCCTTGCAGCCATTATAGGTGGTGCAGTGGTAAAGAATCTGCCTGGCAACATAGGAGACATTAAGAAACTCAGGTTCAATCCCTGGGTTGGGAAGAGGGCATGGCAATCCACTCCAGTATTCTTGCCTGGAGAATCTCATGAACAGAGGAGCCTGGTGGGCTACAGTCCATAAGGTTGCAAAGAGTTGGACACAACTGAAGTGACTTGGCATGCATGCACATAGCCATTATAAAGGGAAACTCAAAACCCTGGAACAACTCAATTCTCTACCTGCGCCATATCTGCACCTGAGCTGCTGACTGTGGAGAAAGGAAGCAGGTGGAGGAATTCTGCTCTGCTGGCTAGGCTTATTGAAATTTAGTTTCTGCTGTCACACAGTCTCACCACACTTCTCTGGTAAGCTTCCTCTCTCCACCAGAGGGATCATTTCAGAGTCTCTTCTCAGCCCTCCAGCATCTTCCCTAGCTTCACTCGCAGCTGATGACTTTGGTTCTGTTAATAAATTCACTGAGAAAATAGCAGCAATTAGCAGAGGTCTGCCTTATCTTCCTACATCTAGCTCTATCTGCCTCTATCTTCCCACTGGTTACATCATTCCAACAGTCTCTGTGCCCATATGGGACAACTTCTCCCCTGTGCACGGCATCACAGAAACTCATATTGTCTCGCCTCCTCAAGAATTTTGCTTTGGCAATCATGCCCTGTCCTTCCTGCATTGTCACTTTCTACTTCCTGCAGAAATCATTCGCATCAGCATACAACTGTGTGATATATCTCATATTAAACCACCCTCTATTCATCCAAATTCTCCTCCATTATAGCTGCTCTTCATTGCCAAACTTCTAATACCGTTGTTTGGATTTGCTGTCTTCACTTCCTCATTCTCTCGATAACTCACTGCAATCAGGCTTTCATCTTCTCTGTTCCAACACAACTATTCTCACCAGGGTTGTTGGGGTCTTCTGTGCTGCCAGATCCCCTGGTCGATAGCATCTGATTCTGCTGATTACTCCTTTTTCTGTGAAATACTCACTTCACTTGGGTTCTAAGTTCACCAGCCTTTCGCAGTTTCTTCCTACTTTGCTGGAAGCTTCCCCATCTCTGCTGGCTTCATCTGATCCTCTTGACCTCTAAGTGCTGGAGGACCCTATTGGCAGTGTCCTTGATTTACTTTCCTTATCCTTTAGAGGTGATCTTAATCAGCTTCATTGGCCATTTAATTGTGGATTAATCCCAAATTTATGTCTCCTCTAACTCCAAACTCATACACCTGACTACTAGCCATTCCACTTGTATTTTTAATAAGCATCGCAAACCAGACACGTACAAAACCCAAAGTCTTAACTCACATAAACTGTTTCTTCCTCAGCCATCTCTGTTTCAATAATGGTAACTCAAATTAATCAGTCATGGTTGTTATTGAGTCCCTGAGTCATATGCGGCTCTTTGTGACCCCAGAGACTATAGCATGCCAGGCTTCCCTGTCCTTTGCTATCTCCCAGAGTTTGCTCAAGTTCATGTCCATTGAGTCAGGATGCTATCTGATTATCTTATCCTCTGTCAATCTATAGTTCAGGCTAAAAACATAGCTGTTATCCCTGGTACTTTGCTTTCCTTCACTCCTCAAACCAATCAGCAAAGCCTACTGGCTCTACCATCACATTATCTGAAATCTGAATACTTCTCACCACTTTCCATGCCCTTGACTTCCTTCTGGGTTCTGTCAGTGAGTAGATCAGCAGAACAGCAGAGAAAGGGACCAGAGAGGGGCCAGGGTATTTCTTCCCCACTCTCTCTTTGCTTCAGGCTTGCATCTCTAGCACTAGTTCTATCCCCACATTCCAGAGGCACTTCCTCCATGGCCCCATGGCTTCTGGGCTCTTCTTTCCTTTCTTTGCCACTTCAGCCCTTGGGATAATATCGCCTTGCCTCTTTTGCCTTGCATCCCTCTCCATGCTCCTGCAAATAGCTCCTTCACCAGTCTCTTCATGTGAACCATTTGAGAGTGAAGTTCTTTGCCAGCTGGCACACTGATCAACACACTACCCTATGTAAAGTATAATTTATCTCTGCTTTTTATCTTTAACTTTTTAAAAAAATACATATTATTCACTCACATTTATTATCTTCTGCCCCTCCTCCCTTTTCTAAAAAGTAAACTTTCTTTCTATTTTTACTTTTGTATCTCTAGCTTCTAGAAGAATACCTGGTATAGAGTTTCATGTAAATATGTTGCTAGTAAAGATAAGAGCTTCCCTGGTGGCTCAGACCGTAAAGAGTCAGCCGGCAATGCTGGAGACCTGGGTTTGATCCCTAGGTTGGGAAGATCTGGAGAAGGAAATGGCAACCTGCTCCAGGATTCTTCCCTGGAGAATCCCATGGACAGAAGAGCCTGGTGAGCCCCAGTCCATGGGGTTGCAAAGTGTTGGACACGACTGAGCAACTAACACATAATAAAGATAATACGCCCCTGACATATTCTTAACAAAAAAAGCATGAATTAAAGAAGAATATTTTGTCATATTCCTATGAAAAAAATCTACCTATTCGGATTGAGTACTAAAAAAGAAACATCTGGATGCATATGCATATATACATCAAATTGATAGTGGCTACTTCCTGGGAAGTGGACGATAGGATTTAGTTTTCTGCTTTGTACATGTCTGTATAGTTTGCATTTGTAAGAGAAGTAAGCAGCAAATAGGACTGCTGAAATCCTACATGAAAAAAAGCCTAATTTTCTGGGCAAAGTAGAAAAAGTCATCCCTCCACTATAGGGTAGATACAGCTGCCTTGGCACCAACAGTTTTACTACACTGATACCAAACAAAGCCAATTTTCATTTAGATTCAGAATTAAAATATCCAGTTATTAAAATATCTGACAGCCTGAAGAAATGCAAGAACAGTTTTTTAAATGCATAAAATTGGATTTATAAAACAAAATTCTAAGCTATGGTCCTGAATCTTTAGTACTCTATTTTAGAAATACTTCCAGTTTCTTGTTTGTATTCTGACTCTTAAAAAAAAATACTACTTAATAAAACACTCTCATTTTGGATATATCTTATGTAGTTTTTTTTCCTTAAATATTCTTTATTAAAAACATCTTTGCATCTGAAGTTTATTTGTTTTGGCAGTTTTAAATCACAATATCCAGATATGAATTATTTTTTCTAAATAACTCATTGGTTTCTTATGTAGATTCCAAGGCATGTCTCAGAGTCTGTCACTGCAATCTGTATCAATATTTTTCTGAGCAAACAGATTACATGCTTAAACATTTAAGTTTAAGCACTGACTAAAAATAATCAGTGAAGTAAAATGTCCAGAAATCTCTTTAGTATTCTAACTAAAGTCAGCCTGGAGAAATGTCTTGGCATTGTCAAGGATTTAAGGAACATGAAGATTGTTGGGAAATTCTTATAAGATTTTAAAAGAAACAAGAACACCATGCTGTAAAACGTAGGAAAGGAACTCAATATTTTTGTGAGTACCAGGTTTCCTCATAAAAATGGAAAAAGAAATGTAATTTGATCCGTGTGACTTTTTGCCAACTCTGGTTTATTCTGTTGCTTTTGTTTGTTTGTTTGGAAGGTTTTGGCTGTTGGATTCTTGGACTAAGGTTTGAAGAACCCTGAGTTCCAGTGCCCTTGACTTGCCAAATGGCATAGGGATATTGCATCTTTTCATATTTATGAATCCTGGGACAAATGGGATTATACTACTTACTTTTTAGAAAACGTCTGAGAGTTTTTACATGAAAAGTTGAATAATACGTTGAACTCTATATAGCAGCTGGAGAAAATCAGAATGGGGCTGAGGGGGCAGACTGCTCTGCTGACTATGGGCTCTGTAGGGCTTGCCTTGCAGTGCTGAATTCAGGGCTGGCCCCACATGTGGCTTCCAGAGCATGACTTTTTCTCCATCCTCTCTCATTGTTCTTCCTCCAGTTCCTTTGCTAACTCCCCTTCTCTGACCCGGCTGTGAAATGCAGGGATTCTCCAAAGTTCTACCTCCATCCTTTTCTCATCTTGCATTCCCTCTGTACTGGAGCAGTCTTTATCACTCTAGAGGTTCCAATTATATTTCCAAATATCAATCAGGAATCTGTGTTTGGGTATCCCCTAGGTATCTCACACACAACACCTCCCAAATTTAGCAGGTCTTCCAGCGTTACATTAAAGTGTCTTCCCTCCCAAACTCCTGTTGATAAAGTGTCATCTTTTCACAGTCTATGAAACTGGAAATGCTTTCACGTCCTTTGACTCCCACCTCCCACCTTGCTTTTGTTAAGGCTATCTCAGATGACTTCTCCTTCATTTCTGATAAGCAGCCATACTCCATCTATACTACCTACAATATTGCTAATTCCTATCTCCCTTCTCCATCCTAGCTTTCATTGCCCTTATTCTGACCTCATCACCTAGTGCATAGACCAACTAACAGGCCTCCCTGCCTCCTTTGTTCTTCATCCCATCCTTCACATGGCTGCCAGAGTTTCCTAAAACACAAACCTAATAATAACGATCCTCTGTGAAAAAGCATTGGCTGCTGCGTCATAGTCTGGCTTTAGCCTCATTTTCTGGCTTCACTACTTCTCCCATCTACACATTATAATTCATGTGTGCTGTTTCTGCTTATTAAGCCACCATAAACTTCCACAGTCCCATGTCTGTCTGTCCTCCTATAATGTCCTGCCTGCCTTTTCTGCCTAGTCAAATTATACTGGTCTCTCAAGGTCCAGTTCCATTAGAAAGACAATAAAACATGTTCACAACACAGTAGGATCAAATATCAAAATATTTGATATTCAGCCCCAAGGGGCTGAATTTAGTGAAAAAGAAGATATCAAAATGTCACAGAGTGAACACAGGATGAGGGTTTATTTCATTAGCTGAGAAATATAACTGAACTTCAATGTGAGTCGAACATATTGTCTATGAATCCCCTGTTCCTCCTAGACTTCTGTCATTGGTGTGACTTGCCTTGAATGATCTTTCCTTATGTTCCTACTTAAAGAGAATTTCCATATTTTCTTATTAAAAACATTGCAATGAACATATTTCATGGACTACTCTTTCAAGGGCATCTGTAAGTTCCTAAGAATGAAATTGCTGAATAGAAGGAACATGATACAAAACACTTGATATATGTTGCCATAGTGCAGTAACTACCTTTATACAAAGGTGTATGAAGATGCCTAGTTTCTATGCCCTCATCAGCAGTATTATCAAACTTAGATTTTTGCCAGGTTTAAATATTAAAAATGTTATTTTTGTTTATGCTTCCCTTAATTAACAGGGTTTAACATCTTTTCATATGTGTATTGGTCATTTGAATCTCTTTTCTTGCTTTCCCTGTTTTTCTCTTTTGTTCAATATTCTATTTGGTTGGTCATCTTTTTCTTTATTGATTATACTTCCTCCTTGTAAATCTGTTTACAGTATGGGTTATAAATAGTATTCCAAATTAACCAATTGTTTTTTGATTTTGTTCATTATTATTTTTTAATTATACATAATTTAAAAATTTTGTAGTCAAATTTAGCAATCTGCGTTATTCTTCAGAGTTTTATATTATTCTTAGGAAAGTCTTCTCCATTCTAAGATTGTAAATAAAAGCAGTCTTCTTCAAGTGTTTTTATGGTTTCTTTTTTAGAGTTTAAATATTTGATCTATATGAAATTTACTTTCATATAAGAAGTAGGATAAGGATTTGTCTTAATTTTCCCAAGTGGTTCCTAGTTATGCCAATTTCACTTATTGAATAAACTTTTCCTCACTGGTCTGAAATGTAGCTTTTAAACTAAGTTCTGGCATACAGTTAGGGTATAACTCAACTCTATAAAATTTAATTAGAGAAAATTTATGGTGCCCTAAACCACTAGTTTAGGGGCTCCAGTATTAAACCAGTGTTATTCTGGATCTAGATCTGCTAATGGGTATAAATTTCACCATTGCAAAACTCACACGTCAAAGATCTTTTTTCTCTATGACTGAACCTAATTGAGCCCTTGAGCCCCCATGCCCATTCTGTGGCAGAACACTTAATTCAGCCAATACCAGGTATCTGTCTTCCACAGATGACCTAAGCTCTGGGGATTGGGGATGATGACAGCTTCACTCTTATCCAGGCTTTTGTGAAGGGGATGAATATTTAATAGGCACCCTCTTATCTTTTCCTGGCATCTACAAGACGTAATAAGAACCTGCCTGGTTCACATTACTATGCACTGGCATCTGCTCATGTCTTGGCCACGGGCCTCAATTTGCTAGTTCCAGGGCTATGTCCTCCTTCCCCATTCTGGGACCTCTCTTAGCTCATCTGAGCCCTTTTCAGGGCTGGAGGTCTGGGAACCCCGACTGCTTTTTCTGCGTCACCTCCAGGTGCTGAGTCTCTATGAAACTGTGCTCATGCCCACCCATATGGGCATCTCTTAGCCTCTGCCCCATCGCATTTCTATCCTCCCGTATGACATGGGCTTCTCCAAGGGGCTTTCAGCGTCTCTGGGTTGTACCCTGAGATGAGAGGTAGAAGTTGTTTGTGCTCTCAGGTTTCTCTAAAAACCCATAACGGATTTTTCTTAGAGGTTCTCACTCTAGCACCACAGGTGTGAAGCTGGGACATGCAGCATATGGAGGTGCCTTTCTCAGGTGTTCATATCAACTACTCATTGTCCTACTCTCCTTTCCTAACTATCTTCTTGCCTTCAATCTCTGAGATTTTCCTCTGGTTTAGAGGAGGGGCAGTGGCTCTGTGGGGGCGGTGGGAGGGAAAAAACAGCTTAATCATCACCCTGCACTTTTCCAACTCCCTTGTTTATAATACAAACTTTGACTATACTATAAACTTTTTGTTCAGTTCATTGGATTCTGATACTCAAAGCCAAACTTTTGGAACCAAAACAATGTTTTGTCTCTCAAAAGCCCAATTCATACAAATCAAAATACTTTGGCTTTTAATAAGCTCACTTCTGTTATGAATTTTAAGAGCCTGTTTTGGAGCTAGTGGCTAAGAATATGATTCTTTGTTCTTGCTGAATTGGGAAGATTACTGGGCACAAAGCCTGGGGGAAGGATGCACGGGAAGAGTCTTTAGTTAATATCTCAGAAAATTATCTGCAACTCCAAGTCCTTGATCTGGTCTGTGGACTCCTGTCTCCATCCCTGTGATCACTCCTCTGTGATCAGACCTATTTCAACTAACAGCTCCATGGTCCTCCCAGTTCCTTTCCTCTGCTCTTTCTTAGACCTCACTGCCTTTTGAACTAGAGTCTTGCCTTGCTTCCCTCACTGCCAGTCCTCCCAGGGACTAGAGACTCAGAATCTACCTTCTTTGACTGGGCCATTATTTTGATTATAGAGCTGTCTACCTTCCAGACTTTCACCTACTCTGTGCTCAGGAACCTCCTGATGTAATTTTTCATCTGTCTCCTGTTGCAACTGCTGGATCTTCCCAGTTCACCTCCTTGCATCACCCAGACCCTCAGCTTGACAGGATGGTGGTAGAGCATCTAATGTGGGAGTCAGGGGTGGGGGGTGTGAGATGGGCTCAGGAGGCACTGTGTGAGGAGAGCACCAAGGAGAATTACTGCAAAAAGGTTGCGTGGACAGAAGGTGGATCATCAAGAACAAAGCATCATAATGTTATTTATAAGGTCTGGTCTGCGAGTCCTCACAGACTAGTGCTTTGGTGTATTTCTGTAGTTAATGACTTTCTTTCATGCCATGACCCTCCTATCCCTGAATATTTTTCAGGTCTAACTCTAAATAGTTAGTCATCACAGGGATTTTACTTCCTTCATATCAGGAGGTAGCCACTGTCACAGGTTTTTTGTTTGTTTTGTGCCATCAATAGCTTGATCTTATTCTTTGGGACTGTAAATGACTGGGGTTTTAAAAAGTCATTCTTCTCTAAAGGGAACGCTTGTACACCATTGGTGGAATGCAAACTGGTGCGGCTGCTATGGAAAACAGTATGGAGGTGCCTCAGAAAACTAAGAATGGAACTGCCATATGATCCAGAAATTCTACTCCCGGGTATATGTTAGAAGAAAACATTAACTCAAAAAGACTTGCACCACAATGTTCACAGCAGCATTATTTACAATAGTCAAGATATGGAAGCAACTGAAGTGTCCATCAACAGATGAATGTATAAAGACGATGTACACGTATACAATGGAATAATACTCAGCCATGAAAAGAATGAAAATTTTGCTATTTGCGGCAACTTGGAGGGACCTAGACGGAATTATGCTTAGTAAAAGAAGTCAGAGAAAGTGTATGTTATCACTTAACTGTGAAATATAAAAAATAAGTGAACAAATATTTAAAGAGAAAACAGAAATAGTCTCAAAGAGAACAAACTTGTGGTGAAACAAGCAGGGAGAGGGAAGGAAGGAGGGGAAAGATAGGGGCAGGAGACTGAGAGGTACAAACTACTGTGTATAAAATAAATAAGTTATAAGGGTGTATTGTACATCACAAGGAATATGCCAATATCTTATAATAACTATAAATGGAGTATTATCTAAAATAATTTTGAATCACTATGTTGTATACCTAAAACTAATATTGTAAATCACAACTTATCATTCCTCTATGACCACTGACTTATGTTATTCTCTTATTTGCCTTTCAGAAAAGGCCTTTAACACAGAAGTTCTGATTTTGAAACAGTAATTAGGAAAGAAAACACTCCATGTGGGGGCTGGAGATTGCAGGGAAATGGCAGTCTTCCTCAGACCTAAAGTGCAGTTGCTAAACAAGCAAGTTCAACAAGCTGCAATTCCTCTAAATTAGTAATACTCTTTCCCAAATCCTGCCTCATGAGATTCACTGGGAAAATTTTGTCTTTTTTGATAAGTTTAGGTTTTAATTATTTTTGGCTCAGCTGCTTCTTGGATTGAAAACAAAGCAAAAGAAAACAAACATGGAGTAGTCTTTAGGTGAGTGTGTTGTTACACTGTAAGAACATGGAGCTTGCTTGAGAGCCCTGGATCACTTCCTATTTCCTGTTCCCAATTAAATTTCCTGGGATGTTCCTACAGGAAGCTCTTCATATTCATCAACTTTTTGAGTAATCCAGGAACTCTTAGAGCCTGAAAAAGGTATTAGATAGGAACTTTAGATGGAAGGAAGATGTTTCTGCATGTCTGTTAACTGGATAATATCCATTTTCTAAGCATTAAGCAATTGACCTCTGACTTGGAGAAAAACAGAATGGTGGCTGTTACTCACTGATGACTTTGGTGGGAGGAAAACAACAGCCTGTGGACTTCTGTTTCTGTCATCTTAACAATTTAGACCCCCTGAAAGTCTCAGTACAAAACAGCTAGAAATGAGGGATTGAATATAACAGATAGCCTTTAGGATATTTGAAATCTTGAGAACACAGGAGAAACTTCCAGACATCAACAGTGGGGAGGTAGTGCTGTTACCAGGCCCAACCCTGCTCTGGAACATTTGGTAAGCTTGGTAGTCAGGAGGTTTGGGTTTCTGACACATGGCGACAGAGGTTAAGTCCTTGAACTATGCATGGTGGGGATGTAGAACTGAGGCTCTGCATAACTGCTAGCACTCTCAAAAGGCTAGCCACTAGAAAAAAGATGTTCAGGCAAAGAGAAATGACAAGAGATATTGTCTGCTTCTGGACTCTGAGTAGAAAAAAAGAATTCAGGGCGGTCCTAAGATGGCAGAGGAATAGGACGGGAGACCACTTTCTCCCCCATAAATTCATCAAAAGAACATTTAAACGCTGAGTAAATTCCACAAAACAACTTCTGAATGCCAGCAGAGGACATCAGGCACCCAGAAAAGCAGCCCACTGTCTTCAAAAGAAGGTAGGAAAAAACACAAAAGACAAAAGGAGAGACAAACGAAGTAGGGACGGAGCTCTGTCCCAGGAAGGGAGTCTTAAAAGAGAGAAGTTTCCAAACACCAGGAAACACTCTCATTGCCGAGTCTGTGGTGAGCCTTGGAACCACAGAGGGACACATAACTGGGAGGAAAAATAAATAAATAATGAAAACCCAGAGATTATGTGCCCAACGGTAACTCCCCCAGCGGAGAAGCAGTGCAGACGCCTGCATCTGCCACTAGCAAGCGGGGGCTGAGCAGGGAGGCATGGGCTGCATTGTTTAGAGTAAGGGTCTTGCCTGAATACCCCGAGGGCAATCTGAGGGAACTAACTTGGGCTAGTAAACCAGACTGTGGGATAGCTACCATGCGAAAAGCCCAAAGACACCACCAGGCCTGGCGCACAGGATGAAAGACTGAGCAGAGCTAGCCAGCCTCAGACCATCCCCTTCTGGTGACAGGTAGGCAGAGCCGGAAGGGGGCAATCGCAGCCCTGGCTGCTGCTGCTGCTAAGTCGCTTCAGTCGTGTCCGACTCTGTGTGACCCCATAGACAGCAGCCCACCAGGCTCCCCCGTCCCTGGGATTCTCCAGGTGAGAACACTGGAGTGGGTTGCCATTGCCTTCTCCATTTTAAGTCCTCTATTACTCCTTTAATTTTCATCTTTATAACCTACTATTACTTTGCAAAAAAAGAGAGACCCTATTTTTTAAAGCAAACTTCATATATATAAATTTTATAATTTCTGTGACTTTTTTTCTTTTCTTCAATATTGTATTTTTGAAAATCCAACCTCTAGTCTACATTTTTAATCTTTGCTTTTTGGTATTTGTTATCAATTTTGTACCTTTAAGAACCCAATCTTTAGTACCCATTTTTACTTGGGAGCAAGATTACTGGCTTGACTGCTCTCTCCCCCTTTGGACTCTACTTTTTCTCCATCAGGTTGCCTCTATCTCCTCCCTCCCCCTTCTCTTCTCTACCCAACTCTGTGAATCTCTTTGAGTGTTCCAGACGGTGGAGAACACTTAGGGAACTGGCTGGATTACTGGCCGGATCTGTCTCTTTCCTTTTGATTCCCCCCTTTATCCTCCTGGCCACCTCTGTCTCCTTCCTCCCTCTTCTCTTCTCTGTATAACTCCGTGAACATCTCTGAGTGGTCCAGACTGTGGAGAGCACATAAGGAAGTGATTACTGGTTAGCTTGCTCTCTCCTCTTTTGATTCCACCTCATCTCATTCAGGTCACCTCTAACTCCCCTCTTCCTCTTCTCTTCTCCATGCAACTCTGTGAACCTCTCTGAGTGTCCCTCACTGTGGAGAAACTTCATCTTTAACCTAGATGTTTTATCAATGGTGCTGTATAGATGGAGAAGTCTTGAGGCTACTGTAAAAATAAGACTGAAAACCAGAAGCAGGAGGCTTAAGTCCAAATCCTGAGAACACCAAAGAACTCATGACTCCAGGGAACATTAATTGACAGGAGCTCATCAAACACCTCCATACCTACACTGAAACCAAGCACCACCCAAGGGCCAACAAGTTCCAGAGCAAGACATACCACACAAATTCTCTAGCAACACAGGAACACAGCCCTGAACTTCAATATACAAGCTGCCCAAAGTCACTCCAAACCCACTGACATCTCATAACTCATTACTGGATACTTCATTGCATTCCAGAGAGAAGAAATCCAGCTCCAACCACCAGAACACTGACATAAGCTTCCCTAACCAGGAAACCTGGACAAGCCACCTGTACAACCCCACCCTCAGCGAGGAAACTCCACAATAAAGAGAACTCCACAAAAGGCCAGAATACAGAAAGGCCACCCCAAATGCAGCAATATAAACAACATGAAGAGACAGAGGAATACCCAGCAGGTAAAGGAACAGGATAAATGCCCACCAAACCAAACAAAAGAGGAAGAGATAGGGAATCTACCTGATAAAGAATTCCAAATAACGATAGTGAAAATGATCCAAAATCTTGAAATAAAAATGGAATCACAGATAAATAGCCTGGAGACAAGGATTGAGAAGATGCAAGAAAGGTTAAACAAGGACCTAGAAGAAATAAAAAAGAGTCAATATATAATGAATAATGCAATAAATGAGATCAAAAACACTCTGGAGGGAACAAATAGTAGAATAATGGAGCAGAAGATAGGATTAGTGAAGTAGAAGATAGAGTGGTAGAAATAAATGAATCAGAGAGGAAAAAAGAAAAACGAATTAAAAGAAATGAGGACAATCCCAGAGACCTCCAGGACAATGTTAAATGCCCCAACAATCATAGAAGTCCCAGAAGAAGACAAAAAGAAAGACCATGAGAAAATGCTTGAGGAGGTAATAGTTGAAAACTTCCCTAAAAGGGGGAAGGAAATAATCACCCAAGTCCAAGAAACCCAGAGAGTCCCAGACAGGATAAACCCAAGGCAAAACACCCCAAGACACATATTAATCAAATTAACAAAGATCAAACACAAAGAACAAATATTAAAAGCAGCAAGGGAAAAACAAATAACATACAAGGGGATTCCCATAAGGATAACAGCTGACCTTTCAATAGAAACTCTTCAGGCCAGGAGGGAATGGCAGCACATACTTAAAAGTGATGAAAGAAAATAACCTACAGCCCAGATTACTGTACCCAGCAAGGATCTCATTCACATATGAAGGAGAAATCAAAAGCTTTACAGACAAGCAAAAGTGGAGAGAATTCAGCACCACCAAACCAGCTCTACAACAAATGCTAAAGAATCTTCTCTAGACAGGAAACACAAAAAGGATGTATAAACTCGAACCCAAAACAATAAAGTAAATGGCAACGAGATCATACTTATCAATAGTTACCTTAAACGTAAATGTGTTGAATGCCCCAACCAAAAGACAAAGACTGGCTTAATGGATACAAAAACAAGAGCCCTATATATGTTGTCTACAAGAGACCCACCTCAAAACAGGGGACACATACAGACTGAAAGTAAAGGGCTGGAAAAAGATATCCCATGCAAATAGAGACCAAAAGAAAGCAGGAGTAGCAATACTCATATCAGATAAAATAGACTTTAAAACAAAGGCTGTGAAAAGAGACAAAGAAGGACACTACATAATGATCAAAGGATCAATCCAAGAAGAAGATATAACAATTATAAATATATATGCATCCAACATAGGAGCACCACAATATGTAAGACAAATGCTAACAAGTATGAAAGGGGAAATTAATGATAACACAATAATAGTGGGAGACTTTAATACCCCACTCACAACTATGGATAGATCAACTAAACAGAAAATTAACAAGGAAACACAAACTTTAAATGATACAATAGACCAGTTAGACCTAATTGATATCTATAGGACATTTCACCCCCAAACAATGAATTTCACCTTTTTCTCAAGTGAACACAGAAACTTCTCCAGGATAGATCACATCCTGGGCCATAAATCTAGCCTTGGTAAATTCAAAAACATTGAAATCATTCCAAACATCTTTTCTGACCACAATGCAGTGAGATTAGATCTCAATTACAGGAGAAAAACTATTAAATATTCCAACATATGGAGGCTGAACAACACACTGCTGAATAACCAACAAATCACAGAAGAAATCAAAAAAGAAATCAAAATATGCATAGAAATGAATGAAAATGAAAACACAACAACCCAAAACCTGTGGGACACTATAAAAGCAGTGCTAAGAGGAAGGTTCATAGCAATACAGGCATACCTCAAGAAACAAGAAAAAAGTCAAATAAATAACCTAACTCTACACCTAAAGCTACTAGAAAAGGAAGAAATGAAGAACCTCAGGGTTAGTAGAAGGAAAGAAATCTTAAAAATTAGGGTAGAAATAAATGCAAAAGAAACGAAAGAGACCATAGGAAAAATCAACAAAGCCAAAAGCTGGTTCTTTGAAAGGATAAATAAAATTGACAAACCATTAGCCAGACTCATCAAGAAACAAAGGGAGAAAAATCAAATCAATAAAATTAGAAATGAAAATGGAGAGATCACAACAGACAACACAGAAATACAAAGGATCATAAGAGACTACTATCAGCAATTATATGCCAATAAAATGGACAACGTGGAAGAAATGGACTCTTAGAAAAGTACAACTCTCCAAAACTGAACCAGGAAGAAATAGAAAATCTTAACAGACCCATCACAAGCACAGAAATTGAAACTGTAATCAGAAATCTTCCAGCAAACAAAAGCCCGGGTTGAGATGGCTTCACAGCTGAATTCTACCAAAAATTTAGAGAAGAGCTAACACTTATCCTACTCAAACTCTTCCAAAAATTGCAGAGGAAGGTAAACTTCCAAACTCATTCTATGAGGCCCCCATCACCCTAATACCAAAACCTGACAAAGATGCCACAAAAAAAGAAAACTACAGGCCAATATCACTGATGAACATAGATGCAAAAGTCCTCAACAAAATTCTAGCAATCAGAATCCAACAACACATTGAAAAGATCATACATCATGACCAAGTGGGCTTTATCCCAGGGGTGCAAGGATTCTTCAATATCTGCAAATCAATCAATGTAATACACCACATTAACAAATTGAAAAATAAAAGCCATATGATTATCTCAATAGATACAGAGAAAGCCTTTGACAAAATTCAACATCCATTTATGATAAAAACTCTCCAGAAATCAGGAATAGAAGGAACATACCTCAACATAATAAAAGCTACATATGACAAACCCACAGCAAACATTATCCTCAATGGTGAAAAACTGAAAGCATTTCCCCTAAAGTCAGGAACAAGACAAGGGTGCCCACTTTTACCACTACTATTCAACATAGTTTTGGCCACAGCAATCAGAGCAGAAAAAGAAATAAAAGGAATCCAAATTGGAAAAGAAGAAGTAAAACTCTCACTGTTTGCAGATGACATGATCCTCTACATAGAAAACCCTAAAGACTCCACCAGAAAATTACTAGACTAATCAATGAATATAGTAAATTGCAGGATATAAAATCAACATGCAGAAATACCTTGCATTCCTATACACTAATAATGAGAAAATAGAAAGAGAAATTAAGGAAACTGTTCTATTCACCATTGCAACGAAAAGAATAAAATACTTAGGAATATATCTACTTAAAGAAACTAAAGACCTATATATAGAAAACTATAAAACACTGATGAAAGAAATCAAAGAGGACTCTAATAGATGGAGAAATATACCATGTTCATGGATCAGAAGAATATAGTGAAAATGAGTATACTACCCAAAGCAATCTATAGATTCAATGCAATCCCTATCAACCTACCAATGGTATTTTTCACAGAGCTAGAACAAATAATTTCACAATTTGTATGGAAATACAAAAACCTCGAATAGCCAAAACAATCTTGAGAAAGAAGAATGGAACTAGAGGAATCAACCTGCCTGACTTCAGGCTCTACTACAAAGCCACAGTCATCAAGACAGTATGGTACTGGCACAAAGACAGAAATATAGATTAATGGAACAAAATAGAAAGCCCAGAGATAAATCCATGCACCTATGGACACCTTATCTTGGACAAAGGAGGCAAGAATATACAATGGAGAAAAGACAATCTCTTTAACAAGTGGTGCTGGGAAAACTGGTCAACCACTTTTAAAAGTGTGAAACTAGAACACTTTCTAACACCATACACAAAAATAAACTCAAAATGGATTAAAGATCTAAATGTAAGACCAGAAACTATAAAACTCCTAGAGGAGAACATAGGCAAAACACTCTCTGACATAAATCACAGCAGGATCCTCTATGACCTACCTCCCAGAGTAATGGAAATTAAAGCAAAAATAAACAAATGGGATCTAATTAAACCTAAAGGCTTTTGCACAATGAAGGAAACTATAAGCAAACTGAAAAGACAGCCTTCAGAGTGGGAGAAAATAATAGCAAATGAAGCAACTGACAAAGAATTAATCTCAAAAATATACAAGCAACTCCTGCAGCTCAATTCCAGAAAAATTAACAACCCAATCAAAAATGGGCCAAAGAACTAGAGACATTTCTCCAAAGAAGACATACAGATGGGTAACAAACACATGAAAGGATGCTCAACATCACTCATTATCAGAGAAATGCAAATCAAAACCACAATGAGGCACCATCTCACACTGTCAGAATGGCTGCTATCCAAAAATTTACAACCAATAAATGCTGGAGAGGGTGTGGAGAAAAGGGAACCCTCTTACACTGTTGGTGGGAATGCAAACTAGTACAGCTACTATGGAGAACAGTGTGGAGATTCCTTAAAAAATTGGAAATAGAACTGCCTTATGACCCAACGGTCCCACTACTGGGCATACACACTGAGGAAACCAGAATTGAAAAAGACACATGTACCCCAATGTTCATTGCAGCACTGTTTATAATAGCCAGGACATGGAAGCAACCTAGATGTCCATCAGCAGACGAATGGATAAGAAAGCAGTGGTACATATACACAATGGAGTATTACTCAGCCATCAAAAAGAATACATTTGAATCAGTTCTAATGAGGTGGATGAAACTGGACCCTGTTATATAGAGTGAAGTAAGCCAGAAAGAAAAACACCAATACAGTATACTAACACACATATATGGAATTTAGAAAGATGGTAACGATAACCCTGTATGTGAGACAGCAAAAGAGACACAGATATATAGAACAGTCTTTTGAACTCTGTAGGAGAGGGAGAGGGTGGGATGATTTGGGAGAATGGCATTGAAACATGTATAATATCATATATGAAATGAATTGCCAGTCCAGGTTTGGTGCATGATACAGGATGCTTGGGGCTGGTGCACTGGGATGACCCAGAGGGATGGTACAGGGAGGGAGGTGGGAGGGAGGTTCAGGATGGGGAACATGTGTACACCCGTGGCAGATTCATGTTGATGTATGGTAAAACCAATACAATATTGTGAAGTAATTAGCCTCCAATTAAAATACATAAATCTACTAAAAAAAAAGAAAAATAGAATTCAGATCTGTCTATATTATATATCATATATATATATGCATACAAACATACATATATACGTATGTACATATGACCAAAATAACTCCCATAGCATAAATCCCACAGATAAACTTCACCAACATGAACTCGAGCCAAAATTATAAACACATGAAGAAACACGTTACCGAAGGTGAGAGCTAAAAAAACAAGAAGCAATATGATTAGAATTCCCCAAAAGATAATAAAAATGTCACATACAAGATATTTTATTTAAAATAATTAAGTCAGTAAAATATGGACTAAACAATAAAGAAAAGGAATAAGATACTACTTACAAATACTTAGAAGATTAAAAAATGAATAAAATAAAAATCCTAGAGATGAAAATAAAATGATTGAAATGAAAACCCAGTGTACAGGATAAGCAGCTGGGTAGACAAAGTCAGAGAAAGAATGAGTGACCAGGAGGTAAATGTAAAAAGATGATGTATAATGACTCAGAGAGTAAAGAATTTGCCTGCAGTGTGGGAGACCCAGGTTCAATCCCTGGGTTGGGAAGATCCCCTGGAGGAGGGCATGGCAACCACTCCAGTTTCCTTGCCTGGATAATCCAATGGACAGAGGAGCCTGGTAGGCTACAGTCCATTGGGTCACAAAGAGTCAGACATGACTGAGCAACTAACACTTTCACTTCACTTCCATAGTGCAAAGAGATAAAAAATGTGAGAGATAAAACATGTGGAAGATAAAACGTGTAGATCAAATATACATTTAGAAGGTGTTTCATTCTTTTCCTAGATGTTTTACCCAACGCACAGGAAAACATATGTCACACACAAAAGAAGTGACAAGAATGTTCACAGCATCCTCACTTGCAAGAGCACAAAACTGGAAACAACTCCAATGTCCACCTGCTAGAGAATAGATAAAAAATGCTGACATATATATATAGTGAAATTGTACTCAGCAATAAAAAGGAATGGACTACTTACTGATGATACACATAATCACATGCTGCTGCTGCTGCTAAGTCCCTTCAGTCGTGTCCGACCCTGTGTGACCCCATAGACGGCAGCCCACCAGGCTCCCCCGTCCCTGGGATTCTCCAGGCAAGGACACTGGAGTGGGTTGCCATTTCCTTCTCCAATGCATGAAAGTGAAAAGTGAAAGTGAAGTCGCTCAGTCGTGTCAGACCCTCAGCGACCCCATGGACTGCAGCCTTCCAGGCTCCTCCGTCCATGGGATTTTCTAGGCAAGAGTACTGGAGTGGGATGCCATTGCCTTCTCCGCATAATCACATGAATGAATCTTAAAACATATGTTGGGAGAAGAAGCTAGACACAAAGGAATACAGACTGTATGATCTCATTCATGTGAATTTATTGAACAGAGTAATTTAATATATAGTGGTTGCTGCTATGGAGGAGCATGAGGAACTTTCTGGGGTGGCAGTAGTATTTTATAGCTTGTTTTGGGTATTGATAAAATGGGCTTATACAATTGTCAAAACTCATGAATGAGACTGTTATGATGTGTGAGTTTGATTGTATGTAAATTATATTTCAATAAAAATTAAAAATTTAGAGATAAAGAAAACAATAGAAAAGATCAGTGAAACTAAAAGCTGGTTCTTTGGTAAGATAAAATTGATAACCCTTTAGCCAGATTCATCAAGAAAAAAAGGGAGAGAGCTCAAATCAATAAAATTAGAAATCAAAGAGAAGTTACAACTAACACCACAGAAATAGAGAGAATCATAGTAAAAACAACTATATGCCAATAAATGGACAACCTAGAAGAAATGGACAAATTCTTAGCAAGGCACAAACTTCCAACACTGAACTAGGTAGAAACAGAACATATGAACAGACCAATCACAATTACCGAAATTGAAACTATGATTAAAACTACTCCCAACAAAGTCCAGAACCAGATTGCTTAATAGGTGAATTCTATCAAACATTTAGAGAACAGTTAATACCTATCCTGAAACTCTTCCAAAAAACTGCAGAGGAAGAACACTCCCAAACTCATTCTACACCATCACTCTGACACCAAAACCAAACAAAGAAACCACAAAAAAAGAAAATTACAGGCCAATATCACTGATGAACATAGATGCAAAAATACTCAATAAAATACTAACAAAAGGAATCCAACAATACCTGAAAAGGATCATATACTATGATCATGTAGGATTTATCCCAGGGATGCAAGGATTCTTCAATATTCACAAATCAATCAGTGTGATACACCATATTAACAAATTGAGTAAAAGTTATATGATCATCTCAATAGATGCAGAAAAAGCTTTTGACAAAATTCACTCATTTATGATAAAACCCCTGCAGAATGTGGGCATAGAGGAACTTACCTCAACATAATGAAGGCCATATATGACAAATCCACAGCAAACTCGTTCTCAATGGTGAAAAGCTGACTTTTCGTCTAAGATCAGAAATGAGACAAGGATGCCTCTTACTACTTTTATTCAACATGGTTTTGGAAGTCCTAGCCATGGAAATCAGAGGAGAAAAAGAAATAACATGAATTTAAGTTGGAAAAGAAGAAGAAAAACTCGTTGTTTTGCAGATGACATAACTATTGATAGAATGCTAACAGGAAACTATTAGAGCTCAATGGATTTGGTAAAGTTTCAGAACACAAAATTAATAGAGACATCTCTTGCATTCCTTTAACAATGAGAGATGAGAGAAATTAAGGAAAAATCCCTTTTACTATCTCATCAAGAAGAATAAAATACCTAGGAATAAACCTACCTAAGGAGGCAAAAGACCTGTACTCTGGAAACTAAGATGTTAATGAAAGAAACCGAAGATGACACAATCAGATGGAAAGATACCATGAACTTGGATTGAAGAATAAATATTGCCTAAGTGACTATTTCTATCCATGGCAATTTACAGATTCAGTGCAATACCTATCAAATTATGAATGGCATTTTCATAGAACTAGAACAAAAAGTTTTAAAATTTGTATAAAAGAATTAGAATAGCCAAAGCAATCCTAAGAAAGAAAAATGGAGCTAGAGGAATCATATTCCCTGACTTCATGCTATACTACAAAATTATAGCCATCAAAATAGTATGGTACTGGCTCAAAAACAGAAAGATAGATCAATGGAACAGAAACCCGTATATCTATAGTCAGTTAATCTACAAAAAAGGAGGCAAGAATATACAATGGAGAAAAGACAGTCTCTTCAATAAGTGGTGCTGGGAAAACTAGACAGCTACCTGTAAAAGAATGAAATTAGAACATTGCTTAGCAGAAACCAACACAACATTGTAAAGCAATTCCCCTCCAATTAAAAAATAAAATAAATTTAAAAAACAACACTAACACCATACACGAAAATAAATTCAAAATGGATTAAAGATATAAATGTAAGAGTGGATACTATAAAACTCTTAGAGGAAAACATAGGCAGAACACTCTTTGACATATCTTTTTTGGTATGTAACAACATATCAAACATATGTAGCAAGAGTATCTTTTTTGATCTGTCTCCTAGAGCAATGAAAATGAACAAATGGGATCTAATTAAACTTAAAAGATTTTGCACAGTAAAGGAAACCATAAACAAAATGAAAAGAAAATTCACAGAATGAGACAAAAGATTTGTAAACAAAGCAACCAACAGGGATTAATCTCCAAAACACAAAAACAGCTTATGTATCTCTATATCACAAAAGCAAAAAACCAAATAAAAAAGTGGACAGAAGATCTAAATAGACATTTCTTCAAAGAAGAAATACAGATGGCCAAAAAGCACATGCAGTGATATTCAACATCACTGATTATCAGAGAAAGGCAAATCAAAATTACTATGAGGTTGGGATTCCCTGGTGGTCCAGTGGTTGGGACTCAGTGCTTTCGCTGCTGTGGCCTGGGTTCAGTCCCTGATAAGGGAACTAAGATCCTATAAGCTGCATGGCAAAAAACAAAACAATACAAAATAGCAACAAAAAACCCAAAGCAAACACAATCAGGTATTACCTCACCCTGGTCAGAATGGCCATTATCAAAAAGTCTACAAACAATAAATGCTGGGGAGCGTGTGGAGAAAAGGAAAACCTTCTACACTGTTGGTGGGAATGCAAATTTGCACAATCACTATGGATAACAGTATGGAGGTTCCTTAAAAAACTAAAAGTAGAACAAGCATATGATCCAGCAATGCCACTCCTGGGCATACATCCAGAGAAGACCGTAACTTGAAAAGACACATGTACCCCAATGTTCATTGCAGCACTATTTACAATAGCCAAGACATGGACGCAACTTCAATGTCCATTGAAAGAGGAGTGGATACAGAAATGTGATACATATATTAAAATGAATATTACTCAGCCATAAAAAGAATGAAATATTGCCATTTGCAACAACATGGATGGACCTGGAGACTATTGTACTAGTAAATTACACACAGATAAATATCATATGACATCACTTGTAGGTGGAATCTGAAGAAAATTGATACAAACTTTTTAACAAAACAGAAATGACTCACAGACTCAAAAAAAACCTTATGATTACCAAAGGGGAAATGTTGGTGGGAAGGAGAGATAAATTAGTTTAGGATTAACATATAACATTATATTAACATATAAGTAACATAATTTATATATTACTATATATGAAATAGATAATTAATAAGGACCTACTATATAGAACAGGGAACCCTACTCAATATTTTGTAATAACCTATATGGGAAAAGAATCTGAAAAAGAATGGATATATGTATATGAGCTTCCCAGGTAGCTCAGGTGGTAAAGAATCTGCCTGCAATATAGGAGACCCAGGTTGGATCCCTGGGTCGGGAAGATTCTCTAGAGAAGGGAATGGCAACCCACTTCGGTATTCTTGCCTGGAGAATTCCGTGGATAGAGGAGCTTGGTGAGCTACAGTTCATGGGGTCATGAAGAGCTGGACACGACTGAGCAACTAACTCTTTCACTTTCATATGTATATGAGTAACCGAATCATTTAGCTGTACTCCTGAAATTAATGCAACATTGTAAATTACTATACTCCAATATAAAAGTAAAAAAATAAAATTATACAGCAAATTTCAAATATATTTTAATATAATTAAATCAGTTATATTTCTCTCCTTAATTAAAAACAGCCTTTTATTCTGTGCCTGTACCAGTTTTGTCAATATAATAATTAAAAACAAAGTGTCATGTGACCAAAAATGTTTGGAAAATTCTGGACTAAATCACGTGCTTTCTGAAAGAGTATTCTGGGAAATGAGTCTGAAAAGATAAGTGGTATCCAACAGTGGGTGGCCTAGATGTCATACAATGAAAATCAGTAAAAGGTTTTAAAACAGGGAAGTTCATGAAAAGATTTTTTTTGTAATAAGTCAACTGGTACTCTGGGAAATTAATTGTAGAAGGAGTTTTTGCATCAATGTTACCCATAACTATTAAGCATTTTATATAATCTCTAACAAATGGATTTTAATCCATTATATAAATAAAGAAATATTGAAAAGCAAAAAAAGAAACCAACTAGGATACATGACTGGAAAATGTAAAGAGCCCCTAAAATTTCATGTGAAAAGACAGCTTAGTAGAGGAACAGGCAGATAGTGTAAACAGAAATTTCAAAGAAGAGAAAGCCCATAGAGCCAGTAAATACATGGAAAGTGCATAAACTCCCCATCACTACTTTAGCTCCTACTGTTGTTGTTGTTTAGTCGCTGAGTCACTTCTGACTCTTTCGTGACCGCATGGACAGTAACCCACCAGGGTCCTCTGTCCATGGAATTTTTCAGATAAGAATACTGGAGTGGGTTGCCATTTCCTTCTATTAGAAACAGTAAACATTTAAGTATGAAATAATTACAAAATGCTGAGAAGAATGTGAGCAATGGACAATCTGATATGCTGCACGTGAGAGTTTAAATTGATGCAACGATTCGGAGAATAATTTGGAAATATTTATTTAGCAAAGATAAAACACGATCTAGCAATTCTACTCTTGTTTATATCCTTGACCAGCAGTTGGCCCCAGGACCTTTTTAAATCTTGAAAAATCATCGAGGATACCAAAGACCAGTTGTTTATGTGAGTATTGCTTATTAGTATTGACTGTATTAGAAAATAAAGATGAGGACTTAAAAAAATACATTGTTATTTAAAAAGCAATAATAAGCCCATTACATTAACATGAATAACATATTTTTACAAAATGATTATATTTTCCAAAAATTTTAGTGATAAGGTGGCATTGTTTTATATTTCTGGAAATATCTTTAGGTTGAGCTTAGTAGAAGACAGCTGGTGTTTGTTTCTGTATTCAGTCTATAGTGGTATATTGTTTTCATTGAAGTATGTGAAGAAAATAGACACACAGAGATGGAATCAGAAAAGGGAGGAGTATTTTCAGATAACTGTGGCTTTCCTTCTTTGATACTATACTCCAAACTAAACAAATGGTAGTATTTTAAAGGTCAGTTGAAATTAGGGATTTGAAACTTTATCAACAAACTTGTACTCCATTAAAAAATCTATGGCCTAGGATTCCCTGGTGGTCCAGTGGTTAACAATCTGCCTGCCGATGCAGGGGACATGAGCTTGATCCCTGGTCTGGAAAGATCCCACCTGCTTTGGGGCAACTAAGCCCATGTGCCACAACTACTGAGCCCACACCCCCAAACAAGAGAGGCCACTGCAGTGAGAAGTCTGCACAGTACAGCTAGAGAGCAGCCCGTCCTCATTGCAACTAGAGAGAGCCCACACAAAGCAAGAACCAGTGAAGCCAAAAATAAATAAATAATTAATTAAAAAAAATCTTATGGTTTATCTTGCACTTTGAAGGGACTTTTTTTTTTTTTTTAACCCATGGGTCATTTTGTAACATTTTGTATTGGTCATTTAGAAAATATTGGATTACCAAGTTATATAGATTTTTCAAGTGTTGATATATTTAATTACATTATACAGTATAAAAAAATCACCACCTATTTCATCAGAGAAATCTTGAAATACTGAGAAGTTGCTATGGTTACAACTGGATTCAAGTTTTCAAAAATCTGAATATTGGATTCAAAACTCACATCATCAATTTTTGATAAAATGTCTGTCAAACACCCAAGACTGAAATAATCATGGTTTGTCTGCCAGTTATTCTTTCAAATAAAAATATTCCACGAAGAAAAAGTCTTGTTCATCTTGCAACTCAAACAATTGCACAAGCACTTTTCCTTGAGACACTATTGCACTCGGGCACACAACACAGAACTTTGTGCTTACTTTCCATTGTGACACACAGAACATTAAATGAGGCGGACGTAACAGTTGACATTTAAGAAAGTAATACTCTTAAGGAATGTTTTTAAACCCCTAGTGAAGTAGTTAAGAATACAATGACTACTAGTGGTGCCACCTTGGTTTGTGTAAGACACCAGTTGTGTTGCCTGCCTTGCTTTTATACCAGCTGTGTAAATCTCAACACAATGAAAAAAGCAAGCATGTCTCTGTATTATTATGAAAATGGTTTTGACCTCATGGATTCCCTGAGTCTTGGGCACATGAGGGGTCTGTTTGACCACACTGTGAGAATCATCAGCCAAAAATTTTGTACATAAAAACTCAATATTTTCATATTTTTTGTCACTGCAAAGAAACAACCATCATCCAGAAGAAAGATAAAAAATTGAAATGATATGCAAGAGAGTATATACAGCACTGAAAATTGACTAACACTAAATACATCAAGATAGATGTCTCACACGTAACACCTAAAATATTCATGCAATATTACCGCATTTATGTAAAGTTTAAACATATACAGTACAAAACAATAGTATGGTTATATATATGTAGTAAATGTGTAGAAATTCATTGGACATAATTACCAAATTCAGGATAGTTACTTGTGTAAAGTAGAGAATGAATTACATTTGGAGAGGAGATGCACAGGAAGCTTCAAATCCATTTACAATGCTTTTTTCTTAAGAGAACTGGTTATAAGAAGTTCATTTCATTATTGTTTACAGGACTTTCTATTCTGAATAATTTCATAATAAATAATAGCCTCAGTTCAGTTGCTTAGTCATGTCCGACTCTTTGCGACCCCATGAACTGTAGCACGCCAGGCTTCCCTGTCCTCCCAGAGCTTCCTCAAACTCATGTTCATTGAGTTGGTGATGCCATCCAACCATCTCCTCCTCTGTCGTCCCCTTCTCCTCCTGCCTTCAATCCTTCCCAGCATCAGGGTTTTTTCCAATGAGTCAGTTCTTTGCATCATGTGGCCAAAGTACTGGAGCTTCAGTTTCAGCATCAGTCCTTCCAGTGAATATTCAGGACTGATCTCCTTTAGGATGGACTGGTTGGATCTCCTTGCAGCCCGAGGGACTCTCAAGAGTCTTCTCCAACACCACAGTTCAAAAGCATCAATTCTTTGCTGCTCAGCTTTCTTTATAGTTCAGCTCTCACATCCATATATGACCACTGGAAAACACATAGCTTTGACTAGACAAACCTTTGTTGGCAAAGTAATGTCTCTGCTTTTTAATATGCTATCTAGGTTGGTCACAGCTTTGCTTTCAAGGAGCAAGTGTCTTTTAATTTTATGGCTGCAGTCACCATCTGCAGTGATTTGGGAGCCCCCCCAAATAAAGTCTCTCACTGTTTCCATTGTTTCCCCATCTATTTGCCGTGAACTGATGGGACTGGATGCCATGATCTTAGTTTTCTTAATGTTGAGTTTTAAGCCAACTTTTTCACTCTCTTTTCCTTGAATTGAGAAACTCTTTAGTTTTTGTTCACTTTCTGCCATAAGGTGGTATCATTTGCATATCTGAGGTTATTGATATTTCTCCTGGCAATCTTGATCCAGCTTGTGCCTCATCCAGCCCAGCATTTTGCATGTTATATTCATTAAGCAGGGTGACAATATACAGCCTTGACATACTCCTTTTCCTATCTGGAACCAGTCTGTTGTTCCATGTCCAGTAATAACTGTTGCTTCTTGACCTGCATACAGATTTCTCAGGAGGCAGGTTAGGTGGTCTGGTATTCCCATCTCTTTAAGAATTATCCAGAGTTTGTTGTTATCTGCACAGTCAAAGGCTTTGGTGTAATCAATAAAACAGCAGTAGATATTTTCTGTAACTCTCATGCTTTTTTGATGATCCAGTGGATGTTGGCAGTTTGATCTCTGGTTTCTCTGCCTTTTCTAAATCCAGCTTGAACATCTGGAAGTTCACGGTTCATGTACTGTTGAAGCCGGGCTTGGAGAGTTTTGAGCACTATTTTGCTAATATGTGAGATGAGTGCAACTGTGTGTTAGTTTGAACATTCTTTGGCATTGCCTTTCTTTGGGATTGGAATGAAAAAGTGACCTTTTCCAGTCTTGTGGCCATTGCTGAGTTTTCCAAATTTGCTGGCATATTGAGTGCAGCGCTTTCACAGCATTATCTTTTAGGATTTGAAATAGCTCAACTGGGATTCAATCACCTCCACTAGTTTTGCTTGTAGTGATGTTTTCTAAGGCCCACTTGACTTCACATTCCAGGATGTCTGGCTCTAGGTGAGTGATCACACCATTGTGGTTATCTGGGTCATGAAGATTTTTTTTGTATAGCTCTTCTGTGTATTCTTGCCACCTATTCTTAATGTCTTCTGCTTCTGTTAGGTGCATACCATTTCTGTCCTTTATTGTGCCCATCTTTGCATGAAATATTCCCTTGGAATCTCTAATTTTCTTGAAGAGATCTCTAGTTTTTCCCATTCTGTTGTTTTCCTCTATTTCTTTGCATTGATCACCGAGGAAGGCTTTCTTATCTCTCCTTGCTTTTCTTTGGAACTCTGCATTCAAATAGGTGTATCTTTCCTTTTCTCCTTTGCCTTTCACTTCTCTTCTTTTCTCAGCTATTTGTAAGCCCTCCTTAGACAACCATTTTTCTTTTTTGCATTTCTTTTTCTTGGGACTGTCTTGATCACTGCCTCCTATACAATGTCATGAACCTCTGCCCATAGTTCTTCAGGCACTCTGTTTATCAGATCTAATCCCTTGAATCTATTTGTTACTTCCACTGTATAATCATAAGGGACTTGGTTTAGGTCATACCTAAATGGTCTAGTGGTTTTCCCTACTTTCTTCAATTTAAGTCTGAATTTGGCAATAAGGAGTCCATGATCTGAGCTACAGTCAGCTCCCAGTCTTGTTTTTGTTGACTGTATAGCGCTTGTCTATCTTCGGCTGCAAAGAATATAATCAATCTGATTTCAGTGTTGACCATCTGGTGATGTTTATGTGTAGAGTCTTCTCTGGTGTTGTTGGAAGAGGGTGTTTGCTATGACCAGTGTGTTCTCTTGGCAAAACACTATTAGCTTTTGCCCTGCTTCATTTTGTACTCTAAGGCCAAATTTGTCTGTTATTCCAGATATCTCTTGACTTCCTACTTTTGCATTCTAGTCCCCTATAATGAAAAGGACATCTTTTTGGGTGTTAGTTCTAGAAAGTCTTGTAGATCTTCATAGAACCATTCAACTTTAGCTTTTCAGCACTACTGGTTGGGGCATAGACTTGAAATACTGTGATATTGAATGGTTTGCCTTGGAAACGAACAGAGATCAATCTGTCATTTTTGAGATCACATCCAAGTACTGCATTTTGGACTCTTTTGTTGACTACAAGGGCTACTCTGTTTCTTCCAAGGGATTCTTGCCCACAGTAGTAGATATAATGGTCATCTGAGTTAAATTCACCCATTCCAGTCCATATTAGTTCACTGATTCCTAAAATGTCAATGTTCACACTTGCCATCTCCTGTTTGACCACCTCCAATCTACCTTGATTCATGGATCTAACATTTCAGGTTCCTATGCAATATTGTTCTTTACAGCATCCGACTTTACTTCCATCACCAGTCACATCCACAGCTGGGCACTGTTTTGGCTTTGGCTCTGTCTCTTCATTCTTTCTGGAGTTATTTCTCCACTCTTCTCCAGTAGCATATTGGGCACCTCCCGACCTGAGGAGTTCATCTTTCAGTGTCCTATCTTTTTGCCTTTTGATACTGTTCATGGGGTTCTCAAGGCAAGAATACTGAAGTAGTTTGCCATTGCCTTCTCCAGTGGACCACATTCTGTCAGACCTCTCCACCATGACCCACAGGGGCAGGGGCTCTGGGTACTGCAATCCTGGGTGTAGCATAAGCTGCCAAGCACATGACCCACAAACTGTGAGTGTCTAGGAGTCTCCAGTGGAGGCGTGGGTTGGCGGTGGCCTGCTGCAGGGTCCAAGGCATGTTGTGTGCATGGATCTTTTGAAGGATGTTGCCATTATCTTCATTATCTCCACCTAGCCTACCTACTCACATATCCTTTCAAATATTAGTACTTGTGGAGTTAAGCAGTTGTATAGGTGAAATATTAATATTGAAACTTTGGCATGTAGATATACAGGCATAGCTCAGAGATATTGCATGTTTGATTCCAGACCACCACACCAAAACAAAATATTGCAATAAAGTGAGTCTCAAGAATTTTTGGTTTCCCAATGCACATAAACAGCTATACTGCACTATACTGCAGTATATTGAGTGTGCAACAGCATTATGTCTAAAAAACAATGTACAAACAATTAATTAAAAATACTTTATTGCTAAAAAGGTGCTAACCTTCATCTGAGCCTTCTGCAAGTTTTAATCTTTTTCCTGGTGAAGGGTCTTGTCTTGATGTTGATGGCTGTTGACTGATCTGGGTGGTGGTTGCTGAAGGCATGGCTATGTGTTAGTCACTGAGTTGTGTCTGACTCTTTGTGACCCCGTAGACTGTAGCCCACCAGGCTCCTCTGTCCATGGAATTCTCCAGGCAAGAATACTGGAGTGGGTTGCCATTTCCTCCTCTAGGGGATCTTCCCAACCGAGGGATTGAACCCAGGCCTCCCACATTACAGGCAGATTCTTTACTGCCTGAGCCACCAGGGAAGGCTGGGGTGGTGTCTGGCAATTTCTTAAAATAAGAGACAATGAAGTTTGATGCATTAATTGACTCTTCCTGTCATGAACCATTTCTCTGTTACGTGCAATGCTGTTCAGTAACATTTTACCCACAGTAGAACTTTCAAAATTAGTCAATCCTCTCACGCCCTGTTGCCTCTTTATTAACTTAGTTTATATAATGTTCTAAAACCTTTGTTGTCATTTCTATAATCTTCATAGTATGTTCACCAGGAGTATATTCCATATCAAGAAATCACTTTCTTTGCTCATCCCTAAAAAGCAACTCTTCATCCATTAAAATTTTGTCAGGGACTTCCCTGGAGCTCCAGTGGTTAAGAATTCACCTTCCAGTGCAGGGGTTGTGGGTTCCATTCCTGGTCGAGCAACTAAGCCTGTGCACTTCAACTAGAGACGTCCCCAGGCACAAAGACCTAGTGCAGCCAAAATACAAAATAAATAGTTTTATCGTGAGCTTGCAGCAATTTAGTCACATCTTCATGCTCCACTTCCAGTTTTAGTTCTCTTGCTATTTCCACATCTGCAGTTACTTCCTCCCCTGAAGTCTTGAACCCATCAAAGTCATCCATGAGGGTTGGAATAAACTTTTTCCAAACTCCTGCTAATATTGATATTTTGACCTCTTCCCATGAATCATGAATAGTTCTTAATGGCATTTAAAATGATGAATCCTTTCCAAAAGGTTTTCAATGAGTTTTCCTCAGATCCATCAGAGCAATCACTATCTACGGTAGCTATGGCATTATAAAATATATTTTTAACTATTAATAATAAGACTTGAGAGTCAATATCACTCCTTGATTCATGGGCTGCAGAATGGATGTTCTGTTTGCAGGCATGGATTAGTCTCAATAGGGGACAGAAGAGGATGAGATGGTCAGATAACATCACTGACTCAATGGACATGAATTTGACCAAACTCTGGGAGACAGTGGAGGACAGAGGAGCCTGGCGTGCTACAGTCCATGTGGTTGCAAAGAGACACAACTTAGCAACTAAGCAACAACATCTCCATCAGAGCTCATGGGTGACCAGGTGTAGTGTCAGTGAGCAGTAATATTTTGAAAGGGTTTTTTTTTTTTTTTCCTGAGCAGTAAGTCTCAACAGCAGGCTTAACATATTCAGTAAATCATGTTGTTAACAAATGTGCTGTCATCTAGGCTTTACTGTTCCATTTATGGGCAGAGGCAGAGTAAATTTAGTGCAATTCTTTTTTTTTTTTAGCGCAATTCTTAAGGGCCTAGGATTTTCAGAATGGTAAGGAGTACTGGATTCAATTTAAAATCGCCAGCTGCATAAGCTCCTAACAAGAAGAATCAGCCTGTCCTTTGAAACTTTGAAGCCAGGCATTGACTTCTCCTCTCAAGCTATGAAAGCCTTAGATGGCATCACTTTTCTATACAAGGCGGTTGCTTAGTTTAGCCACCTCCATTCAGCCCTTGTTGCTTCATCCTGAACTTTCATGATGTGGAAATGGCTTCTTTCCTTAAACCTAATTAACCAACCTCTGCTAGATTTTCTTCTACAGCTTCCTGATTGCTCAGCCTTCAAAGAATTGAAGAGAATTATAGCCTTGCTCTTGGAGAAGGCAATGGCACCCCACTCCTGTACTCTTGCCTGGAAAATCCCCTGGACGGAGGAGCCTGGTAGGCTGTAGTTCATGGGGTCACAAACAGTCGGACACGACTGAGCGACTTCACTTTCACTTTTCACTTTCATGCATTGGAGAAGGAAATGGCAACCCACTCCAGTGTTCTTGCCTAGAGAATCCTAGGGACGGCGGAGCCTGGTGGGCTGCCATCTGTGGGGACGTACAGAGTCGGACACGACTGAAGCGACTTAGCAGAAGCAGCAGCACAGCCTTGCTCTGGATTAGGCTTTGGTTTAAGGCAATTTTGTGGCTGGCTTGATCTTCTGTCCCAACCACTATTATTTTCTCCATCTAAGCAATAAAGCTGTTTTGCTTTCTAGTCATTCATGTGTTTGCTGGAGTGGCCCTTTTAATTCCCTTCAAGAACTTTTCCTTTGCATTTACAATTTGGTTAACTGTTTGGTGCAAGAGGCCCAGCTTTTGACCTGTCTCAGCATTTGACCTGCCTTCCTCATTAAGCTTAATCATTTTTAGTTTTGACTTAAAGTGAGAGATGTGTGACTTTCACTTGAACACCTGGATGCCATTAAAGGGTTACAATTGGCTTGATCTCAGTATTATTGTGCCACAGGGAACGGAAAGCCCTAGTAGAGGGAGAGAGAGAAAAGCTTGTCGATACAACAGTCAGAACACAAATATTTATCCATTAAGTTTGTCATCTGACATGGGTACAGTTTGTGGTGCCCTCAAACAATTACAGTAGTAACATCAGTGGATAGATGTTACAGTAGTAACATTGCAGATCACCATAACAAAAATAGTAATGAAAAGGTTTGAAATAGTGTAAAAATTACAAAATGTGACAAAGTCAGGAAGGAAGCAAATGCTGCTAGAAAAATTACTTGCTTGATGCAGGGTTGCAACAGATCTTTGATTTATTAAAAAACAAACAAACAAAAAACCAAACAGTATTTGCAAAACAAGATAAAACAGGTACATATGGATGTAAAATCAGTGACTAACTTGACAGCCATGGTGTCATTCCCCTGAATAACACCAACAGACATTCAGCTGTATGGGGCTGCTTGTTTTCCTTAGAGGTAAGGACAACCCCACTCCAGTACTCTTGCCTGAAAATCTCATGGGTGGAGGAGCCTGGTGGGCTGCAGTCCATGCGGTCGCTAAGAGTCGGACACGACTGAGTGACTTCACTTTCACTTTTCACTTTCCTGCATTGGAGAAGGAAATGGCAACCCACTCCAGAGTTCTTGCCTGGAGAATCCCAGGGACGGGGGAGCCTGGTGGGCTGCCATCTCTGGAGTCGCACAGAGTCAGACACGACTGAAGTGACTTAGTAGCAAGGCCAACCCAAGCTGACCTTCAAGTCACTCATTCTTATTTACAGAAAGCATCTCTCCATCTCCCCTTGCAGGTCTAAACTGAAAGTGTCTGCTCCACAGCAATCCAGACAGAAAACGGAGTCTCTGCATGTTTTCAGCATTGTCAGCAGTCAGAGCTCTGAGGCATCTGCTATTTTAATTCCATCTTCAGGGGGCTTCTTGCCTTCTTGAACTTTGTAATTGAAGTGGAGGTACTCTGCTTTGCTATTCACTGTAACCTCAGTTGCCTTTGAACTTTCAACTTACACCCTCACCACCACTCCAAGCCTGTCCTTTCCAGGGATCTGAAATGCAAAACAAACTGCCTGGGCTTAGTGGTATGCATGCATGGTCAGTCACTCAGTCGTGCCTGACTGAGACCACCTGGACTGTAGCCCACTGGGCTCCTTAGTCCATCGAGTTTCCGAGGCAAGAATACTGGAGTGAGCTGCCACTTCCTTCTCCAGCGGATCTTTCTGACCCAGGGATGGAACCCATGTCTTGCTCATCTCCTGCATTGGCAGGCAGATTCTTTACCACTGAGCCACCTGGGAAGCCCTATTCAGTGGTGACAGACACCAAAATGATCATAACTTCCATAATGGCCTTTTCATTTTGGCAGACAACCTCATGTTTCTCAAAGGGCTTCCACTCAAAGACAAAACCTTCAGAACTTTTATGCTTTTTGGAAGCAGTTATCTGAAACATGGAAGTACTGTTAATGAACCCAAGCTTTTACTGCTCTCTGCACTACAGGCCAATAAATTGAGAGGAAAGCTGTTGGGGAAGAAACAGTGACTTCATTAGAAAAGTCAGCAAACGAAGGAGATGGTGGACTCATGCCCCTAGAGAAGAATCTTGCCCAAGTTGGAATTCATGCTTCTTTTACACTAAAAGGGGAGAGAGTAAAGTCAAACACTTCCTGCATCCCATTAGTCTCTGGAGGGATGTGCTAATTTCTCCCTCCCTGCAGTTGTTCTCAGATAGGCTTGGGCAGGCTGTTTCTGTGAGCTAAACAAAATTATTTTAGCTTACCCATGAACGGAGCTGAGTATAGTGTTCAAACTTTTAACTGGCAACTGCTAGTTTTTTTTTTAGCATTTATAGATTCTTCTTCCTGGGCAGACACCTTGAATGGCTTACCATACAATATTTTGTTTTACTTTATTACTTTATTTTATTAATTATTCTATTATTTATTTTATCTTATTTTAGCCATGCCATGTGGCTTGCAGGGTAATAGTTCCCCAACATAGGAATAGAGCCTAGGCCCTGCTATAATAGAAACTCAGAGTCCTAACCACTGGACCACCAGGGTATTTCCTACCATACAATATTTTAATAGGCCTTAATTTAAGCCTGCTTCTCGTAGCCATTGATCCATAGCAGAGCAACTGGCAAGGCCTTATCCCAAGTTAAATGAGTCTCTTGATCTATTTAGGGACATCTCTTTTTAATGTATGGCTCATTTTCTTAGTTTCTTTTTCTGTTGACTGTTTTTCAGGTTGAATATAGCTTTAATGCCTTAATCTAAATCAGTGGATAATTTCCTTAAGAGGGCTTTAACCACCTCAGAGACTTTTTTGTCCAGGTGGGTGTGCTTTCACTCATTCTAAAAATGTGCTCACACAAACACTAACGGGTTATCTGGAGTTTCTTGCAATCCGAGGCATCTGAGTGAAGTCTAGTTTTCAGTCCTTGGTGGGACAGGTTCCTCTGTGTTGTGTCTGGGGAGGTCTGACAGCAGTCTTTAGGTTATTTTTAAGACCCTAGGGGAGAGGGCTCTTGTCTCCTTTTTGGGGATTTTCATGAGCTCCAGCTATAGGCTTAAGGCGTTCTGGTGGAACTCTGATGTCAAGATATTCCAGTGAAAAACTTCAGGGTTAGGTCTATCACTTGGTCAGCTTGTTCCCCACTGTCCATTTTACCCTGGGCTCCTGTGGGGAATTAGGTACCTCAAGTCCAAGGGAGGCCCTGGTCTTCATCCAGAGGGTTCCTCACTTTCTCCTGCACGAGGTGCTCAAGTCTTTTATTGTTGTTTTCTGCTTTAGCCGAGGGCACTCTGTTTTCCTCTGTTCCTCCTCCTTACAGTAAGACATTGTTCCTTCCCCACTAGTGGCTTACCTCTCCAGTTCCTTGCCCCTGGGGATCCAATGCTGCTGCCAAAAACTTGCCGTTTCATCTTGCATCTTCTTTCTTCTATTGTTCCCTGTTGAATACTTTTAAAGGCAACATCTACCACTTGAGAAGGGTTCATTCTAAAGGTACCATCTAATTTCTGCAACTTTTTCATGATATCTGAGGCATTTTGCCCAAAAAGGTCAAATTTCCGACTCTAACATTTTCAGGGGCCTTGGGACCTGTGTCAGTATGACATCTGTAGGCCTAATAAGTCCTTTCCAAAAATTCAGATGGGTCTTCATTTGTTTTGCAGAATTTCTTGAATTTTGTTCAAACTCTGGCTTTGGTTTTCCTTTTCAGAGCCCTGCCAAGAGGCACTAATAAGTAATGCTTGAATAAGGGACTTCTTCCCTCACTGGGGTTCTAATTTGGGTCAGCTGTGGGTTCTGCCAAGTGGGCTTCAGGTGTAGAAGATACGTATAAGGAGGGTTGCAGTATTTCCAACTAAAGATAAACCCAGCTGGCTATTTGTTTGCTTTTAGGCCCCCTAAGAGATATTGGCGGAATGGAAATTGCCAGGTCTGGAAAGTGGCTCTTGGTCCAAATTGGGTGCCCTGTTGGGTCTTAGATGGCAATATCAGACCAAGTCCCAGTGACTCAGAAACTAACATAGAATTTTCTAATTGACCTCTATAAGGAGGGGAAGTCCTAAGCCTCTGTGTCAGGAACTGGAACTGGATAGGAACAGAAGTGAGAGAAGGGGTGGATATGTTGGCTTAACAGCCAGAGAAGTTAAGGTCTGAAGCAACAGATCATCGTTTTAATTCCCTTCTTTTCTTTGATAATTGTATAAATGCTTGCACATAAAGGATTTCACCATTCTTCCCTGTTTCTTCACAAAATAGCTACAGTCATTTGAAAGCCACTGTAAAACCAAAGCTAGTAATTGATTTATTAAAAGGATGCCTTTTTTTGATTTGGCACCAACCGATGGAGATTACAATGTAATTGAACAGAAACTTGATTACTGTCATGACAAACAATTTAAGGTAATGAATGACATACCATTTCCAGGATATACCAGAATTTTAGAAGTTCCATATAAATTTCTAGAATGCATGTATTGATAACATTTACCCAGACTTCCCTGGTGGTTCAGTGGTTAAGAATCTGCCTGCCAATGCAGGGGATGTGGGCTGGATCCCTTTAGGGAAGATTTCACATGCCGGGGGGCAACTAAGCCTGTGTGCCACAACTTCAGGCTGCAAGTACTGAGTGCGAGTCACAACAACAGAACCTGCATGCTCTAGAGCCTGCAATAAGACAAGCCACCACAATGAGAAGCCCATGCACCACAAAGAATAGCCCCTACTTGAGGCAACTAGAGAAAGCCCACGCACAGCAATGAAGACCCAGCATAGCCAAAGAGAAAAAAAAATTTATCCAGGTAATACAATCTGAGAAGTTTTATCACCACTCATTTGACAATGCCTCCTATGCAGTTCAACAACTCAACCAAATAAGCTCACTTAGTTTAATATTCCTCTCTCTGAGAGAGAAAGCAATTTGAGATGTTCCAGGGACCCTCCAGGAACTCCCAAAGTTAGCCAGAGGTCAAATGAACTCCACTTAGAACTAGATCTTTGGGAAGCTTGTCAAAAATATTAAAAAGTTTTAACCAGTGATAAAAGATCTCAATGGCAAATACAGATCACTTAAAGAAACTCACAATCTATTACCAAAAGCAGTTCAATATTTTAAGAAACCTCTGTCCTCTTAAGAGAACAAATTCAGGTTTTGTGCCACTTTTAAGATTTATTTTTTCAATTATGTTTAATGTTATTTTAGAACTTAGTTTAGTTTCAAGTTATGAAAATCTGGAGAGACTCTTTTAGATAGATATTCCCAATCCATTATTCCCACGGAGTTTATCCAAAACTCATTTACCTCTATTTTAATTAAAAGCTTTTGTAACAGGAATAATAAGGTCGTGTTTGATTTCTAGTAAGCCTAGGTACATTAAAAGTATTATACTTAATGTTGATGACTAAAGGCATATCTTATCAAACCAACAGGCTTATGCTAACACTAGATATTAATACTGAATATTTCCTAGAGCACATGAACCTCAAACTCATTGTGGCCAATTTCTTTTATGCTTGAGTATTTACATAAGCACTTAATTTTCTTTAAGCTAATTAAGTAGAGTTCTTTGACAAATTATTGTTGGGAATGCCACCATAACACATGTATAGACACAGGGACCTCATAGTTCCCGTTCCAAAATTTTAGCCATGAACCGGGTACAACAATGTAAAACCCACCAGTTACAAAAGAGACTGGGTTCACATTGGGTTTCTGGCAAGTAAGACAAATCAAGGTCATCTGTTTAGATGGCTAGAGACTTTAATATATTTATGGAAAAGATAATTCTATTTCAATTTATAGCTTTTGGTGATTTTAAGAACCAAATGGAAACCTCTTCTTTCTTGGAATGTCCCACTCTTGGACAAGAACAGACAGGTTTTCTTCTTGTTCCTTTCCTCCATCTGACATCAGTAAAAGTTTTAAGTATCACAAAACTGATTTGGCTATCAGTGAAGAAATAGTACCAAACAAAATGAAACTTAAAAACATAAAGGGCAAATAGAAAGTCCTAAATAAACCCTCAAGCTTGGTCTTGGCATTTTACATGTACCCATGACACGGGAGACCATAAATGACATAATTAACATAGCAAGGGTGGCGGCACATGGTGCACAGGGTCCCAAGATAACCTGCCCAACCCCTCTGTGGAGATCCTAATAGGGACTGTGGCCACACACGGTTACAGTAAATATCATCTTCCTCTCACCCATGGGTTCACAGTTGTCATCAGACCCCTTAAAATGTGCCTTAGAGGACTTTCTTTAAGGATAGTTTAAACATTCCCCATTTTTAAAGATAGAAATTCAAGACAAAACACAAACAGCACACAGAAATACTAGCATCCAAAGAAACGAACTGGTTCACCAGTCAGGTAAAGGTCCAACAACTCTTTCCCCTCTTCAACAGGGTACCCAACTTAAATACAAAACAAATAGGTTTGTTCTGGAGAAAAAGCCCCAAACAGAGGAGAAAAAGTTTCTAGCTGTGTGCACCAGAGTGATTTATCCTACTGGATGGAGCCTGTCGGAGCCCAAAGGATTCTTTGCTCCAACCGTGAAGTGCTGGGGCAGCCAGTGCCACTTTGGTGAGCTCTGAAGGGAAGATCCTCAAGACAAGTGGTCCCTGAAATGGCTAGGACCTTGCCCCAGAACTCCCCTACTGAGGTCAGCTGGCCACAAGCAGAAAGGCCCTGGAGGGCTCACCAAAACTTGTTACCAAATCCAAGCTCTTACTGCTTGCCACACAGCAGGCCAGTAAATCGAGAGATAAGTTGCCGTGGCAAGGTCTAGCAAGCAAGGACTAGCACTTTATTCAGAAAGTTAGCAAACTGAGAAGATTCTGGACTTGTGCCCTCAAAGAAGGATCTTGCCTGAGTTAGAATTCAGGGTTCTCTAGAAGGGAGGGAGTAGAGTCAAACACTTCCTGGTTCCCGCCAGCCTCTGGAGGACGGGTGTGTTAATTTCTTCCTCTCTGCAGTCATTCACGGGTGGGCCTGGTCAGGATGCTTTCTGTGAGCTAAACAAAATTCTTTTGGCATAATTCTCATTACCTGGAAGGCAGGGTTCCTAGAAATAGACCATTATGTATTAAGCTTGTTGGCAACATCCCTTTAGTGATTAATTTGTAAAAGAATATAAAAAGTTCTTCCCTGATATAATATTATATAAATAAATCTTAGAGAATCCTAATTCCCATTGAAGGCCCTTTGTGAAAAGTTGCTTGAAAGTTGTACAGTCTATCTATTCCTCCACTCTAAAGTATATCCCTTAAAGAAGGTACCTGTATACAATGGAATAGTATTCAACTATAAAAAAGAACAAAATAATGCCATTTGCAGAAACACATATGGACTTGGATGGTATTATGCTAAGTGAAACAAGTCAGACAGAGAAAGGCAAATATTGTATGTCACTTGTAACTTGTATGTGGAATCTAAAATATGACACAAATAAACCTGTCTGTGAAACCGAAACAGACTCACAGACATAGAGAGCAGATTTGTGGTTGCCAAGGGGGAAGGAGGGTAGCAGAAGGACAGATTGGTAGTTTGGGGTTGGCCGATGCAAACTATTACATATATTAACAGAATGGATAAGCAAAAAGATCCTACCATATAGCACAGGAAATTAGATTCACTATCCTGCGATAAACCATAATGGAAAAATGGAAAAAAATAGAAAAAAAGAAAGTATATGTATGTATAAAGAATCACTTTGCAGTCCAGAAGAAATTAACACAACCTTGTAAATCAACTACACTTTAATCAATACATCTTTGACTTAATTACATCTTACCACACGCTGTCTGTCTGGACCTCATAGTTTGAGCCCCTCACCCAAATTACTTTTACTTGCTTTGTACACTAGTGTTGCACTATTGGTTTTCAATGCAGAACGTTATTTTTGAAAATCAATAGCAATCAATCTATTAACTGATAGGCTTTTAAAAAATCCCGAGACTGGTTTTTGCCCTCCCCCACCACCCCTACCTCCTCATTCAGGCTTCAGGAGGCATTCATTGCCTTAGAAAAGGGATGCAAAAAGAAGTTAGAGAGAAATAACAGTGAACTGTCAGCCTCTGAATTTCAGAATGAACTTGTGAGCCTCACAGCAGAGATAATACTTTCAGAAAACAAGATTTTAAGTCTCTCAAGTAGCAATTTTGAGGTTAAAAAACTCATGACTGTGAAGAACTAGGATATGAACCTTGCATAAATAATACATTTGGGAATGTTGTGGGGAAGGGGGACTAGGAGAAACCTGAATAGATGGAGACTACTCCTAGTTGACTGAATTTCCCCCAACTGGACTAAGATGACAGTTTTTTCACCAGGTGATTTGGGACCCAGGGTTCAAGGCATAAATTAAGCAAAATACAAAGTAATAAAACCAGGCTTTCCAGGTGGCACTAGTTATAAAGAACACACTTGCCAATGCAGAAAACATAAGAGACGGGTTCAATCCCTGGGTTGGGAAGATCCCCTGGAGGAGGGCATAGCAACCTACTACAGTATTTTTGCCTTGGAGAATCTCATGTTCAGAGGAGCCTGGTGGGCTACAGTACATATGGTCTCAAAGAGTCGGACACAACTGAAGCAATGTAGCATGCACAAAGTAATAAAGAAAATCCCATTCTTTGCCTATTTGAAGTCATGAGGGTGTTTGTACCCTTACACATCCTTGTGAAACATACTCTTGCCCTGAGTGGGAGATACAGAAAGTTGTTTTTTGCCGGGGTCCAGCCCCAGTGGATCCAGGGAATTCAAAGTGTGGACGGCGTTGGCGAGGAAAGACTTATTTATTTATTAATATAAGATTAGATTAGGAAGAAATAGTGTAGTAGGAAAATTAAGTGAAGAAAGGAGGCTGAATAACTTGGCTCACAGGGAAGGCCAATAAAGTTCCAGACAAGGAGCTTGCACCATCTACGTTGGGCTACTGGCGCCCACTTGAATATTGAAGGGTGCCCCGCCTTAGGCTCCCTTTCACACGGGTCTTAGAAGCCAGGACAAGTAAGCAGACTTGGTGAGCCGCCCCACTCCAGATGGGAATTCAGCCTGAAATTAGAGTAAAGAGGAGACATGGGGGAAACCAGTCCAGCGACTGGCCCTGGCCTCTATTGTCTAGAAAGGCCTTTTATACCTTTTTGATTGTACATAGAGATCAATGGGTAATACAAAATTATGCAGTGTTAGCAGCCCAGACTCTTATCAAAACCAGGCTTTTCTCTCCGCATACCTAGTTGTATACACAAGTCTTAGGTAATTTACATCATCTTCCGGCCAAAAGGGCCAATTAACATTTTACAGCCTTTTTTCTGATAAGGGTTTGTCAACCAGAAGACTTATTTGTGTTGATCTTCCCAAAGTCTGGTGCCACTCTCAGAAAGCACTGAATAAAGTTACATTCTTACATAGCAAAGATACAGCAATTTATAACAAGTGAAAGGAGTACAGTGATTTATAACAAAAGAAAAGTAATTAACTCAAAATCTAGTGTTGCTAACATCAAAACTACTATACATCTTTTTCCATATCCCATTTACATTGATTAACATCCTCCCAGGTGCCTAAAAGATAAAGAATATGGAGGCCTGGCGGCAATCATTGAGTCAACAGTGAAAACCTGTCACCAATATGATTTTTAGCTCTTTAGAAAAGGCTCTGTATCTTTAAGATGCTTTTAAGCTTTGTGCTTCTCGCAGTTGGGGGGCTGTAAGCAATTCACAAGCTGTAAGAGGTCCGGGGGAACCTGTTAGGCAAGCTAGAGAGCTATCAGAGGGGGTTTGGGCTGAAACATCCCCTTCAAATACAGAAGACTAAAGCCGTGATTTGACTTTTTCCAGAGAATATCAGAAGAGTGGAAAAGCAGGTAGATTCTTATTTTGGGGGGAGTGGATGCTCAGGAAATTCCAGGGGGAACCCCTGAAGCTTGATCACGTCCTTGCGTTTTGTTAGGCTTCCTTCTGCATGACCTTGTCACGGGTGGGATTCCTCACGCTGGCCCCCGACAGTTTTTATATCAGAGTTCTCTTGGGGAGTCCCCAGAGGAAGAAATTCTTGGGTCTCAATATTGGGAGTATTTTCTTCCTCTGGGCAACTGGCTTATTTTTAGTCTGGGAAACTGACTCATGGATCTGAGTGGATGCCTCTCCTAAGTCTGGCTGCATGGAAGCATGGAGTCAGCTCTGAGCCCCACCTGCCTTTTGCAGTGGGGAGAGCCTCACAGCACCCATTTAATCAGCTACTGTCAGCCTGGTGCCTGTTCCTCCTGCCTGTTTCCTTCTGCGCTATGCTTTTATTTACTTTCAGTCTGGGGAAGTGGACCCTGAGACCAAATTTAAGGTTCAGAGTATTTATTAAGGTGTACCCTTGGAATCAACACCTATGGGAGGAAGTGGAGGAGAATCAAGACTGGGGAAGGGGAGAAGTTGAGCTTTGATGTAGCCCCAGTGATAGCCCCAGCTGACCCCAGGGAGGGCTCTGGAGGTAGAATGGCCCTTCTTCTGTTGCCGTGTTTCAAATTTGTGCTGCAGCACCAGGTTCTTCACTGGAGAAGGGCCTTGGTGATGCATTAGTGCAATAGATCGAATGTTTGTGTCCCCTGAAATTCATGTGTTGAAATCTAGTCCCTGATGTGACGGTGTTTGGAGATGGTACCTTTAGGAAGTAATCAGGAGATGCGAGCACAGCCCTCATGAATGAAATGAGTGCCCTCATAAAAGAAACCCAGAGAGCTCCCTCACTCATCCCTGCCACATGAGGACACAGCAAGAAAATGGCCATATGTGAACCAGAAGCAGGACTTCACCAGACACTGAATCTTCTGGCCCCTTGTTCTTGCTTGGTATTTCAGCCTCCAGGACTGGGAAATAAATGGCTGTCATTATATGTCACCCAGTCCAGGGTGATTTGTGATAGCAGTCTGAATGGACTAGCACAATCAGTGTCCACCCCAGTTATTTTTAAAATCTACAACACATTTAAAACAAAAATCATAAATAACTTTTGGAACAAGGGCACAAATAAGTCATTAAAAATAAGTGATCCTGTCTTCATTCTTGCTTATTTACGTTGTCTCTTACTTTAACTTTGATCCTGAGCCTTTGCAACTTGGTTCCCTAAAACTAGAACGGGCTCTCTGACTGCTGCTGCTGCTGCTGCTGCTGCTGCTGCTGCTAAGTCGCATCAGTTGTGTCTGACTCTGTGCGACCCCCTAGACGGCAGCCCACCAGGCTCCCCCGTCCCTGGGATTCTCCAGGCAAGAACACTGGAGTGGGTTGCCATTTCCTTCTCCAATGCATGAAAGTGAAAAGTGAAAGTGAAGCTGCTCAGTCGTGTCCGATTCTTTGACTGGAGAGTGTGCCAAGACAGGTCTACTAGAGAAGAAAACTGGATTCCTTCTTCAACGCCCAGAATATTATCACCTCTTCTCTGGAGGAGGGTTTGCGGCCCCTCCGCATTGTCTGCTGCCTCCTTCTCTGTCTCTGCCAAGCCTGCGACATCGCACTCTCATTATCCGTCCTCTGCAGACAAGACCTTCCCTCAACCTGACCTAAGTGTTCTCCTTACAGAACAGTGCTACCTAATCGAGTGGTGTCAGAATCCAGAGAGTGGATTCCTATCCATCTCCAAGTCCTGTAATTTTTATTTCAAAAATACCTCCCCAACCCTCCATTTCTATTTCCAGTGCCACCTGCTCCTTAGAGTCTCTTGCCTGTACTATATTAGTAGCCGCCTATCTTTCTCCCAGTCTCTATTCTTGCTTTCCCAACAACTCATTCTCCACACAGCAGCTGGGGACTTATAAAACTGCTGATCTAATCATGTCACCCTAATTTAAGCCTGCCAATAGCTCTCCCTCCGGGCTTGCATGACTTGCCCGTATCCCCGTCTCACCACCCTTGTCAGTGTTCCTCTCCTCTCTGCTGTTTTCTGGACACGCTGGCCTGCTATGATACACCAATGGACTGTGACTTTCTCCTCCCTGTGGTCGTCTCTGATTGTGATCTCTCTTCTCTTCTGCTTTTCCTTCACCTTTCCTGCAGACTAATAACTCCTGTTGGTCCTTCAGATCTCAGGTCAAATAAGGAGGATAAGCTGTCCTTACCTTCCTGACGATGTCAGTCTTTTCATTTCATGACCTCTATCCTTTGTGCTTCCTGGAAATACTGGTCATATAGCAACTCATAATTAATTAAGGAAAGACTTTAACATCTTTCTGTTCTACTAGAATATAAATTCCGCAAAGATTGGGATATCTTGATGACTGCAGCATTCCCAATGCCTAGCACAGGATCTGAACGTGGTTGTTGTTGTTCGGTTGCTAGGTCATGTCTGACTCTTTGTGACCCCATGAACTGCAGCACATCAGGCTTCCTTGTCCTTCACAATCACCTGGAGTGTGCTCAAATTCAAGTCCATTGAGTCAGTGATGTGATCCAACCAGCTCATCCTCTGCCACCCCTTCTCCTTTTGCCTTCAATAGTTTCCAGCATCAGGATCTTTTCCAATGAGTTGGCTGTTCACATCAGATAACCCAAAGTATTGTAGCTTTAGCTTCAGCATCAGTGCTTCCAATGAATATTCAGAATTCTCACAGGGAACTACTCAATGCTCTGTGGTGACCTAAATGGGAAGGAAGTCTAAAAAAGAGTATATGTATATATGTGGCTTCCCTGGTGGCTCAGAGGATAAAGTGTCTGCCTGCAATGCAGGAGACCTGGGTTCGATCCCTGGGTTGGGAAGATCCCCTGGAGAAGGAAATGGCAACTCACTCCAGTATTCTTGCCTGGAGAATCCCATGGACAGAGGAGCCTGGTGGGCTACAGTCCACAGGGTCGAAAAGAGTCAGACACAACTGAGCTACTGAACTGAACTGAACTGAGGCTGATATAAAAGGAGGATTTCTGGATAGTATAGTGGTGTCAAGAACATGGATACATAGGTAAGGGATGTTTGCATGGAAAAGCTTAAGGTATCCCTCTATGAAATGTTTTAGTGAGTCCTGATTAAAACGGTTTCAAAATAACACTTAAACACACATACCCTAAGTATTATATTTCATGGTTAACCTTTTAAGATAGACATTTCCAGACTGTGTTTTGGTTAAATTAAAAAAAAAAAAAAAAAGATTGACTTACTCAGACATTGCTTTTCTCTCTTAACAGAAAAGACTTTTAGAACATTCTCTCCATATTACAATAGCTTTGAATAAGGGGGAACAGAATATTTCCAGAGGTTATCAAGTGTGTATGAGTGAATTTCCATTAAGAAAGTGCAAGACACACTAAGTTCTTCTGATTACATGAAGTCCCAGCCTAATTAGATAGTTAGAGCAATAGGGACAAAGACATAAGAAGACTGATTTCTACAGGCTACATGTGAGATCTGTTTTGCTGTCACAACTCCTGTGTAAAAGAATATGTGGATGTATATGTGTATAAATGTGTACTATACTGACAAATGTGTATTATCGTGATGTAAGTGGACTAGTGGTTAAAAAACAAAACAAGGCAAAGAAAGATTCTGAAAAATTCTGAAAGTAAAAATTAGAATTATTATTATTATTGGCCCCCTCCCAAGTTTCTGGTGAGGTCTTATGGAGCTCTGTAATTCCTATTAACAAATACGTTTGTCATTTGTTTGAGTATTTTCCATTTTTCCATTATTTGCGTATTTTATAACTATTTTATGTTCTCAGTTGCTTAGTTGTGTCTGATTCTTTGTGACTTCATGAACTGTAGCCCACCAGACTCCCCTGTCCATGGCATTCTCCAGGCAAGAACACTGGAGTGGGTTGCCCTTTCGTTCTCAGTACTAAAGTGAATTCTAATCATTTTTATTGATTGAAAGACAAAGGATATGTATTTTCCTTCTATTCGACTAAAGCTTTATTTATTTATTTATTTTTTAAATTTTAATATCTTTAATTCTTACATGCATTCCCAAACATGAACCCCCCTCCCACCTCCCTCCCCATAACATATCTCGACTAAAGCTTTAAAAAGGTTGAAAAGGGCACCAGGAATTATGTAAATGCAATGTGTCTGATTATCATCTTACAGAATAACGCACAAGAAAGTTCTAGGATTTCTGGCTCCCCTCCCCATATACCCAGAAAGTTTTTCCTTTGAAGTAGACAAGTTCAATATGTGCTAGACTGAGGATATAGAATGAGAAGAATGTCAGTATGGAAACTGCTTGGTGAGGCCGGGGTTCTCATGGAGGTGCCCAGGAGCTGAAGCCTCTGCCAGACTTGGTGGCCTGTTCCACCAGGTACAAGGCTGTAGGGCCTTGTATAACCTGGTGATAAGATGGACAAGAGCAGGTGGAAACCTGTCATATCAAAGCACACTGCACAGAGCCCTCCTCACCCAGACAGGTGCCTGGAAAAGCCCAGCCCTGGGGCTCGTCCTGATGCTCTGCAGTTCACACAACCCACCATCCATGCTCCCCTCTCCGCTCTATGCCTCCCTCTGGTCCTCCCTGGGTCCCCAGCGTCCAACTCAGCTCCAGGCCTTGCCTTCCTACTCTCGTCTCTGGCATGACTGATTGCTAGGGCTCTTTGGATATGTTCCTCCTTCCTGGTCTGGATTCCTCTTCAGACATCATCCCAAGTGTACCCCCATGCTCCCCAATCTGTGACAGTGGGTAAAAGACACCATGTACCCCTACGCTCACTCCTGGCATCTTGGTCCACTCCCTATGTAGCATCCCTGCCAGGGAAGGGGACTTGGATAAAGGGGCATACAGGGAGGGGACACTGGGGCACCAGAAACATGGCTTGTGTGTGGACATTAGTGATTTTTATTTCCATCAAATGATTAATTTTATACGTCAACCTGACTGGTGTAAAAGACACCCAGATAGCTGGTAAAATGTTTTCTGGGTGTGTCGGTGAAGGTGTATCTGGAAGAGATTAGCACTTTGAATCAGCAGACTGAATAGAGATCCACTCTAACCAACCCAATCCCTTGAGGACCTGAATAGAACAAGGAGAACCATCACTAATAGAGAGGGTAAGCGTGCACAAGAATGGCTGATCTTATACCTTTGAGAATTAATGCACTGGGGCCTTTTAAAGCACGTTAAAAGATTTTTAAAATTCTTACATTTGCTGTATGATGTATTGTTCATAAACTTTTACATACAGTTTTGAATACTGTGGAACCTTTAAATTAACACTTACTTTTGATCATTTATTCACTGTTTCTTCCTCCCATTTTTAATCAGTTCTGAAATTGGGATGTGTGTTACAGTCGGTGGTGGTTTGTAATCATCATACATCGGGAATGACTCTGATCAGGTGTCACTTGAACTTGACCCCAGCTCTTTGTGTTGTAACCTCAATTGAATTATGTACATGGTCAACACTACATGTTTAGTGTATAAACTGCTGGTTAGTATGTCTTAACAAATCATAGCATGATCTAACTTTGAAACAAAAATTTATTGGATACACAGAAAAGCACAGAAAGGTACTGAAATGAATCATGACATTACTTAGCCAAAGAGCCATCAGTGGAGGAATGACCACAGTTCCATATGAGACAGGTTTCCACCTTTTCCTGTCCATCCTTCCATTACCAGGTTACATAGGCCCTATAGCCTTGTACTTGGTGGCTAGCCAAGCAACCAACAAATGTTTTATTTAAGAAAGGAAGACATCAACATGAAATAAAGCCATGTTTCACTCTGTGACTGAAATAGATACCAATCTATAGGATTACATATCACGTACCATGCAAAGTACCTAAAGTCAGGAAAAAATTGCTAAATCCCTCAGAATCAATAAAAGACTTTTTAAAGTAAAACAATACTCATTAGATTATTATTAAGGCATTGCATTATAATTTCATTGGTAGGTTTTCTTCTTTCCTTGTGAAATGAAAATGAAAGTCACTCAGTTGTGTCCGAATCTTGGACTACACAGTCCATGGAATTCTCCTGGCTAGAATACTGGAATGGGTAGCTGTTTCCTTCTCCAGGGAATCTTCCCAACCCAGGGATTGAACCCAGGTCTCCATGTTGCAGGTGGATTCTTTACCAACTGAGTCACCAGGGAAGCCCCAAAATACTGGAGTGGGTAGCCTATCCCTTCTCCAGTGGATCTTCCTGACCCAGGAATCAAACCGGGGTTTCCTGCATTGCAGCTGGATTCTTTACCAGCTGAGCACTGTCAAGCACCCAATAAGATAAAGGTTCTCTGTTCCTGTTTAGTCACTAAGTCGTGTTCAACACTTTGTGACCTCATGGTCGATAGCCCACCAGGCTCCTCTGTCCATGGGGTTCTCCAGGCAAGGATACTGGAGTGGGTTGCCATTTTCTTCTCCAGGGAATCTTCCCAACCCAGGGATCAAACCAAAGTCGCCCGCACTGGCAGGTGGATTCTTTACCACTGAGCCACTGGGAAGCCCCAAAGGTTCTCTCCTGGAGGCTTTTTCATGGCATTTAAGCCTCGTGGCAATTGTACTCCATAGATAAATTATCCCCAACCCAGAAATGAGAGAGCAGTGATTTTTCTCAGGTTGGTAGTTTAGTCTGGGCAAGAAGTAGGACTTGAATCCTCATGTGTCCGGGCGCAGATCCTATGCTACTTTCTCCAGACTCCGCTGCCTCGGGAGGAATCTCCCTGATTTTCCAACCCCTTTGTCTTTCAGAAGCATCGTTGGGGAGGAAGAGCCCTAAGAGGTCCACACCCTGGCACTATTCTGGAACAAGACAACATCTGGGGTTTTTCATCTAAAAACTTAGCTTTTGGGAACTAGAAATTCTGACTAGGGCATATGTGGTTTTTACTTCTTTGCAACACACCTTGAATTCATCTCACATATTCTCTTACCTCATCTCAGAACAGTTTCCTAAAGTAGGGAATGTTTCTTCAACTAAGTAATCTATATTTATGTTTGAGCATAATCATAATAAATAAGCCCCAAAGTAAGCAAATGGAAGATGACCCAGAAATGTTCCTCAACATCACCAGCCAAGGATTTTCCAGAAAACCTAGTGTTAGAAAAATATTGAACATTTATTTTTACCAAACTCCAAGTTATTAAGAAATAACAAGATGAGAGCCTCACACTTAAACATTTATGTTTCCACAGCTATCTGGGATGAAAAAAGTCAAAATGAAGTAAAAATGAAAACCACTTGAATTTCTGACTCTGATTATAATTGTATTCATACCAACATATATAAAGGTTTAAACATGTTTAGAAAGTGATTTCTTCATAGACTGGGATTAGGAACAGCAGCCTTCTTGGGAAAGGCCAGTCTGTGGTAAGCCAGCTGACAACAGGGATGGATATGCCACAAACATCAGTGAGAAGACAATGATTCTAAAATGCCTAGTGTGATTCTGAACCCAGGAAAATTTGCCTGCATTTGGAATTATTGCATCATGGATCGAAACCAGAAATATTCTTTGCATGTGGGTGCTCAGCTGCTTCAGTCATGTCCTACTCTTTGTGACCCAATGGACTGTAGCCTGCCAGGCTCCTCTGTCCATGGAATTCTCCAGGTAAGAACACTGGAGTGGGTTGCCATGCCCTCCTCCAGGGGATCTTCTTGACTCAGGGATTGAACTCCCGGTCTCTGATCGAACTGGCTCATAGGCTCTGAGAGTTGTGCTCCAAACTAGACACTGCTAGTTAATTAAGTCTCTATTTCTACTTGTCTATTTCAATTTTTCTTAATTGATTAAACTAGGTAGGGTTACTCACCAGGTAGGTTATGAGGGTGACTCATATAAATGAGATAGTAGATTTAAAAATACTATTTAGAGAATTATTTACAATTATGCTTTTTCTCACCCTTTTCCTGCACAACTTCATAGAAGGAGATGCCCCTCTAGTCCAAGGTGAATCACTTGGCTAGACTCTGAATATATGCATGAAGTCACTTCAGTAGTGTCTGACTCTTTGCGACCCTATGGACTATAGCCTGCCAGGCTCCTCTGTCCATGGGATTCTCCAGGCAAGAATACTGCAGTGGGTTGTGATGCCCTCCTCTAGGGGATCTTCCTGGCCCAGGAATCAAACCCACATCTCCTGAGTTGGCAGGTGGGTTCTTTACCACTAGCGCCACGTGAGAATGTTAAAATTAAATTTACCACCTGAATGTGTACATTAAAATTAAATTTACCATCTGCCCCACCTCTTAAACTGTTGCTTTGGAATTTTCTATCTCAATGAATGCTATCATCAAGCTTCAGGCTTCCCCAAAGCACCTTGGGGTCATCAGAGATTCTTTCCTTCTCATTTCTATACTCCAGCTCCATCCAACCCACTAGTGTCCTGTCCAGTTTACTAATTCAATATTCTTTCTGCATTTTCATTCCCCTCCAACCCCTCTGCTACTATATCAGTTTAAGTCCTCACCACCTTCTAGTGAAGTGAAAGTCGCTCAGTTGTGTCCAACTCTTTGAGACCCCATGGACTATACAGTCCATGGAATTCTCCAGGCCAGAATGCTGGAGTGGGTAGTTGTTGCCTTCTCCAGGGGATCTTCCCAACCCAAGAACCAAACCGGGGTCTTCTGCATTGCATGCAGATTCTTTTCCAACTGAGCAATCAGGGAAGTCCCACTACCTTCCAAGAACCTCAGAAATCATTTCCCTGCTACAATCCATTCTCTATACCATGATCAAGATTTTTTCTCTAAATACAAATCTTAAAACTTTTAATACATTTCACCATCTTAAGGAAAAAGTTCAAAATACTTAGCATGGACCCAAGCCCTAGATGCTACGACCATGCAGGCCTTCAGGAGTATTCTGTACCACTCTCAACAGGTCCCTTATGTTCCAATCCCAGCTGAGGGCTTGCTGTTTTACGAATGAACCATGTTCCCTCTTCCTCCTTGGCCTTTGCAAGATGTTTCCCTCTACTGGTCATTTGCTTCTTGTCGCCTCACAACACTCCTATTAGTTTTTTAAGACAAGTTCATTCTCTAACGATTCTGGGGAACAGTTATAGGAGGCCAAGCTGAATTCCAAGTCACTTACAGTGGTATCTTCTCCTGTGTTTCCTCAGGACCCCGTGCATATCTCCATCAAGGCACTTGGCCACACAGCATTTCAATTTTTGTTGTACATGTCTGTTTCCTCCACTACACCATAAACTCCTTGAAGGGAGGAGCTGAATCTTTTATTTTCACATTTCTAGGCTCACCATGGTACCTGCTGCTTGGTAGCAGTTCCCATAAATTGCTGTGGAATAGAGGAGATTTCATCCTTCTTCACTTCTAGAAACTTTGCTCAAGCAAAGTTATTTTTCCTCTTTCTTTCTGTGTTTTAAACTTCTTTCCATTAGGTCTAATGCATCCTTAAAACAAACAACAAAACCACTTTCTTCATCTTAGCCCCATGTTTTTGAAAGGGGAGTTCAATTGTTGTTTTAAACTCTTAACCTCTTGTTGATTCTTCAATTCACTGAAATTTGACTTTCACGTCATCACTCCAATGAAATTGTTCTTGCCAATGACACAAGTTACTTAGTTGCAAAAGTTATTCTTTATCTTAAGCAATTACTCTTCAGGATTTCATATGACTGATCTCTTTCTTTCCCTTGAAAACCTTGGCTCTTATGACATTATTTCCTCTGGTTTATAATATCTCTGAACATTAATCAGCCTCCCTTTGCTTAAATGCTGGGTGTCCCAAGGAAGCTATTAATTCTGTTGTCTAACTCTCCCTGAGTAATTTCATCTAATTCCACATCTTCAGTGACCATCTATATACACAATGAGCCCAAATTTTGACCTCTCAAATTCTTATTTCCAACTTGTAAGAACTTCCATGACTTACAATACTCTCAAATTTTACATTTAAACTTAAAATTGAGTGGTTCCCTTCCTTAAACTTGGCCCCTTTGTATTTCTAATCCTAGTGAGTTAGAAATAGAGTCAGGGTAGAAGTCAGAGTATTAAGTACTTAACATCCTTTCTCCACCTTTCTATATTAGGTTGTGTTTAATAAATTTCAAGGAAAAAAATCTGTATGTGTATTGCAAGTTAGCTTTTGTATTAGTTATCTATTGCTATATGACAAATTACCACACACACTTAATAGTTTAAAACAACACATATTTATTATCAAAAAGCTTCCATGGATCAGGAGTCCAAGTATGGTATAGCTGGGTTCTCTGCTTAAGGTTTCACATAGTTGCAATCAAGGTGTTGGTGGAGAATGGGCTCTTATCTGAGGCTCAGGATCCTTTTCCAAGCTGCTCACACTGCTTGTGGCAAAATTTATTTCCATGAAGCTGTAGAACTCATGGCAGCTTATTCAAGGTCAGTGGGAAAGAGAGAATCTCTGACTTGTTCACCATTTCAAAGGGCTCATCTGATTAGGCCAGGCTTACCCAAGACCGTATCCTCTCAGTTAACTCAGTCAGCTGATTAAGGACCTTCATTACATCTGAAACATTTCCTTCCTTTGCCATGTAATGTAACATAATCATGGGAGAGACTATCCTGTCCTGTTTGCCATATTCTATTAGTTAGAAGCTGTAGGTCCCACAACACTCAGGGGAAGAGATTTTACCAGGATTTGGGTCATGAAAGCCATTCTAGAATTCTGCCTACCATGATTTAATTTTTTAAATTATGGGTAATGGCAAAAACAAATACATGTTTATAATTTTGAGATGTTAAAATATTGAATGAAAAGAAAGTATAGAACTTTAAAATCTCAAATTTTAACAGAAATGGCATGTATTTTGAAGATGGGGAAAATGGTCTTCTGTGTTTAATCCTAGCTTACACTTACTGCCTTGGCAGGAGATATAGCCAAGTAACTAAACTTTAGATCATATATGAACGTAAAAGGAATAATCAGACAAGGAGTTATGAAGGACAGACATTTAATTACACAATTGGCCTAATTTGAGAATCATTTTACCAAGTGTTAGCCTCCTTTGCATTAGGACAGGATAAATGTAATTATATGTCTGTAAGTAAGTTGCATGGTTTCTTCAGTGTTCACCAATTTGACTTTTCCTTGTAGTTTTTTTCCTTTTAATACTATTGACTACTTTTCATCAGAATTGCCTAATCTTTCCTTAGGACAGGCAGTTCAGGTATCTTTTAAGTTGTTTTCTTATCATGTACAATGCCATAGGTACAGAAGTTTCTAGATCCCTTCTCTCCCCTTTCTGGCTCCATATCATTCATAACTCTTTTTCTTATATGCCTCACAAAGCTGTTCAGGGGTTAATGCCAATGCCATATGGATCTGAAATGTACCAGGATTCTGCCACTTTTAGTCTTGCTTCCTGGAGAAAACTTTTCCATTGGTGTTTAGTAAAAGATAGCATGACTTGGTGAATTTATTTCTTTTTCTTGACATTGGCAATGATAGTGCCATGCCCATTGTATACAACTGGTATGAGATTGGCTTGCAAATCCCTAGAGATATGTGGTTACTTCTCTACTTTCCCTCTCTTTTGCTTGGGCAACTGCCACATTGATGCACTGGAGCCACTCTTCTGCATTCTTCTCATTCTTGGCCTTGAAAACATAGGTTTTATTGTCTGTGAAAATTTCAAAAGCCCGAGGGAGAGAGCGATCCCTGCGTTTCTTGGCCACAGCTTTCACACTCTGTACTTTGCTGAGTTCTATTGGGGAGTCATCAGGATCATCTTTCTGAAATGCATGGGAAGGAAAGAACATGAGCTGGCTTCCAGAGTATAGAAAGATCTCTGGCTCCTGGAGAATTTTCCAAGAGGATCAGAATCTGTTCACTTCATGTGACTTGAGACCTTTGTTATTTTGGGTCCTAAGGCCTTGAATAGCCATCAAAACAACTGAAGAAGTGAGCAGCTAGTTTTTTGTTGTACTATCTTAAGCTAGAACAAAATAGCCAATTTATAGAAAAGTATTATATGGTTATATGGTGGGACTGGGGAAAATGTTTGATTCATATTTCTTTGACTTTATGCCATTTTCTATTGATATTAACACTGTATTAATAGAGCAAAATGAAGCTGTACAATTTGGGGTACTATTAACTCAGAATTTGAGATAATTTTAGAGGCCTGAAATTGAATTTTTCTTTGTGTTACCTCTGAGAAAGAGGTGTTAATTGAATAAACAGGGCTTCAATGTTTAAGTAGATTAAACTGTTTTTGCAACTTTCTCAATCTTTGGAAGCATGATTTGTCCATAAACATTAAGGGAAGGAATATTTAATGATGTTACATTTTCTTTGCATTAAAGCAGATACTTAAGAATCTCTTTAACACCAGAGTCATCATGCTGGGCTAGCATGAATATTTTTTAAGGAATCAGATACTTCTTTAAAGCAATTTCAGATCTTTAATGTCCCTGAGTCCATTTTGTCTACTGGAGAATGTACCTGTGTTTGAGAATCTTGCCAACCCTCCTTTCCTTACCTGCCCATTCATAATCACCCTTTTTTCACTTTGCAATGGAAAAACATCTTTTTCATTCATCCCAAACTTTCTATGGTGTATTGTCCACCTTGGAAAAATCTCAGGAGCATCAAACAAAAAGAGCAATTCAAAATACTGATGTTAGAAGAATGGAGCCCAGAAATAAACCCACACATCTCAGTCAATTAATCTTCAACAAAGGAGGCAAGAATATACGATGGGAAACAGATAGTCTCTTTAGCAAGTGGTGCTAGGAAAGTTGGACAGCTGCATGTAAATCAATGAAGTTAGAACACACCCTCTCACTATGCATAAAAATAAAATGGATTAAAGACTTAAACATAAGACATGACACCACAAAACTCCTAGAAGAGGTCATAGGCAAAGCATTCTCTGACATAAGTTGTACCAATATTTTCTTAGGTCAATCTCCCAAGGCCATGGAAATTAAAACAAAAGTAAACAAATATGACCTAATTAAACTTTCAAGCTTTTGCAAAGCAAATCATAAACAAAATGAAAAGACAAGTTACAGGATGGGAGAAAATATTTGCAAATGATGTAACCGACAAGGGTTTAATCTCCAAAATGTACGTATAGCTCATACAACTCAACAACAACAAAACAAACAATCCACGTGAAAAATGGACAAAAAAACATTTCTTCAAAGAAGACATACAGATGGCCACTAGGCACATGAAAAGATGCTTGACATTGCTAATTATTAAAAAACAGCAAATCAAAGCTACAATAAGGTACCACCTCACACCAGTCAGAATGGCCATCCTTAAAAAGTCTACAAATAAGAAAAGCTGGAGAGGGTGTGGAGTAAAGGGAACCCTCCTGCCCTGTAGGTGGGAATGTAATTTGGTGCAGCCACTGTGGAAAACAGTATGGATGTGCCTCAGAAAACAAAAAACAGAATTGTCATATGACTCAGCAATCTCACTCTTGGGGGTATATCTGGTCAAAACTATAACACAAAAACATAATGCACTCCTTTGTTCATAGCAGCACTATTCACAGTAGCCAAGATAGCCAAGGAAACAATGTAAATGCCCATCAACAGATGAATGGGTAAAGAAGATATGTTATGTTTATACAATGGAATACTACTCAGCCATAAAAGAGAATAAAATAATGCCATTTGCTGCAACATGGATGCAACTAGAGATTATCATACTAAGGGAAGTAAGTCTGAAATAGAAAGATATATACCATATGATATCACTTATATGTGGAATCTAATATTCACAAAACAGAAGCAGACTTATAGACATAGAGAACAGACCTATGACTACCAAAGGGGAGGGGTTAGAGGAGGGAGGGAGTGGGAGGTTGGGATTAACAGATGTAGAACAGATAAATAACAAGGTCCTACTGTATAGCACAGAGGACTATCTTCAATATCCTATGATAAAACATTGTAGAAAAAGAATATTTAAAAAGAAGGTAAATATATATGTATAAAATAAATGTATAACTGAATCACTTTGCTGTACAGCAGAAATTAACACAACATTGTATATCAACTATACTTCAATTAAAAAAAATACTGATGTAAGGGAAGTGTCCTTCAACCAAGCATTAAAAAGCATTTAATTTTTAATGTTTAATAACTATTTATTACATTCAATATTATACTCATAGCTTTTCATAAGTAACATATTTTGGAAAGTTAATAAAAGATCTTAACAGTTTGAGACTGATGGTCACAAATTAAAATCACTAAATTTAAATATATATACATCGTTTTACTGCAGTCGAAAATGATAGGGTGATCAGGATAAAATCCTATGGGAATGGTAGAATAAAACTATGATTTCAAAGAAACAACCTGAACACATCAATTAAAGAAGAGCTAATTTGTGTATTTTTTTAAATGGATGGTGTTAGGTGTCAAATTGCAATGGTATTTTTTATTCTATTGGTTACATTTAAAGATCGGACTCGACTGAGCGACTGAACTGAACTGAACTGAACATTTAAAGGAGAGATGTGATTTTTAAATTTTAAAGTGACAATATTTACAATTCAATAGAAAGTATTTTTTCTTTTGAAAAACAACACTATTGTGCAACTGTTTAAACTTATGATAAAAGTATTTACATAAATTAAAATGCTACAAGGTGTTAGGCAGATTTTTCAAAAATTTTTTAGGGGATATACAGAATGAAAAGTGAAGATATCTCTATAAGATAATAGCAATACTTTGTTAGTTTAATTTGGTTTATAGTAAGTATCTGACAGTAATAAAATTATGTATTTTAAATCATATTATAGTAGAAAATTGATACATGTAGGAAGTGAACAAGGAAAAAAAAGGTTACCAGTGGACAGTAAATCAACTAAGACAGAAACAGACAAGAGATCAAAGGAAACCATTACCTAGCTGTTTGGTGGAGACAAAGACCTTAGAAGGCAAAAGTGAAAAGTAACACTATAAGCTTTTAGTTCTTACTTTAAAATGCACAATTTCCTCATTTATAAGAAAGACCCTCTATGATGTGGCTGAAGCTGCAGCTGGATTGCTGGCCACTGCAAGGTTACAGTGTCCCGAAGGATGAGGGGTTTTGGTGTGGTCTCTATGCTATACTGGAGAAGGCAATGGTACCCCACTCCAGTACTCTTGCCTGGCAAATCCCATGGACGGAGGAGCCTGGTGGGCTGCAGTCCATGGTGTCACTAGGAGTTGGACAGGACTGAGCGACTTCACTTTTACTTTTCACTTTTATGCATTGGAGAAGGAAATGGCAACCCCACTCCAGTGTTCTTGCCTGGAGAATTCCAGGGATGGGGGAGCCTGGTGGGCTGCAGTCCATGGGGTCACTAGGAGTCGGACAGTACTGAAGCAACTTAGCAGCAGCAGCTATCCTATATTATAGTATTTCCTAATATTTGAGCCAAATGGTCTGTCAGACTTCCGGAATGTCAAATCATTGTCTCCTGATAAACATGTCAAATAAGTTAGCCAATCATAAAATAGCTTATTCTCTAAATTTTATTAAAGAGCTCTGAATCAAGAAGTATAAAGGTCAGTATTTGAGTTCAGGAAAAACACCCTTATGCACTAACTCTACTCTGTCCCAAGGGGTCGGAAAAATCACTACATCTTAACTTCTATTCTGATTTCTTTAACAAAGATAGGAAGTTCAAATGGTCATTTTAAACACTTTAAAAATGCTTCAATGTGAACCTATGCTAAAAAAAAGTTTCCTTAAACCTCCAATAACTTTCCAAATTGAACACACCATTACATTTCTCATTCAAAAACATCTTTAGCCACAGGAAAGTCCATCTGTATATTTTATAAAACACACAGATGAAGAAAGTAACATGAGTTCAAAATAGGTACCATCATAATATTCTTTTCCATTTAAAAAGTTAATGTGAAGCTTTATTAACTAAAAAAACACTGATCAGAATTCATCATAATACAGATACACCATATTTGATTTCTGTTGAGAAGTTCAAACAAATTTGGTAATGAGCACCCTAAAGATGTAGTGCATGTGCTCTTAGCGAAATGTAATTGTTTAGTAATTTAACACTCTCATCAGTTAATCCAGACACACTTCGCTCTGCTACTGACCCTGTATCTTAGATGTACACGGGAAGCTTGACAGTGTACTCATTTAAGAGCACGCTTTGGTGTCACATTGCCTGAGTCTAACTCCAATTTTACCCTTTCTCACCTTACTGGCTCTATCCTCAGACAAGCCCATCAGTCTCTTTATGCCTCAGTTTCCCATCTATAAAATGGCAATAACAACGGTGCTGATCTCAAAGAATTGTTCTGAAGATTCTGAGAGGTAATCCACTGTGGCACATGGTAAGCACTGAGAAGTTATTATTATTATATCTCAAAATAGCCAAGAAGTACATCAAGATTTCATGCTCCCTGATCTTGAGTGAGAAGAGTGTAATGATAAATAAATGTGATTTGGAAAGAAAGGGATAACTTGGCATTATTGATTGCAATATAATATTATTTCACAAGTTTCTCACTGAAAATTCAGAATACAGATATTTACTGAGCATCCTACTTCAGATTGAAAATTATATTAAATGACTATTTATTAATTCTTTCAGAATTCTGTTCTATCCATTAACTGAATATTAAATGAAAGATAGTAATATTTTCCCCAAACAAAACTGAGTTTGGTTGACTACATAAAAAATACTTAAATCAACTTTTTTTCCCTCTTCCCTGCCTACTATTCCCCTTCTTCAGGTCCCCTTGTCTAAATATAGCCTTCAATCATAAAAGAAGTCAGAGTCAAAGCCACATATTTATGTAGGTGATCCACAAAAAAACAGAATGCATGGTGTTCAAGCCAAGATTCCTGGGTAGACCTTCTGTGGTTCATCTTCTAAAACTTATGGTAACAAAAAACCCTTCCATAATAAACTGAGAAGGACAGTGAACCAACTTATGTAGGAATGAACAGAACAGACAGTCAAAAAGGTATGTATAATAAAATGACGCTGTAAAACTGTAAAATGGAGAAGGAAAAATTATTGGCCATTTTACTCCAGACAAAATGCCTATCAGGTAGGCAAAGATCAAGGCTTTAAAAGCACAAGTGTAAAAGATGGAAGAGGAACTTACAGACTTTCCTTTTTGAAACAGAAGTTGATTTCCAGCCAGTGTAAAATAACGGGTTTTCCACCTTTTGATGAACTTCCATCTGACTTGCTTCTCTTTAAGTTTTCCTTCTATGAGGGGCTGGCCATCTTGATTTATAACTGTTGAAGGTAACAGAACAATAAAGCCATTTATTTTTCATTATTCATTTGGCAAGTGATCAAAAGTCAGAATTGTACAGTGAACCAGACCCAATAAGTATACTTGGAAAGTGGCTAAAAAATTATGAATTTGGTTAAGCTTTCCCCCTTTGTCCCTAAAAGAATGCATAGTTTAGGTATGATAATGGGGAAGTGTTGAAAGCCCTCTTTGAGATTTACAAAAGGAATATAGTTCACGAAAAGAGCATTTGCTTAGCAGTTTTTTAAGGTTCATCCAGATACTCAGCATTGTTCTTCCTAACTCCTTTGTTTCATGGTATTTTGTTCACACAAACATTTAGAAATATAGTTTTATAAACAATCACAAACCAAGTATATTTAGCTATTTGCCAGCAAAAGTCAGTGTAGTGCAAATATGTGTTTTCCTGAATCCTTAACAGCTGCAAAAACAAACTTACCCCACTCTTTCGCACACGATTTTTCCACTCTCTGGAACACACACTCTACCTCCACTCTTCACAGGTAAATCTTCACCTAGTTAAAAACTAATTATTTCATATTTCAGCTCAAAACGTTGCTTCCTCTGGGAGACTTCTCCCAAACCCAGACCCCGCTGACTTTGTCTGCCATATACTCTCAGAGCATCTGGCATGTTTCTTTTCTCAGATATCATCATTCAAAGGTGATTATTGGCATTTACCTGATTAATGTCTTTCTTTACCATTCAACTGAAAGCTCAGTGAGGTCAGGGTCTTTGCTTTGTTCACTATTGTTACATCAGGCATACCTAGTATGAAGTGTGTAAATTTTTGTTGAATTAATAGATTCATTTCACACTGAAGTAGAATATGTATGATAACACAGAACCACAGAAGATGATTATGATGTCAGAAGTTTATATGTTGAACTGAAGAATTTCATTTGTCTTACAAACTATGCAAGATTCACTCTTCCAATTCATGTAAAAGAATCTGATTTCTGAGGTGTATGACAATATTTATTTATTTACATTAATGTTTGATATTCATAGCACCTTGAAAGTAATGAACTTTGTTAATCACTGTTAAATGTGGACAGTAGCTCTTTGAACTTATGAACACAACCTGTCCTTCCCATCCATCATTTCTCTTTTCTAGTGTAGGTTAAATAACTAGTTCAGATGGGGTATCTGTCCATCATGACAGCACTGTCAGGGGAAAAAATAATAAAATATATAGTTTTTACAAACAAATTCTATTAAAGTTAATCTGGCTTTTCCCCCTTCTTGTCTGATGACTAGTCAATTGGATCTTTGTCAATCCCAAATTAAGGCTAGTAACAGGAACAATATATGAAATCTATTGTCAGATAGTGATAGTTTATGATGGAGAGAGTGAGTGACTTGGGGTTGGTGCACATGCATGTAAGTGGTCAGGAAAGAGCTTGCACATTCGAGGTGGCATTTGATCTGAGGTTTCAATGATGAGAAATACCTCCCATTTTCTAGCGTGCCCCACGGTGCCTAGTACTGGGCATAGAGGAGAGTATGCAAAGCAATTGCTCAAGAATCATCGACAATCAATGTTAACAAAATGATCTGTGTTCTGCTAGCAATCATCTATTAAGAGCTTTCTTAAAGGGAGTATGCTGCTGCTAAGTTGCTTCAGTCGTGTCCGACTCTGTGCGACCCCATAGATGGCAGCCCACTAGGCTCCTCTGTCGCTCGGATTCTCCAGGCAAGAATACTGGAGTGGATTGCCATTCCCTTCTCCAATGCATGAAAGTGAAAAGCGAAAGTGAAGTCGCTTAGTCGTGCCCGACTCTTAGCGACCCCGTGGACTGCAGTCTACCAGGCTCCTCCGTCCATGGGATTTTCCAGGCAAGAGTATTGGAGTGGGATGCCATTGCCTTCTCTGAAAAGGGAGTATGCTCTTTGCAAATTTAAAATTTCCATAAACACAGTCCTTGCTTCCTTTATGCAGCAGGTAAAGCACTTGGGACACCGCATCTTCCCCAAGTGCTACTGGTCCTAGAGGGGTGGGATTTAGGTCATATTTAAGCACATGGCTCCTTCTGAATCTGACACTGGGAATTAGCTGCAAGAACTTCTCAGTGCAGATCAAAATCTCAAGGCAGGTGCAAATGCTTCACTTGAAGTGTATGTGACCAAAATAGTCGAAGGAACTGTTTGAGACATGAAGTGGCTGGGATAACATAGCCACAGACCCACATGTTCACAATGATTGTGAGAGACTCCAGAGAAAATGATAAGCTTACTGGAAAATGAAAGGATGAAGACTGATAGAGAAATGCTGCTGAGCAAAGAAGACTTCATTGTAGATTTTCACTTCCAGTGAAAGTGGATCCCAGGGAAAAGTCCATGGAAAAGATTTTAGGAAGGAAATCTCAACAGCACTTTAAACTAGCCGCATGTTAGGACCTTAAATTAGGAATCAGAGTCAACTTCAGGTAATTCTTAAAAGTCAGGCTATTTGTACCTATAGGATTAATTTTAAAATAGTTTCAAAAGGCAAAAAAAGAGAAAAACTATTTTTCCCCCCCAGTGGCTATCCTAGATTCTAAAAAAAGTTTTTTAAAATAATTATGCCTCAATGCCATTCTCCCAAATCAACCAATACAATATTGTGAAGTAATTAATCTCCATTTAAAATAAATAAATTTATATTAAAAAATAATTATGTCTGGCATAAGTGTGTTACTGGCCATGCGTTCTTTTAATAGGTCTATTGTCATCATCCTGGTGAGCAATAATTCTCACATGATATTGCTGTCTCTTCATGGTCGAAATGGGAAACTAATTCTTTCTAAGGATGATCATATTCCACTTGAAAAATAACATGTTAAATGAGACTATGAGGAAATGATCATGTGCCTAAAACTATCTTGCTTGCATGTAATGCATACAGGATATTGAAATATTTTCTCAAGTGCCAATTAACACATTATTTCATTCAAAGCATCACAGTTTGGCTAAAAGACATTCTCTACCAACCAGCAACTGTTCCTTTATAAATTATCAGTTAGTTGAAAATTATTAAGTTTATGGAATATTTGTTTATGAAATAAACCAAAAATAATTCAGTTTATGAAATATTAAACTGAATTATCTAGTGTAATTGCAACCCATTCCATGTTTATCAACTTAAAAATCTGAGAATGCTAATACAAATGGTTATATATTCATTGTATTCCTTTTGTGGATCAAGACTTGACAACATTTATGTTGATAAAAGATGAAAGTTGAAAATGGTAGTCTTCCTCAACGAGAAGTTGGTGAATCACGTCAGGCACAGATACCTTAAAGCAATAAGGAATATTTCTCTATTGATTTATCAGCCATATCCAATCATCTCACACATAATTTTGAGCACGTGTAAGCACTGCATTTGGATCTGAGAGGGGGTCATGAAGCCCAGCTCAGAGAGAGCTTGAGTTTATCATCTTGTGGTGAGATAAAGCATTTTACAAATTTGACAACTCAGTGTAGAGTTTGGGATATAGAAGGCAAGCATTACAGAACTCAAAGAAAGAAAATTCTACTTCTAGCTGGGAGAGAGTGACATGAGGGCTGGGTCCCTGCTGAAGAAGGGAGAGAGGAACTCGTGGGAGGAGTGCAGAGAAGGACTAGGGTAACAAGAATGACATGTAAGGGGAAATGTATGAAAATAAATAACCTAAAGAAGCTGGAAGAATCAATGAACTCAGAAGCACGTTTGTAAAGCAATCACTTTGGTCAAAGTCATGAGCTGAAGGTGGCAGCGGGGTGGGGGTGGAGTGCCTGTAGGCAATTGAAGATTTTTTTTGGTGTAAGATCCAGGAAAGAGACTGGGTATCAGATAATCTAGGGGAGGTCATTTGGGGGACTTTATTTGAAAGTTCTTCTGAATCCCCATTATTAAAGATCTTGTTTTTCTTAAGGACTAATCAGGGGCCCAGAGCCTGTGAAGGTCCAGCCGGCACAGGCAGGAAGCCTTCTGGACACCAGATGGGATCAGCTGTGGATCAGGCATGGTCACAGCAGGAAACAGGGGCACCTCAAGCTCGGCAACTGAAGGGACTTAATAAAGGGACTATTTACACAGATGTGGGCACGGTGTAGGAAAGGCACCTTAGTGCTCTGGGGCCAGGAGCCAGGAGGGGGCACAACACCCCTCTGGCTGAAGAGGAAGTTGAAGAGAACAGTTAGGGGCTGTATGCAAAGCACTGCCTGACGAGCTGTGGATGGACGACATGGTCAACCTGCAGGGACCGAGTTGGGAATAAATAAGCAGACCTCACTCTGCTCCCTCCCTCTGATCTCCTGCCAGAATGTAGCTGATAGCCAGAAGTAAGGAGACTGGAACACTCTGGAGAGGCACCTATTCTACACTGGGGATAGGAAGCAGGAAAGCTTCCTGGAGTATATGTGTCTGAGCTGAATTCTGAAGGACAAATGGCAGTGATGAAGGCAAAGTGAAGAGGAATATTCTGAAAAAAGAAGAAGGAAAATAACCTGCAAAGGGCTGAGGCTGACAGAGTGGGCATGCAATGCATTCTGGAAACTATCACTTATTCTTAGTGATGGGAACCTGGTAGGATGGGCAAGCAAGAGATGAGGGGTGAGATTCAAGGAGAGACCAGTCCTAAAGATCCCTGGACATCATGCAAAGTGAAAGCCAATGCTTTGTAATGAACATAATGAAAAATAAGAATTTCTGTAGTCATACAACTCAAGGGCACAAGAGTTTAAGAATTTAAGGTCTCCACCTTGCTTTAAGGTTTATTGCAATTGTGACTGTATCCTTGTATGTGTGTGTGTGTGTGTGTATGCTCAGTTGTGTTTGACTCTTTGCAACCCCATGGACTGTAGCCTGCCAAGCTCCTCTGTCCATGGGAGTTTTCAGCCAAGAATACTGGAGTGGGTTGCCATTTCCTACTCCAGGGGATCTTCCCAACTCAGCGATCAAACCGTGTCTCTTGTGTCTGCTGCACTGGCAGGCAGATTCTTTACCAACTGCTTCACCTGGTACAGACTTTAGCCAGTTATAATTGAGTTAAACATAGTGCGTTGGATGCCATGTTTTCTCCTTGCTATAATAAATCATATAGGGCTGTACCAAAGATTTTCTCTGGTCTAGGCTGAGAGTTGATGGGGTAAGGGCAATGACTTTGGAATCAGATCTTAGCTGAAGCCCAGACATTGCAACTTAATGGCTGACTGGTCTTGTGTAAGTTATTTAGCCTCACTGAGCTTCAGTTTCCTCTTCTCCAGAGACGTCATGCTTAATAACCGGGCCACCGAGCAGGTTGTTCACTGCCTAAGAGCACTCAGCTAAGGGTGGTGTAGGGGTTGAAATTCAACCGAAATTTTGCTATTTAAGTCATACACCCCCCAAGTGGACATCAACCACCATAAATAAAGGCACACAAAATGCTGTAAAAGTTAACAGTAGCCTTGCTTAACTAAGTTCTGCTATCTAATAAGATGTCAACAAATAGTAGTTATTATCATCATTATCATGGTCATCATCTTCTCTGACTGTAACGATGAACAGTTGGTTTTTATAAATACCATATCCTAATGGCCTGAGGATAAAACCTATCTCCTTCCCTCCAATTAAGGATGTAATGAATCTATACTGTATTAAAGCATTAGGCATGGTGATAGAATTCAGAGTAAGACAATAGACCCTTTTAGAGTTCAAGGAGTGCAGGCTTTGACCTTGAGGTGTGACAAGCAATTCAAAGAGTCCCCAAAGGAGGTGAACTCTTCTAATTTTGGGTAACAGATCCATTTGTTCATCACAATGGCCATTTTCAAGCTAATCCAATAACGGATTGGGCTGCATTGGGAATCTTTTCCACATCATTAGTGGTTGCTCCCTTTTACCCCAGGCTTCCTGCTTATTCTTATGACAGTAGATGCTGACACCCCCACCGCCATTAACTACTCACATTGTACTGACTACTATCCACACCCAGAAGTTCCTTATACTGTGTGCTTCTGGCTCATGCAACTTTTGTCTTAAAAGTATTGCATTATGCACAAATTAAGACTGTCATAAATTTAATTTGTGATATTTGAATTCTCAGATATTTTTCCTGATTATTAAAGACAAATACCTTCAAAAGAAGGCATAATCTTGAAGAAATATGTAAATCTTAAATATTTAGTTTTAAAATAAGAACTGAGAAAAAGTATGTCTTTTTTTTTTTAAAAAATTTCCCTTGAATTGACTGCTTCTGAGAATTACAACTCCTATACAGTCTGTGGGGAATTTCTTTCCATGTATTGAGAGTCTCAAGTTTATTCCAATTCCCTTTTATGGTTTTAGTGATTTTCTTGTGTGTGTGCCAGGTCTAATAAACCCAACTCTGATTATAGAGGGTACACTTAAAGAGGGGCAGAAGCACTAAGTGAGGAGGCCCTAGGAGCCACATTCAGTAGACTGAGTGTCTGTGGTTTCTGAAATCACTAAGGATCGTAACGAATGGCATACTTCATATGACTACCCAGGCAGTGTTTAGAGGCCCATATTTCCTTACCAGTAGTGAATAAACAAGGAGGCATAATCCAGCATCGATTTTGTAACATCCCACAAGATGTGTGGGGTCTAAAAACAGGCCGGCAAACTCAATTTGACAGCAGCCGTTTGAGGGCACTTTCATGAGTGCCAAGTGACTTCCTTTCTCAGTAATTTCATACCCATCAAAATGTAGCCTGCTTTCTAGGCTTCTCTATTAACTGCTGAAATATTGTTCTAAAAAAAAAAGCCTTTTAGAACTACTATTTTATAAACTCGTAGAGCAATGTTTCCCAATCTGTGTTCTGAGGAACACCTATATCAGAATTCCGTGCTGGCTTATTAAAATGCAAATTCCAAGGCACCAGCCTGAACCTACTGAACTCATAATCTTAGGGTAGGGTGAGGGACTCTGCATTTTAACAGCATCCCCAGCTGATTCTAACATGGCTCAAGAACTTCTAAGAAATGATAGTAGCTTCCTGGTAGATGACAGTAATAGGCCATACAATATCCAAAATAGTAAAACGGCAAAACCAATAGTGGGAAAAAAATTGTTATAAACTTTCCATAAAATTAAAGAATAGGATAGCAGTATAAGATCATATGGTGAAGTAAGTCAGAAAGAGAAAAACAAATGTCGTATACTAACACATATATATGGAATCTAGAAAGAACCTACTTGCAGAGGAGCAATGGAGACACAGACACAGAGAATAATAGACTTAGGGACATGGCTAGGGAGGAGGGGCAAGGAGAAGGTGGGACGTATGGAGAGAGCAATGTGGAAACATACATTACCATATGTAAAATAGGTAGCCCATGGGAATTTGCTATATGACTCGGGGAACTCAAACTGGGGCTCTGTAACAACTTAGAGGGGTGGGATGGAAAGGGAGGGGGAGGAATGTTCAAGTGGGAGGGGACATGGGTAAATCTATGGCTGATTCATGTTGATGTTTGCTAGAAACCAACACAATACTGTAAAGTAATTATCCGTCAATTAAAAATTAACAAATTTTTTTGAGTTAAAAAAAGATCATATGCATGTCCTTGATTTAGGTTAATAGAGTTACAGGGAAAAAATGCGCAGAATCCATGTTTGTGGAATTTGGCTTATTTATTGTTCATCAGTGAAACAAAAATTCTAAGGCCACCTGCCAAGAGGGTAACCTATTCAATAGCTCTGAGAAGTTAAGTACGGTCACCTTTGGGTCCCTTATGGGAACCTACCAAATAATACTGGCCCACACTTGCCCAGTAATGACTGACAGGGACCAATGGGAAAATATCAGGGGTGGTAGCAATGAATGGAGAGAACTGCTCAATCTTATTCTTGAACATTAAATAAAAAAGGGCTCCATACACTCTTTCCATGTTGGTCCCATGCTGTCAACTCACTTCCATGATCTCATGGATACGTATTGCTGACATCTGACTGCAGGATGTTAGATGCTTTTAAAGGTTGAGTGCTTTCTTGCACTGCCTGGACATTATAGAGCTGTGAGGAAAGCTGGGGGAAAACAGATGTGACATACTTGCATCAGGGCTTCCCTGGTGGCTCAGACAGTAAAGAATTTGCCTGCAATCCAGGAGACCTGGGTTTGATCCCTGGGTCAGGAAGATCCCCTGGAGAAGGGAATGGCTACCCATTCCAGTTTTCTTGCCTGGAGAATCCCATGGATAGAGCAGCCCAGCGGGCTACAGTCTATAGGGTCACTCAGCTGGACATGATTCACATTCACTTTCACACCTGTACCGGCTCTGTGATAAGGAGAGTCATCTTGTTTGAGCTGCACAAGTTGCATGCATGCATGCCCAGTTGCTTCAGTTGTGTCTGATTCTGCGACCCCATGGACTATAGCCCACCAGGTTCCTCTGTCCATGAGATTCTCTAGGCAAGAATACTGGAGTGGGTTGCCATTCCTTTCTTCAGGGAATCTTCCCAACCCAGGGGTCAAACCCGTGTCTCCTGTGTCTCTTGGACTGCAGGCAGATTCTTTCCTGCTGAGCCACCAGGGAAGCCTGCCACAAGTTGCATATGTGTTAGCCATTGTCCCACCTGTATGCATGGACATTCTTGGTTGTTTTTAACACAAACTCCATCTGTTGTGGTTGAACACTTGGCCTCAAACCTTTTGGCAATAAATAGAAGTTTTACAATGTCTGCACTGGAAGTTTTACCTGTAACATATCCACTATAACACTGTATCTGATATATATATACATACACACAGGATATCTCACTCTCTGTTAAATAAAATTATCTCTCATAGTACTTTTGAGAAGAACTTATTTAAGAAAATACTGCTTAAACAAAGATATACTTGGCACAAAGATACACTGAAAATGCCTTCATATGAATCCCTTTTTTCTCTTAAAATGAATTATTGTGAATTCATTAATTTGGTTTTTGTCACCACTTGCCTAAGAAAAATTTTACTAAAAATTTTCTATGAAGATACAAAATTGGTCATTTGCTTATTTGGCAAATATTTATTGACTATCTATAGCATAGGCTACCCACTCCAGTATTTTTGGGCTTCCCTTGTGGCTCATATGGTAAAAAATCTGCCTGCAATGTGGGAGACATGGGTTGGATTCCTGGGTTGGGAAGATCCCCTGGAGAAACGAGAGGCAACCCACTCCAGTATCCTGGCCTAGAGAATTCCATGGACAGCCCATGGGGTCACAAAGAGTTGGATTGACTGAGTGACTTTCACTTTCACTATTGTGTGCTAGGGGCTGAGGAGGGGGGCTCCCTCCATAGAACTGGTTTACTAGAGGAAACAGGCACTAGTCAGACAATCAAGGCAAAATCAACCAAACAAAAAAACTAACAACGACAAAAAACAAGATGACGGGTATAACAAGTATTACAAGGAGAGGTCTGAAATACTTTGAGGATCTTAGCATTAGTCAGGTTACAGAAAGCTCCCCTAAGGCAGTGAATCTGAGTTGTAATGGGAATGTTAATATCTACATTAACTAGGTGATGAGGGGAGAAAGGGTGCTCCTAGCAGGAGAACAAAAGATCCAAAAGCCATGGGCAGGAAGAAGTGTGGGGAGTATAAGAAACTGAAAGGGGGTCTTTCTGGCCAGAATGGAGAGGCACTGGGGACAAGATGAGGCCGAAGAAGCTAAGAGAGGGCATTGCATGGGAGGCTGTCAGGTGCTGGATGTGGAGTTTGGTCTTTAAGAGCTGTGGAAGCCATTATAAGTTTTTATACAGAGAGTGGTGCCAGGATTTGTGCTTTGAAGAGGTCATTCTGGCAATAGCGTGGGAAGGGGGTTGGAAGGTCCAAGTAGTTGTCAGGAGGCTACTGCCATCATTTTAGGCAAGAGGTGATGGTAGTGCAATGAAGGGAGACGGACAGAGTTAAAAGCACCTGAGAAGGGAAATCCAAATACTGGGCGACAGGCTGGATAGGGGTGGGGAGAGGGAATTGGGTGTTTGGCTGATGCCTCAGAATGAGTGATATTATAATTACTGAAGTGGGGAATGCTGAAAGAAAGTCAGGTGGGTTTTTTTTTTAGGGGGAAGGGTGGGACATTTATGAGTTTTAATTTAAATAAACTGAGTTTGAGATGTCTTTGAATTATCAAGCAGGAAGAGTCAAGCAGAGAAGGGCAGATACACATTTGAGAGTTTTGTCACAGAAGTAGTTACTAAAGCCACAGACCCATGGAGACTGACTAGGGAGAAAGTTATGGTGATGGGAAAAAAATGTGCACTGATAATGAATAGCTGGATAGAGGAAGGTGGGCCCAGAAAGGAGGTTGAGAAGGAGTGTCTAGAGTAGGAGGGACACTGAAGAATGCTGTGTCACAGAAGGTAAAGGCAGAAATGTTTGAGGAAGGAGGAACTGGCCACCAGAATTGAATGCTGCTAAAGGCAAGTGACAGAAGGACTGAAACATATCCAGTCCTGGAATCTGCATGACCTGGATGACCATAGAAATAATGGGCGGAGAGGCCAGATTAGAAAGGGTTGAGTCAAGAGGAGCAGGAGGCAAGGAAACACAGGGTGAACAGGGACAGCTCTTCTGGCTTTAAAGAGGAAGCGAGAGGCAAGAGGCAACAGGTGAAGAGAAAGGAGACATTAAGCCAGTTGAAGGTGTTTAAGAGCCCATGGGAGTTTAAGTTGGAGGAAGAAGAGCTCTTTTAAGAGATCTTAAGTGCTTTAATTTTTAAAACTATGTAAAAATTCTTTAAATCAATGTCACTGTAAATCTGTATAGTGATAGGGACTGATATATTCACTCTGGTCTGCCTTTTTAAACCATGCTCCAGCAGATGAATGGATAAGAAAGCTGTGGAACATATACACAATGGAGTATTACTCAGCCATTAAAAAGAACACATTTGAATCAGTTCTAATGAGGTGGATGAAACTGGAGCCTATTATACAGAGTGAAGTAAGCCAGAAAGAAAAACACCAATACAGTATACTAACGCATATATATGGAATTTAGAAAGATGGTAATGATAACCCTGTATGCAAGACAGCAAAAGAGACACAGATGTACAGAACAGTCTTTTGGACTTTGTGGGAGAGGGAGAGAGTGGGATGATTTGGGAGAATGGCACTGAAACATGTATTAATATATATGAAATGAATCTCAAGTCCAGGTTTGATGCATGATACTGGATGCTTGGGGCTGGTGCACTGCGACAACCCAGAGGGATGGTATGGGGAGGGAGGAGGGAGGGGGGTTCAGGATGGGGAACACGTGTACACCCGTGGCAGATTCATGTTGATGTATGGCAAAACCAATACAATATTGTAAAGTTATTAGCCTCCAATTAAAAGAAATACATTTATATTAAAAAATAAAGTAAATGGAGAAAAGGATACTAATATCCACACACAAAAAATAAAGCATGCTTCTTCTCCTTGGTATTTTGGCTTGACTCAGCTTATTCTCTTAGTATAAAAAGACACATTTCAAGGCCTGATGATTTGTTTCTGGAAAACCACAGGGTGACTCATGCTTTGCTGCAAGTATACTTTCACTCTATCAAGATAAGATTGTTGTTGACCCAGTTTGGAAAGGCAGAAAGATTGATAGTGATGCTGGTTGAAAAATAGAAATTAACCCCTGAAGGGTATTAGGCTACTTAGCTTAGCTTATGTTCCATAGAGGCTCACAGGTTATTAGCAAGTTTACTATGAAGTCTGTGTATATGTGTGTATTGAAACCTTTTGGTCAAATATTAAAATTGGGTATCCACATGGTGTTGAAGTTTTGTACAGAGCAACATTTCTTCTCATTAACACTTACTTTACAAAAGTTGCTATTTCATGGTTTCAGTTTAGTAAGCTGTTATTTTTTTTGATTTTTGAGAAAGAATTAGATTTTAAAGTTATTTTTCAAAACAAATCTTATTTCTCCTATTGGCATTCGTTACACGATCCATGAATTAGTCCATCATCCATTTATATGCCAAGTACTTGTTAAACAAGTACCAGATACTGGGGAGGGCATACAAAGAATAATACTGCATGGTTCTTCTTCCTGTAGTTTACAGTCTAGTGGAGGAGACTGACGGCAGCACACCATGAACACTATAGAAGGTGTGGGCAGAGAACAAAAGGACAGAGAGGAGGGAGTTTATTCTGTCGGGGTGATTTGTCCATGTTTGCCAATGTGTATGCACATGTGTGCGTATGTGTGTGTCTATGTGTGAAAGAGAGAGAGAGAATGTGAGTGTGGGAAAAGCTTAACAGAGAGTCACAGAACAGGCACATGGGAAGAGCGGAAAGGGAAACGATTTCAGGATAAGGATAGTAACTTATCTGAGGTGCTGAGCAGGTATTTGTTTTGTCATTATGTAATTCAAAGTATCTTTAAAAAATAGGCTGGGGTTCAATTTTACCTACTGGGTCATTAACAGTATATATGTGTGAAGATGTGAAGTTACCCTGCCCAACCACTGCACTGGTTTTGGCTCTCCAACTGCGTTTAACATGGAAGACAACATGCCCACACGTTGTAGGAGGAAAGGCATCGTAAGACAAACCCAGCCACTGTATAAACCCAAAGTAGGTTTTCTTATGTCACCCATAAAGTTCTGTGAAAGTTGGCACTAAAATTAAATGGAAAATTTTCATGTTAATGGACCCGCAAGGCTATTTACATCCTACTAGCTGAGTCCTCAGAGATGACCTCATTTAGCCCATTTTCATGTTGGCATCTGGAGTGGAAAGCCATCTAGCCTAGGCTGAAGGCGTTCGGCAAAGGAGAGCCACCCTGCTGGCACCAGCTTATAGTGTCTGGAGAAAATCTGTTGACAGGCCCTTCTCATCCGAATAAGGTGAAGGTGAAGTCACTCAGTCATGTCCGACTCTTTGCAACCCCGTGGACCATAGCCTACCAGGCTCCTCCGTCCATGGGATTCTCCAGGCAAGAATACTGGAGCAAGTTGCCATTTCCTTCTCCAGGGGATCTTCCCGACCCAGGGATCAAACCCAGGTCTCCCACATTGGAGGCAGATGTTTAACCTCTGAGCCACCAGGGAAGCCCCATTCTCATCCTAATAGCATTTTGAAATCATCTGTATTTGCCCGCATGTGATATAATGGACAGCATGTTCTTACAGCACAAACATTTGAAATCAAGTTCTAAAGAGGAATCATGATCGATGGTTGAGGGCTATCTGAAAAAAATTCTTTCATTCTCTTTTATAGCCTAAGGAGACCTCCTACGGACAATCACACTCAGTGTCCAAATATCCAGTGACTAATACCTAGGCAAGCGCTCAGATCTACAAGTGCCAAAGATCCAAGTGCCAAAACCAGGACGTCCCTGAGTTGCTTTCTGTAGGATGTAAGAACAAAGGCATCCCATGTGTCTCAAGAAACAAGAGTGGAAGTGATGATTTAGTTCCTCCTCTTCCTTTAAAAGAATGTGACTGAATAGGCAGCCAGATGTGTCCTAGGACAGTCCAGCTGACTAACTCTTACTGTTAACAGGCACTAGCAGTTCCAGGACACGAGGACTACTGATAGAGGGATTTGTTTGGTTTTCCAGAAATAGATTCTGTTCTGTTCGATCTGTTTGCTCAATCTCTATTCTCTCATTCATGTGGGGTTGATGGGATTGACAATACACACTAACAGGCAAGTCTCTGAGGATTTTTGAGTTATTTCAGGAACTTCCTAACCTTCTACTCTGTGCTTTTATAAAATGATGATCAGAAACTGAACCAGCAATTGGAGGAATTGGAAATAGCTTCTATGTACCCATGTCCTATGTGTAATCAGGACATGAGTCCTGCACATTCCCATAACAAAACCCCTGCTTGTGTTTGAGAGGATTATGTCATCAGAGAGGTGGCTCACTCCTTGATCTTTCCAATATATTATAATATTATGAAATAATTGTTCTTGCAATTTTCAATATTCCATGCCTTTAACTTGGATTTGCCCTAGAGATTGAAATTTCAGGCTCAAGAATTGACCTGGATTAAAATGCTAGTTGTACTACTTAGTAGCTGTGTGACCTTAGAAAAAGTACTTGACCTCCCTCTGTTTCAGTGTCTTAATCTGAAAAATGGACTCAGTAATAGTGAGAAAAATGGATGTAAGACAAAGCACATAGTTAGCATGATAAATGCTAGCAATAATAATTTTAGGACCTTTACACTATTCTAGCATTTAGTTTCCTCTGACTTCACATCCCACTGGATAAAATATATATTTTGTTGAATACCAAAACAGTAAACTTGTGTGAATTTCTGTGTGCTGGTGGTGGAGCTGAAGGGAAGATGACTGGCAGTTGATGGGGTGATGTGACCTCTACTCAAGGAAGGGAATGTCCTTAAAGTGGCCGTGGAAGCCAGTTGATCTGTTGTAAATGTCTGAAGCCCCATAGTTTAGTCTATACATTATTAAGAAGGATTTATATTTCAGGATGTCCTTCTTAGAAGTCTAACTGAAATTTTCTAGTTGTCTCATGTTTTGTTCCCCATTTGTGGAGGCACATTAAAAAAATATGGGAACAATGAATATTTGAGGACAAGGTACCTTTTCTCAGACTTTAAAAAGAAAAAAACAAATGCAACTTCTTCAGCCTTTTGTCTTAGACTCTGATTCTCTTTCTTTAGATCCCCTCCTCCTTGAGGCTGACAGGGCATCTGGGCCCTGCAGGAGTGCTAACCAAACCAGAACAGAACAGGACTTAGGCACGGTACCCTGGGAGCTCAGACAATCAGGGAAGTAGACTCTGATGAACACACAACTTCTCTCAATGAGCATAAAAGCGCCAATCTCCATTTACCAGACTCAAAATGCACTGGGTATGATATAGTGATATATTTGATATTATTAACACAATAGACATGGAACATGTTAATATTCAAGTTGTATTTGACTTTTCTATTTCTAAATATTATTCATTCATTGACTCAACCAACAGGTATTTATTGTATGCTAAAAACAAGGAAGTATGCTAGATTTTTCTATATGTGTCTTGCCCTAACTGGATTATGAACCCTTTTAGAGCAGAGATATTATACATTTTTCATGTTTTATCTCAAGGTTTAGCCTGTTGAAGACATTCAAGCAACACAGCAAACATGCACTTCATAAATGAAAAATGGGATGCAAGTTCTATGTGGCCTGTGCATAAACAAATAACAAACTATTTATTCTTATGTCTTGATCACCTTTAAACTTACAATTGAAGCAGAATACAAATGCAAATATCATTCCTATGATCAATATATATCAGCAGTATTATGTCAGGCCTTTTACTTGGATTAAATGCATAATTTATACGCTACATAAAAATAAGAAAACTAGATTAACCTATAAAAACTTTTCAGGGAGTTTTTGGTAAAAATAGTAATTTAAAATAGGATTTCTCTCAGACCCAAATTTCCTTTCATAAAGCAAAAGGAGATAAGCAAAGAAATCTAAAAGTTTTAGGTGCCAAACATTTCGATTCAATATGTTCTGCTGTAAAATATTTGGCCTTGTTTGAATTTTTATTGGTATATGTTCTCAGTCTATATTTAACTGTGAGAAACACAAATAAGAATGAGTGAATGTGAAAAATGTTCTTTTTAAGTCATGGCAGTGAATTTGAGAAAACATATATAAAAGGAACACTTTGTGGTTTTAACTTGCAGCCCCTTTCCTGAGCCTCCCTTGGTCAGATATGATTTAATGTTTATTGAACTAAGGACTCAGCTTACTTGGAATGAAATTCTTAAGGGCCCCTCAGAACCACCTCAGATAAGTCCCTTACTTCACCATGATCTCAAATAAGGTTTCTTTTATGCTCTCTTTTTCACAGGTGAAATAAGGTCTAATTAGAAAGTTTCATAATGGGGACATTCAATTCATCAATTCTTTCTTTGCTCAAATTAACTTTTTAAAAATCAGTGTGTTCACTCTGGCATCAACTCAATCTCAGTCTGTAATCAGCCAACAATCTGTGCCTCATGAAGGCTGCCGTCTTAACTGCCAGTTCCTTCCACCCATACTGTCTCTGTGGGGTAATACATTCTATTCGGTGCCTCTGTGTGAGCCCCTCAAATTTCCATCTGGCCAAAATAAACACTTCTTTTTCAATTCAGTCTCAACTTCTTGGCTGAGAAAGAGGACAGACTTGCCACAACGGATGATCTTTAAGATGCACAAAAATCCCAGTTCAAGGAATGGGTACAGATGGTATGACCAACAGCTCTCTAGAAGATGGCTCATCAACAAAGTGGTTTGTGTCCAGCAGTGTTTCAACACCATTCTCTTGGTCTACACTTCAGTTCCTGAGCCGTGTCAATGCTGAGAACTCTATCTCATTGAAGGTAAAATATTCCATTCCCAAGGGCAGCGTAACTCTGTGAAGATTAGACTTTTTATCAACCTATGCCCACTGGTTAAATTGGGGCAAGTGTAACCAGGAGACAGCATGGAGAAATGGTTAAGTGCATGGGCTCTGGGGTCAGACTGGGTTCAATCCAGCCACTGTTAACTTATTACCTGGGTGACCGCAGGCAGTTCCCAAATCCCTCTGTGCCTCAGTTGCCCCATCAGTAAAATGGAGATAATATTAGCACTAGCCTTATGAGACTATTGTGAAGGTTAAATGAGATACTTGATACGTTTAGCGTAGGGCTTGGCACACATTGACTAACAATGATTATTTTTAGGCAAGTCAGTAGACCAAGTTCCTTGTGCAGCATAAAGGAAGGTGAAGGGTAAATAACCAGATGTGAAATTATTTCTCAAATAATTCCTTGCTATTTAAGTGTCTCATTTTTCACCCAGCTCAATCATCAAGCAAAAATGTTAAGGGAGATGAGGAGGTCTGTGAAACCACTCACTCAATTAAGTGTGGTCTCATTCCTTTGGGGTTCTTGACAGGATGTTTGTTTTCCTCTAACCCTCAGGGTCACTGGGGTTGAAATGAAGAATGTTATTGGGGTAAGATGGCCAGTATCACTCTCTTGGTAGCCATATAGATGTGGGCAGTGTTTTCTTGTTAATTTCTGGTTTGTGTTTCTCTCTGTTCCAACATCTTCCCTTTTCCTCACTCCCACTTTGGTGAGATACTATTGTCAGCACAAAGCAGAGGCAGTCAGGCCCACCTCTATGCATTATTCCAACTTAGGATGTTTATGCAAGAAAGCCAACCAGGGTGGGTTTCCTGCAACCCTGGCAACCCCAGGGGCACACGTGGTTCTTAGCAGCCAGGGGAGGGAGGGGTCTCTCACCGGTTGCTCTCTCAGGGTTGTTGCACATGAAGCACTGCCACGCTCCTGCTGCTTCACTGAAGCCAAACACGTCGAAGAACCTCACTTCTTCCAGATGGAGCTGAACCTGGTCCAGATCCTGTTTCAGGAACACAAAGCACAAAGAACATGAGTGTGTCTGCCTGCCACGCAGCACTCTGAGACTGGGCAAATGGGATGTGGACACAGGACAGCCAGGGCTCAGATGCAGTGCCTATGACAAGAAGGGAACATAGAGAAAACCTCGCATGGCCCATCTTAGAAAAGAGCAGCCAGTTCAAAGTATTCCAAGAGAGTTCTTACTCTTAAACACAGAGGGTGGCCAGCATGGGCCCCAGGGCTGCTCTATGAGGGAGTGCCAAGTGGCCCAGAATTTTCATGCATCTAACCACAGCTCAAGAAATTCTAAAAAGCTGGGATATTCTAGTGGCAATGCTGTTGAAACGAATGCTTCTGGGGATTTGTCTTTTACTTACACTTTACATGGAACTGAGAATCAATTATCCATATCAAAAAAATTATTTTTATTAGGTTGGCTTCACAGGGGGCTGATGGAAATGTGTAGGGGGGTATTTAATCCCTTAGCCCTTGGCTCCAGTCCTGTTTTAGTTTCATACTTTATCTTAAAATTAGATGTAAACTTTGCATTTTCTAGTCTATAATACGGCTGCATTGGTTTTAATGGAAAATAATGCCCTAATCTGTAAATTAATTAACTTTTCCCCTCTAAATGGTTGAGTAGAACTGACACACTGAGAAGACCACCCTGTTTTATGTGCCCTGTGGCACCCTGCCAAAGTGTTCCTATTTAAGAGGCACACGAGAGAGGTTCCATTACACTGTAAATGGATGGAAAACTATTAGCCTAACCAAATTAAATAGCTCTACTGTCCTCCCGAGGCTCTCCTATTATGTAAATGACTTGTAGCCTCTGCTATAGAGTGGCCAGAACTGCACTCTTACAAAGTTGCTTTCCTAAGAGGGATTTATTGTCTTTGCTGGCCTCACACATGCCCAGTTGACTTATCTGTTTGTCTTCTATTGAGGGGTGATTTTATTTCCTTTTCTCTGGTCCACATTCTCATCTTGTACCCATAATAACAGCTCTCAGCATGCCCAAGAGCTAGGGGTTGGAGGCACTGTTAGCACTGCTTATGGTGGAAGGGAAGACCCTGAAGCTCTCGGGTCTGCTTTTCTTGACACAGGAGAGAGGTATGCTGAACTCAGCTCCTTGAGAGCAGAAACACGTCTACTGTGTTCACAAGTTGTATCCCCAGCATCTAGTCCAACATCAAGAATGAATGAACATCATTGGTTTGCAGGCCCTGTGCAAAGTTTCTCAATGAGCTATATGAACAGTATTATGAAAATTTAAAGGGGATTCGTTCTGTAGAACATTTACATTCACTGGGACAAAAACCCAATGAAGGCAGGGACTTTGTTTTATTGGCTGCTATGTTAGCACTAAAGACAGGCAAGCATTAAATAAACATTTGTGGGATAATGAAAAGCATAAACTGGGACGAGAAATGAGTACCTCTCAGCACCCTTTATTAAGACTGCTATGGTTTGTGCCCTGGGATTGGACATGTTGGCGGCTCACAATGCTGAATACAGCTTTTTGAGTTGTTAACCTTTAATATCATATTTTAGGTATTCCAATGGGCACTGTTTATAAAGAAATGTTTTGAAAGAATGATTTTGAATGTGTTCAATAGAAAAAAAAGGAGGTTTCCTTAAAAAGTATATTTCCAAGATAAAGACTGAAGAAGCACCTGGGAGTCTTACAGGTTTCAAAGGATGAAATCCATATTAAAATTTATGGGGAAAAAGCAGATGTTCATAAATATCAGTTTCAAAACTGCTAAGTCTCTGAAGCCTATACTTGGCCATTGGTATGCATATCGTTTCTCTCTTTCCCAATTAAGGATCAATTTTTCATTCACCACAAGCACTGCTAGCAAACAAAGTACTTAAAATAATACTTCAGGGTTCCTTTATTTGTCCTGTTGTGAGACCAGAACTATCCCAGGTTGTTGCTCATAATTCACATTTGTCTTGGCAAAAAGTTACTTTCAAAGTTTAAGACAGATGGCAAGTAACATCCCAGTGTTCAAGTTCTCAAGTCAAAAGCAAACTTTCTTCAGAAGATTTAAGTGTTGTGCAAAGGAGACTGAGTGAAGAAGGTAGATGGTAATTCTATGAACTGCTGAAGTTGGTAGTAACAGTCAACTTTGAATAGACAGACAAACGAAACACAGGTAATTCCAAATATTGGTGGAAAACCAAAGCAAAATAAATCACAAAACAGGCAAACACAAGCCATTCAACTAGAGATACCTAGATTTTTGGAATTCTGATTTCTTAAGTGTGCTCGAGGTCATTTATTTCTCTCTCCTACTTATTTTCTTTACCCTCCTGTGTCCTATAGCTTCCGCAGGCCTTGCCTAGGATTTGTGATGTGCTAAATGGGCTTCTCTGGTAGTTAAGACCCTAAAGAATCCACCTGCAATGTGGAAGACCTAGGTTCAATCCCTGCGTTTGGAAGATTCCCCTGGAGGAGGGCATGGCAACTCATTCCCGTACTACTTTCGCCTGTAGAATCTCATGGACAGAGGAGCCTGGTGGGCTACAGTCCACGGGGACGCAAAGAACTGGACACAACTGAGTGGCTAAGCACAGCACAGCAAGGTGCTTCAGTTGTGTCCGACCAACTCTTTGAGATCCTGTGGACTATAGCCTGCCAAGCTGCTCTGTCCATGGGGTTCTCCAGGCAATACAGGAGTGGGTTGCCATTTCCTTCTCCAGGGGATCTTCCCAACTGAGGGATTGAACCTGCATCTCTTATATCTCCTGCATTGGTAGGTGAGTTCTTTACCACCAGTGCTACCTGGGAAGCCCAGGATTTGCTATATGGCTTCTTCTTCTTTTTTTTTTAAAGACAAGAGAACCAAAATTGATTTGTTTAAAGAATTGCAACCTTCATTTAAGCAACTAGCCTCTAGGAGAGTAATTTTATATTAAGATAGGGTCACTCCTTGAATATTTCCATTCAATGGCATTGGACACACCCTAGGGTGACCTTTTAATAATTCCCATCTCCTGGTGTTCATCTCTTTGTATAACCCCTTTCTCTTAAGTGTGGGAAAGACCTGTAACTTGTTTTTAACCAAGAATATGGCAATGGTGATAGGATATTAATCTCGTGATTATATTATTATGTATCCCTGCTTGCCCTCTCCCCCAACACACATACACACACAAAAAACCAACCTTGCCAGCAAATGCATAGAGAAATTCCCCTGCTGGCCTTGAAGAAGAAAGCTATCATGTTGTGAACCGCCTATGGAGAGGGCCGTGTGGCTGGGAACTGTGGGTGGATGCTAGGACCTAGAGGCAGCCTTCAGACAACAGCCAGCAACAGAGCCAGTCCTTTAGTCCTATGACCCTCCACCAAATTTCTCCCAGCACCCTGAGCAAGCCTGAAAGCTGACCCTTTCCATTCGATGAGAAACACAGCTCCCCAAATGAGAACACAGCCCGGCCAATACCTTGATTGCAGCCTTGTGAGACTGTGAGTGGAGGACCCAGCGATGCCACAAGCAAACTCCTGATGTTGTTTTAAGCTGCCAGGTTTGTGGTAATTTGTTATGCAGTTTTAGGCATCAACACCTAGACTACATTGTGAAGAAGAGGAGAAGGTGACACTCTTGGCCAATGTTCAATGAAAATGATGCTTCTACTTAGAGGGGTCACATTCTTTCAAGTACACCCCAGATCAGGCCTCAATAAAACTCAAAGAATATTGAAGTCTGTATTATTTCTGTTGACTTAAATAAAAAGAAACATAATCACAGTAAACATGTACTAAGAAGGATTTTCTTGATAATCATTGTGTAATTCGAGGGGGATAAAAGCCTATGGAGGGAAAAATGATGTTTCTGAATAGCTGATTAAGCAAATATTTCTGCAGGTTTAGGAAAAAAAAAAAAAACTTAATGGGAGTAGGAATTTGGAAAACAATGTAATAAGTCTTTTGTGAAGCTCCCTAGAGGAAAACTACACCAGCCAGTTTTGAAAAGATGAGTGGATATTGACAACATTGTTTTGATGACAGTGACAGCATGAGTTAATGCCATGGATTCTGTAAAAGTGCAAAGTGGCCTCTCCGTCTTATAATGTGGTCTATGTACTGTGAGAGGGTATTGGGAAACAATTTTCCAGAAATCAGTGAAAGCGTACATCTGGAAGAACTTTGGGTTCTGGCACATTTAAGTTCTGTTCTAACAGTATTTTTGCACAGATACAAAACATAGGATTGCCTCATGTGCTCTATGTGCTTATGGTTAATAGGATCAACTCTTGGCATATACTTTAAGCATGTTTTAAGAAATGTAAAGAGTTATTTTTAAAACAATCTTCAATATTTTCACATAATAGTAATGCTTTTTGTCTTTATGGTTATTTCTATTGTACATGTTCTAACTATATGGAGTTCGGGGTGTGAAACAAACTTATTGAGGGAAGAAAATTAATGATTCACCTCTATATTGTTCATCTTTTTATTACTTATGTTGTCCTACATTCTGTAGGCAAACTGTCTTGTAAGAAACTCTGTATGTTGAATGAACAAACTAGCAAAAGAGACACTAAAGAGTATTTATGCTCTAATTTAAAAATTTTATTTCAATTTCTGAGAAACATCTCTGTTGAATTCAAGTCAAATCCCTTAGTATTAAGAGCACCTGTTGTCAGGAACCAAAGATATATAGATGTAAGAGACACAGCCCTGTATGCCAAGGACATAAGGTACACAGCATTTCTCACAGAGGGAAACTGGAATGCACCTTTATTTGTGTTTGGATGAGGTTATTATTAATCTTCTGATGTGACTCTTTTGGCTTTCAACTGGATTAAAGCACCTTAACAAGAAGACTGGTTTCTACATTGTTTTGTAGTTTCTGAAATTAATTAGTAGAGCACTTTGCCTATAGGAGCTATTCAATGAATTTTTCTAAATTTTTGTTAATTAAGACACATATCAACAGTAGCATTTAGATTTTCAGTTTTCATGTGTATTCAGTATGACCATTAAGCCCTTTTAGAAATACTTATTTTAAAAATAAGTATTTTTTTATTATCTCTATGCATATTAAAAGACACTTGCTCCTTGGAAGAAAAGCTATGACAAACCTAGACAATGTATTTAAAAAAAGAGACATCAATTTGCCAACAAAGGTTCATCTAGTCAAAAATGTGGTTTTTCCAGCCATGTATGGATGAGAGTTGGACCATAAAGAAGGCTGAGTGTGGAAGAACTGATGCTTTCAAACTGAGGTGTTGGAGAAGACTCTTGATAATCACCTGGACTGCAAGGAGATCAAACCAGTCAATCCTAAATGAAATCAACCCTGAGTATTGATTGGAAGGACTGATGCTGAAGCTGAAGCTCCAATATTCTGGCCAGCTGATGCAAAGAGCCAACTCATTGGCATACTCTGATGCTGGGAAAGATTGAGGACAGGAGGAGAAGGGAGTGACAGGAGGAGATGGTTGGATGGCATCACCAACTCGATGGACATGAGTTTGAGCAAACTCTGGGAGATAGTGAAGGAAAAGGAAGCCTGGCTTGCTATAGTACAATGGGTCACAAAGAATGGGACATGACTGAGTGACTGAACAGTAACTATGCATATTATAGGAATTCATTTGATCTAATATTATAAAACAACCTTTTAGAATAAAATGTAGTAACTGAAGGAGAATGCCTGAATCCATCAATATAGCATGTTGGCCGCTTGTTTTCAAGATCTTCAGCTTTTTAGGATCTCCAGTTCTCAGGAGGTATTGGCACCAGGAATCCCTAGGAAAACTGTTACAAACATCAGATACAGGTCTGCCTCTGAAACCTAACCTTATAAGTCTGAGTTTGGGCCTGGTAACGTGCATTTCTAAACAAGCTCCCCAAGTTCTTCTGACATGCACTGACTGGGAAATTAATCCTACACCCCTGGAAATAGATGCAAGGATGGCTGATTCATCTCCATTAATTGGTATTTGAGGAATTTGTCAATCCTCATGTGCATATGTTCTTACTTTCCCACAATACTTTGGTTTCATAAGACAAAATACATGATCTGGTTGCAAGAGTAAAAATTTCATTCCTGATCATCCGAGACTTTTTTATTCCAAATTTTGCAATATGGAAGGAAGAGTTGAGGCATGAATGCTGAACTTGTTGGGACTCATTTGAGACTCGGCAGGAGGTTGAGATGTGTGGGGAGGGAGGTGTGCAACATCTGGAAGACAGACTGAGCAGAGGCAGCAAGGGTGCTGACCTTGAAGAGCTCATAGTGTGTTCCAGTATTCAACACGGATGTCCCATATGTGCTATGTCCCATCGTCTCTCCTTTTTCCATCCCCGATTAGGAAAAGAACTCTAAGTACCCGTGAGTATTTGAGGTCAAAGTGGCAAGCTTTTTACTATTACTATAGATCATGAAACAGACTTGACTTTCTTCTTATTTTTTGAATCCCAGAGCGTTGGGAAGAACTGAACTGTTTCCTAGCAAGTAGTGACAGTTCTATGATTCTGGCTTAAAGGGGGTGGAAGAAAGCATTCATGTTTGATTTATTTAAGAGAGTTTTTTTTTTTTTAAAGAATTCTTTCATTCAAGAACCAATAAATATGATAGGATATTTGTTTTGATTCAAAAAGTCAAATTTTCACAGTCATTTAACAACTGTAGAAAAGTGATTTTTTTTTAAACTACAAAAAGGTGGCAGTAAACATGACAAGAGTTTAAATAAAGTAAACTTTTATGGAAAAGTAAATATAAGCATATTTACTTTTCCATGGGATTTTCCAGGCAATGTCCATGGAATGGACAATGGGATTTTCCATTTCCAGGCAATGTCCATGGGATTTTCCAGGCAATAGTACTGGAGTGGATTGCCATTTCCTTCTCCAGTGGATCTTCCCGGCCCAGGGATCAAACCCAGGTCTCCCGCATTGTATAGAGACACTTTACAGTCTGAGACACCAGGAAAGTCTAAATATAAGCATATGCATTGAGTCTAAATAAAGGTGGCAAACTGGGTGAAGAGGCTTCATAAATGTTTGATAAACCCCATGAACTATTATCAATGAAAGCCCACCTTCCCACAGAATCTCCTTTCATACTGGAAAGCAAAGAATTACAGTTATTTATTCTTTTTTCCTAATCAACGTTTGCTACCTGTATTTAATGACTACGTACTGAGCATCTAGGACTATTATGTATTACTATGTGGAAACAGACCACAGAGGGTGCTGATGTGGAAAAACTCATTGGGCAGGCTTCCTTTTTCCTCATTTGGAATCCATTAGTGAGATAACCATACTCCTCAGCTCTGTATGTTATTTTGTTGGGGCATGCGGTCTTTCTCTTGTCTTAATTTTCCTCCTTCAAGGACTTCCTTGGTGGCCCAGTGGCTAAGACTGTGTTTCCAATGCAAGGGACCTGAGTTCGATCCCTGGTCAGGAAACTAGATTCCACATGCCGCAGCTAAGACCCGGTGCAATCAAATAAACAAATACATTAAAAAAAATTTCCTCCTTTATCCCTGATACTCTCTCATTCTTAGACTGCTACTCCCTCCTCCACTTTATATAAGTTCTCACTCTTGGGAGTTTGATATATGTTTTTGAATAGATATGTATTCCTGAAAAATAGGTAGCAATGTTTGAGGTATTTGACATTTTCACAAACACATTATGCTGTAGACTACATTCTGTTTTTCACTTACTTCCCTCAAGATCTTGACATGGTTTGTATGTGTATTTAGCTTGTCGCCTCTACTGCTGCAATGTGATTTCCTAGTACATCTTCACCATCCACCACATTTTATCTCACCATTCTCCTAGGAAGGGGCATCAAGGGTGCCTCTACCTCTGGACCTAGACAGACCATGCAATAATGAATAATCTCATCATACCTGCCTCCTTGTGGACATGAGCAAGAATTTTTATGAGATAATCGTTTAGGGGTGAAATTTCTGGATTACAGGGCATATGCAAGAATACAGAGAAAACGTTTTTATGGTTCTGCATAGCTTGGGCTTTCTGAGAAAATTTTTACTGAAATTTAGGACCTGGGCTAAAAGGACAAGTTTCAGAAGTTAATTCATAACTAATCAGAAAGTGAAAGACTATCCAGAGAGACTTATCTTCCCAGACGTATGTGTATGTTCACATTTCAAGGTGGGGATAAGACCCAGGATTTGGAGACATTCCCAGTTTATCAAGCTGGAGACACAAGTCTCACTCTCCACTGGAACGACTTATCTGCATCCCAAAAGGTAAGAGTAAGGATCCAGAATCCTTTTCAAGGAGCAAAGATTTTTCTCTCTTTCTTTCAGAAGAGCGGAGGTGCTGTTCCTCTCCTATATAAATATCCAGATTCATATTTTCAGGGTTCCTTGCCTATAATACCCTGGTGGCTCAGACAGTAAAGAATCTGCCTGCAATGCAGGAGGCCTGAGTTTGATCCCTGGTTTGGGAAGATCCCCTGGAGAAGGAAATGGCAACCCACTGCAGTATTCTTGCCTAGAGAATCCCATGGACAGAGGAGCCTGGTGAGCTACAGTTTATGGAGTCACAAAGAGATGGACATGACTTAGTGACTAACATGTTCCTTTCCTTTTACCTATAATACAGACCCTGCTATGTGTAGGATGACTTTTGGTTTTCATCATGTTGCATGAGGGTAAAGGCAAAGGAGAACCCGTGAGGTTATTTGCTATAAATAATAATGTCTGCTCCACAAACCTTGTTTTCATGAGACATTAAAAAGTTAACATTACACATATCTTTAATTTCACTAGGTTCTGATAAACTGCTCTTCAGGTTGGCTGTCCAGTTTACATTTCCACCAGCACAGTATGAAGAATTCCTTTCCACATCACAATGGAAGGTCTTTCTACACTCTGAAGTTTTTCGAGGAATTACCATCCAACAACCCTTTCTCATGCATGAAATAGGCCATTCTTGTGGTGACCACAGTCATCGTGGTTTGATTGCAAAAGGGGCTGGCGACAGTCTCCAATAACTTCTTAAACCACTGCTTCTTAAACCATAGGACAATCAACCACACTTCTGCAGAAAACACTGTATTTTTCTCTATTTTTACATGCCGCTGTCATCGGAGGCATTCCAGTTTCTGGGGACCAGATCACTCTTTCTAGGTACAATTCTTTTAATAGGCTAAATGCATATCAGAGAATGAGGTGTTTGGATGGCATCACTGACTCAGTGGATATGAGTCTGACCAAACTCTGGGAGATGGTAAAGGACAGGGAAGCCTGGTGTGCTGCAGCCCATGGAGTCTCAAAGAGTTGGGCACAACTTAGCAACTGAACAACAACAACGCATATCAACATTTGACCAGGGTCTAGTTTTACTTTAAGAATGATCATTTTGTTGACATGTTTACTACTTGGGGGCTTCCCTTGTGGCTCAGCTGGTAAAGAATCTGCCTGCAACGTAGGAGACCTGGGTTGGATCCCTGGGTTGGGAAGATCTCCTGGAGAAGGGAAAGGCTACCCATTCCAGTATTCTGGCCTAGAGAATTCCATGGACAGTCCATGGGGTCGCAAAGAGTCAGACACGATTGAGTGACTTTCACTTTCACTTTACTATTTGGAGAAGTGATGAAGGAGATAAAACTGACTATTGTGGACTTAATGAGAAGGCACTACTTCCCATGATATGGAAACTTCAGATGTCTCCATTTGTTTTTCAGTAGATACAGCACAGTGCTAAGCATTGGTGAAGTAGTAGAATCAAGGCAGCCATGGTTGAATTATCCCTCAGTAGAGAAAGGAATAAAGCAAACTCTGGTCTCTTTACACAATGAAAAATTCCACAGATGTTAAAAGGAATGAGCTAGATCTACATGTATGAACAGATATATTTTCAAGACATAAATAACATATTGCAAAAGAGAAATGCATATGGTAAAATTCAAAAACAATGTGCTTAGTCGTGTCCGACTCTTTGCAACTCTATGGACTGTAGCCCATCAGGCTCCTCTGTCCGTGGGATTCTTCAGGCAAGAATACCGGAGTGGATTGCCATTGCCTTCTCCAGAGGATCTTCTTAAGCCATGGATCAAACCCTGGTCTCCTGCACTGCAGGTATATTCTTTACCATCTGAGGCACCATGGAAATAATACACACCAACCTCAGGAGAGTATTTGCAGTATTTCCTTTTCATAAAGGAAAATATTTGAAGTAAATATGGAAGGAAATGTAAACATCTCTTCTATCTTGTGGTAGGAATGGATATCATCTTTCTGTGCTTCCCTGAATGTCAGTTATTTCATAACTTAATAAAAAATAAAAGTGAGGCAGAGAACACAGTTCATTGAATCAGAGACTAGCAGGGATTAGAATCTGTGAGGAAGAAAGGTTCTGCATGTGTGGGGAAGATTTCTTGGTATCCCTCAAATTCCTCATAGAGGGATCTCCTCATCTAGCTTGTGTGAGGCTGGCCTTGGTGGTGAAGGTTGTTAAAGGACCATCTATTTCTCCTGATTTTTTGCATCCATTCTTGTTGGGGGTGGGGGGCTCCACATGAAAGCTTCTTTTAATCTAGCTCTTCAAACTCAGAGACAAAAACATGAAATGCAAAGTGCTTGAAACAGGTTCTACTCTTTTGTTTTAGAAAACAAACCAAATCTAAATCACCGAATGGATTAAATGACAGAAGTGAAACTTGGAAATAAGGTTCTTTTCTGCACAGTGGGATGGTATATAGAATGCAGGTTTTGGAGCCAGAAGACCTGAGTTTGAGCCCTACTACTGTCATTCACTGGCAATTCTTGGGAAACATCTTAATTTCTAGGCTCTTTCAATGTACTTCTCCGTCTGTACAATGACTGTGATCCTTAAGCTGCTTCCTTCAGCGAGCTGTTGCCACAGATCAATTCAGGGTAATTCCACTACTTTGTAAACTATAGAGAAATAACAGAAAGTAGTGATAATGATGATGATATGAACAAAGTAAGATAAGCTCCTTTTTATGCATATAGAACAGCGCTTTTTGCCTTTTAGCTAGATAAATATATGTAAATCTTTTTGAAATGAATGGCTTTTAAAAGAAACATTGATGTTAGGTGCCTGAAAAACATATTTCATTTTCTAAAAGCAAGTAACATATTTATCTGTCCGTTTTTGTTAGCTTGTTGTCAAACCTAGGAGTATAGGCTGTAATGAGATGCAGACATAAAAAGATGCAATGCAATGTGAACATCTGAAAGGGGAGGCAGGTAATGACATGTGCGTGTCTGATGGAGCCATAATGAGATGCACAAATAGAAATGCACGTAGAAGTGTGCCTGGGCAGTGGTGTAATGAGATGCATAAATGATTGGGTGTAAAGATGAAGGCATTTGGGGGGATGTAATGTGATTTATAAATGGAAGCCTTAAATGCGGGAGGGTAGAAAGGGTAGGTTGTGATAGGAAGCAGAGAGAATGCAGTGCCATGCATGAATGGAGGAACTAATAGTATGCGCATGATGAGGGAGTAATGAGATAAAAATGAAACGGCATAATGAGGTCCACAGATGGAGGGATGTAATGAGCTGTGCAGAAAGGAGGTAATAATGACAAGCATAAAAGGAGGGATTTAATACTATGAATAAAGAAATGGGTGTAAGAAGATGTGAGGACTGAAAGGAGGAACAGAAAAAAAAAGAGGACCTGGGTGAAGGGATGCGAAATAACAAGGTGGCAAATGGAGCACTGTAATGAGACGCGGAGATTAAAGGGTGCAGTGAGGTGTGCCCATTTAGGGAGTAATTAGACACACACGTAGGTTTATAATGAGGTATCCGAGCCCTGCTCACACATAGACCGTAGCACTCAGTTCTTATGAAAGGGGTGAAAATGGAACAAATATAAAGCAGAGCCATAAATATACCTAAATTGTTACAAATCCAAACAAGAGAAAACTAAACAGGTGATTTAACCACAGTCTGGAAGTGAATGAAGTTATGGTTTCATAGGCGCTGTTTATGGAGCACTTACTCTGTGCCACCGCTCTGCTGGGTGCTTAACTAACTAAACGCATCGTCTCATTTTCCCTTCCTAGCAATCCTATGAGGCGAGTGAATTTTAGGGCGGTTAACCAATTTGCACAGATTCCCAGAGCATGTTGGTGGTAGAGATGTGATTCAAGCCAAGTCAGCTGGATTCCAGTTGCCTTTGCCTCTTTTCTGGTGTTGCTGTAAGAGTAGACGGTGGGGCGTCCTGCCTCAGAATCTCCTGGATCATGTGTCTAAAATGCAGAGTCCCAAGTGTAGCCAGCAAGTAGCCCTTGCAAGACCTGTGGAGGCCCCAGGAACCTGCAAGCTCCCAAGCTCCCCTGCACTGAGGTCTGAGAACTAGTGAAACCAGCCTTGGAATCAGAGTGTTTAGCTCTAGAGAAAATCCACGAAGAAAGGGGCTCATGTGAAGTGTGAGCAGCTGGGTCGGCTAGAAGGGGTATTTACCAAGGATTTACCTCGTGCAAGGATTTACCAGATCCTGGAATGAAGCATCAAATGATACCCTGGACTGTATTTAGCAGAGGACTTTAAAAAGAGGCTCCTTTCCCTCAGACTGGTATCCATTAAGAATACACAATTATATTGAAAATAGTATAAAAATGTAAAGATGTACTGAAAATAATTAGATGCTAGGAAATATTTGTTTACCGAAATCATAAATATGAAGATTACTCCAGTCTGTGATCTCTAAGGAGAAGAGAGTAATGTGTTGTTAGACCTAAAAGTTTGCCAATCTACATGCAGCTTTGCTTAAAAAACAAAAAAGGCCAATAGAGCCACTGATTCTTCTTTCTTGATATGTCTAGTGTTAAGGTGTCTAAATTGCTATGACTTTTTTACATTAAAAAGTCCCAGAATTTAATCTAGAAATGAATCTCAAACTTGGATGACAACTCACATCTTAGTGACACAGCCACTGCTCTAAACATTTTCAGAAGTATGTTTTGGAACTGTTTTTAGAGTGTATTCATGAACCGCACAAGAGAAAGTTTCATTACTTTAGTAATTTCCCAGCTTTTAACCTGAAAACTATTATTAAGTTTGAGTAATCTCCTTTTTAAATTGGCTAAAAACTTAACATTTGAAAAACTAAGATCATGGTATCTGGTCCCATCACTTCATGGCAAATAGATGGAGAAAGAGTGGAAGAAGTGGCAGATTTTATTTTCTTGGGCTCCGAAAATCACTGCAGATGGTGACTGCAGCCATGAAATTAAAAGACACTTGCTCCTTGGAAGAAAAGCTATGACCAACCTAGACAGCATATTATAAAGCAGAGACATCACTTTGCTGACAGAGTTTTGTATAGTGAAAGCCATGGTTTTTCCAGTAGTCGTGTACGGATAGGAGAGCTAGACCATAAAGAAAGCTGGTCCAGCTTGCATCTCCTGCGACTCCTGCATTGTAGGCTGATTCTTTACCACTGAGCCACTGGAGAAGCCCCAAATCTATGGATGTGAGAGATGGACCATAAAAAAGGCTAAGTGCCAAACAATTGATGCTTTCAAACTGTGGTGCTGCAGAAGACTCTTGAAAGTCCCTTGGACTCCAAGGAGATGAAACCAGTCAATCTTAAAGGAAATCAACCCTGAATATTCATTGGAAGGATGCTGAAGCTGAAGCTCCAATACTTTGGCCACCTGATGCAAAGAGCTGACTCACTGGAAAAGACCCTAAAGCTGGGAAAGATTGAGGGCAGGAGGAGAGGGTGATACAGGAAGAGATGGTTGGATGGCATCACCAACTCAATGGACATAAGTTTGACTGCAGGAGATAGTGAAAGACAGGGTAGCCTAGTGTGCTGCAGTCCACAGTGTCATCAGACACGACTTAGTGACTGAACAAAAACAAGTCTCCTTTTACAACAGACCGAGGCCAGGATACATTTTTGACTTTTGTGAAAATAAAGCTCATTTTCAAAAGTTGAAAGCTTTGTTATTCATTTTGCTGAGAGAGGTCTTGCAGAGGAAGTACAGTAAGATAATACTAGTTTCCGTTTATTGACCTCTCACTATGTCTCAATCACTGTTCAAGGATTTTACATGTATTATGTCTCCCAAAACTTACAAAACCCCAGTGAACTGAGTACTGGTGTTTCCTGCACTTTGCAGGTAAAGAAGATAAGGCAGAGAGGACTTAGATAAAACAACTGGCAAGTGCTGGCGCCAGGATTCAAACCCAGATCCTGAGCTTCAAATGACCACGCTTCCACTTTGCTTGGTGCTGTTTTTCCTGCTAGCTCAGGGCCCAGCGTCTGTAGGCACAATATCCGTGATAGCATCAAGCAGAAAAGGCAAAGACTATACTCGTGCACTGATTATTTAAGAAAAGAACCTAAACCACTATTGGGTTAGAACAGACACTTTGGAGGGACTGCATACCTCTGTCCCCCTAGGAATAGAGTTATTTCGTTAACTATTTTCTGAAGGTTTCTTTTATTTTTTTTTAATTTCCTTGACTGATGCAGAACATCTGGCTGACTGTGATGGAACGCTCACTACAGTAGTAAAGTTGACATGCTTCATTATAGGATAGTCTGGCCTGTGAAACATGCAGGAAACACAATGCATGTGATCAGCCAGGATTCAAACTAAACCCAGGAGCTATTTATGCTGATTTTAATTTCTTTAGAAAAGCTTATGTACGACATAAGCAAAGTATATGTGGATGGTGGTTAGGGAGATATTGATAGTGTGTATTAATTAGCCAAGTGTAAGGGTAATGATTTTTTAGTTTTTAAATAGTGAATGGAACTGTCACTTAGATTTAATGTGTTTACAAAATGGTACAGTCTCTTAATATAATGAGTTGGTATGTATGGAATTGTTTATATAAGGGGCTCAACTGGATTGTTATAATGTACAGCTGTTAAGGGGAAAAAATGAATCCAGATGAAGGCAGAGAGAGTATTTAAGGAGGCAAAGTATAGAATTTGGCTGGATTTCTAAACTCAGTGGTCCTAAGGCATCAATAAAAGTCCTGCTTGTAAAAGTTCCAGAGGACGTGTCAGTGCTCAAGGAGTCTGTTTGCCTTCAAGCCTCTCCTCTTATAATTCATTGTGTTAATCCCAGATGAACTATTACCTGGCTACAGTGGAAGAATGTGAGTCCACTGATACTAGATAAATTGCGATAAAAATTTATCTCATGCTTAAGCTAATACTCTCCCAATGCTTCCTAGTGTCATAAGTCTTACGCACAGAGCATGGTGTAAACATGGACAGGGTCACAATCAGCCTCATCTGGCCTCTCAGCCACTGTTTGCCTGCCTTCACCTTGGCAAGAAGCTCATGGATGAGCTTATGCCCTTGTTTCCAAGGGGAAGAACAGAACATTGGGCTTCCCAGATGGTGCTAGCAGTAAAGAACCCACCTGACAAGGCAGAAGACATAAGAGATAGGTGTTTGATCCCTGGGTCAGAAAGATCCCCTGGAGGAGGGTATGGCAACCCACTCCAGTATTCTTGCATGGAAAATCCCATGGACAGAGGAGCCTGGCAGGCTGCAGTCCAAGAATCACAAAGAGACACAACTAAAGTGACTTAGCAAGCATGCATGCATGAAGAAAATAACTGCTTTTTTCTCAGCTCTAAAGACAATCTTTCTCTCTCTCAGATGGAGTCTCCTAGGTGTAGACTCTTCCTCTTAGCTTTTTTTTTTTTTTTTTTACTTTATTTTACTTTACAATACTGTATTGGTTTTGCCATACATCAACATGAATCTACCACGGGTGTACATGTGTTTGCAATCCTGAACCCCCTCCCACCTCCCTCCCCATACCATCCCTCTGGGTCATCCCAGTGCACCAGCCCCAAGCATCCTGTATCCTGCATCGAACCTAGACTGGCGATTCGTTTCTTATATGATATTATACATGTTTCAATGCCATTCTCCCAAATCATCCTACCTGCTCCCTCTCCCACAGAGTCCAAAAGACTGTTCTATACATCTGTGTCTCTTTTGCTGTCTCGCATAAAGGATTATCATTACCATCTTTCTAAATTCCATATATATGTGTTAGTATACTGTATTGGTGTTTTTCTTTCTGGCTTACTTCACTCGGCTCCAGTTTCATCCACCTCATTAGAACTGATTCAAATGTATTCCTTTTAATGGCTGAGTAATACTCCATTGTGTATATGTACCACAGCTTTCTTATCTATTCATCTGCTGATGGACATCTAGGTATTTTAAATCTTTTCTTTGGGTCTGCCTGTTTACCCTCTGTCTTTTCAAATACAGATCCACCCTACCTTGAAACTTTTCACCATCTCATTAACACTCAACCAAAAGACAAATGTCCAAGGGTAGATGAATTTAGCCCCTGAACAGCTGATCACTGCTGGGGAAGTCATCTGTCTGTTTTAACTTAAATCTGTCATCTCTGAAGCCAAATGGATTTTCTTTGTTACCAGACAGTCCTGCCATTTTTCTCATGGCTCCTTTCTGTGAGAATTTCATTTTAGATTTTCTCTTTCCCCACATCTCCTACATTCCATTCCTTCTTCCCTAACTCCACTCTCAGTTGATGGCCTCACCTCTTATTTCCTTGAAAAAGATGAAAGGCCATAAGAAAGAACTCACTCATCATCCTGGCACCAAATCCACTAACGGACCTGGGTCTGTGTGCAGCTCCTTTCCCTCTCCTACTCCTCTTTCTCACCCTCTCTGTTGCTTCACCCCAACAACTTACAAGTGTGCTTTGGGAGTTTCCATTCAAATCTTCCATTCCATTTCCAGACTTCCTCCATCGCCAACCCATGCAGCACCTTACTTTTAACACAGCTCCCTACATGTTCTATTAATATGCCTCCTCTTCTCAATTTTCAACCGACTCCTGTTTGAACCCTGTTCTTAAAACTCCATTAAAACTGCTCCAAGTTGCCAATTTGGATGGATGCTTATCTGTACTTACCTTCCTTGATCTGGTTGCCAAACTCCACCCAATTCCCTTTTCTCTCTTTCTTGGACTCTCTCTTGAGATCAGTGACCTCTAAGTTTTCTGTGTTTCTTTTATTTCTTGGCTGTTCTCTGGACTTTGTCCTGAATAGGGTCCTTTCCCTCTCCGTGTTCTCATCCCAGATGGTTTTACTCTTCCCATGGCTTTCTTCATCTCTGTGCCAACGATGCCTTCATTTATATTTCTGGCCTAAACCGCTTCCCCATTTGCCCACTAAACAACTCCACTGGAACATCTCACAGGCATTTTAAATGTAAAGTGTTCAAAAGTCTCCCCAACTGTTACACCTGACTCATTTACCTTCAAAATTTATATTAAATGTGTCATATATTAAATGTATTTCTATCCCTCCCAGGATCATCTCAGTTTTAACTACTCCTTTTCTCTCATTTAGATTAGCAATAGTTCCCCTCGTGATTGCCATGACTTCACTTTTGCCCTTTTCTGATCTGATCTAGTCTCCACACAGCGCACTGAGTGATCTTTCAAAGAAAAGCTGGGTAACATCTGCCGCTCAAAGTTCTTGGGTGACTTCCCACAGACTGCAATAAAATCTAAACTCCTTGCCATAGCTTAGAAGGCCAGTGGTAAAGCCCCCTAGACCAACTCTCAACCCCTTAGTCTTCACTCTCTTTTCGTTTACTTGGCTCCCCCGACCCTTACACTTCTTCCAATGCTGTGGAATGGGAGAAAATTGACTCCTACGTGTGCACGACCTTTCCCTGTTACGTGGGAAGGAGAAAACAGAATTTCCACTTTCTTTTTCATTTCTTCCTTTACAATTTCTATTTTTGAGTATACTTTCTAATGGAAATAATGAGTGCAATTTGTTGTTGTTGTTTAGTTGCTAAGTCGTGCCTGGCTCTTTTGTGACCCCATGAGCTGTAGCCCACCAGGTTCCTCTGCCCATGGGATTTCCCAGGCAAGAATACAGGACTGGGTTGCCATTTCCTTCTCTCCAGGGGATCTTTCTGACCCAGGGATGAAACTCGTCTCCCTTTGGCAGGCCAATTCTTTACCACTGAGCCACCTGGGAAGCCCAATGAATACACGAGTATAATTTATAAGTAAATAAAAATAAGCATGGAGGGTGCTTGCTAAAAAAATTTTTTCTTTCTTTCTTTAGCTGTGTCGGGTCTCAGTTGTGGCACATGGGATCTTCATTATGTTATGTGGGATCTTTCATTGTGGTCGCACAGACTCTCTTGTTTGCAGTGAGTGGGCTTAGTCGCTCTGAGGCATGTGAGATCTTAGTTCCCTGACCAGGGATGGATTGAACCTGCATCCGCTGCATTGCAAGGTGGATTCTTAACCACTGGACCATGAGAAGTCTCTCAAATATATTTTTCTGGTGGAAAGTGCTCTCAAATATATTTTTCTGGTGGAATGTGATTTAAACTTGGAGGAGAATGCTCTAATACACCAAGGTTTTGGCTTTCTTTTAAAATTCTTCCTCTTTTTTGTGTGTGTTGGTTTGTGATTTTTTTTTTTTTTTTTAAATCTTAAAGTCTTAGTGCAAATAGGCTCTCTTTACCAGGACATCTCGGTCACCAGCTCAGAGAAGACTTCCCTGATCATCCATCCAATGCCCTTGTCCTTCATGTCTTCCTTCAGGCATTTATGTTTGTGTAGTACCTACCAGTGTGGAATTGTGTATTTGTTTACTTGTACTTTGCCTGTCTCCATGTGGCAGAGCATGGTTGTTTAGGTTCAGTCTCTGTACAGTGCTTGGCAGAGAACAGGCATTTGCAAAAAATATTTTTAACTGAATGGAGGAACCTGAGTCATATTTACCATGATATGACTGTGATCTTTCGTCTCTTCCATGTTACTGCTCATGTCATTTCCTACATGGAACCACTTTCCCCTTTCTTTTAAAAGCCCAGACCTTGTGTTTTAAAGCCCACCATCTCCCCAACCTTGCATCTGCCTCCACATTCCACCCTCAATCTGCCTTCCTGATCCCCTGGCCTGTGGTTTCCTATCAGGACTTGCATTCTCATGGAGTTTACTTGATAGTCACTGGATTTACCACTTGCTCTGGCTTCCCAGGTGGCACAGTGATAAAGAACTCACCTGCCAAGGCAGAAGACACTGGTTCAATACCTGGGTCAGGAAGTTCCCCTGGAGGAGGACATGGCAACTCACTCCAGTATTCTTGCCTGGAGAATACCATGGACAGGGGATCCTCGCAGGCTGCAAACAGTCGGATGAGACTGAGTGACTGAGCATGCACTGGCTTCTTTGTATAGATGCCTATTCATACCTTCCTTATATCTTTTTACCTCCCCTTTGCTTCTTCAGTTCAGTCGCTCAGTCGTGTCCGACTCTTTGTGACCCCATGAATCGCAGCATGCCAGGCCTCCCTGTCCATCACCAACTCCCGGAGTTCACTCAAATTCATGTCCATCGAGCTGGTGATGCCATCCAGCCATCTCATCCTCTGTTGTCTCCTTCTCCTCCTGCCCCCAATCCCTCCCAGCATCAGAGTCTTTTCCAATGAGTCAACTCTTCCCATGAGGTGGCAAAAGTACTGGAGTTTCAGCTTTAATACCATTCCTTCCAAAGAAATCCCAGGGCTGATCTCCTTCAGAATGGACTGGTTGCATCTCCTTGCAGTCCAAGGGACTCTCAAGAGTCTTCTCCAACACCACAGTTCAAAAGCATCAATTCTTCGGTGCTCAGCTTTCTTCACAGTCCAACTCTCACATCCATACATGACCACTGGAAAAACCATAGCCTTGACTAGATGGACCTTTGTTGCCAAAGTAATGTCTCTGCTTTTGAATATGCTATCTAGGTTGGTCATAACTTTCCTTCCAAGGAGTAAGCGTCTTTTAATTTCATGGCTGCAATCATCATCAGCAGTGATTTTGGAGGCCCCCCCCGCCCCCTCAACCCCCCGCCCCCCCCCCACACACACCAAAATAAAGCTCCTTTGCTTCTTAGATACTGCTTAAGTTTTTCTGGTTCTGAACTCATAGCCTAAAAGCCTAAGAGGTCCCAACCCCATCTGGACTTCTGAAATCTCAAACTTAATTCCCATCTACCCTATTATTATCTAGCTTGCTCCCAGAGGGAGGTTCAACACAGCTAACCTCTCTCAGACATCTGGGTTCACACTGTTCTCCTTTGAGAACATATCACTTATATCACCCATGTAGACTTGAATTTCTGGTAGGATTTTGAAGTTACAGTCTATATTTAATAAGTCCATTCCTTACTTATTTACTTACTTATGTATTTATTTATTCAAGCAATAAGTTAACACAGTAACTCAAAACACTAACTCTAAGCCTTTGGGAGCTTCAGAAGGTCTTTTTTTGTGCCACTCAGAATTGAAGCTTTAGTTTTATTTATACTTTGACACCCTGGGAACTGTCAAGTGTGTCTGTGGCAAGGTGGACTGAGAACAAATCTCCAAATGTTAGCCACATGGGGCACATTTTATTTCAGCAGTAAATTAAAAATTTTTTTTTTTTGGTTTTGTTTCCTTAATGGGCATAGTTTGGAGACCTCATTGTTATGGCATATGGAATTTCTCCATACTTTGGGAACTCGAACATGTGTGTCAATAAAAGTGACCCCTCGCTCACACTCCAGCCCTGCAGCAATCCCCCCATCAGCTCTGTCAACTGTCTTGTCCTCTGATAATCGGAGCAACGCTCCCTCTGAAGAGCCAGGCAAACGTGCCCTGGAATGAAATGATTAATAGAATCTCTAGTTCCTCCACAGAGGCCATTCTCTTCATTTCTTAAATAAATTCTGCCCTTTCCCTAAAATCTTTATTTTACAATGAGAGTTGGTTATCTTAAAATGGAATTTTCTTATCTTTGATTATGTATTTTTAAATTCATTGCTCTTTCTTCAGCACCTAGAAGACTATGTGGCAATTGTAAGCACTCTGATTATTTACTGAAAACATAAATGAACGTTTCCTCCTTTCTTATAAAGTTAAGGACCCATACCTTTGGTACAGTCTATATAATGATGCTGCATCGCTGGTTCCTGCCTAGTGAAATAGAATTTTCTTTATTTCTTAATAAACTGCTCATTTAAGTTTCCTTACCTAAAGCAATATAAGTAAAAGGGGGTACTTCTGTAATAATATTTTCTCCTTGCTGGTAAAAGAAATAGACATTTAGAGAAAATATAGAAGATAGCTAATCCTGTTCACGAGAGATAACCACTTCTAATACATCTTGGCATGTTTTCTTTTGGAGAAGGAAATGGCAACCCATTCCAGTACTTTTGCCTAGAAAATCCCATGGACAGAGGAGCCTGGTGTTTTCTTTTGGCGGTCTTAATGGGCAAATCTCCAAATAATCTTCTTCATATAAACAGTTCTATACCCTGCAATGTGGTATCCGACATAAGTATTGTTTTATGTCTTTAAAGTTTTTGTAAAAATGATTTTTCATGGTTTCTTAATATTCTTCCATATAGATGGATGTCTATATGTTACTTTGTCCCATCTTTAGACATATATATTATTATATCACACATTGTAAATTATATATTAATCATGTAAGCTATACATTAGAAAATATACTATATTGTGCTATTATACATATTCAGTTCAGTTCAGTCACTCAGTCATGTCCGACTCTTTGCGACCACATGAATCGCAGCATGCCAGGCCTCCCTGTCCATTACCAATTCCCGGAGTTCACTCAGACTCATGTCCATCGAGTCAGTGATGCTATCCAGCCATCTCATACTCGGTCGTCCCTTTCTCCTCCTGCCCCCAATCCCTCCCAGCATCAGAGTCTTTTCCAATGAGTCAACTCTTCCCATGAGGTAGCAAAAGTACTGGAGTTTCAGCTTTAGCATCATTCCTTCCAAAGAAATCCCAGGGCTGATCTCCTTTAGAATGGACTGGTTGGATCTCCTTGCAGTCCAAGGGACTCTCAAGAGTCTTCTCCAACATCACAGTTTAAAAGCATCAATTCTTCAGTGCTCAGCCTTCTTCACAGTCCCACTCTCACATCCATACATGACCAGTGGAAAAACCATAGCCTTGACTAGATGGACCTTTGTTGGCAAAGTATTGTCTCTGCTTTTCAATATGCTATCTAGGTTGGTCATAACCCTCCTTCCAAGGAGTAAGCGTCTTTTAATTTCATGGCTGCAGTCACCATCTGCAGTGATTTTGGAGCCCCCCCAAAATAAAGTCTGGCACTGTTTCCACTGTTTCCCCATCTATTTCCCATGAAGTGATTGGACCAGATGCCATGATCTTCATTTCCTGAATGTTGAGCTTTAAGCCAACTTTTTCGCTCTCCTCTTTCACTTTCATCAAGAGGCTTTTTAGTTCCTCTTCACTTTCTGCCATAAGGGTGGTGTCATCTGCATATCTGAGGTTATTGATATTTCTCCCAGCAATCTTGATTACAGATTAATATTATACTATACATTAATAATGTATATTATATTATACAATATATAATATTATATTATACATATTTAATATAATATTATATAATATTTAATATTATATATAGTATTATACATTATTAATATTATACATATTGATAGCATACATATATAACACTTTCATTTGCACACTTGTAGACATTTAGGCTACTACAGATTACTCCCCACTACTTTTTTGATGTGCGTATCTTAAGTTCTGTACACATTTCAGATCATTTCTTTAGAACAGATTCCTAGAAGTAGAATCACTGTGTTAAAGGATATGAATATTTTTAAGACTCTTGACCTGCATTGCTAAATTGCCTTTTTAGAAGTGTTGAAATAATTTATACACTGACTAGAAATATGTGAAAGTATCTAAACTCTTAACTCTAGCCAGCACTGATTACTGTCTTTTAAAAATGGATTAAAAAGAGTACTGTTATCTGAACTTCAATTTTTAAATCCTGACTACTAACGAGGCTGAATACTTTTTCTGCACTCAAAGTCTCCTTTGAGTTATTTGCTCATGTCTTAGGTTCAGTGATTATTGATTTGCATGAATTCATAGCATCTTAAGGGTATTAAACTTGTCTTTCATATTTATTACACATATTTTCAGGTTACTATATAGACAGATTTTTTAATAAACCTCATATTTTTACAGTCAAATCTGTCAATCCTCTACTGTTAGACATTATTTACAGGTTTAATCCAAAGGGAGAGAGAAAGAAAGAAAGAAAGAAGGGCATGTACAAAGAATAATGTAACAAATACCCATGACCCTGTGGGCCAAATTTAGCAAATGCTAATATTTTGCTTTTGATATTTTAAAAACAAAATTACATGAGATCTTAATTTCCTTCCCAGTAACATTTCCCTCCTTCCCATCCCTTCCTCGTTATCCAGAGGCAACACCAGCACAAATTTTGTGAGATTATAAATATGCTGTTATAGTTTTATCACAAGTATATGCACCCATAAATAATGCCCAATACTGCTTAGTGTGTTTTCAAAATTTACACAAGCTATCATACTATTCATGCCATACTTTTGCAGCTTGCTTATTAAAAACTGATATTATGTTTTTAATATTTATTCCATTTTACTGCTCATATGTCTATCGAATTCGCTTTCACTTCCTGTATAGCATGACTACACCATGACATTTTTCTCCATCTTTCTAATGATAACATTTGCATTGTTCCTGATTTTTTGATGCAATGTTCAGTTTACTTCTGTTAATTGACATGTTCTCTTGGTGCAAGTATGTGAGAGTTGCACCTAGAAATGGAATTTCAAGATAATAGGGTTCATGAATTTAAAATATAACCAGCTACTGCCAGATTGTCCTTTAAAAAACATTGTAGAGGTAAATTTGTCTTAAGCCCTGTTTAGGACATAACATTTTTACATGTTATAATATAAAACTTTTTGGTTGAAAGAAATGAGCATTTCTTACTTAAATGCTCTCATTGAAAGAAAGAAAGAGAGAGAAAGGAAGGAAGGAGAGGGAGAAAGAGAGAAGGAGGGAGGGAGGGCAGGTGGGAGGGAAGGAAGAAGAAAGAGGAAAGAAAGAAGAAATAAAAATATGTGAGCCAATGGATCTGTTATTAACTAGATACGGGGAATCCTTTGTGGGGGAAATGCCTATAGCATCTTTTCTGATAAGTTATAAATGCAGTGAACACTTCTGGAAAGTGTACACCGCCCCTTGTTACTCACCCCCCTTGTTAGCTAGCTGTCATTTATGAATCTAATTATTGCTATGTATTTTTAATTACTTTTTCTTTTTTAAGTAGATATACCTGATATTTACTTAAGTAGATAGTCTCATACGTCGTGTATAAACATTCTTATCTTGTTATATCTTTGCCAAAACCTTATTGCCACAATGTTTTTATTCTTGATAGTCTGATCATTGTAAAATGGTACTTCATTTTTAACATTTTAAATCAATTATTTCGATGACTTTTAGTGAGACGAAACATCTTTTCTTCGGTGTTTTGGCCACTTGGGTTTTTGTACAGTGAATGTTCTGTTCACGTACTTTGCCCGGTTTTCTCGTGGTTGCTTGTCTCTTCCTTACTGATGTGCAGGAGAGCCTGAGTCAGTTAAACATATTTTAAATAACTTCTCCCAGGTTATGCTGTTATGCTTGCCTTTTAACTTTGTTATGGTGCAATTTGTCATACAGAAATTTAAACTGTTTATATAGTCAAATCTATTCATATTTTCTTTATGATCTCTGTTTACTTAGGTCTTAACTTTTTATCCTGAGGTCATAAAGACAACCATTGTTATTTTTGTCTAATTGTTGTAAAGTTTCACAGATTCCATTTAGACCTTTATTTGGAGTTAATTTATTCATGATAGTGTCGAGGCAGCACTGAATTTTATCTTTTCAATCTGGAAAATTCACATATCCCTATGCTGCTAAGTCACTTCAATCATATCTGACTCTGTGCGACCCCACAGACGGGAGCCCACCAGGCTCCCCTGTCCCTGGGATTCTCCAGGCAAGAACACTGGAGTGGGTTGCCATTTCCTTCTCCAATGCATGCAAGTGAAAAGTGAAAGTGAAGTCGCTCAGTTGTGTCCAACCCTCAGCGACCCCATGGACTGCGGCCTTCCAGGCTCCTCTGTCTGTGGGATTTTCTAGGCAAGAGTACTGGAGTGGGGTGCCATTGCCTTCTCCGACATATCCCTATATTGCTTTTTAAATACTTTATTTTCTCCTCCCTGATTGGAAATCTCCCTTCTATCATCTATCAAGTGTGCATATATTCTTGGAACCAGCTCTAGACTCTATATTCCTTACTATTAATTTATCTCTGTAGCAATAATCATCCCCCTCATCTTATTGTGCTTTTACAATAAGTTTTCATTTCCTAGTAGAAAAACTTTTCTCCTCTCTGTTCTTTTTCAGAACTGTTTTGTTTATTCTCAAATTTAGGATCAGTTTGTCTAACTCCATGAAGAAATTCTGTTGCTATTATGGTTGGAAATAAATTATATTTATAATCTGAGAGTAATTTCTATTTGCATAATCAGTGTTCATAGCCAGGGGAAGAGCATATCTTTCCATTAATCCAGGTTAAAAAAAATGTTTTTATTACTATTTAAAGTCAAGATAACTAGTAAAGACAGGTACGTTATACACCCATAACAAATGCAAAAACTATAGTTTTCAACAGAAGAGACGGTTGTTCCTTCCTCATGCAAAGTGTGTGTGTGCGTGCGTGTGTAGCGGGGGTCTGGGTAACTCTCCAGAGAAGCAGTCTTCTGGGTGGGAGTTTGGAGTTGCAGGCTGTGGCCATCCTTCCGGCCACTCAATGTCAACATCTGCTTCTGCAGTCTCCATGGTAGGGGAAGAGAGGCAAGATGAAGAGAGAAGCACTGGTTCTTAAAAGTGGTTCTTAAAAGCTTCTGCCTGGAGTGATACAGGGCTTCCTTGGTGGCTCAGATGATAAAGTGTCTGCCCGCAATGCGGGAGACCTGGGTTTGATCCCTGGGTTGGGAAGATCCCCTGGAGAAGAAAATGGCAACCCATTCCAGTACTCTTGCCTGGAAAATTCCATGGACGGAGGAGCCTGGAGTGATACATATCCCTTCTTATATATCATTTGCTGAAGCAAGTCACATGTCCAAGGCTTATTTCAAGAGGCAGGGAACTGTAATCTTACAAGCACAGAGTAGAGAAAACCCAGAATATTGGTGTTAGCTCTCATGACACCATGGTGTACGCTCATGCCCCTACTCTGCCACCGATGAGATATGTGATCTTTGACAAGTCCCTATGCTTCCAACTGCAACACCTGGAAAGTGATAGGATTTATTTATTTATCCAATTGGTGCGCGCATGTGTGCTAAGTCGCTTCAGTCATGTCTGACTCTTTGTGATCCTATTGACTGTAACCCGCCAGTCTCCTGTATCTCCTGCCCTGGCACGTGGATTCTTTACCACTAGCACTGCCTGGAAAGCCCTATTCAGTTGGTCCTTACTATTTATTGGGAGCCTACCATGTGTCAGGCACTGTGTGACTGGAAATATAATGGTAAAAACAGTGCAATCCTTGCCTTCAAGAAGTTTGCAATTTAATAGATATCTTACTGTTGATTTTCAGTTCTAAAATTCCAAGATTTTATTTAAAAAATTCTCAATAACAAACTCTCCAAAGAATTATATTCCAGAGACTTAGGTATTCTCTCAGAAGTTTCTTTCTTCTTTGTATACCTGAATTTAGTTGGCTGCAATGTAACTCTATCACAGCAACAGATACACACCTGCCCATCATTTTTAAATCACTAGCATGAGTACAGAGTGGCACAGGTGGTGACAAGAAAGCAGACGTTGGACCATTCTCACTGCGGTTTTGAATTTAATGAGAAGAATATTTCATAAAATAAAGATAGCTGAAAATCAATTTGATTGGGAAATACCTGGGCTGATAACCTTGCCACATAATGTACATTCCAGATGTCAAAGCTTTTTCTAATACTTATGAGTAAACCAAATTATAAGACTTCTGAAATTTCTAAAACATTTTGTTCTACAATTAATTTTTCCCTAGAGGAATATTTATTGGTATGAAATAGAAGAAATATGAATAAGCATACTTGTGAGCATGCACAGAACTTGTTTGCCAAGTTTTTTTTCCCCAGTCTCTTAGGACATGATGCTGCCTGCCAAGTTTTAATTTACTAGTTCCCTCTAGTTCAAATACAGCTCACAGAGAAACATTTCTAAGAATCTGAGGCATTGTCTTTAAACATGGTGCAATAGTTTAAAATTTACATGAAATAAGGAAGGAATTCCATTCTACTTTGCATTGATGCAATTAGGGATTTCCTTTATTTTTCATACTATGTATCTAATTCTTAAACCAAAGTAAAAAATAGTGATGCAATCATAGAATGTAGTTTCAGTGTCTTACTTTGCATTGATGCAATTATTGGATTTCCTTTATTTTTCATACTACGTATCTAATTCTTAAACCAAAGTAAAAAATAGTGATGCAATAATAGAATGTAGTTTCAGTGTCTTACATACCATACTAACTAAACTTTTGATTAATTACTACCATTTCTCACTTTTTCACAACCCTTTAACACTTAAGAGGTATTGAGTTTGTTTCACAATATAACAGTTTTTATTAATTTGCTAGTTGTTTATACTTTGAATTTATTTAATATTAGTATGTTTGCTCCCCTTATTAATAGTAAAACAAGGACAAAGACCAAGATCATACACTCCTAGAATCTCTGGTTTCATCAGTAAGCATCCAATGCTTATTACTGGGCTTTCTTGAAAGCAAAATAAGGATAATTAGGTTCTCTGAACATGAGAAGGGAGAGATCAATAACCATTTTCTATTCTCATTAGCCATGTTCTCCCTGAGCGATCCAATCTACTGTCATGACATCAAGTGCTATCTTTGACACCCAAGTCCAATATCTCCAGTTCTGGCTTTCTTCCTAAGTTCCACACTGATAATTCAAAGACCATCAGCACCTGGTTATCTGCATAAACAACTCATACTCAAAATATGCAAACCAGAATGATTTATCTTCTTCCTCCACATCAGCTTCCTTTGTGGTCAACTTTTTCAAGATGGTGCCAGTATCCATTGGCCATAGATACACCTGGAGTCATTTTTGGTTCTTCCATCTTCTTTATCAGGGAACAAGTCCTGTTGACTCGGCTTCTTTACTGCCTCTTGAATCCATCCTCTTCCTATAACTTCCAACTTCGGTTCAGGCTTTCATTTCCTACCTGACTACAGTGATCACTTCCTTCATAGTCTTCCTGTCTCCAGTCAGGCTTCCTCCAATTATTCTCCATACCCAAGCCTGTGACCCTGTTCAATGTGATCACAGCAGTGAGCACCCACTTCCAGTTTCACTCTATTGACTGGGTGGGCATGGTTCCACTTTCTGGTCCTTTCCCAGTTTGATGGCCTGTTCAGAGCTCTCGGTCAACTTGTCCTTGTTTTACTATTAATAAGGGGAGCAAACATACTAATATTAAATAAATTCAAAGTATAAACAACTAGCAAATTAATAAAAACTGTTATATTGTGAAACAAACTCAGTACCTCTTAAGTGTTAAAGGGTTGTGAAAAAATGAGAAGTGAGAGTGATGTCCCTATTTCCACACTCCTAAAATGCTGTAACTCACAAAAGCCATGCCTGCCTCAGCAGAGCTCTTTCTCACCCTGACCATGCTCTCTTCCTTCCTGTTCATCTTGTCTTCCTTTTCTAACTTGGTGGTGACAGCAAAGGGTAAGGTGATGAGAGGAAGTATGCAGGGAAGAAATGAAAAGCCCCGAAGAACCTAGAGTCCGACTGCTCTTTCCTCTTCAGTCCTAGAGTTGGCTATCTGTAAAATGTTTTCCGTCTCTGTGTGGCTCTGAGTGGGCTGTGTTATGTCAGTCTGGGAGTCTCAAAAGGCAGTGACTTTGTCTACTGATATCACTGGGGCCTGAACCCGCTATAGCATGACACGTAAGTCGTTACTTAGTGTCTTCTGATAATAACAAAAGAAAGGAAAGGAAAGAAGAGGAAACACTGAACCACTAAGAAAAAGCAAACTTGTCTTAAATCTTGGCTAAAAACAACATGTGCAAGGAAAGAAGCATTTACCTTCTGCTCTGGGAATGTGGACTCCATCATGGCTGTTTCAAAGCTGTGAGCACCCCCTGCCTGGGTCTTCTCCCATAGAGCTCTGAGGAATTGTACAGAATGACTCTGAATGGACAGCGGCTCAGGAAACAGGCTCTGAAAGGGGGCATTCATGAGAGGAACATGACATGTTATCTCTCGTCCCAACAATATTGTTTGATGGCTGCAAAGCACTATTTTAGTCTTGGTCTGAACTTAAAAATGGTTTAAATAAAGCTACAGAGAAATCTATTTTGAAGATCAAATGTACAGTACATTTCATGCTTTCTATTTTTTTAACAGAAAATTTAACTTATTAAATAGCGTTTTCAAGACAGTTGATATTGATTTATATAAATATGCCTAACCTTTGTAAGGTAGTGCTTATATCAATCACTTCTCAAGGATGTTACTTAATTGGAAAAAGGCTAATATTACTTATTTTTCAAAGATCAGAGAATTAAGGTATAAAATTAGAGTACAAATAGCAAGTTTTTTAGAGCTTCCCAGGTGGTGCTAGTGGTAAAGAACTCACTTGCCAATGCAGGAGACGTAAGAGACCTGGGTTTTGATCCCTGGGTCAAAAGATCCCCTGGAGGAGGGCATGGCAACCCACTCCACAAAACCCATTCTTGCCTGGAGAATCCCCATGGACAGAGAAACCTGGGGGCTACAGTCCACAGAGTCGCAGAGTTGGACACAACTGAAGTGACTTAGCATGCAGCAACATGCATCAAGTTTATTTATACAAAGTAAATCATGAATAATAGACATTAAATAACGAACAGTCCATTATTCAATCGCTCAGATATGAACAGTGTAAGGGAGGGTTGGGAAAATAAAAACATTTCAGTCCTAAAGTGTATAATGGTTGAATATTCTTAGAGCTTTAAGATATTTTAAGCTTTGGACAATAAGACTGTTAATGTAAGAAAAAGTTACATTTACATATACTTCATTCAAGTCAATGAAAATACAAATTTCAAAGGAAAATTTAGATTGTATATTTAATTAATTATGTGTTTAACAGTCATTTACATGTGATATTATACCTAAGAATGTGAGAAGTGTCTCAATTCAAGGAAATAATTTTATAAAAACATACAGAACATAAAGGCACACAATTACACACACATGCACACATGCACACACACACAAAATATAATATATATAATATATATTACCTTTATGTGTGAGATGTAATAAAATAATGATATTGGCTTATAAAATCCCATTTTCAATGTCAATGACTGTCCAAATATTGACTTACGAGACTCTATAGTCTCTGTGTACATGGTTTCCATTTAGTAAGTGAATAACAATTCTTTTCCAGAAAAATCTCATTATTATCCTCCTCAACATGAACTGTTTTTGGTACTCAGTGGGAAAAGGTGGAGGATTTTATACCCTGAGTAAATTGCTGACAGATTTAAAAAGGTTAAGAGTTAGTAACAGATTAATGTGTAACCCAAAATGTGTATACATCTGGGAATTTCTTGATTATTATCAGAAACATATACAGCATATGACCATTCACTTAAAAAAGAGCAGGACCTGTTTTAATTAATCATCATTCCAAAGAGGTCCATTTAGACCGGAATCTCTTAATTTGAGAACTCCATCATGAGTCTGTAAATCGACAGAAAGTCTAGCCCAGCATACCAGGCTCATATGGGTTTGTAACTATCAAGTCAAAGGTATGATTTTTAGTTATCCCAAAGTCAGGTTTCATCCAGATCACACAGTATCAAAGGTGTAGAAAAAGAAAGGAAACATTACAGTAAAAAGAACAAAGAAAAAAAGAGCAGCATAAACAGATATTTGTTGGTGATTTTGCTCAAAGAGAAAAACAAAGAATCAGACTAAGTCAATAAAATAAGACAGAAAGAGCAAAGATAAAATCAAACTTTCTTGGTCTGTTTTCAGAAAACTGACAACGTGAAGAATAAAGCCAAAGATGAAACCAAGTACAAAATCACTGATGAAAACTATTTGAAAACCATTAGTAAAGTAGGAGAAGGTCTTTATTTCAAGAAAAGGAAGACAATCACTGCTGTTTTTCATATTCATATACAGTTTCTTTTGTGCTGGGCCTTGGCTGTGGCACTCAGGCTTTCTCTAGCTGCGGGGAGTGGGGGCTACTCTTTGCCGCGGTGCACCGGCTTCTTGCTCCCGTGGTTTCTCATCTCTTGTTGCGGAGCACAGGCTCTAGGGTGTGTGCGCTTTGGTAGTTGCTGCAGGTGGGCTCAGTAGCTGTGGCCCACGGGCTTTGCTCTGAGGCATGTGGAATCTTGCCAGACCAGGGATCAAACTTGTGTCCCCTGCATTGGCAGCTGGATTCTTAGCCACTGTACCACCAGGGAAGTCCCTATGTTCATATACAATTTGATTCACATCAAAATATGAGTTGTTCTCGACAAGATATGATTAAGTGTTCTTGAGACTTCGTATAGAAAAAGATGGTATCCCTGAGCCATGTCTAAATTGTCTCTTTTCTTTCTTAATTATTATAGTTCCACTTAACAACTATGATACATTCAGCATTAAAATTCATTTTTTTCTTAATAAGCCTGCCCCATTTTATAAAGAAACATAACTATCTGATTAGTGACTTTCATTGGGACTATTACAGAAATATTTTATTAATAGAAGTAAATAAACTTATTCTTACCTGGCCTAATTTTTAACCATTTTATAACATTTGCATTCTCCTTTTTCTGCCTCTACCCTCTCTGTTCCTGCCTGCAATCCCCATTTTGTTTTAAACACAAGTGAAGACCACTGGGTCAGGAGTCAGGCAGTCTGAGTCCTGTCCTTCAATTTGCTTATTTGGAAAAATGATGTCTAAGATTCCTCCTATTATTAACATTTTGTAATCTATATTCAAATTTTATTGAAAGTTTAATGCATTCAAGATAAGCATTTCCAAACAAGAATCTTGTTTTGGTGCTAAAAATCTTTGCATCAAATTTTTTCTTGTTTAAACTCCTCTTTATGTAACTTTACCTCTATATAGAAAAGTGGCATTCCAGTGTTTTAACAATGTCAAAAAAGATATGCTGACTCCAAAGTTATTTGGAGATTGGGAAATAATGGCTAGCTCTGCATAAGGAAAGCTGTCCACCCCCAATAAGTGATTTTTTGTTGTTATCATTGAACAAAAAATATTTTCCCATTTATTTTTTTTTTTCCTGAGTGAAAGGATATTCAAGATAATAATAGGCTTGTCTTCCTGATTACTAATCTAGGGCCTTTTATAAGGAAAGTGTCCTAAAATATAGAAAAAAAATGCATGTTAAAAATTACTAATTAAATGTGCATGCATTGTTATTATTTGTATATTACTCTGGTCAAAGAGTAATTCAGTAAAAATGATTATAAACTCATACCTGGCTCATTAAGGAGCCATGCTAAACTTGAATTATACATACCTGCTGAAATAGGAACATGATTTGGATCCATGGCTGAGGTTCTTGACTGATGAGAATAAAACTGGATTTACTGTAGAGGCAGTAATGACCCTTCAGGGAACAAGTGAAGAACAGCTTTGCTACACAACTAACTGAATCTGGAAACAAATAAACATAGCATTAAACATTAGATTCTTCCCAGAGTTACACCTTATACTGCAACATACAAACACCTTTAGAAATACATTCTTTAGTTTTCAGTCTGTGAGTTAATAACTTCAACAACTGTTGATTTGGGAGTAAATCCATCTTATGGAATGTAGATTAATATGAAGTTGCTTTAAGCAAGTGTATTCAATCCCTCTTTCTCTTTTATTAACAATGCATGAAAAGTCTCAAAGCAAGTCACAAGGGAGGAAAAAAAAAACCTCTTACCAATGAAAAGTGAGACAGGTGTCATTCCCACCTGAGTGGGCACTTCATAATGATAACCTGGGAAGCATAAGCAAATGAATGCAGGAAATCTAGGCATTTTTCTGGGCAGAGATGGTGTGCCATGGCCAGGGCACTGTTATCTTGGTTACACAGAGGCTGCAGAGACAACCTCCAGAATAACTCTGGCCAGGAGTGTGGCTTCCTGTGAACAGGTCTGGTTTGACATGGTCATTTCATCTTGAGCTTCAGCAGGAAAACTTAAAGCAATCATCCTTTAGGGGCAGGAAAGTGGGGGAGCATGGTGCTGGTAGCATACAGCAGAGGTGGTGCAGAACTGTGTTGAGGAGTCATTTGATATTTACAGCCCTACAAGATAGGTGTTAACTTTTTTTTTTCCAGTTGTCACACATGGGATCTAGTGCCGTGACCAGGGAGCAAACCCAGGGATTTTGGAGCACAGAGTTTTAGCCACTGGACCACCAGAGAACTCCCCAGGAGTTAACTATTTCTATTGTAAATATGAGGAGACCTAGCCCATTAAAGGGTCAGCTTATTGAGCCATGTGACTGTGTTGTTCACCCCTCTAGCCCTGGCATGTGGCATACAATAGGTGCTCTAAAGAGAGTATCTGCAGAGATAAATGAGGCTCAAGGATCCAGAAAAAAATCACTCAGTTCTGCCCAGTCTGTGGCAGAACCAGGATTTGAACTCAGCCAAACTTTTGGCACATTGAGATGCTTTAGGCCCTATCATACTAGGCATTTTAAAATCTACAGAGTAATATTGATAGCTCATGGGGTATTTATTGTTTCAGAATTAATCTGACATTTTAAAGAGATATTTTGAAAATAGATGCATTATGCCCTACTAGCAAAAAGAGAAATGCACTAGAGTTTATTAAAAGTTGATGGGAACCCTAATTAGATGGTAGAGTCAGTCCCATCCATGAGAGTATATGGGGTTCCCTAGAGAATTGTGGGGAGGTGGGCAGCTTAACTGTGCACCATCAGGGCTCAGGCCTGAAGGAATAACAGGCTTCTGGGAAAGAGTTTGAAAGATTTAAGGGAGGGTGGCCAATGACAGATCAAAGACGACGACACTGGAAACCAAACAATAAAGCCACAGGGCAATTTAGAATTATATTTAGAAATCTTAGTAAGTAACAGCTTTCTGTGTGATTCTGACCATTGGTATGAAAGAGGACTAGCTTTCATGAAGTTTATTATTTGGGGGAATTTGATCATTCAAAATCCTCATATGAAATCAGAAATCATTTCTGCATTCTCTGGATGAATGGCTTACAAATTCAGTAGAAAAGACCAGGAGGCCTGTCAGTGACAATAAAAGACTTGTTTGAATACAATAGAGCACAATATACACTTATTATTTGCCCTATCGGAAATTGTTTGACAATCGCAATTAAAAATACGTTTTTGTCACTGATGCTCTGAAAAACTGAATTTAAGTTAATCAATACTAGAGAAGGCAGAAACCAAGTATTCCATAAGATCACACACACACAAACGGTTCTACTAGAAATCAGTCTAGCCATAATGGATACATTGAGACAGCACTCTGTTAATAACTTCAACAACTGTCGATTTGGGAGCAGATCCATCTTACGGAATATAGATTAAAATGAAGTTGCTTTAAGCTAGTGTATTAAATCCCTCTTTCTCATTTGATTAACAATGCATGAGAAGTCTCCAAGCAAGTTGCAAGGGAGGAAAACAACACCTGCTTTAATCGAAAGATTCAAAAGGGCAAGTTCATTTGTATGAACCTGTGCAGTAGCTTGACAGTGTAAGCTGGACTTCAGGCCCGTGCCATGAAAAAAATGTTTTCATTTTTTTCCTTCTCCTAAATTACTCCTCATTCATGTTTTCTTTTGAAAATGAACATTGATTCAATTGATTTTACTTGTCCTGACCGACCAACTCTCTATACACAAATGACAGGGGTCCCAGATCACAGAAAATGGACAAAGTGGTAGAATGGAGAGACCTTCACCCAGAAGTATATACACCGACTATAAAAACACATCAGTTCTGTGATGTAAGTATCAGTTGCTCAGTTGTGTTTGACTCTTTGCAACCCCATGAACTGTATGTAGCCCACCAGGCTCCTCTGTCCATGAGATTCTCCAGCCAAGAATACTGGAGTTGGTTGCCATTTCCTTCTCCATCTATGATGTAAGGGTTTGTTAATATTTTTAGTAAACTGGATCTGTATAATTATTTTCTCATTTTTTTCCTGAGGTTTGCTGGATTAGAAAGTTTTCTCAAAACTAACATTTAGTTGCTAATTTTTCTCTGTAATTTTCTCCCTTCTGTTCACTCCATGGTATTGAATGCTGAACATGCAATAAATGGTGTTGGATGGATGAATGGATGTCAGACACTGTGCGGAGACCAAGAGAAGCCATGATGTTGACACTGCTCTTAAGAAGTTTACAGTAAAATGGGAGAAACATCTATAAATGATGGTTGTAAATTAAGTCCATGGAGGGACAAGCGGTGTGGACCACTCAAAGGAAGCAGCTATTATCCTTGGGGAGCCAGGGGAGGCTTCATGGAGGAGGAAATATTTGAGGTGACCTTGAAAGCTCACCAAGATTTTGAACTTAGAAAAAGTATGAGAGAGACAAGCATTTTAAGTGTAGGGAACACTCTGAAAAAAATCACATAAAGCATGAATGTTCAAGGTAATTCCAGGTAGTAAAGTTAGTGTATCTGGGTTATTATGGTATTTTTTAACTTATGCAACTGTTATTTATTTTTCTAGAAATCTTGAAGAGAGAGGAGGTCATGCTTTGATAAACACACACCAGACCTGATTGTTATTTCTTTACTTTTGGTATACTGTGGCTTATTTTTATAAAAAAAATCAAAGGATTTGGTTTGGTCTTTAAAAATATTGAAGTTAACATGAGCAGCAATAATTGTATAATATAATGTGTTGTAAGCTGAAATATCCAAAATATATACACATTACACATGGATAGCTTTAAAGACATATTGAAAATATAAGAGCATTTTTTCTTTTTGAGTCAAAGTATTTTAAGAATCATTTTGGAATTCTTTTTTTCTGAGCTTTGCTGGAGTAAAAATTCTCTCAACACTAACATTCAGTTGCTAATTTCTCTCTGTAATTTTCTCCCTCCTGTTCAATCCATGGTACTGAACAGTGGGCATGCAATAAATGGTGTTGGATAATGAACGGATGTCAGAGACTGTGTAGAGACCAAGAGAAGCCATGATGTTGACATTGCTCTTAAGAAGTTTACAGCCAAATGGGAGAAAAACCTGTAACAATGATTGTAAATAAGTTCATTGAGGGGCATGCAATGCCAGCCACTCAGAGCACTGAGCACCTGTTATCTTTGGGGAACCAGGGGAAGCTTCATGGAGGAGGAAATATTTGAGGTGACCTTGAAAAAGGTGAACTTCAGTAATTTTAAGTATTTTCAAACCAAATCCTTTGATTTTTTTTTTTACAAAAATAAGCTACAGTCTACCCAAAGTAAAGGAATAACAAAAAAAAGGACTTTTTTTCTTTTTCCCCCCACTTTTCTCCTACAGTTCATATGCTTTTATTCTTGCGCTGCATTCACTGTACTGTGTTAAATTTTTATTAATGATATTTTAAAATAAGGTTTCATTTTACAATACTTTTAGATTTATAGAAAAATTACATGTATAATTATTATACATATTGTATGTAATTACAATTATAATGAAATGAAAGTTGCTCAGTTGTTTCTGATTCTTTGCAACCTCATGGACTACAGCCCACAAGGCTCCTCTGTCCATGAAATTCTCCAGGCAAGAATACTGGAGTGGGTTGCCATGCCCAGCTCCAGGGAATCTTCCCAACCCGGGGGTCAAACCCTTATCTCCTGCATCTTCTGCACTGCAGGGGGATTCTTTACTGCTGAGCTACCAGGGAAGCCCAAATAAACCAGTACTGACACATTATTATAACCTTAAGGCTAGAGTTTATTCAGATTTCCTTAGTTTACACTTAGTGTCTTTTTTTCTATTCCAGGATCCCTCACAACGTCATTCATTATGTCTCCTTTGGCTCCTCTGGGCTGTGACAATTTCTCAGACTTTCCATGTGTTTGATGACCTTGAGAGTTTGTTTGACCTTGAGAGTTTTGCAGAGTACTTTTGCTAGGTATTTTGTAAATTGTTTCTTAGTTGGGATTTGTCTGTTTTTCTCATGAGTAGACTGAGATTTCTAATTTAGGGGAGGAAAACCAGAGAGGTAAAGTGCCATTTTGCTCGTATCAGACGGAGAGTACATTTACCTACATGACTGATGACTAGTGATGTTGACCTTGAACATCTGGTTGAGGTAGTGTTTACCAGGTTTCTCCACTAAAAAGTTACTCTTCCCACCACCCCCACTTTCCACATTGCCCTCTCTGAAAAGAAGTCACAATGTGTAACCCATACTTAAAGAGTCGGGGGTAGCTTCACCTCCTGAGGGCAGAATAGCTGCATAAACCATGTGGAATTCTGCACAAATTTGTCTCTTCCTCTTCTAGTTATTACATTCAAATAATTTAGTCAATTTTTCTATCAGTATGTACTCATGGATATTTATTTTATAATTCAACATTATTTTACTTATTCCGTTGCTCTGATTGTTCCAGATTTGGCCACAGGGAGCTCTTTCGGTTGGCTCCTGTGTCCACTGCATACTAACTCACTTCAGTCATGTCTGACTCTTTGCAACCCCATGAACTGTAGCCCACTAGTCTCCTCTGTCCATGGAATTTCCCAGGCAGGAATACTGGAATGGGTTGCCATTTCCTCCTCCAGGGGACCTTCCTGATCCAGGAATCAAACCTGTGTCTCTTACATTGCCTGCATAGGCAGGCGGGTTCTTTATTACTAGTGCCACCTGGGAAGCCCTGCGTCCATTAGATACACTGCCATCATTATGTGTGTGGCTTTTGGTTTGTTTTTAAAAATCACTTCCTTATTACATCTTACATACAAGATGCTCCAGGCTCATTTTGCATGTTTTCTGCCCTGTCTTAGAATTAGCTGTTTCTCTAAGGAGTTTTGGTTTCTTTCACTGAAGAATTGTGTTAGAAACTAAGATCTAGGTATTGTGTATGTTTGTTGCTACTGGGGTATCATTGGTCCCTTCAGGTGATAGCACAGGGAAATTATGTGGGTGTATATATGCATATATCTATTTATAAGTATTTCTGTATGCAACCATCTGTATTTACATTAAGGTAGACATGAGTTTGGGCTTCTCAGCTAGCACTAGTGGTAAAGAACCCACCTGCCAATGCAGGAGACATAAGAGATGCAGGTTCGATCCCTGGGTTGGGAAGATCCCCTGGATGAGGGCATGGCAACCCACTCCAGTATTCTTGCCTGGAGAATCCCATAGACAGAGGAGCCTGGAGGGCTACAGTCCATAGGGTCACAAAGGGTCAGACATGACTGAAGTGACTTAGCATGCGTGCATGAAAATATGAGTTCATATTGTGGTTTCAATTCTAATTCATTACCACATGTATCATTTTAGACTCCATCCCTTGCTTATCTGTTAACTCTCACTTCAACAGCGAGAAGCCTGAGTCCCACTGTTAGTATTTTTATCTCTGTCAGTTGTAGGAAGCACAGTTCTTTCCCTCTCCCTTTCCCTATCTTTCCCTCCCCTTCTTCCCCTTCTCCCTCCTTTCTCTCTTACAAATAGTTGTGTATTTAGTATCCACCAAAGTATCTGGCATTGAGAAGCCTACCTCAAAACGTAATAATGATATTTTATTATATTTTTTCTGCTTCTTTCTGGAGCAACAATAAACCAGTATGACATTCCAATGAAAATAATAAGAAATAAAAATAGTAATAATACAATATTAATTTTCATGTTAAAATTTTATCTTAATTTTAATTAAGCATTCCACATCATCATATCTGGCATGAAAGATGTAGCTATTTGTTTATCTGAACATTCTTCATTAGTTTCAGTTCAGTCGCTCAGTTGTGTCCGACTCTTTACAACCCCATGGACTGCAGCACACGAGGCTTCCCTGTCCATTATCAACTCCTGGACCCTACTCAAACTCATGTCCATAGCATCAGTGATGCCACCCGAAATCTCATCCTCTGTTGTCCCTTTCTACCCCTATCTTCAATCGTTCCCACCATTAGGGTCTTTTCCAATGAGTCGATTCTTTGCATCGGGTGGCCAAAGCATTGGAGTTTCAGCTTCAGCATCAGTCCTTCCAATGAATATTCAGGACTGACTTCCATTAGGATCGACTGGTTGGATCTCCTAGCAGTCCAAGGGACTCTCAAGAGTCCTTTCCAACACCACAGTTCAAAAGCATCAATTCTTCAGCACTCAGCTTTCTTGTGTGAGTCCAGCTCTCACATCCATACATGACTACTGGAAAAACTATAGCTTTGACTAGATGGACCTTTGCTGACAAAGTAATGTCTCTGCTTTTTAATATGCTATCTAGGCTGGTCATAGCTTTTCTTCCAAGGAGCAAGCATCTTTTAATTTCATGGCTGCAGTCACCATCTGCAGTGATTTGGGAGCCTCCCAAAATAAAGTCTGTCACTGTTTCCATTGTTTCCCAATCTTTTTGCCATGAAGTGATGGGACCGGATGCCTTGATCTTAGTTTTTTTTCACGTTCCTCTTTCACTTTCATCAAGAGGCTCTTTAGTTCTTCTTCACTTTCTGCCATAAGGGTGGTGTCACCTGCATATCTGAGGTTATTGGTATTTCTCTAGGCAATCTTGATTGCACCTTGTGCTTCATCCAACCCTGCATTTTGCATGATGTACTCTGCCGCTCAGTCGTGTCTGACTCTTTGTGACCCCATGGACTGCAGCCCACCAGGCTCCTCCCTTCATGGGATTCTCCAGGCAAGAGTATTGGAGTGGGTTGCCATTTCCTTCTCCAGGGGATCTTCCTGACCCAGCGATCGAACCCTGGTCTCTTGCATTCCAGGCAGACACTTTAACTTCTGAGCCACCAGGGAAGTCCGATGTACTCTGCATAGAAGTTAAATAAGCAAGGTGACAATATACAGCCCTGGCGTACTCCTTTTCCTATTTGGAACCAGTCTGTTGTTCCATGTCCAGTTCTAACTGTTGCTTCCTGACCTGCATACAGATTTCTCAGGAGGCAGGTAAAGTGGTCTGGTATTCCCATCTCTTTCAGAATTTTCCACAGTTTGTTGTGATCCACACAGTCAAAGGCTTTGGTGTAGTCAATAAAGCAAAAGCATATATTTTTCTGGAACTCTCTTGCTTTTTTGATGATCCAGTGGATGGTGGCAATTTGATCTCTGGTTCCTCTGCCTTTTCTAAATCCAGCTTGAACATCTGGAAGTTCACAGTTCATGTACTGTTCAAACCTGGCTTGGAGAGTTTTGAGGATTACTTTGCTAGAGTGTGAGATGAGTGCAGTTGTGTGGTAGTTTGAGCATTCTTTGGCATGGCATTTTTAGGGGGCTGGAATGAAAACTGACCTTTTCCAGTCCTGTGGCCACTGCTGAGTTTTTCACATTTGCTGGCATATTGAGTGCAGCATTTTCACAGCATTATCTTTTAGGATTTGAAATAGCTCAACTGGATTTCTATCACCTCCACTAGCTTTGCTCATAGTGATGCTTCCTAAGGTCCACTTGACTTCGCATTCCAGGATATCTGGCTGTAGGTGAGTGATCACACCATCATGGTCATCTGGGTCATGAACACCTTTTTGTATAGTTCTTCTGTGTATTCTTGCCACCTCTTCTTAATATCTTCTACTTCTGTTAGGTCCATATCATTTCTGTCCTTTATTGTGCACGTCTTTGCATGAAATGTCCCCTTGGTATCTCTAATTTTCTTGAAGAGATCTCTAGTATTTCCCATTCTATTGTTTTCCTCTATTTCTTTGCACTGATAACTAAGGAAGGCTTTCTTATCTCTTCTTGCTATTCTTTGAAACCCTGCATTCAAATGGGTGTATCTTTCCTTTTCTCCTTTGCCTTTAGCTTCTCTTCTTTTCTCAGCTATTTCTAAGGCCTTGCCAGACAACCATTTTGCCCTTTTGTGTTTCTTTTTCCTGAGGATGGTCCTGATCACTGCCTCCTGTACAATGTCCTTAGTTTAGCCATTTGTATTTTAGCTATATTCTAAATGCTAGTAATCTTTTTATTATCCCAGTAAAGAAATAATTCTTTATTCATTTCATGGTTGTAAAACATTAATGTAAGAAAAACTAGAAATATAAATCTACCAAATAGCATTTTTGAAAGCATTTTAAAATTAGAAATATTCCTAAATGATATCATAACATTTTGGAAAAGAATTATAGTCTACCACCATAGCACCCCTGAATGCACCTAATCTTGTCAAAAAGGAGTTATAATTTATGATAATATTTTAAAAGTCTAGTGGAAATTTGAAATCAAGAAAATCATAATCAAAAATAAAAATCAGATTTTATTGTGTGTGTGTGTACTACTTAAAATATTAGAGTAAGTTGATGTGTGGAATAACAAATATCAGTATTCACTTTTGTACCAATCACTCCATTAAATTTTTATATAATTATCACTTAATCCTCATAATTATATACTAGTATCTCTTTTCACTTAAGGGGTTAAAGAGTCAGAGTTAAATGACTTAATCAAGTGAGACAGAGCCAGGTTTTAGACCCAAGTTCCTTAAAATGTTAAGTCCCATGTTTTGTTCACAAAGTGATATGACCTCCTGCAAAGTCACATTATTTAATGGTCTTGAACATCCCTGGTTGAGCTATCTGCAGCTTCTGCAGAGACAGGATGGACAATCCAAAATAAACTGCCAGTACCTTTAACAAGACAACATAAGTTGTTCTGGCTTAGAAATAGAACCTAAGGTATTAATTTCTATGCAATTACTATATAGTCAACATAATTCTCTAATGTGAGGGTAAGACAAACCTTTTCATAAACCTAAAAAGCTGTGGAAAATCAATAAAGAGAAGCTCTTTATAGGCCTGTGTGAACAGGGAATAATTGGTCTCTTTTATCCTCAAATGTGGTAGGAGGAAGTAAAGAGGATTCTAAACTCAGAGGGAATAAACAAGATAACTGGGCTTAGAGCTCTTGGAGGTAGAGAAAGCTGTAGAAAAAGGTGAAGGAGTACTGTGGTGGTAACTGTGATGCCTCGAGATTCTCTGCTAACAGCTGATAACTTTGACTTTTTCTAAACATACTGGATCTGAGAAACACACCATTCTTCTTGGGAGATGAGACACTTAATGATGTATCTCCCGGGGTGGTCCTTATATCTAATACATGCCATTATATACTTTTTATTTAGAGATAAGTGCCTTTTATGAATAAAAATAGAGTATGACTTTGATTTTTTTAATAGTAAGTATACATATGAAAGAGTTGGCTTTATTTCTTGGAAAAAGAAATGTTAACTCTTTTGAATTCTTTACCAAACTTATAATTTGAAAGCTCTCTCCCAGCTAAATAAGGGCCAAATGAATGTGTTTGGCTTATTTCCCAGATTTTCAACTGAATTATTCTTCTCCATATCTAAACTATATTTCTAGAATGATTTATAAAAACTCAAACACAGGAGTATCTCTGTAGAAATTGCTGGATTGAAAGTATTCACACATTGAACATATCATAGATAAGCAACAAATTCAGAGAAGGCATTTGAAGAACTTGCTAGCTAATTTTCATTGACTGCTTGTTTTGAGGGCTTCCCTGGTGGCTCAGATGGTAAAGAATTCACCTGCAGTGTGAGAGACCTGGGTTTGATACCCGGGTTAGGAAGATCACTTGGAGGAGGGCATGACAACCCATTCCAGTATTCTTCCTTGGTGAATCCCTAAGGACAGAGGAGTCTGGCAGGCTATAGTCCATGGGGTCGCAAAGAGTTAGACACGACTAAATGACTAACACTTTGACTTGTTTCATACCTAGGTAAAAGTGTAACTGCTGCTGCTGCTGCTGCTGCTAAGTCACTTCAATCGTGTCCGACTCTGTGCGACCCCATAGTCTGCAGCCCACCAGGCTCCACTGTCCCTGGGATTCTCCAGGCAAGAACACTGGAGTGGGTTGCCATTTCCTTCTCCAATGCATGAAAGTGAAAAGTCGCTCAGTCGTGTCCGACCCTCAGCGACCCCATGGACTGCAGCCTTCCAGGCTCCTCCATCCATGGGATTTTCCAGGCAAGAGTACTGGAGTGGGGTGCCATTGCCTTCTCCAATAAGTATAACAGATTACAACAAATCCTTGTAAAGTAGGTTTAGTTTTCCCCACTTTTGCTGTTGTTTAGTTACTATGTTTGACTCTTTTGCAACCCCATAGACTGTAGCCCACCATGCTCCTCTGTCCAGGAATTTTCCAGGCAAGAATACTGGAGTGAGTTGCCATTTCCTTCTCTAGGGGATCTTCCCAACCCAGGGATCAAATCCACATCTCTACACTGGCAGATGGATTCTTTTCTGCTGAGCCACCAGGGAAGCCCTATCCTCACTTCACAGAGAAGGAAATCTCAACATCAAACTTCTAGGAAGCAGTTGAGCTGAATTTGAACCCAGGTTCCAAAGTCTGTGCTCTTTCCAGTATTTCACTGAACAGCTCAGTTAAAATAGATGTAATAGAGGTATCTAAAAAAGGAAATATTGTTCAATGGAAAAATCACTGGCCCAGGAGTCAGACAACCAGGATCTTAGTGGGTAGACTCATGTTATTTTTCTATCTTCTGACTTATCTGTAAAAATGATGGCAGGCCAAAGCTGATCTAAAATGGACTTTTGAAAATTTTATGTTTCTAACTGCTTATTATCTTTCTTTTTCTGACAAATTGTAAGCTCCATGAGGGTAAGGATATTTTATTGTGGTAAAATAAATATAACACAAATTTCCCATTTTAACCATTTTTCAAAGTGCAGTTTAGTGGCATTTAAGTACATTTACATTGCTGTGCAATCATCACTGCCATCCATCTGCAGAACATTTCATCTGCCCAAATTGAAAATCTGTAAAACTCTAACTCTCCATTTCCCTCTCTCCCCAAACCCTGGGACCCACTATCCTGTTTTCCGCACTTATGAATTTGACTACTCTAAGTGCTTCACATAAGTGGGATCATATATAAAGGATCATATTTATCTTCTCATGTCTGGCTTATTTCACTCAGTATAATGTCTTCAAGTTTCATATATGTTGTAGAATGTATCAGAATTTTATTCCTCTTTAAGGCTAATTTTCCATTGTAGGCATAGAGCACATTTTTTTTAATCTATCCATCATTCACCTGTCAATGGACATTTGGGTTGTTTCCACCTTTCAGCTAAACATGGGTGTACAAATATCTCTTTTAGATCCTGATCTCAATTCTTTTGGAAATACATCTGGAAGTAAGACTGTCAGGTCACATGGTGAATCTGTTTAATTTTTTTAGAAACTGCAATGCTAAGATGTACTTTTTAGCCTAGAAATTGTATGATTCAATGGTGACCTATAGAGACCCATGAAATGTGTTTTTGATGATTGCACAAAGCAGTGTTGCACATCTGCCAAGGCTGCCAGAACTTACTATCAAGTGCTCAGTGCAGGACAGACAGCAACAGGGTCTGTTGGAGTAGATTTCTCTCTTCTGTTTGACACTAGCCAGATAGGACCCATTGAAACTATTTCTTCCATTCTCCATTTAATTCTCCTATGATATATTTCAAAGACATGGAATTCAAAATACCGATGCTAAATGAAAGAATAATACTGTCATTTAACTATATAAATATCCTAAACTGGACAAAAAAAAAAAAAAAAGGGAGGAAATGAAACTGGTAATTTGTCTGATGAGAACATTTTCAAAGTATTTTAAAAATCATGTTTTTGAAGTCAAACATAAATTATAATTTTTTAGGGAAAAAGTAGAACAAACTCATCACTTAAAAATACTCTTGCTTTTGCCTGGGAAAAAAAAAAATGAAACAAGACATCACAAGCCAGTGTGGACCACTTACCAAACTTTTAATTCCATATGATTTGCAAAGTTAATTTTTATCTTAGGCTGAAATTATACTTTCCTGCCACCACCCTATTCATGTTTAGATGTTTTGAACAGAGTAATAATTATTTCACAACTTTAAGGCAGGAAATGAAGTAAAATGTTCCAAGGTAAAAAAAAAAAAAAAAAGATTCTCAAAAGTGAAGATGAATTTCTGAAATGAGTTTGAAATAATGAGTACTTCCTCAGTGTCAAAAGACATTGCTTTAATCATCTTGGTATTTCCAGGGCTGGGTTCTATAGGTGTAGAAATGTGATTTGTTAGCACACTAATGCGTGCTAAGGAAAGACTACCAAATTTCTCATTTGATAAGAATCTAGGGCAGGAAGGTGACAGGAAAGAGGACTGTCTCATGTTCACTAAGTTCTACTTATGACATTATTGACTGAGAAATGTATGATCCCTTCTCAGAAGGTGGCTGGCCGCTGGCCATATCACATGCATGTGTGTGCAACATCCCCACCCATGTTTTCCCACTCATGGCAAAAATTCTAGCTGGTTGTCAAACAAGCATGACAGATACTTTGGTTCTGAATCATCAGAACGGAATAAAATTCTTTTGCAAGTGATTGCCTTAATAATGCATTTTAAATTCAGAGACACAAGGGAAATTTGGTAATTTTATATTCAGAAATATGTAAAACATTGGTGCACAAAGTTCTATTTTGGAAAAAAAGAGTCAAAATTATGTACTAGTATATAAATCCATATATTTATACAAATGTATGGGAGAAAGCTCTATAAAACTATACATCAACCATTGACACTGATTATTTCTGGGTTGAGAAGTGGGGTTAGGGTGGGAGCATATACTTTTTACTCTATATATTGTCACCCTGCTTAGTTAACTTATACGCAGAATACATTATGCAAAATGCTGGGCTAGATGAAGCACAAGCTGCAAACAAGATTGCCAGGGGAAATATCAATAACCTCAGATTTGCAGATGCCACCATCCTTATGGCAGAAAGTGAAGAGAAACTAAAGAGCCTCTTGATGAAGGTGAAAGAGGAGAGAGAAAAAGCTGGCTTAAAGCTCAACATTCAAAAAACTAAGATCGTGGCATCTGGTCCCATCACTTCATGGCAAATAGATGGGGAAACAGTGGAAACAGTGAGACACTTTATTTTGGGGGGCTCCAAAATCACTGCAGATGGTGACTGCAACCATGAAATTGAAAGACGCTCCTTGGAAGAAAAGCTATGACCAATCCAGACAGCATATTAAAAAGCAGAGACATTACTTTGCCGACAAAGATCCGTATAGTCAAAGCTATGGTTTTTCCAGTAGTCATGTATGGATGTGAGAGTTGGACTGTAAAGAAGGTTGAACACTGAAGAATTGATGCTTTTGAGCTGTAGTATTGGAGAAGACGCTTGAAGAGTCTCTTGGACTGCAAGGAGATCAAACCAGTCAATCCTAAATGAAATCAACCCTGAATATTCATTGGAAGGACTGATGCTGAAGCTGAAGCTCCAATACTTTGGCCACCTGATGCAAAGAACTGACTCACTGGAAAAGACCCTGATGCTGGGAAAGATTGAAGGCAGGAGGAGAAGGGGTGACAGAGGATGAGATGGTTGGATGGCATCACTGACTCAATGGACATAAGTTTGAGCAAGCTCCAGGAGATGGTGAAGGACAGGGAAGACTGGCATGCTGCATTCCATGGGGTCGCAAAGAGTCGGACACGACTGAGCAACTAAACACCCACAACAAATTCTCTATTAAATCTTTTATTTTGGGTTTATTTATGTATTTAAAGAATACTATTGCTTTACTTTTATTTTTTTGGCTGTACTGGGCAGCTTGCAGGATCTTAGTTTCCCTACCATGTATTGAACTGGATCCCCTGACAGTCAGAGCACCAACTGTACTGCCAGGGAATTCTCATCCATTAATAGTTTAAAAGGGAAAAAAAATCATACACAATTAAAAGGTTGGTATTAGTTAAAAGAGGTAATTTAAATGATGTCTGACAAAACTGCCATGCAATGAGGCTAATATTTTATAGTTTTTAAAACACTTTTCTCTTTTGCCTTCCCGAGTTCATTAACTTCACTGTAGTGCATTTGAGCCTCCACCTACCTGGCAGGGTGGGCATGGAATGGCAGTGGAGTAGACATTAGATAGTTATAAGAATACAAAGAGAAAGACTAAGTTAAGATGGAATTCATCTTTTTTAACTGCCAAAATTGTATTATACAGCACAATGTTAGCGTTGCAAGCAAAGCTTTTGTCTTGAGGAAGGATTTACTAAATTTCTTTATCTCCCTTCTATCAGCCTCCGAACATGGAGAACTCCCATTAGAGTGGTGTGGGGTCATGGCAGCTAGGTCAGCTCTATGGATGGTCGGGAGAACATAACATAGACAAAGTCAAAGAGAAGACTTTTCAGTTCTGGCAGGGGTGACTGTGGAGAGAAGGAGAGAGAGAGTGCGAAGTCATCAGAAATGGGTCCTGATTTCCCTATATTTAGACTTCAGCTTGGGGAAGGGGTAGTCTATTAGATTAAGTATGGTAACATGGAGGGCAATGGTGACACTTAGGAAAGAGTCCACTCCTAGATGACTCTCTGAACCAGTACGGGGCAGCCAATTTAGTTAAATGCACAGCTTGGAGGGAAGCAGAGGAGGTACAAAGTTCAGCTCTCTTGCGCCACACTTACCTCTGTAACTGAGTGGATAAGAGGAAGTAGAAGCTGTTCTTTCTGGACAGCTTTTCTGAGAAATTACTGTAGTGGGGAGGAGCTCTGTCCAGTATGGGGCAGAGAGAACTGTCTCAGGCAGCCCTCAGGGGGGTCACAGCACCAGTAAGTGCTGAGTTGCAGTCACATTGCCAGGAAAAGCTATGCACACAGTGCCTGGAAAATAAGCAACATCACCTGAGACTTTTGCAGAGAGGATGATTACAGCAAAGGACATTATCTTTTAGGCAAGAAGACATTTCCTCTCTGCCTGCTACCCACCAGGCGCAATTCTTCTCCACCACCAGGAAACAGGACCCACTTCCTCACGCCCCCAGATGCCACCTTCGAGAGAGAAGCATGGCAGGGGGTAGGAAAAAGAACATTTTTATCCAAATGAGAGCTTGTTTTCTAAATACACTAAAGTGATCAAATGGGACTAAATTTAAATAAGGACTCAGTTAATTTCCCCCTTACTAACCAGTGGTTAGTTGTTCTTGAGGAATTCCTGACAAAATGATGGTGCTTTTTTTTCTGCAAAGCTGAGCTGTGAAATTTTGTAATCTTACAATAAGTGAAAAATAATGATAGAGAATAAAACTATCCTGAACAAGAAGACCTGGGTAGAGAAAGAAGTCTTGTCCTAATAAAAAGAGAATTATATTAAGATTTACATGGCAAAGGGTAGAGGGTGGGGAGCTGACTGAGGAACGTATCTGAACATTTGTACATGAAGGCTGAAATCTAATCACACTCAGTTGACTGCAGTGTCTCCTGGTGCTTACGTGCTTGTGAAGTTCTTACCTGAAAACTGTTCAGATATTGTCCCAGCTTGCTGTTTTGTGTTGCCATTAGAGAATAGTGAGACATGTCCATTAACCTTCAGGGGATAGAGACTGCAATACTCTCCCAACCAGTGTCTCTGCCCTGAGACAAGGACTGAAAAGCCTGTCCCATTCAGGCATCACTTCTAGGACCCAGTTGCTCCAACTCCTCAATAGAAGTCTCATTCTGCTCCATGGTGGCTGTGAAGAGTCCCGACGCAGAAGCCAGTCTCCTCTCCTTACTAGTTTTATGTCCTTGGGCAAATTAGATAACCTATCTCTGACTTCTATCTAGTAGCTATCTAGCATGCGTGCTCAGTCATGTCTGGCTCTTTGCGACCCCATAGACTATAGCTCGCCAGGCTCCTCTGTCCATGGAATTTCCCAGGCAAGAATACTGGAATGGGTTGTTATTTCCTACTCCAGGGGATTTTTCCAACGCAAGGATCGAACCTGCATCTCTTGTGTCTCCTGCATTGGTAGGCAGATTCTTTACCATTGTGCCATGTGGGAAGTCCTTCTGTGACTTAATTGGGAACAATAATAAAAGCACCTATTTTAAGAGATGATGAGGGTGAGCAACCATCTCTAAACGCCTAGAACTGAAGTGGCTCCGGAGACTTAAAATTTTGGGTGCTAAAACTGGGAAAGACCTGGACAAACCAAAAGGAGCTGGTCACTCTGGTTAACGTGAGCATAAAATGGATTGGTTCGCGTGAGGGTTTAGACAGAAGGGTGTTCTCGGCACAGAGAAAGTGCTTAGTGATTTTTCTTATCATCACCAGGATTGCTATGGCAACCATGACTATTGCATACGGAGAAAGAAATCTGGTCCTCAGTCAAGGGGCTGCTGTAACGCTGTCTTGATTAGAAAAAAGGGGATCCTAATGACACTTAGAATTTCTAGGTCTCTTTGTGTCTTGAACTTTTCATCTAATTGCTTATTTTAATAAGAACTTAATACAGAGCTAATTCTGACTTGCAGGCTGAACTAAAATTCTAGACAGCTGAAATAAATGCAGGTCAGGAAGCAAAGTTAGAACTGGATATGGAACAACAGACTGGTTCCAAATAGGAAAAGGAGTACGTCAAGGCTGTATATTGTCACCCTGCTTGTTTAACTTCTATGCAGAGTACATCATGAGAAACGCTGGGCTGGAAGAAGCACAAGCTGGAATCAAGATTGCCGGGAGAAATATCAACAACCTCAGATATGCAGATGACACCACCCTTATGGCAGAAAGTGAAGAGGAGCTAAAAAGCCTCTTGATGAAAGTGAAAGAGGAGAGTGAAAAAGTTGGCTTAAAGCTCAACATTCAGAAAACGAAGATCATGCCATCTGGTCCCATCACTTCATGGGAAATAGATGGGAAACAGTAGAAACAGTGCCAGACTTTATTTTTTGGGGCTCCAAAATCACTGCAGATGGTGACTGCAGCCATGAAATTAAAAGACGCTTACTCCTTGGAAGAAAAGTTATGACCAACCTAGATAGTATATTCAAAAGCAGAGACATTACTTTGCCAACTAAGGTCCGTCTAGTCAAGGCTATGGTTTTCCAGTGGCCACGTATGGATGTGAGAGTTGGACTGTGAAGAAGGCTGAGCACCAAAGAATTGATGCTTCTGAACTGTGGTGTTGGAGAAGACTCTTGAGAGTCCCTTGGACTGCAAGGAGATCCAACCAGTCCCTTCTGAAGGAGATCAACCCTGGGATTTCTTTGGAAGGAATGATGCTGAAGCTGAAGCTCCAGTACTTTCGCCACCTCATACGAAGAATTGACTCATTGGAAAAGACTTTGATGCTGGGAGGGATTGGGGGCAGGAGGAGAAGGGGACGACCTAGGATAAGATGGCTGGATGGCATCAAGGACTCGATGGACGTGAGTCTGAGTGACCTCTGGGAGATGGTGATGGACAGGGAGGCCTGGCGTGCTGCAATTCATGGGGTCGCAAAGAGTCAGACACGACTGAGCGACTGAACTGAACTGAACTGAGGACATGACAAAAGAAGATCTAGCAAGAAAGAAGATCCCATAACAATGCTTGGAGCCACCCCCTTGGTTTCTCTGAAATCCTTTTGAAGTTGACACTATTCTGAGGCTCTGAAGCACAAACATTTAGCAAGAACAGCATCAGGAACCTCTATGGAAAAGTCTGACTTTTGCATTTAAGGCATCCTAAGAGGACGACATTCTTGCAGGAAAAAAAAGGAAAGAAATAGGTAACATTGATTGATTGGTTATTACACATTGGGTACTGTTTTAAGAACTTTATGTGTGTATTGCTCCTTTATGATCACGACAGTCCTTTGATGTAGATTCTTCCAGTTTAGAAGAAGAATATGAGTCTCAAAGATGTTTAATGATTTACTATGTTTGATTTATGGAGAAGGCAGTGACACCCTACTCCAGTACTCTTGCCTGGAAAATCCCATGGACAGAGGAGCCTAAGGGGCTGCAGTCCATAGGGTCGCTAAGAGTCGGACACGACTGAGCAACTTCACTTTCACTTTTCACTTTCATGCATTGGAGAAGGAAATGGCAACCCACTCCAGTGTTCTTGCCTGGAGAATCCCAGGGATGGTGGGAGCCTTGTGGGCTGCTGTCTATGGGGTCGCACAGAGTTGGACATGACTTAGCAGTAGCAGCAGCATGTTTGATTTAAGCAGCAATTAATAATAGCTGAAGTCAAAGAGGATTTAATTTATGGTTAGGTATTTTAAGTTACATAAATCCTATTATAAATTGTGTTATCACTTTCATTTACACAGTATTTAGACTTGTAGTTTTGTTTTTTTGGTTTGTTTGCTTTGACTGCAGTTTTTATCTGTATAGTATAATTAGATGAGTTATGTAGTGCATTCTCATTCCTGCCCAAACCTCTATTGGGGGAAGTCCATGTGATTGACTCATCAAATCCCAGCTCAGGGTACTACTGGTTTTCCCCAATGGGAATCACTTGAACTGAAAGCACAGCAGTCAAGGAAATAAGTCAAGGAAATAAATTGCCTCTGTCAAGTTAGCCTTGGAAACCAGAAAGTCCATAATAGAAGCAATGTCATACTCATAAAATTATTTTTCTGTAAATCAATGTTCACATAACAATGTTCACTATATCTTTGAAGGCCTTAGTTTCATCCATTGCTTCTTTCAAGTTGTATTTAAGTATAATTTGTTTCATTTTTGTGTGATCTAAAATGCATGATGATGACATTAATCATCATAGTCAACAAAGTTAACATTAAACAGAGTCAACATTTTTATTGTTTCTGGTTAATTATTTCTTTCTTTTTCTTATTGCTGTCCAGAGAAGCTATATCATAAAAAAGAGTAGCAATGTCATATAGCTTCCAGAAACTCAACTTTCTAGTTTTAAATTTGAAACAGCTGGTGATATATTTTGTCCTATAGAGGAAGACAAAAAGATCTATTGAAGAACCAAAGTGAGGGTTAATAGTCAAATTTTTCCTGCCTCAATTTGGTTATTTCCCAATGGTACAGAAGGTAGCATAAACTCTGGCATGAGAAGATAGTCAACATTCATTCAACAAAGGCTGCAGGAGTGGCTTCTTGGCCTGCCCTCAAAACTAAGTCATCTCAAAAATTTGTCTTATGTGGGAAAGCTGATGCTAGATGCCAGTTAAAAAATCCTGAAGTCCCAGAGCTAGAAGGATCTTTGAATGGTAGTTTGTTTCTTATAAGACAGAACTGCAATGGAACTAGCTCAGAAAACTATTGTTTTCCTTAATATCTTGAGATTCAAAACACTTAGCAGTATGGCAAAGTGCACAGTTCAATTTTCTCCCCTGTATCTAGATTATAATGGCTTCCTTTTGAAATTAAATCAAGCATTTCTACACTGGTAAGGCCTTACCATCAATTTTTCTATTTCACTGAGGGCCCTCTCTTCTGAAGGGGAATCTGAGAATCAGAAAGTCAAGATGGGAGATATTCATGACCCAAAGTCAGCTTGAAAATGGCTGAGATATTTAAAATCCATCCATTCTGTGCCCAAGAATTGATGCTTTTGAACTGTGGTGTTGGAGAAGACTGTTGAGAGTCCCTTGGACTGCAAGGAGATCCAACCAGTCCATCCTACAGGAGATCAGTTCTGAGTATTCATTGGAAGGACTCATGTCAAAGCTGAAATTCCAATACTTTGGCCACCTGATGCGAAGAACTGACTCATTTGAAAAGATCCTAATGCTGGGAAAGATTGAAGGCAGGAGAAGAGGATGACAGAGGATGAGATGGTTGGATGGTATCGCTGACTCAATGGACATGAGTTTGAGTAAACTTTGGGAGTTGGTGATGGACAGGGAGGTCTGGCATGCTGTGGTCCATGGGGTTGCAAAGAGTTGGACATGACTGAGCGACTGAACTGAACTGATATTGTGTGATAGTGTCTTGTTGAAAGGAAATCTCTTAACAGAAAACCAATGGGCTGGTGCCACCAAGAGAGAACTTTCTACACTCATGAACATCAAATCATACAGCACCTGGTAATATTCTGTATGAAAAAACTCTGTAAGGAAATACTTGACTATTACTGAGTCCTGGGCTGGACTCCTGAATTGAGAGAAGTGTCAGGAAAAGGAGAGAGGGAATAAGTTACAAGGGATACATTTCTAGGATTTGGTTGGCAAAAAGGCAATGAAGTAGCTATAGAGCCATGTTTCCACAAGCACTGACTGATGAGGATCCTGAAATGACCACATAGTGCTCTAGGTATGAATATCATGGAGTACGCCTCTGCATTAGCTGCCTATCAAGAACACCTATTTCCCACGGTGGGCTCTACCTGAGCCACTTACAGAACCAAGGGAGGCCGATCTTGTGGTTAACTGGGATTCTGTCAATGCTAGCGTTACTGGGCTAGATGCAGTCTGGGTTGGAACGAACAGAGGTGGAGATAGGTGAACAGTAAGCCATGTGTCCTTACTTCCTCCCCACTGATGGGACCCACCCTGTCTCTTTATTGGAACGGGAGCTGCTTCTGAATCCTACCTAACTGCTGTCAACACCCTCCCATCTGGAGACGAGACCAAGTTGTGGAAATCCCTGTGTCCACTTGGATGGACCAAGCTGGAAACATGCCCTTGGCATTCATTGCTGCTAACCACTGCGTCTGTCCAAGAACTCTGGTTGCTGTGAAGATTTTGCCCTTTTAGAAAAGACTTCAGGGCCCCTGCTTATAGCCACACAAGTTCTCTGCACCAGGCCAGAGGTTGTCATTCCCAAAGGCCACAGGGCCCTTCCAGAGGCCCTGCAGTGCAACACAAAGGAGCTATACCCCTCAATGTGATCTGGGATTGTATGGAGATCCTTGGCAGAGGCTGACATTTTATTCTAAATCAGTTTCTTCTCACCCATCACTTCTTACCCCCTTCTCTGTGCTTATAATATTTCTTTACTTCTCTCAGCCCCCTGCATGCCTCATGGCCAAGTCCCTGCTTTGTAACTCAACAAAACCTCGTTTAGCTTACTAAGTCCAGCCCCTGGAATGAAAGATGGGGAGAGAGACAGCTATTTGAGAAACTGCATGTAACTCTTGTTCCAACAGAAGACTGCAAAGGGCCACAGGATACCTCTGACCACAGACAACAGCCTTGCATAGCACAGTGAATTTGCACCAAAAGAGAACTGTACTTCTTGTAGTTGTTTCAGGGTATGCATATGTTTAATGGTAATTAAACCACTGATTTAATTGATTATATGGTAATCGAATAAATAACAAGGGCAACAGAAGCATGCCTGTACTTTGCAGATTTGAGTAAAAATAGTCTGTTCTTTAAAAACTGAAACTTGATCATTCTTTAACATTCTTCTGGGAGTCTGAGAATATGCTGCCTTAAGCACATCAACTTTACAGTCACAGGACAACAGGAGCGCACCTACAGCACAGCAGCTGACGGCACAGGCTAGACAAGCTGGGACCAAAGCTCAGGTCTATCACCTGCAAGTTAGGTGGTTTGGGGCAATTTGTGTTTTCACTTCCATATTTTAGCTTTTGCCTTTGTAATTTAGGAATAATACTTGTTTGGGGTAAAGCACTTAAAATGGTGCCTAGCACATCGTGCTTGCTGCTGCTGGTAGCGCAGAGAGATTAACTCAGAACTATCCCAGGGACAGAGGAGCCTGGTGGGCTGCCGTCTATGAGGTCGCACAGAGTCGGACACGACTGAAGCAACTTAGCAGCAGCAGCAGCATGCTCTAATTAGGGCATACCTGTTGCTTATTAGGTATGGAGTTCATCATAGAATACTCAGTCATATATATATATATATATAATTTTAATTGTAAAACACATTATGCAAAATTTACCATTTTAAAGTATATAATTCAGCAGCATTAAGTACATTTGTGATAACATTTCCTCTATCAGTTGGTGTTGTCCAGTCACTCAGTCACGTCCAACTGTCACCCCATGGACTGCAGCACACCAGGCTTCCCTGTCCTTCACCGTCTCCCAGAGTTTGCTCAAACTCATGTCCATTGAGTTGATGATGCCATTCAACCATCTCATCCTCTGATGCCCACTTTTCCTCCTGCCTTCAATCTTTCCCAGCATCAGGGTCTTTATCAAAGAGTAGGCTCATCACCTCTATCTAGTTCAGCACTTTTCATTACCCCAAATGGAAACCCTGTACCCATTAAACAGTCATTTCCCTTCCCCTTAGCCCTTGGCAACCACAAATCTGCATTTTGTTCATATGGATTTGCCTATTCTGGATATTTCATATAAACGGAGTCATATATATGTGGCCTTTTGTGTCTGACTTCTTTCTTTTAGCATAATGTTTATCCAAGAGATAACATGCATCATTCTTTAATGGCTACCTACCCTCTGCTGGATATGCTACACTTTGTTACCTATTCAATGTCAATCATTGATGGACACTCTGGTTGTTTCGAGCTTTTGATTTCTGTGATGAGAGCTGCTGTGAACATTTATGCAGTGGATGTATATGTTTGAATACCAGTTTTCAATTCTTTTGGGTATATACCTCGGAATGGAACTGCTGGATCATAAGGTAATTCTACATTTAATTTCTTGAGGAATGATCATATATTTTTAAGCAATTATTTTTTGTTCTTATAATGTCCAAATTTAAAAACAAACTGCCATATTAACTGTGAAAGAGATGTACCTAAACAGTGACTTCTACAATCACTTTCCTTATTCCCTAACTGTGCAGACAGATGAATACCTGCCCTTAGAAACTGTACTCAAATAGGAGTCATTTGTGACTGAAGGACTGACTTCTCATAATTATAGAAAAAGGTTATTGTGGCAACATCATTCACATTTGTGGCTTAGTTTCAATATCGTTTCTAATATTTCCAGCCAATACTTCTCCCAAGGTAAGAATAATGAAATATAACTTATGAAACAAAACTGAAAATTGAACTTATCTTTAAGTGACTGCACTGACATGCTTATTACTTCTTCAGTCAATTTCTGGTAACCATTAGAAAGAGTGCACCTTCCAACCACAGTGATGAGTCTGACTCAGCTCTAGGAAGAGGAACTTGAGCACTTATCCAATTACAAAACTTCCAGTGGAAGTTCATTGGAAGAACTCAACTGTTTCCTACCATGTACTCTTGATTTTTTTTTAAATACATGAAATATAAACCTGTTTGTTTATTTATGGCCACACTGTGTGGCATGAGGGATCTTAGTTCCTGGGCCAGGGATCAAACCTACATCTCCTGCAGTGGAAAGGTGAAATCTTAACCTCTGAGCCACCAGGGAAGGCCTGCTACCATGTACTTTAAAAATTTTTTCAAATTGTCATTATTTTTAATTTTTTAATTTTTACAGTGTTGTGTTGGCTTCTGTGTTGGCTTCATACGGTGTGAAATAGCCATTCAGTTCAGTTCAGTCGCTCAGTTGTGTCCGACTCTTTGCGATCCCATGAATTGCAGCACGCCAGGCCTCCCCGTCCATCACCAACTCCCGGAGTCCACCCAAACCCATGTCCATTGAGTCGGTGATGCCATCCAGCCATCTCATCCTCTGTCGTCCCCTTCTCCTCCTGCCCCTAATCCCTCCCAGCATCAGAGTCTTTTCCAATGAGTCAACTCTTCGCATGAGGTGGCCAAAGTACTGGAGCTTCAGCTTTAGCATCATTCCTTCCAAAGAAATCCCAGGGTTGAACTCCTTCAGAAGGGACTGGTTGGATCTCCTAGCAGTCCAAGGGACTCTCAAGAGTCTTCTCCAACATCACAGTTCAAAAGCATCAATTCTTCGGCACTCAGCCTTCTTCACAGTCCAACTCTCACATCCATACATGACCACTGGAAAAACCACAGCCTTGACTAGACGGACCTTTGTTGCCAAAGTAATGTCTCTGCTTTTCAATATGCTGTCTAGGTTGGTCATAACTTTCCTTCTAAGGAGCAAGCATCTTTTAATTTCATTGCTGCAATAGCCATCTGCAGTGATTTTGGAGCCCAGAAAAATAAAGTCTGACACTGTTTCCAGTGTTTCCCATGAAGTGATGGGACCAGATGCCATGATCTTCATTTTCTGAATGTTGAGCTTTAAGCCAACTTTTTCACTCTCCTCTCACTTTCATCAAGAGGCTTTTTAGTTCCTCTTCACTTTCTGCCATAAGGGTGGTGTCATCTGCATATCTGAGGTTATTGATATTTCTCCCAGCAATCTTGATTCCAGTTTGTGCTTCTTCCAGCCCAGTGTTTCTCATGATGTACGCTGCATAGAAGTTAAATAAGCAGGGTGACAATATCTAGCCTTGATGTGCTCCTTTTCCTATTTGGAACCAGTCTGTTGTTCCATGTCTGGTTCTAACTGTTGCTAACTGACCTGCATATAGGTTTCTGAAGAGGCAGGTCAGTTGGTCTGGTATTCCCATCTCTTTCAGGATTTTCCACAGTTTACTGTGATCCATACAGTCAAAGGCTTTGGCATAGTCAATAAATCAGAAATAGCCATAATTATACATATATCCCCTCCCTCCAGAGCCTCCCTCCCCTCCCCCATTCCATCCCTCCAAGTCATCACAGAGTGCCAGACTGGGCTCCCTGTGTTGCACAGAACTCCTTACCAGCTATCTGCCTTACACACGATAGCGTATGTGAGGTGGTAATAAATGGAACCTAATTAAACTTAACTGCTTTTGCACAGCAAATGAAACAATAAATAAGATTAAAAGGCAACCCTCAGAATGACAGAAAATAATTGCAAATGAAACAACTGAAAAAGGATTAATCTCCAGAATATATAAGCAGCTCATATTGCTCAATATCAAATAAACAGTTCAATCAAAAAATGAGCAGAAGACCTAAACAGACATTTCTCCAAAGAAGACATACAGATGGTCAACAAACACATGAAAAGATGCTCAACACTACTCATTATAAGAGACATACAAATCAAAACTACCATGTATCCTTGACGGTCACCAAATACAAGTTAGATGTCCAAATAGTAAGGATACAAAATAGTCAACAGTGATATGATCAGAAACAAACCTGGGATATTTTCATAGAAGCTAGCACAGTTTGCAGACATGAAAGTAATTTTGGAATTTATATGAGTTTTAAATTAAATACACACATATATGGGTGTGTCTGTATATAAATAAGTTTATATCTGTATTTTTTGCATGATGCAAATGTGGTTGATTTCTGGCAATGATACAGAGTCACTCTGTGGTCATATGGAGTCAGTGGAAGCCCATGTGTTATAAATAAACATTTGGCTCCACCAAGCAGAGATATATAAATAGTTGTATGGAGGTTAGTCAGGCAAACCCTGATCCCCTGCAGGTACCATGCCACGTGCTACCAATTACTTCATGATTCTGCAAAATGTATAACAGACACCAGATTTAGGGCACAGGAAATTTTAGTATTAAACTCTACTCTGTCTGTTTACATTTCTCCCCCCGGAGGAAAAGAAGATGAGCCTAAGATTGTCTACATGTGAGTCATGCATTTCATTCTTCTCTCTGGTTGGTGGTTCTGAACTAAGGCATTCTGGCCTTACTGCTCCTTGACAACCTCAATAAAACACTCCTAAGACAGTGATATGTATTGACCAAGAGGTTTGATGATGTCAGATAGGTTGTTGCAAGTTGCACTCCAAACATACATGTCTATTGTCTTAAGTTCTTTGAAGTGGCCTTTAGCAACTCCTAACTGAGCCTGGCTTTCCTAAGATGTCCACTAGGAAGTTGATTTCACAATCATGTGTCTGACGGGGAAAACTAGGGAGCATCTTGTTTCATTTGCTGCTGCTCAAAGATGTTTCACTGAATAGAAAGCAACTAATTTTGTGCAGCCAGTTCTGAGATACACTATGAATATGGAAGCTAATTTTAGAACATAATTCTAGACTTAAGGGAAACTCAATACTGCAGGCCACAAGTATAACTGAAAGCTTCTGAGGAATGTACATGAGCTGTAATCTTAGAGCATAAATTCTGAAAGATGTTAGAGATAACCTGCCATTGATGCAGTTGCCGTAACAATATGAACAGCTAGTAAGCTTGAAGAAGGTTGATTTCATTTGACATCTGGCACCAGGGAAATATCTAACATCATCATTATCAACAGATACTTTGGAGATTTATCAAGTGTGGTGCATTGGGTTGGATATTGAAACTAGAAAAAGACTCATTGAAGAGTCTCACAATTTAAGAGCTATTAGTAGCATATGAATACATATACATACATATTTAAAAAAGCAATCCAAGGCAAAGTACAAGATGAACAGTACCTGCCATCACTGAGGACAGAGAATGTAAGACTGATCTAGAGGTGATGAATGGTGGGCCTAGAGAAGTGGAACAGAGGGAACCCAGAGGAGCAATGATGTGGGCAAATGTATGGATGTGGATGAAAACAGAACTTCCAAAAAGGCAGTGTGGGATGGACAGACAGCAACAAGGTCATGTATTTAGGGTTGAGTCCTGATTTTGCCATCCACTGGCCATATTAATTTGGCTATTTGACTTTCTCTTTTTTCATCTATAAAATAAGGATAATGATCACTAGATGGTACATGCTTTTCATCAGGATTAATTAAAAACAATTATTCAGTTATCCTTTTATTCAACAAATATTCATTTACTGAGAAAGATGCTCAGTAAAGTTAGCTATTCTTACCCATGATGAGACAACCCATTTGGAAAGAGCAAGTCCATGTGGGAAATTACTGGAGCTAGAAACTAGAGGAATAATCCTATAAAGAAAGCTGAGAGCCAAAGAACTGATGCTTTTGAACTGTGGTGTTGGAGAAGACTCTTGAGAGTCCCTTGGACAGCAAGGAGGTCAGACCAGTCAATCCCAAAGGAAATCAGTTCTGAATATTCATCGGAAGGACTGAGGCTGAAACTCCAATACTTTGGCCACCTGATGAGAATAACTGACTCATTAGAAAAGACCCCGATGCTGGGAAAGATTGAAGGTGGGAAGAGAAGGGGATGACAGAGGATGAGATGGTTGGATGGCATCACTGAATCTATGGACATGAGTCTGAGCAAGCTCCGGGAGTTGACTATGGACAGAAAAGCCTGACATGTTACGATCCATGGGGTCTCAAAGAGTTGGACACAACTGAGCGACTAAACTAAAACTGAAACTGAAATTCATGGTAATGAATATATAGCCCCTTGATACTAGCACTGATACAAAGACGAACAATCACAGAAAACAAATGGTGATCTATTTCTAATATTTAAGATATACATATATTTATTTTTCAATATTTTGTAGTAATTCTCTATTTTCTTGTTTAAGGGGGAAAGGGAATAGCTAGAAAGAAGGTAATCAAAATAGAAGTTGTAAAAATAGAATCTAAAATATCCAAACATACAAAGATTAGATTCTGCTAATAGAGCTCCTTATAAAAGATTGGTTTTGGGGGACTTCCCTGGTGGTCTGGTGGCTAAGACTCCATGCTCCCAATGCTTGGAGCCCAGGTTCAATCCCTGGTCAGGGAACTAGATGTAGATCCTGCATGCTACAACTAAGAGTTTGTATGCTGTAACTTAAGATCCTGCATCAGTTCAGTTCAGTTCAGTCGCTCAGTCATGTCTGACTCTTTGCGACCCCATGGACCGCAGCACTCCAGGCCTCCCTGTCCATCACCAACTCCTGGAGTCCACCCAAACCCATGTCCATCGAGTTGGTGATGCCATCCAACCATCTCATCCTCTGTCATCCCCTTCTCCTCCTGCCCCCAATCCCTCCCAGCATCAGGGTCTTTTCCAGTGAGTCAGCTCTTCGCATCAGGTGATCAAAGTACTGGAGTTACAGCCTCAACATCAGTCCTTCCAATGAACATCCAGGACTGATCTCCTTTAGGATGGACTCGTTGGATTTCCTCGCAGTCCAAGGGACTCTCAAGAGCCTTCTTCAACACCACAGTTCAAAGACATCAATTCTTAAGCACTCAGCTTTCTTCACAGTCCCACTCTCACATCCATACATGACCACTGGAAAAACCATAGCCTTGACTAGACGGACCTTTGTTGCCAAAGTAATGTCTCTGCTTTTTAATATGCTGTCTAGGTTGGTCATAAAGCATCTTTTAATTTCATTGCTGCAATTGCCATCTGCAGTGATTTTGGAGCCCAGAAAAATAAAGTCTGACACTGTTTCCCCATCTATCTGCCATGAAGTGATGGGACCAGATGCCATGATCTTCATTTTCTGAATGTTTAAGCCAACTTTTTCACTCTCCTCTTTCACTTTCATCAAGAGGCTTTTTAGTTCTTCTTCACTTTCTGCCATAAGGGTGATGTCATCTGCATATCTGAGGTTATTGATATTTCTCCCAGCAATCTTGATTCCAGCTTGTGCTTCTTCCAGCCCAGCGTTTCTCATGATGTACTCTGCATCGAAGTTAAATAAGCAGGGTGACAATATACAGCCTTGACGTACTCCTTTTCCTATTTGGAACCAGTCTGTTGTTCCATGTCTGGTTCTAACTGTTGCTTCCTGACCTGCATATAGGTTTCTCAAGAGGCAGGTCAGTTGGTCTGGTATGCCCATCCCTTTCAGAATTTTCCACAGTTTATTGTGATCCACACAGTCAAAGGCTTTGGCATAGGCAACTTAAAAAATAAAGATCCCGCTTACCACAACTAAGACTCAATGCAGCGAAATAAATAATTTTTTTTTAAAAAAAGCACCTTGAAAATTGGTTTTTCTAAGCAGTGAAAAAACATATCAAAAGGAATTTAATACAGTATAGATATAGACTCATAGGAATTTTTAAAAGGTCATTCATTCAACATGTGTTTACTGAGCTCCTACAGTGCAGACATAGAATATACAGTAAATAAAGGATGTGCTACTCATTTTATCTAGTGGTGGATGCAAGCAAAAACGAATAATGCACAAAAATACAACTGTGATAAGTACTATGAAAGAAAAAGAAGAAGAAGAAAAAAAAAAATCCCAAAGAACAGTATGAGAATAGCTAATTTACACCGGGGCGGTGGTCAGAGAGGGCTACTCTGAGGAAGCAACATTTGTGTTGAGACTTCTAGGACTGGCAAGGGTGAGCAAAGTGAAGGATGAAGGCAGACAGGCCCAGCTTTGGGGTTCATGATGGGAAAGAACCTGGGCTATGGGGCTGATGTACACTGCCCTCAAAGGCTATGTTAGATCTGGTAGCCTAGATTTTTTTTTTTTGCATAGACTAACACTTCTACTCACACACACAGACAGTTGCTATGTGTTTTATTACAGTATGCCATAAATACAGTTCTTTACCACAAACCACATATACTTAATGAAATTTTTGTTGTTGTTAAATGGAAAGTATATTAGAGGTTGCCAAGTTAGACATCATTAAGAGGAATAGTTATCTGTTTATTCAGCAAATACCACTTGCCTTCTTACTGGATTTTCAGATGGTGAAGAATTGGCCTGCAATGCAGGAGACCTGGGTTCAAGCCCTGTGTTGGGAAGATCCCATGGAGGATAAATGACAACCTACTCCAGTATTCTTGCCTAGAGAATTCCAGGGACAGAGGAGCCTGGTGGGCTACAGTCCATGGGGTCACAAACAGTCAGACTTGACTGGATGACTTTTACTCTCTTACTGTTTGCCTGCTGAGTTTCTTTGGATATGGTAATAAACCTGACCAAGAAGGTCTCTGCTCTCAAAGAGCTTACATTCTAGTAGGACAGAGAAGTGATAACAAAATAAATGTCAGGTAGTGGTAAGTATAAGAAATTCAAGAAGACTGCTAGGTTAGAGAGTGACTAGATCACTACTGTCATTGAGTGGTCAGGAGAGGTCTCTCAGGGTGGTAACATTTAAGATTAGATAGGAATCAGGAAGGGACAACCATATCCCAAAGTTTGGACAAAGACCCTAAAGTGGAAATGAGCTTGGCTTCTTAAAGGAAACGAAGGAAGGCTTGCTGGAGAGTTAGCAGGCACAGGGAAGAGTGATCTGAGGCTGGATATGTGGGTAGACTTGGATCACTAGGCTGTCTAATACACTATCAGGAGTTTGGATTTTATTCTTTTTTTTTTAATTAAATTTTTATTTTTACTCTATTTTACTTTACAATACAGCCACTATGGAGAACAGTGTGGCAATTCCTTTAAAAAATTGGAAATAGAACTGCCTTATGACCCAGCAATCCCACTGCTGGGCATACACACTGAGGAAACCAGAACTGAAAGAGACACATGTACCCCAATGTTCATCGCAGCACTGTTTATAATAGCCAGGACATGGAAACAACCTAGATGTCCATCAGCAGATGAATGGATAAGAAAGCTGTGGTACATGTACACAATGGAGTATTACTCAACCATTAAAAAGAATACATTTGAACCAGTTCTAATGAGATGGATGAAACTGGAGCCGATTATACAGAGTGAAGTAAGCCAGAAAGAAAAACACTGATACAGTATACTAACACATATATATGGAATTTAGAAAGATGGCAATGATGACCCTGTATGCAAGACAGCAAAAGAGACACAGATGTGTAGAGAGGACTTTTGGACTCAGAGGGAGAGGGAGAGGGTGGGATGATTTGGGAGAATGGCATTGAAACATGTATACTATCATGTAAGAATCGAATCGCCAGTCTATGTCCGATTTTTTCTTTTTAAATGTGTATAAATCTCATCCACAATAGGTGACTTCAAAGCTAACTTGGCCTGGATTACATCTAAGATCCACTGGCAACTCTTGGAATAGAACTTTGAAAATTCCGTATTTTTGGCTGCAGGAGGAGTCTAATTTCTAAGCCTATATAGAAGGATAGCTTACAAAAGAAGCCATCTTCCAGCTTCCAGCTTCTTGAAGCTTCCAGCTTCAAGAAGACCACATTCAGGCTTGAATCCCTGGTGGCTCATTGGCAGAGAATACAGGGGTTAGATCCCTGATCTGGGAAAATTCCACATGCTGCCGCAGAGCAGCTGAGCCCATGCCCACAACTGTTGAGCTTGTGCTAGAGCCCGGGAGCCACAGCTACTGAGCTTACATGCTTCAACTACCGAAGCCGGAGCCCCAGAGTCTGTGCTCTGCCACAAAAGAAGCCAATGCAGTGAGAAGCCCAAGAACTGCAACTAGAGAAAAGCCCGGGCAGCAGCAAAGACCCAGCAGAGCCAAATAAACAAATAAATAAAATTATATATAAAGGAAGACCACATTCACCGAAAGCAACTCAAATCAGACCCAGTGAATTTATAAGAAACCATGTGGACTATATTGTGCTCCAAGAATAAAATGGTAATAAAGAGCATAATAAAAGGTAGTAGAGTTAATTTATTTCCTTATTAAGTTTATAACTCCTCTCTGTTTGAATCACTTGCACTTGGCTCTGAGTGAGATGGCCAAAGTTCTTCCTGCAGGTCCAATGTGGCAAATGCCCACTCTTACAGCTCTCTCATCTTACTGGGTCAGGCTTTCCCCAAATACAATTAATTACCACTTCAATCCAAGGGTAAAAGCTACAGGCTGTCTGCACATGTGCTTACAGAGGGTGCCTTCAGTATCCACATTAATGTAAATCCAGTAGGTGGAGAACCAGAGGCACCAGGAGCAGGCAGCATCAGATGGGCAGAGTAGGCAGAGCTAAAGCTCTACCACCAGAAAGGGTTAACAGTTCCTTGTAGTCCACGCCTTTCCTATACCCAATGGGAAGAAGAGGCTGCTGAACTTGATTTTAATTTTACTTTTTGCCAAAATGGAAGATCAGTGAACAGCCCCTTCCCCTAATCACCTCCATCAATATTAGGACACCTTAGACTCAGTAAAATGCTCTCTGAGAAGCTGCCCAAGAAAAGTCCAAAGTTTGCGTGTATGGGGTCTTGGGGGTGTTTTTGCTTTGACTTTCTCAAACAAAGTAGACAAATACTAAAGAATGAAAGGAATGTGCATGGGAGAAAGAAATGCAAATGCAATGAACTGAGACAGGAGATGAGGACACCACAGAGAGGGAGAAGATAGGAAGATTCATTATGAGAAAAGGAAGTCAAATCAAAGGAAACACAATAATGGGATAGTGTTCGCGACAATTCAAGAAGTCCAATGTCTTTCCCTCTGAATAGCGCAAGCAGGACCTGAATATAACTAGTGTCTGTTTTGGGACAAAAGGGAGAAAGGAGCACAAAAAGGGTCTATCTCGAAAAAAAAAAAAAAAACTAAATCAAGTTTGCATACCTTTTTTCTCTTCAATTTTCTAAACATTCTGCAGGGAAAAGGAGTTATTGGCTCAGAGTTAGGGACGCTTGTTATATATGACCCCAGTGACCCTAGAAGTTTGTATCCGTCACAACAGAGCACATAGCTTCCCAACACACTGTCTTTGTTTGCTGGGCCCATGCAGGGCTGTGAAGTTAGACACCTGAATAGCCCATCTGGCACCATAGCTACCAGCCTTCCTTGGTCTGAGCTTCCTTCTGTGGACAGAGACCCAGACATGCAAATCAGTACCCAGAAACCTGCTTTCTGCCAGTTCTTGTCTTCCAACTTCCTGCCCCTTCCTTCCTCAGGTGAGGAAATTCATCACTGAGGACTAGAAGTGACTGTACAAATAGGAGCAAATTGTTACCTTGGGTCTCAGAAAGAAGGTTTGAGGGAGTTGCAGAATAGCTTAATAGCTCTAAAAAAAGCACTAACAGTTAAACTGCTAGTTCTTATTGGCACTATTCTTCTCATTTAAAAAGCCCACTGAATATAATAACATTTACAGGTGGAGTCAAGACCACCCCTACCCTCTTTCAATTACTTTGAGTTTTACAAATAAGCTAATCATGGCAGCTCTGGCAGTGACTGCATCAGGTTAGGCCCAATTTTCCTGAGAAGCAGTTTGCTGCCTCCAACCCTAACTAGCTCACTAGAGCTCAGCAGAACTTACAAAAGCCCTTTCATGTGCACCTCCCTTGGACCACAAATGATATTACCTCGGCACTGTTTACTGCCAAGTTTGCATCTCCTTTACTCTGCTGAACATTCTGTTGACATCCTTTGTCTGCTGTTTTCTCTATTCTCCTAAGTTTATACTTTTTAATTCCTCATTATTATTTACGTGGCATTTTAGTGGTAGTGGAGATAAACATGGGTTCAACCAGCCATGTTTACTGGAAGTCTTGTGTGTACAAGGGCTGGGGGATAGGTCAGAAACTCTTAAATCGCATCTAAACTCTAGATGAATGTGATAGCCAGTAAAAACTGACTATCTAGAATAAGGCTTGACAAGCTACAGCTGTTGGTCAAGTCTGATCCACTGCTTATTTGTATAAATAAAGTTTTATTGGAACTCAGTCATGCCCTCCCATGCATTTACACTACAGTGACAGAGTTGGGTAGTTGCAACAGAAACCTTGTGGACTGTCTCTGCCCAAAATATTTACTACTTGACCTTTTACAGAAAAAATTTGCCAATCTCCAGTCTAGAATGCAAGCTGGTAACAATGATTAATATTGCAAGGCTTGATGTAAATATTTCTCTATGTTTCAAACTTGTTTGAAAGATGTTAAAATTTTTTGAATTATTACATTTAATCTTAGTATCAAAGAGAATGCCACAGCTAGGAAACAAACATATTTTACTAAGGTATGGCAAAAGAATATCCTTTTAAAGAAAGATACTGATTTAGATTCAATATAGCTATGAGATGTTATTCATAAAAAATCTGATAATTTTTATCTGAAATCTGAGAATTCTTCACATACTAATTAATGCTAACTTACTAGCAGGTCTGTTGTCCCTGGTGCTTCAACAAAAGTATTTCATTTAAAAGATTATCCTGCTTAAATTTTGCAGCAAAAGGTAGTTATAATTATACATTGCTGGCTTAGACTTTCCAATCAAACTTTTAAATTTGTCTGTGTTTTTGAAATCCACATTTTCACCATCTGATTAAAAAGTATTTTTCATCATCTTTGAAAAGTAGCCCTTCCTGAAAAGGTAAAAATGCTTTCCAATGCAGTCTTGGAAGGAAATACATAAAATTTCTAACAGTGGTAAACTGGTAAGATTAAGGATAATTTTCTTTAATCCTTTCTCTATTTTCCAAATGTTTACAGTAAACATTATACTTTGATAATGATAAAAAATTAACTTCACTTGGAATTTTTTCCACTAGTAAATGGATTAGAATTGGGTTGTGCTATTGGTTGATAAATTCAATTAATCAGCTGTCACAAAATTATCACAGTGGATTCTAGCCTTCTGAAGGATAAGCGATGAGTTTTTTGTTGTGTACACAAAAAATTTCAGGCAATCACAGGCTCAGAGATGCAAAATACTCAGCAACTAAGAACTGTGTCTGAAAAACATCCACTGGATATAAATAAATTGACAGTTTTTTCTAGCTCACATGTGCCATTTTTAGTTTGAAGAATAAGATTATTCTCCCCACAGGAGACAGAGCTATCCATCCATTGCTCAGCTCACGCCTTTCCTACATACAGGCAGAGGCAGTGGAGGCTGTGGGGAGTTACACTGTCCCTTGCTTTCCCCACCCCATTTTTTCCTACAGATGAAAATCCACGTGTAATTAATGTCCATGATAGCTGGAGCCTACAACATGAATATTGATTGAATTTTGAGTTTAGAATACCAAAAGCTTTTAGGAATAATTTTTTTTTTTTTTTTTGGTGCGTAGCTCACTTAATTCTCAATACACAGTGGCCATTACTATAGAATAGTGACTCTGGCCCCCACTCTGGCTGCCTGAACCCATGCTTCTAACCACTGTATCCCACAGCCTCACTCCTGCACCTTCTCCTTCAATTGTATGAATAACTATAAAGAAGCTCATTTATCTAAATAGAATGAACAGTTATCAGTTTTCACTGATTCAGTATTTTCTTCAATCTAGCAAATGTTTTAAAGAATAGCATGCACGTATTGCAAGCAAATGATTAACCATTTTGCCTCTTTTTTAATGCTGAGTTTAAGATCTAATTTCTTTCTTTGTGGCAGTCTCTGTGTATTCTCAATCTTTTATGTTGGATAATAACATCCTAAACTTTTCTTTTCCTATTGAAATAAAGGCTGCCAACCTAACTGTAAGTGAAATGTTACGTGCAATGTGAAAGCCCACTTGACAAAAAGGTGAAATTCAGTCGCACATCAAAGGTCAGGTTCTGGGCAGGCCTGCTCCTGCTCTTTGTTTGTTGGTTCATTTGCCTGTTCATTCGTTCATTCATTCAACTGTGTGCGGTGAGCACCTGCTCTGTGTCTGGCACTGTGTTGGGCACTGGGAACAGAGAGGGTCCAGAGCCTGCTGGGATGTAACCAAATACTGATTCAGAGCCCCATGTGGCCTGCTTCTCATCTCACTTGCAGGGGCTAGAGTGACGGATGCCCCACTCCAGCTTTGTGTTTGAGACTCCAAACTGCAATACTCTCAGCACATATCTCACAAAGTGTGTGCTAATGGGGGAAGTTAGATAACAGTTATTGAAGCTAGAGCCCTCAAAGCCAAGGTATTGGAAATGTAAAGAAAGGCACCCTGAGTCCTGCTCTAAGGTCCAAGGAAATCTCTTCAGGCTCCAAGTGCTACTCTGCCTCTCCCTGGACCGGGTTAAAGCTCCCCATGCTGAAAAGACCATAGCTGCTTGCCCATCTGGGAACTTCGTGCAAGGATAGGGAACGGCTCCAGGAATCCCCTTTCAGGGGCCCGAAGAAGTATTTCTTGGAAGGTCATTCATCTGATGAAGGCAGTGACCTGAGAAGGGCTAAGCTGGCTGACTCCAGCTGGACTCCCTGCTGCAATGGATTTCTTTTCCTAGTCAGCTGCCCATGATAGATGTCAACCTTACCTGTCCTCTGGGCTGGTGCTGTCACACCAGGGCCTGCACTGGCTGAGCAGGAATAAAGGCACTGAGGGCTTCACTTGTTCTGGGGACACTGGAGATGTTCACTGGGGACACTTCACCCCTGCATCACCCTCTAGGTCCTTGTCTCCAGATCCTCATCTGTCTGGACAATGCTAGACCCTTCGGTTTAGGTGGAAAGGGACAAACAATGAGGACACAAATGAATGACTTGCTAATAGAAATTACTTGAGTCTCCTCCCAAAAAGGTGGTGTTGAAGGGGGTATAGGCTTTGGAACAGAAAAAATGAGGGGAATTTTTCTTAGATTCTTTAACTGATTTATAACACCTAATCATTACTTTATCATAGGGGTGGTTCCAAGCTTATCTTGAGTAGAATAACCAATCCATATCCCCTGTCTGATTCTATGATTCCATGTCACGTTAGGCATCATGTTTTGTTCTTTTTGTTGTTGGCATTGTTTTTCAATGGTAACTGAGATGGAAGAAATGGGAGTATGACCAAAACCAGAAAAAGACTTTTGTCTTCAAAAGTCAATAGGGTTAAAATTTCAGCAATCTGGGCACATCTCTTACTATCAGCAAAAATCATTACTTGATAAGATTTCTATTATCAGTAAAATATTTCATATGTATCAGAAGAGTTTGCCAGTTTACCAAACCATATCTTGATGGACAAAGTGAGGATGAATTTGAAACACATGGCTTACATTTCCTTAAAATGTGCATGAGCTTAAAAGTTATTAATAACAATAATAATGCTTGACTAAAACACATTTGGGAATTTAAGCCCGAAGAGTTTAAAAAACTAGTTTCTAAGCTGAACTTAAACAGGTACCCTGATCAATTAGGGGGCTATAATTTATGTGAAAGGTATTCACAGGTAACACTTGAACATACCAAGGATGGCAATATGCTATATTTTATTCTTTGCTTTGGAAACTGCTTCTTGTTTTAGTGCTTTAAATTCTCTTAATTTATACGCCTAATGAATTACTTCAGGAAGACAGAATAATTCTTTGTGGTATCACACATAAATTAAAAATCCACAATAGTCCAGAGAATTCAAAGCTAACCATGACAAAATTTCTGGAAACATTAAAAGTGTTCAATGTACATTTGATATTGGAATTATGGAGAAGCTGTACAATATTAGTGTTGTATAAGAATAAATGTCTATTCTTGTCTTGATTCTCTTAATATAGATTACATTATTTTTAAGAATTCAAAGGTTTCGTTAAAAAATCAAACAAACATAAACCCCAGGGTATAATTGTATTTATGAACTAGTATGACTGTAAAATAAAAATTCAGTAGAAAGATATGATAGGGGATATAGGAATAGTCGCAACTGTCTACATTTACTGGAAAAGATAACTTTTATTTAAACATTTTCAAGGTTATTTTTAGAAGAACCTAGAAAATCTGATGTAGATTTAGTAGAGAAAAGATGGTCCAAAGTACAACGACATCAATTCTTAGTAAAACAAATGAAGGACAATCAGATTAACCTGTAAATACCAATGATATGTGTATTCACATATAGATACTTGTCTCAACCCATTTATCAAGGTTTTGGGATTAGGAAAACATGCATTCCCTCCGGCATATTTTTGCTTAATTTTAATTCTATGCATATTTTAAGGGAAATGTAATCCAAATGTTTCTAACTCATTTACACAACTTGACTAAGCATCATTGAAGATATATTTGATATCCAAGGTGTTCTGAGGTTATTCAAACTACCCTCCATGAGGAACTAAATTCCATGTTCCTAAAAAGTCAGAAGGTCACACAGTACAAATTCACATATACCAAGGAGCAGAACTTTCTGGTTTCCAAGCCAATCCTTCCTTTATGAAACTCATATCCTGTGAGAAAAATCAATGAACAACTGCAACCACAAATTCAGTGCCACATACAGTCCAAATGGCTGAGCCCCATGTCCCTGAGAAGAAAACTAATCTCCTCCATTAAGAGGTAAACAAGTGAAAGGGGCTTCCCAGGTGGCTCAGTGGTAAAGAATCTGCCTGCCAACCAGAGCACTTGGGTTTGATCTCTGGGATGGGAAGATCCCCTGGAAAAAGAAATGGTAACCCACTCCAGTAGCCTTGCCTGGGAAATCCCATGGACAGAGGAGCCTGGTAGGCTATAGTCCATGGGGTTGCAAAAAGTCAGACAGGACTTACCAAGTAAACAACAACAACAACAATTAAATGAAGAGTCAGTGAATCACTGTAAGGAAGAAAATTATTTTCTCTACTAATAGGACACATTGGAATTTCTCATTGTTGCAGTATAAGGTACATATGAATCATATGGGGGATCTTGTTAAATTGTAGATGCTTGATACTGTAGGTCTAAACTAAGATCATGGCATCTGGTCCCATCACTTCATGGGAAATAGATGGGGAAACAGTGGAAACAGTGCCAGACTTTATTTTTGGGGGCTCCAAAATCACTGCAGATGGTGACTGCAGCCATGAAATTAAAAGACGCTTACTCCTTGGAAGAAAAGTTATGACCAACCTAGATAGCATATTCAAAAGCAGAGACATTACTTTGGCAACAAAGGTCTGTCTAGTCAAGGCTATAGTTTTTCCAGTAGTCATGTATGGGTACGAGAGTTGGACTGTAAAGAAAGCTGAGGGCCGAAGAACTGATGCTTTTGAACTGCAGTGTTGGAGAAGACTCTTGAGAGTCCCTTGGACTGCAAGGAGATCCAACCAGTCCATCCTAAAGGAGATCAGTCCTGGGTGTTCTTTGGAAGGAATGATGCTAAAGCTGAAACTCCAGTACTTTGGCCACCTCATGTGAAGAGTTGACACATTTGGAAAGACTCTGATACTGGGAAAGATTGAGGGCAGGAGGAGAAGGGGACAGATGAGGATGAGATGGCTGGATGGCATCACCGACTCAATGGACATGGGTTTGGGTGGACTCCAGGAGTTGGTGATGCACAGAGAGGCCTGGTGTGCTGCAGTTCATGGGGTCACAAAGATTCGGACATGACTGAGCGACTGAACTGAACTGAACTGAAGATAGGCCTGAGAATCTGAATATATAACAAGTTCCCAGATGAAGTCAGTGTTGCTGGTTCATGGACTACACTTTGAGAAGCAAAGCTCTGTTGCAGTTTCTGAGTCACTCGTGATATTTTGGGTTGGATAATTCTTTGTTTTAGTAGAAGGGGGTCGGGGGAGGGCACAGTCCATTCACTGTAAGATATTTTGCAGCATCCCTAGCCTCTACCCACTAGATGACAGTAGCAACTGCCTCTCCCCCAGACAACCGAAAATATCCCCAGACATTACTAAGAGTCCCCAGTCTGGCCATAAGATTGCCTCCAGTGGAGAACCACTATTCTATTGTTATGTTTAGGGGTTATATGCTTGCTGCATAATGTAAATACATTTTTGATGAACTAGATTCACTGAATACAGCCTTATCAACCAAATAAACAGTTGTCTTCCCCCCTGCCCCCAAGCAATTATCATATTTTTATTTATGGGCACTCTAGGTTTTCTTAAACTAATCTTATTTCCTTCCTTACTGTGATCACTAGAATGCTCGAAATTAAATTTCCAAACCACATTTAAAAACTGAAAATTTCCAGGGATACAATTCTGGAAAATAACTCAACTACTGGATTTATTTTATTTTTATATGTTTGTTTTGTTCTCCTCAAATCAAGCAAATTACGTCTTTTTTATTATATATTTTGTAGGCTCCTTTATAACAACAATTTGAAATGAGATCAGTTTCCTTTAAGTAAGGTAAGGCAAACAATTTAAATAGAAATAGACCAGCTAGGACAGATATAGTACATTAATTTATTGATCATGATTGGTCATTTACTATTTGATAGATATTGATAAATCTCAGCAGATAGTGAGGCAATTGTCAAAATTATTGAACAATCAACTATACTTCAATTTTAAAAAAGGTAAAAAAATTATTGAACAATCTGGCCTATTTTCTCCCAATAAACTATTATAAATTGATGGATACAGTTATCTTGGACAAGCACAGAAAATTAACATTTTAAACCTTACTTTAGAAATATAAAATCATCACTAAGGATGAGGTTGATTAAAAATGTGGCCAAAGTACAAATATCATTTGATTTCACTTATATGTAGACTCTAAAAAAATTATACAAATTACTTATTTACAAAACAGAAATAGATTCAGAGACAGAAAACAAACTTATGGTTACCAAGGAGAAAGTGTGGGAGAAGGATAAATTAGGAGTTTTAGATTAACAGATATATACTACTGAATATAAAACAGATAAATAATAAGGACCTAGTGTATAGGTAGCTATATGGAAAAGAATAACCTATATGGAAATAACCTATATGGAAAATGATATACCCTTTTTAAGAACTATATAACAGAATCACTTTGCTGTATACCTAAAACTAACACAACACTGTCAATCAACTATATATCAACGAAAATAAGTTGCCAAATAATGAACATTTTACATTTTGCCAGCTCTGACATAAGACACTTAGGATTAATTTAGAGCATAAGGCATCTTATAACAGGATCTTAAAAATGGTGAAGCTGAGGGCTTTTCAAGTTTCTTTAGGTTGTGGAATTCTTGTTTTAAACACATCTCAGGAAGACCAATATGTAACACCAGCTACCTGAGACCTGCTCTGTTCGTAGAGCAGGAAAAGGAACAAGGATGGAGTGTCTGGGGCCCTCTGAAGGGGCCCCTGATGGTCTTTTGGGAGCACAGGCTGAAAACTCACGACCTTGTGATATACTCTTGGGTTATGTGTGAGGAACTGGTGTCACAGGAGATCAAGCGCTCTGTCGCAGGAATTGAAGCTGCCCAATGTCAGAGCTGGGACCTCAGTTCAATTCTACAGACTGGTTAGACAGGATTCTGAGGAGTCTGGACTTCTCACCTGGGTCCAAGTTCTCAGCCTTTCTGTTACTGAAAGGAGTTACAAAATAGTTGTTCTAAAACTGTTAAAAAAAAGTTTAAACCTTCCAGAAATGTATACTTTAAAACGTGTAAGTTCCTCCCACTTTCTTCTATTTTCCTACACTCCCATAGCCAATCTGATCCTTCAGAGAAAACCAGTGGTGAGAGATGATGGGTATCTTCCTAGAACTATCCCACTTTGTATGTATATATATTATAATATACATATAATGCAAATCCTTTTCTTTGTCCTGTTCTTTGCAAGCTCTATTTCTAGTTTTATCACAGCACTTAACACTTCTCAACACTGTACATACTTCATTTATTTATCATTTCTATTATTTTTTGTATGTCTTTTCCCACTGGAACAGTCTCAGTGAAGGCAAGGATATTTGCCTGTTTTGTTCACTGATGTGTTCCCAGTTCTTAGAATGATGCTGGCTTGTGGTAGGCACACAGAAATATTTGTAGAATTAATGAATGAATAAAGAATTAATAGTCAGGATTAATGTACAGAGCACAGAAGATTTTTAGGGCAGTACAATAATTCTGCATGATACTGCAAAGGTAGATACATCCAGACAATGGAATATTATTTACTGCTAAAAAGAAATGGGCTATCAAGCCACAAAAAGGCATAAAGGGAACTTTCCTGGTAGTCCAGTGGTTGAGAATCTGCCTGCCAATGCAGGGCACGTGGGCTTGATCCCTAGTCTAGGAAGATTCAACATGCTTCAGGGCAACTAAGCCTGTGCACCACAACTACCGAAGCCTGCACTGCAGCAAGAGAAGTCACCACAATGAGAAGCCCATATTCCGCAACTAGAAAGTAGCCCCTGCTTGCCACAATAAGAAAAATCCCCTGCCCAGCAGTGAAGACTCATAGCAGCCATGAATTTATTGATTAATTTTTTTTTAAAGGCATAAGGAAGCTTAAATTTATATAACTAAGTGAAAAAACCCGATCTGAAAAGGCTACTTGAAAATTAGGGGGTTTGATATGAGAAGCAGAATCAGAGCTCCTGAGATGACATCTCCTGCATTTGTGGCCTATTTTAATGATGGCATAATATTTTAATGACTGTTGGATAATTGGTGTGCATATGTCATCTGAAAAATGATTGTTTTCCATAAAATAATTTATTTTTTAAAAGCCCACTGAATATTTTATTATGAAAAGAAAAAAATTGCCTTTTATAATTTCTTTCTGGTCTCCAGTATGGACAGGGCATATGTGTTGACAGAGGAAACCCAGGGACTTGGTGTCCTTTAATTAGCTTTTTTTGCCTGACCCTGATTGGGCCTGCCAATACATGACATGAAGCTCTGTCTGCTTTAGACAGACTCATCTGCTCCTTGTAAACGTGCACCTCTATGGAAATGGACTATAATAGAAATAAATAGCTGCCAAATTGTCAAATACCTGAACTCCTGACTGCCAACTGTGTGACTGCCTATGTTTTTGGAAAAATATTTAAAAATCCTCCATTATCTGAAGTTTGGAAAAACATTTTAAAATCCTCCATTATCTGAAGTTTTAAAAACATTTAAAAATCCTCCATTATCTGTTCCAATTCATGCGGAGCAAACAAGAGGAAACCATCTCCTTGGCCCCTTCCCTTTCCTCTGTGAGATCAAAACCCTTTACTCAGCCATATAATCTCTTTCCAGTTTCCTGACTACCAGCTCTTCATCACCTGCAGAGCTTAGAAATATAGATTTGCTCAGTTTTTAAATGAGATTTGGTGATATCAAGGGACCATTTTGTTTCCCTACAGGGCAAATACTGCCAGTTTAATAATGAAAGTAAATTAAAAAAAATAACATTCACTTTTCTGAAATTTGGTTTGTGGCAAATTGGATTGAAATGTACTTTTCTGCTGGGGACCATCAGTGGCTCAGGACCATTTCGTCCACCACTATATGCTTGAGAGTAAAGACAGTCCCCAAACAGCAATAATAAAAGATTGATAATAATCCCTGAGTATGAACTTCCCTAAAAAAAAGATTAAAATCCTCATTACAGACATAAAAGTATAATGCCACATAGCCTTCTATTTTATAAATAACACATTTAGAAGAATATATTTAAGAATATGAAATATTTCACAGTAGATTACTTCTGCTCCTAGCTATCTCCTCCTTTTTTCCCTCCTCTTTCTTCTTTTAACATGGCTACTTTAAGGACAAGATATACTGTAAGATACTCCCCTATGCAATTTTTGCTCAATTTGCATACTTACTTTTGCTTCTGTTTATTTATTAGCGAGGTCTCTTTAAATCTGTTAGACACATACCCAAGGTAGACACTATATTTGAGGAACTGACAATTTCAAGGGTTTAGTTTTGACTCATTTCATTTACAGGCAGATAATTTATCCAGTGTACATACCAATTTCACTTTGTGCTGTTTTCTAGTTGGATGAATAAACCTCTTCATCCACAGATAATATCAGGTAAAATAAGGTGCAATTAAGCAGCACACCTCTTTGTCCACCAGCACAGTTAGGGAATTTTATTTAGTCATTTATCTGAATGTGTAAAGAAAATCAAACTTTTTATTTTTTGTACCAAGAAGGAGCTTTTGAAAATATAAATAATAAGAAAGTTATCTGATGTTCTCTAGTGGAACTCTGGGACAAGTTAGGTTGTAGATTTAAGTGTGGAACATCCTCACCAGTGACATCATAATTGTCTAGTCTTGCAGTTGTTCTTGGCTTGGGATGAACAAGGGCAGTGATTTGATATTAACTCAAAGGAGGGGTTCAGAAGAGATCTTTTCAAAAGGACTTGTAGATCTTCCTTTAGCCGTATTATCTGGATGTTTCTCATGGGCCAATGTAGATGACAGAAACCAGGATATGTGTGGCAGGAGAAAGTGAAAGGGAGAACTCAGCCACCATTTTACCTGTCTTCTCTTTTTTTCCTTTTATTTGGCTGCACCAAGTTTTAGTACAGTTTGCAGGCTCTTTAGTTGCGGCATGCAATCTCTTAGTAGCAGCATGTGGGATCTAGTTCCTTGATCAGGGATTGAACTCGGGCTCCCTGCATTGGGAGTGTGGAGTCTTAGCCACTGGATCACCAGGAAAGTCCCTACCTGTCTTCTTTTGATGAAAATTCACTCTGGAGAAATGGCAACTGGTGAGTAGGTAATCCAAGATAAATTCCAAAGTACCAAGAAAAATTCTCTAGAAAATTTTTTTCCCCTAACATGTGCCCTCCAAACAAGGGTTCAGTGGACCACTTCAATGAAATGAGGCTCCAGGGAATTTGTAACATCTTCCTATTTGTTGTTTTTCCCTCTTAAACTGTATGGTAAAACTTTAGGATTTTTCTCTTCCTACAAATATTACAACTTTGTCCATGGGTGAAGGTGAAGGTGAAGTCTCTCAGTCGTGTCTGACTCTTTGAGACCCCGTGGACTGTAGCCTACCAGGCTCCTCCATCCATGGGATTCTCCAGGCAAGAATACTGGAGTGGGTTGCCATCCATGGGTAAATGATCCTAATCCTAGGATTAAACCAATCTACTCTAAAAAAGAAAGAAAGGCATCTCCGGAACTATTAAGTGGATCAGTGTTACCATTATCCTCCTTATTGGACCAACTGAGGAGAAAGAGGTGAGGACTGGTGTAGGCTTTGCCTCCTCAGTCATCCCAATATGAGGTTGAACTTGACTGCATACAAAATTTCAATAAGGAAGTCTTACTTGTAATTAATTATGAAAATAGCACCTGTTTCTTGATATTTATATTGAACTTTAAAAAAAACTTTGTATATTCTCATATCTGTTCATCAGAAAAAATAAACTCATGTGGGTCTTTCAAGAAAGGACTACATTACCAGCTTTAAAATTAGCTTTCTGCAAGTCAGCTGTGCTGACGTGCTCTACAGATGGGATGTATTTTCACTCAATCAGGAAATACTTCAAAGTGAACCAAAGCAGCATTCATTGATGGGTTCTTGTAAGATTTTATATCTTTCTTTATAGAACTCCCGTGATGGGCCAGACTTTCAAGGATTTATTTCCATATCATGTGCTTTGTTTTTAAACTCTAAATCATTTTTGCTCACGTAAATGAATACCAGTGATTCAGATTTTTAAAACACATCCTTGGAAGATGAACTAAATTCCTTTGGTCTTTTATGTGAATATAATTGGGCCGATATTAGAAAAGCACTCTCATATGAATACACAACTTTCAGTGGTTGGCAAATCTGCCTGTATGCCAGAGGCCAATGGTGCCCAGGAGAGAATAACTGATTTAGGAATAACAGGCTCTTGCATACTCAAAATGAACTGCTGACCCAAATTCTTAAATAAGACCTAGGGTTTTCTAGACACGATGATAGATTTGTGCTGACCTATTTACACCATTGCCTGTCCCCACTGTAATCAAAATCATGCAGTAATAAGATGGCTGACTGAGGATAAAAATTCTATTTGTGACTTGATTCACCACATATTGAATTTTGCTGTACGGTGACTAGTGAGGCTCCTATTCTTTCAGTATGTTTTATTACTGAAGTATTAGGCTGAACCATATGAAAGTGATGTTTTTGTTGGTCAAAATAAAGAAGATGAACAGCTTCTTGTTTTGTGCTTTCATATGAGTCAAACCAATACCAAAAGAACTTTTTTAAGAGATTGTTTTGTCATGTCCTTTTAGCATGGACTTTGTAACATCAGTCTAAAATTAATCCTAGTACTTTGTTGTTGTTCTTATTTCCTGCTGGATTATTTGTCTTTTTAATTTTTTATGTTGTAGAAGTGGTGTTTATGGTTTTCCTCTTTGTTTCTTGATTACTTTGGATAATTTATCAAGAAAGATCAAATATGCCTCTTCTATACCAACGACACATAAAACAGAACACAGATTCTAAGCCTAAATCTTTCTTCAGTAAATTTTAAGAAAAACACAATATTGCTGAGCTGAGCGATCTCATGACATAAGCAAAACTGTGTTGGCCAGATGACTGCTGGTGTTTTGCTGAGTGGTTTACACAGTCTCTGAAATAATAACAACGTGTCCCCTGCAGTTAGCATGAGTCCTTTCTTGGTGGATGTGTTTACAGTGAGTCATATAAATCTTCAATGCCTCACACATATCCCAGTGCAAAGAATTTATCAGCAACTTCTAGGAAACTACAAAAGCATGAATGAATCCAAAATGCAACTTAAAAAAGTACATTCTCAGTTCCAGCTCATTTTTGGTAGAAAACATGAAAAGAAAAAAAAGTTTAATAAAAATGATGGATTCTTTCAATACTTTAGGAGAAAACCCAAAGTCACCTCATTAACTCTAAAACTCCCAAAATAATTCAAGGCCATGAGAAATACGTTTTTGACTTCTAGATACTTGAAGTAACTCTGCCAGTTTTCTTTCACATTTTCACAAGATTAAACCTCACTGTATAGCACATCTTAAATGACTTAAGTTAAACTTAAAAAAAACCCCCAACTATTCTAGTAGATGAAAATGTATCTAATATTTTTGCTACAGACATCCTCTGTCAAACTGGAAAATTCACTTAACCTTTCTTATATTAAATTCTCCAACATCTGTGTTAACTTATTAGCCAAACATGCCATTTAAAGAGTTTGTGTTAATTCAGTCTTACCGATTTCAGCTACTTTCAAGTCCTGGAATACTTAATCATCCAAAATTTACACTGAATATGAGCAATGTCATTTTTATTGTTACCATTTTATAAAAGAAGTTTAAGAAAGCTAATCACTAAATTAATGTAAACACTTTTGAATATGTCAGATTCCCTAGAGATCACCACACTAAGTGAAGTAAGCTGGACGGAAAAAGACAAATATCATGATATTGCTTATATATGGAATCTAAAAAAAATGATACAAAATGAACTTATGTATAAAAGCAGATCCACAAACAATAGATAACAAACTTATGGTCACCAAAGGGGAAAGGTGGGAAGGGATGAATTAGGAGTCTGGGATTAACATATGTACACTGCTGCTGCTGCTAAGTTGCTTCAGTCGTGTCTGACTCTGTGCGACCACATAGAGGGCAGCCCACCAGGCTCCCCCGTCCCTGGGATTCTCCAGGCAAGAACACTGGAGTGGGTTGCCATTTCCTTCTCCAATGCATGAAAGTGAAAAGTGAAAGTGAAGTCGCTCAGTCGTGTCTGACTCTTAGCAACCCCATGGACTGCAGCCCACCAGGCTCCACCCTTGGGATTTTCCAGGCAAGAGTACTGGAGTGGGGCGCCATTGCCTTCTCCATATGTATACTACTAGATATAAAATAGATAACCAACAGGACCTACTATGTAGCAAAGGAAGATAAACTCAATATTTTGTAATAATCTATAAGGGAGAAGAATCTGAAAAAGAATATACATATATATATATAACTGAATCAGTTTGCTGTACATCTGAAACTAACACAACACTGTAAATCTACTCTACTTCAATTAAAAAAAGAAAATGTCAAGATTATATACAAACATGCTAAAGAGCAATAATTGCCATTATCAAATGTTTGAATCCCCCTTTTCTTTGTTAGCATGAGAATCCACTCTTTCACCTGATCTGGAGTGGGAGATGGGAGTAGGAAGTAGAGAATAGAAAAACCCTCCTAGTCGCTAAACATGAAAGGGGATGATAGTCAGTAGGTGAGTAATATGAGTTAAATTCACTATCCCACAGCTGTGCTACTTTCTAGACGAAGTGCTGCCTGGCTTTTTTCTATGGGAGCTGTAACCTGTGAAAAGATGTCATGACCTACAAGTGGGCAAGGACTGTCATCTAAATCTCAAGGGAAGAACAAGGCTGCTGCATAAGAGTGATTGTAGGAAAGATCTAATTAGCTGCCAAGTGCCTTCAGCCACCCACACTTGCTCCACCCACAACCAGAAGGGTAAGCCTGCCTTGGGCACACTGCCATTTTGGTACCTGTGTCTCCAACCTATCATCTTTCCTGGGGCCAGGACTAGGGCACAGAACTTAACAGAGCATCAGAAAATTTAGTAGTCAAGGTAAATAATAGTTTTTAAAATAAAAATTAATACAAAAAGGATGTTGTGCTGTGCTTGGTCATGTCCAACTCTTTGTGACCCTGTGGACTGCAGTCCACCAGGCACCGTTGTCCATGGAGATTCTCCAGGCAAGAATACTGGAGTGGCTTGCCATGCCTTCCTCCAGGGGATCTTCCCAATCCAGGCATCAAACCCAGGTCTCCTGCATTACAGGGGGATTTTTTTACCCTCTGAACCACGAGGGAAGCCCAAGAGTACTAGAGTGGGTAGCCTATCTCTTCTCCAGGGGATCTTCCTGACCCAGGAATAGAACTGGGGTCTCCTGCATTGCAGGAGGATTCTTTACCAGCTGAGCTACTGGGGAAGCCTCACGAAAAGAATAAATAATATCAAAACTGTAAATAAAGACATGTAAATCAACTCCTTTTGTTTCAGCTCCAATATGGCTTGGCAAGACATTGTTACTAATTCTGACTTTACTTAAAATTTTACTGAGCTTTTTTGGTATCTCCTTAAATTGTGCACCTCAGGGAAGTTCTGGCCCTGATGTTCTTTTCTTACTTTGATTTTTTTCTGACTAGTTCACACTCTCACTGGCTCCTGACCTATATCACCTCCTGACCATGGTTTCCATCTTTTCTTTCTATAGTCTAACCTCCAAGAGGTGACGGAGTACATTTGTTTGATTTAAAACTGAACCTTTAGCACAGTACCTGGCATACAGTAGCTGCTTCATAAGTGCTTGTTGAATAAACAGAAGAAGACTCTCCTGGAGCCCCATAGCTTTCTTGCATGAGGATGGAAAATGCCTTTGGTTGGATGCCTACCCCAGAGCCTGTTTTGGGGCCATGGATCCCTTTCCAGAATTCTCTTAAACATTAGTAATGGGAAACCAGAAACAATTTATTCTGAGGTTTGAAAAAATCAGAGTTGGTGGACTTAGGTAGATTGAAATGGAATAAAAAAGGTGACTGAATTTATTGGGAGAAAAGAGCAATCAAAATAATATAAGGGTGTTTTCAAATTATCTATTTTGCAAAAGATTCAGAATGGTATAGCAATTTATATTACTGGAGTTTTGTTTTTTTTCTAGTGATACCTGAAATTCTTAACTTTGGGGAGTTCAGGTCACTTACCTTCAATGGTACACTGGTCAGGGACTGGAATCTTCTTCACCATTTCTATAGCATATGCTTTCACTTTACTGAAGTTCTCCTTTAAGTGCAAGTAGAGTTTATCATGGTATTCTACAGGACTTGTGGTTGTCTCTGGAGTTTCTTCCTGATAGTTTGTTTTAACTGCTTCTGGCAAATCCTCAGATGCTACATGTATAATACTTTGGTGTGAAACTGAAGAATTTAATAGCTGTGATCCATCAGTGTCTACCTTAAAGGGTGACCTCTCATGTCCTTGGCCAAGTGGGTCTATTTCTGAAAGAGAGATGCTGGCTGGCGTATCTCTGCTCTCTATAGCTTCCCCATCCTCTGCACTCGAGGGGTTTGTTAGCGCAGTGTGCAAAGCCAAACTCTTTGACCTGCAATACAAACAAAGGGAAGGTTGAGGCAGGTAAAGAAGCTGAGCTACTGTTCACTGACAAGGAAAAGAAAGAATAATAACACTGAGGCAAAAGTTCCTTCCTCTAGAGTGTAAAACTGAAAATTGGTGCTATTAATAGATTTGATAAAACATACACATTGTATAATAAGCCAAATCTTTGTAGATCTAGGCTTCTTCCCAAAACAAAGATTTAAAAATCAGTTTCACAGCAAACTGGCTGGGAAATGGTGGAGTTATATATTTATATTCTTATTTTTTCTACTTTTGCTTATACTTTTTCATCAGAAATCAAGAAAAGCTTTTGACATTCATTCTTGATGTTAGCATATTTATATTTAAGAAGTATTTTTTTTTTTAATAAGCCACCAACTTGTGATTTTTATTTGCATTCTCCTTTTACTATAGCAAACTACTTTGGATAATGAAAGCACTGTGGATGAATTTTGCTGTAGGTAAAAGATATTTAAAAACTACTTCATAAAAGTGTGACAGCAAGACTAATAGCAAACATGAAGTAAATATCCTAAAAATCAGCCAACAAAATTTATACCTATTAAATCTAATGCCTTTTCTTTCTTCCTTAGAAACTTGATCCAAACTATATCTTCTGATAGAGCCAGGAGTGTTGCCCTCAGAATTTATTTTGTCTTCAAAAGCTTGTATTTTAACTTGGAGCTCTTCATGGTCTTCATTTTCATCTACAGTGAGCTTGGTTTCTTCCAGCTTCTCAAGAAATTCAATTTCAGTGCTGGGTTTTCTCCTAAAAGAATGAAAACCATTGCATTAGATGTTTGTCACATATACTTTGGAACAGTGTTTCCCTCTATTTAACTGCTTCTTACTCAAAATTGAAAAGTCTACCTGCTCCATTTTTTAATTTGTCACTTAATAGATATGAATTGAGTAACTATTATGGACATAGGTCTTTGAAATTGCTTCCACAGCATATTCTACCAGAAGTTTAGAAAAACTGATGTTTCTGGCATCTTTACGTTAGAAATAGTTTTTGAAGGATTCAGAGGATGAGAAGCAGGGTTTTTAAAAAACATTTTTGGTTGCACCATGCAGCATGTGGGACATAAGTTCCTCCACCAGGGATCAAACCCGTGCCCCCTGCTGTGGAGGCAAGGAATCTTAACCACTGAACCACCAAGGAAGTCCCCAATAGCAGCTTTTATGGTCATCCATTCAAAAGCAGAGACATTACTTCGCTGACTAAGGTCCGTCTAGTCAAGGCCATGGTTTTTCCTGTGGTCATGTATGGATGTGAAAGTTGGACTGTGAAGAAGGCTGAGCGCTGAAGAATTGATGCTTTTGAACTGTGGTGTTGGAGAAGACTCTTGAGAGTCCCTTGGACTGCAAGGAGATCCAACCAGTTCATTCTGAAGGAGATCAACCCTGGGATTTCTTTGGAAGGAATGATGCTAAAGCTGAAGCTCCAGTACTTTTGCCACCTCATGTGAAGAGTTGACTCATTGGAAAAGATTCTGATGCTGGGAGGGATTGGGGGCAGGAGGAGAAGGGGACGACAGAGGATGAGATGGCTGGATGGCATCACTGACTCAATGGATGCGAGTCTGAGTGAACTCCGGGAGTTGGTGATGGACAGGGAGGCCTGGCGTGCTGCAATTCATGGGGTCGCAAAGAGTCAGACAAGACTGAGCGACTGAACTGAACTGACCATATTCTTATCTAGCTCTCCAAAGCATACCTTTTCTATGAAATTCATGCCAGGAATTTTCTAGAAAACTTATATATGCTGGTCTGTTTGTATCGAAATTATTAGAATAAGAACACTTCAGATGGACTGTATAAACTCATGGTTTTGTTAATTTTATGGAAATCAGTGGGACTCTTCCATTCTATGAAGCAAGAAAAAATCTATCTGAATTTTATTATGTTGGAGGAAAGAGGTTTTTCTACAAATGACATTAATAGTCCCAAATATCTTTTTCGGTAAATTTATAAAACACTCTGTAGGTCATTAAAATTACCTCCTTTAAGGAATAGGCTATCTTTGTTATCCCTCTAAGGGTTAACACAGTGCCTTAGATAGAGTAAGATCCCACAAACAAGCTACAGAAATAGCTCACTGATGCTTACTGAGGTGCTGAATGATTAAAGTAGTATGCATTTGTCTCCCCTTAGGTAGCTAGGTTTAGCCACTAAGTGGTTTCCAACTCTTGCGACCCCATGGACTATAGCCTGCCAGGCTACTCTTGTCCATGGGATTTTTCAGGCAAGAATACTTGAATGGGTTGCCATTCCCTTCTCCAGGGGATCTTCCCAACCCAGGGATCGAACTCAGGTCTCCTGCATTACAGCAGACTCTTTACTGACCGAGCTGCCAGGGAAGCCCTATCTTCCCTTACCTGCTTTCTAATATTGAGTCAGTCTAGAGCTAATTTAATTTAAATTTAACAAGGACTATCAACCATACAATATGGGGTTAGGATTAATTCTTTCCTTTTAAACACAAGGGTTAATAAACTCTAGAGGTCTATTCGCCAAGATGGCTTAATAATTCTGTTGGTTATCTGTGTGTATTTACTTGGTTTTCATAAGTATTTTTCTAGAGGTTGAGAAAGGGGCCTCAAATTTACAGAAAAATCCTGACTTTTTCAAACATATGGCTATTTTTCCAAAGTAAACCTGGCATTATTTCTTAAGTTAGGGTGAGAAAATATAGGTTTGGTTTTCTTAAGGCTCTGCTTTTCTAGGGAAAACCAACACAGAGGGGCTGGTGATTTTTTTTTTCCCCAGTTACATTCCACCCATTCTAGAGCCATGTCTGCAGTGGGCAAAGGGTTCGATCCAGCAGCTTTTCTTGTTGGCCCAGAGAAGGGGCTTGGCCTCGAGGGAGGGTTCATAGTTTTGGGTCCTCAGAGGTTGGAATCCCCCTGTTAGTCCAGCCTAGTGAGAGATCCTGATGGTGAGAACTGGGAAGGGGAGTAGGTCATCCATTAACAAGACACTGTTTATTGTGTAGTAGGGCTTCCCTGATAGCCAGTTGGTAAAGAATCCTCCTGCAATGCAGGAAAGCCTGGTTTGATTCTTAGGTTGGAAAGATCTGCTGGAGAAGGGATTGGCTACCCATTCCAGTATTCTTGGGCTTCCCTTGTGGCTCAGCTGGTAAAGAATCCTCCCGCAATGTGGGAGGGCTAGGTTCGATCCCCGGGTTGGGAAGATACCCTGGAGAAGGGAAAGGCTACCCACTCCAGTATTCTAGCCAGGGTCACAAAGAGTCGACATGACTGAGCAACTTTCACTTCACTTCACTTATTATGTAATAAGCTACTGCTCAGAAAATTAAATCATTTTTAATATAACTTTTATAGGCTTCTTATGGTTTTGCATATATAATAAAAAACTTACTTTCAATCCCATGCTTGACTGAAATATACATAAGTTGATTTTAAGAACCAGTTCATGGGAATAAATGCTCACCGTGACCATGTTTCTCTTTCTGACATATACAAGATACTGCCTGCCCACAAGTAGATGGGAGATACTGATATCTTCCAGCCAGAAAGTTCTCAAAGCTGAATTTTTACTCTTATTACGAATACAACCAAGAAGGTGCTATTATTGGATGGTATTTTTAAAACTGTGATGACTATGAAGGTTAATTTTAAAAGATCCAATGAACCCTCCCAAGATTAGAAATTTGGGGGCAGTATTTATTTTCTGTGTTAGTTAGTCCCTGTATAGTCATCAAACTAAAGTATTTCTCTGGTTCTTGGTTCATAATTACAGTCAAAAAGTGAAAGACACTTTTATTTTTGCACTTTCTTTTACAACTTTATATAGCTGAGATTATTAAAACTTAAAACATTTTAAGGCACAAAGTATATCCCAATATACAAATATCAGATATTGAGCATTAAACTAATTTTTAAATCTCAAAACATATGAGTTGTTAGAGGTATAGTTTCTCAGGGATTTACTAGTTTTTTCTTTCTACATAAAGCTCTGGGTTACAACAGTAGTTACTAGTATTTTCATCCAAAATTTTTTCAAATTTCATGATTATAGGATCAGTTTCTTATTTTTTTAAAATAAAATTTTCTTACTTATGGAGATCTTTTATTTCCTGTCCTCTTCATATCAAGTTCCTCATCTATAAAATGGAGGTAATGACTATACTTAACTCATAGGGTTGTTGGGAAGCTGAAATGATGGAACCAGTATGAAACACTGCTCCTAGCACAAAAGAGGAAGTCAGGAGATGTTACATTTTATTATTACCATCAATTGCTGTTATTGTTATTATTATTATGGTAGTTTTATCTTTCCTTGTCTAGGCATTGTGTTAATGCAGTAAGAAAACACCAGTGACCTAGACACAGATCAATATCCCATATCATGGGAGGCATTGATGTCCTCTGGAGAATGCTATGGCATCAGATTTTAGGAGTGGACCGTCACTCAGCCCCCTTCCCAGCCCCTGTCTCCAATCACCAAGTGTTGGCTGTTAGGCACCATGGATTGTGTGAGTCAGAGCTCTTGTACCTGACAGCATGTCTTCTTGCACCTTCAGACGGCCTAACAGCATCTGCCTGAGGGGCCTCCAGACATGAAAGAAGTTATGGGCTATCCTCAGACATCCACTGACTCAAGGTTAGGTCAAGTGCCTCTGGTTTCAGGGTTGCCAGGTAAAATACAGAACATTCAGCCAAACTTGAATTTCAAATAAACAACAATTTTTCTTAGTATGTGAGTGAGTGAGTGAAGTCTCTCAGTTGTGTCTGACTCTTTGCAACCACATGGACTGTAGCCCACCAGGCTCCTCTGTCCATGGGATTTTCCAGGCAATAGTACTGGAGTGGACTGCCATTTCCTTCTCCACGGAATCTTCCCAACCCAGGGATTGAACCCAGGTCTCCTGCATTGTAGACAGATGCTTTACCATCTGAGCCACCAGGGAAGTTCTATTGACCTCTAGACATTGCCGTTCTTGGCAATTAGCCTACAGGCAGGAGAAAATGGAGGGCTGCATGGAAACTTTTATCATCCATGTTCAAAAGTTATGTGTCTCATATTCAATCATATTCAATTGGTAAGAACACATTCACATGACCTCAACTAACTGCAAAGATAGAGAATAAAGTAGCCTCAGTTCAGTTCAGTTGCTCAGTCGTGTCCGACTCTTTGCGACCCCATGAGTCGCAGCACGCCAGGCCTCCCTTTCCATCACCATCTCCCGGAGTTCACTCAGAGTCACATCCATCGAGTCCGTGATGCCATTCAGCCATCTCATCCTCGGTCGTCCCCTTCTCCTCCTGCCCCCAATCCCTCCCAGCATCAAAGTCTTTTCCAATGAGTCAACTCTTCACATGAGGTGGCCAAAGTACTGGAGTTTCAGCTTTAGCATCATTCCTTCCAAAGAAATCCCAGGGCTGATCTCCTTCAGAATGGACTGGTTGGATCTCCTTGCAGTCCAAGGGACTTGCAAGAGTCTTCTCCAACACCACAGTTCAAACGCATCAATTCTTCGGCGCTCAGCCTTCTTCACAGTCCAACTCTCACATCCATACACGACCACAGGAAAAACCACAGCCTTGACTAGACGGACCTTAGTCGGCAAAGTAATGTCTCTGCTTTTGAATATACAATGTAGGTTGGTCATAACTTTCCTTCCAAGGAGTAGGCGTCTTTTAATTTCATGGCTGCAGTCACCATCTGCAGTCATTTTGGAGCCCCCCAAAATAAAGTCTGACACTGTTTCCACTGTTTCCCCATCTATTTCCCATAAAGTGATGGGACCAGATGCCATGATCTTCATTTTCTGAATGTTGAGCTTTAAGCCAACTTTTTCACTCTCCTCTTTCACTTTCATCAAGAGGCTTTTAGCTTCTCTTCACTTTCTGCCATAAGGGTGGTGTCATCTGCATATCTGAGGTTATTGATATTTCTCCCGGCAATCTTGATTCCAGCTTGTGTTTCTTCCAGTCCAATGTTTCTCATGATGTACTCTGCATATACGTTAAATAAGCAGGGTGACAATATACAGCCTTGACGTACTCCTTTTCCTATTTGGAACCAGTCTGTTGTTCCATGGCCAGTTCTAACTGTTCCTTCCTCACCTGCACACAGATTTCTCAAGAGGCAGGTTAGGTGGCCTGGTATTCCCATCTTTCTCAGAATTTTCCACAGTTTATTGTGATCCACACAGTCAAAGGCTTTGGCATAGTCAATAAAGGAGAAATAGATGTTTTTCTGGAACTCTCTTGCTTTTTCCATGATCCAGCAGATGTTGGCAGTTTGATCTCTGGTTCCTCTGCCTTTTCTAAAACCAGCTTGAACATCAGGGAGTTCATGGTTCATGTATTGCTGAGGCCTGGCTTGGAGAATTTTGAGCATTACTTTACTAGCGTGTGAGATGAGTGCAATTGTGTGGTAGTTTGAGCATTCTTTGGCATTGCCTTTCTTTGGAATTGGAATGAAAACGGACCTTTTCCAGTCCTGTGGCCACTGCTGAGTTTTCCAAACTTGCTGGCATATTGAGTGCAGCACTTTCACAGCATCATCTTGCAGGATTTGAAACAGCTCTACTGGAATTCCATCACCTTCACTAGTTTTGTTCATAGTGATGCTTTCTAAGGCCCACTTGATTTCACATTCCAAGATGTCTGGCTCTAGATTAGTGATCACATCATCATTATTATCTGGGTCGTGAAGATCTTTTTTGTACAGTTCTTCTGCGTATTCTTGCCACCTCTTCTTAATATCTTCTGCTTCTGTTAGGTCCATACCATTTCTGTCCTTTATCGAGCCCATCTTTGCATGAAATGTCCCCTTGGTATCTCTAATTTTCTTGAAGAGATCTCTAGTCTTTCCCATTCTGTTGTTTTCCTCTATTTCTTTGCATTGATTGCTGAAGAAGGCTTTCTTATCTCTTCTTGCTAAAAGTAGCCTCACTCTGAACCTATAGGTTCAACCCATATGAACCTATGGGACATAGTAAAAAATATATTGTCCAATATTAAAATGATTATACTTACACTAAAAAATCATTTGTCCTTTACCTGAAATTTAACTGGATATCCTGTATTTCTGTTTCATCTGGTGACCCCATTCCTGGGTAAATCTCTGCTGCCCTGTGGGCTGGGAACTATAATGCTCATCCTTGTTCCCCTATGGCTGGGACTCTTACTCACAGGTACCTAAAGTGTTTGCAGAATAGATGAACTGAAACCACCTACATCTCTGCAGCCAGCCTGCTCCTTGCAGCCACAAAGAACCCTCTGGAGGTCTACCAGATGTCTATGAAGCCCTGGCTGCTTCTCCCTATGACTCTGGTCCATGAGGAGTGGGGGATGGGGCAATGTCATTTGGTAAATATCAGATATGGAGAGAAGCCAGGAGCAAGAGTAGGAGTGGAAAAAAAAAAAAAAGGGATTCGCAAGGGCCAAATAAGTAAAGAGCAACAATAAAATATTTGGGCCAGAAAAGTGTTCTCTAGATATGAGGCTGATGAATGTTGCTGATAAGTAGGCTTCTTACCACAAGGACTCTCTCTTATACACAATCTTCCTTGTTTTTAAGATTTGGAGATTAAAGAGATGGGAATACCAGACTACCTTAACTGCCTCCTGAGAAACCTATATGCAGGTCAAGAAGCAACAGTTAGAACCAGACATGGAACAATGGACTGGTTCAAAATTGGGAAAGGGGTACATCAAGGCTGCATATTGTCACCCTGCTTATTTAACTTCTATGCAGAGTACATCATAAGAAATGCTGGGCTGGATGAATCACAAGCTGGAATCATGATTGCTGGGAGAAATATCAATAACCTCAGATGTACAGATGATACCACCCTCATGGCAGAGGGCAAAGAGGAACTAAAGAGGCTCTTGATGAAAGTAAAAGAGGAGAGTGGAAAAACTGGCCTAAAATTCAGCATTAAAAAAACTAAGATCATGGCATTCTGTCCCATCACTTCAAGGCAAATAGACGGGGGAAAAATGGGAACAGTGGCAGATTTTATTTTTTTGGGCTCCAAAATCACTGAAGATGGTCACTGCAGCCACGAAATTAAAAGACACTTGCTGTTTGGAAACAAAACTATGACAAAATTAGACAGCATATTAAAAAGCAAAGACATTACTTTGCCGACAAAGGTTCACCTAGTCAAAGCTATGGTTTTTCCAGTGGTCATGTATGGATGTGAAAGTTGGACCATAAAGAAAGCTGAGTGCTGAAGAATTGATACTTTTGAACTGTGGTGTTGGAGAAGACTCTTGAGAATTCTTTGGCCAGCAAGGATATCAAACCAGGCAATCTAAAGGAAATCAACCCTGAATATTCATTGAAAGAACTGATGTTAAAGCTGAAGCTCCAATACTTGGGCCACCTGATACAAACAGTGGACTCATTAGAAAAGCCCCTGATGGTAGGAAAGATTGAAGGCAGGAGGAGAAGGGGGCGACAGAGGATGAGATGGTTGGATGGCACCACTGACTCAATGGACATGAGTTTGAGCAAGCTCCAGGAGATGGTGAAGGACAGGGAAGCCTGGCATGCTGCAGTCCATGGGGTCACAAAGGGGCCAACATGACTTAGCAACTGAACAACAACAGCATAACACAGGAGTCATGAGATGGGGTGGTAATGAAGAGTCTCCAAGGTAGCCAAAGTCATAAGATGGACAAGAGAGGACAGTCCATTTCTAGCCATCAATCCACCTAGGCTTGTCACAGAGTTTTGCCAACAGGGAATTAGGACAAGGTTTGGTTCCAACAGTTTGGAAAATGGTAGACAGAAGTTTGAGTTTATAATAAACATTCACTGTCCTTTACTTTCCCTCTTGGTTTTTATATTTATTATAAATAGGAGAGAATTGTTCAAAAACAGAGATCTTTTAGAAACAGAAACTCTGCATTCCTCTTAGAGCAAAGAAATGCATTACGAATGTGAGAGAATGGGTGGAGAACAGAGCCACTGGTTCTGTGTGCATTTATTTGTAGGGGCTGGAGAGGGGGGTGCAGGGAGTTGGGCTCATGCAGGGGGATTGTTATTTCTTTTCCATTTGTCACTTTTAACTCCAGAGGTAATTTTACAGAAATCTTTGTCAGAGTTCTATAATCCCTTAAATATTAACTTGGCTTTAACTCAACACTCCACATTACAAGAGGCTCAGATGATTTCCAGTCTGAGCAGTTTTTGGTGTCTGTTGCCAAGTTAAAGTTTTTAAAAGCAGCTCTAGGGATACCCAGGAGGGGCAGGGAAAGCCTAATTATCTCCCTTTTATGTGAACAAGACTCCCCCTTAGGAATGAATTGGTCCATGGGCAGCTCACTGCGCTCACTAAGCTAGGAGATGAGACTATAAAGCTGGCAGTGATGGAGAAATTGGCAGCCTCTTTTCCTGGTGTCTTAAATCAAAGAAAAATATATTAGTTAATGTTTGATGAGCTTGGCTTATGATTCCATATCCAGGATATGTATTTTGCAGAGTTGAGCTTGTTGGAGAAGTAGGAGAACATAATGTGTCAAATCCACATAGGAGTCCTAAATTCTTAGGATGTTATGTTTCCTACTCTTCAGCAATTTCTTGGGTCATCAATCATCATCAGAATGACAGAGATGATCTCGCAGCTCCACAGCACTGTCATCTGTTTGGGGACTGAAATGAGTAAAGCCTCTGGAAAAGCTATACTTGAATACTAAGGGAAAGGACAATGCTGAATCTAAATTCTTGGTACTCTCTTCTGCCTCGGACTGCCTTGGTGGGCAAGAGCAGAGATTAGAAGGTGCCCCGTTATATGGGCACCAGAATGAAGAACTTTGCTGAAACAAAGTGACTCCATGCTTTATTTCATTCACAACAAGGTTCTTTAGGGACTTCAACAGAAGGGATGGTGGGGAAATAGACTGAATCTGGCCTTCCAGGAAAAAGACCGAGTTTTATGATTCCAATCTCCTGTTTATTAGTGACAGGCAAATCTCTTTATGTCTTTTCTGTCATCTAAAAATGGGATCAATGTTACTGCACCACTAGATTGCTGAAAGCATTATAGGAGATGAGTTTGACAGTGTAGCCCATATAGAATGGGCATGAATATGTAAAGCAAGAAGGCAGCTTGTATAGGTAATGCCAAGCCTGGAAGATGAACTTCTCCTTTTCTAAGCCAGGAAGGGCCATACAGTTCTCTCCTACCCCTGCAGCATCCTAAAGGCTGTGGACTACAGGAGAGAAACGCTCCCTACTGTGTGAGCATACAAGGGCTGGAATATAGAAATGGTTGATTTTTAAAATTCCCTGAACTTCAAGTATGAATTCTGAGCAATTGCAGACATAGAGAAAGAATATTCTGCTAAAAGAACAAAAGTTTAAAAGTCCTGATACGAGGAAGTGACCACTCATACAGATGCTCGGTCATTTGGTCACTTTTCATGTAACCAACATGAGAAGGAATGGGACACAGAAAAAGATCAGCAAAAAGTGCAGACCCCTGCCTTTGCTGCTCAGAGCGATGTTGCTGGATCAGCAGAATCAGCATCTCCTTAGAGGCTGCTGGAGAGGCAGCATCTCAGGCTCCATCCCAGACCTGCTGAATCAGAGTGCCCTTAACCCAATCCCCAGGTGTTTCAGTGCACATTCAAGGTTGAGAAGCACTGGCCCAGGCACTGGAAGAACAGAATCTGAATCAGACCAGGGCAGAGGCACTTTCTATTAAGCAAAGCTGCTGAGGGTTTCACCATGTCTGCAGTGATATGAAACTTAAAACAATAAGCTGTGTATTATTTGGAGTTGGAGTGTAGTAAGCTGTATGCAGCTCCCTCACATTCCATAGCTTTATCCTCCTCAAGCTTTCCGGGGCTTTATTGATTCCAAGGTAAATGTACCTTTTCACTTTTTGCCCCTGATAGATACTGCTTCAGATGGACCCCAAATCTGTAGTCAAGACCCCAAGCCTAGGATGGGCAGACCAGGAAAGCAGCAGTCTTAGTAGAAGGCTACCAGATCCTAACAAATTGTCAGCTGAATGTGGCACAAGTTACGAAAGCACTCAGTAAATTATAAAAGAGTCCAAAAATATAAAATAGTAATGTCATCAGAACACTCTGAATCAAGTGTGAGAACTGTAGAGACAACACACTCCTCCTCTTCTAGGCCAACTTGATTTTCTGGGAACATGAGCAGGTAATGGGGGCTGGTGGTGAGGATTAAGGAGAGCGTGTCTGCAACCACTGGGGCTGCAGAGGGAAAAGGTAAGACATTGTCATTCACCATCATTTGATACTGGAAGAGCAGGGCCATGGTTAATCATCCTTTTGATACATCCCCTTGTCCTGTCTGCCCATTCTACTATTAAGCAGACCCTCTGCCATCTCCATTTCACAGATGGAGGAGCTAAGGAACAAAGATGTCGAGTAGTTTACTGAAGATCAACTAGTAAGCCCAGCATTAAACACAAGTATCTGCCTCCAGAGCTCACCCACTTCACACCCTCTCACTGCCTCTCAGTAGATGTTTCCTACAGGTTGCCTCTGACTCTACCCCAGGAAGAAGTAACACATGTTTGGGGATTGGTGATAACATTGTAATCAATAAGAATTATTGTATGCTAATATCTCTGAGTAACATCCTGTGGGAACACACCAGACAGAGCTAACATATAATTGCTGAGCAACCCTTTATAGGTAATTAAAAAGTAAATGTTGGTGTTCCCTTTAACAAAATGGGCTTCCCTGATAGCTCAGTTGGTAAAGAAAGTGTTAGTCGCTCAGTCATGTCCAACTCAACTCCAAATACTGTAGCCTACCAGGCTCTTCTGTCCATGGGATTCTCCAGGTAAGAAAACTGGAGTGGGTTGCCAAAGAATCCACTTGTTGTGCAGGAGACACTGGTTCACTTCCTGGGTTGGGAAGATCTGCTGGAGAAGGGATAGGCTATTCACTCCAGTATTTTTGGGCTTCTCTGTGGCTCAGCTGGTAAAGAATCTGCCTGCAATGCGGGAGACCTGGGTTTGATCCCTGGGTTGGGAAGATCCCCTGGAGAAGGCAAAGGCTACCCATTCCAGTATTCTGGCCAGGAGAATTCCATGGACTGTATAGTCCATGGGGTTGCAAAGAGTCGGACATGACTGAGCAACTTTAAGAAGAAATGGATATATTTGCTGTCTACCCACTCCAGAGTTCCTGCCTGGAGAATCGCATGCACAGAGGAGCCTGGTGGGCTGTTGTCCATAGGGTCACAAAGAGTTGGACACGACCAAAGAGGCTTAGCACGCACGCATGGTAGTGACTGCAGAGTTCAATCATGATAGATACCAAAGAGGAACAAAGGAATGGGGAGTTTGGGGGGAACAAAAACAGCAAATAGTTGGGTCATCAGGGTCAAGTAGAACTTTTACTCTCAGCTGTCACCCTTCCCACAAGGGCTGTGCAGGGTACAGCCCCTCTTACCACTCCTTCCACAATACAGGCTAAATCTTTGCTATTCCCTGTCTTGTTTGAAAGAGGAAGCCAAGCTGAAGGAACTTGATGAAAAGCAATCTTCTCTTTTGTGTGTTTTGTGTTTTGAACACTTCTGTGTTACAGGAAAGGGGCTTGGCCCCCCTGGTGAAAGTGTAATTGCATTGCTCACACTCCTGGCAGTGTCTCCACCTGGGTCTCTCCCCTCTCCCCACCCCACCCCACATCCATCTTTCTCCATACTGGCAGAGCCAGCCCTCTGGGGCCTCACGCTCCCTGGGCCTGCTTCATTGGCTCCAGAACTGATAATGCTGTCTCCCACCTACCTCTCTTGCTGATAAACGAATTCCTGAAATACCTTTACAGACCTTCACATCATCATAAATGCTGCTTTAAAGAAGGACAAATGGTGGAAGTAAATGAACAGCAGATGGAACATAAATGGTCCCACATGTCAAATTTAACTTCTTCAGTAAGAAGAGAGGCAAAAAACCAAGGTCCTTCCTTCCCTATGCATGGAGGAATAACAAGAACCACAGCTACTGCCACAAATTGTTGTTCCAATTTTCTTTTTATACAAGTGACCACCATAGACCTCCTGAGATTGAAAACATCTACATGTTTTTTATGAAAACTCTAGTCCCCTTGGTGGGGTGAAATTGCATTCAGCTTTTCCTAAGCAGGGGGCAACACTGACCAGAACATCACATGTTTTTAATTATGGTCCTGAACCTCCTTATGTACATTTTTCAAGCCAACAGTCACTCTGAAAAAATCAATTTTTCTTTGTATAAACATGGCTTGCCTAAAAAAGTGGGAGTTTTTATAAGCACTTTTAAGACTCTATTTTCCAAAAATCTTAATGTACCTATTTGAAAACATAATTGTAATATATAAGGGAACTATATGTAACTTTGTTCTATATTTTCCAAGTCTACTGTAAATATGCCATCATACTTGGATACTTTAAAAAAGAAAAAAAAGGACATTGGTTAAGTTTACGACAAAACATGACTAGTTCTGTAAATTACTATACATTTATACAATGGGACACTATGAAATCATTAAACTAATGCTTGTGAAGAAGAATTTTTTTTTTAAAAAAAGACTCTGTTCTCCTTACATAGGGCATAGGCTCTGATTATTAGCTTTCTCAAGTTTGAGGGAGACTGGAAGTGCACACAGAAAGACAGCAAGCACTTCAGGGCAGGACTGCACGTGTGAAGGAATTGAGAGGCAACGTGAGTTGTCGTAGGTCAAAAGAGAGATGGTAACTGTGGGCATGGGTAGGCAGGGAAGACTTTCTGGGTAATGGGTATTAAACTGGAGTCCTGGAGAAAAGCAGCGTTTGGTGGAAGAGAGGCACAAAGAAGGCATTCTAGATGGTTAGTAGGGTATCAGTTTGGAGAGGAACAGGCAGGTCATCATTGATATTCCTTTACAATTCCTTTAGTAATGAAGTACTGTGAACACTGTAAACCTTGTCCACACTAAAATTTGACATACAGTGAGTTAGACAAAGGAAGAAATGAAAGAAAACTCTATGAGCTAATAGCTGGGCATTTATACAACTGCCCCTCCAAGAACTACCACGAATCTAGAGATGGGTAGGGATTGTGTAGAGAAGTTTTCTTTGTTGCCCATCCACAAGGTTTCCTCCAATACCCTTTAGTATGAAGCCTTTGTAATCCTAATATATATTTAAAGACTTTGTTGTTGTGAGGATATAATAATATAACAGTGAAAGCTCCCAGCACTGAACCTATCACATGGGAGAAGCTGGTAAAAGCTTGATCAGACTTGGAAATGCAGGCTTCGCTGCAAAGTTGGAGAGAAGAACCTGGCATCCTGCTCTCTGCAGTTTCGGCTGTGGACTTGGTAAAGAGCCACCACTCTTGAATTGTCAGGCTGGGCTTTCAGGGATCATGAATTACACTAGAGTTGGGTTCTGATGAGACTCACAGATGTCAAGATGGAAACTCTGGAATAACAGGTTGCAAAGGGTCTCACAGTTGGAAAAGGGTCTCTGCAGGCCATATTGCTTTGCTATACATTCCAGACACACATTGACTCAAATTCCCTCTTCTCCTCTGTCATCCATTTCTTTGATGTTCCGTGCATGAAATTTAGGATAAACCAAAACTCTGGGGTGACTCCAAGGAGGGCAGGTATCCTGGAGTCATTCTCTTGTGAACATAATCTCCTAATTCTCTCTTCCCTCCATCCTCCCCCACACACTGCTGCTTCATGTCCTTCCCCCCACTGTGTCACTGCTTTCCATTTTCAGGTTTCCCCTGCTACCTGAAAGAAGAGTGTTCCTATGAAGACCTGTATAAACTGAAATGGATATGGGGCAAAGAAACAATTACTTTTTAAAAATAAAAGCAAAAATTCTCTTTGGGCTTCTTTTTGTTGTTGAAAACAAATCAAATTGGAGCTCCATAACCCCCTTTCCACATCCTCAGATTCAACCAACTATAGAATGAAGTTTGAATTTCGATCTGCAATTAACTGAAATTAACAATATGCAACTAGTCTATAAGGGGCCAACAGAACTACCCCATTTTATAAGAGGGACTTGAGGGCTTTTGGTAGCCTGGATCCTGGAATCAAGATGACTGTAATAACGTAGGTCTTTCCTCAAAGTAAAGAAGTGTAAAGTCAACGTTTGAAAAGTAAGGGATACCTGTATCCTGAAATAAAATTTCAGTTCAGTTCAGATGCTCAGCCATGTCTGATTTTTGTAACCCCATGGACTGAAGCACAGCAGGCTTCCCCGTTTATCACCAGCTCCTGGACTTTGCTCACACTCATGTCCATTGAGTCAGTGATGCCATCCAATCATCTCTTCCTCTGCCACCCTTTCTCCTTCTGCCTGAAATCTTTCCCAGCATCAGGGTCTTTTCTAATGAGTTAGCTCTTCACATCAGGGAGCCAAAATATTGGAGCTTCAGCATCAGTTCAGTTCAGTTCAGTCACTCAGTTGTGTTCGACTCTTTGCAACCCCATGAACCACAGCATGCCAGGCCTCCCTGTCCATCACCAAATCCCGGAGTCCACCCAAACCCAGGTCCACTGAGTCGGTGATGCCATCCAACCATCTCATCCTCTGTCGTCCCCTTCTCCTCCTACCCTCAATCTTTCCCAGCATCAGGGTCTTTTCAAATGAGTCAGCTCTCTGCATCAGGTGGTCAAAGTATTGGAGTTTCAGCTTCAACATCAGTCCTTCCAGTGAACACCCAGGACTGATCTCCTTTAGGATGGACTGGTTGGATCTCCTTGCAGTCCAAGGACTCTCAACAGTCTTCTCCAACACCACAGTTCAAAAGCGTCAATTCTTTGTCGCTCAGCTTTCTTTACAGTCCAACCCTCACATCCATACATGACCACTGGAAAAACCAGAGCCTTGACTAGATGGACCTTTGTTGGCAAAGTAATGTCTCTGCTTTATAATATGCTGTCTAGGTTGTCCTTCCAAAGAATATTCAGGATTGATTTCCTTTAGGATTGACTGGTTTGATTTCCTTGCTGTCCAAGGGATTCTCAAGAGTCTTCTCCAACACCACAGCTCAAAAGCATCAATTCTTCAGTGCTCAACTTTCTTTATGGTCCAACTCGCACATGACTATTGGAAAAACTATAGCTTTGACTATATAGATCTTTGTCAGCAAGGTTATGTCTCTGCTTTTTAATATGCTGTCTAGGTTTGTCATAGTTTTTCTTCCAAGGAGTAAGTGTTGTTTAATTTCATGGCTGCAGTCACCATTTGCAGTGATTTTGGAGCCCAAGAATATAAAGTCTGTCACTGTTTCCATTGTTTTCTCTCCTATTTGCTGTGAAGTGATGGGACCGGATGCAATGATCTTCATTTTTTGAATATTGAGTTTTAAGCCAACTTTGTCACTCTCCTTTTTTACTTTCATCAGGAGGTTCTTTAGTTCTTCTTCGCTTTCTGCCATAAGGGTGGTGTCATCTGCATATCTGAGGTTATTGATAATTCTCCCAGCAATCTTGATTCCAGCTTGTGCTTCATCCAGCCCTGCATTTCGCATGATGTACTCTGCATGTAAGTTAAATAAGCAGGGTGACGATATACAGCCTTAATGCGCTCCTTTCCCAATTTGGAATCAGTCCATTGTTGTATGTCTGGTTCTAAATGTTGCTTCTTGAACTGCATATAGGTTTCTCGGGAGGCAGGTCAGGTGGTCTGGTATTCCCATCTCTTGAAGAATTTTCCACAGTTTGTTGTGATCCACATGGTCAAAGGCTTTAGTGTAGTCAATGAAACAGAAGTAGATGTTTTTCTGGAATTCTCTTGCCTTTTCTATGATCCAAGAGATGTTGGCAATTTGATCTCTGGTTCCTCTGTCTTTACTAAAACCAGCTTGAACAACTGGAAATTCTCAGTTCATGTACTGTTGAAGCCTAGCTTGGAGAATTTTGAGCATCACTCTGCTGGGTGTGAGATGAATGCAATTGTGTGGTAGTTTGAACATTCTTTGGCATTGCCTTTCTTTGGAATTGGAATGAAAACTGACCTTTTCCAGTCCTGTGGCCACTGCTGTCTTCCAAATTTGCTGGCATACTGAGTGCAACACTTTCATAGCATCATGCCAACAAAGGTCATCTTTTATGACTTGAAATAGCTCAGATGGAATTCCATCAACTCTATTAGCTTTGTTTGTAGTGATGTTTTCTAACGCCCACTTGACTTTGAACTCCAGGATGTCTGGCTCTAAGTGAGTGATCACACCATTGTGGTTGTCTGGGTCATTAATATGTTTTTTGTATAGTTCTTCTGTGTATTCTTGCCCCCTCTTTTTAATACCTTCTGCTTCTGTTATGCCCATACCATTTCTGTCCTTTATTGTGCCCATCTTTGCATAAAATACTCCCTTGGTATCACTAATTTTCTTGAAGAGATCTCTAGTTTTTCCCATTCTGTTGTTTTCCTCTATTTCTTTGCATTGATCATTGAGAAAGGTTTTCTTATCTCTCCTTGCTATTCTTTGGAACTCTGCATTCAGATGGGTATATCTTTTATTTTCTCTTTTACCTTTCACTTCTCTTCTTTTCTCAACTATTTATAAGGCCTCCTCAGACAACCATTTTGCCTTTTTTGCATTTCTTCTTCTTGGGGATAGTTTTGATCACTGCCTCCTGTACAATGTTAGCAACCTCTGTCCATAGTTCTTCAGGCACTCTGCCTATCAGGTCTTTTATTTTTATTTTTTTAAATTTTATTTATTTATCTTTCATTTTACAATATTGTATTGGTTTTGCCATACACTGACATGAATTTGCCACGGGTATACCTATGTTCCCCATCCTGAACCCCCCTCCCATCTCCCTCCCCATCCCATCCCTCTGGGTCATCCCAGTGCACCAGCCCCGAGCACCCTGTATTAGGCATTGAACCTGGACTAGTGATTCATTTCACATATGATAATTTACATGTTTCAGTGCCATTCTCCCAAATCATTCCACCCTTGCCCTCTCCCACAGAGTCCAAAAGACTGTTTTATACATCTGTGTCTCTTTTGCTGTTTCACACACAAGGTTATAATTACCATCTTTCTAAATTCCATATATATGTGTTAGTATACTGTATTGGTTGTCTATCAGGTCTAATCCCTTGAATCTCTTTATCACATTCACTGTATAATCACAAGGGTTTTGATTTAGGTCATACTTGAATGGTCTGGTTGCTTTCCCTACTTTCTTCAATTTATGTCTGAATTTTACAATAAGAAGTTCATGATCTGAGCCACAGTCAGCTCCCAGTTCTGATTTTGCTGACTGTGTAGAGCTTCTCCATCTTCAGCTGTAAATAATATAATCAGTCTGATTTTGGTATTGCCCATCTGGTGATTTCCATGTGTACAGTCATCTCTTGTGTTATTGGAAGAAGGCGTTTGCTATGACCAGTGTCTTCTCTTGGCAAAATTCTGTTAGCCTTTGACTTGCTTCATTTTGTACTCCAAGGCCGAACTTGCCTGTTACTCCAGGTATCTCTTAACTTCCTGCTTTTGCATTCCAGTCCCCTGTGATGAAAAGGACATCTTTGTGTGGTGCTAGTTCTAGAAGGTCTTGCAGGCCTTCATAGAACCATTCCACCTCAGCTTCTTCGGCACAGGTGGTTGGGGCATAGACTTGTGTTACTGTGATAGTGAATGGTTTGCCTTGGAAATGAACAGAGGTCATTCTGTTGTTTTTCTAGACTGCACCCAAGTATTTTGGACTCTTATTGACTATGAGGGCTGTTCCATTTCTTCTAAGGGATTCTTGCCCACAGTTGTAGATATAGTGGTCATCAGAATCAAATTTCCCATTCGGATCCATTTTACTTCACTGATTACTAAAATGTCAATGTTCACTCTTGCCATCTCCTGTTTGACCACTTTCAATTTACCTTGATTCATGGACCTAACATTCCAGGTTCTTATGCAATATTGTTCTTTATAGGATCGGACTTTATTTCCATCACAGTCACATCCACACTGGGCATTGTTTTTGCTTTGACTCAGCCTCTTCATTCTTTCTGATGCTACTCTCCACTCTTCTCCAGTAGAATATTGAGTACCTATTGACCTGGGGAGTTCATCTTTCAGTGTCCTATCTTTTGCCTTTCATACTGTTCATGGGGTTCTCAAGGCAAGAATACTGAAGTGGTTTGCCATTCCTTTCTCCATTGGACCACATTTTTACACCTACCTAATTTTACCTTTGGGCTTCTGTGGCGGCTCAGAGGGTAAGCAATCTGCCTACAATTTAGGACACCTGGGTTCAGTCTCTGGGTTGGGAGGATCCCCTGGAGAAGGAAATGGGTATCCACTCTAGTATTCTTACCTGGAGAAGCCCATGGACAGAGGAGCCTGGCAGGCACCTTTGCTATACTTTGCCTTTCACTTCACCTGCCACCTGGTTCTTAAAAACAAAGAATAAACAGTTTCACCACTACTCTCACCATCACCATCAAAACAACCAAAGAACATACCACCCATTCAACCAAGCCAGAGGTTAACGCTTTGAGTTAAAACTTTCCTTAAACATAACTTTCTCCCCCGTGTCTTTGGCTAGTTGGAAAGGTGGGCGTGAGGGAACGGTGACCCCGTGCTTGGGGCTTAGGGCTGAGTCAGATGTCCTTTGTCCCTTCCCTCTGCTTCCCCCTTGTGCCTTCCTCCTGACCCTCCCTTCTCCCTACCTTTTCTCATTTCTCCTATTTACTTCCCCACACAATTTCTAGCCCTCAAAGCTTCCATCCCTGCTTGGGGCCTGAGTCTAACCTCCTACTACGACCACCTGTGACTAACTGTCCCCAGTTCTGATGGTGTCTGATCAGAGCAGCCTCCCTGGCACCACATGCACTTAGCAAAGGCATCTTCTAGTCCAAGGATCGCTGACTGCTCAGCCAGCACACAGTTGCCAGGAGCCACCCTCTCCTTCTCCAGCTTCCCCTGGGTCTTGGCAAGCAAATGGTTCAATGGTTAGTGACCACCCAGCAGGCTACTTAGGGCTCGTACAGTTTTGAAAGGTACAGACCTTTCTTCCTATCTTGACACCCTTTTTTATTTTTAAAAATCTTTTAAAGTAATTCTTCTTGGAGTATGGTTGATTTACAATGTTGTGTTAGTTTTAGGTATACAGTAAAGTGAATCAGTTATGTATATATATATCTCCACTCTTTTATAGTTTCTTTTCCCATATAGGTCAATAGAGTATTGAGTAGAGTTCTCTGGGCTACACAGCAGGTTCTTACTAGTTATTTATTTTTATATATGCATATGTACTAAGTCACTTCATTTATGTCTGACTCTTTGCAACCCCATGGACTGTAGCCCGCCAGGCTCCTCTGTCCACGGGATTCTCCAGGCAAGAACACTAACACGGGTTGCCATGCCTGTTTCCAGGGTATCTTTCCAGCCAAGAGATCGAACCCATGTCTCTTACGTCTCCTGGATTGGCAGGCAAGTTCTTTCCCACTAGCGCCACCTGGGAAGCCCCATTTTTATATGTAGTAGTATGGATATGTAAATCTCAAACTCCCAATTTATCCCTCCCCGCTTCCCCTTTAGTAACCATGAGAAAAATATGGAGTGCTTCATAAATTTGCATATCATCCTTGAGCAGGGGCCATACTAATCTTCTCTGTATGGTTCCAACTTTAGTATATGTGCTCCTGAAGCGAGCACTATCCTCTCTTTTTTAATCCACAATTGCTGTTATCTTTCTTTTACTTCTCCAGAATTAACTTCAAAATCTAAATGTTTTGCTTGTCTATCCTGTTATTTAGCCCTTTTGGCTTATTATTTAGATAAAAACACTCATCCTGAAACACAGGAATAAGAAAAGTGTGCTTACCTGGTGTATCAACTAAAACTCACCCATTTAATTCAGTCATTTGGCACAAAGGAGGCTCCTGTTTCCTCCAGTTTTTCAGTCTCTCTAGGATGCTAATTGTTTTTCTTTTGATAGTCTTATAATCTTGGCCTGAAGTCTAAAATCTGGCCTGCTGGGCTATGTGTCAGATTTGTAAATTAGAGGACATCTGTTTTGAATTTTAACCATCTTTAATTTTCTTTCAAGCTCTCTCTTCCCTTATTCATTTCCCCTTCAGTTGTAAGGGTCAGACTTTGCTAGATGCTTTAGACAAAAGTGTGGATCTCTCTGCTTTGTGGGGCACAGATTAAAATTACTGAAGCTAAATGGTCACAATGAAGGCTATTCAGAGAAGAGATGTTGGGAGAGAAGCCTTAGCAACCATCCCAGAGAGGATGAGCAGCTAATACAAAAAGGGCGCAGTCCACACCAGTCTTTTGAGGTTCCCACTGAATACTTATAATCGATTAGGAGACTGATGGAGAGGGTTGAAATGGATGAAGTATTCTGAATTGAGGGAGAGGCTGAGCTGGTGATGGTGGTGGCAATATTTGAAGAGCATGGTGACCTTTTATCTCTTAACATTTTTTTCTCTTTTTTTCCATAGAAAAATAATAAAGGGAGGAGAAATGAATTTTTCTAATGCAGACCCATATTTGGACAGGGAGACCCCCTTTTTTTCTCCTATCTGCATATCTCTTAAATTCTTCTTTTCATGAGGAAGTTATCTATTGCTAATTGGATTGGGCCTACTTTATTAAGAACCATTTTTCCTGTTGGAATGCCTTAATGTAACACCCTGTATAACAAGTTTTTCCTTTATACAAACCCTTTTCACACATATAATCTCACAGAGAGTCAATTGGCCCCTTGTAACTTTGCATGTGTAGAGGCAAGAAAGAATGGACAGACTGTTGGCCAGAATACACGTCTGAGCTTTTACATCTGATGCACACGCCAGTCACCATTGGAAGAAACGAGCAGGCTAGCTGTGCAGAGAATATAAAGTGGCTCCCCCAAACCCCAGCTGTAGAAGCTCTAAACTGAATTCTGAAACTGCACCATGAAAATTAGCTAACAGTGACTCTGCTTGCACACAGATGACAAAGCATCCCTTCGTGACGCTGGCTTTGGGTTTCTTGGATGTTGCCATGTGTAGGCTGTTGCTAGGTGTAAATGCTGTTTTTAAAATGGAATATATAGATAGCAGTGGTTTTCAACTGGGGATGATTTCTGTCTCTAAGGGAACATTTAGCAATGTCTGGAGACATTCTTGGTTAGTACAACTGAGGGGGAGGGTTGCCACTAGCATCTGGTGCATAGAGGCCGGGGAAGTGGGAAGTATTTCTAGAGTACACGGGATAGCTCCACAACCAAGACTTAACCAAATGTCAATAACACCAAAATTAGACATCCTGGTATTATAGGCATCTATGCCAGATGTTGAACCAGGCAACAATAGATTTTAATATGCTAAATCAAAAGTATGGCATTGAGAGAAAAGGGCACTTGCTACCTGTCTTCCTTGAATGAACAGCTACTGTTGAGATGACCATCTTGGCCAGAAAATATTCTCTGTGTGGAATGGGCAAAGAGGTGCTTCGTATGGGCTCCCCTCCTGCACCATCTTTTCTTGGTTATCAGCATGCTTTTCCATGTGCATGTGGTCACTCAAGCTAGACATCTCTGGGTTCTCATTCACTCTTCTCCTCTTCTCCTCAGCCCACCTCTCACCAGTAATTGATTCTTTCTAGTTCCAAGCTGTCTCACCATGGAGGGAGCTGACTGCTAAGGCTCCAGCAATAGCATCCTGGTCACCCTCTCTTTTGCCAGCCAAATCTATTCAGGGCTCCACCATGTCAGCCACTTCCTCACCCATCTAGTCCTTTAGTGAAGAAATATTGAATGCCCTCTATCTACTAATTACTGTTAGAAGCAGAGTTCATTCTCTGGGTAAAAATCTTCCCAGGTCACCATGTTGCTTACAGAACAAACTCCTTGCTTCTCTGTGAGTGTGCCTCTGACTGAACTTTTTCTGTGCTTCACTGGTATATTCACTCCAGTCACATTGAACCAATCGCTTTTCCTCAGTCTGGGTCACACACTCTTAAACCCTTTTATCTTTGCACATGAGGAGTGTCCTTTGTATCTGGAGTGCCCTTTCAACCCTTATTTGGGAACTTTCATTCATCCTGTGCAACATGATCTGGTACCTATGCAGATGCCTGGCTCATGGGAGCTACTCAACAAATATGGAATGAATTTAAATTTCATCTTCTTTGTGAAACATTCTTCATTTCCCTGGCTGTATGTCTCTCTTGCGCCACAGCCTGCTATACCCGCTTCCACGAACGCCTCACATGCACTGATGGTGCACCCTTTGAGGAATGGTGTTTCATGTCTTATGTCTTGTCCTGTGTCTCTTGGGACCTTCAGGCTCTGTGCCATGCTGGACATAAAGTGGATCCTTGTGACTAAATCTTCATTATTTTGTGAGGTTGGCTTCTGTGTTTCTGGAATGCTATTTCAGACTGAAAATGATATGCATCATTTGTTAACCCCCCAAACTCACAAAATCTGATGCTAGTCTTAAATGTGTCCTGCCCCTTCTCCAGAACTGAAAACCTTCCAATGCATAGGATCTGAAATTTTAGTCCATCTTTTATCATTTAGTTACTATGTAACTTTGGGAAGAGATTTAACCAGTCTCTGAGCCTTTGTTTCTTCCTCTATAAAATAGGAATAATGATAATTGCCCTTCTCAACTTGCAGAGTGATCATGAGGATCAAATGAGATGAGGAATTCAAAAGTATTGTGTAACTTCTATGGTCATAAAACTTTTCCAAGTGTCTCTCTATTCAAAATGTGACGAATATAATAAAACACCTCCCTCAATCTTGCATGGTCTAGACTTCTTGAAAGGACCAGATTTATCATATCCATTCTCTCCCTTCAACTCCAGGCATCCTATTTTATGCCCATCCATACCACTGGCAGATCACTCACTACAATCATCAGTAATTTTTAAATTGCCAATACCTGTGGACACTTATCTGTTCTTTCTTCATTTGACCTGACTCCAGTCTGCCTCTGCCTGAGATGTTCTCTGCACTGGGGCCAGAACAAGCTTCCTGAAATATGGATTCTGATCATATCTTAATACGTGAAAATCCTACCAGGACTCCTCACAGCCTCCAGGATAAAATTTAAACTCCTTAAGAAGGTCTGTCATGTCCTGCACCATCTGGTCCTTGCATATTACTTCATCGGTATTACCTAGTATTGATGCTAGCCAGACAGAATGACTTCTGTTTCCAGAAAGTGCTGTGCTCTTCCACATACTGCCCCAAAGCCAGCCTGGCGTAATCTGGTCATCTTTCAAGACTTGGTTCCAAATGTCACCTCTTCTGGGAAGCATTTCCTGATTTCAGCTTCCTCTCCATTCCATGCAGAAGTAGATACCCCAATCTGTGTTCCCCAAACTCCCTGACACAATCATAATTGGCATAATCTTCCCACTATTCTATAATTATCCACTTATTATCTACCTACTCTCTGGACAATGAGCTCTTTGGATAAAGGAATATGTTTTCTCTCTATATATGTCTAGCCATTGGCAGAATTCCTGGCATAGAGTAAGTAATGATTTAAATGTTTGTTAAATAAATAAACAAATTCTATTGGAAAAGACTTTGATGCTGGGAGGGATTGGGGGCAGGAGGAGAAGGGGACGACAGAGGATGAGATGGCTGGATGGCATCACTGACTCGATGAATGTGAATCTGAGTGAACTCCAGGAGTTGGTGATGGACAGGGAGGCCTGGCGTGCTGCAATTCATGGGGTCGCAAAGAGTCGAACACGACTGAGCAACTGAACTGAACTGACTGAACTGATAAACATTATTATTTGTACTACATTCTTATTTCTTTACTGTATTTTCTGCACTTGAAAAAATTGTTTTGGTTAATTCTGGTTTTTACAGATTTAGAAAAATTCTGGCAAATGTCATAATTTATTCAGAAATTACTCTATGTTGAGATAGTGAGTTTGGCTTTCTTTGGAAACTTTGATGCCTACAAAAAAAAGCATAGCCTTTGGTGCTATGCCTTCATGGGTTCGCAGCAGATCCTGAGGTCCCCAGGAATTCCTGCTCACCTGTCATTTCTGGCCTTGGTGGTTTCCAGTTGTCGGGTAAGGAGCTTGGAAATGGCAGTGAAGCTGTTGCTCATGCGGAAGATGTCTCTGCTCTGTGGGCCCAGGATGGAGGAGAAGGTGTCTGTGATGCTCTTAATCTCCAGCAGGAGAATATGATGAAACGAGTGCTCCATGCTGCCCAGCTGACTCACCAGGAATGGCAGGCAGCTCCTGGCTCTCTCCTGCAAGAACAATGGAGAATGCATACAATCGCTGGTGGGGATGAAAACGGGTGCAGCCACTAAGGAAAACAATATTGCTGTTCCTCCAAAAACAGAACTACCTTATGATCCATTAATCCTATTTCTGGGAATCTATTCAAAGGAAACAAAATCATATCTCAAAGAGATACCAGCACAGCCATGTTTGCAGCAGCATCACTTGCCACAGCCAAGGCACAGAAGCAACCTAAGTGTCCACTGACAGATGAATGGGTAAAGACAATGCGGCACACATGCATGGAATGAAAAACTATCCAGCCACAAAAAAGGAAGGAAATCCCACCATCTGTGACAACATAGATGAATCTGGAGGGCATTATGCCAAGTGAAACAAGTCAGACAGAGAAAACACAATTACTTACTGATATCTCTTATATATAGAATCTTTAAAAAAAAAAAAAAGTCAAACTCATAGAAATAGAGACCAGAAAAGTGGTTGCCAATGGCTAGTGGGTGAGGGAAATGAGTAAAAGTTGGTAAGGGGTACAAACTTTCAGTTATAAGATGAATAGGGGTTTGAGAGGCTAATGCATAACATGGTGACCACAGCTGCTAACATGGTATCATGGAACTGAAATTTGCTAAAATATATGGGATAATGGATGTGTTAGTTAAATTGATGGGAGGAATCCTTTGATATACATATATGTATATCAAATCATCCTGCTGTATACTTTAAATACTTATAATTTTACTTGTTATACCTTAATAAAGCTGGCAGGGGGTAGGAGGGAGTGGAGAATGATGAAGAACTAAGGCCTGTATTTTAAAAGAAAGTCAGAGTCTCGCGTCTGCAGATGACAGCTCTATGGGGAGTATACTCACAGAGCTAGCTGAAGTTAACAATGTTTCATTCATGATGCCTCTGAATTGGCTTCTTTGAGGTTTTAATTTTTTTCCTGATTCCCAGGACAATTTTTAAAAATTTTCCTGTTACTCCCTTCTTAAGAATATGTAGTCTCATGAGCCTATCTTGCCATGTCCAAATCTGTCAACCACTGCTAATGATCCGACCTCACATATCCACCCTTCCAGACTATAGTTCTTCCTGGGGCCAAGGTTCCATGCCAGTGACTCACTAACCCCACAGGGACACAGGAGGCCTGATCAGCGGCACCCTCCAGCCATCCACCTGTCGGATGACGGCAGGCACCATCCTGGTTTACCTCTTCTCCACAGGATATCTTCACTCATCTATTCACTTTAAGCATCTGGCAGCATGTTACAGACTTATGTGCCTGGTTGAAAGAATAGATTCTATTAGTTAACTTTAATCAAGTTAACTCTCACAATTGACTTAAATAGATTCCTTCAAAGAAACTGATGATGAACGACAATATGAATAACTTAGGTATGAATGAATAAGAAAATGGCTTAGCTGACAGGCCTCCTATACCTAGGAGAACTCATCAGGCACATTATGGGCTGACAAGTTTTAATCCAACATGACTGGAAGAGAGCCATAAAAATTCAAAATTATCTAGAAGGTTATTTGAAATGTAGATTCGTGCCCAACATAAATAATATACCATTGATAATTTAAAATATGCTTATTTCATCTTTAACTGCTCTTTTAAAATCTTTTTTTACTTTAAAAAAATAATTTATTCTTTAATTGAAGGGTAATTGCTTTATAGAATTTTGCTGTTTTCTGTCAAACAGCAACATGAATCAGCCATAGGTATAAATATGTCCCCTCCCTCTTGAACCTCCTTCCCATCTCCCTCCCCATCTCTCTCCCCATCCCATCTCTTATGTATTTCAAAATATTTTTATAATGATAGTATAATAGAATATATGTATAATTATAAACAAATATATGTCAGAGACTGATGCTCAAAATCCTTTTAAGTGGTAGGTGTACAGGTCTAAATTAACTCTTCCAGCTAGGAATTTCCCTGTCTCCTTTGTTACAGCATTTTGAGCCTTCATTTCTTTCAAGACATGACTCCTGTCTCCTTCACGAAGCCATACGCAGTGACCTCTTCTGTCTCAATTTTCAATCATTGTATTACAAATTCTTTTTTAAAAATCTTGATGGGCTTCCCTGATAGCTCAGTTGGTAAAGAATCCGCCTGCAATGCGGGAGACCTGGGTTCAATCCCTGGGTTGGGAGATCCTCTGGAGAAGGGAAAGGCTACCCACTCCAGTAATCTGGCCTAGAGAATGCCATGGACTGTATAGTACACGAGGTTGCAAAGAGTCGGACACGACTGAGTGACTTTCACTTTCACTTTAATACTTGGTTTCATTTGATATTTTTGTTTACTCATGATTTTTTTTGCATCACCAGATCAGTAGTGTAAGTCTATAATATGCCTGTGCTAGACTTGAGTCTGTCCAAGCCTTGTGCTCTGTTAACAGGCACAGGTTTAATTCTTACCATTACCCTAGGACATGACTGAAGCGACTTTGCATGCATGCATGCATTGGAGAAGGAAATGGCAGCCCACTCCAGTATTCTTGCCTGGAGAATCTCAGGGACAGGGGAGCCTGGTGGGCTGCCGTCTATGGGCTCACACAGAGTCGGACATGACTGAAGTGACTTAGCAGCAGCAGCAGCAGCATTACCCTAGGTCACTCGAGTGGTAAAGAACCCGCCTGCCAATGCAGGAGACCTAAGAGACGCGGGTTCAATTCCTGGGTCAGGAAGATTGCCTGGAGGAGGGCATGGCAACCCACTCCAGAATTCTTGCCTGGAGAATCCCGTGGACAGAGGAGCCTGGCCGGCTACAGTCCCTGGGGTCACAAAGAGCCAGACACGATTGAAGCGACTGAGCATGCACAGACACTAGGTGGCAAAGGTGAATGAAAAGCAGTCTCTGCCATTAAGGGGCCTGCAATCCGCCCTTCCATGTATAATTTCCTAATGGTTAAATGTACCACTCAATTCTAAAGGTGCCACTTCTCATACATCAATCAGCCTGGCACAGAACTGAGCCTGTAGCATCTACACTCTGTGTATGTCTCAGTTCACTGATTTAAGTAAACCTTGTATTCCGAGACATGTATGTGTGTGTGTGTGTTAGTCACTCAGTCGTGTTTGACTCTTTGCGACCCCATGGACTGTAGCCAACCGGGCTCCTCTGTCCGTGGAATTCTCCAGTCAAGAACACTGGAGTGGATAGACATTCCCTTCTCCAGGGGATCTTCCTGATCCAGGGATTGAACCCCGGTCTCCTGCATTGCAGGCAGATTCTTTACGTCTGAGCCACCGGGGAAGCTCTCAATGCCAAGATATGACTTTACAAATAAAGTAACTGTTTGCAAAAGCATTCTGTGCTTTACAAGAAATACTTAGTACAGAACAGATTTCAGTAGTGAATATCCCTAATTTTTAGTACTTAACTTGGTTTTCAAAGATTCCATGTATAATTGCACTGGAATACATCTCTTGGGGAAGGAGGTACTTGCCAATCAACTCCTTAATAACTATTTGTTAAGAACCTCTGTTAGTTGATCAGTCATGTCTTTGCAATCCCACAGACTGTGGCTCACCAGGCTGCTCTGTCTATGGATTTCACACGCAAGAATACTGGAGTGGGTTGCCATTCCCTTCTCCAGAGGATCTTCCCAACCCAGGGATTGAACCCAGTTCTCCTGCACTGAAGGCAGATTCTTTTTTTTTTTTTTTTTAATATTTATTTATTTTGCTGCTCTGGGTCTTAGTTGCAGCATGTGTGATCCAGTACCCTGATCAGGGATCAAACCCAGGCCCCCTGCATTGGGAGTGCACAGCCTTATTCACTGGACCACCAGGAAGTCCTGCCGGCAGATTCTTTACTATTTCAGCCACCAGGGAAGCCCTAGGGCACAGTGCTCTGTGGGACTAAGACACACTTCTGTGAGCTGGATAGCTAACTGAAGAGATATTCACTGAAGGATAACAATATTAGATGAATGAAAAATAAACACCATTGGGACAAGTTCCTGATAGCCTATTTTATGCTTTGGCTCATGAAATTGCTAGGGAACAGAAGGGAAACTTAAGTACTCTTTTTGAGTCTAATATTTTTTTCAATATAGATGCTTTCATTCATGCAAGGGTTCTGTATGTGAATTCACGGTGTGCGATTCATCACAGGGATGTTTTCCCTTCCTCATTTAAAGGCAAAAGCTGGATGTCGGGGTCCATACCATGTACCAGACACTGTTTTAGAAACTAGGAATACAGCACTGAAGAAAAAACGGTAAAAACTTTGCCATAATAATGAGGCAGATAATAAACAAAATATATGTGTAAAACACAGTGTGTGTTGGATGCAGAAATGTGCCTCAAAGGAAAAAAGAACAGAACAGGGAGACCGAGGGAGGGGAGTTAATGTCAAACAGTAGAGTCAGGTCAGATTTCACAGAGAATATGACGTGTGAATTCAACAGGTTTTAGGATCTAAACGCAACATTCTCAATAGCCACAGAAAACAATTACAGTAAAACATATCTTGATTGACCCCAGGGAGGTCAGGAGAGATAAGAACTGGGACACAGGAGATGGGACAGTTTACAACAGAGTGCAATTTCAAATTTCAGGTAACGTCCTCTGCTTCAGCTTCAGGTTCTTCTTCAGCAACTTTTTAAAAGTCAGTCTACAAACATTTCACTTGCTTATCTAAGAGGTGTCCTTATGGTTTCAGTAAGAGACCTTTTTTGAAAGCACATGTCTTCCTAAAGGTGAGGATGGCCGAAATCAACACAATGCTGGATGACTTTCTGGCAGCCAAACTGAGCTGAAGGGAAAATTAATCACAGCGCGGGAAGAAGAAAAGTTTTAACTGCTCTGGAACTCACACATGAAACCACGCCAACCTCCCGTCGTTTGTTCTGAAACCTTGGAGCACATCCACGTACCTCACAAGGGTAACAGATGTGACTTTGGATTAGAAAGTGTGAGGTTAGGGTAAGAAGTGGGCTAGGGGATTCTGATTTCTTTCTTGGCACCACGATATTTCGTCTCTGGGGGCCAGTGACTGCATTTTTCTGCTTTCAGTCATCCTGCCATGGGGACAGGGTCAACAGCACCTGTGTGCTTTAATGGCAGGCCTGACCTCATCCCTTCTGACATAAACTGATGATTTAATATTAAAACAATAATAGCTGACCCACAGAGAGCACTTAATCTAAGCACCAAACCTATTCTATATGCTTTTTAGGTATTTATTCACATAATCCTCCCAACAACACTGTGAAGTAAGTACTGCAATCGCTTCCATTGTATAAGAGGGAAACTGAGGCACAGATGGAGGACTAGTCAGTACAGGTCACACTGCCCCCTGGATCTCTAAAGCTGTGTTTTCACTGGCTATGCCTCCACCCCTCCCATCCCAAACCCCAAACTCCCCACTTCTTTTTCCTATGTCTTATACATATGATCCTTTTCACTTTATATTGATTTAGCAGTATAAATATCATAAATACCCTATAAATACAGAATGGAACAGCAAGTCTTAAACTTTTTGGTCTTGGGAACTTTTTACTGTTTAAAAAATTACAGAAGACACCAAAGATTTTTGTTTATCTGAGTTGTATCTATTGATATTTACCATCTATTTGGTTAAATAAAAGAAATTTCAAAAAATGTCTGGAGAGGTTTTTGACTGTTACAGTGAGGGGTGGGAGGGGATGAGTTGGTAGTGTCTACTGGGCAAAGGCTGGAGATGCTGCTGAACAACCCACAGTGCACAGGACAGCCCCCTCGAAACCAACAGTTATCTGGCTCAAAATACCAATAGTGCCAACCTGAGTTAAGTGAAACTGGCTTTTTGTTTTTTGGTTTATTCCCTACAAACATGTAGTGGTAAAGAAAACAATGAAGAGTACACTTGGTCTTGATTTGTGCTAAGGCACTGGCAGCTTTACCCAACATTGCTTTTGTCCTTTCAGTACAAATGTCAACCCAGTGAAAAGGTCAGTGATATGTGAGTATTAGTGTGAAAATAGCATTGACCTCTCAGATCCCCTGAAGGGGTTTCAGAGGTCCTTGGACTGGACTGAGAATTGATGAACTAGAATCAAGGGTCAGCAAACTTTCTGTAAAGAACCAGAGAGCAAATATTTTTGGCTTTATGGGCCATGTGGTATCGGTTATGGGAAAACAGCTATAGACAATAAGTAAATGAATAGGTGTGGCTGGATCTGGCTCACAGGCAGTGATTTGCTGACCCCTGAACTAGATTATATGCTTGCAAAATTGCTTCGGCCATACCATTCATTTCTGTGTTATTCATTTTGTCTGTAAAACACTGTTGCTGCTATCTCATAAGCACTCTTCTGTTACTCTTTGTTAGGCTGTGTGCATATGTGCTCAGACACTCAGTCGTGTCTGACTCTTAACCCTGTGGACTGCAGCCCGCCAGGCTCCTCTGTCCATGAGATTCTCCAGGCAAGAATACTGGAGTGGGTTGCCATTTCCTCCTCCAGGGGATCTTCTGGACCCAGGGTTCAACCTTGCATCTCCTGGATTGGCAGGCAGATTCTTTACACTGAGCCACATGGGAAGCCCTTTTGTTAGGAGTGAAAGTGAAGTCACTCAGTCATGTCCGACTCTTTGTGACCCCATGGACTGTAGCCTCTGTAGCCTACCAGGCTCCTCTGTCCATGGGATTTTCCAGGCAATAGTACTGGAGTGGATTGCCATTTCCTTCCCCAGGGGATCTTCCTGACCCAGGGATCGAACCCAGGTCTCCCGCATTGTAGACAGACGCTTTACCATTTGAGCCACCAGGGAACAGAATGTAAATCAGAATGTGGTCAAAAATGAAAACATGGGAGCCTGGTTATGATGATGATAGCTCCCCTCTATTACGCATCCACTATTTGCCAGGTACTTGGTATATTCTTCCCCACCTAACCCTCATGACAACGTTGCAAAATGGTAACAGGATGAAGATACTGGTAAGAGTGCCAATCATCTGATCTAGATTACACAAGATCTGCCTGAATTCTGCTTGAATATTCCCACTTTGGCTAGGCTGAAAAAGGCGGCTTAGTGCAGCCTTGTGAGCTACCACCTTTCTCCCTCTCCCATCCACAGCAGGCATCACCAACTGATTATAGCATTCTCTGCTGAAACTTTCCAAGACCCTTTCTCAACATCACCCTCCCTGTAAGAGAGTCTCAATCCTGGCTGTATGTTATTAGAATCACCTGGGAAGCTGTTAGAACAATTTAAATGCCCAATAATTCCTCTCCCCCACTCTATTTAATTTCATCGTAATGGGTGGCGTCCAGGCATAGGAAGTTTTAAAACCTCCCAGATAATTCTAATATAATACCAGGGTTGAGAATCACTAGTCGATATAGTCCCAAATCTGTGGAAATTTGAGAATTTGCTGATATAGGACATATGGATTTGGTCCTGAGATCCAGATTTTTCTATCCTTTATCAATTTACAAGCGAGTTAAAGAAAATAATATATTTTGCTGCCTGAATGAAAATATTTTAATTCCTGGGCATCTGTTATTGCTTTTTTTTATTGTGCCATATATTGTATTTCTTCATAATTCATCTCTTAGACATTTCCACATACCAAAGAGACACTTGCAAGGTGCATTAGGAATGTAAATCAAATGAGCATACTGTTAATGCTTTCTCAGTGAAGCTTTGCCAGGGAAAATCCACCTTTTGCTTGGGAACCCTCAGAAGCCTGAGTGGGGACAGCAGTGTTTAGCTGCTTGGGTGTGCATTCATTCCATGAGTCTCCTTCCTAAAGATGGTGCAGCTGCTAGTTTCAGAGCGGGAGTTGAAGGGTTAGGATCGACACTCCCCCTCCACCTCAATTCCCTGGCTTCAAGAAACTCTGGAGCAGGGGAGTCAACTCTTTCTGATTTTCCTTGTTTCCTGGGATTTTCCTTGTTTCAATGCCGAAGGTCTCTCATCCTGGGGAACTCCTCTATCAAGGGCAAATTGGGACATTTGGGTACCCCATTCTAGAGTGAGAAGGCGTGAAATTATTTCAGTTCGGAGAACTCTGCTAGACAGCCTTATGCTGCTGGTGAATGTGATGCTATATCACTGTCTGGGTGTGTGTATATATATGTGTGTGTGTGTGTGTGTGTGTGTTGTGTGAATGTGTGTGTTTGTGCACAGAGTCAACTATTACTATTCATAGTAGCTGTGTTCTACAAAGTCACGTCAGATACTGGATTAGCAACCACGGAAGCACTGTTTCTAAAGGCAATACAGGAGTAGCTTCTCAAAAGCCTCCAGCCACATATTTTCATCAACTGATCAATACCTAACCTTGTTTTATGTGTGTTTCTATTTAAAGATGTCTTAAGTGATACAGATCATTAATTCATTAAAATTGAGCCCAGCCAAGAGTGCTGTAATTCATGGACAAATGCAACCTACATAATTTTATCCATGAGGTGCCTCACAGCCATCTCATACTTGGGAACACCAGAGAGCACTTCAGCACCAAACTTGGGACATTTTAGACATGAAATCACCAACAAAGAGAACAAAGATGAGAAAAACGTGGCACTAAATACATCATCCTCCTTTGTAACTAGGGGGCGGGTATATGACTTTATCCTGGGCATTTGGGCTTGAGGTGAAATTTTCTGGGATGCAGATTGATGGAAAAGGTTTTCTTCCCAAATAAGAATAGACACATGGAGGGACACATGCCTTTTCTTTAACCAGATGTTGCTGGGTCTACAACATATGCTGCCCAGATCTGTGGCAGCCATCTTGCAAGCAAAAGGGGACGTGATTACAGGGTTATGTTACTATCCCAAGGAGATGGAGAGAAACAGCCTTATCATCAAGGGTTCCTGATGACCTTGTGGAACTTTTGGAGGAATCCTGGACCCATCAAGTCTTGTGGACTTCTTAAATGAGATAATAAATATTCTTATAATTGAAACTGGCTTTAGTTTGATTTGGATTATCAAACTCATCTTAGCTGACACAAATTCTTCAAGACTTTGGTAGGAGGAATAATGAAATAATACCTAAGAAGGACCTGGCATAGAGCAAATGATTTTTTTTTAATGGCAGCAATCAATCATTATTATAAGTAGTATTTTTAATGTGTGTAAGTAAAATTTTCAGTAAGTAAATGTAAGTAAAAATTTTAAGTAAAACTTTTAATTTTAATGTGATAATACTGGAAATATCAATGAATTTAAAAATAAGCCATTCCGTAGAGACCTAGTGTGCTAGGCATACTATTAGCACATAGTAAATGTTTAATATTAATAGCTTTTTGACATTATGGAATACATGCTATATGTGAAAGAACAAATATAAACACATTTAAGTAATGAAACAGAACATTGGCAATACCATTGAAGGTACCAATGTGCCCCTCTCTTGTGCTTCCTTCTTCCTCTCTGAATACTTCCTTTGCAGAGAAACCAATATCAGGTTTTAAAAGTCATTTTTAATCAGTGGCAGTCTACCTTGGAACATAAAAATTTTACTTACTGGGGGTACATGAATCCTGGTCCTATTTTACTAGAAGGCTTTTAAGCTCTCCTATTCTGTGGTCTGTTCAAAGTTTGGGATATTAACGTTCAAAGTAAAAATTTAAAGACATTTAAAATCTTAAATGTCCATAGCATCTATTGACAGATGAGTTTATAGTCCCTCTTTTTAGAAATTCCAGATGACGGAGTCCAGGTCATTACAGACCTGTTTCTGCTGGAGTCAGCGGGTCTATCTGTGCAATGTGTGAAGCTTCTCCACGCCAGCCCCTGCTCAGGGCCTCCCTGAATCACACCCACCTGAAGATTTATAGCTCTTTCTGTGACTTTCTAGCAGCAGCCCCAACTGTTCCACTGCCTCAAAATTTCCCCTTGAAATAAGGAGCAGTTAAGTGTTTGGCTTTCTAGAGGCGTCCTTTACTGCTTGGAAAGCAGAATTGGTAAGACACTAGTAGGACTAACAAAGAGCCAGGCTGTTTAAACTGTTGACACACATGAGAGATTTCTTGGGATACGTATTTCCAGAGGAAGTCCCACCCTGGGAGAACAGAAAAGGTGGCAGTCCATGGAAAGCCCTCCCAACAGAGCAGGCACAGGGCTGGTGTGGTGGTCATAGAGGGGATCAGAAGCTCTTTTCTGTGTTCGAATCCTGGCACTACCACCAGCCAGTCATGACTTGAGCAAGTCACTTAACTCTGCATGGCTCAGTTTATGAAACAGATTAACGTACCCACATCATAGAGAGGTTGTGAGGATTCAGTGAGTTAAAAACAAAGCATTCACAACAATGCCTGGCACATAAAAGTGCTAAATAATTGTTAGCTATTATTGTTTCAGTGTTGAAAATCTTTAATGTAAATGCAGATGTATCTAAATTATCACCAAAACTAAAACAAGCTGTCTCAAAAGCCATATATCCCCTTAATTTTTCCAGATAACTTATTTTGTGATTTAATAAAGGTTTGGAAGTTCTAAAAGTGTCCAAAACCTCAATACCAGCTCAGTAAGCAAATACAAGCCACTGTTTTGGTAACCTGGGAAAAAGTTTACCTAGAGATGAAATTTGTTCAACATTTTACCAAGATAGACTATTTCTCCTTTTAAAAATGTTACATGAGGGCTTTCCTGGTGGCTCAATGGTAAAGAATCCACCTGCCTTTCAGGAGACATGGATTGCATCCCAGATCTAGGAAGATCCCACATACTCAGGGCCACTAAGCCCCTGCACCACAACTACTGAGCCTGCGCTCTAGAGCTCCAGGAGGCACAACCTCTTAAGCTCAAGCACCCTAGAGCCCATGCTCTGCAACGAGAAGCCACCGCGATGAGAAGCCCAAGCACCCCAACTATATAGTAGCCCCCACTCGTAGCAACTGGAGGAAAGCCTGTACAGCTATGAAGACCCAGCACAGTCAAAACATAAATAAATAAGATTATTTCTTAAAATGCTGCCCAGACAAGGATACACTCTTCTAGCCTGAAAATACTAGCACAAAAATACATGTAAAATGTTTGCAAAGTAAGTAGGCATCAAGTACTGTCAGTTTATCATATTCAAAAGCTAAGATTCAACCATTTTAAATACAGAACATTAAGAAAGCAAGCTGCTTGAAATCCCTTTTTGTGGAACAAAGTAGAGAATAAATAAAAACACTGCTGATGTCTCTCTTAGGCAGATAATCCTCCAATTTTGAGCTGATTTTTAAAATAGCATTCTGAAACGTCACAGTCCTCAATTCTTTCTTTTATCCTCTGGTCATGCCTCAAGTTTCTGTATATAAACTTGGAGTTAATTGAACATATTTTTCTTCCCATTGATAAACAAAGCTCTATTATAATTTAAACAGATTTATATATTCTAAATAATCATTTAATCCAATGTAAAGGGAATAAGTTCCTATCCTTTCCTTATTATTTTTGATTCAGTTTCTATGATTTTAGGAACACAGTTTCCATGGGCACACATAGAGTAATAAATCATGCCTAGTAAAACAATACTGTCTAGGTAAAACAATTAAAAAAAAATAAGTCCCAGTAATAAAATTCAAGAAACAGCTGATGAAAACAGATGTATCCTTTGTTTTGAATGAACCTCAAATTTTCTAACATGGCAAAAATTAGAGATCAGCTGGACTCAGTTCAAGTCCATGCACTTGGCACAGAATGCTAAAGTAAACCATGCCCTTGTTAAAAGAAACATACAAACAAAAAACACAAGGTATAATTTTTGCACTTATAAAGCAATTGTGACTTTTATTTAATATTTAAATGTGGAACTTACTATGTCTTCCTCGAAGAGGTGTTTGAATGAAGTTGACTTAGGATTTAAAGTAGAAATCATAGAATGTAAATGTAGCTTATTTTTATGCCTTGCTATTTGAGACAATAATGCAACCAAATAAATTCTGTTTTTACTATGATTGATTTTTTTAACTCGCAGAAAACTGAACATGGCCTCCTGTCAGTAAGTGTTTCTAATTTAAGAGTATTTTCCCCTAAGCAGCATTTGGTGTGGCCACTTATGTCTGAAAACGCAAATCTCTCTTCGTTTGTGCTGAGAGTTTATTTTTCAGCATCTTTTCTTTGCATTGACCCCCAAATACTTATAGATTTTAAAGCTTGTAGAAATCTATCTAATTTGAGGTTCAAGCATAGTGTTGTTTTGTGGGTTGATAAAGGATTTAGAGGTCGGATTTACTCGTTAAAAACTGGGGGCTTGGGAACTTAGCCTTTTAAAGGTAAATCTTTTGTGTGGGCTCAAGCGACTCAGAATGAATTATACAGAGCCAGAATTTCTTCTCCCACCACACCATGGTCCCCTCATGTAAATTACCTCTCATTGATTATCCCCAACAATGGTTCCACTATTTCTTTTGCTTCAATTAAGCAAACTTTTTGAAAGAGCATTGGGGATTTTAGCATTGAAACATTTTTGCAGAACTCAAAGAAGCAGCCTATCGTAAACTACACAATATCTATTTAGCAAACGTGGTATAATCACAGAATGATAGAAAAAGTAACCACAGATCTTCTGGCCTAATCACGGAACCCATTTTGAAGAAAGTTGCTTATTATGGGCCCAAAAAGGAAGGAAAGAAATAGGGAGAAAGAAAAAGAAATTGTGTTTGAACTTTTTGCCAGGAAAAACAGAAAAAGTGCTTTGTGGTCATTAGAAAAGGAACACAATATGGTATGATTTAACTCAGCTGAACTATACATCAGCTACAATTGAACTTTCCATACTTTACTCATTACATTACATAATTTACTCATTATACAATTAAAATCAAGATGCCTATCTTTCTTTGCACCTACTTATTAAAACAAACAAACAAAAAAAGCCAGGATGTTTTATTCACGGTAGCTGACATATAACTCCCAAAATACAAGTTAGACAGAAGTACTTGGATAAGTATTACCTCATTATGTACAGAGGAGAATGAAATGGAAAATGCAAAATGCAGTTTGCAAATGTGACCTTGCCTGAGATTGGCAATTTCCTTAGCTAAAATAGATTAAGGTTTTCTGCTACATGTGTGCTCCCTATCCCACCAATGCTCCCCTTTTCTGTTCCTGCATTTTGCCTTGGGTTAATTATTTCTGGTCTCATAGCAACCATGTTTTCATTGTGAACCTCCTGAACTGCTTGCTGGAAGTAAGCAGGGCATAAATAAATAAGTAAATCAAAATATGCAAACAAACTGCAGCTAATAGGATGGGGTTTGAAGGTAAGGTTGGCCAGGGTGTGCTTGAAAGAGAAGGTCTGAAATGTACTAGCTTGGAGGAAAAAATTACTTTCCAAAGTGCTTTCTACTCACTTGTGAGCTCACCTTTATGTAAACAGTGGAAATAAAGCAGAACAGCCTTTTCAGGATTTTTAGATAAGGCTGTGTTGAGATCTTGAATGGACTCATAGTCCATTTTTATCTTAGTCTATTTGGGCTTCTCACAGTTTTGAAGACTGCTAAGTCTAAGATCATAGTGTTCGTAGATTTGGTTTTTGGTTCCATAGAGGAAGGGGACAAAGGAGCTCCCTGAAAACTCTTTAATAAGGGCCCTAATCCCATACATGAGGGCTCCACCCTTAAGACCTAATCACGTCCCCCAAACTCCACCTTTTAATACCATCACTTTAGGATTAGTCTTCAACACAGGAATTGTGGGGGATGGCTGTGCACATTTAGACTACAGCATGATTTAATTTTGCCATTTCTCAGCAGAATAATAGAAGTGTCATCTCATTGTATTCATTGTTTTCATTTTATCTACTGTGTGGAATACTAAAACCTATGCATTTAGCCTTCAAGGTAATTCTCACTTTCTAAAGTGGAGGATGGTAGAATATTTCCTTCAGGAAATCTCTGTAACTTCCCATTTCCTCCCGTTGCCCACCTTCTCTGCCAATTTAATCTGTACCTACCAGTCTTGAAGAGAAAGAGTTGATCACCAAATCATGTTTTGGGAATGCAGAGCTATCACAGAGAAGGTGGGCTCTGGGAAGTGTTTCGAAGGAGGAGGAAACTTTTGACTGAGACAGGGGTGGTTGTCACAGCTGAAGGAAGATTGTCTCCTAAGAAGAACATGGTAGAAGGAAGAACCAGAGAAAACATAGACAGCAAGAGGAGTTTAGTATAATCCAGGGATCTCTAAAATTAACCATACTAAGTAAATAAAGACTTCAGCAACAGGAGATAGGAAAGTGTTTGTTTTCCACTTTTCTGGGTGATTTGCCAGATATTTGAAACTCTATGGAACTGACATAGCACTCAAGTTGGGAAATCTACAGTTCTGAAAACATTCATTTTCCAGGCATCTTAAATTTATTAATCTTAAATAGCAACTATTTCTTTACCTACTCTAGATTTATTTATTACTTAACAAGGAATAAATTGATGCCAAGATGCCCTTCTCAGTTTCTTTTCTGTTATCTACATGTAAATAACAAGACTCATTCTGGTTAATGCTAAGAAGTCTAGCGTGAGCATTTCAGTGTGACAGTCCATTGCTGATCTGCTGACTGTCAGATACATCTTTTCTTAGAGGCTGTGAACTAGCACTAAGTTTCCCACTCCTATTCACTACTAAATAAAACCAGACTTACTGTTTTTAATAAATAAGGAAGAGAGCTGAAATGTAAATATCAGCTCAAATAGTACAGTTATGGCTACGCAATAAAATTCATCTACTTTCAAGTGTTCTCATAATTTTTGAGAGTAAAATTATTAAAAAAAAAAAAAAACCCTTAACATCATGATGACACTATCTCAGTGTCAAATCATGCTGGGAGTTTTGGGGATGCTTTCAGATCCTGGTTGAAATATGATGAATCAAGTAACAAGAAAAAAAAAAAGGAAATTTAAGCAAAGGAAAATCTTGTATATACACCCTCTATGTTATTATGTATAAAAGTGCTAATTAGGAACACTCTCCTCATCTTTCCCCCATCACCACCCCCTTTTCCACTGGAAAGGGGATGGGGTGAGGAATTCTAGGAATGTTACATAGGAAGTATCAACGGGCCAGTGAAGGATCCTTTCTAAGAGAAGAAAAACCAGAGCCCCTTATAACAACAAAAGGGTTGATTTTTATTAAATATTTAACTTTGCACTCTCTCCAGTGCCTTGCCCTCATCAGATGTGTGACAAATACTCAGAAACAGTATAACAAACAATGTTTGATGTTCCCTGGGTTTCTGTTTACTCTAACATTGCCAAAGATGATCATTTTTAAAGGTTACTGACTTATTACTTTGTAACAAAACGAGTCTTACAAAGAAACCTGTGGGGGTATGGCTGTGTGTGTTTATAAACCATACATGAATCATGCATGCAAGCACACATGTGGGTATGTCCAGACCTCGGGGGAATCCTCTAGTAGAAAAACCCTGTGGGAGCTGGATCCTTGAGACCAGCGCATCTTACACTTTCATGTGCACACAAATCACCTGGGGATCTTGTTAACTTGTAGATTCTGAATGTAGTTCCCAGTGATGCCCAATGCCAGAGACTACACTTTGGCCACCACATAGAAAGAAGACCAATAGAACCTGAAAACCAATAGCTACAACCCATGACTGGAACCCAATGTCTGTAGTGTTCCTCTCTTCCTTATGACCTGCCATGTCATCAGCAGCTACTAGCATAAGTCCTATACTAGTGTCAAGTTCCAATCTCGATCTAACAGCTGGTCAGCAAATATTTGTGGTTCACAGGCTAGGAACCCATTTCAAGGATGGGCAGTGCAGGGGGACAAAGAAGTATAAGGTACAGTACCCTCTTTTGCAGTGCTTAAAGCAGGTTAGGATTGGTGTGTGGATTCATATACCAAGTGAACGGAAGGCAAATGCAACCAGAAGGCAGGTGCAGACTCAATGTTATGGATGTGCACTCACATGCTTAGAGCAGGGGAGACGATGATGGCCGGGGAAGGTATGGAAATGAACTTTTCTGGGATCGGGTTCCCCAGAAACAGACCCTGAGATGATTTATGTGCAAAGCATCTATTTGGAAATTCAGGAGATGAGGATGGGAATTGAAGAATGAGACAGAGAAGGGAAATAGCTTGGAAAGGGTGCCTGGGAATTCTGGGATAGGGTTATCTCATTAGAGGGTTGACAGAGTTGAGGTGTATATACCCTCATCATTGGCTGAAGGCTGCTGAGGAGGCTGGAGGGGATATTCCTCATATATCTATCCAGCCATGCATGTTAGCAGGGTGGCCTGTGAAGCTGAGGAAACCCACAGGCTCAGAAACACGCAGGTGCTGGCAGTTGAAGGGGCTGGCTTATGCTGAAGTGATTTGTCTGAGGGCTATGGGCAGAGCAAGGTCTGTGCTACAGCCTTTGACGAGCAGCAGGATTTGAGCTGGAATTAGCAACTACTTTATCCTCTCAACTCACCTGCTGTCAATGCCCAGCTGTTGTTTCTGATGAATCCAACATTCACTTACATCTTAAGCTCAAGCCTAGAAGGGTAAATCACTAAGTAGAAACTTTCTGCTTTTACTGCAGCAACCACAGGCCTACTTCCTCACAGATACTGACATAAGAAAGTCAGAAGTCCCCTCTGAAAAGAGATGAGATCTGCGGGGATCAGGCTGATTGTCCTTGGGGTTCAATCCTGAGGAGAGACTGGTCAGGCAGAGGCCCCTTCAAGGACTTGCCAAGCTCTGCTGTCAAAGAGGCACTGAGAGCTCTTGGTGGTTTGGTCAGTTGGCCTAAATTACAGTTGATAATTACAAGACATTGTTGAAAATTGCAGCAACATGTAACTTTTGTAACCATTATTTACTATCCTACATTTGCAACTATTTGTGGGACTGTTTGTCCTTTTAGCAGGCTCTTTAGTTTCTTGGGAATGTTGAGGTACACAGTATTCTTTGCTTGTCCACACAATAAAGGGGAAAAAAAAAATACTGGTGACCTGGACACCAGTGATAAATACATGTGGAGAGAGAGGGTAGAAAACAGGACCTGTCTGTGGATCGATGAGGAATGTCGTCATCTGGAATGAGTCTGCCCCAGCTTCAGCCCTCTCCCCTCTTCCATCATCCATTCCACACTCCAGGTACAGTTTCCAGAAGGCTGAGGGTCTTCCTCCAGCTACTGGCCATTGTACCTGCTGTGTCTTCCATGGACACTCTCCTCCTCCTCCCCTGACGTCATGCTATCATCCAACAGGCCTCACTTAGAACATGCTTCCAAACTCCACCACACAGGGTGACTTGTTTCCTTCTTGATACAGATCAGAAATCAGTGGTAACGGGCACCAAATTAAACTTTAATCATCTATTTGTATATCTCTCTCCCTCACCAGCCCATATTCACTGTGAGCCTCCCTAGGGCAGGGACCATGTCTTTCTCCTCTCTGTGTCTGTCACTACCAGTACTCGGGGTTACATCTAGAAAGAATCGGCGACTCATCCCTGCATCCCAGAGACAGGTTAAGGAAAATCAGTTCTATTATGTGAAAGAATATTCTGTACATACTTGAAGTTTTTCTTTCTTTACACTTTGTAAGAGATTATTCGGAGAAGGCGATGGCATCCCACTCCAGTACTGTTGCCTGGAAAATCCCATGGACAGAGGAGCCTGGTAGGCTCCAATCCATAGGGTCCTGAAGAGTCGGACACGACTGAGTGACCTCACTTTCACTTTTCACTTTCATGCACTGGAGAAGGAAATGGCAACCCATTCCAGTGTTCTTGCCTGGAGAATCCCAGGGACGGGGGAGCCTGGTGGGCTGCCATCTATGGGGTCGCACAGAGTCGGACATGACTGAAGCAACTTAGCAGCAGTAGCAGCAGCAAGAGATTATTAATATCATTTTCAATTAGCATGTAACCTTTTTACAATATAAAAAACAATAAAACTATTTGCATTTTGGAAAAAAGAAAAAAAACCTCCCCAATCGATGACAATTCTGTAGTAGTAAATAGCTGCCAGCTGGCGCTGACCAAGGCTTCCCAAAGACTCTGAGCACACCAAGTTTTAACTAGATTCCCCACCCTAGGGGAAACTGGGGTGTTTAAGTCACAGGTCCTTCCTTTTGTGGAATGGCGCCCAGAGTCTTTACTCTTGACCTGCAAGTTAAAGGTGCACAGCATCCATCCAGGTCCTGTGTCGCAGGATGTTTTTCCACAGCCAGGATGAGGACAGTAATGTGGTTCTTGTTGCCTTTGTCATTCTTTTCCTTTTCCTCCTGAAAGTGTTTTTGTGGAAGGCCTGCCGGATGTCACAGAAACACGACCTGGGCAAGATGTGTGCCACTTCTCTACTTGAAAAGTGTCCACGACCCTGAGCCCAGAGAGGATGTAATAAACACGCCCTGGTGCTTGGCCAGCATATTCCAGCCAGTTAGGAAAACAAGGCGGAGGGCACAGGATTTCACACCCCCCCGGCAGTGGCCAGGCTGGGAGGGCAAGCCGTCCGATTCTTCACAGGTGCAGACTGCTGGTTTCCAGCTAAGGAAAACAACTGGCTGTAGCATCCTTCCACGTGCTATGAGATCATGTGTAAAGAGCAGCTTAGGGCATCTCTGTTTCCGCCACATGGGTTGGTTGCCTTCTGGGTCTGGCATGGGGTGGCCAAACAGTGTGTGTGATACCAGTGTGTGCCTTCTAGTGAGATGAAGTCCTGGTGAGAATGGGCTTATTAAACTAAAATTGCTTCAGTTCATCTATCTGAGACTTAAATAGATGGACAAAACACGTGAATTCAATTTGTCCTCTCAAAAAATGAAAGCCATTCCTAAAGGGGTCTCTTTTTCATGTGGACGCACATTAGAAGAGAGGGTTGTAATTACTGCAATATCTAACCAAGGGGGCTGGGACCATTTGCATGGCTCAGAGAGTCTAATGGGTAAAGAAAACAATGAAAAAAAAATAAAGCCTCTGGAACTGAAGCATTCTACTTCAGTTCTTCCTGGGCAAGAAAATCAACCTAGTCTGGATTTAATTTAATCACTTCAGATTTAGTTAATGACAGGTTTTTTTAAAAAAATTGATGCAAACTTATTTGAGTTGTTTTTATAGGTGGGGAGCTGGGGACCACCTGCCCTTTATTGAAAGCAATGTTACTTCCAGTGCCCCCAAGAAAGCAAGGCCTATTTTAAATTATAAACATTTTTATAAAATGTGGCTTTATTATTGTTTTTGTTAGTTTTATTCCCCTCAGGAATGGTGGTCTGTAATATAAATTTAAAACAGATACATGTTCCACACTGAGAAAAAAATCATATATACTAGTTATTTCCTAACAAAGAAAGAAGATACAGCCAGTCTTACTTTATATCTTTGGAATATATACTGGAGGTATACTGGAACATACAGTACCTCATTCCTTTTATTTCTGTCCTTATTTTGACCCCACGTACCCATCCATTCAGCCTCTTTCCCTGGGGAGCAGGGAAGAGGCACATCATTTTACTTGTTGCTGTCTTCCCTGATTTCAGTCTGTTGGACTTAAGTTCCAGTCTGTATCCAAATAAATGTAATGAGAAAGCCCTGAGCACCACTTAGGAGGTAATACATTGCTGATATTTACTGAATGTTTACCAATTGCCAGACACTGTTCTCCATGGTTCAGCTGATTAATTCTCACAACAAAATTAGGAGGCAAATAATATTGCTATTCCTATTTAACAGATGAGGAAAATGAATCAAGAGCGGTGATGTAACTTGCTAGAGGCCACACAACTGAGTCAGGATTCAAACGAAGGCAGTCTGGCTCTTGAGACACCCTCTTCGCCACCAGGTTACAGCGTATGGATGTCCTCACGGCAGCAAGATCATTCGGGCAGTGGCTTCTTACACAGACAGACCCCAGGGGTGAACACTGCTTGGTCTACAGTGGTGAAGTTCCTCCTGGGCACTACACTTCAACCAGCTTGCCGCCTGTGAAGTCCTTGTATATGAAAACCTCTTTTCATGATCCATTCAACATCATTTTTCTCTGATGTCACCTACCAAGAAGCCAGGATCTTTTGGAATCATAGACAGACATGCCTCATCATATGCTTTCTAGTTAATATTGCCAGGTCCCCTGTCAAACTCATTTTCATCTTCCACCTACTAGATAAATTGTACAGGCTCTGAAGTATCAACAACATTTTCCATCTTAATATTTTCCTCTCCTTCCTCTTAAGTTATAGTTATGTCACCTAGAAGAACTAGACACTTGATTGAATGAAAGCGGCTAGTGAGAATTCAACCTTCAAATTCTTAATGATTAATAAGAGTGCTCCCAAATACTCATGAATTCTTTTGGCCACAGGTGAATTCAGATGGATAAGGTAAGATTCCTTTCTATGAGAGCTCAGAGACTCATGGAGAATAAATAGGCATGGACAAAAGAGTGTTCTATACATCTGTGTCTCTTTGGCTGTCTTGCATACAGGGTTATCGTTACCATCTTTATAAATTCCATATATATGCATTAGTATACTGTATTGGTGTTTTTCTTTTGGACTCTGTGGGAGAGGGCAAGGGTGGGAGAATGGCATTGAAACATGTATAATATCATATATGAAATGAATCACCAGTCCAGGTTTGATGCATGATACTGGATGCTTGGGGCTGGTGCACTGAGATGACCCAGAGGGATGGTATGGGGAGAGGGGAGGGAGTGGGGTTCAGGATGGGGAACACGTGTATACCTGTGGCAGATTCATGCTGATGTATGGCAAAACCAATGCAATATTGTAAATTAATTAACCTCCAATTAAAATAAATAAATTCATATTAAAAAATTTCCATATGACACCTTTGCTATTATATATGAAATTGACTTAATAAAAGTATTATTCACACACAAAAAAATAGACATGGACAGGCAAATTATGACGTGACACAGTCAGTATGACCTTTGAGATAAAGCCAAAGTGCAATGGGAACGTAAAAGGGGTAACTGCCTAAGAGAAACGAGAAGAGCTTACACAGCAGGAGGTGACATTTGATCTGGGTCAGGAAAGATAAGCAAGAGCAGGGGATGGAAACTATCCAGCCAGAAGAATAGGCTGTGAAGACGATGACATATGTCGGTGCAAAGTATGCTCAGGGAAGGATCTAAAGTGCTAATAGAACACAGGGGGCATGGAAGAGCCTGGACAGGTAAGAGCTAAAACTAGAGGGAGGGTAGGGCCAAGCCAAGGTGGTGGCATCCGATAGGCAGTGAAGGAGCCAACAGAAGAATTGTGCAAGGGAGAAAGACCACACTTGCACTTTTAGGAGGAAAACTGGTCATTTCACAAAAGATACGTTGGAGTGGGAAGAAGCTCATCCGTCTCATTAACCCTCTCCATCTGGGTAGAATTTTATTATATTTCTGTTGCAGCCGTTGTTATTATTACTGCTGTTAGTTGAACTGTATCAAGCACTTGCTGTATGTCAGGCACTGTGGTAAGGGTTTTGTATGAATTCTCTGGATGTAAGTCTGGGGATGGACCCTCAGAAACTACTATGTCATCCTACTATTGTCTGGCAGTCTCCACTACAGTTTCCTCATTTGAGAAAGGCAGAAGAACGTGTGTTTTTGCCATGCTGAGGATTTATCTGATATTAATAAAATAGTATTTATTATTTATGCATCTGCTTCAGCTGAACATACCACAGAAGTGGGGTAAATCCTGGCATGATGAGGAGCCAGCTGTGTCCTTTACTGGACAGGCCAAGGAAGGTGCACCTCAGAGGCAACCGCTCATCAGTTATCCTAGAAGCGGATGGATTTCTCTGCCCTTTGGTCCTCCTAGTTTTACTCTCCATCCAACAGATGCACGTTGGGTGTCAGAACACACTTGAAAATTGCCTGTGAGTCACTATACAGCTTCCTATAATGACACAAACACTGTATGGCTATTAAGCACAGTTTCATTTTAAATTTGGGCAAAAAATATCCCTGAGGTAATTTGGAAGAGAGTAAAAATAAGAAACTATAGGATGTTAATTTTTGTTTTATAGAACAGCTTCCCTCTGCTGGGTTTACACCAGCAGATGGGAAGATTGTGACTGCTATCAGCTGTTGTAAAGAGTTTGCCTACCCAGATGGGTGCTGATATGAAAGACAGGTACATCTGGTATACTTCCCCATAGCCAGCTCTGCAGTTCCTACACCTGTCTTCATGCAGGCACAGAACATGAGGCAGAAGTCATTTAATAATGTGTGAGACTGATTCCAGGCTGACTCCACCCTTGAGGTTATGCCAGGCCTGAGGGTCACACACCCCGGGAGAGCCCTGCCCCCACCCCGGTTCCCCTTAAGGATCAAACACTGCAGTTCAGTGGAAGGCAGGCAACAAGACAGGGACCAACAGTAGCCTCCAATCAATCACCAACTGTGCATCTCAGAAGTCAGAGCAAGATACTCAAAGTTGCATTGGCTTTTCTGCATTTTTTAAATCTTTTAAATCCTAGTAACAAATATCATCTAATACTTGGCACCCCTGAGTACATCGGAAAATTTTACATGGTGTCAAAGAGAAAAGAAGTTTAATTAAGTCAATTTTTAGATAAGACCAGAGTAAGATTGAGAGAGAGGATTCTAGGGCCTGAGGTCACTAGGTTATTGCAGCTATTCCATCATGAACACCCTAAACATCTCCACGTCTCATATATCCCTGTGTCCCTTTACCTCACATATACCAAGCTCTCCATGAAGGAAACAGTGGGGTCTTTTCAGAGCAAAGTTTGTGCTGTTCTCTTTTAATTGCAATTTCCTCCTCCATGGTAGCCAGGAGCCTATACTTGATTTCCGTCCTCAAACCCACCTGGCAATGCACTTCAGTAACTTCCGGTTTCCTTCTGAAAAGAGGCTGGGTAGAAATAACCATACACATATATCTTGTCTATTGGTTTTGGTCTTTAGGAATATGGCGCCACAAAAGTTTTAGAATATTGAACAGGTTTACTCAGATTAAGCAGTTAACAGCTGCTTAGGTTGCTAATTCTTGGGACAACTGAGTTTTAGCATTCTTTAAAACTAAAGGGTGATATTTTAGGCATTATTTCTGAACAAAGGGGATTCTGACTAACATTTAAGGTAGTTTTGTCAGGCTGATCTTAAATGAAATGGAATAATGGAATTCAAGAATATCAGCTCTGGAAAGGAGATAATCCAATACAAAGATATTGTATATATTTTATACATGTGTGTGTGCGCGTGTGTGTGTGAACTTAATAGTTATTTAAGACTCCTTGTTGGAAAAGGAAATGGCAACCCACTCCAGTATTCCTGCCTGGGAAATCCCATGGACAAAGGAGGCTTGAGAGCCTACAGTCCATAGGGTTGCAAAGAGCTGGACAGGACTGAGCAACTAAACAGCAAACAACAACAAAGGCTCCTTGGATTAGTCCTTCCTGAGACTTCATAAACACATGTCATGGCTGCATAATAGTTTCACAATACGTTTCTAACTTCTTGCTGTTGGCAGTGAATGTATTTATGCCTAAATCTGTGGGATTTTCTTGAACATTATTTCCTTAGCATATGGATATTATTTGTTTTGAAGGAGAGAAAAGAGACCCAGAGAAAAGAATCACTTGGTGAACTGCAAAAAGACATTCCTTGTCCTCAGTCATTCTTTATGTCCTTCTCTTTTCATTAATTGGGCATGTGGCTGCTTAAATGCAGACTACACATTCCAGCCTCCCTTGCAGCTATGGTCATCTACAGCTTTGTTTTATTTAGCCAATGGGATATAAACAGTAGGCTGTATTTGTCTGGAAGAGTCCTTCTCCCCTTTCCCCTACTGGCCGAAATGCTCACTTGATGGGTGGAGATGAATAACCATCTTGGACCAAGAGATGGAAGCCCTGTGCTCTTTGGTATGCTCCAGGATGGCAGAGCAGCAAAGGAGAAGGGGGGCCTGAGTTTCTGAAACATGGGGTTCTATACTGACTGCCTTCTAGACTTCTCTATGTGAAAGAGAAATAGATGTGTATCTTTGTTTCAACAATTTTTGTTTTGAATTTTTGTGTTACCCTTGACCATATCTAATCTATATTGCCGTATCAATAGTCTGGAAAAGTTTTAATTAATTATCGTGACTCTATGGAGGAAGGCAGGATGGGTGATGGACAAAGCCTGATTGACTCTCGCTTTAAATATATTATGCCAAGGGATCTCAAACACTGATCCACAAAAAGCTGCATCAGAATTACTCTGGCAGGCCAAAAATATAGATATATAGATACAGGTATATAGGATTGGAACTAAGATCCCATGTGCTGTACAACCAAAATAAGAATTACACTGGCAGAGGCTGGGGAGGTCCCTTTCCTGGAAACTTTGATTCAATAAGTATTCTATAGGGTCCATGAACTTGTATTGGGAAAAGAGCTCCTAATATAATCCTGATATCCCAACACATTTGGAGTGTTTGATCTAGAATTGTTCTCTGCTGACAAACTGAATCAGAAGCATCAGGAAAAAAAATTTTTTTTCTCTCTCAAACACAGATGCCTCCATGGGTATGTGAGAATGAGATATAGAGATAGAGCAAGAGCAAGAGAGAGAGAGAAAGAGAAAGAGACAGAGAGAGACAGAGAAGAGAAAATATTCTGATATTCTTAATTTTGAAATAGGTGATTCCTCAGGCTTTGTGGCCCCCCTTTCTCTCCCTGGAGCCACACAAATATCACCTAATAGTCCATTCCCTCTCAGATTAGCCTGAGTTTAGGTAAACTGACAGTGGCTAGAATTATTTTTTGTTTGTTTTGTTTTGTTTACAGATTACATTTTCTGGGAGGTGTAGTCACCTCCAATGTGCATTATTACATATTGTTGTTTAGTCCCTAAGTTGAATCTGACTCTTTTGTGACGCCATGGACTATAGCCCACTAAACTCTTCTGTCCATGAGATTTCCCAGGTTAGAATACTGGAGTGGGTTGCCATTTCCTACTCCAGGATATCTTCCCCATCTAAGGACTGAACCCTCATCTCCCACGTTGGCAGGTAGATTCTTTACCACTGAGCCACCAGAGAAGCTCTTACTACACATTAATGAATCATAAATGTATTCGTGACAAAAAGAATGATAACTTAAAGATTCCAAGGCCTTGCCCATCAGAGGTTAAATTTTTTGGTCCATGCAAAAATCTGCAAGGTCAGCAGACCCAGTCAAACAGCTGTCGGTCACAGTTGGCCTAAAAGCATTCGGGCATACCACAGGTTCTCCTGGCAGCAAAGGGGATGGGGCACAGAACGTGTTACCAGAAGGCAGATTGTAGCAATGAGACATTCCAAACAGCAGTGAACAGAAAGGGGTTATGGTAAGCAGCATGTCAGGACTGAGCAATCCTTTTACAAGAGCCACTGTCACACTCACAAGTTCAGGCTGCTTGGGGCCCAGTTCTCCCACCTTCTTCTGGGAAATTAAAGGAGAAAGACTCTCCACCAGGAAGAAGCCTGGCACTCACCAGCTCTCCACAAATCTCAGCAGAGATCAAACAAAACAGAACCAAAGAACCATTTTACGACAAAATTTGAAAACAGTGCCAAGGATACCAAAGGTCTAATTCCCACTGGGTCATCAACTAACCCCAGCTGAGTCTGGATGCGTCACTAACTTTTCCAGCTTTTAACTTTCTTCTCTGTGGACTTGAGAGGTTAAACTTGGTGAACTATGAAATCCTTTTTAAGAGTTAAACAATTTTATACTTATCTAATAGGAAATGTATAGTATAGGTAAGCGCATGAAGTAAAAGCTTTCCTCTATCAATTACACATTTGCTTTTATTTTTAAAAGATAAAAATCCTCAATTTCAACGCAAAATCATCAGACAGCTGCATATGTGTATACACATGCATGCACACACCCTTTCAGAACTTTAATTTCTGGAAATTCTTTCTTAGTTGTCTAATCCCTACAAGCTCTGATGGCATCCTGTTGCTGCTGCTGAAAGATTTTATTATGCAAATATTTAGACTAGGACTTTCAAACACCCATGAACGCTTATTGCACTCTCCCAAGGAACATCATGGAGAGGGTTCAAAACATATTGAATCCAGGCACTTATTGACAGGATAGCTATGGGTCCTGATTAATAGGCAGTCTCTGAGATCTAACTCCATGTTTACTGACAATCTCTTGGGTTAAGCAGAATGGCAACCAGAAAGAGATGAAAATCTTGCTGGTTATTGTTATTACAAAATGGTCTCTATCCATCACTGCGCTTTCTCCATTGTAACCCTTCGCCTTCCTTGAGTGACATGTTAGCAATAAAATCCTCACTTCCTGAACAAACCATATAACCCTGCTACAACATGCCCTTGATCCAGAGGCCACTGAGAGAGAGAGAGAGAAAGGGGAACTTTCAGAAGTCTCAGGACATACCTGTATATCATAGAGCTCCAAAGGTTTAAGTGCCAATGGAAATTAGGGAAATGAAGAGGAAAAAACCCATACTTACTTCATCCACATGTCCGACAGCCCCATAGATTCTTGCCATTTGTCCAATGAGGTAGGGGGATCTCTCAGCAATCTCTTTCAGCATTGGAAGAAAACTGTTCAAAGCCACTGGCTTGTAGCATGCAATCTCTATGAGGATGCTTAGGATGATGTCGTTATGGGTCGAATCCTTCAATTGCCCAATTAGGAAAGGAATACACTTCTGAACCACCTACAGGAAGAAAAGAGAAGAAGAAGGGAGAAAAAGAAACAGAGAGGAAAGTTTATTAAGCAGAATCAATCTAATATTTTTTGTATTCAATCTGAACTCAACACATTCTGAGATTATTACTCTTGTTGGAATGCTAGCAAATCTCTCAAATCTGAAATTTAAAATTTACAGTAAAATTTCAGAGCCTTCAGTTTCCTTTGCTTTTTCTTTACATCTGTGCTCTGCAATTGAATTGTTAAGGCTACAAAATGCTTAAACGCTGCTACTCGCCCATAAGTCAAGGTCTCCTGTGTTATGTCTTTATCAGTAGTATTACATTTCCTCCAAACCACCCTGAGAGCTTCAGCTTTTTTTGGAGGGGGTGCCCTTATATGATAGCGTTTTCCTAAAGACTCAAGGAAAACATTATCAAGTAGCGTTCTCAGAAATTGGTTGTGCTGTCCATAATCAACTGTGCTGCAAATATTCAGAAGAACGAATTTGATCAGTAATTACATTGAATTGAAAAGCATAGATGGCATTAAAAAAAAAAGAGTAGGGCAACTATTTATTGAATACCTACTATGTACCCAGAAGATCTAGAGATTCCTAGAAGTTAGGGTAAAGGGCAGAATTTTAAAACATGGTCTAAAACACGCTCAGTCCCTGCTTGCCTACTCCTTAGACATCATCTTAGACATGCCCACCTTGTTCTCTCAACTTTAGTAAAAATGTCATTTTTCTCTCTCTCAAATTCCTCTCACCATAAGACCTTTGCACGTTATCATTCCTTCTCTGTAATAAGGTCTTCTCTACTACCTCATTTCACCAGCTAATTCCTAGTTATCCATAGAATATCAGAGGGTTTCAATTTAAAAGAGAATATAAGTATGTAAGAGATCCTTGACAATGACTTTAATTAGAGCCTTTAAGTTAGAGAAATATGGTGTGGAAATATTTAAAATAATAAAGCAGGAAAGAGCTCCTCCTTTTTCTCAGTTTTCCATTTAGACCACAAAAAAGTTATAAGATAAAAAAACTACTAAAGTAAAATAATATCTACCATATTCTCAATATCCTAACCTTTCTTAGTCTTTAAAGTCTTTATCAATATAAGGATGCAATAATTTGCATTGAGGAGAATGTGACTTTTTTGTGGAATGATGTGTCTATGTTAACACACAGACACATTGCATACTGACAATTTAATGAATTGTTTGTCTGCTAAAATAAAAGGATTACAAAGAACAACCTGGGGAAAACTGAACAATAAAAGTACAAACTATTAGTCCATTCATACTTCTCCTGTGGTTATTTCTTTTGTTTGTTGTTGGTTGGCTGTTTTGGTAAGGGAGACTTGAAATGTGACTTCCAGTATTAGGATTAAAAAATCTGATGCACAGCTCAACCTGCTGAACTCATAAATTGACCCCCTGCCAAAACCCTGCTTTTCCCACCTCTCTAGCCCCAAGTATCTCCCTTCGTATAAATGACACCGCCATCTACCTGCTCAAGCCAGAAGTCTGAGAATCATTCTTTTTTTTACAAGTTGGGGGTGCGGTGGTGTTTGGGGGTGTAGGGGAATCATTCTTGACTACTATTTTTCCCTTATCAGCCACCTTGAGCAATCACCAAGTCCTATTGATTCCCACCCCTCAAGTATCCCACAGATGAGTCCACTTCTCTTCATGTCCATTCATCCATCCATTCACTCATTCACAAATTATTTATGGAGTCCTTTCCATTTGCAAGGTGCTATTCTAGGTGCTGCAGTTAATGTTAACAAGTCTAATAGCTTGTCATTTCCTCCTCCAGGGGATCTTCCCAACCCAGGGATTGAACACTAGTCTCCTGTGGCTCCTGCATTGGCAGGCAGATTCTTTACCACTGAGCCACATGGGAAGCCCATATATATCATCCTATATACAAATATATACATAAATTTATAAATATAAATTACCCTATATGTAAATTTAAACTTGATATTCATATCCAATAATCATGGAAGAAAGGTTAGAGCTACTTTCTGGTAAATGGCACATATGAATGAACAGTTCAGTAAGGGCTGCCAGTGCTCTGGGGGTGATTGCATGTCCTTCAGGAGGAACGAGGTGAGGTCCCTGGCACCAATGGCAGAAGCATCAGCCAGCTGCTCCGGGTCAGGACAGCGTCCTCACCCTGAGGCTTTTAGAAATGGACAATGCTTACACATTTCCTGCCCCATTCTACAAAATTCCATTTCCCAGTCCTTATTCTTTATGTCCTATTCCTAGAATACCAGGGTCTCTATGATGCGTGTTTCTAGTCATGACAATTTTATTTAAACTCCAGTCATACATCCTAAGACTATAAAGAAAATTTTAAATGGAGAAGAGAGAAAAGGGTAAAGGAAGAAAGGAAAAACAAGAAAGACAGGCAGGCAGGCTCAGGCAAATACAGACTACTAGGGATTGGGGGCAGGAGGAGAAGGGGACGACTGAGGACGAGATGGCTGGATGGCATCACTGACTCAATGGACGCGACTCTGAGTGAACTCCAGGAGTTGGCAATGGACAGGGAGGCCTGGCATGCTGCGATTCATGGGGTCGCAGAGTCAGACACGACTGAGCGACTGAACTGAATTGAGGCAAAGCTGAATCCACAGAAGGAGCAAAATGAGAAGTACTAAACAATGTGACTAGCAATAAAATGTGAATAATGTGAATGAATAAAGACAGATATTTCCTGAAGCTTATCACTCACATTTAAGGGAAGTGGTGCTTTGGCCTTCAGATATTTTTGGATAAGGAGAAATATTTTCCTGACACTGTATTTCCTTAGGTTGGTCTCTATATGCTGCCTCATTGGAGCTGTTTCACATCTCAGAGAAAGCCTTCCTTTGCTGAGAGCAGAGAAGCCCGTAAGATAACATAGATAGCTTGCAGAGAGGAAGCTGACATGGCCTTTCTTCAGGCCATAAGTCCCACACCATGGACTCTGAAAGAGCTTCCAAACTGGCCTCCTCATCTCAAGCCTTTTCCCCTCTCTTCAGCCTCCTTGCTGCCTAAAACCCCATCTGCTCATGCCAAAGATTTCCCACAGTGCATGGTCAGAATCCCAGTGCCATGGCATTCCAGGGTCATTTGCTGGCATTCACTGACAGGTTTATCTGCTGCCTCTTCCTCCATGAAACTCCTGACCCAGCAACATGCCACTGACCACACACAGTGGCTTGAACACACACGAAAGTATGAGAAAACTCATACTTTCAAAGCTGATTTCAAATAGTTCTACTTCTAGGAAGCCTTCCCTCCAGCCCACTCTCACATACACACAACCTGGGGCCAGAGCACAAGGGAGGCCACTGATCCACACACTGGAATATTCTGCAGCTTATCCAGTGCTCAGTCTTCTGACCTGACACATACACCTTTACAACAATCTGGGAGGCTTGCTTTGAATTTAGAATTTTTGGTCCCTGTCAAGGAAACAGGAAGAAATGACCCCTAGCCTCCATCCCTTGCCCCTCCCTTCTCTTCCTACCCCTGGCTTTGCCTTCAAGGAGTTTCCTATGCATATCTGTGGATACTTCAGCCCATATATGCAAGCTCATATAGGCTGCCCCTCAGACCTATGGGGGTGACACTGTTGGCATGGCCTGTCCACGGGGAAACAGACCCAGTGACCAGGACTTCCACAGCCCTGGAAGCAGGATGGAGGTTTACTGGAAAGGGGTTCCAAGGTCCCAGTTATCTGGACTGTGTTTAGTAGGCAGGGCAGTGGACGGGAGCTGGGGGCACAGGCAGAGGAGCGCCAATCAGAACCGTACAAATCCAGTAGCCCAGGTGAGGGCCCGTCCCTGGCGTTTCTGTTCCTTCTTGAGCAGAATCAGTTGCTGCCTTTACTGTCTCCCAGGCAAGTCTGCTGACGAGTTTAGCATCTTGTCATTGAACTGAAATTCTGTGGACACATCTCATTACTCCAGGCTATGGGCATCTTAAACAGAGGGCCATCAAAAATAACTGGCAGCAAGGACATTTAAATTCTTGTTAAAGAATAAAAAGTCGAGCTACTGTGTGTATATACATGTGTGTATACACACTCCCTCTCAAATTACTTCTAGATTCAATGTTCTCTTTCAGTTAATTTGATTAGCACTAACAATATCTATTAATCTCCAGAAATCTCTGAAAATAACTGCCACTCTTTTCATTTACTACTTACAGCTACCATACTAACAAAATATGTATTTTGAAAACCATGGTTCTGCTCCGAAGACTGTTCTAGAACTGACTATACAGTCTATCACTCCATCTTCTTAATGTTTTGCAACTATTCTCATTTTAAACAAATACTAAGTGACCTTTGAGTGTTGTCAGCCAGAAGATGCTGTGTTAGGTGCTGGAGGATTAGGTATGTGAATAGGAATGCTCTACACTGCTGAGAGAAAATCCTAGAAAATGACTCTTTTCTAGGGACCAGACCACAAAAGCAGTTCCTCTGGGTCTGTACATTAATCAATAGAGGGCTGAACTTGCCACTTCCTGCCACTTGTCTCCATATGGTTAGGACTAGAAGTCTATGTCCTAGGGATAATGACAGATATGTTCATGTGTGTTACTAAATTCTGCTCCTTTTGTTGGCTAGACTACAGCATGGCTTTTGGGAGCCAAGAATACAGACTTAGGCCCAGAAGGCCACTTGGAAAATTGACCACCCAGCCTTTTCCTATAAATGGACTTGGAGAATTCTCTGGAGCTTCCAGCCATGAGTCACTAGCCAGGAACTGCCTCCCTCCACCTAGGAAGGACAGTTTCCTAAGAGAGGGATACTCAGTAGACAGTGATGGAGGAAGGGACCCCACCTGCTTGGGAAGCAACATCAGAAAGTCACAGACAATCTCAGCTACACAAAGAGTTTTTTTTTTTAAGGGCCAACTGTTGACCCTGCAGTCCTGAAAAGCCAGGTTATCACTAGTCATAGAAGTGGGTAGTGAGTGCATTCAAGAAAACATGAAACATTCCTGCACATTGCCTTCACTGGAGAATCTGCTCAGGGATCTCCAAGTTACAGAACGCTGGCACAGCTTTCATGCAGAAGGAAAAGCCCCCTTTTAATCCTCATTTCCCATGGTGAAAATCCTCCTTGTTTAGCCTCTCATTTCATTTGAAGTTGAATGAACTAGATGTACATGGAAAGCCTCAATCTGTAGATGTGACTGTTGCCCTGATTTCATTTTCCTCTCAGTCAGCCTTTTTCTGTATCCCTCCTGTTCCCTTTGCCTGCTGTCTAAGTAATGAACATGAGAGAGATGAGGGTTTACCTGGGATTTCTCTAGCTCACTACCCGTGTATGTCAGTAATCAAGTGCTAGCTGACAAAGAGCTAAAGGAGGCAAGGGGGTGGGGTGGGGAGGGGCAGGACCACTTTAACATGAAGAGAAGTGCTGATGGAAAACAAAGGGTTGGTCAGTGCCCTGTCAACCACTCCCTCCCACCAGTTAGGATCCTGGTCCTGGTTTTGTCCCTTCATTTCACTATGAGTGCTTCCTAACCCTTTGCTTCCTCATTCCAGGATCTACACTCAGCACCCATGATAGATCTCATTGGCTGGAATTACACTGGGCTGATGACGTAGTTCATCCTGACCTGTATGGCTTTGTGAAAGCTCCCTAACCAGTGTCAGCCCCAGATATTCTGTAAATGGCAGCCTGAGGGGCAGGGCAGTGTGACTGTAATGGCCTGTGGAAGACATGGACGTTGACCATCTGAAGATGGGAGGGCCAGATAAGATGAGGGAGGCACATGAAAAGCCACCTCACCAAGTCACTCCCTGGTACCCATCCTGTGCTTAACCTCTCCAAACTTCAACTTCTCTGTTTACAAAATGAAAAGGCTGTTGTGGGGAACAAGTGAGATGATTCCTGTAAAACACCTATATAAGTGCCTGGTATTTAACATGAACTCGACCACTACTGGTGTCCCCTTGTCCACCCTCCCCTGCCTCCTGTAACCTGGGAACACTCACCTGTGGCCTTCTGAAGTGGAGGCTGCTCAGTGACTCCCCCAGAATAAGAGAGGAGGAGGCTGGGAGTTAGAGTGCTGGACCTGTCCAGCATTGTCACTTACTGCTTACTACTGGTATGATGGGGCAGGATAACCTCTCAAAGCATCCGGTTTTTCCCCCAACTTTAACTGATTAATCCATTCTAATGTTTATATAATTTTAAAGGGTACACTCCATTTACAACAAAGCATCCATTCTGACTAGTGTAAAATGGAAAAACAAACATATTATAGAGTTATTGGTAGCATTAAGTGAGATATTAGATGTTAAAACAAAAATCCTTTGTGAATGATAAATCCTCTGCAAGTTTAGGCACTAATACTTTCGCATCTGTGTTAATAAATATTCACAGAGTGACTTCTCTGTGCCAGGTACTATGCCAGGCATTGGGGACCCAGTAATGGACAAGGTAGTCCTCGTGTCTCAAATATTTGTATCACAACCAAGGTGGTTCCCTGGTAGCTCAGCTGGTAAAGAATCCACCTGCAATGCAGGAGACCCTGGTTCAATTCCTGGGTCAGGAAGACCTGCTGGAGAAGTGATAGGCTACGCACTCCAGTATTCTTGGGCTTCCCTGGTAGGTCATCTGGTAAAGAATCCACCTGCAATGCAGGAGACCTGGGTTAGATCCCTGGGTTGGGAAGATCCCCTGGAGAAGGGAATGGCTACCCGCTCCAGTATTCTAGTATTCTGGCCTGGAGAATTCCATGGCAAAGAGTTGGACATAAATGAGCGACTTTCACTTTCAAGGTGGTCCAGAGGGAAAGAGAACAGTAGAGACAAATTCATGGCAGCGTGAAATGTGCTGTGTCAGGGATTAGGGGTAAGAAATGAGTCAGAGAGTTTTGCAGGCAAGAAAGCCACATCTAAGCAATTGTCAGCTCACAAAGGGTGGTGCTGGTGAGGGAAGATCATTCTAGATGGAGAATATGACATGTACGTAAAAACTTAGTGCCTGATAGAGAATGCCCACCTGTGATCCTTGAGACTGGATACTTGTTCGAGGTCTAAGGGTTAAAGAGACCCTGATGCTGGCAAAGATTGTGGGCAAGAAGAGTGATGGCAAGAAGGGTGACAGAAGATGAGACGGTTGGATGGCATCACTGACTCATGAGTCTGAGCAAACCCAGGGAGATGGTGAAGGACAGGGAAGCCTGGCGTGCTACAGTCTGTGAGGCAGCAAAGAGCTGGACACGACTGAGTGACTGAACGACAGCAACAAAGAAGGCCAAGCAACAGGCAGGGGCCTGGTTTTAAATAGCTTCATAAGCCCTTTCCCAAGTCTCTGGACAGCCACAGAAAGCCTGTAACCAGTGGTCTGCTGGACCTCTCTGGATGCCACACAAGGTGCCACTATCTATCACTCTTGGACCTTACCTTTTTGGGCCAGGTGACACCAAGCCCCTTCCTATAAGTGAGCCTCCTCCTGGTTTCATTTACAGCCTTGATCCCATGGGAAATAAGTTGAATTAGCTTATTCTCTCCAGATCCTCCTTGAACTTGTATTGAACCTGCCCTTCTAAAAACTGTGTGTGTTTAGTTTTGCTCTCAGGCTGCAGATAAAATGGCATGCCCAGCTATCTCCTTTCTGAAACCAGGTGCTGCCTATTAGTCACTTCTCTCTATTCCCCACATCACCTGGTCCCCAGTCTCTATCTGTGGTAGGCAGAATAACAACTTCCCAAAGATGTCCACATGCTAATCCCTGGAACCTGTGAAAAAGGGACTTGGTAAATGTGATTAAGCTAAGGGTCTTGCGATGGCAAGATAATCTTGGATCATCATCACAGGGCCTTGGCAAAGGGAAGAAGAAGAGTCGGAGTCAGGGAACACATGATGGAAAAGCAGAGGTGAGAGTGATGCAGGCCGTGAGCCAGCCTCTTGGAGCTGGAAAGGGCAAGGAAATATTCTTCTCTAGATTCTCTGGAAGGAATGCAGGCTTGATGACCCATTTTAGACTTCTGACTTCCAGAACTGCAAGGTAATAAATTCGTGTTGTTTTAAATCACTACATTTGCGGTAATGTTACAGCAGCACAGGAAACGAATACACCACCCTGTCTGTGACCCCTCACTCTGAGCTTTCTTTTACCTGGTCTAGTGATCCCTTACGGAGAAGGCAATGGCATCCTACTCTAGTAGTCTTGCCTGGAAAATCCCATGGATGGAGGAGCCTGGTAGGCTGCAGTCCATGAGGTCGCTAAGAGTCAGACACGACTGACTGACTTCACTTTGACTTTTCACTTTCATGCATTGGAGAAGGAAATGGCAACCTACTCTAGTGTTCTTGCCTGGTGAATCCCAGGGATGGGGGAGCCTGGTGGGCTGCCATCTATGGGGTCGCACAGAGTCTGACACGACTGAAGCGACTTAGCAGCAGCAGTGATCCCTTAACTCCATTCCCCACCCAAACTCTGCTGTAGCTTTGCCCATCCTTTCTGTCCTTAATCCTTTCTGAAATTCATTTCTCAATCTGTGCTTGGAATTCACTCCCAGACTACCTCTAGCTTGTTCTATCTAATATTTTCTGCCACATCTTCAATCACTTTATTCTTACTGGATATTTTTAAACCCTCCTTATTTCCTCTAAACTCCAACACCCACGCAGGCATTTCCCACACTTCCCTTCCACACACAATCCATAATAGATGTCTTCAACTCCCCACTTCACCCCTACAGACCACTGCGTCTCATGAGTCACTAGTGGGTCTCCAGCTACCAAAGGCAAGGTCAATTCCTATCTCCAATCTCCTTTAAGTCCCTAGATCTTGACCCTGTTGAGTCACTTTCCCTCTTTGAAGACCACACACATCCTTTTACTTATTTTCATGGTCTTTACTTTCTTTGATCTCTTTTGTTCATTTTTTCATTTTTAAATTCAACAACACTTTATTGAAGCCCTACTATGTGCCCAGCACTGTGGTAGGGCATTCATACAAATATGCAGGTGCTATGCTCCTCAAGGAGTTTAAGGCACACTGGGAGAGAAAGACATGCAAAAAATAACTACAATATATCATTCTAAGGGCAAAAGCAAAAATGTACACCAGGTAACAGAGAGGCGCCCAGTCCTCTGTCTGACCTCTAGCCTTACTGCTCTAAGTGTGGTCACCGAAGCAGCAGGGGCAGCGTCACCAGGGAACTTGAAAAAGAGTAGAACTGGGGACCCCATCCTAGAGCTACTGAACTGAAACCTCTGGGGGTGGGGCTCCAGCCTGCTCTCTCATGTCCAGGTCTCCCAGCCCAGTCCCCACTTCTTAAAGGCCATCTGCCTCTCTTCTCAACCTGACACAAAACTTCAGTGTCTGGCCTGATGCCACTCCCTCTGTGCGTCTTCATGGCACCTGTTTTCCCCTAAGGCAGAACTCACTGTCACCCCATCTCTGCTTATACCTTTTTTTGGAGGCTGGGCCTGAGGCATATGAGATCTTAGTTCCTAGACTAGGGATCGAACCCATGCCACCCCATTAGGAGTGCCAAGTCTTAACCACTGGACTGCTAGGGAAGTCCTCCCAACCTCTGTTTTTTCTCCCACCCTCCTTTTCTTAAAAATCTGTTTCTATCTTTTGTAGAGCACTTAACACCCTCTTTAATTGAGCTTAGTTTTATGAATATTTATTGAGTACTATCAGATATGTAACAAGATGTGGGATACAGAGGAAAAGAAGAAATCATGCCTTACCACAAGGAGCTTACAGTCTATTGTGGTTAATTATACATATAATCAACCTTGTCTGCCTTTCTTTGAATTTTGACATTGAATTCAGATGTTCCAGTTTTCACCTTGGTGTTGTTTTTCAAGTGGTGGATATTGATATTAACATGAAAATGGGGCAAAGATGCAGCCATAACTGATATAACCTTGGCCTTAGCATTAATCTGTATTATGCACACGTGCTTGTGCCCTCTAGAATCCACTTCTACTTCCCCCTTCCTGCTGCTGCTGCTGCTAAGTCACTTCAGTTGTGTCCGATTCCGTGCGACCCCAGAGACAGCAGCCCACCAGGCTCTCCCGTCCCTGGGATTCTCCAGGCAAGAACACTGGAGTGGATTGCCATTTCCTTCTCCAAAGCGTGAAAGTGAAAGTGAAGTTGCTCAGTCGTGTCCTACTCCTAGCGACCCCATGGACTGCAGCCCACCAGGCTCCTGCATCCATGGGATTCGCCAGGCAAGAGTGCTGGAGTGGGGTGACATTGCCTTCTCCATCCTCCTTCCTAGCAGCCTCTAGTTTCTGAGTGTCTTCAGGGTTCAGGAGAAGCTCCAGGGATAGAGGAAGGGTCTGAAACAAAGACTCTCAGGACTTTGGTTTGGTTGTTTCAGGAGTCATGGGGGGAGAAGCATACTGGTTAGAGAACCTCGACCCCCATCCAGATCCCACAAGGAGAAAGCCTACAGAAAATGGAAGCCAACACTGAAAAATCAAAAATCTGAGAAACGGAGATGGAGAAGCTGTTCTGCTCACATACCTGAGCCCCTAATCAAGTCTCATCTGAAGGTTTTTCCCCATTGCATGCACTAATGCATTCCTTTTATTGTTTAAACCAGTATGGGTTGGGTCTTTGGTTGCTGATAGTCACATGCAACCTAATTATTATGGTGCTAGTGGGCTTCCCAAGTGGCTCAGATGGTAAAGAATTTGCCTGCAGTGCAGAAGATCTGGGTTCAATCCCTGGGACAGGAGGATCTCCTGAAGAAGGGAATAGGAACCCACTACCTTCCCAATGTGGAGAAGGCAATGGCACCCCACTCCAGTACTCTTGCCTGGAAAATCCCATGGACGGAGGAGCCTGGTGAGCTGCAGTCCATGGGGTCGCTGAGAGTCGGACATGACTGAGCGACTTCCCTTTCACTTTTCACTTTCATGCATTGGAGAAGGAAATGGCAACCCACTCCAGTATTCTTGCCTGGAGAATCCCAGGGACGGGGGAGCCTGGTGGGCTGCTGTCTATGGGGTCGCACAGAGTCGGACACGACTGAAGTGACTTAGCAGCAGCAGCAACCTTCCCAATGACAAGCCAAGTATTCTTGCCTGGAGAATCCCATGGACAGAGGAGCCTGGCAGGCTGCAGTCCATAGGGTCACAAAGAGTCAGAAGAGCCTTGGCATGCACTCCGAGAATAACTAATTTGCCATCTAGAAGGTGAGCCTTTGCTCTCATTACAGGCTGATTTCCCCATAAGTGAGGACATGTGCAGGTCTTCCCCAGGGCCCCATCTGAGAAACTGCAGATCCCAAGGACTGCACAACCACACTGAACTTTCATTAAAGGTGTTCTGCAGTGACTACAGATTTGCACACTTGATGTGTTTGTATTACTGTACCTGTGGTGGTTAATTTTGTGTGTCAGCTTCACTGGGTCAGAGGGTACCCAGATATTTGAGTAAACATTATTCTCAGTGTGTCTGTGAGGGTGTTTCCAGATGACACTGGCATCTAAATAGGCCCAGCTGTGATGAGAGGGTAACAGGCAGGAGGAAATGAACTGCAAGTGGCAGACGTCTTTTTCCTTCTCTATACAAAATTAAAAGAGGCTTCTTTTAATCCTGTGTTGAGGACACCTGGTTCTGCCTTGAGCTAACCAATACATTTCTCTTATAGAAATGTTTTTCTTAAGCTATGTTAATGAAACTATGTATTTGCTTTGGAATCTGCCTTTCTTCAAAAGGGTTCCCCCTAAGACTAACTTTTTTTCTTTTCTCAAACCTTGGGCTGAGAACGGGCTCAACAAACCAGTATTCATGTCAATTGTTTTATGATGCACCTCTTGCCATCCTATCTCAAAAATGCATACTGTGGGAGAGGGGCCTGGTGAAACTCTCTCAGCCTTGAGGTGTCTCTCTTATCTGATTAATAGCTTTCTAACAGACATAAAACACCTTGCTAAAAACTAGCAAGGGGTCACTCTTTCTGTCCCCTTCTGATGTCTGTGTCAGAAGCTTTCACTATCTCTGTTATACTTTAATAAAACTTTGCTGCAGAAAAAGCTCCAAGCAGTCAAGTCTCATCTCTGACCCCAGATCAAAATCCTCTCCTCTGGAGGTCACGAATCCTGGTATAACACATGGCTTGCAGCAGCAACCTTTCTGTGTGGATCATGTTGTATATAATATAATTTTTACCTCCAGTTGCTTCCTCTTTGCAGCTACATGCAGAAGCCGTAGAAGATGGTACTGTTCTGGTTGGTCCAGTCGAGACATCAAGCCTAGGAGTTCTGTGAGGTGTCTGTTAATTGGTTGAGGCTGCTTATCATACACAGCAGGTAAAACCCTCAACAACATGGCGTTACCTGTTAAAGGAACAGTAATGAGAATGATGACTTTATCAGTCCATGAGCCATATAAATAATATTATTATCAATGTAATAAATTTTGCACTTCCTCACACATTAGACAGCACAGGCTGACGGCCAAATCCTCTGCTTAAAATAACATGGTACCTTATTCTGAAAAATCACTAAAGCATTAAACAGGTTCTGTAAAAGGGAATATTTTATGATATGATCAGCATTGTTATCTAATGAAAACTTTTCCTGAGTAATGCGCCCAGGGGAAGAGAATTTGACAGTAACCAGACCGCACCCTTGTGGAGGAAATAGTTCCGATAAAAATTCCTGTTGAGAAACAGCATTTGGATGCTGTTTAAATAAAAACTAAGCAGTGCTGCAAGCATGGATCTAAATGAAACTGAACAAAAAAAAAAAAAAAAGTGCAGAGGAATGTATTCATGTTCCTGGGAGATATGGAGGCCTGATTTAGACAACTGACATATGGAGGCTATGCCTTATTTTTATGAATAGTTAGAAAAGTAGCAATGCAAATTTAGATCCTCAATTTCTGCACTATATCAAGGGAAGTTTAGACTGAGCTTGCTTGTCACATGATTTGCCTCAAAGACTTGTACAGACAACTGGCTTTAAAATGGCAGAACCTAAAGAAGAAAACGACTTAAGCTATGGGACTCATTTGCAAACAACATATGGGAAACATCTGCCTATCACTTATGGTATGGAGTTTTTTTGAAAAATCCCCTCAAGTACTTAAATGTCTCAGAATTTATTTCTAGGGATTTCTTGAACAAGAATTTTCTTGCCTCTATTTATTTTAAATGTGGCTCTATATAGAAGTCATACACAGAAAGAATCAAGCAAGCAGTGATTATACATTTGTAAACCCGTATTAAATGGTGGGGACATTTAGATATGAGGATTAAGAAAAAAAGGCCAGAATTTTTTGAATATCTATGGCAAAATTTAATGAAAGGGTGATTCTGGATCAAAGTGAATGTATCAGGGTGATGGTAAATAATGAGAATTGCTTTTTCCACATATGGCTCATAGAATGGTCTCAAACAGATTTCAATCATATAACCACAGAGCCCAAAATATTGGAAATACTCAGATTTTTTTAATGTGAAAACATTGTTTTATTTTGTTTTCTGTTTATTTTACTAAGAGCTTTTTCTTAAGAGATCAGGAATTGTCAATGTCATGTCCAATCTATACAAGGCACATTAGCTCATAGAACTTAGCTATGTAGACATACTGATTAACTGCTGGAAAAAGTTACGATAAATGGGACTGTCACTGGAATTGAAGACAGGACACAATATTCATTAGAGGTCCTCGGACTCCTGGGGGGAAAAACCTAGATTAGTCATTTTTAGCGGACTTGAATTTGTTCAAATAATACAAAATTAAATAAGGGCTTTTTTTTAAACTGATGAAAACACTTTGGTATAGAAATCTTATTACTTTCATTCATAAATTACTATATTCTTCTTCATTATGAAATATTTCAAGTCATTAGACAAATACAGGCAAAAATACAAGGACCGTTGGTGTGCCTACCAACAAACTTTATCAAAACTCAGCTCAGTTCAGTTCAGTTCAGTCGCTCAGTCATGTCCAACTCTTTGCGACCCCATGAATCACAGTACGTCAGGCCTCCCTGGCCATCAACAACTCCCGGAGTTCACCCAGACTCATGTCCATTGAGTCGGTGATGCCATCCAGCCATCTCATCCTCTGTCGTCCCCTTCTCCTCCTGCCCCCAACCCCTCCCAGCATCAGAGTCTTTTCCAGTGAGTCAGCTCTTCACATGAGGTGGCCAAAGTATTGGAGTTTCAGCTTCAGCATCAGTCCTTTCAATGAACACCCAGGACTGGTTTCCTTTAGGATGGACTGGTTGGATCTCCTTGCAGTCTAAGGGACTCTCAAGAGTCTTCTCCAACACCACAGTAGAGTTTGAGAATTTGAATTTCCAACAAGTTCTCAGGTGACGTTGATGGTCACTGGACCACATAATTAAGTAGTAAAGCAGTGGGTTTGTCCCTGGGAGTTAAGTTTCTAGATGTTCCAAAATTTCTTCTCAAAATGGTTGTAGTTTTCTATAGCTGCCATAAGAAACTGACATAAGCTTGTGGCCCAAAATAATACAAATTTATTATCTTATATTTCTGTAATACAGAAGTCTATCATGAGTCTCACTGGGCAAAAATCCAGGTCTTGGAAAGGCTGATTCCTTCTTGGAGGTTGTAGGAAGGCATCTGTTTCTTGGCTTTTCTGGTGTCTAGAGACCACCAGCATTCTTTGCTTTGGGGTCTCCTTCCTTCATCTTCAAAGTTAGCTACACAGCATTCTCTGACCCTGCTTCCATCACTACACCTCTTCCTCTGATTATCTTTTCTGTCTTTCTTTGACTTAAGCACCCTTGTGATAACATTTGCAATGAAACACATTATGTTCTCAGGTTGTGGGAATTAAGATGTGAACAACTTTAGGGGGGAGGTCATTATTCTGCCTACTACCATGATTATAACAACTTACTTACCTATCAGAAGCATCAATGTTTCTGTTGCCAACATTTAGTCTTGGCAGACACCCGTTTTTGCCAATCTGATGGGGTATAAAAATGTTACCTTACTTTTTGTTCTAATTTTCATTTCTTTAATTACTTCTGAGGCTGAGCAACCTTTTTATGTTGCTCTTCCATGATTTAGCCTTTCATATCCTTTGCCTGTTTTCAATCAAGATGTCTGTGTTTTCTCACTGATTTGTGAAAGTCACTCAGTTGTGTCCGACTCTTTGCAACCCCATGGACTATACAGTCCATGGAATTCTCCAGGCAAGAATACTAGCGTGGGTAGCCTTTCCCTTCTCCAGTGGATCTTCTCAACCCGGGAATTGAACTGGGGTCTCCTGCGTGGCAGATAGTTTCTTTACCAACTGAGCTATCAGGGAAGCACTGATCTGTAGAAATTCCTTATTTATTCTGGACACTAATTTTTGGTCTGTCAGTTTTAAAGTTGTAATCCTAATGGAGTTGGTTTTTAAATTTATTTTATGGTTTATAAATTTTTTAATTGAGAAATCTTTCCCTACCCATGTTCATAAAAATATTCTACTATAAGTACTATTCTCCTAAAAGTATTGATTTTGTTTTATGTCTTAATCATCTGGATTTTATTTTTGTGTATATAAGGAAGGGATCAAATTATAAATTTATATATGTGTGTGTGTATATAAACAATTGTCTCAGAACAATTTATTCAGTGACTGTTTCCCTTCTGATTTGTAGTACTTCTTTCATATATAAAGGTTCCCATGTATATGGGTCTGGTTATTTACCATACCTTCACCAATTATGTATACTAAGTCGCTTCAGTCGTGTCTGACTCATTATGACATTATAGACTGCAGCGTGCCAGGCTCCTCTGTCCATGGGATTCTCCAGGCAAGAATACCAGAGTGGATTGCCATTTCCTCCTCCAGGGGATCTTCCTGACCCAGGGATCAAACCCACGTCTCTTATGTCTCCTGCATTGGCAGGTAGATTCTTTGCCACTAGAGCCACCTGGGAAGCCCTTTATACATTTTCTTAATTACAATTTATAATAAGTCATTATACCTCACAAGGCAAGTTTCTTCATCTTCTGCTTCAGATTCCTCTTATTTCTTCATTTTCTGCTTCAAATTCCTCTTGGTTACTTCATATAAATTTTACCATTAGTTTGTCAACTTCCTTGTAAAGCTAGGTTAGGATTATTTTTCACATTGAATATATAGACTAATTTGGGATAACTGACATCTCTGTGAAACTGACTCTTCTCATTCAAGAACATGATATATTCTTCTATGTAACTTTTTTTATATCTCTAAAGTTTTGTGATATTAGCTGTGCCCTATCTTTTATTAAATTGATTCCTAAGTATTCCATAGTTGTTGCTGCTATTGTAAATTGTAAGTTTTGGTTTTTTAAAGATGTTTTCTATTTATCTGCTATATTAAGAAATCAATAAATTTTTGTGCACCGATCTTTCATCCAGCAAAACTTGTTTAGTTCTTTTTTTTTTTTTAATTAATGGAGTCTCAAGATTTTCTGTAGAAAAATAATCAAATTATAATAAGTAACAACTTTGTAATATTCCTTAAGTTTCTTTTATTGTCCTACTTTACCAGCTGGGACCTCCAACACTTTGATGAGTAGAACCAGGTCCTGATCATCATTTTCTAATTCCTGTTTTTAAAGAGTATGCTTCTAAGGATTCATCATAATGTATGTATATGTTTCTACATACTCTTGGTATTTATATTTTATCAGTTTAAGTTCGTGTCTTTTTCCTAGTTTGAACATGAATGAATGTTAGATTTTATTAATTGACTTTTCTGCATCTGTCCATATGACCATATGAGTTCTCTTTTAAACGGTTACTGTAGTAAATGAATGAGTATTCTAATGTTTAATCAATCTTGCACTCTTGGAATACACTCAACTTGGTATGATATATTTGAAAGCATGATTACTGGACTTCTTAGGCTAATACTTCATTTAGAGCTTCTGCATCTATATTCTTAAATGAGACTGACTTGCAGTTTTCCTTTCTTGTGTTGACCTTGTCTTTTCCTTACTAGACATATAAAAAGAATTTAGTGCACTCCTGCACACACCATTCTCAGAGGCAGTTAATATAAAATGGGAATTATATGTTCCTTGCATGGTAGAACTTGCTTATCAAATTTTCTGGGCAATGTTCTATACATTTTATTATATCAAATTTTAAATTATATACATTTCTATATCCTTTTGAAGTTTTTAGCATTTTAATCATCAGTTGTGGCAGAAACGGACTTATCAGTTATAAGAAGTTTGTGAAAATCTGCCTTTATGACTATGGATTTACCAATTTTTCCTTATAAGTCTGTCAATATTGGCATATTTTTTTGAACCGATGCTACTAGATAGTTCTGAGGTATCTTCTTGGCAAATTATTTATTTCATCATAATTTCATTACTCTCTTTGCCTTAAAGTCTATTTTTGACTAATATTAATACAGCTATGCTAGCTTTTCTGAATAGCCCTTGTTTGGTATATTCTCTCACCACCTTTAAATTTTTTGCTTTCAGGGTTTCTAGATTCTTGTGTTTGATGTGTGATCTTATAAGTGACACAGAACTGGACTTAAAATATATTCCTATCTGACAACTCTTGTCTCTTAACTGGAATGTTTGTTTCATTAATATTTAGTGATTAGTATTTACAGTATTAGGTATATTTATAGTATTAGGTATTAGGTATAGTATAGGTACTACCTAATTAGTATTAGGTATATTTATAGTATTAGGTATTAGGTATATTAGGTATAGTATTAAGTATTTATAGTATTAGGTATATTAGTATTTACAGTATTAGGTATATTCATAGTATTAGGTATATTTTACATTACAGGTGCTTTTTGGAGAAAGAAATGGCAACCTACTCCAGTATTCCTGCCTGGAGAATTCCATGGGCAGAGAAGCCTGGTGCGCTACAGTCCGTGGGGTTGCAAGAGTCTGACGTGACTTAGCAACTAAACCACTGCCACATGTGCTTTCTTTTTATCTTGCTTTGTCTATCCTTTTCTTCCCTTCTTTACTACTTCCTATTAAACAGCTCGTTTTTTTTTTTTTTTTAATTCACTCTATTCCTTCTATTTGGTCATTTTATTTCCTCTTGGTTTTGGTGGCTGTCATTTGAAAGATAAACATACTTGAACTAACAAAGAAAAATTAACTTTGCTATCCGGAACAATGAAAGGACATTAGAATTATTTTCTTAGATCTTTCTTCCAGTTCCTTAATATTCTTTTCAGCTTTGCCAATCCTTTAATTTCTTAAAAATTTCAATTAATTTTTTAACTCAAGGTTATATTTGAGTCTTTAAATAATAGGCCTATTTTTCTTCTTTTGACAGTGTCTTTTTCATTTTTCAGGTTTCCAGTTCTTTCAAACACACTTATTTTCCAGTTTCTAGCTGATATTTTAAATAAATGAAATTCTTGAGGGAGGGGTGTCCAATCCCTTTTGGTTTCTGCTGGTTCTCATTTATGGTAGATTGTTTAATCCTATGTTTAAATATTTTTTATTATGAATTTTCACTGTGGCAGATAGTACACATTTGCTTCTCGAACATGTATAAGGGCAGGCCCAAAGTCGCAAACTCTTAGGGACCTTGTAGAGTTCAGTCAAAGAGAGACAGGCTTACTTCTCTCTTTTCTGTGCTAGGGTAAGGACTGGGGCTATATCTATTGAAATCTAGTCAGTTAACTCCCCACCCAGACCTAAGCCTTGTGGCCCTTAACACTTGGTTAACACAGAACTGAAACATCTCTTCCCCCTTCACCTCCCCTGATGTGTGTGCGTGCGCGTGTGTGTGTGTGTGTGTGTGTGTGTGTGTGTGTGTGTAGGGGGGCTCTAGATTCAGCTCATGGGCTCACTGACCAGTTTTTGGTTCCCTCTCTTTGGGTAGGTGGCATTAGTGGTAAAGAACCCACCTGCCGATGAAAGAGACATAAGAGATGTGGGTTCAATCCCTGGGTCAGGAAGATCTCTTGGAGAAGGGCATGGCAACTCACTCCAGTATTCTTGCCTGGGAAATTCAATGGACAGAGGAGACTAGCGGGGCTGCAGTCCATAGGGTCACAAAGAGTTGGACATGACTGAAGCGACTTATCACCCTTGGCCTCTGGATATTGTCCTTACTTTATTGGGAACTTATTTGTATATTTAAAGTTTTTAATTATTATTCAAATGTAAACACATTTCTAGTTTGGTTTTTTTTTTTTCAGCTTATATAGATCTCCATATACTGACAGAAGCGGGAATCCCTAAATTTACTTTAAAAACATGATCTTTGACTCTGAGCCTAGTGAAATAAGATACCCACATAATAGATTATGAAAAGAAACACACCTAAAAAGTCAGTTTATTCCTTTCCCCCGACTTCTCCTTATTTTCGGTTTACTGGTTTTGCTGTGCTTCTCATTAAAAAGTATGTTTATAAAAGTATAGTTGTAACTCCAGAAGGATTAAAGATGGAATGACTTGAAATGGATTTGGATTATAGAACCGTACAAATTCTTACTGTGTTGGTTTATCTTGAAATCAGAAAGTAACTTTCACATCTTAGACCTGTAAAACTGTACAAAGAAAAAGTGAAAAAATGTTTTCTATGTGTAAAGGGTTGTGAAATAATGAGAGCGCACACAAAATGCTGGGATGATGCTCTTGTTTTCACACCTCTATGCCTGCTGAATCTATTCCCCTAAATCTCTATTCCCCTAATCCCTCTCCTCTCCCTCTCATCCTTCAGTACTACCAATTCAAGTTACAACAGCTAATCCCCAGGGGGAAACAGTCCTAGCCTTGTCTTCCCCTTTCTTTCCCCTCTGACACTCCTCCAATTAATCTGACTGTACTGTAAACCTTTGCGGTTTACTATTGTGCAACGTCCCCCGTCCCCCACATCTCCTTCACCCTCCTTTCCCCCAGCCCCCTCCCCCACAAATCTGGGGAAATCCCGTTAAGGCAGTGCCACTGGCATTACTCATTCATCCCCATTCAGACTTTCCCCAGCATTTATTAAGGGCCCTCAGCTCCTGCCTCTCACTCGCACTCTCCTCCGCTCCTCCTGCACTCTGAGAGCCTCTTGCCTCGTCCCCTCCCGACAGCGGTGGGAAGAACGTCGTCTCTCCAGCAATGCACATCTCTGTGATTCTGTTTTGTGCTCTCTGGTCTGCAGTGTCGGCGGAGAACTCAGATGATTATGAGCTCATGTATGTGAATTTGGACAACGAAATAGACGATGGACTCCATCCCACCGAGGACCGTAAGTTCGTTTTAACTCTTTCTCTGCTAACCCTTAACTACATATCTACCTCCTTAGGTCTAAGTATTATACATATATTCTGTTGCCAATGCAATAAACAACAATAACCAAAAAAGAGTTTTGCCAAAGAGAAAAGCACGTCAGGAAAGGAGGTTTCATAAAGTTACTTCTCTCAGATACGTAATGGGCCGAACTGTATGAAATCGCCGGTATTCGCCTGTTCTGAGAGAATTGCCATGAACGGCAATTTCATCGAGTTCGGCTTATAAAACTTGCAAGGTTTCCTTAAAGGGAAGGGGGTCCTGGGGACGGGCTGTCACTTGGCGACCATCGAGGGAGGTCGGCATTTTACAAAGAACACCCGAGGGAGGGTCAGGTCTGTAATGCGTGTATATTCCCCACTCTAGCCACGCCGTGCGACTGCAGTCGTGAGAACTCCGAGTGGGACAAGCTCTTCACCATGCTGGAGAACTCGCAGATGCGGGAGGGCATGCTGCTGCACGCCACCGAAGCCGTGCTCCAGGGAGAGCTGCAGAAGCTGAGGGCCGAGCTGGGCCGGCTGGCGGGCAGCCTGCAGAGCCTGTGCGCGCCGGAGGCCCCCGCCGAAGCCAGGCTGGCCCGGGCGCTGGACGAGCTGCTGCAGGCGAGCCGCAATGCTGGCCGCCGGCTGGCACGACTGGAAGAGGCCTGGGCGCCGCGGCCGCAGGAGGAGGCGGGGCGGGCCCTGGGCGCGGTGCTGGAGGAGCTGCGGCGGACGCGGGCCGACCTCCGAGCTGTGCAGGGCTGGGCAGTCAGCCGCTGGCTGCCGGCAGGTAAGGACGCGGGGACTGGTGGGGACCCCTGCGCGGCTTCGTTCTCAAAGTGCGAGTTGCGGGAAACCGAGTCAGCCAACCAAGCCTCTAAGGGCAGGCTTTAGTGTGAGGAAACATACCGGCTCACACCCTTCTGTTTCGGCATGCGCGGTCACAGAGCTCAGATACATCATAAAAGGAGGGAAAATTGCTTTCAAAAGTAGTCAGTCTTCAGTCCCGAGGAACCCTGAAGATAGCTGTGTAGGTAACCATCACAGTATTGAAATAGACCTCAAGGGCCTCCAGACTGACACTTGATCGGACCAGGCGTTAGAGAAACTCTATTGGCGAGTTATAAGAGTGACTGCTCTCAATGTCCAGCTTCCCTCCGTTAGGGATTTCCACTTCTTCTAATATTAGCCTGCCTCTCTCTTTAAGGGAGCTCTGGTTCCCCGCGCTATTTCAGGACCCAGCCTAATTTTTAGGAAAGTTTTCCAGTCCCTGGCTGGCCCCTTCTCCCTACCAGTTCTAAACAAGAGACTTGAGGTTGAATCTGATCTCCCAAGGGCCCCTGCCCCGAGCCCCCTGGGTCTGTGAAATAAGCTCCAGAGTGAGCTCCAAGAGTGTGAAGTTTGGAATAAACCAGCAGCTGAGGGATCCACAGTGGGACAGTCAGATGTAGGAGGTAGTTGGCATCCAGGCAGTTCCTCCGGAGTTGTGGAGGATCAGGGTGAAACAGAAGAGAAGCAGTTCAAACCAGATGCAACCTGTCCAAGTCCCATGTGATACTAGTGAACTTCCAAACATATGTGGGCCTGAAACAATACATTTTAAAGATGCCTCAAGGAAATATAGAGAAGGTTTGGAGCGAAGAACACTCCTTTACAAAAAGTCAGACTTTCTAAGAAATGGTGCTATAACAATCATTTGTGGGTTATATTAGAAAATCCGTGTTCTAGGTAAGAAAATATAACATACACTTTTCCCTGTTCATAAGCAACTTATGAACAAAAAACAATTACACCCTTCGTTATGTCCAATAAAGCAACTCTTACTATATGGGGTAGGAGGCAGAATCAAGCATATGTGAGAGCATATTTCATTTAAAATTTCAGATTTATACCAAAATACCAGTCTTTCCTAAATAATTGAGAACTGTTTATCAGTACAAACCATGTTTTTTAAAGAAGGGCTTCAGAGGGGGGAAAATCATAAAATAAACATACCATAGATCCTTAGTGTAAGTGACAGGACAAACTATAATTCTCTGGCAGTTTTAATGGATGAAATTTCTTGTCTTTTGCAAATCACGTAAAATCACTGTACATATCATGTACTGGGAAAACTGAAGAGTTATGCTAACTTTCACCTCCACCTCTGCATACCAGTTAGAGCAGAAGAAGGATGTATTTCTGAATTCAAAAGTGTTAATTCTCTTTTTTAAATTTTATTTTATTTATTTTTTGTTAATTCTTATTACATCCATTCATACATTTACCCACATGCTTTGATTTTTCCTCTCTTGGTTTCCTGCCAGCTTGGCTCCTAAGGGATTCCTAATCATTCTGTTGTCAGCCTCTTAAGAACCTGGTTTTAATTCTGTTTGGTCTTTGATAATATAATCAGAAAAAAACCTATTAGTTAAAAGCCATTTCATGAGAGAGTTTCTGACATTTTAAAGCCATATCAAGGGTCTCAATCACCGACCCCCAAAAGAAGCCACAGAAAAAACTTGCCAACATGCAGTTCTACTCATTGAACCTACATAACCAGCGCAGCCCAGAGGGGAAGCTGGGTCTCTGAGAGGCAATCAAGGAAGGCTTTGGAATGTAATCCTGACTGACTGGGCTTATTAAACAGGAAATCAGTTAATTAGATTGCAGTAGGCGCTCTCTCTGAACACTGTTTTACTGAAACATTAGACAGTATCTAAAATGCCCAAGCATATGGTGATCTTTTGTTCCATGATCTTTGTTTGATTTAAATGACAGGTAGAAGAGTATGCATCTACCAATTTCATTTTCAAAAAGAATCAATGCCTCATTAAAAATTGATTTAAAAAAATCTTTAGAAATTCAAATTATTCAGGGAAAAAGTTAATACCAAAGTATGGCAGGACCAATTTTGTGCTTTAGTGTGATGGTTACTTTTATAGGATTTTCTGAACCTCAATATCTTCTTTGACTATTTCAAAAGGATAAGGTCCATGTGCTTAATTTTTCTGGGTTGGAGCCCACCTCTCAGCCACTTGTAGATGGTTAACTTAGTCTATCACACTACACATGGACATTTGGTTCCTGCAAGTCTTGTTTACCACTTAGTCTTCAAATGCTCTGGGAATTTGCTTTTTAAAGCTATCTTATGGTAAATCTTCTTTAAAGGTTGTTATAAAGTGAATACTTAGCCCTAATTTTTGCTGTTGTTTAGTCACTAAGTCATGTCCAACTCTTTTGCGACCCCATGGACTGTAGACCACCAGGCTTCTCTTTGAGATTTCCCAGGCAAGAATATACTGGACTGGGTTGCCATTTCCTTCTCCAAGCCCTAACAGATTTTTTAAAAATTCTTTAATTGGTCTTATATATGTATATATTTGAGTTCAGCACAAGGTAGAGCTCACTTATTAAAGCTTTTAGCTTTAAGACCTGAAAGGTCTTCACTTCAGCATCTGCAGCTCCCTGACTGGCCATGTGACCTGGAGATGGACAGAGGTGGGAGCTCCCACCTCTCATGTTTGAAAGTCTCCTTCTAAGTGTGTATTAGTGGAAATATGTCCTCCATCCAGCCCCTTAGAAAAATTCACTCTTCCTTAAAGATTTTCTGTTAGGGCTTACATAGTACTTGTAAGCATTTGGACAAAGTGAGAATTTTTAAGCATATCTTTGGTCTACAAAGTATTCCCTGGTGGCTTAGAGGTAAAGTCTCTGCTTGCAATGTGGGAGACATGGGTTTGATCCCTGGGTAGGGAAAATATCCCGGAGAAGGAAATGACCACCACTCCACTACTCTTGCCTGGAAAATTCAGTGGACAGAGGAGCCTGGTAGGCTACAGTCCATGGGATCGCAGAGTGGACATGACTGAGCAGCTTCACTCTCTCACTCTTGGTCTACAAAGCTCTTCTCAAATGTTACATACTTGTTGCTTACAGACTTGCAGAATTTAGAAGGAGAAGGGAAGAGCCTTTGACAGATAACTGTTAAGCCTGGAGAGATTGTGGGGCTCATCAAAAGCTATACAGCTTGCTAGTAGTAAAACAAACTGAATTCCAGTTCTTTTAGCCAAATCCAGGGATTCTACCACTCAGAGGCAGTGCAGTGTGCTGGTTAAGATTGTGGCTCCTGCAGCCAGAACTGTTGATGTTGTTCAGTTAAGTCCTGTCCAACTCTTTGCGACCCCATAGACTGCAGCATGCCGGACTTCCCTGTCCTTCATTATCTCCCAGAGTTTGCTCAAACTCATGTCTGTTGAGTCAATGATGCCATCCAACCATCTCATCCTCTGTCACTCCCTTCACCCCCTGTCCTCAACCTTTCCCAGCATCAGTGTCTTTTCCAGTGAGTCAGCGCTTAGCATCAGGTGGCCAAGTGCCCAAGTTTGAGCCTAGTTTCACTATTTCTCTGTGTGCCTTCTTTTCCATTTAAATGCTTCTCTTAATGAGACAGTTGGATTTCCTTATTCCTGTTTTCTTTGCACTATAGAGATTACACTTGGGCCCCTCAATTCATAACATATTGCTGCATGTAGTTTTCAGTTGTAGTCATTAAAAGGCCCATCCTAAAATACCTAACTGCCAGAATCATTTCAAAATGAATTTGTATTTTTTCTCATATTCTTACTTTCTTGCCACTCTAGGTTGTGAAACAGCGATTTTATTCCCCATGCGTTCCAAGAAGATTTTTGCAAGCGTGCATCCGGTGACACCAATGAAACTTGAGAGTTTCAGTGCCTGCATTTGGGTCAAAGCCACAGAAGTATTAAACAAAACAGTCCTGTTTTCCTATGGCACAAAAAGGAATCCATATGAGATCCAGCTGTACCTCAGCTATCGGTCCATAATGCTTGTGGTGGGTGGAGAGGAAAACAGACTGGTCGCTGATGCTGTGATTTCCCCAGGAACATGGACCCATCTGTGCAGCACCTGGGATTCAAAGAAAGGGCACATGGCTTTGTGGGTAAATGGTGACTTGGTGGCCACCGCTGTTGATATGGCCACAGGCCACGTTGTTCCTGAGGGAGGAATCCTGCAGATTGGGCAAGAAAAGAATGGCGTAGGTGGTGGCTTTGATGAAACATTAGCCTTCTCTGGCAGACTCACAGGCTTCAATATCTGGGATGGTGTTCTCAGCAACGAAGAGATAAGAGGGGCCGGAGGAGCAGAGTCCTGTCACATCCGGGGCAATGTGGTTGGGTGGGGAGTCACAGAGATTCAGCCCCACGGAGGAGCGCAGTATGTTTCTTAAGGGCTGTGAAACTCTACTTGAAGCCAAAGAAATAAACTCACATCTTAAACATACGCCAGTTGAAGGAGAGAGTTGAGATCAATCTTTATTTATCTTGGCAAAATACTGAGTAAACAGTTGAAAGGGAGACATTGGAGAAGGCTTTTGGGGATATTGTTACTAGATTTTATGCCATGGTGCTTTCAGATTAATGCTATGTCTTTGTCAGATAAACTCTCCAATAATTAAAAAGGACTGTATGAATGAACAGAAGGACAACTGTTTTACTTTTCTTTGGTTAATTTCATTTTGGCCTGAGATGAATTTTACATTGGAAGAATAATAAAATTTGTTGTCCATTGTTCATTGGTATATACCTTATTATGAAAAAATGATGATAAAACATATTTATACTTCAATGTGACTTAACAAATACAAATGTAGTTTATGTGTGATAATCAAATGTCATTTTTTTGAGGAGATAGTTATATAAGTTATATTGTAAAATGGTTTTGTATTAATTTTATTAAGACTATTTTTGTAAAGCTCTACTGTAAATAAAATATTTTATAAAACTAGTCCATGTCGTCTAAGTATATATTTAAACTGTCTGGAAGCAAATCCATACTTCTCATTTTTTTATCTAAAGCAAACACTAGTTTTCAGATGCTAATCTACTATGCAAATAGTAATGGTTAGATTGTTAGAGGTGCTTCCCTGGTGGCTCAGTGGTAAAGAATATGCCTGCAACGCAGGAGACTTGGGTTTGATCCCTGGGTCGGGAAGATCCCCTGGAGAAGGAAATGGCAACCCACTCCAATATTCTTGCCTCGGAAATCCCAATGACTGAGGAGCCTGGGGGGCTACAGTTCATGGGGTCACAAAAGAGTTGGACACAACTTCGTGACTAAACAACAACAATACTGTTAGAAACAAACTATAGAATTGTTTTATGCACTGGCTTTCTATAAGTCATAAGCAAGAAAGATGATCTTAGCTAAGTCAATTCATCTCTCTGGGTTTTAGTTTGCTCAGCTGAGAAATCAAGGAATTGAAGAAATGATCCCTTCCAACTTGATAATGCTGTGAACATACACAACTTTCTGTCCCAGGTATACATGGAAAGAAAGTATGGATTATCAAAGTCCTCAGATTCACATGATGCCTGCAAGAGATGACTGAGGATTCTTATTGTGGTTGTTATTTAGTCATTAAGCTTGACTGACTCTTTTGTGACCCCAGCGACTGTAGCCCACCAGGCTCCTCTGTCCATGAGATTTCCCAGGCAAGAATACTGGAGTAGACTGCTATTTCCTTCTCCAAGGGATCTTCCCCACTCAGGGACTGAACCCGAGGATCCTGCATTGGCAGGTGGATTCTTTACCACTGGGCCACCTGGGATGCCAGGACTATTATAAGGGAAATCTAAAAATGTGGAAAAGAAACAATGACTTCTGCCCTTAACACATATCCCATTCTCTTACTTATGCATAAAGGAGAGGACAGTCAGGCCCGTCACCCTGTAGGTAGGGATGTAACTCCCTACCACACTAATGCTCTCCTCCTGTGGAGGCCATGCAAGGGCTGGTAGTGCAACATCTCAAAGCCACTTCTGAACATCAGTAGGAAACATAGTAGAACCATGGTGATGATGTGTCTGCTTAAAGGTAGGGCCTGAACAACCACAAGTCATCTCCTGTTCATGAGGTTTGGAGAAGAGAACCAATAGTAATTATTAAACCACATTTTGTAATGAACTAGCCTGGTCCTTGGGCTTCTCTGGGGGCTCAGTGGTAAGGAACATGCCTGCAAATGCAGAAGACGATCCCCTACAGAATGGCAACCCACTCCAGTATTCATGCCTGGGAAATCCCATGGACAGAGCAGTGTGGCGGGCTATATAGTCTATGGGGTCGCAAAAGAGTTGGACATGACTTAGAAACTAAACAACAGGCTAGACCTTAGGTTACTTAACTCTGGAATTTATCAGTAAAAGGAGGGGGTTGAACATGTAGTATCTTTCAGCAGTGAAATTCTATAAATCTAGGAATCTTTGAAGATATTCAAGGTATTTGCATAGCTTCATCCTTCTTGTGAGACTCACAAAACCAGGCTGAAATGTCTCAAAGGAAATCATTCCCAAGTTTAAGGTCACAAGTCAGCCTCAGATTTTTGGAGATTACATATTTCAAGATTTCAGGCACAATGGCCATATGCAAGTCCCTAATTAGCCACTGTCTATATGACTCCAAACGCTAGAGGAGGAAATACTTGACCAAACCTTCAGCAGAGAGTTAGGCATGCTTTCAATTCCTTTCCACATTGGATCATGAATTACAGCTGTTCAAGAGACTCTAAATGATGCCAGCCAAGAGGTATGCAAACTCATATGCAGATACTGGATATACGGATGAAGTCAAATGTAAGGGAACTTTTAAATTTTTAACAGGAATAACATGTTGAAGGCAGAGAAGAAACAAACTGGAAAAAAATAAAGCAACCACTGGTTTACGAAAGTAGAAATTTCATCTACACTCAATCTGAATAAGTATTTTAAAGACTTCCAATTGTTCCCTCTATCTATTTTCCCTCTTTTACCTAAGAAACAGAATTCTGATTTTTTAATGGTATGTATGGCCACTTGGAGTAAAGTTTTTATTTTCCAGTATCAAGTGCAAAACTAGATGTGGTCAAATGACTATATTCTGGATGATGGTGAAATACTGAATGTGATTCCCTATCTCTTCCTCTATCAAAAGGAATTGATTGATTGGAATACGGTAGAAATGGCTAGAATTTCAGCAAACATCTTCGATTTAGCACAACAATATAGAATAAGCTTAGGTCTTTAATATTATGATCCTGTCTTAACAGACCTAGGCTGCCTTTCCCTGTACTTCTTTTTTTTTTTTTTTTTTAATACACATATACTTTTATTTTCTTCAGTCCAGTATTGGTTGACTGTTTAATCTAATCCTGATCCAGTGGAGCAATTTTTCTTTTTAATAAAGAAGACCAGGCACTTTATTCCTTCAAAATACTGATAGACCACCTGTACAAAATACATTTTACAAATTTCAGGACGTTGGCTAACTTTTTCTTTACACTAATAGTATTTCATGAATTTTAGAATACAGAGTGTCAAGAAAAGGAGGAAATAAGAAATGTGTGAAACTGAGATAAAATATCTAAAAAGAAATATCAGCATGCTGGCTTAGTCGAGCATATTGGCAAAGAGTCACTCACCAGGATGGTTCCTGAGGGCATCTTACTATAGCACAGTAAAAGAATCATGTACATTATTCAGAGAAAAATATGTGTAAATTAATACATAACACATTACACTTACAAAATATAAAACATTATGTGTGTATGCTAGAGTGACAGACTGTCCTGGTGTGCCTAGGAACAACCCAGTTTAGTACTGAGAGTCCCAGGAAATCTTTCAGTCCCAGGTGAACTGTGGCAGTTTGCCATTTTGCCACTCTAGTACATATATATGTACAGCAGTGGAGCAACATTTTTACAGAGATTGTAACTGACAAGATAGAGTTCATATATTTTCCTTGTCTGTTGCAATGTGAGTTGACTTTAAAAAAAATTTTAACTGGAGGATAATTGCTTTACAATGTTGCATTGGTTTCTGCTGTACAACAACAAGAATCAGGTATAAGTATATATAAACCTCTTCCCTCCCATCCCTGGCCCCATCCCGTCCCTCTAGGTCATCACAGAGCAGCAGACTGGGCTCCCTGTGTTGTACAGCAGCCCCCCATTAGCTATTTATTTTACACACAGTAGCGTGTAAACATCAATGCTGCTCTCTAGGTGTGTCCCACCCTCTCCTTCCCCTCTGTGTCCACAGGATGGTCCTCCACATCTGCATCTCTGTTCCTGCTCTGCAAATAGGACCATCCCTGCCATTCTTTTAGATTTCATATACATATATATATATTAATACACTATTTTTGTTTTTCTCTGACTTACTTCACTCTGTATAACATGCTCTAGGTTCATCCACCTCATTTGAACTGACTCAAATTCATTCCTTTTTATGGCTTGATAATATTTTATACAACATATATTGCATATATTGTATATTGTGGACAATTTATACCACAACTTCTTTATCCATTCATCTCTCAGTGGACATCTAGGTTGCTTCCAAGTTCTGGTTATTGTAAACAGTGCTGCAGTGAGCATTAGGGTACATGTGTCAATTATGGTTTTCTCAGGTGTATGCCCATTAGTGGAATTGCCGGGTCATATGATAGTTTTACTCCTAGTTTTTAAAGGAATCTGCATGCTGTTCTCCATAGTGACTGTATCAATTTGTATTCCCACCAACAGTACAGGAGGGTTCCCTTTTCTCCATTGATTGTTTGTAGATTTTTTGATGATGGCCATTCTGGCTGGTGATACCTCACTGTGGTTTTGATTTGCATTTCTCTAGTAAGCGGTGATGTTGAGCATTTCTTCATGTGTTTGTTGACCATCTGTATATCTTCTCTGAAGCAATGTCTGTTTAGGTCCTCTGCCCATTTTTTTGATTGGCTTGTTTTCTAATATTGAGTTTGCATGAGCTGCTTGTATATTTTGGAGATTACTCTTTTGTCAGCTGCTTCATTTGAAATTATTTTCTTCCATTCTGAGGATTGTCTTTTTAGTTGTTTACAGTTTCCTTTGATGTGCATGAGTTGGCTTTTAATCAAGTATTAATTCCTTAAAATATATCCAGAACAGTTGACTATTAAGTATACATTACAGAATCTTAGAGTTAGGTATTTATTATACTCAATTAACTTCACCTAAATAAACAGATTATCAAACAAAGAAGAAATTGTAATTGATTTTTATTTCATCTCTTGTTTAATTTTATATTAGAAACCTCTTTGCGAAGCTGCTGCTGCTGCTAAGTCGCTTCAGTCATGTCCGACTCTGTGCAACCCCATAGATGGCAGCCCACCAGGCTCCCCCGTCCCTGGGATTCTCCAGGCAAGTACACTGGAGTGGGTTGCCATTTCCTTCTCCAATGCATGAAAGTGAAAAGTGAAAGTGAAGTCGCTCAGTTGTGTCCGACCCTCAGCGACCCCTGGACTGCAGCCTACCAGGCTCTTCTGTCCATGGGATTTTCCAGGCAAGAGTACTGGAGTGGGGTGCCATTGCCTTTTCTGTTTGAGAAGCTAACTAAGAGCTGTATTGTAGCCACTAAGAAATAGCACTCAAAAAGTTAAAAATCTTGGTCAAAGTAATCGTGTGTGTTCATTTATATATTCTTTGATTCAGTGAACTTGAAAACTCAGATTGATGATCCTTGTATTCTGTTTTATAAATCCAGAGTATAGAAGAAAGCTTCCTGGGCGTGGGGTCAGGAACACAACATTCAGATCCTAGCATTATTATTCACTGACTAGATGACGTAGGCCTGCCAATTGATCTTTATGAGTCTCAAGTCAGCCAAGAAATTGGGGATAACAGCACTTGCCTAACTTGCTGAAGGGGCATTATAAAAATAAAATAATGAGAGATAATGTATCTAAAAATGTTTTATAAACCCTGAAATAATTTTTGAAATGAAATAGTTACCATAAAAATGTTTTTCCAAGTTGTTCACAGTGGACTTAACAGAAAATAAGTGAATAAAAATACAAACAAACAAATACAAAGATTCCTTTCCACTGTGGGTAAGTTACTCTCAGAGTTTGGCCCATGGATGTTCAAAGCTGTGTAGGCTTTATTCTACTTTACAGCAACATCTGCTGGTGAAGTCAGGAAGGTGCAAACTCTGACATGCATCAGGTCCAAGACCTGGCTAACAGTTCAGAAAACATTCTTTTCTGATTCAAGATGTTTCTCTATTTCTTGATCTACATTTGTACTGACTTTTACAGCATAAAATTTAATATTTCCTTATATGTATTACTATTCAGGTTGAATATTCTTAATGAGAATTACTTTAGTAGCCTGTTTTCTACAATATTTGATTAATACAGTTTTTTCCTCAACAAGCTGTAATGCAGTGAACTTAAAACCTTTTCCTTAAAAAATAACTGTATCATGAATTTTTAATGGCTAAGCATCTCCCCAGAGATTACAGAACTCCACAAATGATTATGAATCTGCCCTTAATTTTTTAATATGGGCCTGGTATATGACAGACAGTAATGGCAATAACAATGATGGTGATTATGATGAAGGCAATAAAAAGAAGAATCATGGTAACTGCTGATGAACTGTGTGCCAGGCCCTGGGCAAAGTATAATGGCTCTATCTATTTAAGGCTCATACCCACTCTATCTGGTACATATTATTACTGCCACAGTAAATGGGAGGTCAATTTTCTATCTCCATTTTTCTGAGACAGCTTACCAATCAGTGGTTTGAATCTGGTCTCACATTGAGAAAGAAATAAGGTGAATTTATCATAATTAACTAGACAGTCTTTTCCAAGCTATTGCCAAGAAGTCAGAAAGGAATTTGGACTCTTGCTGAGACAAGAGTATATTTCTTTCCAAAGACTTTCTACTTAAGTTTCAAATCATTTGAGGTCATCTTGTGATTAGCGCCAGAGGACTATGTAAAACACATCTTGACAGAGAGGCATATTTCCTTATTTTGACCTCTGATTCAGAAATGCAGAGGAAAGGACGTCACTGCCCACCTTTAGTTTTGATAGTAGTGGTATGGATTGCCTTACAGAGTTCCAAATCAAAATTTGGGAAGGGTTTCCCTCTAGACTCTCAAATAATCTGTTACAGTTGAGATACACTTATTTCAGGGGTCACCAATTATATGGTCAGCTTCCCAGGTGAAAGATATGCTAATCATGCTGTACTAAGCATTCACTGTGCTTTTACATTGCAACACTGGACAGGTTTAACAAAGCATCTTCACATGGCAAAGAACAAGTTTTAAGAATTATTCATGACTTCTGAAAAACAAATTTTCCACTCTGAAAAGGTTCTAATGATATAAAATATTAAATTACCTAATATGATTTAAGCAGAAAACATGTTTTTAATAACCACCCAAGGGATATCCTTATCTTATTATTAATTCAATGGGGGAAGCATTCAACATTTCCCCCTTAAGTATGATTTCAGTTGTAGGTTTTTGTAGGTATCCTTTATTAGATTAAGGATAGTTCCTTCTATTGCTAATTTGCTGAGAGGTATTTTTTTTTTTAAATCATGAACAGACTTGGAATTTTACAAAAGGAGAGTGTGTGTATATGTGTGTGTGTTAAGTCACTGCAGTAATGTCCGACTCTTTACAATCCTATGGACTGTAGCCCATCAGGTTCCTCTGACCATGGGATTCTCCAGTCAAGAATACTGGACTGGGTTGTCATGCCCTCCTCCAACAGATCTTTCCAATCCAGGAATGGAACCTGAGTCCCTTATGTCTCCTGCATTGGCAGGTGGGTTCTTTACCACTAGCACCAGCTGGGAAGCCTATATATATAATATATATAATAATAATTATATCCATATTATATCCTCTTAATCAGTGTCAGAAAGCTCTCCAAAATGCTCAGGTTGCATTCTTCCTAGGATAACTTAACTTTTATAAAGTGAGGATCACAATAGTTCCTCCCTCATAAGCTGTTAGGAGAATTATGTTAAAAGACTAGTACCATGTACAGCACTATGGATGGAGGTTCGTGACATCGTACAGGAGGCGGGGATCGAGACCATTCCCAAGAAAAAGAAGTGCAAAAAGGCAAAACGGTTGTCTGAGGAGGCTTTATAAATAGCTGTGAAAAGAAGAGAAGCAAAAAGCAAAGGAGAAAAGGAAAGATATAAGCATCTGAATGCAGAGTTCCAAAGAATAGCCAGGAAACATAAGAAAGACTTCCTCAGTGATCAATGCAAAGAAATAGAGGAAAACAATAGAATGGGAAAGACTAGAGATCTCTTCAAGAAAATTAGAGATACCAAGGGAATATTTCATGCAAAGATGGGCACAATAAAGGAGAGAAATGGTATGGACCTAACAGAAGCAGAAGATATTAAGAAGAGGTGGCAAGAATACACAGAAGAACTATACAAAACAGATCTTCATAACCCAGATAATCATGATGGTGTGATCACTCGCCTAGAGCCAGACATCCTGGAATGTGAAGTCAAGTGGGCCTTAGAAAACATTACTACGAACAAAGCTGGTGGAGGTGATGGAATTCCAGTGGAGCTATTTCAAATCCTGAAAGATGATGCTGTCAAAGTGCTGCACTCAATATGCCAGCAAATTTGGAAAACTCAGCAGTGCCCATAGGACTGGAAAAGGTCAATTTTCATTCCAATCCCAAAGAAAGGCAATGCCAAAGAATGCTCAAACTATAACATAATTGCACTCATCTCACATACTAGTAAAGGAATGCTCAAAATTCTCCAAGCCAGGCTTCAACAATACATAAACCATGAACTTCCTGATGTTCAAACTGGATTTAGAAAAGGCAGAGAAACTAGAGACCAAATTGCCAACATCCATTGGATCATGAAAAAGCAAGAGAGTTCCAGAAAAACATCTATTTCTGCTTTATTGACTATGCCAAAGCCTTTGACTGTGTGGATCACAACAAACTGTGGAAAATTCTTCAAGAGATGGGAATACCAGATCACCTGACCTGCCTCCTGAGAAATCTGTATGCAGGTCAGGAAGCAACAGTTAGAACTGGACATGGAACAACAGACTGGTTCCAAATAGGAAAAGGAGTACATCAAGGCTATATATTGTCACCCTGCTTATTTAACTTCTGTGCAGAGTACATCATGAGAAATGCTGGACTGGATGAAGCACAAGCTGGAATCAAGATTGCCGGGAGAAATATCAATAACCTCAGATATGCAGATGATATCATTCTCATGGAAGAAAGCAAAGAAGAACTGAAGAGCGTCTTGATGAATGTGAAAGAGGAGAGTGAAAAAGATGGCTTAAAGCTCAACATTCAGAAAACTAAGATCATGGCATCTGGTCCCATCACTCCATGGCAAATAAGCAGGGAAACAGTGGACACAGTGACAGACTTTTTTATTTTTTATTTTTGGCTTCACAATCACTGTAGATGGTGACTGCAGCCATGAAACTAAAAGACGCTTACTCCTTGGAAGAAAAGCTATGAGCAATCTAGATAGCATATTAAAAAGCAGAGACATTACTTTGCCAACAAAGGTCCATCTAGTCAAGGCTATGGTTTTTCTAAGAGTCATGTATGGATGTGAGAGTTGGACTATACAGAAAGCTGAGTGCCAAAGAAGTGATGCTTTTGAACTGTGGTGTTGGAGGAGACTCTTGAGAGTCCCTTGGACTGCAAGGAGATCCAACCAGATCATCCTGAAGGAAATAAGTCCTGAATATTCATTGGAAGGACTGATGCTGAAGCTGAAGCTCCAATTCTTTGGCTACCTGATGCAAAGAACTGACTCATTTGAGAGACCCAGATGTTGGGAATGATTGAAGGCAGGAGAAGGGGGCGACAGAGGATGAGGTGGTTGGATGGCATCACTGACTCAATGGACACAAGTCTGAGTAAACTCCGGGAGTTGATGATGGACAGGGAGGCCTGGTGTGCTGCATTCCATGGGGTCGCAAATAGTCGGACACAACTGAGTGACTGAACTGAACTGAACTGAACTGAACTGGGTACAGAGCAAGAACTCAACGAATGTTAAGAATTATTTTCTTTATGCATTGCTAGAACTATTTTCCTAAAATTTTTATTTATGATATGTGTACCTATGTTCGCAATTTTAAGATGAGTCTATGTTTTTCTTTCCTATATTGTCTTTTGGTATTGATATCACTGATAAACCTGCCTTATTTCCTTGTGGCTTAGCTAGTAAAGAATCTGCCTGCTATTATACAGGAGACCTGGGTATGATCTCTGGGTTGGGAAAATTCCATGGAGAAGGGAAAGGCTACCCACTCCAGTACCCTGGCCTGGAGAATTCCACAGACTGTATAGGCCATGGGGTTGAAAAAAATCAAACCCGACTGAGAGACTTTCACTTTCATGCCTGCCTTATAGAATTAGTTGGAGAATGTACTTCCTTTTCAATTATATGAAAAAGTTTAGATAAGACTGTAATCATTCCTTTCAAATTTGTTCTAATTTGCATATAGTACTAAATGTGATAGCCTTCTTTTTTTTTTTTTTTGGTGGGCTGATTTAAAAATACTGATAGAATTATTTGATAGAGGAACATTCCGGTTTTCCATCTCCTTAGCTCTCAAGCACAAATAAAGACAACATTCTGGTCATGCTTTTAATCCTCTCTCCAAGGACTTTCACAATTTCCTTTTCACTGGGAGAATTCAAAGAACAAAACAGACAAACAGATCTAAGGAATTTAAATAAATGAATTTGTAGTTATATTTAATGTAAAAGTAAACAGTATAACTTATATACAATCATTAATAATGGGAAGTAGCAAAAAACTGGCTTGGAACTAGCCTTCAGGGGTAAATATTTAAGACCATCTGACAGTCTCTTACGATTGATTTGGGCTTCCCTTGTGGCTCAGACGGTAAAAAATCACCTGCAAAGCAGGAAACCCTGGTTCGATCCCTGGGTTGGAAAGATGCCCTGGAGAAGGGAATGCCTACCCACTCCAGTATTCTTGCCTGGAGAGTTCCATGGACAGAGGAGCCTGGTGGGCTACAGTCCATGGGGTCACAAAGAGTTTGACACAACTAGGCAACTAACAGTCATGTCCAACTCTCTGAGACCTCATGGACGTCCAGGCTCTTCTGTCCATGGAATTCTCCAGGCAAGAATACTGGCTGCATCGGATGTACCTTTCCAATAGTGTTTTAAAAATAAGGTAGAACGGTTCTATTCATAAAATTTACAGACAGCAAGAAGTTTGGAAGAATTGCAGTTATCCTGAAATGGAAGGATCATTATCAGTTAGATCTTGGCATGCCAAAGCAATGAACTGAATCTCTTAAGAAGTATAAAGAAATAAAAGCAAACATTTATATAAGGCTTGCTGCTGCTGCTGCTACTACTAGTTTGCTTCAGTTGTGTCTGATGCTTTGTGATCCTATGGACTGTAGCCCACCAGGCTCCTCTGTCATGGGCTTCTCTAGGCAAGAATATTGGAGCGGGTTTCCATGCCCTTCTCCAGGGATCCTCCCGATCCAGGGATATAAGGCTTGCCCAGTATTAATTTACAGCACTGTTAGCAACAGGTATGGACTTGGGGGTTATCTACTCCCCATTCATGTGGTTCTGCTGCAGTTTACTACAAACTCCTGCTCTGAGGGTGGCTCATACCCACGTCTGGCCAGTAGAAGTATGGTATACCCCTGCAACAACGATGGATTTGTTCAGAAATGGGGCATATGGCCCATGTCAGGTCAAACAGAGATATGGAATTTCTTTTTCTTAACTGGTATTCATGATAATGTGAGTGGAAGATAGAGAGGCCCATTACATGAAACATGAAAGGGAAACCAGCCCACAGGAAGCAGAACTGAGTAATGACATTTGAGTCCTGAATCAAGCCATATGGGAAGTCTGATATACTAACGCACTTTTTTTAGTCATGTGTGCCAATAAGGGATTCCTCCTCCTCCTTCTCTTCCTCTTTTTCATCATTAAACTATTTATACCTGAGCTTCTGTTACTTAAAATATAACTAATTGGTAAGTGGGATAATAATAGGACTTTGGTTAAGGAATTCTTGTGGGGATTAAATGACTTAATTGGTATAAAATGCTTAGTTCAGCATTTGGCATTAAGGGAGCATGAAATAAATTCTAGTCACTGTAGTTATTTTTATTTCTAGTCACTGTAGTTATTACTGTTATTACAATTATTATTGTTATCACTGAATGGATGACAATTGGTAGGAATTCAGGCACTTCCTGGGTAACTGAATTTTATAATTCCAGTCTTATGAAAACTCAGATCAAATCAAACAACTAACACTTTAGCATTTTCTGCATAAGTATAAAAATGGGAGAATAGGATTAGGATAATATGAATCAAGGAGGAAGATCTAAAGGGGAGAAAACTAAGACATGCCAATGTTTAGCAGGGCATACACACACAGATTTGCAAAGCAGGAAACTTACTACTCAGAGACACCAAGATCCCTTTTGTTTTACAACTCAAAGTCTGATAGGCTTGTGTGAGTGACTGCAGTATCTTACAGACACATCAGTCCTAAAAAACTAACCCTGAAATATTTAGTCCCAACCTTTCATAGGTTAAATTATCATTTATTTTATGATGGTTTGCATAGTGCTGGATGAAGTCAACTAAATCATTTGTTTATTTCAAATACTTGCAGTGAACTCAGAAAGTGTATTTTGTGTTTCAAAAGATTTCTTTGTCATTGAAAGTGCATTTCAAAAAAATTTAAAAAACAAATACATGAGCTAAGTTCTTGGCTGCTACAGATAGACAATTTAATGTTTTACCCTCATAAATCAGTTACTTGCAAGTCTAACTACCATGATTTTAAAATGTGTGGCATGTATAAGTGTTTGTAATTCCTATAAAATCTGTACCAAATATGTATCCAAGGTGATGAAAAAAGCATACTTGCCTTCTTGGACTTCTAGAAAATTTAAGATCATGTATAAAGAGAAATGAGCAATTCAATCTTGTAGCTGAAGAAAATGAGAAGTGAATAATATGTACTAGTAATATCAATAAGTCTCCAGAAGGGAGTGCAGGTAGAGTGATAAACTTCCACTGTCATGGCTGGGGATTAGGCAGACGCATCTGGCAGACCACTAGGCTGGCTGGTCAGATGTCTGGGGCTAGGGGTGGATACTAAGAATTCTTCTTGGGACTATCTGGTACATTAGTCTGTGGTGGGCCATAGGTATTTTGAGAACTGGAGGATTACTAGCCTGACTGTACAAAAAAGATCTTCAAGACCCAGATAATCATGATGGTGTGATCACTCACCTAGAGCCAGACATCCTGAAATGTGAAGTCAAGTGGGCCTTAGAAAGCATCACTATGAACAAAGCTAGTGGAGGTGATGGAATTCCAGTAGAGCTGTTTCAAATCCTGAAAGATGATGCTGTCAAAGTGCTGCACTCAATATGCCAGCAAATTTGGAAAACTCAGAAGTGGTCACAGGGCTGGAAAAGGTCCGTTTTCATTCCAATCCCAAAGAAAGGGAATGCCGAAAAATGCTCAAACTACCACACAATTGCACTCATCTCACACGCTAGTAAAGTAATGCTCAAAATTCTCCAAGCCAGGCTTTAGCAATACGTGAACTGTGAACTTCCAGATGTTCAAGCTGGTTTTAGAAAAGGCAGAGGAACCAGAGATCAAATTGCCAACATCCGCTGGATCATCGAAAAGCAAGAGAGTTCCAGAAAAACATCTATTTCTGCTTTATTGACTATGCCAAAGCCTTTGACTGTGTGGATCACAATAAACTGTGGAAAATTCTGAGAGAGAGGGGAATACCAGACCACCTGACCTGCCTCTTGAGAAACCTATATACAGGTCAGGAAGCAACAGTTAGAACTGGACATGGAACAACAGACTGGTTCCAAATAGGAAAAGGAGTACGCCAAGGCTGTATATTGTCACCCTGCTTATTTAACTTTTATGCAGAGTACATCATGAGAAACACTGGGCTGGAAGAAGCACAAGCTGGAATCAATATTGCCGGGAGAAATATCAATAACCTCAGATATGCAGATGACACCACCCTTATGGCAGAAAGTGAAGAGGAACTAAAAAGCCTCTTGATGAACGTGAAAGAAGAGAGTGAAAAAGTTGGCTTAAAGCTCAACATTCAGAAAACGAAGATCATGGCATCTGGTCCCATCACTTCATGGAGAATAGATGGGGAAACAGTGGAAACAATGTCAGACTTTATTTTGGGGGCTCCAAAATGACTGCAGATGGTGACTGCAGCCATGAAATTAAAAGACGCTTACTCTTTGGAAGGAAAGTTATGACCAACCTAGATAGCATATTCAAAAGCAGAGACATTACTTTGCCAACAAAGGTCCATCTAGTCAAGGCTATGGTTTTTCCAGTGGTCATGTATGGATGTGAGAGTTGAACTGTGAAGAAAGCTGAGTGCCAAAGAATTGATGCTTTTGAACTGTGGTGCTGGATAAGACTCTTGAGAGTCCCTTGGACTGCAAGGAGATCCAACCAGTCCATCCTAAAGGAGATCAGTCCTGGGTGTTCATTGGAAGGACTGATGCTGAGGCTGAATCTCCAATACTTTGGCCACCTCATGTGAAGAGTTGACTCATTGGAAAAGACCCTGATGCTGGGAGGGACTAGGGGCAGGAGGAGAAGGGGATGACAGAGGATGAGAAGGCTGGATGGCATCACTGACTCGATGGACATGAGTTTGGGTTAACTTCAGGAGTTGGTGATGGACAGGGAGGCCTTTTGTGCTACAGTTCATGGGGTTGCAAAGAGTTGGACACGACTGAATGACTGAACTGAACTGAGCCTGACTTTAGGTGAATAGTTGAGCCCAGGAGAGAGAGAAAGAATTTTAGATAAAATGGAACAACATATTTTGCTGAAAACTCAGTATCATACTTTGACACTGGGAGCCAAGCAAGCCTTCTCTGGCTCTCTACCAAAATGTAACACCAAGGAGAAAGACAGGTATTCTTCCCCATCCCGCATCCTGCCCCATGCTACCGCAGTGGACTGAGGACTAGTGGCTTCTGAAATTTCAGGGGCAGTAGCAGCACAAAGAGACAGAAGTTTCCATCCCAGGCAGTGTAGTATGGGGTCATGTCCATTCCTGGTATCTTCATGGTAGCAGCCACAGAGTTTGCTGGGCTTAGTTAGGGTGGAGCACATGGACATCACCACACTCTGCTGTACCAAGAAGAGAATATTGGGGACTTTCAGAAATACTTGGTGTGGGAGCACTTTCCAAAAAGTTGATGCTCCACTTGAGCATGTGGGGCATGTGGCAGTCAAAGCTAGGCCAAGATACTCAAGGACTTCAGACATTTGATTTGAGTACATATCAAATAATACCATATATTGTTCTTTGATCCCAAACCACACAAAAGAAAGAAGTTTCTGAGAGATCTAAAACCAAAGGAAAAACCACAAGAGAAGAGAATATTCTGACTGGACTAACTTGATCTCTTTCATTCAAATATGAAAGCATTAACAGAGATGTCCTGATATGATGCTCCATGATAGTATTTAATACAATTACAAATCAGTTCCAAATCACATTCACATTTAAGAAGGCTTTACACATTCTCTGGTATATTTCATTTGGCATTTCACACTTTTGGAAAACTTCAGATGATGAGCTTTTCCATCGGCCACTGAGAGCAGTGGAACACAGTCCACTCAGTACAGACAGGTTCTGCACAGTTGGTAGTTGGACAAGAAGACCAGAGGCACTGAAAACACAGTCTCCCAGTGAGACCATAGAGTTGGAAAGAAGCACTAAGAAGGGCCTCCCTGGTGGCTCAGCTGGTAAAGAATCTGCCTGCAATACAGGAGACCCAGGTTCAATCCCTGGGTCAGGAAGATCCCCTGGAGAATGGAATGGCATACAACTCATCCAAGGAGTTTAAAGAATTCACCTGCCTGGTGAAGAGACCCGGACTCACCCAATTCAAGTAACCTTACCTCCAGACACCTAGCGGCAAAACAGAGAATGCAATGTACCTCTCAATACTTAAGTCTCACTTTCCACAAACCATAGCTGCTTTAGGAAAATACTTTAAAACAACTCCTAAAACACATCCCCAGGCTCAGCCTTTACACCATACCTTGGAGTATGCTCTTTACTATAACCTCTGTGTGATCAGCCAGGAGGTCCGCCTTGGTAATTGCAGCCAGGGACAGGTAGTTGGACATATTCCTGCACAGTCCCTTGTTGCCTCTGTGGAGGAATTTCACGGCAATGGGGATGGCTAATGCCATCACAGGGGGGCGGTTGTAATTCTGAGGAAATACAAGAAATCAACAAAGAATAAGTGGCTCATTCTTCATTCATTTATTCATTCATTCAAAAAATATTTATTGAACTAAGCTCCCAGAGAACAGCTGTGAAAATACAGGGCCCACTTTATTTTTCTTGTATTTGGGAATTCATGCAACTCTTGATCTAGTTAGAGAGACTTAGAGGCAAATAGGCACTTAATAGCATAGGCGGATGAAGGTCATGATAAGGAAAGAGGAGGGAGATAAGGAAGCCAAAAAGGAGCTTAGTCCAGTCTCAAGAGATTGTCAAGGAAGACTTCCTGGAAGAGGTGACATCTTCACTGAGACCTGCTGGATGAGTAACAGATGGCTGGGGAATAGCAAGACAAAAGAGTAGAAAAAAGCGGACAAAAGAAAAGAGTAGACAAAAGGAAAAGCAGAGAAGGTAGAGAGATGGGAGAACTTGTGCATCTGGGGAACTGTAAATAGTTCAGAATGGATGAGATGGGGTACAGCTGGGAAAACTGGGATAGAAGATGAAAGAGGGGACTGGAAAGGTAAATAGGGGTACGATTATGAAAGGTCTGGCACCCTGCTAAGGAGTTTGGAATTGATCCTTAGGATAATCAGAAATCACTGATGAGAGGAATAACTCAGATTTATACCTGAGAAAAATCCAAGGAATGTTGAATACGTTGCTACCTGACTGCATCTTAAAAACTAAAGTTTCAGCTAATGAAATTAAAAAGAAAAAAAAGATGAATGAACATAAGACTAAACTAAACGTAAGACTAAAAACTAAAGATATTCTGGATCCTGAAATAATTCTCTTTTTGATGTACTTTGTGATAGAATATCAATATTCTTACATATAAAACAGTGCTACCAGCACTCAATTACCTAATCAGGGAATAATGTTTGGAAAATACAAATTGCTTTCTTGCAAATGAATTGATTATTCTGACAATCAACCCCACTCCTTAGGCTAAGTATAAAGCAAAAGTTGCACAACTGCACAATGTCTTCGACTTTACATTATTATATTATAAATAAAAAAGTAGTTTTTCTCTAACTGTTCATGTGGAAAGTGCTTCTATCTTTCTACCCATAGATTATCCCCTTCTAAAACCTCCTACAATTCTAGGTTTGCGATAGGTGTTCAATCAACATTTGTGAAGTTGAATAACTAATGAAGAAAATGCAAAACTGCAGTGATAGTTGTGATGGGGAACACAATGCGGTGGGAGGAAGGAAGGGTGAAGGGGTGGGAAAGCGCCTTCTGGCTCCCATCCTCTCGCTTGGGTCACCAAGGCCAGCGATGGCCTCCTGGTGGCGTCCATTCTCAGGGCTAGCTGATTGGGCAGGTGAGCTGTTACTTACTCCTTAGCACACAGGACTTCCTCAGACACCTCCCAGGTACTTCTCTAATGAAGGCAATTACAGTCCTAGTTTCATGGGTGGTCAAATGACTCAGGCACTGACCAACCAGAGAATCATATTTCCAAGTGGTAAGTTCAGGGATGGACAAGTTACCCAACTATAATGGAGGAGCTATTCAAGGGCTCTGTGAAAGAGATGCTTTCTCTCTTCTGATGTATTCGAAGTGCTGGGAATGGATCAAGAGTAGCTGTCATTTGTGACCTCAGTAGGAGAGAATCTGTATGAGATAGGAGGCAACACAGATCTGAGACAAGAGAAACCTGGTGACATCATTTGAGCCCAAGTGTCAGGCTGTGCCTGAGGCCAGTTCTATCCCTAAATGTTTCTAAATGAGCTAATTAAGTCTCTTGTGCATAAGTTTTTTTTTTTCTTCCCAGTTCCTAGAAACAAAAATATAATAGACTTGATAAATCCTTAATCCATTCTTGTAGTTCTACCCATTTTTTAGATTCAAGAATCAGTCTGACTCTTGAGCAGAAAAAACAGGTATTCAACAACCTAAGCTGATGTCCCACTGTGAGGTGACCCAATTCCTTGGTGACAAATCATGTGTTTATATAGCAGATCCACTCAGTAGGTCTCTGTCCTATTCTTCTGAGAGTTCCTAACATCATCTAACTATCAGAACCAGGGACTGCAGTCAGACTTCTCCAGACCAGGCTTTATCAAGAGTGTCTCCCCTCCTGGTAATTTGATTAGGCCTGAGTAGACTGGGCCATTCCTGGTGTGATGAACTGTGAGGGATCCCTGGGAGGCTGGCTGCTCCATGCCCTTCAGCATAACAAGTCTGCATGTGTGCTTGGCTAGGTCTTACAGAACTGTTTGCATCCACTGAGGGAAACTCACACTGAGGGATTTCCAAAAGGCTGGTGCATGATCAGGTATGCCAGTTTACTCTCTCTCAGTGAATCCTTCCAGGTCAGGCCCTTTCACATCACCAAGATATCAGGAGCCAGATTACTAACCAGAATGTTCACTCATGGGCAGAAGAGCTGATCAGAACAAAGGAATATCTTAAGGGCCATTTCATCTAGGCCAGGTCCTGCTCTATAGCCAAATCCCCATCTCTGGTGACTGGAACTTTCCTGTCTATCAGAGTCAGTTTCTACTAGCGCCACCCCTTTGACAGTGCTAGGTAATGTGCCAAAATAACAACCCTATACTGAGCATCCTCTTTTCGTTGACACACTCTTCAGACTTGTGGTGTTAGGAGAGTCAATTAATTTGTCCATTTCCTCCATTATAATCAAATTCTATGCCTGCTCCCTTGTGTGCACGTAAGCTCAGTCATGTTTGACTCTTTGAAACCCTATGGACTGTCGCCTGCCAGACTCTGGCTCCTTTGCCCATGGAATTCTCCAGGCAAGAATACTGGAGTGGGTTGCTGTTTCTTCCTCCAGGGGACCTTCCCAACCCAAGGATCAAATCTGCGTCTCCTGCAGTGGCGGTGGATTCTTCACCACTGACCTGCTCCCCTGAGGTTACATTTATTCAATAAGTTGGAACCCTGAGAATGTCCCAAACCTCTCTGTTTCACCTATCAATTTCTTGAGTTGTCCCAATCTCTCCATGGTGTATAGGTTTTGCAAGTTGACCTTTGACATATCTTTGTCCCTGTCAAGGCTGTCAAAGCCCCAGTTTTGAGAGTGGAACACAATCACACAATTCTCAAAGTTTTCCAACAAAGAATATCTTGCTCAAGGTTATTTTATCTTCTCTGAGTCTTTAGCCAAGAACAACTTGTAGCTAGAGAAGTATATGCCTTCCATGAGAGGAAAATATCTCCAGGCATATTTACCTGTAACTTTCTGAGAATCCAGGATGGAGGTATTGGAAGTAGAACTCAAGTGTTTCCTACTAATTGTGAACAGAGACAAGCATACTAAAAGATCACTGTAAAATTATATTCATAACTAATTACTAATGCTTTTAAACCTTGGGAATGAGCTAACACTTACCAGCAACAATGAAAAAAAGTCTGTCTTAACCATTTTGGTCATATTTTTTTACAACAATTCTAGATGTCCTAGAGAAAAATAGTGGGCAGCTATTAAAGTCTTTGAAGTGTGGTTCCAAGTGAAAATTGTTAAAAAGTTTTAAAATGTATAATGTCATTATTAAAAAAACAACTCTAACACACTCAGTTTTTCTGTTTTCCTCCCTCATATGTCATCTGGAAATCTCTCAAATGACAAGAGAAGTGAAACATTAAGCAAAGAGCAAGTAGTTCATATATACACCAAAGAATTGCCACCAATGGCTCTCAATCTCTAAACAGCGTCTAGATAGCTCCTAGTGTTTCAAGAGGTCATGGGTACTACTGACAGCAACAGGATATGAGTAAAGGGCTAGGAGGCCAAGATGAGGCTGGGCAAGTACCACACACCCTCCTTCCAACACTTGAGCTTTGCTCTCAAGTTAAGCAAAAGGATTTGCTAACGCAGTAGATCTCAGGTCCCTGAAATAACTTTATCTCCAGGATTATTTGGATTCCAGGGATGCTAATGGTATACATGCAAAGAAAGCCCCCATGATTGCTCATACAACCAAACTACTTTAACACCAATCGTTAATGCCAGAGTTTATGCTAGATCTTGCCCTTCTATGCAGATGTGAGCACAAATGGCATCTGTATCTTCTTACAGACAGTTCAATACTCAGTACTCAGGGAACAATTCAGTGAAATACAGGGTAGAAATAAAGACTTACTCATGGGGACAGTTATATCCAGCAACAGAAGCAAAACAAGAGGACTTCATTCTACATTTGCCACGGGTTGTATTTCTTAACTAGATTAGCACCAATTTGAGCTCTTGGTGGAGATTTTCCTTTGGAAAAAGCACTTTGGGAAGGTTTCCCAGTGTTTTAAAATTGAAAAGAATAAAGCTAAGTAAAAGACATATATATATATATATATATATATATATATATATATATATATCTGAGGTGATAGCTACTAAAAGTCTCTTTGGCTCTTAGGCCTTGAATTCAACTAAGAACCATAAAATAGTAATTTCAAGAAATATTAAATACCATATGTTAAAATGGCTATTTTATGATTTTTCATCCCCCATCATGGATTAGATAATCAAATTTTGGATTTACATATAATGTGCTTGGCTCTGAGCAGTATGGCTATATATAAAATCTAAATTGCCTCCACTTAAGTTTTCCTAGTGTATTTTCTGACAAGCAATAAGGAAGTGGGTCTCAGGAACCTGAGGCCAGGGGTCCCGGACTCCTCTCATTTCATGCTGCTGTCCTGTGTGGCATTAAATGATGAACTGGTACTGGGGCCCCCTCCGGGGAGAAGCACAGCTGGTGCAAATGCAAGAGGGCAGTCAAGTCTCCTGAGCTACTATGTGTTCATCTGTCTATTCGTTAATTCAGCAAGTATTTTGAGCACCTACTATGTGCCATTCCAAGTTCCAGGTGCTGGGCCCACATCAGTGAATACAAATAAATTTCTATTTTGGGCAGGGGGAGACAGGCAATAAACAATGGCTAAAAGAAATAATTAAATGACAGAGTCAATGCTGTTTTAGCATCAACATCAGCATGCAGCTGATGATAATGATGACAATACCAACCAAAGCTAATACTCATGGAGCACTTCCTGTGTCTTAAATTTTTTATGTCTATCCATCTAACCCTTACAACAAACTCATGAGGCAGCTATTCATATCATCTGCATTTTATACCTGAGGAAGTTAGGGCCCCAAAAGATGAAATGCCCAAAATCACCCTGCCAGTAAATGGTAGAGCTGGGATTGCCTACTGAATATATTTCTAGAGGAACATGAGCAGTCCTGCCTCTAAGAGCTGAAAATGAAATGCTCTCAAAACTACCCAAGGCATTTTGTATGGAATGTCAGCCAGGGATAGATTTTGAATCTTCATGCAGCATTAACTAGGAAGGAGGAAATATGAAAACTGAAGTATGGAATCAAAGTGAATGGACAGTGGAGGTCCTTCTATAAAGAAGGAAAAACAGTTACTTGCTAAATTTCTAACAGCGAATTTGGTGACTACTTCCTTCCTCCTCACACTTTGGCTCCCTCTCTCATCAAATGACCATCAGCAATATGAGCAGAGGCAGAGGAAGAGGTAAAAGGCAGAGCTTATTTGGCATCAGTTCTGCTAAGCACTTTGGTTGGTTGGCGAAGAGGCTGTAAATACTGTAACTAGTAGTGAGAATAAAACTAGGCATTGGCTATCAATATTATGATGGTTGGCCTGTCAGTTCTCTAGTTCAGTTCAGTTCAGTTGCTCAGTTGTGTACGACTCTGCGACCCCACGGACTGTAGCACACCAGGCTTCCCTGTCCATCACCAACTCCCAGAGCTTGCTCAAACTCGTGTCCATTCAGTTGGTGATGCTATCCAACCATCTTATCCTCTGTCATCCCCTTCTCCTCCTGCCTTCAATCTTTCCCAGCAACAGGTTCTTTTCCAGTGAGTGGCACCAGGTGGCCAAAGAATTGGATTTCAGCTTCAGCATCAGTCCTTCCAATAATTATTCAGGGTTGATTACTTTTAGGATTGACAGGTTGGATCTCCTTGCAGTCCAAGGGACTCTCAAGAGTCTTCTCCAACACCACAGTTCAAAAGCATCAATTCTTCGGTGCTCAGCTTTCTTTATAGTCCAACTCTCACATCCATACGTGACTACTGGAAAAAACCATAGCTTTGACAAGACAGACCTTTGTCAGCAAAGTAATGTCTCTGTGTTTTAACATGCTGTCTAGATTGGTCATAGTTTTTCTTTCAAGGAGCAAGAGTCTTTTAATTTCATGGCTGTAGTTACCGTCTGCAGTGATTTTGGAACCCTAGAAAATAAAGTCTCTGTTTCCATTGTTTTCCCATCTATTTGCCATGGAGTGATGGGACCGGATGCCATGATCTTAGTTTTTTTAATGTTGAGCTTTAAGCCAGCTTTTTCACTCTCTTCTTTCACTTTCATCAAGAGGCTCTTTATTCCTTTTCACTTTCTGCCATAAATGTGGTGTCATCTGCATATCTGAAGTTATTGATATTTCTCCCGGCAATCTTGATTGCAGCTTTCGCTTCACCCAGCCCGGCATTTCACATGACGTACTCTTCATATAAGTTAAATAAGCAGGGTGATAATATATAGCCTTGATGTACTCCTTTCCTGATTTGGAACCAGTCTGTTTTTCCATGTCCAGTTCTAACTGTTGCTTCTTGACCTGCACACTGATTTCTCAGGAGGCAGATAAGGTGGTTTGGTATTCCCATCTCTTGAAGAATTTTCCACAGTTTGTTGTTATCTACACAGTCAAAGGCTTTGGCGTTATCAATAAAGCAGAGATAGATGTTTTTCTGGAACTCTCTTGCTTTTCCGATGATCCAACAGATGTTGGCAATTTGATCTCTGGTTCCTCTGCCTTTTTAAAATGCAGCTTGATCATCTGGAATTTCATGGTTCACGTACTGTTGAAGCCTGGCTTGGGGAATTTTGAGCATTACTTTGCTAGTGTGTGAGATGAGTACAATTGTGTAGTAGTTTGAAACTTCTTTGGCATTACCCTTTTTTGGGACTGGAATGAAAACTGACCTTTTCTAGTTCTATGAAGACCTACAAGACCTTCTAGAACTAACACCCCAAACAGATGTCTTTTACATCATAGGGGACTGGAATGCAAAAGTAGGAAGTTAAGAGCTACCTGGAGTGACAGGCAAATTTGGATTTGGAGTACAAAATGAAGCAGGGCAAAGGCTAACAGAGTTTTGCCAAGAGAACTCACGGGTTATAGCAAACAGCCTCTTCCAACAACACAAGAGATAACTACACATGGACATCACTAGATGGTTAATACCAAAATCAGAGTGCAAAATATTCTTTGCAGCCAAAGATGGAGAAGCACTATACAGGCAGCAAAAACAATACCGGGAGCTTACTGTGGCTCAGATCATGAATTACTTACTGCCAAAATCAGACATAAATTGAAGAAAGAAGGGAAAACTACCAGAGCATTCAGGTATGACCTAAATCAATTCCCTTACAATTATACAGTAGAAGTGACAAATAGATTCAGGGGACTAGATCTGCTAGACAGAGTGCCTGAGGAACTATGGAGGGAGGTTCATGACACTGTACAGGAGGCAGTGATCAAGACCATCCCCAAGAAAAAGAAATGCAAAAAGGCAGAATGGCTGTCTGAGGAGGCCTTTCAAATATCTGTAAGAAATATCTGTATTTCTTACAAGAGAAAAGAAGAGAATGTAAAGGCAAAGGAGAAATACTCATCCAAATGCAGAGTTCCAAAGAATAGCAAGGAGAGATAAGAAAGCCTTCCTCAGTGATCAATGCAAAGACATAGAGGAAAACAATAGAATGGGAAAGACTAGAGATCTCTTCAAGAAAATTAGAGATACCAAGGGGATATTTCATGCAAAGATGGGCACAGTAAAAGAGAGAAATGGTATGGACCTAATAGAAGCAGAAGATATTAAGAAGAGGTGGCAAGAATACACTGAAGAACTGTACAAAAAAGATCTTTATGACCCAGATAACCATGATGGTGTGATCACTCACCTAGAGCCAAACATCCTGGAATGTGAAGTCAAATGGACCTTAGGAAACATCACTACAAACAATGCTCATGGAGGTATTAGAATTCCAGTTAAGCTATTTCAAATCCTAAAAGATGATGTTATGAAAGTTCTGCACTCAATATGCCAGCAAATTTAAAAAAACTCAGCAGTGGCCACAGGACTGGAAAAGGTCAGTTTTCAGTTCTCTAGAACTCCATTCTAATCCATCAGCTAAGTCAGTAGTTACTACCTCTGAAATGTGAAGTCAAGTGGGCCTTAGAAAGCATCACTACAAACAAAGCTAGTGGAGGTGATGGAATTCCAGTGGAGCTATTTCAAATCCTGAAAGATGATGCTGTGAAAGTGCTGCACTCAGTATGTCAGCAAATTTGGAAAACTCAGCAGTGGACACAGGACAGGAAAAGGTCAGTGTTCATTCCAATTCCAAAAAAAGGGAATGCCAAAGAATGCTCAAACTACTGCACAATTGCACTTATCTCACATGCTAGTAAAGTAATGCTCAAAATTCTTCAAGCCAGGCTTCAGCAATACATGAACTGTGAACTCCCTGATGTTCAAGCTGGTTTTAGAAAAGGCAGAGAAACTAGAGATCAAATTGCCAACATCCGCTGGATCATGGAAAACGCAAGAGAGTTCCAGGAAAACATTTATTTCTGCTTTATTGACTATTTTACAGCTTTTGACTGCGTGGATCACAATAAACTGTGGAAAATTCTGAGAGAGATGGGAATACCAGACCACCTGACCTGCCTCTTGAGAAATCTGTATGCAGGTCAGAGTAGCAGTTAGAACTGGACATGGAACAACAGATTGTTTCCAAATAGGAAAAGGAGTACGCCAAGGCTGTATAATGTCACCCTGCTTATTTAACTTCTATGCAGAGTACATCATGAGAAACGCTGGGCTGGAAGAAACACAAGCTGGAATCAAGATTGCTGGGAGAAACATCAATAACCTCAGATATACAGATGACACCACCCTTATGGCAGAAAGTGAAGAGGAAGTAAAAGCCTCTTGATGAAAGTGAAAGAGGAGAGTGAAAAAGTCAGCTTAAAGTTCAACATTCATAAGATGGTAATGATGACCCTCTATGCAAGACAGCAAAAGAGACACAGATGTATAGAATGGACTTATAGACTCTATGGGAGACGGAGAGGGTGGGATGATTTGGGAGAATGGCATTGAAACATGTATACTATCAGGTAAGAAATGAATCGCCAGTCTATGTTTGATACAGGATACAGCATGCTTGGGGCTGGTGCACGGGGATGATCCAGAGAGATGATATGGGATGGGCGGTGGGAGGGGGGTTCAGGATTGGGAACTCATGTACACCTGTGGCTGATTCACGTCAATGTATGGCAAAACCAATACACTATTTTAAAGCAAAATAAAGTAAAAAAAAAAAAAAGCTCAACATTCAGAAAACGAAGATCACGGCATCTGGTCCCATCACTTCATGGGAAATAAATGGGGAAATAGTGGAAACAATGTCAGACTTTATTTTTGGGGGCTCCAAAATCACTGCAGATGGTGATTGCAGCCATGAAATTAAGACGCTTACTCCTTGGAAGGAAAGTTATGACCAATCTAGATAGCATATTCAAAAACAGAGACACTACTCTGCCAACAACATTCCATCTAGTCAAGGCTATGGTTTTCCAGTGGTCATGTATGGATGTGAGAGTTGGACCATGAAGAAAGCTGAGTGGCAAAGAATTGATGCTTTTGAACTATGGTGTTGGAGAAGAATTTTGAGAGTCCCTTGGATGCCAAGGAGATCCAAACAGTCCATTCTAAAGATCAGTGTTGGGTGTTCATTAGAAGGACTGATGCTAAAGCTGAAACTCCAATACTTTGGCTACCTCATGTAAAGCTGACTCATTGGAAAAGACTCTGATGCTGGGAGAAATTGAGGGCAGGAGGAGAAGGGGACGACAGAGGATGAGATGGCTAGATGGCAACACCATCTCGATGGACATGAGTTTGAGTAAACTCTGGGAGTAAGTGATGGACAGGGAGCCCTGGCGTGCTGTGATTCATGGGGTCGCAAAGAGTCCCACACGACTGAGCAACTGAACTGAACTGAACTAGGTGCATTTTTATTTTCTTCAATCATCTTCAGATATGCATTTATCCAAGAACATAATGTGCTTTGTTGGGCGTGTGTGAGGAGTATATTCTCTTTCACAATTTTTCCGGAGACAAAGAAATAAGCATTGGCCAACTCCATATAGAACCCTGGTCAGAGGAAGCTGTGGTTTCAAATAGGTACTTCCAAATAGAGGCAGGACTACAAATGGAGGTTGCTTTTATAATAAAAATAGTTTTTTGTGAGCAGCAAGTATTGTTAAGCCCATTTTATAGATGGTGAAACAGAGGCTTAGAGAGATAAAATAACTTGTCAATCACTCATTGATATGACATAAAGAACACCTGACCCTAAGGCCTTCAAGTTCCAAACTCTTGTTCTTCTAGTGTTAGGACCAAACTGGAGTCAGGACAGGCTCTAAGGGGCAGGCTAGGCCTGAGGTTTAGTCTCTAGGAAGGCTGAGGCACTGGAAACTCCCACAGGCAGTGTAGCTCGACCAATCAGAAAAATCCCCGTAGCCCTCCGCCCGCGCCAGACCCAAGCCAATCCAGATAGGGATGCGAGGTTTAAAAGTCCCACGCATGCGTACGGTTTAACCAATCAGCTATGCTGTTACAGGAACAAAGAACCGTCTGTATAAAAGTAGATGTGATTCAGAGCTCGGGGCTCTTGTCGGATTCCACTGTGCTGGATGAGACCTGGGCCCTAACTCGAGCTAGCAATAAACCCCTTTATGCTTTTGCATTGCTGTGGACGTCTTATTCTCTCAGTTTTGGGGACTCGGACTCTGGGCATAACATTGGGGGCTCGTCCGGGATCCCTTTAACTGGGAAGAATGACACTCTCCCGGCAGAAGGGGTTTCCTCACTAGGAGGAGAGATCTCTAAACACCGGTGTTAATTCTGGTTAAGTCCAGTGTTAGGCTGAGGCCCAGCATCGTGCTGGGGAGGCAGCTGGCTCTGTTTTCTGGTTAAGACCAGCATAAGGCCAAGGCCTAGCATCGTGCTGGAGAGGTGGCTGGCTCTGTGGACATCCTGCTGGTAAGATACTCTCAAGGGGAGAAAAAGGTTAAAAAAAGGGGGCCCCGGAAGACCTAGTACTGTGTTTTTGGCCGATGTACATTTGTTGTCTGTTTGTTGCGTCTGTGTGAGTGCCGGCACTGTCTCTGCTCTTTGCGTGCTCATTTGGTCTCTTGTGTTTTTCTCTGTAATCATGGGACAAACAACTTCTACTCCTTTGTCTCTTATGACTGACCACTTCTCTGATTTTAAGTCTAGAGCACAGAATCTATCGGTGCTGGTGAAGAAGAACAAATTAATAACTTTTTGCAGCGCAGAATGACCGACCTTCCATGAAGGCTGGCCCTCAGAAGGCACCTTTGACCTGGGAACTGTACACCAAGTCCGAGATATCATCTTCCGACTGCGGATCGGACACCCTGACCAAGCCCCCCTACCCACTCCTTGGGTAAAACCTTTTTTGCCTCAACAGGGATTTTCTACCCCTCAGGTGTTGGCAACACATGTAAGAAAGAACCCAAAGAATCTCAAGGAGCCTGAACCAATGGTGCCGCTATATACCCCATCTTGCAGGGGGAATTGTTAGGGGAAGCACACTGATTGAAACTGCCCCACCCTGGCCAGGCACCATAGTAACCATTTGCATGAGTTGTTTTATGACAGTAGATCCTGGTAAAGAATCCGGAACTAATTAGCCTCCACCAACCGGAAGAGTTCGGGAAAGGTTTAAAGGAGACACCGCCTGTACATTGTGAGCCATGTGGCAGAGCAGTTCTCCTGGGTTTCCTTACCCTGCTGCTCTCCACCCGGGTGCCCTTTCCCAATAAAATCTCTTGCTTTGTCAGCACATATGTCTCCTTGGACAATTCATTTCCGAGTCTTAGGCAAGAGCCCAGTTTCGGGCCCTGGAAGGGGTCCCTCTTCCTGCAACAAATGGTGACTCTGGTGGGACTCTTCTTCACCGAGACTGACATCCTGACCACTCGGGGTACTCAGGGGCCAGCTTGCCTGCCAATGGACCAGACCCAGTGGCCGCAACTGGGACCCTTTTGTCCCTGGTCTCCTCCTGACGCGGACAACTGGCCAGAGTGCCCTGACCGGTAAGAAACAAGAGACTTTATTGATCTCTCTCTTCTTCTCTCTCTCTTTCCTCTCCTTAACCCTTTCTATCCTTCCCTGTTTTTCTAGTCCCCTGGTCCTGGATGCAGAAATCTGGTCGAAGGCCCTCAGCCTGAGCTGAGGATTGGAGACTGATCACCTCCTCTTGGCAGAAAACTCGAATTCTGGTTCTGATTTCTCGTAGGGCCGAGTTCCAGTCCTCCCTTCTCTGGAAGCCCAGGGAAATGTCCTGTAATGCCTGGGTATCTATAGGTGGCAGGAGACATCTGTAAGGCCACCCCTTTTGCCCCCTCTCCCGCCTCCTCCCCCTTCTTCTTTCAACCTGGCTTCCTTTCCTCCCTTAAAATCTTTGATGTTACGGAGGTAACATCAGTCCACAGGTCGCAAACAGTCTGATACGACTGAGCGACTTCACCTTCACTTTGATGAGGACTGCCGGGTTTATATGTGTGTGTTTTAACTCTGTGATCTGTGTAGTGATTTTTGATGGCCATTTTGCTTTGTCTGGCCACCATGTGGTTTAGACCTGCCGCCATTTGTTAGAACTTGATTTTCTTTCCCTGTGCCTCGAGACCAGGGTTCTCAGGAACACTTGTCTAGACTATCTCTAACTCCTGACATGGGGAAAAAAAAAAAAAGACTTGAAGCTAGATCTTGCACTGTGTCTGTCTAAATATGTCTTGGTATGTCTCTGTCTCTGGGTAATATTTTTGAGGTTAATTTGTATATGAGATCTATTTATCTGGCTTAAAAAAGGTAAGCGCTTACAAATCAAGTAATTCTAAATTAAACAATAAATTCCAGGTTCATGTGAACTGGGAAATATTCAATGTTAAATACCTGATATAAATGTTTGTTTGTTGTCCTATCTAATATAGACATGTCTTAGAATAATTAACTTTAAAAAAAATATTTTCATTGTACCTAGGTTTAATATAAGTTAAATATTATACCTGTTACAAGTTTGTCAACAAGAAAATTACCTCAAGTAAAAAATACTTCAAAAAATATAAATGAGATATGAGCTTTTAGATAAACTCTATTAAAAATAATTATGCTTTAGGAATGTCTGTCTGAAATAGTCTGTCCAAATTGGGGTAACTTGAATTGGGTTGTGCTAAACTAAGTGATGAAAGTTCACTGACTAGCTAGCTCATTTCCAAATAGAGTAAGATTTTGAAACATTTTTTACTGAACATTAGTTTCCTCTTACAAAGAAGCTAAAGAAATTTGGGACTGTTAATGACTAAAAATAAGCTGGCACAAAAACTTGAATTTGGCTTTTCTCTCTGTTAAAAGGACACACTTTCTTCAGATGTTGAACTGCATTTGACAATAGATTTAAGTTTATTTGCCTCTTAAATGGTCTGTTCTGTATTTGCCTCTGAAATCCCATATTGTTTTGGCTGAGTGAATAGCTATTGTTTCACAGTGACCTATAGTCCCATCTGACTGAGTGCTCGAAACCTTTCTGATATTTGTTGACAAAACTTCCTAAATCATTCTATGAAGCACTTTTGGCTTCTAGCTAACTTTGGGAAGCTTCAGAGGGCCCCTGAAGCATCCCAAAGAGAGATATTAAATTGTGTTTATTTGGTTGGTTAAATTACATAAAAAGATGATCAAATTAGTAATAAATCTGCTCATATTATAATGTATGATAAAATAACTAATACAGATATCCTAAAAATTATATGGAGTTTTTAACATTCTGATATGTCCTGGTATTTTAATGAAAAACCTGATGACTTCACAAAAAATTAGCAAAAGGACTAAATGAACCAGTAAATATGCTTATAACTTTATGGTTTCTATCTAAAAAATTGTGGGTTTAAATCTTATGTTTTCAGGGAGTAAGGAAAATCTTCCTCTCAAACTAATTATGACAATACTTTGGTAAAATTAAACGTTATAAACAAAACAATTATATTTTCTGACTCCTCTAAAAATGGAAAGTTCTTAGGTTTCCAGTAAGTTTATCAAATGAGTTAGGAAGGTTATCTCACGGATACAAAAATCTCAAGAAATTTTTGAGACCTTAAAAAAAAAAATCACCTAGATTTGTTAGGCAAAATCTGTGATAAGACTTTGGTGTGAGATTCCCAGCCCTGTTTTATTTTAAAAGTTCAGTCTGAGACTCTATAAATGTTTCAGCAAAATAAAAAGCCTATGATCAATTATGGTTATAAAAATCATCAGACCAAAATCAGTGAAAACAGACTTATTTTGCAGACAAACTAGCCTTAATTTAGTTATATTTAATAAAAATAAGGGTAACTTTAAGAAAAAAAAAAGATATTTCAAAATGTTAAATACCAGTTTGTTAATGGAGGTCTGCATCTAGTAAGACTCATATCTTAGATAGTTCTTTGCTGTTACATAATGTTAATGTAAAATTTAATTAAATTCTTTTAAAAAAAAACTCTCTTAAGTTTGTTTCTGAAGCTTATCTCAGTAATCTATCTTTGGATGAAGATCAGATGCCTCATGACCTGCAACCAGGACTGAAAAAAGACATAATCTAAGGGACTGTCTCCAACATGGATGGAAGGACTTTTTTTATCAAGAGAAACTACACTACACCAGGATGAAAAGACGATGACATCAGAGGTAGACAGCTTCCCCGAGATGCTGGACCTGATTCGTATGATCATTTACGTTTTCCTGACTTCTTAGACCTTTGCATATAAGTCAAATGCTTTTCTATCATAGGCCTGATCCTATGCTAGTTTTAAAAATCAATCCAATTGTTGGGTTTGTGGCCAATTACCTGTGTCTAGTTCTGGGTTACCTTGGTAAATTTCTCTACTACCAGACTCTAACTGGTTGGCCCTGAGAAAATTTACTTAAAAAAATTAGTCATATTCAGGTCACTGTGATATTACTAGATAGGATCCCCTCACCGGGCCAATTAATAATGCCTGCTCTGACTCTGGCTATAAATTTGAGCTTTTTTTCTATTACCCAAGCTCAGTCAGAACAAGAAAAGTTTCCTCAAAGGAGGGGAAAATCTCCCACAATTATGGGATGGATTTATATTAATAATACCAGGCTACAGTAATTTAGGTTTAAAGTCTCCTCTATGTTGAAAAAAAAAATTTAAATCATACTAAAGATAATCAGTCTAGTAACACTAAAAAACTGGGCTATGTGCCTTATAAATGGTACCAACATGTAATTTCTCTGAAAGATAAAGATTCTACAGGACAGACTAAGTCAGATGACCTGAAGATATACTGGGCTACATCTAATGGAAGTTCTTAACATAAGTCTTACTTGTGACTTTACTAATACCGCTGGCTATGTTATTTGTATTTCCCCTGTTTTACAAAATTGCTGTTTCTTACACTGTCAAATGTGTGTGTGAGGCCTCTAATAAAATAATATATAGTCCCGTATGAGATCAATGATGGTAACAGTGTAACTCTAGATATGGCAAGAAGCAACAAGAGGAAATATTTTCCTGGACCAAAAAGCTAGTAAGACAGGTGGTTCAGAGAATTTTAAATACTGTTTTATGGCCTAGTCCAGTAACAGCACATTGAGTGGCCTGTTTACTTGAGAATGGACACTCTCAGCACCATGGGATAAAATGATAATAAAGTGTCCCCCTCATAATCAGGGTCAAGTTTATGAACAAAAAGGGGCTCTGCCAACTGAAGACTGACACTCGCCATCTACATCTACGAAGATTAAATCATGGCCGCTGCAACTGCTGACTTTGAACGCTCCTGAAAGGAGTTCAGGGTAAAACTCAGGAATGAGGCACTCTGTGCTCTGGAAAACAAAACTGGCAAAACAGGCCATCAGATAGTTAGATCTTTTCAGGAAAAGATTTTATGAGTCCCAATTATTGCATCTTCTCATACCTAGAGAAACACTGACATCATTAATGGTAAAATCTGCTTTGGCTATTAAGGAAAAGTTTACAATTAAAAGTCAAAATAGAGTAGCTGTCATTCAGGTATCCTGGAAAATAACTAAGTGATGCTATGGGTGTACTTTCAGATTAGAGCTTGTATTGCTAAACACTTGAGTTTTCTGAGTCGTGTCAGGCTTAAATGCCACCGTTTTCAAAACGATGTCTGCTGGAAGCTAGTAAATTCCAGTTATCACTCCTCCAACTACTTCTAACTGGGTCTGTTACACCAAAATGGCAGACCAAGGGATTAGGATTTTAATCATACAAGACTCAGATCTAGAACTTGGAACTCAGAAATGCTTCCAATTCAGTGTCTATACTCCAAGCTGGGGCAGTCCTATGCCCCATGTTGACAGGAAGTTATCACAGTCATAGTTGCCTCAGGTAGAGAGAGACTTCTGCTCTGCTAGGCAGGCCTACGCCCATGCACAGCAGGAAGAAGTTACAGAAGAAAGAGACCTCCGCCCCAATTCCCAAAAAGTATCTTGAGTATAAAGTCTCTCAGGGGGCTTATGTACTGCATTAGGGGAAAACCGTTGTTTTTATGTAAATCACTCGGGTAGTAAAAAAATCTATGGCCAAAGTAAGGAAAGGGCTAGCCCAACGGAAAAGAGAGCGAGAGGCCCGACAGGGATGGTTTGAGTCCTGGTTCCAACAGTCCCCATGGTTAACAATGCTGATTTCCACCCTGGTGGGCCCTCTCATAGTGCTACTACTGATTCTCACTCTTGGCCCCTGTATCCTAAATAGACTTATCACATTTGTTAAGGAGCGCATCAATACAGTCCAGGTACTAGTACTGAGGCAACAGTATCAGGCCCTACCCCAAAATAAAGAGGAAAATTCCTCTATGTAGCTTAAGACAGGGGGGAATGTTAGGACCAAACTGGAGCCAGGACAGGCTCTAAGGGGAAGGCTAGGCCTGAGGTCTAGGAAGGCTGAGGCACTGGAAACTCCCACAGGCAGTGTAGCTCAACCAGTCAGAAAAATCCCCTTAGCCCCCCGCCCGCGCCAGACCCAAGCCAATCCAGATAGGGATGCGAGGTTTAAAAGTCCCACGCATGCGTATGGTTTAACCAATCAGCTATGCTGTTATAGGAACAAAGAACCGTCTGTATAAAAGTAGATGTGATTCAGAGCTCGGGGCTCTTGTCGGATTCCACTGTGCTGGATGAGACCTGGCCCTAACTCGAGCTAGCAATAAACCCCTTTATGCTTTTGCATTGCTGTGGACGTCTTATTCTCTCAGTTTTGGGGACTCGGACTCCGGGCATAACACTAGCTCTCGGCATCTCCTAACAAAGTCAGAATTTCAGACTGGGATGATCTGAGAGATCACCTTACAAATGTCTAAGGGCATGGAAGTGGGTTGCCAAAAGAGAATCACCCAAGGCAAAAGAAGCCAGAACTCAGAAAACATGGTTCACACTTGTATGGATTCTGTATTAAGGAAGGTATAGAAGTTGAATTCTAGAAGTTAAAAAATTATTTCACGGTAAATGAGGTAAGTTCATACAGTTAAGGACCAAGAAAAGAAACAATTTAAAATAATTCTACTAAAAATAGACTAGGAATGGACACCTGATGTAGGTTTGAACGTAAGTTGAAAAAGAAAATTTAGGGGGAAAAAAGGCAGACAGTGTGTGTGTGTGAGGGAACTTATTTAGCTTGAAATGACAGTGAAATGCCCAGGGGGAAAAATGGCAAAGGACGTAGGCAGAAGAACTGGTGGGCCCTGGCTTGATTTAGACGGCATGATATTGGGATTGCTTATTTGGGGAGGTAAGGTGGGTGGAGGGAATCTGTGCTTGTATAGCTAAAAGTGCTAAGTGGTTGACTTTAAAGTTGATCTATTGTTTTATTTTACTAACACACACACACACACACACAAGAGAATGAGTCATCTGGGTTTGCCCATGTTTCCCACAAGAACCTATTTTACAAGTAGGACAAAGTCTTCTTTTCAATGTTTATTGCACAACAAAAAGTTCCCCTTGAAGTCTGATGAAAGCCAAATGCCAAGGCTAAAACCACAGCCTTGCTTTTGGTTCATGGCAGGGGGTGGGGGGTAGCTGACTTCCTGGGATCACCTCCCCAGGGGTAGCCTCGACAAATTGCTGCACTAAGCTCTGAAAAAAGCAAGTTTGCCTTCAGGGCTTTCTGCCTTCCATTATTACACCTTCTGCTGCTCGGAGAGCACACAATGGACACCCTGTGCCCACATTGGCCCTACAGGCTGGAATCATCCACTCTGTGACTCACTTGTCTCTCTGAACCAATATAGCTAACTTTTAGCCCCTTTCTCTGTCCCTTTCCAAAATAGCAGTGCTTGTCCTCAGGGCCCTGCTCTCAACAATCTTACAAACTCTCTGACACTGAATCATTGATCAGCAGTGAGTTTCATGTTTGGGTTTGTTTCTTTTTATAGTCCTTAGCCCATTCTGGAATCTCTACTGAATTAACTGATGATTCCCATACATTGTTCTTGTAAAGGCAGCAAGTAAATTAAATCTAATTATTAATTTGTTTTGTTGTGACTTTTTTTAATTTCAAAAAGTAAAATTCTTTGTGATTAGTTATACATACACTATTTTTGAAATTATTTTCTGTTGTAGTTTATTACAAGATATTGACTATAGTACTACACAGGAAACCCTGTGCTATACAGTAAACCTTTGTTGCTTGTTGCATATCTATTTTTTAAAATTAGAAATCTTAGCATTCTGTTCATACTAAGTCAAACAAGTAGAATCAAAATGTAATTTTATTTTTAGTTAAGCAAAAATTTGTAAGGTTTCTAAAATATATATATTATACATATTATTTATATATATTATACATATTATTTATATATATGCATACAAGTGCTTTTCTACTATGTTTGATAAAGGCTTGCTAGAGAAGGTGGAGAAATTGGAAAACGTAAACTAAATGAAATGACAGCTCGGATGAGTTTCATGTATTTATTTGCTCCCCACCACCCCCTTTTCAAGTAGGAGACATAATGCCTTCCCAGAATGAAACATCTCTTTATGTTTGAATGTGGGATATTTTGGAATGAAAAGGCTGCTCAGTTCTCTGATCTCAGTCTCATTTTACAAATCTTGACTACTGGACAATCTGTTTTTTCTGCCTGGAATGTTTTCTCTCTGAACTTTTCCTACCTGGCAAAACTACCAGTAGTTGCTCATAACTCTTTCAAATTCGATCTCCATCCAGAAAGCCTTCCAGACTCTCTAGAACTGTGTTAACACACAGTCATGTGAAGACCCTGAGCCCCTGGAAAGTGACTACTGCAAGGTAATATGTGCTAACACACACAGTAGATGTATGAGACTTAGTATACAAACAACAAGTAAAATGGTTCATAGATTTTCACACCAATTACATGTTTAAATACATTTTGGATATACTGGATGAAGGAAAACATAGTATTGAATTAATTTCATTTGTTCCTTTTCACTTCTTTTTGAGGTGCCTATTAAAAAATTTTAAATCCCGTATACGGCTCATGTTTGCAGCTTACATTTTATTTCTATTGGATAGTGCTGCCAGAGTCTAGACCATTGGTTTTGAAATCACAGGGGGAGCTGGAGAATGCAGCTGATCTGTGAGTTTCTGTCTGAAAATTTGTGAATGGCAATTTGGAGTGAAATAATTTAGGTTTCTGATGTGTCAGTAACATAGTCAAGAATAATCAACAATCAAGCAGTTACTAGCAGTCACCAGTAGAGGGGTGGAGGGGCAATAAAGGGGAGTGGGACGTAAAAACTATTGGGTGTAAGATAGGCTCAATGAGGTACTGTACAACATGTGGAATATAGCCAATATTTCGTAGTAATATAAATTGAGTGCAACCTTTAAAACTGTAAGAAAAATAAAATTAAAAAGTAATAAATAAGCAAGATAAAAATAAAAGAATAATCAATGAAGAATGAGTATATTAGGTCTTTGTGGTTACATACAACAGCATTAATCTTCCATTAATTTTGCTGAAATACCCATTTCTTCCCTTTCCATCTCTAACTCTGGGGACAAAGGAAAACAGCGTGACAGTGTGTACGCACCCGTGCTAAGTCGTTTCAGTTGTGTCTGACTCTGTGTGACCCTACAGACTGAAGCCCTCCAGGCTCTTCTGTCCCTGGCATTCTCCAGGCAAGAATACTGGGATGGGTTGCCAGGCCCTTCCCCAGGGGATCTTCCCAGCCCAGCGATTGAACCCACATCTGTCCCCTGCATTTTCAGGTGGGTTCTTTATCATTAGAGCCACCTGAGGACAGTGTGTGTAGAGTCTTATTTTTTCAGTTGACTAGCCCCTGGACTGAGCAAACAAAATGTAATATGCTCAGAGCAGAATAAAGAAAAAACAATGAAGAAAAATGAGGACAGTCTCTGAGACCTCTGGGACAATATTTGAATTATAGGGGCCCAGAAAAAGAAGAGAAAGAGAAAGAGTCTGGGAAGATATTTGAAGGATTATAATTGAAAACTTCCCTACCATGGGAAAGGAAATAGCTACCCACATCCAGGAAGCACAGAGAGTCCCACACATGATAAACCCAACACATGGAAACGTATTAATTAACTAACAAAAACTAAATACAAAGAAAAATATTAAAAATCAGCAAGGGAAAAGCAACAAATAACACACAAGGGAATCCCCATAAGGTTATCAGCTGACTTTTCTTTAGATTTTTAGAGGCCAAAAGGGAGTAGCAGGATATATTTAAAGTGATGGAAGGGAAAAACCTAACAAAAGTTACTCTACCCAGCAAAGGTCTCATTCAGATTGAATACAGAAATCAAAAGACAAGCAAGCTAAGAGAATTCAGCATTACCAAACCAGCTTTACAACAAATGCTAAAGAAATTTCTCTAGGCAGGAAACAAAACAGAAGAAAAAGACCTATAAGAAAAACCCCAAACAATAAAGAAAATGGTATAGGAACAGATGCATCGATAACTACCTTAATGTAAATGGATTGACTGCTCTAGCCAAAAGACACAGACTGAATAGACACAAAAATAAGACCTGTATATATGCTGTCTGGGGCTTCCCTGGTAGCTCAGAATCTGCCTGCAATGCCAAAGTCTGTAGTTCAATTCTTGAGTAGGGAAGATACCCTAGAGAAGGGATAGGCTACCCACTCCAGTATTCTTGGGCTTCCCTGGTGGCTCAAATGTAAAGAATCTGCTTGCAATGCAGGAGACCTGGTTCAATCCCTGGGTTGAGAAGATACCCTGGAAGAGGGCATGGCAACCACTTCAGTATCCTTGCCTGGAGAATTGCATGGACAGAGGAGCCTGGTGGGTACAGTCCATGGGGTCATAAAGATTTGGACAGGACTGAGCAACTAGGCTTCCCTGGTGGCTCAGATGGTAAAGCGTCTGCCTGCAGTGTGGGAGACCTGAGTTCGATCCCTGGGTCAGGAAGATCCCCTGGAGAAGGAAATGGCAACCCACTCCAATTCTCTTGCCTGGAAAATTCCATGGATGGAGGAGCCTGGTAGGCCATAGTCCATGGGGTTGCAAAGAGTTGGACACGACTGAGCGACTTCATGCATGAGCAACTAAGCACAGCACAGCATGTACGCTATCTACAAAAGACTCATTTCAGATCCAGAGACACATGCAGACTGAAAGCGAGGTGGGTAGAATAAGATATTCCATGCAAATGAAAATCAAAAGAAAGCTGCAGAAGTAATACTCATGTCAGACAAAATAGACTTTAAAATAAAGACTATTACAAGCGATATGAAAGGACATGACATAATGATCAAGGGATCAATCTAAGAAGAAGACAGAACAAATGTATATGTTTATGCACTCAACAAAGGAGCATCTTAATACATAAGGCAAATGCTAACAGCCATAAAAGTGGACGTTGACAGCAATAAAATAATAGCAGGGGATTTTAACACTCCACTCATACCAATGGATAGATCATTCAAACTGAAAATTAATGAGGAAACACAAGCCTTAAATGACACATTAGACCAGATAGAGTTAGTTGATATCTATAGGACATTCCATTTGAAAGCAGCAAAATACACTTTCTTCTCAAGCGCACACAGAACACTCTCCAGGACAGATCATACCTTGGGTCACAAATCAGCCTTGGTAAGTTTAAGAAAACTGAAATCATGTCAAGCATCTTTTCTGACTGCTCTGAGATCAGAAATCAACTGCAGTGAAAAAAAACTGTAAAAAACACAAACACATGTAGGCTAAATGATACGTTACTAAATAACCAAGAGATCACTGAAAAAATCAAAGAGGAAATTAAAAAATTTCTAGAAACAAAAGACAATGAACATATGATGACCCCACAACTATGGGATGTAGCAAAAGAAGTTCTAAGAGGGAATTTTATAGCAATACACTCCTACCTCAAGAAACAAAGAAAATATCACAAAAACTAACCTTATACCTAAACCAACTAGAAAAAGAAGAATATACGAAACCCAAAGTTAGTAGAAGGAAAGAAATCATAAAGATCAGAGCAGAAATAAATGAAATAAAAATGAAGAAAACACGAGCAAAAATCAATGAGACTGAATGCTGGTTCTTTAGCCAGACTCATCAAAAAAAAAAAAAAAAAAAAAAGGAGAGGACTCAAGTCAAAATTAGAAATGAGAAAGAAGTCCCAACTGACACTGCAGAAATACAAAGGATCATAAGGGACTACTACAAGCAACTATACGCCAATAAAATGGACAACCTGGAAGAAACAGACAAATTCTTAGAAAAATATAGCCTTTGAGGACTGAACCAGGAAGAAACAGAAAATATGAAAGGACTGTTCAGACTGTTCACAAGTAATGAAATTGAAACTGTGATTCAAGATCTTCCAACATATAAAAGTCCAGGACCAGGTGGTTTCACAGGCAAATTCTAGCAAACATTTAGAGAAGAGATAACAGCTAGCCTTCTCAAACTCTTTTTAAAAACTGCAAAGGGAGGAATACTTCCAAGCACATTCTATGAGGTCACCATCACCCTGATGTCTTTGTCTCTCTGACAAGAGATTTCGCAAAGAAGAGAAAATGACAGGCCAATATAAATGATGACCTTAGATGTAAAAATCCTCAGCAAAATACTAGCAATCCAGATCCAACAACATACTAAAAGAATCATACACTATGATCAATTGGAATTTATCCCAGGCATGTATGAATTCTTTAATATATGTGAATCAATAGGATAGAACACACTAATAAACTGAAGAATAAAAACCATGTGATCATCTCAATAGATGCAGAAAAAGCTTTTGACAAAATTCAACACCCATTTGTGATAGAAAAAAAAAAAACCAAACATAATAAAGGCCTTATACGACAAACTCACAGCTAACATTCTCAGTGGTGAAAAACTGAAAGCATTTCCTTTAAGATCAGGAACACTTCATTATTCAACATAGTTTTGAAAGTCCTAGCTAGGGCAATCAGAGAAATAAAGAAATAAATGAATCCAAATTGGAACAGAAGTAGAACTGTCACTGTTTGCAGATTACATGATATTATTCATAGAAAACCCTAAAGACACCATCAGAAAACTACAAGATTTAATCAATGAATTTAGTAAAACTGTAGGATACAAAATTAATGCACAGAAATCTCTTGCATTCCTACATGCTTACAATGAAAGATAAGAAAGAGAAATTAAGGAAACAACCTCTTTTATCATTACAACAAAAAGAATAAAATACCTATGAATAAATTTACCTAAAGAGGCAAAAGACCTGTACTCAGAAAACTGTAAGATACTGATAAAAGAAATCAAAGAAAACACAACAGATGGAGAGAGAAACCATGTTCGTGGTCTGGAACAATCAATATTGTGGAAGTGTCTGTACTACCCAAAGCAATCTATAGGTTCAATGTAATCCCTATCAAATTTCAATGGCGTTTTTCACAGAATCAGAACAAAAAATTTTACAATTTGTATGGAAACACAGAACACCATGAATAGCCAAAGCAATCTTGAGAAAAAAAAATGGAGCTAGAGGAATAAGGCTCTTTACTTCAGACAGTACTACAAAGCTACATTGATTAAGACAGTATGGTATTGGCACAAAAACAGAAATATAGATCAGTGGAGTAGGATAGAAAGTCCAGAGATAAAGACATACTCCTGTGGTCACCTAATCTATGACAAAGGAGGCTAGAATATACAATGGAAAAAACCAGTCTCTTCAATAAGTGGTGCCAGGAAAATTGTTCAGCTATATGTAAAAGAATGAAATTAGAATACTCCATAATACAATACACAAAAATAAACTCAAAATGAATTAAAGACCTAAATGTAAGGCCAGACACTATAAAACTCTTAGAATGAAAACATAGGCAGAACATTCTTTAACATACATCACAGCAAGATCTCTTTTGACCTACCTCCTACAGTAATGAAAACAAAAACAAAAGTAAACAAATGGCACCTAATTAAACTTAAAAGCTTTTGCATAGCAAAAGAAACCAGGAACAAGGCTATCAAACAACTCTCAGAATGGGAAAAAAACATTTGCAAATGAAGCAACTGACAAGGAATTAATCTCCAAAATATATGAAGAGCTCATTTAGCTCAAAAAAAAAAAAAATCCCAATTAAAAAATGTATAGAAGACCAAAATGGATATTTCTCCAAAGAAAACATACAGATAGCCAACAAACACATGAAAAGATGTTCAACATCACTACTTATTCAGCTCAGTTCAGTTCAGTCGCTCAGTCGTGTCCGACTCTTTGCGACCCCATGAACTGCAACACGCCAGGTCTCCCTGTCCATCACCAACTCCCAGAGTTCACCCAAACTCACATCCATCGAGTCGGTGATGCCATCCAGCCATCTCATCCTCTGTCGTCCCCTTCTCCTCCTGCCCCCAATCCCTCCCAGCATCAGAGTCTTTTCCAATGAGTCAACTCTTCATATGAGGTGGCCGAAGTATTGGAGTTTCAGCTTTAGCATCAGAGAAATGCAAATCAAAACTACAATGAAGTATCACCTCACACAGGTCAGAATGGCTATCATCAAAAAATCTACAAACAATAAATGCTGGAGAGGGTGTGGAGAAAAAGGAACCCTCTTGCACTGATGGTGGGAATGTAAACTGCTACAGTCACTAAGGAAACAGTATGGAGGTACCTTAAGAAACTAAAAATAGAACTTCCATATGACCCAGCAATCCCACCACTGGGCAAAGAAAATCATGATTCAAAAGGATATATGCACCTCAGTGTTCATTACAGCACTATATATAGTAGCCAGGACATAGAATCAACCTAAATGCCCATTACTAGAGAATGGATAAAGATGTGCTGCACATATAAATGGACTATTACTCAGCCATAAAAATGAACAAAATTATATCATTTGAAGATATGGCTGGACCAAGAGACTGTCATACAGAGTAAAAGAACAACACATTGTATATTAATGCACATATGTGAAATCTAGAAAAATGGTATAAACGATCTTATTTGCAAAAGAGAAATAAAGACACAGACATAGAGAACAAATGTATGGACACCAAGTGGGGGAAGTGGTGGATGGGATGAATTTGGAGATTGGGATTAACATATATATATTGCTATGTATAAAACAGACAATGAATGAGAACCTATTGTATAGCTCAGGGAATCTACTCGGTGCTCTGTGGTGACCTAAATGGGAAGGAAATCCAAAAAAGAGGGGATATATGGCTGATTCACTTTGCTGTACAGCCGAAACTGATGCAGCATTGTAAAGCAACTATATCCCAATAATAAATAAATAAAAGTAATGTTCCCATATGAAGTAAACCTTCTCTCTGTGGCCAGGAGGACCATAGATAATAGGACACCAAGATGTACTGGGAAAGTGCACTGAGATGGTTGTTAGGCTGCTAGCCTGACTCCTCCAGCAACATAAGCCTCAGTGAAAGTGGAAGGTGAATGTCTCTTTGCAGTCCACAATGCCACACCAAATGAGAGAAGACAATTTGGATTTTAAAACCATTACATGCCAATAAAAACAGAAACATAGATCAATGGAACAAGATAGAAAGCCCAGAGATAAACCATGCACCTATGGGCACCTTATCTTTGACAAAGGAAACAAGAATATACAGTGGGGCAAAGATAGTCTCTTCAAAAAGTGGTGTTGGGAGAACTGGATACATGAACTTTTACACATATCCAACTACATGTAAAAGAATGAAATTAGAACACTTCCTAACACCATGCACAAAGATAAACTCAAAACGGATTAAAGACCTAAATATAAGACCAGAAACTATAAAAACTCTTAGAAGAAAACATAGACAGAACCCTCTATGACATAAAACATAGCAAGCTCCTCTAGACCCACCTCCTAGAATAATGGAAATAAAAACAAAAATAAACAAGTGGGATCTAATTAAATTTAAAAGCTTTTTCACCACAAAGGAAACTATAAAGTGAAAGAAAGCCCTTAGAATGAGAGAAAATAATAGGAAATGAAACAACTGACAAAGGATTAATTTCCAAAATATATAAGTAGCTCATATAACTCAATACCAGAAAAACAAACAACCTAATCAAAAAGCAGGCAAAAGACATAAACAGACATTTCTCCAAAGAATACATACATATGCTTAATAAACTCATGAAAATATGTTCAATATTGTTTATTATTAGAGAAATGCAAATCAAAACTAAAAGCGATATCACCTCACACTAGTCAGAATGGCCATCATCAAAAAACCACAAACAACAAGGCTGGAAAAGGTGTGGAGAAAAGGGAACCCCTCTTGCACTGCAGGTGGGAACACAAATTGATAAGGCCACTATGAAAACAGTATGGAGATTCCTTAAAAAACTAGGAATAAAACTACCATGCGTGTATTAATCACTCAGTCATGTGTGACTCTTTGTAACCCTTTGGACTGTAGCTCACCAGGCTCCTCTGCCCATGGAAGTCTCCAAGCAAGAATACTGGAGTGGGAAGCCACTCTCTTTTTCAGGGGATCTTCTTGACCCAGAGATCAAACCCAGATCAGGCAGATTCCTTACCATCTGAGCCACCAGGGAAGCCCAAAACTACCATGCTGCTGCTGCTGCTGCTGCTGCTGCTAAGTCGCTTCAGTCGTGTCCGACTCTGTGCGACCCCATGGACAGCAGCCCACCAGGCTCCCCCGTCCCTGTGATTCTCCAGGCAAGAACACTGGAGTGGGTTGCTATGTCCTTCTCCAATGCATGAAAGTGAAAAGTGAAAGTGTAGTTGCTCAGTCGTGTCCGACTAGTAGCAACCCCATGGACTGCAGCCTACCAGTCTCCTCCGTCCATGGGATTTTCCAGGCAAGAGTACTGGAGTGGGAAGCCACTCTCTTTTTCAGGGGATCTTCTTGACTCAGAGATCAAACCCAGACCAGGCACATTCTTTACCATCTGAGCCACCAGGGAAGCCCAAAACTACCATACGACCCAGCAATACTACTTCTAGGCATATACCCTGAGGAAACCAAAACTGAAAAAGACACATGCACCCCAACATTCACTGCAGAACTATTTACAATAGCGAGGACATGGAAGCAAACTAGAGGTCCATCAACAGATGAATGGATAAACAAGCTGTGGTACATATATACTATGGAATACTATTCCACCATAAAAAAGGAACACATCTGAGTTAGTTCTAATGAGGTGGATGAACCTAGAGACTATTATACAGAGTGAAGTAAGTCAGAAAGAGAAAAACAAATATCATATATTAACACACATACATGGAAGCTAGAAAGATGGTACTGATGAACCTATTTGCAAGGCAGCAATGGAGATACAGACATAAAGAACAGACTTATGAACACAGGTGGGGTTGCTGGGAGGAAGGAGTGGGTGAGATGAATGGAGAGAGTAGCATGGAATCATAAATACTACCATATGTAAAATAGATACCCAAATTTGCTATATGACGCAGGGAACTCAAACCAGGGCTCTGTAACAACCGAGAAGGGTGGGAAAGGGTGGGAAGTGGGAGGAGGTTCAAGATGGAGGGGACATATGTATATCTGATTCATGTTGATGTATGGCAGAACGGAAACCAACAGTGTAAAGCAATTATCTTTCAACCAAAAATAAACAAATTTTAAATAAACCATTATATGCCAAGACCATTTCTTTGTTGAACCTAGTAAACAGTCAGTGCTTATTAATTATTTATTATTAATATAGCCTTTCAGTAAAAGAGAATCAGTGGAACCACTACTCCAGCATGCTAACTAATTCTGTGTAAAAAGAAGGGCTACTCTCTACTTTAAAACATTGTGTTCAGTCGCTCAGTTGTGTCCGACTCTTCGCGACCTCATGGACTGTAGCTCTCCAGGCTCCTCTGTCCATGAGGATCTCCAGGCAAGAATACTAGAGTGGTTGCCAAGTCCTCCTCCGGGGATCTTCCTAACCCAGAGGTCAAACCCAGGTTTCCAGCATTGCAGGCAGATTGTTTACCATCTGAGCCACCGGGGAAGCCCAAGAATACTGGAATGGATAGCCTATACCTTCTCCAGAGGATCTTCCCGACCCAGGAATTGAACCAGGGTCTTCGGCATTGCAGGTGGATTCTTTACCAGCTGAGCTACCAGAGAAGCCCTCTTTAAAACATTAATCATGGAAAGTAAACTGAAATGTGGCCAGAAAAAAAAAAAAAAGAAATGCCTATCAATATTACTGGTTGGTAAAATTTGCCATCTGCATTTTATAAGGAGGAAACTGTGGCTTAGAAATTATGTGACTTGGCAACATTTCAATTTTACATGATTAGTTTGTGATTGAGCCAAAATTCCAAAGTCATGTTTATGCCAGTGGGAAGAATTTGAATACAGACGAAAGGGGCAGATATCATGGAAAATTCACAGTATATATAGAAATGCACTTTACAATGACTTAGCCACTTCTCTCCACATATTCCAAGCTCATTATCCCTCAATTCAGAGATTACCCCCTCTTTGGGTCTCCTTGGATGAAAAAGAGCTCTCCTTCTCTTAATTTTCCAATATTCCTCATTCAGCTCTGGACACACAGTGCTTTATTGTTAGCTTTTTATACGTACACGTCTGTCTCTCCAAATAGACTAGAGCTTGCTTACTTCGAATTCCCCACAGCGTGTCTTGCTTAGTGGGGGCTCAGTAGAACCTTCTTAGTTTATTAATTACCAGTCTGCTTGGCTTAGCTATTGATGGTTTGTGGTGTCTTTTTACAGTGTCTGAACACTACAGAAACACTGGCTCTTGGTTCAGAGATACTGCAAGTTCAACTAAGCTGCCAAGCCAGTATCAAATAGCATGATGCTGAACACAGACATACCTGTAAAATGCAACTCATGATATCAGATGCGATTTTTGCATGGGGAGTGTCTTCATCTTTCCCGGAGGGCCTCAGGTTGTGCTCCAAGCAGGAGTCCCAGAGCCCCACAAGGGCCTTTGCGTGCTTTTCAATTGATTCTGTCTCTCTGATGGCTGTTGTAATTCGTGTGAGACAGATTTCAACCACTGCTTGGTCATTGTTATTGGTTTGGTAATCCTGTTTGAAAGAACAGCTTCATGTTAAATACTACTCTGGAAAATTACCCTTCAAAGAACCTACAAAATATGAGCTCAATCATATAGCAAATGGGTTTGCCACAATGTGGCTAATGGATAAGGTTGTAAAACCCAATAAAAGACCTTCTTCCTTGGAGATGAGAATCTTGTGGAAGAGGTAGATTTGCAAAAGTGCTAAAATGGAGCAGGTTTGATACACAGACAGGGAGCTTAATTATTCACTTGCAAGCAGGCTCAAATTTCATGCTATTTTAAAGTTCACTAAAGGTGAGGGTTTACTTTTGGCTCTGATATTTCAGCAACTTTTATGAAATGTTTCAATTACCCTACAATTTCTCCTCACAAGCTTTCTCTTTCTGTACACAACAGAAATCTTTTCAGCTCTCCCTTTTCAATTAAAATAACCACCAAATCCTTTAAAGTATTCCCCAACCAAATTTCCCTCTGTTCCCTTGTTTTAATACTTCCTCAAATACCTAATCATCTTTATTGAGCAAAAATATGATCTTATAAAACACCTAAATGTGAAAACTAGGCCCATCACTTTAATTTGGAAGATTGGCCTGACTGTGAACTCTGCGTGGTGGATTAACTCTTACAGTGTCACATACTATCAGAGCCAGAAACTGATGGGGTTCTTCTGTCCAACTGCAAATTCCAGCTTGATCTTTTTTCTATTACAACTAATGCTGCAGTAAACATCTTAGGCATGAAACCATCTCCATGATGCAGATTATGTATAGCCTAGATTCTTCAGAAATGGAAATTTCTGAGACAAAACTCAGGAACATTTTAAGGCTTGTGATACACACTGCCAAACTATTTTTCCAGAAAGGTCTTACTAATTTAAACTTCCATCAGCTGGGTGAAAGCAAGCTTTGCCCATTGTACCTTTGCAAGAACAGAGTATTTTTAATTTTTGGTAATTTTATACCTGAAAAACAGTATCTCATTGCTGTTTTCCTTGGAATTTCTTGATCAGAAGTAAGGTCGAATATTTTCAACATGTTTATTTGCCATTTGTATTTCCTCCTTTGGGAATTGCCCACTGTATCCCATGTCTATTTTTCCTTAGATGACTTCATTTCTTTTCTTTCTTTTTTTTTTTGGCTCTTCTTTGGTGAAATAATATTTTTTCTACCAAGGATATTAAGTCAGCTTTTGACATACTGGTTGTGAATATGTTTCCATGTTGCATTATTTTTAGGGTTTTTTTTTTTGCTGCTATTTATTGACATGCTAAGGTTTTAGATAGCCAAATCTGTCAATCTTTGGGATCTTTTTTTTTTCTTTTTTAACTGGAAATTTAAGTTGGTTAAATTATGTTTTTAAAAGATAATACATGAACATGATACAAAAATTAAAAAGATACAAAGAAAAGATTTTCAGTGAAAACTCTGTCTCCATCTCAGTTCCCTTTCCTGGGGAAACCATGCTCACCAATTTCTCATATTTGACAAGAAAAGTCCAAGTTCATATAAATATCCATCTGTACTCACTCCTTTCTTTCTTTGTGAATCCTTTAATAGCTTTTTAAATTTCACATTTTATTTATTCATAGATTTAATAAAAATTTACCTGTATTTTTTCTACACTAAAAGAAAACTTAACAAAACACTTAATGTTTAGTATTTCAGAAATTAATCTTTTAACCATTCACTTAGCTCTTGAGTCTGTCTGGCACTGATGGAAGTAAGATGTACATTTTCTACAAAGTAGCTAATCTAATTCTTCCATCATTTACTGAATAATTCATTTCCTAGTAGCTGTCTTATGTACATATCAGGTTCTATTTCAGGGCTGTCTTTTCTGTTTGTTTGTTCAGTTTTTCAATTCTATAATGCTAATTTTGTTATTTTCTTCATGTAAGTTCCACACATTTTTTAAAAGGTGCTTCCTAGTGTATTCTATGTCTCTATCGTTGCCATAAACAAAATCTTTGTGTTTTCCTCATTAGAACTTTTAATGAATTATTGCTCATTATGTCAGCCTACATCATTTTTGTATTTATTTTCTGTTGCTTTTGCCCCTCACTATTTATTGTTCATAGGCTTGCCTCCATTAAAGCCACAGCAGTGTTACCTACACACAAACCTTGCTGTACAGCCCCCACTGAGGAGCTTCAGCCCTGGGTCCTTGGGGAGCTGAGGCCTGGCCATGCTGCTGGATGGCTCAGGATCCGTCAGTCGGGCCTGGTTCTCTATTCCTGCCAGCAGCTCCCCACCCTGACTTGGACTGCGCCGTGGGTGAGGGAAGGGGAAGGACTGGTGGGAGGAACACAGGTCAGGCTCTGGCCTCTCTCCACCAGCTGTCCTGGCTCTTCTATGGCGGCCCTGCTGCTGGGCTACACTGTAGGCTCCTGCCTGAGCTGAGAAACTGAGGCCAGCCACCACGTCCTCCTCTGTCCCGACAGAAGGCGCTGTGAGTCCACCCCAACGCAGAAGGCACCATTCTGCCTCCCTTCTCGGAATAAGACTTCTGCTCCAGCTGCCAGGAAGCCATTTTGGGGGGAAATGGTCTCTCTTCTGGGCCTTGGAGCTCATTTCCTGCCTCTGGCAGTGCCCCATGTAAATGCAGCACCTGCCACACCTCAGGTCTTGCTGAAGAGCCAGGGTGCCATGTACAGGTGGACACCCTGTGGCGAGTGAGTTCATGTGTAGCCACCAGCAAACTAGGAAACCGTGCAAGATACGCCTTGGCCTGTGGGCTCCAGAACCACCTGAAGACACTGCTCTGCGTTCACCTCCTGTAATGAGTATTCGCTCTTTTAGGCATAATTTGAATAAATGAAGTTATACTCCAAGGGCCCTCAAAAGCAAATATTATAACACCGCGTGGCTATTTCCAGGACTAGAAAGAATGAGGCTCTGATCTTGGGGCCACAGTGGCTGAGTCCAGGCAAGGGGAGGTTACATGTGCAGCAAGTTGTCTTGCACACTTACCTGAAAACCACAGATGCTGGGAGGCCTTCCACATTCCAGGTGAATTGAAGGAAAATGGGTACACAGGTTCAGGCCAGCACTGCTGTCCACTGCCTGCCCCTCTGCTCCCCACCACCTCATCCCAGACCACCAGGGCCCAGAAAGGTCATTGTGGAACCCTCACTACCTGCCAAGCATCAGGCTTCAGATCAGCAACCATCATTCTTGTCTGTTTCTCAGAAGTGACAGGCCTGGTGTGAGTTGGGGGCTGAGCCAGAGAGCAGGGTTTTCTTCCAGAATCCACTTCCTTATGGCATCTGGAAGGTCTGGTGGACACAGCTCAGGTCAACTCCTCTCCAGGTGGATTCTGAGGTTGGAAGAGGCTGGACCCCTGATGGGTGGCCCCTCACTCAGGCCATGTTACTGCTCAGTGCACAGTGAAGTCCTGCACACTCTCCTTCAGCGTACAACAGGCGTCTGCCTTTGTCTGTTTCTCCAGCGCCGCTCCTGCTGCAGCTCGGTCTGCGGCTCCTGCCGCTCGTAGGCCTGCAACTGGTGCTGGGCCTTGTCCGGGAGGTCAAGTGCAGCCTCAGCTCGCTGCTTCCAGAGTAGGGCGCCGCACAGCTGACAGCTTGTACTGGATGTAGGCTCTGGCAGATGGCAGCGTATAGGCCAAGAGGGTGACTTCCAGAGGTAACGGCTGCCGCTCTGACCCCTGCTCGGCTGCAGCCTGCTTCATCTTCCTGGCACCCAGGGGCTCCAGGAGGTCTGAGAAGGCGCTGCTGAGGCCAGGCTCCAGGCTACCCGAGGGGGACACAGGCAAAGCAGAGGTGCTGGGGCCTCTTGCACAGGTAGGCAGGTAACGCCAGGAGATAGAGGTGGGGAAGATGGAGCTATGGGCCCTTGGCCCTCAGAGCAGCACTTCCTGCCTCACCCGAGCCAGCTGACTTCAGCGGGGCCAGGTGGGTAACTGAGCCCCTTGGTCCTGCTTGTTTGGCACAACCTAGAGAAAGAAAATTACTGTGGGACTTCCCTCAGTCAGCCTGTAATATCCACTGATTCCCATCAATGCAAGCGGTTCTCCTCGAAGTGATCGGAGCAGAAGTAGATGTACTCGGATTCTGGGTCCCACAGGTGCTGGACCCTGGAGTCCAGCCCCTGGGAGTTGGCCAGCTGCAAGCCTTGCCTTGGGTTGTCCTGGGCAAACCTGTGGAAGAAGAAGGGTGGCTGTGCGTCTGGCGTGTCTCCCACGTGCAGCCTGAGTGAGCAGTGACAGGGCGTGGTTTTGCCGTAGCTCCACGTGGAAGTCTCACGGGGGTGTGTCCTGTATTTATTTTATACGGAGTTAGCTGTTCAGCTCGGAGAAGGCACTGGCAACCCACTCCAGTACTCTTGCCTGGAGAATCCCATGGCCAGAGAAGCCTGGTAGGCTGCAGTCCATGGGGTTGCTAAGAGTCGGACACGACTGAGCAACTTCACTTTCACTTTTCACTTTCCACTTTCATGCCTTGGAGAAGGAAATGGCAACCCACTCCAGTACTCTTCCCTGGAGAATCCCAGGGACGGTGGAGCCTGGTGGGCTGCCGTCTATGGGGTCGCACAGAATCGGACACAACTGGAGCGACTTAGCAGCAGCAGCAGCAGCAACTGTTCAGCTCATCTTAATTACAATATTTTTTCAGATCATTCTTTTCCATTTTCTAAAAATATTTCTGTATTGTATCTGTACCTTTTATATATCTCATGGCTTACTGTGTCAGAATTTCCTAAGCTATTACACATAGAAACAACAAAAGCAAGATTTCTGGTTTAGTTTCTGGTTTTAGTTCCTGATTTTTGATATAAAGTTTATGGCCAAAAGGAAGAGAATACTGTAAATGTTTTAAATCATATAGGATGCACCACTTTCTTTTTCTTTGAAAGTTTAAATATTTGTCTTAATTTTTTAAAATGTCCTCTCAAAAAATAAAAATAAAAAATAAAATGTCCTCTCAGCATCTAAAGAGGTAACCAAGCAGTTTTTTTCCTTAGCTGGCTTATGGATGTGAAGTTTTATGGTATCATACAGAATGAAATTTCCAGATGTTCATCCATCACCACATTCCTAGAATGAACACCACTTGGTTTGGTGGACTGTTTACTATATTTTCTTTTACCTTTTTCCTTTGTGGGTGAGTGTGTTCTTTTATTTTAATGCAGCAAAATTATTAGTATTACTTGTGCCAGAACCTATACAGCAAAGAGGTACTTACAGAGTCAAATCATAGGAAAAAGTGGAATACTAGAGGGAAAATTAATGATGCTGACTTTTCAAAAAACCTCTACCACAACAGAAAAACCGAAACCATCCTTAAGGGTGAAAAATAATAGAGAATGCCTTTGGGCTAAAATCACTATCTTTGGCCATGACTATTCTTGTAAAAAGCAGTTATTTTAATGGCATCGTCTTGAAACATAAAGCAACATCATATTGGTTATTTTATATAATAAAGGTAATATATACATAAAATCAGATGAAACAGAACCAATACCATAGACGGAAGGAAGCCTATATTCCAACTGTAAATGCTGAGATGGTTAATATGATTAATCATTTAACATTTTCTCTAACTCCAAGAAGAGGAGGAAATGGTGTACCATGTTGCTTTCAGAACATGTAATAGTATCTGGTACATAGCTGATGCTCAGTAAAGGTTCACTAATCTATTTATCTAATTCTAATTTATTTATCTAATTCCTAAAAAAATGAAGTTTAGTTGATCTATTATTGTGTTAGTTTCAGGTATACAGTATAGTGGTCCAGTATTTTTGCAGATTACATTCCATTATAGGTTATTATAAGATAATAGGTATATTATATTAGCATATAATATAATGCTATATTCTAAATTCTTGTTGCTTATCTATTTTATATATAGTAATTTATATCTATTAATCCCATACCCTTGATTTGTCCCTGCCCTCTTCCCTCTCCACTTTGGTAACCACAGGTTTATTTTCTATGTCTGTGAGTTTGTTTCTGTCTTGTGTGTGTGTTCACTCTCTCAGTTATGTCCAATTCTTTGCAACCCTTTGGACTGTACCCTCCAGGCTCCTCTGTCCATGGGATTTTTCAGGTAAGAATACTGGAGTGGGTTGCCATTTCCTCCTCCAGGGGATCTTCTCAACCTAGGGATCAAACATGTGGCTCCTGCGTCTCCTTCATTGCAGGTGAATTCTTTATTGCTGAGCTATCAGGGAAGCCCTCTGTTTATATATATGTTCATTTGTATTATTTTTTTTAATATTCCACATATAAGTGATATTATATAGTATTTGTAGGGTTTCCCTGGTGGCTCAGATGGTAAAGAATCTGCCTGAAATGCGGGAGACCTGGGTAAAGAATCCATCTGCAGGATATATAAGAGACATGGGTTCAGTCCCTAAGATCCTCTGGAGAAGGGCATGGCAACCCATTCCAGTATTCTTGCCTGGAGAATCCCTATGGACAGAGAAGCCTGGCAGGCTTCTCGGGTCACAAAAGAGTTGGACATGACTCGGCAACTAAACACACATATTATTTGTATTTCTCTGTGTGACTTGTTTTACTTAGCATAATATTCTCATTGGTTTTAATAGAATAGGAAAGAAGATTTTGTTGGCACTAATTTTCAAAATTTAATTGTTTGAAAAAATTTATGGATCTTAATTTAAAATTTAATTTAAAAAAATGGGAAATAAGAAAAAAGTCTCCCATTTCCCCTGCTCATTATTCTTCAGCAAAGTGCTGAGTTATTAGTCTCTTGTATATCCTTCCAAAGATATTATACATATATTTGAGTAAATGTAGGTATGTATGTATAGAAATGTATGATACACATACATTCATACACATATACACTCCCCTACTCCTTATTTTACACAAAAATGGTAGCATAATGGACATACACATCTGCCTCTTGCTCTTTCACCTCATACTGAATCTTGGAAATCTTTTCAAACTAACATATAAAGAGTTTCCCCATTCAGTTTTGCAGTAGGATAGTATTCCAATGTAAGGTTGTACCATTTGTTTTTATTGTTCAGTTGCTAAGTCATGTCCAACTCTTTGAGACCCCGTGGACTGTAGCCTGCCAGCCTCTTCTGTCCATGGAACTTCCCAGGCAAGAATACTGGAGTAGGTTGCCATTTCTTTCTCTAAGGGATCTTCCCATTCCAGGGAATGAACCCACATCTGTGTCTCCTGCATTGACAGGCAGATTCTCTATCACTGAGCCATCAGGGAAGCCTGAGGTTGTACCATAGTGTATTTAATTTGTCTCCTATTGATGACCGTTTAGGCAGTTTCCAGTCTGGAATTATGAAAAATGTTGCATTGACTAACCTCATATACAAGATACTTCACACTTACAGGAGCAATTGTATAGGACAAAACCCTATAAGTGGAAGTAGATTTGTGTCTTTTCATTACACTTCTGTTTCATTTTTTTCCCTGGTTACTATATCATTACCATTACTATTACTTCTGCTGCTGTTGCTGCTGCTGCTACTACACAGGAGATATAGAATCAGTTTGTATAGTTCTGAAAGAAAATTTCTGATGGTGTTTTTATTAAAATATTTTGACTAAGGGGTAACACATATCTATGATACTGAGTTTCCTATGTAGCAACGTAGCATGCCTCTCACCTGAAACTATCACAACATTGTTAATTGACTATACCCCAATACAAAATAAAAAGTTAGAGAAAAAAGAACAAAGCATGCCTCTCTACTTTTCAAGTCCATTTTTGTGTTCCTCAATAAGATTTTAAAGGTTTCTTAATCTAGGGCAGGCACATTTCTTAATACAGATTATTTATACATGCAGATACTTTATCTATTTGTTGGCACTCTAAATTGGTTCCTCTTGACCAGTATTTCCACTGATTATTATTATACAAAATCTATCAATTTCTGAACACAAATTTGATACCCTACCAATACACTGAATTCTTTTAACTGTTAAGAGTGTTTTAGTTGATTCTCTTGGATTTCCAGGTATGTTATTGTGTTATTTGCACAATATGGTAATCTTACTTCCTCCTTTTTAAACTTTGCTGCTAATTTTACCTTTTTATTAATTGCTTTTTCTATCATCTCTAGAAAAATGTAAAAGAATTACATTACACTAGAATGTCTTGTATAGTTCCTGACTTTAATGAAAATGCTCCTAGAATTTCTCTAGTAAGCATTTTACTAGATATTTTGTGGGGGGGGTAAGATAGGTACATTTTATAATGTTAAGAAATTATCAATCTATTCCTATCTTATTAAATTTATCTTTTAATCAGAATGGATGGTGAATATCATTAAGTACCTTTTTAGAATTTATAGATATATCAAATTATTTTTGCCCTTAGATCTGTTAATATGACAGATTATAGAAACAAATATCTTAATGTCAGTTATATTCGCATTCCTGGAATACATCCCATTGGATTCTGGGAAATTAATTTTTTAATGTGCTACTGGGTTTGATTTATTAATGTTTTATTAAAAGTTTCACATCAATATTTGAGGGATTGGTCTTTATCTTTGTAAAGTTTCATAACAACTTTATGACAATTTTGAAAAAAGATTTTGCTTATTTATAACCTTACTTAATTTGTTTTTACTTTCATGTATTATGGCCCAAGAGAAATGAATTAAAATTTCCTACAACTAATATATCTTATCTGTTTTTTTTTGCTGGTGTCTCCTAAAGTTTTTGTTTTATGAATATTGTTGCTACATAATTAGATGTGTAGATATTCTTAATCTTTATAATTTGTGAATCAAATCCTTTGTAGTAAAATTGCCTTTCTTATCTCATTCAATGTTTTTGGAATACATGTTTCCTTGGCTGATATAAATATCATGCTTTCTGTTTCTTTTGATTTGCATTTGCTTAACATCATTTGCTTATTTTATTTTTATTTTAAAAAAATTTTACAGACTTTCACATTTATTTATATCAACTGAAGAGCTGTTAACTTGGTGGAAAACAATTTAGTAGTCATTATTCAGTGCTTCTTAATAGCTGAATATATGCCTGGCATATAGGTTATACAAAAATAAGAAGATAGTACTTGATCATCATATGATTCCAAATCATTCTATCATAAACAACAATTTAAACATGGGGGGGGGAATACATATAGAGTTCACATATACTCATTTGGGAAGAGAGGGCCTTGCTTTAGCAAATATGTGGACAAATTGCTTCTCAGAATTTTCAGCAAAGAGGATTAATTTTGACTAGGTGTTGATTTTCTATAGGAAAGTGCCATTTTATGTGACTTATTTGGTAATTTGTCATGGTACAAAAAGATAATAATAACCTCACTAGATTTGAATATGTGGTGTGGTTTTGCTGTAAACATAAAAAGGATTTGCTTTTATTTGAATTACTAACATATATTTTACTTAACCAGGTAAATTATTATTTATCAACTTTTTAGTTTCATATTTTCTAAATCATTTTATTAAATATATGTTTCTCATTTGCTAGATTTTGCCATGTGATCCCATCTAAAAATCTTTTTCTTATAAGAGTCAAATTTGACCATTTAGATGAAATGATAGGATAGATATATTTGGTTTTAATATGTCACATATTATTTTATACTATGATTTTGTTTTTTCTTAACTTTTGGAGTTCAGTTATTTTGCCAGAAAGTGGCACATCTTGGATTAGCTACAAACAAGGCCAGAAGGCACAAATAAGCTGTGTGAACAGGTGGCCCAGACCCCTATGTCATCTACTACTATAGAAATGACCTTACCCCCAGGACACACCAACAGTCCTATGGGAGGTTCCCTTATGATCTGCCAGAAGAGTAGGAAAATATCTGAACTTGGATTACTGATGGGTTGGCTCAGTATGTGGATACAAGTCAAAATTTGACTGCTGTTAAGAGTATAGACCTACTTAGACGTGGCCCTTGAAAGAAAACAGTAAGAGAAAATTCTCCCAACGGACACAGTTTCAGGCTGTGTACTTGGTCATTAACTTTATATGGGAAAAGGAACGCAAAGGTAAGAGCTAAGAATCATAAGTGGTAGGAGATGTCTTGGCTGAATGGCCAAGGACCTGGAAGAAGGAAGATTGGGAGATCAGAGATAAGGAACACTGAGTTAGAAACATGTAGTTTGATACATAGGATTTGGCACAAAGTATAGAGATCTTTTTTATCCCATGTTAATGCCCATGAGAGCATTAACCACCAAAGAGGCACTAAAAACAAGCATATAGAATGGCTTAACCAGACGACATCAGTTTTATCATAGCCACTACAGTGTGCTCCAATGGCTGCATAGATGGAGTAGCCTTGCTGTGAGGGCTATAAGCTAGCACCACCCAACAGCATAAGATCCTCCTCCCCAAGGTTGGTCTTGTTATTATTGTCATTCCTTAAGTGTGCAGTCTGCTAGCAACATAGGTCAATGCTGAGCTCCCAAAATGGCACTGTCCCTCGAGGAGGCCAATCAGTGATTTGATGGCAATTTTTTTTTTACCTCAGATCTTTCCACTCTGAAAAAGACATCAATCTGGGGTAGGATGCGGTGGGAGGGAAGAGGGAGGTTCAAGGGGGATCAGACATACATATATCTATGACTGATTCATGTTGATATATGGTAGAAGCCAACACAATAAAGCAATTATCCTCCAACTAAAAATAAATTTAAAAAGACGTCAATTTGTATCATGCAGAATTTACATGTAATCAGGGTTTGAGTTCGTCTTCCCTGCCCACAGATCTTCAGCCTCAATCACTGTTTAGGGGATCACAGAGTATGTGATTTGCTGACACAGGAGTCCATGAACATTATGTTGGACCAAAGAACCACTTTACAGCAGGGAGCTCCAGCAGTAGGCACATGATCATGGAATTCACCCTGGTGGCTCAGAGGTTAAAGCATCTGCCTGGAATGCTAGAGACCAGGGTTCGATCCCTGGGTCAGGGAAGATCCCCTGGAGAAGGAAATGGCAACCCACTCCAGTACTCTTGCCTGGAGAATCCCATGGAGGGAAGAGCCTGGTAGGCTACAGTCCATGGAGTCACAAAGAGTTGGACACAACTGAGCGACTTCACTTTTGCGTATCATAACCTCTCCTCCTCTACTCTGAAACTGCCGGATTAATAGATCTATAGAACAAGCTTTTGAAGGAGCAACTCAGCCAAATACTCTATAAGGATGGGCCACAATTCCCCAACAAGTAATATATATAAACATACTAAAATGATGACTGTGTGGCATGGTGATAAATTCACTATAGGCAGAAGACACAGGGATTCCCAGGTGGCAGTAGCGGTAAAGAACCCATCTGCCAATGCAGGAGACGTAAGAGGTGTGGATTCAATCCCCGGGTTGAGAAGATCCCCCGGAGGAGAACATGGCAACCCACTCAAGTGTTCTTGCCTGGGGAATCCCATGGACAGAGGAGCCTCACCAGCCCCAGCCCCTGGGGTCGCACAGAGTCGGACATGACTGGAGCGACATAGCACGCACACACACCTACAGAATACACAAGCCTGGGAACCCAGTCGCTCCAGGCTTCCATGACAAGAGACCGGCAGAAAACAAAGGGAGTCACCATCCTGGCGAAGGTAACTGACTACAGCAGCAGGAGGAAGCTGGGTGGCTGCTGCACGATAGGGGCATCTATAGGCACTGCCTTGACCAACGTTGATGTAAATGGACAATGGAGCAGTCACAACCTGAGAAGGGCATGGACACCAGGGTCTCAGATCCCTCAGGAAGAAGCATCTGAGCCATCCAACTAGGAAGCGGCTTAAATCAGCAGAAGTGCTAGCTGAAGGTGAGGAAAATCTAGAATAGGAGATAGAGGAGGAAGACCATATTAATTTTCTTGTTGCTGCTGTAATAAATTATCACATATTTAGAAGCTCAAGAATTTGTATTGACATATTAATTTTCTTACAGTTCTGGAGGTAAAAAAGTTGCAAATGAGTCTTACTGGGCTAAAGCAGTGACAGTTCCCCCTTGGAGGCTCTGAGGAGAAAAATCCCCTTTTCTTTCTTCTACAGGTTATCTGAATTCCTTGACTCATGGCCTTCATGAGCCTCTGTCTTCAAAGTACATCACTCCAAACTCTGCTTGCCTGATTCTATCTCCTTCTTCTGCCTCTTTCTTGCTTCCCTATATGTATTACATCCTAGAATGTATCTTCCCTAAAATGTATTACATCTGAAAAATCCCTTTTGCCATATAAGATAAAATTCACAGGTTCTGAGGTTTAGAATGTGGACATCTTTGTGCTCTGCTGTGCTCAGTCATGTCTGACTTTTTGTGGCCCCTTGGACTGTAGCCTGCCAGGCTCCTCTGTCCAGTGAAGTTCTCCAGGCAAGAATACTGGAGTGGGTTGCCATTTCCTTCTCTAGGAGATCTTCCTGACTCAGGGATCGAACCTGAGTCTTCTGCATTGGCAGGTGGATTCTTTACCACGACCACCATCTGGAAAGTCCAGAAGAATAATTATTCAGCCAGCACTGAGATGATGAGTACCAACTGCATCCTTGATACAAACTGGAGTGGTAGAGATCAGTCAGCATCTCCGAAAAGCTGTGTCCACATGGGATGAAACTATTACATAAAGCAAATGAATTCAAATGGTGCCGGGGTAGACTGTATCGAAGATTATGCTACATTGTCCAAATCTCCTGCTAGGACAAAGACACTCATTTTCTCAGCTGCTGGCTCATAGCCAAGTCTGTCTGCCAAAACTGTCCTTGGACAAAGGAAATGGGCTCACCCAAGATTTTGTTTCTCCCTTGGAACAGTCATTTTAAATCAGGTCCCTGGGACTCAGTTACAACAGAATTTATATAGATGACATTGAGAAACACAGCAAACCATGCCTAAATAATCATTTAACAATAAATAGCAAAGAGAATTTCACTTGGGTGAAACAAGCCTCAGTAAAAGTTAAAGATGCAATTTACTGAAAGTATATGGCATATGTATGTGTCTGGGTTCATGAACACAAAGATCTAATCAATTCCATGCTAAGAGAGTGCTGGATTATTAAGGAATTCTGAAAAAGGTGCCTTGGAATGAGGCTGGGATTGCAGAATAGTGTCAGTGAGATTGTTGAGCTGAAGGCATATATTCTAACATTTCTAACAAGCAAAGTTAAGCAGCCATTATAAGGATAAATTGCTTCACAGTGGTTGTAAATTCAGCTGATATGTTAATATATTATGCATAGGTGAACCAGTTAGGAAACTTATTATTGCGAACATCTTAAAGCTAATAATTTCTTATTCCATACCCCTTAACTAAAAAAGTAAAGAGATTTTTCAGCTGGAAACTTTATATATTCAAATTCCTATGTATGACATGAAGAAAAATTTATTCCCTAAAAAGGAAATTTCCTCCAATAAAAGGGAAAACCTGAATTAGTGGTTAACTGCTTCCTTCAGCAGTTACTAAAAAAGACCAAAAAAAAAAAGTTTTTTTTAAAGAAAAACCCTTTTTAATTCTTTAATGATGTAATTGAATAGTTTAAATTTTTTGGTGATGAATTGGCTTTGAAATTAGGTTTTCCTGATTCATATTGCAGGAAACACCCTTTTCCTATGAAATATATATGTGTACATATGTATGTGTTTATGTTTGAGTTCAGCCTTCAGTGAGTACCCATGCATATTAAAATGAATATCTTTCAAGGACCATATCTATTTAATAACTCATCAAGCTGAGTTTAGAGATTCATTCTCCCAGTGACCTGGTCATTGTCAATTTTAAAGTAATTTATCCTAAAGTGGTAGGTATGTCAAATAGAGGAGAAAGACAATGAAAAAGCCACGCAGTGCGCTGCTCCAGGTCTGTTTATCAGAATGGATCACTCCCATTCGGCACAGACACTACACCCCCACATCAGCATCCGTTAACCTTCTAGTCTCCCTGCTCTGTACTGTAAGCAGTCTTCAAGGAATGGCCCACTGGCAAAAGGGAAGGTGGAACATTGGAAATAAAATGGTCATGATGGGAAGAGTGGATTTGGTGTGGAAGTAGAGGTTTGAGTGAGAAGAAGGCAGGCATCTTATGGCAGAAGATGGGCCCTCCTTTGGAGAAGTGTAAATAGTGGTTAAGAGCATGGGCTCTTGGGTCAGACTGCCCAGTTCAAAGCTATGTTCTGCTTTTATCAGCTCTGCCTGTGTGCCTGCTCAGTCTTGGGCAACCACCTATCTCTGTGTAACTCAGTTGCCTAATCCTTAAAACTGGAATATTATTAATATTTACCTCCTATGGCTGTTGTGGGGATTAAATGAGGTAACATACAAGAAAGGATTTACAATAATACCTGGCACATACTAAGATTAGATAAAGGTTAGCTATTACTATTTTTATTACTTCTCTTAAGGATACCAGAACCTTGGGTTTATATATATAACAGACAGTCTTGGGTTTATAACTTACAGAGAGTTATAAATGTTTCCTTCTATGGTTGCAATATATACATTTTTGTACAACCACTGAATAATAGCACAAAAAAAGACCACATAGTTTCTCTCCTCTCATAGTCACATTCCACATTGGCATCCATGCTAATAATCCTTTATATTTGCATCACTCTTTCCACTTAAAAAAAACCACACCTATACACAACCTTATTTATCATTCCAAGAATCTCCAAAGTCAATACACTAACAATAACAACAAAACCAAATGCTGTCCCAGCAGAAGCAAATATAAAATGACTTTGAGGGATGAAACACTCAACCCTCAAGCCACTGAGTATTCACACAAGTGAAATCTTTATTTAAACACAAGTGAAAAACATAAATTAATAAAACACTCAAGGAAATAGGCCATTATAAGCATATCAACAGATGAAATTTAGAGCAAAAATTAAAAAATTTCAGGTAATAAAATTGTTGATCTCAAGTTATGCAATTATATGTTCAGAATTATTCAGTGTATAAAGAAAAATTATTTTTATGGAAGAAGAGCAAGTCACTTTAAAAAGGATCTGAAAGAGGCCAAAAAGAACCAAACGAAACTTAGAATGGAAACCAAATGAAATTTGGATGTAAGCTAAATTCCACCTCAAAAAGACTGAATGGATTGGAATGTAGAACCAAGGAAACAAACCAAACAAACAATGTATATTCTGTAGAAATGGAAAATACAAAAGATCAAGAGACATAGAATTACAAAATATTTTTTTTTTCCTGGGATGAGAACCTTTAAGATTCACTCTCTTAGCAACTTTCAAATATGCAATATAATATTATTAACTATCATCATAAGGGAAAAAATTTGTAACTTTGATGGTGATGGATGTTGACCTATTGTGGCAACCATTTTGAAATATATACAAATATCAAATCATCATGTTCTACACCTGAAAATAACATAATGTTAATGGCAACCCACTCCAGCATTCTTGCCTGAAGAATCCCATGGACAGAGGAGCCTGGCGGACTACAGTCCATGGGATCACAAGAGTCAGACACAGCAACTAAACCACTATCACCAGCACATGTCAAATATACCACAATTAAAAAGAAAGAGAGAGATGGAGGATGGAATAGTGTATAAAGGATATGAGGGCAATGTTTGTTGTCTGCTTTATTTGCCATTATATTCCCAACATCTAAAATATTGCTGGAAGATAATAGGTACTCAAAATATATTTTTGAGATGCATAAATAGGTAATTAAATGGGATTTCCAGAAGGAGAGATTAAATGGAAAAGGTAATATTTGATATAATATTTAAGAACTTTCAAAATTTGATAAAAGGCATAAACTCAAAGTCACGAAATGATTAAGTAGAAATATACAAATACAACCACATTTAGACACATACTAGTAAAAACCTATAACATCAAAAAGATACAAGGAAAATATTAAAATAGAAAAAAGTAGACTATGCATAAAGGAATGACAATTAAATTGACAGAATATTTCCAAACAGCAATAGTAGAGATTACCAAGGAATAAAAGGCTAGCCATCTAGAAATGTATATCCAGAAAATTATTCAAAATTAAAGGCAAAATGAAGACAAAAAGTCTAGAAAACAGAAAAACATTGAGAACAGACCTTCACTGAGGGGACTTCAAAATGTATACTTCAGAAAGTAGGAATTTGGATTCAGAAGTCAAAAAGAAGAAAACAATTTTTTAAAAAGGAATTGTGAGAAAAGAAACAAGGAAACATTCAGTTCAGTTTAGTTCAGTCACTCAGTCGTGTCCAACTCTTTTCAACCCCATGAATCGCAACATGCCTGGCCTCCCTGTCCATCACCAACTCCCGGAGTTCACTCAAACTCAGGTCCATCGAGTCGGTAATGCCATCCAGCCATCTCATCCTCGGTCGTCCCCTTTTCCTGCCTCCAATCCCTCCCAGCATCAGTCTTTCCCAGTGAGTCAACTCTTCGCATGAGGTGGCCAAAGTACTGGAGTTTCAGCTTTAGCATCATCCCTTCCAAAGAACATTCAATTCAGTTCAGTTCAGTCGGTCAGTTGTGCCCGACTCTCTGTGACCCCATGAATCACAGCACGCCAGGCCTCCCTGTCCATCACCAACTCCCGGAGTTCACTCAGACTCACGTCCATCGAGTCAGTGATGCCACCAAAGAACATTAAGTACTCAAAATAAGCTTTGGCTGAATTAAAAAACAAAAAACAAAACAATCAGTAATTTTAAAGAATAGTTTTGAGGGCATTAAACAAGGCAGCATAAAAGTGCTGCTTAAGAATATGTAAGATGGACATGAAAGTGTTGCAAGTTCCTTGTGATAATAGGAAAATAGAGCTATTGCATAACTTTAGACAAATTCATTGTAATTTATCAAATGTAAAAATAGTGTCAATTATAAGACCTACCATTATGAAGAAAGAGAAAAATTTGCCATTCAGTTTTGAATTATATCATGCCTTAAAGAAAATCTTATGCATGACATGAATTCATGTCTTTGCAATTTCTTTCAGACTAGCACTTTCACACTTCTGGGCTTCCCCCGTGGCTCAGTGGGTAAAGAAGCCGCCTGCAATGCAGGAGACACAGGAGACTCTGGCTCAGGAAGGTGCCATGGAGGAGGAAATGACAACCCATTCCAGTATTCTTGCCTGGGAAATCCCATGGACAGGGAAGCCTGGCAGGCTACAGAGTCAGACACAACTGAGCAACTACTAAAACAACAACAAGCTATTAGAAGGGTTCCTGGAACAAAGCAAGTGCTACTTAAGCATTAGCTATTATTATGTACACAAATAAGCCATAAACTATGCTACAAAGCAAATCAACCATTTCCAAACAATTGGTATCATGCAGTTCACATTCTTTGACTACAGTGCGGTTAGATTTTAACTCAACAGAAGATTACAAATATTCTCTGAGGAATTAAAGCACAAACTTCTAATTTATGTGACAAAGAGGAAACCACAATCAAAATAAAAATTTAGAATTCATAAAAAATATTATGTCTCAAAAACTTGTAAGATGAAGCTAAGTAGTACTTAACAAGAAATTTGTGGACTTAAGTGCTTATATTAAAAAAATAAGACAGTAAAAAAAAAAAAATCCTGAAGAGGTTGGGAGAAAAAAGCAGAATACAACCCAAGAAAGAACAAAAAGGAAAATCATAAACACTAAAAAAGAATTTAGTCAGAAAAAAAGATCCTACAGATGATTAATAAACTAAAAGCTATAAAAAAACAAAACTGAAAATTTTGATGAAAGACAATAGTGAAAAAGAGCATTTAAATACAGATGCAGTCAAATACAAAATATAAGAATAATACAGTTTTATGCCAATAAATTTGAAAACTCAGAGAAAATGTACAATTTTCTAGAAATTATATTTTATCAAAAGTGACTGAAGCAAAAATTCTTTAATTTTCTTCAAAGAAATTGAATAAATACCTTAAAAATCTACCAAAAAAAAATAAAAAACAAAACCCAACCAAAACAAAAAACTTCATGGTGCCCAGAGGATTTTATCACTTTCTAAAGGAAATCAGTCCTGAATACTCATTGGAAGGACTGATACTGAAGCTGAAACTCCAATACTTTGGCCACCTTTTCCGAAGAACTGACTCATTGGAAAAGACCCTGATCTTGGAAAAGATTGAAGGCAGGAGGAGAAGAGGACGACAGAGGATGAGGTGGTTGAATGGCATCACCAACTTGATGGACATGAGTTTGAGCAAGCTCCAGGAGTTGGTGATGGACAGGGAAGCCTGGCATGCTGCAGTCCATGGGGCTGGAAAGTGTTGGACATGACTGAGTGACTGAACTGAACTGATGGGATCAAGAAATAGATCATCACCATCTGATAAAATTGTTATAAATCATAGAAATGTGAGACATTTCCCAATTCATTTTATGAGACTAGTATTTGTACCTTGATATCAAAGCCAGGTAAATTTAGTAGAAGAGAGGGTAATTATAGGCCAACCTTACTGTTCCAAAAAAGTGTTAGTCCCTCAGATCAGTTCAGTTCAGTCGCTCAGTCGTGTCTGACTCTTTGAGACCCCATGAATCCCAGTATGCCAGGCTTCCCTGTCCATCACCAACTCCCGGAGTTCACTCAGACTCACGTCCATTGAGTCAGTGACACCTTATCCTCTGTCGTCCCCTTCTCCTCCTGCCCCCAAACCCTCCCAGCATCAGTCTTTTACAATGAGTCAACTCTTCTCATGAGGTGGCCAAAGTACTGGAGTTTCAGCTTTAGCATCATTCCTTCCAAGGAAATCCCAGGGCTGATCTCCTTTAGAGTGGACTGGTTGGATCTCCTTGCAGTCCAAGGGACTCTCAAGAGTCTTCTCCAACACCACAGTTCAAAAGCATCAATTCTTCGGCGCTCAGCTTTCTTCACAGTCCAACTCTCGCATCCATACATGACCACTGGAAAAACCATCTAACTTTGTGAACCCATGGACTGTAGGAATCTGCCAGGCTCCTCTATCCATGGGATTTCCCAGGCATGAATACTGGAGTGGGTTGCCATTCTCTTCTCCAGGGAATCTTCCCAACCTAGGAATTGAACCCAGGTCTCCTGCAGTGTGGGCAGATTCTTTACTATCTGAGCCACCAACTCCTAGAAGTTTATCCTAGGAGTGCGACAATGGTATTATATTTTAAAATCTATTACTGCAGTTCACCACATTAAGAAATTAAAAGGGAAAACAGGATTATCTTAAAAGAGCAGAAGAAGCAGTTAATAAACTTTAACAATTCTTAGAAAAACAGGAATAAAAGGAAACCTTTTTAATCTGACAAAAGGCGTTAACCAAAAGCCTGGAGCAAACATTATACTTACACTGAAAATTTAGAAAGCTCCTTTTAAAGAAGGAAAAAAGCATATCCAATATCCTCATTCTATTCAGCATTGTTTTTGAGAGCTAGTCAGGATGAGACAGAGAAATCAAATAAAAGACGTAAGAACTGAAAAGGAAGAAATAAAGCCATCATTATTTTAAGATAAGGACTGTATATAAAAAAAGTTTCAAAGAATGTGTTTCTCTCTTCTTTAAAAAATCCTTTCTTGGACTCCCTATTCTTCTTAATTACCACGCCATTTCCCTACTCCTTTCAGGAGGAAAACGCAGTGTCCACAGTTCATTCTCTTCAAATCTCCTCCCATTCTGTCTTTAACTCCAACCCAGCTTTCACTCCTCTCTATCCAACGGCAATGCGTTTATCAAGTCGCAGTGACCGTCCTGTGCTGGAGTAACGGTCCGCTTTCAGTCCCCACCTCACGAGACCTATCGGCAGCATTTGGCATCACCCTGTCCTTGATAGTGTCTCCACTTGGCTCTCAGGACATCAGGCTCTTCTGACTTCCTTCCTCCTTCTCTGAGCCTTTCTCCCAGTCAACTTTATTTGTCCTGCTTCATCATCTTCTTGACGTTTGAGCACCAGGCTCGGTCTTTGGACTTGCTCCTTTTCTGTCTGCACTGACTCCCTTGGTGATCCTATCTAGTCTCCAGGCTGATGAATTCCAAAATTAAATGTCCTGCCCAGACTTCTCTCCTCACCTCCGGATGCATACACCCAGCTGTCTACACTTTATTGCCACTCGGATGTCTGACAGCTCAGACTTTATGTATCTGAAGAACCCTTGATTCTTTCTACCCCTCCCCCAGATCTGTTCTTTCCAGTCCTCTCTATTTTGCTTAACAATTGTGTCATTGTAGTTTTTCAGGCCCCAAATCTTCAAACCCTCCCCACTTCTCTCCTTCTCTCTTTCTCTTTTTACCTGTCATACCCATATCAGTGAATCTTGTTTGCTCCATTTCCAAAACATATCCAGAATCGGAACACTTATCACCTCTCTTACTCCAAGAGTCTCTGTTGTTTCTTACATCCAGACTATTGTGAAGCATGTTGATTGGCCTCCCTGTTCCATTTTTGCCTTTTTAGCAGACTCTTCTCAAAACAGGAAAAGTGAAGGTAGGTTGTATTACTCCTCTGGTGTCAGAATTCTCCAGCTCTCCGCCCAAGGTCCTAAGTGATCCAGCTGCCTTTCCCTTCTGACCTCATCTATGATTTTCCCACTTTGCTCCCTCTGCTAATAGCACACTGACCACTTTTTTGTTCCTCAAAAACTCTAGGCTGCCCTCAACTTAAGGACCTTTGATTTGATGGTTCCTTTACCCAAAATGATTTCCTGAAGTTATCCACAGGTAATGCTCTTTCATCTCCTTCAAGTTCTGCTTAAATGTTAGCTTCTTAGTATGGCCTGTCTTGTCTGCCCAACTTAATAGTTTTCAAAACTCTAATCTTATGTTCCCATTCTTTGTTTTATTTTCTGCATTTTTTCTTATCCTCTCCTTATATACTATATATTTTCCTTATTTATTTTATTTCTGTCTCACCCAATTAAATATATTATGATAGCAGGTTTATTTTTGTCTGTTTTGTTTACTCCTATGTCCCCAGCATAGAATTCTCTAGCACATAGTAGGTGCCTAATAAATATTTGTTGAATAAATGGAAAAAATTACAGGCAATGAGAGTTGAGGGAGTTTATTGGACATAATATCACTATACAGTGTCATTTATGCTATAATCTCTCAAAAATAGTTGGAAAATATAATTATTAAAAGGGTCATTTATAACTTCAGTTAAAAATATAAAATATTTATAAATTTTTAAAAAGATATATAAGACTCAAGATCCTTGAGTAAAAAATCATAAAACCTTATTTAAAGATATTGAAGAAGATCTAAATAAATGGACAGATACACAGTATCTACAAATAAAAAAAAATAGTACCATAAAGTTGTTAATTTACTTCAAATTAATCTATAGATATAATAAAATTCCAATCAAGATACTGACAGAATTACTCACGAAACTTGAGAATCTTATGCAAAATTATTAAAGAACAGAAATGAATCAAAGAAGTTTTAAAGAAAGAGTTTGAGGGTACTTGTCCTATTGGATATCAAGATGTTACAGTAAAAGGCAAGCTATACTTGAGTAAGAGGTGCCCAACATGCACAAAGTGACAAAGATTCATAGAAAGATATACAGAAAAACCCCCTTTACATTAATAAGAACAGATTCTTCTTAAACCTCAAGAGAAAAATGAAAAAAAAAAAAAAAAAAAAAAAGCCCAAAGCTTAAGGAAGTACTTTACCGAAAAGGAAATTTAAATGCACATAGCAAAAAAATACATGAAAAACTGGTCAAACTCATCAATAATGAAAGTACTGCAGGTTTAAATATCAATCAGACACTGCTTCACTTAAACGGACAGAAATTTTTAAAATCTGATAAAAACAAGTATTGATCAGGAGATAAAGCCACTCTTAACATGACTGATCAGAGTGTAAATTGGTGAAACCATATTTGAGAGCAATTTGGTGGTTTATCAGAAAATTGAAAGTATATGAAACCCTAAATTTAGTTTTTTCACTACTGATTGTGTACAATAGATATTAAGCACAGCTGCCAAAATTGTTAATTATAAGAATGTCCACTGTGGCACTGTTAGAATAGGTTTAGGGTTAGGGTTTAGGGTTAGGGTTAGGGTTTAGGGGTTAGGGTTAGGGTTAGAGTAAGTAAACTGTGTTCATGTGATGGAACACTCTATTGCACTGAAAACAAATGAATTGGGACGACACATACTGACATAGATAAACCCCAAGGACATAATATTGAGCCTTATTACATCATTTATATAAAGTTTGAAAACATGAACTACAATGCTATAAGTCATTTTTGAGCCATGCATATGTAGCAAAGAAATAAAAACACATATGGATAAATACCACAACAGGATATTGGTTACCTTAAGAGAGGAAAGGGAGGAGTATTGAAGGGGAAGAGAGAAACATGCAGGTGGCAACAATTTTGTTTAATTTCTTAAATTGGGTGATTTTTGTGTACTTAACATTTTTTATTGTTAAAAATATTGAAGAGAATTGGAAGGTGGGTAGATCGATTAGGTATGAGTGAGCATCAAAGGAAAGGTGGTGTTGAGAGTGTGAGAAGAGGCTAAGTGGACGGGGAGACAGTCTGACCTGAGGAATCTGGAAGGAGAGCCTAGTAGTAGAAGAAATGAATTATTAGGTAAGGGTATTCCAGAAGCGGTGGCTGTGCAGGTGCAGGAGGGCTGAGAGGAGCTACTCCAAGGAGCAGCGGCTGCACTTTGCTGGAGCAGCCGTGAAGAGATACCCCACGTCCAAGGTAAGAGGAACCCAAGTAAGATGATAGGTGTTGCGAGAAGGCATCAGAGGGCAGACACACTGAAACCATAATCACAGAAAACTAGCCAGTCTGATCACATGGACCACAGCCTTGTCTAACTCAGTGAAACTAAGCCACGCTGTGTGGGGCCACCCAAGACGTGGTGGAGAGGTCTGACAGACTATGGTCCACTGGAGAAGGGAAGGGCAAACCACTTCAGTATTCTTGCCTTGAGAGCCCCATGAACAGTATGAAAAGGCAAAATGATAGGATACTGAAAGGGGAACTCCCCAGGTCAGTAGGTGCCCAGTATGCTACTGCAGATCAGTGGAGAAATAACTCCAGAAAGAATGAAGGGATGGAGCCACAGCAAAAACAATACCGAGTTGTGGATGTGACTGGTGATAGAAGCAAGGTCTGATGCTGTAAAGAGCAACGTTGCATAGGAACCTGGAATGTTAGGTCCATGAATCTAGGCAAATTGGAAGTGGTCAAACAGGAGATGGCAAGAGTGAACGTCGACATTCTAGGAATCAGCGAACTAAAATGGACTGTAATGGGTGAATTTAACTCAGATGACCATTATATCTACTTTGTGGGCAGGAATCCCTCAGAAGAAATGGAGTAGCCCTTGTAGTCAACAAAAGAGTCCAAAATGCAGTACTTGGATGTAATCTCAAAAATGACAGAATGATCTCTGTTTGTTTCCAAGGCAAACCATTCAATATCACCATGATCCAAGCTTATGCCCCAACCAGTAACACCGAAGAAGCTGAAGTTGAATGGTTCTTGAAGACTTACAAGACCTTTTAGAACTAATACCCAAAAAAGATGTCCTTTTTATTATAGGGGACAGGAATGCCAAAGTAGGAAGTCAAGAAACACCTGGAGTAACAGGCAAATTTGGCCTTGGAGTACAGAATGAAGCAGGGCAAAGTCTAACAGAGTTTTGCCAAGAGAACACACTGGTCATAGCAAACACCCTCTTCCAACAACACAAGAGAAGACTCTACACATAGACATCACCAGATGGTCAACACCAAAATCAGACTGATTATATTCTTTGCAGCCAAAGATGGAGAAGGTCTATACAGTCAGTAAAAACAAGACCGGGAGCTGACTGTGGCTCAGATCACGCACTCCGTATTGCCAAATTCAGACTTAAATTGAAGAAAGTAGGGAAAACCACTAGACCATTCAGGTATGACCTAAATCAAATCCCTTATGATTATACAGTGGAAGTGAGAAATAGATTCAAGGGATTATATCTGATAGATAAGAGTGCCTGATGAACTATGGACGGAGATTCGTGACATTGTACAGGAGACAAGGAGCAAGACCATCCCCATGGAAAAGAAATGCAAAAAAGCCAAATGGCTGTCTGAGGAGGCCTTACAAATAGCTGTGAAAAGAAGAGAAGCAAAAAGCAGAGGAGAAAAGGAAAGATATTCCCATTTGAATGCAGAGTTCCAAAGAATAGCAAGGAGAGATAAGAAAGCCTTGCTCAGTGATCAAAGCAAAGAAATAGAGGGAAACAACAGAATGGGAAAGACTAGAGATGTCTTCAAGAAAATTAGAGATACCAAGGGAACATTTCATGCAAAGATGGGCTCAATAAGGGACAGAAACGGTATGGACCTAACAGAAGCAGAAGATATTAAGAAGAGGTGGCAAGAATACACAGAACTGTACAAAAAAGATCTTCATGACCAAGATAATCACAATGGTGTGACCACTCACCTAGAGCCAGACATCCTGGAACATGAAGTCAAGTGGACTTTAGAAAGCATCACTATGAACAAAGCTAGTGGAGGTGATGGAATTCCAGTTATTTCAAATCCTGAAAGATGATGCTGTGAAAGTGCTGCACTCAATATGCCAGCAAATTTGGAAAACTCAGCAGTGTCCACAAGACTGGAAAAGGTCAGTTTTCATTCCAATCCCAAAGAAAGGCAATGCCAAAGAATGCTCAAACTACCGCACAATTGCACTCATCTCACATGCTAGTAAAGTAATGCTCAAAATTCTTCAAGCCAGGCTTTAGCAATACATGAACTGTGAACTTCCAGATGTTCAAGTTGGTTTTAGAAAAGGCAGAGGAACCAGAGATCAAATTGCCAACAGCCACTGGATCATGGAAAAAGCAAGAGAGTTCCAGAAAAACATCTATTTCTGCCTTATTGACTATTTTACAGCCTTTGACTGTGTGGATCACAATAAACTGTGGAAAATTCTGAAAGAGATGGGAATACAGACCACCTAACCTGCCTCTTGAGAAACCTATATGCAGGTCAGGAAGCAACAGTTAGAACTGGACATGGAACAACAGACTGGTTCCAAATAGGAAAAGCAGTGCGTCAAGGCTGTATATTGTCACCCTGCTTATTTAACTTCTATGCAGAGTACATCATGAGAAACGCTGGACTGGAAGTAGGACAAGCTGGAATCAAGATTGCCGGGAGAAATATCAATAACCTCAGATATGCAGATGATACCACCCTTATGGCAGAAAGTGAAGAGGAACTAAAGAGCCTCTTGATGAAAGTGAAAGAGGAGAGTGAAAAAGTTGGCTTAAAGCTCAACATTCAGAAAACGAAGATCATGGCATCTGGTCCCATCTCTTCATGGGAAATAGATGGGGAAAGAGTAGAAACAGTGTCAGACTTTATTTTGGGGGGCTCCAAAATGACTGCAGATGGTGATTGCAGCCATGAAATTAAAAGATACTTACTCCTTGGAAGAAAAGTTATGACCAACCTAGATAGTATATTCAAAAGCAGAGATATTACTTTGATAACAAAGGTCCATCTAGTCAAGGCTATGGTTTTTCCAGTGGTCATGTATGGATGTGAGAGTTGGACTGTGAAGAAAGCTGAGCGCTGAAGAATTGATGCTTTTGAACTGTGGTGTTGGAGAAGACTCTTGAGAGTCCCTTGAACTGCAAGGAGATCCAACAAGTCCATTTTTAGAATGGACTTTAGGGAGACCAGTCCTGGGTGTTCATTGGAAGGACTGATGCTGAGGCTGAAACTCCAATACCTTGGCCACCTTGTGTGAAGAGTTGGCTCATTGGAAATAACTCTGACGCTGGGAGGGACTGGGTGCAGGAGGAGAAGGGGACGACAGAGGTTGAGATGGCTGGATGGCATCACTGACTCGCCGGATGTGAATTTGGGTGAACTCCAGGAGTTGGTGACGGCCAAGGAGGTCTTTTGTGCTGCGATTCATGGGATCGCAAAGAGTTGGACACGACTCAGTGACTGAACTGAACTGATTCCAGAAAGGACTTGAAATGAAAAGATAAAACTTAAAGGCATATTTGGGAACTTAGAATTCTGAATAAATCATTTTCTCAAAGCAAGCCTAAAGATTAAATAGTTTCTAGTTCTGTCTTGGAGTAACTGATGCCTGGACTGCAGAGCAGAATCTAGTGATGTTCGATTCTTTTGTGAGTGACTTTGGGGGAAGGACTAAAGGCTTGTTTGCTAAATGTCTAGATTATGCAAAGCTGGGGATGATAATTAATGTACTGGACAGAATCATGTTGTTTTTTTTTCTTTAATTTGGCCACATTACTCACCATGTTGTATTCTAGTTCCCTGAGTAGGGATCAAACCTGGACCCTTGACAGTGAAAGTACAGAGTCCTAACCACTGGACAACCAGGAAATTCCCAGAATCATAGTTTTTTCACAGGTATAGATATTCTAAAATGAGACAAGAATATTATTTCAATGGTTTAAAATGTAACATAATATACTTAACATTTTTTCAAGTTATCTAATTTCAGGTCTTGATTCAACCTGAGGTTCTTGGCATATCACAGGATAAATGTGGCCAACTGCACCATGTTACTATTAAAAAGAAGGTTTAGAAACAAAATATCTGACTAGTATCAGCAACTATTTCAAACAATCGGTTCAAGTAGTAGGCAATGATAAATTACAATAATAAATATAAAAGATTCCTGGGAAAGGTACCCAGAATGCTGAGAATGTAGACAATCTTTGGGAGCTACAATGAGGCAGCCTCCAAGAATCTGGAAAAGAGGTTGCCCTGTGAGGATTAGACAAACAACCCTGAAGGCTAACCCAAGGCACAACCTGTACATGGGTGACTTTACAGTTGAGTTAAATACAATCTCAGGGAGGCAGAGCTAAACTATAGGTTAAAATACAGGAGGAAGAAGCCTAGTCAGTAACAGAGACAGACTGAGTAAACAGACTCAGTGATAACAGCATGCAACACACAAGAATTCTGATGGACTTGAGTTATACTTTTCATTATAAATCACTAAGCCAGCATCTATTTTATATTTCTGACAGCATGATTTAAATAGCATTTCTCATGTACTGACAAAATTGTGTTTTCAGACCAGAGACTGGTGTGACTCTTCTCTGCTACAGAGCCTTCCTTTGTCAGGGGAAAATAAAAGGACAGTAAGGATAGTCAACTGGGAAGATAGAAGCCAGAGGTGAGACTTGATACTTACCTGCATATGTTTAAAGTTCTTCTTGTAGCAACAGAGGTTTAATTCTCTTGATTGTTAAGGGCAGAGACCAGACTAAAGGATAATGGACAGAAAATATTTATAAAGAGAGAGATTTTATTAGACTAAAAGGAAGAACATACTAACAATTTCACCTTCCAACAGTAGAACAAGCTACCTCTTTGTTAGGATTCTTTGATCATAAACAGCAGAAAAAATCGGGATAACTGAAGCAAAATAAATAAAATAATTAAAAGATAAGAGGAGACTGACAGATTTCAAGGGGAATTTGTAGTACTTAGCTTTAGAAAGGCAATGACTGAGGCAGCTGTAGTCACAGAAGTGTAGAAAGTGAGGACTGTCTCTTTGGAATACCATCATCATAATAACTCACCCTTTGCTAATTTCTTTCCTAGAATCACTGGGAAAGAAAATCTGATCAGCATATCTTGGGTCAGGTGTCCCTCACTCCTGCTTTCCCCCTTCCCTGGTAAATGGCAAGGTAGAGAACTTTGATTCAAGATCCCATCAACGAAGGGTTCATGCAATGGAAAGGGATAATTTACTGAAGGAAAATGGAGGAGCAGGAAAAAAAGCCAGAAACCTAGCATGTTCTCATCATTGCAGAAATAGAAGGAGAGGCCACCTGGTTGTCAAGAATCCTAAAGAAGGGATTTCTGTGCTGGAAGGAAGTTGGAAAAGACAGTTTAGAAGGTCCCTTTCAGTTTTATGTTTATAAAGAGCAACTGACGCGAAGAACTGATTCATTTGAAAATACCCTATTTCTGGGAAAGATTGAAGGTGGGAGGAGAAGGGGATGACAGGATGAGATGGTTGAATGGCATCACTGATTCAATGGACATGAGTTTGAGTAAACTCCGGGAGTTGATGATGGATAGGGAGGCCTGGGGTGCTGCAGTCTGTGGGGTCGCACAAAGAGTCGGACACAACTGAGCGACTGAACTGAACTGAGAGGTGGAATTGACTACTGAAATGTAAGGTCATTAGGAAAGGTCTAAGAAGGAGTATTTAGTGGGTCTTGGTTATAAGGGAAGGATGGGATGCAGCTACAAGAAGAAATCACAGAGTAGGCACTGTAGTTCAAGGCTCTAATTGCTGGTATTAGTCACTGAATGTTACAGTCCCTGAGACATCATGGAAATGGCATGAACAATGGAAAGACATGTAACAAAATCTGGCTTGGGAAATTTAAGCTGGTAATTGTTAGTAGATTGAACTAGAGAAAGGCAAGGCCAAAGGCAGGGAGAATAATTGGTTTGAGAGCCTAAGCCAAGGTGATGGCAGTGGGAAGGAACAGAAGGAGCAGATGAAGAGGCATTTCTTAGGCAGTGCTACAGAACTTACAGGGAAAGGAGAGAGTGAGAGAAAGAAGCCAGGAATGACTCCAGGTTTCAAACCTGGACATCTAGGAAAAAGGTAGTACAAATGGAAGAAAGGTGATAACTTCTAATTTAGATACATTGAATTTGAGGTGATGGATATCAATTAGGATGAGCTTGAAGTTTAGCAAGAGGTCTGAAGGCTGAAAACATAGATCTGGGATTCCCCCATGTAGAGATTGCACTTGAGGATGTATGAATAGATGACTTTCTAGAAGGACGGACTATGATGCAAAAGGGTAATTAAGTCTTTTTGGAAAGAAGCAATCACTAAGAACTAGACACACTAGAAACTGTTTCAGGAACAATGAAACTTGACCTGGCTTTTAAAGGAAGGGAGAAGGGAAGGAATGCTAACAGGGACATATTTATAAGTAGAATCAATGAGCAATGTAAAAACTGATCAACATGATCCCTGCATTTAGAAACTAGATTGATCTGCATGATCAAAACTCTCTTAAAAAAACTGACTCTTTTCTTTCTGCCACTTATCTACTCTGTGCCACAGTTGTGTGTGTATCTGTGTGTGCTCAGTTCATGTCTGACTTTTTGCAACTACATGGTCTATAGCCCACCAGGCTTCTCTGTCCACGGGATTTTTCAGGTAAGAATACTGGAGTGGGTTGCCATTCCCTACTCCAGGAGATCTTCCCAACTCAGGGATCAAACCTGTGTCTCCCGCATTGGCAGGTGGATTCTTTACCAACTGTGCCACCTGGTACAGACAGAGAATGGAAGAAACAGGGTGTGACAGAAGTTAGTAAATGAGGATCGCAGAACTGCTCGCTCTCCAGACCTGGTCTGGTTGGGATGCTGAGCGGAGGGCTTAAAGGATGAACAATGTTCCTGAAGACAAAGGATTTACCAACCTAAATGGTTAAAGTGGGGACACATAATAGAACTCACCAGTCCTAAAATTCTGTATTTGTCATCTGTGAGACAAAGCAACTCATGGAGAAACAAAAGAAATCGCTGGCACTAGTGACCTCTAGTGGAAATAGGCTTCAGGGAAATACAGATACAGATAGGTATTTTTATATACACGCATATACATATTCTCTATTAGATGAAATCAGTAGTATATTCAGCCAATTTATTTCCAGAGGAATGTGAAGGAAGGGGTTGCTGGAAATAGCATGCACATCCTACTCAGAAAGTGGAAATGTACCAGAGAAATGCTTTGTTTTTTTTGAGTCAGACTAAGTTGATTAATTTTCTGGACACATAATTGCTGTCAAAGACATTACCTGAGAAAAGAAGACTGTTTAGGCAATGACTTCACTGGTCACTGGGGGGACTTGGCATGTGAACGGCAGCCAAAAAGAGAACATGCTGACAGATTTGAGGAGGAAGCTGCACTGGTTGCTATTATGCCTTTTAAACATCTTTTCATTATGACACGGAAGAAAGCTGTTATCTCTGAAATATGTACATATTTGCTATTCAGCATTTTATGGCTCAAGTCCAGTCTCCTTCCTTTGCCTGGCACATGTTTGTGCCAAGTGTTGGGAAGAGCTGTTAAGCTGAGAGGATGGGAGGGGATACTAGGTGGTCTTGGCCTTTGAAATGGGACCAATCTCTAAGCACAACCAAGAAGGTCAACATCAAGCCACCTTGGGCACTCTATATCCAGTCTCTTTGAGACGTGCTTTCAGGATACATAATCTTGACATTGAGGAGAAGTGAAAGAATAGGAGGGTTGATGGAGATTTTAAATTTGTCTGATCACAACTGGGGTCTAATAATGGGTGAGTTGAATTAAATGGGGGGAGTATAGAAAAAATAGCAAGGAGAAGGTTTAAAAAAATGGAGATTATATGAAAGTAAACAGAATCAGCATTATTAAGCCCTGGGCAACTGTCACTTCTGGCGGCAGAGTGACAGTTCTCCTTTCTCGTGTTGCCTGCATGGCAGGAGGTGTCATCTTGCCTTCTTTCATTATTCAGCTCCCACCCAACACCCTGCTTTGTTTACTGATGCTCTTGTGCAGCTTTGTGGGTCTGCTTTTCCTCAGATTTGCTCCCTCTCATCTCTGTGTCATCTCAAGGATTCAGAAACAAACTTTAGACAATCTTTTTTTTTTTCCTTTTGAAAATTCCACTCTGGCCTGCAATTTCCAGGGTTCTGGTCTCCATGGATAGACAAAAGGTAGTCTGACTGCCCCCTCCCCCTCAAGTCAAAGACTTCCCTGGTGTTATTTCCTAGATGCCAACTAAACCACAGGGCAGAGTTAAGAGAGACGGATCTGAGTGGTCCTTCCTCTTTCCTCTGCAAAGATCTTTTCCCCCAGAATACGTACAATCATTTAGCTCCAGAATAGATTGTTTCAGGGATCTAGTCTACAAGCTAGTTTACTTACTGAAGATGAGCTAATGATTTTGATTTGTTCCAAAGCTTCTGTCAGGCTGTCTTCAATCTCAGAGTCCTCTAAGGAGAAGAGGTCTCCGGCTCGTGAAAGGTCTTTTTGTCCCAAGACCAGTCTGAACAGTTGATGCATGCTGAGAGGTTTGATGATCAGTGGACTGCCTGCAGGCCCAGGGCCATGCATCTCAGTCAGCAGAGGTTAGTGAGACCAAAACACGTGGCAGGCCATAGACTTCATATACCTTGAAAGGTCATTTTTCTCCAGACTTTGAGGGGTTTTTTTTGACACTCTCTGCAAGAGAAACAAATGACACAAGACAGCCATTAGTTGAATGTCATGAGCTCAGAATGTGAACTTGGTGCCCAGCAGAGAGAGAGGAAAAGAAAAAAAAACATTTGGAAATGTGCAAGGAACAACAGATTTTGGCTTGATGACCTTCAAAAGAACTCTTTTCTTATTTTGTTGCAAAAAGCCCTGTCAAAGATGATTCTATTTTTCCAGAATTTAATTCGATCCTTAAAAGCAGCTTTTTAAGAACCTACTTTTCTCCTTTCTATATCCTTCTCCTTCTCTTCCTGCCACAAGGAAACAAGTGGACCAGCAACAAATATGCCAATACTTGCCAGATTTCCCCAAATAGATTCTCATGGAAACCAAACAGAAAAGGGCAATGAAAGGAAAAGAGAACACAGGAAACACCTTTTAGACCCAATACCTGTTTCCTGGATGTGGAAACTGATGCCTAACTTACCTTTATTGGCTGGGCTTCTGTGCTATATTGACAACAGAAACTTCCTGAACCTCAATCCAGAAGGTGATCTCAATCCCCAGTTCTTATGTACTCTCTAAACGAATGGCAGTGAAATAAAGAATTCTGCCTGGGAGTGTGACATGAGATAAATCTCTACAGAACATGAGCATGAACTTGAACACAAAGCTTGAAGGTGAGAATATTGCAATGAAGGCTGAAAAGGAAGGGTCTGAGGATCTGGCAACCCTCCCTCTGTCCCCACAGTTGAAATAATAAAGTCCCACTGTAGTCTCTACTCAGTTAACAGCCCACAGAGATTAAGGTAATGGTACCAATTAAATAACTGATTATTCTCATCAGCTTCCTTCTGGGCTTCATAAAACCGCAGATCATTTGCACTAGCAGAGGCCTGAGCAGTCCTTTCAGAGCCAGGGAGTTCTTCAGGACTCCTGGTAGCTGTGGCAGTACTGTTCTGATCTCAGGTCAGTGGGCTCTCCTACAGTTTACACAAGAATGGAGCCACCTCATACACATAGGTAACTTAAAAATGCTATCACGTGTTTAGAGAGTGACAGCTGAGAGTGATTTATGTAACATAAGCAGCAGGCAGTTCTGCCCAGCATTTCAGCCTGAATGTGGTGCCCAGAACAAGCATGAAAAGAAGAGTCTTCTGCTCCCTTGGGTGTCTCAGACCTTCCCCGGAGCTATCACTGAGACAGCATCTCTTGGTGCTGAATGCAGTTTTCAAGTTTGAAGATACATACTTCCCATATCTCTAAATGCAAGCCAAAGCCTTCATCAGGCACTTAACAAAGAAAGTATCAGTAGTATTCCAAATGGTGCAATTCATAGGCCACTGAAGAGATTTCAAGGATAGTACTGCGTACATGCAAATTTTGCACTATCTACCAGCTTCAGAAAAATTTAGAAAGTATTGTTGTTGTTTAGCTGCTAAGTTGTGTCTGACTCTTTTGCAACCGCATGGACTGTAGCCTACCAGGCTTCACTGTCCATGGGATTTCCCAGGCAAGAATACTGGAGTGGGGAGCCCTTCCCTTCTCTAAGGAATCTTCCCAACCCAGGGATCAACCCAGGTCTCCAGCATTGCAGGCAGATTCTTTACCACCTGAGCCACAAGGGAAGACCATAGATAAGGAACCCAAGGCATTAAATAACTTGTCCAAGATACAGAACTAGGAGACTGGAGAGTTGGGATTTGGACCCAGACTCCAGAGCTAGGCTTCCAGTTTATAACCACCATGGACTGACGATGACACGTAAGGCTTCATGTGAGGCAACTGTTAGGAATAGAGAGCATTGTTAACATTTAAGGATAACGATATGGGTAGAGTCATAAAGCAAGAAAATGAGTTCCTCTTCCCTCCTACACTGACCCTGCATCCTTGTCCATATATACCCTGGGATTCAGGGCAATCAAAGAGCAGAAATGTGACAAGGAAGAGAGGCTTCGAGGATGAGAAAAGAACAAGAGCAGTGGGAAGTTTTCAGGGGCTGGGGTGACCAAAGAATGAGGCTCCTACAAAGTATTTTGTGCTGTGCTGTGCTGTGCTTTGGTCATATCTCACTCTTTGCGACTCTATGGATCGTAGCCCACCACGCTCCTCTGTTCACAGGATTCTCCAGGCAAGAGTACTGGAGTGGGTTGCCATGCTCTCCTCCCAGGGATCAAACCAGTGTCTCTCACATCACCTACATTGGTGGGTGGGTTCTTTACCTCTTAACACCACCTGGGAAGCCCACAAAGCACCCTGGTAAATGTGAAAGGGTGAATTATAGTATCTACAGGAAAATTAGGGTGATGTTTTCCTGGGTTTGCCCCTGCTTTCCCTATCCCCCAGCCTCACACATGTGCAATGACAGTGTCTCCGTGAAATAATATTCAGGAAAGTAAGACATTGGATGCAAATTACTTCATCTTGACCAATCAGCTTGTTGGTCAATATCAGACACTTCCAGCAGCAGATTCAGCTGCCCCAGACATAGCAGAGCTGAAGCTCTGAGAAGCAGCAGAAACACGTGCTGGAGAACCACAAGGTTCTCCTAGGTTCCTTCTTTTCTTTTTACACCTGCAGTGACACCTGGTGTGGAGCCCCACACTCATGCTTCCAATTGTGTGTCTGCCATTGTTCAACACACAGCCATACATGAAGACATTCACACATCCAAGGGTGAGGGAGTGAGAGAGGAGACTTGTACCAAACATTCTACATTATAAGGATGACCAAGAAAAAAGTCCCCTAAGACTTCAAAGGAAGTTTGGGGAAGTATGAGGGAGAGAGATATTTCCTAGGGGAAAATAATAAGGAAATGGCTATGTGCCGGAAACGGTGTTCAGCCAAAACTTTTAGGAGAGGTTTCCTTCAATGCATGTGTGCCCAGTGCATACTAGGTCACCTACTTGTCTGGGGACCCAGACTGAAGTTCTAGCTCAGCTACTCAGTAGTTGTTGGGCCTTTGCTTCATGCTCTTCCTTTCCCAAGCCTCATTTTTCTCATCTGCAAAATGGGTCCAAGGCACACCAAATCTATCTTATCTTTTTGAAGATCAAAACAGACAACACACAAAAAAGCACTTTGTAAAATAATGACACCACCAGCTGGTGTTCAGCGAGTGTTTACCATGAGTCAGGCACTACTCTAAGAGCTTCCCAAATAATGAGTCACTGAATTCTCAGGACAGCTCCATGTGACAAGAAACTGATGTTCAGAGATGAAAACAAGCAGTCCAGGGGGATCTGCTGAGTAAGTTGCAGAGTCAGGATTGAAAGCAGTTGATCTCCCAGGACAAAGCCCTTTCAGGACTAAGTACAGGTGCATACATGACTGTATATGATAATTACTGAGCTGCCTCCCTTCCCATCCGTCCTCATTTAAAGAGTGGCCTGCACCCAGTCTGCCCTTTTCTGGACAAGAATCAACAAGGCATGTTATTTATCTTTCAGCAGCTCAGGTGTGTAGCTTTTCTAACTGCTCTCTTTGCAACAGCCCAGAGGGTTAGAGCCAAATCAAAATTTACCTCATCTCCTGAGAAACTTCCTACTCTTATGAATGGCATAGTCCTGCGACCTCTCTGTATGTGGATATATGCACTTGCCGTACACATACAGAGGCATGTGTATCTACACACACTAGGACACTTCCTCTGAACCAAGTTCTTTGCTGGACACTCTCTTCTCAGATGTCCCAGCAACCCTCCAGGTAGATACTATTACCAAAGAGGAAACAGGACTGGTGAGGTTAAATATCATGCCCCAGGTGACAGAGCCAAGATTCACATCCAAGTAGGTCAGCCTCCAAATCTGGTACTTTCTGTATTTCAAAAACTGACTTATAAAATTCCTTTTTGTTCCTGGCTTTGGCTCTCCTAAATTCTTTCCCTAATCTTTAATAAGAGACCCTAATCTGAAACCCGAGTTCTCATTATTCGGTCTACATTTCTTAAGCGGGTGTTGGTTGACAAATTGGGTTTCTGTATGGAGAGATAGAACCCGCCAAAGAGAAATGCTTCTGCACCATGGAGGACACATTTCCGGATATCCCAGCTGTCCCCCGCAAACGCGCTTTACCTTCGTGCTACTCCTCAAAGGGGCGCTTGCGGGTACTCAGCGATCTATTTTGAGGCTGGGTGGGCATCAGAGTCCGAGGGCGCCGCGAGTGGAATCCACTCAGCTCAGTGAGCCTGAAGTTGTTCATTGTGGCGCCAGGCGGAAGAATTCTAGGAATGCGCCCGAGATGCCGCCGGCAGCTCCGCAGTGGTCAGGTGACCCGCTGCGCCTCACCCAGGGGAGAGCGACCTCTGAGTGAAAGGCTCTGTTTCCTGGGGTGAAACAGCCCGCTCCAGTAAAGCGGAGTTGTTTTTAACAGCGAAAACAAAACTGCCTGTGTTCATGGAAATCTATACTTCGCCTGAGAAGAATAGAGGGAAAGAAAAGCTATGCAGAGAACATAACTTCAGCAGAAACTCAAACAGGTGAATGGCGTGCCCACTGGGGGCCCTTTTTCAACCTCCAGAAGGGGGAAGAATGGCAGTTTAATTAACACTTCCCTCCCCCTTGAGATGTCCCATACAGAGTCTGAAAAGCTGAGTGTTTGTCCAGGATGAGCCACAGCTCTTAAAGAAGTCATCTGCCTCTAGATTAACATAGTTGAAACTTTCAGAATGCAGGAAGTTGCTAATAAGCAGAACAGACTTACTCAACAAAGATGTATACTATACCCTCACTCCCTTTTCTCCCATTTTATTTGCTGGAAGGTTCTTGGACCAGACATATTAGACTGGTATTAATACTTTAAACACTACGGCAATACTCCAGTTCAGTCACTCAGTAATGTCAGACTCTTTGTGACCCCATGGACTGCAGCTCACTAGGCTTCCCTGTCCATCACCGACTCCCGCAGCTTTCTGAAACTCATGTCCATCCAGTCGGTGATGCCATCCAACCATCTCATCCTCTGTCGTCCCCTTCTCCTGCCTTCTATCTTTCCCAGCATCCGGGTCTTTTCCAATGAGTCAGTTCTTCCAATCAGGTGGCCAAAGTATTGGAGCTTCAGCTTCAGCATCAGTCCTTCCAACGAATATTCAGGATTGATTTCCTTTAGGATTGACTGGTTTGATCTTGCAGTCCAAGGGACTCTCAAGAGTCTTCTCCAACAACACAATTCAAAAGCATCAATTCTTTGATGCTTTCTTTATAGCCCAACTCTAAGAACATGCTTATCCTGCTTCATCTATTGATACTCCAGAAGAGAAAAAGTTACTGAAACCCTTTCTTACTGTTTCAAAAGTTAATGATTCATTTAAAAAACATGTTTCAAGCTATATTATTCTCTCCCCCTAGCTTCCTATAGTAGGTCTGTTCATCCCATCAAGTCATCTATCTGCTGGCAAAGTACACAAAAAGTTGTGACCTGCATGATCACCAAGATGTGGACACTGTGGGTGTCTCCCCAGGAGAATACCCCACAGAGGTGTGCACTCAGGGTGGCCACACACCTGCCACTGAACCAGATCCTATGCTTCAGGGGAATGGCCTCAAAAATCTTCCCAAACACTTGGTGATCAATCATATTTTTATACCATCTATACCTTGAGGACTGTCTCCTTGAAGAGTTTATAAAAATAGAGAAGCCAGAAATCCGTGAATAGATACATTTTCTCATTGATGGTATTCTGGCTGATAGATTCTGATGAAGTATCTCTATTCTATTCTCTTTTAATAGAATAGATTATATTTCTTTAATCTTCCCTTTTCTTTATCCTCCATTCATTATTCATGGTACTTATCACTAGTTTTTATTCAATTTTCTTTTAGTTTTAAATGAACTGAGGGTCCAGAGGTGGACACAGTGTGAGAATCCAGTAAGAAGAGCAGAGAGGAGTGTCGAGGGAACCTGGACACACCTGGGTTCAGCTATGCCACTACCTGCAGTATAAACCTGGTCACATTACTCAACCTCCCTGAGCCTCAGGTTCCTTATTTACACCTGAGGATGGTGATGTGGGTTGTTGAGAGTTTAAAGAGATTATATAAAGCATTTAACACAGACCTGGCATATAGCAACCATACAAATAGTGACAGCAATCATATCTTTAATAACATAATTATTCTTGTAGGTCATTCTCCTGTTAATGCATCCCCATGTCGTACCTTTTAAATACTAACAATGACTCTGCTGCTACCGAAGATTAAATTCATAGCATTAAAGATGCCTAGGTCTTTTCCATTTGTGTTTTATTTATATCCTAGTTGTAGTCTCTCATAGTCTTAAATCAGGGTAGTTCATGCACTGTCTTACAAATGTCCTTGTTGATTTCTTCAGAAACTGATTTCTCTCTGGAGAAACAGCCTTACTGTGACCCTACCCCCACCACGGCCAAACAGTGAGAGTGAATTTTTTCAGTATCTCAGACATTTTTTTGGCCAGGTAATCCAAATACCTGCACTTTCTACTTAAGCACAGTGCTTACTCCCATGTTTATTAGGGAGGAGGGAGTGTATTATTCCTTCCAGGGCACTATAGGGAAAAGTTCTTTATGACTTTTCAAGGTGACCTACACTGAATGGGTGCTAATAAGATATTGCTGGTTTACTCTATTATGCATTAGTGTGTGTGTGTGTGTGTGTGTGTGCGCGCACGCGTGTGCACGTGTGCATGCATGCACACTCAGTTGCTCAGTTGTGGACACTCTTTCTGACTCTGGAGTGGTATCCCAATAGTTGGGCTATTAAGTCTTCTGATTCAAGTGTGATTTCATTTAGCAGAATCTACTAATTACACACCTGAACCAGAAGACAATGACCTGACATTGGAATACCACTTTGGGAGGATTTCAGTAAACATAACTATCTCAGGAAGCCAGTTTATTCTGAAGAAATTAGTTTCTAGCTTCCAACTCCAGGTTAGGATGTTCTCTGGTTTTGTCACCTCAGAAAATTTTATAATAACAATATTTATTTATATTATGCTTTGGGGATCAAAAAATTATCATTTTATTTTCTTGTGTTTAAAATGCCCACCGACTAACTTAGATCCCTTTGGATTCTAGAAACTTTCAATAAAGTTCTCAGATTTGCCCTTGAAAGAAAGGATTAAAGATTCTTTTCAAGGAGCATCTTTTTCACACAGTGTGAAAGCGCTACAGGCGTTCCCATGGGAATGGGCCGCTAACATTTCAGCCCTTCCCACAAGATGTCTATTGTTCTCTGGACGTCTCTGGGCTCCCAGTGCTGCCGACATGTTGCTATACTTCACTTCTACTGAAAGCCTCTGCGGCTGGGTTATTCTAAATGATGCTAAAGGATTCAGCCCTTGGTGTTTTTGCTAGAACTCATACAGTCTAAGTGTGTGGCAGGCTTGTTATCATACACATACACAAAAAATAGGTTTGATGCCCTATTTAGGCAAGAGCTCAAAAAAGATCTACTTAATTTTGAACATGTATTGCAACTTATGAGAACACACATATTAATAGATAGGAAACGTTTCTCTTCATCAGGAATGAGGGAAAGATCTAACGAACTTTCTAGACCAAGAATTTGTAACTGTCATAATGGTTTCATGAGGTATCAATTTTCATTTATAAATTCTGACTTCGTAAGACATATGTGCTCTGGAATTGATACAAATCTCACCAAAAAATTTTAATTCCAATTTTCTGGGTTTGTTTTACAAGAAAACATACCCAGAGTTGCAAATTACAAGGAAAATTCAATGTTAAATGTATCTCTATTTACATTTAAATGTCATACATTAAACAACTGCATGACCAATTCAAATAATGCCCTAAGTATGTTTTTTTTCTAGTTTTTAAATTGAAAACATACATAAATATCATGGAATTCAGCTGCTGAGTACTACAGCAATTTAAGTATGTATTTGAAAAAGAAAAAAGTGGCTAGATTTAGTTATGATTTGTAAGGTGTCTAAATTATCAAGGGAAAAAAAAATTACAGCAACAGCAAACAATAATGGTGACTGTCCAAACTGGTGACTGTAATGATACTACTGACTTTTCTTTGCAAAGCATAGGCAGGATCAGTTTCTTTGCTGGTTGCAAAATGTTTCTTGAGGTAAATAAAAATATGAAATAGAAATAAGCCCAAACTATTATGGAGTGAAACAAAATGCACCTTCGGTGAGTCCAGAAGCAGTTTTCTGCTCTAGAGGCCTAGAGACATGTTTTAATAATCCACAGAGAGGTGGCTTTTTTTTTCCCCCCCATAATAAGTAAAAAGTATGCATACATGGCTAGACACACAACTCCCAAGTGCACTTTATCTGCGTAATCAGCCAGCCCCTGGAAGTTTCTCTGCCCCAGTCCCGCAGCCCACCCTTTGCCTCACTGCAGCTTCTGACATTTACTTTAATTAGCTTTTGTTTTTGCTGAACAAAAGGACAGGAAAAAAGACAGCCATACCTCTTAGCACAGGAAATTCTGGCCATCATAGGAAATAGATGGCAAAATGCTTGATCCTAAGAGCGATTCTGGGGGAACCCACGGCCATGCTCAGAAGTAGTCAGTCGCCCCTGCCCGGCTCTGTCCTGTCGGTAGCAGCGGCACTTGCCTGCGCTGCTTGTCAAGCCCAAGGTACACTTGATTCCCTCCCCTGGACTCACCATGCTGAATTGAGCAAATGAGTAACTTCTCCTCCCTCTCTCAGACTTCTGCTTACTGCTAACAACTGGCACAAAGTTTCACTTATTTCTACAGTAGATTTACAGAAGACTCTCTCAGCAGATCCGTAGTTTGAAAGAACTAGATTTGCCCAACAACCAGTAATTTAGGTTCAGTTAATGAATAACTCACTTTAAGGAATCAAGGAAGTTTTAGGTCAATATCAGATGTGGGGCCTTTTATCAGGCAGGCATCAGTGAAAAGGTTTGGGGAGGGATAGAGGAAGGAATGTAGCAGAATGAGATAGTACTTAAGCCAAATATGATAAAAGAAAAATACCATAAGAGAAGGAAAATAACTAGCCTGAGTGAACACACAATCTGGCTGTGCTATTAATATTGCTAGTGAAATCCTGAACAACTGAATGAAGGATCCAGTAGCACTAGGGGTTTTTCCAAGCCAGCACTGCAGAAATTAATTGAAGGTACCCAGTGGATAGTTGTATCTAAAGGCACTTCTCTCCCCTTGTGTGCATAACGCGGGCTTTCCACCTTTATTGATCTGAGGTTTTGCCTACACACAAAGCAATAGGATATTTCTGAGTCTCTTCTAACTAGAGCTTTCAGTTAAATGAAGTATGTGAGTGTGGTGGAGTAGTGCGGTGGGAAGAATAGGATGTAAGGTGTACAATTGGAAATATCAATATTTTCATGTCACTGGCAATCACAGTATCATGTAAATAAATTGCTGGTTCAGTTAAAAGTCATTCTCATAGGGTGAAGAGGACTTTCTCTTGTGTTGATTGCCCAACATCCACTTATCCTATTTCTGGTAAAAATTGTATGCATATTTCCCCTGGAAATGATGTCCTTTGGATAGAGTTGGCTTACATAAATAGGTTGTATCTTAGCTAATCAGGAAAATTGCATTCCCCCAACCACAGTGATTAATTTAGGGGAGGTGTGGATCCCTTCCCGCCCAGTGAGAGTCAGGATAAGGATGAATGTTTGGCCCTGGGGGACAGAGCCTTTACTGCTGTACTTGATGATGAGATACAAGGTCTGGTTGGACCTGCTGTCTTGTCACTGGGAAACTGAATCTTAGTGACTTTGTTCAAGCCACTTAAACCAGCTGCTTCTGATATTGGCAAGATCCATCCTTTACTGTGAGCCAGTTCCTTTACAGTGTAAGTGATTTTAGGTTGGGTTTTCTGCCATTTACCTCCGAAAAAGTTTTATCAGACAGAATCACCTGAAACCAGATTTGTGGATGACTCTTTTGGGCTCTCACAGGGCGTGTGTGCGAAGCCGCTTCAGTCGTGTCCAACTCTTTGAGACCCCATGGACTGTAGCCCGCCAGGCTACTCTGTCCATGGGATTCTCCAGGCAAGAATACTGGAGGGGGTTGCCCTGTCCTCCTCCAGAGGATCTTCCAGACCCAGGGATCAAACCTGTATCTCTTATGTCTCTTGCACTGGCAGGCAGGTTCTTCACCACTAGTACCACCTAGGAAGCCCTCTCTTCAGGGCAGCTCCTTGCAAATGAAGTGGTCTAGGAGACCCATCAGGAACCACCTCTAACAAATGACCCCTTTAATGACAACCACAGGGCAACAGGCAGAGATGGGAAGGGCCTACAAGGAATGTAGTCATTCAGTGTACTTGAAACTGTGACATTGCAAATTAATTCTTTTAAAGCAATTATATGTTCACTCCCCTAAATATTTCCACTTTAGCCACCTAGGCTTGTTTGGTGGTTCCTAGTCATATACTGTTTGACCTCAATAAACCTAATCATGTAATCCATCCATCCATGCAGTTTTCATAAATTCCTTTGGATAATTAGTTTCACAGAACATTGCTCTGTATTTTGCTCCTCTCTCTATTATTGCACAACTTCCATCCCCTCCCTCCTTCAGTTCAGTTCATTTCAGTTGCTCAGTTGTGTCCGACTCTTTGCGACCCCATGAATCGCAGCACGCCAGGGCTCCCTGTCCATCACCAACTCCTGGAGTTTACTCAACTCATGTCCATTGAGTCAGTGGTGCCATCCAGCCATCTCATCCTCTGTCGTCCCCTTCTCCTCCTGCCCCCAATCCCTCCCAGCATCAGGGTCTTTCACAATGAGTCAGCTCTTCACATGAGGTGGCCAAAGTATTGGAGTTTCAGCCTCAGCATCAGTCCTTCCAATAAGCACCCAGGACTGATCTCCTTTAGGATGGACTGGTTGGATCTCCTTGCAGTCCAAGGGACTCTCAAGAGTCTTCAACACCACAGTTCAAAAGCATCAGTTCTTTGGCGCTGAGCTTTCTTCACAGTCCAACTCTCACATCCATACATGACCACTGGAAAAACCATAGCCTTGACTAGACAGACCTTTGTTGTCAAAGTAATGTCTCTGCTTTTGAATATGCTTTCTAGGTTGTTCATAACTTTCCTTCCAAGGAGTAAATGTCTTTTAATTTCATGGCTGCAATCACCATCTGCAGTCATTTTGGAGCCCCCAAAAATAAAGTCTGACACTGATTCCACTGTTTCCCCATCTATTTCCCATGAAGTGATGGGACCAGATGCCATGATCTTCATTTTCTGAATGTTGAGCTTTAAGCGAACTTTTTCACTCTCCTCTTTCACTTTCATCAAGAGGCTTTTTAGTTCCTCTTCACTTTCTGCCATAAGGGTGGTGTCATCTGCCTCCCTCCTTAGCAAACTTGAAATAAAGAATATTCTCTCTAACCACAAAGTCAAACTAAGATGCTTCCTTTATAGATGATAGATAATTTCTAAAATAACTTTAAATGTGTAAGTTACATAAAACACTGAGAATTCCTGGATGATTTAACTTTCTAGAAATAATTTTTCTTACCTGAAACCACTGACACTGCTTTAGGTATGCCATTTCTGTGTTCAGCTTCCCTGCTTGCAAGAGTCCATTAGAGACACAGAAATTCACATAGATCTGGAAACTTCCTTTTAGTTCAGCAAAATAACACATGGCTTGAACTGCAAGAGTTGGATTTTGTTTGCTTGTCTTAGGAATAGGAGAATAAGAACTTGGGTTTCTTATAGAAATAAGAAATAAGAACTAGGTTGTTCAGAAGAACTATTGTTTGTTTCATTATAAAAAATACTGTTATTTTGTAAAATATGGTAGTAATATTTTTGTAATTTTGTAAACATAATACTTTGGTAATATCTTCTACTTCCAAATTAAAGAAGACTCAGTATTCTCCCAAACTAGCTGCTCTTCCTCTGCTTCTCATCTTAATGAAGGACCCTCATCACTCACAAAGCACATAAACTGTAAAGCATCATTCTGTATTTCTATCTGTCATTTTCCAGCTCACATACAATGATGCTGCCACATCTTAGGTCCCATCCATTCTGTGTTCTTAACATTCTTTGTAATATATGGTGGAGAGATAGATCAAAAGGTGACCCTCAATGATCCATTTTCTGATGTTCATGCCCTGTGTAATTTTTTCTCCTTGAGTGTGGGTGGAAATTGTGACTTGCTTCTATGAGATAGAATATGGCGAAGATGATGGAATGTTACTCCCACGATTACCTGATGTCATGTAGGACTCCATCTTGCTGGCAGACTCACACTCAGATTCTCCATACTGGCTTGAAGAAGTAATCAGTCTTCCATGATGACGAACTGTGGGAGGCCTCTAGGGGCTGAGAGCAATCTCCAGCCAAGGGCCAACAAGAAGCCAGGGCCTTCAATCCTACAGACACAAGGAAATGAATCCTTCCAACAACCTGAGTGGACTTGGAGGAAGACTTCCCCAGTCAAATTTCCATAGAACACAGCCCAGTCATCACCTGGATTGCAGCCTTCTGAAACCCTGAGCAGAGAATGTACCTAAACCATGCTTGGATTCTTCACCCATAGAAAATGTGAAACAATAGACGTGTATGCTGCTGCTGCTGCTGCTAAGTCACATCAGTCATGTCCGACTCTGTGCGACCCCGTAGATGGCAGCCCACCGGGCTCCCCCGTCCCAGGGATTCTCCAGGCAAGAACACTGGAGTGGGTTGCCATTTCCTTCTCCAATGCATGAAAGTGAAAAGTGAAAGTGAAGTCGCTCAGTCGTGTCCGACTCTTAGCGAACTCATGGACTGCAGCCTACCAGGCTCCTCCATCCATAGGAGTTTCCAGGCAAGAGTACTGGAGTGGGTCACCAGTGCCTTCTCCAATAGATATGTATGATTTTAAACAATTAAGTTCATGATAATTTGTTATACAGAGGTAGAAAACTATTATATGACTATTCCTCACTCTCCACTGCGATAGCTAGATAACTTTGTTTCTGCTAAATTCTTCATCCTCTCTTATCTGGATGGTGATAGGAGTCTCCTACTAGATTTCACTGCCTCCAACATGGCCCCTTCAATTCCATTCTCAACCCTGCCACCAGATCAGCTTTCTCAAATAAAATGTGATATGTGACTCTTCTAGTTAAACTGAATAAGTGACAACTCATAGCCTGAGGATGACATTCAAACTCCTTTACTTGCCATAAAAAGGATTTTGTTATCTGGCCCCCACCACCTCTCAGGCTTGTTACTACCACTCGTGCACATACAACCCTGTGTAGTGAGGTCAGTACCTTCAGAATGTATCCAGATGCCTATCGCCTTTCACTATCTTTACTACCACTGCTATTCTGATTAAAACACCGTTATTTTGTTTCTCACCTGGATTATTACAATAGCTCCGGGGCTTCTGTTCTTGCTTTGTTAAAATATAGTTGTAACAGAACACCTAGATAATGTGAAAATGCAAGTCGACACCGTCTCCATTCTGTTCAATACTCTGAATGGAATAGCTCTCCATCTAACCCTGAATTAGAACCAAAGTCCTTCCAATGATCAGCAAAGCCTCACATGAAGTAGCTTCCCCCTTCTTCCTCCTTGTCGTCAACTTCATCTCCAATCACTCCAGCTACACTGGAGCTATACATAATTTCCTTGCTGTCCCTTAGACACAGTAGATATATTTCCACCAGAGGGCATGTGGATTTGTGTTTCTTCTGCCTGGAAGGTCCTTATTCCAGAGGTCCGTATGGCTGGCTCCTCACTTCCTTCATGTTTACCCATACCTCACCTTAGTATGCTTTCCCTGACCACCTTCTATAAAACAGTAACACGCCCAGCCTCCCCTGCATGTCTCAACCCCTGCTTCATTTTAAAATTTTTTCCATAGCACTTACTGTCACCTGACATGTTATACATGTTTGTCTCCAAAATATACTTAAAAAAAAATTAACCATCTTCCTCACTACCCCTCCCAAACTATAAACCTCAAGAAGGTAGGAATTGGTTTGTTCAGTTGATTCCCTAGAGTTCAGCGTGGTATCTGGCATATAGTATGGGCTTGAGTTGTTGAATAAACATTAAATAAATAAAAGAAGGCAATTTAAACTCAATCAGATTCTCCATGCAAAATGGTAATTTAGGAGTGAATAGCCTGATGAAGGATAATTGTATAGAACCTACTCTGTCACTGGGTTTGGGAGCATAAACAGCCATCTTCAGGGGCAGGAGTAGTGGCAAGGTCATGGTTCTGGCTCAACACAGGCACCTGTGGGGCCAGGATGGTGGAGGTTCCCACAGCTCCCAGTGCAGGAGCTCCAGAGGCTTCCTCACCTGTTCTCCAGTGTAGTTTTGATCCTTCACTCCTCCCAGCATTCTGGGAACTCCTAAAACGGATTTTTTAATAAAAAATTCATTTCCATTTAATCAACGCAAGACTGCTTCTGTTGCTTGCAGCTGAAAAAACGAACCATGATACAGCCATCATTCTTCCTTTTGCTTCTGTGCCTTGCACCTGGAAGCCCCTCTACCTGGAACGCCTGGTCTGCTTATAAAGCTCATCCTTTCTCCACGATTCTTACCTCTTCCTCTCTGTAAAGATACCCATGCCAAGTAGAGCTGACCTCATCTTCTTTTATTTCCACAGGGCACTTATACAGAAGCTATGATATTATACTTATTATCTCCCACTAGCTGACAAACTCTCACCGTGTTTTAATTCATCTGAGGAACTCTAGCTCTAGCCTAGTATCTAGCACAGAGGAGGAATTCAATAAAAATTTCATGAATAATTGCTTCCTTTATAGATGGTATCAATAAAACAATAATTCTATAACTGAAAAGAATTCTGATGCAGAAACAAAAAGGTAGATAGCAAATATATCCATTTCTTCTTAAAGTTGTGTCCAACTCTTTGCAACCCCATGGACTATACAGTCCATGGAATTCTCCTGGCCAGAATACTGGAGTGGGTAGCCTTTCCCTTCTCCAGGGGATCTTTCCAACCCAGGGATCAAACCCAGGCCGCCTACATTGCAGGCAGATTCTTCACCAGCTAAGCCACAAGAGAAGCCCAAGAATACTGGAGTGGGTAGCCTATCCCTTCTCCAGCGCGTCTTCCCGATCCAGGAATTGAACCAGGGTCTTCTGCATTGCAGGCAGATTCTTTACCAACTGAGTTACTAGGGAAGTCCACTATATCCATTTGGCTAAGATATAATTTTCTTGCTAAAATGGTTGAAAAAAAATTGTTTTAATTTTGCTAATACTGGTAAAGAGGCACATATTTTTACTGAAAAAATTCTGACCAGGCCTATTGGAAAAACAGAAAGAAGATACAAATTCACCAGTATCAGGAATAAAAGAGGTGACATCACTACAAATCCTATCAATATATTAAAAGGGAAATAAGGATATATGGAAGTTTTATGTCAACAAATATGTCAACGTAGATGAAAAGGACAAATTCCTTGAAGAACAAAAACTGTCAAAGCTCATTCAAAAAAAAAGATAACTATAACCATAAAGCCCTGTATTTATTTATTTAAATACTGGAGTTATAGTTAAAAGCATTTACATGAGGAAAGCTTAAGACAGTGATAATATCCTCGGTACATTCTACAATACAACTTAAGAAATAAATAATATCAACTATATACAAATCCTTTCACAGTAAGATGCCTTGAGAGCTATTCACGTATAAACTAAATGGTGGCTCAGAGGGTAAAGAATCTGTCTGCAGTGCTGAAGAGGGGTCAGGAAGATCCCCTGGAAAAGGGAATGGCTATGCACTCCAGTATTCTTGCCTGGAGAATTCCATGGACAGAGGAGCTTGGCGGGCAACAGTCCATGGGGTTACAAAGAGTCCAACACAACTAGGAAACTAACATTTTCACTTTCATAAATATGTAAATATATAGCTATACTTTTTAGTGGCTGATACCATCTCATCCTACCAACATAGCACATTCTATTTACCCATTCCTCTATTGGTGAGGTTGTAAGTGGTGGGCAGGATTTTTCTGAAAGACAATGTGGAGTTTGGATTGAAAGAATAAAGTTGGGCCAGGCTGCCAGAGGTCTCATTTACTAGCCTCACTACTCTGGACAACAATCTTACCCCCCCCCCTTTTTTTTTTTTAATGTCAGGCTTTATTTGTATCTATGAGGCAAGGAGGGCTTCCCAGGTGGCGCTAGTGGTTAAGAACCCATCTGCCAATGCCGGAGACTTAGGAAACATGGGTTAGATCCCTGGATTGGGAAGATCTCCTGGAGGAGGGGATGGTATCCCACCACAGTACTCTTGCCTGGAGAATTCCATGGACAAAGGAGCTTGGCAGGCTATAGTCCATAGGGTTGCACAGAGTCAAACACGACTGAAGCGACATAGCACAGCACAGCACAGGAGGCAGGATATTAATGTACCTATCTGCTGGAGTTGTTATGTGGACTATCTGAGGTTAAAGTTCTCTGAACCATGTATGGAATGTAGTAAGTGCTACATGAGTGCTTGAAGTGTTTTGCGGGTGCTGGTGGTAAAGAACCCACCTGCCAATGAAGGTAGACGCAAGAGACAAGGGTTCAATCCCTGGGTCAGGAAGATCCCCTGGAGAAGGGCAGGGCAACTCACTCCAGTATTCTTGCCTGCATGGAGGAGCCTGGCGGGCTAGGGTCCATAGGGTGGCAAAGAGTCAAACCTGACAAAAGCGACTTAGCACACACACACGGGTGTTTGAAAGAAATATCCTTGTAAGTGTGTCCTGGTGCAGAAATTTGACTAGGCTACACACAGGAGTGAAATTTCTAGGTTGTTGGGAATGCATATTTTTAACTTTACTAAATATTTCCAAATTACACTTCTGAAATGGCAGGTACCAACCGATACTTCCACAAACATGGAGGCTTTTTGTTATATAGTTTTTATCACATTCACCACAAAAACTCTTCAATTTGATCTGTTAGAGGAAAATGGTATTTTTTTTGGTATTAATCTGCCTTCTCTTGATCAGTAATACTAAACAAACTTTAAATTCTGAATGTATTTATAATTCCTCTTCCTTAAATGCTTGTTCAGGTATGTATTCTTTTTACAGATTTGTACGGAGTATCTTTTTCTTATTGACTTGATAAATATTTTAAATTTTGTAGATACTAAGGCTTAGCTATATATGTTGCAATTATATTTAATTTTTTTATTTACTTTTGTTTTGAGGGGGGAGTCTGCTATAAAAAATTTTTGTTTTATTTTAAAATTCAAAAATGCAATACATTCTCATGGTTCAAAAAATTTTAAATATGTATTAAAAGGTACGTATTGAAGAGATACCTTCACACTCCTGTCCTCCACCTTCTTAGTTCTTGCTCAGCTTTCTGCTACCAGAAACATACATCCTTCCAAAATTTCTTAATTCAAATATAAATATAAATTTCTATTTTATTTCCCCAACTTTACATAAATAGTGGTTTGCTATATACACTTAGTTCTGCTTCAATCACTTAATAGCATAAATCTTGGTGCTATTTTCATAGCAGTATGTAGAGAACTTATTCATTCTTTTCATAGCTGCATTCTACTGTGTGGATATGCCATAATTTATTTAAGATAGGCATGTAGGTAATTTCAATCTTTATTTCTAAAAATAAGGTAGTAAATTAGAATAGAAGTATTTAGCTTTTTAAAAATTCATCTTTCCTTTTATGGTTCATACTTTCTATGTCTTATTTAAGAAATCCTCCCCTACCTGAGTTCATAAAGAAATACAGTTTTTCTATATATCTTTTCTAAAATATGTAGAGATTTTCTATATATAGGATCTAGTGCAAAATTTTTTGTTTATAATGTGAGATAGGAACCTGCTTTTATTAGTATGTATATGTATGCACACACACACACACACATACACAGATATATAATTTTCTAGCACGCATTTTTGTAAATGGTCTGCTTTTTACCCATTGATTCATGATATCAGCTCTGTTATAGTCCATATTTACTTATATGTTTGGGTCTATTTCAGGAGTACCTATTATGTTCCACTGACCAATTTGTTTTCCTCTGTGCCAATACTACATGGTTTTGATGATCTTAGCTTTTCAGTATGTCTTCCATATGCCTTTAATATGTCTTGCATATGTATTTAATATCGTATGGAAAGAGTACCCCTTCTTTGTTCTTTTTTTGAAATTGTCTTAGCAATTCTTTGACCTTTACAATTCTTTGACCACAAAGATTTTAGACTCAGTTAATATTGTTTCATGCCAAAGCCTTTGACTGTGTGGATCACTATAAACTGTGGAAAATTCTGAAACAGATGGTAATACCAGACCACCTGACCTGCCTCTTGAGGAACCTGTATGCAAGTCAGGAAGCAATAGTTAGAACTGGGCATGGAACAACAGACTGGTTCCAAATAGGAAAAGGAGTAAGCCAAGGCTGTATATTGTCACCCTGCTTATTTAACTTCTATGCAGAGTACATCATGAGAAGTGCAGGGCTGGAAGAAGCATAAGCTGGAATCAAGATTGCTGGGAGAAATATCAATAACCTCAGATATGCAGATGAAACCACCCTTATGGCAGAAAGTGAAGAGGAACTAAAAAGCCTCTTGATGAAAGTGAAAGAGGAGAGTGAAAAAGTTGGCTTAAAGCTCAACATTCAGAAAATGAAGATCATGATATCCGGTCCCATCACTTCATGGGAAATAGATGGGGAAACGGTGGAAACAGTATCAGACTTTAGTTTCAGGGGCTCCAAAATGACTGCAGATGGTGATTGCAACCATGAAATTAAAAGACGTTTACTCCTTGGAAGGAAAGTTATGACCAACCTAGATAGCATATTCAAAAGCAGAGACATTACTTTGACAACAAAGGTCCGTCTAGTCAAGGCTATGGTTTTCCCTGTGGTCATGTATGGATGTGAGAGTTGGACTGTGAAGAAAGGTGAGCACCGAAGAATTAATGCTTTTGAACTGTGGTGTTGGAGAAGACTCTTGAGAGTCCCTTGGACTGCAAGGAGATCCAACCAGTCCATCCTAAAGGAGATCAGTCCTGGGTGTTCTTTGGAAGGAATGATGCTAAAGCTGCAACTCCAGTACTTTGGCCACCTCATGCGAAGAGTTGACTCACTGGAAAAGACTCTGATGCTGGGAAGAATTGGGGGCAGAAGGAGAAGGGGACGACAGAGGATGAGATGGCTGGATGGCATCACCAACTTGACAGACGTGAATTTGGGTGAACTCCGGGAGTTGGTGATGGACAGGGAGGTCTGGCGAGCTGCGATTCATGGGGTCGCAAAGAGTCAGACATGACTGAGTGACTGAACTGAACTGAACTGGTAAATGAAAACTTTTATTATTATGAAGTGTTCCTTATAAATGATAATAATTTTCTTCTAAAGTCAGGTTTTTTTGACAATAATATAGCTATGCAGTATATCTTTTGGTTAATATTTGCATGCTCTGGATTCTAATTTAAACCTCTTATGTTTTAGATATATCTTTTTTTTTTTACATCATATGCTCCTCCCTCAATCTCATTACTTTTATGTTTTAATTAGAATATTTAAATTATTTTCTGATTTAGGTCATACCTGAATGGTCTAGCAGTTTTCCTTGCTTTCTTCAATTCGAGTCTGAATTTGGTAATAAGGATTTCATGATCTGAGCCACAGTCAGCTCCTGGTCTTGTTTTTGTTGACTGTATAGAGCTTCTCCATCTTTGGCTGCAAAGAATATAATCAATCTGATTTTGGTGTTGACCATCTGGTGATGTCCATGTGTAGAGTCTTCTCTTATGTTGTTGGAAGAGGGTGTTGCTATGACCAGTGCATTTTCTTGGCAAAACTCTATTAGTCTTTGCCCTGCTTCATTCTGCATTCCAAGGCCAAATTTGCCTGTTACTCCAGATGTTTCTTGACTTCCTGCTTTTGCATCCCAGTCCCCTATAATGAAAAGGACATCTTTTTGGGGTGTTAGTTCTAAAAGGTCTTGTAGGTCTTCATAAAACCGTACAACTTCAGTTTCTTCAGTGTTACTGGTTGGGGCATAGACTTGGATAACTGTGATATTGAATGGTTTGCCTTGGAAACGAACATTCTGTTGTTTTTGAGATTGCAACCAATACTGCATTTGGCATAGACTTGGATAACTGTGATATTGAATGGTTTGCCTTGGAAACGAACATTCTGTCGTTTTTGAGATTGCAACCAATACTGCATTTGGGACTCTTCTGTTGACCATGATTGCTACTCCATTTCTTCTGAGGGATTCCTGCCCACAGTAGTAGATATAATGGTCATCTGAGTTAAATTCACCCATTACAGTCCATTTTAGTTCGCTGATTCCTAGAATGTCGACATTTACCCTTGCCATCTCTTGTTTGACCACTTCCAATTTGCCTTAATTCAGGGACCTGACATTCAAGGTTCCTATGCAATATTGCTCTTTACAGCATCGGATCTTGCTTCTATCACCAGTCACATCCACAACTGGGTATTGTTTTTGCTTTGGCTCCATCCCTTCATTCTCTCTGGAGTTATTTCTCCACTGATCTCCAGTAGCATATTGGGCACCTAATGACCTGGGGTGTTCCTCTTTCGGTATCCTATCATTTTGCCTTTTCATACTGTTCATGGGGTTCTCAAGGCAAGAATACTGAAGTGGCTTGCCATTCCCTTCTCCAGTGGACCACATTCTGTCAGACCTCTCCACCATGACCCGCCCATCTTGGGTTGCCCTGCGGGCATGGCTTGGTTTCATTGAGTTAGACAAGGGTGTGGTCCTAGTGTGATTAGATTGACTAGTTTTCTGTGAGTATGGTTTCAGTGTTTCTGCCCTCTGATGCCCTCTTGCAACACCTACCATCTTACTTGGGTTTTTCTTACCTTGGGCGTGGGGTATCTCTTCACAGCTGCTCCAGCAAAGCACAGCCGCTGCTCCTTACCTTGGACGAGGGGTATCTCCTTACCACCACTGTTCCTTACCTTCAACATGGGATAGCTCCTCTAGGCCCTCCTGTGCCTGCTCAGCCACTGCTGCTCGGGTGGCTCCTCCCAGCTGCTGCCCCTGGCCTCGGGCTCGGGGTGGCTCCTCAGGGTCACGCCCCTCACCTCGAACGTGGGGTGTCTCCTCACAGCAGCCACTGGCCTCAGACGCTGGGTAGCTCCTCCCGGCCACTGCCCTGACATCTGACACGAGGTGTCTCCTCCCGGCTGCCACTGACCTCGGACGCGGGATAGCTCCTCTCGGCCGCCGCCCCTGACCTCGGACGTGGGGTGGCTCCTCCCGGCCGTTCCTGTGCCGTCGCAGCCTGGCACTCTGGGCCGCTGTCCCTGACTTCAGACGTGGCATAGCTCTTGGCCGCGCTTAGTGCACTGGCCGGCCACTGCCGCCTGCGCCTAGTGCGCCGGCCCTTCAGGTATGACCTAAATCAAATCCCTTATGATTATACAGTGGGGCTAGATCTGATAGATAGAGTGCCTGATAAACTATGGAATGAGGTTCGTGACATTGTACAGGAGACAGGGATCAAGACCATCCCCATGGAAAAGAAAGGCAAAAAAGCAAAATGGCCCCATCTGGGGAGGCCTTACAAACAGCTGTGAAAAGAAGAGAGGTGAAAAGCAAAGGAGGAAAGGAAAGATATAAGGATCTGAATGCAGATTTCCAAAGAACAGCAAGAAGAGATAAGAAAGACTTCTTCAATGATCAATGCAAAGAAATAGAGGAAAACAACAGAATGGCAAAGACTAGAGATCTCTTCAAGAAAATTAGAGATACCAAGGGAACATTTCATGCACAGATGGGCTCGATAAAGGACAGAAATGGTATGGACCTAACAGAAGCAGAAGATATTAAGAAGAGGTGGCAAGAATACACCGAAGAACTACAAAAAAGATCTTAACGACCCAGATAATCATGATGATGTGATCACTAATCTTGAGCCAGATATCTTGGAATGTGAAGTCAAGTGGGCCTTAGAAAGCATCACTATGAACAAAGCTAGTGGAGGTGATGGAATTCCAGTGGAGCTGTTTCAAATCCTGAAAGATGATGCTGTGAAAGTGCTGCACTCAATATGCCAGCAAATTTTAAAAACTCAGCAGTGGCCACGGGACTGGAAAAGGTCAGTTTTCATTCCAATTCCAAAGAAAGGCAATGCAAAAGAATGCTCAAACTACCGTACAATTGCTCTCATCTCACATGCTAATAAAGTAATGCTCAAAATTCTCCAAGCCAGGCTTCAGCAATACATGAACTGTGAACTCCCTGATGTTCAAGCTGGTTTTAGAAAAGGCAGAGGAACCAGAGATCAAATTGCCAACATCCACTGGATCATGGAAAAAGCAAGAGAGTTCCAGAAAAACATCTATTTCTGCTTTATTAACTATGCCAAAGCCTTTGACTGTGTGGATCACAATAAACTGTGGAAAATTCTGAAAGAGATGGGAATACAGACCACCTGACCTGCCTCTTGAGAAATCTGCATGCAGGTCAGGAAGCAACAGTCAGAACTGGACATGGAACAACAGACTGGTTCCAAATAGGAAAAGGAGTACACCAAGGCTGTATATTGTCACCCTGCTTATTTAACTTATATGCAGAGTACATCATGAGAAACGCTGGACTGGAAGAAACACAAGCTGGAATCAAGATTGCTGGGAGAAATATCAATAACCTCAGATATGCAGATGACACCACCCTTATGACAGAAAGTGAAGAGGAACTAAAAGCCTCTTGATGAAAGTAAAAGAGGAGAGTGAAAAAGTTGGCTTAAAGCTCAACATTCAGAAAATGAAGATCATGGCATCCAGTCCCATCACTTCATGGGAAATAGATTGGGAAACAGTGGAAACAGTGTCAGACTTTATTTTTTGGGGCTCCAAAATGACTGCAGATGGTGATTGCAGCCAAGAAATTAAAAGACACTTACTCCTTGGAAGAAAAGTTATGACCAACCTAGATAGCATATTCAAAAGCAGAGACATTACTTTGCCGACTAAGGTCCATCTAGTCAAGGCTATGGTTTTTCCTGTGGCCATGTATGGATGTGAGAGTTGGACTGTGAAGAAAGCTGAGCACTGAAGAATTAATGCTTTTGAACTGTGGTGTTGGAGAAGACTCTTGAGAGTCCCTTGGACTGCAAGGAGATCCAACCAGTCCATTCTAAAGGAGATCAACCCTGGGATTTCTTTGGAAGGAATGATGCTAAAGCTGAAACTCCAGTACTTTGGCCACCTCATGAGAAGAGTTGACTCATTGGAAAAGACCCTGATGCTGGGAGGGATTAGGGGCAGGAGTAGAAGGGGACGATCGAGGATGAGATGGCTGGATGGCATCCCCGACTTGATGGACGTGAGTCTGAGTGAACTCCGGGAGATGGTGATGGACAGGGAGGCCTGGCGTGCTGTGATTTATGGGGTCGCAAAGAGTCGGACATCACTGAGTAACTGAACTGAACTGAACTGAAATTATTTTCGTGTAACCTAATTACTTATATATTTGGGTTTAAGTTTATCATTGTAGATTTGTTTTCTATTTGATCTTTTTTAGTGATTCCTTTTCTCTTCTTTCTTACTTTTGTTTTGATTGAGCATTTTTTATTCCTGTTTACTTCTCAATAAGCTTTGAAATTACATACTCATTTACTATTTTTTAGTACTTTTCTAGAGAATATGATATGTTTAGGTGTACAGTATGTAATATGTGTCTATGTAATGTATGTATCTCCACATGACTTTATAATTGTAGTAATGACATTATGACGTGCTTAGGTGTGGATTTCTTTAAATTTATCCTACATTTGGGATTCATAGGGTTTCTTGAATTTGTAACTAGAGATCATTTTGGAATTTTTCAGCCATTGTCTCTGCCTCAATTTTTTCTCCTTTTTCTTCTGGGTCTTTAATTACATATATGATAGACTCTTCATAGTATTTTTTTTCTTAATTTCACTTGTCTCCATCTTTTGATTTGCTGCTCTACATTTTGGATATTTTCTTCTGATCTTTCAGCTTAGTAATTCTCTCTCCAGCAGTATCTAATATACTATCCCACCTACTAAGTTTTTCATTTTAATCATTTTTTTTGTTTCTAGCATTTTCATTTGCCTGTTTTCACATGTAGATTCCAATTCCCTGATGATTTTTTAATTATGCTGTTTTTGCCTCCTTGAATATAGTAAGCAAAATTATCTGAAAACCTGCCTAATAAATCCAATATCTAGAGACCCAGTGCATTCATTTCTGCTGCCTCTTTTTTTCCCTCTTGTTTTTTATTCATACATGCAGTGTCACTGTATGCTTCAATATTTATGTGTATGTGTGTGTGTGAATGGATGGATGTGTATTTGCAAAATTGAATGCAAAGACAATTTAAAACTAAAGATGTCTTTTGCATGAGAAGAGGATTCACATTTGCTCGTGAATTAGCACTGGTATTGCTTCAGTTCAGTTTTACATACTGAGATAAGTAGAAATTTTATTTCATCTATTTCTGGGTTACCTTGGCCCCAAGGTCCAGCCCTTGGAATTTCTACAGGATTTTCTACAAATCTTCTTCCCTTCTTGTTAGATCCTAGACTTTAATGCTTATTCTTCTTTTTCTTCAAAACTGTGAAAAATAATGCTCAGGTTCTCTGCCTCTTAGACTTTCAGGTTCTTTTTGTGAGTCAACAAAGCCCTCTGGGGAAAAGTGGCCCCCAAAGCCAGGCTCACTTTCCTGATCATCAGTCCTCCTCGACATCTTGACTTATTGATGCTTCATTATTTTTTTTGTCTTTTCAGTTGCTTGAAACATACTTTTTTCCAAAAACCTAAAAAAATTATTCTGCCCAGATTTTATTGTTCTTATCAGATGAATTGGTCAAGTTTATCTAGTGTGTATTGAAAGTGGAAGTCTAAAATAGTTGAGTTTTTAATCTCTAAAATGTGTTATATTTTCACATATCCTACATATTCACTGAGATTATACTAAAATTCCATTTATGGATACCTTTATTATTTCCACAACCTTAGTTTTAATGATTTTAGAAATTACATTGTGTGGAAACTGAATAAAGCAGTAACTTGCTTTGAAAAATATCTGAAATCCAGTTACGCTTTATCAACATAGATAACTTGGTTCTTTATAAACAATGGAATTACAATTGCAAGGGAAACATATTACCTAGCTCCTTTATCTGTTCTTTGTGTGCTTAGTTGCTCAGTCTTTGTCCAACTCTTTGCGACCCTGTGGACTGTAGCCTGCCAGAGTCTTCTGTCCATGGGGATTCTCCAGGCAAGAATCCTGGAGTGGGTAACAATGCCCTCTTCCAGGGGATCTTCCCAACCCAGGGATCAAACTCAGGTCTCCCGCATTGCAGACAAATTCTTTACCATCTGAGCCACCAGGGAAGCCAACCTTCATAATAGATTTCTACCTAAATTTTCAAGGACAAAACAATGGTTAACTTTCTTAACTAAAGGGGATTTCAGAAAAGAACAGCTGATATGAAACATATGCTAAGAAGGTAAGACTATGAAACAAAGTATTTTTTATGTTGGTACCACTGTCTTTATCTTTACTACCTCATAAAGAATGGTTTGTAGGCTGGACACAACCCCCTTTTTTTTTTCTAATGTGCTTCATTATTAAAACAACACTTAATTAAGTGGTGGACGAAGCCAGAATCATGCTATGGTTTAGGGAAATCTTTTAGGTTATTTTCAGATGTTTTTAGTTTGGAAAAAGCCAAAGCATATTTTGTTGAGCACATTTTATTCCTATGTGTATTATAAGGGAAATCTAACCCATGTGTTTTATTTCATTAATATTTTGCCAAGCTAAATGGTTCTTTTGCAAGATATATTTAATGCTAAGTTGTTTTTATGAGGCCTTTCCCTTGGATTATGAATTCATATGTCACCTAAAGTAAGTATACTTTGATCCAAATATCTTATAGTTATGAAATCAGGAACCCACAAAACTTGGGTGATTTCCTAACAGTGCCAAATATAATAGTTCATTTCTACTGCTAGCATCATGATTTTTTTCCTCATATTTGTCAATCAGTGCTTTATTGAGAAAACAAGAGAGTTATTCTCCATTTTAAGCACTGGTTTTTTGATAAATGCCCAAATAAGGCTGTGTCTCAATTCAACATGTGGCACTAACTTCAAATTGTGGGCACAGATCTAAGTGTATGGTTAGTATACTGACTGAATCACATCTGTGGTTACTTAATAGTATGATATAAGTGGGCACATCAGAGAACTTGATGAATACTAACTCTGAAGAGTGGCAAGAATGACTGGTGAAGATATGAGGCAACGGGAACTTTCAGTCAATGCTGGTGAGTGTGCAAGCTTGTAAACTGCTGTAGAAAACAACTGTTCTCTAGCAAAGTTGCAGATGTTCACGTCCTTAACCCAACGATTCCACTCCTGTGTATAGTCTCAGAGAAACTTGCACATGTGAACCAGGAGATGTGAACAAGAAAGATCACAGTGTCATAATAACAAAAAACTGGAAACAGCTAAAGTATTGATCAGTAGACAAAATGGATATGTTAAGTTGTGCTTTTCATACAATGAGCAATTGGAAATGAATGAATTCTAGGCACATATATTATTAACATTTGTGAATCTCAAAAGCAGGGTGCTGAATGGGAAAAAAGACAGAAAAAATGGAGTGGTATTGTATTTATATAAAGTTTGAATGTATACCAACAAAGAATTTAGTGTTTAGGAATACATACAAAAATGTAAGACTGTAAACAAAAATCATGGAATGGTATAAAAATTCAGGATAGTCATTACTAAGCATGGGGTGATGGAAACTTGAGGGGATTAGATACAGGAAAATCTTCTAAGTAACTTTTTTAGTGATTTTTAAGCTGCAAGGTGTGCGTATATACAAGTTTTTATCATTATTTTTATACTTCAAAATATCTTGTGAATATTATTTTGTATGTATTCAACTTTTAAAAATTAATTTTAAAAATAAAGATTTAAGCATGCAATCAACATACTGGGTTATTTGCCTACTACTCCAGTTCTCACGAAACTAAAGCAAAAGGTACAGTCTGTCAGAGTTTAGTTATGTGCTTAATGCTTCCCTTCCTGTCCTAACTTTTCAAGAAAAATCCCTTTGGGTTCATTCTAAGTCTTACATAGCTGGGTTATTTCTTATATTTTTGGATTAGATTAAATACTATCAGGCAGCTTCTGTCATTCTGCGTAAGTAGTAATGATTACTCTATCAGAAAAAAAAAAATCTATAATAACATAGCATAACAGTTAACATTTGACAAGCAAGTCTCTGTGGTGTACTATAGCTGTCAGTATAGCCATTAGTAACAGGAAGACACAACAGGCTAAATTCTGCTAAAGAATAGAGCTTTCCCTCATCAAGACAAGAATGAATTCTTTCCAGACAACAGGGAATCTCTTTATTATGTAGAATCAATTATTCACAAGCCCAGACCAGCCAGCCTCCTCCCTTCCCGACGCCTTTCTTTACTTTTTTCCCTCCGTTTCTTCCTTCCTTTCTTTCCTTTCCTTCACCAACTGTATAAAGTATCATGTGCAAGGTGCCAAATATTCGTGTATACATTGGTGTCCCCAAGACATTAACAGGACCTTTGGCAGTGCACAGACTGCAGTCACACTTTCTTTTTCTCTCTGGCACAGACTGACACCTACTTGGATCAATCCAGTGATACTTTCACAATTTTTGCCATATTTGTTAGCTATGTAATTCCTTTTGTCTTTTGTTATGTTATGTAATTCCTTTAATAAACTCTTTAATATATATGTATGGATGGATGGATGTGACAGTTGGACTGTGAAGAAAGCTAAGTGCCGAAGAGTTGATGCTTTTGAACTGTGATGTTGGAGAAGACTCTTGAGAGTCCCTTGGACTGCAAGGAGATCCAACCAGTACATTCTGAAGGAGATCAACCCTGGGATTTCTTTGAAAGGAATGATGCTAAAGCTGAAACTCCAGTACTGTGGCCACCTCATGTAAAGAGTTGACTCATTGGAAAACACTGATGCTGGGAGGGATTGGGGGCAGGAGGAGAAGGGGACGACAGAGGATGAGATGGCTGGATGGCACCACTGACTCGATGAATGTGAATCTGAGTGAACTCCGGGAGTTAGTGATGGACAGGGAGGCCTGGCGTGCTGTGATTCATGGGATCGTGAAGAGTCAGACACGACTGAGCGACTGAACTGAACTGAATATATACAAATAAATGTATTATGTTTATATATACAATGTAAGGAATGATAATAAACTAAACATTCATGTACTCACCACCCAGTTTAAAAAATAAACTGCAATTAGAATGAGTGCCCCCTCCTCAATTTTCCCTCCTTTTCTCTAACCAGAAATAATGCATTATTTGAATTGAATATCATCATTTCTTGCTTGTTAGAAATAGTTTTAAAACTCATGTTTTATCTAAATATTTCACATTTTTGAAATAATAATTGAATAATGAAGTTTATATTTTTGTATGACAATGTTTTTCACTTAACATTCTGTTCTTGTGATTCTTCCATGGAAACATGGCTGATTTACTATTAACAGTTGCATGTTATTCCAAAACTCTATGCCTTTGTCTCACTTTATTTTTAATTTTCCCATGGGCTTCTGGTGTGTCTCATTTTTGCTCTTATGGAGAGTCTGCTCTGGACATTCTTATAGATGTCTCTTGGTACAAAAGTGCAAGCATTTCTCTTGGGTGTACACTTAGCTATGGAATTTTTAGGTCGTAGGACATGTGAATTTCCCACTGTGCTGAAAAACGCTTACTTATTTTTAAAAATAGTTGTCTTGATTTACATTCTCATCTGCAGTGGATGAAAGTTCTTAGCACTACATCATCACCAACAGACAATATTGCTTGATTTTTTAATTGTTGCCAATCAGGTGAGTGTGAAATTATGCCTCACTTGAGCTTGAAATTACAATTTCTTGGTCACCAACGAGTTTGAGCATCTCAATATTTATTTGCCATTTATAGTTTTCTTTTGTGAAATGCTGTTCATGTCTTTTTTCTGTTTGGTTCTCTTTCTCTTAATGACTCATAGGAACTTTTTTTATGCTTTATTGATGAGTTCTTTTCCTGATATATGTAGTACAAATATGTCCTCCCAGTTGGTGGTTTGAATCACTCTTTCATGGCATTTTAAAATGGCTTTTGATATCTTGATTTTCATGTGGTCAAAATTATAAATCTTGAACTTCCGTGGCAGTGCAGTGATTAAGAATCTACCTGCCAATGCAGGGGACATGGGTTTGATCCCTGGTCAGGGAAGATACCATATGCTATGGAGCAACTAAGCTCATGTGCCACAACTACTGAAGCCCACGTGCCTAGAGCCCATGCTCCACAAGAAAAGTGGCGGTATTGAGAAGCCCATGCACCACAGCAGAGAGTAATTCCCGCTCACCACAGCTAGAGAAAGCTCTCAGGAAGCAAAGAGGATCCAGTGCAGCCAAAATAATTAAAAGTTATGAATCTTTTTCTTTATGCATTATGCTTTTTGTATCTTATTAAAGAAATTCTTTTGTACACTGAGATCATAAATACATTCTCTTTTACTGTTTTCTGAAAGGTTTTAAAATTTCAATTTCACATTTAAGTTTTTAATCCACAAGGAATTGATAGTTGTGTGTGGTGGTATGTAGCGATCTGTTTTATTTTTCCTCATATAGTCAACCAAAAATTTGGTGCCATTTACTTAGGGATTTATCCCTTCTTCAGTGACCAGCACTGCCATCTCCACCTGTACCATATGCTCCTAGGGAATGCTCTGTTTCTGAATTCTGTGTTTTCTTCTTTTAACATATAGCCTATGTTTGCACTAATAACACATTGTCTTAATTACCACACTTGGTAGTGTAAGTTGCCCCATCTTCTTCTTTTGCAAAATTATTCTAGCTATTCTCAGCCCTTTGAATTTCCATGTAAACTTCAGAATTAGATGGTAACTTACATGTAAAATTCCATCTAAGTTTTGAAAATATCAGCATAGTCAAGGTCAAGGTAATAGACACATCCATCACTCCCCAAAGGTTCCTTATTTCACTTTGTTTTTGGTTTTGCTGTTTTGGGTAAGAATGCGTAACATGAGATCTCCTCTCATAACAAAAAAATTTAAGTGCACAACACAGTATTGTTAATTATAGGAACAGTGCTGTACAGCACATCTCTCGAACTTGTTTATCTTGTATAAAAATTTTTCCATCCATTGAACAACAACCCCACTCCCCCTGCCCCTGGCCCTGGTAACCACCATTCTATTCTCTGCTTCTATGAGTTTGACTATTATAGATACTGCACAAAAAAGGAATCATGCAATATTGGTCTTTCTGTGACTGGCTTATTTCACTTAGTATAGTGTCCTTCAGGTCATTTATGGTGTCATGTATGGCAGAATTTTCTTTTTTTTTTAAGGCTAAATGTTATTTTATTGTATGTATACACTGCATTTTCTTTATTTTTTCAGTTACATTTAGATTTTTTCCATATCTTGGCTATTGTTAATAATGCTGCACTGAGAATGGAAGTGCAGATATCTCTTTGTAATTCTGATTTCAATGGAATTGTTGGGTCATATGTTCCATTTTTAATTTCTGGAGGAAACTCTATGTTGTTTTCCATAGTGGCTGCACCAATTTAGATCCCCACAGGTAATGAAGTAGCAATCCTTACAGGCAGTGAAAATTTTCATGGTAGTTTTGATTTGCATTTTCCTTACGCTTAGTGATGCTGAGCATCTTTACATATTCCTGGTGGCCCTCTGTATTTCTTTTTTGAAGAAATGTCTATTCAAGTCCCCTGCTTTTTCCTTCGAGGGTGAGGTTTGCTACTGAGTTGTTGGAATTGCTTGTATATTTTGGATACTAACTCCTTATCAGATATATGGTGTACAAATATTTCTCTCATTTCACATGTTGCCTCTTATTTCTACTGATTGTTTCCTTTGCTGTGCAGAATGTTTTAATTTGATATAGTCTCATTTATTAATTTTTGCTTTTATTGTCTGTGCTTTTTGTATTATACCCAAGAAGTTATTGCTGAGACAAATGTCAAGAAGAATCTCCCCTGTGTTTTCTTCTAGAAGTTTTATAGTTTTAGGTCTTATATTTCATTCTTTAATCTATTTTGAGTTGATTTTTATATATAGCATAATATAAAGATTCAGTCATTTTATTTTTTTGCTACTGTAATTAGTGGAAGTTTAAGTGGATAAAACTTGTTTTTTTTTTTAAAAATTTATTTTATATTGAAGTATAGTTGATTAACAATGTTGTATTAATTTCAGGTATACAGCAAAGTGATGCACTTATATATGTATCTCTTCTTTTCCAATTTAGGTTATTACAGAGTATTGAGCAGAATTCCCTGTGCTATACAGTAGGTTCCTGTTGACTATCTATTTTAAATATAGACGTATGTGCATGCCAATCCCAAACTCCCAATCTATCCCTCCCTCTCCTTCCTTCCCCTGGTAACCATAAGTTTGTTCTCTAGGTCAGTGAGTCTGCTTTTATGAATAAGTTCATTTGTATCATTTTTTAGGCAGCACGCATAGTATCACATATTTGTCTTTCCTCTGTCTGACTTACTTCACTTAGTACGATAATCTCTAGATTCATCTGTTACAGCAAATGGTATTATTTCATTTTTAATGGCTGAGGAATATTCCATTGTATATATGCACCTCATGTTCTTTATCTATTCATCTGTCAATGGGCATTTAGGTGGTTTCCATGCCTTGTCTATTACAAGCAGTGCTGCAGTGAAAAATGGGGTGCAAGGATCCTTTTGAACCATGCTTTTCTCCAGATATATGCCCAGGAGTGGGATTACCAGATCATATGGTAGCTCTATTTTTAGTTTCTTAAGGAACTTCCATACTATTCTCCACAGTGACTGTACCAATTTATATTTCCAGCAACAATGTAGGAGGGTTCCCTTTTCTCCACACCCTCTCCAGCATTTGTTGCTTGTAGACTTTTTAATGATGGCCATTCTGACTGGAGTGAGGTGCTATCTCATAGTTTTGATTTTTATTTCTCTAATAATAAGCAATGTTGAGCATCTTGTCATTGCTTTTTGGCCATCTTTAGGTATTCTTCTTCTTGGTGAGATCCAACATTCTCACATCTTGCACTATGGCACAATTGCACTCATCTCACACGCTAGCAAAATAATGCTCAAAATTCTCCAAGCCTTCAACAGTTTGTGAACCATGAACTTCCAGAAATTCAAGCTGGATTTGGAAAAGGCAGAGGAACCAGAGATCAAATTGAAAAAGCAAGAGAGTTCCAGAAAAACATCTACTTCTGCTTTATTGACCATGCCAAAGCTTTAACTCTGTGAATAACAACAAAATGTGGAAAATTCTTAGAGATGGGCATGCCGGACCACCTGACCTGACTCCTGAGAAATCTGTATGCAGATCCAGAAGCAACAGTTAGAACTGGACACGGAACAACAGACTGGTTCCAAATGAGGAAAGGAGTGTGTCAAGGCTGTATATTGTCACCCTGCTTATTTAACTTCTATGCAGAGTACAGCATGTGAAATGCCAGGCTGGATGAATTACAAGCTAGAATCAAGACTGCTGGGAGAAATATCAATAACCTCAGATATGCAGATGACACCACCTTAATGGCAGAAAGCGAAGAAGAACTAAAAGGCCTCTGATGAAAGTGAAAGAGGAGAGTGAAAAAGTTGGCTTAAAACTCAACTTTCAGAAAACTAAGATCATGGCATCTGGTACCATCACTTCATGGGAAAGAGACTGGGAAACAATGGAAACAGTGGCAGACTTTATTTTCTTGGGCTCCCAAATCACTGCAGATGGTGACTGCAGCCATGCACTTAAAAGATGCTTGCTCCTTGGAAGAAAAGCTATGACCAACTTAGACAGCATATTAAAAAGCAGAGACATTACTTTCTAGTAGTCATGTACGGATGTTAGAGTTGGACTATAAAGAAAGCTGAGCACCGAAGAAATGATACTTTAGAAGTGTGGTGTTGGAGAAGACTCTTGAGAATCCCTTGGATTGCAAGGTGATCCAACCAGTCTACCCTAAAGGAAATCAGTCCTGAATATTCATTGGAAGTACTAATGCTGAAGCTGAAAATTCAAAACTTTGACCACGTGATGTGAGGAATTTACTCATTGGAAGAGACCCTGATGCTGGGAAAGATTGAAGGCAGGAGGAGATGGGGACAACAGAAGATGAGATGGTTGGATGGCATCACTGACTGGATGGACATGAGTCTGAGCAAGCTCTGGGAGTTGGTGATGGACAGGGAAGCCTGGTGTGCTGCAGTTCATGGCATCACAAACAGTCAGACATGACTGGACTGAACTGAACTGAGGTATTCTTTGGAGAAATGTTTATTTAGGTTCTTTGCCCACTTTTTGATTGGGTTGTTTGTTTTGTTTTTGATATTAAGACCCAAGAGATGGTTGTAAATTTTGGAGATTAAATCTGTTGCATTTCTTTAACTTGCCTTTTTGATATTTCAGTCCTATTTACCATCACATCAAAAAGAAAAAAAAATATTTAGGAATAAATGTATATAAGGAGACAAAACACCTGTACTCCAAAATTGTAAAATTGATGAGAGAAACCAAAGATGACACAAACAGATGGAAAGATATACCATGTTCTTGGGTTGGAAGAATCAATATTGTCAAAATGACTATTCTACTACCCAAGATAGTACAGATATGCTGCAATCCCTTTCAAATTACAATGACATTTTTCACAGAACTAGAACAACAACAACAAATCTTGTTTAGAGACATAAAAGACCCTGAATAGCCAAAGCAATCCTGAGAAAGAAAAACAGACACTGGAGGAATCAGGCTCCCTGACCTCAGGCTATACTATAAAGAAATAGTCATCAAAATATTATCATAATTGTACAAAAACAGAGATATAGATCAATGGGACAGTATAGAAAGCCCAGAAATAAACCCTTGCACCTATGGTCAATTAATCTACAACAAAGGAGGCAAGACTATACAATGGGGAGAAGATAGTTTCTCAATAAATGGTCCTAAGAAAACTGGACAACCACATGTTAAATACTGAAATTAGAACACACCTTAACACCATACACAAAAACGAACTCAAAGTGGATTAAAGAGCTAAATATAAGACTGGATACTATAAAACTCTTAGAGGATAACATAGGCAGAACACTCTTTAACGTAAATCACAGCAATAGCTTTTTCAATGTCTTCTAGAGTAGTGAAAATAAAGACAAAAACAAACAAATGGAGCCTAATTAAACTCAAAAGCTTTTGCTCAGCAAAGGAAACCATAAACAAAACGAAAAGACAGCCCATAGATTGGGAGAAAATTTTTGCAAATGGTGCAACCAACAATGATCAAAAATATTTTTGGAAAAACAATGTGACATTGTCTTATGAAGTGAGAAAACATATACTCAGGATCTAGCAATTCCAGTCCTAAAGGTATATCCAAGGGAAGTTCCTGACCATGAATACCAGGGGACCTGTAAAAATTGCATTGTTCGTAATAACAAAAAATGAAATCAATTGAAATATCCACGTACAATACTATGAATAGATTATTGTGGTATATTCACTGGAAAAGTACACAGAAGTGAAAATGAATAAATCAAATCTATGGACATGAGTTTGAGAAAGCTCCAGGAGTTGGTGATGGATAGGAAAGCCTGGTGTACTGCAGTCCATGGGGTTACAAGAGTTGGAAACGACTGAGGACTGAACTGAATTGAATGCTTATTAACACGTGTCAATATTAAAATCATAATATTGAATAAGAAAAGCAAGTCGTGAGAAATCCATACAATGTGATTTCTTTAACATAAAATGAAGGACAGGAAATGTTAGATAAAATATGGCTTGGGGTACATGCACACATAGTAAGATTATAAAGATAGGCAAGGGAATGATCAATGTGAAACAGTCAAGTTGGTACCTGGGGACAGGAAGGGAAGGGGTTGCTGTTGCCAGGGCACACTGGAAACTCTGGAATACTAGTCATTTTCCACTTCTTAAACTGGTTGTATATTGTTACCCTGCTTATTTAACTTCTATACAGAGTACATCATGAGAAACGCTGCGCTGGAAGAAGCACAAGCTGGAATCAAGATTGCTGGGAGAAATATCAATAACCTCAGATATGCAGATGACACCACCCGTATGGCAGAAAATGAAGAGGAAATAAAAAGACTCGTGATGAAAGTGAAAGAGAAGAGTGAAAAAATTGGCTTAAAGCTCAACATTCAGAAAATGAAGATCACAGCAACTGGTCCTGTTGCTTCATGGGAAATAGATGGAGAAACAGTGGAAACAGTGGCTGACTTTATTTTTGGGGGCTCCAAAATCACTGCGGATTGTGACTGTAGCCATGAAATCAAAAGACGCTTACTCCTTGGAAAGAAAGTTATGACAAACCTAGACAGCATATTAAAAAGCAGAGATATTATTTTGTCAACAAAGGTCCATCTAGTCAAGGCTAGGTTTTTCCAGTAGTCATGTATGGATGTGAAAGTTGGACTATAAAGAGAGCTGAGCACTGAAGAATTGATGCTTTTGAACTGTGATGTTGAAGACTTTTGAGAGTCCCTTGGACTGCAAGGAGATCCAACCAGTCCATCCTAAAGGAGATCAGACTTGGGTGTTCATTGGTAGGACTGATATTGAAGCTGAAACTCCAATACTTTGGCCACCTGATGTGAAGAGCTGACTCTTTGGAAAAGACCCTGATGCTGGGAAAGATTGAGGACAGGAGGAGAAGGGGGCGACAGGGGATGAGATGGTTAGATGGCATCACTGACTCAATGGACATGAGTTTGGGTAAACTCTGATGCTGGGAGGGATTGGGGGCAGGAGGAGAAGGGGATGACAGAGGATGAGATGGCTGGATGGTATCACTGACTCGATGGACTTGAGTCTGAGTGAACTCCAGGAGATGGTGATGGACAGGGAGGCCTGACGTGCTGTGATTCATGGGGTCGCGAAGAGTCGGACACAACTGAGCGACTAAATTGAACTGAACTGAAATTGGCTGGAGGGTACATGTATACCATTATTTAAGAAATATACATACATATGTTTTTATGTGTATCCTTGTCATACATGTATACATTAAAAATATACTTTTGATACATGCTATGAAAGTGAAATGTCAGCTGCCTACTCATGTCTGACTCTTCGTGACCCCATGGACTGTAGCTCTCCAGGCTCCTCTGTCTTCCACAGTCTCCCAGAGTTTGCTCAGATTCATATCCATTGAGTTAGTAGTGCTATCTAACCATTGCATCCTCTGCCACTCCCTTCTCATTTTGCCCTCAGTCTTTCCCAGTATCAGGGTCTTTTCCAATGAATCAGCTCTTTGCCATCAGAGAGCCAAAGTAGTGGAGTTTCATCTTTAGCAGCTGTTCTTCCAAGGAATACTCAGGATTGACTTCCTTTAGGGTTGACTGGTTTGATCCCCCTGCAGTCCAAGGGACTCTCAAGAGTCTTCTCCAACACCACAATTCAAAAGCATCAGTTCTCTGGCACTCAGTCTTCTTTATGGTCCAACTCTCACATCCATACATGACTACTGGAAAAACCATAGTTTTGACTATATGGACCTTTGTTGGCAAAATAATGTTTCTGCTTTTTAATATGCTGTCTAGGTTTGCCATAGCTTTTCTTCCAAGAGGCAAGCATCCTTTAATTTTATGGCTGCAGTCACTGTCTGCAGTGATTTTGGAGCCCAAGAAAATAAAATCTGTCACTGCTTCCACTTTTTCCCCTTCTATTTGCCATGAAGTGATGGGACTGGATGCCACTATCTTAGTTTTTTGATTGTTGAACTTCAAGCTAGCTTTTTAATTTTCCTCTTTCACCCCTATTAAGAGGCTCTTTAGTGCCTCTTAGAGAAGGCAATGGCATCCCACTCCAGTACTCTTGCCTGGAAAATCCCATGGACGGAGGAGCCTGGTGGGCTGCAGTCCCTGGGGTTGCTTAGAGTCGGAAGCAATTGAGCAACTTCACTTTCACTTTTCACTTTCATGCATTGGAGAAGGAAAGGGCAACCCACTCCAGTGTTCTTGCCTTGAGAATCCCAGGAACGGCAGAGACTGGTGGGCTGCTGTCTATGGGGTCGCACAGAGTCGGACACGACTGAAGCGACTTAGCAGCAGCAGCAGCAGCAGTGCCTCCCTACGTTCTACCTTTAGAGTGATATCTCTATATATCTGAGGTTGTTGCTATTTCTCTTGGCAAAATGCCAGGAAAAATGTTTCTGTACAGAGAAGTAATAAGTAAATCCATGATCTGTTTTCAGATCCCCTCATCTGTGTATTGAACTTCCCTGGTGCCTCAGATGGTAAAGCGTCTGCCTACAATGTGAGAGGCCCAGGTTTAATCCCTGGGTCAGGAAGATCTCCTAGAGAAGGAAATGGCAACCCACCCCAGTATTCTTGCCTGGAAAACCCCACTGATGGAGGAGCCTGGTAGGCTACAATCCATGGGGTCGCAAAGAATCAGACACGACTGAGCAACTTCACTTTCATCTGTGTATTATAAATTTGTTAAAGTTACATTTTCTGATTGATCTAAGAGAGATTCATAGAGGTTCCCAGGGCCCTTGTGCAGACCTGGGTGTGGCTCCTATAGTAGCACTGAGCCATGTATACTGTGCGCCATTGAAACACATGGTAGAAAAAATACCTGTTAACCCTTAATCTTCTTTTCCTGGCTTATGGCCGGAGAACTTCCATTGGCCCATTTAACAAATGAAAAAATGAAAATGGGATAAGTGACACATTTTGAAATCCTTCTTTAATTTCTGTGGTTTGTTTATTCCTGCCCTCTGATCTTCCTTTTCTACTTAAAACCATTTTAAACAGAAATATACACCTTTTCAAAAAATACGCAGAACTGTTTTTTAGGCTGAATTACATGCAACTGTCTTACCAAAAAAAAAAAAAAAAATCTAGCCCAAATTTTCCTAAACTTCAACCATTTGAAAAGCTTTTTATGATTTTTGACATATCCATTTATCATGTCTTGTTGTATATGTGGTATTTTCATGTCTTGTTGTATACATAGTATACTTAAAAAGTGTTTTAATTTGGCTCACTTTTGGTATCTTTACCTCACTCTAAGAAATAATGCTAGGCAAATCATGAGTTTGATATGCTATATCTATTTTATCTAATATTCATGAACATAAAATCATGTTAAAATGGTAACTATTACCATTTTAAAATGTTTATCCATATACTACATTTGACCCCAAATCATTCTGGGTATGTCCATATGCTGTTCTTTGGTAAAATCTAATCAAATTTAGGAAGACAAAAAAAATGTCTCTCTCCTACCTCCTCTGCCCCACCCAGCAGTCAGCCCTAAAGTCAGCATTTGCCAAACTGCCAATTTTCTCCTTTGTCTGCAGAATGTTCCTCATTTGGGTTTGCTTTATGTCTTTTATTTGGGATTGCCACCTCTCTGTTGCCTAGCTCATTATAGAAGAAGGTAAATTTATGCCCTGGGAAACCAACACTCTTGCAGCTGCAATGCCAGCCAGTTAGCCGAGATAAAGTAGCAGAGCAGAATTAATAGACTGGTGCCCAAGTCCCTGTTTATATATGGGCCAAGTCACTGGAGGTATGTGTGGCTGTGTTGAAAATGGATTGTGAACCTCCTCATTAGCATCCTACCAATATCAGCATGACAGCCGACCTCATAGTCTTCAGTGACAATCCAATTCACATGTCTTCTCAGTGATCATCAACCATTTGGGTTAATTTACTCAGATTCTCCGCTAACTTTCTAGCCAGGGCATGCCTAGTTTATTAAGCCCCACTTCTTTCTCAATGGCATATGGTATCTCTGATACAGTTCGATTACAGAGTTTTTTTAATCCCCTCTAGTATTCTTGCCTGGAGAATCCCATGGACGGAGGAGCTCGGTGAGCTACAGTCCACTGGTCGCGAAGAGTCGGACACAACTGAGCGACTTCACTTTCACTTTCTATTTAGTTGCTCTTCAAGGTCAAATAGTTTATATATTTCAAGAGGCTGGGTTTGCCTGTTAGTTGTACACATGTGTATATGATGTCATGGGCAGGATCTTCTGGGCACATGGCTGAGTCCATTAAAACTTAGTGAAGCCTGAAAGGGAGAATCAATGCTTCATTTACATCAGAAGGCTCTCACTGTCATCACATCCTGCTGGACACAAGCTGGATAACATTTTCCTACTAATCAACTCTCTCTGACATTGAATTCTAAGGATTGGTATTTTGAAAACCAACAGTATTAGCTCTGGCCCTCCCAGCTCCTCTCAGACAATCATCTGCCCCCTTGCCAGACTGTACAATTTGACACTCTTGTTCAGTGACTTCTCACTCATTAAACTGATCAAGATACAAAACTTGTTAGTTAATTTTTCATGCACTTGGGGGATCTGGTTGCATATTTTAATGATGTCTCAGAATGTGCTGATCAAACTGCATATTTTGTTGATTTGCTGTGACATATTCTTAACCACAGTGCTGCCTGCGCAGGGTTCTGGGTGATGTGAGCTGCATGGAGTAGATGCCCTGTGTGCTAATTGAACTCTGCAGCTCCACTGAGGCACTGGTGTGCTCTCTACTGATTGATCTGCATAATAACCATTTGGAATTTTCATATTCCAGACCCCAGGGCACAGATATTATCAAAACCAATACTTACTATAGTATCATTTGTCCTAGTTAAGACCTTAAGGTACTTTTCTCATTTGCTTAATGTTTAGTCATGGATACTGGGGACTACACACATACACATATGCATAAATGAGATAAACAAAGTAGTCAGAAATCAGGGAGTAATTCTAGACAAGCTCAGGCAGAAAGATAACAGTAGTCCTAGCTACCCTCTCTGGATCCTGTTGATGTTGAAGGCTTAGAATTGGCTCTATACATTTGGAAAATAAGTAATGCGACCTTGCTATCTCTGACTCTTCCTCACTGATTCCAAACGATTCCTTCAGGCAGAGTAGTTGCTCAAGGTGCCCTGCCAATGGGGAGGCTGAGGTCAGGACCGCTAGGGCATGTGTCAGAGGTCGGGGATCTGAGTTTTAGCCTAGATGGTATACGTGAATGCTCAGGTGACTCTTCAGAAATATATCAGGGTCTCTAGACGTCATTTGTCAATCCATTTTTTAGAGATGAGAGAAGCCATGGACACCTTTAACTTCTAAATTCTGTGCAGTATAAAGAGACAGGTTACAGGTTTTGAAAAGCATCTGCACCAAGGGAAAGTATTTTATGTTAATGACAGATTTTGCTGTAAAATACTTCTAAAATATAACAATAATAAAAAATTAAAACAATGTTTGGGAATAGCAAGGTTGTGTTCTTAGTATATAAACAATAAGATACCATAAATAAACATAATTTTCAGCATGCCTCACATGGCACAGATGGGTAGATGGTTTATATGAACCCGTGCAAGACCAGATAGTAAGTAGTTTTATCTTTTCAGGCCATGTAGTCTCCAAGTTTTGGTCATAATTACATAACTCTTTGATTGCAGAGGAAAAGCAGCCATAGAAGAGGCATAAACAAATAGGCATGGCTGTGTACCAATAAAACTTTATTTACAAAACCAGGCAGTTGGCCAGATTTGGCTCAAAGGCAGTAGATTGTTAACCACTGGTTTAAATCACTATTTCATCATCTTTTGGTTTATTCTTTTGTAAAATGAAAACAAAACATGTTATTACCTAATTATGAGAACGTTAGAACAATTAAGTGACTGAAATAGTACTTGGTACTCAAATACTTGGAACTATGGCTCACACATAGTAAGCACTATGAAAATGTTAGCTACTTTTCTTACTATTAGTTATCATTTGGATTGTATAACTCATTTAATTCATTATCTTGATCATTCAATTAATATTTAGTAAGCCTCTAGTAGTTGTCACTTCCTGTGCTAGGTCTGGAAATTCATTAGTGACCTAATCAAACAGGGCTTTTTGTTATGGAGATCCCAGATAATGGGGGTCAGAGATGCTTATGTATCATGATAACTTTATAGAAAGGCAAGCTCAGGAGCACATAATAGAGAAAGCCCACCAAGACATGGAACATCAGACAAGCCTTCTAGGAGGACGTGACAGTAAACTTAAATATGAAAAACCAGCAAAGACCGTCAAAGAGGGTAATATGAGATGTGGGCAGGCAAAGTGGGAAAGGCAGAGTTTGAGTGTTCCATCATGAGCAGCAGCCTGAGTTATGGACAAGCGGAGTAGGGAGTGGATAGGAAACAGTGAGGAGTGAGGCTAAAGAGGTGCACAGAGCCTCAGGAGCCAGTTTAAGATTTGGAGTTGATCCTACGACTGGAGGCTTGAATGGTTTAAACAGAAGGATGACATGATCAAATCTGTACTTGGGATAGAGCACTCAGGCAGCTTATAGAAAATGGATTGGAGATGTACAATTAGCACTGAGAAACACTGAAAGAAAACACTCAGAGAAGGCAGAATAACGTGAACAGAGGTAGAAGAAAATAACAAAAAAGAGGATGGTCAGCCATTTGGTACTTTCTAGAGAGGTTAAGAAAGACAAGTTCTGAAAATAGATCATCAATGGCCCTCAAGAGAGTGCCGTGATAGTGATAAGGGTTAGCCTAGATAGTAAGGACCACAGTCACCAGGAATAGGCATAGAGACCTATTTCAAAAAGTTTGAAAGAGAGTAGAAAGTGAATGGTGGAGAAGTGTAGTTGGAAATAGAGGAGGATAGAGCATAAAGGAAGCAACTGATGAACAAAAAAGGGGGGAATTGATGGAACAGAGCACCATAGATGTCTCTGGGGGCAGGACCGGGAGCCGAGCTCAAGATCAGCCTTGGCAGAAGGGCAGGGCCACACCCCACTGAGAAACACAGACAATGTCTACCATGACAGTAAAAATTAGTTTTAGTCAAAGATGAACCAAGAAAAATTACCCTAGATCTCCTTCAAAAGTAAAAGATGGAATATGATTTACTACAAGTGAGAAGCAGGGGCATTGGGGCTGGGGACCCGAGGGCTGAGGAACAGGTCTGACTCAGACATCACGGGGAACATGAGGAAATGATGAGAGATTAATGAAATATTTGAAAGAAGCCTTGAGGTCCCAGATCAGATTCTGAGAACATAAATACATGATGGACTCAAATAGTACAATTGGTGAGTTCCTTCCACCCCTCGCAATAATGCTTATCAGCCCAGATCAAGAATAGGCAAGAGCACGGAGGTTCCTTTGTGGACTTCCCCATAGCTCAGATGGTAAAGAATCTGCCTGCAATGCAGGAGAGATCCGGGTTCGATCCCTGGGTCAGGAAGATCACCTGGATAAGGAAATGGCAATCCACTCCAGTATTCCTGCCTGGAGAATTCCATGGACAGAGGGGCCTGGCGGGCTACACTCCTTGGGGTCACAAAGAGTCAGACATGACTAAGTGACTAACACACACATAGAGGTTCCTTTAAAAACAAGCAGTTCCCATATGATCCAGCAATGCTGCTCTTTGGAATATATCTGGAAAAGATGAAAACTCAAAAAGATACATGCTCCCAGTGTTCACAGGAGCAGTATTTACAATAGCCAAGACACAGAAGCAAACTAAATATCCATCAACAGAAGAATGGATAAAGATGTGGTGCCTGTGTACAATGGGATATGAGCCATAAGAAATGAAATAATGCTACTTGCAGCAACATGGATGGACCTGGAGATTCTCATACTAAGTGAAGCAAGACAGAGACAAATATCATATGATATCATTTATATGCAGAATCTGAAAAAAATACAAAAGAACTAATTTATAAAACAGAAATAGACTCACAGGCATAGAGAACAAACATGGTTATCAAAGGGGAAAGGGGAAGGGATAAATTAGGGATTGGGGATTAACATATATATACTAGTATATATAAAGTAGATAAAAAACAAGGACGTACTATATAGGACAGGGAACTATAGTCAATATCGTGTGTGTGTTAGTTGCTCAGTCGTGTCTGACTCTTTGCAACCCCATGGACTGTAGCCCACCAGGCTTCTCTGTCCATGGAATTTTCCAGGCAAGAATACTGGAGTGGGTTGCCATTTCCTTCTCCAGGACAGTCAATATCTTGTAATAACCTATAATGGAAAAGAATATGAAAATATAATACATATAACCAAATCACCTTGCTGTACACCTGAAGTATTGTAAATCAACTATATTTCAACTGAAAAAAGAAAGATAGGATAAAAGTGTGAGCAACCCGGAGGAATGAATTGGTTAGGTGGGCACTGAAGATAGCCAATGAGGACAGGGATTATAGGTGCAACAGAGAGGCCTGTGAGTGAAGCCAGCCAAGAAGAGGGCCAGCCAAATGAAGTCAGAGGATGGCACAGATGCAGGGAAAGCCTCGGAAGTCCAGTATCAATGATTAGAATCATTAAGATGGTTTTGTTTCATTTCATAACATTCACTAGAGTGAATTAATTTCCAAAGCTTATTGAGTTGTCATTTTGTGATTTGAGGAAACAAGAGAAACTTACCCTTTATACTGATTTAAAGTGAGGAAAAGGGCTGGTAATTTCCGAATGTTAGCTAACTGAAATGGACTTTCCCATCTGATGACTACTGCACCAATTCGTATTTAAAACCCAGCTTGTGGACCCCTTAACTGGGTGAGCGAAGTGGGCATTTCTGCCCATGAGCATGGCTCCTTGAAGCCTGCTTCGAAGGGAGGGATTCTTAGTTGTACCAGTGCTTCTTGACCTTTTCAAATACCTGGATTTTTGGCAGCATATTTGAGGGAATTAAAAAACAAACACTTTTTATATTTGTTTAAAGCAAGTTTCCAAAAACCCAGAAAACTTCCTGTAATAACCTGCTATTCTTTTATTTGCCCACTGGCACCATGTCACCACTTGAGTGGAAATGGGTTACTGCCCTGAGAATGTTCTCGTGTGTTCCCCTGGAGTACAGCTCTTCTGGGTTCGGGTAAACCTGTGCCCTTCTCGTGACCCCGGCTGGTGTTCCATTTCCCCCTTCAGCTGTCACTCATGGCAAGCTGGCCTCTGTCCCACCTCACGCATCCCACCAGCCCTGCTCAGTCAACTATCCAGCCCTGACTGACTTCACCTCAACTGTAAAACTGTAAAATCAAATTGCTCATACAAATCCAAATCTGTCTGGATAATGTTCTGAAACTCATGGCAGAGGAGCAAGTGCAGCCTGGTTTACTGAATCCAGGTATCTTACAGAATGAGTCAAAGGTCTCAGGTCTGACAGCTTTCACAGAGCCCCAGAGCTTCCCTCTGTAGTTGATGAATGTCTGTATCTGGAAGGCATTTTTAAAAACAGAAATGCAAATGTCTGTCCCTGGTTTTAAATGCACCCCTGGTAGGTAACAGCCACAGCTATTGCAGTACAGCAGTCCCTACACTAAAACACTTTCTAAACATTGTCTCCTTTGCCCCTTAAAGCAACCCTCACCTACACAGCAGCCATCACCTATAAGGGCGCTGTGATTACTCTGCTTTAAAGATGTGCTGATTGAAGCTTAGAGGACAGCAAGTGACTCCCTAAAGTCACAAGGCTACGCACAGAGCCAGGATCTGCACTGGGGCAGGCTGAGCTCTGGGACAACACACTTCTCCACCACTTTTCAAGGTGTCATTCAGTGGCTTCTTCATTTATAATTCATCATAAATGATTCAAATGTTCTAGTACCTAAGGCTGCAGGCTTAATTGCCCCAGGCTCTTCTTTCCACTTGGCTACATTCATTTCCTTATTAGATGAAGTGCCTTCTTCCTTACACAACTCTTTACCAACTGTGGTCAACAAGCATTTTATTCATTGGATCCTCAGGCCTCTCCTCACCCTCAACTCTCACAAGATCTCCAGCACAGTTCTGTTTCCTCTCCGCTTTTTATTACTTACATCTTCCACTAGGGGGCACATTCTGACCATAAAGCTTTTGAAGTTTTTGCCAAGCAGCTATAAAATACAACCAGTGTCACCTTAATGCTTTCATTCTGTTGTAAGAAATGGCTTTATTCAAGCTACACTCCTCATTGTTATTTCATGGAGGGGGAACAACAGTGAAAAAAAAAAGAAAGAAAAGGAAACCGTATAATTTTTGTGGACTGTTTCTCCATAATTCATTCACTGAGTTTCTATGTTATGTTGTATGGAATCCATTAAGCAGGATATTGAAGCTTATGAATGGAGACCTAGTAATTCCTCTTTAATAAACATGAGTTACTTTTATTTCTTAAACTTTATTAGGCACTTACTCAAAACATTACTCAAAAATGCTTGTTAATAATATGAATGATGATTTTGATTTCTTGTGCATTATTAGTATTTCTAGAGGCCTAAAATACAAAGTCTGGGCTATTCATAAGGGCTGAGAAAATGGCTGGCGTTTGGATGTAAATCTTTGTGCCTGAGCTTAATTCCATCTTGACACTTCTCGCCAAACCTTGTAAGGAAGGTGGTGGCTGCTACCACAGGGGCCTTTTTGTGCAGCCGAGGAAACTAATAGTGGAGGAGACTTGTCAGAGCCTTAGGAGGAGGGAGTTATATGTGAGGAACAGGCTGCTTTGCGTTGGTTCCCTGTCAGCTGCACTATTCATCAAGCAGAGCTATCATGAAGAGTAAAGAACTCTGAATACATGTTTTAGTTTAAAGGCCTTCCTTACCTGCCAGACCTCTAAATGTGGGAATCCAGCTCAGTTCTATGCCCTCTTTTATTCTCTATCACACTCTATCCCTAATCAATCTCTACATGTCAATGATTTTGAAGAGCATTTACAAAGTTGATGAGGGCTTCCCTGGTGGCTCAAACAGTAAAGAATCTGCCTGAAATGCGGGAGACCCGCATTTGATGCCTGGGTCAGGAAGATGCCCTGGAGAAGGAGATGGTTACTACTTTAGTATTCTTGCCTGGAGAATTCCATGGATGGAGCCTGGTGGGCTACAGTCTATGGGATCGCAGAGTCAGACACAACTGAGTGACTAACACTTTCGTTTTCTATACAGTGATGATTCTCAAAATTTCATCTCCTCAGACCTCTCCTCTGAACCCCATACCTAAATACCTTCCTGACAACTCCATGTGGGTGATTTCCTGTTCTATAAAGCGAACAGATCTAAATGGAACAATGGATTTTGCACCATAACACAGAAAAGGTATCCCCATCCTCCAGCATCTCCTACTCCCCATTTTAGGAAATGCCCCTAACATCTCCCTGGTTATTAAAGCCAGATACCTAGAAGTCATCCTGATACCCACTCATGCTTCTTCCCAAAGTCAGATGCCCCAGTCAGATCTCCTTATCCCATATCTAAAATATATCTTATATTTTTCTTACCGTTTTCTTTGCATTTCATGTTTCCCTTTAATTAAATATTTCATCATCTCTGATCTGGACCTTTGTAGGAGCCTCTCATTGGTGCCACACTCCCATTCTTGTCCCTCTCCACAACAGTCCAATCCCCACACAACAGCCTGATTCATCTTCTTAAATCTCAATTATAGATTTGACTCTGATTTTCCCTGCTTAAAACCCTTCAATGGCATCTTATTGCACATAAAATTGAACCTCACTCCATATCATGGCCCACAAGTCCCTCTATTCTGATCCTTGGCCACCTGTCCAGTTTTATCCCAATCCTCACTCCACACAGCTGGACTTCTTTGGAGTACAGAACAAGCCAAACTTTTTTTTTTTTTACATCTCAGGGCCTTGTGCTGGCTGTTCTTTCAGGCTTTTCCTCAACATCCTAGATAGGTAGATCTCCTGATTATTCTGTATCATCCTATTCACTTCCTTCCTAATGCTTTTCACATTCTATAGTTATTTTATTTATTTACTTGCTTGCTTATTTATTATGTTCCTCTCCAAAGATGTAATCTCCAAACCTAGTTTGGTTAAGAAAAATTACTGTCCTTAACACTAGTGTGCAAAAATATGGCTATTTTAAAAATTCATTTTTGTTCACAAATTCCCACTCTCCCAAGGCAGGCAAACAGAATCTAATTCAAGGTGGTCCCTGATGCACTTCCCTGGGGTTGTACCCAAGTTGTAGGGTGATTACATGGGTGTCCCTGGGGATAGGCACTGGGCCCTGTTCCAGGCAGGACCCACAGGCGTCTGCACTCTCATTACCTTCTTCCAACTCTTCTCTCAATTCAGAGAACCTTTTCCTAGAAAGAGTAGGGGAAGGGATAAATAGAAGCCTCACTCTTACTTTTGAGTTTCTCTCTCTCTTCCCCTGAGGGCCTAATCTTCTGAAACTCAAAAGCAAAGGGACACTATTTTCTCTGTTTTGTGTTTCATACAATTTCCACTAATCTATGAATCTAGAAAAACTTAACTACCTGAACTGGGGGAAAGAGCTAAAAAAAAAAAAGACAGCAAAATTTAAAAATAAATAAATTAATGCTTCAAAAATACTTCTTCATCACTTTGGGATTTGTGTCTGACACAGTGTTGGTGTATTTGTAGCTTAAAAAATTAATAACAAATGAGTTAAATAACTGCAGTTAGATAAATAGAGAGGCCAGAACACGGATTAGGAAGTACAAGTAGTACTATTCCTTACCCTCCTGTTGAGTGTCTGATTCTGTACAACTCAATTACACAACTCTAAACCTTCAAAATAGAGACAGAATTATGGTTAACAAGTGATGATAGTTACTTAGAAGAGCTCTGTGAGCTCCTATAACAAAACAGGAGTGTGATGCCAGGCATGGCAGCCAGCAGCACTGAGACACAGCCCTGCCCACCAGTGGACCAGTACTCCCCACCCCAGGAGGAAGTGCCTGCTATCCAACCAGGCCAGGGGCCAGCCCTGACTACCAGCATGCCCACAGTAGTTGGCTTTGCTACAACAGAAGAGCCGATAGGGGTCCCCTAGAGCATATAGGTCTGGGGACCAGAGGACAGTGTGTTGCTGGGCCACACTGGACCTATATAAGACCTCTTCTCCAACACTGGGAAATGTAACTAACCTATCTAATACAGAGAAATAAAAACAGAGAGAATTAGGCAAAATGAGGCAACAAAGGAATAAATTCTGAAAAGAGGTACAAGTTAAAATTTCAGAAGAGGAATCAAAGAGGAGATAAGTGATCTGCCAAAAAAAGAGATAAAAGTAATGATTAAAAAGTAATGAACCTGGGAAAAGAATGGATGACTGCAGTGAGAAAGTTAACAAAAGTTAGAAAATATAAAGAAGAACCAAACAAAGCTGAATAATGCAATAATTGAAATGAAGAATACACTATAAGGGATCAAGAGTACTTGATACAGAGGAATTCAATATCCATGATAAAAACTCAATAAAGTGGGTATAAAGGGAATATGCTGCTGCTGCTGCTAAGTCACTTCAGTCGTGTCTGACTCTGTGTGACCCCATAGACGGCAGCCCACGAGGCTCCTCTGTCCCTGGGATTCTCCAGGCAAGAATACTGGAGTATACCTCAACATAATAAAGTTCATATATAATAAGCCCACACCTAACATCACACTCAATGGTGAAAAGCTGAAAGCATTTCCTCTATGATCAGGAACAAGACAAAGATGCCTACTCTACTTTTATGCAACATAGTATGGGAAGTCCTAGCCACAGCAAATGTATAAGAAAAAAAAAAGGAACCCAAACTGGAGAAGAAAAATTGTCAGTTTTTGCAGATGACATAATATATGTAGAAAATCTGAAAGATGTCACCAAAAAACTATTCGAATTAATAAATGAATACAGTAAATTTGAAGAATACAGAATTAATATACAGAAATCTGTTGTTTCTATACAGTAACAATAACTAACAGAAAGAGAAAATTTAGAAAAAATCCCATTTATAACTGCCTCAAAAAGAATAAAATATCTAAGAATAAATCTAACCAAGGAGGTAAAAGACCTGTACTGGGAAAACTATAAGACACTGAATATGAAAGAAACTGAAGACAATACAAACAAATGGAGAGACTCACCAATGCGCATGGATTAGAAGAATTAATATTGTTAAGATGTCCAGACTACTTGAAGCCATTTACGGATTCAATTTGATCCCTATCAAAATATCAGTGACATTTTTTAATAGAACTAGAACAAATAATTTTAAAATTTGTATGGAAACACAAAAGACCCTGAACAAAGAAAACAATTTTGAAAAAAGTAGGACAAGCCTGGAGGATCATGCTCCCTGATTTCAAACCACACTATAAAGCTACAGTAATCAAAACAACATGGTCCTGGCAGAAACCCAGACACACAGGTCAACGGGGCAGAGTAAAGAGCCCAGAAGTAAATGATGCTTATATGGTTAATTCATCTACCGCAAAGAGCGAGAATATACAATGTGGGAAAGACAGCTTCAGCAATAGATGGTGTGGGAAAAACTGAACAGCTACATGCACAAGAATCAGATTGGAGTACTTTCTCACACCATACACAAAAATAGACTCAAAGTGAATAAAAGACAAATGTAAGGCCTGACCATAAAACTCCTAGTAAAAAAACACAAGTGGTACACACTTTGACATGTTTTAGCAATTTTTTTGTATATGTCATCTTAGACAAAAAAAAAATAAACAACAAAATAGGACTACATTAAACTAAAATAACTTTTGTACAGCTAAGAAAACTATCAATAAAACCAATAGGCAGCTTGCTGAATGGGAGAAGAAATATGAAAATGATATACCTGATAAGAGATTAACATCCAAACTATACAAAGAACTTAACGACAATCTGATTAAATGTGGGCAGAGGACCTGAATAGATGTCATTTTTTTCAAAAAAAGTCATACATATGGCCAATAGCCATATGGAAAGAGGTCAAATATCACTCATTGTCAAGGAAAGGTAAGTCTAAACCACAATGAAATATCACCTCCTTCCCTGTCAAAATGCCTATTATAAAAGGACAACAAATAACAAGTGTTGGTGAGGATGTAAAGAAAAGGGAACCCTCATACACAGGTGATAGGAATGTAAATTGGTATTAGTTCAGTCGCTCAGTCGTGTCCAACTCTTTGCGACCCCATGGACTGCAGCACACCAGGCTTCCCTGTCCATCACCAACTCCCAGAGCTTGCTCAAACTCACGTCCATCCAGTGGGTGACGCCATCCAACCATTTCATCCTCTGTCGTCCCCTTCTCCTCCTGCCTTCAATCTTTCCCAGCATCAGGGTCTCTAATGAGTAAATTCCTCACATCAGGTGGTCAAAGTATTGGAGTTTGAGTTTCAGCATCAGTCTTTCCAATGAATATTCAGAACTGATTTCCTTCAGGATTGATTGAGTTGATCTCCTTGCAGTACAAAGGACTCTCAAGAGTCTTCTCCAACACCACATTTCAAAAGTATTAACATACACGACTACTGGAAAAAGCATCGCTTTGACTTGATGGACGTTTGTTGACACAGTAATGTCTCTGCTTTTTAATATGCTATCTAGGTTGGACTTCCCTGGTGGCTCAGACAGTAAAGCATCTGCCTACAATGCAAGAGACCCAGGTTTGATCCCTGGGTTAAGAAAATCCCCTGGAGAAGGAAATGGCAATCCACTCCAGGACTATTGCCTGGAAAATCCCATGAAAAGAGGAGCCTGGTAGGCTCGGTCCATGGGGTCTCAAAGAGTCGGACACGACTGAGGGACCTCATTTACACTATAGGTTGGTCATAGCTTTTTTCCCAAGGAGCAAGCGTCTTTTAATTTTATGACTACAGTCACCATCTGTAGTGATTTTGGAACCCTAAAAAATAAATTCAGTCACTGTTTCCATTGTTTCCCCATATATTTCCCATGAAGTGATGGGACCAGATGCCATGATCTTAGTTTTCTGAATGTTGAGTTTTAAGCCAGCTTTTCCATTTTCTTCTTTGTCTTTCATCAAGAGGTTCTTTAGTTCTTACTGATTTTCTACCATAGGGTGGTATGTGGTATCATCTGCGTATCTGAGGTTATTGATATTTCTCCTGGAAATCTTAACTCCAGCTTGTGATTCATCCAGCCCAGCATTTCACATGATGTACTCTGCATAGAAGTTAAATAAGCAGGGTGACAATATACAGCCTTGACATACTCCTTTCCCAATTTGGAACCAGTCTGTTGTTCCATGTCCAGTTCTAACTGTTGCTTCTTGACCTGCATACAGATTTCTCAGGAGGAAGGTCAGGTGGTCTGGTATTCCCATCTCTTAAAGAATTTTCCACAGTTTGTTATGATCCACACAGTCAAAGCTTTGGTGTGGTGTAATCAATAAAGCAGAAAGAGATGTATTTTCTGGAAATCTCTTGCTTTTCAATGATCCAGCAGATGTTGGCTGGTTCCTCTGCCTTTTGGTCTCTGATTCCTCTGCCTTTTCTAAATCCAGCTTGAACATCTGGAAGTTCACAGTTCATGTACTGTTGAAGCCTGGCTTGGAGAATTTCGAGCATTACCTTGCTAGCGTGTGAGATGACTGCAATTGTGTGGTACTTTGAGCATTCTTTGGCATTGCCTTTCTTTGGGATTGGAATGAAAAGTGACCTTTTCCAGTCCTGTGGCCACTGCTGAGTTTTCCAAATTTGCTGGCATATCAAGGGAAGCACTTCCACAGCATCATCTTTCAGGATTTGAAATAGCTCACCTGGAATTCTATCACCTCTGCTAGTTTTGTTCAGTGATACTTCCTAAGGCCCACTTGACTTCACATTCCAGGATGTCTGGCTCTAGGTGAGTGATCATACTATCGTGGTTATCTGGGTCATGAAGATCTATTTTTATAGTTCTGTGTATTCTTGTCACCTGTTCTTAATATCTTCTGCTTCTGTTAGGTCCATACCATTTCTGTCCTTTATTGTGCCTATCTTTGCATGAAATGTTCCCTTGGTATCTCTAATTTTCTTGAAGAGATATTTAGTCTTTAGCATTCTATTGTTTTCCTGTATTTCTTTGCACTGATCATTGATGAAGGCTTTCTTATCTCTCCTTGCTATTCTTTGGAACTCTGCATCCAAAAGGGTATATCTTTCCTTTTCCCCATTGCCTTTAGCTTCTCTTCTTTTCTCAGCTGTTTGTAAGGCCTCCTCAGACAACTATTTTGCCTTTTTGCATTTCTTTTCCTTGAGGATGGTCTTGATCCCTGCCTCCTGTACAATGTCATGAACCTCCATTCGTAGTTCTTCAGACACTCTGTCTATTCGATCTAATCCTTTGAATCTATTTGTCATTTCCACTGTATAATCATAAGAGATTTGATTTACATCATACCTGAATCGTCTGGTGATTTTCCCTACTTTATTCAATTTAAGTTTGAATTTTGCAATTAAGAGTTCATGATCTGAGCCACAGTGAGCTCCCGGTCTTATTTTTGCTGATTGTGTAGAGCTTCTCCATCTTTGGCTGCATAGAATATAATCAATCTGATTTCGGTATTGACCATCTGGTGATGTGCATGTGTAGAGTCTTCTCTTGCGTGTTGGAAGAGGATGTTTCCTATGACCAATGCATTCTCTCAGGAAAATTCTGTTAGCCTTTGCCTGCTTCATTTCGTAGTCCAAGGCCAAATTTGCCTATTACTCCAGGTATCTCTTGACTTCTATTTTTGCATTCCAGTCTTCTATGATGAAAAGGACATCTTTTTGGGGTATGACCATTACAGAAAGCACCATGGAGTTTTCTGCAAATATTACAAATAGAACTACCATGATATATCAATTCTGCTTCTGGGTATTTTTCCAAAAATACAAAAATACTAAATTGAAAAGATATATGTACACCTGTATTCAGGGCTCCAAACTCACTGCAGATGGTGATTGCAGCCATGAAATTAAAAGACGCTTACTCCTTGGAAAGAAAGTTATGACCAACCTAAATAGCATATTCAAAAGCAGAGACATTACTTTGCCAACAAAGGTCCGTCTAGTCAAGGTTATGATTTTTCCAGTGGTCATGTATGGATGTGAGAGTTGGACTGTGAAGAAAGCTGAGTGCTGAAGAATTGAATGCTTTTGAAGTGTGGTGTTGGAGAAGACTCTTGCGAGTCCCTTGGACTGCAAGGAGATCCAACCAGTCCATCCTAAAGGAGATCAGGATGAACTAATATTCATTACAACATTATTTACAATAGTTAAGTTATAAGAAACTCAAATGTGTATCAGTAGATGAATGGATAAAGAAGATATGACATATTTACACGGTGAAATATTCAATTCAGTTCAGTTCAGTTGCTCAGTCGTGTCCGACTCTTTGTGATCCCATGAATTGCAGCACGCCAGGCCTCCCTGTCCATCACCAACTCCCGGAGTTCACTCAGACTCAAGTCTGTCGAGTCCGTGATGCCATCCAGCCATCTCATCCTCTGTCGTCCCCTTTTTCTCCTGCCCCCAATCCCTCCCAGCATCAGAATCTTTTCCAACGAGTCAATTCTTTGCACACTCAGGCATAAAAGAGAATGAAATTTTGTCATTTACAATGACATGGATAGATTCAGAGAGTATTATGCTAAGTAAAATAAGTCAGATAGAGAAAGACAGACACCATATGATTTCACTCATATGTGAAGTCTGAAAAAGAAAAATTGAACAAACAAAGCAGAAATAGACTCATAGTTACAGAAAACAAATGTTGACAGAGGAGAGGAGGTGGGGAGGTGAGAGAATAAGTGAAGGAGATTAAGAGATACAAACTTCCAGTTACAGGATAAGTGAGTCACAGCAATGAAATGTACAGCACAGGGATATAGTCTATCGTATCGGTAAATCATTGTATGGTGAAACATGGTAACTAGACTTGTGATGACCATTTTGTAATATATAGAAATACTGAATCACTGTACTATGAACTGGATACTAATACAATGTTGAAGGTCAGCTATACATCATCTAGAATAGAATGTTGTGGTTTATATTCTTTGTAGAAATAATTTTCTTATACTATTCTCCATGAGCAAAGTATTTGCCAGGATTTTCCCGTTAACTTGCTTTGTAATGTCTCTAGTAAGAAATGCAAACTATGAGTTTGCATTCATAGGTTTACTTCATTTACTCTGAATTTGGATTTTTCCAAAAGTAGTTCAAACGAAACAAAGTTATTCTGCATTGAATGATCCCATATCATTGGTGTATAGAAAAAAAGAGGAGAGAAATATTTAATAAGGATAACACAGCACTAATTATGAAAATATAAAACATATCTGCATTCCATGAAGTTGTGCCCATGCATTTATTCATTGGTTTGTTCATCGACAAAATGGGATTCATAAGTAATACCTACTTCAAGGGCTCGTTGTTAAGAATTAAATGAGAAAGTACCGTAAGTTTCTCATCTGTTGCCAGAACAAATAAACCTCAGGTTTTATTATTATCTCATAAACAAGAAACAAGCATCTTTGTCATTTATCTATCACTGCATAAGAAGCCATCTCATCTTAGTGGCTTAAAACAACAAAAGTTATACTATGCTCAGAGATTTTGTGGGTCAGGAACACAGACAAGGCACACTGGTCACAGCTTTTTTCTGCCGCATAATGCCTGAGGCTTCACCTGAGAAGACTGTGATAACAGCTGGGAGCTATAATTGTCTGAATGCTTGCTCACCCAAATGTCAGGCAGTCAAAACTGGTAGTCTGCTGGGGTCTCAGCTGAAGCTATGGGCTGGATCTCCCACATGCGGCCCCTTTACTTCCTCATGGTACAGTGGCTGGATTCTAGGAGAAAGCACTTCAAGAGAAGAAAATGTAAGTAAGTTGTATCTTTTATGATCTAGCCTTGGAAGTCACATAATATTATTCAGCCACAGTCCAAGGACACCAAGATTCAAGGGATAATAACATAGACATCCCCTCTTAATTGGAAAAGTATCAACATCACATCATAAGAAAATCACATAAAAAAGTAGATCTTGTGTGGCACCCTTGGAAAATACATTCTGTCACAGCTTCCAAACAGACATCCTGGGACACGTTCACATTATTCTTGCTATTTGTCATTTGTGAACAAATCATGTTTTGGTAAATGAGGAGTAATTTAATAGGGCTGATTTATAGGGTTAAAAGGACTTTCTGTCAGTGAAACTCCAACCATCATCATCATCTTTTTCTGTCAGGAGAGCAGGAGTAAAAGAATCTGCAGGCTCTTCCAAACTGATGGTAGCATGAAGTCTATACGAGTTCACTGCCATAACTTAGAACTGTAAGAGAACTACCACACCTGACATAGCCGAATGGACAGATGCTCTAATCAAGAGTGTGCAGGGCTCTGAGCTGCCCCAAGCTGACGGTCAGCAATCCTACAATGAAAGAGGTTCATTTATGCTCTCTCTCTGTCTCACTGCTGCCCATTGTCGGGCTGAGAAGAAAATGAGGTGGGCCTCCATGTGGGACCCTGTATGTTCCATAGTGCAGGGCAGCTGAGGAATCATATTCCAGGAGAGAGAAGACAGACACCCGAGAGGAAGCCTGAGTACCCAGGTAGATTGGCTGTGGCAATAGATTATCTATCTAGGGGGGTTTCTCTTCTATATAAAGAAATCTGATTCCAAGACTTGGAGTCCTAGGCACCTCCCACCTGCCCTCCAAACAAAACAAAAACAAAATTGAAAGAAAAATATACAGCTACCAACTTAAAAAACTGTACTAAGTCCATTTTTAAAAAGTCATAACTAAAACATTTATAACTACCAAGTGTACAAAAACGATCTTCACAACCCAGATAATCATGATGGTGTGATTACTCATCTAGAGCCAGACATCCTGGAATGTGAAGTCAAGTGGGCCTTAGAAAGCATCACTATGAACAAAGCTAGTGGAGGTGATGGAATTCCAGTTGAGCTATTTCAAATCCTGAAAGATGATGCTGTGAAAGTGCTGCACTCAATATGCCAGCAAATTTGGAAAACTCAGCAGTGGCCACAGGACTGGAAAAGGTCACTTTTCATTCCAATCCCAAAGAAAGGCAATGCCAAAGAATGCTCAAACTACCACACAGTTGCACTCATCTCGCATGTTAGTAAAGTAATACTCAAAATTCTCCAAGCCAGGCTTCAGCAATACATGAACTGTGAACTTCCAGATGTTCAAGCTGGTTTTAGAAAAGGCTCAGGAACCAGAGATCAAATTGCCAACATCTGCTGGATCATCAAAAAAGCAAGAGAGTTCCAGAAAAACATCTATTTCTGCTTTATTGACTATGCCAAAGCCTTTGTGTGGATCACAATAAACTGTGGAAAATTCTGAAAGAGATGGGAATAACAGACCACCTGACCTGCCTCTTCAGAAACCTCTATGCAGGTCAAGAAGCAATAGTTAGAACTGGACATGGAACAACAGACTGGTTCCAAATAGGAACAGGAGTACGTCAAGGCTGTATATTGTCACCCTGCTTATTTAACTTATATGCAGAGTACATCATGTGAAATGCTGGGCTGGAAGAAGCACAAGCTGGAATCAAGATTGCTGGGAGAAATATCAATAACCTCGTATATGCAGATGACACCACCCTTATGGCAGAAAGTGAAGAGGAACTAAAAAGCCTCTTGATGAAAGTGAAAGAGGAGAGTGAAAAAGTTGGCTTAAAGCTCAACATTCAGAAAACAAAGATCATGGCATCCGGTCCCATCACTTCATGGCAAATAGATGGGGAAACAGTGGAAACAGTGGCAGACTTTATTTTTTGGGCTCCTAATTCACTGCAGATGGTGACTGCAGCCATGAAATTAAAAGACGCTTACTCCTTGGAAGGAAAGTTATGACCAACCTAGATAGCATATTCAAAAGCAGAGACATTACTTTGCCAACAAAGGTCCATCTAGTCAAGGCTATGGTTTTTCCAGTGGTCATGTATGGATGTGAGAGTTGGACTGTGAAGAAAGCTGAGCGCTGAAGAACTGATGCTTTTGAACTGTGGTGTTGGAAAAGACTCTTGCGAGTCCCTTAGACTGCAAGGAGATCCAACCAGTCCATCCTAAAGGAGATCAGTCTTGGGTGTTCACTGGAAGGACTGATGCTGAGGCTGAAACTCCAATACTTTGGCCACCTCATGCAAAGAGTTGACTCATTGTAAAGACCCTGATGCTGGGAGGGATTGGGGGCAGGAAGAAAATGGGACAACAGAGGATGAGATGGCTGGATGGCATCACTGACTCAATGCGCATGAGTTTGGGTAAGCTCCGGGAGCTGGTGATGGACATGGAGGCCTGGCGTGCTGCGATTCATGGGGTTGCAAAAGTCAGATACGACAGCGACTGAACTGAACTGAACTGATTTCTGAGAAGAAAGAATGCTTCTCCTCACTCTCTCCACCTCCACCAAGAGAATACAGATGCTTTGGAAGGTCAATATCTCAGAGCAAGAGGTGACTTTTTAAACTAAATGAATGTTCAGTTCAGTTGAGTTCAGTCGCTCAGTTGTGTACAACTCTTTGTGACCCCATGGACTGTAGCACACCAGGCTTTCCTGTTCATCACCAACTCCTGGATCTTGCTCAAACTCATGTACATCCAATTAGTGATGCTATCAAACCATCTGGTCCTCTGTTGTTCCCTTCTCCTCATGTCTTCAATCTTTCCCAGCATCAGGGTCCTTTCCAATGAGTCAGTTCTTCACATCAGGTGGCCAAAGTACTGAAGCTTCAGTTCAGCATCAGTCCTTCCACATCCACACATGACTACTGGAAAAATGATAGCTTTGGCTAGACAGACCTTTGTCGACAAAGTAATGTCTCTGCTTTTTAATAGTCATGTATGAAATAATGTATTTTTATGAACAACTTCCTACATAATCTGTACCCTTTTCACTTTGATTTGGACCAGTGAAAATTCTGTTATGCATTTGTATGGGTTCAACTCTCCTGAGGGAATTTGAGACACAGCAGTTGACTCATGGCTGGGAAGAATTGTCTATTTTCCTGTCTCCTCTCCCTCACCTTTTCTTCACCTTTCACAGTAAGGGCTTTCCTGTCATTTCATCAGAAATGGTCTCCATAAGGTCACCAGTGACTTCCTACTGACTCAATTGAATCGGTACTTCTCAGGCATAATTCTTCATCTGACTGGTATGGAAAATTCTTGATCATTTTCATCATTCTTTTATTTTTTTCTCTAGTGTTATTACACCCCAGAGATTTAGGTCCCAGTTTTTCTGACTTTTCATGGAACTAAGCCAGGCAAGATTTTTGCTATAAAATATTAACAATAATAAGGTAAGTGCATGTTTTACACAGGAAAATGTTGGAAGAAGTCTTTTATTTATTTGTTTATATTTGTGGTAGGATATATGTAACATTGAAAGAAAGAAAGAATGTGAAGTTGCTCAGTCGTGTCCGACTCTTTGCAGCCCCATGGACTTTAGCCCACCAGGCTCCTCCATCCATGGAATTTTCCAGGCAAGAGTACTGGAGTGAGTTGCCATTTCCTTCTCCATATGTAATATTACCAAGGACAAATGATTTAGGAATATGAATGTTCACTTCTTTTTATAATAATGAGAGGTGGGTACAATCATGTTTTGTATCTAATATCATACAATGAGAATAAAATACTAAGTGGCTTTATCCAAAGCCCTTGAAGATGATTTTTTTTCCCCTTGCAAATTACTGGATTGAATTTAAGTACAAAATTACAGACTCAAATTCTAAAGGCACTAAAAGCAATTATCCATGGGTAGTAATTTTTGTCCTTTTTTTCTCTGAAGATAGCTTTGCAACTTTTACATCTCTATTTTAAAAATTTATGTCTAAAATGTATCTTTTTAGTTGATCTTTTAGTTGGCCTTTTCCTTTTCTTGAATATTTAAATAATCAAAATACTGAACATAAACTTAACCTTACTACTAACCTAAGAGTTGATTCATTTAATTTTTAGAAATATTTAACATTTAAGTAGCCTCCTTAGAGAGCCTTCCTTAATCCTTGCATAGAGCAGATATTCAAAATTTATTTATTCAGTTGAATCTTACAAGGAATTGATGAAACATCTAAACTCTTGGTTTGGTATCTTTCACCTGTTACTTTCCAGTCCACTCTCATTAAAGTTACATTTGTATATATTTTATATCACTAATGATCCTGTCATTTTCTTGAGGTAGGAATCATGTCTTGTATATCCTTGTCTACTTCATAGACCTAGCACAGTTCCTTTCGTGTTGCAAATGTTCAATGAATATTTAAGCTGAGAGGGGAATAAGGACCAACATAGGACCTTATGAAAACCTATAGCAAACCTCAAAATAGTGAGATGTTAGAAAATTCTCTTTGAAATTAGGAATGAGACAGCAAGTCCTGTTACCACCACTTCTATTCAGTATCGATCACTGAGCTGGGGAGTCAGGTTGGTGCAATAAGACAGAAAGAAAGAGAGAGAGAAACAAAGAAAAAGAAGAAAGGAAAGAAGAGAGAAGAGAAAAGGAAAGAAAAGTACGAATATTAGAAAGAAGAAAAAAAGCATAATTGTACACAGATCTTACAATTGTCTAGGTACAGAATCCAAAAGAATTAAGATATTCTAATTCATAAGAGAGTGTAGCAAGGTTCCTAGATTCAAAATCAACATATATGTCACTACATTCCAAAACACTAACTAAAATATATAAAAGTATATTTTTAATTAATTTTTAAAAGATAGCTTTTATAATTGTAGGGATAGATAAAAGTATTAAGAATAAATCTAACAAAAATATACAATACGTTAATGGATAAAGTATCTTCCCTGGTGATCTTTCCTTTAGATCTTCCCTGGTGGCTCAGACGGTAAAGCATCTGCCTACAATGCAGGAGACCTGGGTTCAATCCCTGGGTTGGGAAGGTCTCCTGGAGAAGGAAATGGCAAGCTCCTCCAGTATTCTTGACTGGAAAATCCCATGGATGGAGGAGCCTGGTAGGCTACAGCCCATGGGGTCACAAAGAGTCGGACACAACTGAGCAACTTCACTTTTAAGGGATAAAATTATAAAACTTTGTTTATAAATCTTTAACAATTGAGAGATATACCGTGTTTGTATTGAAGTTATTTGCATGTGTTTCATACCACTAAGGAGAAGGAAATGGCAACCCACTCCAGTGTTCTTGCCTGGAGAATCCCAAGGACGGGGGAGCCTGGTGCGCTGCCTTCTATGGGGTTGCACAGAGTTGGACACGACTGAAGCGGCTTAGCAGCAGCAGCAGCATATCACTAATGGGCTTTGCTGGTGGCTCAGTGGTAAAGAATCCCCCTGTCTATTCAGGAGCCATAGGAGATACAGGTTCAATCCCTGAGTCAGGTAGATCCCCGTGAGAAGAAAATGTTAACCCACTCCAGTATTTTTGCAAGGGACATCCCATGGACAGAGGAGTCTGGCAGGCTAGAGTCCACGGCATCACAAAGAGTCAGACATGACTGAGCACACACGTGCATATCACTAATAGGAAGACCTGATATCATAATATTCCCATTTGTATGAATTCATTGTTGTTTCAATCATTGTCTTTACTGGAGTTCGTATGGATATTGAAAAAAATGGGAATTGACTAGATTATTTTTTTCAGTCAGTTTGGAGTAACAAGGACCAGATTTATCCTATAACTGAAAAAACAAAGGAAAAGGACAATATACATGAAAAAATGGGTTTTGTGACACTGGACATCAGGCAATGAAGGATAGTGATTCCTGAATTATGAGAAACAAATGAGATGAGCCCTGTGCTTGCCCCAGACTATTCCTTGAGAAAGTTTTGACACCAGGTTACAGAGATGCACACCCAAGAAGAGTTAGGTAGACTTTCTGACTTCACAAAACAGAGTTATAGTCCAGAAGGACCAAGGTGGCTAGACTGTGCAGCTTAAAAACCAGAGAGGAGAGAGCTGTTGTGACCCTCTCTGTAGAACCTGTGAGCATAATAGACTTTGCTTTCCTGGGTCTTCCGTGCCTCCTTTGTGACTGCACCTGACTGACCGTTGCATAAAAGGACACAGAACACAAGATAACACTGGCTTTTTCATTGTTTCATGAGTTTACTTGTCCTTCATGCTATTAATCACACACTAGCTTCGTGCTTAAAGCTGTGCTAATTGGGACAGTGCCTTATTGACAGAATGATGGACAAGTGAACTAGTGAAAAATATGAAAGAGCCAAAAAAAAGTCCATCTATCAACATCTGGAAAGAATATATTTCATGCCAGGCATTGCAGACTATATGAGGAAAATAAGGACAACTTAATAAGTGGTATTAGAACTAATGATTGATTAGTTAAATGGTAAAAAAGGAAATTGGAGCTTTATCTCAGAAAATAAATTTTATGTATAAGCAAACTGAAGATTAAAATGTGAAAGAGAAACATTTTGAATTTGGGGTAGAAAATATTTAAGATTAAAACACTACACTACAATTTAAAATTTCTATTAATCAAAAGTTACTGTAGAGTAAGTGAGACAGCAAATCCCAACTGGGAGAAAAGTATCTTCAACACACATAACTGGCAAAGGATTGGTAACCAGGAGACATAAAGATCCAAAAAGAAGAAAGCAAACAACCTGATGTTTGAAAAATTAACAAAAAAGATGGACAGTTTACAAAAGATGGAACGTGGTGGTTAAAAAAAAAACAACAACACCATGAATGATATTCATTTACATTAATACCCAAGGAAATGCAAAAGGGAGCCACAGTGAGAAGCTATTTGACATACATCAAAGACAAAGATCTAAAAGGTCTCAGAATACCAAGAGTTGTTGAGAAAGTAGAGTTTGAGGGACACTTTTGACTGGGGTCAATAAAATGGTGTTATCACCTTTGAGAAAATTCAGCAATATCTTGGAAAGTTGGAGAATTACACACCTATGACCTTGCAATTCCACTCCCCATTAGGAGCTCTAAAGAAACATTCATGTATATGAACCAGAAGACGTATGAGGATGCTCATAGCATCATTTCTGTAAACCTTTGTTTTCACCAATCTCAAAAGGGAATTAAAAAAAAAACATAAACAGGAGATTGGGTAAATAAGTTGGAGAATATTCACAAATGAAATAGTATATTACAGTGAAAATTAATGAAGTGGGGCTATAACAAGATGAATCTAACAAATACAATTAAATAAAAACTAGCATACATAGATCATGAATCTTTGCAGAGAATACACTTGCTTAAGCCACTCTTGCTTCCCTCTTAGTAATAGAACACCAACATTACTTGGCAAATTGCTTCCCAGAATAAAGGGGAAACCTTGCAACTTGATGAGGTCATGTGATTTAGTTTTGACCAATGAGCTTATGGCTCAGCTGGTAAAGAATCTGCCTGCAGTGCGGGAGACCTGGGTTCGATCCCTGGGTTGGGAAGATCCCCTGGAGAAGGGAAAGGCTACCTACTCCAGTATTCTGGCCTGGAGAATTCCATGAACTATATAGTCCGTGGGGTCGCAAAGAGTCAGACACGACTGAGCGACTTTCACTCACTCACTCACTCAATGAGCTGTAAGTATGATGACGACTAGAATTTCCAGGACCTCTTAAAGGAGTTATGCTCAGCTGCTAATCACCCACTCCCTCTTTTTTTTGTTGTTCTTCTTCCTTTTCCCCTTCTTCTAGCCAGCAAGGTGACCATAATGGCTGAAACACTCTAGCAGCTAACTTTAGACTATAAGATGATGCAGAAAATGGAAGCCATGAGCTAGATGAAACGGATGCCTGCTGCAGCTGCTGCTACTGCTGTTAAGTCGCTTCAGTCATGTTCGACTCTGTGCGACCCCCTAGACGGCAGCCTACCGGGCTCCGCTGCCCCTGAGATTCTCCAGACAGGAATACTGGAGTGGGTTGCCATTTCCTTCTCCAATGCATGCATGCATGCTAAGTCGCTTGACCCCATGGACAGCAGCCCACCAAGCTCCTCTGTCCACGGGATTCTCTAGGCAAGAATACTGGAGTGGGTTGCTATTTCCTTCTGCGGAAACAGATTCCTAGGTACAACTATATCAGTGGTGCTGGCCCACTTCCAACTTTCTTGTATGTGATAGAAGAATAAATATGTATCCTGTTTAAGCTGCTTTCATTTTGTTTTTCTGTTACTTCTGTTTATTTCTACAAATGTAAATAAGGTTTCGAAAGATGCAAAGTAATTCGTACGAAGCAAAACCCTGGAAAGCATGCAATGGCAAACAACAAATTTAGGATAGTGATTACTTTTGGGGTAGGATGCAGGGGGAGGAGATGGGACATGTATACACAATACGTATTGATTTTCATTTTATTCTTTATACCTTTCTGCATGTCTTAAATGCTGGCATAATGCTGTATTAAGACTCTGGAACCCTTGGAGCTCTGGGAGTATAAAGCATATAAATATCCTTATGGGCTCTGCATGTAGTCTGCCTCCCTCAATTCTCCTTTCCCTTTAGTGACCTGAGTTGGACAGATAGAAATAAACTTGCTGATTCCCTTAACTTTTCCCCCTAGAGCCCCACAGAGTTTCCCTCTCTACTTCTCCTCCCCTCTCCACTGTCCCTCACAGATAGGCAGAGAAACCTCCCCTTAGCCAAAAGTTTTTCCAATATTGAAACATTTTCATACTTTCTTTCCAAGTGGCACCTTAGCCTGCATTCCTAGAAAGGGAGAAGCAGGAAGAAAGGAGGGAGGGCCTCTATCATCTCTGAACTTTGGGGTGGAGTTTCGTCCTATTGCACATTAAGTGCTCCTTTTCTTGCATGGCACCATCCCAAAGAGCCAAAGAAGGGGCTTTGCTATGGGGCCAGCTGTTGCTTAGTGTTTGGCAAATCAGGCTGCTATCTCCCTCCCATGCTAAGAGGATGTCAAGTCTGCAGGGCATGTAGGAACACGCCAAGAGCAGAACAGCTTCCACAATGACAGGGTAACAATTTCCCTCCGGAACGTTTCACAAATGGGTTGATGGGATTAGACAGCATGCCTTTTTTAGAAGACTTTCTAGACACGATCACTTATATAAAGATGAAAGTGGTGTTTTGGGGAAAACGCCAAGTTGCAAATCTGAGGAGGAGAAGATATTCCATTAACCTTGTATCTACGAGGCTGTCTATTAATTTCAAATGATAAAGGGATGTCAGATGAAGCCAATTAGCATAAAACACTCTTAGTCAGCTTTGCAAACCTTCAACAAATAGCAACAAGAATGAAGGACATTTGGGGATGGAGGTTTTCCAAAGAACTATTAAAAGTGATTGTGTCTTCACTTTCTTTCATCTTGTATATTCTATGTGCCAGTCCTAAGGCAACTAGTAAATGATTGCCTAAATCCACTCTTCTTCCTGTCTTTTCTCTCCTTTGTGATTTAATGCCCTGGATCTCTTTGCAGAGAAGAGACAAATGGGGACACGTTCTTCTGGGGAAGGAAACATAATTACACCTGATATCCACAATGTCTGGGAGTTCTGGACCTGCTGGGAAACTGCTGTTTTTAAGTTCATGGTGTAACTGTGGTGATGAGGTTTCCACCCGGGTGGTTTTGGTGATTAAAAGTGAGGATTGAGGTACAAGAATGGGTGATCACTTTACAAATTGGGTTTGTATGGTGATGACCCTTTGTTTTCCAAATATATCCCTTCCTGGGTATATTATTGAAGGTAAAGTAGTGTCCATCTTATGCTTGGCTCTGGGTTGGTCAACATGGAAAACAGTGGGCATTTTAGGTATGGTGTTTTCTTTTGCTATAAGGAACTTGAAGACAAGGGCCATGCCTTACTTGTCTTTTGTTCCCCCAATGCCTGGCATACAGTGGTTGCTCCAAAACAATTTTTGAAGAATAAATCTATATACATCAAACAAATAAGCAATGAGTTATTTATTATTAATATTACTTTTCACTCAGTCATGTCCAACTCTTTGTGACCCCATGGACTGTAGCTTACCAGGCTCCTCCTTCCATGAGATCCTCCAGGCAAGAGTACTGGAGTGGGTTGCCATTTTCCTTCTCCAGGGGATCTTCCTGACCCAGGGATTGAACCCAGGTCTCCCGCATTGCAGGCAGACGCTTTAACCTCTGAGCCACCAGGGAAGCCCCAAGCAATGAGTAATATACCATAAACTAATTATACATAAAATAATATGTTATAATATCTGCCAAAATATAATACTGATAATAAAAGCCAAGAAGAAGAAGGACACAGGACACATTGAGAATCCTTCATAGAAAATATAGAACTTGAGAAGCCATTTGAATAGTGGTTGCAAGAGAAGAACAAATGGCATTCCAGGGGACATGAATAAAGTAAAAAATACAGAGGCAGATGTGAATAAAAGATGCTTGCAAGGTTAGTAGAACAGCCTTGCATTGGAAGTATAAAGCATTCCTATAGGGAAATAACAGCATCCATAGTACCTGTTACAGAGCATCTATTTATCTTGCTGCTTGCTGCTAAGTTGCTTCAGTTGTGTCCGACTCTGTGCGACCCCATAGATGGCAGCCCACCAGTCTCCCCCGTCCCTGGGATTTTCCAGGCAAGAACACTGGAGTGGGTTGCCACTTCCTTCTCCAATGGATGAAAGTGAAAAGTGAAAAGTGAAAGTGAAGTCACTCAGTCATGTCCGACTCTTTGCAACCCCATGATTTGCAGCCTACCAGGCTCCTCTGCCCATGGGATTTTCCAGGCAAGAGTACTGGAGCGGGGTGCCATTGCCTTCTCCATCTTGTTGCTTGTCCTTCCTTATACTCAGGAAAGGTGACCAACAATGATAGCTTCATTCTCCTTACCAATGACTGACTAGTTTTGTCATGGGCATGTAAACCAGTCCTGCAGGAGTTTGGGGTCTTCTGGAAAAAGAGGGCTTCTTTACCTATTAAAGAGAAAGCCCATCACTGGGCATTGTCCTGTTTGCAAGTGGCCTCTGAAGCTATGGCAGCCATCATACACCCAAGAGGAGAGACATCATCACACACCAGAATAATGGGGCAAAAAAATGGATAGCCCTAGGGCCTGTGACAGCAAGGTCCAGCCAATCCTGAAAACACTGGCCCTGAACTTACCAAGTGAGATATTGTGACTGTTGTCATTTAATCCATTCTTGGATTGATTTATCTGTTGCATCTGCAAGCATCCTACACACCTAAATTACCCCAAACAAAAGACTTTAGTGCCTTTGGCCCCACTAAATAATACAGAGAGACGATAACAATTACTATGATAACTATTTCTAGCATTTATTGAATGTTTGCTACATACCAGAGGCTTTCCTTAGCACTCTACATTATTTAATCTATCACAAGAAGGCAGTATCTGTGTTAGTTAAAGCAATGCTACCTGCTCTAACAAACTCCAAAATGTATAGTGGCTTAAACAGCATAGAAGCTTCCTTATTCATCCAAGTCCAGGATTAATATTCCTGATTGGCAGGCAGTTCTCCAAATGGAGATCCAGAGATTCCAGGCTCTTTCCACATTGTTGCTCTGTCATTTCCAGTGTATGACTTCCTAGGATGTTCTGGACACTGACATCTAGCTGGCAAATGAGGAAAAAGGTGCAGAAGGAGCACCTGTTTCCAAACTATATTAACAGAAAGCTACACACATCAAACATTGCTGTTTTTCAGTAAGGGGGTAAGAAACCCCTTTCAGCTTTTTCCTTTACTGTTCCTTTTAGATTCTCTTTCCATAAAGTGCTGGTGTGAATTCCCGCTAAAGTGAAGTTCAGTGTCTAGACTCCAGTGATGATTGCAACCTGGTTCTAAAAGTCTTTCTTATGCTTTGTACCTGCATACAGTTGTCTCATTTAACCCAGCCCCTGGCACAGTGCCTGGAACAAGGTTGGAGGTACATTAATCGGGATTGAAAGCATGAATGTTTGTATGAGTCCTCAGGACAACCTAGCCATTGGTGGGGATTAGTGTTCAGGCTTTCAGGATGAGGAAAGTGAGATTTCTAAAGCTTCCAGGGAAGAGAGAAATTAGCAGTGCAAAAAAGGTGTCTTCAGCCTTTTAACAAATGACTTTAATGAACTGAGGAGCAAAAAGTTTTTTTTTTTTTTAAAGGCTTCTCCAGAAGTAGAAAAGTTTTTCTTTTTTTCTCTAAGTAAGCAAACAAGATGAATAGGAGACCAGAGATTCATAATGGACCAGTTCTACCAAGACTCACACAAAACCATGCCTCCCATTCAGAAAGTAATACATTTTTAACATCTAATCTTATTCATAGTCTAGAATCTGTAATTGTGTTTTAAAAGCTGTGGTTAACTATTGAGCCAGAGCTGCCAGCTCTAATGCCAACAGGTCCAGAGGGTGCTTGTCATGTCTTGGAAGGTGAAGCCGTTCCTCAGTTCCAGCCTGCTGTCAAGCAAAAAGCTGCTCCAAATGCCAGATTTTCCCATTTCCAAGAGAAGCTCAAATTCTCTACTTTTATATGAAATGTTTTTGGTTTTAAGTGTTGGCAACAAATTTAAGATTTTTACAACTAGAGATCACAACATCACCCAGCTACAGGCTACATTTGACCACAGCACTCTGGTACTATGCCTTCAAAACAGACCTTAGGAGAGCAGGATAAAACACTGAAGCTGGGAGCAGCAGAGTTTCAAGGAGGAGGGTATGAGCTGAAGTCCTGACTTGGTGATGTGGCCTGGGATTCCTGGTCCCACCAGTGCCTATTTATGGGATGCCAAGGGCATTCTGTCCCAGATCCTGGTCCCTGAGCACCTCTTATCCCCAAGATGAGTCCTGGGGAAGCCAACCCACGTGTATGACTTTAGATAAAGTCCTGTAGATAAAGCTAGCTGACAACCGTCCCAGGCACATGTTGTATCTTTACATTTCTTTAAAGAGTCGGAATCTTTAGCCCAGAACCTCGTGTAGTGGTGATAAGTCTGGTAAAGCAGTGCCTTGAAATAAGGAAAAGCGGAAATCCGTCTAGTTGCGTCCCTTATACTAGACTATGACCCTAGACCTGGCATCGCTGACTGCTGAGGTAGAAGTGTTTACTGTGCCTGTCCTACATTGTTTGGCTTTGAGAATTGCATTTGGCAATTTGTATGTGGTGACCAGACACTTGAGACACCAGGTCTCAAACTTATACCCTATTATGAATTTCAGGCTCTCTGAGAGAAAAGGGGACATAGTGAGCTGCAAAATATTTGACCAGCACAGCTCAGGTGAAGAACAAGTCATGAAATATCTTTTGCTATGGAAATTCTTTTCCTGATATGTACTTCTAAGTTCATCTTAATTGATGTCTTGCATTCAATCGACTTTAGGTCACTCTTTTCATATGGTCTGAGGAAGCTGCAAAAGTGTGTTCTTCCAGCAGTAAGGATTTCCAGAGAGTAATATTTCCCTTTTTGATATTTGAATAGCTTTGATCACTGCAGTTGGTGACTGTAACCACAAAATTAAAAGATGCTTGCTCCTTGGAAAGAAAGCTATGACAAACCTAGGCAGCATGTTAAAAAGCAGAGACATCATTTTGCCAACAAAGGTCTGCCTAGTCAAAGCTATGATTTTTCCAGTAGTCATGCATGTATATGAGAGTTGGACCATAAAGAAGGCTGAGTGCCAAAGAATTGATGCTTTAGAATTGTGGTGCTGGAGAAGACTCTTGAGAGTCCCTTGGACTGCAAGATCAAACCAGTCAATCCTAAGGGAAACCAACCCTGAATATTCATTGGAAGGACGGTTGCTGAAATTGAAGCTCCAATACTTTGGCCACATAATGCGAAGAGCCGACTCACTGGGAAAGATCCCAATGCTGGGAAAGATTGAGGGCAGGAGAAGGGGATGACAGAGGATGACATGGTCGGATGGCCAATGGACTCAATGGACATGAAATTGAGCAAACTCTTAGAGGTAGTGGAAGACAGAGGAGCCTGGAGTGCTGCAGTCCACAGGGTCACAGAGTCGGACATAATGATTGAACAACAAAATAGCTTGATCATGTGTATGACTGTAATCTGTTGAGCATGAGTTGTGCTTAGAATCTCTGGGAAAATCCTGCAGTCATGGCTTCACATCACTGTGGAAGAAGTCCTGTGGGGATCTCTATAGAAATATGTTTATACTTTAACTGCCAGCCATTTTCTTAAAGTTTATATGAAGTATCAACAACAGTAATACCTGTTGGGCCACCTTACCTGGCAGCTGTGTAGTTTGTAGGTGGCTGCTGGTTAGTCTGAAAGCTGAACTGAGTCAAAAGCAAGTATAATGTTTGATGCATATTTTATATCTTGGATTTATTTCTAAGCACAATAGAATGGTGTTACGTCCACACATTTGAAATATTTGTAACAGTCTACTAATGACACACTGGATGAGATTCGTCCTACTTGACTAGCATTCCCTGGCTGTGATAGACGGACGCTGATTGTGGGTTGTGTGATATGTGTGAGCTTTCTCATTTTATGCTATTTAGAGAACAATCATAAGAGTTTACAAAAGATAGAAGCGATGACTCCATTTTCAAATAGTTTTGGTTTTGCAATAAAAGATTACTGAGAATTTGAAAATTGAGAGTGACATATATGTGCTACATATATGTATTTGTATGTATTTCAAAGCTAAATGTGATTTCAAAAAGAAAAGTATTAATTTTGTTTATTAGCTTTAATCAAAATCCTATGTGGTTTTATGGATAGGATCAGAATTTTCTTACTAGTAAAATTGATACCATCTTTTAGTGTGATTAGTAACTTACTGCTGCATTTTGTGTGGGTAAGAGTGAATTTTGTGAAAAATACAATGACGAAATGTGACCTAAAACTTTTTTCCTCCTTGCTCTACTCTATTCTTTAACATATGTGTTAAAAGAAGTTAAAGTAATGGTCAAAAAGAAGAAGTTTCAATATTCAAATTCTAAGACAAACTTCTGAGACTCTTTTGAATGAATTGTTTTTCCTCCCTTAGTCTGAAATGTTGGGGAGGCTCTATGAGTAAGCTCTGTTTTGAATACATTTCTTTGGCCATCCCAGGTGGTGCTAGTGGTAAGAACTCACCTGCCAATGCAGGAGACATAACAGACGTGGTTCAATTCCTGGGAAGATCCTCTGGAGGAGGAAATGGCAACCCTCTCCAGTATTCTTGCCTGGAGGATCACATGGATAGAGGAGCCTAGTGGGCTACAGTCTATAGGGTTGCAAAGAGTCAGACGTGACTGAATAGACTTAGTTGGCATGCATGCACTTTTTATCGCACATTTTCAAAACACATTCTTTGGGACCTGATAGGCTATTGTATCATTTCAGATTGCAAACCAACAATTATGCTCCATGTTGTCAAGAATCAGGAAGCTGAAAGCAGTGAGAAGAAAAGTAAGCTGATTTACTTGTATGACTTTGCTTTCCAGTATTGCATTTTAGAAGTTTACTACTGTCAAAAAGCCACTAAGAAGTAAAACAAATACCCAAGATGCTCAAAATGCATTAATTTTCCTAAACCAGCAGTTCTTCAAAAGTGGCAATTTGTTTTAGATGTTTTTCTTAATTTGGGAAGGAGTTGTGAAATAAAACTTTGCTTTTTAGGAATTTAATGACCTAGTTATAGTCTAATCCTTCAAAGAAACACTCCCAAGAGTCCTTAATTAGAATCGATTTCTGTGTTCTCTGTGTCCTTCATGCTATTAAAAAATCTTTTAGAGGATAGAAAAAAAAAGAGGGATTTAATAAACCAAAAGTTATGTCCTTAAAAAGATCAATGAGACTGACAAGACTTTAGTTAGACTAACCAAGAAAAAAGAGAAGACACAACTAAAATAAAAAATGAAAGTAGGTCATTACTATCCACCTTTCAGAAAACAAAATGGATTAAAAGAACACCATGAACAATTAATTGTAGGCCAACAAATTAGATTATCCAGATGAAATAGACAAGTTCCTAGAAAGATGCAAATAACCAAAACTGATGCAGAAGAAATAAAAATTTGAATAGATCGAGAACAAGAGATTGACCCAGTAATCAAACCTTGCAACAAAGAAAAGTCTGAGGACAATAGCTTTACTGGTAAATTCTTTCAAATATTTTAAAAAGAATTAATATCAATCCTACTTAAACTCTTCCAAAAAATTGAATAGGACGGAACGCTTCCAAATTCATTCTCTGAGGCCAATGTCACTTTAAAATCAAGATCAGATAGACATTTTACAAGGAAAAAATTATAGATAATAGCTGTTATGAATATAGATGCAAAAACCACCAACGAAATTAGCAAACTGAATCCAATAGCAGATTCAAAAGGATTATACACAGCAAAGTGGGATTTGAACTAAAAATGTAAGACAGTCATTGTAATGCACCACATTAACTGAGCGAAGAGAAGAAAAAAACCACACTATCCTCTCTACTGACACAGAAAACGTGTTTGATAAAATCCAACACCCTTGCCTGATTAAAAAAAACAAAAACAAAAACAAAAACAAAACAACAGAAAACTAGGAACTGAAGGAAACTTCCTCAGTGTGGTAAAGGGCATTCAGGAAAAACTCACAGCTAACATTGTACTCAATGTTGAAGGACTAAGCTGTCTCCCTAAAACGAGGAACAATGTAATGGTGCCTACTTCCAGCAGCGCAGTTCAACATTGTCCTGGAGGTTGTAGCCGGCTCAGTTAGGCAAGAAAAAGAAACAGAAGACATCCAAATGGAAAGGAAGAAGAAAAACTATCTCTATTTATAGATTACATGGTCCCATATGTAGAAAATTTTAAAAAATACACATCACACATAACACAAAGTACTTGAGCTAATAAATGAATCCATCAAAGTTGCATGGTACAAGAGTAACACAAAAATCAATATAGTGTCTCTCATCTCTAGCACTGTACTATCAAAAAGAAAATTTAAAAAATAATTACATGTATAATAACATCCTAAGAATAATATACCTAGTTAGTAAATTTAACCAAGGAGATAAAAGACTTGTACGCTAAACATTATAAAATATTTGTAAGAGAAATTAGACTTAAATAAATGATAATACATAGCTGTTCATGGATTGGAAGACCTAATAGTGTTAAGATGATAATACGACCCAAAGCGCTCAACAGAGTGCATGGAGTCTCTATCAGAATTCCAACAGCCTTTTTTCATAAATGGAAAAGATGATCCTCAAACTCATACAGACTTGCAAGAGACTCTGGATAGCCAAGACAATGTCAAAAAAAGAAGAACAAAGCTGAAGGACTCACTTTCTGATTTTAAAACTTATGACAAAGCTACAGTAATTGAAATAGTTTGGTACTGGCGTAAGGATAGATATATAGACTAATGAACTAGGACTGAAAATCCATAAGCAAAGCCATACATTTACAGCCAATTGATTTCTTGATACGGGTACCTTGACTGGGAGTAAATAGGATGTTTTATGCTGTACTTCATCAGTTTAGTTTGTACTTGGAGCTGAGTTGTCTCATTAAGCTCTATGCTCTGAGTATGAGTATTTATTTGTCAATTATTACCTTGCAGCCAGCTCTGTGTAGTCTACAGAAATGGAAAAGTGGGTGAAGCTCTCTCTCTCTGAGCCTTCTGCTATGCTGAAAATGTGGTGACCTGCCAAATTTTCATAGGCTGCTACCTGACTAACCAACTGCTTGTTCAGGTAAACCTTTCTCAGGGTTAACCTTCAGAGAGTGAAAGTTTTGTGTTATATATGCAAAGACATCTTCATGAGTAGGTTTACCAGCTTTAGCAAATAAAAATACAGAATACAGTTAAATGTGACTCTCAGAAAAACAATGATTAACCTTCTTTCAAGCATGCCTTAAATATTATATAAAAATCCTATATTTTATCTGACAATATTCCTAATGTTGCAACTTGTTTAGGCTAAAATAGAGGCCAGTCTGTTTTCAGACATTCTTTTTTCTAAAATCTATATACAGTTTTAATTTCTTGTCTTCATCCAGTTTTACTATTTTCTTGCCTCAAAGTAGCTGAATGTGATATGCTGCCATTAAGGGATATCTTATTCTTTTCTATACTAAGCCTGAAGAATGATCCACAGATGCTGACAGATGGTCCACAATAAGAGTAATCATTAAAAATAGTTCGAGACTGCAGACAAACATCTCTGTAACAGTGCTCAGTCATGTCACTCTTTGCAACCCCACAGACTGTAGCCCTTCAGGCTCCTCTGTCCATGGGATTTCCCAGCAAGAACACTGGAGTGGGTTGCCATTCCCTCCTCCAGGGGATCTTCCCAACCCAAGGATCAAATCCATGTCACCTGCATCATCTCCTGCATTAGCAGGTGGATTCTTTACCACAACGAACGACTGGTTCCAAATAGGAACAGGAGTACATCAAGGCTGCATATTGTCACCCTGCTTATTTAACTTCTATGCAGAGTACATCATGAGAAACGCTGGACTGGAAGAAACACAAGCTGGAATCAAGATTGCCGGGAGAAATATCAATAACCTCAGATATGCAGATGACACCACCCTTATGGCAGAAAATGAAGAACTAAAGAGCTTCTTGATGAAAGTGAAAGAGGAGAGTGAAAAAGTTGGCTTAAAGCTCAACATTCAGAAAACGAAGATCATGGCATCCCGTCCCATCACTCCATGGGAAATAGATGGGGAAACAGTGGAAACAGTGGAAACAGTGTCAGACTTTATTTTTTTGGGCTCCAAAATCACTGCAGATGGTGATTGCAGCCATGAAATTAAAAGACGCTTACTCCTTGGAAGAAAAGTTATGACCAACCTAGATAGCATATTCAAAAGCAGAGACATTACCTTGCTGACTAAGGTCCATCTAGTCAAGGCTATGGTTTTTCCTGTGGTCATGTATGGATGTGAGAGTTGGACTGTGAAGAAGGCTGAGCGCCGAAGAATTGATGCTTTTGAACTGTGGTGTTGGAGAAGACTCTTGAGAGTCCCTTGGACTGCAAGGAGATCCAACCAGTCCATTCTGAAGGAGATCAGCCCTGGGATTTCTTTGGAAGGAATGATGCTGAAGCTGCAACTCCAGTACTTTGGCCACCTCATGCGAAGAGTTGACTCACTGGTAAAGACTCTGATGCTGGGAGGGATTGGGGGCAGGAGGAGAAGGGGACGACAGAGGATGAGATGGCTGGATGGCATTACGGACTTGATGGACGCGAGTCTGAGTGAACTCTGGGAGTTGGTGATGAACAGGGAGGCCTGGCGCGCTGCGATTCATGGAGTCACAAAGAGACGGACACAACTGAGTGACTGAACTGAACTGAACTGAACTGAGCCACCTGGGAACCCTACTGTGGTAGTATTCAAACATAAAAAAATAAAGTGAAAGATTTGTGAGTTTTTAAAATATCTTGTCAATGTATTTAATCATGTAAGTAACTTTGTCACCTTCATACACCATATTATAAATGTTGGACAATGATGGCTTTGGATTTGACATTCTGTCTGCAATGCAGGAGACCTGGGTTCTGTCCCTGGGTCAGGAAGATCCCCTGGAGAAGAGGATAGCTACCAATCCCAATATTCTTACCTGGAGAATTCCATGGACAGAGGAGCCTGGCGGCTTATAGTCTATGGAATCACTGAGTCAGACATGACTGAACAACTAATACTTTCTTTCTTCTTCTTTCCCCCACTTATTTACCACTCCAGATTTTTATAGCTCTCTGCTACATGAACATGGATATAATCATGCCTTCACAATTTGCATATTAGAAGCACAGTTTGCTGGAGAAGGCAATGGCAACCCACTCCAGTACTCTTGCCTGGAAAATCCCATGGACGGAGGAGCCTGGTAGGCTGCAGTCCATGGGGTCGCTGAGGTCGGACACGACTGAGCGACTTCACTTTCACTTTTACTTTCATGCATTGGAGAAGGAAATGGCAACCCACTCCAGTATTCTTGCCTTAAGTATCCCAGGGACGGGGGAGCCTGGTGGGTTGCTGTCTATGGGGTCGCACAGGGTCGGACACGACTGAAGTGACTTAGCAGCAGCAGCAGCAAGCACAATTTGCATATATAAATTTACACAAAGTGCATATATAAAGAAGGAAAAATGTAAGATCGGTAACAATTCATTCTAATATTTCTATTTGTAATTGACATTTTTCTCATTTAAAAATCAATAGAACATTTTAGAGTTATTTTCAATGCAATGAGGCAGAATTTGATATGACCTAACATTTCCCTTAATTATCCCAGTGAGACTTTTGAGAATTTGGGGATGTGACACGTTTAGATTCCATGCTATTTTATCTTTTATTTCAGTTGGTTGGTGTGATTAAAAAATGAACAGAAATGATAAATCAGAAAAATTTTGGTTCCTCTAGGTAAGAGAGAGATTGGTAGGAAAAGTCAAACATTGTTAGAAAGATTTCTGCAGGTGGTAAACAGTACCACCTTTTCTCTCTTGACTACTCTAAAAACATATCCTCCCCCAAATCATAACTGCAAATGTCCCTAAGTGTTTACTGCTTGTCAGTACTGCTGTAATTCAGATAACCTTCCCACCACTTGGTAGAACAGGTGCCATTTTTATCTTCAGAGACTGGCACAGAATAGACCCTCAAACAACTGAGTACCATCATTTACTTTTGCTTTGATCACTGTTTCTTTTAATGACTGCTTAATGTATTTCTTTTTTCATTTGTTCATTTATGAGCCAACACAAACATGAAATTAGTTTTTAGCTATCTATCAGTGAAAATAGCACTATCCTTCCCTTAGTGCTTGGGGACCCATCTTCTACTGCCCCCTGGTGGCTGTAACTATTACCAGGCAGGAGCAGTTACCCATAACTATGAGCAGTCACTCATGACTGATGTCTACAAAATCAGTTTCAAAGTCCACTGGGTAATACTGTGAGAAAGGCAAAGGACATCATCCAGTGGTGAACCAGGCTCTACTGTCTTCTCTCACTTACTCTTCACAGCAAACTCTGTTATAGACATGAGGAAACAGAGGCATGAGTAAACTGGATGAAGGTCACATAGCTGGTGAGTAGAGGCGTTGGATTTCAAAATAAAGTGATATCAGGAATTTATCTGACTGATTCACAGTTTAAATGGTGTTATGTGAATCATACCTTCATAAGAAGAAGGTCTGTCTCTGTTCAGTATTGAGTCCCTGGGACATAGTATATAGCAGGCATTTGGTGAATGCCTGGATGTATTTGGTGAATACATGGATGTTTCCAGTAAAGTCGGTATTCAGAGGGTGCTCACTCAGGTTCCTCACTGGCCCCCCTTCCCCCAACATCAAACCCACTTTAAGTATATTAAATAAGCAGGACATCAATAACAAGTAAAGGACTTCTTGGTTAAAAAAAAAACAACAAAAACAATGGGACATAGGTGTGTATACAGGGGTTGCTAGTGGTAAGGAACCTGCCTGCCAAGGCAGGAGACCTAAGAGACATGGGTTCCATTCCTGGGTTGGGAGGATCCCCTGGAGGAGGGCATGGGAACTCACTCCAGTATTCTTGCCTGGAGAATCCCATGGACAGAGGAGCCTGGCACGTTACATACAGTCCATAGGGCCACAAAGAGACAGACACAACTGAAGCGACTTAGCATGCATGCACACATACATATATATTCCCTGATGGCTCAGCGGTAAAGAATCCACATGCCAATGCAGGGGACTCAGGTTTGATCCCTGGGTTAGTAAGATCCCCTGGATAAGGAAAAGTCAACCCACTCCAGCAGTCTTGCATGAGAAGTCCCACGGACAGAGGAGCCTGATGGGCTACAGTCCATAGGATCCCAAGAGTTGGATGCTACTTAGGGACTAAACAACTATATATAAATATGTGTGTGTGTGTGTGTGTATGCCCATATATATGGACATATGCACACACATAGTCACCACCATAACTAGTTTGGTGAACCATAACTAGTTCAATCAATCTAGAACTAATCCTGAATTTCTGTGGCAAGCATTCTAAAACAGAAAGACAAACTAAGCTCTCTTCAATTTACTCCCTCAGGCCTAAATTGAGCAGCTCATACAATTTATGAGGTTTCCAGGACAGAGTTTTGCTTGGCCGCAATATCTTGTGTGAGCAAAATAGACTGAATTTGGAATGATGTTAAACTTAGGGTCAATGCAGGGTTCAAAAGAAAATGAAGTTTTGCAAAGGAACATGGGCTCGATTGCTCCTCTAAACCTGGAGTGTTAAGGGATAAAGCAAATCCCCCCAATACAAAATGTGTTTGAAGGTAATTTTTTATTGAAGTCTCTTGTCTTAACATGTGGTTGTAATATGTAAAAAAAAAAAAAAAAAGCTGTGAGTTCCACCTTTGCAGTTATAGCTCCACAAATGTTTTTAAATAAATGCTTCATCAGTTTGATGTAAAATTAGGAATGGTTTACACAGAATCTGGCAATCAGACATCTGTGTATCTGGTGTCTCATGACACTAACAACCCTAATACAGATGTAACATAACTACAAAATTAAAAATCACATCCAAAAGGTAATACCCTACGGACTTAACTCTGCCTCTAACCCTGGTGGACAGTCTGATTTGTAAGGCACCAGGCTTTTCTACTTCAACAAAAATTTTTGTATGCTTGTATTTATTTTTGGTTTTGCTTTTCACATTTACTAAGATTCTACATTCCAGTATTTCCTAGTTTCCTAAAGAATAATATCCCATTTGATTCTCATTCCTGGAAATTATCATGCTTTTATTATTACCTTGTGGAGAAAGACCAGAGCCAGCCAGCACCAAAAGAGAAGGAGCTGTTCTGTTCCATATGGTTTATGGACCTTTTGTTTTTTCTTGGAGAGATTCCCAAACCGTACCTTGGCTGGCACTGCTGATTGGATGTTGAATGATCTCAGTTCAGTTCTGTCGCTCAGTTGTGTCCAACTCTTTGAGACCCCTTGGACTGCAGCACGCTAGGCTTCCCTGTTCTTCACCAACTCCTGGAGCTTGCTCAAACTCATGAGTTCATCGAGTCAGTGATGCCATCCAACCATCTCATCTTCTGTCGTCCCCTTCTCCTCCTGCCTCCAATCTTTCCCAGCATCAGGGTCTTTTCAAATGAGTCAGCACTTTGCATCAGGTGGCCAAAGTATTGGAGCTTCAGCATCAGTCCTTCCAATGAATATTCAGGATTGATTTCCTTCAGGATTGAACGGTTTGATCTCCTTGTAGTCCAAGGGACCCTCAAGAATCTTCTCCAACACCACAGTTCAAAAGCATCAATTCTTCAGCACTCACCTTTCTTTATGGTCCAACTCTCACATTCATTCATAACTATTGGAAAAACCATAGCTTTGACTAGATGGACCTTTGTCAGCAAAGTTGAATGATCTAGATGCAGATATATAGGTGGCTGGGTTTCCCAGGTGGAGTTAGTGGTAAAGAACCTGCCTGCCAAGGCAGGAGACATAAGAGAAGTGGGTTTGATCCCTGGGTCAGGAAGATCCTCTGGAGGAGGCAATTGCAACCCACTCTAAAATTCTTGCCTGGAAAATCCCATGGACAGAGGAGCCTGACGGGCTACAGTCCATAGGGTCATAGTGAGTCAGACATGACTGAAGCGACTTAGCACGCATACACACGTAAGAGATGTGGTCTTCAGGAGGCAGTGGCTTGCTTTATAGCATTTTGGAGGATCAGCATAAAGCATTCAGTTTTGTATTCCAGGTCCCTAGAAATGTAGGTGTTTATTAAGAATTCATGGATTAAATGACTCTTCTTTCTCCATCACAGGACCCTTGATTGGCATGTTCCAGTGGTGCCCGGGTCTCTCTTGTTCGCTGCTTTTTCTCCATCTCAAGGGCAAGACTTTTGCCTACCTCTCTCTTTCTCTCAGGGGCCTGGATCACACTCTCTGTTACTGCTTGTAGTTTCCATTGACTTGCTGCCACTCACACCACTTTCATCTCCTCTCTCCTATCCTGCGCTGTCTTCCCACTCCATCTCTGCAGCATTCTCCTTCCTGTCTGCTGTCCCCTTACAAGGTCTGCCAGCATGAGTATGGAGGCACTGAACTTCTAAACGTGCAGCTGGGCAGTTAAACAGCACTTTCTTTTCCTGTAATTGATCCAGCCAATTACCACAGTTCATCAGGTGCTACCTGTGGCTTCTGTCGTCTCATTTGTACTTGGTGACACTGAGTTCTAAGAAAAGGACATACTTTTCTTTTTTTCCCCTGGATACCCTTTATTGTGGAGCCATTCCAAAAATGCAAGTATTCGGGAGATTAAACACCGAATAAGTGCTATTCAGGAGCAGTAATGCCTTTTGTGCGCTGCTGCATATCAGCTTGTGGCATTTGTTCACCATTGACTTGTTTATTTGTTTCTAAGCACTAGGGAGTAGAAGCCCACAGAATTAAGAGTGATCAGGGCACTGGCGTTCATTGTGCTGTCAGTGGCAATACTCAGGATTATTGATGAAGAATCGACATGGGACTTCAACAGGAGTGAAAAAGGGAATCTTCATCTGAGAGCCACAAGCTCTTTCTTTCAGACCCAGTTTTTGAGTCACTTTGGAAATATTTCTGCAGAGTTTTTCATTTTTAAAAATCAATTTTATTTGTTTATTTTTGGTTGCTCGGGGTCTTTGTTGCGGTGTGGGCTTTTCTCTAGCTGCGGTGAGGGGAGCTACTGTCTAATTGCGGTGTTCAGGCTTCTCCCTGCGGGGGTGTCTCTTACTGCCGAGGATGGGCTCCAGGCGTGTTGGCTCAGTAGTTGCAGCTGCTGAGCTGTAGAGCATGGCCTCTGTAGTTGTGGCTCACTGCTTTATTTGCTCCGTGGCATGTGGGATCTTCTCAGACCAGGGATCGAACCCATGTCTTCTGCATTGACAGATGGATTCTTTATCACTAAGCCAACAGGGAAGCTCTGAGTTTTTCATTTTATTAAAAAAAATTATTTATTTATTTGTCTGTGCAGCGTGCCAGATCTTTAGTTGTGCCATGCGAACTCTTAGTTGTGGCATGTGAAATATAATTCCCTGACCAGGCAACAAACATGGGCCCTGTGGATTGGGAGTGCAGAGTCTTAACTCCTGGACCACCAGAGAAGGTCCCTGAAGAGTTTTTCCTTGTTCATCTTATAACTTCTGCAAAGATATTGTGGATGTGCTAAAGTTAGTCTAGGAAATATTTTATTTCAAAGAAGAAGTGAGAGTGTGCTGGGACTCAATACCCATCCCCTCCACATTCTCCCAATAAAATTTCATGACAGAATTTTTATTAACTTTTTGGATTTCAGCTAAGAAACTTCAGGCCTTTGGGATTTCACAACTAGTGAACTTTCTTATGCCAGAATCGATCAGGGCTTGGTAAAATCTAGATAAAGGAAAACACAGAGGGCAACTTCTCCCTTCATGGAACACAGCCTGGTGGGCAAATAGGCCTGACCCAAAGTGAGAAGACCCATCCATCCTGCCAGGAAACCTGCCCACATAGAGCCCCCTCCAGGCAAATGATTTTATAGTGGCCAAAGAAGGGGTTCCATCGGGTTGACCCAGGAATTCACATGGAAACCAGATAAATAAACCTATATTGAAGTTATTTAAGAAAAAAAATTTAGTTGCCATTATTATATTAGTATATCCAAGTGGATAGGTAAGTGATTTTGCTACCTGTCTAGGGAATACTACCTACTCTAGAAAAACATATTTAATATTCATTGGTCTCCAAAATAACAAAGACACAGAAAAAAAAAAATTCCATACCAGTTCTGTTTGCTGCTGCTGCTACTGCTAAGTCGCTTCAGTTGTGTCCGACTCTGTGCGACCCCATAGACAGCAGCCCACCAGGTTCCTCTGTCCCTGGGATTCTCCAGGCAAGAACACTGGAGTGGGTTGCCATTTCCTTCTCCAATGCATGAAAGTGAAAAGTGAAAGTGAAGTCGGTCAGTCATGTCCAACTCTTAGCAACCCCGTGGACTGAAGCACACCAGGCTCCTCCTTCCATGGGATTTTCCAGGCAAGAGTACTGGAGTGGGGTGCCATTGCCTTCTCCTTCAGTTCTGTTTAATGGCTCCCAATTTCCTTTAAAATACGTAGATCCTAATGTATGTTTTGACTGCTTCTTAATGTTATCATTCTTTCTGCATTAGGATATGCTTGGCATAATTGAAATGGCAGGCTTTATTTGTGGCTATATATCTTATACTTTCTACTTAGGATCTCAATTCTCCTAACTGTATAGAAAAGTAAGTACATTTATTTGCTCAATCAAAAGTGTTTCTTATCTCTTTCTCTACATTTGGAAGATAACTTGGAATTCAGAGGAGTGTATTTGCGACCAACAAAATGGAAGTCACAGTGTGGAACTGATTCTTGCTCAGATTGTTTTGCTTGTTAAGCTCCTTCTGGCTTAGGCAGCAGAGAACAGAGATCGGCCAGAATTTGTCTAAATCTGTTTTGCTAGGCTTGCATATTAACACCTATATAATGAAGTCACAATAAATTATACAAAACATTTGGAATGGATATGGTGGTTGTTTCAACTTGTGAAAAACTCATTATTCCCTTGTGTTTTGCAGCTAATGTACTTCATTGTGGCAACCTAGAAAGGACTCAATTTGGGGATACACACTTTATCTTCCTGATTTTTTAGCCATTCAAGGATTATTTGAATTTCCATTTAAATATATTCTCTCATTCGGTCAGGTCCTAGAAATTGAGCACTTTAAATTTTTGAATGCTCAGTGGAAATAAAATATTTTTCTCTAAGTAATATATTTGAATTTCCACACAGTCCAAATAGTCTTATATATTTGTCAATAATTTGAAATGAAGTATTGCAAAAGGCAATATATATAGTATCTATCTATCAAGAGGAATAAATAACCCAGTAATTAGCAACAGGGAAGCACATTGCAGACTCTGAATAAAGAAGTTTTGTGAAACAACACTTTCTTCAGAAGAGATTACTATAGTCTCTACCTCAAAATTGTCTTGAAAAGGAGCCCAGAAGGCAGTTTCACAGTAGGTAAGCATTTGCTAACTCCTGATCTAATATTGGAGCAATGAGACAGGTGCTAAATGACACTTAAAAGGGCATTAACTGACACCAATATCACACATAGAAGACATTTTAAATATTAAAACTTAGTACTTTCTAATCTTGAAGGAAATGGATGAGAAAAGAAAAGATTTATAGAATTAACTATAAATATTTGACATGTCTGAACATCAAATATAGATATAAAACCAAAACATAAAGGACACATTAGGAAAAACACATGGTGAATAACAGAATGTTAATAAGAATTTCCATAGTTGAGAAGAAAAAAAGTCAAACAAAAAATGTACAAAGGATTTTAAAACAGATATAATTAAATAAGAAGAAATAGAAATAATTAGAACATGCGTGAAAAACACTTTAATCTCTCTAGGAATTGAATACATGCAAAATGAATATATCCGAAGTAATATACCTTTTTAATCTATCAAATTAGCAAATATAAAGAAACTTTAGAGATCAAAGCTGATAAGGGCAGTACTTGTTGGCACACTCATACTCTGCTGAGTAAATGTATAAATTGTTATAGCCTTTCTGGAAGACATTTTAGCAATTTATATCAAGAGCAGTTTGTATGGAGATTTCTTTAAAAAGTAAAAATAGGGTTACATATGATCCAGCAATCCCACTTCTAGGCATATATCCAGAAAAGATAAAAACTCTAAGTTGAAAAGGTGCATGTATCTCAACGTTCATAGCAGCACTATTTACAATAGCCAAGACTTGGAAGCAAGCTAAATGTCCACTGACAGATGAATGGATAAAGAAGACGTGGTATATGTGAGTGTGTGTGTGTGTGTGTTTGTGTGTGTGTGTGTATTCCATTGTGTATACCTATGTATACAGAATGAAATAGTTCAGTTCAGTTCAGTTCAGTCGCTCAGTCATGTCCAACTCTTTGTGACCCCATGAATCGCAGCACGCCAGGCCTCCCTGTCCATCACCAACTCCCGGAGTTCACCCAGACTCACGTCCATCGAGGCAGTAATGCCATCCAGCCATCTCATCCTCTGTCGTCCCCTTCTCCTCCTGCCCCCAATCCCTCCCAGCATCAGGGTCTTTTCCAATGAGTCAACTCTTCACATGAGGTGGCCAAAGTACTGGAGTTGCAGCTTCAGCATCATTCCCTCCAAGGAAATCCCAAGGCTGATCTCCTTCAGAATGGAATGGTTGGGTCTCCTTGCAGTCCAAGGGACTCTCAAGAGTCTTCTCCAACACCACACTTCAAAAGCATCAATTCTTCGGCGCTCAGCCTTCTTCACAGTCCAACTCTCACATCCATACATGACCACTGGGAAAACCATAGCCTTGAATAGACGGACCTTAGTCGGCAAAGTAATGTCTCTGCTTTTGAATATAGTATCTAGGTTGGTCATAACTTTTCTTCCCAGGAGTAAGCGTCTTTTAATTTCATGGCTGCAGTCACCATCTGCAGTGATTTTGGAGCCCTCCAAAATAAAGTCTGACACTGTTTCCACTGTTTCCCATCTATTTCCCATGAAGTGATGGTACCCGATGCCATGATCTTTGTTTTCTGAATGTTGAGCTTTAAGCCAACTTTTTCACTCTCCTCTTTCACTTTCATCAAGAGGCTTTTGAGTTCCTCTTAACTTTCTGCCATAAGGGTGATGTCATCTGCATATCTGAAGTTATTGATATTTCTTCCAGCAATCTTGATTCCAGCTTGTGCTTCTTCCAGTCTAGCATTTCTCATGATGGAATAGTATTCAGCCATAAAAAAGAATGAAATAATACCATCTGCAGCAACATGGATGGGCCTAGAGATTATTGTACTAAGTGAAGTAAATCAGAAAAAGACAAATACCATACGATATCACTTATATGTGGAATCTAAAATATGATCCAAATTAACTTTACAAACCAGAAACAGAATCACAGACATAGAAGACAAACTTATGGTTACCAAAGGGAAAAGGGAAGAGAGGGATAAATTAAGAGTTTGGGACTAGCAGGCACAAACTATTATACATAAAATAAGTAAACAACAAGGACCTCCAGTATAGCACAGGGAACTATATTCAACATCCTGTAATAAACCATAATGGAAAAAAATATATATATATACATATATATGTGTGTGGTGTGTGTGTGTGTGTATAACTGGATCACTTTGCTGTACACCAAAAACTAACACAACATTGTAAATCAACTATGATTCAATAATAAATAAATAAAAATAAGTTTTTAAAGATGCCATAAATTCTAAAGAAATACAATTTTTAAAACTTTTTTTACATGATGGATTGTGAAGTGAAAAGAAAAAAATGACCAATAACATTCTCACTCCGATTAATTCCAAAGAAGGTCTGTTGAAGGGACTCATTTCGCTGTTGGCATGGGCTGTGATTGTAACTGCACACAGGGACTTAATGTGGGTTGAAAGGCACCCACTGCCCAGGGTCACAGGAGCATCAGTGTCCCTGGCTTTTTGGGAGATTCAGAGTCTTATTTCCTGACTCTCTTGGACTCTATGCCGTCAGAGTGCCATTTGGGCATAAATGTGTACTTTATATGGTCTCTTCTAAGAAGTGTAAATAGCTAATGGCATAGGCATTTCATTATTATATTTGGGATATTCATTTATAAAGACAACTCTCTTTTCCCCCAATGTGTTCTAGGTTATTAGCATCTTAGTAGGGGATCAAATTCAAATGCAAGTTCCTTGGTTTTCTTTGGTTCATCAGATAAAGAAGTTGAGCCAAGATTAAGCATTGAAAGTGATATATTTTAGATACAAACTTCTTGTTAGAATTTAATGGCAGGTATTAAGAAAAAGAGTCTTTTCACCTCTGAAAAGCCCTCCAGAGAACATTTAGAATTTGTAAGTGGTAACCAGTGCTCTTACTTATGTCAATGCAAGTGATTCTTAGAAATGAATAGCTTATGGTAGCAAAACTTTTGGATTAATTGGGTAATGAATTTCATTAAAATTAACCATAGTGTTTAAACTTACATCCTTTGAAGGTAGGGAACAAATATGAGGGTACTCTTCATTTTCAATATCTTAGTTTATTAAAATGTATAATAGTTATGTAATCAAATTGGAATATTATGTTTATGTTCTTTTACTCATTGTTGTTTGAGTTTCAGAAAACATGCATGTTCATACTTAGTTGCTCGGTCATGTCTGATCTTCGCTACCCCACGGACTGTAGCCCACCAGGCTCCTCTGTCCATGGGATTCTCCAAACAAGAATGCTGGAGTGGGTTGTGCATCCAGGGGATCTTCCCAACCCAGGGATCAAACCCAGGTCTCCTGTATTGAAGGTGGATTATTTACCAACTGAGCCACCAGGGAAGTTGATCAGTCTGATAAAATTGGCACTGGTTGTAGCTCAGAATTGCAAAGTTAAAGACCTAGGGCTCATATTCTGGGTTGTCAAAATATCAAATGATCACTTAAGAATTCTTGGCATGAGTTTTACAGTTATTTTTTGGACTTGGACATTAAAGGAAATCAAAATAGCTCTTTGCACTTTAGCCACCTTTTATGATTTTTAGTACTTTGCTATAGATCATGAACAAATACTCCCAAAATATTTCTTGTGAAGCAGAAAAATAAAAGCCTCATTTAAAATTGGATGCCTTGAGGCAGAGAGTGGATACTAGAAATATATTGTGAGTGAGCGACAAGCTTGGGACTAACTCCAGAACCTGTGTCCTCAGCAGGTCCTGGAGTGAGAAAGGCAATCCCGGAACCTGCACAAAGGGGAATTCTTGAGTCATTCTCCTTTCTTCACCTTCTAGTAAGATGAAGGGCAGAGAACTCCATGCCATTGTGTTAGGAGACAGTGTATTTGTTTCCATTTCTTTCAAATTTGGAGCATGGGCTGGATTTACGATATCGTCAACGAAGGACCCAAAATACTGTTTTTATTTTGATTTGATCATATGACTGTTCATCTCCTGCTCCATGTATTGGAATGCATGGGAGGGTGTTGTCCTCCAGCTGACCTTTTCCAAAGTCGAATCCGGAGTCTAAAAGCTGTAACCTAAAACCCCAAATCATTGGCCTTAAAGAAGCTTCCCTGAGAGAATTAGGCCATTCCTTTTTCATTTCTAAATGCATGTGCCTCGTGCACACATTCGGAAAGTGTGGTATCCTTGGCCTCAACCCTCTGTGAGTTTCAGGATGCGTGGATAAGCAATAATCTCTCAGTTCCAACTTGATTGGAGCCTGAACCCAATCTCACCCGAAATTAGTTTTCAAATCCAAATGCAATTAAAAACAGATGTTTCCAAGTAGACTGAAAAACGCTGTGAAAAAACCAGCAGGTTTACTGCCTTTAGAATCAGTTGACTATTCTAGGTATTTGTAATCAACATGAAGGGAGGAGAAATGAGTTGCTTCCACAGAATTCACTCTCCTTTCCTTCCACAATGAGCCCTCCAAAGGCTCAGCATCAGTACCTTTTGAAGAGGTGTGTTATGATTTGCCAGGCTGAGCTTTCCTGCCTGATCCACTTTCTAATCTATTCCAGGTTAAGACAAATTTGCATTGTGAGTTAGACACTTCATAATTCTTATTGCTGAGAATGAATTTCTACCAATAAAAGTAGGGACACATAAAAATAACTTGTTACTCAAAAGTATTAGAATATTAAAGATTCTTAGACAGAAAGTTTCATTTAGCACATACTTTAAAATTCCTTCTAAAGCTAGCCTAATGGCAATTCAGGAAACATTAGTGAGTTTTGGAAGGTTTTTTTCCCCCGTTGAATCGAAACCCCATTAAAGAATGCATAGTGGGAAAAAGGGGAGAAAGCTTACTTGTGGACAAATAGTACCCATGAACTTTAATGCATTAAAATGGATTCATAAGTTCTTTTAAGATGAAAAACATGTGTCCAATTACTGTGAGATTCACCACTCCTTATAAGTTCAGAACAGACAGTCCTCATCTCCTTGTCTTAAAATGAGTATGTCTATTTTCAGAATAATTTTCAGCATGAAGCCTGGTCCACCATTTGATTTTTAATCTCTTCTTTTATCCCTGGAATCTTGCATTCCTGGTACACTTCATCTTTTTGTGTGTGGAATAATATCCTTCAAAAATCTTTGATGCATTGGTGAATTAAAAGAAAAAAATGAGATGTAAGTGCTTGCTCTATTTGTCATTTTTAATACAGTTTGAGTCATTTGATTTATGATTAAGCATTTCTTGGGAGAGGAGAATGTTTAAGGTGGTATTTTGAGCTCCATTTAAGGCAATTTAGTTGTCATCAGGCCTCCTCACCCCATAACCTTCGTAAGACCTTGCTTCATAAATTGGACCCAAACAATTGGCTTGTGTTTCGAGTAGACAAAGCCTTATGGAAATGATACTTGCTAAGTGTTTTTATTGGACATCTGGGTAAGAGTTAGCCTTTGTCAGACCAGTCACAGACCATAGCTAGCCTGACTCCTACACCCTTGGTGGCAGTTTCTGCTCTTAGAAAACTCTTTTAAAATTCTTTTACATTGAGAGGGAATGAGATCTGGATTAATCTCCCCCCATCACCCCCCAGCTTTCTGCTTTGATTTCTGAATCTGTGACTGAGATTAAGGGTGTTTGTTCTATTCCTCCCTCATCTTTAGGGCATATCTCGGAATTCAGTGCCTCCCTAGCCTTCTGTTGGCAGCAAACCCTAGTGTTGGATGGAATCTCATAGCCCGTGTTACATCCATGTCATACCTGGACGTTGTCCCTCTGCTGAGGAATGGCAGGGTGAGTTCAGGCCCTGGAGGTGCCAAGTTGAGCTCAGCCGGCTTGAAATAGTGACTGGCGTTGTTTCTCCTCTCACTTCTTCCTCTCAGTGAGTCATCCTGACCTGAACTAATGTTGGCTGCCAATGGCAGAACACCACCATGTCTGTTTGACCCTAGATGAGAGAGAGACAGAAGTTAGTACAATCTCATTTCACTTCAAAATTGCATAACTTACCCCTTTTTCAAAAGAAATGAAAGCAGTGAATATGTTATCTCCTGGGGGTGATTGCCAGATGAAAAAGAATGAGGAGCTCTCTCTAGTAATTTTCATTACTTGTACCATAATACAGAAATTTGTATTGGGAAAACACTTCTCTCCATGACTTAATTCTAAAAATTCCTGGGCCAAAGGTAGAGCATCTCGTAGATAAGAAATTCAAGGACAAAGGTAAGAAGTGCTATGTCTAAATATGCAGCAAAAACAAACAAACAAATGAACAAATAAATAAGACACGTAGAGGAGGTGGAATTTTCAGAGTATTCAAAAGATGAATTTTATTCTTGTTTAAACTGAGAAAAATGTCCATTCCCCAAAGAGAATGCATTTGCTCATGATTCAGGGTGCTGACAAGAATAACACATAGTCCTAGCGTGTGGTACTCTCAGTCTTTTATTAGTACTCTCCTGAGAGTCCTGGGGCTGTTTTAAATGTGAGAATGTAAAAAGTGCACATCCCATGGAGGTGTTTATTTAACTCTTAGCATGGATATACAACAGACATCTTATTAGATGCAACTTTCACATAAACTCTCACTACGCCTACAAGTGATTGCAGAATTGAGGAGACACGAATGTCATTGCAGTCAACTGAAGGTTTTAAAACATTTTCCAGGTGACAGAGCCATCTCAGATTTGCTATTCTTCAGAGCAAAGGTCCTCAGTGAATCAGAAGAGTGCAACATGGTCTTTGCTTTAGTCAGTTTTTGTAGTTGTACCAACTGGACAGCTGCAAACAGTAACTCCTAGAGCCAAAAAATTCTGCCATGACAAACTTCCACTTCTTAGCACTTTAATTTGCTTGTCAATAGTGGATGGAACTGAATTACATCTTTAACAGTCTTTCCAGCTTTAGGATTCTTAGGCTATTCTCTATGTTCAACCCCAGAATTTTATTTGTTTGTTTTCATTCCTTCGGGTATAGGACATGAAGGCTAGCAGTAAAGCTGGGGAGGGGACAAGGAAGGTAAAGATTAGGGAAGGGGAAGGAGAGTGAGAATGAACTTGGAGGAGAATGAAAGGAAATAGGCTGGTAGATAAATAATGGAGTGGGAGAACTGTGGGAGGCAGATTAATTTCCTGTATCTTGGATTTAATATGAGGGGGACATAGCTGATGATTTGCAGTGTAATTCTGTATGTAGTGACAGAGTTAATAATCCGTTTAACTTTTTCCTTAAGAAAAACACACCAGGTGACAGTGCAGTTCATTCCATACTGCAGGCACAGATGACAGTGGCCCAGCTGAGTGGTGCTGAAGCACAGCCCTTACTGTTTAATGAGGAATCCCCAAGTGCAACTGCCGCCTCCTCCATGGTGAGTTGAGGAACTTCATTTTGTTGATGATCTTTGGGTGCTGGGATGCTTCCATGCCTCTTCCTCCCTGCTGTGTGTCCATTCTAGAATCTTCTGCCCCAATGAGGTCCATAAGTTACAAAATAAAGAGTGGGTTTCCCATCAAGTTTTTCTGCAACTGGCTACATTTTAGTTGACCTAAAAATCTGTAAGAATTGCTGTGTCTAGTTTTAATTTTTTTTCAGTGGCCAGCAGTAATTCTTATTTTTTAATGTTCAGAATAACAAAAAATACTGATGGGTTCTGTGTGCTCCTTGTTCTCTTAAAGCAGACAGGAGTTGAGTGAAGATTAGGCATCCTTTCTGTTGTAGGTAACTGTAAAATGTTTTGTTTCCTGAGACAAGGGGCTGTGGTAACATATTGATACAACTGTACAGGGAATTTGGTTCTGGAAAAGATTCCAATGGTTCTCAGGGTACAATTGGCTGGTATGAGCAGGCATTCCATAAATAGTGGCTCAAACGCCAATGAGTGGACTGATTTGTGGGTGTGGGTATGGTTGGGAGGGACCCCAGTAGAGGCCTTCCTCTTCTGGCCAGAGAGGCGATAGGTTGTGATAACAAAGGCAGCCAGTCTCCAGTGTGTCTCTGCTCAGAAATATTGGCAGCAGCAATTGCCTGGAGTTCTTTGTTTGGAAAGAAGCTTTATTATTCCTCAAACCTTAGGTCTGTCAGCTGCTGCTCAGAGCTTAGCAAATCCTGCAGGCAGCTCTGGTACCTTCTTTGTTTATGAAAAACATATCTCAGTACAATCCTTCACTGTACTGAATGGGAGCTCATTCAGGGAGGTCCCTCTAAGTTTCTGCAAGAGGGATGGGGGACTGGATCATTGACTGGAAGTGGTAAAGAAAAATAAAGAGTCATTTAAAAAAATGAAGTCATTTAAAAAATAATACATACTATAAACATTTTCGTTGAAATTAAAGCTGTGTATTCATTCAGGAATCATTTGATGCAGGAGAAGAAAAGTCTTCTTAAAATCTGGGTTTGATATTGGAGTTGTCTTTCACAAACCACATTTATACAATTCCCAGGTTGGAGTTCCTTGAAATTTATAGCTGCATTAGTGTGAGAACTTAAAGACGCTCGTAGAATACTCTGAGAGCAGAGGCCTCCAGGCTGTAACTGTCATTTTTTCCTTTAAGTCTTATAATTGTCTCACTTATGCATAATATAACAATTAAAATTTTTTTTTGGCTGTACTGGGCCTTCATTTTTTTCTTTTTTTTGTCTGGGATTTCTCTAGTTGCAGTGAGCAGGGGCTACTCTTAGTTGCGGTATGCAGGCTTCTCACTGCAGCGGCTTCTCTTTTGGAGCATGGGATCTAGGCTTGGGCTTCCGTAGCTGCGGCACACAGGCTCAGTAGTTGTGGCTCACAGGCTCTCGATCACAGGCTCCTTAGCAATGGTGCATGGGCTTAGCTGTTCCACATCACATGGAATCTTCCCAGACCAGGGACCGAACCCATGTCCCCTGCATTGGCAGGTGGATTCTTATCCTCTGTGCCACCAGGGAAGTCCCAGTATAGCAATATTTTAGAAGCTCCCTTTCAATAAGCTTTTCCAAAGCAGTCATCTTTATTTTCATAAAAATAATTCCTTCCTTTTGCCCTCACCTTTCATGGATTCACATAATAGTTAGCTAAACTGTGTTAATACATTAAGTCCAACAATGCATACACAGGTGTTGAATCAAAAACAACTGATTCTTAAAAGACCCATGCACCCCAATATTCATAGCAGCACTCTTTATAATAGACTAGATATGGAAGTGTCAGGCGAGTGTATGCTCCTCGGTTTTGTCTCATCACAACAAAGATTTGGAATGATGGACGTTAAAGCCCTTGGCATGTCACAGCTCTCGGGTCTTATACAGACCATGTTATAGCTCTCAGATCTCGAACAGACTGTGTTATAGCTCTTAGACAAATCAGTGTTACAGCTCCATGTTACAGTTCTATTTTATTTAGAAAATAGCAGGAAAATCCATCTTTGAGGCCCAGCACAGGGAGTGGGAGGGGTGGCAGTGGGGGAGAGAGGGCCCCGGCCCTTTGGCTCCTCTTTTTATATGTTTTTTTTTTTTTCTCCCCCTGGGCCTGCCCTGTGTAAATTGGGCTAGCCAGGAGTGTTGTTTGTTCCACCTGAGGTCCTCACTCCAGTCCTGGACCTTCCTTTGTTCTATTTTCACGGGCTTTTCCTTTCCTTATCTTTTAGCCACCACCATTCTGGACTCCTTTTCCCTATTCTAACTACCTAACAGAAGCAACACAATTCCCCATTAATAGATGATTGGATTAAAAAGATGCGGTATATATATCTGTATATATAGAGAGAAAGACATATGGATATAGATACATGATGGAATACTACTCAGCCATAAAAGATAATGAAATAACACGGATTGCAGCAGTGTGGGCAGACCTAGAGAACATTACACCCAATGAAATAAGTCAGATAGGGAAAGACAAATACTGTAAGATATCACTTATATGTGGAATCTAAAAAATAATACAAATGAATGTGTATGTAAAACAGAAATAAACTTAAAGATATAGAAGACAAACTTACAGCTATTCAATGGGAGAGGTAAGAGGGGAGGGACAAATCAGGATTATGGGAGTAAGAGATACAAACTACTATATGTAAAATAGATAAGCCAAGGGATATAGAAGGAATTATACTCATCACTTCATGGGAAATAGATGGGAAAACAGTGGAAATAGTGTCAGAATTTATTTTGGGGGGCTCCAAAAATCACGGCAGATGGTGATTACAACCATGAAATTAAAAGACACTTTACTCCTTGGAAGAAAAGTTATGACCAACCTAGATAGCATATTCAAAAGCAGGGACATTACTTTGACAACAAAGGTCCATCTAGTCAAGGCTATGGTTTTCCAGTGGTCATGTATGGATGTGAGAGTTGGACTGTGAAGAAAGATGAGCATCGAAGAATTGATGCTTTTGAACTGTGGTGTTGGAGAAGACTCTTGAGAGTCCCTTGGACTGCAAGGAGATCCAACCAGTTCGTTCTAAAGGAGATCAGTCCTGGGTGTTCTTTGGAAGGAATGATGCTAAGGCTGAAACTCCAGTACTTTGGCCACCTCATGCGAAGAGTTGACTCATTGGAAAAGACTCTGATGCTGGGAGGGATTGGGGGCAGGAGAAAAAGGGGACGACAGAGGATGAGATGGCTGGATGGCATCACGGACTCAACAGACGTGAGTTTGAGTGAACTCCGGGAGTTGGTGATGGACAGAGAGGCCTGGAGTGCTGTAATTCATGGGGTCGCAAAGAGTCAGACACAACTGAGTGACTGAACTGAACTGAACTGGTACTCATTATCTTGTAATAATCTATAATGGAATACAATTGGCAAAAATTCTGAATCACTATGCTGTATACATGAAACTAACACAATATTGTAAATCAACTACAGCTCAATAAAATAAACTGATTCTTGGTGAACTTAAAACTCAGCCAGTCAGAACAGAAGGAGGCCTGCTCCCTGTTGGCCCTTGGTGTTGATGGCAAGGAGGACAAGAGTGACCACTCATCTGCAGCATTTGCAGGTGGGGTCATTAAGCAGCTTCTACTGTAATATACCTGTACTGTGCAGAGTGACAGTCCCCAGCTGGGAAAAGAAGATAGAAGTCCAGTTGTTTCTAAGCGTTACATGCAGTGGAGACAGTCAGCAGAGGAAGAAAGATCACTTCTGGCTAAAATAAACAACCAGAAGGCAGTTGTTATGGGATAAATTGTGTCCTCCCAAAGTTCATATATTGAAGTCCTAACCCCTAGTGCCTCAGACTGCAACTGTATTTGGAGATAGGTAATTAAAATGAGTGGGCTCTAATCCAATATGACTGGCCTCTTTTTAAGAAGAGGAAATTTGGACACAGACATGGACAGAGAGAGGACGATGTGAAGATGAGGAGAAATGGCATCTGTAAGCCAAGGGACAAAGCCTGGTGTGGATGCTTCCCTCACAGCCCCCAAAAGGAGCCAACTCTGTTGACACCTTGTTCTCAGATTTCTAAACTCCAGAGCTGTGAGAAAATAAATATCCATTATTTAAGCTGCCCAGTCTGTGGAACTTTGTATGGTAGCCCTAGCAAAGGAATACATAAAGGTCTATTGAGAAGGGAATAATTGATGTGGGCTTGAAAGAGTGAGTAAGTTGGCAGTAGATCAAATTTAGAGGAAGGAACTTCCAGGCAGATGGAAGAGCAAGGCTTAGAGGTGGCTAAGTATTTGAGATTCAGTTAGAAAGCTGTTTGACTGGAGGAGGATTACTGTAGGGCAATAGCAGAATAGGCTAGGAAAGGTGGGTCAGACCTTCAGGGTCTTTAGGGTCATCCATGGGCAGTAGGGAACCTCTGAAGGCTTTGGAGCAATGCTGTGATCCAATAGCATCTTGGAGACATTATCTAATATGGAGTTGTCAGAGCAGGCTGCTTGGCACCTGCTGAAGCCCCCTGACTGTCAGCTGTGTGAGCATGACCAGCTCCTAGGCATGGCTGGCAATACTGCTCACATACTGCCCAACTCCTAGACTTTAGTTCATCTTTGGGATTATGTGATGCTTCTCACATTGAACTGTTGAAGCTGAAACAGCATTTTATATTGTTTATAAGTCTTAAAAGCCTATTTACCTGTATATAGTAATCCCTGGAGAGCCTAGCAAACCATTGGTGGTTACTGTTTGTGAGTAAATGCAGTAATTACCATGCCCATGACTTTCGAAAGTACTTGTAGTCTGCTGCAGTAAAACAGGTTTCCCAGGTTTCCATCCGCATTAGCCATTCGAGGGGCTTGTGGCTATTTAATAAGTGATTACCCAGAAAGGCTGTTAAGTACCAGACCCCAGCAGGAATGGTTCTGATTCTGTAGGTCTGGGATAAGTCTGGGGTGCGGCTATTTATGAGAAGTTCTGAAGATGATCATGACATAGAGCTAGGGTTGAAAAATCACTGATTACATTCAACTTTTCAAACGTTATAACAGCTTTAAGAGCAAGGTTAAACTTGATACCAAAGAATTTTAATCCTTATGCTTGTGGGCTGGATGAAGCACAAGCTGGAATCAAGATTGCTGGGAGAAATCTCAATAACCTCAGATACGCAGATGACACCACCCTTATGGCAGAAAGCGAAGAACTAAAGAGCCTCTTGATGATAATGAAAGAAGAGTGAAAAAGTTGGCTTAAAACTCAACATTCAGAAAACTAAGATCATGGCATCTGGTCCCATCACTTCATGGCAAATGGATGGGGAAACAATGGAAACAGTGACTGACTTATTTTCTTGGGCTCCCAAATCACTGCAGACAGTGACTGCAGCCATGAAATTAAAAGATGCTTGCTCCTTGGAAGAAAAACTACGACCAACCTAGACAGCATATTCAAAAGTACAGACATTACTTTACCAACAAAAGTCCATCTAATCAAAGCTATGGTCTTTCTAGTGGTCATGTATGGATGTGAGAGTTGGACCATAAAGAAAGCTGCTGTTGCTGCTGCTGCTAAGTTTCTTCAGTCGTGTCCTACTCTGTGTGACCTCATAGACGGCAGCCCACCAGGCTCCTCTGTCCCTGGGACTCTTCAGGCAAGAATACGGGGTGGGTTGCTATTTCCTTCTTCAATGCGTACATGCATGCTAAGTCACTTCAGTTGTGTCCGACTCTGTGCAACCCCATGGACAGCAGCCCACCAGGCTCCTCCCTCCACGGGGTTCTCCAGGCAAGAATACCGGGGTGGGTTGCCATTTCCTTCTCCAATAAAGAAACCTGGACACCAAAGAATTGATGCTTTTGAACTGTGGTGTTGGAGAAGACTCTTGAGAGTCCCTTGGACTGCAGGGAGATCAAGCCAGTCAATCCTAAGGTAAATCAGTCCTGAATATTCATTAGAAGGACTGATGCTGAAGCTGAAACTCCAGGACTTTGGCTACCTGATGCAAAGAACTGACTCACTGGAAAAGACCCTGATGCTGGGAAAGATTGAAGGCAGGAAGAAAAGGGGATGACAGAGGATGAGACGGTTGGATGGCATCACTGACTCTGTGGGGCAAGCTCCAGGAGTTGATAATGGACAAGGAAGCCTGGTATATTGCAGTCCATGGGGTCACAAAGAGGTGGACACAACTGAGCGATTGAACTGAACTGTAATTTTTTCAAACGTTATTAGCTTATCTAGAAAAAGTCTTTGCCAATCCAGGATCCAAACTAGGGACTTCAAAACAACCACTTTTGCTTTCCACTCTAATTTAAAGAGATTCCCCCTTTCTTCCTCAGACTCCTTCCAACCAAACAAACAAAATCAAACCACCTGAACAAAAGACAGAAAATCTATTTACCCAAACAAGTTTCTGACAAGAACCACTCCCAACTAACTTCAGTTAAGCTGAAATACCAAACTCTTTATAAAAACATAGCAGGAACATTGTTCATAAACTTTTTTTTAATTTGTATTTTTACTTTATTTTACTTTACAATACTGTATTGGTTTTGCCATACATTGACATGAATCCACCATGGGTGTACATGAGTTCCCAATCCTGAACCCCCCTTAAGTGGAACTTTTTCTTTAACTCAACTTAGTTTCTATTTCAAGTTCTCATTTCATAAAAGGCAAATCTTTTTTTAAATCACTAAAAGTATTTTCATCTCCTTTCTAGGAACTACACTCAGTTCCTAGAAATTTAAACTATAAAAAGCAGAGACGTCACGTTGCCAACAAAAGTTCGTATAGTCACAGCTATGGTTTTCCCAGTAGTCATGTACAGATGTGAGAGTAGGACCATAAAGAAGGCTGAGCACTTAAGAATTGATGCTTCTGAACTGTGATGCTAGAGAAGACTCTTGAGAGTCCTCTTGGACAGCAAGAAGATCAAACGAGTGCTTTATTGACTATGCCAAAGCCTTTGACTGTGTGGATCACAATAAACTGTGGAAAATTCTGAGAGATGGGAATACCAGACCACCTGACCTGCCTCTTGAGAAATCTGTATGCAGATCAGGAAGCAACAGTTAGAACTGGACATGGAACAACAGACTGGTTCCAAATAGGAAAAGGAGTGCGTCAAGGCTGTATATTGCCACCCTGCTTATTTAACTTCTATGCAGAGTACATCATGAGAAATGCTGGACTGGAAGAAACACAAGCTGGGATCAAGATTGCCGGGAGAAATATCAATAACCTCAGATATGCAGATGACACCACCCTTGTGGCAGAAAGTGAAGAGGAACTAAAAGCCTCTTGATGAAAGTGAAAGAGGAGAGTGAAAAAGTTGGCTTAAAGCTCAACATTCAGAAAATGAAGATCATGGCATCTGGTCCCATCACTTCACGGCAAATAGATGGGGAAACAGTGGAAACAGTTTCAGACTTTATTTTTGGGGGGCTCCAAAATCACTGCAGATGGTGACTGCAGCCATGAAATTAAAAGATGCTTACTCCTTGGAAGAAAGTTATGACCAACCTAGATAGCATATTCAAAAGCAGAGACATTACTTTGGCAACAAAGGTCCGTCTAGTCAAGGCTATGGTTTTTCCAGTGGTCATGTATGGATGTGAGAGTTGGACTGTGAAGAAGGCAGAGTGCCAAAGAATCGAAGCTTTTGAACTGTGGTGTTGGAGAAGATTCCTGAGAGTCCCTTGGACTGCAAGGAGATCCAACCAGTCCATTCTGAAGGAGATCAGCCCTGGGATTTCTTTTGGAAGGAATGATGCTAAAGCTGAAGCTCCAGTACTTTGGCCACCTCATGTGAAGAGTTGACTCATTGGAAAAGACTCTGATGCTGGGAGGGATTGGGGGCAGGAGGAGAAGGGGACAACAGAGGATGAGATGGCTGGATGACATCACTGACTCAATGGACGTGAGTCTGAGTGAACTCCAGGAGTCGGTGATGGACAGGGAGGCCTGGCGTCCTGCAATTCATGGGGTCTCAAAGAGTCGGACATGACTGAGCGACTGAACTGAACTGAACTGAAAGGAAATTAACCCTAAATATTCTTCGGAAGGACTAATGCTGAAGCTGAAGCTCCAATACTTTGGCCACCTGATGTGAGGAGATAATTCATTGGAAAAGATCCTGATGCTGGGAAAGAAAGGCAGGAGGAAAAGAGGATGACAGAAGATGAAATGGTCAGGTGGCATCTCTGACATGAGTTTGAGCAAACTCTGGGAGATGGTGAAGTACAGGGAAACCTGGTGTGCTGCAGTCTATGGAGTCACAAAGAGTCAGACATGACTGAGCTACTGGGCAACAACAAACCAGGGCACAGGGGTGGATGGTCAGCAGGAAGGTCGGGCCTTCCAGCCTGAGTCATCATCTCTTCCTGCTGGCATCACAGGAACACAGAAATATCCTGTTTGGTCCTTGCTGTTTATCACCCTCATACCCTCTGCAAGGTTTCAGGAACCTACTAATTTTCGTATATCTGGGCACAAGGCGAGTATGCTGCTTCCACCGCACCATGGACAGGGGTATACTGTGTTTGCCTCTGGCAAATTTATGTTGATACAAGAGGTAGCCATTTCTACCCTGGGATCTTGCCTCTCCAGACACTCTTCCCAGGAAAGAGGGTTGATTTTCTCCTGTTCCACTGTGTTTTTATTCACAGGCCCTCCTTCCTCAAGTTTCCCCACCCCCCATCCCCACCCATCGACTCCTCATTGCTCCTCCCTCTTCTCTAGGGAATCTCTTCTAATCCCTGGGGCAGCAGTGTTTCATTTACATAGTCAAGCATTCCCATGAACCTGTTGCACTGTTTCTGCACTAGCATCATTTAATTTTTCTTTGAGGGTTGGACTTTTGAACAAATCAGAGAAAATGACTTATTTTCCTCTTTAGACACCATCACTTTTACCCAAGGCATTAAGCACCAGCTGTAAGTATCAGGGTGATGCTAGGGAGTAACAAAAATAGAAAGTTAGCCTTTCTCTGAAATTCAATTGATTTGGCATTGGCTGAAATTGTGACCAAAGCCAGAGGATCATAAGCTTCAGTAATGAGTTTAACAAAGAACTTTAAAGAATGTTGGCATAGGACTTAGTGAATACAAAGCACTAAGTTAGCCAGAACATCTTAATAGCTGGAAAGTGGACGATTTTTACTTCAAGCAGACTAAGAATATAAATGGCAAGTTTGGGGTGAAGGTCTTTTTCCCCCATGCTTATATTTATTCTGTATTTTGTGATCATTAAATCATTTTCTGACTTTTGTGCAAGAATTTCCTTGGAGAAATACTGACTCTAAACCTTATTGTTTTATTTTATGGACTACACACTACATACTTCCTTAATCTCAGAGACATGTTTGCTTGAAATGGGAAATTGCATTCACTCACCCTAAGTTTGTGAAAGAAAATTAAATTTGATAGAATGCCTTCTGCTAGAAATCAAGTTCACTCACCTGAAGTTACAATGTACACATCAGCTCTGCAGCCACTCTAACTTCATTCTGTTGCTTTATTCTTATACGAGGGCCTTGACTTCATTTAGTTAAAAAGCATCAAGCCCTTTACTTAGCTTTCTTCCTATAATGTGTCTGAAGAACCCCAAGACCCTAACAGAAGTAGTTTTAAAGAGCCATATGAATTTTCCTCCACTGGTGAAAGAAAGGAAATACCAAGGAAAAACCTACTGGTAAATGCTTAACACTATTATTCTGCCACAGAAGTTTAAACGTCTTTTTAATATGTCTTAGTGGCAAATACACAACCTCAGAGTGACATCATCCAAGGGGACATAGGTCAGAGAAAAGTCAAGAAATTAAGAGAGAGATATATTCCGTTTCCCAGGTCAAATGCCCTGTCCATCTTGGTACCCAATGTGCTACTACCGTTGAAGAGATTAAGTTGGTACAATTCATTCACATGAATGTATTGGTTATGTATACTTCCTTTGTCTCCTCATTTGTCTTTCATTATGGGGGAGACTTTCCCTATTTGTTGTATCCCAGGACATCCTACTAGGAAGTCAATAAATATTTGTTGAAATTTTTTTTAAAAAATGAATGCATCGATTCTCCCACAGTTCTGGATAGACTTTCACCCTATATTTTTGAAAGTACTGTCAGAAAAATGTCAAGTTTTAGTACATAAGTGTTAAAGAGTTCATTAGCCATGGCTGCTCTTAGGGCAAGAGCCCTTCCTTAGATGCCCCAGCTAACACACCTTATTGATGTGATACAAGACTACTATGGAAAACTTGCTCTGTGCCCATTTTTGATTAGGTGGGCTCCTTCTCTCTGCTTGGTATATTTGAATATTTGTGAATGGGTATTCTCCTATGAGTAGGTGATGTAGTTTTGTTGTGTGGATGGATGATCAATGAGTTACATAGGTGTGAGTCTGGAGGAAAGAAGAAAAAAAACCCTATTCCCTTTCACTCCTCTTGTAGTGTATCTGCAAGGAGTCCAGCAGTATATACAAAGCAGTTACAGTTTCTGGGGTATTCCATGCTAAAATGTGCAGAGTTTCATAAAAATAAAATAAGCAAACCAAAAAAAAAAAAACCTTCTATTTTCCAATTTTGTGATCGATGTGAAGGACTTTTGCTTGGCACATTGTAGGTCTTCAATGAAAGTTAGTTGTTATCAACACAAACCATGGAGGCTCCTGTTACTTGGAGGTTTATCTCTTTCTCTTGACTAGTGGAGGTTTGCAACTGATATGTCACCCAATGTAGAAAGCTAGAGCTTCGGGTGAGGACATTGGGGCTCCAAGAAGTTAAACGTCTTAGACCAAGTTATACAAGTAAACCACAAGGTCTGAGCCCCTGACCCTGAGCCTACTGTGATTTCCACCAGCCCAGGCCCAGAAATTTCCAGACAAATAGAGCCTACAGGTGTTTCTGAGCTGGACTCTGGAACTGCTCTTATCATCTGCAGACCCCAGAGAAGAGCAATTGTGGGTTAAATATCTTAAAGGAAGAGAATAATGTCCATGAGATGCAGGGAAAACCTCTCCAAACCTTTCCATATCTGCTTCATGTTATAGTTTAGGGACTGCATAAAAGTATAATCTTTAGGAATCACTTAATTTTGGTCTTGTAAGATAGGAACAGGGCTTCCCAGGTGCCTTGCAGCATAAAGACTCCTCCTGCAATGCAGAAGATACAGGAGACACAGGTTCAATCCCTGGGTCAGGAAGATCCCCTGGAACAGGACATGGCCACTCCATGTACTCCCAGTATTCTTGCCTGGAGAATCCCATGGACAGGGGAGCCTGGTGGGCTACAGTCTATAGGGTCTCAAAGGGTTGGACAGAAGCAACTGAGCACACACTCAGGAGAGAACAGTTCATTGATTTAGATGAATGAGTTGCCTAAGGTCTGTTTTGTCTCTAAATTCAAGTAAACTGAATAACAAGTCATCATGCAATGAAGCACAAGATAAAGTTCTCCTGTTCCATTTCTTTTTTTTTCCTGAAAACATGGGTATTTTCTTCACATCCAGCATTACTTTTGGGGAAAACTTAAACTAGCCAGCAATTTTTACAAAGAAAGCTATTTCCTCCCACCTCTGTAGATCTGATGCAGAGAAATTGAAGACCATGGAGACTGTCTTGAAGTTGACTTTTCTTCCACTGCTTCCACCATGGTTTCACTCTGAAAAATGTGATTCTGTTTAAGTTTTGGATGCTCACTGGTAGTTGTTTAGTCACTAAGTCGTGTCCAACTCTTGGCGACCCCATGGCCAACCCTGCCAGGCTTCTCTGTCCATGGAACAGGATACTGGAGTGGGTTGCCATTTCCTTCTCCAGGGGATCTTCCCCGCCCAGGGATCAAACCTGGGTCTTCTGCACTGTAGGTGGATTCTTTACCAACTGAACTACCAGGGAAGCACACTCTCTAAGTGATCTGTTAGTCACTAAGTCATGGCTGACTCTTTTGTGACCCCATGGGCTATAGTCCACCAAACTCCTCTGTCCATGGGATTCTCCAGGCAAGAATACTGGAGTGGGTTGCCATTTCCTTCTCCAGGGAATCTTTCCAACCCAGGGATCAAACCTGGGTCTCCTGCATTGCAGGCAGATTCTTTACCATTGAGCCACCAGGGAAGCACCAGGGAAGTACACTAGTCAAATTCTATTTTTAAACCAGTGTCTTTTCAGAATATTCTTTGACATCAAGGGAAATTAAAATGTTATATTGTCTTTGGTCTTTTACCTTGGGATTCAGAGTTTGATTTAGAGTTTTTCTTTTCAAGATACATGACGACTCCTAACCTGATTCCTCCTGGGGACAAAGCTAGCAGATGGACTTGTCTCTAACATTTCAGGGAACAGCAGAACCTCCAAAGAACAGATGCCAAGTTCAGAGAACTTTAGACAGGGCATGGCTGGAAGATCATGGTGAGGCAAGCTCTTGAGTGTTTTGAATTTTTATTCTCATTTTGAAATGAGAACCACACAGGTGGTTAGTTTAGAATAATTTGCCTTGACTGTTAGATGAAGTTTTTTGTAGAAAGGGAAATAAATATGCTTTTGTTCACCAAAGTTCCAAATGGTTCAGTTTTGTGCCATCCAATAATTTGATTATGAAGTCACTATGACAAATGGGTTTCCAGCAGAAATTTCTTGAAAATAATGGATAAAAACCTCCAGCAGTTCACTAATGCCAGAAGATGCTAAAATAATTGGTGATGCCCTATAATGATTTTTAGAGCAAATCACTAAATCCTTTGTTCATTTTTTTTTTTAGTCTCACAAAATGTCAACAGATGTTAGGCAAACATATACTTCTTATTGTTTTCTTCATCTTTTAGAATTTTTGGTGCAAATATAAAAGTAATGACTGTCACAAAAACTGGCAGGAGAACGCTAAGATTTTATTTTATAATTTAAGAGGAGATCCTAGATTTTCTGACTCTATCAAATTCCAATTTATGCATCTATTTCATGCTTGGGAGGTCTCATTATTGCAAAAATGACTGTTGGGTTTCCTGTGAATTTGGGTTCTATGAATCTTTCTAATCAAATCTTATTTGACATTGCAAATAGTAAAAATTCCTCTGTATTACCAGGAAAGGGGAATCCAATGTTTCTTTTAAGCTGTCTCTTTTTTCTTGTTAGAAGCACCTGCAAATGGATTACTATTTCTTAGTCTACCTTTCAATCTATCGCCTAATAGTTTGAATGTAAAATGTTTGTGAAATTTGCTAATGCTTTTTAAAGATAAATTGCTGCTTAAGTAACTTCATTAACACATAACTTCTGGATCCTAAAAACAACAACAAACAAACAGAACTATGAGCAATGTCTGAGAAAGATGGCATTGAAAATCAATACCAGTGATCATTAAAAGAAGCTTAGTCCAAAGTAGCTACAAAGTTTTCCAAATAGTCTATATTTGCAGTAGAAGGATAGAAATGGCCTTAATTTTCTCAGCAGACATGTACCAAGGGCTTGGCACTCACAAGAACAGGAAGACTTGAAGAACACATGTCATTGAGAATACTGTTTCTGAGCATCTCAAAGTGGGGTCAACAGACCATTTGCAACAAACCTTCATTCAAAATGCAGATCCAAGGCACCCAGACGTATTGATTCAGAACATCTGGGGTGAAACCCAGAAACTTGAATTTAGCAGTACTCATATGTATTACAATTTTAGAATGATTAAGCCAAAGGCTCACATTTTCTAAAGGGAAAGAAGACTTGTGGGCAAATAATGCAAATGAACTGAGTTATAGAAAACTTACAAAATCTTTTATGACAGAACAACTCAAGAAGAGAAGAAGGCATTGTTCTATGTAAGCCCCTCTCAGGGGACATTAAAAGATGAGGCTTTATCCAGGTGTAAGCAGGTTGTCAAGGTCAATATGAAGCTGCCTCTGGGACGTTAAGTACTGTAGCCCATGGAGGATAGTAGATTTCTAAAATCATCCCAGCCAGGGTGTCTGTATTAACTCCGCTCCACAGTTCTCTTTTCTATTGATGACATTGTCAGACTAAAGCTTCATCTGACCAGAATCTCCCTTCCCAAGCCAAAATGAATGGAAATAAGAGAATGGAAGAATTGGACAGGGAAAAGCTCATTGTGAATAATTTAGACCTGGAGGTAGCATAATGCAGGGAGATAGAGATCCAGTTTCTTAAACCAGCAGAAACCAGAATTTCTTAAGCTTGTGATTGTTGGTGCAATCATTCCTCAGGACCTCAATCCTTGTGAATGAAGTTCTCCACAATCCCTCTGCTGCATTTTAACTCTGAGACTGATTTGATTTGTGAGCATCAGTGTCTTATCTAATTGCCTGGCTGTTTAGACAAGCAAGTCCAGAATTTCACTGGCCTTAGGCCTTTCCTGTAATCTAGTGAGAAACTGAAATGTCAGCATCAGCATCCCCTCTGGATGGCACCATGGTTAAGAGAAGAAGCCTTAGAACCAGGGAATCCAGTGTCGGCTCCAGCTCTGTCACTCAGCAGCTGGGTGACCTGGAACCATCAGAATAGGGCCCATCTCATTGTACTGTTGAAGCTACTAAATACTGTTTGTAAGATGCCAGCTCTTTATCTGTTATATACTGTTAAAAAATGATTAAAGAAGACAATTTAGGTGATACAAACTTTAACCCTTATGAAGCAGAGAGGCTCCATTCCAAGAACTGAAAAATGGAACAGAAGAAGGGAAACTTATAGGATAAAGAATGAAAAACAAGGAAGAGTGGAGATGATTTTGTCATGTAGAGAAATATTGAATCACTGTGTTGTGTACCTGCAACTCACATAATGTTATAGGTCAATTATACTTAAAGGGGAAAAAAAAGAACAAGGAAGAGAAAAGTAGGAAATATCTGATTGGCTGGCACCATAAAGTCACTTTTGTTTGAGGTATGAAGGAGGAAGAAACGAAAAAAAGAGCCCAGGGCTGGGTTGGTGTTTGGGGAATGACTGACTAGATGTATCGGGTTCCTGGTCAAATAGAGCATTTATGGGAACACTAAGTTTCAACTTGCTGATGTGGAACCCCCAGCAGGAGTGGCTCCATTTTGGGCCTAGAAGGTTCTATAGTTCTTCTAAATGAACTTCTATCTTAATCATAGGAGAGCCATGTTCAAAGAGGAAGAAGGATCACCATCTATGTCAATTACAATTAAAAAGAAACCTACTTTATAATATATTACAATGACTTATTTCAAATATTTGACCTCTGGAAGGTGGATGATTATTTAATGCTTCGTCTTCTATGATAAAAGCATTTTCAGCAATTATCACATACTTATCAGTAATAATCATTATTTTCTGGTTTAAACACAGATAATTAACAGAGCGCCGGAGAATTGATGCTTTTGAACTGTGGTGTTGGAGAAGACCCTTGAGAGTCCCTTGGACTGCAAGGAGATCCAACCAATCAATCCTAAAGGAAATCAACCCTGAATATTCTTTGGAAGGAATGATGTTGAAGCTGAAACTACAATACTTTGGCCACCTGATGTTAAGAACTGACTCGTTGGAAAAGACCCTGATGATGGGAAAGATTGAGGGCAGGAGGAGAAGGAGACGACAGAGGAAGAGATGGTTGGATGGCATCCCTGACTCGATGGACATGAGTTTGAGCAAGCTCCAGGAGTCGTTGATAGACAGGGAAGCCTGGCGTGCTGCAGTTCATGGGGTTGCAAAAAGTCGGACATGACTGAGTGACTAAACTGAACTGAATTAACAGACAACCTACAGACTGGGAGAAAATATTTGCAAATGATGAAACTGACAAGGGCTTAATTTCTAAAATGTACAAACAGTTCATATACCTCAATATCAAAAAATGAACAACCCAATCAAAAAATGAACAGAAAAGACTTAAATAGGTATTTCTCTAAAGAAGACACATGGATAGCCAATAAGCATGTGAAAAGACACTCAACATTGCTAATTATCAGAGAAATGCAAATCAAAACTACAATGAGAAATCACCTCATATCCGTTAGAATGGTTATCATCAAAAAGTCTGTGAAAAATAAGTATTGGGGAAGGTGCCTACATTTTTGGTGGAAATGTAAGCTGGTGCATCCACTATGGAGAACAGTATGAAAATTTCTTAAAAAAACTAAAAACAGAGTTACCAGTAATCCCATTCTTGGGCATATATCCTGAGAAGATGAAAACTATAATTCGAAAAGATACGTGCATCCCCAATGACCACAGCAGCACTGTTTACAATAGCTAAGACATGGAAGCAACCTAAATGTCCACAGACAAATGAAAGAGTACAGAAGATACAGTGTGTGTGTGTGTGTGTGTGTGTGTGTGTGTGTGTATACACTCTACTCAGTCATAAAATACTACTCAGAAGAAGATATGGTATGTGTGTGTGTATATACATTTTCTTGTGGCTCAGCTAGTAAAGAATCCACCTGCGATCTGGGAGACCTGGGTTCAAACTCTGGGTTGGGAAGATCCCCTGGAGAAGGGAAAGGCTACCCTGCCCACTCCAGTATTCTGGCCTGGAGAATTCCATGAACTGTATAGTCCATCGGGTCACAAAGAGTCGGACATGACAGCAACTTTCACTTTCAGACATACATTACTCAGTCATATAATAATACTCAGTTTTAAAAAAGAGTGAGAGAATGTCATTTGCAGCAACATGGATGGGCCTAGAGATGATCATACTAAGTATAGTATGTCAGGGAAAGACAAATATCATATGATATCACTTACATGTGAAATTTAAAAATTATACAAATGAACTTATTTACAAAACAGCAACACACTCACAGACATAGAAAATAGCTTCTCATCTGTGCCATGATTTGCTAATACCTGACTACCGACTTTAAAATTTATAATGCATAATTAAAGAAGTAACCTTTGTGGATACTATTCAAGCTTGTTTTCATCTGAAATTCAAGTTGCAAAAATATTTGGCACTGGTAGCTGTCACATTCATTAGGAGCCTTAAACCCATCTGCAGCTCTATTGATATTCATCAGCCTTGCTAAATCATTTACACCATCAGGAAATCAGTCTAGAATGACACTCCTTTTCAGAGAAAGGAACCAGGAAAATCCAGAGAGGCAATAAGCTGAGCCTTGATGGGAGGTGAATAATAGCACTAACTGCTCCAGATCCCACTGCCATGGGGATCCGGGAGCTGCTGTCATCCATAGGTTGGAGAAATAAAAACCCAGCTGCGGTGGGATTTTCATTCATATGGCAACACAATCCAGTGTCTGGCAAGTCACCCAGGCTGCCCAGCCAACCATCTGTTTCAAAACCTCCTGCATTTTCCCATTCATGTAGCCATTTAATCTGCCCTTGGCAGGACTGAAAATAAAATTCAGGGGACTCGTTGAGAAATACATGGCTCAGAAAAGCCCTGACCAAGATGAACTGACGCCTAGCACACCAGGACCACTGCAGGAAGCTGCACAGAAGCCCTCGGCTTTTTTGAATCAGAAATTATACCGCAAGCTGTCACTAGGGGGAGCCCCCCACAGGACACAGCTAGCCTGCAACCGCATCCAGGATATGGTTCCAGGGACTTCACAGAACTTCTGATTCAGTTATTTTCTTTTTTTCCCCTTTCCTGTTGTGATGATTGGGAGGGGAAGGGAGATTTGAACCTTTTCTTGCTTTGGCGAGAAGTGGTACCAAGAAGAGGAAATAAAATTGAGCAGTTGAGTAGTCTTACCACATCTTCTGCTTGAGGGTTCAAGAGCTAAAGGAACACCAGGTTGGAAATTTAGATTGTGATAGTTATTTTATAATTTCTTCTCATCAGACAAACATATTTTTTTGTTTGTTTAAATTTTTTAATGAAATATGTATAAAAATGCTCAGTTACGCTTAAATTTCCTTGTAGCAGAGCTCAAACTCTCATGCCTCCTGCATAAATTTATATCCAAAGATTCAACTTTTTATAAATTCTCTGAGGAGCATACTAATGACCTAAGACCTTAAAAAATATATAGAAATGGCTCAGTGCATTTGAGTTGAGATCTGAGAAGCTATATTAGAAAAAGTTGTAAACTTGGTGATTCTAATGATTTTCAGAACAACTGGGAACAGTCCCCATAACACAGTTTTGTCCACCTAAACCATCTGGGGCTCTGAATTCCAGTTTGCTGATGACAAATAAATGAAGCACTTGGTTCTCCTAATGAGGTTTTTAAATTCCTGAACCTCTGTTTTCCAGACTCACTTGATTCACAAATTATCTAGGCATTGGTCTCAAACTTGACTGGACATTGCCAATACCTGGAGCTGTTTAAAAAGCCCCCATGCCTGGGAGCCACACCCAGTGGCTCTGATTTGGTTGGTCTGGGCTGGACCTTGGGCATTGGATTACTCTGAAGTTCCCATGACCCTAATGCACAGCACAGTTTGAGAGCCACTGAGAGGACCCAAGCTCGACACACTGAATCAATGCCTTTAGGGCAGAACCCAGCACATCTGAATTGTTAACATGCATGATGGACGAGGGAGACTCATGACCTGGTGAGTCTGTGAACGGAAAGAACCTCACATTTCTTTTCCCAGCAGACTGTGGCCCTTCCCTGTCCAGTCATTTTGCTAGAGCTGCAGCTGAGGCTGCCAGTGGCTAGTCTGAGCAGAGAGGTGCAGAGTGGCAGGGAGGTCTGGGACCTAACCCAAGGCTCCCTCCCTCCCTCTGCCACCCGTCCACACACATGTGGATGCTTCTATAAATCACTTCTGATATGTGGTTCGAATTCAGGAAGTGTTCTGACTGCTTACCCCTGTAATGATGGAGTGAAGGAAAGGTCTAATTTTGGAATGACTGTGGCTTAGGCAGCGCCGCGTTCCTTGCAAGTCTGAATTTCCTCAACACAGTGGCTCCATGGCCCCGCCTGCTCACCACAATTACACGGGCCGTTTGAGGCACGCTATCCATCACAGCAAATTACTGGTGTGATCCTCTCAAGAACAAGGCTGGACGGCCTTGCTGATGGCAATCTTTGCAGAGCCTTCTTGAGAATGGAGACAAAGGCAAGGTAGGAGGAAGAGCTTGCAGGTCAAGGTTACCAAATCAATTAGCAAGATCTCTGCCTGACTTTCAGTCTGAGTGACAGACAGGGGTTATGAAAGCTACTAGTGCACAGACAAGCATCTTACCAGGGTGTGCATTCTTGTCCCTGTGGTTTTACTGGCAAAGTACAATCAGGAAAGGAAATTAGCATTTGCGAAGCACTCTACTAGTGGTTACACTCTGCTAGATCCTAATTTCAAGTAATTCGCTCAACAGTTCCATGAGACACCATCACCCTCATTCTCCAGATAAGGAAACCGAATCTCAGTTTATCTAGAATCACACAGGAAGGCAGAGGCCGAGCAAGATTTAAGCCCAGGGTGCTCTGGCTTCAAAGCCCTTGCCACTCCCAGTATCTTGGACCAGTAGAAACCTCCATACTCCAACCTCCATCTCTCCACAGGTCAGCTCCCAGAGAGCCGGAAAGTCAGGGCAGGGAGGTCACTGCTGACTTGTCGACAGTGAGACCCGGTGATCGGGTTGCAGGGTTGCCTTCCTAGGAGGACAGCACAGGAAGTGAAACTCCATCCCGTTTTCAAGAACACAGGGTTTGTCTGACTCCACATCTTACAATGTCGGCAGCTGTTTATCTCAAGCCTAGGAAGTCTTGGCTTAGTCCGTAGGGCTATGGGCTCCTGTGCAAAACTGTATTACAGTCAGTTTTTAGCCCACTGAGGAGTTGCCATCGAGACTATTTCACAGACATCATAATATGGGTGAATTGCATTCCTCCCATTAATGAACAACCCACACTTCTTTGGAAACATTGCCTCTGTGAGAGACACACTGAATTTGAACTGGGAGTGCAGGGCCAATTCGCTCCTTACATTGGTGCTGTAAAAATACGGCTTTCTCATCCCACAAGGCAAACTCATCCAGGGATTCTTCCTGGGAAGGGCCCGGGAAGGCGGGCTGCGCCTGGTGTAAAGGCTTCTTCAGGTAGCGCTGGGGGTGTGGGGTGGAGGGCCCTGCGCGGGAGTAGGGGAAGGGTCCAAAGGTAGTAGTGTGATAGGAGTGTTGGAGATTCCAGACACAGAGGCCCTGTGGAATACAAAGGGCTGGGAAATGTGCAGACCTGAGGTATATGCTCCACCGGTAATGAGGAGGTGGCCATCACTGGGGCCTTGGGTCCCACCTGTACCCTTCTGAACTTTGTGGCTTCCCATGGGAAGAGAAAGGGAAGGGGACTGGGACAGTTGAGGGCCCCTCTAGCAGTGGTTTGTTCCGGTTTGGAGTAAAGGGACAAACATTCACAGCAAGGAGAGAGGGGACACAGTCTTGAGGAGATCCTACGCATACTGTACCTGACCCTGTGAAGAGGGATTAGGCCGGCTGGTTAGGAGAAGCAGCGGCCACTTTTACAGCTCATTCCCACACAAGTGCTATCACCTAGGAATTTTCAGGGACTGCCTGTACTTAATATTAAGAGTTGTTCCTGGATCCTGAATAAAATGATAGGCTCAAGGAGCCTGATGTCAAAAAAAATTCTGCAATCATTCCTAGGACCCTAAACCAAATTCTGAAATTAACCAACTAGTCAATGATGGGGTGCCTAATGGGGACAAGGGCAGCCCTGTGTCAGGTACTGATGAATTCAGAGAGTCACTTTATATCAGAGAAGGATGAGTCATGAGCTCAGCCTTCCAAGAAGGTTTGTGAACAGGGAGCCCGGGGAGGGAGAATGCAATTATCTAATACAATGGCAGCCTCAATGAAGGATGACAAGGGGATAGGCAATAAAAGAAAGATACCGGAGCATCTGATTAAGGTCCCAAACATAAAAACAATAGTGATCGCTTTCTAGAGAGTGGAGATGGAGCTTCCTTCTAGAAGAGTTGAAGTGAACAGCCCCTGGGCCTCTCTCTCACTCTTACCTGAGACCCCCATGGACTCACCAATAAGGAAGCTGTGGTGAATTTTAAATACAATATCAGATTTGCAGGTAGGACGGACACTGGCTAGAAGTCATGGGACTAAGGAGCCAAAGGTTTTGGCTTTGACTAGTCAGGTAAAATATTTATCCTGAAGGAAGGTGTAGCACCGGATGTCTTTCTTCTTGGGGGTAATCCAGTGTAAGGCTCGTGACAGCTTCTTGTTGCGTACTGTGTCCTTGAGGGAGGAGTGAAAATGAAAGGGCTCTCTGTTAATCTTCCTGGCACCCTCTCAGAGCTGATACTCAGAAAACAGGCTTATTGCAGACACAGATCAATATCGGTGAAGGAGCATGAGTCACAGGTGCCTAGAGTTGTGTCCAGTCCCCCACTGCTCCCAAATAGGATGATGTGGGTTCCTTCTGTCTCTTACAGGCCAGGGATCCAAGCTTCTTCTTCTCTAGGGCTGTAAGGACCCATGATGCACCCAAGGAATCCGTCCCCTCTTCTGCTGAGGGTTAAGAGCCTGGACAACGTTTCCTGTGCAGCCTGGGCCAGGAAGCCAAGGGCTACTGCAAAGTCAGTGAGAAGGACCCCGGGATGTTCGAGGGCCCACTGCCTGTGGAGGAAGGCAGGGTGGCAAGTCTTTGGTAGACACAGGGTAGGTTGTGGAAGCACCATGGCTGTTTTGATGAGGGGTGGACTTGAATCCCTCTCACTGAGGCAGGAATGAGCTCTTTCACTGATTACTGGGCCTGGCTGGCTACCCAGTACCCCTTCTCAGTGGTTTGTTTTCCCTGCTGAGGTTGCAGGACAGGCCCTAGGTAAATGTGCTTCCAGGAATGTGCCATGTTCTGGGAGAGTGTCCCTCAGGCCAAGCATCTTCTCCAACACTCCTTACAGATTCTAAGACCAAGACCCAGCTCCTACCATATCGGAGGGGGCCAGCTAAGGGTGTGTTTTCAGCTACTATCAAAGCTCCCAGTACCATGGTGCACATATTATTCTAAGTCTGAGACAGAGATTTCAAAAAGAGATTTCTTTATTTGATAAAGATGTTGATGATGATGATAATTGTCTTTGAACACAATCTTCCACAGAGTCATAGGTTTATTTTTTCTGTGGTTTGGGATCAAACAGAGAGAAAAGACATCTGACTAATAGCCGTCCCCTGAGGGAGTCGGCCTCGCCCACTCTGTCTGTGAGCATGGGCCCCAGAGGGGCTGGATGGGGGTGGGGGTGGCTCCAGGTTCCCGGAGCCCGTTGTCTTACTTGTATTTTTTTTTTCTTTCCCACAGTCCGGAATCTGTCCTCCAGAGTTATCACTGAGGGAAAAGGATGGAGAATAAAATTTAAACAGCATAGGACTATGTCTGGCACTTGCTTTTTCTAAGACTGGAACTGAATTTTAGATTGTGAGGACCCCCAGAGCCTACCATCACGCAGATGAGGAAGTGAGAACTGGGGAGGCGCAGTCTCACCCAGGAGAATGGCAGGGATTGCAGAGTCTAGGGTCTAAACACACGCCCACCAGAGTCTGGGGGTCCCAGCTCTGCATCCAGTGGCCTCCCCACAGCTACCCCAGGTGGTGTCAGATTTCTTATATTTGATTCTATTGGACAGAAACAGGAGGAGGGGAGACTTAAGTAATCCCTGGCTGTCCTCATTGTTTAGATCTAGAACCCCAACATTCTAAAGGGGGAAATGACACTCTTTCCAGGTGAAAATCAACCAAGACATAAATGTGAAGACAGACATTTTGGCTTTAGGTGATTTCTACCCCAATCCCATCCATGAGCCAGATTAGAATCACGGAACATCTACCCAAGCATCATAGGTGTTCTATGAGATCCTCTCAGATGACTCATTTCCCTATCTCATAGTAGCATTGGAGCTGGAAGAGACCAAGAGAGAATAAAGGATGGTTTGGCCTCTCCTGGAGGCCCTCTCCATCCCCTCATGATGTGCTGTGTCCAACCAGTCATGTTTCAGTTGTGCCCAGCAACCACTAACCTGGGAAAAGGAGAAAAGGGGTTTCCTGAAATAGGCTGTCCTCAGACAAGGAGCTGCTTTTATACTGTAATCCAAAAAATTTATTTATTTGAATGCACATGGTGTTAGTTGCAGCATGTGGGATCTAGTTCCCTGACCAAGGATTGAACCTGGACCCGCTACACTGGGAGCGTGGAGTCTTAGCCACTGGACCATCACGGAAGTCCCAATACGGTAACTTTCATTGTATTCAGGAAGGTCAATGGTGGTTCTCTACAAACCTTTACCCAAACTTGCTCTCTGGGAAAGACTATGAACCACAATCTTAGAGGGAATGAATTTGGACTTTCCTTAAAATTCTTATGTGGTATACTAGGTAATGGGCATGTGAGTTCATATTCTGATGCTAGGGACTCCCACTGTTCCATGTGAGTAACAGTCACATTTCACGGGAGAAAGAGCAGAGGGTAACGGTGTCTACATCCCTGAGTCACCTTGTTGAGTCCATGCCAGACCGGTCTACTTACCTGTCACTTGGACACCATCACTGCTCCCTGACTGATCTGCCATCCCCTCATTTTCCTCTCTCTTTGCTTCTTTACACAGGGCCAATTCTATCCTCAGTTTAGTTGAGTTGCTCAGTTGTGTCTGACCCTTTGTGACCCCATGGACCACAGCACACTAGGCTTCCCTGTCCATCACCAACTCCTGGAGCTTGCTCAAACTCGTGTCCATCAAGTCGGTGATGCCATCCAACCATCTCATCCTCTGTCGTCCCCTTCTCCTGCCTTCAATCTTTCCCAGCATCAGGGTCTTTTCCAGTGAATCAGCTCTTCACATCAGGTGGCCAAAGTATTGGAGTTTCAGCTTCAGCATCAGTCCTTCCAATGAATATTCAGGATTGATTTCCTTTAGGATGGACTGGTTTGACTCTTAACCCCATCCAAAGGCTTCAGGGGCTTTACTGATGGCTCATATGGTAAAGAATCTGCCTGCATTGCAGGAGAGCCGGGTTTGATCCCTGGGTGGGGAAGAGCCCTTGGAGAAGAGAATGGCAACCCACTCCAATATTCTTGCCTGGAGAATCCCATGGACAGAGGAGCCTGGAGGGCTATAGTCCATGGGATCACACAGAGTCGCACACGACTGAGCAACTAATGCTTTCACTTTCAAAGGCTTCAGAGGTGGAGCTCTGCTGCTGATAAATTCAAACTCTCCCCTCTGACTTACAGGATCTCCATCCCACAGATGCATTACTCCCTTCATACATCTGTCCTCATGCTAAACTTACGCTTTCTCTCTCTTGATCTTTCTCGAACTTCCCCCCTTTTTTTTTCAGATTTGCTCCCTCACCTAGAATGCCTCTCCACAAATCTCTACCTGCCAAAATCCAGCCATCAAAGCTCACCCCAAATGTCACTCAAAAGTCCACTTTTTCATTTTCCAAATGCTTGTATGAGAAGGATTTTGGTGTGTAACATTTACTATTATCTACAAGGTTGTATATTAAGTGTACTGGTTTTTCTGTTGAACCCTTAAAACCTACCCTACAGGGCAGGTGGTGGTGTTATCCCTGTTTTACAAAGAAAAACACTATGATGCAATGAAGTGACCTGATACTCTACTCCACCTTGTATCGCAGTAAGAGTATCCATTTGCATCTTACATCATAGGTCTTGGAGCAGGAGGAGGGCGCTATTCATCTTCTTTGACCTCGCCTTGTCCAGAGCACTGCCTGATGCATGGTACCTACTTGGTACATTGGATGTCATTTCAGACGGTGCTGGAATTCAGCTGTTCTGATATTGTTGTTTTTTTAATTGGCTATTCTCAAGTGGTGGCTGGTTTTTATATTCCATAGCTCAGATATGAGGCGAACAGAGGAGGCCCATCTACTCTTGCAGAAGGAAGCTCACATAGCTTCCTGAGGGAGACAGGAAGGAAGGGGAGGGAGTCTGTTCTTATGGGATGGGGTTTTCCCTCCGTGTGTTCATCTGTGACCCAGGACAGCACATCACTGAGTGGCTTCAGTTCCTCCAGGGTAGGCAGGACTGGCCACCAATCTGATGGAAGTGAATGCTTAGAGGTTGATATGTGGATGACACCACCCTTATGGCGGAAAGAGCCTCTCGATGAAGGTGAAAGAGGAGAGTGAAAAAGCTGGCTTAAAACTCAACATTCAAAAAACTAAGATCATGGCATCTGGTTCCATCACTTCATGGCAAATAGATGGGAAAACAGTGAAAACAGTGGCAGACTTTATTTTCTTGAGTTCCAAAATCACTGTGGATGGTGTCCACAGAAAAGCTATGACAAATAAGTATGACAGCATATTAAAAAGCAGAGCCGTCACTTTGCCGACAAAGGTCTGTATAGTCAAAGCTATGTGTTTTCCCTGATGCTGGGAAAGATTGAGGGCAGGAGAAGGGGACGACAGAAGATGAGAAGGTTGGATGGCTTCACCGACCCAGTGAACATGAGTTCTGGGAGATGGTGAAGGACAAGGAAGCCTAGTGTGCTTCTTTCCATGGGGTTGCAAAGAGTTGGACACACCTGAGTGACTGAACAACAATGAACAGTAACAACGTGTATGGATGTGAGAGTTGGAGATGTAAAGAAGACTGAGTGCCAAAGAATTTATGATTTCAAACTGTGGTGCTGGAGAAGACTCTCGAGAGTCCCTTGGCCAGCAAGGAGATCAAACCAGTCAATTTTAAAGGAAATCAACCCTGAATATTCATTGGAAGGACTGATACTGAAACTGAAGCTCTAATACTTCGGCCACATGATGTGAAGAGCTGACTCGTTGGAAAAGACTCTGATGCTGGGAAAGATTGAGAGCAGGAAGAAGAAGGGGGCGACAGAGGATGAGATGGTTGGATGGCATCCCTGAGTCAATGGACATGAATTTGAGCAAACTCCAGGAGCTGGTGAAGGACAGGGAAGTCTGGTGCGCTGCAGTCCATGGGTTGCAAAGAGTTGGACATGACTGAGCCACTGAAAAACACAAAGGAGAAAAGAAAAGCCAGAGATCAGAGTTTATGACTCTGGCGTTACAACATGAATACTAGAGACTTGGGGATAAAGAGGCCATCAGGCAGGATAAAACTGATTAACCTCCTGTCCCCCATGGCAGTGGAATAAGTATGCCCAGGATCACACAGAGACCTAGACTCAAGCTTGGCATTGCTACTTAGTATCCGGGTGACCTCTGGCAAGTAACTTACTGGTTCTGAGCCCCAGTTGCCACATCTGTGAACATGGGGTAACATCCTACATTGTAGGGCTGGTGTCAGGATTGGAAGAGGCTGTGACAAACCATGAGCACAGAGCTTGGCCTCCTGCTAAGCTGCTGCTAAGTCACTTCAGTCGTGTCCAACTCTGTGCAACCCATAGACAGCAGCCCACCAGGCTCCTCTGTCCTTGGGATTCTCCAGGCAAGAATACTGGAGTGTGTTGCCATCTCCTTCCTCCACCGCTTGGTTAATCCAGGCCACTGGCAGCTCAGGGAAGGGAGAAGACGGGGCCACATCTCAAGCCCCAGCAGCCCAGACCTAGGTGGTCCCCTACCACCTAGCACTCCCCAGCAAGCTCTCCCTGTGCAAAAGGAAAGGGACCCTGGAAGGTGTGTTCTATTCCCACTGGATTGTCCCTTACAAGGCTTTAAGGGGCAGGATAGCACTCGTTCCCTGACACCCTATAATAAGAAATGATATACTTCAATAGTTCTTTGATTTGATGGGTCCTTAGTACACATGAGCTAGAATTTTGGAGAACATGACTATAATTTGGAGCTTGCGGTTAAGTACAACTCAGATGCCAGACATAATTCACTGCCAGTCCTCTTGGGTCTTCCACGTGTCCCCCTTCATTCTTCTGTGAAGGCTTTTTAAGGATGTTCTATTTCCTTTATCTCCATTCCCAACTCCTGAATTTAGGCAAAGAAAAATTTCACTTTGAAAACTGCCCTAACAGTCAACACTACTTTGATCAGTGTCTTTGAGCTCACCTAAAACCAAACCCTCACTCTATAGGTGAGAAAAATGGAGGTACAGAGAGATTAAGTAACATGCCCAGATAATTACAGAGGTCAGATGGCAGATCCAGATGAGAGAACAGGTTTGGGTATTTTCAGGGCATAGCCTACCGTCACTTCGTGGTTGCAATGATCCCACATTCATGTCCGTTTATAATTTCTCTCCTATATTCATATATTCCCTATATTATTATCGATTTAGCAGTTTTTTTCTTTAAGTATTCTAGCATTCTTATTTAAAGAAAGTTTTTTTTTTGCATTTTTAAAATTTTAATTGAAGGCTAATTACTTTATAATATTGTGGTGGTTTTTTTGCCATACATTCGCATGAATCAGCCATGGGTGTACATGTGTTCCCCATCCTGAACCCGTCTCCCACCTCCCTCCCCATCCCATCCCTCAGGGTTATCCCAGTGCACCAGCCCCGAGCACCCTGTCTCATGCATCAAACCTGGACTGGCGATCTAATTCACATATGATAATATACATGTAAAGAAACTTATTTTTAAAGAGAGATTTTTGATCATCACCTAATGAAAAAGCAGTATCATTTACCACTGACAGAAAATTAGTTAAAGACAACAGGAAGTATAATTACATGGAATTCTAACTAGATATTTCTTTGCCTGGGCAAAGAAAACCAGCTGGCACCTGTTCTCTTTGATTATAAAGGATGATTGGCAAGCTTCAGAGATGTTCAAGACCTAGTAGGACTAAATGAAAATGGATTCTGGACCTAATTCCATACACCTTGCGTCATCTTTATATCATTGAGAAGAACTTTTCTGAGATACAATCAGCAGGACATCCTCACACTTTGAGAACACTGTTGTAGTCTGAAATGCTGCCACACCAGGAGACCGCACCTCCTCAGACATGGTCTGACTCCTCACCTCTCCTGCACAGCAAGGCCCCTCAAGGAAACTACACTGAAAGAGCTTCATCCTGTTTGCTCACCAGATGCCAAATGAATGCCAGACCCTCCTTCCTTTTCACAGTGGAATTCATGTTGAATGTAAGCATTAATTTTGGTAGATTTTCTGAGGGACTATCTTATTCACCCCAGAAACAATGTCTAGATAATTAAATTTTGGATAATAATGAGTCAGGGAAGTTGATCTGAGCAGTGGAAAAATTGATGATTTAAATTACCAATATACAAATACTGTTAGTTCTTGGAAGCCAGTGCCAACTGTGCCTGCCGGAAGTTAAACGCTCAATAGCTTGTTATGATTGATGCAGGCATTAGTCATTAAAAAGCAAAGTCTTAAACTAAATCATTTGCATCCAAAGGATGACATCAGTCACACCGTGAGCTTTTTGTGTCAGGAACAGACCACTAGATGGAGCACTTGCAATTCAAAAATTTAAAAAAAAAAACACCTCAGCCCTGGAGGTACTAGCATTTTACCAAAGAATCTATTGTACTTATAAACTCTGCGTGTACACAAGCGAGGAGGCACCACTTGCGCTAAAGATGGTATTCTTTTCTTTCCTCCCAAACTCTGATATGCCTGTCCCTCTTTCCTCAAGACAGGTCACTTCTCCTCACAGGCAGTATCTCTCTACGAGTTCACCTTTTTAAACTTCTAGCCTGTCATTATTCTAGTCCTAGCTCTATGACTGAGTAGAAAAATGTGTTCTTTAAGATGTGGTTTCTTTCTTCCCCCTACCTCGACACTACTCACTCCTGAGCTTTAAGGCGCTGCTTCCTCAAGTCCCATTCCTACATGCCAACCAGATGCCGCCTGCAAAGGCACCTGGATTTGGAGGACGTCCATTCTTTTCCACAAATGACACCCCACCTTTATTCTCCCCTGCTGATGACAGCAATAAATCTTCTTTAAAACTCTTTTTTTTTTAAAAAGAAGGTCCATATCAATGGAGTAGTTGTTCTTTTACCAACCCTTTAAATATGGCCATAATGAGGTTTATGAGCCCAGTACTCAGAGTGAGGACAGGAAATAGGAGTGACACCTCCAAGCAATAAGGTCTAAAACAATAGAAGACATTGAAACCATTGCAACAAATCAGTGAGCTTATTTGCAAGTTCTAATCCAGGGCTATATACTTCCCAGATGGTTGGTGCGTGTGTGTGTGTGTGTGTGTGTGTGTGTGTGTGTGTGTGTGTGTGAGAGAGACAGAGAGAGAGAGAGAGAGAGACAAAGGGGGAAGACAGGGAAAGTACTGAAACATTGACTTATTCTCTGCACAAATAGGTATGTCAACAAAATCAAGCACAAAAAAAAAGCCTCTTTGTGGCTGGTGTTTCCTGGCTGCAGCCCCAGAACCTAAGAACCCAGAGCTCTATTCCCCAGTGGCCTCTCCTAATTTGCTAAATAACCTTGGGCAAGTCACTTAACCTTCCCAAACCTCAGCTTCTTCTGCTATAAAAGGAGGGTGCCAAGTGCTGTCTTTTCCCTTCTTCTCAGGGAAGTTGTGAGGATTAATGATGAGAGAAAGGCCGTCAAGGGCTTGGAGTTTCTTTAAGAAAGGTGCTACTTACCCTTGGATCAGAGTCATAAAAATAAAAGCAATAAATACACAGCAGCAATCCAGGTCAAGGCCATCAGGAGGGCTCTGTGTCCTGCGGGTTTCCATGTTTTCGTTTCCTCTAAGAGGGTTGGCAGGGACCAAACAAACAAAAATACCTAATAATGCCTTTGTCTGACAATATCCTCACTGGGCTTTTATCTGATTAGTCTGTGTCTGTAGATGACAAGATTTTAAACATCCTGAAATCACGGAAAGGAAAAACCGGTTCTGCCCAAAGACACTGGGCACTCCTGCCCAGCCCTTCATGCAGAGAGGAGTGAACCCCTCTGACAATTAGCCTTCTAGCTTGGTGGCAGTAATTATCACCATTAGGAGCTTTTCTTTCCCTCTTATGATGAAATATATATTTATGCTCTGGTGGCCCCAAACTGAGGACGGCTTGGGCAGAACCCAAAATGCAAGGGAAGGATCGATTTTAACCTATTTTAAAACATTTGATCTAATTTGATATTTCTAGTTTTCAGCAGCTTACAGCAAATAGATGAAAATAAATGTCTTGTCACATGTGGTGCTGCGAACTATGCCTTTTGGTTTTCAAAGACTTCTGAAAACAGGAGGAGAATCCTCTATTAGCCGTGTCTGATGCCTCAGGATCTTCCAGCTGTCATTGTTCAAAGGTCTATTTTTTGGAGCCTTGAGGAATGACCAAGTGGATTGTTGGTTCTAAAATGCTGTAAGTGATCTTCTCTGAGTCTTTCGGCTGGAATAATGGAAAGGGATGGGATAAAGGGGTGAGTAGCAGGTCCTCTGAAGAATATGTGAGTCCTCTGTGCATTTCTGTGTGTATTTTTCAGGGTTAGAGATCTAATTCTGATATTTGAAGAAAAGGAAGAACAAAAGGTAACTATAGATTATGTTGCTGTTAGCTTTCTTTCCTGGTCTGATGATTGAAGTGGCCCACTGTCTTGATTAAGCCTTTCCTCCCTAAATAATTAATTTGCATTTATGCAAGTGAATTTGCCTCTTTCAAATCTTAACACATAACACTGAGGACCCAGGCTCAGCAAACTCACTTTCAAGTGCATAAACAATTGCCTTGAAATAATGAACAACTCTCCTTGGTAAAGGAAGGCTAAACTTCAGTATACCATATTAAATCAGAGCAGATACTAGCCATTTGGTGTTAAAAATGTTATGAACACATGAACATTTATAAATGGACTTCGTCAATAAGTTTAGTTAGCTAGAATATGTTAAATACGCCAAAGGAAGAGTTTCAATATAAATATTTAACCAGTTTGTTTCAACCTATTTCATAAGAATTTATGCCAACCAGATATATATATATATTTTTTTTTAAAAAAACAAAGGACATGGAATCAAAAAGAACCGAGATCGAGAGTGTAAGTGGATGATCAGTCTGCCTTAAAACATCTGAAGCTAAAACTCAGCACCCGTGGTCTGTCAGTGGTGGGTGGTAGCATCTTCTTCATATGTCAAGCTTTTGGGTGTGAAATATGCATGAGCACAATCCCACCCACTGGGCTGCTGGATTCTCAGAGAGCAACACTTTTGTAAAGGAATGTGCTAAGAGAAGGCTTTGTTTTCCTAATGCTTGCTTTTTTCTCCCCCCAATCTCATTGAGAAGCAAATTGTACCTTCCTTACTATCAATTCCCAGTCCCAGCATTCTTCCCATCCTCAGGACTGCTCCAGATCCAGATATTATTACCTCACCCCTTCTCAACCCAGTCTAGAGAGCATGGGAAGGAGTAGGGCTGGGCCAGAGGACACTTCCTTCTAAGGGCCTTATGGAGTGCCCCCTCATCCCCAGGGTCCCTGAGCCCTTGGCTGGGTCCTAAAACTGACTCCTGCACAGACTCTTTTGGGTCAGGAGTTTGACTTTCTCATCCTCTGATACTGTTTTAAGCCTCGGCAATTTTCTGATATCTTGGGCAGTACCCATTGCACGTATTCTAGCTCATTCATTCAAGAAAAGGCAGTTTCCAACCACAACTGGAACAGCTAATGAGGCCCAGCCCCCTTTCAAAGAGCTACCAAATATCTAGTATTGGACCAGGCTGCCCCGATGTTTGGGATTTCCGCTCCTGGGTGGAAGAAACTCTTCCTTCCTGCATGTGCAAAGTCATTTGATGCCTGTGTGCATCCAAACAGTTTGTGTGTGTGCGTGGTGGTGGTGGTGGATTTGGTCTCTTCTTTCTTTCTGTTATTCATATCTTATTTTCACTGGGGATGTTATCCTTATAAACTTAAATCCCAGATGACTGAGTATCAGGCAGAGTCATCCAACTTGTGCTTTGGGAAAGTTCACGTGGGTTTTTTAGTTTTTTGTTTTTTCTTTTTCTTTCTGCAGAAGAACGTCCTTTCTGCAATTGGATTGAATCCTTAAAGATAGGAATGGGAGCATCAAGGTAATGAGTGACATGTATGAAACTTCTTGCATTGGGTGCATTTCCCCACACTCAGATTTTTTCAATAGGTCAGCTTTCAGGAAACTGCTGCCTTAAAATTCTTGGTGAACTCACCGCTGTCTTAAATGGATTTTAGCTGGTCTGTGTCAAGAGCAGGGCAAGGAGAGGGGCTGAATAAATTTCCCATGGATGAGCTGAATCCTGAAGTGGTATTCCCAGCAAGAGAAAGGGACAAACGAAGAAGGCCAGGAATCATCAGCATTGATAAGTAGTATTGATTGTGTGTCTACCTGGTGTTGGACAGCTCAGGAGCAGCGCTGAAGATCAGAATGCAAAGGGACAGAGTACTTCGGAAACTTTATAAATGTTTGTGCTATATAGAGGAAGCTCACAAGCCTGGGAATATAGTATCAAAAGGAAAATGGGACAGGTGGACTCTCCCAGGCCCATAATTTCAAGATATTTTTAAAAAAATAACTGGACTGATGAAGGAAAGATTGAGTTGGTGAGTGTAGAATAATGTATTAGCTAGTGGCTTGCCTACTAGCTTAGCTGCTCACTTGTGTCTGATTCTTTACAACTCCATGGACTGTAACCCACCAGGCTCCTCTGCTCGTGGAATTCTCCAGGCAAGAGTACTGGAGTGGGTAGTCATTTTCCTTCTCCAGGGCATCTTCCCGACCTGGGAAACAAACCTGTGTCTCCTGCATTGCAAGCAGGTTATTTACCATCTGAGCCACCAAGGGCTTCCCAGGTGGTGCTAGTGGTAAAGAATCTATCTGCCAATACAGCAGACTTAAGAGACATGGGTTTGATCCCTGGATCAGGAAGATCCCCTAGAAGAGGAAATGGCACCCCACTCCAGTATTCTTGCCAGAAGAATCCCATGGACAGAGGAGCCTGGTGGGCTATAGTACATGGAGTCACAAGGAGTCAGATGCAACTGAGTATCAGTGTGTTTGCCTACTGTAAGATATAGCTCTGTATGTTGTTGTTGTTTATTTACTTGTTTTATTCCCCCTACCAGACCGCATGTTTGATATTTCCTTTTTTGATCTTTAAATAGTCCTGGAGGAAACAGTTATAAGGCCGACAAGATGCTTAAAACTTTTGTATATTTCATTAAAAATAAATATTGCGGAGGAGGTTGTGGATCAAATCAGTCTTTGTAGTGTAATTAGCTAAGCAAATCCACCCTTCCTCTGCCAGGATTATAGTGAGGTCATTCACCTTAGCTTTTTTGCCAGTAAATTATAAATACTATGTTTCATCAACTAGCTGAGTTGGTATTTAAAAGAACTTTATGCATTTCTAGAACCCTGTTATATTATAATAAGATTTATAGCTCTGTACATTTTCTGCAGTGATAGAAAGTACTGCTCTATATCATCATTATTCTGAAATCTTGAGGTCTTTGCAGTAATTCAAGAGTTTGACAATGAAGGATTTAGCCAAAGAATCTGGCATATTGCTCTGTTCTTATTCTGGGTTAAGTTTTGAATTAATTCAATTGAAATTTTTAGAAAATCTGCCTATATTTTTCTGATATCAGTGTGGTTATTACATTTTTATACTTCTGCTATATTTCTTAACCATTTATGAACCTTCAAAAACAGGCTGGTTTTTATGGTTTCTCCTCAATAGGTTTTTGTGACTATTACTGAAGCACTATTGGTCTCATTGACTAACTGCCATTCAATATTTACCAATAAGTAGAGAGACATGAAAGGCCAGATTTGTTCCTGTGACAGAGATGCTTGCTGTGATAAACATTTGTAGCACATTGTTTTTTCAAGTTGAAGGCTATTTTAATTCCACTAGAAGGAATAGCTGAGTCTCAGAGATTTCTTTAAATCTTAGTGTGGCTTTTCCATTATATCCCTAAATAAGATGAAAAAACTCTTTGGAAATTCACAGACTTCCAGGCAATTAATAGTTTCATGCCTATAATTTGGATATACAATCTGATGGTAATCCTATCATATTATCAGCGAAAAAAAGAGCATTTATTGAATATCTATTATGAGCTAGGCACTGTGTTAAATACTTTCCTGAACTGTCAAATAAAATGCAAGTTCATGGCAATTAAAATACTTACAAGCGCATGGCATGGTATGATGAGCTGAATTGTGTACCCCCTCAAAAAAAGATATGTTCAAGTCCTAAGCCCCCACACCTGTGAATATGACTTTATTTGGGGATAGAGTCTTTACAGATATAATCAAGTTAAAATGAGGGACAACTAGGTTAGTGTGAGCCCTAAATTCAGTCTGTGACAAGTGTCCTTATAAGAAAAAGGAGAAGATGGACCGGATATAGACACTGAGGATATACATAGGGAAGAAGGTTCTGTGATGAGAGAAGCAGAGATTGGAGTGATCCAGTTACAAGCCAAAGAATGCCGAAGATTGCAGCAACCACCAAAAGCTAGGAGAGAGGTATGGAACAGGTTCTATCTCAGGGCCTCCGGAAGGAACCAGCCCTGCCCACATCTTGATTTTGGACTTTGGGCTCCTGATCCATGAGAGAATAGATTGCTGTCGTTTTAAGTCATCCTGTTTGTGGTAGCTTGTTACACCAGCCTTAGCAATTGAACTCGTGTGCCTATCATGATGTTGAGCTTCCCAGGTGGCTTGGTAGTAAAGGACCTGCCTTCCAATGCAGGGGATGCAAGAGACGGAAGATCCCCTGGAGGAAGGAATGGCATCCACTCCAGTATTCTTACCTGGAGAATCCCATGGACAGAGGAGCCTGGTGGGCTACAGCCCATTGGGCCAAAAAAGAGACATGACTGAAGTGAGTTAGCACACACACAGGCACCATGATATTACGTCTACTTCACACAAGAAACTTGTCTCCCAACGTCTAGCTAGTAAGTGATGAGTGCTAGATTCAATCCCTGGGCCTCTGCTTTTCCTAATAATAGCCTGATCCCTGTGCACATTGCAAACTTTCTCCTCTCTTTACTTTCAAGTCTCTGGAATAAATGTCACAGCCTCAAGTCCATAGGTGGGGAGAGGATGCTGTAACACACAGAGCTGTTCTTATTACTCACAAAAGCAAACACTGCAGCCAATTCCTGGCATATCTTAGTGTCTCTGGTGTCAGCAAAGTAATGTGAAGTTATGCACAAAATGGTTAAATATTTGAAACATGCCAGCTAAACTCATTCAATTTGCCATTTTTGATGAGACTTATAAAGATGTTTGTTACTGTTGTTAATCCCTATTTCTATGAAGTTCCTAGGAAAAGTAGCAGAAAGAAAGTGAAGCCGCTCAGTCATGTCTGACTCTTTGTGACCCCATGGGCTATAGCCTACCAGGCTCCTCTGTCCATGGGATTTTTCAGGCAATAGTCCTGGAGTGGATTGCCATTTCCTTCTCCAAGGGATTTTCCCAATCCAGGGATCAAACTCAAGTCTCCCGCATTGTAGACAGATACTTTACCATCTGAGCCACGAGGGAAGTCAAAAGTAGCAGAGCCAGGGAAAATTGTTCTACTTTTGATGTCAGATATTTTGTGTATGTGTGTGTGTGTGTGTGTGTGTGTGTGTGTGTGTGTATACTGCCTCTTTCAAAAGATTTAATTCTTGTATCTTAAGGTATATTTAAATAATTTATACTCAGTGAAGACTTCTGTAACCTAGGCATGGTATTAGTTTATTTGGAAGCAGCTATACATGGGCTTCCTGGGTAGCTCAGCTGGTAAAGTATTCACCTGCAATGAAGGAGATCCTGGTTTGATTCCTGGATCTCTGGGAAGATCCCTTGGAGAAAGGATAGGCTACCCACTCCAATATTCTTGGGCTTCCCTTGGAGGCTCAGATGGTAAAGAATCCGCCCACAATATGGGAGACCTGGGTTTGATCCCTGGGTTGGGAAGATTCCTTGGAGGAAGGCATGGCAACCCGCTCTTGTATTCTTGCCTGGAGAATCCCATGGACAGAGGAGGCCAGCAGGCTACAGTCCATGCAGTCACAAAGAGCTGGACATGACTGAGCAACTAAGCACAAAGCACATACATAAAAATAGGGGTTTCCCAGGTGGTGCTAGTGGTAAAGAACCCACCTGCCAATACAGGAGAGATGTAAGAGATGAGGGTTCAATCCTTGGGTCAGGAAGATCCCCTGGAGGAGGGCATGGCAACCTGCTCCAGTATTCTTGCCTGGAGAATCCCATGGACAGAGGAGCCTGATGGGCTACGATCCATAGGGTTGCAAAAAGTTGAACATGACTGAGTGAGCACACACGCACACACACATACATAAAATAATACATTTAACATGGATCTTTCTGATCTTATCATTAACTTTCCTTGACAACTAAGAATTGACTTTCTAGTTCCAGGAGGTGCTGCTACAGCAGCTGCTTTTTCGCTAAATGAGTGGACTGTAGCACACGGAAGCCAGACCCATATGCTGTGAGTGAAACACAAGCTGACTTCAGTGCCTATGGAAGAGGAGAAGGAGAGCCTTGCACAGAAAGACTCTCGGGGGGGGGGGGGGCGGCGGGGGGTGTGATTTCTCTCTGCTTGGGCAGGGGGATAAGGCTTGTTGATGGTACAGGAGGGCAGGCGGGTGGAGCCTTTCTGGCAGCTTCATGATCTCCAAACTAGGTCCTTCACTGCCCATCAGTGAGGCTCAAAGGGAACCAGGATTCTATACCCAAAATAAATCCCAATCCTTTAACTGACAAATGAGACAAGGATATACAATGGAGGAGAGGGAATAGCCTCTTCAGCAAGTGGTGTTGGAAAAGTTGGATAGTCACATGTAAATCAATGAAGTTAATACACATCCTCTCACCATACGCAAAAATAAACTCAAAATGTCTTCAAGATTTGAATATAAGACAACACACCATAAAACTCTTAGAAGAAAACATAAGCAAAGCATTCCCTGACATATATTCTACCCATATTTTCTTGGGTCTGTCTCCCAAGGCAATAGGGTTAAAATAAAAATAAACACATGAGACTTAATCAAACTTATAAGCTTTTGCATAGTAAGGCAAACCATAAATGGAATGAAAAGACCGCCTATGCACTAGAAGAAAATATCTGCAAATGATATGATACAACCAACAAGGGCTTAGTTTCCAAAATATAAAAACAGTTCCTACAATTTAATAATAAAAACCCAAACAACCCAATTGAAAAAATGGGCAGAAGACGTAAAAAGACATTTCTCCAAAGAAGACACACAGATTGCCAGTAGGCACAAGAAAAGATGCTCGTTATCACTAATTATTAGGGAAATGCAAATCAAAACTACAATGAGATATCACCTCACACAAATCAAAAGCGCCATCATTAAAACCTCTACAAATAATAAATACTGGAGAGGGTGTGGAGAAAAGGAAAGTCTCCAACTGCTGCAGCCCCTATGGAAAACAGTATAGAGGGTCCTCAAAAACCTAAAGTAGAGTTACCATTTATCCAGCAATCCCACTGCTGGGCATATACCTAGACAAAAATATAATTCAAAAAGATACATGTACCCTTATGGTCATAGCAGCACTAGTCACAATAGCCACAAAAGACATGTAAACAACCTAAATGCCCATTGACAGATGAATGGATAAAGCAGATGTGGCGTAGATATGCAATGGAATACTACTCGGCCGTAAAAAGAATGAAATAATGTCTTTTTCAGCACCATGATTCTCCAGTGGCTAGTTGCCAGTGCTATGTCTGAAAATTTAGTATGTGATTTGTATTTTCATAAGCTTTTAAAGGACTGGGATTTTTCAAAAGTTTTACTGTAGAGTTGATTTATAAGGTTGTGGTTAATTTCTGTTGCACAGCAAAGTGACTCAGTTGTGTGTGTGTGTGTGTGTGTGTGTGTGTGTGTGTGTGTGAATGTGTGTATATATATATATATTCTTTTTCATATACTTTCTATAACGGTTTATTACAGGATATTGAATATAGTTCCCAGTGCTAAATTTTCAAACATAGCATTGGCAACTAGGTTTAGACTGACATCTAATATTCAGGTTGTATCAACAAGCTGTATATTTCAAGTCTGTAAATTTCTATCACTTTAGGAAACAGGCAAGTTATCAAAAAAGAGTCTTGGAGCAGAGTGGCACCTGCTAGGAGAATCTCAGGTTCTACACAGGGGTTTCCTGACGATCTACGAGAAAGCTGGAAGTACAGTTTTTAACCTTTTTTTCCCGAAACCCAACTCATCCTTATATGCACCATGAGTCTCAATCAGCCACACATTTGACCAGAAATACCTCTTAAGAGCACCGTTTTCCTCCTACTTGCCCCACATTTCCAAGTAGGAAGGCAGGCAGGTCTATCCTTTCCTCCAGCAGTCTGTGAACTAGCCTCTGGCATCCTGTACTGAGTATCACTGGAGCACTGCTTGAGATCAGGATGACTCAGTGGGGCAGAGGGGAGAGTGGTGATGTCAGAGTTCCCTGGAAGAGCATTATGGGTATCTCAGCATCCTGGGTGCAATGAGTGAACATGTGAACACCCTCCACATGCTGCTGATCTGCTTTCCCCTTTCCCACCAGCTAAGAATGATTTCTTTCCCTTCATAGCAAATCTTATCAGATAAGGACCTCCAGAAGAATTGATGCTTTTGAACTGTAGTCCTGGAGAAGACTCTTGAGGCTCCCTTGGACTGCAAGGAGAGCAAGCCAGTCACTCCTAAAGGAAATCAACCCTGAATGTTCATTGGAAGGACTGATGCTGAAGCTGAAACTCCAGTACTCTGGCCACCTGATATGAAGAACTGACTTGCTGGAAAAGACTCTGATGCTGGGAAAGATTGAATGTGGGAAGAGAAGGAGATGACAGAGTATGAGATGATTGGATGGCATCATCAACTCAATGGACATGAGTCTGAGCAAATTCCAGGAGACAGTGAAGGACAGGGAAGCCTGGCATGCTGCAGTACACGGGGTCACAAAGAGTCGGACATGACTGAGCAACTGAACAAGAAAGCCTCTTATCAGTTTTATAGTTCAAGGGAAAAATAGAGGAAATAGAAATCCTTTCTTGGAGCAATAATTTCTTCTTTCATGGTTACAAGATAAATACTGGGTATGCAGATGGTTTGCTTAAAGATGCACCTCCATTTTCAAGTGCAAACAGGATAAAGTTTGTCTGTTAAATCTCCCTCTTTCGGGTATCATTCTCTACCCACTGGCTCTTTGAATTGTTTTCTTTTTAATTTAGAAAAATGTTTTTGAACATTTAGACAAGTATAGTGACTACTAAAGCAAATACTCCTTATACCCATTTCCAAGGATTAATCAACATTTTACCATATTTCCTTCAAATCTTTCTCTAAAAGATTTTTTGAGATATAATTTACATACCATACAATTCACTCATTTAAAATGTACATTTTAGTGGGTTTAGTATATTATATTATCAATTGCTAGAAATTTTGGTAAAATATTTCATATAAATTTGCCATTTTAATTATTTTCAAGTGTACAATTCAGTGGCATTAATTATGTTTACAATATTATACAATCAGCACCATTATCAAAAACTGCTTCAAATGGATTTCCCTGGTGGCTCAGTGGTAAAGAATCCACTTGCTATTACCTGCCAGTGCAGGAGATGCAGGTTTGGTTCCTGGGTCAGGAAGACCCCTGGAGAAGGAAATGGCAACCCACTCCAGTATTCTTGCCTGGAAAATCCCCAAGGACAAAGGAGCCTGGTGGGTTACAGTCTACCGGGTCACAAAGAGTCGTATAGGACTGAAGCAACTTAGCATACTCGCCAGCATTATTTATATATTCTGTATGTTAAACTCTTTTCAAATGTATCATTTCCAAATATTCCCTCCCATTCTCTAGTAGGTTGTTTTTTTCACTTTCTTAAAAATGTCCTTCAAAGCACAAGCTTTTAATTTTGATTAAGTCCACTTCACCTATTTTTCTTTCATTGCTCTTTTGTTTATTTATTTTTGCTGTCCAGATCTCTCATTTTTTCAAAAATAAGAAATAAAACAAAACTGACAATGACTCTGCCCCCTCTGTGCTGCTGCTATGTCGCTTCAGTCGTGCCCGACTCTGTGCGACCCCATAGATGGCAGCCCACTAGGCTCCTCTGTCCCTGGGATTCTCCAGGCAAGAACACTGGAGTGGGTTGCCATTTCCTTCTCTAATGCATGAAAGTGAACTCGCTCAGTCGTGCCCAACTCTTAGCGACCCCATGGACTGCAGCCTACCAGGCTCCTCCATCCATGGGATTTTCCAGGCAAGAGTACTGGAGTGGGTTGCCGTTACTAATCTCTAATTAAGCTCCCTCTCCTCAGAGGCTACCACCATCAGGAATTTGGTTTTGCATTTCCTATTCATGTTTTATACCTATAATATATTTTTATTTATATAGTATATATTATATAAATGCTATATTAAAATATTTTATAAGTATATAATATAATGTATACATATATACAATCTATAGCATTCTTTTGTATGTTTTTAAAATTATATACAAATAGTATCATTTTTTTTTCTACAGTTTCTCCTTTGAGCTCACATTTGAGATCTATCCATGCTGATCCATATTTACCTAGTTCATTAATTTTCATTGCTATACTTGTACTCAATCAAACCATCAGGAAGTGATGTTCAAAATAACTTACCACTGCCACGGCTCAGGCACCAACCAACACACATAGGTGCTCATCATGAACCACGAAATTTTTAGGTACCTATGCACACCCATGTGTACCTGTGCACACCTGGCTGAATACCAAACCAGCTTCCACAGTTTAGTTACCTGCTCCATTATTGTGAAATTGAGATTGCTAAAAATAATACTGCTAGAAATATTCCTGTAGCTGTCTCTTCATGCACATCTGTGAGAACTTCTCCACGATGCATATTAAGGAGAACTGATGGGTGGTCTGCTATGCACACGTTCTATTTTATTTTTACTGCAGTATCAGAATTGTGGCTAAGGCCTAAAGCTGAGGACAAAAAATGTTAAGTCCTCACATTCCTTGTAACCACCATGATGTCACAGCAGTTGTGACCAGCTACCTCCCAGGAAGGCATATCGAGAGGCACCAAGGCTGAGAAACAGATCTTTTCTCTAACTGCTCCCACCCCGGCGAACCTAAGGGAAGAACAGGCAGAGGTAGGAAGGGTATTTGGAGAATACAAAGCTCACAAAGATATACTATCCTCTCTCTCTTTAAACTTCTCCAACATCCACCAGAAAAGTCAAGGGAAGAAGAAAGATAATGATAGGACTTTCTGGGCATCTGTCAGAATGATTTTCCTTCTCTTCCACCCATAAATTAAGTCAGAACCTGATGGTCTTCTCTTATGGAAATTGGGGGTGAGGGCTTGGATTTGCAGGGCCCCTACTGCTTCAGGGTGTAGAGAAAGAGGCAGGAGAGAGAAGACAGGACTGAGAGAAGCAGTGGCATTCCCACCACTGGGCATGACAAATATCCCACTGTTGGTCTATGAGAATTGAGGGGATGCCATAGAGAGTGGATGCGTTGAGCTGTCTTGGTGGCACCTCCCACAACAGGCAGCTGCTCAGGGCTCAAGTCCCCATGGAGTCCTTCAAAAAATCCACACATGTGCCCCATGAGAGTTCAGCATCTGGATCCTGCCGCGTGAAGGCGAGATCAACAGCTCAGTGGTGTGGGCCAGAAAAACAGCAAAAACCACAGGGAGAAGCCTACTGCCCCCTCACCCAATCCTGCAGGAAGGAACTTTGCTGTTTTCCTTTTCCTCTTCCCCATACAACTCAAGGGAGGGAAGAAGCGAGGGGAAGGTGGTGTCTGAGTCTCTGTGACCCTGTCTTCCTAACAACAAGTTCTGCAGAGAGAGAGGAGGAGAAACACTTTGCATCAGATAAGAGGTTGAAGATTTAAAATAAGCAGCACTGGGTTTTAAATATATCAATGAGACTGTTCTAATAAGTAAAAGTGACCAACAGCTAAAGAAAATGGCCGAAGGATATTAAGGAAGCCTGGTTCTCTGCTGGCAGGGAGGCTTGATGTCTCATTGCTGGGCATTTGTATAAAATCTCATCATGTTTATAATCCAATGAGACTAGATTGTTCAATGAACTAGTGATACTTGATGAACCAGCAGTCATGGGAACTGCCAAGGTGCTCTCCAAGTGGGGACCTAAGTCGCTAAGTTGTGTTCAACTCTTTGTGACCAAGTGGACAGTAGCCCGCCAGACTTTTCTCTCCATGGGACTTCCCAGGCAAGAATACTGAAGGGAGTTACCATTTCCTCTCCAAGGTATCTTCCTCACCCTGGGACTGAACCAGCATCTCCTGCTTGGCAGCAGATTCTTTACCACTGAGCCACCAGGGAAGCTTGTACAATGAGAGATATCTTTCCAATATTAGCATCTGCTTGTGGGTCTTGCAGAAGTATTCTATAGTTTTCATCTTTAGAGTTTTGCACTCTTCTTGTTAAGATTATTCAAAGCCCCTCCTAAAGTTGGGGCTTTTCCTAGTTTATATCCTCTAGCTATTATTTGTGTTTATCAAGGCTATTGATTTCTATATGTTAGTTTTATAAGCGTTTGAATTAGTGTTGTTATTAGTTCTCTAGGGTTTTAGATATACTATTGGGTCATCTTAAAATAGAGAGAGTTTTACTTCTTTGTTTCCAATTCTCTTGCCTTCTTTGAGTTCTCTTGTCTAGTTGCTTTGGCTAATGCCAGCAGTAACACATTGAATCCCTGGAGAAGCAAACGGCAACCCACTTCAGTATTCTTGCCTGGAGAATTCCATGGACAGAGGAGCCTGGTGGGCTACAGTCCATAGGGTCACAAAGAGTTGGACGTGACTTAGCTACTAAACTACCAACAACAAATTGAATAGTGATGGCAAGAGTAGGCAAGTTTGCCTTGTTCCTAGAAATGCCTATAGTGTTTCCCCACCAAATGAAATACTGTCTCCAAGACAGGATTAATTCCTATTTTCTTGAGTGTTTTAACAGGAAATAGCACTGAATTTTGTTAGAAAACAACTAATTTGGACCAAAGCCCAAGAAAAGTGCCAAGTCATCACTACATAAATGGGTCCGTTTCCATTTTCACAATGAGAGATGACCTCGTCCTCAAATGTTCACACTGAAATAGCTCGGAAAATTAGTTCAGCATTTTTCTTCATTGGAATCCTGGCTCCTCGGGGCTCATTAAAATCTCTCCTTCCCGCCCTTCCTGCATCCTTGCTCTCAGTGATCAGGGGCATCTGTGACATGAGCCTGTAGCCCTGGGAGGCCCAGAGGCTCAGGAAACCAGACCAGGCTCTCCCCTCTGGCCTTTTGTTCTGAACATTCTTGATCAGGCTTCCTGCTCTCAATATTCCTTCCTTTTCCCTCACCCCACATCTTGAGTCTTGGCCAGTGCTTAACTTCTTCAGGTGGACGGGCATTTGGAGCATCAGCCTGGTTTTCAACTGCAGGTTTCCCTCCATGGGGTTGGCTGCTTGCTTCCGTGCATAAGTTGGATCCCGCAAACAAGCCAGCCGCCTAGGTTGGGTAGTGGGAATCTACTGGAGAGGAGTCTGAACACACCCTCCATGCAATCCCCTGCAGTTTATTTCTAATTTAAACTTGCAGGCTAATTGTTATCCTGCCACCCACATCTGACAGAATGAATAAAAGGAATGGCCGTTGAAGGTAAAAGAGCATTACAGCTGGATTTAAGTAATAATGTGTCTCTCACAAACCTGCACAGGTTGCAGTTTGATGAAAATTACAGTCAAGCCTTGTGTTGTAAACTGCTGTTTACTGAAGAAAAGAAAAAGGGGGGAAAAATATAAGATAAAGAAATAGTATCTGAGACCACCTGGCAGGGTGCTTGGAATCATTATGATGTGTAAAGAAAGCCTTGACAATGACGGATAACCTCTGGAAGATCTGAACAGGGCCTTTTGTTTATCTTCGCTTGCCTTTGCATTTAAGTCATGTCTTTCACTTGGGGGTGAGATTTTGTCTTTGAAAGTTGAAACGATTTTTAACTCAAGAAAGCGGTTTACTGGGTTTTTCATGGATTTGTTTTCCCATTTCCCCCACCCCCTACTTCTCCTTCCCGCCTTTCCTGCCTGTCTCCCTCCCTTCCAGCTGGGGTGTGTCAGTCCTGGGTACCAGATGCAAAATGATTAAGCCTGTGCAGTTCACCAAGTTGAACTTGTTATTGATTAGCACTTCCTAAATCAAACAGAATTGCTGATCGCTATTGCCGGGCGGCCACCGCTTGCTTGGGATCCACGAGCTGCTAGAGTGTTTGAGCCTGAGCAGGCAGAGGGGATTTTTGAGGTGTCCTCCCCTCCTTAATCACTGCTGCAGCCTGCAAAGAGGAAGAATAGTAACTTTCATCACCAATTCATGTTTCTTAAGCACTGACTGGGTGTGTGGCAGTGTGCAGTCACAGAGGGGATTTTGACAATTAGCAGGAGCTGCTGTCTTTACTCTCCTTGGCTGTGATAATTAATGCCTTAGGACATTTTTATGAGTTGGTATGTGCCTGGCACATGACACATAGTACTGAGAGCATCAATTACATCTGACCCTTTTAAAAGAACGGAGAATTCAACAAAGAGGCCATTTTACCCGTTTGGCTTGTAGATAGTCTAGCAGGTATTTTGAAATATTAGTTAAATGAAATGAGAAGAGAGGGTCTGTTTACAAATCAGCCATGACCCAGTCATGTGTCCCAAGGCATGAGGGACAACCTCACTCTTGTGTCACCTGTCCCCAGTTCCTGCTCGTGCTGATGTATCCAGATACAACTCAGTGATCCCCTTGTGTATGTCTTTTCATCTCCCTGCCCAGTGCAACCATCTTTTATCTCCCTATGTATACATACACATGCGTGAGTACACATGTGCACACACACACAGAGAATTGCTTTCTTAACCATCTGAGAGTACGTTGAAAAGCCCAGGCACCCTTGTCCCTACATGTGTATTACCAAAAGATTATTCTTTTACATAATCTTAGTATGATTATTAAATTCAAGACTTTAACATTGCTATAACACTACTGTGATTATAATATTATAATACTATGTGAACTTAGCCCAGAATCAAAATTTTATCACTTGTGCCAATAATGTCCTTTACCGTGTTTTTCCAGCCCAAGGTCTAATCACGAATCACGCATTACAGTTATCGTGTCTCTTTAGTCTACCCTAATCTGGAACAGTTCTCCACTTTTAATATTTTGTCTCCTGTGACACTGGCATTTTGAAGACTACAGGGCAGTTGTTTTGTACACTATCCCTCAATTTGGGCTTCTCTGATGTTTCTTCATGATTAGATTCAGGTTACGCATCGGGGACAGGAGTTCTACGTAAGTAGAATTATTTCCATCTGAGGGCATACTATCAGGAGACATGTGATGTAAGTTTCTCTCGTTCTTTCCAGTGTTATTTAAGACAAGCTTTTTAGAGAGTTTAAGCTCACGTTTTTAAAAGCAGTTCATATAGCTAGCTAGTAGGCCATAGTAAAGACTTAGAGTCCCAGCTTTAAGGATTAAAGACCAATTAGAAATATGTGATGTTGGGCCTGACACTTGAGATGGACTGAAAATGCTGGAAAAATGATCTCTTTGGCTTCTAAAACAGCACAAATCCAATAACTCACAAATTGGACCATTGAGGATGACTAATGGTTCCTAAACATTGTTAAAGCCTGAGCAGAGAATAACGGTCATGTTTTCACTTTCTCTTCAATCTTTCTCTCTAACAACGTGCATGAGTAGTAGTATCGTTATTGTCATTATTAAGTCTAGGCCTCGATGCTGGACTTGACGATTCATTAAGTTCTCCCAGTTTCTATATTCTCAATAAGATGGGCAAAGCCTGGCATTTGTAAAACATGGAACATGGAACTTAGAAAATAGGAAAATATGTCTAGAGGAGAGCAATAATGGAGAACTTTCCTCTAGTGTTTAGCAGCTGAAAAGGGAGGGTTCCAAGCCTAAGGTTGTCTTGAGTTGTTCTTAACTGTCTCTCTGCTTTCCTGATCACCAGAATACCTCACAGGAAATGAAATTTATGCTTAAAATGGTATAGAGGGGTGGGATGGGGGGCTGGGAGAGAGAGGATATATGTGTACTTACAGCTGTTTCACATAGCTGTACAGCAGAAACCAACACAACTTTATAAAGCAATTAACTTCCAATTAAAAAAATTTTAATGTAATGAAAATGTCCACTTTATGAATTTTAAAAGTATTTATAGAACCCAGAAAATAAAAAAATGTGAGCTATTTCCTATTCTTACTGGAGATGACCTGAAACATCCTTTATATCTTCTATTATTGAAATGTTTGATTAATGAGAGTTTGTGGCTCATTTATTTAGTTAGTGTGTTAACTTTTCCTCTTGACATAAATCTTTGGTTTATCCACTTTAAATCAGAGCCTAATCTGCTAAGCTTTCTAGGCAGTGTTGGGGAAGCATTGGTCAATGGGTGGTTTCTTGATGATTGCCAGTTTTCCAGAAAATGAAGAACCCCACCTTATTTCAGAACAGCTTCAGCTCAGGGACAGAGCAAAGATAACAGAAGAGAATTAGTGGACTCAAAAGAAGTTCTGAGGTATCTTCTCAGTGTTTCCCAGAAAATGGAACAGATAGACCAAAACTAGGCATTTGTGCAAATTCATTGTCTTTGTAGAACTTCTTAAAGGGATCTCACAAATAATTGTATTATAGATAAATAAACTGAAGTCCAGAGGGGTTGTCTTGCCTAAAATTACATGGCTAGTAACAATAACAGGTACTTTTTTGAGCTTTGACTATGTGCTTTCCACTTTACATTACATAATCTTTAATTCTCACAGTACTGGTGTATTGTAGAAACATTAAAAAACCTCATATATGTTGATAATACCACTTTAATGGCAGAAAGCTAAGAGGTACTAAAGAACCTCTTGGTGGGGGTAAAAGAGAAGAGTGAAAAAGTCAGGTTAAAATTAAATATTAAAAAAACTAAGATCATGGCATCTGGTCCCATCACTTCATGGCAAATAGGAGGGGAAAAGGTGGAAGCAGTGACAGATTCCCTCTTCTTCAGCTTTAAAATCACTGTGGATGGTGACTGCAGCCATGAAATTAGAAGACAATTGCTTCTTGGCAGGAAGCCTATGACAAACCTAGACAGTGTGTTAAAAAGCAAAGACATCACTTTGCAGACAAGGTCCATATAGTCAAGGCTGTGGTCTTTCCAGTAGTCATGTATGGTTGTAAGAGCTGGACCATAAAGAAGACAGAGCACCAAAGAATTGATGCCTTCAAACTGTGGTGCAGGAGAAGACTCTTGGGAGTCCCTTGGACAGCAAGATCAAACCAATCTTAAAGGGAATCAACCCTGAATACTCTTTGGAAGGACTGATGCTAAAGCCCAATACTTTGGCCACCTGATGTGAACAGCCAACTCATTGGAAAAGACTCTGATGCTGGGAAAGATTGAAGGCAGAAAGAGAAAAGGGCAACAGAGGATGAGATGGTTGGATAGTATCACCGCTGCAATGGATGTGAACTTGGGCAAACTCTGGGAGATGCCAAGGGACAGGGAAGCCTGGTATACTGCAGTCCTTGGGGCTGTGAAGAGTCAGACATGACTTGGCAACTGAACAACAGCTAATGCATTATGACTCTTATTTTAAGGTCAAAAGTTAGACTGAGAAAATTTAAATAACTTGTCTCTGCTCATCCAGCTACTATACTAGATAGCAGAGCCTGGTCTTGAACCAAGGGTGTCGGATAATAAACCCCTTGCATATTTCTGCACAACATCATGGGCAAAGGGGAGGCTGGCCAGAGTGCCTGTTCCTTCATCCTGTCTCTCTTACTCTCCTGTGAGAAAGGCGGCAAACTGGAGTGGGCTGATGCCATCAGAATTGTTCTCCTGTCAGAATACTTGTTATCTATTATTATTATTTATTGAATTTTCTGTCTGCCCTTGCCTGGTCACAAGTTCCTGCCTTTTGTTCACAACTATACTTGATGTGCTGGTAGAGTGCCTGGAACACAGAAGGTGCTCAGTAAGTGCATATTGAGAAGCAGAAAATGAAGGGAGAGAAATAAGGAGAATGAAAAACAGAGAGAGTGTGTGAGGGAGCAGAAAATAAAGAAGAAAATTGTAGAGAAAACAAGTAGAGCTTTGACTTTATAACATTATTAAGATTTTCCTCCTTGCTGCAGATTGCAAAGGAACCTAATGTGCTGATTTCTCAACACATGCATACATACAAATGGTATTACATTTTGGTTTTATCTCAGCAGAGAAAATTGCAAACAACCTAATTACTCAAAAATAAGTGCATGAGTAAGTAAATTAGGTACATCTATTCAATGAAAGAATATGCAAATATTAAAAATAATTGTTTCAAAGGCCAGGAGGAAATGCAAGAAAATGTATTGACTAGGATAGGATTACCAGCTTAAAAAGGAAGCAGAATATTAAAATGTAGAGGTGTGCAGATGGATAGAAAAAAGAATACATACACATATAAGAGGATTTCCAGTTTTATTGTATGCTTAAAAATCCATAAGCCCTACTTTAATGTTCGGTACATAGTAAAAGTTAAAAATAGGAATAACCATGGTTCAGTACAGCCATTATGGGAAACAGTATGGAATTGCCTCAAAAAATACAAAGAAAGTAGAACTACGGTATTATCTAGAAATGCCACTCTTAGGTACATGCCCAAAGGAAATAAAATTACTGTCTACAAGATACCTGTACTCCCTTGTTCACTTCAGCATTATTTACAGTAGCCAAGATATAGAAACAAGCTAATTGTTCATTCACAGGTGAATGGATAAAGAAAATGTAGGATTTTCATTTGGAATAGGCTTCAGTTTGGGAAAGGAAGGAAATCCTGCCATTTGCAACACTATGAATGACCCTGGAGGATATTATGCTAAGGGAAATAAGCCAGAGAGAGACAAATATTGCATGCAATTACATGTAAGGATCTCTACTAAGTGTAGAGAGCTGCACAGAAAGAGTGCTCTGGAAATGTTTTCCCTAGAGTCTCTCGCTGAATACTGATCAGTACATGCAAGTGAGGAAGACACTCAAGGCAGGGGCAAGAAATTCTGGAAAGGAACAGACCAGAAATAATTTCATGTTTTCACTGGCTAGAATGGAAAGACATTATTTCACACAGGACATTGAATACAGTACTCAGAAGGGTATTGACACAGCAGACTAGACTTAACTCTAGACTAACAAATTCTGGTCTGCCTAGTGAATCTTAAAGGCATGTCTTATAAGGATTATAGTGTTTCCAAGTGACTTCAGTGCATCTCAGAAAAAAAGCTCAAGAATGTTTAGAGTAACATGAAAATATCCAGCAACTAGAAGGTAAAATTCACATTGTCTGGTATCCAACTAAAAATTAACAGGCATAATAAAAGGAAACTAGGACTCACAATAAGGCCAGAAAACAATCAAGAGAAAAGATTCAGAAATGACACTGATACTAGAACTAGCAGGCAAGGATTTGAGAACAATTATTATAACTCAGTCCATATGTTGAAAAAGATGGAGGGAAGCATAAGCATAATAAGTAGAAGAAGAAAAAATAACGATGCAATTTGAACTTATGGACATGAAAACTGTGGTGTCTCATAAGCAAATCCACTGAATGGAGTTAAAAGTAGATGGCTGCTGCTGCTGCTAAGTCACTACTAGACATTGCTAAAGTAAGGATTAGTGAGTAAGGACTAAAAATAGAAATTATTCAAAATGAAACTTAGGGAGACAGAAGACTGAGCTAAAATGAATGAAGCTCAGTAAGCAGTGGGATGGGCTTCTCTGATGACTCAGACAGTAAAGAATCTGCCTGCAATGCAGGAGACCTGGGTTTGATTCCTGGATCAGGAAGATCCCCTGGAGAAGGGAACTGCTACCCACTCCAGTATCCTTGCCTGGACAATTCCATGGACAGAGGAGCCTGGACATCCATGAGGTCTCAAAGAGTTGGACCTGACTGAGTGGCTAACACTTTCACTTTCAAGCAGTGAGACAACTTCAGGAGTCTGATATACATCTAACTGGAGTCCTTGAAGGAGGAGAAGGGATACAAAATATTTGAAGAAATAATTGCTAAAGTTTTTCAAATTTTAACTTACTAAACCTGCAGATCCAAGAAGCTCAACTGATGTTCCAAACCAAGAAAGCTTCTCCAAGGCACATAATAATCAAATTGTTTTAAAATAATGACAAAGACAAAGAGAGTCTTAAAAGCAGCCAAGGGAAAAAGACTTGTTTTGTACAAAAGAACAAAAAATGACAGCAAATTTCTTGTTGGATATAATACAAGCCAGAAGATGGTGGATCAATGTGCAGTAGTACTAAAAGAAAAGAATGATCATCCTAGAGCCCTATACCCAGCAATATCTTTCATAAACAAAGGTGAAATAAAGGCTTTTTTGGACATGAAAAAGCTGGAAGAACTCATTACAAGCAGACATGCTTGGAAAGAGATTTTAAAGGAGGTCCTTCGGGTGGCAGGAAAATCATACTAAATGGAAACCTAGGTGCATAAAAAAGAATGGAAAACACTGAGCATTGAACTTGGTAAACATTTGGGTAAAAAAAAAGATTTTTTTCTTTTCCTTTTTCGGTCTGAGGTTTATTGTGTGGCAGGCACTCTGCTAGTTGTTTTGCATACGTAATTAATATCCTTACATTGACTGGAGAGGAAAAGACTTTATGAGCTCCAGGTCACATTTCCTGGTTAGTGTGGAAGTCAGGACTGGTAGCCAAGCATGATTCCTAAATACAGAGCAAGCCTTCAATTAAATAGATATCATTTGAAAATGAAGGCCACTGCAAAAATCAAATCTGCTAAGTGATTATGGAATCTAAAAACCTCTAGGGCAAGCCTTGAATATAATTTTCTGAATATTTTTACATAATATTTCCCAGGGAAGTTAGACTACGTACAAAAGTAACTCTTGATTTTAGGACAAGGTGATAGATTGAGCCTACACTGTAATACACGCTCCAGACACAATAGGGGACTATGAGTGGAAGAGACAAGGAGGATCTCTGAGAAATAATATCAAGATTAAGTAACTACAATAAGAAAAATTTCCATCCTGGTGACCCATGGGGGAAAATGTGAATACACAGCCAAGAATCCTTAGCATTTGAGGGAACTCAATGTCTTGAAAAAAGAGAATAGATAAAATCAATGAATAAATAAATGTACCTAGATATAAAGAAGCAGAGCTAATAGAGCAGTCAGAACAGGATTTTAAAATAATTAGATTTAATATCCCCAGTGAGATAAAGGAAAGAATGGCATCTGTGAAACAAGAAGAGAAGGTTCTAAAACAAGAACAGGTTGTTATGAACACAATAAATTAGCAATCTTGGAGAGAGAAGTAACTCCAACTTTACAGAAAGGAAAAACTGTTTTGGTGTCAATGGGTAGAGTTTTCCAACTGGGAAAAAAATAATTTTTCTAGTAGCTATAGCCAACCTGATGCAAAAATCTGAAAACTATAAAGTAGAAACCACAAAGGTTTATCAGAACCAAATAGCTAACAAGGCTCTTGCAGAAGCAGCCTTGTTAACCTTCTGTCCAGTGTGCCAAAAAAGCAATTATAGCAATTAATTTTTCTAAGTGTGTACTGTTCTTTTTAATAGGTGACACAAAATATGGCAAGAGACATAAGATGCCTGACCAATGGTGTTAGGGGCCCACAGAGCTGATTTGATCCATTTATCAGCAATGAATAGGAGTGAAATGTCATGTACAGTAGTTCCATGCTATCCTTGACCCTCTAATTATGATGGGCCTTGCAAATTAATGCCTGAGAAGGAACAAGAAAATGAAAGATTTCCTAGAATTTTAATGAGCCCCCAATGAAGGCTTTTGAAGTTATTTCATATCTCAAAATTAGCAAGAAGGAAAATGAACACAACAGTGAAAAAAACCCTGAAGATTCAGATTAAGTAGCTGGATTCAAGTGCTGAGTTACAAAAATCATCAGGGTTTTGGGTTTCTATTGGCTCTGAGGCGACAACTTTCTCTCCTCTGAGCTGAACAAATATCATCCAGAATTCAGGGACTTGGAGCCGGTTGTGTGATCGTGAGAAGAACCTTGGAATGGCAACCTTACCAAACAGGTGGGCAAGTAGGTGCATGCAAACCAGGTGGCAATACTCCACACTGATGTGGCCCAGAGCCCCTGAAGTTTATGGGAACTCACTTCCCACTTACTGTTCATGAAATGTGGTTTTCGTAAAATTTTGGCAGCTTGCTAAAAGATGATCCAAAATTCTGCAAAAAAGCATCTTCTTGGTTAAGTCAGATTGATCAGTGGTTTATCAAAATAAAATAAAATTATTTTAAAGAACTACTAGTTGATTCTTCCAGGAATCTATAAGCAAGTCTTCCCTATGTAGCCTTGATATTAAAATGTTGTCATGCCTACATAATGACAATCATACTCTGCTCTGGAGTATGAAACAAACAAGGAGTAAGAAACAAACAAGTAGAAATGCAAGAAACCCATCTTTTCCAACTGTACTTGCAAAATACTAGTCCCTGTAAGATGCTCAAAGGAAAAGAGTTTTGTAAACCAATAATTTGAGTCAGCGCTATATAATTTAAGTTTCTGTTGGGATTTAGATTTCACAGTTGAATATAAAAGGCTTCAAGAAAACCTACAGTAAAGAAAGTTGTGGACTTTGTTAAACTCAGTATTTTTAAAACTAACTGTTCATGGATCTATTTATCCATCCATTCATCCACTTATCAACCCATCCACCAACCATCCATCTATTGTTACTAAAAATGATTACATCTCATGGAACTAGTGTTCCATGAAGCACAATTTGGAAAGCTTAGTACACTAGACAGGCTTTCACTGCTTATTCTCACCTCTGTGGAGCTTTCATCAATGTTCTAGCCACAGTGACCTACACATTTTTGCTCTATTGTTCCATAGAAATTTCCACAAACCACTTAGAGGATGTATAATGAGATTAAACAAAAGTTAGAGAAATGAAAATGTGATGATTATAACTGTTAATAGTATTATCTGTGTCTGCTCAGACTATAGACTCCTCCAGGCATAAGGTATTTTCTTATTCATCTTAATATTCTCAGCACATAGAGGAGAGATTATTGTTAAATATTTGTACAATCATCTAGTTATATCATCTCTTATATTCGTTTTTCTCTGTATCCCTGCCCCATTCTCTTGATGACCAATTTCCTCTGCAGGACACTTGGTTTCTGCTTCCCATAATTTCACACTTTGACTAAAACTAGATTCCACTTTGGGCCTGACTCTGTATGACTCTTGAAATATAGAGGACACCACTTTTTGATTACAGACTCTGTGTCTCCTGGGTCAAATTATAAAGAAAAATCTGGTTTAACCAACTAATGTTTTGGCCTATTTTTAATCATCTGTCTACCCTTGGTCTAATCAGCTGGGCCTGGTCATGTATAATGAGGGGCTGATCCCCTACATGAGTGAACAAGGTAGTTTGGATGGAGATAAATTAAGCAGAGCTGGAGAATTGACAAGTTTACCCTACTCCACCACCACACGTGCCAGTCACACTTGCTGCAGAGACGCCCACGTGTATCAACACAGATCCCTTTAGTCTCAGCAGGTCTATACCTCCACTTCTCAGAAAGTCTTGAAACAGTGAAGCATTGCAATACTTAAAAGACTAAAGCCAGATAAGCTTTGAGGGGAGGAGTGGTCCCCATGCTCTGTGCTTAGTCACTGCAGTCATGTCCAACTCTTCAAGACCCCATGGACTACAACCCACCAGGCTCTTCTGTCCATGGGATTTCCCAGGCAAGAATACTGGGGTGGGGTGCCATTTCCTTCTCTGGGGCATCTACCCCATTCAGGGATCGAACCCATGTCTCCTGTGTCTCTTGCATTGGAAACGAATTCTTTACTACTGAGCCATTGCAGAAGCCCATATTTCCTGGTAGTTATCAAATAATTTGCCATTGAGTAATCAAAAGTTAACACAGTACTGAAACATGTTATTTAAAGTATATTTTTGATTTGTTCAATATCCATTCCAGTGGCTAAAGATGAGTAGACAAAAGGGTTTCAGCTAAAACAATGCTTTCCCCCTCAGCCTAGAATTCTCTGAGGAATCTAAAGCAGCATACAGTTCTAGCGTCTAAAAAGTTACTTCCCATAATCATAGTTGGGTTTGAGCACTTTCAAAGCATATGTGTTGATTAGAATACATTCTGTATTTTTCTTTAATATGATCTCTTCTCACCAATAACAGAATTTAAAAAATTATTCTATTTATATTTTTTAAGTGATAGCATTTTTATTTTTTAGTATTATAAGAATTAGAACTCTCTGATTCAAGAGTCCCAGCCATCAGTTCCCATCTCCTAATTTCAAAGCTAGTCATGGTGACCTATAAATTATTTTCATTGTTTTACAACGACTAATAAAAAAAATCAACATTTGTCTCTAATAAAACTCAGAAGCTGGACTTCCCTGGTGGTCCAGTGGTTAAGATTCAGCCTGCTAGTGCAGGGGTCAAGATTTGATCCCTGATCCAGAAAGAGTCCACATTCTGCAGAGCAACTAAGCTGCTGCTGCTGCTGCTGCTGCTAAGTTGCTTCAGTCGTGTCCGACTCTTAGCGACCCCATGGACTGCAGCCCACCAGGCTCCTCTGTCCATGGGATCTTCCAGGGTAGAGTACTAGAGTGGGTTGCCATTTCCTTCTCCAATGCATGAGAGTGAAAAGTGAAAGTGAAGTTGCTCAGTCGTGTCCGACTCTTAGCGACCACGTGGACTGCAGCCTTCCAGGCTCCTCCATCCATGGGATTCTCCAGGCAAGAGTACTGGAGTGGGGTGCCATTGCCTTCTCTGAGCGACTAAGCTAGTGCACCACAACTACTAAGCCTGCACACCTAGAGCTGGTGCTCTGCAACAAGAGAAACCACTGCAACGGGAAGCCCGCTAACCACAACTAGAGAAAGCCAGAGCGCAGCAACAAAGACACAGCACAGCAAAAAATAAATAAATTAATTAAATCTTTTAAAAAGCTCAGAGTCTGGCTAATACATCAGTTTTCTTTGTGTTAGGTTAAACATTATTTGCTCACTGATAATACTGACAGTTTGACATTAGTCAGAGGATCTGATGAGTTACTATAACCACAAGTCCCATTTTTCTTTCCAAAGATCTTCTGCTAAGAGTGGCCTTCATGCAAAAGGCCATGGAGGCAACTTTCATCCCTCCTTCCTCTCACTTATTTCTTTCCACAGAAAGAGGGAGGGAAGTCTGTTTTCCAATGTTGGCAAGAGGCTGACATTTTCTATTAGGAAGGGTTAGTATGTTGTCTTGTTAGAGGCAGGACCCCATGTAATGTGCTTCCTTCTGGAGGTGCCTGTGCTCAGTCCAAGAGGTAAGCTGAGTTATGCTGAGCAGTCCTGCCATCTAGGTTTCCCTGACAGTCACTGGGAGAGGCTGGGGTGGGGAATAGGGGTGGTAAGCAAGGATGGCCCAGCCATACCCAGTTCCTAGGTGGTGGTGGGGGGTAGGTGTGATATCCCAGTCATGTTTTCTGAGATGATAGGGAAACACTTGATATTCACTCAGCTCAGTACTTTGCATTTATTCAAAGTCAGCCAAAATGTGAAGAAGGAAAGTGGCATCTAGTAGGATTTAAGCACATTCTTCTTTCAAATTCTGACCATATCTTCAATTTCTATCATTGGGGTGGGGGGAGAATTAAACACTTAATAAATGGAATTTGAAAGATTAAGCTTTTAAAAACATTATATCCACTTGGAAAGAGAGAGCTTAAAAGGTGGTCTTTGATGATAAGAGTTTCAAAAACACTGATCTAATTTAATTCTTTCATTTCTCCGACCAGAAAGCTGAGATACTGAGCACTTAAGTCACATTTTCAGTGAGCAGTGGGGCCAGATCTAGAGCCCAGATCTCTTGGCTACACTCTAGGGCATCTCCTCCTGCCCCACCACTTTGTCTCAAATCCAGCAGGTGAACTGAATGAGGAGGATCCTGGGAACGTAACATTATTTGAACTAAAGATTCTGATCATTATCCTACAGGAAGCAATTTGGGGACTGGACTCCTGAGCACAGTGGTTTATAACCCTGCCTGCATATATGATCCACTTGGGGAACTTTTAAAAATTCCAATGTCCAGGTGACATCCCAAACCAATTAAATGAGAACACAGGAGGTGGGACACAGACACCACTAGCTTTAAAAGCTCCCCAGGAGATTCCAGCGTGCCCAGTAGAGAAGCACTGCCCTTACATTTTCTGCAGTAAAGACAAATGCAAAGGTTTTGATTAAGAATTACTTTAACCTTAGCCAGCCAAAGGGCAATTAGGAAGCACTTAAAATTAACTCAACTCCCACCAGCTCAAAGTCTTGTGCATAGAGATAATCAATAAATATGTGTTGCTGTAGGAAGATGTGACACTCAAACATCAGCTTTGATTTAAATAAACCACCCAAAATAAAAGTTACTCTTTATTGAAATTTTAAGAGAATTTGGATTGGTGAGGCAGACTGGTGCTTGTTCTCTTGAACACAACCTTTGTGGAGAACAAAAAACCTCATTCACTCTGTGGGAGCTCAGAATTTGTTCCTGAAATCTACAAAGGCCAGACAGGAACTAAATTTGGGTGATTCTCTCTCCCTTTCTGTTCTTCAAATGGTCCCTTTTTAAAACAGAGAAGACATTTTAGCTAACTGCCCCCCTTAATCCCAAAGAAAGGGATTGATGGATTCAATGTATCTCCCTGTAAGAGTGGTCATGGCGAGCAGATGAAAGCTGATACCAAGAAGGTTTGGGGTGAAGAGGAACAGTTATTTTCTGTCTTCTCTGAGATTGGGGTCATGGATAGGATGGGAAAGAACCATGAACTGGGCACCAGAAAGCAAAAATTTTCATTTTTCCTTTGCTCTTAGATAGCTGTCTGATCTTAGAAGCAAAAATCTCTCTGACATCAGTTTCCTCTCTTGCAAAATGGTGATACTTCTTTACTTTCCAGTTGTGTGTGATAATTAAACTAAGTCGAAAGCTGGAATGTCCTATGAGAAGCACAAGATTTTCTAAAGAGGCAACCAAACTGAACCTTTGAAAAGTTGATATTCAATCTAGTATTCAAGAAAACAAAAGGTACACATCCACACGTTCACTAAACAAAACCTAATGAGGAATGACCAGTGTTGGAGACTGCTCTAGGAAGGTGACTGAGAGAGACACGCTCCCTGACCGAGGCTTTCCAGGTGGCACTAATGGTGAAGAATCTGCCTGCCAGTGCAGGAGATGTAAGAGACTCAGGTTCGATCCCTGGGTTGAGAAGATCCCCTGGAGGAGGGCATGGCAACCCACTCTAGTATTCTTGCCTGGAAAATCCCACAGACTGAGGAGCCTGGTGGGCTGGAGTCCACAGTGTCACAAAGAGTCAGACACAATTGAAGCATCTGAGCACGCACCCATGCTCCCTGACCTCAGGTTGTCTACTGGACCAAGAAATAAAGGAGATTACACAAAGCAGTCAGCCTTTGCTGGTTTATCTTGCAGTAACAAACCCTTGATCTCAGGTGATTTACAACACAATTGTGTTTTTTTAATTTTGTAATTGGTGTTATATTATGTTGGTGGTGACTTTGCCCATATGTCTTTTCATTCTGAGATCCAGGCTGAAAGAGAAGACCTCACATGGGATACTCTGTTCCCATGACCACGGAAAAGCAGTAGAGCTAGTGCACACACCCCAAGGCTCATAAAGCTTCCATTAGACACAACACACATTATATTTCCTTCCACTGGCTACAGCAAGTCATATAGTCAAGCTTGCCATCAATGGAACAAACAAGGCTACAAAACCCTTCAAGTCACATGGCAGCAGGATGTATAACCCTTATGCAGAAGCAAGGAATAACTGAGAGGGATAAAACAGTCTGTCTAGCTGCAGGTTTTGTGGCAGTATCAAGATAGTGTGATAAGCTGAAGTAAGGAAAGCTTAGGGCATCATGGGAGGTCAAAGGAAGGCCATCTAACCTCTGATAGAGATGGGGATTCTGGGAAGGCTTCCTGGAATGAGGAGGAATTAGCCGAGTGAGTAAGGAGGGGGAAATGTTTTAAGCAAGGGAAAAAAAATACATGTATGAAGAGTCCTGGGCAGGGGGAAACATGGCATATTTTTATTTTGGAGCACAGAGTTAAAAGGCAGCACAGGGGTAACTAAGGCTAGAGGGTTTTATTTATTAGTCACTCTGTTGTGTCTGACTCTTTATGACCCCAGGGACTGTAGCCCACCAGGAACCTCTGTCCATGGAATTCTCCAAGCAAGAATACTGGAATGGGTAGCCATTCCCTTCACCAGGCTTCCCTAGTGGCTCAGAGAGTAAAGAATCCGCCTGCAATGCAGGAGACCCAGGTTCTATCCCTGGGTCAAGAAGATCCCCTGGAGAAGGGCATGGCAACCCACACCGGTATTCTTTCCTGGAGAATCCAATGGACGGGAGAGTCTGGAAGGTTAATACATGTCTTCTCTCTCCTGGGCATACAAATAACACTAATGTGAGCCAAAGGCTGGAGGGTTTTGAGTCTTACAAATAGGATGCCCACATAACTTATTTTCCACTCTGTCTTCTCATTTTTAGAGTGAAAGGAGCCATTGTTAATACATATATTGGAAAAACAGGCATGAATCTGGTCCAACTCAGGCAAGCTAGGGAGCAGTTCATCTGACTAATAAGCCATGTTACTGCTTGGACTTTATCCTATAGACAAGGTTTTGAAGGGTTTGAAGCAAGAAAGAGGCAACTACAATGTGGAGGATGGAATGTCAGGGAGATAATAGAGTCAAGGAAACCATAGATCTTAGTGACAAATCAGGTGAGAAAAGATAGGAGGGACACATGTGCACAACACCCACACATACACACACACACACATTATCTGTTATATGTAGAAGATGGGCTCATTTCTGCTAAAGGAAACATTCATGGACTACAAAATTCCCATAAAAAAGTATGTTTCCACATCAGAAACAAAAGGAGAGACTAAGATTTTCAGATCATAATATACAGTCTAATATATATAATATACAGTCTAAGGGATATTTGGTGATTATGGAAGTCCTTCCAGTCACCAAACATGTGAGAAAGATTCAAAAACACTTAGACATGACTTTTGGTGCCAAGAGACTGGCTTTTCCTGAGGATTTCTAAGGTAAAGTATGGTTAATGAGCACATCCTGCAGAAATACCATCATGCTTTGTGCCCATGATAGCTCAGAATTGGGGTGGGTTCCAGCTGTTTGGATGGGTAGCACTATTGATTCATGTCTGAGATCTGCTGGGTATTTATGCTGAGAGCCCTAAAGTGAAACAGGTCAGCATTATTGTCTGGACCCTTTCAGCTGGAGCATATTTAAGACTAATACCCTCGCTTTTCTGTGATCCGAGGTAATCAGCCAGGGTTGGGGAAGACCAGTCTGTGAGGTTGCATTGCCTTATGGGTGAGAACTTGGAGGTGAGTAGAAATTTCTAAGTGAGCAGCTCTGATCATAGGGAATTAACCTTAAGTGTGGGCAGAACAGAACACAGACAAGGAAAGATTCAAAGGCTCCAGAAGGCCTCCCCACCACCAAGATGATATTCCTTTCATGTCAGGCTTGACTTTCTTTGTTTATTTGTCTCTCTGTTGTATTTTGTTTTTTGCTTGCTTTTGTAACACATATTCCATTCAAGAAGGCATATACAGAAGTTTTTGAAATAAAAGTACAGCAAGAATATCCATCCATTTATGCTAAGCTCTAACTGGCTGCAGCAATCACAGTCTTTCATGATCTTATTCTAATCAAACACAACACAATATATGAATGCCCTCTTTTGCTTATTTTGCAGTTTTGTAGCTCTGACATGCTCACAGTGCTACACTGTGCAACTCTCTCCCTCACCTCTGCCAGTCTGTCCTCTCATTTCCTTCCAGCCAGGCTTTGCAGCTGTTCCACTCCCATGAAGCTTCCTGGTCCACATTCTCAGCCCCTTGTTTTCTTGCCGTCTGCAATTCCATTGCTGACCCTCTTGTTCCTTCTCATTTTCTACCAGTCAGCCTTGTACGGTTCTCAATATATTTCAAAGCCAAGACATTTGGATAATAATGATAGCTCCCATTTTCTGACAGCTTACAGTGGGACAGTGTGTGCAATGAGCTCTCTGCCCAGACTGCTTGTTCCATCCTCACCAGTCAGTGAAGCAGGTACTTTTAGTAGCTTTGTTTTATAGGATTGAAAACTATAGTCAAGTGCAGCACCATAAAGTGTAGAAATGGGTAACTAAAGCACCAGTTTCAGTGCCCGACATAGAGTACGTGTATGAGTTAGAATTGAGCATGGCTGCAAGTAACAGGAAGAAAAAAAAAAGCTTCAATGTTTTAAAGAGGGGTTTGCTTTTCTCATATGGCAAAATATCCAGAGGCAGTAGCTGCCCTATTGGTTCAGCAGCAAAGCAAGGTGAGGATCGAGGTCTTCCAAGATGGCCACACAGCTGCTCTGACATCTACCGTCGGCGCTGGAAGGAAAAGGACTTACTTCTTAAGCATCTTTGTCTTATACAGATCAATGGAACAGAAGAGAGAGCCCCACAATAAACCCACACACCTATGGTTAATTAATTCTTGACAAAGGGGGCAAGAAACTACTATGGGGAAAAGACAGTCTCTCAAGCAGTGATGTTGGGAAAGCTGGACAACCACATATAAATCAATGAAGCTAGAACATACTCTCTCACCATATACAAAAAAGAACCCAAAATGGCTTAAAGACTTAAACATAAGACATGACACCATTAAACTCCTAAAACATTCTCTAACATAAATTATACTAATATTTTCTTAGGTCAGTTTCCCAAGGCAATAGAAATTAAAGCAAAAAAAAAAAAAAGAAAAGAAATTAAGGCCACCGGGGAACCATGTTGCTGCAAATGGCATTATTTCATTATTTTTTATGGCAGAGTAGTATTCCATTGCATATATATATATATATATATATATATATATATATATATATGTACATCATCCTCTTTATCCATTTACTTCTTGATGGACATTTAGGTTGTTTTCATGTCTTGACTACTGTGAATAGTACTACTATGTTCAAGCTGGTTTTAGAAAAGGCAGAGGAACCAGGGATCAAATTGCCAGCATCCGCTGGATCATGGAAAAAGCAAGAGAGTTCCAGAAAAACATCTACTTCTGCTTTATTTGACTATGTCAAAGCCTTTGACTGTGTGGATCACAATAAACTATGGAAAATTCTGAGAGAGAGAGGAATACCAGAGCACCTGACCTGCCTCTTGAGAAATCTGTATGCAGATCAGGAAGCAACAGTTAGAACTGGACATGGAACAACAGACTGGTTCCAAATAGGGAAAGGAGTGCATCAAGGCTGTATATTGTCACCCTACTTATTTAACTTCTATGCAGAGTACATCATGAGAAACGCTGGACTGGAAGAAACACAAGCTGGAAGAAAGATTGCTGGGAGAAATATCAATAACTTCAGATATGCAGATGACACCACCCTTATGGCAGAAAGTGAAGAGGAACTAAAAGCCTCTTGATGAAAGTGAAAGAGGAGAGTGAAAAAGTTGGCTTAAAGCTCAACATTCAGAAAACAAAGATCATGGCATGCAGTCCCATCGCTTCATGGCAAATAGATGGGGAAACAGTGGAAACAGTGGCAGACTTTATATTTTTGGGCTCCAAAATCACTGCAGATGGTGACTGCAGCCATGAAATTAAAAGATCCTTACTCCTTGGAAGAAAAGTTGTGACCAAGCTAGATAGCATATTCAAAAGCAGAGACATTACTTTGCCAACTAAGGTCTGTCTAGTCAAGGCTATGGTTTTTCCATTAGTCATGTATGGATGTGAGAGTTGGACTGTGAAGAAGGCTGAGCACCCAAGAATTGATGCTTTTGAACTGTGGTGTTGGAGAAGACTCTTGAGAGTCCCTTGGACTGCAAGGAGATCCAACCAGTCCATTCTGAAGGAGATCAGCCCTGGGATTTCTTTTGGAAGGAATGATGCTAAAGCTGAAGCTCCAGTACTTTGGCCACCTCATGCAAAGAGTTGACTCATTGGAAAAGACTCTGATGCTGGGAGGGATTGGGGGCAGGAGGAGAAGGGGACAACAGAGGATGAGATGGCTGGATGCATCACTGACCCGATGGACGTAAGTCTGAATGAACTCCGGGAGTTGGTGATGGACAGGGAGGCCTGGCGTGCTGCGATTCATGGGATCGCAAAGAGTTGGACACGACTGAGCGACTGAACTGAACTGATGACAAATCACAATGGAAAAGAGCGTATATATACATACATATATATGTATGCATATATATAAATGTGAGTGAGTGAGTGAAGTCGCTCAGTCGTGTCCCACTCTTTGCAACCCCATGGACTGTAGCCTACCAGGCTTCTCTGTCCATGGGATTTTCCAGGCAATAGTACTGGAGTGGATTGCTATTTCCTTCTCCAGGAGATCTTCCCGACCCAGGGATTGAACCCGGGTCTACTGCATTGTAGATAGATGCTTTACCATCTGAGCCACCAGGGAAGTATATATACTGAATTACTTTGCTGTTATAGCAAAAATTAACACAATATTGTAAGTCAACTATTTACACAGCACTTTATTTTAATGTTCTACTCCCCAGTCTATTCTAATCTATTCTATTCCCCAGTCTATTCCAGAGTCCTGTCCCCTGCCCTGACTCTTTGCCCTCAGCCACTATCACCACCAGCAAACTTCCCTTACTTCTCATTGGCTAGAATTGGGCAACACTGTCTGCCACCAAAGACCATTTATTGTACAGTGGTAAGGAGTTTTCCAGGACTGACTTAGGTAAATAAGCATTTGTTCTTTAGAGTTGTGATAGAGAACTACATTCTGTGAGTTTAAGGTGTCTCTTCCCAATAGCTGAACAAATTGGGGTTAGGTTGTAGGGGAAAATGCACCATGGAGATGTTACAGATAAAGATGACTGTTAGAGAGGGAATGACAGTTTCTGCCCACTCCATGGATGTCAGTTCCCAACCCCTTTAGAGTAGAGATGCATCAATTCCAGGTGTACTCTCCTCATGAATTTTCACTATGGCATCTGGATTCAAGTGGATGGCCTTTGTGGACAGCATAAAATTAGTGAATCCTGTGTCAAATTTTTGGACAGGTTTTTGGAAGAGAGTTTACAGCATGCCTCCTTTCCTCCAGATTGAGAGTGTCTGATTCAAAGGGCATTCATTAACATACTTTAAGAATTCTAAATACTTTATGAGATTCACTGCAAGCTGATTATATGGTCAGGTTCTGTTCTTAGTCATTCAGTCGTGTCCGACTGTTTGTGACCCCATGAACTACAGCCCTCCAAGCTCCTCTGTCCATGGGGATTCTCCAGGGAGGAATACTGGAGTGGGTTTCTATGCCCTCCTCCAGGGAATTTTTCCAACCCAGGGGTTGAACCCAGGTCTCCTGCATTTCAGGCAGATTCTTTGCCATCTGAGCCACCAGGGAGGCCCGAGAATGTTGGAGTGGGTAGCCTATCCCTTATCCAGCGGATCCTCCTAACCCAGGAGTTGAACCAGGGTTCAACTGAGCTTCCAGGAGACTAAATATATTACCCTAGCTCATTTTAATCTCTGATTATCTGATATGTTTATTAAAGAAAAATTGGTCATCTTGTTAGTCAATAGACTAGCCATCATTTTTGTGGTTTTCTACCCAGTAGCTATTTTATTCTTCCTTGAGAGGTAAAACACTCAGAAAAAAAGATTCAATTTTCCAGAGGTGACCAGAATGTAGATGTGAACCCTGGAGATACAGAAACCACTTGCAGCCATGAAGCAGCAAGCATGAAGAAGAAGCCAATACTAAGGGGGGCAGAGCAGAAAACTAGAAGGATGCTAGACACTGGTGACATCACAGAGCTACTGAATAGGATTGGACCACCTATTAATATCCACAGAATTCCTAACGGCTGAAAAAGCAATATATATTAAAGTCCTATAAGTGGGATTTCTTTGGAAGGAATGATGCTAAAGCTGAAGCTCCAGTACTTTGGCCACCTTATGCAAAGAGTTGACTCACTGGAAAAGACTCTGATGCTGGGAGGGATTGGGGGCAGGAGGAGAAGGGGACGACAGAGGATGAGATGGCTGGATGGCATCACTGACTCAATGGACGTGAGTCTGAGTGAACTCCGGGAGATGGTGATGAACAGGGAGGCCTGGCGTGCTGCAATTCATGGGGTCGCAAAGAGTCAGACACGACTGAGCGACTGAACTGCACTGAACTGATAAGTGGGTTTCTATTAACAACAGCCTGATATAATTGCAGTGGATGTCATTTCCAATTGTGCTTTTGTTAAAATTATTGCCATGTGGACAAGGGTAAGATTTCAGAATATTCTGGATAAAGGAATCCTTGGGTTTCATTCTAAGACATAATTTTCATTTAAAACTAATGCAGAGACCATAGTGGAAGTAAGTGGTCAGACCTAAATGAGCTTTTGGGTTCAATGCTCCTTCATTGGCCCCTCTTCCTTAATAAAGAGATCACCACTGAAAATCCCTTAGTTTAGTGTCTGACCTGTAGTGAACACTCAGAAAATAGTATCAATTTGTAGATTATTTAGGTTATATGTTTCCTATTCGCTATCCTTAAAATTTGGGACTATTATTCTGCTGAATGGTCAGAATTAACTCAAGTGACATATATGATGCATGACTAGAACACTCAGTCATTTATTCAACAAGCATTGCTTGAGCATCAGCTATGGGCGAGGCACTCTTCTAGACACTGAGGGTAATAGAGAGGGACCCTGTTGTCATCCTAGTGGGGGCAAACAGACATAAACTGCAAATGTGTAAACCAACCATATTGCGTCCACTGGTGATTAGGGCTGTTGAGAATCCAAGATAGAGAGGCTCTGGGATAGAGAGGTATGAGCAGAGGTTTATTTCGATCTGGGTCAGGGAAGGCCTCAGGGAGGAGGTGACATCTCTTTATAATGATAAGAAAGTCCACAGGGAGGCACTGAACTTAGTAAATAGACATTCTATTATGAATTTCCATTGTTTTCTCATTGAAGCCTCACAACAACTTTATTATAATATTTTCATTTTACAAATTGGGAAAATTGAGGTCTGTGGGTAACTAAATTGCTTAAGATTACAAGGCAAATAAGTGGCAGGGTCAGCATTTAAATGGCTATTGAGCCTGAAATAAGATCTAGATTCCAGCACTCCTGAAGGAAGAGCCACTTAACCAAGACATTTTTGTGCTGTTGTAAGCACAAGCATAAGAGAGGGAATCTCCTGGGCTGGTGGGCCTCAAGAGGGGGTTGCGACCAAGCTTTAGAAATAACTGAATCATAGTAGCCAGGGCGCAGGGGCCTCGCCTAGCATCCCATGCCCTTGTCTGGGCATCTCTGGTCCCTGACTGTCTGATGAACAGGATGGTGAGCTTGATGGAGTTCCAAAACATCAGCAAGAGGGTCTGCACCCCCAGAGACTCTGGAAAGCTATGCCGTCCATTCTGTTCCAATTGCCAGTCTCATACTAAGATCACTTCTGTCATATTAACCAGTGCAACAATTCTTAGGAGACTTAACGGTAATCCTGCCTGATAAGCAGTCAATGGGGGAGAAAAAATGTTGAGACAGAAATTTTGATGTCACTGCACGCCCGTAAAACTCTAACATTCCTTTCTTTTTTCAACAAGTAGTTCTTGAGCACCTACTGTGTGCCAAATACACTGATGAAAAGAATGGTCAAGTTCTCTATTTTCATCTGGAAAAGGGGAAGGAGACAAGCAATAAGAAACAAACCATAAAGACTTGGTTATAAAGCTTTTGGAGGTAAGTACAATTGGGAAATGAGCAGGGATGAGGTGAAGGCTACATCCGAGGGGTGGAAGGGAGGACATGGGAACTGAGGCCTGAGGGCAGAGATGACAAGGAGGAACCAGCTCTAGGAACATTCCAGAAAGGAGTGTTTCATGGTCCCGCCCAACCTCAGCCCAGCCTGAGGAAAGAGAAGCCTGGCTACTTTCAGGAGACATAAACAGCAGGAGGAGCATAAAGTGGAGGAGATACAGCAGGGCCAAGTCATGGGACCTCACTGGCTGCAGTGAAAAAAAGGAACTGACTCAGTCAGACAAAAAGCAGTAGGGTGCCATGTTGGGGGACACTCCCATCTGCTCCTTGGATTTTGTTCCGAGAGTTTGGGGGACACCAGGCCCTACTTCAACTCACCTACTGAGGGGGCTGCTATGAAGCTTTGGTGCTCCCTTCTACTGCCTCTAAGACTGATTACTATTCAGATACCTGGCATAGGAATGAAGCTCTCTGAATGGTGAGCTCCTTCTTCTCATCCTGCATGGCCATCCGTCACTGGGAGGTGACAGACACTCCAGGAGGCTTGAAGCCAAGTGAAAAATATCCCTGTATTTCTTTCTGCACTTCAGCATATACACGTCAAAAAACCAGTCTTTTCCTCACCAGCCTGTCATCCAGCCATCCTGAGCTCCTCCAGGGTGAAAGGGTGTGGATTTTTCATGCTAGATAGAATACACAAGCTTTCGCTCTCATGAAAATTTATTTCAGTGTTAAAAATGGGAAGGCTGCCCTCACACTCCACTGCCACCTAAGCTCTGGGCCCAAAGTGTGCAGATGGAGCCCAGTGAAACCTTGGGCTCCTTGGAGCAGTAAAATGAACTGGCCAGCTAGAACCATAGCCATGAGACTCTGAGGGTTTGTCTTCTTGAAGAGGAAAAAAGACAGAAAAATTAAGAACTCCTTCACAACCTATATATTACTATTTTATAGTTCACAATTATTTTTAAAATGCCTTTTAAAAAAGCTATTCTTGTGGGAAAGCAGAACCTTAGCAAGGTGGGTTGGGACCAAATTGAATTGAGAAGAGATGTTAACATCTTTACAAAGATACTGACTGCTGGATGGTCCCAAGGACAAGGAGTCGTCCCCAAAGAAGCAGCTGGCAGGGCTGAGAACAGCACTCAGATTCTAATTCTCTGTCTGAAATTGAAGCTTTAAAATTCTTTACTTTGGATTTTCACGTTGGTTCTGTTTTCTGGAGACATTTATAAAGATGCAAATGTTCTTCAGTTCAATTCAGTCACTCAGTCGTTTCTGACTCTGTGCGACCCCTACAGCACGCCAGGCCTCCCTGTCCATCACCAACTTCCGGAGTCTACTCAAATCCATGTCCATTGAGTCGGTAATGCCATCCAACCATCTCATCCTCTGTCATCTCCTTCTCCTCCTGCCCTCAATCTTTCCCAGCATCAGGGTCTTTTCCAATGAGTCAGCTCTTCGCATCAGGTGGCCAAAGTATTGGAGTTTCAGCTTCAGCATCAGTCCTTCCAATGAACACCCAGGACTGATCTCCTTCAGGATGGACTGGTTGGATCGCCTTGCAGTCCAAGGGACTCTCAAGAGTCTTCTCTAACACAACAGTTCAAAAGCATCGATTCTTTAGTGCTCAAAGCAGAGACATTACTTTGTCAACAAAGGTCCGTCTAGTCAAGGCTCTGGTTTTTCCAGTAGTCATGTATGGATGATGTGAGAGTTGGATTATAAAGAAAGCTGAGCACCAAATAATTGATGCAAATGTTCTTAGGGACAAGTAATCAACTTCTACCAACTGTCAGGTTATTATAGGAAAATTTAGGTAGAAAATGAGACTTACATAGGAGTGGGGCACTTGAATGCGTGTGTATGTGTGCATACTTGCTTGTACCCTCATCTATGTGTATGTGTGTGTATGTGCATGTGTGTGTATAATGGCAATCTGTGTATGTTTCAGTGGGTGGACATGTCTCTGGGTCAGTGTGTATGTGTGTAGTGTATGGGTGTGTCTGGACTAGGAGTCCAGATAATAGGGTTTTCTAATTGGAGCCAATTATTGGGCTGGTCAAAAAGTTTGTTTGTGTTTTTCCATAAGATCTTACAGAAAAACCCAAATGAAATTTTTGGCCAACTGCATGCATGATTCTCTGGCCTCTATTTTCTTATCTGTAAAACTAGGAGGTCAGACAGGACATCTTTCAGGGCTCTTCATGCTCAAATGCTCTAGGATCCTGTAAAACTTTGTAAAAAGAGATAGGAAGCCCAGATCCCAGCCCTACAATTTCATCACAGCCAGTCTATTGTCTCATTAGAAATTAGATGGCTATGTTTATCTTTCACCAATGATAAGCACAGATCATTCAATATTTATGGAGAAAAATCCATGGGGATACCAACTTTTTTTAAAAGCTGGGAACAAAATGAGTGACATCTTTCTGATTTCTGTATCTCTCTCTCTTCTGCACTCTCTGGAACAGTTGATGAGTATGTTTCTGAAAATATATGCAAAACTCTTCACCCCTATTTTGTAGCACACTTTCAGGAAAGAAATGATATGTCAGAGCTCCAGATGGACCTCTGTAGGTGAAGGCTGTTGAGCAAACACAGAACCAGCTTATGTGTGAGGAAAAGGGAAGGTGGAACAAGGGGAAATTGTCCCTTCTGTACAATTTACAAAGAATAGAATATTTGCAAATCACACTTATCCAAACTGTTCTTTGTCTCAATTTTATTTATCATACTACCTATATGATTCCCAGGGCTACTGTTTGTTAACTATATGATCTTGGGCACATTTGTTAACCTTTCTGTGCCTCAGTTTCTTCATACCTGAAATGGGTATAATAGTTGTACCCACCTTTTTGGGTTAGGGTTAGATGAATTATTTTATATAAAGCCCTTAGAATAGGGGCTTCCCTGGTAGCTCAGCTGGTAAAGAGTCTGCCTGCAATGCAGGAGACCCTAGTTCAATTCCTGGGTCGGGAAGATCCGCTGGAGAAGAGATAGGCTATACACTCATGTATTCTTGGGTTTCCCTGGTGGTTCAGTTGGTAAAGAATCCACCTGTAATGCAGGAGACCTGAGTTCAATCCCTGAGTTCCCTCCAGGGAAGATCCTCTGGTGAAGGGAACGGCTACTTACTCCAGTATTCTGGCTTGGAGAATTCCATGAACTGTATACTCTATGGGGTTTCAAAGAGTAGGACGTGACTGAGCGGCTTTCACTTCACTTAGAATAGGGTACCTACTGAATGTTACTGATATTATAACACTGTTAGTATAGTGTCTATTGTGTCATTCAAAATATGAATATCTTCACACTAGAGATGTATACTGTTGAAAAGGGTAGGCTTGGAAACCGGGAGCCAGCAAATTCCAAGATTCCTTCTCTTTGCTTTTACATCAATGAATTATAATTCCAGATTTGGATTCCTCCATACTTAACATCAGCTGTGGGCCAAGTGCCTGCAAGTCTGGCAAATGTACTATGTTTCCTGGGGTGCTTACAACAGATTTCCATGGCCACAAGATACACCCATCCCAGGAAGCTTAGAGTAGCCTATGATCCTTCCTGCCTCCTTCGTTTCATCAGTGTGAGATAATCCAGAAATGATAGCTCCCTGCAGTTTTTTAGCAAGCAATGAGCTTAATTTTACTGGTGTATGAAATATGAGGTTTTTTTTAATGCTGCACTGATTTTCAATGGCCGGTAAAAACATTTTCCTATAAAATGAATCTGTCCCATGCTGGACTGGGCTGTCCTGGGTGAGTCGCATCCCTCCCATACTCACTGGGTGTGCATCCATCCCCCTTGCTGTTCTTTGTGCCCTGGCTCTCTTTAACCAGCATAATTGTTTCAGTAGCAGGATGAAGATATAGTCATAACGTAGATAAGTCTAAATAGAACATTCTTCATTTCTCTATTATTTAATTCAAAGTAGCTCCTGATGCCACATTATTGATAAGTCACTTCAGTTGTGTCCGACTCTGTGCGACCCCATAGACGGCAGCCCACCAGGCTCCCCCATCCCTGGGATTCTCCAGGCAAGAACACTGGAGTGGGTCACCATTTCCTTCTCCAATGCATGAAAGTGAAAAGTGAAAGTAAAGTCAGTCAGTCGTGTCCGACTCTTAGCGACCCCATGGGCTGCAGCCTACCAGGCTCCTCTGTCCATGCGATTTTCCAGGCAAGAGTACTGGAGTGGGGTGCCATCACCTTCTCCAACGTATGGCTAAAAACTTAAATCGTAAAGTAACTAGGTTCTCTTTGACTGTGCCCTCAGTCTAGATAATAGGTATAACTCAAAATCCTCCTTCCTTTTCTTAGAAGGTGGGTGTTAATGACTATAGACTGTTGCCTTGACTTTACAGTGAGTATCTTACCCACTGCCCTCCTCAGCCCCCTCCACTCCCATTGAGGAATGAATGGTCCCTCCTGTTCCATCTTCCTTCCAACTCCAGTCTTTACTTCTGGTTCTAATGTTCCCAGCTGATGCAACTTGCAGTCTGCTGTCACTGAATTGTCAAACCAGGGGATTTCAAGTTCCTGTCACAGGCAGAGAGGGGAGTGAATGAGCAGATCAGCTGAATGAAATACTTCACCTCTGACCTGGCCCGGTAAAGTGCTGGTCTTCTAAGACTCAGCCAAGTTCAGCATCAGATCTGCAGCTAGTGGGGACCACCCCATAGCCCAGGACACAGGAAACCTCGACCCACATTCACCACCGTCAGGCCTGAGCATCACTCTCAAACTTCAGCTACCTGCCTTTTATCCCCTGTGGTCCTGAGGACTTTTTGGGTGTTCTCCAGGTCCTGGGATTGAGAGAGCTCAGGGTAGGGGGTGGATAGAACGGTATGAGTGCACCTTTGCTCAGGACATATCACATCCTCTTTGCCCAAACCCATTTCCATTTTAAGACTTATGTGGAACCAACTGGGCTCTGGAAGTGACTGTTCTTTCCTCATGACTGCCTCTCTCTCCTGCCCATTCTGTAGAGTTTTTCTCCCCTACCACCTCCTTAAATGAGAAACAAATGAGCCCAAGACTTTCCTGGTCAATCTTGGCCAATAAATCCTCTGGTCATCTTAGTCCTCAGAAAAGTCTCATACTCATAATAAATGCATCTTGCCTTAGTTAATAATAAAAACCCTGAACTTTATTTCAAGCTGCATCTTCTTTCCTCATGCAGCTGGATCTTGTTGCAGGAGGAAGCCTGTGGTGGCAGAGGGGTCTGAGGGCTACCCTACCCGGCTGTTTCTCCACCCTATTCAGTCTAGTGGCCTCAGTTTCTGACTCTTTGTAGGAAAAGAAGCAGATAGTTAAAACTAATTCTTTCTTTTGGGCACTTCCCACCCCCTACCCTCCATTTCCCTGCTTCATTTGTGACAGGTTACTTACAATGCCTCCTGCAACCCCTGCACATAGGTGGTGCCCCTCTACACTTATGAAACAAAGGTGTCTTCACCTCTGAAAAGGGTATTCTTGGATCAGTTCAGTTCAGTTCAGTCACTCAGTCATGTCTGACTCTTTGCGGTCCCATGAACCACAGCACGCCAGGCCTCCCTGTCTGTCACCAACTCCCGGAGTTTACCCATGTAACGCCGGACCCATGTCCACTAAGTCGGTGATGCCATTCAACCATCTCATCCTCTGTCATCCTCTTCTCCTCCTGCCCTCAATCTTTCCCAGCATCAGGGTCTTTTCAAATGAGTCAGCTCTTTGCATGAGGTGGCCAAAGTATTGGGGTTTCAGCTTCAACATCAGTCCTTCCAGTAAACACCCAGGACTGATCTTCTTTAGGATGGACTGGTTGGATCTCCTTGCAGTCCAAGGGATCCTCAAGAGTCTTCTCCAACACTACAGTTCAAAAGCATCAATTCTGCAGTGCTCAGTTTTCTTTATAGTCCAACTCTCACATCCATACATGGCTATGGAAAAACCATAGCCTTGACTAGACGGACCTTTGTTGACAAAGTAATGTCTCTGCTTTTTAATATGCTATCTAGGTTGGTCATAACTTTCTTTCCAAGGAGTAAGCGTCTTTTAATTTCATGGCTGAAATCACCATGTGAAGTTTTTTTGGAGCCCAGAAAAATAAAGTCTGATACTGTTTCTACTGTTTCCCCATCTATTTGCCATGAAGTAATGGGACCAGATGCCATGATCTTAGTTTTCTGAATGTTGAGCTTTAAGCCAACTTTTCCACTCTCCACTTTCGCTTTCATCAAGAGGCTTTTTAGTTCTTCTTCACTTTTTGCCATAAGGGTGGTGTCATCTGCATATCTGAGGTTATTGATATTTCTCTCAGCAATCTTGAAGCTTGTGCTTCCTCCAGCCCAGCATTTCTCATGATGTACTCTGTGTATAAGTTAAATAAGCAGGGTGACAGTATACAGCCTTGACGTACTCCTTTTCCTATTTGGAACCAGTCTGTTGTTCCATGTCCAGTTCTAACTGTTGCTTCCTGACCTGCATACAGGTTCTCAAGAGGCAGGTCAGGTGGTCTGGTATTCCCATCTCTTTCAGAATTTTCCACAGTTTATTGTGATCCACACAGTCAAAGGCTTTGGCATAGTCAATAAAGCAGAAATAGATGTTTTTCTGGAACTCTCTTGCTTTTTCGATGATCCAGCGGATATTGGCAATTTGATCTCTGGTTTTTCTGCCTTTTCTAAAACCAGCTTGAACATCTGGAAGTTCTCAATTCACGTATTGCTGAAGCCTGGCTTAGAGGCTTCTTTACTCTTCTTGGATAGTGTTATGGAAATGTGTTCCCCCTCCAAAAATAAGCTACGTTGAAGTTCTAACCTCTGGTACCTCAGAAAGTGAAAGTGAAGTCACTCAGTCGTGTCCGACTCTTTGTGACCCCATGGACTGTAGCCTACCAGGCTTCTCCATCCATGGGATTTTCCAGGCAAGAGTACTGGAGTGGGTTGACATTTCCTTCTCCAGAGGATCTTCCCAACCCAGGGATTGAACCTGGGTCTCCCGCATTGTAGGCAGATGCTTTACTGTCTGAGCCACCAAGGAAGTCTTGTACCCCAGAAGGTGCCTATATTTGGAAACAGGGTCCTTGTAAATGTAATCAAGTTAAGATGAGGTCATACTGATTACTGCGGGTCCTAAATCCAGTGGTTTCCCTGGTGGCTCAGACGGTAAAGAATCTGCCTGCAAGAATCTGCCTGCTATTCAAGAGACCCAGTTTTGATGCTTGGGTCAGGAAGATTCCCTGGAAAAGGGTATGTCTACCCATTCCAGTATTCTTGTCTGGAGAATTCCATGGACAGAGGAGCCTGGCAGGCCACAATCTGTGGGGTTATATAGAGTTGGACACAACTAAGAGAATAACACCAAATCCCATGACTAGTGTCCTTATAAGAAAAGGGCAATTTGGACTCTGACACACATAGGGAAAATACCATGTGACCTCAGTAGAGATTCGAATTTTGCTGCCACAAGCTAAGGAGCGCCAAGGGTTGAGGGCAACACCCAGAAGCTAGAGACCAGATTCTCCCTCTGAGTGCTCAAAAAGGAACCAGTCCTGCCAACACCTTGATACTGGATGCCTAGCATCCAGAACTATGAGAGAATAAAAAGCTGTTGTTTCAAGCTGCTTGGTTTCTGGTGCAGCCCTTGGAACAAACACATGCAAATTCTCCCTAGACCAAACTCCTTCTATGAAGGGACTATACTTTACCCACTTTGCAACCCCAGCCCCACTCAGCATGACGTCTAGAACACAGATACATTTCATTATATGTTAAACACATGAATGAGATCTACGTGTTTGGAGAAAACTTTCATATTTTGTGATGATTGGATGGTTACGAGAACAATTTGCTTTTCATTTTGCCAATTTGGTCTTGTACAAAAGAGCCATTAAGTTATAAAACTCAAGAAAGAGATGCATTATTTATCTAATTAAAACAAATGCTTGTTAATTAAAATTCATATTAGTTAAATTATTCAACAAGCCAACTTTTTTGAGTTCCTTGTATGCTGCCCTTATTTAAATAACTCTCTCCTTTAAAACAAGTGATACATAAAATGATCACTTACTGGATTTTTGAATACCGTTTTAAAAAGAAACACATCATGGATGTCACTAGCAGCTAGTAATGTAGTGCTAATTCACAGAGCTGCTACTGTCTTGCTTGTCTTCTTACTCTCTCTTTATTGAAATTGTTTTCAAATTAAAGCAACTGTGTAGAGTCCTAGAGGTCTGAAAGCTTTGCTTGGCTGACTCTTCTAGGAAGCTCACATATCTATGCAATATGGTCAGTATTGTCCCAAGGACAGATGCAGCAGGGTTTCTTCTTCCATTCATATGCCTTTGACCTCTTTTCTTGCTTCTCTCCATGGTAGATATGTTTGTGCTATCAGATGCAAGAAGGATGAAATCTTGTGAGCCCATAATATCAATACAGCATCAGGAAAGGAGAGGGAGCTGAGGTCTGCTTTTGTTTTTGTTTGTTTGTTTTTTGTTTCTCCACTCAGCTTAGTAGGCTCAAAAGAACAGGACAGGCAAATCAAGCAGATGTATCTCCAGCTCTTTCCCCACCAGATTCCTCTAATAATGTGATTACAAATTAATAACTCAAAAGGCAAAAGCTTCAACTGCCCAGAGACATTCAAGACTCTGGGAAACCTGTTCTATAGTCAGTTAACATGTAATGCAGGGGGAAAGCACCCTTGTGATATCACAGAGCTAACTAGATAGAAGATGCAAACAAACTGAGGATGTGATTTAATTGGTAGGGGAGAAATAGACTTGGTGGATTTCAGCTTCTCTACCAGGCAGGTGGGTCATTGATGTAACATACTTTTAATTAAGGAAGTTTGAGAGGCTTCTTTATCACATGGGTAAACAATTTCTTAGAGTAATATCGAGGTTGTCAATGATTCTTTTATGTTCAAAAAACCCTATATTGTGCTGTAGGTCAATGAGAAGCTGTGGAAGGTGAGATCTGTTCAATACTCATGGCCTAAGGTCTGCAGAAATTTCCATAATATAAGGAAGATTCCTACAGGGACGAGAATGCTAAACTGCAGATTTTTTTTTTCTCCTGGCTATCTCTGCTCCTTTGCTTCATCTTCCATAAACACTGCTAGCAACATGGATTGCTAAGTTGCTTTCTTTTAAACAAACCAAGGAATTAAAATAAAAGCTTTGGCCAATCAAACCATCTTAATAATTAAAAAAAATTGTATCAACCTGAACATGCATCAGACAGTAGGGTGAAAACTGTATAGATAGAATGATATTTTTAAATGTAATTACAGAAAAGGCAGCTGTTTCTATGATTATCTTCTGTCTTGGACTTGAGCTCCTAAATGCCCGGTAGGCTATCAATTTCTTTTACCCATTGCCAAGATTTCTCTTTGCCCTGTATTTATTTATTTATTTTTATCTCCACTGTTGTTCCAAACTAATTGTTATTGGGACTCTAGTGGTCAAATAAATATTCTAAAAAGAACCAAGTTTTCTTTCAAACCATGGCTATACATCCAGGTCTTTAGTGGCCTGGGCCCATTAAGAGAACATGCTGTTCTTAGTAAATAAAGACAAAAAAAAGCTTAACAGGGAATTCTCTCCAATTTAATATCTGATCAAGATCAGCTCAAAACAAAGACTGCTTACATAAGAGCAACAGATTACATTCAGCTAAATTTGACTTGGGAGTCCCTGGTGGCTTAGTGGTAAAGAATCTGCCTGCCAATGCAGGAGATGCAGGTTCCATCCCTGGGTCAGGAAGATCCCCTGGAGAAGGGAATGGCAACCCACTCCAGTATTCTTGCCTAGAAATCCCATGGACAGAGGAGTCTGGGGGTCTACAGTCTATGGGGTCGCAAAAGAGTCAGACACAACTTAGCGACTAAACAACAACAAAGTTTGACCAAGTATGGTATTTGAGAGAGAAAAGAAATTCTTTCTGCATCCTCCCCCCGCTGTTGGTAATTTATCCCTTTTTTGAAGAAAGGCCAGGCTGTTGGACTGTGTAGCTCAAAGGGAGGGCCTGACACATTTCTGTAGCTATGACTGAGGACATTGGAGGTCTTATTCCTGGCAATGCTGATTTGGGGAGACATTTGTCTCTTTTCTTCTGCCAGGTGCTTCATACACTTAGAGACTTCCCTGCCTTTTGAATTTCAGAGACAGGAAGAGCCTACTCCAACTCTAAAAGTGGAAACTGCCATATCTTTGCTTTTCTAGTCTCTCTTGCAGAGAGGATGTAAGGTCATATACTAGCCTCTAAGAGTCAGACTCAGTCATACCAGACAGAATTGGAAGCCAAAGATATAGAGAAATAGAGAAGTAAGCAGTGCAGGAATCCTCTCTCTGGTGGCAATGGTGCCTGCTGGTAGCAGGGCCACCACATTCCAGGCTAAAGTGACTGTGCCTTAAATGCCATCATCTTGTGCTTGGTGGGTGCAACCATGATTTTTCTCATCAGGCCTGCTCCGTGACATGATGACAGGCTCCATGACTGCCTGCTCCACGTCTCTGGTTACTTAACTGTGCTTCTCCAATCCTCATGGGGATCTGTAAAGTACTCGCTATCCTGTTCATACCTCCTGGCTTCTAAAATCAGCTAGAGTTCTGTTGCTTGCAACTACAAGTGCTGATCTTCATAAATAAATATCAGCACTTCCTTTGCTCTAACTGCTGTGTAGGGTATAGAAAATTTTTCATTTATATCCCCTAAGGGAATGTCATTACTGAATGTTGATTGCTTTTCTTTAGTCTAAATTAATTAAATGACACAGTATCCATTGTAGAAAACAAACAGAGATTATTTTACACAGTATACTGTAAACAGTGATTATAATGTATGATCTTTCCAGAGAAATAGTGGGAAACAATATGTTCATTCAGACAGCTCCTGTCGGAAATTGCAAGGCAGTCCTCTATGTTGTAATCCCTTTCCTTCTTAGCTCTAAATGCAGCAAACTCCACACTGATTTAATAGCAAAGTGACAGCAGTAAAATCCAGTGTGGGGATAAGAGTTGGAAATGAAGGGAGTGCATGAATCCTGCTAGTCTATGGAAACCACGTGCAAGGGTACAAGCATTTCTCCATAAAAATTATTAAGACAAGGCACCAAGCTACTGTCTTTGAGATGCAGACAATGTAAAGCTATTTTTCAAGCTTAGGTCCAGCCTTGGGCCCTACCAAAAGCAAGAGAACCAGGATGTAAGGTGAGCTTGTTTTTGAGGAACCCAACCCCATGCACTGAAGTTTTTTTTTTTCTTTTTCTTTTTTGCTGTATGTGTGGCACATACAATCTTAGTTCCGTGTGTGTGTGATAAATTGCTTCAATCATGTGCAACTCTGCAACCCTCTGAACTGTAGCTTACCAGGTCCTCTGTCAATGGGATTCTCCAGGCAAGAGTACCAGATGGGTTGCCAATTCCTCCTCCAGGGGATCTTCCCAGGGATCAAACCCACATTTCTAATGTCTCTTGCATTGGTAGGTAGGTTCTTTACCCCCTTCAATGGCACCCCACTCCAGTACTCTTTCCTGGCAAATCCCATGGATGGAGGAGCCTGGAATGCTGCAGTCCATGGGGTCGCTAAGAGTCAGACACAACTGAGCAACTTCACTTTCACTTTTCACTTTCATGCATTGGAGAAGGAAATGGCAACCCACTCCATTGTTCTTGCCTGGAGAATCCTGGGGACAGGGGAGCCTGGTGGGCTGCTGTCTCTGGGGTTGCACAGAGTCAGACACGACTGAAGCGACTTAGCAGCAGCAGCAGCAGCAAGCCCCTGACCAGGAATCAATCAACTCTGCTCCCCCTGCAGTGGAAACAAAGAGTCTTAACCACTAGACCTCAAGGGATGTTCTTGAAACTTTGTTTTTCTTTAAGCTGACTCTGGAGAGGATGTTCAGAAGACTGACCAGTGGAAGCCTTCTGACCAAGCTGCCGCACAGACAGCCTCTGATCTAGCATCATCTACACTACTTTCTTGGCACCCTACTCACTTGTATATTGGGTTAAGTGCTATTCAGCATTCATAGGCTCCCTGATTGTGGTCCTGTCTCTTCTACCACTTGGGTTTCATTCAGAACAGAGTTGACCCTTAATATGCATTTATTGACTGACAAGTTCATAGAGCTCATGGATACTTATTCAGACTGGAGCTGAACTTTGGTGAAAAAGACATAATGAAATAAATATCCCATTCACATAAGGAGATTCTGATCTAGGATCATCCTAAAGGAGAGTGTGTTGGGTGTGTAGGCATAAATGGAGGCTCTGGGAGAAGACAGGAAGGATACGGGCTTTTCTTCCTAAGAAAAGAAAAAGCCAGGTTTTTAAAAAATTAGTTAACTAATTGGTTGGTTGGTTCATTAGTTTGGTTTGATTTACTCTCCTGCACAAAGTACCAGGGCACTAGAGCTAACACTCATCAGCACATTCTATCAGCTGGCATCAATGAGCAGGGCATGGGAAGTGGCTTATCAACACTATCCTCTATTTACTGCACATCTAGGAAGCTCAAAGCCCGATGGAATATGTTAATTTACGTACTTCTAACAACCTCACGTTGTAAGTTTTCTCTTTATCTCACTTTCAGTTCAGTTCAGTTCAGTCACAACTTTACGGATAAGGAAATTGAGGCTCAGAGATGAGCCTGCCTAAAAGTCCGTGGGTAGGAGGCAGCAGCAGTGGGAGCGAGGTCCCAGGCTTTCTTAAATCATTCTTTCAACTTTGTTAAATATCTCATCAGATGCCTTGTTGATTACAAAAACAACTTATTCTGAGAGAATGAGAAGAGCTTTTATTCACTTATGGATTTCTAACACTTTTCTGTACTGGAATATGCAGGTTTTGATGGCAGAAATGTGTGATGTGCTAGACAACCCAAAATAGATGGGAATGAACTGACCTACTTCAGTGTGAAAGTCCTGGGGGGTGGTTCAGTCCTCTACTCTCTTCCTAGAGAACATTCATCCTCTGAGAAGGTTGTGCCTGTCTCATAGCTTCATCCCAATTCAGATGAAACTCCTGAAATGTCTGCTTCCAGGCCTTTTCTGCCCCTTGCCTTCTGTTCTAACCCTCTGGCTGCCATTCCTGCATTCACTTGAAGACTCTCTAGCTGGTTCCTGGAACATGGCTGTCCAAGAGAGAAAGCATTTGATGACTTCACCCTAGAAATGCATCCTACTTTGGACCACCTCCACTCCCGCCCCATCTGTTTGGGAGCTGGTGATATTTTTTATTTAATATTATTCTGAGAAACAATTAAGTTTCCCATACTCAGCTTGACCCTGAAATACAGAAAAAAGCAGAAGAGATTGTGAAAAGGTGTAGCAGAGAAAAAGATACAATCATTATCCTGGTAGTCTCTAGGAAACCCAACTGGAAGACTATTTGGGATAACTTTCTGTGTGTGGAATAATCTAATCCTAAAACCTGAAAGAATGGAAATAATGCATATTATTTATTTTAAACTGTTTATGCAGCTACATATGCCAGGCAGTTCACACAAGCTTCCCTGGTGCTTCCCTGGTGACTCAGATGGTTAAGAATCTTCCTGCAATGCAGGAGTTCAACCTCTGGGTTAGGAAGATCCCCTGAGGAAGGAAATGGCAGCCCACTTCAGTATTCTTGCCTGGAACATCCCATGGACAGAGAAGCCTGGAGGGCTGCAGTCCATAGGGTGGCACAGAGTTGGACACAACCGAAGTGACTTAACAAGCAGCATGTGACTCTCCCCACCAGACATGCACACTCCTCCCCTCATTACTGCCACTGTCATAATGCACTTCATCTACTTAACTAGAAAGGAGCGTTTGCATTTGCCTTTCAAAAGTCAATGTCAGTCTTTTACAAGTGGTTGACCAGTTTTCCCAGCACCACTTGTTAAAGAGATTGTCTTTACTCCATTGTATATTCTTGCTTCCTTTGTCAAAGATAAGGTGTCCATATGTGTGAGGATTTATCTCTGGGCTTTCTATTTTGTTCCATTGATCTATATTTCTGTCTTTGTGCCAGATCACTTTCTAATACCACACACAAAGATAAACTCAAAATGGATTAAAGATCTGAATGTAAGATCAGAAACTATAAAACTCCTAGAGGAGAACATAGGCAAAACACTCTCAGACATAAATCACAGCAGGATCCTCTATGATCCACCTCCCAGAATTCTGGAAATAAAAGCAAAAATAAACAAATGGGATCTAATTAAAATTAAAAGCTTCTGCACAACAAAGGAAAATATAAGCAAGGTGAAAAGACAGCCTTCGGAATGGGAGAAAATAATAGCAAATGAAGCAACTGACAAACAACTAATCTCAAAAATATACAAGCAACTTATGCAGCTCAATTCCAGAAAAATAAACGACCCAATCAAAAAATGGGCCAAAGAACTAAATAGACATTTCTCCAAAGAAGACATACGGATGGCTAACAAACACATGAAAAGATGCTCAACATCACTCATTATTAGAGAAATGCAAATCAAAACCACAATGAGGTACCACTTCACACCAGTCAGAATGTCTGCGACCCAAAAATCTGCAAGCAATAAATGCTGGAGAGGGTGTGGAGAAAAGGGAACCCTCCTACACTGTTGGTGGGAATGCAAACTAGTACAGCCACTATGGAGAACAGTGTGGAGATTCCTTAAAAAATTGCAAATAGAACTGCCTTATGACCCAGCAATCCCACTGCTGGGCATACACACTGAGGATACCAGAATTGAAAGAGACACATGTACCCCAATGTTCATCGCAGCACTGTTTATAATAGCCAGGACATGGAAACAACCTAGATGTCCATCAGCAGATGAATGGATAAGAAAGCTGTGGTACATATACACAATGGAGTATTACTCAGCTGTTAAAAAGAATACATTTGAATCAGTTCTAATGAGATGGATGAAACTGGAGCCGATTATACAGAGTGAAGTAAGCCAGAAAGAAAACACCAATACAGTACACTAACACATATATATGGAATTTAGAAAGATGGCAATGATGACCCTGTATGCAAGACAGCAAAAAAGACACAGATGTGCATAGCAGACTTTTGGACTCAGGGAGAGGGAGAGGTTGGGATGATTTGGGAGAATGGCATTGAAACATGTATACTATCATGTAAGAATCGAATCGCCAGTCTATGTCCAATGCGGGATACAGCATGCTTGGGGCTGGTGCATGGGGATGACCCAGAGAGATGTTATGGGGAGGGAGGTGGGAGGGGGATTCATGTTTGGGAACACATGTACACCCGTGGTGGATTATGTCAATGTATGCCAAAACCAATACAGTATTGTAAAGTAAAATAAAGTAAAAATAAAAATTAAAAAAAAGTCAATGTCAATATCCGTGTAGGATATATCACCTGAAAATTAATTATTAAACGCATTCATCTCTTCTACTTGACCTCATACAGCCATGAGCTACACTTAACTTTATTATAAGCAAATCTCTCTTCATCCCACTTATCTGTTCCAAGGTTCAAGCTCCAGCATGAGTGGGGAGACCTGAAGGATTCTCACTGGACAGGCCACAAGATGTCTAGACAGAGTCACATTGAATTACTGGCTTTACCTGCTATTTGTAAATTTACATTATAAATAGGGAGTTGATTTGCCTGAATCTGGCTGATATGGGGAAATGGGATGTTTTAATTATGTAGACAGATCAAATCTTTGAGTTAGGAGGTTTGGTTACAAATGTTTTCTAAAAGGAATAATGAGATTCTAAAAACAGCAAAATCTGCTAAAAGAGAGAAATAAAATAAATAAAACCTCTTCAACTCTCTTCTTGGCTTTAAAAATGACAAAACAATAAAACTAATATCCTTGTCTCTGAGTTATGTATTGGAGGGCCTGCTAGAACATCTCTAAGCAATGTAATGAAGTGCAAGACTTGCTGAAGACAGGTGATAAAATTGCAGCATGGATCTCTTGCCCTCTTCCTCCTCTAGCAAATAAATGTGGTCACATTTAAGAAATCAAGGAGCACCTTTTAAATAACATCTAAGTCATTTTCCTTTTTTCTTTCTGTGTTCCCTACACCACTTCACCAATTTTCTGAAATTCTAAAGTTTGGGGCATATGAAGGCAGTAATTATTCCAGAAAGTTGGTAATCCTGATGTTGACAAAGTCAACATGTAATAATAATTAAAACATACTAGCTCATAAATACTATCTTTTATTGGGTTTCCAGGGACTGTGCTTACACAGTGAGTTCTATGGCCAAGTTTAATTGGTCAACATTAATTCCAACTTTAACATTAATTCCAGCTTTTCCACTTATTCCCTCTTCTGAATGATGTTTTCATAATCTATTTGCAGTATGCAAGAACCCCTCCCCTAGATCTCAAGCATCTCTTTTCTTACATTGCTTCATAAGGTTTGTAATGGGAAAAGAATCAGAGCAAATGTATGCAATATTTCTTTGATTCAGATCAATGAGAATAAGGATATAGCTATATCAGCAAAGTATAAGCATTACATGTACAGTAAACACCCTTATGCTCTGTGTCCATGTGGTCACATTTCTGTGTTTCATTGTCTTTTATAGCATTTTTCAAATGTCTCTATACGAAAATGTTTCTTTTCATTTTATCTTTATAATTGTAAGTATTGCTTACTCCTTGGAAGAAAAGTTATGACCAACCTAGACAGCATATTCAAAAGCAGAGACATTACTTTGCCAACAGAGGTCCGTCTGGTCAAGGCTATGGTTTTTCCATTAGTCATGTATGGATGTGAGAGTTGGACTGTGAAGAAAGCTGAGCACCCAAGAATTGATGCTTTTGAACTATAGTGTTGGAGGAGACTCTTGAGAGTCCCTTGGACTGCAAGGAGATCCAACCAGTCCATTCTGAAGGAGATCAGCCCTGGGATTTCTTTTGGAAGGAATGATGCTAAAGCTGAAACTCCAGTATTTTGGCCACCTCATGAAAAGAGTTAACTCATTGGAAAAGACTCTGATGCTAGGAGGGATTGGGAGCAGGAGGAGAAGGGAACGACAGAGGATGAGATGGTTGGATGGCATCACTGACTCAATGGACGTGAGTCTGAGTGAACTCCAGGAGTTGGTGATGGACAGGGAGGCCTGGCGTGCTGTAATTCATGGGGTCGCAAAGAGTCAGACATGACTGAGAAACTGAACTGAACTGAACTGATTGCACAAGTGATACTTAAGAATAGGAAACATTTTCAAATGAGAAGGAAAATCATTCTTAATTTCACTTCCTACTAACATCATGTTTTCATTTTTCCTTTTCCAGGTCTGTCCAGGTATATGGGTAATGTTTTACATAGCTATAATTCTCTAAGTTAAATCTTGACAAGTCACATGTTACATAACGTTGTGACATATTTTTCCACATAATACTGGGCTGTCCATAATCAAGTTAACCTTGCCTATCACAACCTAAAAGCCTTGTTCAAGGTATTCAGCAATATCAGCAATATCTCATGGTTTCCAAAGGATGTCATTGCTCAACAACTTCTGAGCTTCCAGTTGGTAAGCTACTTTAGACTTGCTGTCATATTTTTGATATATTTCAGGTGTGATAAATCTTTGTATTTTGAGGGCTGGTTGATTTTTGAACTTTGTCATATTTTGTCAAGTTTGATAAATACAGTTGAAGTTGGCTACAAAAACAAGTAGAAGTAAAAAGCACCGCAGCTGGTGAGTAATATCTTGAGACACTGAGTTTCTCACATGATACATAGATTGACTCCGAAGATCATTTCCAAAGAGAGTTCCAAAAGCCACCCAAATAAACCATAATAGAAAAGAATGTAAAAAAGAATGCAACATTGTAAGTCAACTCTAAATTTTTTTTTTTTCAAAATAATATGTAGATTTATTTTTTTTTTATTTTTTTTTTTTAGTTTTTTATTTTTTAAATTTTAAAATCTTTAATTCTTACATGCATTCCCAAACATGAACCCCCCTCCCACCTCCCTCCCCATAACATCTTTCTGGGTCATCCCCATGCACCAGCCCCAAGCACTTGAGAAATGGTAGAATGAGTATAACAATGTTGGTCTCTCATAGAACCATCCAGAAGGGTACAATGCTCATTTGAAATTTCTAATCCTTGCTTGTGATTTGTAAAAACAGTTCCATTAATTTATATCTTGGCACCCCAGCCCAGCAAGCCACTGGGGACAACTGCCTTGAGGTTCTGGGGTCCCAAGAGCACACACCCCTCAAACCTTTCAGATCTAAAGGTCAAGCCTCTACTGTGAGAGAAGTCAGACTCCTCCCAGGCTAGCTACATTTGGGAAGAGCATCCAAAGGAGAGTCTCTGATATTCTGTGCAACTCATTTTAGTCTCGGAGAGGGGCAGGTCATCTCTAGCTGGAAGTGTGGTGGTTCGTGCAAAAAACTTCAGTGTCTGAGGATCAAAAGACTAGTGTCTAGTCTTAGCCCATACCAGCTAGCCTTTAGGATGTCATTTCTCCTCTCTGGGTGCTAAGCTGGTGATTCTCCATTGATCACCACCTGCTTTGTTCTGTGGCCTGCTGTGGTCCCCGGGAGCTGATTTCTGTGGTGGTTCTCTAACCTCCTGGTTTGGCAAAAAGAAAAAAAAAATCACCTGTAGGACATCAGAGAGTGCAAAAGAAGAGGTTGGTGTATTAATCCTACACACTCTCTCTCGCCTTCCCTTGCTCCCTCAGGGGTAGTGGTTTGCCTGAGGCTATGCTCCTCTCTGGCGCTGTGGTCACTGCCTCCATTAGGTGACCTCTGTCCGCAGCTTCCACTCTTGGCAGATTCTAGTAACAGCCCCCTGGTTCGCCCCTTAAGCCAACCACAGGGAGCAGTTAAATCTCCCCATTGTTACTCCCAGAGTGCTTCAACACTCCTAACTCGGCCCAGACCTCCAAAATAGTTCCTTCAAAAATCTCCCTTTAATTAAGCCTTCTACACCCTGTGGGGGCCATGTCTGATGGGGTTGTCTAATACATGTAATACAGGGTTCAGACAAGTTGAACCTTAAAGTCCCTTTGAGCCCTTCTGTTCCTTGACCATACTGTTTGCTGATTGAAGTAGGGTAATTTTACAACCACAGACTTGCTCAAAGAACAGTAACCCACTTTTCTAAGGAGGCCTTGACTTTCAATTTTATTATTTTTAAAGTCAACCTAAGATGGCTTTAATAGTCAGCAGTCATCATCCATTCTAGTAAACCGCTTATTCAAAATATTTGGCCTGGAGTTGGCAAATAGGCCCTAAAGTGAATTCTTTCTATCCAGGTCTTATTTAAGAACCTCAGGATTAAAAAGCCTATAATTAATTAGGGCGCCTTTTCTTTTGCCTGATTCATGAAGTCCACCTTGCTCCAGTCATGTCCCTGCTGACCTGTCTGCCGGTTTGTCAGTGTGTCTCGCTGGCCCGCGTCCATCTGGCCTATCTAATTGTAACCGCTGGGATGTAACTGGACACCAATGGCATTCTCCTTTTTGAGTAATCGCATCAATGAGTTATATTAGCTGTCATATTAAAGTAGCTCTCTGCTAACCTCTGGTAATATGAGATCATAGTCACCATTAGCCTTTTTTTTTTTTTTTTAGTTGGGTAACACCATTGCCCTAATGTTTTTGTCTTTTTAATGCAAATGGATAAAAAAATCCAAGAAGAACAAAAAAAAAACTAAGGGAGTTTAGGGTGAGTCAATCTTTCATTTCTAGAAGTATTTTTTTTCTCAAAATACAAAAACAAACATTAAACAGAGATCCCATGAAATATCCAGAATGGTGATTTCCTGACAGAGAGATCACACATTTTCTTAGGAAGGATGGAAAGGTAATGGGGGCTTTGGGAACATCAAATTTAACTTGGAAATAACTGGGGTGGGGTGGGGGGAATGGATATAATAATTCTGTCAATTTTACCACCTTGGTCCCTTCCACAGCAATATTAGAGCTGAATTAAAATAAATATCAGCAGCTTACTTAACTGCCATATTTTGTTACTCATCCAAGATGAAAAAGTAAGTGGTTTCCAGCTTTTTTTTTAAATCTCTTGCAATGTGGATTAGAAGTTATTTTACCGGATTTTTAAGGTGTTTTCAAAAATGCCCTGGATTTCATTTTTTTTTCCTATTTAAAATGGATCATATATACTTAGCTTTCAATGTCTTGTGACTCCAATATATTTCTCGATGAGTGTGATTTGAAAATAACAAACACTGATTTCATAAGCTGATGTCATCTGTCATAAATTTATATTCTCAAACCTTGTTAAACTCAGAGTTGCTACTTGGCATTGTCATGGCCCTGGACCATTTTTCTGTACTTGCCTGGAGGCAGGAGGATGGGAAACAGGAAAAATCTAGCTGAGGACATAGATGGGAAGTGAGAAGAGTTTGAGAGGACTTCAGTGTACAGAATTCAGAGCAGCAGTCCTCTGTTTATAACACACACTTTCCCTCCCCGTGTGGCTCCAGCTATGGAGAAGGGCTGCTGGATTAACAGCTTTGAGAAAGGGAAACAAACAGAGTTATTCAGTTCAGTGAAAATAAGTCAAATCAAAAAGTTATCAATTTGGGTAGCTTCTCTTTTCCTTTTCTTTCTTTCTTCCTTCCTTCCCATCTCGATCTTTCTCTCTCTCTTCCTTCCTTCCCTCCCTCCTTCCCTTTTTCCTTCCTTCCCTTCATTTTTATTCAGTGCAGTGGCCAGTGTTAGAACAATTAAAAACAACAGAGTTATATAAACAGCAACATTAAGATATAATTGGGTTCCTTGAAAATATATTAATCAGATGCCAATGACAGTATCTTGAATATGATGCCCTATTTTAAATGTTAAGAAAAGAGTGACTATGTTTGGCATGATCTGCCTATGTCCCTCCAGTATAAATACACTGATTGAATTTCCGCTTTTTTGGCAGACCACTTCTGGGCTTTTAGTGGCAGCTGTTGTTCCTACTACTGCTGCAGTTTGCTACTTCCACCCCTGCTCTGCCTTTCTTGGTGGAAAGTTGGTTTGGTAAATTGCCAACTCTAGAGATGATTTCTATAGTAATAGATTGCCCAGGGCCATGGAATTACACACAGCATCATCAACTTCTGTCTAAATTGAACAACTGTGATAGCTATAGTAAAATAAAGCCTTTTATAATTAAATGCTTAAAAACAGAGCCAAGGAAAGAAAAGGAGGAGGCAGGAAATCTCCCTAATGAACGAAATTCTAATCACTTAGTGTAGTGTTTTTACTTCTAGCAATCTATTTGTTAGAAATATGAGAAGGAGGTAATTCCTATTTTAGTCTTTTTCTATTCAATAATATCTTTCTAACCATGTGCTTGAATACACCAAGCTGTTGTTTAAATTTCTAGTTTGAACACAAGTGGGGTTTAGTGCCATCACAATGCCTACACTCACGGATCATCATAGGATTACAAGTGGTCTGAAGCAATCATTTCTTTGCCCAAGAAAATGGGAAATTTCTAGAACAGAAACTTTTCTAGTCTTTTCTTGAAGCCTTCTAGGATTTGAGGTTCCATAATTACCCTCAGTGATGTGTTTCAGCATCACATGATCCTGGGACACAATACATCTGTTTTAACTTAAAGAAGGATCTATTGCCTCCAAAAAATAGAAGACAATGACTTCATCTTACCAGACATCATCTTCTCCTTTTCTCCTTAATGAGAAAGACCAATGCAATGATCTACAAATCCCTTTGCCTCAAAGATTCAATTCCCTTACCCTGATATTTTGGCTTCTCTTGAAAAGCAAACAACCTTCTACTTAAAGGCAGAAGAAGGAGCCTGTCACATAGAAGGAGCCACTAATATCTATCGAATGAACTAATGCATGCATGCCTCTTCTAAACCCTGTTCTCTTGACCAAGAAATTAAATTTCTCTCAATTGTTTTCACTTTACTAATTTTTCATCATAAAAGCTAGGGAGATTAGGATGCATAGTAGAAAGAAAATGCATAGTTAAGTGAGATCTAATCAAATTTATAAGCTTTTGCTTAGCAAAGGAAACCATAAACAAAATGAAAATGCAATTTATAGGATAAGAGAAAATGTTTTCAAATGATGCAACTAACAAGGTTTTAGTTCCCAAAATATACAAGCAGGTCACACAGCTAAATATAAAAAAACAAGCAACCCAATCAAAAATCAGACAGAAGACCTAAACAGACATTTCTCCAAAGAACACATATGGATGTCCAATCGGCACATGAAAAGATACTCACCATTGCTAATTATTAGAGAAATAGAAATCAAAACTACAATGAGATACCACCTCACACCAGTCAAAATGGCCGTCATTAAAAGCCTACAAATAACAAATGCTGGTAATAGTGTGAAGAAAAGGGAACTCTCCTATACTACTGTTGGGAGTGTAAATTGATACAGCCACCATGGAGAACAGTTAGGTGGTTTCTTAAAAAACTAAAAATAGAGCTACCGTATAATTCAGCAACCCCAATCTGGAAAAGACAAAAACTCTAATTCAAAAAAATACACACACACCAATGTTCACAGTGGCACTGTTTATAATAGCCAAGACATGGATGCAACTTAAGTGTTCATTAGCAATTGGATAAAGAAGATGTGGTTTATATACATACAGTGGAATATTATGAAATAGTGCCATTTGCAGCAACATGGATGTACCTAGAGATGATCATACTGAGCGAAGTAAGTCAGACAAAAAAAAATTATATGGTATTACTTATGTGTACAATCTGAAAAATGGTACAGATGGACTCACTTACAAAACAGAAACAGACTCTGACATAGGAAATGAACTTATGGTTATCAAAGGGGAAGCAGGAGGAGGAATAAATTAGGTGCATGGGATTAACAGATACACACTACCAAATATAAAACAGATAAACAGCAAGGATTTTCTGTATAATCCAAGGAACTATATGCAATATCATGTAATAACTTATATGGAAAAGAATAAAAAAGAATATGGGTGCCTGCTAAGCCATTCTTTCATGTCTGACTCTTTGCAACCCTGTGGGCCATAGCCCATCAGGCTCCTCTCTCCATGGGCTTCTGTAAACAAAAATACTAGAGTGGGTTGCTGTGCCTTCCTCCAGGGGTCTTCCTGACCCAGGGATTGAACCCATGTCTCTTAAGTCTCCTACACAGGCAGGCAGGTTCTTTACCACTAGAGTCACCTGGGGAGCCTCCAAAAGAATATACATATATACATAAATATATATATATATATACATTAATATATGTATATATATATATATATATGTATAACTGAATCACTTTGCTGTACACCTGAAACTAACACAATATTATAAATCAACTTTCATTATATATGCTCCCCTGGTGGCTCAGAGGGTAAAGAGTCTGCCTGCAATGCAGGAGACCTGGGTTTGATCCCTGGGTCAGGAAAATCCCCTGAAGAAGAAAATGGCAACCCACTCCAGTATTCTTGCCTGGAGAATTCTGTGGACAGAGGAGCCTGGTAGGCTACAGTCCATGGGGTCGCAAAGAGTCGGACACGACTGAGCGACTTCGCTTCATACTTTCATTAATAAAAGAAAGAAAATGAGCTTCCACACCACATTCATTAAGTATAACCTCTCTGCAACTTTGATTTTTTTTTCTTTTTAATATGGACTAAAGTAGTTGTCCTCAGTTTGTTGTAAGACATATGTAAACAGCCTAGTGCAAGTTGAAAAAACACAACAATTTTTTTTTTTTTTTGCCTATTCTCTAAAACTCTGAAGTTACTCCACTCTTTAAAGGAGATCATGGATGGGATTGTTATTTGCCTATCCCTGTCTACATCCTTTCTTTCCCTTCTTTCTAATAAAAAGGCACTGATTTTGAGCTGGTTCAGTTAAAGACTGCATTTGCTAGCCTCTCTTGCAGCTATATACAGATATATGAAAAAAATTCTGCCAATAAATGTAAGCTAAAGTGTCACGTGTCTACTTTCAGAAGTGAAAGAAAGTGGAAGTGTTAGTTGCTCAGTTGTATCTGACTCTCTGCAACCCCATGGATTGTAGCCTGCCAAGCTCCTCTATCCAAGGTATTCTCCAGGCAAGAACACTGGAGTGGGTAGCCATTCCCTTCTCTAGGGGATCTTCCTGGCCCAGGGATCAGGGTCTCCCAAATTGCAGGCAGATTCTTTACTGTCTGAGCCACCAGGGAAGCCCAGGGTTTCCTGAAATGGAGAATGAGCATCTTCCTTCATTTCTTCCTTCCTCTCTTCCTGTTGCTCAGAACACAGGTGTTATAACTGGAGCATCTGCTTCTATCTTCAACTCTGTGGATGTAAGCCACATGGTAGGAATGGCAGAATAGAAAGCTGAAAGGGGTTTGAGGTTCTGTGAAGGCCTCACCTGACTACATCCACTACATCCAGACTTCTATTATTGAACAAATAAACTTCTACCTCGTTTAAATCATTGTTACTTGAACACTTTCTATTATATGCAGCCAGGCCCAGAAGATATCTTCAACTGGATAAAATATGTGGTAAACTTTAATCTTATTGATATTAATAAATAATTAGTGTATATTCCTTAACCACTCATATATTATGTTTCCTTTCATCTCTATTATCACGTTGACTTAAATGACAGTAAACCTACAATGATGGTTCACACAACTTGCAATATTTATATATTTCCATTAGTTTTTATAATTAGCCAGTGTTACATTTTATGCTTTTTGTTGCCTCTTCTCTAATAGGTCAAAGTCAATTCCATTTGAATTAACTTTTTCAGTGCATGTGTGCTCAAGTTGTGTCTGGCTTTTTGTGACGCCATTGACTGTAGCCTGCCCGACTCCTCTATCCATGAGATTCTCTAGGCAAGAATACTGGAGTGGATTGCCATTTCCTCCTTCAAAGGATCTTCCTGACTCAGAGATTGAACCCATGTCTCCTGCGTCTCCTGCACTGCCAGGAAGATTCTTTGCCACTGAGTTACCTAGGAAGCCCAATTTTTTCCAGAGGTATTAATGATATTACTAACGCATAACAATTTAGAAAACAATATGGCAGAGTTGAATGGCCTAGGATTTGTGATTTGAAGCCTTCGACTAACGCTAGTACTACCATCATTAGTTGTGTGACCTTGAATAAGATGTTTAAATTCTCTGACCCTCTCTCTGTTTTATCCACAACAAACAAGGGTACTAATAATTCTATCTTATTAGCTTATTGGAGTTAGTGAGAATCACATAGGATTGAAAGTACTTTTTAAGAGATAAATCTCACACAGATGTTCCTTGTTATGAATAGCATCACAAGAGACATGCTATAAGTAAGACTCTTTATCCATAGAGATACTAGATAAAATTAAAAGAGAGAAAATTTTACAGATTCCAATATGTAGTGGTTCCCAATTTCTTCTATCAAGGGTAAAAATAATCTTTGATTAGAGAACTCATTGTAAAATATAAATGGATCAGAATAATAGTCATAGGCTATAATTTTTTATATAGGGTTGTTTAGGTGCAGAAGGAATACATATTTAAGATCTTGAATTCTAAGCAATGAATCTGAGGATCTTTGTACTCTTGGTTCTCTCTGGCTCCTTTCTTCCCTTACCACGCTGGCATGGATCAGTGGAATCTGATCCATTGCCCTTGAAGAGCATGACAGAAAGGTCAAAGTCATTCTTTTATAGCTTGCCAATCATTTGGGACACAACTGAAAGTGTCAGTAAAGATCAAGATAACTTATATCTGTTACTTCCTCATTGTCCAGGTGGGCAATCATAGCAAGAATTATTCAAGCTCAATTTTCTCTTCAAAGCTTTATTGATTGCTGCATAATGTTTTCTGATGGTCCAAGGAGCTTATGTTAACTCCCCAAATGAATTGGGAACACCCATTTGATGCTTACCAGTTAGGTGAAGATTTCACTTACAAAGGCCCTGATGATGAATATGCTTCAGCGGAAGAAATGAACTTAAATCCTTATGTATTTATCTCACACATACTGATTATGCTGGATCTGGTGCAGTGATGTACCCTTTTAGGGTGACCACTCATGTTGGTTTGCCTGGGACAGTCTTAGTTTATGCCTGCTGTCTCAGCATAATTATTAATAGTACCCCTTTTACTTTCTAAAGCACTCTGATTTAAATGATAAATTATATGCTTACCCTATTTTAGAGACTTTTTACTGTCTTGGTTGAATAATAATGAGATGGGTTTATAAATTCTAGGCAGGTGTCATTCTTTTGTGAACAATCTGCCCTGTTGTGGAATGTTTAAGACAACATCTCTAATAATCCATGTTTTCTTAGACCTACGAGCAAAGACCAACTGACCTTCTTCTTTGGAAAGAAAGGCTTTAAAATATCACCATCTCTGAACATCTATATCAGAGCCTGATGAATTTTTTGTAAATGACCAGAGAGAGTAAGAATCTCAGCCTTTGTGGGCAATGCAGCCTGTGTCAACTACTGAACTTTCCTGCTATAGCTTGAAAGCATCTAGATAATACGTAAAACAGTGTGAGCCAACAAAACTGCATTTACGAAAATAGTAGGAAAAAAGGATTTTGTCTGTGGTGTACCAACCCCCACTCTAGTGTTTTAATATTTTCTCTTGATAACTGGCTAAATGGAATTTATACTTTACAGATTTCTCTTCAAGCGTTAAAAGGAGCAAAAGACAGGCAGTTGGCCCTAGTTATACTGTAACTAGTATCATGGAAAGACACCCTCATTTCTTACAAAGCTTTTCTCTCAAGCTTTCTGTCATCTACACATCCTGTTCAATTCAGAGTCAGAGTCCACGTTCAATCTAAAGAAGTACAATGAAGATGTTCCCTCTTTAAATGAGGCCATACAAATGGGTATCCTTCAAGTGCTGGGGCATTGACAGCCAGCTATATTTGATTGCTTAGGTGTTTTAAAAATTGTTTTGTTTTCAACATGTATGACAAAGCAGTTCCAGGATATTTTTTTCTTATTGTATATCTCCTTGCGTTTTTGATGCGGACAAAGTATAAATCTTCCTTTGAGATAAAATGCTTAGATAAACAAGCTTGCATCTGTGAAAAGAGGAATTAAAGAGGGAAAGAATTGAAAGCATGTCAGTAGTTAAAGAGAAAAGTTCATTGCCCTTTAAACTGAAACAGAAGGAAAAAACATGAAGGAAAGCCTTGAATAAAATTAAATAAATGCTGAAACTATACTCAGAAACACATCAAAACATGGCATTGTTTTCTTGTTATGTTGAGAATTGTGATAATATGGTATGATTCACAGTGGGTGTGAGTATGTGCATATGTGTATGTGAACAGGAATTAAAATTAGACAGCAACAAAATGCTAAGACCAAGATATTGGACATACTAAGCAAAGAAATGTATTCAGTCAAAGTAAACAGACAGAGTGTGACATGCTCTAAATGATGATGAGTAGATGAATTCTTTGCTGTCTGACCTGGAATATCAAGCCCCAGTCAGAAATAAGTGGACTGTATCTCCTAGAGAGGTAGACACTAGTTGCAGCCTGGGGAAAGAGGAAACATAAAAGCGGATCTAGATTTGCCTTACAATGACAGCTGCATATTAATCTAAAGAATTTCTAAAAAATCAAAAAGACATTTTTCAGCAAAATACACCCCTAGAGCCTCAATCATAAAACAGGAATAAACTTGAAACAGGATTGATTTCATCTTAAAGGGAAAATTTCTTTGAAATGCTACCAACTGTAGTTGTCTTATTTGGTTTTCAATCCTATAACAAAATTGTGCCATATTGTGTCAAATAAGAAGATAATATAACAGCTTTAAACAAATTTTGTAATTATGGGTTCAATCAAAAGTGCATCAAATTTGTGTGTATTTGGGAAGCTATGCCATTGAATACTAAGCAGCTCTATATATCAACCTTTATTTTTCATTTCAGTTTTAAGACCTTGACTCTTAAAGGGTTAGATTTTCCCAGAAGACACTCCATGCATTTTAGTTGTTTGCTAGTCTCTTTAGAAAATGCTAGGTGCTGCCCTAGAGGGTTTAAGATATTTAGGCATGAATGAGATATCTGTGGTCTAATGCCTCTTTCGGTTCAATTCAGTTCAGTCGCTCAGTTGTGTCCAACTCTTTGCAACCCCATGAATTGCAGCACACCAGGCCTCCCTGTCCATCACCAACTCTCGGAGTTCACTCAAACTCATGTCCATCGAGTCAGTGATGCCATCCAGCCATCTCATCCTCTGTCGTCCCCTTTTCCTCCTGCCTCCAATCCTCCCAGCATCAGAGTCTTTTCCAATGAGTCAGTTCTTCACATGAGGTGGCCAAAGTACTGGAGTTTCAGCGTTAGCATCATTCCTTCCAAAGAACACCCAGGACTGATCTCCTTTAGAAGGGATTGGTTGGATCTCCTTGCAGTCCAAGGGACTCTCAAGAGCCTTCTCCAACACCACAGTTCAAAAGCATCAATTCTTCGTCACTCAGCTTTCTTCACAGTACAACTCTCACATCCATACATGACCACTGGGAAAAACCATAGCCATGACTAGACGGACCTTTGTTGGCAAAGTAACGTCTCTGCTTTTGAATATGCTATGTAGGTTGGTCATAACTTTCCTTCCAAGGAGTAAGTGTCTTTTAATTTCATGGCTGCAATCACCATCTGCAGTCATTTTGGAGCAAAAAAAAAAAAAAAAAAAAGTCTGCCACTGTTTCCACTGTTTCCCCATCTATTTCCCATGAAGTGATGGGACCAGATGCCATGATCTTCATTTTCTGAATGTTGAGCTTTAAGCCAACTTTTTCACTCTCCTCTTTCACTTTCATCAAGAGGCTTTTTAGTTCCTCTTCACTTTCTGCCATAAGGGTGGTGTCATCTGCATATCTGAGGTTATTGATGTTTCTCCTGGCAATCTTGATTCCAGCTTGTGTTTCTTCCAGTCCAGCGTTTCTCATGATGTATTCTGCATATAAGTTAAATACACAGGGTGACAATATACAGCCTTGACCTACTCCTTTTCCTATTTGGAACCAGTCTGTTGTTCCATGTCCAGTTCTAACAATCAATCAATCAACCAATCAATCTAATCAATCAACCAATCTAATGCCTCTTTCATCAACCCCTAAGTACAGTTCTAACCTTTGGGTATCTTCACACTTCACTGGGACATCGTTCCCAGACTCATGAAAAACAAAGTTTCTTGTGCTAAGAGAAGAATAATTGAATCCAATTTGGTTTGATTTTTTATAAGACTATCTTTCTAGCATTTAGTGTCCTTTGAATGGAGAGGGAGAGAGAGTGATGAATAGGTTACAAAGGCGTTGTAGATTTTCAGTGTGTCAGACAGGCCTGAGTTTAAATTCTGAGTGTCTAGTTCTTACAAACTTGGGCAGAGCATTTTCTTCTCCAGGCTTCAGTTTCCTCAATGTAAATTGGGGGAAATTTTATTACCTCTTTTCAAGGTTGTTGTGAGAATTATCTAAGATGATATGTACCAACCCACTCCAGTATTCTTACCTGGGAAATTCCATAGACAGAAGAGCATGGCAGGCTACAGTCCTTGGGGTTGCAGAAGATTTGGACATGACTGAGGGACAAGACAACAACAATGTATACCAAATACATAGCCTCAGGTCAGTCACATAATAGTAGCTCAATAAAATGGAGCTGTTGATAAAGACCTTGAAGTCATAGTTAACTAAAACTGAGTATCTGAGTAGGCTTGGCAAGAAATATGGGAGGTATTCTATTTAAGGATATTTTCTTTCACCTGCACCAAAAGCATAATAAATAACCTTGACTCAGTTTGAGAAGGCAGAGGATATGAGCACAGAGACTTGTATGACTCCACACCCTTTTATACTCTTCTTTCCAGAATTTTCTTTTGTCACTGAGTTCGTGTGCTTAAATATTTTCACTATAGTTTTTTTTTTTGGTATAAATTGAATGTGTGTTCCAGTTTTCAATTGAAAAAAAAAAGTAATACTGTAATAAAATACTGTTTTTCTCTCTTGCTAACATGTTTCCATGGAAGAAAGTAAATTTTGAAGCTTTCTATTTTCTTTTTTCTGTTTATTAAAAAAGTTCCCTGCATACAAAGTCTGTGGCAAAGTAAAGTTTATCCTTTATCTCTTAAGACTTGATTCACCTTAAATCTTTTTAAGGGCTGCATTATTGCATAAAGCAAACTGTGCTTGACATTCATCACACGAACCTTGAGGAATAAACAAATCACTCAAAACGGCCCAAGGAAATGTGGGCAGAAGTGAGAGGAAGAAACCAGAGCGGGCTCTCTTTCACTGAACACTCCTCCTACCCCACGGACTCAGGCAGCCTCACAGCAGATTTGTCAAGTGCAGGCCCCAGAATAAGGGAACGGAGTCATCAACCTAAGGTCACCTAACAACCAAGTGGCAGACCCGGGATTTGAACCCAGAGCTTACATCCTTTCCACCTGAGTCAAGTGCATTTGGATCTGGTTCAGTGGTGTAAAATAACAGTGTCCAAGGTTGATTCTCTCCCTCGAGCTCCACTGGAAAAGCTGTGCTCCTGTGGCTTTTAAGGAGCAATGGGGAAGGTAAAGAAAAGAGCTTCTTTGCAGAAGCACTCTCAAAGTGTGGGCTCCAAACCAGTGGCATTAGCAATACCTGGAAACTTGTTAGAAGAGCAAGTTCTGGGGCCCCATCTGAGTCAGACACTCTGGGGAGGGGTCAGCAGGCTGTTTATTGTTGTTGTTATTTTGTTTTGGGGTTTTTCTTTTGTTGGAGTATGATTACTCTACAATATCGTGTTAGTTTCTGCTGTACAATGAAATGAATCATCTTCATGTATGCATATAAGCCCTCACTCTTGAACCTCCTCCCCATCCCTCTAGGTCATCACAGAGCACCCAGCTGAGCTTCTCTAGTAGCTCAGCTGGTAAAGAATCTGCTTGTAATGTGGGAGACCTGGGTTCAATCCCTGGGTTGGGAAGATCCCCTGGAGAAGGAAAAGGCTACCCACTCCAGTATTCTGGCCTGGAAAATTTCATCAGCTGTATAGTCCATGGGGTCACAAAGAGTCAGACACGACTGAGCGACTTTCCCTCACTAGCTATCTGTTTTACACATGGTAGTGCATACATGCCAATCCTAATTTTCCAGTTCATCCCACCTGTGATTCAACGGGCTCTCCAAGGGACACTATGGGTGCCAAAGTTTGAGAACCACCGCTCTATAACTCTGGACAACCTGTCTTCAGAATAAGGTGCAAGACACACCCTTACTGTTTGCCTTGCCTTTTCAATCATGGCCAACAATTGAGCCCACCCTAGAAGGGTGGAAATGAGACAATTCCTGTGAACAATGTTGAAAATGTTTCAACGTAGAACCCAATGTTAGCTTTTAATTTTTCCAAAAAGTAGTACAAAACACACTTTGTCCATTTCTGACAACAGCATGGAAGCCTTTTAATTAGTCCACCCTGGAGGAAATAGAGATGTGCTTGTTAAGTAATTGCTCTGATTACTGGTAGGCAGGGGTGTGCATTGTTTTCTGATGCATTTGTTGGGAGTGAGCAGTGCTACCAAACTGAAGGCTTCTTACAGAGGACGTTAACATAAAAGGACTCCAACAAGCCATGTTGGCGAGAGGGAGGTGGTGTTGATGGCAGGATCAGTCACAGAGCCAAACGCACACACACTCACAAATACCAGTTCACACTGTGCAGACTAATCAGTGGCCTGTATCTCAGGAAAGTGAGCATTAATATTCCTACTAGTTCCTGAAAGTTCAAAAAATATATCAAAGCCTGGTGCCTTCCTTCAAGTTCCCATTGCATGGAGTTAAATATCTACATTTCACTGAAGGTGACTTAGTCAGTGACAAGATGTAGAGATCAGGTTATAGGAATATAAAAAATTCAAGTGAACACTGTTCATAAGAGTGTCCCATCTTACTACAATGGGCATCACATCCTAGCACACATTCAAATCTGGCAAGGAGTCTGAGTAATAGTACTCACACTCTCAGAGTTGGAAAAGGATGCTGAGACTGTCTCCTCCCACTGTCTCCCCAACTAAACATCCCTGTCTTTAACAGCTCTGTCCCAGCATCATTTTTCTGAAGCTACCCAAGTAGAATCAGGTCTGCTGATGGGGCTCAGGCTGTTGGAGCCACACACAGAAAGTGAATGTAGACCCAAGTCACTGAGGCCAGTTTTGTGGTCCCCCAAAGCATACTATAAGGTGTGAGCAGGCCACACTAAGTAGCTAGACTTTTTATCTTTTAGTTCCAACTTCCAAGAATAATAATTTAATTAGCTTACTTCCATCAAGTCACCCTGGATGAGAAGTCTACTTCTGGCCCAAGCAGGGGCAGTCAAAGGCAACCTCGTCAGAGGGTCGAGGGAAGAGTAGAGTCTCTAGGAGACAAGGATGACAGGGCTGACTGAAACATTGGGTACCACACTGACTTAAATTTAGGTGTAGACATGTCCGTCTCCTCCTCTGGATCATGAGCATCATCACATCTTATGTATCTTAATAAAACCATATTTTAGTGGAATCTCAACCTGTTAGAGTGTAAACATGAACTCAATTTTTTAAAACTAGCTGTAGACTTTAGGATGAAAGCAAATATTTCAAATTTCCTCCTTGAAGGCTCAAGTAGAATTTCACTTTTCCAGTCCTATTGAGGTTACGTGTGGCTATGTGACTTTCTTTGGGTAATGAAATCTGCACAGAAGTAAAGATCACATCTGGCAGAAAACTTGACGGGGCAGTGCTTGTTCCAGCACAGCCCTGCCCCCTGCTATGAGGACTGTGGAAGCACGCCTCGAGATGGTGCAACATCAAGCTGGCTCCTTGAGTGACTGCAGTGAGTGAGTCCATGGCTGACCCACGAAAGAATACCAAGCATGTATCATTAAGACACTGAGAGTTTGAGGTAGTTTGTGTCAAAGACAAATTCTGTACTAGACACTAAAAGATGGCAAGACAGATTTTATCTGAGCTAACGCAGTAGGGAAGAGAGATGTCAGTATAGAACTGAACTCAACCCCCACTACAGCAAAGACAACTGGAAAGACTTAGAGTCAATGGGCAGTCCACTCGTCCACTCGTCAGTGGATGGACGAGTGCTCAGAGAAACTTCACTAGACATCAAGGACGGGGGAATTCGCAATGAACTGGCTTGATGGGATTCTTTGTGAAAACTGGGCCCAGCAGGCCACAGTCAAGGTCTAGATGAGAAGGGGGACCTGACTGAGCTTGGCCAAGGAAGGACTTCTTGTCATTTGTCACCTCTGCCTAGATTCTCTCTGCCACTTTGTTAAGAAACTTTTCTTTTGAACCCTGGAAGAGTCTTCAAGAACTGCTATAACAGAATACCACAGACTAGGTGGCTTAAACCACAGAAATATTGTTTCACAGTTCTGGAGGCTGGAAGTGCAAGATCAAGGTGTTGGCAGGTTTGGTTTCTTCTGAGGCCTTTCTCCTTGACTTGCAGATGGTTCCCCCCGCCCCCGGATCCTCACATTGCCTTTCCTCTGCGCAAGTGCACCCTTTCTCTGTGTCCAAATTTCCTCTCTTTACAAGGATGCTAGTCAGATTGGATTAGGGCCTCATGACCTCTTTTAAATTTAATCACTTCTCTTGTTGTTTTGTCATTAAGTTGTGACTCTTTTGTGACCCCATGAACTGTATAGCCTGCCAGGCTCCTCTGTCCATGGAATTCTCCAGGCAAGAATACTGGAGTGGGTTGCCATTTCCTTCTCTAAGGGACTTTCCCAACTCAGGGATTGAACCCATGTCTCTTGCATCTCCTGCATTGACAGGTGGATTTTTTACTACTGAGCCACGTGGGAAGCCCAGTCACTCCTGTACAGGCCCTATTTCCAAATAAGTCACATTTGAAGTATTGGGTGTTAGGGTTTCAACACATGAGTTTGTGGGGGCAGAATTCCGCTCACAACAAGTCCAAACTTTTCTCTTTTTAATTTTCCCAGACCAGCCTTAATTCTACTCTCTCTAGTCTCCAGAATGTACTGAATACTTCCCTGCTCATGCCAGTCATCCAAAGGTGGGACCTTTTTCTGCTGTGGTCTGACCAGTGATGAGGACCACACATCTCTTACTCCCCTAGTTCCAAACCTTATTTTTCCATGGGCAAGAGTTTAATGCCTAAGTCACTCAACTGGCTCTTCTTGACCCTAGAACTTCTTTGGGGTGGCTTTGCTGTTAAATCTCTCTCATTTAATTGATTTTCTGAACCTAAACACAGAAGTTTATATTTACAGTTGTTTTTAGTTATAAAATACATGGTTATTATTATCCTCATTACATTTCCTCTTATTGTTTTTGACTTCTTCTTTATGACTTTAAAGTAGTTTTCAAATCTTAATGTTGCTGTCTTATATCCCTACTAGTCCTCTCAGCTGTATGTCCACCTCTGGTTTAATGAGGTTGCCTTCCGTGCCTTTATCCAAGTTGTTGTGAAATATGCTTAGCAGGAAGGTCCAACAGAGTTCTAGGTCACACTTGGACAGCCCCTTGCAGGTTGACATCTGTCCATCAATTCACGTGTATAACAGAACACTGCTAAACTCACCACAGACCTGGGTTTGATCCCTGAGTCAGGAAGATGCTCTAAAGAAGGGAATGGCTACCCACTCCAGTATTCTTGCCTGGGGCCATAAAGAGACAGGCACAACTGAGTGACTAACACTTTCCCTTCTTTGAACTCACCATTTATCATCCAACCCACATTTGTCATCAGGAGTTGCTTTTTCCCCAGGGTCAAGGAAGCTGGCATCCCCATCCTCTTGTATCTTTTTCCTGGGCTATTGTGCACATGGTTTGTATACCATGATTTGAGCCACAGCTCCTTGGCTGCTAGAGATTTGATTTTTCTGTTGGTTCTGACCTAACAATCCCATATGTTCTGGATCCCGGTGGCTCAGCAATTACTCAGCTGAATCTGCCCAAGCAGAGCTTGCCCAAGGGGAACCCAAAGAGGGCGCCCCTGGGTAATCCTGAAGCTTGGGGAAGCCTCAGTTCTGACAGTAGACTGAGCGTTCTGAAGGGCTTTCCCTTCATCAGGGGTCCTTGGCACTGTATTGTGGCCATTCTCAGATCCACGTAAATAGAATAAAAAGCAGTCCCAATTTAATCTGCCGCTCCAGCCCCTGTGAGGACACAGCTGGTGAGAGTACGCTGACTGTATTCACAAGTCAGTCCCTTCTCTCCAGCCTTGCAATAATTTTGTTGTCTTTGTTATTCTATATCCTGCGGTGACTTCCCTGAGCGCAGTGAGTGATTAATTTAGCTGGTGTCACAGGCTACAACATGTTGATGTAAAGGGAAAAAGAAAGGGAAAAAGAAAAGTGTGGAAGGGGTGAAAGGCTGCTGCAGCAAACACACACAGAACCCAAGCTCCAGCCCTTGTACAAGATGCTCCAATGGCCAAAGTGACCCTGCTACATTGTTTTTGTGAACAGTAGTATGAACTTCTAAATGGTTGAGTTCCAAAATTCAAAGCCTGAAACTCTCCCAGGGCTCCCTCACTTCCCCCACTGCCTCTGAAACATCAATAGCTTTAGGAAATAATGAAAAACAAATCAGAAATAAAATCAGAACTTGAAAACCCATGGTTCTCTATGAAAAGGGCTTCTACTGTTCAAATGCTGGTTTATAAGAGAGTGAGATTTGGGATCTCGTATGAAAACAAACGCCAGGTTTTTCTGCAGTTTTGATGCCCAGTTTAACCTTTTATCTTTCTTGGCTCATGAAACTGAAAACATTCATGTGGCCACGAATTTGTGAGAACTCAAATTGTTCACCAGTCTAGGTAGAAGCTTATCTATACATACGGTCATTGATGCTACTGAGAGAGTTTATCAAGTGATAAACTCAACACAAGGTAGTTGCTGTCTTTTTCTTTTAACTGATATCATGAAAAGGGATTAACTTCATAATGGCTAAGCCACTGGTTTTTCCAGTGGTCATGTATGAATGTGAAAGTTGGACTGCGAAGAAAGCTGAGAGCCGAAGAATTGATGCTTTTGAACTGTGGTGTTGGAAAAGACTCTTGAGAGTCCCTTGGACTGCAAGGAGATCCAGCCTGGGTGTTCATTGGAAGGACTGATGCTAAAGCTGAAACTCCAATACTTTGGCCACCTCATGGGAAGAGTTGACTCATTGGAAAAGACTCTGATGCTGGGAGGGACTGGGGGCAGGAGGAGAAGGGGACAACAGAGGATGAGATGGCTGGATGGCATCATCGACTCAATGGACATGGGTTTGGGTGAACTCCGGGAGTTGGTGATGGACAGGGAGGCCTGGCGTGCTGCAGTTCATGGGGTTGCAAAGAGACACGACTGAGCGACTGAACTGAACTGAACTGAACTGAAGCCTATGATGGTGGCTCTGCAAATAATACAGTTTTCCCTATTGTGATCCAACTCCTCCCTTGCCATTTTGTAACCTGGCTTTTAAATATTGGGAGGTGGGAGGGAGGTTCAAAAGGGAGGGGACATATGTATACCTATACCTGATTCATATTGATGTTTGGCAGAAACCAACACAATTCTGTCAAGCAATTATTCTTCAATTTAAAAAAATTAAAATAAATATTGGGTAAAGGGACTTCCCTGGTGGTCCAGTAGTTAGGACTCTGCTCCCAACGCAGGGGGCCCAGGTTTCATCCCTGGTCAGGGAATTAGACCCCGCATGCTGCAACTAAGACCCAAGGAAGCCAAATTAATAAATATCGGGTTAAAAAGAGAGAATAACTTAACAGTAAGCCCAGATTTTAACATTTTTATCCTTAAAATAATTTTAAAAGAAATAGCAGGGATAATTTTCACTAAAAAGTGATACAACTTCATTAAAGAAAATGGAAAATATCTTACAAAAAGACCCGAAATCTCACCATGCAGAGATAATCACTATTAACATGTTTAAGTCAGTATTTTTCAGGCACAAATGTATGTATGTGCCTGTATATAGGTGCTCAGTTCAGTTCAGTCGCTCAGTCGTGTCCGACTCTTTGCGACCCCATGAATCGCAGCACGCCAGGCCTCCCGGTCCATCACCATCTCCTGGAGTTCACTGAGACTCGCGTCTATTGAGTCAGTGATGTCATCCAGCCATCTCATCCTCGGTCGTCCCCTTCTCCTCCTGCCCCCAATCCCTCCCAGCATCAGAGTCTTTTCCAATGAGTCAACTCTTCGCATGAGGTGGCCAAAGTACTGGAGTTTCAGATTTAGCATCATTCCTTCCAAAGAACACCCAGGGCTGATCTCCTTCAGAATGGACTGGTTGGATCTCCTTGCAGTCCAAGGGACTCTCAAGAGTCTTCTCCAACACCACACTTCAAAAGCATCAATTCTTTGGCGCTCAGCCTTCTTCACAGTCCAAGTCTCACATCCATACATAACTACTGGAAAAACCATAGCTTTGACTAGATGGACCTTAGTCAGCAAAGTAATATCTCTGCTTTTGAATATGCTATGTAGGTTGGTCATAACTTTTCTTCCAAGGAGTAAGCATCTTTTAATTTCATGGCTGCAGTCACCATCTGCAGTGATTTTGGACAGTCATGTCCAAATCTTTGTAACTCCATGGCCTATAGCCTGCTAGGCTCCTCTGTCAATGGAATTCTCCAGCAAAAATACTAGAGTGGGTTGCCATTCCCTTCTCCAAGGGATCTTCTCGACCCAGGGAGTGGACCCATGTCTCCTGCACTGAGTTTACTCTGAGTCAGTAGAGAAGCTTTGTAGAGTCCTATACTTTATTCTAAAAATGAAATAATGTTGGACATACTAGTTTGCAACCTATATTTCTCTACTTAATAACTTGTAAACATCTTTCTTTGGTATTCAATTTTCTTCTACATTATTTTTAATTTCAGCACATTATTCATTTCATTGGAGGGTGGGGGTAAAATGATACATGTAATTAGTGACTCAGTCATGTCTGACTCTTTTCAACCCTATTGACTGGAGCCTGTCAGACTCCTCTGTCCATGGGATTCTCCAGGCAAGAATACTGGAGTGGGTTGTCATTTCCTTCTCCAGGGAATCTTCCCAACCCACGGATCAAATCTGGGTCTCCTGCATTGCAGACAGATGCTTTACCGTCTGAGCCACCAGGGAAGCCCAAAATGACACATACTCTAATTTAATCTTAAAAATATGAGATAAAATAAAAATTACTGAAAGTTCTACAAAATTGAAACCACTGTGAATGTTTGTATGAACAGTCTTCTGAGAGCTCTCCTGTACAATATCTTGTGCTCTTCATTTTTTCAATGTGCTTTTAAGCATTTGGCAATGGAAAAAGGAGAAACTTGCATATTTCTACACATAGATGCTTGTCATTATTTTAAAGGGCTACATTACATTCCACTGTGCATATGTGCTAAATTGCTTTAGTCATGTCTGACTCTTTCACCCCTTGGACTGCAGCCTGCTAGGCTCCTCTATCCATGGGATTCTCCAGGCAAGAATACTGAAGTGGGTTGCCATGCCCTCCTCCAGGGGATCTTCCTGACCCAGAGACGAACCGGTGTCTCATTTTGTCTCCTGCTTTGGCAAGCAGATTCTTTACCACTAGCGCCACCTGTAGTAGGTGCCAATATTTACAGGATGAGTACACCACTGATAAGCATTTCAGCTGTGTGTGTGTGCTATTTAAAACAATGTTGTGATGGACATCACTGAATTTTATTAGCTTGAACTTGAAAGATTACCTCTTTGTAGTAAATTATACATGCAGGTTTCCTGGGATAATAGCATACACATTGTACATCTTAATTACTAAAATGACTTTCAGAAAAGCACTCATTTTCATCTCCACTAAGGTGGGATAACTAATGCTCAACAACACCAAGTTACATTAACTTAAACATTTAATTTTGTCCCTCTTCTGGGTGAAAAACTAAATTTATTCACTTTATTGATTATTAGCATGATGGAAATCTTTTAATGTGCTGAATTTTTACTTCTGTGAATCATCTGTTCATGTCCTGTGCCTTTTTCATTGTTGGTCTTTTCTTTATTGATTTGTAAGAATATTTAGTCAATAATATTTACTTGTGATCTATCATTTGTCTTGTAAATATTTGTTAAATTTTGTTTGCTTTTAAATTTTGTTTATATTTTTAACTGAGCCAAAGTTTACTTTTAATAGTAAAATTCTCAGTTTTTACGTATTTTCATCACATGATTAGAAATTATTTTCTGATCCAACATTATAAGAAAGTATCACCATCTTAGAGGTTTTATTTTTTTTTTACTTTTAAAACTTTGATCCATATAGAATTTACTCTAGTATATTGAACTTTCTTCTAAATGGCCATCCAGTTGTGTCAATACTCTCTATTGGATAATTCATTTTCCCTATTAATTTGAAGTGTTACATTTATAAATTATATATTATAAATTCCCACTTATTTTTTAGAACTTGTTTTTATTGCAAAAATAATATATGCACGTGGTAATAAAGGGTGCAAGCATGAAAAATTATACAATACAAAAGTAAGTCTCCACCAACATTTTCCGCTCCCTAGAGGAAGAATTTTCCCAGAATGTCATTCTAGGAATACACAAGCATAGATGTGTGTACATGTGTGAGACAGATGCATAATACATAGATGTATACACGTATGGGTATCCCATTTTATGTTTACATAAATTAGAGCTTTCTACACGTACTGCTTGGCACCTAGTTTCTCTTTTTTTAAACACTGTATCTTGAAACTCTTCATAAGATGAACACAGCTACTTCATTCTTTTTCATAACTGCATAGTATTCCATTGTGTGTAGGTACCGTAATTTGTTTAAACAAATAGCCTGTTTGTTGACAATTCTTTCAGTTTTCAATGACCAACAACCATATAATGAATATCTCACCTCATATTTCTTGCACATGTATACATAAAATGTGGGACAAATTCCCCAAAGTGTCAGCTGCCGAAAGAGTATATGTACCTGTATTTGGTAGATGTTACCAAACTGTCCTCTAAGGAGGGCTGCCTTACTCCATTCAAGCTGCCATGACAAAATGTCTCAACTAGGTAGCTTATAAACAACAGAAATTTATGGCTCACAGTTCCAAAGGCTGGAAAGTCCAAGATTAACGTTCCATCATGTTCAGGTGAGGCCCTCTTCCTTGTTAGAGACTTCTCATTGTATTCACACATGGCAGAAGTGGGCAAGGGAGCTCTTTGGGTCCTGTTTTATAAGGGCACTAATATCACTCAAGAAGGTGCCACCCTCATGACCTAATCATGTCCCCAAAACCATACCTCCTAATATTGCCACATGGGCATTAAGAGTTCAACATGAATTTTGGGAGGCCACAATCAGATCATAGCAAGGTACTCTATGTAGCAAAGTACATAGCAAAGTACAACTATGTACTCCTATCTACAGTGAAAGAGTGCTTAGATTCTGTCTCATTTTTTTTTTTCTTTCTCAATCTGAAAATTGAAAAATGTTATCTGTTAAAGTGGATTTATTTTATTATTAGTGAGAGTGGGAGTCTTTTCATGTACTTATAAACCTTTATTCTTAAACATGAATTCATGTTCCTATTTCTTATAACATTGAAAGAACTCTTTATATATTGAGAAAATTAATCGTTTGTCAGTAATATAGTTTAAAAATGTTTTTCTGGTTGGTCATTTGTCTTTTGACTGTACTTACAATGATATTTTTGCTGTGTATAAAATTTAATTTTTAGGTAGTAAAATCTATTAACCTTTAACTTTATGGCTTCTGGGTTTGTTTTCTTGCTTCGAGAGGCTTCCACCATTTCAAATTATAAACAAACCTTACTGTTTGCTTCTAGAATTCCTATGTTTCATTTTTTTATGTTTGTCTTTGAGTCACCTTTCTGTTAAGAGGGTGATTGAGTATATTCGCTTTTAGCCTTTTCCCAGATGTATAGATAGTTGTCCCTAAAACTGTTTATTTAAAAATCATTTTTCCATTGATTTTAAATCATGGGTTTGTCATATATGAAATTTTAATATAAAGCTAGGTCTATTTCTCAAATCTGTTCTACTGGTCTAAATTTTTAGTCTGTTCTGACAGTGTGCAGTTTTAATTATTATAGTTTCATGATACATTTAATATGTGGTACTTCTTCATCAGTAGTCTTCTTCTATTTTTTCTCACTACTCTTGACAAATTCCTAAACAAACAAGAAATGTTCCAGGAAAATAAAAGAAACTGTATTGGGATTTTTATTAAAACTGCATCAAATTTTTCATCTTTCTGCCTATTTACTAGGTCTCCTTTCATGTCCTTTACTACTTGTTGGGTTTTCTTTGCAAATTTCCTGCACATTGCCTGTTGAGCGTAATTTGAGATATGTAATGGGCTTTGCTGCCTTGTGAATGGGATAATTTCTCCCCTTAAAGTTTCTTTCAGATATTGTTTGTCTATTCAAAGTAAACTTATATGAGATTTTTTCCTCTTCTCACTTCAATATTGATATTCTTACTTTTATGGAGAATTCAGATATATAACCACCACATTATCAAAACGAATTGTGCATATGACCCACTCCAAACCCCAACCGGGTGCGAACTGATCAAGAAATGATAGGAAACACTTACCAAGTATGTTGTTAAAATAAGATAATGGACAATCAATTTAATCTTCAGGTAATTGTACAGTTTTAGAGGGTTTTCTAATTTAACATAAAAGCAAAGGACAGTGTCATTCTTAGCAGAGGACAATAACTTCATGTGAATCAATGCTGGTGACCAGCACACTGTGAACATTTTGTCACTGATTCCTGCCCCCTCTTTCCTTTCTTCCTGTCTGTGTCAGAGATGTTTTCTCTTAATGCATTCAAAAGGGCTATTTTGGGATTTGAGTCACCTTTTCTCCTTGTGTGTCTGCAACAGACACAATCCATCAACCTCCTATCATACACAAAAGAAAAAAAATCCACTCTCCAAGATAGCCTGGCGGTCATTTGGTGCTGTGTCTTATCACAAGGGCTGGGCCCAGGTTCTCTGATGTTTCTGAGTGTGAATTCTCAGCCACCTCGGATGCCCACATTTGGTGCCCTGCCTGGCTCAGTTTAGAACAAAACACTTTTCCTGACAAGTTGTTTGGTGCTGATTATATTTCAATTAGCGGGTTTGTAAAAACCCTGCAGAAACCCAAAGAACAGCCCTTCACAGGTTCTGTTAAGAAGCCATATGAACTAGGGCAAAATTATTGCATCATGGACAAAGAGGCTATGACCATGTCATAGATCTTTATATCAATAACTGAAGTTGTAGATGCTAATTTGGCTGTGTTAGTAAACAGACTTCACTAATAAAGAGAGAATAAAGAAAAAGAGAATTTTTTTGTGTGATTATTCAACTGGCTGGGGGAGGCCTGCTATTAAGTTGAGAATTTAAGAAATGCACTTGCATAGTAATTAATCTTGATGAAAAGGAAACTCGACCTTTAAGCTGTTGTTAGACTGTCTTTTTTTGAGGAAGCAGCTGCCCCACTCCTAATTTACAATAGCTCTACTACCTGATACGTGAGCAGATTGGAAAAACCTCGAGGTAAACCATACTGTTCCCTAAATTGCAGCCTCATGCAGCCGACTACTTGCTTCCCAGGTGGCTCAATCCACCAGCCAATGCAGGAGATGCAGGAGACGTGGGTTTGATCCCTGGCGGGACGATCCCTTGGAGGAGGGCATGGCAACCCACTCCAGTATTCCTGCCTAGAGAATCCCATGGGCAAAGGAGCCTGGCGGGCTACACAGTTCATGGGGTCACAGAGAGTCCCACACGACTGAGCGATTGAGCGCACACGCATGCACACACAGCTAAACCATCTACTTGACATCCGCACCCAGTTTTTTTTTTTTTTTTTTTTTTTTTTTTCAGACAAGGTCACTCTGTATTTGGAGCAAGACATAGACAAGGAAGGCTACTTTGGAACCACACATATGACTCAACATTCTCCTCTAACAGGAGTGGTCCTGCTTCGTTTTCAAAGGCAACTCTAGCCTGGCTTGAATTCTCCTTCCTTCTGGATAAAATTTATTAAGATACCTAGTTTCTGAATTGTCCTTGCTTCTTGGTGGTGGTTTAGGTGGTTTAGTCGCTAAGTCATGCCTGACTCTTGGGACCTCATGGGCTGGAGCCCACCAGGCTCCTCTGTCCATGGGATTTTCCAGGCAAGAATACTGGAGTGGGTTGCCATTTCCTTCTCCATGCACCCAGTTTTAACAGGACTAATGCTGAGCTTCCCTCTTCTCCCACACCTGCTCCTCCCATAGTCTCCCACCCAACAAACACCCTTTATGCTTGATGTTCTCTCGCAGCCCATACCTAATCCATCAACAAATCAGGGTGGTTCTTCTTTCAGACTCTCTCCAGCATCCAAACAGTCTTCACATCCACACTGTTACTACTTGAATCCCAGGCATCATCATCTCTTCCTGGCTGCTAGGCTGTTGCACTGGCCTCCCAAGTGGTCTAGTGGTCTATTCTCACCAAGCAGCCAGAGTGGTCCTATAAATACTGAAAGTATGTCCATTATTCCTGTGCTCAAAACCCTCCAGTGGTTCCCCATGACACTTACTGAAGTGAAGTGAAGTCGCTCAGTCGTGTCCAACTCTTTGTGACCCCATGGACTGTAGCCTACCAGGCTTCTCTGTCCATGGGATTTTCCAGGAAAGAGTACTGGAGTGGGTTGCCATCTCCTTCTTTAGGGGATCTTCCCGACCCAGGGATCGAACCTGGGTCTCCCACCTTGCAGGCAGATGCTTTACCCTCTGAGCCACCAGGAAAGCCCTCAAGTAAAAGCCGATGTACTTCCCAACTTCTGCAGAACCCTTAGGCTCTGCCCCCGTCACCTCTCTACCACCCCACCCATCCCTTCACTACCTTCACCCCAGACAGCTCACCAACCACCCTGATGTTCCTCACACACACCAGGCACACCCCCACCTCAGCCTTTGTGCTTGACCTCCTTCTCCTCCAGGTTTCCCATGGCTCAGTCTATCACTGCCTTAAGGTTTTTACTCAAATGCCATTGTATCATCACATCTTTCCTTGGGTATACTGTCTCAAATTGCAACCCCATACTCTCACTTCTACCTCTTCCTTTCTTTATTATTCTCCTTAGTTTTCAGCACTAACGTATTTCCCGTTTTATTTGCTCATCTATTGCCTGCTGGAGTATGAAGTCTTGGAAGGCAAGGGTTTTGTCTAACTTGTACCCCTTGCACCCAAAATAGAGTCTAACACATTGCAAGCTTGACAAATATTTGTTGAATAAGTAAATGAATGAATGGACAGTTGAGAGCAAGGGCACAATAAAATTTTAACATTAAACTTCAACAATATACTATTTTTTCAAGTCTTAAATTAGACACTTGAAAGGCTGACTGATAAAGCATATGTTACCCATGGACAGAAGTGCCTGGTGGGCTATATAGTCTATGGGGTCACGGAGTCGGAGGTGACTGAGCGACTAACACTTTCAATGCCTTTTTATCACTTGAAAAAATACAATCAAAGCTTCAAAGTTTTAATGATCAACTGCTACCATTTCCTGTTGTTTTATATTTCCATGAAGACTCCAAAGGGCAAAGGAAGCTGGGTGGTTCTCAGCTTAAACTGAAGATTTCCCCATTCTCATTATAATATGTTGTCACTGATGGAGACAACAGTGTTCAGTGTTATTCTTTCAGGAGGTAGGAGCCTGAGGAAGGCTTTCATTGGGCCAACTTAACCCTGAATATAGTGCTGTTAATCATAAAGGCAAAATCCCAGGCATTGCAGATTAGCCTGGTTCAAGTGAAGTTACCCTAAAGAGAGACTGGTGTCAGCAGGGCTAAAATCATTTAGTACCGACTTGCAATGATACTAAATCTAATGTAAAGAAGAGACCAGAATGATGTAACTTAGTGTTTTCCTGGTGGTGCATCTTAGGGATCCACAGCCTACATGATGCAACTTGCACAGGGTCTCTACTCATCAGACCTTGTGGTTTGACTGTCTCAGTCACTTGAAATCTTACCTCTGACTCTTTCTATTGATTTAAGTCATCTACTCATTAAGCACACACCTTAAAGTGAAGTGTTGTTAGGTGAAAGCTAACTTGTACTCATTACACACACTGCTGTTATTTTTACATAGCCAATTTGGGTTTTGTTTTATGTTGCCCCTCAGCTAGTAGTTCATTCTGTAATGGATCTCTAAAAATTAGAAAACCAGCAACCCATATATAAAGCCAGGTTACTTTAATATTCAACAGTCGACTATAACCACGCAGGAAAAATAAACTTTCTTCTAAGGCTAGCTGACTAGTCAAAGGAGAGCAGGGAGGGTTTTGCAAGGATATTCCCAGATTAGATGCTGCACAAGTCACTTCACTTGCACTCTATGATTTAGACATGTGAATAGGACTTGGTACCTAGAATTTCTCTGCAAAGAGCAAAAACATATATATAAACTCTTTTAGTATGCCTGATTTTATTTTTTCCTTCTCAAAAAGGCTCTCTAGCACAATTCCCACATAGGAAGTTAGTACCTCTAATACCAAGCAAGTTCCATGTAACGAACTCCAGAGGTTTGCATATTTACATCGCAGTGTAAAAATGCAAGTATAAATCATGTACATCCATGATTCATCCTACAAAGCAATTTTCCAGTTTCACTGGTCCATGGGTCACTTTCTTAAAATAGTGGTATCTGAAGTATAAGATACCAATTCCTCACTTGGATGTGGGTAGGGAGATATGGAGTATGAAGGACGGCCAATGAGAAAGGCATTCTGTTTCACAACGTATAAATGTTGGGAGAGATAGGAGAAACATTCACCCAGCATCAGGGCTCTATGTTTAGTTTTGTCCTGCCTTTATTTTTAACTACATTTCAAGGCTGTTGTGTTGAAAGGGAAACGTTTGAACACTGTGTCTCATCCCATGTGGAACCCTATGCCACGCAGGTGGTGTCACAGAATTCCGCTGTCTGCAGACAGAATATTTTTTATACAGGGTCCCACAGAAAGTGCTTTCAGGCAACCCAGATCCTGATCACTGTAGGCAGGGCCTCATTATCTACCTCTAGTAATAACTAGCAAAATATTATAGTCAGGCTTACAATTCAGAACAGTGTTTTCCACTCTGCCAGATTGTGAATTAACATAGCAAGATCAGTATTTTTAAGTAATATACAATAGAATAGAAAAATATGAAAGAGTGTCATATGTAGTAGGAACAAATATTACTTCACAAGGGGGGTGTGTGTGTGTGTGTGTGTGTGTGTGTGTGTATTGGGTACTGATAGGAAAGTGCTTGCTTATTGTAGGTTGCAGTCCAAAAGGTTTATAAGACATTTATGGCAAACTACAAGTATTCAACAATATTTCTGTTTTCTCCTTTGTGGTAACATGAGTATATCATTTAAGCCTCTTCTGTAGTTAGACGAACCCATATGACTGAGTTTTGGCAAAGGGAATGTGAATAGAAGTTCCATACATTCCTTCTAAACTTTGCCCATAAATATTTCCCAAATGTGACCCTTGCTTTCCCCCAACATGTAACTGAATGGAGAGGATCTTCCATGAAAAGGGAGGAATATGGGGCCCTGAAGGTACATGTGGAAGGCATCTTGCTCATCAATTCACACTGAACTATGAAGTGGGTAAAAAATAAGCCTTTTGTGTTAAGCCTTACAACCAGGAGTTCGTTTGTTATAACGTCTAGTTTTACTTATTCTCACTAATGCAGGATGATAAAAGGATGAACACCATGGCAAGATGTTCCGCTCTCCTGCCTCTGGTTCTATTCTAGGTTCTTTAAAATCTGGCACCCAACAAATGCTATGTTCCACATTCACAAAGCGCATGTGAGGCTTAGCTTTCCTCTCAGGCTCTCTGCACTTCTCTCCTTTAACTATAACTAAAACTCCCAGTCGGACCTTGGCTTTCTGCTCCATTTTACATTCAGACCTTTGGCTCAATGTCTGTCAGTCACTGAGTCTCAGCAAGCCTCTAGGACCTATACCATAGCCAGCCCTTCCCCACCAACCTCCTGCAGATCCTTGTCCATGATCTGTGATCCATTTCAGCCTTAGGGTCCAGGTAATACACAACAAATAAAATTTATTTCTGATAAAAATTCACTTCATGTGAGAACATTCTATTTACAAGAGAGGAATTTGAACAATTTCAAAAATAACTATGAGTAACAATAGCTAGTGTGTACTGAGGGCCTACTATTAGGCATACATTATTCCTAAATCTCACCAAAATCCAGTAAATATTGTTATACCCACTAAAAGAGGAAGAGACTGAAGCTCAGAGAGTCTGGGATTGTCCTAGGTTATACAGCTCTTATTTGGACTTGAACTCACTTTTGTCTGATGACCAAACCCACACTCTCATTCCTGATGGCAAAAAAGAACAAATGTCTAATAGTGAGAAGTTTAGATTGCTATGCACTGAAGAGGCTTCTTTTGAGCCCTCTGATCACCCCTGCATAAGAAGGTACCTGTTTGTAGAGGTCATGCTGTGTACTGAGCCACCTTGGACTTTTAGTTTACTTGTGGTTTTTGGGAAACGAGGGTGATCAGAACTAAAGTAAAGAGCTCCAGGGAGATTGCAACCACATTCTCTGTACATGTGGCAAGAGAACATTAATCTCCCAACTAAATACCATGCCAGCTCAGCTCTCTGAAGTTTGGTCAAGGAGCTGGAATCTGACAGGAGTAGATGAGACCATTTGAGACTTATTCCTTTATAAAGAGAAGTGGCCAGGTACGCCTTCAGACAAAAATCTAAACCAATGGTTTTTTAGAAGGATGCTCATGACAACCCACTGGGGAATGGGAAGAACATATAATAACTTTTCCTAGCGTAGTAATTCCATTTTAAAATAAGACATAAGTTAAGTGTTTCTAACATCTAATGAATAGACTCATACCAGTACTCTCCTCCATTCCTATCTCACACCAGACAAGCAACACTGCAACATGTCCTGAGGAAAAGTGGCAGTTCCGTGCTTGAGAGCTGAGCCCATATTAATTCTTTCCCTTTTTTGTTTGCAACCCAGTTCAGTTTGCATGGCCCTGTTTAAGTGCATTTATTCATTATGTTACCTGGTTGCATTAGTTAGGGTTCTCCAGAGAAACAGAATCAATAGGATATATAGGGCTACATATAAGGAGGTTTGGGCTTCCCAGGTGGTGCTAATGGTAAAGAATCTGCCTGCCAGTGCAGGAGATGTGAGGGATGTAGGTCTGATCCCTGTGTCGGGAAGATCCTCTGGAGGAGGGCAAGGCAACCCACTCCAGTATTCTTGCCTGGAGAATCCCACGGACAGAGGAACCTGGCAGGCTATAGTCTGTAGGGTCGCAATAATCGGACACAACTTAGTAACCAAACTACTACTACTACTATATCATGAGAAAAACATGACACTTTATTCTAATATAATAGACATTATCAAGACTCTTCAAAATATGGACTCATTCACCATCATCAATGATGCACTTCAACCCAAGTATACATTGTCCTTTGAGACAGTCACTACTGAAATGCATGCAGATAAAGAAATTAGGGCTGCTGCTCCACAATTTTTTACTGATAACACCTGGCCAAAAAATCTGGAGAACATTGAATCTGGCCCATCCTAGGGCAAGTCCCACAATTCAGGAGTTACTAGTAGATACTGAAAGGCTAGATCCAGACTTCCATGGGGGTACTCCTGGGCCTCTGATGTTACACCTCTCCACCCCTGTCTTTGAGCCTCCAGAGCTGCACCAGCACAACCTTAATTGCCTTTGTAAACACAGGCAAAATCATTTTCAGCTGCCTGGGACTCTCCTAGGCAGATTTTGCTTTCATCAGACTCTTGCTGTTCTCCATCAAGCTTGGTTGGAACGATTCGGCCTTGATTTGGATTCAGAAGCTTCATGCACTTACTGCTCTAAGCAAAATTTAATCAAAATATTTATCTCAATAATTTGGTCCAAAAGTTTCCTCAAATTAACTAAGGCAAAACCATTCAGCCAGGTTACTGCAGAAAGCCCTAGAGCGGGACAGAACTGCAGGGGGGAGGGAAAAAAACGGGTGTAGTCGGGAAAGGAGGCCACATGCTGACTAGATGCAGTCAAAAGTATATACAAAATTTATTAGCTAAAGTACCATGAAAAGCATTCTAATCAGTTGATTTCCTCTCATTAAATGTTAATTACTTCATATAAGCTTCCTGTGTAGGAAAGTATCAAGTACTTAGCAGGCATTAGGAAAGAGGCGGGTCACGCAGGGAGTCTGGGAGACAACAGACACTGGAGCAATGACATTGTTACCTTGCTGGGTGACATTTTTGTTTGAGGCATATGTGAGCTTCTTGAGAAGGATCAGAAGGCCTGCAAGAAACAAACAGATTAGAATTTTCAACCTGGTAATGAGTCTCTGAAACAACATTGGGTGAGTTTTAAAAAACACACTTAATGGGATTAGCTTCTGAACCATATACTTTGATTATATTCCAGACACATTTGCTCACACTGTTTAAACTCATAAAACAGGATAATCATATCATATTAAATTTTATTTAAATTGTTTTAGGATTCTGGCTTGTAAGCTACCTTGGTAAAGTTATAAAAATAAGGGGAACAAAACTAAAGAGCTGTGTGCACCACAGCATCATTAAGTGATTTGGAAATGGGTTGTGGGATCATACATGGCTGAGACCAGAAAGGACTGTATGCAGCCAGTTCACCTGAGCATGGCTGTGCCGTGTTAATGGCAGCCCCTGTTCTGATTGGCCAGCACCTGACCCCAAGAAGTTGCCAAATATTACAAATATCATTCCTGATAACATCTAAAGCACTCATTTCACAGAATCTGGCCCATCCTGGGCAATTCCCATAATTCAGGAGCTACTAGTAGATACTAGCTACAAAGACACAATGATCCAGTGAGATAAAATTACTTTCCCACACTTCACATCTTATTAAGAGAAAAACAGTATTTGGACTTGAGCCTCATTTTACAATGCTCCTTTGGTGTGCCCATACACCCTCTGGCCTTGAAATTTGTTGCCATTTTTTGGTATAAACTGGCAATGCAACAACTGCATTTTGATACAGAGTGACAAAGGCTACTAAGCAGCTTGGGCTAATACTTTGATAATAGCAGAAAAGCTATAAATTACTATCATTCAAAAATACTCTCAAATATTTATTGAGTACATACAATGTGACAGGCACAGATACTTTACTTGTCTATTAACTTTAAACTTTTAAGCAATATTAACTTGTTTAATCTTTACAATAGCACTATTAAATAGATCAGCGAACTAAGTTGGACTGGAATGGGTGAATTTAACTCAGAAGACCATTATATCTACTACTGTGGGCAGGAATCCCTTAGAAGAAATGGAGTAGCCATCATAGTCAACAAAATAGTCTGAAACGCGGTACTTGGACGCAATCTCAAAAACGACAGAATTATCTCTGTTCATTTCCAAGACAAACCATTCAATATCATGGTAATCCAAGTCCATGCCCCAACCAGTAATGCTGAAGAAGCTGATGTTGAACAGTTCTATGAAGACCTACAAGACCTTTTAGAACTAACACCCAAAAAAGATGTCCTTTTCATGATAGGGGACTGGAATGCAAAAGTATGAAGTCAAGAAACACCTGGAGTAACAGGCAAATTTGGCCTTGGAGTACAGGGCCAAATGAAGCAAGGCAAAGGCTGATAGAGTTCTGCCAAGAGAACGCAGTGGTCATAGCAAACACCCTCTTCCAACAACACAAGATAAGAATCTACATGTAGACATCACCAGATGGTTGACACAGAAAAGAGATTGATTATATTCTTTGCAGCCAAAGATGGAGAACCTCTGTACAGTCAGCAAAAACAAGACTGGGAGTTGACTGTGGCTCAGATCATAAATTCCTATGCAGAGTTCCAAGGAATAGCAAGGAGAGATAACAAAGCCTTCCTCAGCGATCAATGCAAAGAAATAGAGGAAAACAACAGAATGGGAAAAACTAGAGATCTCTTCAAGAAAATTAGAGATCCCAAGGGAACATTTCATGCAACGATGGGCTCCATGAAGGACAGAAATGGTATGGACTGAACAGAAGCAGAAGATTTTAAGAAGAAGTGGCAAGAATACACAAAAAAACTGTACAAAAAAGATCTTCACGACCCAGATAATCACAATGGTGTGATCACTCACCTAGAGCCAGACATCCTGGAATGTGAAGTCAAGTGGGCCTTAGGAAGCATCACTACAAACAAAGCTAGTGGAGGTGATGGAATTCCAGTTGAGCTGTTTCAAATCCTGAAACATGATGCTGTGAAAGTGCTGCACTCAATATGCCAGCAAATTTGGAAAACTCTGCAGTGGTCACAGGACTGGAAAATGTCACTTTGCATTCCAATCCTAAAGAAAGGCAATGCCAATGAATGCTCAAACTATCACGCAATTGCACTCATCTCACATGCTAGTAAAGTAATGCTCAAAATTCTCCAAGCCAGGCTTCAGCAGTACATGAACTGTGAACTTCCAGATGTTCAAGCTGGTTTTACAAAAGGCAGAGGAACCAGAGATCAAATTGCCAACATCTGCTGGATCATCAAAAAAGCAAGAGAGTTCCAGAAAAAAACATCTATTTCCGCTTTATTGACTATGCCAAACCCTTTTACTGTGTGGAGCACAACAAACCTTGGAAAGTTTTGAAAGAGATGGGAATACCAGACCAACTGACCTGCCTCTTGAGAAACCTATATTCAGGTTAGGAAGCAACAGTTAGAACTGGACATGGAACAACAGACTGGTTCCAAATAGGAAAAGGAGTACGTCAAGGCTGTATATTGTCACCCTGCTTATTTAACGTCTATGTAGAGTACATCATGAGAAATGGCAGGCTGGAGGAAGGACAAGCTGGAATCAAGATTGCCAGGAGAAACATCAATAACCTCAGATATGCAGATGACACCACCCTTATGGCAGAAAGTGAAGAGGAACTAAAGAGCCTCTTGATGAAAGTGAAAGAGGAGAGTGAAAAAGTTGGCTTAAAGCTCAACATTCAGAAAACGAAGATCATGGCAACTGGTCCCATCACTTCATGGCAAATAGATGGGGAAACAGTGGAAACAGTGGCTGACTTAATTTTTCTGGGCTCCAAAATCACTGCAGATGGTGATTGCAGCCATGAAATTCAGTTCAGTTCAGTTCAGTTTAGTCACTCAGCCGTGTCTGACTCTTTGTGACCCCATGAATTGCAGCACGCCAGGCCTCCCGGTCCATCACCAACTCCCGGAGTTCACTCAGACTCATGTCCATCGAGTCCGTGATGCCATCCAGCCATCTCATCCTCTGTCGTCCCCTTCTCCTCCTGCCCCCAATCCCTCCCAGCATCAGGGTCTTTTCCAATGAGTCAACTCTTCATATGAGTTGGCCAAAGTACTGGAGTTTCAGCTTTAGTGAACTAAAATGGACTGGAATGGGTGAATTTAACTCAGATGACCATTATATCTACTACTGCAGGCAGGAATACCTTAGAAGAAATGAAGTAGCCATCATGGTCAACAAAAGAGTCCGAAATGCAGTACTTGGATGCAATCTCAAAAACGACAGAATGATCTCTGTTAATCTCCAAAGCAAACCATTCAATATCACCATAATCCAAGTCTATACCCCAACCAGAATGCTGAAGAAGCTGAAGTTGAACGGTTCTATGAAGACCTACGAGACCTTTTAGAACTAACACCCAAAAAAGATGTCCTTTTCATTATAGGGGACTGGAATGCAAAAGTATGTAGTCAAGAAACACCTGGAGTAACAGGCAAATTTGGCCTTGGAATGCGGAATGAAGCAGGGTAAAGACTAATAGAGTTTTGCCAAGAAAATGCACTGGTCATAGCAAACACCCTCTTCCAACAACACAAGAGAAGACTCTACACATGGACATCACCAGATGGTCAACACTGAAATCAGATTGATTATATTCTTTGCAGCCAAAGATGGAGAAGCTCTACACAGTCAACAAAAACAAGACCAGAAGCTGACTGTGGCTCAGATCATGAACTCCTTATTACCAAATTCAGACTTCAATTGAAGAAAGTAGGGAAAACCGCTAGATCATTCAGGTATGACCTAAATCAAATCCCTTATGATTATACGGTGGAAGTGAGAAATAGATATAACGGCCTAGATCTGATAGATAGAGTGCCTGATGAACTGTGGAATGAGGTTCATGACATTGTACAGGAGACAGGGATCAAGACCATCCACATTAAAAAGAAATGCAAAAAAGCAAAATGGCTGTCTGGAGAGGCCTTACAAATAGCTGTGAAGAGAAGAGAGGCAAAAAGCAAAGGAGAAAAGGAAAGATATAAGCATCTTAATGCAGAGTTCCAGAGAATAGCAAGAAGAGATAAGAAAGCCTTCTTCAGCGATCAGTGCAAAGAAATAGAGGAAAAGAACACAATGGGAGAAACTAGAGATCTCTTCAAGAAAATTAGAGATACCAAGAGAATATTTTATGCAAAGATGGGCTCCATGAAGGACAGAAATGGTCTGGACCTAACAGAAGCAGACGATATTAAGAAGAGGTGGCAAGAATATACAGAAGAACTGTACAAAAAAGATCTTCATGACCCGGATAATCACGATGGTGTGATCACTCACCTAGGGCCAGACATCCTTGAATGTGAAGTCAAGTGGGCCTTAGAAAGCATCACTATGAACAAAGCTAGTGGAGGTGATGGAATTCCAGTGGAGCTATTTCAAATCCTAAAAGATGATGCTGTGAAAGTGCTGCACTCAACATGCCAGCAAATTTGGAAAACTCAGTAGTGGCCACAGAACTAGAAAAGTCAGTTTTCATCCCAATCCCAATTAAAGGCAATGCCAAAGAATGCTCAAACTACCACACAATTGCACTCATCTTATGTGCTAGTCAAGTAATGCTCAAAATTCTCCAAGCTAGGCTTCAGCAATACGTGAACCGTGAACTTCCTGATGTTCAAGCTGGTTTTAGAAAAGGCAGAGGAACCAGAGATCAAATTGCCAACATCCGCTGGATCGTGGAAAAGCAAGAGAGTTCCAGAAAAACATCTATTTCTGCTTTACTGACTATGCCACAGCCATGAAATTAGGAGACACTTACCCCTTGGAAGGAAAGTTATGACCAACCTAGACAGCATATTGAAAAGCAGAGACACTAATTTGTCAACAAAGGTTCGTCCAGTCAAGGCTATGTTTTTTCCAGTGGTCATGTATGGATGTGAGAGTTGGACTGTAAAGAAAACTGAGTACCGAATAACTATAGCTTTTGAACTGTGGTGTTGGAGAAGACTCTTGAGAGTCCCTTGGACTGCAAGGAGATCCAACCAGTCCATCCTAAAGATCATACCTGGGTGTTCATTGGTAGGACTGATGTTGAAGCTGAAACTCCAATACATTAGCCACCTGATGCAAAGAGGTGACTCATTTGAAAGACCCTGATGCTGGGAAAGATTGAGGCAGGAAGAGAAGGGAACAACAGAGGATGAGATGTTTGGATGGCATCACCAACTCAATGAACATGGGTTTGGGTGAACTCCGGGAGTTGGTGATGGACAGGGAGTCCTGGCATGCTTCGGTTCATGGCGTTGCAAAGAGTCGGACACAACTGAGTGACTGAACTGAATTAAATAGTTATGATTACTCATTCCATTTAATGCGTGGAAGAACTGAGGAACAGAGATTGAGTAATTTGCTATGGAGATGACTTCTAAGATGGCCCCAACTGGTGTTCACACTCTGTGTCATTGCTTTCCTTTGGAAGGCTTGACCTAATGACTCACCTCAAATAGAATACAGAGAAAAAAAGTAGCGGGATGTCACATTCATGGCTAGATTACAAAAGCCTGTGACATTTGACTTACTAGCAGATTCATTCTGCTGCCTTTGATTGCTGCTCTGTTGGAAATGCCCATAGGACAAGGAACTGAGAGCAGTCTCCAGCCAATAGCCAGCAGGTAATGTAGGCTTTCAATCCAACAGTTCTCAAGGAACAGAGTCTTGCCAAAAAACCACCTGAGTGAACTTGGAAGTGTATCCCTCCCCAGTGGAGCTTCAGATGAGATCCCAGACCTTGGGCCAATGCCTTGACTGCCGTCTTTGAGAGACTATGAAGCAGACCACGCAACTAAGATGTTCCTCAATTCCTGATCCACCAAAACTATGAGATAATATATGTTGTTTTGAGTCACTCATTTTAGGGTAGTTTGTTATGAAGCAAAAGATAACTAACACACTTTTCCAAGATTACATAACTGGTATAGTTCTTGGGAGTAGAACCCAAGAAGCTTGGCTCCTAAATCTATGCTTTTAACCACTGTTACTATCTCTCAAAAGGTACCCCACATTCTTCACTGACATCATTGTCACCATCATCACCGTCATCATCACTACTACTACATGGCAAATACTAACAAAGTGCTTTATGTAAATAATTTAATGTAACCCTCAAAATGAGTCTTCGGTATATATATCTGAAAATATAAAAACACTGATTTGAAAAGATACATGCACCCCAGTGTTCATAGCAGCTGCTGCTGCTGCTGCTAAGTCGCTTCAGTCGTGTCCGACTCTGTGCAACCCCATAGACGGCAGCCCACCAGGCTCCCCCATCCCTGGGATTCTCCAGGCAAGAACACTGGAGTGGGTTGCCATTTCCTTCTCCAATGCATGAAAGTGAAAAGTGAAAGTAAAGTTGCTCAGTCATGTCCGACTCTTTGTGACCCCATGGACTGCAGCCTACTAAGCTCCTCCATCTATGGGATTCTCCAGGCAAGAGTACTGGAGTGGGTTGCCATTGCCTTCTCCGAATGTTCCTAGAAGCATTATCTAAAATTACCAAGACATGGGAACAACCTAAGTGTCCGTCAATGGGTGAATGGATAAGGAAGATGTAAACTGTGTATGCGCATGTGCATATATATGTGTATATATATATATGTGTATATATATATATAATGGAATACTGCTAAACCATGAAAAAGAACAAAATTTTATCATATAGATGGACTTTAAGGATATTAAGTAAAATAAGTCAGAAAAAGATAAATATAATATGATAGAACTCATACATAGAGTCTAAAAAAATACAACAAACTTGTGAATATAACACAAAAGAAGCAGACTCATAGATGTAGAGAATGAACTTGTTATCAGTGGGAAGTGAGGAGGAGCTACATAAGGGTGGGGAAGTGGGAGGCACCAACTACTGGGTGAAGATGGGCTCAAGGATGTATTATACAACCTGGAGAATACAGCCAATATTTTGTAATAAATGTAAATGGGAAGTAACTCTAAAGGTTGTATAAAAATTTAAAAAGTTTTAAATGAACCTGTGGTTCAAACTTTATAATTTAAAAAAAAAATGAACCTCAGATAATATAAGCAGTTCATCTAGGACCACATAGAAAATTCAAAACTTGGCCCAGCTGAGTCCAAAACCAATGCTTTTCCCTCTAAACTTTGCTGCTTTTCTGTAACAAAGACCTGTATCTAACCAGTTAATTATGCCCTGATAAATAATTTTTTTACAACATTGGAAAAAATGTATAACAGTTTTTAGTAAATCATTGGTAACAAACTCTAATTGCAGCAGATTTTTCTAACTTTACCATAGTTAACGATTCCATGAAAATTATTGGATGAGGGATGTATTGAGTGCCGTGGTAAACTGGAAGCAAAAGAGAACAAAGCATGAACTGATGTCCACGAGCATATCAGTGGTATAATACCATTTCCTTCAAAAATAAAAGTCATAAAACCTAAATCTAATATAATAACTTGCATTGCATACAAAATCTTGACTGATTCTTTAAAGTACATTAGATAAGGAAGCTCACTTGTCACAACATTATGGTCTGACCATCTTAGCCCTATTTTCAGCTTAAACCTCTTACACAGACACCATCTATGAAACTCAAGTCTGATTATATCATACCAAGACATGAAATCAGAGACCTAGATTTCTGCTTCTAGATTGAACACATTGCTTACCAAAACACAAAAAATTTTGAAGGAGAATAGAGGAACAAGGGAGGAAAGGAGAGATGGGAGTATAAAGAATGAAGGAAAGAAAAAGGGAAGAGGGGAGGAGAGAAAGCAAGAAGAGATTTCACCCTTCAGTCTTGCAATGAACCCTTAAATTCACTGAAATATTCTATCATACTTGAGTCACATAGTATCCTGACACATTTTATAACAAAGTTCCCCTGCAAATTAAACAGAAAGAAACCAGAAATGGGTACAAGACATGAAGTATTCTACCATAAACTACACCCTCTGCTCTTTTCTGCATCCAGTTCACATGGCCTTAAGATCCCTTCCAATTTTTCCCTGAAAGTTTTGAGTTTCCAAACTATAATTTTAAAAGTACCACACGTACTTTTTAAGGGCGACTAAGAACTCTGCTAAGTCTGATGTGCTTCTGCGGGGGGAAGCAATGGAATAATTAACTGCAATGGATTATAATGATCCCAGTCACGTTCTTTACAAAATTTGCAGGGTTACCTAGGAAGACATGGCATGCACAAGACCGCCTAGATAATGGAGGAACCAGTAAGCATCATTTAAAATAGTCCTGAGTTCACAGTGTAGATGGGATATTGGCATGGTCCCATCTACTGTCACTTCATTAACCATCAGTTTGGGGGTTGCTTCTATTTCTGTTTTAAGTCTCTGACCTGCTTTTTGGTAGGCCAGCATCACTGCTGTAGTCTTGACAGAGTCCTTCAGACTTCAGCTGTCGGCCTTCATCTTCCAAGCTCACACCCTCTTGTCCCTAATTGCATTAGAGTGAGGGAAAAGGAAAATGACCTCAATGGTATTTATTTGGCTTAGCAGGATGAAGACTTGGCTGGAAGAGGAGGTGGTGGGCTTGCTGCTCTTAATTCCAAGGGGAAGCCTTGAAAGCTGCGAGGAAGCCTGCCACCCTCTTATTGCTTAGGTATCAATAAGCAGTTGAGAAGGTTAAACTGCAACTTTGCCACTTTTTAGTGTGTGATTATGCTTTTCATTTTCTTTGTAATTTTCCCACAGCTGACTGTTGAAAACAATGTGCCTAGTGCTGTGTAATGTTAGAGAATGTAAATATTAGTGCTGACTACTTCTTGTTTCCAATCCCTCTCAAAACCTCAGGGCTGTTAAATCCCTAAATGTCTCTCTCCTCCCAAGCATCCCTTGCTCATTCTCCACAAAGTGCCTTTTATGCCTTTTAGTTACAAACACTATTAAATGGCATCTTTTAAAACTTATTTGGATGGAAAGCTTTATAAAATAGACTATGACCTTTTACCCAAGGATGCCCTAGGGACTGTTAAGGTGTGTAGAACTGTCTGCCCCTTCACTAAATGGTCCCAGACGGCTATACTTTTCCAGTTCTTATGTCTGTTTTCTATTATTTTCTGCCTTCTCTCTGCTATCAACTCATTGTGCCTACTTCATTTCCCACAAATTCTGACCCACAATATATGTCTCCTACAATTCAATTCTTATTTTTGGGAATCAGAAATAGCTAGCATCTTTGCCATCCCTGTTCACTTTCTGACCCAAGAGTTTAAAGTTCACACATTGAGAGTCTTTAATAAGTATTCCATGTCATTGAAGAAACACGGTAGTTTAGGTTACAAAAGCTAGTCCCTCTAGGATTAAAAACAATATATTTATAATGATAGTCACCATCTACATTTAGCATTTTATTTCAAAAATTAATTTTTTTTTTAACTCAGAGTTCTGAAACCAGCTGGATTCATTGGAGGTAGTTTTTCCTGTAGTCACATCTACCCAACTTTATTGAATTTCCTTTCCTTAATGAATCATGAGGGTTGAGTTAAATGTTAAATATTGGTGTTTATATAAGGAACATGCTTGTTTGCTTTTTCTTCAATTAAGGAAAAGCTGGTTGACCTTTGTGCCACTGAGTCTTGTGGTTGTTAACTACATGACTTTCCCATTTAACAAGCCTTTCTGGTAAGACCCACCACACCATCTCATATACACAGTCGGCTATCCACTAGGTGGCATCACAAAAGAACCTATGCCCCAGAAACGAGAAACTAGAAACTGGGAAAGTAGGAAAGGTCTTATCATGAGGCTGAGGGGTGCTTTTGACTGCGCAAATGTGCACATTAGAAACTTGGGGATGATGAAAGTTTACTTCAAACACTCAGAATTGGAAGGCAACTCAGAATAATCTAAGCAACCCAGCTGCACATAGAACCATCTGGGAGGTCTGTTTTTATCCCTTTTGCCCCTCTTCACCCACTCCCTAACCCCCATCTCTGTGGCAAAACCCCATTTTTCTCTATAAGCTTGGAGTTTTATTTTATTCCACATATGAAAAAGATCATATGGGATTTGTCTGTCTGACTCATTGCACTTAGTATAATGCTCCCAAGGGTTATCCATGATGTTACAAACAGTGAAAGTTCATTCTTTACATTGCTGAATAATATTCTATTGACTTTCTTTATTCATTCATCCATCAATGGACATTTGGGCTGTTTCCATATCTTGGCTATTATAAATAGTGCTGCAAGGAACACGAAAGTAAACGTCTCTTTTCATGTTAATGTTTTCATTTTCTTCAGAGAAGTACTCAGAGTAGAATTGCTGGATAATATGGTAGTTCTATTTTTAATTTTTGAGGAAACTTTGTAGTGTTTTTCATAGTTATTGCTCCAATTTACATTCTCATTAGCAGTGCGCAAGGGTTTCCTTTTCTCCTCATCACTGGCAACACTTCTTATCTTTTTGATAATAGTCATTCTGACAGGTGTGAGTTGATACCTCATTGTGGTTTTGACTTTCATCTTTCTGATATTTAATGATATTGAACATCTTTTCATATGTCTGCAAGTTATTTATATGTCTTCTTTGGGAAAGTCTATTCAGGTCTTCTGTCCATTTTTTAATTGGATTGCTTTTGTTTTGTGTCTTTGCTGTTTAGTTGAGTGAATTCTTTATGTATTTTGGATATTAACCTCTTGTCAGATATATAATTTGCACATATTTTCTCCCACCCATCCCCAAAGCAAAGTAGATTGCTTTTTATTCTGTTGATAGTTTTCTTTGCTGTGCAGAAGCTTTATAGTTTGATGTAATCTTCTTCAATTTTACTCTTGTTGCTTTTTCTTTTGGTGCCAGATTCAAAAAATCATCACCAAGATTTACGCCAAGGAGCTTACCACCTATGTTTTCTCCTAGTGATTTTATGATTTCTAGTCTCATGTTCAAGTCTTTAATCCGTTTTGAGTTAATTTTTGTGTATGATATAAGCTAGTGGTCCAGTTTCATTCCTTTGTATGTGATTGTCCATTTCCAAGCACAATTTACTGAATGAACTATACCTTCCTCATTGTATATTCTTGGCTTTGTCATAAATTTATTGACAGTATATTTTGGTTTTTTTCTGGGCTCTTTATTTTGTTCCACTGACCTATGTGTCTGTTTTTATTGTTTTAATTATTATAGTTTTATAATAGAGTTTGAAATTAGATTGTATGATGCTTCCAGCTTTGTTATTCTTTCTCAAGAATGCTTTGGCCATCTGGAATCTTTTATGGTTCTAAACAAATTTTAGGATTATTTGTTCCATTCCTGTGAATAATGTCGTTAGAATTTTGATGAGGATTGAATTTAAATTGTAGAGTGCTTTGGATAGTAGGGTCATTTTAACACTATTAATTCCTTAAATTCAAGAGCATGGACTATCTTTCCACTTATTCATGTCTTCTACAATCTCTTCCCTTAAAGTCTCAAAGTTTTGAGTATGCAGGTATTTCACCTTCTTAGTTACATCTCTTCCTTGGTACTTCTATTCTTTTTAGTGTAGTTGTAAATGAGATAGTTTTCTTAATTTCTTTTGCTGATAGTTTGTTATTAATGTGTAGAAATGCAGAAGATTTTTTGTGTGTTGGTTTTATACTCTGTAACATTACTGAATTTGTTTATAAGTCTAATAGTTTTTTGATGGAGATATTAGGGCTCTCTTTATGTAGTCTCATATCATCTGCAAATAGTGACAATTTTACTTCTTCCCTTCCAGTTTGGATACCTTTTAATTCTTCTGGCCTATTGTTCTGGGTAGGACTTCCAATAGTATCCTGAATAATAGTGGTGAGAATGAGAATCCTTGTCTTGTTTCTGATTTTTAAAAGAAAAGGTGAGATTTTTGCTATTGAGTATAACATTAGCTGTATGCTTGTCATACGTGGCCTTTATCATACTGAGGTACATTCACTCTATACTCACTTTGTTGAGAGGTTTCTTTTTTTTCTTTATCACAAAAGGATTTTGAATTTTGTTGAATCGTTTTTCTGCATCTATTGAGATGATCATATTATTTGTGTCCATTTTTTTAATGTGGTATATCGCATTGACTGACTTGCAGATATTGAACTAGGCTTGCATCCCTGGGATAAATCCCATTTGATCGTGATGTTTGATGCTTTTAACACACTGTTGAATTCAGTTTGCTAGTGTCTTATTGAGGATTTTTGCATCTGTGTTCATCAGGGATATGAATCTACAATTCACTTTTGTTGTGGCATCCTTGTCCAGTTTTTATATCAGGGTAATGCTGGCCTCATAAAGTGAATCTGAAAGAGTTCCCTCCTTTTCTCTTCTTTTTTTTTAGAGTTTAAGAAAGGGTTAAATTAATTCTTATATTTGAATGTTTGGTAAAATTTGCCAGTGAAGCCTTCTGGTCCTGGACTTCTGTTAGTTGGGAGATTTTTCATTACTGATTCAATCTTCTTACTAGTAATCAGTCTGTCCAAATTTTCTATTCTTCATGGTTCAGTATGATTCAGCTGTACGTTTCTAAGAATTTATCAATTTCCTCTCAGTTCAGTTCAGTGCAGTCACTCAGTTGTGTTCGACTCTTTGCGACCCCATGAATTGCAGCACGCCAGGCCTCCCTGTTCATCACCAACTCCCGGAGTTCACTCAGACTCATGTCCGTCGAGTCAGCGATGCCATCCAGGATCTCACACTGCGTCGTCCTCTTTTCCTCCTGCCCCCAATCCCTCCCAGCATCAGAATCTTTTCCAATGAGTCAACTCTTCATATGAGGTGGCCAAAGTCCTGGAGTTTCAGCTTTATCATCATTCCTTCCAAGGAAATCCCAGGGCTGATCTCCTTCAGAATGGACTGGTTGGATCTCCTTGCAGTCCAGGGGATTCTCAAGAGTCTTCTCCAACACCACATTTCAAAAGCATCAATTCTTCAGCGCTCATCTTTCTTCACAGTCCAACTCTCACATCCATACATGACCACAGGAAAAACCATAGCCTTGACTAGACAAACCTTTGTTGGCAAAGTAATGTCTCTGCTTTTGAATATGCTATCTAGGTTGGTCATAACTTTCCTTCCAAGGAGTAAGCATCTTTAACTTCATGGCTGCAGTCACCATCTGCAGTGATTTTGGAGCCCAAAAAAATAAAGTCTGACACTGTTTCCACTGTTCCCCCATCTATTTCCCATGAAGTGATGGGACCAGATGCCATGATCTTCATTTTCTGAATGTTGAGCTTTAAGCCAACTTTTTCATTCTCCTCTTTCACTTTCATCAAGAGGCTTTTTAGTTCCTCTTCACTTTCTGCCATAAGGGTGGTGTCATCTGCATAGCTGAGGTTATTGATGTTTCTCCTGGCAATCTTGATTCCAGCTTGTCCTTCCTCCAGCCTGGCGTTTCTCATGATGTACTCTGCATATAAGTTAAATAAGCAGGGTGACAATATACAGCCTTGACGTACTCCTTTTCCTATTTGGAACCAGTCTGTTGTTCCATGTCCAGTTCCAACTGTTGCTTCCTGACCTGCATAAAGGTTTCTCAAGAGGCAGGTCAGATGGTCTGGTATTCCCATCTCTTTCAGAATTTTCCACAGTTTATTCTGATCCACACAAAGGCTTTGGCATAGTCAGTAAAGCAGAAATAGATGTTTTGGCATATAATTGTTCATAGTAGACTCTTGTTATCCTTTGTATTTCTGTGTTATCACTTTTTATATCTCCTTTTTAATTCCTGACTTCATTCATTTGAATTCTTTTTTTTCTTGGTGAGTCTAGCTAAAAGTTTTTCAACTTTGTGTATCTTTTCAAAGAATCATCTGTAACTTTCATTGGTCTTTTCTGTTGTCTTTCTAGTCTTTATTTTATTTATTTCTGCTTTAATTTTAGGCTGTGTTTATTCTTCTTTTTCTTGTTTCTGGAGGTTATTTGAGATTTTTCTTATTTCATAAGGTAGACACTTATCACTATGAATTTTTCTTTTAGAACTCCTTTTGTTGCAACCAACAAATTTGGTGGTATTTCCATTTTCACTTGTCTCATAGTGTTTTTTAATTCTCTTTTGATTTCTTCTTTGGCCTATTGGTTCTTCAGCAGCATGTTGTTTAATTTCACATGACTTACAAAGTCCTTCATGATCCAACCTCTGTAGCAATCTCTCTGACCTCTCCCTTTGTGTACTTGATACTGGTGCTATTCAAAGTGAGGGCCGCAGGCTGACAGCATCAGCGTTATCTGGGAGCTTATTAGAAATTCAGGATCTCAGATCCCACCTAGACTTTTAGAATCAGAATCTGCATTTTAATGCATTTATGTGCACATATGGTTTGAGAAGCAGTACTCTGCAACATATTAGCTCGGGTCTAACTTTTGACCATTCAAAAATATTATTTCTTCTTCCTGAGATATTCTTCCTAGCCTCACACCTCAACATCTTTCCTGACTAACATATTTTGATGGCTATATAGATGTCATTTCCTAGAGAAAGCCTCCTGCAATGTCTCATGACCAAGCTAAGTAACTCCTCAAATATACCTTTCTTATAACTTCTACATAATTTCATAATCAAGTTTGTGTAATTAGTTTCTAAAGAAACATCTTCTCTATGGTTACATCCTCAGTTTCCTAAACATAGTAGATTATCAATAAGCATCTGCTGAATTAAGGTTAAATAAAGAATATTGTGCTTCCCTGGTGTTTCAGTTGGTTAAAAAAAAAAAAAAAACTGCCTGCAATGCAGGAGACCTGGGTTCAATTCCCGGGTCAGGAAGATCCTCTGGAGAAGGACATGGAAACCCACTCCAATATTCTTGCTTAGGAAATCCTATGGACAGAGGAGCCTGGCAGCCTGTTGCAAGAGTCAGACATGACTTGGCAACTAAATCACCAATGCCACACAAATAGTAGGTACTAATTAAATATAAGTGCCAAACCTCTCACCAAAATCCAAATGTGCTATGATCCTAGCCCCCCGACAAAATGAGACTAAAGACTCTCTTACAAGAGAAAATGAGATTAGACTTCTGTTATTTGTTTTTCATAAGCTATTGCTGGACCCTAATGATAATCTGTTCCCTTTCTCGATGTTCAAACTCCAAGTCTGGATGAGCTTATAGATTCAGACATTAAAACATAAAGCGGCCATGGAATTCATGTGATTCAATCTCAGTCCATAGCTGAGAAACCTAAGAGCCAGAGGTTAGCTTTCATAGGGAAATTATTGCTATTGTTTTTTCCTAAGTCGTGTCTGACACTTTGTGACCCCATGGACTGTAGCCCATCAAGCTCCTCAGTCCATAGGATTCTCCATGCAAGAATACTGCAGTGGGTTGACATTTCCTTCTCCAGCAATCAAACCTGCATCTCCTGCACTGGCAGGCAGATTCTTTACCCCTAAGGCACTAGGGAGGCCCTCACAGGAAACAATAGAGAAGTATAACAAGTTTTCACTCAAGTCCACAAGTCCTCCTCCTTTTGAGACGACATATATTTTTTTTAATTCTTAGTCTCTTCATATCCCTGATGCCACTCACAATTCCTCCAACCTACTCAAGAGTCTCTCTGTTCCCTAAAACTTATTTAGTCCCACTATAGATATTTCAATTCATTATTAGCACTCAAAATCATCTCCTCATAGTTTATTACATACTTTGCCTTCAAATACCTTAAAGTGAGATCTAATCATACTTGCTGGGTAATAAGTTTCATAAAGGGGAGGATGTAAGTTAAAAAAAAATTAAGGAACACTAACATTAAATTTTCTTCCCATGTCAGCAGGTTTGTGTTTTCTTTCTTACACTCTTCACTCTGGATATGGCTTAAGGACTTATTTTTGTCATCTCCGACATTTTGACAATCATCTTCTATATATTTGCTGTTCAATAAGGTAGCCAACCAGCCACATTTGACTATAAGGCACTTGAAACATGGCAAGTGCAAACTGAGATATGCTGTAAGTCTAAAATACACCCTCAATTTTGAGAATTTGATGAAGAAAAGAATGCAAATATCTGATTAGTAATTTTTTATATTGGTAACATGTGGAAATAATCATTTGTTTGATATGTTGGGTTAAATAAAATGTTATTAAAGTTAATCATCCTCCTTCTTTTTTATTTTTTAATGTGGTTACTACAAAATTTTAAATTGTAAGTGGGATTCACATTGCATTTCTATTGAACAGTGTTATTCTAGGCTTTAGTTGTCAAGAATGTCCTCTCAGTTTTATATTCTTTCAAAAAAGCTTTCCTTGGTAATACATCCTTCCAAGTTTTGTGAAAATTCTACTGAATAGGATTCAGTTAGGAGCTTCCACTGTTGCCACACTCACTTCCCCCCTCACTTAATTTTTCATTAGCATCCTTTGCTTGGGGTTTGTTGGAAATTCATTTTGAAATGCACCCCCCTCCTCAATTTCTCAAGTCGTTTTCCCTTGGCTTGATAATGAAATATCATTACCAAGAATCACACAATAATGCAAATAATGTTGATCATTTGTTGAGGTATTACTATGTGCCAGGCACTGTGATAAGGTACTTTACATACCTTATCTCAGTATTTATAACAACTAAATAAGGTACCTGTTATGATGTCCATCATACAGATAAGAAAATTGATGCTCAATGAGATTATGGTAAAGACTGTCTAACTCTTCCCCAACACCTTTCTCTTTCCTTCTTGGCTCATAGCAATGCTCTCTTTCCCAATTGTGACAACCAAAAGTGTCCTCAGATGTTGCCAAGCATCCCCTACAAGGCAAAATTGCTCTCCCTCCTGCTGTTGAGAACCACTGGTGTAGAACTAGAAATTATTTTTTCCTTTAAATTCAGGGGATGGAACTTTTGGCAGCTTGTGTCAAGGTTTTTCCACTACACTCTTTAGGCAAATGAGACTTCTTGCATATACCCAATAGTTTGCAATCTGCCCTCTTTGTCCCAATGCCAGCTCAGTCTCTATCTAGTGTCCACAAATTTTTTCTGGCTGATGAGCCCATATAAACAATCCCTCAACAGACTCATACCACTGTTGTTTTTTCTTTTCCGAAACACTCTCTGGGAATATTGCTAGTCCAAAAATCATAATTGTAAATGATTTTCCTGCCATGTACGCAGGCATCTTTATCTCAGGGGCAAGAACCAGTCCAGAGATCTTTTGGTTTACAAAAGCCCTAGATTTCCAATGATATGTAGAAGAAAAAGTCAAGAGACACCTTTGTTAAAAAAATAAAATCCTCTCAACAGGCATAGATGGAAATGTATTCATTGTGTTTAGCTCAAGACTTAATCACCCAATCCTTTTATTTACCCACTTTCTCAAAAATTAGGTGGTTACAAAAGAAAAATAATTCAGTGCTCACTCAAATGACTTGGAAACCAGCTAGAATCTATTTCTCAGTCTTTTACATAATAATTACTGTTTTGGAATGCATAGTACCTGTGTCTATTTCCCATAATGCATAACTTTTTTCTACTCTCAGTTGAGTCTTGGAGACCAGCCACCTGACCCACGAACAGATCTCTTGTTCAAGTCCCTTGCCTAAGAATCATATCAACATGAACTTTCATTGGCAAGTACAGCACTCTTTCCACTGACAACACAATATCACAGTCTGGTTAACATTGCTCTAAGCTCCACAAAGCAAGAATCATCGTGTGTATGTGTATGTTCATGTGGGTGTGCACACATGTGTAAGTATATTAAAATACTGACTTTTTAATAGTAAGTTTGGAGTCGTATCTCCTTTGTTGTTTTTGATTCCTAAGATATTCAGCATAGACAAAGAGGAATCATTTTCTTTCCCCTACTCCCTTTCAAATCAGGTACAGTTTAGAAGAAAAGAAATGATTTTTAGACCATTTATTTTTCAGTAATAAGGACAAACAGAGAAAGGTCTCCTGCTGCTTTATGTAGAATTATTTTAAGGCTGTTAAGTTAGTCTATCTAACTTTAATCAGGTGCAGACAAGAGCTTGCTGATCTGTACATTCTGAAATTTCACTGCTCCTACACAAACTCACAGGCTAAAAACAAGGAAGCCTGACACTTGGAGGGCTGTGCTGTTTGACAAACCAGATTAATAATGAATGAACCCATCTTGTATAATCAGGAAGGGGAGAAATGCTACAAATTAGGAATAAGCATGTTCTTCATTACAGGTGGCAGCAGAATGCTGCTTAGGGTATCACTGATGCTCAGATTAGCTGTGGGGCACACAATCCACTTGCTGCCTCTCACTGCTCCTTACTTTCCTCTTGAGAGTCTCCTTCTTCAGGGATTTGCAAAATGAGAAATCCTCAAAACTCAAACTTAGGAGATGGATTTGCACCACATGAGAATGACAACTGATTATTCATCTATGGTGTACAGATATTGTAAATAGGTTACATTTCCTTCTTAAATTAAGTTAAAGTTCTCATATTTCTTATACAAATCAGAACAAAATTATGCCAAGATGGGGATTTTTGCAAGATTTCTGGTATTCTCAAGAGATGCTTACTCTGAATATCATGTGCTTTCAGAGAAAATGAGCTGGAATCTCAGAATCAGGGGAAACTTGCTGGTGTTTTGTATGGTTGGAGTTTGTTTTGTTTTCATATGTGCTATCAAGAACTAGCCCTGGAATTAATGTTAGAGTTGTGTGTGTGTGTGTGTGTGTGTGTGTGTGCAAAATCAAAACAGGTACAGAAATGAAACAGAATGAAAGATCTCAGGAAAGGTACAAGAGAAAGCCAGGTAGCATCACCTCATTGACCAATCATGAAAATGCCTTGCAAAGAGTGGACAGCCTATACATGTCAGCACCACAATATCTCATCAAATATCACTGATTCAAGAATGGTCCTGGGGGCTAAAATAAACTGACAACCTGCCTAGATCTCCAGTGCAGGATGGGTGTGAGGGAAATAATTCCACTAATTTGTGTCTCTAACCTGTTTACTTGCCATGGTTTCATAAGCATCATCTTGGTTCTCCTATGCTAGTAAGTTTCCTTTGCTGAGGTGAGGGTAAATTGAGGTCAGTCTCAGTGGCCTATCAGAGGGAAGTCCATAGCCTTAAATCAATGGAGAGAAAAAGCATGGAAGTTTCATGCCTACTTTTTGAGAAAGGTCTATGCTGGGTCAAGTTAAGGACTAATTGGTATAACTAATGTGATAGTTTCAGGTCACAATAAAACATGCTGACTAGTAGGTAGACACTGTTCAGACATTAAAAAAAACAGTAGCCCCTTATTTGCCCACCTATTGCCATCTACTATGTAGATGAGAGTATAATTTTGGGTCTGGGGACCTTGACAAAGGCCAGTCAAAATGAGGACACATCTACAACAGCTGATAGATTAGGGGATCAGAGGGTTTGAGGGATGGAAGATTTCAAGAAAGAGATCATATATATGACAGCAGTGAAGTTTTACAAGAACAAAAAGTGGTCACCCTAGTTAGGGTAGCTGAACTGTGGTTGATATATGCTCAGGGATAAGGGCAGGTCTATGGAGAAGCCCCAAGTCACACTGACCTGCATTCATTCATGTGGCCCATGCTGCCGATGTTTCTTGCACAGCCCTCAGAAGTAGCTATCACTGAGCTATGGTTTCCAAAAAACACACTTGGGGTAAGCAGAATACTGCAAGGTGTTCATGCCCATAATTCCCAGAACCTGTGACTAGGTTATATTACATGGAAAAGAAGAATTAAGTTTGCAGATGGAATTAAGGATTCAGCTGAACTTGAGATAGATAGGTTATTTCAGATTCTCCATGTGACCCCATGTAATCACGTGAGTCCTTGTAAGTGGAAACAAGGCAGAAGAGAAAGAACCAGAAAGATGGTAGAGACTTGACAAGCCATTACTGGCTTGGAGATGGAAGAGGGCCATGAGCCAAAGAATGTTGGCAGCCTCTAGAAGCTGGAGAAGAAAACAAAACTGATTCTCCCCAGAGCCTCCTGCCAGCACCTTGATGCTAACCCCATGGACCCATTTCACACTTCCGTGCTCTGGATCTATAAGTCAATACATTTGGGTTGTTTTAAGCTTCTAAATTTATAGTAATTTGTTACAGCAGCAATAAAAAAAAAAAACAAATAAATTACCCCTCCAAAATAACTTTGTAACATATTCTGAAATATGTTTGGAACGTGTATTAGAGGGAATGGTGCGAGCAAGATGGGCCTCATGACAAAACTTCAAATGGGTTGGGGGCAGGGGGAAGCGAGGAAGAGTGTACATGATGTTTGTCACTGGCTTTTGTTCCCAATCTAGGCCCCTGGGGAGGAGTTCTTGGGGGGTGGCTACAAAGAAATCATTGAAATAATTGTTTTCAATAAAACCACCATAAAGCTGCAGGCACAAAGAAGTGTTGCTTTGGATCCCTGCTAGCAGAGTGTAACACAGGAGGGCACATGGACTGCCTACTTTGTGCTCCAGCCATGGAGGGAACTGCAAACAGCTGTGGAGCCTCAAGAATGCTGCAGTGACTTGGGCCATGGTGCCCAGTGTTTGTGGGTGGATAGAGGGAAGAGCTGGAGAAGGCAATGGCACCCCACTCCGGTACTCTGGCCTGGAAAATCCCATGGACGGAGGAGCCTGGTAGGCTGCCGTCCATGGGTTTGCTGAGTCCGGCAGGACTTAGTGACTCCACTTTCACTTTTCACTTTCATGCATTGGAGAAGGAAATGGCAACCCACTCCAGTATTCTTGCCTGGAGAATCCCAGGGGCAGTGGAGCCTAGGGGGTTGCCGTCTATGGGGTCGCACAGAGTTGGACACAACTGAAGCGACTTAGCAGCAGCAGCAGCAGAGGGAAGAGCCCAGAGGAGGAAATGGCAACGCACTCCAGGATTCTTGCCTGGGGAGAATCCCATAGACAGAGGAGCCTGGTGGGCTACAGTCCATGGGGTCACAAAGAGTCAGACGTGACTTCACAACTGAACACACAGGCAGAGGGGAGAGCCCAGGAGAAAGGATCATCTGCATGGCTGATAGAACAGCAGACCTTACAAGGAACACTAAAGCTGAAGAATGTGAGTCAGCAGTGCCCATCAGATGCCCTGTTATTATTCATGAACAGTGCCGAGCCTTCCTGGAAATCATCACACAGAATTTCAGTGACTGCTGGTGGTCCTCCAAGAATAAGTGACAGGCAAGGTTGTCATTCCTCATGAGACCCTCTTCTAACCCTAGGCTAGGGTGGCCGGTGGTCTCCAAGTTTATCTTACAGTACCCAAAATGTATATATATTATTTATAGGCAAATGTGTATAAATAATAGGAAGAATTTATTGATAGTGTTGAGATGTGGCAAAACTCTCCTGGGAACTTTGTGTCTGGGACTTCTAAAAATTTTCTATGTGGTATCTACCAGATTTAAGCCTAAGACAAGGGAGCTGTGAAGCAAATATTCAAAATTGTTTTGTTACCAACTGTTGGCAGAGAATATTTCATTGACTGTGCCATCACTGATGTGGTATTAGCCCAACAGAAACTCATATTAGCAAATAAAAGACACAAACATTCTAACTTAGGATCTACATCCTAGAGAATTCAGATGTTTAACATCAAAAGAGGATGTGTTCTTATTTTTGTCTGAGAGAAGTTTCCAATAAAAGGAGATTAAAACTTGTTTCTGAGAAGAATACCCTCAAAGTTTCCTCTAGCTTTACAAACTCCATACAAAAAAGCACAGGGAGGGAGGGGTTTTGCCAGCCTGCACCCAGGAGGAGCCCCATGCATGCCTCTTTCCAAGTTCCATGTGCATGTCATTCTGCTACAAGGCACTAAGAGGCTGAAGCTTATCTCCTTCAAAGTGCTTTCTCAGCTGATATTGCCAGTGTTGCTGATGATTTTTCCTCTAGTCCTACATACACAAATTGACTGTTCTCTTTGTTAGAAGCGTCTCTGGATTCATTCCTGGAGATCTCCTGCCCTCTCTATTTGGTTTGCCATATGTGTTAAGTAAAACCCCTGCTATTTTACTTTGATAAGATTCAAGTGTTCCTCCCATGCAGGAAAGGAAAGCCTCTTGTATGACAAGATGAATAGGAAAGAGCAGAGACTGGTTGCATATAATCAAAGCTCACACAAACCCCAAGCAAAATGAGGCTGAAAATATCCCTTTTAACTGATCCAAAGTCAAATTCAGTTATAGGTTCAGGGCAGCTGAAAATCCCAAATCATAAACCAAGGGTCTTCTCAATGCACTCTTCCACCAGCATGAACCTAAATATAAGTAGTTGTTTAGAGTGTATTTTCTTCTTTTGTTAAGATGTAGGCCAGTGGTTCCTTTAATTCGGTGTCAGTCTCTTATTGAAGTAGAACAAGGCAAGGAAAAATTAGAATACGGAGTCAAATGACTTGACTTCAAGTCTAGAAACTTTCAGTTCATAGCTCTGTGACTGAAGATAATTTGCTTCATCTTTCTGAACCCCAGGTTCTGCTTCTGCAAACTAGAGAAATCACTACCCGTTGTACTGCCTTCGCAATATTGCTGTGAGGCACTAATGAAGAAAGGGTATGTGAGTGCTATGCATTCTAGAACCCTCTGTAAATGTTGTTATTGGCTAGTCTGTGAGGGATACAAAAATATACAAGTCACGGCCCAGACTCTCAAGGAACTTTAAGTGGAAAATCAGAAGTATGTACAGTATGATCACTGCCCAGGGAGCCCAAAGGACTCAGAAACTAGGGAATGTGGGAAGGATATGAAAAACAAGGCAGTGAGGTCCATCCTGAGTGATGTGTGGCATTGCAGAGAGATAGGGAGAAAATGCCTCAGCAGAAGGAGCAGCGTGACCAGAGGTGCTCAGGCTTGTGCTTGAGGAATCACAGGGAGATCTTGGGGCAGGAGCAGAGGTGCTCGGGATGGAGGGGCAAGGCCACCAGGAGAATTCTATAACTGGAGAACCCTGGGAAATGTGAGATATCTTAACATGAGTATAAACATAAGCCATAGGTCCTGATGTCCCAGCACAGAGCTTGAGCTTGAACTGGGGTGAAGGTTAATAAAGCATTGAATTTTAACTAAGTAAAGTGTCTTGTCCTTACTTTAAAACTTTCCCACATGCAGATTCCCTCACACAAAGCTGATCCAAAGTCGTGCTTTCTTTATTCCCCATTAATTAGAGAGAAGGAGCCTTCTCAACTAATATCCCACTGGATTACTGTGCTTTCTTTACATCCTTCACCAGGTTCAAGCTGAGGAAAGTTTATACTTTAGGGAAAGCCCAAGGTGAACTGTAAATATTTCAGAAGTCACAGTCTATTATCTTTTCTGCAGCTTCTAAATAATACATGCTAGTTAATTTCCCCGGCCTATACAGGCCCTTTGGTACTGAGTATTCCTGCGACCAAGTGAGGCTTTGCAGTTGTCTTGCAGCTGAGGGGCGAACTGCGCCATGCTCTGTGATAAGTTATATTTTTCTTGCACTCACATCTCACTTTCTTACACATCTGTGTGCAGAACTGTACCTCCCCTCAACCACGATACACATACAATTTTACTCTGAACCCATCTCCCATACTACAGAATCACCGGGTTCCATTCCTCGTTCCTCTTTGTAGTGTCATCATGGGGAAATTGACTATCAAATGTTAACTTAAAGTTATTAGTATAAAACCTGAAGCAAGGTGTTACTTGTGTATGTTTTAGAGACATCTTCCTCACTCCTTTCAGAATTGTTTTCCTTCTCCAACACCCTCTATTTACTGTCCCTCAAATATTTTGGTCTGACTTTCTAGTTCTCCCATAGAGAGCGCTTTAATGTTTTCATGTAAAGAAATACTTACAAACTCTAGGGTCAATGATTTTTCTCCCCAACTTGTTAAAAGATGCCCTGTGTGGTTCTTCTGATTATTGTATAATGACTTATACTAAACATATTTTAAGTTCTCAATTATTTTATTGAGCAGTGTTTAAAATCCTAAGTAATACTTTTATTAAACAGTGAGAACATTGGCTTAGACTAAAAACTAGCAAAACTACAAATTTCCCAAGCTTTGTTGGTTTCATGTGTTACTTGTGGTAAATGAAGATTTGAAAAAAGCAATAATTACATTTAGGTTTATAAGTCACATAAAATATTGTAAGAATAAGAATTTTAAAATCATGATTTAAATTTTGTAATCTTTAAATTGAATATTCAGGAGATTATTTTTAAAAATTCTTTCATAGCCTATAATCTTTACTCCCATGAATGTTATTTCCAGAGATATAGATACATGTAATAAATTCAATAAAAAATTATAATATCACATAAAAAACTTTCAAGTATTTGAAATAATATGTTCAGGATTTTATTTCCACTATCACATACAATGAAATTACTATAGAATTCAGATATCCAACACTGTCCATGCCTTTGCCCTCCAAAATGAGTCAATTCAAAGAGGAAAAAAGGTCCAAACATCAAAATAGCCATTTGTCACCAAATGAAAGATTTTTCTTATCAACCTTTCAATTGACAAAATCAATTAACATCAAAGATTTGGCATTTTAGTCACTTAAAATGAAGAAAAAATAATTATATTGATTAATGAAACACCCTCTGTGACTTGATTGACAGAGGCTATCCTAAAATATTTTCATTGTTCTTAGAGATGAGAAGTCTCAGTGTGTGAGTCCTGTTTTCCATGGCATAGGATGCAGTAATAGTTAAGAGTGGAATGCTGTAAATAATGACATTTAGTTTAACAGATCTAGATCAAAGAGCAAAGAAAAAACCCAAGAAAGAAGCATTCTGGCTGAAACTACTTTCTGCCAAACAACATGAGAAGCATGTTTTCAAAAGAAACGCTTAACACCTCTAGATTAGAAGCTGCATGAGGGCAATAATTGATTCTATCTTATTCATTACTGAGTTTCTTAGAAAAGTACCTGACACACTTGATGATCAGTAAATGATGAATGAGTCAATGAAAAAAATAATTAGATGAATGAAGTAACTTTATTGCTGAGACATATGTGAAGAAAACATAAGAAAGTGAGAAACTATAGTGAGATAAACCAGATGATTTAATATATTTATTAGAATTCATATACTTTATTCATTTAACAGTTATCTGTTAAACTCCTATTATATTCCATGTCCTTGTAGTTATTTAATTCCTAAGTTGTGATGGACTCTTTTGTGACCCCACAGACTGTAGCTCGCCAGGTTCCTCTGTCCATGGGATTTCCAAGGCAAGAATATTGGAGTATGTTGCCATTTCTTCCTCCAATTTCATGTCCTGCCATGCACTAATGATAGTAATCCTCACAGTCTAAAGAAAAAGATAGAGACACAAACGTTTAATCACATGCAGTCCAGCGAGTTGTAGAGTTGGACACAACTTAGCAACTCAGCAACAACAAAAACAACAACAAATGTGAGAAGTACCATGATTGGGGTTTGTAAAATAATCAGTGAGAATGTGACTGAACGAAGTGTTAATTCTACCTAGAAAGAAAGGTCAGAGAATGTTTTCCAGAAAAGGTGACATTTGATTTAGGGTAGAAAGATGAGCAATTAGGTAATTTGAACGAACATACGAAAAATGTTCTTCTTGGGTAAAAGGAAGAACACAGGCAAAGCCCACAAAACATAGGAAAACATTGAGAATTATAATATTGCTTGACAATAGCACACCTGAGGTGGTTATTGGGCCCAGAAATACAGGCAAGAGACTGAGTGTAAAGAGCATAATAGGCAGTGCTATTCCATGTATACCAGATCTGTGGGCAGTGGGGAGCCTTCAAAGGATATTAGGCAAAGAAGATATGTGTGAACTGAGTTTTTAAACAGTACTTTCCAGTTTTGGAAAACTGGCTCACAGCAGACCAAACTTTTTGTCAAGAACTAGAAAAGATAGATTTAACATTTTAAAAAACTTTGTGAACAGACTGTAGAGCTACCGAATTACCAGGACTTGAAGAACCAAAGTGTCAGGAAGAAGGGAAACTGTTGAGGTAAACACAATGTTCTACATTTCTTTTTCCCTCAAGGAACTTGCAGTTCATAAATATCTTGGGTGGAGAGAGAAAAACAGATGCTGAAAGACAAATAAATTAAGCATAGCTTTCAGGAATCTTATTGTGTTGGAGAGACAAAAATTGGAGTTCAGGGATACCAAGGCAGTTAAGATTTGAGGGATCAAGATTCTGGAGAGAAGGGAATGGCAGAGAGGTGAAAATAATTGTATCTTATCAAGGTTATTTGATGATTCACAAGATGGGTAGGTAGATAATTTTAAAAACTAAGCAGAAACATGGCCCTAAATTTAAAACACAAATCTAAAAGATTTTTTAAGATAACAGAGTAGAAAGTCTACCTGACCTTGGGTTTAGGGATAATGTTTTCAGATGTGATACCAAAAAATCATGATTTATGAAACTGATCAGCTGGACTTCATTGAAATTATTAACTTTACTCTGTGAAAGACACAGTTAAGAAAATGAAAAAAACAAGCAAAGATTAGGAGAAGACACTCACAAAACATATATTTTATAAAGGACTGATACCCAAAATACACAAACAACTCTTAAAATTCTATAATAAAAAAACAAACTACCTAGTTTTAAAAGGGATATTTATTTGAAGAGATACTTCACCACAGAAGGTAAGTAGATATATAGGTGGTAAATAAGCATATGAAAAGATGATCAATATCATGTTACGAGGGAATTGCAAATTAAAATAACAATGAGATACCACTACACACCTATTAGAATGGCAGAAATCAGAAACATTGAAAACACCAAATGATGGCTAGGATTAGAGTAATAGGAACTCATTGTTTATTGCTGGTGAGACTGCAACATTATTCAATTACTTAGGAAAATAGTTTGGCAGTTTCTTGCAAAACTGAACATGCTCTTATACAATTCAGCAAAAGTATTTACTAGTATGTACCCAACAGAGTTGAAAATTTATGCATACACACACACACATACACACACATAAACACACACACAATGGTACACAAATGTTTATAGCAGTTTATTACTAATAGCCAAAACTTGGAAGCCACCAGATGGTCTTCAATAGTGAATGGATAAACAAACTGTGGAACATCTAGAGAATGAAATATTAAGCAAATAAAAGGAAATGAGCTATAAACTCAGAAAAAGACATAGAAGAATCTAAAATACCTATTATTAAATGAAAGAAGCCTACTGAAGAGGCTTCATACTATATGATTCCAACTATATGATATTCTAGAAAAAGCAAAACTATGGAATGGTAAAAAGATCAGTGATTGGCAAGAACTTGCGGGGAGGGGTAAAAGGATGAGTAAATGGAACACAGGGGATTTTTAAGGCAGTGCAGCTATTCTGTATGATATCATAATGGCACTTATATGATAATATACACTTGTTAAAACCCATATATCAATATAATAAAACATAAAGAAGGAACCCTAAGGTAAACTATGGGTGTTAGTTAATAATAATGTGTCAATATTAGCTAATCAATTATAACAAATGTACTACACTGGTGCAACATATTAATAATAGGGGATGATGTATACATGAGTGAGTGAAGACATATATGAAAACTTTGAAATTGCCACTCAATTTCTCTACAAATCTAAAATTACTCTAAAATATAAATTTTATTAATTAAATAGAAAAGCTAAACAAAATGTCGACTAAGAGGCTGTCAATTGTCTCATGGTGCTGGAGATATACAAATTAGAAGTGAAGGTCTCCTAAGTAGAGAGGGCATGGTAAAAACTAGACTTTTGGTTGGAATCCTACATTGGTTAAACTCTAAGAATAAGGCTGAATCAGGAATAGATCATGACTTATAAAGACTGAAACTCAGTCCTATCAAATCAATCATTCAATAGGTTAAAGTTACATGCTTCTGATTCCTGCTAAATGCTAAAGAAAATTTTCTGGAGGAAGATAAGTTCATCTATAGCCTCTACAATTTATCATACCCAACTCAGTCAAAAATTATCTCGTATAGCAAGGATAAAAACAAAAGGCAAAAACAGAAAAGTAAAAACAAAAGGCAAAAACAGAAAAGTAAAAACAAAGCTATAGGTAATCTGGAATTTAAAATAACTGAAAAGAAATGACTATTTTATCAGTGATATGGAATCAACTTTTAAAAGAATCAAGTAGGTACTTTAGACCTTAAAACTTAGCTGAAGAGAAAATTAGAGATCTAAAATATAAATTAGCAAAAAAGTGTGCAACTTGAAGTAGTATGACTACTAGAAAATATAGAGAAAAGGAGTCATATGAGGCTTACTGAATATATTTAATATACATGTAATTGTAACCCAAGAAGAATGTGTGAGAAGATAATAGCTGAGGGAAACCATTCTGTGCTCATGGATTGAAAGAATTAACATTGTTACAATGTCTGTACTACTTAAAGCAATCTATAGATTCAGTGCAATTCCTATCAAAATACCAGTGGCATTTGTAACAGAACTAGAACAAGTAATCCTAAAATTAGTATGTGACCACAAAAGATCCTGAATAGACAAAGTAATCTTGAAAAAGAAGGATAAAGTTGGAGATATCAAGTGCCCTTATTTCAAACTATATTACAAAGCTATAATAGTCAAACAGTATGGCACTGGCAAGAAAGACATAGAGATCAATGGAAAAAATAGAGAGTCCAGAAATAAGCCCACACATATATGGTCAGTTTATTTATTATAAATAAGCCAAGAATATACAGTGGGGAAAAGATAGTTTCTTCAACAAATGGTATTGGAAAACTGGACAACTACAAGCAGAAGATTGAAATTGACCACTTTCTTACACACACACAAAAATAAAATGAAAATTGATTAAAGAGATAAATATAAAACCCCAAATCATTAAAGTCCTAAAAGAAATAGCTAGTAAACTCTTTGACATCAGTCCTAATATTATTTCCTTGGATCTCTCTTCAGAGCTAGGGCAAGAAAAGCAAAAATCAACATCAAACTAAAAATAATCTGTACAACAAAAGAAACAATTGACAAAAGGAAAAGGTAAACTACTCAATGAGAGAAAATATTTGCAAATGATATAGATCTCAAAAGGGTTAATATCCAAAATATATAAAGGACATATACAACTCAATAGCAAACAAACGATCTAATTTTTAAATGAACAGAATCCTCAAATAGATATTTTTCAAAGAAGACATACAAATGATACATAGATGCTTAAAAGGATGCTCAGCATTGTTAATCATCAGGAAAATGCATATCAAACCCACAATGAGATATTACCTCATATCTGTCAGAATGGTTATCATCAAAAAGACAACAAGAAGTGGTATGGACCTAACAGAAACAGAAGATATTAAGAGGTGGCAAGAATACACAGAACTATACAAAAAAGATCTTCATGATCCAGATACCCACGGTGGTGTGATCACTCACCTAAAGCCAGACATCCTGAAATGTGAAGTCAAGTGGACCTTAGGAAGCATCACAACAAACAAAGCTATTGGAGGTGGAGGAATTCCAGTTGTTCAAATCCTAAAAGATGATGCTGTTAAAGTGTTGCAGTCTATATGCCAGCAAATTTGGAAAACTCAGCAGTGGCCATAGGACTGGAAACGGTCAGTTTTCATTCCAAAGAAAGGCAATGCCAAGCAATGTTCAAACTACCACACAACTGCAGTAATCTCACATGCTAGCAAAGTAATGCTCAAAATTCTCCAAGCAGGGCTTCAACAGTATGTGAACTGTCAACTTCCAGATGTTCAAGCTGGATTTAGAAAAGGCAGAGGAACCAGAGATCAAATTGCCAACACCCATTGGATCATAGAAAAAAACAAGAGAATTCCAGAAGTATATCTACTTCTGCTTTATTGAATATGCCAAAGCCTTTGACTGTGTGAATCACAACAAACTGTGGAAAATTTTGAAAAAGATGGGAATACCAGACCACCTTACCTGCCTCCTTATCTGTGTGGAGGTCAAGAAGAAACAGTTAGAACTGGACATGAAATAACGAACTGATTCAAAACTGGGAAAGGAGTACATCAAGGCTGTATATTGTCACCCTGCATATTTAACTTAAATGCAGAGTACATCATGCAAAATGCCAGACTGGATGAAGCACAAGCTGGAATGAAGTTTGCCAGGAGAGATATCAATAACCTCAGATATGCAGATGGCAACACCCTTATGGCAGAAAATGGAGAGGAACTAAAGAACCTCTTGATGAAAGTGAAAGAAGAGAGTGAAAAAGCTGGCTTAAAACTCAGCATTCAGAAAACCAAAATCATGGCATCTGGTCCCATCACTTCATGACATATAGATGGGGAAACAATGGAAACAGTGAGAGACTTTATTTTCCTGGGCTCCAAAATCACTGCAGACAGTGACTGAAGCCATGAAATTAAAAGAACTTGCTCCTTGGAAGAAAAGCTATGACCAACCTAGACAGCATATTTAAAGCAGAGATGTTACTTTGCTGACAAAAGTCCATCTAGTTAAAGCTATGTTTTTTCCAGTAGTCATGTACGGTTGTGAGAGTTGGACCATAAAGAAAGTTGAGTGCAGAAGAATTGATGCTTTTGAACTGTAGTGTTAGAGAAGACTCTTGAGAGTCCCTTGGACTGCAGGAAGATCAAACCAGTCAATCTGAAAGGAAATCAGTCCTGAATAATCATTGGAAGGACTGATGATGAAGCTGAAACTCCAATAACTTTGGCCACATGATGGGAAGGGCTGACTCATTAGAAGAAACACTGATGCTGAGAAAGACTGAAGGCAGGAGGAGAAGGAGACGACAGAGAATGAGAGAGTTAGATGGCATCATCGACTCGATGGACATGAATCTGAGCAAGTTCCAGGAGTTGGCAATGGACAGGGAAGCCTGCCATGCTGCAGTCTATGGGGTCACAAAGAGTCTGACATGACCGAGTGACCAAACTGACTGGCTGACTAAACCAGTGTTGGAGAGGATGTGGGGAAAAGGGAAACTTCATGCACTGTTGGTAGCAATGAAAATTGATAAAGCCACTATGAAAAACAGTATGGAGATTTCTCAAAAATTTAAAAATAAAACTACCAAAAAGTGACACAAATGAACTTATATATAAAACAGAAATAGACTCTATCAGCAAAAAAGAATATATATATAATATTTAACTTAATCACTTTGCCCTACACCTGAAATAAATATGATATTGTAAATCAACTATAATTTTTAAAAAGTAGAATTACCATACTGTCCAACCATTCTACTTTTAGTATTTAAGAAAACAAAAATACTAATTCGAAAAGAAATATACTCCCCTATGTTCACTGTAGCATCATTACAATAGCCAAGATATGGAAGTGACCTAAGTGTATACACACACACAAACATACACCCACTGGACTACTATTCATCTACAAAAAAAAAAAAAAAAAAAAAACACACACACACAAAAAACCACTATGAAATCTTGCATTTACAATAACACAAATGGGTCTACAGGGTATTATGCTAAGTGAAATAAGTCAGACAGAGAGGGACAAATACCTTGTGATTTTGTTTATATGTGGAATCTAAAAAACAAAAACAAAACTCAACAGACTCATAGACACAGAGTCTATCTATCTATAGATCCAGATGTCCTTGAATCAAAGGTCAGAAATTTCTTAAATAAGAAACAAAATATAAACAATAAGAAAAATAAATTGAGCTTCATAAAAAGCTGAAATTTTTGCTCTCAGACGACACTGTTAGAAAAATGCAAAAGCAGCTCAGACTTGGAGAATGTATCTGCAAAACTCACACCTGATAAAGAGCTTATATTTGGAATACATTAAGAAAAAAACTGTTACAATGCCATAATAATGAGAAATAACCCAATTTTTTAAATGGGCAAACGACTTGAACAGATACGTTAACCAAGAAGATATACTAATGGCAAATAAACACATGAAAAGATTCTCGGCTTCATTAGTCATTAGGGAAATGAATTTAAAATCACAATGATGTGCTACTACATACTCACTAGAATGTTAAAAATTTAAGATTGAAAATGTGAGGTGTGAGCAAGGATATAAAATAACTGGAGCTCTCATATACTGCTGATAGGAGAACAAAATTGTACAGCCATTTTGGAGAGTAGTTTGGCAGTTTCTTAGAAATTTAAACATAACAGGTACCATATAACTCAACAATTACATTCCTGTGTTTTTTTTTACCCAAGAGGGATAAAAGCATGTGTTCATTTTTTTGAAAAGGAAAAAAAAACTTGCAGGTGAAAGTCATAGCAATTTCATTCATAATAGCCAAAACTCAGAAATAATCCAAATGTCTATCAGTTGGTATATGGATACATAAATTATTGTATATAAAATAATAAATAAAATAAACTAATGATATACATATTATAGTTTTTAATTAATTATTCATACATAGCAATACAAAAAGGGAACATACCATTGATACATACAATAACATGGATGACTCTCAAAAGCATTATGCTAAGTGAAAGAAGGCAGATACTAGACTATATATGATATGATTCTATAAAAATGAAATCCTACAAAAGGCAAAGTTAAGGAACAGAAAGGAGATCAATGGTTGCTAGGGAGTGGGGTTGTAAGCAGAGGCTTGACTACAGAAAGACACAAGGGAAATGGAAATGTTTTATATTGTGATCATTGTAGTGGTTACACAAATTCACACATCTGTCAAATTTTACTAAATTACATACTTAAAATTGGTGAATTTTATTCACCAATTCATCTCATAAACATTGCTGAAAAAGCTGAAATACAATTAAAATAAATAAGACCAAAACTGAAATTATTTATCACTATCAAACCCCACATTAAAAGAAATATATTAAAAAAGTTCTTTAGAAAAAAGGAGAGTTCTTCACACACACAAAAATATGATACCATATTAGAATCACACAAGATAAGATAGGTTAATGGAGTTAAAGCATTCTAAGATCTTTTCTTTTTCAGGAAATGTAAAAAATATAATTTGTGTTAAAATTTATAAGTTGAGGACACATGTTGCAATTTTAAGATAGGCTCCAAAAAAAATCTCTAATAAAAGACAACACAGAAAAATGAGCAATACATTTGGAACAAACACTTTAAAAAAGGGTATATAAATGACCAACAAGTGTATAAAAAATGGTCAGCTTTGTGAATCATCAGAGGAATACCAATTATAAACACAGTGAGAGACAACTACATACTTGCCTACCAAAATGGCTCAAATGTAAACAACAAAGACCGAAGGTTGGCAAAGCCATAAAGTAAATGAAACTTTCCTACACTGCTGGCTGGCAGTGTAAATTAGGGAAAGTGGTTGACAGCAGGGACAAAAGCTAAGCATATACACAGTTTATGAATCAACAAGTCCACTCTAACAAAATATACATTCAACAGAAATGTGAACATAAAGTCAATATCACAGAACTTTAGTCATAATAGAAAAAAACCCACAATGAACTAAATGCTTATAAACAGAAGAAAGGATAAAATGTGATATATGCACAAAGTGGAATACTATACAGCAAAGAAAATAAGCTACAACTGCATGCATCAACTTTCATGAATCTTACAAAAATAATGTTGAGTGAAAAACACCAGACATAGACATAAAGGGGCACACATTGTTCAGCTGTATAGCTGTATAAGGTTCAAGCACAGGCACCAATCAGTGTTGTCAGAAGTTGGGATAGTAGTTATATTTAGGGAGGCACGGGTTGGTTTTAACCTGGAAGAGGCATAAAAGGTGATGCCTAGGGGTTGGCAATGCTGTGTTTCTTATTCTGTGTTGTGGTTACTGGAATATATTAACTTTGTGAGAATTAATCAATGTAATAAACACTGTTGGTGTCCCACACAGATCCCCTTTATTCAGTGTATCCTTTGCTCAGCTGCTATTTGTGCTTGCTGCTACTGCTAAGTCGCTTCAGTCGTGTCCAACTCTGTGCGACCCCAGAGACGGCAGCCCACCAGGCTCCCCCGTCCCTGGGATTCTCCAGGCAAGAACACTGGAGTGGGTTGCCATTTCCTTTTCCAATGCATGAAAGTGAAAAGTGAGTGAAGTCGCTCAGTCTTGTCTGACTCTTAGCGACCCCAGGGACTGCAGCCCACCAGGCTCCTCCGTCCATGGGATTTTCCAGGCAAGAGTACTGGAGTGGGGTGCCATTGCCTTCTCCCATTTGTGCTTAGTCAGCTGCTATAAGTGACAGTTACTAACAGCTCACAGCTGTACCCTCATTCTGAGAATTAAAAGAAGTGGCTTCCCTTGAAAATAATCCCAAGTTTGTAATTTCATATCAGGGTGAATGGCAGCCAAAGGTTGAATGATATGAAAGTGTAAAAGGCCAAGTCCCTTGGGATCACAATGAGGCTATGTTTTAGCTGTATCTGCCTCCCTATCTTGGTAGACAATTACCCATAAGTTCTTTAAATTCCTGCAGATCTTGTGAACCAGATGTACTGACAGCCTTTTTTGTACATGATCCTTACAAGGATGTCTGTACAGTAATTATCCTTGAAAGGTAAAAATAGCATCTTCCTGGAATAAAGGGAAGGTTTGTTTACTGTCCAGTATAATAAACTGCCAGTACAGGAGATGCAAGAGATACAGTTTGGATCCCTGGGTCGGGAAGATCCCCTGGAGGAGGAAATGGCAACCCATTCCAGTTGCAGTTCTTGCCTGGAGAATCCTATGGACAGAGGAGCCTGGTGGACTACAGTCAATGGTGTATCAAAGAGTCAGACACAGCTGAGTGTCTGAGCATATGCACACACACATGTAAATATAATATCTCCTTTCAGATCAAAGTTCAGACAGGTGGTCGTTGTTGTTTTTCAGTTGCTAAGTTATGTTGTATCTGCGACCCCGTGGACTGCAGCACACCAGGCTCCTGTCTTCCACTACCTCTGTTTGCTCAAATTCATATCCTTGGGATCCCTGAGGCTATCTAGTCATCTTAATCCTTGTCACCCCCTTTTTCTTTTACCTTCTGTATTTCCCAGCATCAGGGTCTTTTCCAGTGAGTCAGTTCTTCAAATCAGGTGGCCAAAGTATTGGAGCTTCAGCTTCAGCATCAGTCCTTCCAATGAATACTCAGAGTTGATTTCCTTTTAGGACTGACTGGTCTGATGTCCTTACAGTCCACAGGACTGTCAAGAGTCTTCCCCAGCACCACAATTCAAAAGCATCAATTCTTCAGTGCTCAGCCTTCTTTATGGTTCAACTCTCACATCTGTACATGACTACCAGAAAAACTACAGCTTTGACATACGGACCTTTGTTGGTGAAGTGATGTCTCTGCTTTTTAACATCCTGACTAGATTTGTCTAAGCTTTCTTCCAAGGAGCAAGCGTCTTTTAATTTCATGGCTGCAGTCACTGTTGGTGGTGACTTTGGAGCCCAAAAATGTAAAATCTGTCACCACTTCCACTTTTTCTCTTGTCTTTGCCATGAAGTGATGTGACTAGATGCCATGATCTTAGTTTTTCTGAATGTTGACTTTCACGCCAGCTTTTCTGCTCTCTTCTTTCACTTTCATCAATTAGTTGCTCTTTAGTTCCTCTTTGCTTTCTGCCATTAGAGTGGTATCATCTGCATATCTGAGGTGGTTGATATCTTCCCCGGCAATCTTAATTCCAGTTTGTGATTCATCCAGCCTTGTATTTTGCATGATGTACTCTGCATATAAATAATCAGGGTGACAATATACAGCATAGTGGTACTCCTTTCCCAATTTTGAGTCAGACAATTGTTCCATGTTGGATTCTAGCTGTTGATTCTTGACCTGCATACAGATTTCTCAGGAGGCAGGTAAGGTGGTCTGGTATTCCCATCTCTTTAAGAATTTTCCAGTTTGTTGTGATCCACATAGTCAAAGGCTTTAGCATAGTCAATGAAGTAGCTGTTTTTTCTGGCACTCCTTTGCTTTCTCCATGATCCAAGGAATGTTGGTAATTTGATCTCTGGTTCCTCTGCCTCTTCAAAACCAAGCTTGTACATCTGGAAGTTCTCAGTTTATGTACTGATAAAGTCTAGCTTGAAGCATTCTGAGCATTACCTTGCTAGCATGTAAAATGAGTACAATTGCTCAGTAGTTTGAACATTCTTTGGCATTGCCTTTCCTTGGGATTGAAATGAAAACTGACTTTTTCCAGTCCTGTGGGCACTGCTAACTTTTCCAAATTTGCTGACATACTGAGTGCAGCACTTCAACAGCATCATCTTTTAGGATTTGAAATAGCTCAGTTGGAATTCTGTCACCTTCACTAGCTTTATTAACAGTAATGCTTCCTAAGGCCCACGTCATTCTCCAGGATGTCTGGCTCTATGTGAATGAGCATACCATCATGGTCATCTGGGTCATTAGGATCTTTCTTGTATAGCTCTTCTGTGTATTCTTGTTATCTCTTCTTAATCTCTTCTGACTCTGTTGGGTCCTTACCATTTCTGTTCTTTGTCGTGTCCATCCTTTCAAGAAATATTCCTTTGATATCTCCAACTTTTTTGAAGAGATTGCTAGTCTTTCCCATTCTATTGTTTTCCTTTATTTCTTTGCATTATTCATTGAAGAAGGCTTTCTTATCTCCCCTTGCTATTCTCTGGAAATCTGCATTCAGTTGGTATATCTTTCCCTTCCTCCCTTGCCTTTTGCTTTTCTTCTTTCCTCAGCTATTTGTAAAGCCTCCTCAGACAACCACTTTGCCTTCTTGCATTTCATTTTCTTTGGGGTGGTTTTGGTCACTGCCTGCTGTACAATGTTACTAAGCTCCTCTGTCCATAGTTCTTCAGGCACTCTGTCTACCACATTTAATCTCTTGAATCTATTCATTACCTCCACTATATAATAATAAGTGATTTGATTTAGATCATACCTGAACAGCCTAGTGCTTTTCCCTACCTTCTTCAGTTTAAACCTGAATTTTGCAATAAGGAGCTCATGATCTGAGCCACTGTCAGCTCCAGGTCTTATTTTCACTGACTTTATAGAGTTTCTCCATCTTTGAATGCAAAGAACATAATCAATCTGATTTCAATATTGACTATCTGGTGATGTCCATGTGTAAAGTTGTCCCTTGTGTTGATGGAAAAGGTTGTGTGCTATGACCAGCATGTTCTCTTGACAAAACTCTGTTAGCCTTTGCCCTGCTTCATTTTGTACTGCAAGGCCAAACTTGCCTGTTATTCCAGGTATCTCTTGACTTCCTACTTTTGCATTCCAGTACCCTGTGATGAAAAGGACATCTTATTTTGGTGTTAGTTCTGAAAGGTGTTGCAGGTCTTCACAGAACTGGTCAATTTCAGCTTCTTCAGCATCAGTGGTTGGGGATTAGACTTGTATTACTGTGATGTTGAATGGTTTTCCTTGGAAACAAGCTGAGATTATTCTGTAATTTTTGAGATTGCACCCAAGTACTGCATTTCAGATACTCTTATTGACTATGAGGGCTACTCTGTTTCTTCTAAGGGATTCTTGCCAACAGTAATAGATATAATGGTCATCTGAATTAAATTCACCCATTCCTGTCCATTTTAGTTCACTGATGCCTAAGATGCTGATGTTCACTTTTGACATCTCCTGCTTGACCATGTCCAGTTTACCTTAATTCATGGACCTAACATTCTAGGTTCTATGCAATATTGTTCTTTACAGCACTGGACTTTTCTTTCACTACCAGACACATCTACAACTTGTGTCACTCCCGCTTTGGCTCAGCCACTTCATTCTTACTGGAGCTACTAGTAATTGCCCTCTGCTCCTCCGTAGTAGCATATTGGACACCTTCTGACCCGAGTAGGGGCTCATCTTCCCGAGTCAGACAGGTTACTGCCCATTATAAAAGATTCAGTTTCCCTAAAGTTGGCCTCCTATCCTGCAACAAACCACTACCTGTGCAGCATTACCTGATCCTATTTGTGTCATCTTATGGGAATTATGGCTCAGAGAACCAGCTGCTACTCTGGCTGCTACTATTGCTGTCAGTAATTTATCACCTTTATCCCTGACCTGAGAGTTTGCTGGCATCCATGACACTGAGACAGGCTAATTTGTTAGCTAGCAGATAAGGCAAAATCTCAGAGCCTTCCCAGCTCTTTACAGCTTCTGCCACTTCTACTTCACTTGTTCTCTTACAAGTTTCATTTGAATGTACACCCTCAATAAACCACATACATTAAAAACTCCCATCTCGGATTCTGCTTCTGGGAAGCCTAGTTTAAAACAATACAGTTTTAAATACAATAGACTTATGATTTGTAGACAATATGGTAGACTTATGAATTGTGCACTTTTCTATATGTACTCTATACTTCTACTTTCAAAAAGCTTATATAAACATATTTTAAATCATAAACACAGAAAATAGTTTGCATAAATATATAAATATAAACTAGTGTTTAGAGCATGAATTAGTGTAGGGGGAGATTGGAGCTAAAAAGTCCAGTTGAAAGTCTATTACTAGAGAAAAAAAAGGATTACCAGATAATAATCACCCTAAAAAATTAAAACCGATTCTTAGAGTCTAGGTTAGAGAAAACAAAAATCTGGCTGAGGGCAGTCGCACATCATTAAAAGCAGAGGATTCAAAAGATATTTAAATGGTAGGATGCGAGTTGATACACAAAATATTTAACAGCTTGTAGACATGGATGCTGGCCCATCATCATGAATACCAGCCAAAAACAACTGCTCTGGTAGAACTGGTACCTGCAGGCAGAACATCAGCAGGTCTGATAGGATCAATGGGGCTTAACAAGCAGTTGAACTGAGTGAGAAATGAGTTGAGATGCCTCCAAAGTTTTCAACTTGGTGACACGGATAATAATATTGCCTTTAACTAATATGGGTAACATCATTTCTATTTACCTAACCTCAATTATTTGATTCTCAAACGAATGACTTCCAAATCTCTCCAGCTCCTCTGAAAATCAAAATTATCTGAATATCTTATTCCACACAGTTTAGAATAAGATGTGTTTTTCATTTAAAAATATTTTTTAAATCACACCAATTAGAAGCCATAAAGAAAGGAATGTAGACCAATAAAGTAAGCCAGTTTGACAGATGATGTATCACTTTTAATCACACAGCACATGCGGCTGCCAATTGCTATTTTTTTCTGTTAAGGCGCACTTTACAAATCATTTGACTCTTTCACAGATCTTCCTAAGGTAGCATAAAAGCAGCTGGATTTTATGGAGTGAGACTCTGAACTGCTAATTCACAGTCTTTGCCATATATCCCCTTTTAATGCAAACAGCTTGGAATTAACTCTCCTTAAACGATTAAGAACCTATGGCTTTCCATCTTCCCTTCCCCATAATTACCAGTATCTTTTAAAGAGGAAAGTGTGTTTTCTGTTCATTAATGGTAATACTACCTAGGAAGACCAATCAGTAAGTCCATGATTCGCCAGTCACTGTAGAAGTCAAATTACCCTCTACCAGGACAAAATCAATTAACACCACTAGGGATGTCATTATTGTCACATTATGTCACCCGATAGTCTCCAGGGCCTATAAGTGATTTAATTTTTTTTTTTTTTTTTTTACTGCTATGATTCCTGTTGGTGGCGGGGTTTGGGGGGAAGGAATAAACTTCACATTAACAAGGGAGATTTCAATTACAGGGTAATTAATTTTACAACATAGAAAAATGAAGCTACTGTTTTAGATCTTTGGGAGAAAATAAACACACGGGTAACTCTGAGGCCTAAGTGATTTCTTGTACTGGACTATATTTTAAAGGTTTGCTTAAACAAAAACCATACTGGATGAAGTCATGAGGCACGTTTCTCAGTGCAGAGTAAGACAAGAGCTGGAAATTTATCAAATCATGGCAAGCTACACAGCAGTCAGAAGTCCAAGAGGCCGAAGTTGTGATTTCTTTTCTAATAAAATCAATTTGTTTCCCATCATGAAAAATAATAAATACAGTTCTAGTTCTGTGAAGTTAGACACTCATGTCAGAAAAGAGCATGAATAAGTGTCTGGCAGGACTAGAACTCATTTGAGAAGGCTGGAACTCTGCTTTGAATTGCAGTGGGCATGTCACAAGCAGGGTGTCCAGTAGTCTGCACCCTTAGAACTATGCCAGTTGCTTAGTCTGAGGGGTTGTTGGCTCAGTAGCCAAGAAAACCACATTTTATATCATCCTCTTCTGACAGTTGTCTTTTTCTTCCCCATTTCCTTAACTTCTCATCACCAGCAGTGAATATTAAATGGGATCTGAGTTCAGTTTGTTTTTATTATTGTAGTTGCTGTCAGAAAGGAATACGAAATCCCCAAGTAAATTAAGTAGAATGCTTTTAAATGGCTGGCTTCCCTTTTAAAAAGTAGACCCAACTTCTGTATTTTGGCCTCCATCAGGGGGTATTTAATTAAGTCTATTCTGTCTAACATGATCTGATGTCATTGTACAAGGATATGTTCTTTGTTAGCAGCACTCTTAGTTTCAGACTCCTCTGTGTATTTGAAACCATGGTAACAGAGCAGTAAGCTAAAGCCAATGAGATAATGAGATATTCTCATTGTAATTGTGTTTCATGAGGGCACAAGATCCCACGGGTGGTATCTGACTGTCTTACAACTGCTAACAGAATTTAAGAAGCAGACATATATTAGCATGATACCGTTTTCCATAACAGCCATGTAAACATTTGTGACATGGCATTTTTAGCTGTTTCCAGCACATGAAAGTATGTAACATGCATTTATGTCACAAAAAGCCACACAATTAATGAATATCAATATTTAAAAATCCTTAGAACTTCAAGGAACTTCAGATTTGAAATGCACCAAGCAGGCTGTGGGGATGCTGTTTTGCATTATAATTATGAGCTGGGCTATGTTTTATGAGGGGAGGGATCCATCAAAGCAAAGAAAAAGAGACCGGCTAGCCCTTCTTTACCTCCCAACCAACCCATATGCACCTCCTAAAGGAGGGACAAAACTAACCCTAAGCAGGGTTCCCCGTGTTTTTATGAGGAAAGCCAAGTAGGGGATTTCTAAAAGCATTTTACCTTTTAAAGAGAAAGTAAGAAAAAAAAAAAACATTTGGAGAATATAACCAAAATATTTACAAGGTTTCTTGTCGTCTGAACTAAAATCTGAAAGGAGAACACCTCACTTCTAGTTTCTTCTCTTCTGTCACTGTTTGAAGTTTCCCCACAGTTTTCATTTGAGTTGCAGATTTTATGCACAAGTCACCGAATCCATGTTCTCCATCCTGATGAGGTTGCCCTAACAGGCATTGTGTCTTTTAATAAATAATTTAAAACCAAAAAAAGAGAAAGCACAATATAGAATGATCAGTTGATTTAAGCAGGGCTAAGCCTTAACAGTCTTCATGTCACCAGGGCCTCCCACAAGGAGCCCTGCTTTAGAAAAGAACTGACCTGAGAATGTGCGTTTTGTTAGTTTTGTGACACTGGTGGCTCATGGGACGGAGACGACCCAGTCACTGGGACTTTCTAGACAAGGAATATGCTTGCTTTCCCCTTCACAGACAAGGGGTGTCACTTTTTGGTTTTCAGTATGTACTGCCGCCATTTCTAAAATGTTTTGGCATAGGGAGTTAAGCGGTATGAAAATCATTTTAATAGAGGAAGGGAAGCTGGTTTTCTTGAAAGTCATTCAAGTGCCTACAGTGTTGGGGGGAAGAGTTCTCTTTTAATCTGTCAGTAGTGCCACATTCATCTTTGAACGTCACTTACAGACAGGCAGTTTTTTCTTCTCCTGCTGTGTGCATATATGTGTGTGTGTGTGAGGCACGTGTGTAGCTGGGAATGAAATCCATGCTGTAAGTGGTTACACAGACAGAACGTGTCACAATGTTGGAGAATATGGTCTTCGTCTCTGTGAGATAAGGGTGGCCTCATCACTCATGGCTGCTGCAGCAGAACTAACCCAGAAGTGGGTAATGAGGCCACCTCTACTGAGGGGAGATAACTTCTGTATCTAAGCTGTCATGACCTATTAGGTCCACACTGTCTGTTCTTGGATGTGTCTCCCAGCCAGCCCTTTGGACTGTACAGTCATTTTCATTATTATTTCTACATCTGAAAGGGAGAGACCTTGCTTTCTTTAAAACCCCTCCCTTTGTTCCTGAAAAATAGGAAATGGTTGTCAGGTTTGGAAAAGCACCCTCTGGGCACCATGTTGAAATGTTCAGTGAAGGCTAGAATTGACATTTGCAAGAGTTTGTTTAAAAATGGTTTAAATTACTGTGAAATGGCTTTACTTGTGATAGCTTTGAAATGGGCTACTGCATTTTAATACAGATGGGCTTTATATGAATTTTTTAGTTAGCTTATACACTATTCCTAGTTTTAGAGGATGAGACAAAAAAATAAGAGAATATGTTTTACAGATTTTGGAATCACAAAGGTGTTGCTTATAAGAGAGATTTTTGTAACATACTTTCTTCAATTTCAAGTCTTTTAACACCATAATTTAGCCTGAGAATAGCAGATGTCCACAGAAGTTGATTCTGTTTTGTTTAACTGATAGCCAGAGGCTTGCATTGATTTTTTTTTCCCCCTTAACATCCCTTGCTTTCTACCCTGACTGGAGTCAACACTTCTAGGTTTAAAAAAAAAAAGTGGGAGGGGAGTGAGGAAGGAGATGTGTGTGGTGGTGAAGGTACAATGTCTACTTTTTACTGAGTAGAATGAAGCAGGGAGAATGACATAAAGGAGGAACTCTAAAATCCTGAGTTCCCAGGCTTACGGTTCCTGGGTGTGGGGGTAGAGTGAAATGACTTTAGAAAAATGTGACTGAGGTGATGGGGCAGCAGTGAGCAATAATTGTGTATCAGTAAAAGCAGCAAAGCGTCTGCCTTTGGTAAGAGAGGCATCAACCAGCATCCTTCCACGTCAGGCCTGGGAGGCGGGGCCAGGGTGGTAGTGCTATAAGGGGAGAATCCGCCCAGCTCCTTACTAAGTGGGGGAACCTGCCATACTGGCTGAAGGTGGCTCCCAAGCAGACCCTCTATGACCATGACTGGGAATGAAGCCAGCTGTTTGTGCGGACAGAGGTTAGTGCTGTTTGGAGAGGAAATAATCCCAAGGGCCAGAACAAACAAGACCAGACAGGCCCTCAGTGGGGAAGGCCGGGGGAAGAGCAAGAGCACTGGAATCTGAGGTCCAATAAACCAAAGCATAGGGCTTTGGGTCCTGGTTTCCCTGCTGGGTCACTCAGCTTATAGAAACATACATATACAAATAGGGCTTTACAGCGCTGTTGTAAGAGTTATATGGGAGAATACACATTTGAATGAACGTATATAAAATATTTTTGAGTGATTGGCACAGTCCAGGCAACATGTCTGTGAACATTTTCTTTCTTCTGGAGAGAAGAAAAAGGGTAATAATGGAGGTGCTCCTATAGAGCTAATCTAAGGGTCAGCTGAGAATGTGTGTATGAAATACCTTGGAAATGGTAAAACACCCCATAAGTCATGGTTAAAATAATCTCTAAATAAATTAAACATATACATGTAGATAAATATTGAAATTATTTGTAAGCATAAGCCCTAAGTAGTATTTCAAATGTCCATTTCCTATCTTTTCATTTGAGAAAAAGACCAAAAAAAAAAAAAAACTCAATAAAAAAGCAAAAGTTTATTTCCTGAACAAGCAGTGAATAGAGAAAGATAAATGACCTTGGGATTCTTTCAGCCACCCTCCTTTGAGTCCATCACTGGAAGTCCAGTGAAGGAGGAGCAGATGTTTTGCCCCTTTAATGGTTCTTGGGGAGACTTTAGGCAAAATGGTGAAAGAAAAGGAATGGGGGATGGGCTTCAAACTCAAAGCACTTTTCATCCAGGGATCGGTCAAAAAAGCCACACTTTTTGATGCGGAGGGGATCTGACAAAAAATGATTACAGATGAGGTATGCTTTCCCAGTTTTAGAATGAAAAACACATTTCAAGTCAAGTCAGAATTTCCTTCTAAACTGTTAGAATTTCTATTCGAAAGATTTAAGTAGTGATGTTTCATGAGTAGAGAATGAGAAGCTTCCAGAACTGGCCTCAGATGCCTCTGCCTTTTCTCTCATTGAACACGTCAGAACCTTCCCCAGTAGATTTATGAATTTTTAGAATAAGCCAAGAACTGAGTGGAGCCTAAAGCCCGTACCCTTTCCCTGGTCTTGACTGAGCATCTAAGTCCCCATGGCTAGCTCACTTAGCCCACAGACAGATCGATGTCACCCGGTAAAGGGAGCTCTTACTCTGAGCCAGGTGTCTGCTAGTGACAGGGCAGGATGAGTAAATTTATTGAAGCTTCCTATTGGCTGGTAAGATCTGGAACTGAGATATAGGACAAATAAGGCTGGAGTTGTAGGAAGGTTGTCTGATCCAGGACAACTAACCACATGGCACTCAATCAAGGTGGTTGAAAGGTTGTGTTTGGAGAGTAGCACCAGGAGCTGACCACCAAAGCTTACTTCCCAATTTTGTCCTGCTTTGGGCTCAGTCATCCTTGTATCAGAGGACTAGATACTTTGACTATTCTACAAAACTATTCCAACTCCTTTTAAGGATGATGTATGAAAGTGAAAGTCGCTCAGTTGTATCCAACTCTTTGTGACTCAGTCCATGGAATTCTCCAGGCCAAAATGCTGAGTGGGTAGCCCTTCCCTTCTCCAGGGGATCTTTCCAACTCAGGGAACAGACATAGGTCTCCCACATTGCAGATGGATTCTTTACCAGCTGAGCCACAAGGGAAGTCCAAAAATACTGGAGTGGGTAGCCTATCCCTTCTCCAACGGATCTTCCCAACCCAGGAATCGAACTAAGGTCTCCTACATTGCAAGCGAATTCTTTACCAACTGAGCTTTCAGGGAAGCCCAGGATGATGTGTCTATCACCCTATAATTTCCCTTTCCCTGACATAATCAAGTCTGCTAGTAGACATAGCCACGAACTGTGGTTTGCCAATAGTCTTCCAAACTGTGAAAATTGAAAAGTGCTTCCTCAAACTGTAGCTTCTGTCTGCAGTTGAAGACTCTGGTGAGGCAGGCCTAACAGGAGTGGCCTATGCACAGGGGAGGAGTGCCCATTACTCACAAGAACACTTTCTTTGAGGACTTGGAGGACTCACCTGGTCAACTGAGTTTCTCTCCAAGCAAGGCTAGGCATATAAAGAGTGCCTGAATGCACTTCTGAGACTGACTTTCCCAGAAGACTATATATAAGCTCCTCAGGGGCAAGGAGTGTCTGTCTACTGTTATATCTTCAACACTAGCTCGGTGCTGAGCACAAATCTGGTGTTCAATTTGTTGAATGAATAATCACTGAAACAACAAATTCCTTATCCTTTTATTGTTGTCATTGTTGTTCAGTCACTAAGTCATATCTGACTGTTTGCAACCCTAAGGACTGTAACATGCCAGGCTCCTCTGTCTTCCACTATCTCCCAGAGTTTGCTCAAATTCATGTCTAGTCCTTATCTTATGTTTTGCCTCTGTCTCCTTTTTTTTTTCTTTCTTGAAACTACAAGAACAAATTCAAGTACTGTTATTTTCTTGCTACCTTATTTCTCTTCCTCTTTTTTACAGTCCCAGCTGTTCTCTTGACTTCTTTTCTCCATTCTTTCTCTGTCTTGGCTACGTCTAATCTCCCAGTAAAACTGCCATCTTCTGGATAAGAAACTGCAAGTGGAGCATGTGATCCCATCAGTGTTCCTGCCTTGCTTAGCCTAATATTTCCACTGCAATACTGCTCCTGATCCATTGGGCTGAAACCATCACACACGTGCAACCCATTATAGCTTCACACACTGCATGTGACATTCATCTCCTGAGACTTCAATCTCAGCCAGCTCCAACAACCTAGAAGGTTACCATGCAAAGAAAATTATTTTCTCTAAATGAAGGCTGGTTGACCACCACAGTGTGGTCCAACTCATTCATTTTTACCCCCTTAAGAAGCACTAGCACAAATATGACAAGGACTTGTGCTCCACTCTGCCCACGTTGTCCTTGCTTCTAGACCAGCTCCTGTAAGGAACAGGGCTCTTTGAGATGACTCTCAGATGCAAAGGGACTTAAAAATTTACGATCCTATTCTCTTCTAGTTCTGCACCAGCACTGTAATGGAGACAAGAGTCCTATTGTTTGAAAACCCAACAAAGGGGAGTTTGAGGAACATGTTGCTCTTTTAAAGTTCAAAACTAAATTTATACAGATAGTTTTTATTCCAGATTGAGACACAGAATAGGAAAACACTCAGCAAATTGAATGCATGCATTAGTGACTCGAGACAACAACTGAAGACATGTAGCTTAATCTTTACAGTTTGTTTGAAACAAATACAGAATTCATAGGGAGTGAAAAGGCAAATTTTATCATTTGAGCTATTAGTTAATGCAGAAATTTTGAATTACAAATGATGAATTAATGTTCCTGCTTGATTTCTTTTTTAGAATCAGTATTTAAGGACAACTTTTTTATTGGTGCTACATGTTTACTATCCTTCTAAAACATAATAATATCTAGTCAATTAAATAATATGAATTGTTAAACCAAAACTGTTCATTAGCTAAATATTTTGGAATCAGGTGCTAAAGTAAAGCTTGATTATAATGATAAAGGACAGAAAGACCTGTTGGGATTTGGAGACATATTTCAAGTTATCCTAGAAGAGATTTCTAGTCCCAATATTATGAACTTATCTCAGGCCTTTTTACAGTCATCTTATGAAGAGCTGACTATAAATAGATTGCTTCTCACAACTCTGATTCTTAGTACACCTTGAAGAAAGTGCATAAAGTAAATGCATAGAATTTCAGACTTGATTGGGACATTGGAGGTCCTTTTGTTAAACATATTAATTTCATAGATGAGGGGATAAAAAAGACCTAAAGAAATTAATGATGTAATCAAGGTCATCCAGCTAAGGAGTGAACTCTAGCCCACATTTTCTGATTTCAGTTCTGATTAAATTTAGAAATCAGCATATCAAAACAAAAAAATACTAGTTTAGATTAACACTAAGTTATTGTTCTTAGCTTTCTTCTATCACTTTTAAAAAAACTTTCCACTCTACTTTTAAAATATTTTTAGAACACAAGGTAATACAATGAACATTTGTACTTCATTTGACAGTTTTTAAAATTTATGCAATACATTTTCATTTAACTTGGAATAATACTGTAAAATAGGAAATCTCTATTATATACAAAGAAAGAGAGACTGAGAGAGGTTTAGGGACTTGCCCAATGATACACAGTTAGACAGCTAGATAGGGGCTGACCTTTGGGCAGAGGAACTTTAATGAACAAAATTTAATGCCTAGAGATTGGGGCAAAAGTAAAAATTTAGTCCAACCTGAGGGTGTGAAAGGTACTGCGAGTTGTAATTGAAACATAGATGCACTGTGTGGCAGGGATAATTCTAAAGGTATCCTCCCTCCTCAGTTATTCAACCAAACACTAACCTAGATACTTCTGTGAACGGACTTTGCAGATGGAATTAAGATTACTAATCACCTGATCTTAAAGTAGGATGATTATCCTGGATCATTCAAGTGCATCCAATTAAATCACCTGCACTCTTAAGAGAAAAGGAAGGGAAAAGGATGAAGCAGTGAAAATGTGAGGCAAAAGGGAGGTTAGAGAGCTTCAAAGTATGAGAAGGTTTCTATCTGACACTGTTGTTTTGAAGACAGAAGAAGGGAGCCTGAGATAAGAAATATGGGTGGCCTCTAGGGGCTAAGAACAACTGCCAAATGTTAGCCAACAAGGGAATAGGGATGTCAGCCCTACCACCTTATGGAATTAAATTCTGCCAACCACCTGAATGAGTTTGGAAGTGGATTCATGCAGACAGCCTCCCCAAAGGAAGGCAACTCTGCCTGTACATTGATTTCAGCTCTGCGAGGCCTAAGTAGAGAGTCAACGGAACCAGGCACCTACAGAACCATAAGACAACAAATGGGTAAATTTGCGGTAATTGGTATGGCTGTAACAGTAAACTGATACAACTGAAATGCTGCTTTCAGTCTCAAGCTTTGATTATTATGTTAGGAGTTTGGGGCCTTTCACCCCTTTTCCTCCCAGGGACTCTTACTGGCAGTGTAGATGCCCAATGGTTGATAACCACATGAAACAGGAAGCAGTGCTTTATTAACTTGGCCAAGTATAGATAACTCCCTAAAAGTAGGGTTCTTGGTAAGCTTGTATCCAAGAATAGAGCTTAGGCCTGAGGCCAACTTGGAGCATCTTACGTTCTCCTTCCCTGAACTGAAAATGGCTGGGCCTATACCCCTTCAGAAAATGGGGACAATAGGCTGAAAACATGGTCATGTTGCTGCTTAAGGGTGCTGCCAACTAGAGAGCCACTTCCCCCAAGGGCAAGCAGGACACGTGGCAACTGAGAGCACAGTGACACCACCTAGTAGCAAAAGGTGACTCCGTGAATATTAGGCTCTTACCAGTAAGTAAGAAATTAGGCATTTCTGTTCCACTAAGAAAAAATGAGTTATGAATTTGTGAGAGAAGAGATGGAAATTTCTTCTATGAACAAGGCTGCAATATGAGAAGAGTTGAAAGGACACTCCCTATCATTTTACAGACTGAGTATTCTTTTTGGGTGGTCATGAGATGAGGAGGAGAATGTGGAACACTGAATAAATACCATTTGGAATACTACGTCTGAATCTGGCAGACTGAGTTCCTTTAAAGCATTAAATCCCAGATGCTTTTAAAATAATTGTGATGACAGAAACAATCACTGGCTATAAGAAAGGGAATAAAGAATTAGATCTTTCTCCATAAGTCTAACATTTTATTCTCACATGTGTTTAAAATTCCTGACTGATATAAAACCACATCATTTGAGAGGAGTCCTTTAGGATGGAATCAGTATTCACTATTTTTGTCTCATGAATAAGAGTGAGGAGAAATTATGTTGAGAGGTTTGATGCTGAGATCATTGGAAGAGTGGGGTTAATGGTTACTTTAGGCACACAGAGTTTGAAGAGTTGAACCATCAAATAATAGTCTGAGAAATACATGAAACTTAACAGCTAAAGTTGAGGGGAGACGGAGCAAAAACAAGGGAGAGTGGAGAGGACTGTGAGTTTCAGGAAAGAGCTTTAGGACAAGAATTTCAGAGGTGTCAGGTGCATGTGAGATGATCAAGTGGCAGAGAGGCATTTCAGCATAAATACACATACATTCACAATGATTTGAAATGTTCTTGACCCTGATATTTGTCCTAAATTTGAGAATATTGTACAATGGCTGTGTCTCAAGAATTCACTTGAGTTTCTTCTCTCTGAGAAAAGTTAACCAAGTTCTCTCATCAATAGAGATGGGAATGTCACTTGGTCCTTATGTCGCCTTATTCTTTGTACTTCTTAGACATATAAGTGGAGATGTTGAGTAGAAAGCTGGATAAATAATCAAGAGCTGGACTGGCTGCTGCTGCTAAGTCACTTCAGTCGTGTCCAGCTCTGTGAGACCCCACAGACAGCAGCCCACCAGGCTCCCCCGCCCCTGGGATTCTCCAGGCAAGAACACTGGAGTGGGTTGCCATTTCCTTCTCCAGTGCATGAAAGTGAAAAGTGAAAGTGAAGTCGTTCAGTTGTGTTCGACTCCTAGCGACACCATGGACTGCAGCCCACCAGGCTCCTCCGTCCATGGGATTCTCCAGGCAAGAGTACTGGAGTGGGGTGCCATTGCCTTCTCTGGCTGGACTGGAGATACACATTTAATATGTCTTTGTGTACGGCCGTATTAACACCATGGAACTGGGAGACCTACATGTCTGGTAGAGAAGGAGCAACCAACAATGGAGGTGGGATAGGGCCTTCCCTGAAGGTCTCCTCTTCTGTGACACAGGTGAAAGGTGTCACAGAAGCCAGAGAAGGATGTGTCAAGGAGGGTGTGCTTAAAAAGAAGAGTGTGGTTAGCAAGGTCAGCTGCTACTGACAGACAGAGGAAGATGAAAATGGAAGCTGGCAAATGGCTTTTTTCAGACAGAGTTTATTGTACAGGTTATTGGTGACCTTGATAAGGGCTGATTTAATGGAATGATGAGGGTGAAAGCCAGAATGAAATAAGTTGGGTAGGTAAAGAGTGATGAAGAAATGGAGACTCAAAATGTAGACAACTCTTTCCATGAATTTTGCTGGGATGAACTGAGGGGACCTGATGAATTCCCTAAAACCATCACACTGTTCTTTTTGTTTTGTTTTCAGATGGGTATGCCAATGGGGAAATTATGTGTGTGTGTGTGTATGTGAAATAGAGCAAGAGACTGATTGTGCAAGAGAGATGTGCAAACACAAACTTACCCAATATTAAAAAATTTCAGAAAGCATATTAATATATACTTTTCAAGGGTTAGTATTTGTTAGACATTGTCTTGAATAGAATGAAAATACAATCAAACTCAAGAAAGGAGATATTCCTAATCTAAAAATGAAATGCTTTCCTGTCACTCTTGCCCATGTCTTAAGATCTTAACCTTTACAAAAAGATGGGGTGTGGACAGCAGAAAAATAGTAACAGTGAAGGCAGCGTTTGGTGTCACTCCCCCCTGCCATCCCTGAAGACAGCCTTCTTACTTGATGCTCCATAAACAAAGGAAAATCATGGCATGGCGGTTTCTCCTACATGCCTCAGAACCTGTGAGCTGGAATTCTAATGCCCAAACCCTCTTCTCTTATACACACAACCTTCCAGCCCCTAAAATAAGAGAGAGATGACAAACACAAGAAATTGGTGAGTTGCTAAAGTCTATATCCTGTCAAATATTTGAGGGCATGAATAACACAGAGAAAAACTACTCTATAATATACCACCCACATCTACCATAAGGTATGAAATTGAGAATTTTTTTCTAAATTGTATTTTTTTTTCTTTTGGTCCAAATTGAAGAGTGATGAGTAAATTGTAGGCTGACTGTTGTAGTGTAAGAATCTCACAGATCCCCACAAAAACCTATAGGGATTAGGCAAAGCATGCGTATTTTTTGCATTTGATAAAAAAATAAATGCCCAGCTTTTGCAGTCTTTGTGATATAGAAGAACTCTGATATCATTTAATGGAAATTATAACAGAACTATTAATATAAGAAAAAATTTTAAAGCCATTGCTTTTGTTCCCTTAAAATGAGTGACTAGTTAACAAGATCATTCAATTTGAAATAATTAGGTTTCTGGTTCCTGTAATTTAGGTCTTACCTGTCACTGGAAATTATCTAAATTGCCATATATATATATAATTATAATTATATATATAATTATGTCATGTCAATGAGATGAAACATTTAAAAACATTTATATTCAAAGATTATTTTCTAATAAGGAAAAATTGTATTTTCAATATACTTTTGACAATATATTAAAAATGACATTTACATAATTATTTTTACCATGGGATATTGTTTATACCATACTTTTGTGAGGCTATAGACATTGATTTCTTTCAAACTCTGATTTTTGTGGTTGGATTTTTCTTTTTATCAAAGAAAATTTAAAAGATCATTCAGCATACTATTAATAACTGTAATATTGGGGGTGCAGAGATGTTTTCATCTGCAGTGACAGTGTACCATGTAACCTTCCAGATCTTACTAAATCCAGATTTGACTGTAGGGAATTCATCTTATTCCATTATTTAGCTAAGTAGAGTTTTATAGCCATTAAAAGCAAAGCCTTAATTCCTTTCACTGAAGCTGAACACAAGACATTGTTTAATACATTTAATTACAACCTAATTGAGTTCTGGGACACTGCTAGCCCACTGATGGACTTCAAATGTTATTATTAATTTAATAATAACTTTTATTGAGTACTTATTCCTTATTCTGTGCCAGGCACTCAACTATATACTCTACATACATTATCTTGTTTAACCTTCTAAATAGTAAGTGCTATTTGCGTTCCAAATTTACATATTAGAAAAAGAGGTTCAGAAAGGTTGCTCAACTTGCCTAAGATCACACAGTTTATTACTAGAACCAGAATTGCATCTGGGGCCTGTCTCAGGCCAATTATGATGTATTGAAATAGAGAAATTCTCTATCCTGAACCTGATAACCCTGGAGTTAACATTTACTACATGATAAACCCAACAGTTTTTGATCACCCCATCTCTAACCATTTGCTGAGATAAGAGGTGCTGATGGCCATTCTCAGTGGCTTTCTTAATTGTTCTTTACTGCTCAAGGGTAAAAGAGGGCCAGCACAGACCTGTCACTGCAGACGTGCATGTAGGTATATAACGTTCACTTATCCATCCGGTCTTCTACTGTTTTGACTTCCCAGGTGACTCAGTGGTAAAGAATCTGCCTGCCAATGCAGGAGATGCAGGAGATGTGGGTTCGATCCCTGGGTCGGAAAGAGGAGGAAACGGCAACCCACTCCAGGATTCTTGCCAAGGAAATCCCATGGACAGTGGAGCCTGGTGGGCTACAGTCATGGGGTTGCAGAGTCAGACATGACTGAGCAACTGAGTGTGCATGCACACATCCCTGCCCCAGGGATTAAACCTGCATCTCCTATAGCTCTTGACATTGCAGGTAGATTCTTTATCACTGAGCCACTAGGGAAGCCCCTCCCAAAATATAAAGTCAGCTAAATATTAATAAGTGGTGCTAGTGGTAAAGAACTCACCTACTAATACAGGAGACAAGGGTTCGATCCCTGGGTCAGGAAGACCCCCTGGAGGAGGAAATGGCAACCCACTTAGTTTTCTTGCCTAGAAAAATTCCATGGACAGAAGAGCCTACAGGCTATAGTCCATGGGGTTGCAAAGAATGGAAATGACTGAGCGACTGAGCACACACACACAAATAATAAGATCTTAAAGGGAATAATAAAGCCAAATCACGCTGTATAAGGAGCATGCTATTATAATACTAATAGAAAACTAACAAGAACAGAGCCTGGTGGATTCTGGAAGGCGGCAAAGGAGATCATGACTTGTACTGTTTTCATTCTGTTCTTCAGCTCTCCAGTCAAAACATCTGAAGTCATTCGGCAAATCTAACATAGAAAGGGCCTCTTTTCTCCTTGATGTGGATCTGGGCAAAATTCATGATCTAAATGCCAGACAGAATAACTATATTAACAACTCAGTTTCTAAGCCACAGGAAAGGAAGAAGTTCTCTGATCTTGACCAATTCCACAAGTGGAATCTGTATCCTCCAGCTACACATGGACACCCAAATGGCTTTGGCCGCTCTCCTTTGAACACAAAGTGGAAAATGTCAGACAGATAAACTTCATTGAAAATAGAAACTTCTTTTGTGGCTTTTCACTTAAGGCAAGTGAGTTCAGTCTTAGTGGTATTATCAGTAGTTGGTCCATACTTTTGAATATGAATGTTTGCATCATCATTTCAGAATATTATAAAAATGATGGAGCTCCATGTTGTTATAAAAATTGATTAATGAAGTACTCTGGAAAATATATCTATATCAAAAAAATTTTTTATAGTAAACATTTTATATATTAAAATACTGTTTTATTATTATAATCATGTATGGGTGAAACTTAAGAGCAAAACTAGTTTCCCTGGGTATGGATTCAAATTGAAGTGCACACTAATTAATAAAATATAATTTAACAATGTCTCCAAGGAAAACTTAAACATATTTTTTCCCAGGCCTAGGTTCAAAAGTAGCTGGAACATTTTGGAAGGGGATGTGGACTACTGATTACTAACACTACTTACTCCCTTCAGATCTGTCTTCCAACTACCAACTAGCTAAACGTCTTCTTAGGTTGTAAAAACTGGGGAGAGTACACAGTCTCAGGAAATATATTTGTAAGCTGTGTGTATTGGGGGTGGGAGAAGAAAGATGACTATTTACCTCAAATAGTTAAAACAGTGTGGAAAAAAAAAAGTTTGGTTGTAACTAGGTAACTCCTAAGTATTTTCAAACTATCACCACTCAGACAACACTTCTGATTCTTCCCTGCCAAAATTCCACATCACTTGGTACTTTTAAATTCTCATCTATGTCCATACCCCACCCGGGGTCCTGAAAGGACACACCCTCCTCAGGAAAGAAGATGTTCACAGAGATATTGCACTCATTTGGCCGCCTCTGCTTTGAGCTGTGGGCTGCCTTCCATGAGTAACAGGGATGGGGGGTGGGGAGGGAGTGTGGGCTTCAAAACTTAATCATGAATGCAGCTGGTGCATGGTGAAGGTATATCAGAGTGAAGGAATGGGTCCCCAACCGCAAGGTGAGTATGCCACACACTGCTTCTGCCCGGTTCAAGTTCCCTAAATGTTTACACTCCATTTTTAACAGACATTCTCCATGCCCGGTACCCCTGAACAGTCACATCTCAGAGGAAAAAAGCAAGACTATCATCATAATGATTGTCTTGTCTGACCATCAAAATCGCATGTTTTTATTACATCATAATTCCAAGGACTTTACAGAGCTCCATTAATAGGAAAGTGAGGATAGACCTGTCCAGTACTGGTCATTTCCATAAGATTAAAAAACCTCAGTTCCCAGCTCCACCCCAGGCTTACACTCAGCTTTGAGCAACTTCATTTGCCTCCCCGAGCCTTGGTTTTCACCTCTACTGAAATGCATGGACTACACTAAATTGTCTCCAGCACTCCTTCCAGCCCTGAAATTCTATGACCTATAATTATTATATGGGTGGTATATTTCAATACTTTGCAAAAATTAGAAATGTCAAGAAAAAAGCTTCTTTCTTAAACATTTCTAAAACTTGGAACTCTGATTTTTATAATAATCTTAAAGGCTTACAACCTGCCAGCACTCCCAACTCCCAAGTTTATGCCTTTGTCAACCAAGGATGGAAGAATTGGAAGAAGTCTGGTTTAAGCAAATCTCAGTTTACTTTTTTTTTTTTTTGCCCAGGAGGATTTTATTTTGCTTAATCTCTTTTACTGATGTTAATTTTGAGGAAAACATGGTCTAACTGTTTCTGAGCCATTTTGAGATTCAACAAAATACAATTTAGTTCCAGTTATTTGCTGTCTAATCCTAAACCCTATAAGCTCATTTATCTTTCCATGAGGCATTCCTTTAGTAGTGACTAGATCTCAGTGCTGAAAAGCTCAAATTTGGGTTTAGAGATGGAACCCAATGAGTTTGAAAAGACTCTGAATGTGCCCAAACTTTCTCTTGACAGGCCTTGATCAGGAATGCAACAGTTGTCATGGCCTATTTTAAAAATGTTTGGCCTAGTTTGCCTTTCTTTTTCACAGATACCTCATCCTGGATCTTCATCAGGACACAAGGATTTTCTTGGAACTTCCAGGCCACCCTACTGTCACTTCTTGGCTTTCTTGAAATAACACTGAGGGGGCAGCACACGAAGCCTGTAGCAAATGTGTTCATTCTAAATTCCTACAGACAGAAGTTGTTGACCAACCTTTTCCAGAGTAGGAATATTATTTGTCCGGTTGCCCCAAGCCATCCAGTGCCAAGTCTAGAGCCTGGTACACAAGATATTAGTGTGTACAAATACACAAAAATATTTGTGGATGAACACAGTTTACCACAAGATGATACACACTAAAACAAATTAAAAAGATATGAACAGAATAAAAATAATCTCAAACTTTCCATATTGGGCATTAGCAATTTTCCCCAAAACTATTATTTTCTGGAAAAGTAGGTGATCTGTATTCTGTAGTTGTTCCTTTTGTAAAATTTGAATGAGATCAGAGACTTCAAGAATGATAAATGTTTTGGCTTGTTTAACCAAAAGAAATGGATAGCCATGGGATGCGATAGCACTTACTGTTACTTTGTCAACAATAAATTACTTCTGTAACTGAATTAGCCAGGAACTGGTGAAAAACAGTTATTTTGATTTTAGCTAAAACTAGTTATTTAGACTATTTTTCTCCATTGAATTGAATTTTAGCAGTGTTTTCACATGATGTGAAGAGTTCTTCTTTTTTTCCCCCCTCAGTCAATAGTTTCTGCCTTCAGTTAGCACTCATTTACTCAGCAGATAAATGAGAGTCTTATCTGTACCAGTCTCTGGGGAAACAGCATAGAACAATGCAGAGATAGTCCTGCCCTCATGGAACATAGATTTGAACAGGAAGAGGTGAATAATAAATAATTATGGACTTCCCTGGAGGTACAGTCGATAGGAATCCGCCTGCCAATGCAGGGGACATGGGTTCAATCCCTGGTCTGGAAGAGTTCCACAGGCTGCAGAGTAGCTGAGCCTGTGCAGCACAGTTACTGAGCTCAAGCGCTGCACCTGCTGGAACTGGCACACCCAGAACCTGTGCTCCGCAGCAAGGGGAGCCATCTCAGTGAGAAGCCTGGTCAGTAGCCCCAACTCGTGACAACTAGAGAAGGCCCGCAAGCCAACAAAGACCAAACACACCGAACTAAATATACAATAAATAAATAAAATTTTAGGATGAATAAATAATCACACATATAAAATAATGTTGGGAAGTAAGAGCTGAAAGAAACTGAGGTAAAGGAGGCTAGGGCTGGTGGACAGAGACCAGGCCTGAGGCAGAAAGAAATTTCAGGCAACAAAGACTGAAAAATAAGGCCAGTGTGGGAGATGGAGATGGTACAAGTTGAGAGCAAGGAGGGCTGGGCCTTGCTGGGTCTTGCAGGCCACACCAAGGAACGGACTATAGGATTTGAAACTGGAGGGGCACTACCATGACTTGCTTCTAAAAGGTTCCTCTGGCTTCACAGAGGATGGATTATAGGAGGGTGTGGTCAGCTGCTGTCCAGGTGTGGTGTGAGAGGTGACAAATTCAGGAGGCACTGGGAACGATACAAATAAGTAAGAGATAGATCTCATTGTCAAAGGCAATAGAGCTTGTTGGCTGATTGACTGTGGGGAGAGAGAAAGAGCTGGAGTGATGCCTTATTGAAATTAATGAGATCTACTAATTAGGATAGCATTTTACCATAAACAAATTATTAAGCACTTTCCCTGCCAGTATCACTGTCCTGCCTTTTAGGCTTAAAGATCATTAAAAAGGCATCTGACAGGAGTCAGGGGACCTCTAATACACTTTATAACCATGGGGAAGAGAATTGCAGAAGTCAAGCTATAATAATATGTCACATTTATAAAGCACATTGCTGCTTTCATATCCGTGGTCTCCCTCACACTCTTTATTTTCCTTCAATTTATATGACATTTCCATAGAATGGGGTGGATTAGTAAGCTGATGTATTTGTGTAACAAAAACTGGATTCTGATGAAGAGTTTGTTGACAATCTACTGCTTATTATAAGTTTTGTTTTTCTAAAATCTTGCTTATGACAGGAACCCCCTTTACGAACAGAAATTGTTTTCAGTAATTTAAAAGAAATATGTTTTCATTATCTTTTGTTTCAGTGTTATCTGTAGATCACCCTGACCAGACTTAATGAAAATAAGATTCAATTGGAGTTTTAAGAATTTCAGCATCATGAAAGTTTTGAAATGATTACGCTCTTCTCCAAATGAAAAGGAAATTCAGATTGTTATGCATGAATTAATTAGGGCCATAACCTCCCAGGCCTGCACACAGATCAAAGCAAGCTTCTGCCCCAAAGCAGGCTGAGAGAGGGAGCTGTATGCAAACAAGGGCTGTGATCTTTCCAAGCAAACGGTCGTGATGCTGTGACAGCCGGAGAGAGCACTAAACATCCTGCACCGGAGTCTTAGACAAAGGGACTGGTGCTTTCTTCTCCCCCAGAAAAGGACCAAGCCAGGTATGCAGCCCACCTATGGCATGCTCCTGGGAGAAGGGGACGTGGCTGAGACTCATAGAGAACACAATGGCTGCAGGGAAGTGCAGACCATCAGAATATGCCTCAGAATAAGGTGGAAAGGACAGTGGCTTTGAGGACCAGTGGCTAGGATTAGAGATCTGGTTCCATGATAAGAATTCAGCCTCCTCCATGAGATGAAGATAATATACCCCCTTACAAGGTCAGGGGCTTCCCTGATGGCTCAGATGGTAAAGAGTTTGCCTGCCTTGCAGGAGGCCCAGGTTTAATCCTTGGATCAGAAAGATTACCCTGAGAAGGAAATGGCTACCCACTCCAGTATTCTTGCTTGGAGAATTCCAAGGACATAGGATCGTGTGGGCTATGGTCCATGGGGTTATTGTAGCCACGCGTTCTGGGAAACAAACTCACTCAGAAGGACAATGCAGATAGCGGAGTGCAGTTTATTACACTGGTGGGCCCAAGGCAGAGTCTCCTCTTAGCCAAGGACCCCGACCAGTTTTTGTGAAAACCTTATATACCCTAAGTGTACTTGCTCAAGCCCACCTCCCCAAATTCCTTGAAACTAGTCTGGACAAGGTAAAAGAGAGATACAATCAAAGTTAACCCATGATTCATGTGTCACAAGACTAGATAAGCAGTGGACATTTATCAATAGGACTGTGGTCATATCCTGATAAACATAACGGAATTTATGACTTTGTTCTGTTACAGAGATGATTAACATATTCTTTCAGGCAACGGAGAGTCCAAGTCCTGAGGCTCTTTTATTCCGGGGGTCTGGTTTTCCATTGGTATGCCATTTCTATAGACACCAGGCACAAAGTTGAGTCCATTGGGAGGGTAGCCTAATGTTCACAGCCTGGCCTAAGATGGAGTCCAGCTCTGTCTGTTTCCTCCTTCAGGGTCACAAAGAGTCAGACACGACTAAGGAACTAACACTCTCACTTCACTTTACAGAGTCAATGGAAGGATCAAAACCCAATTGTAAAAGGGGTAGACTAATGATTGTTGAGAACGTGATTAAGCTTATCAAAGGCAATCTTCATTAGGCATGAAAAATAAGCTGAAGATTATTGATAAATGTTCTCACTGATCACTCTGCAAGTCAATTCAATGAGCATTAACTAAAGTATAGTTCTAGACACAGGGAAGATAAAAATATATACTGTTTTTGCCTTCACATTTCTATCTCTTGAAGTATATGTCTGGCTATAATTCAAGATAGACTGTGATAACTAGCATTAGAAACACAAGTAAGAACCTACGAGAGCACAGCGTCTGAAGGAAGCCATCATTCCAGCTGCGGATTTAAGAAGCCCTTATGGAGGAAGTGGCAGTAAGTAGAGAGAAGGTGAGATAAGAAACCATAGCAAAGACTCAAAGAAAATGTGACACTCTCTTTGAGGAGCAAAGTTTAAGTCAGAAGGAGCTAGGTGGAAGAGACGGGCTTGAATTTAGCTAAAAATCTAGTTAAGAACTAGGACTACAGCTCTCTCAACAAATCTTTCCAAGATACACTGTATCTTTCAGTAGAAATGCAAGGGGAAAGGTTTAGACTGAAAAAGAATGTGGCTCTTTGACTTATGTAAAGGCAGCAAACCACTGTTGGGTTCCCAGTGATGGTTCCAGGGAATCCATGTGCCACCTGGAATCACCCTGAGTCAGCCCTCTTGCTGGAGCTGAATGAGGGTGGAGGTTAGCTCTACAGTCTATTTCGCAAGAGGAGGTGGGTAAGTGTTGGCTTTATCCAAAGTGGGACTTCCATAGACCAAAAACCATTCCCTTCTCATTACCCCTGGGTTACTTTAGACATGCTAAATTAAATAAGGATGTTCTGTGCTCAAAATTCTCAGATCATTTTAAAAGAGTAAATACCCCAAAGGTCACCCATTCTACCTGCTGTCTCTTATGAGTAACAAACACAGAAAGAGACACACAGAGTGGGGAAGGAGCATGGGAGGGAGAGAAGGCAAAAGAGAGAAGCCCAGAAATAAGAATGGCACTTGGTAATCAAAAGATAAAGAGAACAAGATAAGAAGAGGCCAAGCTCAAGATACAAATAAGAGAGAAAAAGAAAAAAAGGAAATAGAGGAAAGGAGAGGAAGTCAGAGGGAATAAGCATCTAGTTATCCAAAGTATCAGGTAAACTCTTTGTGTGCATGCTAATTTGCTTCAACACGTCCAACTCTTTGAGACCCCATGGACTGTAGCCCACCAAGTTAGGATTCGGGTTAGGCTAACCCACCAGGCTTCTTTGTCCATGGGATTCTCCAGGCAAGAAGACTGAGTGGGTTGCCTTGCCCTCCTCCTCTAGGGGATCTTCCCAACCCAGGGATCCAACCCAGGTCTCCTGTGTCTCCTACACTGCAGGTAGATTCTTTACTGTTGAGTCACAGGGGAAGCCCCAGAGCAAGCAAAGAAAAGAGAGCAGGGAATTCACTGCTACTGAGCCTTTGCATTTAGCTCTGGAGTCTCCACAGGAAGTAGCAAAGGAAAAAAAGATGTGAAAATGATTGTAAACTCTAGGACACATGAGAAATCTAGAGCCTCTGCTCAGTCCTCTGCAGATTGCCGGGCCTTTGTCACCATCCTTAATCAGCCAGGCGGCAGCCTGTCTCAAAGCCCCCAGTCTGACTTCTGGATCAATCTTTTATCCCTCAGTTCCAAGCCTCAACATTTGGACTCAGTCTCCATGTGCCTGAACCCACAGAGTGGCCTAGTGTAGTCAGCTCTCCAACCTCCACTGGATTGGAAAGAGATTCCCCACAAAGCCAGGAGAGGTCTGGCCTCCCAGGTCGATGCTGTACCAAAAAGAGGGTGAGAAGCATCTGCTGTACGAGCTGTTGCTGCCGCTATACAGCTGTCCCCATCATCTCTGCCTCCTCTCTCCCAACCCAGTGGGATCCAAGCTCTGAACTTGAGAGAAGGGATATGGAGCCCATTGCAACACTTTCAGAAGGACCCCAGCAGTCAGGCTTTTCTGGGGCTTTCTGGAAATTGGCAGCAATTGCCCCAGAGAGTCCTGATTAACTGTAATGAGCCCCTTTGTTTTGACATCCTCAACACTGCAGACACCCAGGTGCTCTCTCAAGAACCACTTCTTCATTACTTCCTGTGGTCTAGACAAGCTGCAATATGATATTTAATATCCTTTCTCGTATTCCCTCACTTCTTGAGGTATAATTTTTTAAGTTGTGGTAAAATATATATAACATGAAAGTTACCAATTTAACAGTTTTTAAGCGTACAATTCAGTAGCATTAAACATACTCACAAAATTGTACACCCATCACCTCTATCGAGTTCCAGGCTTTTTTTTCACCCCGACAGGGAACCTGCACCCACTAAGCAGTCATTTCTGATTTCTTCCTGCCGCCACCCCTAGCCATACTAATCTGCTCTCTTTTCCTATAGATTTGCCTATTTTGAAAGTTATTATTCCTTCACAAGTCCTGAAGAAAGTTCTGGATTCTTTCTCCAGGAAAAAAAAAAAATTACCTATTAAAGTTTGCATGCATTTAGGGGAGGTTTGTGCTTTCTTCTTGCCCCTGACTCCATCCATGGACCCTAAGGAGTCTGTCGACTCCAGATTTTGACTCCCTGGTCTATTGCCGCTTTCCAGAAATCGATTTTCTTCAGACATGAAGAATAGCATTGGAAAATGCCCAGGATGGCAGCACAAATAAGAGGCATTTCTCAGCTAGGAGGAGCCAAACATTATCAACCTCTTTTATGTTTCAACCAATTTGCAACTCTGCTTCAACCAAAACTCATAAACAAAAAGCAACACATCACCGAGACTCAAAAAGATGGCAAATTCCCTTTCCTTGACTCTCAGAAGAAATCAAAAAGTATTGCTTCAAAAATGATAAAGTTTGGGGTGTTTCCTGAACTGAATAGAGAAAAAAAAAATGTGTGCAGATGTAAAAACAGTCTGTAATCCAGATTCGGGGTGTTTTTTAATTATATCTGCTCTGACTAATCGTGTTCACTTTCTATTGGAAAACACATAATATTTCATAACACTTCAGAACAAGAATTTGCTTTCAACATGAAGGTGTTGCTGTCACTGCCTATTTTTTCCTTGCTTTGTGATTACAAGTGCTGATCACAGCTCAGATAGTTGTAAAAAATAAACCTGCTATCATAGCTTGCATGTAATTAGTTCTAAATGTGTGGCCTATTTACAATAGCAGGCTGTACATTAGGCACCACAAACACTTAAAATGCCAGATACTGCCACACTTTTATGACAGTCATTAACTGAGTCACAGCAGCAAATATTTAATGTGACAGTTATATTAACATACAGCTCCGCTGATAAAGAAGCATGTCTTACAATTTGCAGCGTGTAATGCAAGGCTGAATTGTACACTCTGACAATGATGGTCTTCTACTTGGTTCAGAAAGCCTTGAGGACACATGGAGTTACTGAATCCTCTCCCATGTTGGCAAGCAAAGGAGAAACAGTTTCATTCCAATACTGACTGAACGTGACCTACTTCTGAAAAATATATCTTCCATCAAGGCACACTTGTCACATACCTCTGGGCCTCTGATTGATCTAAATTATAGGACATTTCCTTCCGAACAACTGTAATTTGAACAACAGAAACACCCTTTTATTTCATGACTGATTTCAAAAGGAAATGCCAGGACCAGAGTTATAGGTTGGTGGGAGTAAACACAACTACACATAAGATTTGAAATATATTCCCTGTACTCATGGAAATACCAAAGATCAGCTTATCACTTCTTCAGCCTTTCTGCCTCCAATTCCATAAATGAAGACTTGATACCCAAGTACTCAAATGTCTAACTTCTAAAGATGTCCCTACAGTTGGATCCAAATGTCTGCTTTTTTCCTCTGGTATTCAAGAAAACTATTATTTCCAGAAGAATTGTATTATAAAGCTATAATTACCAAGAATATCTGTGTTTAGACATATTTTGTGTGACTCTGGAAATACCATGCTAAGCTTAACTGCTCTCTTTGGTACCACTTCTTGATGGTTTCCAACTATGGTGAACATTTTCTGGTAGCAACTGCCAGTGATGGACATCAGTGTGGTCCACTTGAGGTGCAGGCATTGACTCTACTTGGTAGAATCAACCAATGATAGTATACGTGAAGTGACCCATTTGAATGCTGAGGAAACATGTCATAAATCAAGACTGGATGAAATGAACTTTATCCCTTTCTACATTATAGTGGAAACATGTATGTCTTTTCAACAGTATAGAAATGTACCACCTCCAGCTCCTTAGCAACATTTCTCTTATATCAGTTTATAGAAGGAGTTGCAAATTCAGAGGCCTAATGAGATCAGACAATAAGACTGTTGAGTGCAAGGGGCTAGATGTAATACATTATGGAGTGGTGGGGACTCCACTCCATAGTAGAAAGATAAAAGTGAAACAATAATCTAAAATGGGCAGTTTTCATACGACCCAGCAATCCCACTGCTGGGCATACACACCGAGGAAACCAGAATTGACAGAGACACGTGTACCCCAGTGTTGATTGCAGCACTGTTTACAATAGCCAGGACGTGGAAGCAACCTAGATGTCCATCAGCAGATGACTGGATAAGAAAGCTGTGGTACATATACACAATGGAGTATTAACCATTAAAAAGAATACATTTGAATCAGCTCTAATGAGGTGGATGAAACTGGAGCCTATTATACAGAGTGAAGTAATCCAAAAAGAAAGACACCAATGCAGTATACTAATGCATATCTATGGAATTTAGAAAGATGGTAATGATAACCCTGTATGCCAGATGGCAAAAGAGACACAAATGTATAGAACAGTCTTTTGGACTCTGTGGGAGAGGGTGAGGGTGGGATGATTTGGGAAAATGGCATTGAAACATGTGTATTATCATATGTGAAATGGATCGCCAGTCCAGGTTCGATGCATGATACAGGATGCTTGGGATTGGTGCACTGGGATGACCCAAAGGGATGGGATGGGAGGGAGGTGGGAGGGAGGGTTCAGGATGGGGAACACATGTACACCCGTGGCGGATTCATGTCAATGTATGGCAAAACAAATACAATATTGTAAAATAATTAGCCTCCAATTAAAATAAATAAATTTATATTAAAAATAAATTAAAATAAACGGTAACAAAAATAAATAAATAAAATAAAATGGGCAGTTTTACACAGCTGAAGCAGATGTTGCCATGTAGGAGAGCAAGCCCAGAGTTGTAGATACTCTAATTGTTTAAGAGGCAGAATGTCCAGAATTTTACGTGAAATAGTCCATATTTAAAATTTTTACAACAAATTAATTTTTACTTGTATCTGTGGACACAGTTGAGTCCATTGCTCATCAGTGTGCAAATGCAGTGTATGGTATTTAAGAAACAGATAACGTGGAGCTTTCCTGGTGGTACAGTGGTAAAGAATCCACCTACCAATGCAGCGAACGCGAGTTTGATCCTTGGTCAAGGAATTGAGATCCTACACACTGCAGGGCAACAAAGCTCATGTGGTACAATAAGGACATAGAACAACCAAAAACAAAATAAGAAGAAACAAGTAGCCTGATACTATTCATGGAGCCTGGGATAAAGCCTTAAAGTCCTAGTGAGTTGTGCCACCACCCAAAGACTGAATTTTGTTGCCACCTTAACTACTGCCAATAATTCTTAGTTCTGGTAGTAAGAATCATTCTAAATCTGAAATTATTTTCAAGAGGCTGTAGTTTAGGTTCATGGATCAGAAATCTTTGACCATGTTTTATAGGCCAATAATAATAAAAACAACAGCTAATATTTATTGAACACTATTATAAATGCCCTATATATATTGACCAAAAATCAGTTACAACAATCACTTTTACAGGTTTTACTTGATGCCAGGCCATGGTATGCATCTCTCTCTGTCTCTCTCTCCACATATACATATATACATATATATATATATATATATATAATGTATATATTAAATTATATACATATATTTTAATCCTCAGAACAACCCCATGAGATAGATATTACTAATTATTATGTCTCCCCCCCTCAACTCTGTAATAAGGAAATCAAGGCACAAAGACATGTGCCCAGGATGACGCAGTTTAAAAGTGTGAAGCCCGAATTCAAACCCAGTCATTCTCATTCCAGTGCCACATTCTCACCACTCTGCCATCCTGCCACTTACCAAGGGGCACCCAACAACCAAGAGTAAGCAAACAAAACACCTGTAGCTGAGACCATGGGCCTCCATTCAGTTATAAGTTCTCTAATATGTAAATAAATGCATGAAATCATAAATGAGTGTTAGGAAACAAAAGAAATAATTCATTGCCAACTGATGCTATGAGGATGGGAAGTGACGTTTATTGAGGACTCTCCATGTACAGTTATTCATCTGCATAATATCTCATTTAATCTTCACCAAAAATCCAGCAGTATATTCTCCTCCTATTCTACACCTGAGGAAATGAAAGATCTGTGGTTTTGGTGTGTCTGGTCAAGGATGTCCATTAAGGAAAACCACTGAGAAGACTCCTGAGATTATTTTGCCTGGAAACACATCACTCTACTTAGAACAAGCAATCTTTTCTGACCATGTCAGTATTTGGCTTTGAACCTGTTAATTCCCATTGGGGAAGGATTGGAGTGGATGCAGAAAAGAATATATCAGAATCACCCAGGGGAGCGTTTTCAAGACACACTTGACCCCACTTCCTCTGGGAAGGTAGATCAGTACAGAAGGAAAAACAACAGAATCCCCTCCCTCCCCATGCAGTCCAAAGAGAGCATGTCTCCAATAAGAAAGGTGCTGCATGCTTTTGTCCAGGTGACATTTTTGAAAGTTCAAACAGAAGATTGTTTCCACTTCATCTGCCCTAAGGGTGTGCTCCAGTCCAGCAATTTGGTCCGTTGGGACATCTCATCTCATTCTTCCCACTTCCATAATGACATCCTAGTTTTCCTAATCCAGCCACATCCCTATACACTTAAAATACTCATCCTCCTATGGTGTTTACACATTTCAAATATTTGTAGCCCATTAAAAAGATATCAAGCACATAGAGAAATAGAGGTTCACATTTGGAAAACATAAATCTGAGGCCCTGGAGATTACAGGCTCTCTTTTCACATTTTTTTAAAAGATGCGAAAGGTTTCCTTTGATATTAAACAGAACTCTCAACCTAGCAAGCTGTGCATTCTTCCTAGGATCTCCCTCCCAAAGAGGTTTACCAGCCCTCAGGGAACTTTTTAGATTAAACGCTATGTCTTCTTATTTTCCTCACTTTGCCTTACATAAGATGGCACTGGTTCTGCTCATTCTTGCTCTCTGTTGCCAGAAGGTGCCAGGGCCTTATGCCTCCAGTACCAGAGGGACTGAGTGCCTTCCTTGTACCTCTTCTGTGGTTTTGCACCTTTGCCTTTCATGGGACTGAATGCAGACACACCTCAAAGTGTATAAGCAAAACTCAACAGAGCACAGAACATCCATGTGATCTAGGGATGGGATGGGGGAGGGGGTCTTACCATGCCCTTGTGTCCATCCAGGCCCAGGCATTCCATTTGGGAACCTGGAAGGTGGGCATTGGGAGCTGAGAAACCATTTACCTCAGAGGTCCAGCAATTCTTTTGTAGAGAATAGCTGAATGGATGCGCTTGTTTGGAATTCATGAAGTCAGCCTCAAACAAAATATCAAACAAAAGGAAGATCTTTCCTTCCCCCCCCCATAATAATCACTCCTCCACCAAAATGGGGAGTAAAAACTCTCACTCCCTTCTGTCTTCCAAATCTCCACCCCTAACATGGCCATCTCTGCTCCTACTCCAGGACTGCTGAGCTGTTGACAGGAGGACAAATACGGCACAACTGTCAAACATGATGCCACAAAAGGGTGAGGTTTTCATCTCACCAGGCTGCGCACCCCACACTTCTGCACAAGGGCTGTTTTGAAACACCCCTCACTTGCTTCTCAGTTGATGAACTCCCCCTCATTCTCCACAGAGAAAGGGAGAAGTCGTTAGACCAGGTTGCCTGCATTTCCTTCTACCTATGCCCAAACATCACCATCCCCAACACTGTTATCATTTCCATCACCACAACCACCATTTTGCTCCCCAAAACCATCAGAAAGAGTATGACACTCCCTACCAACACCTGCAAGACAACGGCATCCTTCTCCTACTAGCTCTGACACCTAGCTTCACACAGGTGTGTACTCTCCACCCTACACTTTAAAAATGTGCTCAGTTCTGTCTCCTCTTCACTTTACAACATGTATTTCATAGACGCTTTGAAAAACAAACAAAACTACATCCACTGTCGTACGGTGGACTCCAGCCCTCTGTTGTCTTTACCTTTGCAAGCTTCCTACCTCATCCCTCTGCCTTCAGCCTTACCGCCTAAATAATCCAGACTCTACATGGCCAACACAGGGACCTCATGCCCAAACCCTGAAGAAAATCCATCAATACCACCTACATGAGTTTAAGGTTGCTGCTTTAACAAGTGAACACAAATTACCTGGCATAAACAATGCTAATCTTACAGTTATATAGGTTAGAAATCTACTGGGCTAAAATCAAGAGGTCAGCAAGGTTGTATTCCTTTATGGAGGTTCTAGGGAAGAAACCTTCCCTGGAGGTCAGACCCCAGGGCAGACAAATGTAACTGCCCTGACTGTGGGGAGAGTCCTCCCAGAGGAGACTCCTTGGCTCAACATGGGGATGGTACCCGGCTATCTTCGGATGTCTCTTTCTGCCTTCCCATTCTGGCCCTATGGTAACCTGCTTTTCTCAGCATTCTACTCTTAAATTGCAGCTTATAACTGAGCCCATGGGAGAGCAGCAGCATGGGCCATCTGATAGTGCCCACCCTCTTCTTCCTGGCATGGGGTTGCTGCCCCAAAACAGCCAGTACCAGGGTAGGGGCCAAATAAAATATGTCTCAAAGGTCAATAATGGTTAACAAAGCTATTTCATTTCACCTTTTAGAAGTCATCTCCATTCCTTGGCTTTCAGTGACAGCAGGTTGAGTCCTTCTCTGTCTCACTCTGATGTCTTCTGCTGCTGCCCTCTGCCACTTTCCTGGAGCCTTAGGATTACATTAAGCCCACTTGGACAATCCAAGGGAATCTCCCCATTTTACAGTCGGCTGATTAGTAACCTCAATTCCCTCTGAAGCATTAATTCTTCTGTGCCATACATAGTACAGGTACTGGAATTAGGACATGGACATGTTTGGGTGGTGATTATTCTGCCTCCCAGACCACTTCCTCAACCTCAGAATAAAGTTCAAATGCCTTGCCTTTGTACTATGTACAGTGGCCAAGGGAACAAACTCTAAGGGGAGGTTTCCTGGCTTTACATCTCCAACTCTGACCCTTGTTAGCCATGTGATCTTTGAACCAAATAACACATCCATTTCTTATCTGTAAAACGGGGATGACGATGTGCTAAGAAATATATTTAATATACTTAATACATGTATTCAACAGCCTCTCTATTGATTCACACTTTTATCATGCCTTGCTAAGTGAATGAGAGAAACAAAAATAACAAAGAAACAAAACCAAACATAGGCTCTATGTTTAGCTGGCCAGGATCCAAATAAGTCATTTACCCCTTAAGAGCATGATTCTGACTTTACCTTATCAGCTTTGGTTTTACCATGTGACCAATAATATTAATACAAATTGCACAAGGTTGTTTGAAAAAGTAAATGCAATGATCCAGGTGAGTGATCTAGCAATAGATAAACATCAGACCTTATTATTGAGAAGAAACGCAGGAGAAACAGTGCTCTTAAGTGACACAAAGTTAGTAAGCTTTCAGTCTCTGCAGAAGAATGACATCCACCTGAAAACAAGGGTCAGCATTTTCCTGTCTCCTCATCTCAGGGAGCTCACCTCCCTACACCCAGAGAAGTAGGCAGATTTATAGCAAAAGTGGCCCTCCTCCCCTTATCCAGGTCAGGTCTGCTAATGAAAAGACACTAACTTTGTATTTTAAAAAGTAAAGTCTTCTCTCTAAAACTATGTCAAGCTGTAATCATTAAGAAACTTAGGAATCAGAACAAGATCCATCAGAGACTCTGGATTTCACTGTAAAGCAGTTGAGGAAACGGGGTTATAAAAGTTATGTGACTGCATTTTCGCACTACTATTACTCTCTGGAATTGGTTTCCTGCCACGTAGAAAAATGGGGGTGTGAATGTGAATGAATTCATCCTTTTCTGTTTGTTGCTTCACCGGAAACTGGCACTGGGCAGCCTGCTTCGAGGGCTCCATAAGTCGCGTTTTGTGGTTTCAGCCTGTCAGGGAGGTCACTCACTGATGACTCAGATATGCTGGCCTGAAGGTATTTATGTGATCTCCCGAGTCGGCAGAAAGCCTGCCCTCAGAACAAGGCAAATATATCCCTGCTCTTGATGGCTTCAAGCTCTGCAATGGGGGGCTGACCTGACAGCTGCTTGTCCTAAGGGAGAAATAAAGGAAACTGGTGAAACACATGCTATTTCCATGAATTCCCACTCATCTGCTGTTAGAAAATTCAGCGGGGACCCTGACAATAAAGGTTAGACTTGTAGTGTCACAATAGAAAGGAAAGGAACTTAAACTTGCATTCAGCATACCAAACAGGCTGCACTTCACAAGATCTGTAACTAGCTGAACCATCTAAGATGCACCACGGAAAAACTATCAATGGGTATTTGTCTGAATTCATATTTATGGCATCTGTTTGACATGAGGTTTTCATTTAGATGGCAATCCAGATACCGCTTTGCATAAAGTTCTGGCTTTTTGAGCTGTCCATATCAATTGTCTTTTACCAAATACCGAATTTTCAGATGTTTACAGATGCACCAGAAGCATATTCTCAAATCATTCAAAAGAATGGCATCCAGGAAAAAATCCGAAGCAAATGCTAATGAAAATACTTGGGTTTCTTGTATAAAAATGGTCTAAAATGGGGGAAAAAAAGGCATTCTACCCAAATTTGTTGCAAAAAAATAATTTGTCTGTGTTTGAGAAATGAGTTATATGCTTGCCCCTCTCTCCGCCTTCTTAATTTAGGGAAAAGGTTCATATCAAATGCATTGAATTGGAGTTTCATCATTTTTATAATTAGATGTAGTTAGAAAAACAGCTGTAAAAAAATTCCTAATGCAACGACACAAGTATCTCTGTGAGTCAGCTGTTATTTCAGGGATTTATGATAATTCCTCATCTTGAGGAAAAATGAAGCTAATTGAAACAAACTCTATGCTTTATATTAATGCCGTTTGAATGCAGTGTGCACTGCCAGTTACAAAGTGACATGGAAAATGAGGCCGCTCTCAACAACACCATGGTTTCTCAGTTTTATGTATTTTTTAATTTCCTCTATGGAAAATCTGTTCTTCATAAAAGAACTGCTAGGGAAAAATGTGGAAAAAGTTGATTCATTCCATATTTACATTCTTTCTGGTACCTGGAAATGAACCAATTGCAAAAGTATGCCAGAAAAGAAGTTAGTTAAGTCATTTAGAAAACTCATCTTCCCCCTGGCAAAAGGACAAACTACCTTGAGAAAGTCTAGCTTTGATAATATAAAACACCTTCCAGTCTAACGAGAGCTGTCCTCCTAACCTTTTACCCAAGCCTCAGTGAGGCCAATCTGAAGAAATGGTTTTCTTAATTTTCCTTAACACACAACCTACCCTGCAAGCTGCCCACCAACCTGGGAGAGTCACTACCATCCAAATCCAAACATTCCTCATCTGAGATTTGAACAGACTGGGACACTTAGCACACAAATGCATCCAACAGCGAAGAAACACCAAGGTTCACTACAAAGCTGAGTTAAGTCCTCCTGACCTGATCTGCTAATGCTATTTACCATTTCACTTTGAAGAGCTGGGCAAAATAAAAGCAAGGTGTCGCTCTCACGGAGTAGAGGGCAGCCTGATGCATACCTTGCAGGGCTGCCAGATGCGTTTCCCATTCAGCTTGTCATTAACAGCTTCATTTCATTTCATCTACGATAAAAACAATTTAGAAGCATGGAAATGACATTATAGTTAGGTCACCCTGAAACATCACAGCAGTGAGAAAGCTATTACACAACTGCATCTTTCCTTTTGAAAGTCCATAGTTTTTCCTGGGTCACAGAGCAACAGAAGTCATGGCTTTTGACTCATAGGGGTAACAGATTTTCTCCCAGAACAAAGCAAACCTTCATAAATTTCACATAGAGGCAAAATAACCCCCAATCTAAGAGAAAGGGAAGAAAACCTGGGCTCCAAGATGGTGGCCAATCCATGAAAATTTGAATGACTGCCTTCAAGGAAGGTGGGGAGAGGGGTATGAGGGTTAGGGATCGTGGTCTCATTTCCCACTACTGATGGAAGACTCCTGCTTCTTGCTCTAGCTAAAACAGTTTCCTTTCATGTTTTTCCTCTGTCAGCTCTCTTCTCTACCTCCACTCCAGCAGCAATATAAAGCAGAAAGAGAATTGGGCATACATTCATAAAGTTTAGGTTTCTGAATCTAATGTGTCATTGTTAAATCTCTTTTCTTTAACTTCGATATCCTCACCTACTCATTGGTAATTTTATACACTAGATAGTCCCTGGGCTCCCCAGTGGCTCAGCTGTAAAGAATCTGCATGCAGTGCAGGGGACTTGGAGACCTGTGTTTGATTCCTGAGTCAGAAAAATTCCCTGGAGAAGGAAATGGCAAGCCACTCCAATAATCTTGCTCATGAAATCCCACAGACAGAGGAGCCTGGCGCCTATAGTCCATGGGGTTGCAAAAGAGTTGGACACCACTGAAGCAACTAAACAACAACAACAGATATTCCCTAAAGTTCTCTCCAATTCCAAAGAATCCATTGACTCCATTCCTTCATACATCAATACATCTTAATTGACATCTGCATCTTATATGTGCCACTCACAGAACAGCACTGACTTGTCTTTCAACTGTCAGCTGCAATTTTAGCCTCCTCTCATTTTAGCCCCAATCTCTCATCCAAGCTCCCAACCAGAAAATATCACCACCCACAAGGCATTTCAATCACATGGCTCTCCCACAGATTCCTCTAACTTAGTGTTCAGTTCAGTTCAGTTGCTTAGTCGTGTCCAGCTCTTTGTGACCCCATGAATCACAGCACACCAGGCCTCCCTGTCCATCACCAACTCCCAGATTTCACTCAGACTCACGTCCATCGAGTCCGTGATGCCATCCAGCCATCTCATCCTCGGTCGTCTCCTTCTCCTCCTGCCCCCAATCCCTCCTGGCATCAGGGTCTTTTCCAATGAGTCAACTCTTCACATGAGGTAGCCAAAGTATTGGAGTTTCAGCTTTAGCATCAGTCCTTCCAAAGAACACCCAGGACTGATCTCCTTTAAAATGGATTGGTTGGATCTCCTTGCAGTCCAGGGGACTCTCAAGAGTCTTCTCCAACAGCACAGTTCAAAAGCATCAATTCTTTGGCGCTCAGCTTTCTTCACAGTCCAACTCTCACATCCATACATGACTACTGGAAAAACCATAGCCTTGACTAGTGTACTGAAATTAAATTTACCATCTTTCCACCCACACCTGCACCTCCTATTTTTCCTGTCTCAGGGGAGAGGGAAACCCCATTTCCTAAGGTGGAAACCCAGGAGTCATCCTTCACTCGTCTCTTTCCTTCACTTTCTACACTCAATCACCAAGTATTGCTGATTGCTCTCTATTAATGTTTCTCATCTTCATTTCCTTTGGTTGGTTATCTAATTCAGGCTCTAACTTCTCTTCCTACATCATAGCAACTGCCACAAGTCTCTTGGCCTTTCCTCCCAATCCCTCCTGATCCACTCACTACACTGCACCAAGAATCATTTTTCTAACCATGTTACTCCCTTTGCAAGTCTTCCAATGACTCTTCATTTCTTAAAGGTCCAAGTTCAAAATCTGGAGCTTAGCAAAAAAGACCACTCAGGACCCGCTCTGTGTCCAGCCTCATTTTCCCTCTCTACTAGCACTTTGAAAAGTCAGAGTGAGCTGTTGTGCTTTCTTAACTGGGAGTGTTTGCTTGTGATGCATTCCCTTTCTTGAAAAGTACCTCCCATAACCCTTCACCCAACTTGTATAAGTAGTTGAAGACCCATTGCAGACACCAGCTTCTCTGGGAAGCCCCCAATATCCCTATGATGTGTTATCTTAGGGTCATGATAAGGAACCACGATCCTACTAATTATGCTGTAGAATAATTGCCTATTTACTCTTTATCTCCTGATCAAACTCTAAGAGCCCTGAAGATGGGGAATATATTTTATTCTTTGTATGTATCATCCACATCCACGCGTGTGTGCTCAGTCACTTTAGTCTGACTCTGTGACGGCATGGACTGTGTAACCTGCCAGTCTCCTCTGTCCATGGGATTCTCCAGGAAAGAACACTGGAGTGGGTTCCCATGCCCTCCTCTAGGGGATCTTCCCCACCCAGGGATCGAATCCAGGTCACCGGCATTGCAAATTTTATTTATCACTAGTTTTAAACTAGTGCTTTATTCATAGTCTGAGTTTTCAGGAAATTCCCTGGCACACTGTGATCTTCAAAAGGATGTAGAGATCTGATAAAATAATACAAATATTTAGAAGAAAGTGCTAGTGGTTAATTACAAAAGCACCACTTCTTTAATGATAGGCAGAAAAATAATGTTCCTGTTATAATATCCATTCACATGGAAGTTTAAAAATGTTTTACTCATATGACATATTAATTTTCAATGCACTATACAAATAACATTATAACAATAGAAGTCATTTATTATAAAATTAACAGAATCCATGACATCACAGATTCTTTATGAAAAGATGCTGGATATGAACAATTAAATTTAAAAAGAACCCCCTATGTTAACAAATCTGCTGTTTATTTTTTCATTTCCCCTTCTCACTTTTTTTCATTTTCAAATGAATAAAAACATAATTTTACATAGTTGAAATCCAAAGTAGATATAATTTTGTATCCTGATCTTTTCATCTACTCATGTTGCTATTCGGTTCAGTTCAGTCTCTCAGTCGTGTCTGACTCTTTGCGACCCCATGAATCACAGCACATCAGGCCTCCCTGTCCATCAACAACTCTCGGAGTTTATCCAAACTCATGTCCATTGAGTCAGCGATGCCATCCAGCCATCTCATCCTCTGTCATCCCCTTCTCCTGCCCCCAATCCCTCCCAGCATCAGGGTCTTTGCCAATGTTTCTATTAAGTCACAATGATTACAATTTAAGGGCTAATATTCCACCATTGGCCACTGGGGGCCAATGACAACTCATAGACCTATAGCTTTAGCCTTCTCACACTTTCATTTGCCTCCCAGCCTGTTATACCTGGATTCCTCATGAGAGCTCCCAACTCAAGATGTACACGACTTTAGTCCACTATCACCCCCATTAACTCCTCTTAAACCTGGTCATCCCCCTGGGTTCATAGTTACAAGGAGTATGGTGCCATCACCCAACAAGTACCCTTAGCCTCTCTTTTCCATTTCTCAACTTTAACATCCAAACCAACAAGTCTCATCAATATTATATTTTAAAAATCTCTTTAATCTTTTCCCCTTTCCATCCTCTCTTCTGTTACCTTTGTTACTCTAATAGTTAGGAAGCTATATCAATACTCAAAGCTGTGACACTTTAAGTATTTGTATACAATAGCTTCCTAACTATTCTCCCTACCTTGTCCATTATCTACCAAAGCATCAAGGTTGTCTTTCTAAAATAGATAATGATCTTTTCACTACACTGCTTAAAATCAACCAATTGCTTACCATCTCTATGAATAGACTCCAAATACCTTAACCTAACAAGGAAGTGGCCCTTTCCCACTGCTCCAGGGCACTAGATCCCCATCCCAGTCAGACAAAGGATGAGGTCTGGGACAGAGCTTGGGAAAGTCAATCTGATGTCAGTTGCCTGAAAGCTGCTCCCAAAGAGAATTTGATGAAAGCAGAGATTGTTTGGGGGAAAGCTTTAATACAAATCCTGGCAGATCTTCATGCAAGTTACTGTCCCTAAGGCTGGCCAGGAAAAAGGAGCTTATTTGAAGGCAAAGGAACAAAATTCAAGAAACCCACATAGAAGTGAAAGCAAGTGTAAGACATAAAATGAACAGCAGAGACCAAAGCAATGCTCTGAAAAAGCAAGGGACTGCCTCCCCTGTTTGAGGAGATAAACCTGCAGCCTGAGATCTTCCAAGGCTGAGTGTGGGACTACAGTTTATGACTACAACATGCTGTGGCCATAATGTACCACACAAAGTGCCCCAGGGTGCCAGACTTTCTCCCACCCTAGGGTGGTCTTTGACTCCTTATGTGCTTGGCTGAGTCATTCTTCAAGAATCACCCCTTTTGTGAAGTCATCCCTGAACCCTAAGGCATCGTTAAGCATAGGTGACTTCTGGAATCAACAAAGTGTCAAGTATGTGTTGCATTTGGTTGTGGTCCTCCAGTTCACATTAGAACCACAGAAAACCATCAGAAATGACTATAAACAGAAGCCCTTTCTTGTGCTACTTAAAAAAATGAATTTGCTTTGCCCAGTGTGATTTTTGATGTGGTGTGTTGACAAATGCTCTAAAGAAACTTTAAAAGGCTAGATTAAGATCAGATGGCATGCCTAATTGACAGTTCCTGTGTGTGCATCAAAGGCCATTGATAAGCCAATAAATGCTACAAACTGTCTAAAATTATTCTTCAGTTTTTTCAATTTAGTTAGACTTAATATGATCCTGATTAGTGGTTAAAAATTAAACCTGTGCTGGCTAAGTCACTTCAGTCGTGTCTGACTCTTTGTGACCCCATGGACTGTAGCCAGCCAGGCTCCTCTGCCCATGGAATTCTCCAGGCAAGAATATTCAAGTGGGTTGTCATTTCCGTCTCCAAACATTAAGCCTACCTATTCCTCTTACAGAATGACAGATTGAGAAACTCAGGCCTATATTTTATTGAAATAAAGTTAATTTAGAGCTTTCAGGGACTACTCAGGAGCCAACTGGATGACATTGGTTGTCATGAATTATTGCTTTTGGTAAATTAGGGTGACTCTTGTGTCCATTCCAGCTTAACTGTATCTCAAGATTTAAACCAGTTGAACCACCACTCAGAGAGGGATTAAAATAGTTTTACAGCTTAAGAATCCCCTCCACCAGGGTTTTCTTCAACTTAAGGGAAGTTAACAGAGTTACATTGAGTAGGGTCACCTAGTTCTAGACATGTAAGTTTGTGGTATCAGTAAATCAGAAAAAATAATTTATCTCATTATCAAGGGGATTTTTCTTACATGGTTGCTCTCATGGAAGTCATGCTAGGAAAAACACAGAACCTACAAACAGGTAGCATCTGAGGACCTACCTGAGGACAGTAAAAAGAGCACCATAAGGAGATGTGATTATTTTTTATAATATCAAAACTGTCCTTCTCCTACAGCCAGATGGGAAGCCACTAGTAATTTTGATACATTGATTAGAGACATTATTGAAGATTCCCTTTAGACTAATTCCATGCTGCTGCTGCTGCTACTGTTGCTGCTACTGCTGCTGCTGCTGTTGCTGCTACTGCTAAGTCGCTTCAGTCGTGTCCGACTCTGTGCGACCCCATAGACGGCAGCCCGCCAGGCTCCCCTGTCCCTGGGATTCTCCAGGCAAGAATACTGGAGTGGGTTGCCATTTCCTTCTCCAGTGCATGAAAGTGAAAAGTGAAAGTGAAGTCGCTTAGCCATGTCCAACTCTTAGCGACCCCATGGACTGCAGCCAGGGGGATTTTCCAGGCAAGAGTACTGGAGTGGGGTGCCATTGCCTTCTCCGGACTAACTCCATAGGTTACTATTTAACACTCTTATTCAGCTTTAGATTAATTTGATGGAAATTTTTCATCTGTCTTGAGAGATCAGTCTTGTGGTGAGTCAACCTTTTCAGTTCAAATCTACTGTAGATGAACCTTCAGAATCTGCAATTCAGATTCCTAAATGTGTACCTCAGAAGTTCTAAAGGATAGAACCAGCCTATACCTACCAGTAGAGATACATTTATGATGATGAAATAAAAGTTGAAGTGAGTGGCCAAATAAAAATGAGGCCAACATGTTCAGCTTCAAGAAATTAATTCTTAAAAATTCAGCTTTATTATAAAGGAATTGTTTTGAAGGGTTGACGGAAGACTATCAGTACAGGTGTTGAACCTCATTCCCTATCCATCCATCCATGTTCCTTGGAAGAATGTTGAGCCACTGTGGGCACTGCTCCAGAGAGCCCTGGGCATAGAGGGGAGCTCAGGTATCGGCCTCATGAGATCTGGCAGTGTGTTTCCTGTTTTTGTTGTTCAGTCATTAAGTCATGTCTGACTCCTTGGGACTCCATGGACTGCAGCATACCAGGCTTTCCTGTCCTTGACTGTCTCCCAGGGTTTGCTCAATTTCACGTCCATTGAGTCAGTGATGCTATCTAACCATCTCATCCTCTGCCACCCACCTCTCCTACTGCCTTCAACTTTCCCAGCATCAGGGCTTTTCCAGTGAGTCAGCTCTTCACATCATGTGTCCAATGTATTGGAGCTTCAGCTTCAGCATCAGTCCTTCTAGTGAATATTCAGGGTTGATTTCCTTTAGGGTTGACTGGTTTGATCTTCTTGCTGTCAAATGGACTCTCAAGAGTTTTCTCTAGCACTACAGTTCAAAATCAATGCTCTGGCATTCAGTGTTTTTTACTATCCAGCTCTCACATCTATACATGACTACTAGAAAAATCATAGCTTTGACTAGATGGATCTTTCTTGGCAAAATGAAGGTTTGTCATAGCTTCTTTTCCAAGGTGCCAGCATCTTTTAATTTCATAGCTGCAGTCACCATTCATAGTGATTTTGGAACTCAAGAAAATGCTAATTTTGCTAACCCTATTTAAATGGCATAAACTCAGCACACTAGTCTGAGATACAATGCTGTCAACCTCCTAAGCCCTTTAGTTCCTCTCTGCTGGAAAGAGGAGAAATCTGAGCAGGAGCAAGCCACAGTGCTGACATTCTGTAACAGATGAGAATGGGCTGTACATGGGTCAGCAACTCTGGACTCAGAATATCACTTTAGAGAAGATTCACAGATGAGGGGGAGACCAAGCCAAATAGCAAAGGCATATCAAAGACCTACACTTATACTCTTGCAACAGCCAGCTTAAGAGAAAACATTTTAATAGACCCACAATCTCATTTTAGAGATGAAGTATTTATCTAAAGTAGAACATCAATTGCTGAGTTACTTCAGTCAAGTCCGACTCTTCGCAACCCTATAGACCAAAGCCAGTCAAGCGCCTCTGTTCATGGGATTCTCCAGGCAAGAATACTTGAGTGGGTTGCCATGCCCTCCTCCAGGGAAACTGCCAATAGATCACTGAAACATAACCAGCATTTTTTCTCATCCTGAATATTAAAAATAACCATTAAAAGTGAAAGTGTTAGTCATTAGTCATGTCCAACTCTTTGTGACCCCATGGACTGTAGCTCACCAGGCTCCTATGTCCATGGGAATTCTCCAGGCAAGAGTACTGGTGTGGTTGCCATTCCCTTCTCTGCACATTAACTGTTTGGTGAAGGTAATTTCCAGATGGTTCCATAATACTTCCCATGTGGCTGTTCTCCTCCCAAATAGGGTGTAACTTTCTGGTAGGCTCTTAGAGATAACTGACATAGAATTGATCCTAGAATATCATTAAGTTCTTTAAAAGAAGTATTAGGGAACCATCGGGAGCTTACCTGCCACAAACAGTTAATGTGCAGTACTTTTCCAAATTAATATCCTGTGGGTGCTGTGACAAATTACTGCAAACTTCCTGGCTCAAAACAGCAGAAATTTATTCTTTCAAGGTTCTAGAGACCAATTGTTCAAGGCCAAGGGGTCAGCAGGTGGCACACCCTACCAAGACTCTAGGGAGTGTTCATTTTTTGCCTCTTTCAGCTTCTGGGTTGTCTGCGTTCCTCGATTTGTGGCCACATCACTCCAGTCCTCAACTCCATGTTCACACTGCCTCCTTCTCTTCTATGTGTCTCAAGTCTCCCTCTCCCTTTCTCTCATAAGGACACTTGTGACGGCTTTCTTCCCACTCAGATAATCCAGGATAATCTTCTTGTTACAACAGCCTTAAATGAATTGCATCTGCAAAGACCTTTCTGTAAATAAGATTATATTTGCAGATTCTGGAAATTAGGACAGAGATATTATCTTTGGAGGGCCATTTTTTTCAGCTGACCACAAAGCAAAAATTCACCGGAGGAAGGAGTAGTCAGTTTGCTTCTTTTATTCCTGAGATGATGGGTCTTGAGCAGCACATATAAGGATGGCTCAGATTTAAACTGGAAGGCACAAAAAGTTGGGCATTCAATGTGGAGGGATCATCAGGTGCAAAGGCCATCATGCGTTTTCAGCAAATGAGATGTGGGGCCCATGGGGAGTGATTATCACTGCTTATCAAACCCTGATGGAGGGCAAGGAGTAATGAGCAGGGTCAATCAGCCTGGGCAGTTAGGATGGAGCCAGATTGTGCAAGCTCTTGAAACACAAGAAGCCCAAACTTGATGTAACAGGAAAGAAGGAATTGTGGATTTTTAAATGGGAAGTACCATGAAGGCTAGTTTACTAGGATCTTTCTCCATCTTCCCAGCATGTACTCTTTTATTTATCCTATTCTCATTAGCAAACTCGAAGCTACAATGTTTATTATTTCTCTGAGTTATCTTTTGGGTGGAAACAGTAATAAGAATTCAGTATGATTCCCATAATGATAGGTTCTGCTACTGGACTTAGCCATTTCCATTAGGGGGAAAAAAAAAATATATATATATATATATATATATATATACACACACTCCATTACTTTGCTTGAAGAAAAGGCTCTCTTCATGAGCAATTATTTATACATCTGGCTTATAATAAAATCATATCATGCAAATGAACTGGATTGACTCAAAGATGAAATTCTGATTATAACAATATGGGACTTTGCAGTATTCCATTAGGGAGAAAGGAAATGCTAGTCAGCAACCCAACCAGCAAAAACTATTTTGGTCCATAAATTATGCAGCTTTGTGTTTATTCAATTAGGTTAATCCTAAATGAATCCTTCTGTGAAAACTCTATGTAAACACTGAAACATACAACAGGAAAGCAATGCTGAAGGGATGCCTGCAAGGAGGGTTGCTGATTGGATCTGCCCCACCGTTGTTCATTCACTTGACTCCACAGACATCTCCAACAGTATGAGATCAGGTTTAATAAAAACTCCGTCTGGCTCTGGGGCCGTGCAAATCCAGGTGAGGCCTCACAAGTTCTTAAAATTTGATTGTCTGGGGCTGCAGAAACACCAAAATTTGATGGCGGTTTTATTAAATCTGTGAGAGCCTTAAGAAGACATATTTTAAAAACCAATATGGAGTATTGGGAGGGCTGCCCTTGTGAAGACATTTTAAAAGATCCCTTGTATATGGGGATTAGATGGGCAACTGTCCCTTTTCCTGATTCTAAGCTGAATATAACAGGCCAATATTGGAATCTTGTGCCCATCTGCATTTGCTACAATTCCATTTCTATGTCGTTATTGTTTTTCAGTCCCTCAGTCATGTCCAACCCTTTGTGACCCCATAGACAGCAGCATGCCAGGCTTCCCTGTCCTTCACCACCTCCTGGAGCTTGCTCAAACTCAAGTTCATTAAGTCAGTGATGCCATACAACTATCTTGTCCTCTGTCATCCCCTTCTCCTGCCCTCAATCTTTCCCAGCATCACAGTCTTTTCTAATGAGTCAGTTCTTCCCACCAAGTGGCTAAAGTACTGGAGCTTCAGCTTCAGCATCAGTTCTTCCAAAGAATATTCAAGATTAATTTCCTTTAGGATTGACTGGTTTGATCTCCTTGCTGTCCAAGGGACTCTCAAGGGTCTTCTCCAACACCACAGTGTAAAAACATCAATTCTTCAGCATTCAGCCTTATTTATGGTCCAACTCTCTCAACCATACATGACTACTGGAAAAACCATAGCTTTGACTAAACAGACTTTTGTTGGTAAAGTAATGTCTCTGCTTTTTAATACCCTGTCTAGGTTGGTCATAGCTTTTCTTCCAAGGAGCAAGTGTCTTTTAATTTCATGGCTGCAGTCACCACTTGCAGTGATTTTGGAGCCCAAGAAAATAAAGTGTTCCACTGTTTCCATTGTTTCCCCATCTGTTTGTCATGAAATAATGGGACCAGATGCCAAGATCTTAGTTTTTTGAATGTTGAATTTTAAGCCAGCTTTTTCAGTCTCTTCTTTCACTTTCATCAAGGGGTTCTTTAGTTCCCCTTCGCTTTTTGCCATAAGGGTGGTGTCATCTGCATATCTGAGGTTATTGGTATTTCTCCCGGCAATCTTGATTCCAGCTTGTGCTTCATCCAGTCAGCATTTCGCATGATGTATTCTGCATAGAAGTTAAATAAGCAGGGTGACAATATACTGCCTTGACATATTCCTTTCCCAAATTGGACCCAGTTCGTTGTTCCATGTCCAGTTTTAACTGTTGCTTCTTGACCTGCATACAGGTTTCACAGGAGGCAGGTAAGGTGGTCTGGTATTCCCATCTCTTGAACAATTTTCCACAGTTTGTTATGATCCATACAGTCAAAGGCTTTAGTGTAGTCAATGAAGCAGAATTAGAATTTTGGTGGGTTTTTGTTTTTTTGTTTTTTTTTTTGGAATTCCCTTGCTTTTTCTATGATCCAACAGATGTTGACAATTTGATCTCTGGTTCCTCTGCCTTTTCTAAATCCAGCTTGAACATCTGGAACTTCTTGGTCCCTGTACTATTAAAGCTTTTCTATGTTAATTAACTTAGCTTAGTTAAAACTAAATATATGAGACCTTTTACATTTTAGGAAAGGACTGTTACATCTCTGCAATTTGCTTAATGACTGGTAAGATACCAGGTAAGATACCTCTGGACCTTGATAATAATCACCTTGAAGCTTAGAGTTGAATTTTAATTGATAGATAGGCTCTGTATTCCAACCTTTTTGGCATCCAGGGAGCAGTGCTGTGGAAGACAATTTTACCATGGATGGCGAGTGTGTGAGGGATGGTTTCAGGATGATTCCAGTGAATTACACATATTGTGCATTTTATTTCTATTATTACTACATCAGCTTCACCTCAGATCATCAGGCATAGATCCCAGAGGTTGGGGACCCCTATTCTAAACTCAGTCTGTTCTTTCTTATCTAGTGATATAGTTAACACTGATTTAACTGTTTGGTTACATTTGGTATCCCAAACAAGAGAAACAAAGAAGAGGTGGTAACAGCAGCTGGAAAACATTATCTTCCCCAAGAAAACAACACTGGTGGTCAGTTAACTTTGCAGAGTTTCAAGATAACAATAAGTGAAAGCCTTTATGATATTCCCCCCACCACTACCCAAATGTGGGTTATGTTAAAATTCCACAAAACTAAGATTTTAATTTGATACCAAAAGAAACATTTTCAAAATTGTATTCATTGTAGTAATTTAACCCCTCTAACCCATCTGGAAGACACAACAATTTGGAAATCACCAATGGTAAACACAGTATCTTGTTTTTCTTTCTGCCACTACCATTTAAGTTAGTTAGAAAGACTCTCACAGTCTCTAGGAGATGGTATATTTCTATTTAGATGTTTTTTAAAAAAGGAAAACACTAACTGCTAGTGGTCCCACAGAGAGAGAAAGATCTAATATTTTTGAATGACTCATCAAAGCTTTAAAGTTCCACCCAACTTTGGGAATACCAATGGTCAATCTGGAGACTATGTTGGAAGATCACTGAGTTACCAAACTAAGAAAGTATTTCTGGGTTACTCTGAATAGAATGTTGTGCAATTACAAACTTTTACTGGGTCTCATAAAATAACCACATAGAGTCAGAAATTCCATGTCTCCAGCCCACTGTCAACTCAATATTTTGCTACCAATAAATTTGTCCAGTTTTTTATAGCATGGAGTGAGTGACTGATAATAGAACTGAATCTCACTGGCGTTTAAAGTTAGTTATTTGTAAGTGCATACCTGTCAGATTTTTAATGTACTATTCCAACTACAACTTAAACTAAAATTGTGTTGTTCTTCTGCATAGTAACATAAAAGAAAATGTCCCATAGTAATTCAGACTAAAGTTCCTGAGGCTCAAGCTGTACATTATAATTCTTCTAAGACTTTTCCCTTTCAGAAATTGCTTATCCATTTAACCAGTTACTGAGTATTTCAGAAGTTCAATCATTCAGAAATGATGAAGCTGATGATTAGGGACTAGAGTACCATTATGGCTTTGGTCAAATATGGACTCAGACATGGGAAAACTGCTTAAAAAGCTTAACAGCTTCTCATCCCTACACATACCACATTACTTGCTCTGTCTCTTCTCCACATATTGGTGTGATTGTACGTGTGTATGTATGTGTTGTACACAGGCACATGTGATAGTATGATGAGTGAGCTGAACATCTCTCTGATTTAAGTCTTCTTAATTAGGGAATGGAAAAAAAAAAGAAGAAGAAGAAGACAGATATGGTGAACCTCAAGGCACAAGTTCTTTGTTTAAAAAAAAGTTTATGAATATTGACACTACAGTTTAACCAAGAGGCCATAACTCCTCATTCAAGTACTGCGTTTTATTCAAAATTCAGAAGGGCAAAATTGTTCATTTCACCTATGAAACCAATGAGAGCTCTGTTCCAGGACAGTCTGTGATCTGGGAAAATGTGAACACTGATGGGGACCATTCAGACGTGGTCTTAGCGTTACCACTCTGCCCTTCGAAGCATTTTTAGAACATAGGAAGGGACCACTTTAAAAAGCTTTCTCACTACTGCAAATGCTCTGTTAGAAACTTTTTATAAGTAGAAAATATTGTCTATAGCCCTTCACATGCTTATTCAACAAATAATAATATTCCATTGTCCTGTAATCTAAATAAGACATAGGATATGTCTTATAAAGATGTATAAAAGTACGGTGCCAGGTGCAATAAATAGCAAAAAAGCCTAAATTATCATTTATTCCTCCTGAATTTTTGGCATAGAGCCTGATGCTGTTTGACCCTTAGAAAACAAGACTTCCGTGACCTATGTGGTTATGACCTCTGTTAGAAAGACAAATCTGCTTAGACAACACCCAAAAGAATGGCAATGAACTCATGGAAAAGCTGTAAACAGAATCATCAGCCATTATTTCAATCAATATTATTGATTCATTCAACCTGACCATAGCGAGTACAATGTGTATCTCTTTCACCATACTTAACCACAACTTTATGCTGTATAATTTTCTGTGATTCCAATTTAAACCTACAACATTATTAGTACAAATAAATGTACAAATATTATTAGTGCTTTTTTAAAAAGTTCTTTGAGGGCACAAAACAAATTTTATTTACTCTATATCTTCCCATGTCTAAGGAGTGCTTTACACAGAGTAGTCATTTAACAGGTAAAATGACTTGGATCTATTCAGAGTTTTCCAAAATACCCAAACAATGACTAAAAATAAAGTGTGCTTCCCTGGTGGCTCAGAGGGTAAAGCGTGTGTCTGCAATGTGGGAGACCTGGGTTCGATCCCTGAGTCAGGAAGATCCTCTGGGGAAAGGAATGGCAACCCACTCCGGAACTCTTGCCTGGAAAATCCCATGGACGGAGAAGCCTGGTAGACTACAATCCTTGGGATCACAAAGAGTCAGATACGACTGAGTGACTTCACTTTTAGGAAGAAATCTTTGGTGTAATAAGATGCTTATTCATTTTTAGTTAAAAAAAAAACAGAAATAAGTGTGGATAGAAAATTAACTCCTCAAAACCAACCCATTTGTAAGTAAAATAATCTTTGACAAAATAATCTATAAACTTGTTATTTCATTGAGTCAGCACATTTTTACTGAACACCTACTATGTACTGACCTTTATCAAGATATAGAGTTTTCAAACTGGCACACATAGGGATGGATAGGTTGTCTGACTTGAAACCTGTCTCCAGGTTATCTTTGTGCTTTCTGTACTATAGTGAAACTTTATAAAAGATCAAAATGCCAAGTATAAGACTGAGCTGTGTACTTAATTCCTCTAGATTTCCTTGCCCTTCCTCACTGGTCTCATTCCCTTACCTCACACTCAGTTCCTTTTTCTCCAGCTCTAGGTAGATATCCCAGAGGTTAATATTACATTTCGCCCTGGAAATGTCTATCTCCATAAAGTAAGAATCTGTTTGTTAAATGTTCAAATTGTTTCAATAAAGTTGCTATCCAACACATTTCTCCTAGCAGCTCTGGTTCTCCCATCTGTTCAGTTTCAGACTGCTATGATACAGGAGAACTCTCAGAAAGATCACTTAGTGACATGATGGTTACCCAAATTCTGACCACCTTTGGATTCCTCAAAAGAGAAAAGACATTCCCATTGATTTTGTCCTCTTTCGTGCGCCTTCTGCCTTCCCTTCTCCAAAATACCGTCATAAACCCTTTGTCCTGGTTCCATCAGCACATGTTTCTGCTATGATCCTGCAATCATGGACCTCCCCACTTCTTCCCTCAACTCTAATCCAGCCTAGATCACTGCTGGTTTGAGCTGAGGTATGAAATCAGGCCACAGTAAATTAATCTCCAAGATGATTCCTCTACTGATTCCTAACAGCTAATATAAATCTCTTATTCTCTCCTTGGCAGTTTCTAAAACAGGTTTGATAAGCTCATAATTTAGGCAGCTTTCATGACCACAGCCATATCTTCCCTGGGCTAATAATTATCTCCCATAGGTGATTTTTTTAGACTACTGATCATTTGTCTTACTAATCTCTCCATTTGTTCCCGCGACTAATAGCAGATCCCCAAATACCCTCCGTAATTTTCTAACAAGCAGAATTTCAATTCCCCATAAAGAAATTCTGCTTTAAAGTGTAATTAAAGATCATCTAAGAAAAACAGAGCCAACTTTGAACAGCCCACAAGCAATTTTTTCTCTCTGCCAGGAGGGAGGGTGTTTAGGGGCAATTAGAAATCACTTTGCAAAATTATAAGCAGGTTTAATGCAACAATTTTGATCAACAGTCTTGTTATCAAGTAATATATCTAAAATTAAGGTAATGGATTTTAAAAGTAGATTGAATAAAAATCATCTGCTATTCAACAGGCATATCAAGCAAGCAATTACTAATTCTGTTTATAACTACAGCCCTTCACTCTTTTTTAAAGGGCAATGAAAGCAAAACTTGGTTTGTGAGCTCCTATTAAATTAGCATTGATTTTGTTTTACTGCCAAGCTAAAGAAATAGCAACATTAAGGAGTTCTTTAATCCTATTTAAAGTATGCACACTTACACAGAATTTAGTCCACAGGTTATCTTGCTATTCACAATGAACTAAAAAAAAAAAAAAAAAATCAGTCCCAGCATAGAAGTTTTATGCATTGGCTATTTGAGGAATTGTCAGAAAGCAGCAGTACACTATTAAGTAGAACATAAGAGCCAGTTCATTGGAAAAGACCCTAATGCTGGGAAAGATTAAAGGAAAAAGGAGAAGGGGGCAACAGAGGATGAGATGATTGGATGGCATCACTGACTCAATGGACATGAATTTGAGCAAACTCCAGGAGCTGGTGAAGAACATGGACTGCAGTCTGTGCGGTTGCAGGGTCGAACACAACTTAGATGGTTTACACCGCTGCTCAGATGGAAACTCACTGAAGTGCAATGCCAAGTTAAATGTTAACAACTGCCTGCACTTGATCCATTACAAAAAGGAAGAACTCATTTAAGGCAAAGAGTGACATGTGCCAAAGTTATTTTCTCAATAGGTCTTATGTTTATAAATACTTAAGGTTGTTTGGAGACAAAATATTTTGGTTTGTTTGGAGGCAAATCTGAAAGACAAGGAATAATAATACATGTATGAGATTAAACAGTAAATAAAGTACAGCTTTTCTGGTTTAAAGAAAAGTCATTGTTCAAGTGAGAAGTAACAGTAATGGAATTTTGAAATGTAAAAATTCCAAAAACTATGGTGAAATATGGCATTGTGTTGACAGAATTGTCAAAACCATTCAAGGAAGTCAGCATTTGTGGAGCCCCTATAGAAAACAGTATGAAGGTTGCTCAAAAAATTAAAAATAGAACTACTATATGATTCAACCTCCCTATTCTGGGTATATATACAGAGGAAGTAAAATCACTGTCTTGAAGAAATATCTGCACTCCCATGTTCATTGTAACATTATTCACAATAGTCAAGACATGCAACAACCTCAGTGTTCACTGACAGATGAACGGATAAAGAAAATGTGGTATGTATGTATATGTATGCATACATGCATATATATATGAATATTATTCAGTCAAAAGAAAGAAGGAAATCCTCTCACTTATGACAATATGGATGGACCTTGAGGGCATTATGCTAAGAGACGTAAGACAGACAGAGAAAGACAAATGCTGTATGATCTCACTTATGTATGGAATCTAAAGATGTCAGAGTCACAGAAACAGAGAGTAAATTGATGGTTACCAGGAGCAGGAGGATGGGGGAAATGGGGAGATATTGGTAACAGGATACAAAATTTCAGCTATGAGATGAATAACTTCCCAGAATCATATCACCTTGTGGCTACAGTTAATGATACTATATTACCACACTTGAAAGCTGCTATGAGAGTAGATCTTAAAAGTTCTCACCATAACAACAGGAACAAAATAATAATTATGTGAGATGAAGGATGTTTCAAGTAACCTTATTGTGGTAAACAATTCACAATAAAGCATATACCAAATCATATTTTACATCTCAAACTTGCAAGATGTTATATGTCAATTATATCTCAATAAAATCGAGAGTGGGGCAAGAAAGTCAGCACATGGAGCTAAGTTCTCACTGATACCTGCCAAGACATCTTGCATCAGGTTTACTGCAAATATAACAGCAATATGTCAAACCCTCCTACTTTGCAAGAACCTGATCTTTTTCTGATTATGCGACTCTAAAATTGATTGAAAGAAGGACAGCTATTAGACTTGTGTCAAAAGGCCTTTCCACAATAGAAATGTACTAGCCATTTTGCAATTTAATCATAACCCTTCAGACTTTCAAAGCCCCTAGAAACAATTTATTTTAAAATGTAGTATAATTTTAAATGAGTTTTTCGTATTCTATTTTTCTCTTTCACACTATGTTACAATATGCTGAACAGCTTAGAAGTTTCTTTTATAAGTAAAAACAAGAGAATTGAAGTGGCAGCTAATTCTATGATCAAGATAACATACACCACCATTGGTCATGAAAAAGCTCATTCCCAGAGCCTGTCTGTGGCACCCAAGAAACCTGAGCATAGAAACCTCTAACTTGTTTATCAAGTTGTTGCTCAAACGGTGTAAGGTGTTCTTCTAGTGATATCACAGCAGGGGCAGGGGAGCTCAAATCTTTGAAACTTTTATCATGAGACTGGTGTTGTGCTAAGCACGCTTCATGCATTAATGTATTCAATCTTCATAACAACTCTATGCATATTTCCATTTTACAGAAGAAGTGACTTACACACAGAAAAACAAACTTAAGTAACTTCAGTCAGGCATAAAAGCTATATACTTGTCTGTCAGATAGCAAGATGAATAGAGATCCAGAAATGTCAGACATTTGAAAATCTTTCCTTACCAGCTGAAAAATTCGTTATTGCAATAAATGATCTCCAAGTTTTTAAAAATTGCATATTATTCTCAGAAAAAAAGAAAAATTCTTGTGCATGTACCCACAATAAAGACATATTCACTTATAAATTGTATGTGCTATGTTGCTTCAGTCATTTACGACTCTTTGCGACCCCATGGACATGGAGCCCACTAGGCTTCTCTGTCCATGGGGTTCTCCAGACAAGAATACTGGAGTGGGTTGCCATTTCCTTCTTCAATAAACTGTATACTCTATAGTATGCATTGCTTAGCAGCTTAGGGCAAGGTTCAAGATTTTAAAACACTAGGTACAAATTCACACAACAAACAGTCTTCCTGATAATTTTGAATAATTTTGGCTGAACTTGTCAGAGTTTGATTAGCTCAACATTAATTTTATTGTGTAAAGTGACTGAAGAAGAATCCATCCGGCAGGAAGAAAAGAGAAGGACCATTCTGCTGTTTTCTGATGAGTTAATTATTCTGCATTACTAGGACTAGATTAAAACCAATTCCTTTATAGGAAACTATTTCATAAGTTGTTTTTTATGTTTAGCAAGATAACATTTATAAATACACTTGACACAAAAAGTAGTATATCTAAAGACCAACATGGGGGTGAAGGTCACCCTGCTGTATCCATCTCCATTTTGACATGCCCTAATATATATCATAATAAATTTAAATTTTGTTAAAAACATTCTGTAATGATAGCATGGTTACTATGATTAATATTAATAATACTGTATTGTATATTTGAAAGTTGGCTAAGAGAATTGTGGCTCAGCTGGTAAAGAATAATCCTCCTGCAATGTGGGAGACCTGGGTTCAATCCCTGGATTGGGAAGATCCCCTGGAGATGGGACAAGCTACCCACTCCAGTATTCTGGCCTGGAGAATTCCATGGACTGTATAGTCCATGGGGTCGCAGAGTCAAACACGACTGAGCGACTTTCCTTCCTTCCTTCTTCTAGCCCATTTCCCAAGACTCACATGATTGTCACTGGTGGGGGTGGGGGGTGGGGAGATAGGGGGTGGGGCAAGCTCTGAGAGCAACAGCACCATTCTTTATCCTAGGTAACTAATGGTTTGATTTTATTTTTATATGCACTGATACAAATGTTATTATAATTTTTGTACATCTTAATGCCTCATCTAACTCACCCAGTGCAGGTCCGTAATTTGAATACTACTACTACTCTAGCAAAAGGGGTTCCCTGGTAGCTCAGCTACAAGAAAGGAGACGCGGTTCGAATCCTGGGTTGGGAAGATCCCCTAGAGAAGGGATAGGCTACCACTCCAGTATTTTTGCTCTTCTCTGGTGGTTCAGATGGTAAAGAATCCACCTGAAATGAAGGAAACTGGGTTCGATCCCTGGGTTAGAAAGATCCCCTGGAGGAGAGCATGACAACTCACTCCAGTATTCTTGCCTGGAGAATCCCCAGAGGATTCTGGTAGGCTACAGTCCATGGGGTTGCAAAGAATCAGACATGACTAAGCGACTAAGCATAGCACAGCACTGTAGCAAAGAGAGTTAGAAGTCAAAGTAGACACCTAAACACTGCTTTCAATACAAGGTCTTCCTGACTGATTTTCACTAACTTCCCAAGACCCACCTGCTGAAGTTCTCAAAATAGAATGAGAAAATAGAGACAATTTAAAAAGTGGTTAGAATCTCCAACCCTGCTATTTACTAAAGAAAAGTTATTTCACTCATATGAGGTGCAATACTTACTTTATTTACATTTGTGAGGTTGGTCCAACAACACTTACATATTTAGCTCAGGAGGCATCCAGTGAACACAATAAATATCCACTGAATTATTACAAAATATTTAATGCTAAGAAATAATTTAATAGGTAATCTCCCATAGGAAATTTTCTTCCTGGGAATTAAGAAAGCTACATGTGATTACCATAAAGTTATTCATATTCTGAGCTCTTCCCACAGGCCAAGCCTGATTATAGCAATATATCATTATGCCAATTGAAGTCCTCTGTCTGGGTCCCAATCCTTGACCCGAGTTCAGGAGAATCAGGTTAAAACAATAATGATTTGATGTTTTTTAAAAATGAAGCAACCTAGATGCCCATCAGCCGATGAATGGATAAGAAAGCTGTGGTACATATACACAATGGAGTATTACTCGGCCATTAAAGAGAATACATTTGAATCAGTTCTAATGAGGTGGATAAAACTGGAGCTGATTATACAGAGTGAAGTAAGCCAGAAAGAAAAATACCAATACAGTATACTAATGCATATATATGGAATTTAGAAAGGTGGTAACAATAACCCTGTATGCGAGACAGCAAAAGAGACATAGATGTATAGAACATTCTTTTGGACTCTGTGGGAGAGGGCAAGGGTGGGATGATTTGGGAAAATGGCATTGAAACATGTATAATATTATATGTGAAACGAATCGCCAGTTCAGGTTCAATGCATGACACAGGATGCTCAGGGCTGGTGCACTGGGATGACCCTGAGGGATGGTATGGGGAGGGAGGTGGGAGAGGGATTCAGGATAGGGAACACGTGTACACCCGCGGCGGATTCATGGTAATGTACGGCAAAACCAATACAAGATTGTAAAGTAATTAGCCTCCAATTAAATAAATTTATATTTTTTTTTTAAAAAAAGTAACCAAAAAGCACATTCGTCTTTTTTTGGAACAGGGAAAAGAAGTTAGAACAAATCAGTGGTCTCCAGATCAACATCACCAGGGAACTTGTTAAAAATGCCAATTCTCATTTCAACCCTAGACCTTCTGAATCAAAAACTCCAAAGATAGGTCTTGTTTATTAACAAAGCCTCCAGGCAATTCTGATACATGCTAAAGTCTAAGAACTGTGACCCTATGGACGGAATTTTCTTTATTTAATCCCTTTGCCAGGGGATCTTCCTGACCCAGGGATCGAACCCAAGTCTTTGGTATTGCAAGCAGATTCTTTACCATCTGAGCCATCAGGGAAACCCCTAACTTCCTCTGTATAATTTCCTTATAATGAAGCATGCTTTCTTCCCTTGTGAACATTACAATGTTAGAACAATGATAGAGATAACCATGCTTAAGTGTGGTTTGGTTTGGAAAAACTGCTCAAAGTTAAACACAGACGTTTGACTATAATCCAGAACTGTTGTAACCTCAAGATTGTTGCTGTTCATGAGACATTTTAAAACAAGATTTTATCCCTGGGTTATAATTTCCAATTTGGTATAATAAATAAAGTTCAATATCTGTTTTTTCACTGTTCCATGTGTTTGGTAATACACATATGACTCTCAAATTTTTTTGGATAAAGAAATAAAAATCTCATCTACTTAATTTTCTCAATACTACATTTGATGCTGTTAGCTAAAAAACAGTTTCCCTTATCTTTTTACCTTTTTTCAATCTTGTTAAGTTATTGCATGCCACTGTTTTGTTTTTTGACTAACTTGTTATTCTAGAGAGCTGTTTATTTGCCTTTTATTGCATTCTGTCCATAACAGTATCTACAGTAGCCCCATAGACAAATTCAGATCTTAAGCCATTTGAGACAGCGCAAAAGCTGATAAAAAAGTAATTGTCTCCTACTTTGGAAAGGAAGATGTATGCATTTTTCAGTAATAAAAACAGACTTCTAGCTAGAGAATTTTAGGTAATATATTACATAATGCCTAAATTCAAGTATATACATTTAGAAGCACCACCAAAATCTAAAAACAAATAGAGCTGGATCTCCTACATGAAATAATTTCCCTCAATACACATGACCCCCCACACTTTGAATCAACCACTATTTATTAATGAGCTGCTCTCTCATTTATTCATAGTTTGGGGCCTGCTAGCAGACACTGTGGCTCATTCACATGATATTACTTATGAGATAGAATACAGGTAATTTCAAGGCTTAGCTGGCCTTTCAGTATTAGGACTGACAGATGAGATGTTGTAATACATTTGCAAAATTTGATGAAAGCAGAAAAGAACATTCTCAGATAATAAAGTTTGGCCCAAGTCCAGACAGCTGTGAACTTGATTCTTTAAAAATGACTTATATGGTCCAATTGCACTGTCTCTACAATTTTCTTTTTACACATCAGTCTGAATCTAGATTATATGTATAAGATTTATTTGGTGTTTTTTCTTCATTTTGATTTATTATTACACTATTTGGACTCAACTTTCTCTGAAATGTCTTCTTTGAAAAATGATGTAATATATATTACATTTATTATACTTAATGATAAACCTTTCAGTAAATTCACCAGTGTAAAAAAATGATCAAAATAACATACATTTAATTTAATGCAACACATGATTTTTCTTTAGGAGATTTTACACAGACAAAAATCCTCAAGATTTTGGCCTTTATCTAGGGCCACTTGCTTTCAGCAGGAGACTAGTTTGAATCAATTCTTTTCCCTTTTAGATTATATTAGTGTCAAAATTCTTATGTGACCCACACGGTTATTTGTGAGACACAACAAAGAAAGACCAAATCTAACCATTATTTCTGGTTAAAAGGTTTAGATATCGTTTCTGATTTGAGTCTACCTCTTTTCTACAAGATTTAAGTATTTTATTTCTCTTACCAAAAAGAGAGTTCATAAAATAAAATTATAAACTGACTTTTTGTGGTCAGATATATACTCCCACATGGAATGGAATGCCTTCATCAATTTAAAATGCTTTCCAAATCCCTAGTCATGCTGTAAGACACACAATCCTCAGTTGGAGATGGATTAAAAGGGTTAACATATCTTTTCAAGTTAATCAAGACTCAATTTGAACTAACTCAATTCTTTTCCCCTGATTTAATGCTTCCATTTTTTATCAGTGACCTGAAAACATTTGATTTCATAGATGCCAATGTAGACAAAAAGCCTAGAACACCAAAGAATTGGTTTTCATTGCAATGGCAACTTGTTCATCTTGTTTAAGCTGGTTAGTAAAGTCAACATTTCCATGTCTAATGTTCCAAATTTTATACTAATGTAATCTAGACATCTTATTAATGTTGCCATGGAATGCTTAAGTTTATTTTCTTACCTGTGATTAAACTTAAAATTTTGGTTACTTCTCCTATAAGTTATTTTGAAACCAAAAGCCCCACATTTTTATAACTCTTTTAAGGGTTTGGAAATAAGCTACCATAAAATTACCTGCTTATATACTTTCTAGTTCAACACAAAACAATCCATAGCATTAAAAACAAACGAGTCTGAAGATGCTTAATTTAGGTGAGGGGATGAAATTGCCCCCCATGTTCTCAACCTGCCTTTTGTCTGTAGAAAAACTGTAGTTAAAGAATGTTTAACCAAAGAAGTGAGAAAACACAGAAGCAAAGGAAAACTGTCAAACAAGACAAAATAATGCTAGCTTAGGCATTAAGCAAGGTCAAGGACTTTTAGTTCCTCCTCAAGGGCTATAGATAAAGTTTTCAGCCATATTCTTTGAACTGTCTCTTAGATACTGAAATCCCCACCAGGTGGAAGAAGTTAACTACATGATGCCCAGACTGTAGCTATGACATAAGCTGCCACACTTCTGAGATCTGGCCTCAAAGAAATAGAAACAAACTGACCCCAGAAGTGAAGATCAGCTGTACTTGAAGCAGTCAGGATGACACTGATCAAACCACTGATGACGAATTTCAAGATGACTGTCAGAGTTGACTGAGGTTTCTGCATGTAGCCCCCTCCCTCCACCTATAAAAGCTCTTGCCCACCGATAGTCATGGACAAGGAAATGGCAGCCCACTCCAGTATTCTTGCCTGGAGAATCCCAGGGACAGAGGAGCCTGGTGAGCTGTGGTCTATGTGGTTGCACAGAGTCGGACACGACTGAAGCTACTTAGCAGCAGCAGCAGCACTGATAGTCAGTGGGGGGAGTCCACCTTTGGACATGAATCCACCTCTACCCTCCCCTTGCCAGCCCCCAAAATAAAGCAAATTTTTCTTTCCACCAGCCTTGCTTCTCTATTGACGTTTGGGTGGCGAGTAGCCAGACCCCACCTTGGGTAACAGAGACATCGTAATTTCAGGGTTTTTTAAAGCCCTTACCAAATAAATGATATTTTTATGTGACTAAAAATATTATCCAGAAAAATACAAATTGTGTTTTAAAAGGAAATGAAACTCTCCATAGTTTTGTAAAAGAGAACATCACTTAAAGTCAACCCTATCCCCAGTGTATCTATCACCTTCACTCTGACCTTCACCAGGGAAAGTTAGACCAACTGAGAAATAAGGCAAATCCCATGGATGGAGGAGCCTGGTAGGATGCAGTCCATGGGGTCGCTAGGAGTCGGACACGACTGAGTGACTTCACTTTCACTTTTCACTTTCATGCACTGGAGAAGGAAATGGCAACCCACTCCAATGTTCTTGCTTGGAGAATCCCAGGGACGGGGGAGCCTGGTTGGCTGCTGTCTCTGGGGTCGCACAGCAGCAGCAGCAGAGGGGGGAGGAAGCAGCAGTGGAGGGGAAAGCGTGGGTAGGGGGAGCTGGGGGGCATTCACTGGATAAAACACTATGCCGCTATGCTTAGCCGCTCAGTCATGTCCGACTCTTTGTGACTCCACGGTCACGTGGTCACCTGCCAGGCCCCTCTGTCCATGGAATTCTCCAGGCAAGAATACTGGAGTGGGTTGCCATGCCCTTCTCCAGAAGATCTTCCCAACCCAGGACTCGAACCCAGGTCTTCTGCATTGCACAGATTGTTTACCGTTTGAACCACCAAGGATAAATCACTAAGTTCAAACAAATGAACCACTGATTCAAAACAGTTGAGCTCAGAACAGAGGATATTTCACATCAACTCATCATACCTTAGTGTTGAGTTTTGGTTCGAGTTCTTTTTTTCTTTCTGTTCCCCTTTGAAACTCGAGACTTTTTCAGATTTGCAATTTTTTACAGTAAGTCTGGATAAGGTTAGATTGTCAATTTAAGTTGGAAAGTAGAATGACATTATTTGTTAACCATGCTATTCGCTTTGTTTTTTTACACAGACATCTTTTTTTCATATATTTTACTCATTAGAGAAAAGTCCATCTATCACAATTTCAATTATTGTTATAATGTAACAGAAATTCACTGAACGATTACAGAGTTTCAAGTCTCACTCACTGCTGGCAGGTGGCCCACTCTAATCACCAACCCTGAAACCTGCATTTGGTCACTAATACACTAAAACATTGCTAATGACATGGAGGTATGACAAGATAAGACCAGCCTCATAATGAATGACTCCACAAAAGCAAAGTGGCAAAAGTAATTATAGAATCACATGGACCGCTGGCCTTGAATTGTCATGGACATCCCATTTCATGTTCAGCTAAAACAACTCAGAGATAACCTTATGTTCAGCAGGAGCGGAGGTTGTATCACAGATGCACTTCAACTGACACATGCTTCTGTTTCAAGAACTAATTGTTCTGTAGGAAAAACATCTTCAATTTCTTTATTATTGAGATGAATTAAACAGCTTTCTACTGTCAGATTGTTTCCTAACACTCCACAAGCCCTGTGGAAATAGGAGTATATGATTTTTAAATGTTTTAATAATCTTGTACTGGGTTTTATTAGATACCACTCAGCATCTCCAATATCCCATGCATTCCCATAAAACCTTGCAAGAAGTTTTAACTTATATATGATGTGTAACTAGCATAATTACAAAAAAGGTTGTGTGCATTTAGATATATCAAATGTCTAATCTGATATAGTCAAGAAAAATCTAAACAGAAAGCTGAATAATGATGCTGATAAAAGTTGTATATAAATATTTCAAATTACTTAATATTGTTTTAAAGATATTTCAATGCAAGTAAAAATCCAGTGGGCAAAATAATAAAATTAGACTATAGTTCTATTAGAATTAGCATGGAAAACTGAATATTTTTTAACTAAACAAAGAAAGGATTGCTTCACTGAGGTAATACTGCAACAGCCGAGTTGGTCCATCATAAAACTGAGCCCCACAACCCAGCCTGTGACACTGTCACTTGTATCCAGATGGATATTTTTTTTCCACAGACTGTTAATAGACAGTGTCAAGGTGATGATAAACACCAGAGTCTAGGCACATATATCAATACACTCTGTGATGGCAGGGGAAAAAAAAAAAGCTGAAATAACCACAAATTCTAGACAGACTTACTACTGTGATAACCTCTACAACAAATGTAACACGTCAAGGTATTTCTAAACATTAACCATTTGTTTGAGTTCTAGGTCTAAAATAGCATCATCCTAATCTTATCAATTTGAGGTTGAGGGAAAAAAACAAAGTCAGGGATGTGTTTGCTCTTGCAGCACTTGCTCCAAAGACTGGTTCGTCACTGAAAAACACTAAATATTGGTTTTTTGATAAGCTGAAATTAATAACAAGTGAGAAAGGAGACATAGTATAGTTAGGAAAAGAAATTTAGAAAAGGGAAGAAAAATGTTTCCAGGGCATGGGAAAGAGAGAAGGGAGGTTCTTAAAATCCTAGAAAAATCTTGATAAGAGAAACTCATTTGTATAGAGCATATTTATTGTGTATTAAAGAATTTTACACAGACCTAATTGCTAGGAAGAAAGTATTACTCTTATTTCTCATTTTGCCTCAGACAGCAAGAAAAAACAGAGTCAAAACTGGGGTCCATAGACTCAAATTGACAAGACCTTGTAATATGTTTATTTTTAAATTCACCTTACCTCAGGTTTATTTTATTTTTCGTATTATATCTATTATTTTACCTTATTTTATATACTTTAATAAATTGCTTCAAATTTCTCTTGGAAAGAGGTAGGATTAATTCCCTATTTCATTGAATCTAAGGCTTCCCTTGTGACTCAGTGGTAAAGAATCCACCTGCCAATCCAGGAAGCAGGAGTTTGATACCTGGGTTGAGAAGATCCTTTGGAGAAGGAAATGGCAACCCACTCCAATATTCTTGCCAGAGAAATTCCATGGACAGAGGAGCCTGGCGGGCTACAGTCCATGGCGTTGCAAAAGAGTTGGACACAACTGAGCAACTAAAACACACACACACACACACACACGCCTCCCTTTATTGTAAGACACACCATTTGTATGTATCTGACTAAGAAGGGGACAAAAAAAACAACAGGGAACACACTGCCAATTCATCTTTAATACCACATAATTATAAGATGCATTCTGATTTCAAAAATGGTAAAAGTGAAACAAAAAGACCATCTTTGAATCAGTGAAATACAGTAAATCATTCTCATTGGTATATTTATATTTTAAATAGTTCAATTTTGTGCTAGGCTTTGGAGAGCAGGGCCAAGAATTCAGATTGTGGAGATGAGCAAGACATGAGCCGCCATGGTGTCATACCCTTTTGTCTTATAGTCGAGGATATGCAGAAGAGAAGACATAGTCTGAATCCTCAAGAAGATGTGCATTGCCATCTATCAATTACTCACAGAATGGGGTTTATTTACCATATGTGTGTGTACTGAAACTAAAACTAAGCCTAAAATTATAAGGTTTTTCTTTTTCTATGAAAAAAAAGACACACCAATACCAAGTATTCTCTTATATCTCATTTTTTTCTGTAAAATATAATTCTATTTTCATTTCTGGCATCTCAATTATTATTAAAGACTTCCTTCCATGATTAAACTCTGCTGTGCTAGTTATTTAGTTAAGAATTAATGAAAGATTTAAGCAGTAAATGGGAAAAAATTAATCTCATGTAGAGTTATCCTTTGTGGGAGAATTTGGTTCCTTGGGTTTTTCATATCCAGAATAAAACAAATTTTAGATGGATTTTGTGACACTCTAGTACAAGTGAAAAGTAAAATTTTTCTTGAGATTATAGTGTTGTATATGTATATGGGGAGAATGAGGCACTTAAGTCAGAGTTTCTGATTTTTGTTAAAAGGTAGCTATGCATAGATTTCCATTTTTCCTCACTTAAATTTATAACATATTATCTTTATGCCTGTAACATTTCTAAGTGAATTGTAAGTCTAATAAACATATTTTTAACCTCAAGCTACACTCCAGTTATAATAGAGATAATCCAGTATCATATATATATAATAGTGAAAAGATCTCATACTGAAATAAAATCTGATTGTAAGATAATTGGCAATATGAATAGCTGGAAGTTAACAGTGACTTTTCCTGAACACACAACATTTAAACATTAATGACGGCAGAAAGCTAATTAGTAAAATTTAATTGGATGTATGCAAAATAGTATAATGAGAAAAGTTAAAGCATATTTAATTTTTAATCCATATCCAAACTGTGAAGTGGAAAACCAACTAAAGCCAATCATTGTAAAAGCTAGAGACTGACACATTTTAAAGACTACCCTATTAGCACACAGAATGAACTGATGTTCAAAATTAAACATGGTAATATATTCTCTTGTGCCTTAAAAAAACACACATATAAAATGCAATTATCTAAACTGTTTAAAGATAAAAATTTGAAATAGAAGGGCAGACAAATGTATATGGTAAGTGACTGCACGGAATATAGTTTGAAGAATAAATTGAATTTTATTATATGCAGAGAAACATCCATAGTAAGCCACTCAGCGGGCCAGAGACACCTAGAAAGCAGCAAAGGTAAAAGGAGACAGGTCATGGTTAGTGCCCAGTTTCACTGAATCTGATACCAGAGCAATATGATATGGAAGTCAAGAAGGTCAGTGCTATTCAGGGTATGTATGTTACCGACAAGTCGACAGTCCCTCTCGGTACACATGATACTGAAACCACACCCAGAGCACAGAGCAAGGAAGAAGGTCCTGTTCAGAGTGGATCACAATCCTCACTGCACATTATGATCATCTAAGGAACTTCAAAATACTGATGCCTACACCCCCACACCAGGGACTTCGATTTAATTGATCTGGGGTGGGGCCTGGGCTGGAGGATGTTTTAAAGCTGCCGCAGGAGATTCTAATGAGCAGCCAATGTTGAGGACTTTGATATGAAAAGACCTTGGAGTACTTTGTTCTGGCTTTTGCTGATTGGTAGGTGTGTATCTTTTTCTTGGAAGTGAATGTAACCTTTTGTTCTTGCCTGACACTCCTCAAAGAAGAAATGTGATGTTGGCACATTACACTATGAGTAAGAGACAATGTCAAGACTGTAAGTCAGAGATATCTTATCTTAAATACTGCCGGGGTCCAGCCCTGGTGGATCCAGGGAAATTCAAAGCGTGGACGGCGTAGGCGAGGAAAACTTATTTGTTTATTAATATAAGAATATAAGATTAGATTAGGGAGAAATGGTGTAATAGGAAAATTAAGTGGAGAAAGAAGGCTGAATAACTTGGTTTACGTGGGAAGCCAATAAAGTTCCAGACAAGGAGCTTGCACCATCTACATTAGGCCACCGGTGCCCTCTTGAATATCGTGGGCTACCCTGCCTTGGGCTCCCCGTCGCATGGATCTTAAAAGCTGGGACAAGTAAGTACACATGGTGAGCCTCCACGCCCCAGATGGGAATTCAGCCAGAAATTAGAGAGGAGACACAGGGGAAACCAGTCCAGCGACTGGCCCGTCCTCTATTGTTCAGAAGGCCTTTTATACTTTTTGATTATACATAGAGATCAATGGGTAACACAAAGTTATGCAGCGTTAGCAGTCCAGACTCTTATCAAAACCAGGCTTTTCTCTCTGCATACCTAATTGTATACACAAGTCTTAGATGATTTACATCATCCTCTGGCCAAAAAGGGCCAATTAACATTTTACAACCTTTTTTCTGATAAGGGTTTGTTAACTAGAAGACTTATTTGTGTTGATCTTCCCAAAGTCTAGTGCCACTCTCAGAAAGTACTAAATAAAGTTACATTCTTACATAGCAAGGACACAAGAGGAGTGCAGTGATATATAACAAAGAGAAAAGTAATTAACTCAAAAGTCTAGTGTTGCTAACACCAAAACTATTATATATCTTTTTGCATATCCCATTTACATTGATTAACATCTTCCCAGGTGCCTAAAAGATAAAGAATATGGAGGCCTGGCAGCAATCTTTGAGTCAACAGTGAAATCCTGTCACCAATATGATTTTTAGCTCTTTAGAAAAGGCTCTGTATCTTTAAGATGCTTTAAGCTTTGTGCCTCTCGCTGTTGGGGGGCTGTAAGCAATTGGGGGGCTGTAAGAGGTCCGGGGGAACCTGTTAGGCAAGCTAGAGAGTTATCAGAGGGGGTTTAACTGAAACATCCCTTTCAAGTGCAGAAGACTAAAGCCCTGATTTGACTTTTTCCAGAGAATATCAGAAGAGTGGAAAAGCAGGAAGATTCTTATTTTTGGGGGGGTGGATGCTCAGGAAATTCCAGGGGGAACCTCGGAAGCTTGATCACGTCCTTGAGTTTTGTCAGGCTTCCTTCCGCATGACCTTGTCATGGGCAGGATTCCTCACGCTGGCCCCCGACAAAATACCACAATCAAGTCTACAATGTCTTCCAATGTCTTCTCTGTATGATAGACCATTTTGCTAGGTATTGAATGTTGAAAAAAATCTGGTTTTATGGCTTCTCAGCAGGGAACTTAAAATACAACATCATTAAACATGGGTAGGTATTTGTCAGGGTTCTTGGTAGCAGCAAAAACAACTCTAAATTTAGGCCAAAAATGAATTCTTAAAAGACTTCTCTCTAGGAAGCCAAGAACCAGGCTTGAGGCTATAAACGAATAGCAGGGCTCCAAACAATCCTCAGTCCTCTCCTGTGAGAACCCCACTGCTCTTGGGCGCAGACCCGGCTGGCCGTCAGCCTCTTGAACTGCTGGCAACCCCAGTGCAAGCTGTAGGGCACAGTAGCTGTGCCCACTCATTGCCCAAACCCACCCCAGAATCAAGCCCTAGCTCCTGTGAATGAGTCTTACTGAATGGACCCTGTCCACAGCCCATACAAGTCCTAGCAATCCCTGCTTCTACGTCACTACCTTCTGGATCTAAGTCAGCAAAGCCACATTCCTGCCTGTGGGTCTCAGGGAGGCTGGCAGAGTCCTCATCTGGCATTTTTCACTCCCATAGTGGAACATGGTCTCTCCTTCCCACTAAGACTCTTAAGGTGGGAAATTCTTCAAACAGAAAGGAGCTCATTCACTGAGAAGCCAGAAAAGGATTTCAAATGGCCTATGCAAGAATATTTCACTTCTCCTAGGATTAAGTAAACCTAAAGGAAATTATTAGTACTTGGTCTGCACTTTTCTTCTGTGTCCATAGTTTTCTCTGTGTCTTTGGTTTCTGAGAGTAGATCTAACTTCAAGTTCCCAAGTTCATTTTCATGTGCCTTGTTTACATTAGACTCTCTACCACACAAATATTTTATTAAGCACTAAAGTAAAGTTCCTCAGTTCATACCTAGCATACCAAGTTCTTAGGCTGATTTCCCAAATTGTGCTGTGGTATGTTCTTATACCTAAAATTTGCCAAGTATGGATAGGTATTACATATTGTAAAATATTGATGCACCCTTAATTATATGTGAAACATGAAACAACCATGTCCATTAACAAGCTCTGGAAATTTACCCCCAAATTTCATTTTACATTATAAGTAGATCTCATTTTTAGACAGCACACGAACACTGGTGTATGCTAGGAACTATGAGGTTTAACATGTTTTTGTGGCTCTGAGATCCTAACTTGCCCAGGAAAGAAAAGTTTGTGCTGGCTCAAAGACATCTCTAAAATTTCTTCTCCCTGTCTGTGATGCTTTGATTATTTCTAAAACATTTTCTGGCCTGTAAAATATAGCTCCTCCTGCCATTTGTTGGCAGACACTTTGAAAGGACTTGTAATATATACTTTTTCAGAAAAAACTGAATGGTATGATTTCAGACCTACATAGTCACTGTTTAGTAGTCTAGCCTTGTTCTGACAGGTGAATCGAAATCTTCTCCTTGGAAATAAATTAGGTTATTATCTCAAATACAAAATCAAATGCATCCTCAACTAAAGGTTTCTCAAAGTCATTTCTTTCAATGGGAAAACTTTTTTCTCATGAGAAGGAAAGAGGTCATCTTTACCCAAAAGCAAATGTCCAATTCAAACCAGAAAAGGTATGACATAGTCAATCCCAGTGTACAATAAACATAAATAACTTTGAAGGAGGGATCCCAGTTTCCCACAACTTACCTTCCTAATGCAAAACTTCCTTTCCTAATTCCAAATTTCCTTTTGGGAAAATAAAATAAGAGTCAGGTTAGTTTTGAAACACAGAGTACTTCTAAACACAAGGGGCTCCAGTTCTAAGCAGAGTAATCTAAGAAAAGGTAATTTTATGAGATACCAGATTTTACCAACTGTATGCATTTTTCTATGGAGAAGGTGCATAGCTTTCAATAGAATAGAAAGGGGATACAACTCAAAAAAATGAAAGTTAGGGAACAGTGCTCTGGAGAATAAAATAGAAAGCCCCATCCCTGGTCCAAGGATGGTTCTTCAACCACCATCACTCGGCCATCTAACTGAAATGGTGAGAGGCAAAGTCAATTTTCCAAATTCAAAATTTCTCTGGTGTTCTAGTTTCCATATTTCTTAGATATGAGGATACAAACTGCCACCATCTTTATTTTAAAGAGATTTCTATAAGGGACTGAAGTATTCTTTCATTCCTTTCAGAACAGTGAGTGCCAAGTGGCTACCCGTTTAGAGACATCGTCATCCTCGCCACTCACAGTCCAAGTCCACAAATGGTAGCAGGTGACAGGAAATGTTCTTCTGCAGTAGGACACACCATCATATAAAAAGAAATAGTAACCATGAGTGTGGCATTCGAGTCATAAAAACAGCATTTTTAAAACTTTAAAATGCTACATGGCAGTTTAAAATTCTAAATGGTAAAGTATTCTCTTCACTTTCCATCGTATTTCTATTTTCCACAAAATTTTAAGGAGATAGTTGTCATCAGATATGGCTAAATAATTCTTTTTAAAACACTAAAAATATTCTGGTTTGTAATGTAGAGAGCCCAGTCCTCATTGGTTTGTGATTATAAAAGGAGTCATGACTGAATTAATCCTTAGCCTTTTTTTCCAGAAACTCATCTCTCAAAGTTTCCTCCATTATCTTCAGGAACCCCCTACAATCCCAGTGTACTTTGTTCATGATGGTATTACATCAGCTTTTCACAAAATGTGTTCCCTGGAACAGTAGATCCAGAAAATGACCAGGAAGAAAGAAACTCTGGGAAACATTGTACCTAGATGCCTCCTTAGCAAGATGCCATGAACATTCCATTAGTGCAGGTGCCAAGACGTCCTATTTTGCCTTCTTTAATCTAATGTCACTTACGCCCTGATCCAGAAAGTAGAGTTTGCAGTAGAAGAAGATGTTTACTTTCAGTTGTAGCATTCCGTAACATTTATGGCTTTGTCCTTGATAAGTGGGTAGGGAAAATATTAGCTGTTCCACATCTAATGGAAATGAGAAAATTAAAGCATAAAAAAATTATTTAGTCAATGTCACCCAGGGTATTTATGACAAATCTGAGACTCAAGTCCAATGCTCTTTTTATTACCCTGGTGGTTTAGGGCTTCCAAGTAGTCATAAGAGGTTGGGACAGTCACTTACTACCTATCACATAAATGAAGGAACACACTTGGGCCTTCAGAGAACCCACTGTAGAAAAAAATATCCTAGTCACATGATTTCCTCCAAAACCTTGATCTTATTATCCTACCCTATTACCTTTTCAAGGCCAAGAAATTCCTACTGCTTTCTCTTACCAACCTATACCCAAATTTTGTATCAGCTTTTCTCAGTTCATACCAATTAGGAATCAAAATTCTGAAAATTTCAAGAAATAATGAAATGTAATGAACTGGAGAGAAAAAATATAGACAAACTTTATATTTAAGGTTTAAAATGTTTCTATAAAACTTTACAAATGTGAAATTACTGATTAGTTTATAGAAAATGAAATATTATCAATTGAATTTCATTTCCTCATAAAATCATTGTTTCATTACAGCTCAAATAAACCATTGAATGGATTTGTTGAAGTTACATTTAAATGTATTATATTTTCACATAAATGGAACATTATATTGCCAAACCTTAAACCATTTAGCTAGTTTTAATATTTTTGAATTTTTGAGAAGCAGGCAAACTCTTGGGAATAAATGAAATACTATAAGTCAGTAAAACAGAAGGTTATTCTATTTTATGGACAGAGTCTGCCAGTAAGGACAGAATAAAGGTCATAGTTTTTATCAAAAGAGCTCAGAAAAAAAGCAACTTTTTGAGTGATGAAGCGATCACCACATGCAAGTATGTCTGATCAGTCTCAGTTGTCTAGAAACCTCTACAAGCAGCTTTTGCTTTTCAAAAATTTCCTTTGTATATTTTTGTGGATTTCTGAAAATTAGAGTTTTGTCCTGAATAAAACAAGTTTCATCTTGCTTCCCAACATCGCTCATTTTCTTCCATCAGAGGCAGCCTTACGGGGATGTACCAAACTACCCCCGCTCCATGCAAGTTTCATAATGCTGGTGCCTCCCTGCTGTACCATATAGGAGTCAGAGAAACACTGGCCAGTCCCCTTTGCCTCCTTCATCCCACCCCCTCACCAGACTCCAGGCGGCTTCTTTTCCTGAAACTCCGCAGCAGATCATTGCTCGGGTTATCTCTTCTCACCTAATCCTCACCTCACAGTTGCCACTTGTTTTTCAACACAACTAGGTCTTAAAAACAAAATTGATCAACTATGTGTTTAAGAAGAATCCAAGTGTGTACACGGTCCTTTCCTTGCCATTTCATTCATCCACTCAACAGACTTTTATTAGGAGCCTGCTCTGGCTGGTTTGTGCTGGGTGCCAAGGATACAGAAAGCATTAAAACAGGACCCCAGCCTAGAAAAGTTCACTCTAGCAGGAAAGACATTGTGTCCAAGATAAATTGTGACACCACAGAGTACACACAGTGACAAGTGCTGAGGAAATACAGAGAAGGAAGCAATTACTCTACCGGAAGAGCTGGGGAAAGGAGGTGGCCTTATGGCTAGATCCTCAAAGGTAGATAGGAGTTGATCAGTCTGAAAATCTGAGCACAAGTATACCTGAGGCAATGGCATGCATTAATTGAAAGAAATGAGATGGCTATGTGCATTTTAACTTACATGCCAATAAAGTTTTGGAGGTGCAAATGCTGTCAACCTCAAAATCTCTGTGAGAGAAATTTACACTTTCTGATCCAAAGGAAGGACATCAATCAACTTTTGGCATTCCCTCCACCTTACCTCACAGTCCTGTCAGGAACCTCTCCACACCTTCACCAACAATGATTTAAATAGGCTATCCCTTCTCCCAAGTTTTCAGGCCTACCTGTTAACATCCACTCCTTCACACCTGATAAATGAACCAGCAATTCATTCTCGTGGAAATACAGCTGTAAAGTTTCATAAATAATAAATTAAAACTTGCAGTTGCCATCGAGGTTAAAATAATCTTTAGACTAACTATTGGCAGAGCATTTAGTCATAGCTCATGATGGAATATGGTTCTCCCGCATTCAGCTCTAATTTTCCAGGTAAAGGTGAATGGTACAATGTCAAAAGTATCTGAATGTCTGGTGTCAAGTAGGCATAACAGCTAACTAATATTTGGGGGTTTTAGTCATGTTTTATCCATGATCCTGGTTTTCCTTATCTCAAAAACAAAAATTAAAAAGTGAACAGAACTTCTGCTCCCTCTCTCCTTCATATCTCCCTTATTTCCCCACCAAATTTGGGGTGCAGATAATCCCTTCTATGTTATTACCACCCATTCCCTTCTCCAACCCCTCCCCACCCCCACACAGTTAGCTCTTTGTCAGGCCACTCTATTCCTATCCTAATGATTCTGCCTCTTGAAGATCTCTCATAGCCTCTAATCTAATCAAATATTCCCATTAATGCTTAATATTTTATACCACACAATGTATTATTCTTTCCCACCATCTTTCCTTTTAAAGCCACCTTTGCTCTCAGTTATGAATGCAGTCATTCATCAGACATCCACTGATGAACCCAAGTCTGTGCTAGGCACTGGGGTTAGCACCATTTCTGCCTTCAAGAAATTTTTAATAGAATAGGGAAGTCAGAAAAGAGTCCCATAACTATAAATAGGCATGTTATGTCATTAGAAGATTCACTGAGTGTATCCTTTCACCCAACAAACCAAAGACAAAGAAAATGTCCTGGAGAAGGTGAGCTGGGTTCAGAAGGTCAAGATTGAGTTCATAAGCAAGGAAAGGCAAGGCAGCACTTTCCTGGAAAAAAAGTACTTCTGTGCTTCTCCAGTCCTGTTTCCCTACCTGCTGTCTGTCCACCTCTTTTCCATTTTGATTCTAGGTATAAACAGAGACTCAGTCCTCATTCCTCAATGCTTTCTCTATCCACATCTGCTCATCAACAGAACCTACTTCATAGTTTAACCACACGCAGTATGAGATGATAGTTAAATCTGAGCCTCCTGCCCCAAATTCCCAACTCCCTACAGCCCAGAACCACAGGAGGAGCACACTATCTCCTGGTTATCAGTGTTTTCAGACCTGGCTCGCTATCTACCCCTGAAGAGTGGCCTCTTCCCAGCTTGAGAATTTCCAGCAATAGGACCATCCTTCCAGGGATTGGAATTCAAAACCTTGAGAATAATCTTTTTCTTCTCTCCTTTCTCCCTACTCAGTTTTCCATGTATTCATGAATGAATAAAAATATTATTCATCACAGGGTCCCCTTCTTCTAAAACCCCTAGTGAAATCTCTTTTGCCCTCAAAATAAAATAATTCTTAATCTAGATTTAAAACTCTCCATAATCTGGTCCCTGATCCAATCCCAATACCATGCAGTCTCGTCATATCAATATAACATTTGAGGGTTTTGAAAGCGTCTTCCCAAAGCTACTTCTGCAAACATGATCTCTTTTGCACTACCACAGTGCCCTGATAAGACAGGCGAGGCAGGCATTATTATTCCTCTTTCTTTAGAAGACAAAACCAAGACTCTGAGAAACAGATTCAACCAGGTCTTCTAATTCTTAACTCAGCACTCCTTCCCATTGGCTCACATTGTGTTTCATGTTTTGATTTATTACACAAGTGCAACACCAGTTGTTTCTCTCCAAATTGAGAGCTTCTAAAAAGAAGGAAAAGTGTCAGAGATTTTTTTATTTTTTCTGTAACTGCTCAGCACGAGGCATGTGGTACTGCGCTGTGGATCAAAAAGACCCTCAATGCTTCTTGAATAAGTGTTCTAACCACATGATTCTGTTTAAGAAAGTCACAGTCTTACTCCTTCGCTTAAAGCTCAAACCCTCAGCTCTTCTGATTAGATTCAGTTCAGTTCAGCTCAGTTACTCAGTTGTGTCTGACTCTTTGTGACCCCCTGGACTGCAGAATGCCAGGCTCCCCTGTCCATCACCAACTCCCCGAGTTTGCTCACACTCATGTCCATTGAGTCAGTGATGCCATCCAACCATCTCATCCTCTGTCATCCTCTTCTCTTCCTGCCTTCAATCTTTCTCAGCATCAGGGTCTTTTTAAATGAATCAGCTCTTCGCATCAAGTGGCCAAAGAATTGAAGTTTCAGCTTCAGCATGTCTTTCCAATGAATATTCAAGGACTGATTTCCTCTAGGATTGACTAATTAGATTATCTTAATATAAACATGTGACCACAGCTGACAAGGTCTTCGTGATCTTACCATGGCCAACCACTCAGATTTCATCCTCTCCACACTCCATTCCCCACTCTTGTCCACCAGTCTCCTTCTTTCTGTTACCTGGGTTTGCTGAGCTCATGCCCACCTTCGAGCTTTGTGTAAGCTGCTCTGTGAACTAAAACGCCCTGTGGCTGACTCCTGCTCATCATTCTGGTCTCAACACAAATGCCACCACCTCAGAGAAGCCTTCCCTGACCACCCAACCTAGAGTTAGCCTTAGTCATTCTTATCCTGATATATTTTCTTCCCAGTACATATCATAATCTAAACTTATGTGTTTCATTGTTTGTCTCCCATTAGAGTGTAAACTCAGTAGGTCTGAGACATTATTCCTCTGTTTCCCAGTGCCTAAACTAGGGCAATATCTATTTGTCAAATGCATGAATGGATGAATGAATGAAGAGTGGATAAACCTGTTTCATCTATAAAAACAGAGTTGGAATAGATAATCTCTAAAGCCTTTCCCCACATAGTGCTCTTCAATGAATCACAGTTGTTTTTTCACGGAATCAGCATAGGTTCCTTTACCGGTAGTCATTAGGACATGCTTTATTTTTCTCTTGACTTTATTTCTCTCACTGAAGAGAGTCTCATGAGTAGACGAACAATATTGAGAGAAGACAAGAAAGAAGGTCAAATAATGCAGCTCAGGTAAAGAACAGCTTGCTTCATATTGTGAGGCAGCTGCCTCTCCTGTCACAGCCTTGTCACAGGCTGCAGTCCCACAATCACATTTGCTATCCACGTTTTGTTTTTTAATATGTTTGCATTATTCTCCCAATATAACCCTTTGTTTTCTTCGGCCTTAATAAAGACATTCCTAAGATAGTTATTATTTCTGAGCTTTCCCCAAGGTACAAAATATATTGACTGAGAAATCAGTTCTCCAATGGGAAATGCTGGCACATACCTGGTGAGACAAGTCAGCATGTGCCTTCAACTGCTGGTGACAATAGCGATTGTGTTTGCATATCATTCTCTTTGCATATTGGGCATCCACTTATTGCTGAATTACAGTTATTCATAGAAAATATTATTTTGCAGCTACTCTGAAGATAGTAGCTTTATGAGACTGTGATAAAGACTGAAACGAGCCATTTTAAATGTTTCTAACCATTCTGAAGGAGATCAGCCCTGGGATTTCTTTGGAAGGAATGATGCTAAAGCTGAAACTCCAGTACTTTGGCCACCTCATGCGAAGAGTTGACTCATTGGAAAAGACTCTGATGCTGGGAGGGATTGGGGGCAGGAGGAGAAGGCGATGACAGAGGATGAGATGGCTGGATGGCATCACTGACTCATTGAACATGAGTTTGAGTGAACTCCAGGAGTTGGTGATGGACAGGGAGGCCTGGTGTGCTGTGATTCATGTGGTCGCAAAGAGTCGGACACGACTGAGCGACTGAACTGAACCATCATGAAGAACAGCCAACTACTAACAGTGGCTCCAAATCATTAATGATTGCTGACCTTTATGTAAGCTTGTCTTGGAAAAACAAAATCTACCACTCGATACTTCCTTTGTCAAGAGACTCCAGAAAATGCACTTTGAAACTTGTTCAAAGTGTACTATTTACCCATCATTATGGAAACTTTAGACTTACAATGTTTTCTGACCTCACTGCAACTTACATGTGCTGAAGAGCCTTCCTTAAAACCTGACAATGTTGGATGTCCTTACTGCTCACAATGTGAAAAGGTTATAAAGTAGAAGAAAGCCTCTTTAGAGGTTTTTTTGACTTCAATGCAAATTGCACCCTCAGTAGACTGTGGCCTTACATGCTTCACTTTCATTTAGCTACATCATCAACTTCTAGTTCCTGTTTTTGGCATGAAGATGCCAGCTTAATCAGACTATAAATCATTTTCTGCCTTTGCCCACATGTAGCGACCACTGACATCTTAGATTATTATAGTTAATTAGCACTTCAAAGAACACAGAAAATAGAAAATGTGCTTAGATCAAAATGTGAAAAATTATTCTGGTCTCTTCTAGCATAGGGTACTGGCATGCCTTGCCCCAGAGCAGCTAGTGGGCAAAGGAAGGCTCCTGAGAATAGTCACCAAGGACAAAGGGTTCTCCTCCTGAGCTAGACCCCCTCTTTTGGATTTCTGCTTAGCATCTGCTTAAAACCCAGTTATTTGATTACAAAGATAAGATAAATGTATCCCCAAGGATTACATCAATTAAATTAATAACCTAGAATTCCAAGGACAAAAATCCCCAAGTCAAAAGATTCAGAATAATGGAATATTTACAGAAAAACCGTGAAAACCTGTCTTCCAGCCATGAACTTTATAAAATAAAGCCACTCAAATGTGCCGGATTTAATCAATGATCATAAATAATGCTAAAGTACATTATTATTAAATCTTTTCTCCCTTTAAAAAGGCTGTACAGAAACAATAAAAAAAAAAAACCATCGAGTCAATTTCAAAACTAAGATGTAAATATCATAATTAGTTTTGCTGTATGCCTTTTTATTTTTCATGAAAGGTACTCTACTGATAGAGAAATAATTTATGAAAACAGAAATATTTATTGCAGCTTGCCTCATGGTTATTATTGATCATTTAATTTATAGCCTGAATAGTTTATTTACACCTTTAAAGATATTTTAAGACCTGTTTTTAAATTGTATTACTATACTTACTTCATATTATCTAAAAATATAACAAAAAAGAAATGGCTTTAATTATTCTCATCATTTTAGATTTTTTAAAGTCTTATTTTTTTAATCACACAATTATCCTAGAGACTAAAATAATTTTCCCACCACCATCATTTCACCCTTTAAAAATAAATATGTGGTTCCCAGTACTGCAACAAAGAATAAATTACACATATCCTGCTTCTCCATTGCTGCTAGCTTAATTCAAGGTAAATTCTCCTTATGTAACATAAGAAATCATTTCAGCTCTATTATTTATCTAAAATAAAAGTCAAATACTAACAGCCAAACATTAAAAAATATTATTTTGTATTATAGATTTGTGCTCAGTTGCATCCGAGTCTTTTGTGACCCCACAGACTGTAACTCACCAGGCTCCTCTGTCTGTGGAATTCTCCAGGCAAGAATACTGGAGTCGGTTGCCATTTCCTCCTCCAGGGGATCTTCCCAACCCAAGGATCAAACCTACATCTCTTGCATCTCCTGCACTGGCAGGTGGATCCTGTACCATTAGTACCACCGGGGAAGCCATAGATGGATAATGCTTAAAAAGATGCAACACAAAGATACTTTTATACTTATAAATGAAAAATCTCCCAATTCAAAAGCAATATCGAGTCTTCTATTGTTCTATAAACCCACAAAACATAATAGATGGCCATGTTTTTCTCCACCCCCCCAAAAAACTATTGTCTAATACAAGTTTAAAAATAGAGTTTTAAAAGTCAATATTCACAGTTATTTTACAATGGAAATACTGAGATTGGAGGGGAAATGAGTTGCCCAGCTTAATTCCACTATAGTGGCAACCCTCAGCTAGAGTTCAGAAAGGACTCTGCCAGGACCGCTGAACACATCCCCCCAGGTTGTGGACTGCTCATCTCCATTGTGTACCGTTTGTGGGGAACACAACATTCAGCAGCAACCCTTGGCTTTGGGCAGTGCACCACCAGCCCAGCTGTACATGGCAGTCTGGTTTCAGTGCTGCCTTTCTTCCACTGGATCACACTGATGTTAATTACTTTAGTCTGATTCTCTGGCAAACACTCTTCAACTGTCCTTATTCCGCTTCCAATATCCTTTCCAGCATTTAACTTTTTAACTACTTTTGTTATAAGAAGGAAACTCTGGATGTTTTTATTGACCTAAAACTATTAATTTTCATTCAATATTCCCCCCAAAAGCCATGTTTGTCTATCAATTAAATTTCACAAATAGATTTCAGAGAGGATGCTATTTTTCCTCTTAGGTCAAGGGCTACAGAAAAAAGAACATGAGATTTCATGTCAAACACATCTTAGATATGTAAACTTGGGCCATTTTCTTAACCTCTCAAAACCTCTGTTCCTTCTTATTTAAGATAGAAGAGATAAAAATTACTTTTCCATCTTCTTGTAAGGATCAAAATGACATATATGGAAGAGCTTAGCACAGTAGTTAGCATAATCTTTGCTCAGCATGCATTAACTTTATGATTTTTATTTTTATCATCATTTTGAACAAGGGTCAACACATTGTTATGGTACTGAGTTTTTACATGCTTTCCTCATTTTTTCAACTCATGACATGATAGTGCTCATTAATGACAAGACATAGGACCTAGTGAGGCATTCTAAGACTTGCCTGGTATCATCTCCCACAATACCTCTTAGTAAGTCACTGTCTCTATAGCAAGTGTTATGTACTCAGTGTTTGGATCCCCCCAAATTCACATTTTGCTTGCTCCTTGGAAGAATAGTTATGACCAACCTAGACAGCATATTAAAAAGCAGAGACATTCCTTTGTCAACAAAGGTCCATCTAGTTAAAGCTTTGGTTTTTCCAGTATTCATGTACAAATGTGAGAGTTGGACAATAAAGAAAACTGAGCACCAAAGAATTGATGCTTTTGAACTGTGGTGTTGGAGAAGACGCTTGAGAGTCCCTTGGACAGCAAGGAGATCCAACCAGTCCATCCTAAAGGAAATAAGTCCTGAATATTTATTGGAAGGACTGATGCTGAAGCTGAAACTCCAATACTTTGGCCATCTGATGCAAAGAACTGACTCATTTGACAAGACCCTGATGCTGGGAATGATTGAAGGTGGGAGAAGAAGGGGCTTCCAGATGATGAGAAGGTTGGATAACATCACCAACTCAATGGACATGAGTTTGAGTAAGCTCTGGGAGTTGGTGAAGAACAGGGAAGCCTGGCATGCTGCAGTCCATGGGGTTGCAAAGAGTCAAACACGACCGAGCAACTGAACTGAACTGAACTGAAATTCACATGCTGAAGCCTTAACCTCCACTGTTGTGGTCTTTGGAGATGGGGTCTTTGGGAGATAAATTAGGTAGGTTACATCATGAGAGTGGGGCCCTCACAATGGGAGTAGTGACCTTAAAAGAAGAGAAAGAGATCTTTCTTGCTCTCTCCCTGGATATATGCAAAAGGAAATGCCATGTGAGGACACAGTAAGAAGTCAGCTGTCTACAGGCCTGGAAGGAAGCTTCATGAAGAACTGAACTGATGAGCCTACTGACCCTGGACTTACAAGCTTCCAGAACTGTGAGAAACAAACTTGTGTTGTTTAAGCCACCCAGTCTCTGGTATTTTGTTATGGCAGCCCAAGCTTACTAATACAACATGGTAACAATCTGATGGCACCCTACACTCTGCAAGGGAGCACTGAGTAGGTCTATGGCATTTTGATGCAGAACATTAAAGAAAGCTATGCATTAGCAATAAAAGATCAGTGTAGAAATTGATTGTGCAAATTTGAAAGTTGACTAGGCAGTCCACACAGAATTTTAAATCTTCAAGTTCATTCTGCCCGAGGGGTTCACAGTTAGCAAATAAATGGCCTCAGTGTTTGCTTCCCCCCACCCCAATCAGTATAAATAGGCCCTTTTTCTGGATGAGCAGTAATTTCCCTGGGTAGAATAACATATTCAATCTACTTCTGAGGCATGCAAAATCTCTGCCTCACCTACAGGAAGAGAGCTGTGAATGATGAAGAAGGTGAGGGATCAGGCAGTTTCATACACATGTGTTTTTCCTATAAAGCAGCATATGTTTTTCAGGTTGATGTTGGCCAGATTAAATTGATCAGGTCTTTGCTTACTGGGAGAAAAAGAAATTTCTGGGTTATCTCAAGTGAAGTGACAATCAGACAGGCGATAGCATTGCACTAGAAGAATACTAACCATGTGGATATTTCTAGATGGAAGACGGGGTATGAGTGTATTGTTTTCTGCTGGGATGGGAATATGGCAAAGGAGATTGCTGGATATGTGTGATTTTTGTATCCAAAAATGAGATACTAGTGCTATTCAAATAGGGATGGAAAATCTATCATTTCTGAGACAACTCCTTGGATGATTGCAGCCCTTCATTCTGAAATGAAGTGTCAGGGACAATCACCTAGGCTTCCTTTCCCTTTTTTTTTTTTATGATCAGAAATAAAGTATAACTCTGGAGCTAAAGGCCATGCAGGTAAGGTCAAATATGGTGCTTTAAGCAGTTTCCACAACCAAATATGGTGTGCTTTTCACAGTGGGCTTCCCTGCTGGCTCAGTCAGTAAAGAATTCACCTGAAATGAAGGAGACTGCCTGTAGGACAGGAGACCCAAGTTTGATCCCTGGGTTGGAAAGATCCCCTAGAGAAGGGAATGGCAACCCATTCCAGTACTTTGGCCTGGATAATCCAATGGACAGAGGAGCCTGGAGGGCTACTGTCCATGAGGTCATGAGCTGGATGCAACTGAGCAACTAAACCATCACCACTTTTCCTGTAGGAAGCCACACCTCAAACAAATTGAGCTGCTCACCCCAACACTCTGCATTTCCCCATTGCTTACTAAGCCTTTTCTCTTGCCCTTCTCCTAACTTAACACTCACTACCTCCCAGGGCTCAGCTCAGATTCCATCTTCTCTGTGAAATCACCATGCCTTCCTTGCTAAAACCAATGCCTTTACACCCTTAGCTCCAAGAGTCTTTCCTTTGTTCCTCTCCCCTACGCTGGGCACATGCTTCCGCACACCCTGTTGTACATTTTATCTCCTCCTTCACCTGAAACGTCCTGGAGTCAGGAACTGTCTTACTCATCCCTTGTAGCACCTCATAGTAGGAATTCCATATACATATTGATTGAGTAAATGGCATGCGTTCTCTTAATTTTCTGTCACAAATGAGCAAAATTGCAACCAACTCAAACCATACAGGACTTGGGGCCAGCTGCACTGCACAATTCCTGGGGCACCTTTTATTTGCCCACAAAGTAAATCATTGCCTGAAGTCATGCAATGCAGCTTTCCTCAGAGCTTCAGCCCTTTCACATGTACAGTGACTTTAAACTTTTAGAATACAGAAAAAAGTCTGCTGGTAGATGGGTATTGCAGTGCCTCCTGGCTATTCATTTGTGGGAATAAACATTGATATTGTTTTATGTTTTTATGTTGCTTTTAAATGTGTCAGTATTCAAGGTGGATTTAAGGGCTAACAGAATGCAAGAAAAAGTAAAGCAAGAAGCAAACAAAAAGGAGCACATTTTTGGAAGGCTCATCAGAAAGATGTGCCAGAAGGTGTCAGCCCCCTTCTCGGTCTCACCCAGGCCTTTAGGCCACACGAAGGGGACCTGTTTTCACTCTGAAAGAAGGATCTTTATTGGTCACAGCTGTACCTCATCCATAATGCATTAGCCTGAAAAAGAGGCAGGAACCTCAACCCAGAAGCTGCTCCAAGAAATGACGAAAAATGATGTGAAATAGCATATTGCTCTGATATGATCTCTTTTTCAAATTTAATCAAGCGTATCCCAAGAGGACACCCCCAAAATTTTATCTTCAGGACTAAGGGCCTGGGGCAGGATGTGGAGCAAGAAAGGAAGCCTCTCAATATTTATTGAGAGGGTTGGGGTAGGGATATGAAGAGTATCAGCTTTTCAAATAAAATGGCAAAGTGTAAAATGTGAGCAGTCCAAGGCTCAGAGGGGTAAAGGGGTTTACTATGTCATGCAGCAGAGCGGGAAGATGAGAGCCCAGGGCTTCTGCTTCCCTAGCTGAGCTCTCACCACGCCATCCTGGCACTGTCTGATTACCTTGAGGGGTTCACTCTGCCTAAATGCACTACACCTTCTCAAGGCAAAAGACACACAACCACTGTGGCTTCTGCCTTGTAAACTATGATCTAAAACAAACAATTAACAGCATTTATGTCCATTACAGATATATGTTTGTGTGCCACTATTGTTAATCCCTATTTCAGATACAACCATCAAAATCAGGAGTTTTAGAATCCATAGAAATGTTAGGAGAGTAAAGGTACACTTTCTTTCCTTGCTGGTGATATGATTCACATGTATAAAATTCAGGACACTTTCAGAAAAAGAGAAGAAATCATTAGAGTTTAGTCAAAGAATTTGGTAAAGAGCCTATATACAAGATAAACACAAAAAATCCATAATTATTTTTCTATACTGGTATTAAATAGCTAAAAATGGATATTAGGGAAATGTTTAATTCATAATAGGGATGTCTATAAAGTAGGAAAACATCCCATCAGAAATATTGTTCATAACTAAACTTAAAAGCTTTTTCACAGCAAAGGAAATAATAAACAAGATTAAAAGACAACCCTCAAAATGGGAGAAAATAATTGCAAATGAAACAACTGACAAAGAATTAATTTCCAAATTATATATAAGCAGCTCATACAGCTCAATATTAGAAAAGCAAACAGCCCAATCAAAAAATAGGCAGAACGCATGTAAGAATTAAAGATTTTAAAATTTAAAAAATAAAAAACTAAAAAAAAAATAAAATAAAATAAAAATAAAATTCACAAGAAAAAAAAAATAGGCAGAAACAGACATTCTCCAAAGAAGACATATAGATGGCAAATAAACACATGAAAAATGCTCAACGTCACTAATTATTAGAGAAATGCAATCAGAACTACATGCGGTATCACCAATCAGAATGACCACCAGCAAAAAGTCTGCAAACAATAAATGCTAGAAAGGATGTGGAGACAAAGGGAACACTCCTACACTGTTGGCAGGAATATAAACTGATACAGGAATAGAGTACAGGAGAAGAGCATGGAGTCTCCTTAAAAAACTGGGGATAAACTTACCATACGACACAGCCACCCCACTGTTGGGCGTATGTGCTGAGAAAGCCACAATTCTAAAAGGCACATGTTCCCCAGTGTTCATTGCAGTATTATTTACAATAGCCAGAACATGGCAGTAACCCAGATGTTCATTGACAGATGAATTGAAAATGAAGATGTGATACACATATACAAGGGAATATTACTCAGCCATAAAAAGAATGAGTCTGAGTCAGTTCTAGTGAGGTAGATGAATCTAGAGCCTGTTATACAGAATGAAATCAGAAAAAGAAAAACCAGTATCATATATTAACTCACATATATGAAGTCTAGAAAAATGGTACTGACGAATCTATTTGCAGGGAAGGAATGGAGATGCAGATGTAGAGAAGGAACTTGTGGACACACAGCGGGGGAAGGAGAAAGTGTGAATGGAGGAAGTAGCATTGACATATATATACTACCATGTGTAAAGTAGATAGCTGGTAGGAAGCTGCTGTACAACACAGGGAGCCCCGCCTGGTGCTCTGTGATGATCTAGAGGTGTGGGATAGAGTAGGGGAGGGAGGCTCAAAAGATAGGGGATATATGCATAATTATGGCTGATTCACACTGTTGTACAGCAGAAACCAACACAACACTGTAAACCAATTTTCCTCCAATTAAAAAATAAGTTTAAAAAAAGAAATATTGTTCAGGCAGTGTGAAGAAAACCATACAATTTTATCTAAAGGCCATAAAACAAGGTCTGAATAAAGGGGAAAATCTATCATGTTCCTGAAAAATGAAAGTGAAAGTCACTTAGTCATGTCCGACAATTTGTGACCCCATGGAGTGTATAGTTCATGGAATTCTCCAGGCCAGAATACTGGAGTGGGTAGCCTTTCCCTTCTTCAGGGGATTCCCCACCCAGGCATCAAACCCAGGTCTTCCACATTGCAGGCAGATTCTTTACCAGGGAAGCCACCAGGGAAGCCCATGTTCCTGAATGGGAAGATATAATAGGATAAATTGTCAATCGTCCAAAAATGCGTATATAATGTAAAAACTACAAGTGTATTCCTATTGGATTTGGTAGAACTGTGAGCTAAATAAAGCTGTCTTAAATTCATATGGAATATAAATGATCATAGAGAGCAAAAAATAAAAATAAAATAATAATAAAGTCAAGGGTTTCAGAGAAAGGGTTGTTGGTCAACTTTTCCTGTAAGGGGCCAGAGAGTAAATATTTTAGGTTTTGTGGGCCAAGAGGCAAAATTAAAGATATTATGTAAACTAACTTGTCTAACAATTTAAAACGTCATCATTTAAAAATGTAAAATCCATTCTAAACTTGAGAGCAGTACAAAGCAGGCACTAAATAGATTTGGTCCACAGGCCATAATTTGCATAGCCCTGATTTAGAGGGTCTCATCCCAAGTAATGTGTCCTTTCAATGGAAACACTAGTTGTACTGAGAGCATCATTATTTCTGAAGGTGATAAAATGCTGGAAAGGAACCATTGCATTGTGTGTGCTTTGGGTTCTTTTCAGTTACAAAATCTCCATTATGTGGGAGATGTGAGGGAGGTTAAAGAGGGGTGGGACACATGTATACCTATGGTTGACTTGTGTTGATATAGAGCAGAGGCCAACACAATATTGTGAAGAAATTTTCCTTTGACTGAAAATAAATAAGTTTGGGGGAAATTTTTCAACGAACTTACAAAACAGAAAGAGACTCAGACTTATAAAACAAAATTTCCCATTACCTGCAAGTACAGTGGGTGGTGGGGAGAGTTTGGGATGATCATGTACACACTGCTATATTTAAAATGGATAACCAACAAGGACCTATTGCATAACTCATGAAACACTGCTCAAAGCTATGTGGCAGTCTGGGTGGGGGAGGGGTTGAGGGGAGAATGAATACATGTATATACACGGCTGAGTCCCTTCACTGTTCATCTGAAACTACCACAAAATTGTTAATTGGTTATGTGTGCTCAATATCTCAGTTGTGTCCCACTCTTTGTGACCCTATGGACTGTAGCCTGCCAGGCTCCTCTGTCCATGGAGCTTTTCAGGCAAGGATACTGGAGTGGGTTGCCATTTCCTTCTCCAGGGGATTTTCCTGGCCAAGAGACTGAACCTGCATCTCTTGCAGCTCCTGCATCATCAGGCAGATTCTCACCACCGTGCCACCTGGGAAGATCAATCGGCTATACCCCAGTACAAAATTAAAAGTCCAAAAGAAAAAAAAAAACTCATAATTCCTTCAAAGTGAAACACAGTGATTGCGTAGTTCATCTACGCCCACAGATGGGTCAGACAGTCAAGGTGTTCTGGGCCAAAAGTTTCCTAGAGTCTAAGATTTCTCTTGTAAAGCTCAATGGAGACACACACACACACAAACACCTTTACTGTCTTAATCCACTGAGAAAAAAGGTGTGCTATCATTGGCATGTCATGGTGTTGAGATTCCTGAAATGCATTTCTCTCTAGTAGCAAAATTCTCCCTCTCTAAGTTCATAATGCAAATTTGCATCCCTGATGGGGGAGAGCCCTCTGAAGCTAGGATCTGTTTGTGTTCCTTCATGTATTTATTCACCCTAAACAATTAAATACCAGAAATTTATCACATATTCCTTAACCTCACCCAAATATGGATCAGACTTTCCACATCTCTGTAGACCCTCTGTAACCCTGTCACTGAACCCTTCAAACAACAGTTTGAAAAATATTTGCTTATTAGAATACCTTTTAAGACTTTAGTCAGACAACAATTCTGATCCTGGTTTCCCTATTAGAAATAATAGCAAATTATTAACCATTATCTCATAAAATCTTTAGAAGAAATCACCTAATCTCCACTCTTTAGAGAAACTGAATGAATCTAAAATTTGAGAGTCATAAAGCATCTTCAGGTTGGAAAGAACGCTTGGCATCTATGCCAAAACAGAAACCAACCCTCACCTCTTTTACAGAATCCCTCTTAATTAGTGCATTAAGACTTCTGTCCCAGTAAATTCTATTCTTGGGTACTCATGCTTAGCTGGATTTCAAAATCCCAAATCTGACCTACCTACTGTACCTCCTATTCCAAGAAGATTAAAGCTTGGGACAAGCAGGATTAAAACTTGTGAAATATGGCCCTTACCAGCACTTATCCCTGAAAGAACAAAAGTTTTTCTTAGTCCTGCCTGAGAGTGAATTAGGACCAACTGAGATGTCCTAACCAATACGATTGAAAGGAGAGTGCACCTCAGGAAAGGGGTAGCCAACTCATGTGTTGAATTGTCAGGATCAAAATAAACCTCCTCTGTCAGGGAGGGGGCTTCTCCAGGCAAGAACACTGGAGCAGATTGGCCAATACTGGTTGCCATACCCTTCTAGAGCACTATATTTACTGCTGCCCCAGCCGCCAACTCCCCTTTGTACCTGTTGCTGCCAGAACCCCTGCGACCCAAGCAGCTGTACCACCTCCACACCTGGCCCTCACAGGGGCAAACCCAAGTCCTCCAGGGCAGCCTCAGGAGCAAACCCCAGTGGGCAACCCACATGTAGAGGTGGAAACAAAACCACAATTGAAACCCAGGGGCAGTATGGCTAAGGAAGAAGACCCAAAACCTTTCCACCAGCTGTACAAGCTGCAGATTAAATCCACATGATCAACTAGGCAGACTCTGTGTCTATGAAATATATAAAAGGTCATTGAGAGTTCCCAGAAAAGGAAGCACACTAGTTTTGATAGCTGTGGACAATGGAGGCAAGAACACACAGGAATAGTACTAGATTAGAATCTGAGCTGCCCCCACAGCAGGTCCAAAGATTAGCACAGTGTTGGAGGGCACCCTAGGGAGGTGAGGTGGATTGTGACTCCCAGAGAGGGAAAGGACCCTGACAGCAGTGACTCAAGAAAAACATTTATTATTCTTATTTTTTGACTTGTTCTGTAGAATATTTTGGGGTTTTTTTCCCTGTTTTTATCCCCTCTGTTGTAGTCAATTTTATTGGCACTAGAAATCCAATTAAGCTTTTGAGCTTGTTTTTTTCTCAGTCACATTTTTTATTGTTGTTATAAATATCTGCCTCAATGTAGGGCTTTTGCGGTTCTATGGAGTTTTCCTTTCTCTCTCTCTCTCTCTCTTTTTTTAGTTTTACTTTTTAACTTTTTAAACCTATTATTATTTTTTCTACATTTATTCCTTCGTTTGCTTTTCCTACTGTTCTTTTCCCCTTGCAGTTCATCTTTAACGGTATAAATCTTCTTTACCTACCTCTATTTAACTTTGCATATCTATCCTTTCTTTCTTTTCCTTCTCTCCTTTCCTCTTAACATATTTGTTAGTCTTATTTTCTTTGCTTTATTCCCCAGTTGGCACCTGTTTTTCAGTTTGTGCTTTAGTTAGTTTTGTTCTGGTAGATGTAATTTTTTGGTTTCCTTTGTTCACCAGGTCAGTCTACTGTACTTTATTTTTGTTGGACTTTTTTGATCTTGCTTATGGGTATATATGTATATGTGTATATTCAGTCATACTTTTTACTGTTGTTATAAACCTCTGCCTCTATGTTGGGTTTTTGCAGTTCTGTGGAGTTTTCCTTTTTTCCCTGCTTTTTTCTTTCTTATTCCACTTTTTCTTTTCTCTTTCTTATAATTTTTGTTTTTAATTTTTTAAACCTATTATATTTTTTCCACATTTATTCCTTTGCCTTTCCAGATCTGAGAAGAAATAAATGAAAAAAGAATGAAAGCAATAATAGCAAATAGTAATAAAACTGAAAACTGGTTCTTTGAGAAGATAAACAATGTTGACAAACCTTTAGCCAGACTCATCAAGAAAAAATGAGATAAGAATCAAATTAACAAAATTAGAAATGAAAAAGGAGAGGTTACAATAGAAAATGCAGAAATACAAAGGATTATAAGAGACTATTATGAACAACCATATGGCAATAAAATGGATAACCTGGAAGAAATGAACAGACTCCTAGAAAAGTTCAATTTTCCAAGATTGAACCAGAAAGAAATAGAAAGTATGAACAACCCAATTTGAAGCACTGAAATTGAAGCTGTGATCAAAAATCTCCCAAAAACAGGACCAGATGGTTTCACAGGAGAATTCTATCAAACATTTAAAGAAGAGCTAATGCCCATCCTTCTAAAAATCCTTCTAAAAATTGCAGAGGAAGGAACACTTCCAAACTCATTTTACGAGACCACCATCACCCTGATACCAAAACCAGACAAAAAAGAGCACAAAAAAGTAAACTACCAACCAATATCACTGATGAACATAAATGCAAAAATCCTGAACAAAGTTTTAGCAAACAGAATTTGGTAACACATCAAAAAGCTCATACACCATGATCAAGCTGGGTTTATTCCAGGGATGCAAGGATTCTTCAATATACGCAAATCAATCAATATGATGCACCATATTAACAAATTGAAAGATAAAAACCATATGATAATTTCAGTCAGGAAGCAACAGTTAGAACTGGACATAGGATGCAGTCCTAAGATGGAGGAGGAATAGGATGGGGAGACCAATTTCTCCCCAACAGATTCATCAAAAGAACATTTGAAAGCTGAGTAAATTCCACAAAACAACTTCTGAATCCCAGCAGAGGACATCAGGCACCCAGAAAAGCAGCCCATTGTCTTCGAAAGGAGGTAGGAAAAAATATAAAAGATAAAAAGAGAGACAAAAGAGATCAGGACGGAGCTCCATCCAGGGAAGAGAGTCTTGAAAAAGAGAGGTCTCCAAACACCAGGAAACACTCCCACTGCCGAGTCTGTGGTGAGCCTTGGAACCACAGAGGCAACATAACCGGGAGGAAAAGTAAATAAATAATTAAAACCCACAGATTACGTGCCCAATTGTAACTCCCCCAGTGGAGAAGCAGCGCAGACGCCTGTACCCGCCACTAGCAAGTGGGGGCTGGGCAGGGAGGCGCGGGCTGCATTGCTTAGAGTAAGGACCGGGCCTGAATGCCCTGAGGGCAATCTGAGGAAACTAACCTGGGATAGCAAACCAGACTGTGGGATAGCTACCACGCGAAAAGCCCTAACCTAAGACACTGCCAGGCCCACTCACAGAAAAAAGGACTGACTAGAGCTCTGCAAAAAGCTCTAACCTAAGACACCGTCAGGCCAGCTCACAGAACAAAGGATGGAGCAGAGCTAGCCAGGCCCATCCCCCTGCCTGGTGATAGGCAGGCAAGGGCAGCCAGAGCTGGAAGGGGGCAATCACGGCCCCAGAGAGGCATTATCTACCAAACTACAAGCAGGCTTCGTTGCTAACCAAGACTTCTTGGGATTCTGGACGGTCAACATCCTCCTGAGAAGGTACGCCGGTTGTACACCCAGCAAACTGAGTAGCAGGGATGGGGGAGCCAATAAGTCACAGTGACCATGCTCACCAAACATCTGGTCACCTGAGCTGCTCGGACCTGGGAAGGGCACAAAACACAGGCCCAACCGAGTCTGTGCCTCTGAGGACTACCTGAGTGTCTGAACTTGAGTGGTTTAGACCTGGGAAGTGCATACAACCCAGGGCCAGCCTCAGACAGTTCCCAGCAGAGCAACCTAGAGCCTAAGCAGTGTAGACAGGGAAAGCACACATGCCTTGAGTGGGGGCAAACCTAGTGTGGCTGAGATACTGCCAGCACACACCAGTGTTATTTGTTTGCAGCGTCCCTCCCTCCCCACAGCATGACTGAACAACTAAGCCTAAAAAAGTGTCCACCACCACCCGCCTTGTGTCAAGGCAGAAATTAGACAATGAAGAGACCAGCAAACAGAAGCTAAAACAGAGGGAGCCTCCTTTAATCTAATGCAATAGATTAAAACCCTGTCGTTAGTACCAACTACATAGGAAGGGGCCTATAGAGCTTGAGAAATATAAGCCAGATCAAGGATCTATCCAAAAATGAACTGACCCCACACTGCCCACAACAACACCAGAGAAAGTCCTAGATATATTTTTACTATTTTTACTATAATTCTTTCATTTTTTATTTTTTTAAGTCCTCTATTACTCCTTCAATTTTCATTTTTATAATCTACTATTACTTCGGAAAAAAAAAGACAGAGACCCTATTTTTAAAGCAAACTTCATATATACACATTTTTTATAATTCTTGTGACTTTTTTTTCTTTAATATTGTATTTTGAAAATCCAACCTCTAATCTAGATTTTTAATCTTTGCGTTTTGGTATTTGTTATCAATTTTGTACCTTTAGGAACCCAATCATCAGAAGCCATTTTGACTTGGGAGTGAGATTACTGGTTTGACTGCTCTCTCCCATTTTGGACTCTTCTTTTTCTCCACTAGGTCACCTCTATCTCCTCCCTCCCCCTTCTCTTCTCTACCCAACTCTGTGAATCTCTTTGTGTGTTCCAGACTGTGGAGAACACTTAGGGAATTGATTACTGGCTGAATCTGTCTCACTCCTTTTGATTCCCCCCTTTATCCTCCTGGCCACCTCTGTTCTTCCTCCCTCTTCTCTTCTCTTCTCTTCTCTGTATAACCCCATGATCTCTAAGTGGTCCAGACTGTGGAGTGCACATAAGGAAGTGATTACTGGCTAACTTGCTCTCTTCTCTTTTGATTCCACCTCATCTCATCCTGGTCACCTCTATCTCCTTCCTTCCTCTTCTCTTCTCCACTAACTCTGCAACCGTCTCTGGGAGAAACTTTTCATCTTTAGCCTAGATGTTTTATCAATGGTGCTGGAGAAGTTTTGAGGCTACTGTAAAAATAAGACTGAAAACCAGAAGCAGGAGGCTTAAGTCCAAATTCTGAGAACACCAGAGAACTCCTGACTCCAGGGAACATTAATCGACAGGAGCTCATCAAACCTACACTGAAACCAAGTACCACCCAAGGGCCAACAAGTTCCAGAGCAAGACATACCACGCAAATTCTCCAGCAACACAGGAACATAGCCCTGAGCTTCAATATAAAGGTTGCCCAAAGTCACTCCAAACCCATTGACATCTCATAACTAACTCATTACTGGACACTTCATTACACTCCAGAGAGAAGAAATCCAGCTCCACCCACCAGAACACCTACACAAGCTTCCCTAACCAGGAAACCTTGACAAGCCACCCATCCAACCCCACCCACAGCGAGGAAACTCCACAATAAAAAGAACTCCACAAACTGCCAGAATACAGAAAGACCACCCCAAACACAGCAATATAAACAAGATGAAGAGACAGAGGAATACCCAGCAGGTAAAGGAACAGGATAAATGCCCACCAAACCAAACAAAAGAGGAAGAGATAGGGAATCTACCTGATAAAGAATTCCAAATAATGATGGTGAAAATGATCCAAAATCTTGAAATCAAAATGGAATCATAGATAAATAGCCTGGAGACAAGGATTGAGAAGATGCAAGGAAGGACCTAGAAGAAATAAAAAAGAGTCAATATATAATGAATAATGCAATAAATGATATCAAAAACCCTCTGGAGGGAACCAATATTAGAATAACAGAGGCAAGAGCTAGGATAAGTGAGGTAGAAGATAGAATGGTAGAAATAAATGAATCAGAGAGGAAAAAAGAAAAACGAATTAAAAGAAATGAGGGCAATCTCAGAGACCTCTGAGACAATGTTAAATGCCCCAACATTCGAATCATAGAAGTCCCAGAAGAAGAAGACAAAAAGAAAGACCATGATAAAATACTTGAGGAGATAACAGTTGAAAACTTCCCTAAAATGGGAAAGAAAATAATCACCCAAGTCCAAGAAACCCAGAGAGTTCCAAACAGGATAAACCCAAGGCAAAACACCCCAAGACACATATTAATCAAATTAACAAAGATCAAACACAAAGAACAAATATAAAAAGCATCAAGGGAAAAACAACAAATAACACATAAGGGGATTCCCATAAGGATAACAGCTGATCTTTCAATAGAAACTCTTCAGGCCAGGAGGGAATGGCAGGACATACTTAAAGCGATCAAAGAAAATAACCTACAGCCCAGATTACTGTAAGGATTCAAATATGAAGGAGAAATCAAAAGCTGTACAGACAAGCAAAAACGGAGAGATTTCAGCACCACCAAACCAACTCTCCAACAAATGCTAAAGGATCTTCTCTAGACTGGAATCACAAAAAGGGTGTATAAACCCGAACCCAAAACAATAAAGTAAATGGCAACGGAATCATATTTATCAATAATTACCTTAAATGTAAATGGGTTGAATGCCCCAACCAAAAGACAAAGACTGACTGAATGGATACAAAGACAAGAGCCCTATATATGCTGCCTACAAGAGACCCACCTCAAAACAAGGGACGCATACAGACTGAAAGTGAAAGGCTGTAAAAAATATATTCCATGCAAATAGAGACCAAAAGAAAGCAGGAGTAGCAATACTCATATAAGATAAAATAGACTTTAAAACAAAGGCTGTGAAAAGAGACAAAGGATACTACATAATGATCAAAGGATCAATCCAAGAAGAAGATATAAAAATTATAAATATATATGCACCCAACAAAGGAGCTCCACAATATGTAAGAGAAATGCTAACAAGTATGAAAGGGGAAATTAAAGAAAACACAATAATAGTGGGAGACTTTAATACCCCTCTCACACCTGTGGATAGATCAACTAAACAGAAAATCAACAAGTGAACACAAACTTTAAATGACACAATAGACCAGTTAGACCTAATTGATATCTATAGGACAGATCACCCTAAAACAATGAACTTCACGTTTTTCTCAAGAGCACACTGAACCTTCTCCAGTATAGATCACATCCTGGGCTGTAAATCTAGCCTTGGTAAATTAAAAAAAAAAATTGAAATCATTCCAAGCATCTTTTCTGACCACAATACAGTAAGATTTGATCTTAATTACAGGAGAAAAACTGTTAAAAATTCCAACATATGGAGGCTGAGCAACACACTGCTGAATAACCAACAAATCACAGAAGAAATAAAAAAAATAAATCAAAATATGCATAGAAATGAATGAATATGAAAACACAACAATCCAAAACCTGTGGGACACTATAAAAGCAGTGCTAAGGGGAAGGTTCATAACAATACAGATATACCTCAATAAACAAGAAAAAAGTCAAGTAAATAACCTAACTCTACACCTAAAGCAATTAGAAAAGGAAGAAATGAAGAACCCCAGGGTTAATAGAAGGAAAGAAATCTTAAAAATTAGGGCAGAAATAAATGTAAAAGAAACAAAAGAGACCATAGCAAAAATCAACAAAGCCAAAAGCTGGTTCTTTGAGAGAATAAATAAAATTGACAAACCATTAGCCAGACTCATCAAGAAACAAAGGGATAAAAATCAAATCAGTAAAATTAGAAATGAAAATGGAGAGATCACAACAGACAACACAGAAATACAAAGGATCGTAAGAGATGACTATCAGCAATTATATGCCAATAAAATGGACAATGTGGAAGAAATTGACACATTCTTAGAAAAGTACAACTTTCCAAAACTGAGCCAGGAAGAAATAGAAAATCTTAACAGACCCATCACAAGCAAGGAAATTGAAACTGTAATCAGAGCAAACAAAAGCCCAGGCCCAGACGGCTTCACAGCTGAATTCTACCAAAAATTTAAAGCAGAGCTAACACCTATCCTACTCAAACTCTTCCAGAAAATTGCAGAGGAAGGTAAACTTCCAAACTCATTCTATGAGGCCACCATCATCCTAATACCAAAACCTGACAAAGACGCTACAAAAAAAGAAAACTACAGGCCAATATCACTGATGAACATAGATCCAAAAATCCTTAACAAAATTCTAGCAGTCAGAATCCAACAACACATTAAAAAGATCATACATAATGACCAAGTGGGTTTTATCCCAGGGATGCAAGGATTCTTCAATATCCACAAATCAATCAATGTAATACACCACACTAACAAATTGAAAAATAAAAGCCATATGATTATCTCAATAGATGGAGAGAAAGCCTTTGACAAAATTCAACATCCATTTATGATAAAAACTCTCCAGAAAGCAGGAATAGAAGGAACATACCTCAACATAATAAAAGCTATATATGACAAACCCACAGCAAACATTATCCTCAATGGTGAAAAATTGAAAGCATTTCCCCTAAAGTCAGGAACAAGACAAGGGTGCCCACTTTCACCACTACTATTCAACATAGTTCTGGAAGTTTTGGCCAGCAATCAGAGCAGAAAAAGAAATAAAAGGAATCCAGACTGGAAAAGAAGTAAAACTCTCACTGTTTGCAGATGACATGATCCTTTACATAGAAAACCCTAAAGATTCCACCAAAAAATTACTAGAGCTAATCAATGAATATAGTAAATTCCAGGATATAAAATTGACACACAGAAATCCCTTGCATTCCTATACACTAATAATGAGAAAATGGAAAGATTAAGGAAACAATTCCATTCACCATTGCAACGAAAAGAATAAAATACTTAGGACTAGATCTACCTAAAGAACTAAAGGCTTATATATAGAAAACTATAAAACACTGGTGACAGAAATCAAAGAGGACACTAAGAGATGGAGAAATATCTCATGTTCATGGATTGGAAGAATCAATATAGTGAAAATGAGTATACTACCCAAAGCAATCTACAGATTCAATGCAATCCCTATCAAGCAACCAAAGGTGTTTTTCACAGAGCTAGAACAAATAATTTCACAATTTGTATAGAAATACAAAAAACCTCAAATAGCCAAAGCAACTTGAGAAAGAAGAATGGAACTGGAGGAATCAACCTGCCTGACTTCAGGCTCTATTACAAAGCCACAGTCATCAAGACAGTATGGTACCAGCACAAAGACAGATATATAGATCAATGGAATGAAATAGAAAGCCTAGAGATAAACCCACACACCTATGGACGCCTTACCTTTGACAAAGGAGGCAAGAATATACAATGGAGAAAAGACAATCTCTTTAATAAGTGGTGCTGGGAAAACAGGTCAACCACTTGTAAAAGAATGAAACTAGAACACTTTCTAACACCATTCACAAAAATAAACTCAAAATGAATTAAATATCTAAATTTAAGACCAGAAACTATAAAACTCTTAGAGGAAAACATAGGCAAAAAACTCTCCAACACAAATCACAGCAGGATCCTCTGACTCACCTCCCAGAATATTGGAAATAAAAGCAAAAATAAACAAATGGGACCTAATTAAAAGTAAAATCTTCTGTACAACAAAGGAAATTCTAAGCAAGATGAAAAGATAGACTTCGGAATGGAAGAAAATAATAGCAAATGAAGCAACTGACAAAGAATTAAGCTCAAAAATCTATAAGCAACAGCTCAATTCCAGAAAAATAAATGACCCAATCAAAAAATGGGCGAAAAAACTAAACAGACATTTCTCCAAAGAAGACATACAGATGGCTAACACATGAAAAGCTGCTCAACATCACTCATTATGAGAGAAATGAAAATCAAAGCCAAAATGAGGTACTATTTCACACCTGTCAGAATGGCTGCTATCCAAAAGTCTACAAGCAATAAATGCTGGAGAGGGTGTGGAGAAAAGGGAACCCTCTTACACTGTTGGTGGGAATGCAAACTAGTACAACCACTATGGAGAAGAGTGTGGAGATTCCTTAAAAAACTGGAAATAGAACTGCCATACAACCCAGCAACCCCACAACTAGGCATACACACCGAGGAAACCAGAATTGAAAGAGACATGTGTACCCCAATATTCATTGCAGCACTGTTTATAATAGCCAAGACATGGAAGCAACCCAGATGTCCATTAGCAAATGAATGGATAAGAAAGCTGTGGTACATATACACAATGGAGTATTACTCAGCCATTAAAAAGAATACATTTGAATCAGTTCTAATGAGGTGGATGCAACTGGAGCCTATTATACAGAGTGAAGTAAGCCAGAAAGAAAAACACCAATACAGTATACTAACACATATATATGGAATTTAGAAAGATGGTAACGATAACCCTATATGTGAGATAGCAAAAGACACACAGATGTGAACAGTCTTTTGGACTCTGTGGGAGAGGGTGAGGGTGGGGTGATTTGGGAGAATGGCATTGAAACATGTATAATATCATACGTGAAATGAATCGCCAGTCCAGGTTCGATGCATGATATAGGATCCTCGGGGCTGGTGCACTGGGATGACCCAGAGGGATGATATGGGGAGGGAGGTGGGAGGGGGCTTCAGGATGGGGAACACGTGTACACCCGTGGTGGATTCATGTTGATGTATGGAAAAATCAATACAATATTGTAAAGTAATTACCCTCCAATTGAAATAAATAAATTTATATTTAAAAAAAAAAGAACTGGACATGGAACAAGAAGAGTACGTCAAGGCGATATATTGTCACCCTGCTTATTTAACTTATACGCAGAGTACATCATGAGAAACACTGGGCTTGAGGAAGCACAAACTGGAATCAAGATTGCCAGGAAAAAATATCAATAACCTCAGATATGCAAAAGACAACACACTTATGGCAGAAAGTGAAGAAGAACTAAAGAGCCTCTTGGTGAAAGTAAAGGAGGAGAATGAAAAGTTGGCTTAATGCTCAACATTCAGAAAACTAAGATCATGGCATCTGGTCCCATCCCTCCATGGGAAAATAGATGGGGAAACAGTGGAAACAGTGACTGACTTTATTTTTCTAGGCTCAAAAATCACTGCAGATGGTGATTGCAGCCATGAAATTAAAAGACACCTACTCCTTGGAATCTATTTATCACTTCCACTGTATAATATAAAGGACTTGATTAAGGTCATACCTGAATGATCTAGTGGTTTTCCCTACGTTCATCAATTAAAGTCTGAATTTAGCAATAAGGAGCTAAAGCTTCATGATCTGAGCCACAGTCAGCTCCCAGTCTTCTTTTTGCTGACTGTATAGAGCTTCTCCATCAGAAAGTGAAGAACTAAAAGCCTCTTGATAAAAGTGAAGAAGTAAAACACCTCTTGATGAAAGTGAAAGAGGAGAGTGAAAAAGTTGGCTTAAAGCTCAACATTCAGAAAACGAAGATCATGGCATCTGGTCCCATCACTTCATGGCAAATAGATGGGGAAACAGTGGAAACAGTGTCAGACTTTATTTTGGGGGGCTCCAAAATCACTGAAGTGGTGTTGTAGCCATGAAATTAAAAGATGTGTACTCCTTGGAAGGAAAGTTATGACCAAGTTAGATAGCATATTAAAAGTCAGAGACATTACTTTGCCAACAAAGGTCCGTCTAGTCAAGGCTATGGTTTTTCCAGTGGTCATATATGGATGTGAGAGATAGACTGTGAAGAAAGCTGAGCACTGAAGAATTGATGCTTTTGAACTGTGGTGTTGGAGAAGACTCTTGAGAGTCCCTTGGACTGCAAGGAGATCCAACCAGTCCATCCTAAAGGAGATCAGTCCTGGGTGTTCTTTGGAAGGAATGATGCTAAAGCTGAAATCCAATACTTTGGCCACCTGATGCAGAGAGTTGACTCATTAGAAAAGACTCTGATGCTGGGAGGGATTGGGGCAGGAGGAAAAAGGGACGACAGAGGATGAGATGACTGGATGGCATCACCGACTGGATGGACATGGGTGTGGGTAAACTCTGGGAGTTGGTGATGGACAGGGAGGCCTGGCATGCTGTGATTCAGGGGGTCACAAAGAATTGGACATGACTGAGCGACTGAACTGAACTGAACTCCTTGGAAGGAAAGTTATAATCAACCTAGACAGCATTATTAAAATGCAGAGATGTTTCTTTGTCAACTATGGTCTGTCTAGTCAAGGCTATGGTTTTTCCAGTGGTCATGTATGGATGTGAGTGTTGGACTATAAAGAAAGCTGAGTGCCAAAGAATTGATACTTTTGAACTGTGGTGTTGGAGAAGACTCTTGAGAGTCCCTTGGACTGCAAGGAGATCCAATCAGTCCATCCTAAAGGAGATCAGTCCTGGGTGTTCTTTGGAAGGACTGATGTTGAAGCTGAAACTCCAATACTTTGGCCACCTGATGCGGAGAGCTGACTCATTTGAAAAGACCCTAATGCTGGGAAAGATTGAGGGCAGGAGGAGAAGGGGACGACAGAGGATGAGATTGTTGGATGGCATCACCTACTCAATGGGCATGGGTTTGGGTGGACTCTGGGTGTTGGTGATGGACAGGGAGGCCTGGCGTGCTGCGGTTCATGGGGTCACAGAGAGTCAGAGATGACTGAGCGACTAAACTGAAGTGAATCTCAATAGATTCGGAAAAAGCCTTTGATAAATTTTAGTACCCATTTATGACTAAAACTCTTCAAAAAATGATCATAGAAGGAACCTACCTCAACATAGCAAGGCCATATATGATAAGCCTCAGCAAACATTATTCTCAATGGTGAAAACCTGAAACCATTCCCCCTAAGATCAGGAACAATACAAGAGTGTCCACTTTTACCATCATTATTTAACATAATTCTGGAAGTCCTAGCTATAGCAATCGGAGATGAAAAAGAAATAAAAGGAATCCAGATCAGAAAAGAAGATGTAAAGCTCTCAGTGTTCGCAGATGACATGATACTGTACATAGAAAACCCTAAAGATACAATCAGAAAGTTACTAGAGCTAATCAGTGAACTTAGCAGAGTTGCAGGATACGAAATCAATACACAGAAATCATTTGCACTTCTATATACTAACAATGAAAAACTAGAAAGAGAAATTAAGCAATCAATCCCATTCACCATAGCAACAAAAAGAATTAAACACCTATGGATAAACATACCTAAGGAGAAACAAGAACTGTACACAGAAAATTATAAGATGCTAATGAAAGAAATCAAAGATGACATAAACAGATGGAGAGATATTCCATGTTCCTGTGTAGGAAGAATCAATTTGTAAAAATGGCTATACTACCAAATTCAATCTATAGATTCAATGCGATCCCTAGCAAATTGCTAATGGAATTTTTCACTGAATTAGAACAAAAAATTACACAATTCTTATGGGAAAACAAAAGACCCCAAATGGCCAAAGCAGTCTTGAGAAAGAATGGAGTTGGAGGAATCAACCTTCCTGACTTCAGACTATACCACAAGCTACAGGCAACAAGACAGTATGGTACTGGCACAAAAACAGAAATATAGACCAATAGAACAAGATAGAAAGTCCAGAAATAAACCCATGCATCTATGGGTATCTTATTTTTGACAATGGTGCTGGGAAAACTGGACAGCTACATGTAAAAAAAGAAAATTAGAACACTTCCTAACACCACACAAAGATAAACTCAAAATGAATGAAATACCTAAAGATAAGACCTGAAACTATAAAACTCTTAGAGGAAAACAAGGGAGAACACTCAACGACATAAGTCAGAGTAAGATCCTCTATGATCCACCTCCTAGAGTAATGGAAATAAAAATCAAAGTAAACAAGTGGGACCTGATTAAACTTAAAAGTTTTTGCACAGCAAAGGAAACTATAAGCAAAATGAAATGACAACCCTCAGAATGGGAGAAAATAGTAGTAAATGAAACAACTGACAAAGGATTAATTTCCAAAATACACAAGCAGCTCATAAAACTCAATACCAGGAAAACAAACAACCCAATCAAAAAGTGGGTTAAAGACCTAAACAGACATTTCTCCAAAGAAGACATACAGATGGCTATCAAACACATGAAAATATTCTCAACATCACTCATTATTCAGTTCAGTTCAGTTCAGAAGCTTAGTCGTGTCCAACTCTTTGCGACCCCATGAATCGCAGCACGCCAGTCTTCCCTGTCCATCACCAACTCCTGGAGTTCACTCAGACTCATGTCCATCGAGTCAGTGATGCCATCCAGCCATCTCATCCTCTGTCGTCCCCTTCTCCTCCTGCCTTCAATCCCTCCCAGCATCAGAGTCTTTTCTAATGAGTCAACTCTTCGCATGAGGTGGCCAAAGTACTGGAGTTGCAGCTTTAGCATCATTCCTTCCAAAGAAATCCCAGGACTGATCTCCTTCAGAATGGACTGGTTGGATCTCCTAGCAGTCCAAGGGACTCTCAAGAGTCTTCTCCAACACCACAGCTCAAAAGCATCAATTCTTCGGTGCTCAGCTTTCTTCACAGTCCAACTCTCACATCCATACATGACCACAAGAAAAACCATAGCCTTGACTAGATGGATCTTAGTCGGCAAAGTAACGTCTCTGCTTTTGAATATGCTATCTAGGTTGGTCATAACTTTTCTTCCAAAGGGTAGGCGTCTTTTAATTTCATGGCTGCAATCACCATCTGCAGTGATTTTGGAGCCCCGAAAAATAAAGTCTGACACTGTTTCCACTGTTCCCCCATCTATTTCCCATGATGTGATGGGACCGGATGCCATGATCTTCGTTTTCTGAATGTTGAGCTTTAAGCCAACTTTTTCACTCTCCTCTTTCACTTTCCTCAAGAGGCTTTTTAGTTCCTCTGCACTTTCTGCCATAAGGGTGGTATCATCTGCATATCTAGGTTATTTATATTTCTCCCTGCAATTTTGATTCTAGCTTTTGTTTCTTCCAGTCCAGCATTTCTCATGATGTACTCTGCATATAAGTTAAATAAGCAGGGTGACAATATACAGCCTTGACGTACTCCTTTTCCTATTTGGAACCAGTCTGTTGTTCCATGTCCAGTTCTAACTGTTGCTTCCTGACCTGCATATGGGTTTCTCAAGAGGCAGGTAAGGTAGTCTGGTATTCCCATCTCTTTCAGAATTTTCCACAGTTTATTGTGATCCATACAGTCAAAGGCTTTGGGATAGTCAATAAAGCAGAAATAGATGTTTTTCTGGAACTCTCTTGCTTTTTCTATGATCCAGAGGATGTTGGCAATTTGATCTCTGGTTCCTCTGTCTTTTCTAAAACCAGCTTGAACATCAGGAAGTTCATGGTTCACATATTGCTGAAGCTTGGCTTGGAGAATTTTGAGCATTACTTTACTAGCATGTGAGATGAGTGCAACTGTGTGGTAGTTTGAGCATTCTTTTGCGTTGCCTTTCTTTGGAATTGGAATGAAAACTGACCTTTTCCAGTCCTGCGGCCACTGCTGAGTTTTTAAAATTTGCTGGCATATTGAGTGCAGCACTTTCATAGCATCATCTTTCAGGATTTGAAATAGCTCAACTGGAATTCCATCACCTCCACTAGCTTTGTTCATAGTGATGCTTTCTAAGGACTTCACATCCCAGGATGTCTGGCTCTAGATTAGTGATCACACCATCGTGATTATCCGGGTCGTGAAGATCTTTTTTGTACAGTTCTTTTGTGTATTCTTGCCACCTCTCTTAATATCTTCTGCTTCTGTTAGGTCCAGACCATTTCTGTCCTTTATCGAGCCCATCTTTGCATGAAATGTTCCCTTGGTATCTCTAATTTTCTTGAAGAGATCTCTAGTCTTTCCCATTCTGTTGTTTTCCTCTATTTCTTTGCATTGATCACTGAGGAAGGCTTTCTTATCTCTTCTTGCTATTCTTTGGAACTCTGCATTCAGATGCTTATCTTTCCCCTTTTCTCCTTTGTTTTTCACTTCTCTTTTTCTCACAGCTATTTGTAAGGCTTCCCCAGACAGCCATTTTGCTTTTTTGCCTTTCTTTTCCATGGGGATGGTCTTGATCCCTGTCTCCTGTACAATGCCACAAACCTCATTCCATAGTTCTTCAGGCACTCTATCTATCAGATCTAGGCTCTTAAATCTATTTCTCACTTTCACCGTATAGTCATAAGGGATTTGATTTAGGTCATACCTGAATGGTCTAGCGGTTTTCCCTGTTTTCTTCAATTTAAGTCTGAATTTGGTAATAAGGAGTTCATGATCTGAGCCACAGTCAGCTCCTGGTCTTGTTTTTGTTGACTGTATAGGGCTTCTCCATCTTTGGCTGCAAAGAATAGAATCAATCTGATTTCGGGGTTGACCACCTGGTGATGTCCATGTGTAGAGTCTTCTCTTGAGTTGTTGGTAGAGGGTGTTTGCTATGACCAGTGCATTTTCTTGGCAAAACTCTATTAGTCTTTGCCCTGCTTCATTCCACATTCCAAGGCCAAATTTGCCTGTTACTCCAGGTGTCTCTTGACTTCCTACTTTTGCATTCCAGTCCCCTATAATGAAAAGGGCATCTTTTTTGGGTGTTAGTTCTAAAAGGTCTTGTAGGTCTTCATAGAACCATTCAACTTCACCTTCTTCAGCGTTCTGGTTGGGGCATAGATTTGGATTACTGTAATATTGAATGGTTTGCCTTGGAAACGAACAGAGATCTTTTTGTCGTTCTTGAGAATGCATCCAAGTACTGCATTTCGGACTCTCTTGTTGACCATGATGGCTACTCCATTTCGTCTGAGGGATTCCTGCCCTCAGTAGTAGATATAATGGTCATCTGAGTTAAATTCACCCATTCCAGTCCATTTTAGTTCACTCATTCCTAGAAAGTCAATGTTCACTCTTGCCATCTCCTGTTTGACCACATTCAATTTGCCCTGATTCATGGACCTGACATTCCAGGTTCCTATGCAATATTGCTCTCTACAGCATCAGACCTTGCTTCTATCAGCAGTCACATACACAGCTGGGTATTGTTTTTGCTTTGGCTCCATCCCTTCATTCTTTCTGGAGTTATTTCTCCACTGATCTCCAGTAACGTGTTGGCACCTACTGACCTGGGGAGTTCCTCTTTCAGTATCCTATCATTTTGCCTTTTAATACTGTTCATGGGGTTCTCAAGGCAAGAACACTGAAGTGGTTTGCCATTCCCTTCTCCAGTGGAGAAATGTAAATCAAAACTACAATGAGATATCACTTCACACCATCAGAATGGCCATCATTAAAGTCTACAAATAATAAATGCTGGAAAGGGTGTGGAGAAAAGTGAATGCTCTTGCACTGTTGGTGGGAATGCAAACTGATACAGCCACTATGGAAGACAGTATGGAGATTCCTTAAAAAACTAGGTATAAGACCACCATATGACCCAGTAATCCCAATCCTAGTCATATACCTTGAGGAAACTAAAATTGAAAAAGACATATCTTTCCCAATGTTCATTGCAACACTATTTACAATAGCAAGATCATGGAAACAACCTAGATATCCATCCACAGATGAATGGATAAAGAAGTTGAGGTATATACACACAATGGAATATTACTCAGCCATAAAAAGGAGTGCATTTGAGTCAGTTCTAATGAGGTGGGTGAACATAGGACCTATTATACAGAGTGATTTAAGTCAGAAAGAGAAAGATAAATATTGTATTTTAATGCATATATATGAATCTAGAAAAATGGTACTGAAGAATTTACCTACAGGGCAACTTAGAGAAATAGACATAGAGAATAGACTTATGGACATGGGGAGAGGGGAGGAGAAGGTTAAATGTATGGAAAGAGTAACATGGAAACTCACATTACCATAAGTAAAAGAGATAGGCAACGGGAATTTGCTGTATGTCTCAGGAAACTCAAACAGGGGCTCTGAATCAACCTAGAGGGGTGAGATGGGGAGGGAGATGGAAGGGAGGTTCAAAAGGGAGGGGATATATGCCTACCTATGGCTGATTCATGTTGAGGTTTGACAGAAAACAACAAATTTCTGTAAAACAATTATCCTTCAATAAAAATTAAATAAATTTAAAATTTAAAAAAAGAAATTACTAGCTGATGGCATACAGCAAACAAAAAATGGGATTGCCATTTAATGTATGTGAAGTTGCTATCCCCGTGACCTGGCTGGTCTCGTATGACAGCAGAAGTCTTAGTTACGGCTGTGCTTCCCCAATTTCTAGTAACCCAGCTCTCCATAGTCTTTAATACCATGCATCGGATTGGATTCTGGGGACACAGAAGAAACTAAGCCTTGGTCTTACTTCTAAGGAGCTTGCAGACTGGGAATGAAACTGGGGATAGCAAACGTCTTGTTACAACACAACATGATAGAGGAATGTCTCAATCATAGCAGGCCATCAAGCTCTTTGTGATACTGGTTTGCATGGTACCTGCCACACAGCCTTCATTTGGCTAAGGCCTCCTGAGCCCTCAGCTCTCATCTTGACAGTAGCGTCCTCCAGGACTCCTTCCCTGATTGACAAGTTGCTTTTGAGAAACATGGACTGCATCATCTTATCCATCATTGCCCTTTACCCTGAGGCCCAGTGCCTGACACTTAGTCACTATCTGTTGAATGAATTAATGAGCAAAAAGACTCCATTGAAGAGGGAGACTTTGAACTAAGCCCTTGAAAATGAAGCAGAATCTGCTAAAAGGAGGACAAATTAGGAGTAAGAAGGAGTATACCTGTCCAAGGTATCCAAGGTCTGGCGACCTATTACCAAGGCAGGTTCATGTGCAAATGCCCCTAGGGATGGGCAGGGAGAAAGTGATAGGAGACCAGACAGACATTTAAGTTGGAATCAGCATGTAAAAAGCCTTGTATGCCAGGACCTTATCCTGGAGGCCACAGGGAACTCGCTGATTTCTGTAAATAAGACATAATCAAGTTAGACTTATTTTTTCCAAATGATAACAAACAGCAGTAAAGTAAATTGAAGGCTGCCTGGACTCAGGCCAAACACTCCCAACACCTTCTACCCCCTGCTTCAAATATAACCTTTGCTCTTTCTTTAATACCCCCAAATGAATATTTTACATTTCCTGGCAAATTTTCTATTATTTTATAGTATAATGAGTTTTCATGTCATAACCTCCCTCTGAGATCCTGTAATAGATTGCTCTGCCTATCTTCTTTCCATCTTATAGAAAAAAGATTCTAACCAAGGCATGTGACCAGGTGCATTCTTTCTGGCTGGTAGGGGTTTTCTCTCATCTTTCCTGTGCAGTGGAGTAGAGACAGGGATGTTTCCACAGGCCTGAGTACAGCTATCTGGCCAAACCTGGATGCCTGTGTACGGCAAAGCCAGGCCTGCATGTTTCCCACAGAACTGAAGACAGCTCTGCCACAGAAGTTATTCCAGCTCTAATAGCATCTCGGTGGGTGAGCTGGTCTCCCGCCATCCTTCGGGACTCCTCGGTATTTGGGAAGTCGTTGTTACCAGGGCCCCTGTTCCAGCGTATTTGATGTAAACAGCCAATCCACTTACATCAACACTTTCCTCAAATCCTTCCTGTGAGGAGACTGCAACCTCTGCCCGCTGTTCTGTCTGAGCGCATGCTTTGGAGAAAAACAGTGACAACATCCCTTTGAAAGAGAAACCAGAAAAAGACAGTCTTGAACCACAAGGAAAAAGAGAAAGGTAACTTGGCCAAGATTTTAAAAGAGCCACATCTTCAGAGGCTTCAAGATAAAAACTATTTTGTCTAGCAAAGGGATTATCCTGGAGTATTTATGTGTAGACTTATGGTTAAAAGACAGACTACCTCCTTCCACTTGGTAGGAACTAAACACGCAGCTCCTCTTTGCAAGCAAACAGATTTTTTGAAGAGAGTAGATTGCGGTGGGATCACCCCAGTCTAGACCCTCAGTCCCACTGCCCACCTGTGCAGTCCATTCCCCAACTTCATCTTCCTGCTACCCCTGACAACCCACCTATCCTTCAGCCCTCCAATTCTTCTCTTATCCTCCCTGAGCTTTACCTGCTTTTGCACTTTGCAAAATGCCCTTTGGATCCCATGCTTTCCACCTGTCCTTTCATTAAACAACAACCAAAAAAAAAGAAAGAAAGAATCATCTGTCTTCTCTTTGTTCTGTTGGGAAAACACTTGGTATATTAAGAATAAGGGAATGGACATTTTGGAATAACACACAGCCCACTGGAACTGAAAGGATTCTGTTGCAGTCTTAATCCAAATCAACCTGGGCAGGCAATATAAACATATTTTCAGCCCCTTATTAATAAAAAAAAAAAAAAGCTCTAGCAATGCTTTGAATGCTTCTAGGGCACACAACATAGGCAATTCTGGTTTTTTTTTTTCCCCATTTCTTCAGCTTTATGTAGTCTTTTTCGTACTAATGAAAATCATGCATTGGAAGTAATGCTGCTTTGTGTTTATAATAAAGCCTCATTAATTCAAATGCAACTAATTTATAACTTGTGATAATTTTACCGCAACAGAGCTGAATTTGCCGATGTGCAATATGTGATTTTGCTAAGCAAATTAATAGTTTAAATCAAATTTTAGAAAGACTATTTAACTTCCCCAAACAAATTATCCTTAAGGACATTATTAGTAGGTATTTGTATGCAGAAAAAGGAAAATTAAGACTCATTTGTGGTTACAGCTCCACAGTACAGATCCTTCCCTTATCTAAAACCTTTAGATACAGATGGGTTTCAGAACTCAGAATTTTTCAAGTTTTAGGAAGTTAATGAAGCATTCATGCATGCATGCATGATAAGTCGCTTCAGTCATGTCCAACTCTTTGTGACCCTATGGACTGTAGCCCACCAAGCCCCTCTGTCCATGGGATTCTCCAGGCAAGAATACTGGAGTGGGTTGCCATGCCCTCTTCCAGGGAATCTTCCCAACCCAGAGATCAAACCCACATCCCTTGCATCCCATGCACTGGCCAACAGGTTCTTTACCATTAGCACCACCTGGGAAGCCCATATTATCTAATATATCACACTCTGAGTTGAATCTGATGCAGTACCCAGTAATCAAAATGCATGAGTATTTACAGTAAGTGAGATAATGCTATATATAGCCTTATGTAACTTCAGGTCAGTTTTTTTCTATCAAATAAGTTCAGATGAGGTCAGGTTTTGCCAAAAATAAATTATGGAAATAACTTCCACTTTCCCAACCTCTGGAGTGTCTGAATTGTGGATAAGGGCCAGAGGACCTGTGCTAAATTATCCCTTTATGAAAGAAGCAGAACTTTGGTTAGTGAATTTCGGGTCATTGCTCAAAGGAAAACTTTGAGAATGATAATGCTGGGATGATTCCTATAACTGAAGTTTTCCATCTCTAGACCAGCTTTTCCGTCCAATGGCCTATCTCTGCAGTCACTTTACCTGTATATACCTTGTCAGACATAAAAATTCCTCCTTTATGATTCTTCATAGTAAAACAAGATTTAAGCATTGCATCCACACACCTGACTGCCTCCAGAGATGACCACAGATACACAGAAAAAGCAAGATCACAGTGCCCAAAATAGGCCTCACATTCCACAAACTTTGTCACAAGTGGATAAACCTCTCCATTCTTCCAATCTCAGGCACCCCACTCCTGAAGAACAGCTGTGGATTTCAGTCTATATGCATGCCTGATCTAATCTTTACAAATTGCAATGAACGATCAGATGAAAGTCAAAATCAACCATCCAACATTCCCCAGAAGATATTTTTTGAAAGAAGTGGATCAAATAGTCATCAGAACTCAGCTTTAGGAGAAGAGTCATTCTTGGTCTGATAAGAAAAAATTGGTGGGAATTCACACCATACACCATTTAGTATGAACTTTCTGGGGCTTCACAGGTGGCACTAGTGGTAAAAACCTGGGCTCCAAAATCACTGTGGATAGTGGCTGCAGCCATGAAATTAAAAGACGCTTGCTCCTTGGAAGAGAAGCTGTGATACACCTAGCCATATTAAAAAGCAGAGACATTACTTGCCAACAAAGGTTCATATAATCAAAGCTATGGTTTTCTAGTAGTTATGTATGGATGTGAGAGTTGGACCATAAAGAAGGCTGAGGGCCAAAGAACTGATGCTTCTGAACTGTGGTGTTGGAGAAGACTCTTAAGAGTCCCTTGGACTGCAAGGAGATTAAGCCAGTCAGTCCTAAAGGAAATCAACCCTGAATATTCTTTGGAAGGACTGATGCTGAAGCTGAAGCTCCAATTCTTTGGCCATCTAATGTGAAGAGCTGACTCATTAGAAAAGACCCTGAAGTTGGGAAAGATTGAAGGCAGGAGGAGAAGGGGACGACAGAGGATGAGATAGTTGGATGGCATCACTTGTTCGATGGACATGGGTTTGAACAAGCTCCAGGAGATGGTGAAGAACAGGAAAGCCTGGCATGCTGCAGTCCATGAGGTCACAAGGAGTCAGACATGACTGAGCAAAACAACAAAAGGGGTAAAGAACGCAACTACCAAAATAGGAGACGTAAGAGATGTGAGTTGGATCCCTGGATTGGAAAGATCCCCTGGAAAAAGGCATGGCAACCCACTCCAATATTCTTGCCTGGAGAATCCCATGGACAGAAGATCCTGGGGATCAAAAAGAGTCAGACACGACTGGTAAGACTTGGCATGCATGTATGGGGGCCTCCTGAAGTCCTTTTTTTTCTTCTTCTTCTTTTTTTAACACTGTTCTAGCTATTGGTTTATCTATCCAACAAACTTCCTAGAGCTGAAAAGAATTAAGCTAAATAAAAAGACAACGTGCCATCCTTTTTCTTGAACAGTTTCCTTCTGAGAGGCTTGTAGAAATTATTTGGTGTGTGTTGTTTATCTGTTTATCCATTCCTTTTGGGTTTCCAATTTTACATTCTGAACTTGCCAGTAAGGCATCATTTCATGAGAATTTTAATGTTTTTTTTTTTTTCAAATTGTGCTGAGATTTTTCAATAACCTGTTCTTAGTAAGTGAGTTTTCCCCCTTCAGGTATGTCCTTGTCAAATATCATTCTTTTAAAAACCTTGGAAAATATTTACTTTATTACTTTTCTCTTCACTGGCAATACAGTTGTAACCTAAAATAATTTGTTTAATGTCAGTTTTTAAAGGATCACAGATTGCACTAGAAATGTTCATAAAGCCAGGAATTAGAGACCATTTCCCCCTTATTGTCCATGTGTATATATCAGCCCTAATTCACCAGTGGAACTGGAGGTCATTATTTCTGAATTTGCACATTAAAAATAACATCTACCCATAAGGGAATATCTTTAAACCACAAATGCCAGAAATAACAATTGTACTAAACTGCATTTCATGAATACATAATAAAGTTCAATTTACCACTATTTATCATGTTACTTAAATTAAATCTATAATGGAAAAGAGATTTAGTTCTGTTTTGAAAATAACAAATTCCTTTATGCCAATTGCACAAGATTTATATTAGCCCCAATACATCCATGTCAATTAATTTGTTTTTTGCTTAATTACTATTGCTTTCTATTGTTGGTATCCTAGGGGACAATTCACATTCTTTCATGTATTTTTTAAAGCTTAAAGAGACACAGACCTATATAATACATTAAAAGTTACTATAATCAGTTATATTTATTTATACTGTAAAAACTAAGACTTTTAAAAAATGGCATGGTAACTCATGCATAAATTCTCATCCCTTCATAAAACCTCCAGCTTACATTTGTATACTTCACTAAGGCTTTGACAGTTGCCTGGAGTTGCTAGAAAAAGTCACTGTGAATGCAGACAGAGCTAATATTTGTGCAGTATCACACACATTCACATCTAGATAAGCACACACCCACTTTCAACAACCTGCACATCTTGGCAGATGAAGAAGATAAGCAAGTGCTGAGAGGCCTTGAATTATCAGGTTACTGGGTATTCTTAAAGAAAAAAAGAACTCACCATTAATCGTATATTGAATTCATTAATATTCTTTATATGAACTATCCAATAGTTTTAACTGTGTCTTCATCTTAGTAAATGGCCCCATGATCTACCTAACCACCCAGACCAGAAGTCCTACTCTCTCTCCTGCAATCAACTGGTCACCAAGACAAGATCTATACATTCTATTCTATTCTATGACATCTCTCCACACCACCTCCTCCCATCCTCCCTGCACTCTGCAACTATCTGAATACCAGCTCTCTGCTTTCTCTCTTGGGCAGGTGCTTTGGTCTCTTAACTGATTTCCTAAGTGACAAGCTGGCTCCCTTCTCTTAAAGAGTAAAGAAAAAAATAAAGCAAAATGGTAATGCTACTCCCTTGCTTAAACTCCATTACCAACTAGACAAAGTATAGATTTTCATCATGGCTTACCAAGTCCTCTATGATCTTCCTTCTGCCTTTGTCTCTAGCTTTTGGACATGTCCTTAGTCATGTCCAACTCCTTGAGACCCCATGGACTGTAGCCTGCCAGGCTCCTCTTTCTATTGGATTTTTCAGGCAAGAATACTGGAGTGGGTTGCCATTTCCTCCTCTAGGGGATCTTCACCACCTAGGGATTGAAACCACATCTCTTGTATCTCCTGCATTAGCAGGCAGATTCTTTTACCACCGAGCCACCTGGGAAGCTCATCTCCAGCTTTCTCTCCCACCAAATTCTTCTCAAAACAGCTCTAGGCCTCCCCAGCCTACAAGTCACTGGCCCTGGTATAGCCCTTCCCAAATGTTCTCCCTGTGAGTACCCACACCATGCATTTGTCTGGGTTCAGCTGAAGTCTGACACTTCCCCAAATCTCTCCTGGTTCCCTTCTTGCTCCACAGAAAAAGATCAAGCCCTCTATTACATTCTCACTTCCCATGCATAATCCTAATCGAATATTTATCATTTTTTATCGTTCTCATTTGCTTACATGTCTTTCCCTTGTGTGGAAATCTTTGCAGACTAGGCTGTGACTTATTTATCATTGTATCCTCTATACCTAGCACAGTTTATGCATATAGTAAATGTCTAATCAATAGTTATTTAACAAATTCAGGAGAATCTTGCATACATGTTTATTCGTGATTCTAGGTACCCCCATGATAAAGGAGGAAGCTTCTCTGGTAGGAACACCCTAACTGTTGTGAAATACCCTCTGGCATCCCTAAAGTATGTTTTCTAACGAACATTCTATTTAAAACCTAAAGTCAAATACGTTTCCTTTGGTGGAATATAATGACCGCTGTTTTGCTGTGGCATTATCTTGAAAACGCACACTTACTACTTAGTACCTATCAGGTGGCAGGTTTATCACCAGAACAAGGCTCAAAAAATTCTTGAAGAAACAGCTTTCCCAGCAGCTACCGTTTCCAAAGTCTCCTTTAAATACCAAAGGAGGCAGGCTGACTCAGCACTTCTAGCAACACTCTCCTTCAAACAAGCCCTGCAACAGACCATCTGAAACTCCCATCTGTTCTGCCCAGAGAGGAGGTCAGTGGTTTAAAAGAGGGTAAGGGACACTTTCCCTCCCAGAACTGCCATATGAGGCACCAGGCATCCCCTTACCAGGTTAGGAAGTGCAGCGCGAAGCACAGAGAAAACTGGCTCAGATTTTGCCATCACATTGCAATGGGGGAAGGCAAGTTTAGACTGCAGTCCCCAATATTTTCTAAATCCAAACTCAAAGTACATATTATACAAATAGAAGTGTTCATTTGGAAATAATCAAGCCAAATATTTTAATCGGGAAATATGGACAACCACGAAACAGACAGAGTTTAGGAATAAATAAAACTAAAATATCCTTGGAAAGACATGATTCTCTTCACGGTACATGCTCACAAAAAAGAAAAAAAAGAATAAGGAAAGATAATCACAGAGAAACAATATTCAGATTAGACTGTACTGCAAAGAAAACAGAGAATAAAAATCTTAAACCAAGATTTTTGCATCTCAGAGCTCCCATTTTACCAAAGCGCTACCAAAGAAATTACTGCATATTATATGCTTGGTCTGATCAGTTTTAAAAATCACTGTAACTAAATTAGGCCATTCTCCTCGATGAAGCAAGCAGAAGACCAGACTTATTTAAGCAAAAATTTCTTGAGCACAGAAAATCCTGCTCAAATCTGAAAAATGTAATCTTAAAGAGAAAACACTGATATAAGTTATCTTCTTATAGTTCAGAATATTCACATGAATCTGGCAATAAAGAGGGCTGAGAACATTAGCTTAAATACTACCCAGTTTGTATTAAGCAAATGTATCTCTTTTCCTTGAAATAAATACTCACCAGACTACTTTCTCACCTCAAGGGTGAAACTCAATGGCAGGTTTCAAGATAGCTTTGACATGAACTTGTGTATCAGGAAAGTAGAGAAATAGCTCCATAATCATGTTTAATCCTTTAAAGCTGTGATTGAGAAGTGGCATTTGGACAGGATTTAAACTTGGCTTTGGCCACGAAAAAGATTAAACCAACTCCAGTTCTCTCCTAGCCTTATTTTTTTCTCATTAGTTAGAAGTCACATAGGAAATGAAATTATTATAAACATATTTAACTTGTTTAAATAACTTTAAAAACATAGCTTACAATCACTGCATTTCAAAATTCAATAAATCCTCTCATTTATTAGTTACGGAATATAGTTGCCTTTAACCTAATAAACTGAAAATCGTGGCTTTAAGGAATACTCTTTCTTGGCAAGAATTAAATTGGCTTGGCTAATTTACATTGTTTTAAATTTAGAGAGAACTGTGTATTGACTCATGATTACAATACATAAACCATTTCCATGAAATGGTCTGAATTAACCTCCATGCTATTTATATAAACAGCACATATCACTGGATACATTGCAGTCTACTAGATAGGAATTTTTTCAATCAGCAAATTAAGCTTGTAATTTAATCCTTAACTATGAGAATAAGGGAAGTTTAGTCTTTCACTACTTTTTATATGATAGGAGTTCATTATTTCTGTATGTTTTTATATACCAAAAGTAGTTGTTAGTGCCTAAGTTAATGCAAAATTATGATTCTGAGAATTTGAGTGTGTATTTATAAAACTTATGTAATAAAATCAAAAGCAGCTAAACTATAGAGGAAATGATGACAACCAAGTTAGTTCATTGATATGTGTAACGAATGAGTTGGTCCCCAAATATTCCTGAGCTTATTGATTGGAAGGTTATCCAACGATAGTGTTCACCCTTAAGACCATAATGACAACAGAACTACCATAAAATTTTCACCTGTAAGTTTAGGAATTACATCCTAATTCTGTCCATAGTCATTTATGATCTAATCATGAGGAATTTATATCAACTCAAAACAAAATAAAAATATTCAGGATTAAATTTGTTAATAAAATCTGGCACCCATAAAAGACTTGAACAATAGGCATTTGAAAGCGGGCAGGGAAAATGCTGAAAGAATTAATGATTACAACTTCTAAAAGAAGGGGGCTTCCCTGGTGGCTCAGAGGTTAAAGCGTCTGCCTGCAATGCAGGAGACCTGGGTTTGATCCCTGGGTTGGGAAGATCCCCTGGAGAAGGAAATGGCAACCCACTCTAGACGGAGGAGCCTGGTGGGCTACAGTCCACGGGGTTGCAAAGAGTCAGACACGACTGAGCAACTTCACTACTTCTCCTAAAAGAAGACATATTGTCTTTAAACAAACTTCTGGTAGTAACATGACAATCTGATTTTAGAACCTCTTTAGAGCCACACACAAAAAAAATCAGAGATTTTTAATTGCATGTTTTCTTTGGCAAGTTCCATATTATATTTTAAACTGAAATATTTTATGTCTAAGTTATTTGTTATCAGTATTTTATGCATCCTAAATCTCCCCTACTACTGCAGATAGATTTAGCAAAAGTATTGTTTTTAATACTGATATGTTTGGCCTATAGCATTCCAAAGATAACTGGATCAAAATGAAACACTTGATCTGTTCATACAGAAAGAGACCAGTGGTTGCTAAGAGCTGGCATGTTTGTAGGGGTGGGCAGTGAGAAGTGACAGCCTGCAGATGGGCATGTGGCTTCTTTTGGGGACCATGGAAATGTTATTAAAACTGACTGTGGTGATAGTTGCTCAACTGTGTGATTATCCTGAAAATATTGAATTGTACACTTTAATTGGATAAATTTTACAGTATGTGATTTACATCTCAATTAAGTTATTTAAAAAGTGAATCACAAAGTTAATAAAAATATATAAAAATGAAAGAAGTGGGAAAAATTTATTTTACTCCAAAACTCTTATGTCCCTCCAGTCTCAGTAAATTTTTGTTTCCTCCAATAGAGCATGTTCAGTCCTACTTCAGGACATTTGCTTAAATGTGATCTGTTCTCTGCTTAAACCCCTCACTCCCCAAGTCTTCACATGTCTGGCTCCTTTTTCTCATCTCCTTGCATTCTACATCTAAGGACTACCCAGTTAAGCTACCCCATCACTCACCATCATATATAACCATCTTTTCTGTTCTTCATGGTATCATTTTCCATTTTAGAAGAGTGCAGAGGATACTGACCTTGCCTGTCGTATTGACTGAACCCTTCTGGATAGTGTATAAAACAGAGTAGGTATTCAATAAACACTTGTCAAATGAATAATTTCTATGGAATTTTATATCTCACCACTTTAGATGTTGTCTAGTCAAGAGCAGGTACCAGTACCTTAAACGTAGAAATGTCAGTAGAACAGAAGCAAAATACTTGACACCATTCATCAGGATCCTGGGTCTTGCCTAATTGCATCCATCAGAAGATCAAATTTGCTGTACGTTTAGGTGATATGCCAGTTTAGGGAGGGGTGCAGTTTGCTTCTATTTTCTAATTTTTTTCTCACAAGAACAAAAATATTCTTGTTTGGCAGAGGAAGTCCATGGGAAATAGAAAGAATGTAAAATAGCAATACCATCAGGATATCTCCAGGGCTTCGTTTTTCATTACAAACAAAATGAACATAGCTTATTCAAAAGAAAATGTAATCTACTATTTTATTAAATAAGTAATTGAAAACAAATCTAAACAAAGTAACAAAGACTGGTATTTTATGTACTTACACTTCAAAAGAACATTGACCTAAAACAGTAATGATAATAGCTAAAAGCTTTTCTCTGTGCCAGGTACTATTTTAAGCACATTCTTTGTTTCAAATCATTTCATCACCAAAAAACTCTATATAAGGGTCACTATTATTATCCTCATTTCACAGATTTTTTAAAAACTGAAGCACAAAGATTTTAAGTTGCCCAATGTCCCACAGTTAATAAGTGTGACTAGAATTCAAATCCAAAGATCCAAACTTTAGTTTGCATTCTTACCATGACACTATATAATCTCATTAGGCTAGAGGTAAAACACAAGAGTAAAAATAACATATAAAATTCCTATCAGAGTCTAGAATACTACAGGTACCTGATATGTTCTTAGCAACATTTTAATTCTCCATCATTTGAGAGATGGCGATTCAGAGGGCACTAGCCTCTACCAGGCCTCTACATGCCTCAAGTCCTTGATCCTAAGCTTGTTAGGAAGAATTTATCAGAGCTGAAGTTAGGCTATTGGCCTGGACTCAAGAACTCAGAGATTCTTGAGTTCTTGGAAGCAATTGCAGTAATGAACAGAAAGTCAAGTAAAAGATATAAGAGATGAGAATCACCTGGTCAAATCAATTTCAGGTATCCTGTAAGCCTGATAGATAAAGTCAAGGAGAGGAACAACAGAAATCAGGGAGTGGGTATTAAAGGAAGCTGTTGAAACCAATGACAATAAAGAGGTGGAATAAGACCAGAGAAGGTGGAGGGGCTGTGGGTCTTTATATGCAATTGGTCAGGGGGAATTTCCTCCCATACCATTCACTAACTTTGTGTTCTTAGAACCTTCTGCATCCCCACAAATCCTGACAGCTCCATTTCATAGTGGAAGAAACTGATTATAATATAAGTAACTTTCCAGAGGGCCTACTTATAATCAGTAATGGAAATGAAGTTTACTTTCCCAAGAAAAAATCTAGGATGATTGAGAGACCTATCCCAATACTGAAAGAAATCACATCTTCTATGTTTTTGCTTTGTAGTTTCCTTTCTTACTGAAGGATAAGCCTTAAAAAAGAGAATGAAAGAGGAAAGCCAAGAATGGGATGGATAATATCAATTCCATCCCAATGGCTGATGATGACTTTTTCCTTCCATCGGCAATGTCTTGGCTAAATTTAGCTGGCCCCAAGGGAAGAAAATGATTTTCACTGAAGTGTTGGGAAAGCCAGAAACATGCTATAAGCATCCAGGTGTATTTTTAGTAAGGAATCAGAAGCAGGATCCAGAAAAATATCTCTTTATTAAATACCATCTGAAATTATGTCAGAAGCATAAATATATGTGTGATATTCATATAAAAAATAGTTTTCACCTACAGATCACTATTTCGAATATTGTCAGAAGGCAATTCCCTGGGTGAACAATTAAAAGAGGATTTGTCAGAAGTAATAATTCTCTTGACTCACTTCTCTGTTTCATTGTTTACAAAGTCTCTGTGAAACTTTAGAAAGAACATGGAATCATTTCTAAGTTAGACCTGAAGAGGAAGAAGGCTCTTCTTTTTAAACTGAGAGGTTATTTCTCAAAAATGACCACAAAGTGAGTCAAAGATATCACTGAAGTAATACCTCAGAGTTCTGAGCAACATAGGAATTGTTTGAATTGTGAATTTAATTTTATATTTTCCCTAACTTCTTCTGAAATAAGCTTCCAATTTAGAGTCCCATCTGTAAAGTAATAGAAATTATCTACTTATAAGCACTAAGAGAAGAGAATTTCCTGGTATGGCAATCTGGTACCTCATTATCTGGTGAAAAATGTCTACATATTCAGGATTATGAATGTCACTAATACATCTAAAATCAGCACGTGTCAGTCATCAATATTCATATTGCTCAAACAAAACAGCTCATACTGTAGCTGCTCATAAATCTTGCAGAAATGGGGGTGAGGGGAAGAAAAGGGAGAAGTGAAGAGATAAAGAAAGAAAGAGCTCAGGGATATATTGAACACAAGAGGGGTCTCCATTCATTCAGTCTAACATCTGCTCAGCCTGAAGTGGAACCACCTGTTAGTTTATTAAATTGTAGAATTAATTTATGTGGAAATAAGAGAGGAGGGGGAAATGAGGCTTTAATTCATACCAAAGGGAGGAAATATATATAATATATATATGAATGTATGTGTGTATATATATATATCCTATATTCCTAGGTGAAAAAAAAACAAAACAGGCTTCCATGGGCATAATCAGTGCCATGAATGACTAGCCTCATTATATAATTAACTGAAGAAATAAAATGTTTCCCATGACTGTTATGTGGCCTATTGCCTGTAATGTATTCATCGGCTATTTCTTTGGTCCTCCTTGAAGAAAAAGACCACTGATCCCTTAGCAATTGCACAGCAACAGCAGCAAAACAAAGACAGTCCATAAGGATTTTAACAACACCGAGAAAGGTCTTACCTTCTAAATAGTCGTCTATTTACCCACTTTTGTGGGGGATATTTTCACTTCTCCTCAGCAGAGCATAAGAGAATAATACAGCTTCAGCTAAGGGAGCATAAGAAATCTTGCTCTGAGTAATGCAGAAGTCTCCATTAACCTCTCTGCCTCCTTTAATGAAAGACATACTGCTTTGCTTCCTCCAATAGTCTCAAATCTCAGGATCTCAAATTTGCTAAATTAAAGCGATGGGTATTATATCTAGAGTTGATTTCCTCTTACGTTTGCCAAGAATGTCAGATGGTCATCAAGAAACACAAATATGAAAGAGATGAGAAGAGCTGTATAAACTTTTCTATGAATCTAGATAGAGATTTCTCAATATATCTATATGTTAACATGCTGTTTTTGTTTTCTACAGCCTGTGGACTGGTTATCTAAATTAATCACACTTACCTAAGGCACTGTATAAGACAGCCTCTCCCAAGGTCTGTTTAATAATCACGATAATTTGGAATTTTCTTTTTAGGGGGGAAGGGGTGAATTACTTTTTGAGTTGCATTTTAACTGTTTTTCAAACAACTACTGCTGTCCTTTTCTAACGACTATTTCTTCCATGTAGCCTAGACGTTATGAAGCAGCTTCCTTAAACCATGCTTTTTGTTTGATTAACGTTCATAAACCTCCCTGGGTAAAAACAAAAAGATTATTTCAAGTTGCATCATTTTCATCTCTTGAAAAAGTTACCCAAAAAATTTAGGCCAACTTTCTATAAAGCTTTTTATAAAATGCAGTTGGAAAAGCCAGTTTTCCCTGGAGACTTATCCAATTACATGGATTGCGTGGTCTTACCCTAAGAGAGAGAGGAGCATTCAAAATTGTGTTTTTCTGATCATGGCAGTGAATGTAAAGAGAGAAATCTAAGAAATTCAATTATCTCCCTAGGTGTCACTCAGTTTAGGGACTAATATAATTGGCTATAAATAATACGAGTATATTTCGGCGGAACCTCTGTGGGTTTCATTACAAATCCCCTTGCCACTGAGTTGCTGACAATTGGGCTTGCCACGTGGGTTAGATGGGGTTGCAACTGCAAAGAGGTTACTTTGCCAACCACTGGTTTTCTTCATTTTCATGGTCTTCTTTACATATTTTAATTAACATCCCCAATGTGACATTTTACGCATGTACTGCCTTTTCAACACACACCAAAATGACCTTTTAAAGTAATGGTTTTAAAAACCCGAAAGCAATACTTGATTACCAACTCAGTGCCATATAACATAACTTTTTATGCTTTTTTTTTCATGCTCCTGAAATTGAATGGGATGCTACAACACTGGAGGATATGAATAGGAATGGCTGATGTAATAGAATTCTAACTCCCACAGGACCATGCTAGTGGCCCACTCTGACTTTGTCTGTGTGGGGATTTCCCTTGACCACATTCCAGCCAAGATTTCCCAGCTGTGGAATGGGAAAAGTTGTAACTCTCTACTTTATTGATTGCACATAGTTGGCAATCAATAAAATTTGTTGATTTTATCCTAATTAAGCCTTTTGAAAACTGAAGCATGTTGATAGAATGTTTGACTAGTGCCACGAAAGATGAGGCTTTTGTAACCATGCCCAAATGGATGGGCAAACCCAGATGTATTTCGAAGTCATCCAGTGTTCCAAAGAGTTTTTCAAATGTTTTGAGTTTAACCAAATCCTAAACACATTGTGCCAAGTACTATTTTCCTTTAAGTCTCAAACCCATGTGAATTTTAAGGGAAATTAAATCCACATGTTTCTGATTCATTTTTACTTAAATCATTAAAATGCTGTTTTGGATGAGCCATTTGACTTTCAAGAAGCTTTTCTTCGTAAACTCTTTTACGCTTTTTTTGGTGTGGGGTCAAAAGCAGGAAGTTATACTTTGACAATGATAAATGAATTGTGACATCAAACACTGCAAATCCAAACCCCAGCACTCTAACATTACTTCAGCAGTTGACAAATTCATTTTCCTAATTTTGTGTCAGGAAAGGCTAGCATTTTTCTTTATCTTGTCAGCATAACCTAAGAGGCAAAATATCTTACATATAAGCACAATACCACATAGAATCCAGATTTGGGATTTTATTGTTTTTGGAAAAAGAGGCAAAAGCACCATTTTGCAGCTCTGTTCTATTTTGACAATCTTACCCAAGGAAAAGTTGAAAAATATATAGTACAGAATCCTTTCTGCCTCATGCAAACTGTTATCCTGAGCAAAATGTCTCATAAATGCTATGCAAAGTCTGATAGGATGTTGCCCAGGACAGTGCAAAGAAAACAGTTATCAAATTATGGGTCTCTAGAGATTATCACAGGGCTTCCCTGGTGGCTCAGATCGTAAAGAATCTGCCTGCAATGCAGGATACCCAGGTTCAATCCCTGGGTCAGGAAGATCCCCTGGAGAAGGGAATGGCAACCCACTCCACTATTCTTGCCTGGAGAATTCCATGGACAGAGGATCTTGGCAGGGGAGAGATTATCATACTAAGTAAAGTACATCAGACAGAGAAAGACAAACATCATATGATATCACTTATATGTGGAATCCAAAAGCAATTCAAATGCACTTATTTATAAAACAGATACACAGGCATAGGATAAAGCATCTGCCTGCAATGCAGGAGACCCGGCTTCAATCCCTGGGTTGGGAAGATCCGCTGGAGAAGGAAATGGCAACCCACTCCAGTATTCTTGCCTGGAGAATCCCATGGACAGAGGAGCCTGGCGGGCTAGAGTCCACAGGGTGGCAAAGGGTCGGACACAACTGAGCGACTTGACTTTCAGAGATTATCATACTAAGTAAAGTACATCAGACAGAGAAAGACAAACATCATATGATATCACTTATATGTGGAATCCATAAGCAATTCAAATGCACTTATTTATAAAACAGATACACAAGCGTAGAAAACAAATATATGGTTACAAAAGGGAAAAGGGTGGGGAAGGGGTAAAATAAGAGTTTGGGATTAACAGACACACACTACTATATATAAAATAAATAAACAGCAAGGACCTACTGTATAGCACAGGGAACTATATTAAACATCTTATAATAACCTATAATAGAAAAGAATCTGAAAAAGGAGATATATATATATATATATATATATATATATATATATATATATATATATATGAATCACTTTGCTGTACACCTGAAATGTAAATCAACTATACTTCAATTAAAAAAAAAAATCATGGGTGCCATCTTATCCTTCTCTTGATTTCATAGTTCACATTAAGGCCTCCCTCTACAACATTTTACTTTAAAACAGCTTTAATTTCTCCCCATCATCTCTAACTTCAGTTTTTCATAAGCCTTCTCCATCTTTTAGGAGAAAGAAAAAAAATATTTGATCTGGTTGCCTCCTCCGTTTAGCCTGCTTCCTGCATCATCCCTTCCTTCCACTTCTAAATTTCTAAAGCTTCATCTCACTACTGTTCTCTCCCTCCCACCAGTTGTCTCCTTAACTTCTTAGAGATAATGTTCAAATCTCCTTTTTTAGTCTTGATCTTGAAGTCTACTGAACAATCCCACATACATGTCTTGCCACCATTTCAAACTCAATTTGATAAAAATTTAACCAAAACTCATCCCCTGCTGCTGACTTCCCTGTTACTGTGACTGCCACTGAGCTTGAAACTGCTTTGTCACATGTCTAGTCAGGAGCCAATTTTGGGGGCAATTGGCATGATAATGCACCTTGCACTCTCCCATCCTTTTCATTTCCACCACTCAGCACTTCGCTACCTTATAACTGTACCTACTAAATGATGTGTCTATCTTTAGTTTTTCCCCAAGATTCCAGATATATGTTGACCAAGAGATTAATCTTTTTAAAATACCCTAGCTGACTTTACTCCCCTACTTGAAAACTTCACTGATACTCCATTGTCAAGAAAAACAAAATTTAAGGTATCCCTTAACTTTACCTACTTAAAGTAGTTGAAAATTCTTTACAGTCTGGTTTTAACCCTAAATTTTCATGAATTCTCTCTTCTAGGCCAGTTGACCTACTAATGTTCCCTGACATAATTTCTGCCCCGCCCCACCCTCAACTCCCCTCCCTTCTACCTCCAAATCTTCCCTATCCAACATGATCCAGCTATCATCCATCCTCAACCATGGGTGTTTTCCAGATCAGGCTTAACCAGTCAAAAAGTCTTCCCTTCTCTTATACTCATAGCCCTTATTTTCCCTATTATAATCATTTGCCTTGTGATACCTTTTGTAAAGTTCTGAAGGTGTTGTCCTTCTCACATGGTTGTGACTTGTATCATAACTATACTTTAAGCTCTTTAAAAACAGGAACCATCTACTGCTCATGTGTTTCAATAACTTTGATTAATTAAACTATTAATAGCAAAGAAATAATATTAACCATCAGCTTTAAAATGGAATAGGTACCAGTTTCAAGTCTATTAAATATACCTAGATGCCTAGTGATTGTCCTATATATACATTGTCACCATAAATAAACCTTAACATCATATTTCAATATCATGAAGTTATAGTCTGATGAGAAAGAAAACTGCTTCAGTCACACTATAATGTAATATGCTGAGATTAACAGGCAACTTCAGTATATTTGAGGAATTCAGGTACAAAAAACATCTAAAGATGGAGAAAATGTATGATAAAATGGGGCTATACAAATCAATGGCAATGATACATATTTAAACAATTTAATAGCCAGCAATTACAGGGAATTTATTATACTCTAGGGTCTGAGCTAATCCCTTTAGACATCTCACTTAATCTTCTCAACAAACCTGTAACTAGGTATTACTATTCCATTTTGGGTTTCCCTAGTGGCTCTGATGGTAAAGAATCCACCTGCAATGTGGGAGACCTGGGTTCGATCCCTGGTTGGGAAGATCCCCTAGAGAAGGAAATGGCAATCCACTCCAGTAATCTTGCGTGGAGAATCCCCATGGACAGAGGAGCCTGGCAGGCTATAGTCCACGGGATCACAAAGAGTAGGAGTGACTCTTTGTGTGAACACTGAGTGACTAAGCACAGCACAGCATTCCATTTTACCAGTGAAGAAAGACTAGGGCTCAGAGAGGGTAAACAGCTTACCCAAAGTCACAGAACCTATACATGGAATAAGTAAGTTGAAAGCACTTGTGGAACCCAAAGCCAGAGATTGTAACCCTTACATATCACTCAACTATATCATCTACTTGGAATATACATCAAGTATGTTTCAGTTTGAATCCATTCACCAAAGATGGACCTTTTCATTTTCATTTTATTTTATGACAGCCTCTGGCCTACATGATAGATAGATATAAATAGACAGATATTCTGAAAACTCAACAGTAACATTTTATGATGTTTTAAAATTGAGGCCAAAAAAAATCACTGATTTGAAAAAATATATACCACCAGTTTGAACATTCTTTGAGGAAGAGTAAATTATATGTGTTATAATGAAAGATGTTCTAGATGAAGAGACAGAAGGGATGTAATTTCACATTGCAGCATTTACACAGATTACTCACTTGACCAAAGCACAGGGCCTCTCTGGGCCTCTTTTCTTACATCTGCTCAATGAACTAGGTGATTTCTAATTATCCCTTTCAAATTTAAAATTCTCTGATCCAATCAATATTCACAAGTCAGAAGCAATGAGGAATAGCAAGCATTTTCTAGATATATTTCAAACTCTCAGTAGCATTATATCTAAAATTCAAGCCCTGATTTGAATTTCCCATTACTGGTATAATCATGCTGTTTAATCATGGTTCACACTCAGGAATTCTGAATCACAATCATTCATCACTTGTGGGATTTTCTGACTAGACAATAAGCTCCTTGAAGAAAAGGGCTGAGTGTTATTTAATTCTACAATCTCAGTGCTTACATCCACAGTGACATATGATACAAGCTTCCTACATACTGGCTGAATGAATAAGTGGGTTTTAGGGACACATAAAAAATACAGGTAACCACAGTAAACTGTGCTAATTCAGGAAAGAAAGAGCAGCAATAAATAATGTAAAAATGTTTTTTTCCCAGAAAAAATACTTGCAAACTAGACACAAATTGCACTTCTTATCTAGTAGTCCTCAAATGTGAGGTGCAGATGATTGCTGCTGTGCGAAGATGCACCACGTCCAACCAACATGGTGAAGCACATGGATGGTGAAGCACGTCCAGTGAGAACCCAGGAAGTTTACTTCCAGCATCTACTACAAAGGCAGCACTGCTCTTTGACAAATCAGCAGTTGAGGGAGCAATAGTGGCTCTTAACATAGGTTTGCTTTCTTCCGGAATATGATAAATCAAATATTCATGTATCGCACATCATCAAAATTACTAAAATTTGTTGATGCTATGACAGATTCAAACAATATATGTTAAATTTAAAAAAATCAAATGTAAGTTATTGATATCAGTAAGAGAGGCATTTAAGGTGGCCAGACACAAACTTAGCAAATGGAAATAATGCCTACACAGTAGTTAAATGCACTTTAGAAAATACAGTGGAGAATTCCCTGATGGTCCAGTGGTTAAGAATCTGTCTGCCAATGCAGGGGCCATGGGTTCAATCCCTGGTCCAGGAAGATATCACATGCTGAGGGGCAGCTAAGCCTATGCGCTACAACTACTGAAGCCTGGGCGTCCATGATCCACAGCAAAAGAAGCCTGCCCACTGCAACTAGAGAGTAGCCCATGCTCCCCAAACTAGAAAAAGCCTGTGAGCAGCAATAAAGGCCCAATATAGCCACCAATCAAACCATGAAGAAAACATAATGGAAGACAGGATATCATTATCAACAGCAGCCAGTTGTTTGGGATAAAGTCCTCTAGCATAAAATGTCCTAATAATGAAAGTACTCTATGGAAAAAACTTACAAACTTAAAAACATAGAGAATATTTTATTAATTGGAGAAATATACCTAGTTCCCCAAAAGAATGTTCTAATATTTTTAAGCATAAATTCTCTCTTCAAATTAATCTATATGTTTAGTGCAATCCCAATCAAAACCCAAACAGTAAAATTTTATGGAACATGACAAGTTGATTCTAAAATAATATAAAGATAAAAGCCAAGAATGTTTGAAAAAATAATGTGGTGGCCCTTACCCTACCAGATATCAAAATACATTTAGGGATAATAGTAACCAAAAGATTATTATATTGATGTGAAAATAGACACAATTCTGGGGAATAGACTAAAGAATCTTAAAACATATCCATGGATATATAGGATTTGTTTTATTATAAACAGAGCATTACAAGTACAAAAGGGAATACAGGACAAAGGTACTACTTAATAAATGCTACTAAGAATTGCAAATATAAAAGAAGAGCTTTTAAATCTTGAGGCAGTAAACACCCTGCTACACAACATACAAAATTCACAAGTCATACAAAGTATAGTTTCGGGTACCTAAAATTTTTAAATTTCTGTGCAAAGATGACAATAGACAAAATTAAGATAAGCAACATTCACCAAAAGACACTATTAAGTCAGTAAAGAGCACACTGAAAAATAGAAGATATTTTCAGTACATGTATATAACAAGAACTCATAACCAGATTATGTAAATAATTCCTACAGATCAATATTTTAAAAGATGATCTAACAGAAAAAAAAGTCAAGAAATTTAGACCATGTGCCATATGTGAGGTATTTCACATAAGAGAATATCCAAATGAATACTAAACATATGAAAGTGATCAGTCTCATTGATCATCAGGGAAATGCACACTAAAACCACATTGAGATCATTACATACCCACCAGAATGACTGAAATTTTTAAAAGAAAAAGAAAAAAAAGACCTGAAATCCCAAGTATTGGTAAGGATATGGAGATGGTGAGACTCTCATACACTCCTGATGTGAATGTAAGATTGGTACAATCTCTTTGTTGTTGTTTAGTCGCGAAGTCATGTCCGACTCTTTGTGACCCCATGGACTGTAGCGTGCCAGGATCCTCTCTCTTTCATTATCTCCTGAAGTTTGCTTAGATTCATGGCCATTGAGTCAGTGATGCCATCCAACCATCTCATCCTCTATTGCTCCCTTCTCCTCCTGCCCTCAATCTTCCCCAGCATCAACGTCTTTTCCAATGAGTTGGCTCTTGGCATCAGGTAGCCAAACTATTGGAGCTTCAACATCTGTTCTTCCAATGAATATTCAGGGTTGCTTTCCCTTCATATTAACTGATTTGATCTCCTTGCTGTCCAAGGAACTCTCAAGAGTCTTCTCCAGCACAATTTGAAAGCATCTATTTTTTGGTGTTCAGCCATCTTTATGGTTCAAGTCTCACACTCATACAGGACTACTGGGAAAACCATAGTTTGACTAGACAGACCTTTGTCAGCAAAGTGATGTGTCTGACTTTTAATACAGTGTCTAGGTTTATCATAGCTTTCCTTCCAAGAATCAAGCATCTTTTAATTTCACAGCTACAGTCAATGCCATCAGTGATTTTGGAGCCCAAGAAAATAAAATCTATCACTGCTTCCACTTTTTCCCTTCTCTTTGCCATGAAGTGATGGGACCAGTGGTATGATCTTCATTTTTTTAACATTGTGTTTCAAGCCAGCTTTTTCATTCTCCTCTTTCACCCTATCAAGAAGCTCTTTAGTTTCTCTTCAGTTCAGTTCAGTCACTCAGTCGTGTCCAACTCTGCGACCCCATGGACTGCAGCATGCTAGGCCTCCCTGTCCATCACCAACTCCCGGAGCTTACTCAAACTCGTGTCCATTGAGTTGGTGATGCCATCCAACCATCTCATCCTCTGTCGTCCTCTTCTCCCGCCTTCAATCTTTCCCAGCATCAGGGTCTTTTCCAATGAGTCAGTTCTTTGCATCAGGTGGCCAAAGTATTGGAGTTTTAGCTTCAGCATCAGTCCTTCCAATGAATATTCAGGACTGATTTCCGTTAGAATGAACTGGTTGGATCTCCCTGCTGTTCAAGGGATTCTCAAGAGTCTTCTCCAACACCACAGTTCAAAAGCATCAGTTCTTCTGTGCTCGGCTTTCTTTATAGTCCAGCTCTCACATCCATACATGACTACTGAAAAAACCATAGGTTTGACTAGTTGGATCTTTGTTGTGGCAAAGTAATGTCTCTGCTTTTTAATATGCTGTCTAGATTAGTCATAACTTTTCTTCCAAGAAACAAACGTCTTTTAATTTCATGGCTGCAGTCACCATCTGCAGTGATTTTGGAGGCCCCCCCCCAAAAAAATAAAGTCTGTCACTGTTTCCCCATCTATTTGCCATGAAGTGATGGGAGCAGATGCCAGAAACTTAGTTTTCTGAATGTTGAGTTTTAAGCCAACTTTTTCATTCTCCTCTTTCATTTTCATCAAGAGGCTCTTTGGTTCTTCTTCACTTTCTGCCACAAGGGTGGTGTCATCTGCATATCCGAGGTTATTGGTATTTCTCCTGGCAATCTTGATTCCAGCTTGCGCTTCATCCAGTCCGGCATTTCTCATTATATACTCTGCATATAAATTAAATAAGCAAGGTGACAATATACAGCCTTGATGTACTCCTTTCCCAATTTCGAACCAGTCTGTTGTTCCATGTCCAGTTCTAACTGTTGCTTCTTGACCTGCATACAGATTTCTCAGGAGACAGGTGAGGTAGTTCCTCTTCACTTTCTGCCATTAGAGTGATATCATCTGCATATCTGAGGTTACTGATATTTTTTTAGTGAAGTGTTATCTACTAAAATCTAACATATGCACACTCTAAACATACACAGTCTTCCTGGTGTATTCCCAACAAAAATGCAATCCACCATAAACTATACAGCAGTGAAAAAAAATCATTGTGGGTTGTTTTAGCTCCTACACTTTTAATGTTTGATTTTGTGATTGGCCACAAGCCACATTCTGGAAACCAACTTAATTATGTTCATAGAGACAATGGATGAAAAGGGGTATGATGTGTGTTGGCATTCTTTTACAAGATGTCTTCTTTAGGTGAAAATGTTTTAATAACCTCATCAGGCCATGAAGGAGGAGCTGTTTATTCTGGAGAGCAAGGAAGCTTTAGTGGGAGTTGGGAGCTCAGCATAGTTCCAGCTCTTCTGAAACCTCTTATATATACCTATTTCAGCTTTCTAACTTTCACTTTTTTTTAATGACTACTTAACTTTCACACAGAAAAACTCAAGGAAGCTATGAATTCAACTGATAGGGTAATTTTGGAACTTACAGGATCAAACCTTGATTTGGTATTGAGCTATATCAGTCTTGGGATTTTAAGAGATAAAAGAGTCTTTTAGACTAATTCTAGTTAAGTCCTCCTATTTCAATTCAATGCTTTGTATCAAAAATTCTTGGACTTAAACTTGTTATATTTATTTTTCTCTAAGCTGCCTAGTGCTCTAGAGCAATGATCCTACTCAAGACCTTGAATGCCCTTTCATTCTGTCTGACAGCAATAACAAAATGATTTTCCACATTTTAAGGTACAAGTTTTTATTGAAGTTAAAAAAATTTGTAACCAGACACAAAGAATAAAGTGGACAGGAATGTTATAATCTGAATATATAATAGTTCCTCATTCTTGCTGGATCACTAAGATATAACAAAACTATTTTCTATGTTAATGTCAAGGTTCCAGTTAAAACATTACTTGGTATGCTTTCAACAGACCTCTTAACTACTTAGCTTTTTCTCAGAAATATTCATACAGTATACAGGAAATATTAGAGTTTGAAAACATTCATACTTTATACAAATTTGAGACAAAGCTATTAAAACACACACACACAATTGTAGCTGCAACACTATCCTAGCTGCACTGTGGTGATTATGTTGTTCAGTCAGCTGTCTATTACATAAATACAATTGGATTTTAATATTGTAATTTACAGAGGGGCCAAAAGCCCCAATAGACAGTGTCTGTCTCAAGAGTCGCTTCATTCCACGTCACCACAAGCTATAATTTAAATAATTTTACATAATTACTTTACCTTTCCTGACCAGGCACTGCCAAGTTCAACTCTTTGAAAATCAGTAGGATTTTCATTGCTTTTAGCCCCATTGATGCTACCTAAGCAATTCCAAATCCTCATCTCCTTGAAGGTCATTTGACTCTGACCCACTCTCTTGTTGATTCCTATCTGGAGTCTTTCTCGCTCTTCCTCTTTGGTTTGTTTTTTTTTTTTTTTTTTGCAATCGATAGAAATCATCTCTGGCTAACTTAAACAGAAAGAATTTGGGGGAAGTCCATCAGATATCCCATCATATCTACAGAAAACTTGAGGCTCCAGCAGGAATAGAGGGAGGTTAGATAGCACAAAACAGGCCAAGGTCCCACCACAGAAAACATCTGGTGAGGACACAACTACAGATGCTGCCAGAGCTGCCATGATAATCAATCCACTGTCCCCTCGGTTTTTTGAAATTTCAGTGATTTATGTAAGAGCAAACAATTGGCCAGGCCAGGCCAGATGTTTCAATGGTCAAAAAAAGGACAAACGTCTATTAAGTAGCCCAGTAGAAAAATGATCGAAGAATATGAATAGTTACTTTACAAAAAGATAAACAAATGGCCAATTAACATATAAAACCTATTCTACTCAATACAAAGTAAAAAGTTTAAAAGAAAAAAAAATTGTTCCACTACACTAAGAAAATGCAAATTATAAGCATAATAAGAAATAATTACTTATCAAAAAACTGACAGAGGGATTTCCCTGGCAGTCCAGTGGTTAACACTTTGCCTTCCGATGCAGGGGATGTGGGTTTGATCCCTGATCAGGGAGCTAAGATCCCACCATGTCTCATGGCCAAAGAAAACGTAAAAACAGAAGCAGTATTGTAACAAATTCAATAAAGACTTTAAAAAAACTGACAGAAAAAAAAAGACTAATAATACCCTGTGTTTGTGAATAAGGAGGAAAATTGGCACAGTCTATAATACACACATTCTATGGTCGTGTTGATTGGTACAGTCTTTTTGATGGGGCATTTTTTTTATTATCTGTCAAAATGTACAATGTGCATATCCTCTGTCCCAGAAATTTGACTTCTAGACATTCAACCTAGGGAAATGTTCACATATGCCCACAAAGATAGATGTTCACAGATGTTCTGTAATGACTGTAACTGTACAACTGGAAACAACTTAAATGCCCCCAAATAAGAGGCAGATTAAATAAATTATGATACATTCCTACACTGGAAGTCTGCAATGTCATCATAAAGAAATAGATGGATTTGTATATACTGCTTGGAATTTCTCTTGTGTATACTGTTATAGAAAAGAGAGAAGTTGCAGAATAAAATTTAATATTCCATATATGTAAAATAAACTGTAATGCATATGCATATATATATGCCGAGAGAAGGGTGTAAAAAAATGTATGCCAAAATTAACAGTTGTTATATGCAGGGATCTAGGAATCGGGGCCTTCCAAATAAGGGGCTTCTACATTTTGTTCTGTGAACTTACATTCTACATGAACTTCTATAGGAATGTATCTTTCACTTCTATGCTAAGTAGGGTGCATGAAGCTGAAAAAGGAGACTAGGTTCAAGTAACAGAGGTGCTACAGCTTCAGTCTTTCCCTGGACCTGTACTGATCAAAATGAGCACAGACTTTATAGCTGGTACCAGAATTCAAATCTTTACTCCATCATTTGCAGTTGTGTGTCATTGGAAAAATCACTTAGCCTCCCGGAACTTCAGTTTCCCTGTCTGTTTATAGAATGAGAATAATAAAAGTATCTTTCACAAGAGTGGTTGTGAGAATTAAATAAAATAAATGATCAGCAAGTACTGTGCTCCTCCCACTGAATGACAGTGAATGGTGACCATCTCTTGCTCTCTTTTGTTTTATTTTTTAATAAAATGAGAGAAGTATGAAGCATCACTGTCTCTTGTGACAATATCCTCTATTAAAGAATCCCACTATATAAGAGAAACAATTTACATAAAGAATTGTTGTTGTTGTTATATCCTTAGTTTTCAATGATTGTACTCATGATTCTCACTTTTTCAGATGGAGGAACTAATTCCTGAAATGACCAAATGCTTAGCGGAGGTCCTCAGTCTCACAGCTAAGGAGAGTATGCCCAGCTTCCAGTCCCCAGAGCCCACCACCCGTTTTCTAATCGGATCTCAGTATGTGCTGCTTCCAAACATGTAGCGGAAGAAAAACCTAAGCATTTGTTTGAAATATTTCCATACAGAAAATCACATGTAGCTTTGGGTTTTACACTTAAAAGTCTTTTTTTTTTTAAGAGTCCAAAATCTGATCAATAGCAGGGAAGCTGTAATACTGATCCCTTTCATCAGAAAAATTTACAACCTAATAGGGCTTTAGAGCCAAGATTTTCACAGCAATGAAAATGATGTGGCCGGAGGGAGGTGGGGTAAAGGAAGACATGGGTGATAACATCCTTGGGCTATCTCTAAGCTCCATTACACTATCCCAAAGAAATATAATAGGATTTGAGGCCCAATTATTACTTCCTCCATCTAACCCCCTTCATTTAACATATCATTAGTATTTTTAGACAAGTCCCTTGGGGCTCTCACACTTTCGTAGGGGAGTCAGACAGCAAGAGCCATGGCAGCCATCCAAAGAAACTGATCCCCCTTTTAATGCTCTTTGCTGGTTACCTGCTATAGTGCAATTATCATGTACTGAAGCAATTTTCGGGAAAATGACTTGACAAGAAGAGCTTTGTCATTTTGTAAACAAGAACAAACGTTGTAATTGGATCTTAATTACACAACGCTCGGAGAGGTTATTTTTATTTCTTTGTTTGTTAATGCAATTATTTAGCTTCCCTATTTTAGCCTTGACCTTGCAGGAAGAGGGTATTTTCCAGTCAGCATAATGCTTTATCTTTGAAAGCTACAATCAATAAGGATAATTAATGATGCCGGCTGCAATGATAGCCTCAGCAATCATTATCCCACATTAATCCCTGCAGTCAGACTGGGGTCAAGGCCATCTAAATCATTCACCTAGGGGTGGAGAAATTCAAATCATTTACCAATTTAAATCCTTGCAAACAAATCCCACTTTATTTTCAAAGCAGTGTGGATGCTGACTGGGTTTGTTTTGTGTATTTTCACTAGGAGCTTTTCTTTTTTTTTTTTTAATGACCAAATACATACTTTATATTAACATTGCAGTTTTGTTGTTTGTGTTTTGATAAATTAATGTTAAAACAAGCAGCACATGAAATGTTGTGCCTGGAGGTACACGGCACATTTAGCATTTCACACACCATCCTAGGTTTTAAAAGGAGAGAAAGTGGAAAGGGGACAAAAGCAGAAAAGTGGATGGAGGGCAGAATGAGAGTCAGTGGCCCCAGGCTGGCAGAGACCTGGGGAAGAAGGCAGAACACTGCCAGCTGGGGAATCTTCGAGATGGCTTACTCAGCATTCTCAAAAGGGCTGTTGGATGTGGAACTTCATGCTGGATCTTGCAAAACAGCCTCCGCAGAGCTCTGTTTCTCCCTCATTTTGGCCCTTTTCTTCCCTGCTTTTCCCTAACATGCAAGTTGGATGACTTGATGTATGCTTCTAATTGTCTGCTATAGATCACACTCTGTTATAAAAAATTCCACTGGGCTCCAAAATATTTTTCAATGATTTCATTTTAATTAGTGTTTTGCTATAAATCATACTCTGCGTCTGCATACACAGGAGATGATATCAAATTGACGTCTGGTCTCTCTCCCTCACTCTCTCCCTCCTCCAGCTCCCCCCACCAAACCTTCTCTCTTTTTCCAGAAATGAATGAGCAAATAAAGAGAAGTCTGGAGTGTACTAGGTCTCAATAAATATTTGTTGATATTATATAGCCAAGTTTACCTCAATCCTCTTTTATTTTCAAGTCATGTAACATATGGGAAGGGATTATAGCAGCTAAGTGAACTTTCCTGGCACAGTAATTAGGGATTGGGCTATTTATGGGTGTTTGGGGAAGATGGAGGACCTAGAGATAACTGCTAGAAGCAGAGCAAGAGCTCTGTGAAACTCTCAGCCAGAGACCCTCTGTCCTTTCACCGTGAGAAATTCTCTACAGAGACTGTGTTGAAAACAGCCGAGAATTTATCATCTGTTGCTTTTTCATTATGAATAGTGACTGCTAAAGAGAAAGCACTTAATGTGTCTGAGCCTAGTTATTATATTCATGATAAGGAACCCCTTCTAATGAGATTTTATCACTATTTCGCCATCTCCCAAATGTAGATCCTTGTCTCATCCTGGCCAAAGAAAAACAGAAGATATTTTTCAGGTCTTGGAATAGATCTGGGCAGAGGGAAGAAGTGAGTAAAGCTGAATTAAGAAGGAGAAAAGCGAGCTCTGTGTTTGAACGTGGGAAAACACATGACACTCTAGGTTAGACTGTGGAACTTCCAGCTCCCAGCTGTCTTTCTAGGCTTGCAACCTTTGATAAAAAGCCTAGTTTTGCAGATACTGCCTCCTTTGACCTTCACTCTGCCATATCTGGCCTCTCAACTTGCGGTCCGATAAGCATATTTTGTTGAGCATCTACAAGCAGGGCTGACTACATAATTTGCAGGTCCAGGGCAAAATGAGTATATGAGACTGGACCCAAGATAATGAAGTCTATCTCCCCTTCCTGTGGGCCAGCCACTTCAATCCACAGTGGATGGACATCCAAGGGATTGCACCTTTGGTACATGCACTAGTACCTGGATTAGTAGTAGGATCTAGAAAGGTCATAGGATCCAGCTGCCAGCCCAGGGAATGAATGGTCACTACCCTGCCCCACAGAAAGGCCACGGGATGCACAGCAACTTGAACCCTCACCATGCTCAGGCCCCCAGTGGGGCTCAGAGTGACAGTGAAACGTGAGCATGCCCTTATCTTAGTACTATGACCTAATCACCATTCCCTGGGGGTGGAGCAGTAGGCTTGGAGCATGTAGGGAAGAGGAGGCTAGGCAAGGCAGGGCAGCTGAGGGCAGGGAGCAGGCAGCTGAGAAGCCATCCTGAATAGGCAGGGAGGTGATGAGAGCTCCAAGCCCCCTTATACAATCTCCATTGTCCACTGCACTTCACTTACACAAACTCAAGGACATATTACAAATCCAAAAATAAAATTGTGAAGAATTTTAAGAGAGTGATCGCAGAGAATTAAACCTCAAGCAAAGGACCTTTGCTCACCCTTAGAGCCAGCCTTCCTATTTAGTACCAGGGAGAAGACCCAAAGAAGAATAAGACTCAACTCCCTGGCTTCTGAGAGCTCAGTGTCTAGCAGAGAACACAGGCAGGTAAGAAAAACAAAAGCAAGCTAGATCACAGAGTGAGTGTGCTTCATTGAACACTTAGTATGTACCAGGCATTGTCCCAAATATCTTACTGTATCAACATTATCCTCACAGTGACCACATGAGATAGTATTATCCTTATCCCTGTTTTTTAAATAATGAAATAGAGGCTAAAAAGTTAAATAAGTTCATCAAGTTCATATAGCTAGAAGGAGGCAGAATCACAATTTGAATGCAAACCAAATGCTCCTAAGTACAGTGTTTTGCTGCTTCCCTGGTCAGAGAAATTTGTGCAAAGTTTTAAGAGTCCAGAGGTCATGAGTACTGCCTTAGAGAAGTTGAGAAAGGCACTACAAAGGTGATGAACTTGAGCTAAGTTTTGAAAGATTTGCCCAACTGAGAAAGAGAAATGGTATATAGAGTCATGAAAGGATCTGGAAAACTTGGGAAGTTCCTTATGGATAAAGCAAAGGATACACGGCAAAGAACAGACGCAATAAAAGCCAAGGAGGAAGGGTAAAGGAAGCGTGTCCTTTTAAGGCCTTGGGCTTTAGTCTGTAGGTAGTGGGGACCTAGGAGAAGGCAATGGCACCCCACTCCAGTACTCTTGCCTGGAAAATCCCATGGATGGAGGAGCCTGGGTGGCTGCAGTCCATTGGGTAGCTAGGAGTTGGACACGGCTGAGCAACTTCACTTTCCCTCTTCACTTTCATGCACTGGAGGAGGAAATGGAAACCCACTCCAGTGTTCTTGCCTGGAGAATCCCAGGGACGGGGGACCCGGGTGGGCTGCCATCTATGGAGTCGCATAGAGTCAGACATGACTGAAGTGACGTGGCAGCAGTGGGGACCTAACAGTAACCACTAAATTGAACGCTAACATGATCAAAGGGCTAATCCCTCGAGAGGCCAAACCAAATTTATAAGGAACATGTACAAAGAAATAAAACCAAAATGACTTTCGTCTTTTGGAAACCATTCTCAGCCTACATCAAGGATTTTGTGAAGTTTCTTCAATAGCAAAGTCATTCTTCTAGCACAGCTTCTAACTCAGCGGAAGAGGCCACAGAATGAGCAGAGATGTACCAGTCAGTGGGAATGGCCCCTCAACAAAAGAAAACCTCAAGTTATCAGAAGTGTGGGTCCATTCTCAAGGCTGGAAGAAAAGAGAGAGGCCATAGAACCATAGCTATTGTATTGATGTACATTGTTACTATCTCGACCAGTGTGAAATGTACTAATATAATTGAGATAAGTATAGAATTCGAAAAAGGTATTTCATTGACAACCAATCAGTGTTCCCAGACTGGATTGGAGTCAGGCAATGTTAAGTTTAATGCAAGCCCTGGCTCCAATTCTAACATGTTCTGCAATCTTGGGCCTGAGGAGTTACTTGCCTCCAATGTTGTCCCAGGAGACAAGTGGGTAAGACCGAGTGAGCATGTACTTTAGCATTAGAAAGGTCTGGGTTTGAATCTCAGCTCTGACACTTGACAGTTGAGTGACCTTGAATAATTCACTTCTCCTCCATTAGATTTGGTCTCCTGATATGTATCAGGGATAAACATTTTAACTATTAAAGCATATTAAAGGTATAAAATGATATAACAAGAAAATATGGGAATGGGCTAGTTCACCTGGAGGTGCCAAGAAGTGCCAGTTGCCTTCACCCATTCTGTCGTCAGGCTTCTCATCTATAGTGTGAAGGAGTGTTAGATGGGTTACAAATGGCCTCTCGGCTCCATCTTTCCTTGACTCTAAAACATTCCTCCTTTTCTCAATTTGAACACATTTGTGCATTCACTGAATTTTGTCCTAGGGACATAAAGGTGAGTATTATCCTTGTCCCCATGAGGTTTATTACTCTAGTAAGGAAGCACTCTGATAGTAATTATTTAACAGTAGCAGAGAATGAGTAGCCCAACAGTAGACTTTCTGTGAAGAATGGCTGGTCAAGTTTTCCCATCTCAAAATGTCTCCTCTAACACCTGAAAATTCTCTAAAGAGCAGTCTTTTGAAGTCTGAATTATTGAATGACAGAGAAATTATATTAATCTCTTCTTGGCTAATGCTTTGGCGAGCTTAGTTAACCATGAGGTAAAGCTGTAGGGAATGAAGGGTTGAGAGAGAGCTGCCTAGAATAATGGCAGAGGTGGGAAAGCATCAAAAGAAGATAAATTACACTGAACATCAGACTCCACATCTACAGTTTGTGCTAGGGAGGACTCCCCTCTCCCCAATACCCACCTAACCAATCTATGTGGGCCAAGTTCTAGAACACAAATTCGGATTCTAGAAGATTCCTCAAGAAGGAAGGGTTGACTATATGTCACACTCCATTTTCCTAGATTTTCAATGATAACTATTTTTGAACAAGTTCCACAACCTAAACAATTTTAGTTTCCACCTTTATCTGGGCTTTTACAGACTCCATTGTATCCCAGATAAAACTGAGAGGCTGAGAACATACTTAATTTTCTTTGCTTTTTATGAAAAAAAATATTAATCTAGAGACTTTTGAGTTTTTTCGTTACAATTGTACCCTCTCCTCCTACTAAGGTTTATTAGTTTGGAGTGTGAGAACGGTTGTGGTAAAAGACAGAAATTGCTGGGATTGTCTTTTCTTTAAAAGTTCAGAGAATACGCTCAGGAATGAGCCTCATGTATCAAAAAGTGAGCAGTGATGACCAAATCAAATCAGTCCAGGAGCTGCCTCCAAATCCATATGTCCAGTCCTTTACCATGTTTGCTCTTTGAGGAAGACAATGTCTTGACATCTTTCTGTGAGAAGTTAAAAGACCTCCCTCACACTGTTCTGTCCTAAATATGAGATCTGGGATTTTGCCAGCCTCGCAATCACTTCCTGATGACTCTCAGTGCTGAATTGGCATTTCTTTGGCCTTAAGGAGGGATCAGAGAGAGGATTGGCTGCTTTCCAATAGAGACATAGGAGCAGAAAAAGTTGGGGCGGGATGTTCCCCTTGGCACTGAATTTTTAAGAACAGTGGATATTTTCTCGAAGGCATTTTTGGGCTCCTCCCCTAATTCTCTCAGGAGTGTGGTCTGTCTGTGAGGAGTAACTTTTCCCATCCTGATGACAGAAACAGAGGCAACCAGAGAGGGAGCTAGTTTGGGAAAAGAGGAAAAAGTCTGTTTTAAACATAGTAAGTGAAGCATATATGTTAGCATGGTAGCACCTCCTGATGGAAATGGCCTACAGCAAGTGATGAGATATCTGAGAATGTAGGTCAGAAGTTTGGTCAGGAATGGGAGACATTGATTTGGGGGGTCACCTACAGGAAGCTGAGGACTGCAGTGAAATGGTTTGCTAGTGGCAAGGATGGTCAGAAAGATGAGCAGAGGTGACTCTCGCCTGGTAGATGCATCTGCTAAAGGTGTTCCCTGTTTATGACCACCTTCTACAAGTGTCCTTAGCCCCAACCACTCAATTTCTGCCTCCAAACCAAGCAAAATAACTACATTAGAATCACCTGCAAGCTTTGTGCAGCTACCAACGCCTGGGTCCCACCCCCAGACATTTTGACTTTACTTGGTTTAGGATGAAAGCATTTGGAATTCTCCAAAAGCTCCCTGTGTGGTGACAGTATTGAGGTTTTGTTCAAAATGTGGAGCCCTTGTCTTTTAGAGATACAAAATGATATATTTATAGATGAAATGTTATTATGTCTGGGATTTCCTTCAAAGTTATGATGATGATAATGATAATGCAGGGAGTAGGTAAAGTATAGAAGAAACAAGACTGGCCATGAGTTGGTAACAGTTGAAGTTGAGTGATGGGAAAATGGGGGTCCATTGGGTTTTACTTTCTACTTTTACTAAGTTTTGAAAGTCTACATAATAAAAACTTAAAATAAATTAATATGAAGTCTTTCTAGACAATTTCACAGTATGCCATGTTGAAGACCCCCAGGACACAGGTTCTTTGTAATTACAGCTCTTCACCTAGATCCTCAATACCATCAGCTATGACTGTCAGACTTCCATGAAGATCCCATCCCAGGCTGAGAAGTTTCTTGCTTCTTGGAAAGGGTTTTTAACTCTTCTAGCCTATAGCTGAGGGCTCTAAAGCAATCTACACTCTCATCTTAAATTCCCCAACCATAAAATTAAAAGTTCCAGGAGATTTGCTCATGGAGATGGTAGAATTACATGTGCGCTAAGTTGTTTCAGTTGTGTGCGACTCTTTGCAACTCTGTGAACTGTAACTTTCCAGGACACATCTGTACATTGGATTCTCTAGGCAAGAATATTAGAGTAGGTTGCCATACCTTCCTCTAGCTGCTGCTGCTGCTGTTGCTAAGTCGCTTCAGTCATGTCTGACTCTGTGCGACCCCATAGACGGCAGCCCACCAGGCTCCGCCGTCCCTGGGATTCTCCAGGCTAGAACACTGGAGTGGGTTGCCATTTCCTTCTCCAATGCATGAAAGTGAAAAGTGAAAGTGAAGTCGCTCAGTCGTGTCCGACTCTTCATGACCCCATGGACTACAGCCTACCAGGCTCTTCTGTCCATGGGATTTTCCAGGCAAGAGTACTGGAGTGGGGTGCCATTGTCTTCTCCGACCCTCCTCCAGGGGCTCTTCCTAACCCAGGGATCGAACTCGAGTCTCTAACATCTCCTGCATTGGCAGGTGGGTTCTTTACCACTAGCACAACATGGGAAGCAGAATTCTTCACAGTAATTATGCTGCATTTTTTAAAATTGGAGTATAGTTGCTTTACAATGTTGTACTAGTTTCTGCTGTACAATGAAGTGAATCAGTCATGTGCATATACATATATATCTCCTGTCTCTTGAATCTCCCTCCCATTCCCCCACTCCAACCATCTAGGTCACCACAGAGCACTGAGCTGAGCTTCCTGTGCTATACCATACAAACCCAGCAATCCCACTACTGGGCATATACCCTGAGAAAACAGTACTTCAAAAAGACACATGCAACCCAGTGTTCATTGTAGCACTATTTACAATAGCCAGGACATGGAAGCAACCTAGACGTCCATTGACAGATGAATGGATAAAGAATATGTGGGACATATATACAATGGAATATTACACAGCCGTTAAAAGGAATGAAGTTGGGTCATTTGTAGAGATGTGGATAGACCTAGAGTCTGTCATAAGAGTGAAGTAAGTCAGAAAGAGAAAAACAAATTTTAGTATATTAACCCATTTAGTACATTAACACATAAAAATGACAGATGAACCTATTTGCAGGGCAGGAATCGAGACACAGATACATGGTACATTTCTTAATTCCTGATTACAGAGACAACATGCCAGGTACATGTGTTCTAAGACAAATAAGCGTTTCTTAAAATTGTTCTACATTAGACTCGTGGTTCCAGAAAGATACATTGGAATTCTCCCTCCCAATTTACCTATATTAGATAAGAGGAGGCAACTCCAAAGTACTGAAATTCTAATAAACATCATTCACTTTTATAAAGAAGTTCAGTTCTGTTCCACTTTTTTCACAAAGTTTTCCTTAGAACAGCATTTTCAAGCAGCAAATTCAGCTCCTTCAAACAATCAGGAGCAGTTGGTGGGTCAGGAGTAGTGACTTAAAAAAACAAATGAAACAAAACTGAATAGGAAATATCACAGTGCCTCACATGTGCTGGTGGAAGTATTGTTTTTATGAACATTAGTTTCAGTAATTATGTATGCGTACTTACACATGTGTGTATTTAATTAGTCTTAATGTAAAATAGTCAAAATCATTTTAGATCCACTTTCTTTGAACTTCACTTTTTTATGCTCAGTTCCAGAGAAAACCCCCTTTCCCTTCATCTGAGGGTGAATTGGGAAAGTGTGGAGTTTGGGATAGGCCATGGATAAGTGAAGAAGTCAGGAATCTGAAAGATGAATGAGATCAAACCCTAGGCAGGCAGTCAGGGGAGGGAAAACAAGTAGCAGAACGGGATCCAACAATCAGAGTAGGTCAAATCAGGCCTTGAGGATGCCAGCCAAATTCAGGTGCAGCGCTAGAAGGCATGGTTCTGGAATGCCTCTATTCCAGGGAGTTCAAGAATGTCATCCTTATTGGAAGGGGTACTGGGGCTTAAAGCTATATTTGCACAGCAAACTTGAATTGTATCTTTTGGGGTAGGTCTAGTGGGTTCTGGTAGAAATTATGGGGAAACTAAAACAGCTCAACCCTTGCCACCAAGTGCCTCCTTTGGCTTAACCAATAGGGATAAGGCAGCAGAAGTCAGTCAAAGTCAAAGTCAAACTCAAATTAGCTTCTGAGACCCGGGCCTGCAAAGAATTCTCACTCTAGTCCTGCTGCTTCTCCAGCTGCCTTTGTGCAGGAGCACCAGCGCCCATCCACCAGTGGGCATCTTTCAGCCTTTGTGGAGGCCTGCTGGTGAGACCCTCCAGCTGCCTGTGTGCAGGAGCACCAGCGCCCATCCACCAGCGGGGCATCTTTCAGCCTCTGTAGAGGCCTGCTGGTGAGACCCTCAAGGAGTGTCTGGGTGGGGCCTAACAGCCCCTCGAAATAGGCCAGTAACAAAGGAGACGGGGCATAAATGGATTCAAGTGGCATTACAGAGGTGGAATTGACAGATCTTAGTTTTCTGGAAGTTAGGAGTGGTGAGAGAGAGGGAGCACTCAGACTACTCAGCTGGAATCTGGAGTCCGAGTTACTGGGTGGGTAGTCTCCTTTCGGGCAGGTTGTGCCCCAAGGTCACAGGGCTACACTGAGTTGTTTACTCTGGGACAGTTTGAGTGAGTCTATGAGAAATAGCTCGGAAAGACATAAAGGGATTGGAGGTTTCCACTGTGAGTGTCAAAGAACTAGAGCAGGGCATTTGTTTCGCAATAATCAAAGACTATTACAGTCACACTGCCTAGTTAGTTACAAGAATACCTGGACTCTGCACTTGATCACATGAAGGGAAATATGCAAATAGTCAGCTCCACATGCTTTCTAATAGAGGTTCTGTCAATGATAGTTCCATTTTACACTGTACGAAGTGTTTTCCCAAACATGGACATTGTCCCATTTGAGGGAGAGAAAAAGAAGGTGTGAACTCCATTTTAGAGACTATGAAACTAAGGTTTTGCCAAAGGAAATGATTTTCACAAACTCAGTAAGGAGGGTTATAGCTTATAAATATTCTATTGCCTCACCTTACAGCAAGACAGCATAGGGAATTTGCTCCAACATTCAGGACCAAGCAAACAGGGATTAGTTCCAGGAAAATAAGAAAGAATTGGAGCAGATAAAATCAAGCAAGCAGTTTCAGGTAAGTGACTAAATAAATATGGATTATTTAAACACTGAGACATTGATTATCAGCTGACAGAAGACCTAAAGGCAAGAAGCCCCTGAAAAAGGATAATCTAAGGTGAAAATAACATGGCAAATACAATTAAATTTCTTAAAAGAGAATATGCCTTGAACTAAGGAATGTTTCATATATAAATAAGATACATAAAGTATGCATTATATAATTTATATTTGTGTAATAGTTCATTTATATATATTTGGTATTGTATTATTCCCTATTTACTATTCAAATTGTTTCTAATGAAAATGAAGTAAAATAATTTTTATTCCGTTATTGTGTACGCAGGAGTCCTTCCCTCTCTAAGATCAGCTGGTACCTGAAAAAGTTTTAAGTCCCCTTAAAATATGGACATAATAAGTAGTGGAGAACAAAAGCTTCTACTATAATTTAACATGAAGAAGAAATGAAACTCAAATTTAAAAAATTAATTTTAGTCTATATTTAACAAAGTATAGATCATAATTGCAACTAGTTGCTAACCCAGAAGGAACAAAGAATATATCAAGTATTGTTTGATTTGTTTGGGTTTCATGGAACTTTCTCGGTCAAACAAAGAGCAAAATAACAACAATCTTCTCTTTCCACATGCCTGGAAGATCCTAGGAAAGGTCATTTTCACAAATAAACCCAAGAACTTCAGAAATTTTTCCAAGAAAAAATAATGAGGGTTCAATGATGCTCCTTTCAAAATCTATAGTGAAGCCATCAACCTTGACTTTTACATTTTTAACCCTGACCGATCCTCATTTGTTAGTGACTACATGTGATTGAAGTAGTTCTCCAACATGACTTCTCTCAACTTTATGAAATCTTGCACATTTTGCGAAAATTTCTATTTCCCCTGCAATCAATTTCCCTTGTGTTTGCATTTTATTGTCAGATGTTTGCCACCTCAGAAACCCAGCAGGAGCCAGCAGACAAGCATGTGGATGTTGAGTGGGAGCTAATTTTATAGGAGGTCACTCTTAATGTTTTATGATGCAGTAACTTTCACTCAGAAACTAAGGAAACTGAGATGCAGAGCACTCGGATGATAAAAATGTCCTGTCATGGCTGTTTCTTGCATCTGTATGGTAAGCGTGGAATGATACAGCTCCTGTCTGAAGAATCTAAGAGTCTATGCCCAAAGGCTGCCCCTTCCTTCCCACCACCAACCCTCTCCACCAGAAGTCAACACTCTCATTACCTGGGGGCAGCACCCAGGAAGGAAGTCCCTACTATCCCAAATCATGAGAAAAACAACACAGTCACAGTGCAGACCTGAACTCCTGATACCAGTCTCATCTTAGGACAGCGGGTCTGTTCCTCAAGCCTGCTCTGGCTGCCACTCCTCCTCGTGCTGTCCCTTGGAATCACAAAAACCTGGCTTCGCTTAGCAGCTGAGCAAAAAGTAAAGATGGTAGCTCTTTGGAATTAACAGATCAGAGGGAGAGAAACCGCTAGTCCCATCTGCTATGATCCATAAATAGAGACAGTTTTACGTGTGTGTCTATGGAAGGCAATTTAGCAGAAAGGAATGTACATCTTCAGATAAGGCCAACTGCATTAGCAATGCTGCTGGTATTCTCGACAACCAGAGATGTCAGTGGAATTAGAATTCCAGGCTTGAGGGTCAGGAAGCAATTACTTGGATAAGGGTCTTCCTTTTGGCCACCACATCAGGAATAGTCTCTCCTGTGACTTTTTTTACTCAAGAAAAGAATTCTACTTGAATGAGTCATCTTCTTTCTAAGCCAAGAAATAAAATTTCTGAAATCCTTAGGGTAATATTTGGGAGAAGCAATTCAAAACTGAAAACTTGTGATTCTAGCCAATCACTTTCTCTGAAAGGCTCACTGAGACCAAGTTTTCCATTTGATAAATATGGTGAAGACTTAAAATAGACAGTGCTCTGGAGGTAATGAAATCTCTCACATTTGTATATGATGTTTCTAGTTGAGTCCAAAAATGGCAAGGATGTAAAAACTAGAGTCTGTTTTCAGGACACATAGATTTGGGAAGAAGCCTGCCCAGTGTTGGAAATATGTAAACTAAGTTTTGGTCCCTAAATGACAGGCAACTCTATCATTGGAAGAGCAAAGTAGTGTCTATTGACGGTAAATAGAAGTGATGTAAGCTCCAAGTAAGATATGCTCTGGAATATATAGGCAACTTAGGACATATCGCTTAAAATAAAAGTTAGTAAATAAGAATCCATGTGAAAGGAATGGCTGCCTTTAGGAATAGGCCATTTCTACTCAGTGGAAGTCCACTAATCACATACCTAAGCTACCTGCAGAGAGCCTGGGAAATATAAGTGAACACATGGAATATTTGATTATCATTTACTAAATATGCCACAATCCACCCTTCTCATCACCAGGTATTTCTTTGTTTCCTTCTCCTACACAGAATACACTTAACTCCTCTGCAAGGGAAACAAGCCAAAGTTCCATCCAGCTGCTGCACTCAACTTGAAGCTTCATCTTTCTGGGAGATGTCCAGTTATCTGTCCATCAGATTCAGTTAAATGTAACTTTTAAGCTCTGGAGTTCTGATTTTACAAAAGACAAGTTTTCCCTCTCCACAAATATGCACGTACACACACCCCCACCCACTAAGTCATGTGTAAATACTGCCATTGGCAAAGAGAAGAACACAGCAGCCACTGAGCTGTAGCAATTATGGAATCCAGCCCAGCTGACTGGGGCTGGGAGGCCCCTTGCTTAAGCTACGACTCTGCTCTCTGAGAAGCTCCATCCTCCATTGTTTACCATGGCTCTTAGTGTCATCCTCTGAAAGATTCTTCTTTTCCCTTATTCTTTAGCCAAAGTGAGCTTTGAGGAGTTTGGGTTCCTGGGGGGCTATTAAGCTTTCTCATCTTTCTTCCTACTCATTGACTCTTAAGGGCCCCGGGGTTGTTCTGAGTTCTGAATATTCAGATACCTTTTTATGGTTGCTTTAGTTATGTAGTTGCCTATAAGTTCTCTTTGCTCTTCACTTCATAGGATAACAGGCACACTCAGAGGACTTTGCCTTTGGTTCTGAGAACGTGGTTCTCAGGTCTGTTTTATCTGTTTCCTCACTTCCATGTCTCCTCTCAGTTTCATGATGGCTACTAAAATCAGGCTATTGGGTGTGAATGGGAAAACTACATCCTGAACAGTGTTTTCCTTGAGGCATATTAATCAACTGAGAGGCATTCCCCCCAACCCCGACATTCCCCACTACCACCACCACAAAGTCTTCTTAAATGCCATCTTTTATAGTCAGGTTCTGGAAACAATCAACTCTTCCAAATTCCTAGGCCCTGAATTTTAAACTCTGTTCCTTTTCTTTTCTGCTTTATAGACTGATTGCTCCTCTCCTTACCTTATCTCTTTCTTGTATTATCTTGCCAAACACAACCGATAGTATCACACAATGCTAAGGTCCTATTTCTCACTCCTTCTGATAGCACTGCAAGTTTATTAGAAGCAATAGTTTACCTGAATATTTTGCCACAATGTATCAGGTATCATCATCTTTCTAGCTTTGATGTTGGTCTCCATACAACTCATCCTTGATGACTAAGATGATGCCATGTATTTTGGGTTTTTCTAATGGCAGCACCTTACTTCAAGACAAAAAGTTCTCTAATGGCAAAAGTTGCCACAACAGACCAATCCCCACATCTCAGTGACTTGGCTCAACAAAAACTCATCGTGGTGGTTTAGCTGCTAAGTGGTGCCTGATTCTTGTGACCCCATGGACTGTAGCCTGCCTGGCTCCTTTTTCCGTGGGATTCTCCAGGCAAGAATACTGGAGTGGGTAGCTTTTCCCTTCTCCAGGGGACCTTCCCAATTCAGGGATCGAACCCAGGTCTCCCACATTGCAGGCGGATTCTTACCAAGTCAGCCACAAGGGAAGCCCAAGAACACTGGAGTGGGTAGCCTATCCCTTGGGACAAGTTGGCCACCCTAGTCATTAAAAAATTGGATAAAAACAAAAAGATATCCATGTCTGAATAAACTGCCTTGGAAACCATCATCTTCACCCTCCTACCGCTATAGACTCAGATGACCTACTTTTCAAAAGAAGACACAAGCTCCTGGATAAACAGCTTGGCCCATATTTTTGTGTGACTCTGATTAAGGAAGAAACCTTTGTTGCGCTCTTTTAAAATTTAAAATATGTACAGACCCATCCCCCAACATAAAGCATGTAGATGAAGTCATAAGAGGATGCAAAGAGGGAAATATTTAACAGGACATCCACAGGCAAAACTTCTCACCCCCAGAAGAGAGCAAGGTCATGATCTCTGCATTCAGTAAGAGTTCATTGTGAGCCTGAAGAAAGACTTGCTTAGGGCCCTGGAGTTATGATGAAGTAGGTCAATTTTCAAAATAAACGTTCATTATATTTTACCCTTTGAAGAAAAATGCTGCTTGGCCTTAAACAAATTAAGAGTGTTCAGGCTTTTTATTTGGGGCGTTTTTTTAGTTGAATATTATTAAAAATAATTACAGGCTGTGGATTTAATCTAAAACACAATCAGTACCCCCAAAGTCCCCTACAGTGAGTTAAGGCATCCTCCTTCTCAAAATTCAAAATTAAGTGGAAATTCAGATTAGTTTTGATTTATAACCACATTATGAGCTATTTAATATTTTCGAGAAGTCATTCCCTGTGCCCATATTAAATTAATTTACAACAGAATATTATATAATTTATATATGCATACATATAATAAATTATAGCCCAACTATATAATTCTACATGTATAATTAATTATATTAACCATCTACATTTTAAGCCTACAATTAGATAACCCTAAAAGACAACCCCGTTAGCATTTTTTAATAAATACTTGTGTTTGGAGCTGTTTAACAGAGCACCTGATAGCTGATAGAGCAGTGTTAACATCTGTTCCATTATTTCCAGAGGACGTTGGTTGAACGCAATACTATTCACATAAAATATGCATTTGTTCTAGACTGTCAAGTACCTCTATTATTTTATTAAAAAGTCAAAAAAGAATATAATCAGACTTCATAATTTATGTGTGACATTTTCATTACAGAAAACTTTATGCAAAATTGAATTCCAAAATTTAATTTCCTGTGATGTTTAAATTACTTACTATCTGGCTCCTCTCCAAACATCGTGATCATTGAAGGCCCCATATGAATTCTATTAAGGATACATTCTGCTGCTGCCAGAATATACAGGGTATTTTTCTAAGTAACTCTAAGAATATGCTTCTTAAATATATTTTGTGCCAGTTTAAATAGTTTTTCTCACACAGGAAAGAAAAGCAGGAACTTTTCTTTCTTACTTTTTTTTTAAAACCACAGACAGATTTTCTCTGCTTCTCTCCTTCCCACCTTGCTTGTGACCTCTTATTCCTGATACTTTAACCCAAAAGAAGCCAGGCTGGTCCAGCCTTGTCAGTTAGGGCTCACCACATCACAGGACAATAACCAGGTTCCCTCTGCCTTTCTTTTTTTTCAGTCAGTCCAAAAAAGAGGCTTTGTCCACAGTAGAGTCCACAGTGAGGATGTGTGACCCTTCCCCTTGTCACCCACTTGATGTGGCAGTGGATAGCTCCTCCCCACAGTCCCTTTGCTGCTACATCGAGGGAGAAACCTGACTTAGCATCATTTCCAAGGTGCTCTGAGGAACCTGAAAATAACATTGCACCTCCCGGCTGCTGGGGGAAATAGGACTGCTAGTAATGAGCAATAATTTAAATTTGTATTTATTTATAATTTATTAAGCAATAATTTAAATAATGAGCCTTTCAGGGTAGGAGGATACAACCAACAGAGTCACCTTGATGTATTTTATGGTGGAGGACAGAGTTCCAAAATGGCACTTTGAACGGGGAAATCATAAAACTGTCAGTAGTGAGAGTGGAAGAGAAAAGGGCGAGCTGCCATCCATCCGACAAGAGGTGGCAGGATTCCCTGCTCAGGGTTGCCCCGCGCGGCCAGTCAGCAGACCCCGATTTCAGCTGACTGTCCATTCCACCAAAGGCAGCCTCCATGGCTAGGCATCATCAGAAGGACTTGGAATACTATGAGGTATAAGACAGGAGTCCTGCCTCAGAGTTCATAATTCAGTAGAAGGGTAAACTTCTTACCTTTATGTAATACTCTACATCTTGCAAAGTGACCTGACATGCTGTTTTATTTGAAGGTCACTCACCTGTGTGGCAGGGGTAGGGGGAATTTTGATGGGGAGTGGGGAGGGGAGGTGGGCAGGTGTGACTACATCTAATGAATGACAAAAGTAAGCCCCACTTGAGTGATTTTCCTGACGTGTCTCCTTTTCTTTACAGCAAATCTTTAAAAGCGCTATCCATACCCACTGTCTCCACCTCTCCTTCCACTTTCCTCTGGTGCTTTCTTGAAACCACTTTAGTAAGGACCCCTCTTCTTCTTTACAATGAAACTACTTTTATCAGACGACCTCCACCTTGACCTCCGTATCGCCAAATTCAAGGGTTTCTCTTATACCCAGCAACACACTGGACCACCTTCTCCCCCTGAAATGTCTTCTCTTGGCTTCAGACACCTTTCTCTCTTGAGTCTTCTACTGCACTCAAAAGTTCTTGTCAGGTCCCTCCACTGGTTCCTCCTCACCCTCTTAACCTGTAAATATCAGAGTATCAGCAGCAAAAGCCTTGGATTTCTCTGTCCTCACTCAGTCTCTCACTGACCTCATCTAGTCCTCTGACTTGAAATACCCATCTTTATGCTGGCAGTCCCCAAGTCAATAATCTAGCCTCAAACTCTCCCTTAAATTCCAGACTCCTTTTTCTAACTTATTACTCAACATTTTTACTTGGAATCTATGAAGCATCTCACACTTAACACATCTAGAACCAGACAACAAGCACCCCCCAAAATGTTGCCCTTCTTCATCTTCTCCTTCTCAATAAATGGCATTTACTTTTGGCCAAATGCTTAGGGTGGCTTCCCAGGTGGCACAGCAGTAAAGACTCTGCCTGCCAATACAAGAGATGCAAGAGACACAGGTTCAGTCCCTAGATCAAGAAGGTCCCCTGGAAGAGGAAAGGCTACCCACTCCAGTATTCCCGCCTGGAAAATCCCATGGACAGAAGAGCCTGGCGGGCTACAGTTCCATGGGGTTGAAGGAGTCGGACGTGACTGAGTGACTGAGCACACACAGATGCTTAGGCTAAACAGCCAGCAACACCTTTTCCTCCATTTTTTCTCATGCACCCACATCTAATTCATCAGCAAAGTCTACCAGCTCTCCCTTTGAGCTATGTCCAGAAGCCAACCACATTTTACCACCTCCACCAAATCACAGACTCCAGGCCACCATTATTTCTCACCTAGATTATTGCAATCACCTCCTATTCAGCTCTACCCTCAATCTTCCTCCTCACACTTAACCACACATGACAGCGAGAAGGAACATTTTAAACTATAAGAAAGATCATGTCACCCATCTGCTCAAAACCTCCCAAAGGTGCCATCTCCTCTGCTGTAACCATGCTTTCTCTGACTTGTCTCCTTTGCCCACTCCAGGCCAGTGACTCTGGCCTCCTTGCTATTCTTCAGTCTACCAAAGATGCTCACACCTTAATTCCTCTCACTTTATCTTTTCCTCTGCCAGGAAAGTTCTTCCCCCAAATATCCATAGGATTCACTCCCTTCCTCCCTTCAGGCCTCTGCTTAAATCTCACATCTTCAGAAAGGCCTACCCCAACCTCTGTAAGAAAGGGTTCCCATCACCTTCCACCTCCTTTACTTATCTTTGGCCTTTTTATAGTGCTCACCATAGCCTGACATATTTGTTTCTTCTCAAAAAACTGTTTTTCTCTCTCCATGAGAATAAGGATTTTGCTGTTTTGTTCACTCACAATCCTCAACATCTAAAATTCAATAAATGACCTAGAGTGGTGGGATGGGGACTGGTGGGAGGGAAGTTCAAGAGGCAAGGGTACATATACGTATACAGACATTAGATTCACTTTGTTGTATAGCAGAAACAAACACGACATTGTAAAGCAATTATACTTCAGTTTTTTAAAAGTTAAATACTAATACTATATGAAAATACTAATACTAATGAAAATCTAACATGAGCAAAACTAAAATGTGTCAGATCTACATATTTAGACAGTATAAACAGTTAACATTTTTAAATAAATAATAAGTTGTACAAAATTAAAATTCAATGCCTTTGTGAATGGAAAGAATGAATGGGAGGGAGGAAAAGTTGGTGTCTTCAAACAAGGTAAGAAGACACTAACATAAGGATTTCATTTTTAAAATGTAAAAGCTGATTTCCTTAATGAATCTGAGTGAGTTTTTGTTGCGGTGGTAGTGGTGGTTTCTTTTTGTTTTTAATCTTTGTATTAAACTCAGAACCACTTACTATTTAACCCTGCTGGCAAATATGAGTTTCCCCTCCTGGTGCTGTGATCACTGTGGTGGCATCAACCAGGAAATGAAATCTTAATCATAGCATCTGCCTTGCACCCTCCACTTACAAGCCCACAAATGAAACTCAGGCTAGGCAATCTCATTTCACTAAAATGTGGTTGGACCCAATAACTGGAGGCTGGCACTCACAGCACTTCGTTCTGCCCAATGCTGCTTAATCTTGACAAGCTTCAAGGTTTATAGCACGCTAACCTCTAACTTAAACAGAAAAGCATGTGTTGGGCTACTTACTTAGGAACCCACAAGCATTTGTGTTATATAAGTCTACCTGTGAACTTTTCAGTGTTACTGCTTCAGATCCCTGCTAGACTGAAGGAGAAAAGATTTTTTTTAATCTTTTGGGACTGATGGTTACCACTGTCGTTACCAGTTTATAACCAAATGGCACTTACTGGTGATGGAGAGTTAAAAAGGGACAAATCAGGTCAGACCCAGCCTGACCTGCCTATGAACACATGAACAGGAGGGTGAGAAGGAGAGGGGCAGTTTTCTTCATTTCCCAGAGGACTGGGAATAAGGGACTGGGAAAGCTGGGGACTCAGAGGAAACAACGCTCAATCATATGGCTATATGTCAACAACAGCCAGAGAGTGTCTCAGAGCTCCTGACTTGCTTCCTGTTCCAACCTGAGGGGGCTGCAGTGTGATTTCCAGGTACCTGGCTGGGGCCAGGAGATCCAAATGCTGAGCCCTGTGAAAAGCGATTAACATTCCAGAGCAAATGTGTTACCCGCAAGAAAGGCCACTTCCAGGGGCACCTGGCCACTGAGCCAGGTGCACATTGGTCCCCATGACCTCAGGGAGTCACTTGCAGATCGAATGTCAACAGGTGAAAAGAGCAATCACTGGGGCTGGCAATTTTATTGATGGAATTGGGTTTACAAATTACCCTCAAAACACACGAAAGTGAAATATTAAATTTCCCACTCCCTAGTGGACTCCTCCTGGATTTGAAAGAAGGAAAGGCAAAACACCACCTTTCCTACTAGCTATATCCCTACCACAGTCATACCTATTCAGAAGTAGACAGAGTTCTCAGGATTAGCTGTTGTGAAAATTTGGTGGACAAATGCAATCTAAAAATCCTAGGATCAAATAGCTTGATTAAATAAAATCAAGACGTGATTACTACAAGCTGATGACTCTAAAAAGCATCTACAGCACACACATTCCTAGTGTGCTGGAAACTTCTTTCAATGAATTAAATAAGAATCAGGTGTCCTTTAAATGCTTCACCACTGCCAATATCTTAACATCCACATTTTGATGGTAATTTGGAATAAAGGTATTCCCCTTGATCTCAGAGAGAACAACTGTCCCCAAGTAGGCTTGAGTATTTGAATGGTGGACTGCAAACCACAGCCCTCACCCCTGGATGCACATTAAAATGACCAATTACACATCCCTGTCTCTATCAGTGGTCCAGGCAATGATATTTGTAAAGATCCCCTTGATAATTCAGTGAAGTCAGGACTAAGAAACATTGCACTCAAAGAAGAGACTTTGGCCAAGTCTGGTCTAGGGTTTCTCAAACTTGTCTGGTCATCAGAATCACTGGGCGATTCATGTAACACATACAGACTACAAGACACATTGTCCTGCAAAGTCTGATTCAGTAGGACTGGGAAATGGCCCTGGAATTGATACATTTTTACAAGATCCCCATAGGATTTTTATGACCAGGCAAACCTGTGAAACCCTGATTTCATGCACTTCCTCATTTTATAGAGGCACCCTGGTGTGATTCCTAGTTGTTAGCTCCTCATAAGTGGAGTTGCTCCTGATGCACCTTGGTATTGATCTCAGAGTCTCATATACATAGGAGTGCACAATAAATAATTTTTTAATAAATGAGTAGAATAATGGAAAAAGCAGGCAATCTGATTTCACATTTTTCACTTGGCCTCTTAATGATCATGTAGCACTGGCCTAAACTCAAGACTCTGGTTCTTCATCTAAGAGTAATTTCTACCTCCACAGGAATCTGATAAGACACTGTTTTCAAATAACTTTTATTTAAAGTTTCGGATACTTATTAAGTATTCTCAACATAAACAAAGAAATTAAGGGCCAGAAAGCAAACGTGAGAATGCCCAGAGTTAAGAAATGGCAGAGCTAGACCTGAAGGCAGGAGGAGGAGACGATCGAGGAAGAGATGGTTGGATGGCATCACTGACTCAATGGACATGAGTTTGAGCAAACTCTGGGAGATGGTGAAGGACAGGGAAGCCTGGCATGCTGCAATCCATGGGGTCACAAAGAGTTGGACATGTCTTAGACTGAACAACAATAGACCTAACCCAAAGTTCCCTAACTCCCAGCCAAGGCTGCTCACCATCTGCCACTGGGCATGGAGTTTTCCAGGAAGGGGCCCAGCTGAAATACTTTATCCAAATTAGTGTGGTAGTACTATCTCTTCAGGGAAGATATTTTTATTCTAGTTTCCCCAGAATCCTATGGTATTCACAATTCTGAATTCTGAGCTTCAAGTTCCTTGATAAGAAATCAAGGGCTGCCCCAATGCAATGCTGAGGTTCCTGCATTTCTCTAGACCAGGACCCAAGAGGGGAAATGGAGTTGCACATGTGCCGCTGCCTGCACGCAAAGGAACTGGGCCAGAGAAGGAGGGGACACCACGGGGAGAGGAGGGTGGTCTGTAAGCTGAAGACTTGGTCCTCTCAGAGATGATGTCCAAGGCAACTACATGAAAGCGATGCATCGCAGCAGAAATCAGAATAGTCAAGGCAATCTCAAGTACTCTGATTACTATAGTATTTTTATTCTTATAATAATCTCTCAAGCATGTATGCTAAATGTATGTATACTGCAAACCAAGTCACAGGAAACCATAAGTCTGGGGGAGAAACTGAAACCAAGACTTTCTCCTGCTGCTGCTACTGCTGCTAAGTCGCTTCAGTCGTGTCCAACTCTGTGCAACCCCACAGACAGCAGCCCACCAGGCTCTGCCGTCCCTGGGATTCTCCAGGCAAGAACACTGGAGCAGGTTGCCATTTCCTTCTCCAATGCATGAAAGCGAAGAGTGAAAGGGAAGTCGCTTAGTAAGCGTCCGACTCTTCGTGACCCCATGGACTGCAGCCTACCAGGCTCCTCCATCCATGGGATTTTCAGGCAAGAGGACTGGAGTGGGATGCCCTTGCCTTCTCCGAGACTTTCTCCTAAAGATTCACTATTGCAGCCTTACTATTTTCTGAGGCAGCTGGAAGTGTTTTCAGTTTTGCTGGATCCATTTCGCTTTTTTAAAGAAGAAAAAAAACTATGAACTACAGAACAGGAATCAAAACATAGTAAGTCCATGGATTGCTCATGAAGCTTGGAACATTGTCACAAAACCTAGGAGAAGTTAGGGAAAAACTGACATCCTTAGAAGGTAAGTTGAGACATTTTCAATCCAGAACTTTCAGGTGGACATGGATGCTGACCTAGCTCCTCAAAGTAATGAGAGGAGCTTAATGTCAGTGCAGGCAGACTTTGATGAGCTGAAGGAGTCTAGACAGTGCAAAGCCATTCTACCTGCACTTCAGGGGACTCCTGTACTGGCTGAGAGCGGTATCAGGCTAGGTTTTTTGTTTTTCGTTTTTTGTGTTTTTTTCCCTTTAATTATCCCATGTTATTTTTAGGGATATTAGTACGTCAAATTCCAAGAGAATGTAGTACTTGGAGTTTTAAATATATACATACATGAAGTGAAGTGAAGTTGCTCAGTCATGTCTGACTCTTTGCAACCCCGTGACTGTAGCCTGCCAGGCTCCTGTCTCCATGGAATTTTTCAGGCATGGATACTGGAGTGGGTTGCCATTTCCTTCTCCAGGGGAATCTTCCCAACACAGGGATCGAATCCAGGTCTCCTGCACTGCAGGCAGACTCTTTACTATATGAACCACTAGGGAAGACATATATAAATATATACACCCATGTTTGCAAAACGCAAAACTAATAATTGTGCTAAGATGCGGGAAAGCCTCACTTTGTTCTTCTGAGTTCTGTTCTATTCCTTGGCTTCTATCTTGCACACAGGCAGGGGTGCAAGAGTGGTAAAGTGAGACTGGGGAGTGGAGTAGGACAAAGTGGCCTTCCATTGCCAGGAAAAGATGCAGAGCCTATGCCCAGCCAATGACATGTCAGGGCAGTATTTTTGCATCAGAAGTCTAGAATCTCTAATTCATGATCCAGATAAAATCCTTGGTTTTATTTCATTTGGTTATTAAGTAAACTACCACCTTGAAGTACGTGCTAGTATTCTTTGCCTGTTCATTAATGTCATTGTCTGGAGCAGAGCGCTTGCTCTTTAGTCTAGAATATAAGGCCCTGGTTATACCTCATGTTTTCTCTGCATCAAACAATTTTCCCCTCTTCTTTTCCTTGGTGATCTCTTCCTTCAACATCCAGATTAAATACCATTTCAATGTGGCCCCTTCCTGTGGCCCCTATTTAAACAAGCTTCTTTCTGTAGGACTCACAAAAGGTAGTGTGACATGGTGAGGGTGAAGAGGGGAATGAAGGAATAATTTTTAGAGACAAAGACAGCTATGTAGTTTACCCTGGGCCAATTGTTAACCTTTGTGAGAATCAGTTTTCTATAATCTAGTGATCTACAAAAACAAATAATGTGATCTATAAAAAGGTATGATGGTTTTTATCTGGGAAGATAGTGATGATTAAATAAGATAATGGTAAACCTAGCATAGGCTCTATCCATTTGAAATATGAGCATTAAAAGCTTTTGAGCAGTGTTTTGGACATAGAAACATCTTCTTTCTATAAATGTATTGTATGTATATTTTATGAAACATTTATTATATCTTACTCTAGTCCCATGCATTCGTACATGTTAAGTCACTTCAGTCATGTCCAACTCTGTGCAACCCAATGGACTGTATCCTGCCAGGCTATTCTGTCCATGGGATTCTCCACGCAAGAATACTGGAGTGGTTGCCAAGCCTTCCTCCCAAAGATCTTTCCAACCCAGGGATCCAATCCACATCTCCCGCATTGCAGGCAGATTCTTTACCATCTGAGCCACCAGGGATCTCCAAGAATACTGGAGTGGGTAGCCTATCCCTTCTCCAGGGGATCTTCCCAACCCAGGAATTGAACTGGGGTCTCCTACATTGCAAGCAGATTCTTTACCAGCTGAGCTACCAGAGAAGCCCCTATTCCCATACTAAGGTATTAATAGATGTTTCATAAAATACACATCTAATACATTTATAGAATGAAGAAATTTCCATCTATGTCCCAAATTCAACTCTAAAGCTTTTAATAGTCAGATTTCAAATGGAGAGGAGAGCTCAGTATTATTCATGTGTGTTTATGTCTCTCCTTCTGTGCATTTCCGTCCCTCTCTTTATCCTTTTTGCTCTTGAGGTTAAGTCATTATAGAACATGAATGGCACACGCATTTCATATGTGACTTAGACCACAAGGACATTCCCAACAAATCTGAAAACACAAATTTCCAATTTTGCAAATCCATGCAGGTCCTAGTGATCACTCTCTTTTCTTACAGTGCTAGTAAATTATGCATTTAGTAATCTTCTTTGGATCAACATCAGATTTGACAATCCAGAATTTAGAGACTTCTCTCTTCTCCTTGATTTCCAAAAAATGCAGGTCACCTTAGGACAAATAACACAACTTAAATCCTATTTTTGACCCACAAAATCTAAAGATGAGACTGCCAAAAAGCTATCATACAGGAAATCTTATATGAAAGTTCAAGTATGTTTCAAATGAAACATTGATGATTTATCCATATCTATTTACAGTTTAATATTGTAGAAATACATATACTATTTGAGGAGATTGATATACTTTTCTACATAAGGTTCCACAGATACCCAATAATGCCCAGAGAGGAGGCCGACAGAGCACTAATGCACTGAATATTTTTACTGAAATGTGAGTCTCACATTTGAAATAGGGTTGGCCCTATGCTGATGAGGAACATTATCGCAAAAGTGAAAGAAGCATCATATGGCCACCTGACCCCGGTTCTGGATCTGCTAATTGGTGAACACTTGACGTGGATTCAGGCTGTCCAGCACCATTTCTAGCTGGGGAATTTCCCACTTTGGGAAGCTAAACTTGTTAAGGCAGAAGTCAGAAACTGATTTTTCTGGCCTCCCTTGGTGTTAGGCCCAGGTGTATGGCCTAGCTTTGGGACACTAGATGCTCTTTGTTGAAATGACATACATTTCAAATGGGAAGAGACAGATGAGAAGAAACAGTCTTCATGTGGAACCCATTCTGACAGCAAATCGGGAGTGGCAGGAAGTCACCCTGCTCCCAGCGGTGGCAGCAGGACAGGCCCAGTGTAAGGTCCTGTGTGCTGAACTGTGGAGCCTGTGCCCAGTGGCAGCACCACCTGGGTTCCCAGTGGAGCCCTCCACTGGTGCAATCTGAGAATTGCTCCTGTGCATACAGCCTTTAGGCCTAGGTCTCTGGCCCTTCTGGAGGCTTCATCTGCCCCCAAATGTTACTTAGAAAATTCTTTTTCTGTTTAAAATACCTAGTAATGATTCTGCTTTTTGCAACGCAGTACCCTAACTGATTAACAGATATAGCCGACCTTGGAAACGTCATTCATCTCTGTGGCCCTGAACTACCTTAGCTAAAAAATGAGGGCTAAATTACCTCTAAAGTCCTGTCCAGCTCTAAAAATCTGTATTTATTTAGCACTACAAGCTGATTTTTCAGGGTGAATTTTCAGGTCAATTCACAGACCAGCTTTCAGAGATCTTACAATTTGAAGAAGAAAACCACACACACCTGTTTCAAAGTGCAGTTTTTGCCTACTAAAAATGATTGTGTTTCTGTAGCATCATAGTCCCTTTCACTCAATAAGCAATGTGTGAAATGTATTAGGCCAACAGTTATCCCATCAAGGAGGGATACTCTATCACTATGGAAGACAAATGAGATAGGAGAATATTAATATTAATAAATATTAATTAATATTTCAGGTATTATGCTCATGAAATAAGCACTGTGTTAGGCAGTGTATGTGAAATGTATGTGAATTGTCTCATGTTAACTTTCAGAATAACCCAGTCAGTTCAGTCAGTTCAGTCACTCAGTCATGTCCAACTCTTTGTGACCCCATGGACTGCAGCACACCTGGCTTCCCTGTCCACCATCAACTCCCAGAGCTTACTCAAACTCATGCGCATCACATCAGTGATGCCATCCAACCATCTCATCCTCTGTCATCCCCTTTTCCTCCCATCTTAAATCTTTCTCAGCATCAGGGTCTTTTCCAATGAGTCCGTTCTTTGCATCAGGTGGCCACAGTATTGGAGTTTCAGCTTCAGTATCAAGATTATGATTTTCATTTTACACATGAGAAAACTGACACTGAAAGCCATACAAATATTTATCCAAGTTTATGCAGCAAATGAATTTGGTAAGAATTGGTAAGGTAGAAGTGAAAGTGAAAGCGCTCAGTCATGTCTTACTCTTTGCGAACCCATGGACTGTAGCCTACCATGCTCCTCCATCCATGGGGTTCTCCAGGCAAGAATACTGGAGTGAGTTGCCATTTCCTTGCCCAGAGGATCTTCCCTACCCAGGGATCGAACCTGGGTCTCCCACACTGTAGGCAGACGCTTTACTGCCTGAGCCACCAGGGATGTCTGGTAAGTTAGAAGTAATACTTTAAAATATTGAAAATGTTTAGAATAAGGTAGTAAGCTTATGCTGCTAAGTCGCTTCAGTCATGTCCAACTCTGTGGGACCCCATAGATGGCAGCCCATCAGGCTCCACCATCCCTGGGATTCTCCAGGCAAGAACACTGGAGTGGGTTGCCATTTCCTTCTCCAATGGATGGAAGTGAAAAGTGAAAGTGAAGTCGCTCAATCATGCCCTACTCTTAGCGACCCCATGGACTGCAGCCTACCAGGCTCCTTCATCCATGGGATTTTCCAGGCAAGAGTACTGGAGTGGATTGCCATTTAAAAATTCTTTCTTTGTTTTTCAAAACTTCTATTACTCAAAACAATCAAATAAAGTTGTACTGTTCATATTCAGAAAACTTAAAAATTTTAAAGGAATAAAATCTGTAGTGAGTTTGGTAAAGATTCGACCTAGATCTTATTTCTGCATGCATGTCTGTGCCTACCACCCAGGATCAAATCCATCTCTACCCTCATTACCAAATGTGCTCAGTCAAAGAGGGTCTGAGAGTTGAAATTGCTTTAAAATGAGGCACAAGTTGGTTTTGTCTGAATAACCTAGAAAATTCCTAATAAGGCTCATGACGAGCTTCCCAAGAGAATGGAATCTTAAAGAGGGTTTCAAAGATGGGAAGAAAGACAGTCAGATGCATACCAAGAATGACAAGACTCTACAAGGAAAATATACATTCTTGTTTTCCTGTGCCTTCCCCCCTTTTAATAATCTCCCCTATTAACTCAATTTGCTTACTAAAAACAGAAAACAAAATGAAAGCCTTGCATCCTAATGTATATGATGCTCTTGCAGGAAACTACTAAATGTTTATTAAGGCCATACCATACATGAAAGGAAGAAGGAAAGCATGAAGCCTGTTTCACATATTGTTACAAATCTGTAATGTTAGACTAAAAGGGAAAATTGATTCCTACCAATTATGAAAATGTACAGGATTAAATCAATTGCTCTGCTAGACCTGACCAGCATCTGGTCTGCAGCAGGGGCCAAATAGATCTCATTTGGGATATTTATGAAAAGTAACTTCTAAAACATAAATCAGGACTATAAAATCATCATCTGATTACCCCCAATTTTTAAAGCAGAGAAGAAAGTATATTCAAGTCTGAAATATGGTTTTGGAGAAGAGAGAAGGCAAGCAGCTTTAGCACAGAACAAGAAGTGAAAATCAAAGAGCAAGAAAAGGGAGGGATGAGTGTCTAATGCAGAAAATTTAGGCCATGGCTTTCTGGACACAGAGCATGGTGAGGAGTCAAAGCAATAGCTGCTTCATTCCAGCCCTTCTGCAACCCAGCACTTTTATTGCAGCTGATGGCTTAAGCCAACTGAGAAGAGACTTGGGGCCTCATTCACCCAAATAATCATTTAAACTGAGCTTTTGTTTTTGTTTTTTTTCTGTTTAGATGTGGTCCTAAGAACCTGCCTCCCAATGAAGGAGATGTAAGAGACTCAGGTTCAGACCCTGGGTCAGAAAGATCCCTTGAAGGACAGCATGGCAATCCATACCAGTATTCCTTGGAGAATTCCATGGACAGAGGAGCCTGGTGGGCTATAATCCATAGGGTCACAAAGAGTCAGACACGACTGCAGCAACTTAGCACACATTTACCTAAGGTGCTCAGTCACTCAGTTGAGTCCAGCTCTTTGCAGTTCCATGGACTGTAGCCCTCCAGGCTCCTCTGACCATACAATTTTCCAGGCAAGAACACTGGGGCAGGGTGCCATGCCCTCCTCCAGGGGATCTTCCCAATCCAGGGATCGAACCCATGTCTCTCGTATCTCCTGTATTTGCAAGCATATTTTTTACCGCTCACGCCACCTGGGAAGCCCCAAATGTAGTCCTAAACTCCCCAAGAAAAACTAAAGAGGGATTTATGAGAATTTATGAACTTAGATATCAATTCAGTTGTTCAGTCATGTCCGACTCTTTGCGACCCCATGAACCACGGCACACCAGCCTTCCCTGTCCATCACTAACTCCTGAAATCCACCCAAACCCTCCATTGGGTCAGTGATGCCATAGAACCATCTCATCCTCTGTCGTCCCCTTCTCCTCTTGCCCTCAATCTTTCCCAGCATCAGGGTCTTTTCCAATTAGTCAGCTCTTTGCATCAGGTGGCCAAAGTATTGGAGTTTCAGCTTCAACATCAATCCTTCCAATGAACACCCAGGACTGATCTCCTTTAGGATGGACTGGTTGGATCTCCTTGCAGTCCAAGGGACTCTCAAGAGTCTTCTCCAGCACCACAGTTCAAAAGCATCAATTTTTTGGCACTCAGCTTTCTTTATAGTCCAATTCTCACATCCATACATGACTACTGGAAAAACCAAAGCCTTCACTAGATGGACCTTATTCGGCAAAGTAATGTCTCTGCTTTTTAATATGCTGTCTAAGTTGGTCATAACTTTCCTTCCAAAGAGTAAGTGTCTTTTAATTTCATGGCTGCAATAACCATCTGCAGTGATTCTGGAGCTCAGAAAAATAAAGTTAGCCACTGTTTCCCCAACTATTTGCCATGAAGTGATGGGACCAGATGCCATGATCTTCGTCTTCTGAATGTTGAGCTTTAAGCCAACTTTTTCATTCTCCTCTTTCACTTTCATCAAGAGGCTTTTTAGTTCCTCTTCACTTTCTGCCATAAGGGTGGTGTCATCTGCATATCTGAGGTTATTGATATTTCTCCCAGCAATCTTGATTTCAGCTTGTGCTTCATCCAGCCCAATGTTTCTCATGATGTACTCTGCATACAAATTAAATAAGCAGGGTGACAATATACAGCCTCGACATACTCCTTTTCCTATTTGGAACCAGTCTGTTGTTCCATGTCCAGTTCTAACTGTTGCTTCCTGATCTGCATACAGGTTTCTCAAGAGGCAAGTCAGGTGGTCTGGTATTCCCATCTCTTTCAGAATTTTCCACAGTTTATTGTGATCCACACAGTCAAAGGCTTTGGCAGAGTCAATAAAACAGAAATAGATGTTTTCCACCAGCAAAAATAGCAAGGCAGAGACAATTGTTTAGATGTTTCTGCCCCCTTAGATGTCTCCACATCCTGGAGTGCGGAAAAGGTCCCCAGAGTCCAGAGGGGCCTATGATGCCAGATAATGCCAAAAAGGAAGACTGAAACTGGAAGGTGACATTTGGAAGATTACAACTCATCAGGGTGGTGAAAAAATGGGAATGTAGATTCTGCCAGAATCAGAAGAGGCAGCCACACAGGATCATTCTCTGTCCTCTGTAGGGAGCTGCTGAGGTCTGGTAGTTTATTTGTTTTGAATTAACTTAACAGAGAGGATCACCCTGAAATTTCTAGTCACTACTTCTCTATCTTAACAAATCAATATTTGTAGATTTAATGACTCTCGGTTATGTAACAATTCATTCTTCTCAAACATGAACTTTTTCACATCTACTATAAGGGAGATAGGTGGGAGTTGATTGTGCCTGTTTTTTTTTTTTTTCAGGTGAAAATACTACTGAATGTCTCCTCCAGAAAGAATGACTACCTTGCTCTAGGTCATCCTGCCAAGCAAGTGTGAGAATCCTGCCTTCTGATGCAGATCCAGATACTTGCCAGCAACAATGTCTGAAAGTCTAAAATAACAAGTGATCTATGAACCGGGGGGTTCCCTTGTGGCTCAGCTGGTAAAGAATCCGCCTGCAATGCGGGAGACCTGGATTTGATCCCTGGGTTGGGAAGATCCCCTGGAGAAGGGAAAGGCTACCCACTCCAGTATTCTGGCCTAGAGAATATAGTCCATGGGGTCACAAAGACTCAGACACAACTGAGTGACTTTCACTTTCACTTATGAACAGAAATACTGAACAGAGTTAGCTTAATTATTCTGTCTGTTTTCAGGAACCTAGAGTCCATATGTTAAACTGCATTTTGGAGATTCCAGAGCAACACAAGAGAAATGGAGGAAATAAACCTGCTTTAGAGTCAAACAGACCAAAACTTTAAAATCTGTTATTTACTAGCTGTGTGACTTTAAGGAGGTTACCTGTTACTTTTAAGACTCAGTTTTCTCATCTATAAATTGAGAATAATAAAATATTCCTCAAAAAGTAATAGAAGAAAAGCATATGGGGAGAGTATCTGGTATTGAGCATGTACTAAGTCGATGGTCACAACTACAACCATTATTCTGCACCAGTTTACACTCCATCTTAAAGGATAAGACTGAAAACTTTTTGAGCAAGTATACAGAAAGTTTTGCCCTGTATACACTAAAAAAGATTTTGAAATCTCAAAAGCTCATTTTTGGCTGCACAGTGATGCATCTGAGCTTTGTGAGCACCCAGTAACTGGTTGGAATAATGTCCTATGCCTCTGTGAAGTAGTTTATTATTAATTTCCCTCTGCTGATCAAGACAGAGAGGATACAAATCACTGATCGCCAAGCAATTGTTTTTCCATGCTTGCGATATGATTAAACAGGCTGCAATGTTGAAAAAGAGATGATTAAGAGGAGAAAAGTGATAAAACAGATGTTGAATAAAAAAACACAATTTCCCATTGAATAAAGGAGTAGTTGTGCCCCTGAGAATTAGCTACACAATACATTCTTCCCTCAAGGGCTTGAGAGGCATTCTGTTCCTGCTCATTTGCCCCCTAGAAAAAAAGCCTAACCCCCTCAGGGAGTCATGAATTATTCTGTTTATTACCTTAGTCTATAATGTACTCTATATCTTTTCTTAAGTGTACAGACTTTAAGGTTAAAATTCAGTGTGTTTCTTAACACTTACTTCAGTCTAGGCGTCTAACAAGAGGCACCACGCCTTTCATGAACTTTAACGACAACTTCAGAAAGCTGGTTTGCTCTCACACTCAAAGAACCAACAGTGAAATGTAATATCTCTATGCACTTCTTGAGCTGTTGCACAAGGAAAGGCACCAAGGGCTCCTTTCAAGTGGCTTTTTGCTAGAGACTCTCCACAGGCTAAGCAGAAGAGCACCTTAGGGTTTGCGAACATTTTCCTTCCTGAGGGTAAAGATAAATAAAATGCAAAAGGAATGGAGGGATAAATGAATAAAAATAAAACCAGAGACCTGAAATAACACTGTGTTATTCAAATGATCTAAAGTATTCTAAATGGGAAAAAAGAAGTATAGATATCACTATTGTGACAACCCTAAAGACGACATAGAACAAATTATTTGCTATTGAGTTTCTGCTTAATATTCAGAAGAAGCTTTTAAAGAGTTCCCTCATTACCCCCATCCTCCAAAATATAAAGAAGCTGAGTTTCACCACCTGTTATTGAGCTTCACTTTTAGGATTCTGTGTACAAAGGAGTTAAGATATCTTTTGTAGGAAAGGATGAGGTATGAATGATTATTAGGACATAGAAAGAAAAAATTTTTAAGAACAGCCTTCTCATACCCTACCTGCTGAATAGTACAGCTAAGTTAAGCTTGTTGTTGCCAGTAGTTAACATTCTGAAGCATTTAGAGCCCAGTCAAAAATTTTTCAAGTCGTTTCAAATTAAGCCATCTGCCATTTTCTTTCAAATTAAGCCATAGTCCTTAATCTATTTGTTAGAAATTTTTACCTGACTCCAGAGCACTTGGTAGGCTTATATACTTCCTTGTGTTAGGTGGAGCCAGTGACTAGTTCTGACCAATAGCTTCCAAGCAGAAATGACGTATGTCACATCTGAGCTGTGCATTTAATTCCTGGAGTCATTCGCCAGAGATTTCATTTTCCCTTTGATCTGAAAACTGGCAATCCTCCAGATGATTTCTCTGTCATCCTGGATACAGAAATGAAGACAATCATGACAAGAAGCATCTGGCTAAGTGGTTATGGACATGAGATATAGGAGAGAAATAAACTTTTTTTGTTTTAGGTCACTGAGATTTGGGGGTTTGTTATAGCAGCATAACCCAACCCATGCTGATTGATATACTTGGATTTTCATAACTGCACAAGCTCTAACTCACTGGTAACTTCCTTCATTCATGAATACTGTTCCCTCTCACATCCTCTCTTCTCTCCTATTAATTCAATCACGGCACTAATTCAATCTAAAACTCTCTGCTGTACTGTGGTTAACAAATTTGATGTTGATAGGACACAGTAATTTATGGCCAGTATCTTAATTTATTTATTGGGCACTTTATTAACCTATACTCTTTGCGGCCTGTGCATTTTTAATGGGTTTATAGTGGGATTATTCATTTATCCCTGTGTGTGAAATGGGCCTTTCATAATTCACCTGTGGCATTACCAGATATTAATTATCAGGATCAGAATCTCACTAATAGAGATACTACTAATTGTGAAGATAAAATACATTCTCTTGTACTTTGCAAAATCCCTTGCCATCCCCAATAGCAGTGACAGCACATTTTATTAAATTTAGATTACTGGGTTGGAATCTAATTTAGATCTCTAACTTGGCTAACACTTCTCTGATATTATAAACAAGGAATAGAAAGGAGGAATATGATTGTGAATAAATAAATATTCATCCTAGTGATAAAATAATTTAAAGATATGTTTTTCTAGAATGCTAGTGTTCTAAAAGCAAAATTTAAATGTCTATTCTAGGCTATTCTCAGGTTAGGTATATATCAGAGTTCTTAAATTACACGTCTTTAAATATTGAAAATATCTTTGGATAACAAGCAAAAATGGGTATTATTGAGATGATACAGAAAAGCTCACAGGATGTAAAAGAAGATTGAAAAAAAATGGCTTAAGATGTACAGGAAGTTCTAAAGGATCTTGGGAAAAGAATGTCTGATGTACTACTTTCTAAAATCTCTTGCATTTACTAGTTTTTTAAAAAATCTCCTTCAGTTCTTTGGTCCATAATCTCTCCATTCAATCCCTATATCATTCCTCAGAATTTATTTTTTAAGAGATCAGGTTGTACATAATTTCTCTGAAATATAGAAGACGTATTTAAAATCTTCTTTTATTTTCTGTGAATAATTCATCATGTGGAAGAAATTCTTCATCTTTCTTTATTTACTTTCCTTTCTTCCTTTTCTGTTGCAGATTTTCAAACATAGTTCCCGCCTTTCGGCTTGTTTTTCATAGGAGTCACTACCTGCTTGAGACTATCATAGGGGACTTCCCTGATGGTCCAGTGGTTCAGAATCTGCCTGCCAGTGCAGGGAACATGGGGCTGATACCTGGTCCAGGAGGATCCCATATGCCACAGGGCAACTGAACCCATGCTTCACAACTATTGAGACTGTGCTCCACAAGAGAGGCCACTGCAATAAGAAGCCTGCACACCAAAGTGAAGAGTAGCCCCAACTAGCCACAACAAAGAAAGCCTACACACAGCCATAATAAGAAAATAAAATTAAAATTAAAAATTACTACCTTTAACAAAGAGAGACTATCATGGGATTGATTTAGTAGGATACAGAAGAAACTACAGAGTTTAGAGCCCTCACTTTTATGGTTGTATTATTCAGCTCTCACAGCATTAAAAATGTTTAATAAACCACGTAAAGCTCAATGTCTAACAAAACATTCATTCATGAGTTTGTGAGCTGGCTGGAAAAGCTTTGCTTCAGCTGGACTTGCCTCCATGCTCCCTGGAAGGTTAATGTCTTCTGCATCTCACTCTAGGGCAGGGTAACGAGGAAGTAGCTACCCAGTGCATATTTTTCACATGGCAGGGACTTCCCTGGGGGCTCAGTGGTTAGGATTCTGTGCTTCCTAGGCAAGCAGTGCAGGTTCAACCCCTGGTCAGGGAACTAAGATCCCGCATGCCACATGGATGAAAAAACACTTGCCTTTTTGTCATGGCAATCATAGAGATACAAGAGTGCTAACCAACGATGCATGCAAATTCCAAGCCCCTGTCTGCATCATATTTGCTCACTTTCCATTGTCAAAGCAATTCACATGACCACACCCAAAGTCAAGGAATGAGAAACAAACTCTGCCACCATAAGCCATGGAAGAGCATGGATATATTAGTATAATTCCACTGAAGGAGGGGGTAAATAATACCACAGTTTCCTTCAGCAAACTGCTATCCTGGCACCATTTTTCCTCACTGTTTTGGGCTCCATGTGGTCAGTGAGATTCACAGGAAAACCATTAGGTAAAAAGTTCTCTGGCTTTCGATCTGGCAATTACTGGTTTCCTCCCTTCCTTCTCCTTATACCCTTCCCCCATTACCTCTCTGTGTGTGAACTGTATCATGACAGGCAATAGAAATGGCATGTCAGTAAGTTTCCACCTTCAAATCTACCTTCCCCTCCTTTCGGTGGCTGGAATGAAGTCTTTTTAGAGGCATTTCTGATCTCTCCTTTGACCTATTTTTGGCCTAGATGCATCATTGTCCACATCTGTCAGATTTATGGCACATTAATCTCACATCCTTACCCAAGGATAATCTAAGGATCCATATCGCTACTCTCAGCAAGCTCCCACATCTCAGCCCGGAAGCCACAGCATCTGCCATGTGTGCGTCTTGCTTTACGGTTTGGGACGTGTCATTTTTCTTTGGTTTCATTGAATAAAGAGTTTTTTTCTTTTTCTTTTAAGTTTTGAGTGGGTTTTGAGGGTTAAAATGTTTTACTTTGGCATTTTTAAATGGAAGCCACAAGATTATATATTGAGTGTACAATCAAATTAGAAACCCCAAGACCTTTTTATATTTTGCTCTGTTCAGTCATGTCATCTGATACTATAGTTATACAGTAGAGCTTCTAGATTTAAGAGCATAGCTCTAAATTCATCCTTGTTAAATGATGTCTTGTTGAATTCAGCCTTGTCTGAAATTTTGAAGGATCCTGACCATGGCATCTAGCCCTTCCATCTTGCCATCATTCATAAATACAATCAACTTACTGTTAATGTGCTCATCTGATCACTGCTAAAATTATTGAATCAGGTGCAACTAAAGGCAGCCATTGCTACCTCTCCCACAGTCTGTCAGTCACCATGATCCATTTAACCTACATTTAGCCATCTTGTGTCCAGAGATAATCTTATATGTTTTGTCAAATGATTACTGAAAGTGCTTTTTTTTAATCTGCTACATTCTCTGATCAACTAGAGTAGGGACCTGTTATGGTCTGAATATATCCCCCGAAAATTCATATGTTGAAATCCCAATGCCTATTTTGATGGTATTAGGAGGTGGGGCCCTTGGAAGGTGATTAATCATGAGAGTGGAGCCCTCATGAGTAGGATTATTTCCCTTATAAAAGAGGCCTGACAGAGCTCCCCAGTCCTTTCCACCTTGTGAAGATACATTAAGAAGTTGGCTACTCAAAAGAGGACCCTCAATTAACCACGCTGGAATGCTGGTTTCAGACTTCTAGTCTCCAGTACTGAAAGAAACCCAGTCTGTGGTACTTTACTATAGCAGCTGAAAGGACCAAGACAGGTGTTAATAATTTTAGAAGTCAAAAAAAAAAAAAAATGACAAAGCAAAAGAAGCAGAAGAATAAAGAGTGGGAAGAGAACTGGGGGAGGAAGTCAGGAGGAAAAGGAAGAAGAGGAAGAAGTAGAGGAAGAAAATGAATATTTAAAGAATAATTAAGAACAATAAAGTGAATAAAGAAACTGATAATAAAATACAATGATAGAACAAAAGAGAATTGCAAAATATTTTAAATCCCATTCCCTATATTAAGAGAAGTAAACATCTAAACTAGAGTTACCAAAACTATTTTCTGCAGAACAAAATACTTAGTAGTGTCACAGCATAGAATAGATGCTTTAACTACAGAAATTCTCAGAGCCTTTAATGTGCTAATGTCTATTGCTAATCTCCAAGAGGGATATAGTACCCAGAACTGATGAGTATTTGATCAGGATCCCTTTTTACACTAGCCATCTTTCAGGACTACAGACTACATTTTGTGTAATATGAAATGCTGGCATAAAAATCCATTTTATTATTTAACCTATTTGGGGAGCCCTTGGAAATGCTCACCATATTCACCTTGATTTCACAAAAAGGAATTGCTTTAGTTTGATTTTCTTCATTGGAAAAAAGAAAGGTTAAACACTGCTTTGTGATATTTAGCTCCATAGACTGAGTCAAAATAAAATTAATACCGGAAATCAGACCTGAGTTAGAGAAAGTCAGCAGAAGAGAGATGAAAAAGAATGAAACTTGAAGGCAAGTCAATGCTCTGCCATTTACTGACCAGAGAACTTTGTTTTGGGCAAAGAATCCACCTCTGTGTGTTTTAATTTTCTCCTGTGCAAAATGGGGAAACATTCATCCTTCCTGGATCACAGGGGTGTTGTGGGTATCAAGGGAAATAATATCTATAAAAAATAAAGCACTTTCTAGCATAAATACATATTACTCAGGGAATGCCAATAGCTAAACCAAGAAAATGTCAGTAGCTTAACATAACAAAGATGTTTTTCATACTCAAGTCACAGTCCACTGCAGGTCACTGAGGTGGGTGGTTATGTTGACACTCTCCACTTAGTCATGTAGAGATCCTTTTCCATCTGGTGGTACTACTTTCCTCATCATGTGACTTCTCAGGTACTGTAGAACTGGACCAGAGGATGGAGGCTAAGAAATCATGGATGTTCTGAATGGGCCATCCCACGAACCAGAACACAAGACACATGGTGGCTGCAAAAACAGTTCAGACATGTTTCCAGGAAGAGGGGAGAAGCATATGCACTGGTGTTCACTGACACAAGGTAATGGTTAATAGATCAATAAAAGTAGAAAGATGGTAACCTACAGTGCCTTGCACCCTGCCAGCTCAAGGGCCTTTCTCTGTGAACCCAGCTAAATCTATGATCTAACTTAACTAAGACTGACTCAAAAGGGGGATTTCACATTTCAAGCTGACAAAGTATGATTTAAATCTATTCACTAAATAAAAAAGAATTTTTGAGTATTGAAAACCAGGCAGTGAAATCCTCATTAGAACTTTCTAATAATTAAGTAAACGCTAAAGTTCTCAGGAAAAAAAAAAAAATCCCCCTGCCTTCACAGTATGAGGTGCAGCATGCCTTAAGGTAATATGCCACTTTCAGAAAAGCTAAATAAGAAGCCCATTAACTGTTTCTAATAATATTTTATCTTGTTACAGAGATAGTAAATGTTCACTGTAGAAATGTTTAATATAGATAAGCAGCCATTATTCAAAAATAAATGCAATTAACATTTTCTTTTAATTATTTTGTATAATATGAAGGTTAGAGATTTAATGACTACTTCTCTGAAAAACATAAATGAAATATGCCTTCTCCAATCATCTGCTTTCTGCATAAGTTGATTTTTGCTCACTCTCTGGCAATTGTGGAGAAAGCCTTCTCACTACCCAGCTCAATCAACAGCAGTAACTTCACCTAGTAAATTGGTTATCTGTTGGCACATAATGAACTTCCCCCAAAATTAGTATCTTCAAGGACCAATAGCCATTTGTTACTGCTCATAACTATGTGGGTTGACTGGGCTCCGCTGAGTGATTCTTCTGTTTCTGGTGGTATTGACTGTGTCTACAGTTCTGCAGAGATTCAGATGGGCTGAAGTATTAAGAGGACTGACCCACAAGACTGGGAGCTGGAGCTGGATGTCAGCTGAAAGCTCAGTGTGAGCTGTTAATAGAGCACCTCAGTTCCCATCCACATGGGCACCTCCATGTGACGAGCTTGTCACAATGGAGAGTGAAGGTGAAGATATAAACTGTAGACTTCTAAAAGCCTGGCCTCAAAAGTTACATGGTGTCAGTTTTGTCATATTCTTTTAGTCAAAATAGATCACAGCTCAGATTTATTCAAGGGGGGCATAAATAGACAAATATAATAATAATGTCACATTGCAAATAAACATAGGAGGGAAAATATTGCTATGGAATATTCTTTGGAAATACACTTTTCTACACGTTTATCAGGAGTTTCTTGCTCTAGTAGATACTTTTAAGGATCCCCCTCTCATTCAAAAAAAGGTATATGGCTACAAGGCATATATACAAAGCTACAGCTGCCACCTCTTATGTCCAGAAACTTTTTCCAAGCCCTACAATCTTCCCTCTATTTCAAGCCTTCCCATTCTTTAAATTGGCTTTCCAGGACTTACATTAGACACTTCCTCTCTTCCTGGTCCTGTAACTAACAACTCATTGTAAGAGCAGAGGCCACTCTGGCACATCTCTCTGAGAGAAGATCAGAGAATACAAGCATGATTGGAAGTAGAAGTCAAAGCATGTTGTTTATACATAGGATGTAGGTTTATCTGGATGATGTGGCAGGGGGAGGATGCATGATGGCACTCATGAGGGAGTTAAGGTCATGTGGTTCTGTCACTGCAGAACATTGTGTCAGGAAAACAACTGGAGGTGGGAGGAGGGAGTTTTTTCTCAAAACACTGTATCTTCAAACTCACAGACATATACATACACATTCAGAAAACTACACACTCACACTCATATCCACTCACCACTCACACAACACACACACAGACACAAATATACACTCACACACATTCACGTAAGTACATACACCTACAAACATTTACATACATTCTCAAAACCCCACAAAAACTTTCACATAAACACACAAACAGTTCATATTCTTGTACTCACACATAGACATGCATATTTGCACGCATTCATCAGATTGCTTCCCCAAAGCCCAGTCTCCCAGTCCCTTAGCAGTTCTAGAAGGGAGCAAGAGGGCCCATGGTTTCCCTTGATCCCATTCTCCAAATTTTTAGCTTATAGATGGCCACAGTGCTTATAGACTGTGATCTTAAGATGAACCAGTGTGAAAGAAACACAATGAAGAGAATGTGATCAAAAGGAGTGGGGGCTATCTTTGTGCTTATTTCCACACCACCACCTGGCATGCACTCTCACATCCCCCCAGGCCCTCCTTCCTCCCCTTGGAACCTAAATATGCCTCTACTCAAAGCCCCATTTATCTAGGGGTGGGAGAGGTGGTCCAGGGGTCCTGGAACTTTCTCCAAAGACATGTTGATCAGTGATTTAGATCAAGCCTTCACAGCCCAGGGGAATGGATTCCAAGAAAAGATCATGCAACAGAGACTTTTCCATTGTGTGGATGTCAATTGTGGGCTTCAGAAAGCAGAAGGAAGCCAACTCTGGGAAGTATTTGCAGAGGTGAGAGGAAGAGGAGGTCAAGGTTACACTAGAGCAACGGGATGGAAAGTGAGTGGGAACTGATAGCTTTTCTAAAAATTCGCCAGCCCCTACCATTTTTAATATTTCTTTAGTATTGTGAAAATAAAAGGGTCAGAGGGAGATAAAGGTGAGCTTTTATCCAATTGAGGATACATACTGTTTTTGTGCCTTTGCACATTCATTTCATTTTAGTGTCAAAGAAAAACCAGCACGTCAAAATCCCATGCACACAGTTCATTTGTTTTATTGGGAAGGTTGAAGCAAAATCATTTGAAAAGACCACTACTTTCTATCATGATGCAAACGTCAACCTTTCAACTTCAGATGTAGCCTCCAAAAACATCAAAGTTGATTTTTTTTTTTCTTTTTCAGTTAGGTGTACAATGACAAAGTTACCGATTTTAGGCTCCAAAAGAAAACCTCTGCCTCACGCTGACTTCTCATCATTGAAGGCTGTTAAGTCAGAGGTAAGAAAAGTAAGGAAAATGCAGAGTCAATTCTGGTCAGCCCAACAAATATTTACTGGGCATCTTCCATGCATTAGGCACTATGCTAGATGCTGGCAGTAATAAGGTGAATGAAAAAGATCTCTTTCCTTAAATGGTGTATTGCTCGGTAAGCCTGGAAGAAGGAAAGTGAGATATTATTAAATGATGAGGGAGCCACACGGTGTTGTGGGACCCCGAGGAGCACTTAGTGCTGCCCTGTAGAGAAGGCACAAGAGCTGAGAGATAGATAGTAAGAGAGACCTGTGTCATGCCTCAGTCGCACAGCGTTTGACTCTTTGCAACCCTGTGACTATAGTCAGCCAGGCTCCTCAGTCCATGGCATTTCTCAAGCAAGAATACTGCAGTGGGTTGCCATTTCTTCCCCTAGGGGATCTTCCCAGGGATCGAATTGTGCCTCTTAACTCTCTCCTGTACTGGCAGGCAGATTCTGGCTTCCCAGGTGGCCATAATGGTAAAGAACCTCCTGCTACTGCAGGAGACAAATGAGACTCAGGTTTGATCCCTGGGAAGGTTCCCTGGAGGAGGAAATGGCAACCCACTCTAGTATTCTTGCCTGGAGAATCCCATGGACAGAGAAGTGTGACAGGCTACAGTCCATAGGATCGCAGAAGTCAGACATGACTGAAGCGACTTAGCTCGCACACAGGCAGCTGGGAAGCTGACAAAAAAAAAAAAAAAAACGCCACTGACAAGACAATAGAGTTAAGAAGAGGCCAAGACTTAAAACAGCAAAGTGTGTGCAGAGAACAAACCCTAAACCATCCAAAGCCTTCTGGGTAGTCAGTGTTAGTCAAGGAGCAGCAGGAGATGAGGTCGGGGAGGTGGGCAGGAGGAGGGGCACCTCCACGTGTTTGTAAGGAGCTTACACTTACCCGGAGGTAGCCCAAGACAGAGGGCTCACTGGCCAGATTTGCATTTTAAATAGAGTCCCTCAGGCAGCGGCTAAGAGGATAAATAGGAAGAGGGTGAGACCTGAGGCGGGGACCAGGTGGTAGGCTGGTTTGATAGCACCGACAAGAAATGATAGGGTTGGAGCCAGAACAGCATTTGCAGGATTAGAAATGAGGAAATGGCCTTGGAAAATATTTAGGGCAAAAAAAAAAAAAAAAAATGACAGCATGTTTTTAATTAGGCATGGGAAAGAGAAGAGAAGGTATCTCAGGGGGTTGATCAATTAATTAAGAGAGGGGCTCTAGAAGGAGAAGCAAGATTTAGGGAACTTTGAGGAGGTGGGTTTGGGAAATATGATGATAAGGAGTCTGGGAGAGGCCAACTGGAGAAACCCAAAATTCAAAGCTGCCAAGACAGGTCAGGAGGAAATAAAAGAGTCTTAGAAATTAGAATCTAGGATGGATGAAAATCTTCCAGGGTGGATGAGACAGAAATCAATAGAATTATATCAGTGGCCTATATTCAAGCAGCATGGGTTAGAAGTGTGTGCTTGTTATAGAATGTTGTAAATGTGTAGAAGCTTGGTACTGAACAGTCTTGGGTGTTGGGTGAAAGCCCAGAAATTACATTTCTAACCAGAGAAATTATGGTGCCTGAGGTCAGGTGGCCAATCCAATCTTATGGTTTCTTTTCCTGGCCAATCGCCTTTCTCCCTTCCTCAGATCATCCCATGAGTGGCAAAACAATGGCAGCTGGATATTTGCAGTCTCTGTGAAGCCTGCCCCAGGATCTGGGTTGGGCTCTAAAGCTACCACATTGTAAAAGTCTGTCCCTGCCCTGGTGGGGTTGAGCTTTCTCTTGTTGGCTGGTTGCTATTTTATCCCTTTGCTTGCCTATTTACCACAGCCAAGCTAGATCTAAGTCTTTTATTTTTCTACCCCCTACAAACCAGCCATAATTTCTGCCTCACCTACAAGAATCAAGATCCCCCTTCTTTTGGCTTTTTAAATGTTTTGTGCTTTATTTTTGTGGCCTGGAAGTTTCTACAGGCCTTATAGGAAGGCCGTTTTTGGTGAGGCAAGACAAGGAGCTACAAGACCCTTGCTACTTAATATAAGACAAAGAATAGACATTAGCCCTCTCTTTAGCCTTCCTGACCCCTGCCTCTAAGCTGAGGTTCCAAGGCTACTTCTCCTCTCTGCTTCCCCATTCTCCAAGGTCATCCCTTCTACCCCCTAAATGAAAAGAAAGGATAAACTTTCTATTTACAGCCTAAACTTGGACATCATTAGAGGCTGTGGTTGTCCCGAAAGAACTAGTTTCACCTTCATTCATTCATTCATCCACACAGTTAATTCATATTGAGAAGCCACCATGTTCCCTGCATCTGGTTATAGTTCAGGGAATGTGGCAATGGACATAGGCAGACAAAAATTCCTGCCTTCATGGAGTTTTTGTTCGAGTAAACTTTAGCTCACTGCCTAGTAACTCCGCACTAACACACAGAGGGAACCAAGCAGACTCTTAAGAGCCCACGTGCACTGCTCTCTCACTCTCCCTGCTAAGTGCGCTGGCCCTCCCTGTCCTTTTTGCCTCACTTCAGATGGGCTGCAGCTACATCCTATTACCCTTGTTTTGTCAGCTTTTGTTTAAGGAAAGCAAACACGAGACATATCTGGGAGAGCAAAGGAACTCACTGGTGACTTCTGCAGTAAAAAGTGGCAGAAGTGCAAAAGTTTTTATTCTAAAAATTGAGTTCAATTTACAAACCATGTTGGTTGATATGCTGTAATATACACCAACTTGGCACCACCTGAGGAGGAGCAGGATTAAAGCACAAAGTCTGCTTCTGGAGACTAGGGACAAACAGCAGTATGGCCTAGTGGGCTCTTGGTGGGGGAGGGACAGGGAGGGGGAGTAGGAGGAAGAGAGGGATCCAAACTCAGCTTCTACTACAGAAGGTACCATATAGCTTGTTGATCACATTTCTCTGCTTCCCCATAGTAAATTTATATATTCACACTCTTGCTGGGGCGCAGTATGCTTCCCTGCCCCTGGATGTTGGCTTGACCCTAAGACTTCCTTTGACCAACAGGATGTGGGTGGACATGACTCTAGCAGATGTAGAAAGGTGCCTGCATAGTTTGACTTGGACATCTGTGCATCTGCCAAAGCCAAGAGAAGCACATGCCCTGGCTAGCTACCATCCTTCCCACCTCTGTGCAAGAGCTACACACATGGGGTAAAGCCAAACCCCCAATGACCCATGGACCCATGAGCAAGAAAGATAAGAATTTTTGTTTAAGCCGCTAAGTTTTTTGAGGTTGTGTTTAATGCATCATTATTGCGACACTAGCTTAGTGATATACACTGCTGACATGCTTTCACACCAAAGGGTTCCTGTGAGTATCCCATGAACATTAGTTTGCTGCATATATCAATGGCAAAAGGCATCTACATTCTTGTTGGTTCAGCCACCTCTTTCCACCTAAGAGGCTCCCACACAGGACATTCTAGAGCTAAGGGTCCTCCAGCTCTCTGGCCCCATCACAGGCTTCATTCAGGTTTAATGAACTGTTCATCTATTTGTCTAATGTCACTATTTTCCCCAACTCGGCTGTATGGTACCTGGACTGTCTAGGAAAACCCATTACCTCTATTAGCTTGCCAATAGCGAATCAGTAGAATTGCATGTTCCTTAATTGATAGAATACACTCCCCTCCTCCTGATAGATTACCCTGGTCTAACAGCTCCAAGACCGATTCCCCAGTGTCTGACTACTATGCAATCCGGAGCAATCGGTTTATACTTTCAGTAATAAATCCTAGCCTATCAATATATAATAGCTCTTCATAATCAACATCCACATATTCCGTCTGGGTTCAGAAGCAACCACCAGCCATTTTTTAACATGCCCATAATTAGCAGTGGCCAGATGATATTTGTGCATCTGAGCATGATCCTCTTTCCTTGTCCAATAATGATAACACATTTTACATAAATTCAAACTGATTTAATTCCCTTGTCGGGGTATGGAGATATAAATATATTTATGCATGCGTAATGTTCTGTAAATTAAAATAGTTCAGCTGACCTCAGTGCTGCGGTGAGAGAATCCAGCCCAACCTCTCCAAGAGGCTGACTGTGGGCTGGCGCAAAGGAACTGCTTATGCAGATCAGCAAAGATGACCAGCTAGGGGAAGTGATGCACATCATTTGTTAAATACCCATTGACCTAAGTGTGCCCTGCAAGCTTGTGAAGAGCTCATCTCCATCTAAGAGCAACCAGTCTTAGACCAAAATGCATAGCCTGTTGCTGTTTAACACTTAAAGGGTACTGACATAGTGGGCAACCTTTAGGGGAAAGAAAAGCCATTTACTAACGGCCAGAGGAGGGCAGTGGGATGGGCATCACGTGCTAAAGACACATCCCTTCAATGCCTCTTGCTGGAGAGTTTGCCAGCCACAAGGACAAGAGTGTCCCCTTGCTTCTTATAAATTAAATGTCACAAAAGAAAGCCGGTGAAAGGAAGGGAAGAAAAAGTGCCCTAAACAAGGTAATAAAACTATAAACTTAATGAGGGCCAGTTTAGCGCTTTGCAGTCTCTCTACTTTATAACATGCCCTTATGAGCCAGCCTGTCAGGATAATGTAATTGAGAACTTGCTATAAAACATATGTTTAATGGAGCCAGGAGCCAAGGAAAACACTGTGTAATTGTAATAAGCAGCCTGGTAAGTAAAATGATATCTTTTAAAGGTTAAAATAGAGTTGCTTTCAGAACTGGGCCAGGCTGCTTCTTCAAATATTGCTTCGCTAATGATTTCTTCACTTCACTTACAAAATGCATCTCTGAGGAGATTTGTTACAAATGTGATCCCTGCCTGGGAAGTAAACTGCTCACCATACAGAAGGCTTGGGCATTTATTCTCCAGTTTTATATAACTCGGAGAATGATGTTAAAATTGGCAAATGCATCTGAGGCACACCAGGCCATAGAATTTTTTTTTAATCCACTCATTGTCCAATGCAGTTCAACTTGAAAGAGATACAACAGAGAAAAGATTGATCCTTTGTGGCCTATTCTCTTTCCAGAAGGTAAAAGCAATTCCCATCAACAGAGCCCAGTGCTCCATGGGGTCATCTCTATTCTGCTCTAGGGAATGCATTGCTCATCAGGGCATGAATATTTTTTAAAATAAGAAAGAAAAGAGGAAAATGAAAACTGATTCTGGGAGCTGGAAGACCCCACCTGTTAAAGGCCCATCCCTGATCCAAACCTACTACTTGCTGACCAGGATCTCAAACAGTCTCCTTCGGGGAACTGAGAGATGAGATTTCTCAATAGTGACCTTTGAGATTGATGCTTCTTAGGCTTTTAAAGTTGGCATTTTCAAATTACACTCAAATCCACTCATCCCGCACAGTTCCACTGGATGTTGTTTATTGTGCGAGGGAGTAAGGGGCTAGGGAACTTCATAACTGGCTCCTGCTAAGAAGACCCAAGGAGACATCACAGTTCCCCCAGTGAACTACTGATTGACTCTCCAGGAGACTCTGGGTACTGGAGATTCTGGAACTGAGTTAAAGCAACTGTATAAATGGTACCACAGAAGTGGTTAACCTAGCAAATCTCTAAATCACTTCCAGCTTTAATGAACTCGGATTTAGTTTAATAACAGAATTATATGGCAGACAGATTGCTAAATGACCCTCAATATCTGTCTTCCCTCTTCTACAGTAGCAAAATTCGTAGGTTTTAGCTCACATAGTTGCTCAGAATAAAGACTACACTCCTTGACCTTCTTTACAGATAATTGTGGAAATAGGAAGAAGTTGTGGCTAAAGAGACATAAGCAGATGTGTCATATGTCAACCTCAAGACAATTTGCATATGTTCTTTCCAATTTCATCTGTACTGCCTAGAAGACTGATACAATGGCTGGCGCTCTTGCTGTTACTTTGGACCGTAAGGTTGAAGGTTACACTTAGAGATAGTAGACCAGAGAGCTGAAAGGGTACTGTACTCTGAGTTTTTCATCTAGCCAAATCCCCGTATCAGCCCTGGAATTGCCTACTTCCATACTTCCATGCACAAGAGAAATAAGCTACCGTATTTCAGTCATTTAAGTCACTGTTGTTTGGGGCTGTCTTACTTATAGATGGTCTATGCATTGCATGCAACATGTAATTAATTAACTAAATTATTATTTCCAGAAATATTGACAATATGTATGCATAATAGTCATTCAACCACATGGTATTTTGAAAACATAAAATCACTATGTCATTTTAAGGATTACTTAAAATCCTCTAACAGTTCCTATGACATATAGAGTAAAATTTAAGCATCTCCCCTGCCCCATGAGGACTATGAAATCATGTCTGATCACTTCTTGTACCTTTCTCCATCAGAGTCCAGAGTTGCCCCAACCACATATGTCTTCTTTCTGGAAACTGTCAAACTCATTCTAGCCTTGGGGGTTTTATAGTTACTATTTGCTCTTCCTGAAACACCCTTAGCCAGCTCCTTGCATGGCTGATTTGCTCCTATTCAGGTTTCCATCCAAATGTCACCGTTCAGAGAAATCCTCCTTAACCAACCTCTCTAAAATGATTTTACACACACACACACACACACACACACACACACACACTCACAGCATACAAAGTAATCCCCCACTCATGGCACTATAAAATACACTGAGAGGTTCTTTAAAGTGCTGAGATGCTCTTTTTTTATTGAACCTCTTCTCCAGGTAGAGTATGAAACCCATGAAAACAAAGACAAAACTGCATTGTATCCAAGAGCCTAGAAAAATATCCAGCACTTAGCAATCATCAGGTAAATACTGATTAAATAAATGAGTGATCCAGAACTCTATGCTTGGAATGGCAGAGGGATGAGTGGGTAAAAATTAAGTTATACATATAGTTTGGTCCAAATAAGAGTGCAGATATGATAACAGAGGCTCACAAAACCTTGGACACAGATTGCCTTGGAAATCAGAGCATTTACTATATGCCAGCAATGGCAACCCACTCCAGTACTCTTGCCTGGAAAATCCCTTGTATGGAGGCGCCTGGTAGGCTGCAGTCCATGGGGTCGCGAAGAGTCGGACACGATTGAGCGACTTCACTTTTCACTTGAATGCATTGGAGAAGGAAATGGCAACCCACTCTAGTGTTCTTGCCTGGAGAATCCCAGGGACGGGGGAGCTTTGTGGGCTGCCGTCTGTGGGGTCGCACAGAGTCGGACACGACTGAAGCGACTTAGCAGCAGCAGCAGCAGCACTGTTCTAGGCAATGTACTTATATTTACCCATTCAGTCTTCACAATGACATTATGAGTCACATGATGTTATTTTCACTTTACAAACAAAGGCACTGAGGTCAGAGAGGCTAAATAGTTTACCCAAGGTCACAGAACTGATAAGAGGCAGAGTTAGAACAAAAACCCAAGAAGTCTGGGGCCTGAGCCTGTGTTCCTGAACCTCCCCAGATGGTCTTATTGGAGAGGGGTTTTGTTCAGAAATTATAAACAGAACACAAAAGGTAAACAAACAATTCAAATTCCTTCTCATTCTCCACTCCCAACCATCACTACTCCTTCTCTGCTTTAAATGTGAGCCAAACCTGGCAAAAAATCACAAAATTGGGACGTCAGTTTGGAGATGGCTGCATAGGAAAATGGAAGGATGTGTAACCAGACTTAACGGAGGGACAAATGAAGGGTAAAAAGTGAATGAAGGGAAAGCAGGAGTCCAGAGGCAGGTCAAGTTAGGCCAAGAGAAATGAAATCAAAGGCAAGCGGGCAACCAAAGAGAGTAACAGGTAGGACTTCCAAAAGCTTTCTCTTACAGCCTGAGAGCTAATGATCAAACGACATCAGCTTACTGTGAGGATGGGCTCTGTGCTCAGAGGCCAGCAGCCCCTTTACCATCCTGGTCAGGGCTGTATGATCTTGCTCGGCTCACTGTGGCCATCAGCTTAGCAGACCTGCTGTCTTCCATCTCTCAGTAATGAGATTCCTTCTCTTTATAAAGACAGCAACTGCTTAGCCTCACAATATGTGTGCAACATTGAACCAATGTTTATTAAATATTTACTCTGCTGTGTTGACATGGAAGTTACAAAGATGAGAAGATACAATCCTCACTCTACAAGATCTTACAATTTCCCATGAAGAACAGACCTGCATGTTCATAATACAACAAGGCATTATCTTCTATTAATTCAACAAACCTTTATTGATCATCGATTATCTGCCAGGTATTAGGTGTAGAGCAGAAAACAGAGTTACAAAGTCACATGAATACCAGAGTCAAGCAGGAGTGCATTCACCTGCCCGAAGGGACTAGGTGTATTAATTTAAGTAGTTGGGTTCTCAGGATGGGGAGGGGGCTGGGGCAACCTGGAGATGCTTAGTCTTGTAAACAGGTCAGACACTCTTAAGCTCCATTTAAGTTTTCTATCCAGGAATGCAGATCCAGTGTTTCCAGATCTGATTTTGCAGAAGTATCCAAAACTCAGAATTTCTCTATGAAATCTTCCAATGTGTAAATGTTGCAGCTAACTCAAAATATTTTTAATAACTTACAGCCCAACAAAGCAACTCTGCTATCATGTTGCGATCTTCTGGAAACATCCATAGTGCAGAATCTTGTTAGGCATGGCTGACCATGTCACACATTGCAACTTCACCTGACCCCAGTCACCTCTTCTGTTATTCCTCACTCTCTGGCCCCTCACCTTCCACAGACCCTTCTCAATGGCTTTTCCCCAGTTCAGCGGTCTCCTTCTCCCAACAACCTCTTTGCTCCACCCCTTCACTCTCCATCCTTCATTCTTAGCCAAACTGTCTCTGTTTCCTTCCAAAGAACATGGTGCAAAAGCCTTAACCACAGCCCTCATAAATCTTTCCTACATTTCATCATCCCAGTCTTTCCCATTACTATTTTCTCACTCGGAAGAGGGGAGTAAAAAACTAATTTTTCAGAATTCAACACATCTGGTTAGGGAGAAATGAAAGCATGTAATCCACAGATCTGTACTTAATAAGATAGGGCTCATGGCTCTTTGCATGTGTTCTTCTCTCTCCATTAGCAACTTTATTGCCCCATGAAGCCAGGTCTATTCTGGTAGAAATAGAGATTTTCAATTTTTACCTATTTTCTTCCTTAGATTTGATGCTGATTCCGTTGAAGTTGGGAGACCCTGAACCAGACTTCTTTCTAGGACTGCAATGCATCACAAGATAAAAGGTCAGTGTTCACTGTAAGCAATAGTAAAATACATGTTTTAAATTATATATATGCATGGTTTAATCGCTAAGTCGTGTCCAACTCTTTCGCAACGCCATGGACTGTAGGCTGCCAGGATCCTCTGTCCACAGGATTTCCCAGGCAAGAATACTGGAGTGGGTTGCCATTTCCATCTCCAGGGGATCTTTCTGACCCAGGAATCAAACCTGTGTCTCTGCATTGCAGGTAGATTCTTTACCACTGACCCACCAGGGAAGCCCTGCATGCATGTGCTGGTTTATGTACGTGTGTGTGTGTGTGTGTGTGTGTGTGTGTGTGTGTGTGTGTGTGTGTGTGTAGAGAGAGAGAAAGAAAGAAAGAAAAAAAAACCTTATAAGTGAAAATTCTAAAAAGATCTACTAGAGATGAATGGATAAGAAAGCTGCGGTACATATAAACAATGGAGTATTACTCAGCCATAGAAAAGAATACATTTGAATCAGTTCCAATGAGGTGGATGAAACTGGAACCGATTATACAGAGTGAAGTAAGCCAGAAAGAAAAACACCAATACATATACTAACGCATATATATGGAATTTAGAAAGATGGTAATGATAACCCTGTATGCAAGACAGCAAAAGAGACACAGATGTATAGAACAGTCTTTTGGACTCTGTGGGAGAGGGCAAGAGTGGGGTGATTTGGGATAATGGCATTGAAACATGTATAATATCATATGTGAAATAAATAGCCAGTCCAGGTTCGATGCATGATACAGGGTGCTCGGGGCTGGTGAACTGGGATGACCCAGAGGGATGGTATGGGGAGGGAGGTGGGAGGGGAGTTCAGGATGGGGAACACGTGTACACCAGTGGCGGATTCATGTTGATGTATGGCAAAACCAATACAATATTGTAAAGTAATTAGCCTCCAATTAAAATAAATAAATTTAAACTTAAAAAAAAGATCTGCTGGAAAAAAATAACTTCCATAGGTTTCTTATCAAAAACTCAAAAGGTGTTTTCATTTTTTCTGAAACTTAAGCCTTTGTTGCAAAGATATGAAACATCATAAAAACGATTGCAGGTGACTAGCTAGTCTTTTGTTATATCTCTAAACATAAGACAAACAATAATGTGGGTTTTTTCTCTTAAGAAAAAAAAAGGAGCTCAATATTAGTCATAGTAAACCTCAACATATGGGAATAGGTGCAGGATGGGGAGTGGGGAAGGGAAGTCCACTCTTCACAGGTTTTTGAACCTTTAAAACTGAAAAAAATATGTATCACTGCTTTCTGTATATGCACATAATGTAAAATTTCATCAACCGCAATATTTTAAAAGACAGAAATCATGAGATATATCATATCTAAATGGAAATATCATCTAAGGAAGGCACCATTCATCAACATCACTTTGAAATGCAGTGGAGGATGTGATGGCATTATGTAGATCTCAAATATCTATGGGTGAATGAAACTGGGTAACCTTAGCAACCCCAGGTACATCCGTGCAGCTATAAATCAAATGTCAGCTCTCTGAGCTATGCACAAAATAAAGAAATAATTCTTTGAAATATTCATAACGCTATGCAGTGTATTATTTTGTAAGCCTGTCCCCATTATGCAGTTTTGAATCTAACTAAAAAAAAATAGACATAACATTTGCATAATATGCTACCCCCACCTCCCCTCCCACCCACCTACCAACTGACAGCCACAGGAGCTTCTAGAAACAAGCAGACCTGTACTATATACTAATGGCCACAGCAGAACTCTGGTTCTGTGTGTGCGAAGGAAAGGGAATTTTATACACAGGCAGCTAGTCTGACAGCAACCCAAATGGTTTCATATTGATTATTCCATTAAAAAAATAACAACTAAATAAGATATGAGAATTTTGGTAAAAGTGTCATGATATAGGTATGTTTTTGTACACGTGAAAGTAATGTATTCAATATTTCACCCTCTGAAACTGGAAGAGATTTGCTTTAAAAATAAATTCTTGCTGGCAAGAAAAAAATACTAGTCTTCTAATCGGGGATAACTTGTCAATACAGAATTGGAACAGGCAGCCCAAACCAAAGTCTTTCATTTCATTTACATTTAAGATTTTTCTTTGATAATTTAGTTTGTTTGGAGAAACAGTATGTTTTTTGTGTAAATACACTTGCTAGTACCTCATATTTTAAATTCTCTCTGCCTGTTCCTGGAACTGACACTGCAGTGCCTGATATCATAATACCTGTGATGGATTCCAAGGTCCATCAAATGATAATAGCTGTGACATAGGACTCAGTACAATTCTAAACCACGCACATGTAAATATGCTGATGCTACATAAAGAAGACTGAAATACTCAGGTTGACTAATTGTTTTGCTGTAAAACTTTTATAAGCACATTCAGCTTAAAATATCCAATAGGGCTAACCAAGTGAGTCACCTTGATACATTTAAGTGGCTGCTCTAGGAAATAACAGGGCTGTTCATATACAATTACATAACTGTCATTTTACAAATGAGTTCTCTTCACTTTAAATGCTTCAGAAGTGGCACCACAAGGACAAGGGGTTTAAACCAAGAATTAAGCCATTCTAAGGGAAATCATCTTGTTTACCCTCAATCTATTTTTTTACAAGTTACTGTCCTCTTCAAGCTGTATTAATTGTTCTGGACCTATAGCACATGCTTCAATGAAAATAAATTACTTTATTTCTATTACACCACTAATGGCTGTGTGACTTAATTTCATTAGCCCAAACCTGTTGAGAGTATTCAGATTTCCATTGCAGGACGCACTTAAAATGAAAAGATTCTTTCGATTCTCAATTAACGGAATCGTTCTCTTTCAACTGAAATGAATGTTATTGAAACCAATTAGCATAGACTGGAAAATCTCTCGCTAATGAGGGGAGTGTGGGTGAGTAAACAGCAATGAAAAGATAAAATTAGAGGAGAGCCTCTTCTCGTTGGCCTGAATAATTACATGCTTAGTTGCCTAATTGTCTGGTGAAAAGCGCCGCGGTGATAGTAACAGATTGCCATGTTCATTAGGCAGCAAAAGGCCACCTGCTGCTAAGCTTCATTTTCCTGCAGTCGATATACACGTGTTTATCCCTGGGGATTGATATTTGGACACAACACTAGCTGGGAAAAGCAAATGAGCTTGCCAATATGCTGCAATATTGTGTCCTTTATGCCAAGATACAGAAGCTTAATATGTCAAATAGAATGAATAAAAACCAACAGTGATAACGAAGTTTATGAGGAAACTGACCTTAGAACGGGCCCAGTGTAGGACTCTAAACTGTGTCGAGTTCAACCTTTCAATACAGATGTTCCTTTCTGGCCTGAGCGGCTCCAAATTATATAGTACAAAAGATAAATTACAACGGTTAGGGCCTCAGCAATATTTTAGACAATGGTGTAATGAAAGCATGCAATGTAACTGTTAAAATTGAAAACAAATGTTCAGTCCTAAAAGCAAAAGAAGTGTGTGAGAGGAAAGGCATTGTTCTATTGCCTCTCTGTAGACAGAAGATCAAAGAAGGGCCCCTTCATTCACCATCTACACTTCCTTCACATCCCTTCATTTCTTCAGACTATTTCTTCACAGTTGTTTTCACATGTCCTCTAGCCCATCAACATTTTATCTTGCATACCATCAACTTTCCCTCTACCATCACACCAGCTCTGATTGCCTATGATTCTGAGCATCAAGAAAAGCACAGACTTTAACATCAAACTTCTTTTGTAGGCCATTCTCATTTCATCCTTGGAAATGTTGAAAGGAGTTTCGATATCCTAAATGATGCTCTTGATAAAATGGACATTTTCTTTAAAAATCAGTTCTGGGAAATTGATAAGAAACCTGTCTAAGCTCATATAACAGTGCCCCCTGTCAGATGGAGATGATTAATTGAGATATCAGGCTCCTAGATGGTCAGGAGTCCAGAAACACACATGCTCAGACCTTCAACTGGATGGGATATAGATGTGTTTACCTTCTCATGCTTTCAAAATCTGTTTACATTCCTTGCCAGCATTCAAAAATCAGGAGACTTGACATAAACAGCTACATTATCTGGCTTCTCTTTAAAATGTGAGGACCTGGAAAGCTGACAACAATCAACAGGATAATACTGGCCATGAGCGTTCAGTTTGCCACAGTCTCCACCACTCCTTATATATGGAGGCAGAGCACCAGCTGCCATTTGTTATTTTTCTTACAGTATTGTTTCTCTTATAAACATTCAACAAGTTCCTAACACCCATCTTTTCCAAATGTGAGGAAAATAGATCAAGAAGGCCACAAATCTTTCAAGAAATAGTCTTCTTAGAGCTGGTCTGCTTCAGTCATGCTGTTACTCATCTTGCTTAAAGACAAGTGAGAATTCATTTTGTGATTATAAATGCAGTCCTACCCCTTATTTTCCAAAAGAAAAGAAGAAATTGAGGATTTAAAGGGAAGGGAAGTTTTCAAGATTCACTCAGTAACAGAGTTGGACTAGAATTCATGGCCTCCAACAATAATCTTCTCCCTATACTGGGCTACCTCTGTCATGTAAAAATGCAGAATAATTTCTGAGCATTGAAAGACATCGATACTATCCCTAGAAGAGAGAAGAATCTGAAAGAGAATGTATATCTGAACCACTGTGCTGTACACCTAAAACTAACAAGACATTGTAATTAAACTATACTTCAATTAAAAATATATTTTTAAAAAAGTCATGTATCCTATCCTCAAGAAGTATGTCACGATGCATGGATTGAAAAATAACAAAAATACAAGACAATCCAAGATACATATACATGATTGCTTGATAGATTGCTATAATGAGATACATAGTACAGGCATCGCAGGAGGTGTGAAAACAGGCCAAGTGGAGAGGTGGGAAGCAAGAAACTCCATGTGAAGTGGGGGCTCCAAATTTCCCCTTGCATTGTGAGAATGAAGGAAAATTAAAACTTTGATGTTGATTGAAGCGCCAACCATCTCAGAAGCAAGAGTCTCTCAGTGGTCACTTGCAGGGGTTGGGGGGTACCAACCACACCATCCAGCTCAGGAAAAGATGACAGAGGAGAGCTGAGTTCAAGGAAACATTCTTGTGGTAACACCACCACTGCCCAGATCCTGGATGAAGCCCAGTTCTCGTGCGGAAGGACACAGAAACTCAAGCGGGGACAAAAGTCCATGCTTGGATCCCAAATTTAAAAATCGCTTTAGATCCATCAATTGCTTTGCAATTCCAAATGCTGATGTACATGAGCCTCTGTTGGTGACAGCAAACTAAGGTCATGGACTAGAAACAAAAGCTGCGTTTTGGTGAGCAACAGCGATGTCCAGCTTCAGTGTGTCACCTCTCGTCCCCAGTTATGTCACTGGGTGTTAAAAATTTTCAAAATAACTTTTTCCTTCCAAAAATTATTTAAACACACATTGTTTATTTATATTGGTTCCAGAGTTCTTATTTATACTTAGGATTTGTGTTTTTCTTTTATTAAAACAAAAGTAAATCATACTATATAAAATTTTAAAGGAGTTTTATGCCATAATTTTATTTATTCTATATTACCTGTGTTTTTAAATTAATAAATGCATATAAACAAAAAGAACCATTTTAAAATCACTTATCAACATCATCATCTAGAAAACACTATGAAGATTTTGATATGCAGTGTTTCAGAATTTTCATGTGTGTGTGTGTGTATTCATATATAGATTTTATTTTCTTCCTTTTTAATTTTTCAATTTTCTTAATATAATAGTAGTACAACTATTTTGGAGTAATAGAAATTTTGGAAAACGAAGAAATAATTTTTAAATCACCTATAATCTTACTACCTTACTATAAATGTTTTTCATATTTTAAAGTATTACTTCCAACTTACTAAGTCTTACAATTATAATTTTTAAAGTTTTTATTTTAAAATCTGAAAGCACAAAAAAGTAAAAGTTTATCACTAGTGTAATCCCACCCCCAGCAGTAACCTCTATTAAAAATTAGTTGATGACCCTTCCCAACTACTTCCTGAGTTTATATAAAGTTTTTTTACAAAAAAGTGGGATCATACTTTTTATACTATGTTTTCCTTTGCTTTTAAGGATGAGTGTGAACCTCAATAATAGATAGTGACTCCCTATTCAATAAATTTATAGCCATATTAGCATTCTTAAATGTCTACAGAGTATTCTGTTGTAGAACTATGCCAGTCCCCTCTTGCCAAGCATTTAAGCTGTTTTCAATTTTTCACTCATTTTAAAACTCCAATATAAACATCTTTTATATATATGTACACATGTACAATCATTTTCTTTCAGGCATAGTTTTAAATAGCTCTGCCATGCTGAAAGATAAGTCCTCCTATAATCTGTGTCTGGCAATGCCTTTTTCCCCACACCCTGGCTATACTGGACATTTTCAGTTCTACAATTGAACACGCATATTTTTACTTTCAATTTGTTTTTCTTTGATTACAAGTAACACTGAACATTTTAAAGTTGTTTCTTTTTTTTTTTTGAATTTTTTAGTTTTTATTTTTTTATTTTTTTAAATTTTAAAATCTTTAATTCTTACATGCGTTCCCAAACATGAACCCCCCTCCCACCTCCCCTCCCCATAACATCTCTGTGGGTCATCCCCATGCACCAGCCCCAAGCATGCTGTATCCTGCATCAGACATAGACTGGCGATTCAATTCTTACATGATAGTTAAAGTTGTTTCTTGGCCCTTTGTAATGCTTTACTGAATTGCCTGCCCAAGGCTTTAGCACATGTTTCTATGAGAAAGATAATGATTATGTTATAAAGAGCTCCTTGTCTTTACCTTTTGTCATATGAAGCAACTTTTCTCAGTTTATCATTTGTGCTTTACCTTGGTCTGTTCTCTATTTTGCCATTCCACACTTTCAAATGTACAGATATCCACATTTCCCTTTATGATTTCTGTCTTCACTCATGCTTTAAAGAAAGTTCTTCTCTACCCTGAGATATTGTTTCCATCCATGATTTCTTCTAAATGTTTTTATCATTTTACTTTTTATTGTTAAATCTTTAACCCACATAGGATTTATTTTGTATAAAATAGAAGCTAAGAATATAACTTTATTTTTTCTAAATAGTAAGTCAGTTTTCCTGGCACAATTTACTTAATGGTATACCTGTTTTCCACTGACTAGCAATTACCGTCAATTTTATCATATTATTACATATACTCAATCTATTGTCTGTCTACTATTGTGCCAACACTATTCAGTTTAAACTTACTGAGTTATTATAATTCATAATAATTCCTGATTAAGTACCTTGGTCCCTATCATTATGATTCTTTTCTAAACATTTTCCTGGCTATTTGGGGATGTTTGCTTTTCCTGAAAATCTTCAGAAAAAAATTTCAATATCCTGTCTGAAAAATAATGCCCCATTTAGGTTTTGACATAAATTATATTAAATGTATGGATTAGTTTGAGAATACAAATTTATTTTTAAAATAAAAATACACCACAGCAAAACTCTTAGGGGTATCCAAAACATTAAAAGAAAAAATAAAGGAACAGTACATTTTATCACAGATTTCAATAGTTAGAAGGAATTTTCTTATTAGTTTAGGTGAGGATCTGCACTTTATAGGTGAAAAAACTTAAGGTATTGTTATGATGTTCTTGGTCAGACAAGGAGACTGATCCAGAATAAGATAGCCCTGCAACTATCAGAGTAGCTAAGTTAAAGAAAAATCACCATATGGCAGGCACTGAGTATTTTACACACATTATCCTATTTTTTCCTTTTGTTTAAGTAGACAAAGACTTGATTCTCCTTACCTTCGTAATTGGTAGAAGCAATTTAAGGGACAACAGAGAGGTACCAACTTTATTGAAGGGTCTTGCCAGAAACAATAGCAGTTTAGGCCTCTTCAGAATTTCAAAACAAACTTTTATAGAAGATGCATTCTCTACCTCTGATGGCTTAAAATTATGTAAACAGAATTTATGTGCTCAGTGACCCCACTTCATTGATTTGACAGGGGTAATTCCTACGGAAGAATGAGCTATTTCTCTAATGTATTGAGTATATGCGTCCATGACAGCGTTTTTCTCCTCCATTCCTTTAATTAAATGGACAATGAATTGAAATGCAAAAGAATTTCTCTCCAATAGATGATCCATCCTCAACTCTATGTATATCTTTTTTAAAAAACAAAAATATTAGCAACAACGAAAGAGCAAGCTAATAACATCCATCCTAAAACTCCCCTAAAATTGTGCCTGGGTGAAATGGGAGGAGGGGAAAGAAGCCTGCAGAAAGAAAACCAGCCAGACCCTTCCCATAGTGTTCATCTCAACACTTCAGAATGCATTTTAGGGTCACAGAAAGCTCCCTATCTCAAGGACTCACTGAGTCCTCACATCACCTGCACCTACCAAGGACAAATCCTCTCTTATCAGAGAGAGGACATTTCTGTTGTCTGAGCCAGTAACTTAAAGCTTGATGGAGGTACATGGAGGTGAAGGAGAAAGAAGACACTGGGCCACCACATCAGTCTAATGGGCCTTGGAAATCAATGGTGTGGCAGGGTCACAGCCAGGTCACCCTCACATTCAACTCCCTGGGCAAGTCCTGCCTTGACTCAGAGCTTAGCCCTGTGTTTAATTGATAGGAGGCCATACAGGGTAGAGGCTGTTCATGAGGACCTTGGGAGTCAGCCAGGCCAGTTTGAGTCCTGGCTGCCCTGACTTACCTTCCCCAAGCTTCCATTTATTCACTGGCACAATGAAGAGATAGATAATAACTCCACCTCTTAGGGCTATTGTAAGATACAAAAAACAACATGTAATCCAAGTGCCTGGCACATAGTAAGTATTCAGTAAATAGTAGCTATTATTGTGTTTCTCTGTAAGAAGTGAAGCTTGTTTTTAATCATTTCACATAAAGAGTAAATCTCTATTGCTCTTAAGTCTATTTCTTAAGGAATTAAAGAATCTCAGAATTGAAAGGAATTTAAGAACTATTTAATCTTTCTTTTAAACTGTGCCTTTGAAACTTTAAGATAGAGATATATTTTCTATAGGTAACAAGCAAGCAGGCCTGAAGCAGACAACCCAAGAGAACCTTCACTCGGTATAAAAACCCTATGTCAACTCTAAAGATTTTAACAAATTTGTCAAGCTCAATGTTACTTAACTTTTTGTGCATGTCTTAATCTTCATATTACTGCCTATAGCATAGAAACCCTGACATATAATACTATAAAGAAGAAAGCCTGCTCTCAGAATACACACCTGCATGTTCCACAGTGGCTTCAGGAAAATGAAAAAAGAAAGGGAAGACCTCTTACCAGGCCCAACCAGTGGCTTAACCAATTCTGTAAAGGTACATGTGAGTGAAGGCACCCAGCAAGAGCTATAGACCATGTAATTTGCAGGGTATAGTGTGAAATAAACATGTGGGACATTTATTCAAAAATTATTAAGAATTTCAAGATCACAATGGAACACTACACTTTCAAGAGTAGGGCCCTTGAAGCTGGCCCTAGCTGCACCCAACCTGTCTGCACTCTCACACAGTCCTGGGAGTCAGAGTGGGCCCACTGTGTCAAGGTCTTCACCACCAGTCAGAAGATTATTGCCCAGCTGGAACACATCTTCCTATTTGTCAACTGCTAAGGAACCAATAATAAACTAGAAACACTGGCTTTGGCCAGATCAAAACTGGCTTTAGTTCAGAATTGAATCAAGCTAAGATTAACTGCGATTGATTAGGTCTCATCCTAATTTCTACCTAGAAGCTAACTCTGATGCTTCCCGCCTCAGAATAAATTGATATATAGGTAAAGCAAATGCCATTTTATTTATTTTGGGCAACACTTTAGTACTGATGCACAGCAAAATTTCTGAAGGAATTTTATGGCTTTACCTAAACTGAATATACAAAGTACCTTATAACTCAAACTAGGTCCAAGTGGTTTAAGGCCCAATTAGTAAATTGACTACCTTAATTACCAGGTTCAGTTTTATCACAATTGGTGAGTAGGTGGTTTACTACTTTCCAAATCGTCTGATCTGATTTATGGGAGATATAACTATTAATGTTTGCTTTGGGAACACATATGCTAAACACAGTTCAGTGAAATTCATCAGTCCACATTCAGGAAAACATTGAAAAATACAATGCAAGTAAACTGAATTTAAAACTTAATTAAAATTATTCTGGGTAATGAAAACAAGTAATATATACAAATGAGAAGGACATGCATTCTATTAAGTCTAAATTTAATCAAAGTCAGATATTTTTACTTGATTTTGTTTGGAGAACTTTCACTTTGGATATGAATAACCACTCTGAAAATGGAGAAATTCTACTAATTTAAGGAATAGTAAATTATATGAATTAGTCTAAGAATAATGAAAGTAAAAAAAAAAAAGTACTGTCAAGATAAATCCAATCATACCTTCTATATGACAAGTCATGACTAATAATGTACCATTTGCTTAACTCCTAATCCCTTCACATGAGGAAATATTGATATCTGACCTGCCTCTTGAGAAACCTATATGAAAGTAAGGAAGCAACAGTTAAAACTGGACATGGAACAACAGACTGGTTCCAAATAGGAAAAGGAGTACATCAAGGCTGTATATTGTCACCTGCTTATTTAACTTCTATGCAGAGTACATCATGAGAAACGCTGGGCTGGAAGAAGCACAAGCTGGAATCAAGATTGCCGGGAGAAATATCAATAACCTCAGATATGCAGATGACACCACCCTTATGGCAGAAAGTGAAGAGGAACTAAAAGGCCTCTTGAGGAAAGTGAAAGAGGAGAGTGAAAAAGTTGGCTTAAAACTCAACATTCAGAAAACGAAGATCATGGCATCCGGTCCCATCACTTCATGGCAAATAGATGGGGAAACAGTATCAGACTTTATTTTGGGGGGCTCCAAAATCACTGTAGATGGTGATTGTAGCCATGAAATTAAAAGACACTTACTCCTTGGAAGGAAAGTTATGACCAACTTAGATAGCATATTATAAAGCAGAGACATTACTTTGCCAACAAAGGTCCGTCTAGTCAAGGCTATGGTCTTTCCAGTGGTCATGTATGGATGTGAGAGCTGGATTGTGAAGAAAGCTGAGTGCCGAAGAATTGATGCTTTTGAACTGTTTGGAGAAGATTCTTGAGAGTCCCTTGGACTGCAAGGAGACCCAACCAGTCCATCCTAAAGGAGATCAATCCTGGGTGTTCACTGGAAGGACTGATGCTGAAGCTGAAACTGCAATACTTTGGCCACCTCATGTGAGGAGTTGACTCATTGTAAAAGACCTTGATGCTGGGAGGGATTGGGGGCAGGAGGAGAAGGGGATGACAGAGGATGAGATGGCTGGATGGCATCACCGACTCGAGGGACATCAGTTTGAGTGAACTCCGGGAGTTGGTGATGGACAGGGAGACCTGGTGTGCTGTGCTTCATGGGGTCGCAAAGAGTCAGACATGACTGAGCGACTGAACTGACTGACTTACCAATGCTACCCAATGCTTTTAATAGCAACCTCAAAGAATTTTCTCTCTCTGGCTTCAGTTCCGCAAAGTTTAGACTTTAAGTGGTAGAATCTACAACCTGTTTCATCCTAAGACCAAAGCACCTGGTCTCTCTTTTCTGGAAGTTCTTAAATCTAAACTGCATCCTTGCATTTTGAGAGGGAATGTTAAAAAAACATATTGATTTTGGCAAGTTACAGAAACTTTCAAGAGTGAGTCCAAACCTGAAGACACACCAATTGGACAAACATTAATGGTAGTAATGTATCACCATTAAATGCCCATCTAGAGTGAACTGGGCTTAACATGAACTGGTGTGTGATAGGAAGGGAATTTGTCTTATTCAGCTCGGAGAGAACTGTTAACAAAAATGAAACATGCATTGAGTCCTACTCTAGGTCAGATCTATGCTACTCACTTTTCAGATAGACACATTTGCACATTTAATGCTTACCACCTGCCTGAAAGGTAGATTAGAGATAGCTCATATGACTAAGTGTTAGCAGGACTAAGCGGTTTGCGCAAGAACAAACTCATAGTAAGCAACCAAGCTGGGACTGGAGCCAAAGTCTTCTGTCCCGAGAGACTGTGCTCTTTTGATGACACCACAGAAGAAATCTCTGAGATGCTTTTGCCTTTAGGTGTATTAGAACATCTCATCCCACTTCTAAGTTTTTGAAGTACAACCTCTCCTAGTGTATGTGTCTGATACCGGGAACACAAAAATTTCAGACTGCCAATTATGAGATCTGTTCAGATAAGAAAAACTTTCAACCCAATATTCTCCTACTATATTGAGCAAGTAATTGTCAAAGATGGAGTGAGGAAAAAAGTGAAATGTTTATTAACAGTTCCCTTCGACTTGGAAGTTATTTGTTGAATGATCAATAGGAATTTATAATAAAGCAAACTGAAGAAAATTCCTCCTAACCAAAAAAAGATTACAGACGTCTAATATGAAAGTCCAGTTTTATATTTTCAGCAACAAACTATAAAAGCAGACATGTAATATTTGTTAAAAGTCAAGCATTTAAGATCAGTATGTGAAAAGAAATTACATTCTGATTTTCCAGAAAAAGAGAGAGTGTTATCTTTCTAAATAGATATCTAATCACTTGGTCAATAACCTCAGATATGTAGATGACACCACCCTTATGGCAGAAAGTGAAGAGGAACTCAAAAGCCTCTTGAGGAAAGTGAAAGAGGAGAGTGAAAAAGTTGGCTTAAAACTCAACATTCAGAAAACGAAGATCATGGCATCTGGTCCCATCACTTCATGGCAAATAGATGGGGAAACAGTGGAAATAGTGTCAGACTTTATTTTGGGGGGCTCCAAAAAGGTGATTGCAGCCATGAAATTAAAAGACGCTTATTTCTTGGAAGGAAAGTTATGACCAACCTCGATAGCATATTCAAAAGCAGAGACATTACTTTGCCAACAAAGGTCCATCTAGTCAAGGCTATGGTTTCTCCAGTGGTCATGTATGGATGTGAAAGTTGGACTGTGAAGAAAGCTGAGCGCCAAAGAATTGATGCTTTTGAACTGTGATGTTGGAGAAGACTCTTGAGAGTCCCTTGGACTGCAAGGAGACCCAACCAGTCCATTCTAAAGATCAGTCCTGGGTGTTCATTGGAAGGACTGATGCTGAGGCTGAGATTCCAATACTTTGGCCACCTCAGGCGAAGAGTTGACTCATTGAAAAAGACCCGGATGCTGGGAGGGATTGGGAGCAGGAGGAGAAGGGGACGACAGAGAATGAGATGGCTGGATGGCATAAACCAACTCAATGGACATGAGTTTGGGTGAACTCCGGGAGTTGGTGATGGACAGGGAGGCCTGGCATGCTGCGATTCATGGGGTTGCAAAGAGTTGGACACCACTGAGCGAATAAACTGAACTGAACTGAATCATTTGGTCAAAAGACAGTCTGAAATCAATGTCAAGGCAAGTACCTACCTGTGCCTACATTCTCACACAAGTACGCTCAGCCAATACGAGTGAGAGAGAAAATAATCACTATGTAACAAATTACCATCTGTCCTCACATTCTTGTATGTTAAGCATTTTCCTTTTAGAACTCTACTTTTGAGAAAAGGGCTCTTTATTTGAGCATCTGCATTTCCTTTTCCCTGTTCCACCATCTGTGTGTATGTATTTACACATGCACATACATACATGTGCATGTATACACACATATTATCTCTTCTAAACCATCTTGGAGTAAGTTGTAAACATAATTCCCCTTTACCTCCTAAAATTTCATTGTGCATTTCTCATGAACAAGAATATTAAATATAACCACACTACAGTTACTGTAACGAAAAGTGGGGTCTGGTATCTCCCTGCTAAGAAATCAATAAAGAGGCCATAGAGGTGGGGAAGGACATCGGTCTAAAGGCTGACCCCCTCCCACTGACAATCAGGGGGCAAGTGCTTTTATAGGCTGAAGGAGGGGGCGCTACATGCAAAAACAGCAGAGTCAGCTCTGACCGTCATCTGGAAATTTATCATTGGTGGTCTGACCAGCATTATTTTGATTGTTTTAAGTGCAGTTAATCTTCAGTTTCAGGGTTAGCTTGTTCCCATTTCCTTGAGGCCAGTTCTTGGAATCATGGCAGTTTATGTCATGGCTATAATCTGGTCATTATGTGGATAACTTCTTACACCTGATGAGGGTTTCAGTATCTACAAGACAGCTCAAAGGATATGCCTCAGAATGTTATCTATAGTCCTTGAGATGGAACTTTAGCTCCTTGACTATGCTAAATGAGTGCATTATTATTATTTGGTCCCCTTTGACTGTTTTTCTTTGTTGCTTCTCACTTCTCTGATTAAACTTTTTATTTGGCTAAAATTTCTCCACAGGCAAAAGGCAGGCTGAGGACATGAGGGGCAAGGGCCATAGGGTCCTGCTCCATTTCCTTACCAAAATCAGGAAATTGAATATTAATTCAATACTATTATCTTCATGCCTTATTCCAGTTTCAGCAATTGTCCCAGTAATGTCTTTTGTAGCAATTACCCCCTTTGGTTCAGGATCCAATCCCGTATCTCACTTTACATTTAGTTCTCATATCTCTTTAGTCTCATTTAATCCAAATCAGTTGCTCAGCCTTTCTTTGTCTTTCCTAGTCTTGACATTTTTTAAAAGGAAAGGCTGGTTATTTTGTAGCATGCCTCTGACCTTGGATTTGTCTGCTGTATCCTCATGATATATATTAGATTCCAATTATACATTTTTGGCAAGAATACCACAAAAATGAAACTGTGTCCTTCCCAAGAGATCATATCAGGAGGCTCATGATGTTGATTTTTCCCATTAATGGTAATACTCACTTTGATCACTTGGTAAAAGTGGCATCTGCCAGCTTCTTCACTGTAATGTTACCATTTCCTTTATATAATTAATGAATAATTTAGCCACATACTTTGAAACTGTCCTTTGAAACTTTCAAACCTGTTTCTCATCAAAATTTTAGCTACAACTTTTAGCATCTATTAATGACTCCTGATGATTACAAAATGGTGATTTTTTTAACTTTATCAGTCCTCATTCTGTCTACACTTGTTAGTTTGATTTTTATTATAAGGAGAGCTTTCTCTTTCCCTTGTTTTTCTGTTTATTATTAGCAGTATGGACTAACGAATTCTTGTTTTATTCATGTGTTATAATCCACCATTATCTTACTTATTTTGATGCTCAAATCCATAATATGGTGCTAAAAGCAAATTATTTCTCATATGTCAAGAAACTAAGACAGCTTTTCATGTAAAATAAATTACTGGGAAAGCAAACAAATTTGGTTTTGATTTCCTGGCTTCCAAAAGGCGCCAGATGTCAACAGAGAAAACTTAGTAGTAATAATAAAATAAAAATTGATTATGCAATTGGATTTTGATAATAAAGGAGCAACACTTTAAATTATATACAAGTGCCCATTACAGCTTTTACCTTCATGAAAACTTCCATATCGTCTGCATTTCTGTTATTGTGTAGCTTCCTTCTAGTATGACAAAACTCCACTTACAAGAGAGAGCATCTCATTTGGATCAGTGCTTCTGGCTGTCTGAAAAAATGCCACATTCAGAGATTGCTGAGTATCTGCTCAGAGCTCTACAAATATCTGGTTGCTCACAAATACAATTTGATTAAATTAATTATTTAATCCTGAGAAATATGAATATCATGGAGTGAATAATACTCATTAAATACAATGTCTGATATGTCTACAATGCATCATCACATTAAACTTTGAAGTGAGTAGATGGGGATAGGATGAGATAGGGGAAGTCTTATGATGCTATCTCAAGCAAGATTACTAAGTCTACTAATAGCTCACTTTTTTCCAAACATTTTTTTTCTTTTTATGGACACAGCATAGTTTAGGTTTTTATTCTTTGTTTCTAAATCACATTTATTTTATGAATTTTCAGCCCTGTGATTTTAGTTCCAAGTTATTGTATACTCTGTTCTTAAACTTAACAGAGAGGTTATTTTTATTCTGATTTCTCAAATTAACCCCAAAACATTTACCACTATCACTTAAATGTAGCATTTATTGAGCACTTAATATTTGCTAGTCCCTCTGCTCAGCATCTCCATTCATTATTGCACTTAGTTCCTAAAACCACACAAGCAGTGAGTTCAGATAAGGATGCTGAGGTTGTGAGGGGCTGAGGAAACTGTCCAGTATCCCTCAGCTTAGTGTATGTCTTGGGCAAGTAACTATGACTGAAGCTCCAGCCAGTCTATCCCCAGTGTTGGATAAATGTGCTGTATCCCCATGTAAGAAGTGCAGAGAAAGCGCTCTTCCTTTGATTATAGACCTCTGTGTGATGTTTATAACCCAGGTACACTCCTGAATCACACTAAGGAAAAGACAGTCCCTAGGATGGGGATGTAGGCAAAACAGCTGGAACTGTTCAGGCTCTGAACTGCTTCAGGTTTATCTGGGATTCATCTTTCTCTCTCTGTGTCCCTTTCTCCTCTACATATCCAGTTAGTCACCACATCTTAACAATTCTGCCTCCAGACTGTCCCTGAGTTATACTCTCTCCCTCCTATCTGCCCCTCCTCTATATCACTCACCACTCTCACCTCCCCACAGGTTTCCCCAACTCCACTCTCCTCCTCCTATTCACTCTTCATTCCTGCAGCAAGAAAATTGCCACAAGCAGATCATGACACTCATCTACTCAGAAACTCTCAAGGGCTCCCCATTGCTTACAACATAAAATCCTAGCTTTGGCTTTTCAGCCTGACATTCAGGGATGTCTACCATGTGGTCCTCACCTGACTCTTGAGTTGACTCATCTGCAGCCCACTCTTCTTCCCCCTGACTCCATGTACTAATATACTTGCATTTCTTAAGCCATCCCTCCACATTCCAATATCTTTCTTTTATCATACTGACCTTTGACCTGGAATTTCCTATTCCTTCTATTGCTCCCTGTTCCCCACTCCACATCGCTCTATCATTCCCCACTTCTGACAAGAAGTCCCAACTTCTTGTCAAAAATCAACAGTTCAGAGAGGATCTGACAAGGCTTAAAGCCATTCCCTTCTCCAGAGGATCTTCCTGACCCAGGGATCGAAACTGGGTAGGCAGATTCTTTACCATCTGCCATGAGGGAAGCCCTTTAAAGAGACCAAGTAAGGCTAAAAATTATCTATTATATAAGAGATAATTCAAAACTTACTGTCTACAAAGGGACTCCCTCAGTCGGATTTAATCTCTGCTTCTTTTATAAGCCTGTTTCATTCTGTGTATGATTGTTTTACTGTATTTATCAGTAATGCTTTGCATTAAAGTTAATTGTGTACATTTCCATCTCTCCCCCCAGAGTGAATATTTGAGAAATAAAAGCCATTTTAAACTTCTCTTTCCACACAGGCATGTGTTGAATTTAGTGTCCAGTTATTGAAGAGAAAATTTGTAGTTATGAGAAGATGATTTTTATTTCTAAAAATTATAGTATGAATATAGATTGTTGTTGTTGTTGTTTATCACTAGGCTGTGCCCAACTCTTTTTCAACCCCACAGACTGTAGACTGCCAAGCTCTTCTGTCCATGGGATTTCCTAAGCAAGAATACTGGAGTGGGTTGCCATTTCCTTCTGCATGGGATCTTCCTTACCCATGGATCAAATTCATGTCTCTTGCATTATTGTCAGATTCTTTACCACTGAGCCACCAGGGAAGCCCTATGTATATAGACAGATCTTAAATAGATATATTTGTTACATATATGTAAACTATTTATATATACATACATGTGTGTCAGTAGATATCTAATAAACATCCATTGATTAAATGAATTGAAGATGTTGACTACAAACAAATACTTAATTATAAAATTTTACAAATGACACTATCATCACTTGAAATTTAGCATCCACCCATTTTTCTCTAATGAGGTATTTATAGGCCTACAAGGTTCTTTTCAATTAAAAGATATATAGACAGATTAAAAATGTGAAATTGCGGACTTCCCTGGAGGTCCAGTGGCTAAGACTCCATGCTCCAAATGCAGGGGGGCATGGGTTCAATTCCTGGACAGGGAACTAGATCCCACATGCTGCAAATAAGAGTTTGCAAGCCACAACTAAAACCAGGCACAACCAATAAATAAATATAAAATTTAAAAAAATTAAAATGTGATATTGAGCCAATGTATTTTTACTAATCAGTTCAGTTCAGTCGCTCAGTCGTGTCCGACTCTATGCGACCCCAGGAATCCCAGCACGCCAGGCCTCCCTGTCCATCACCAACTCCCGGAGTTCACTCAGAGTCGCGTCCATTGAGTCCGTGATGCCATCCAGCCATCTCATCCTCTGTCGTCCCCTTCTCCTCCTGCCCCCAATCCCTCCCAGCATCAGAGTCTTCTCCAATGAGTCAACTCTTCACATGAGGTGGCCAAAGTACTGGAGTTTCAGCTTTAGCATCATTCCTTCCAAAGAAATCCCAGGGTTGATCTCCTTCAGAATGGACTGGTTGGATCTCCTTTCAGTCCAAGGAACTCTCAAGATGCTAAGTCACTTTAGTCATGTCTGACCCTATGTGACCACATAGACGGCAGCCTACCAGGCTCCCCTGTCCCTGGGATTCTCCAGGCAAGAACACTGGAGTGGGTTGCCATTTCCTTCTCCAATGCATGAAAGTAAAAAGTAAAAGTGAAGGCACTCAGTCGTGTCCGACTCTGTGCAACCCCATAGACGGCAGCCCACCAGGCTCTCCCGCCCATGGGATTTTCCAGACAAGAGTACTGGAGTGGGATGCCACTGCCTTCTCCAAGGGACTCTCAAGAGTCTTCTCCAACACCACAGTTCAAAAGCATCAATTCTTCGGCACTCAGCTTTCTTCACAATCCAACTCTCACATCCATACATGACCACTGGAAAAACCACAGCCTTGACTAGACGGACCTTTGTTGGCAAAGTAATATCTCTGCTTTTCAATATGCTATCTAAGTTGGTCATAACTTTTCTTCCAAGGAGTAAGTGTCTTTTAATTTCATGGCTTGCAATCACCATCTGCAGTGATTTTGGAGGCCAAAAAAATGAAGTCTGACAGTGTTTCCACTGTGTCCCCATCTATTTGCCATGAAGTGATGGGACCAGATGCCATGATCTTTGTTTTCTGAATGTTGAGTTTTAAGCCAACTTTTTCACTCTCCTCTTTCACTTTCCTCAAGAGGCTTTTTAGTTCCTCTTCACTTTCCGCCATAAGCCTGGTGTCATCTGCATATCTGAGGTTATTGATATTTCTCCCAGCAATCTTGATTCCAGCTTGTGCTTCTTCCAGCGTTTCACATGATGTACTCTGCATGTAAGTTAAATAAGCAGGGTGACAATATACAGCCTTGATGTACTCCTCTTCCTATTTGGAACCAGTCTGTTGTAATTTATAGTAATAATGTTATATTATTAATTATTAAAGAAATGTAAATCAGAACCACAGTGAGGTGTCATCTCATACCTGTCAGAATGACCACCATTAAAATATACAAATGACCTTCCCAAGGTGCAACACAGACCTGGTTTCCCTCCACGAACTACACCCTGAACCCTGCCTCTACCTAGGCCCCATCCCCAGGCTGCCCCAATCATTTCCCTGCTGGCCTGCACAGCTTCCCACACCTGGAAGCAGAGAGTGGGCAGTGTAGCTGTCTCAGTGCAGAGAATCAACCAGTGAGGAAGCCAATTGCTCCACAGTGAACAGGACTTCAGTCTCCATCCTGCACTTCCTGTATGTGCAAAGACTGTGAAAGATGCTGCTCTGAGCCTCAGAGATCAAACCCTGAGCCTTCAGAGTGGGAGCACCGACTCCAAGATCCTAAACTACCAGAGAACTAACCCTTTTCAGTTTTCAGTTCAGTTGCTCAGTTATGTCCGACTCTTTGAGACCCCATGAACCACAGCATGCCAGGCCTGCCTGTCCATCACCAAGTCCCAGAGTCCACCTAAACTAACCCTAGAAGTGAAAGTGAAGTCGTTCACTCATGTCTGACTCTTCGCGACCCCATGGACTGTAGCCCACCGAGCTCCTCCGTCCATGGGATTCTCCAGGCAAGAAGACTGGAGTGGGTTGCCATTTCCTTCTCAAGGGGATCTTCCTGTCCCGGGATCTTCCTGTCCCGGGGATCGAACCCAGGTCTCCTGCATTGCAGGCAGATGCTTTAACCTCTGAGTACCAGGGAAGCCAAACTAACCCTAGGAAGTATCAAATAGTGAGAACTCACATAAAGGAAACCACTTGAATACAAGACCCAGCATCATCCAACTACCAGTAACATCCTGTTCAGGATGCCTCATCTAAACAACAAACAAAACAAAAATACAAACCAAATCATCAGCCAACAGGAGTACCACCTCACTCAGCCTTGCCCATCAGAGGGAAAGCGAAAACTCAGCACAAATCTCACCCTATACAAAGCTCATACAAACCACTGGACCAACATTAGGAGGGCAGAAACCAAAATAAAGAAAGAATTCAACCTTCTTCAAGGAAAGAATTCAACATTCCTTGAAGCCTGGGAAAAAGAGACCTCAAACACAATAACTTAAAAAAAAAAAGTCAGAGAAATACTGCACAAATGAAGGAACAAACTAGAAACACAGAAGCCCAAATAAATGAAGAGGAAGTAGGAAAGTTACCCGAAAAAGAGTTCAGAATAATGATAGTAAAGATGATCAAAAACCTTGAAAACAAAAATGGAGAAAATGCAAGAATCAATTAACAAAGACCTGGAATAATTAAAGGTTAAGCATACAGAGGCAAACAACAAAATTACTGAAATTAAAAATACTCTAGAAGGAATCAATAGCAGAATATCTGAAGCAGAAGAATGAATCAGTGAGCTGGCAGATAAAATGGTGGAAATAACTTCTGAAGAGCAGAATAAAGTAAAAAAAATGAAAAGAGCTTAGGACAGTCTCAGAGACCTCTGCAACCATATCAAATGCACCAACATTCAAATTATAGGGATCCCAGAAGGAGAAGAGAAAAAGAAAGGATATGAGAAATTTTTTGAAGAGATTATAGTTGAAAATTTCCCCAACATGGAAAATGAAATAGTCAATCAAGTCCAAGAGGCACAAAGAGTCTCATACAGGAAAAACCCAAGGAGAAACACACCAAGACACATACTAATCAAGCTAACAAAGACTAAACACAAAGAACAAATATTAAAAGCAGCAAGGGAGAAGCAACAAGAAACATACAAGGGAAACCCTATACACTTAACAGCTGACCTTTCAGCAGAAACTCTGCAGGCCAGAGGGGAATGGCAGGATATATTTAAAGTACTGAAAGGGAAAAATCTATAACCAAGATTCCTGTACCCAGCAAGGATTTCATTCAAAATGAATGGAGAAATAAAAAGCTTTCAGACAAGCAAAAGTTAAGAGAATTCAGTACCACCATACAAGCTTTACAACAAATGTTAAACGGACTTCTATAGTCAAGAAATACAATAGAAGAAAAAAGATCTACCAAGTCAACCCAAACAATTAGAAAATGGCTATGAAAAGTGAAAGTGAAGTCGCTCAGTCATGTCCGACTCTTTGCAACCCCATGAACTGTAGCCTACCAGGCTCCTCGCTCCATGGGATTCTCCAGGCAAGAGTACTGGAGTGGGTTGCCATTTTCCTTCTCCAGGGGATCTTCCCCATTCAGGGATTGAACCTGGGTCTCCCACATTCCAGGTGGATCTTTTAACCTCTAAGCCACCAGGGAAGCCCAATGGATTAAATGCTCCAACCAAAAGAAACAGACTGGCTGCATGGATATAAAAACAGAACCCATATATATGCTGTCTACAAGAAACCCACTTCAGGCCTAAAGACACATATAGACTGAAAGTGAGAGGATGGAAAAATATATGCCATGCAAATGGGAAGCAAAAGAAAGCTGGAGTACCAATCCTCATATCAGACAAAATAGACCTTAAAATAAAGAATATTTCAAGAGTTGAGGAAGGACACTACATAATGATCAAGGGATCATCCAAGAGAAAGACATAACAATTGCAAATATCTATGTACCCAACATAGGAGCACCTCAATACATAAGACAAACACTAACAGACATAAAAGGAGAAACTGACAGTAATATAATAACAGTAGGATACTTTAACACCCCACTCACACCAATTGATAGATCATCAAAACAGAAAATTAATAAGGAAACACAAGTCTTAAATGATACATTAAATGAGTTGGATCTCATTGATGTCTTCAGGACATTCCATCCAAATATAGAAGAATACAGCTTCTTCTCAAGTGCACACGAACATTCTCCAAGGTAGACCACATCGTGGGTCACAAATCAAACCTCAGCGAATTTAAGAAAATTGAAATTGTATCAAGCATCTTCTCCGACCATAACGCTATGAGACTAGATATCAATTGCAAGAAAAAAACTGTAAGAAACACAAACACGGAGGTGGTCCTAAGATGGCAGAGGATTAGGATGAGGAGACCACTTTCTCCCCAACAAATTCATCAAAAGATCATTTGAATGCTGAGCAACTTCCACAAAACAACATCTGAGCACTGGCAGAGGACACCAGGCACCCAGAGAGGCAGCCCATTCTCTTCAAAAGGAGGTAGGACAAAATAGACAAAAAGAGAGGCAAGAGTTTAGGACAGAGACCCGTCCTGGGGAGGGAGTCATGAAGGAGGAGAAGTTTCCAAACACGAGAAGACCCTCTCACCAGCAGGTCTTTGGGGAGTTTTGGAATCTCAGAGGGCAAGATAACAAGGAGGGGAGAAAAAAAAACAACCCACAGAATACATGCCTAACTGCAACTCCCAGTGGAGAAGTAGCCCAGATGCTCACATCTGCCACCAGCGAGCAGGGCTGAACAGGGAGGCGTGGGTTGCATGCTTAGGGTAAGGACCGGGCCTGAATGCCCTGAGGACAATCTGAGGGAGCTAACATGAGATAGGAAAGCAAACTGTAGGATAGACAGAGAGAAAAAAAGAGACAGAGAGAGAGAACTTTCCCGTGAAAAGCTCTAACCTAAGGCACAGCTGGGCCTGCTCACAAAACAAAGGATTGAGCGAATACCAGAGGAGAGCTAGCCAGCTGCAGACTGGCCCACTCCCCCACCAGAGGCAGAGAGGCAGGCGGGTGACAGCCAGAGCTGGAAGGCAATGGGCAATCTCAGACCCAGAGATGGCATCCTCCACCAAATTGTGAGCATGCTCTCAGTTGCTAACCAAGTCTTCCTGGGATCCCAGACGGTTGACATCTGCCAGGAGGGTCACAGCCAGAGATCACTCCCCAGAGGAGACACATGGCACACCTGAGACGGTGCTCTCCTGGCGCACCCAGGAAACCAAGCAGCTGGGACCAGGTCTTTGCATAATAGGACACACAGACCACCTTGGACAGTGTGCTCGCCAAGCCCCTGGTTGCCTGAGTTGCTCAGACCTGGGAAGGGCACAAAACGCATCCCCAACCAACTCTGTGCCTTTGTGGAATACCCAAGAACCTGAACCTGAGCAGCTTAGATCTGGGAAGTGCACAAAACCCAGGGCCTGCTTCGGACAGAACCCCTGCAGAGGAACCTGGAGCCTGAGCAGTGAAGACCGGGAAAGCATATGCACCATGAGCTGGGGCAAACCCAGTGTGGTCCATACACTGCAGGCACTCCCCACACATGCCAGGGATATTTGTTTGCAGTGTTCCACCCTCCCCAAAGCACAACTGAACAAGTAAGCCTAAATAAGAGACCACCTTCACCCCCTTGTGTCAGGGCAGAAATTAGTCACTGAAGAGACTTGCCAACAGAGGAAGCCAAAATAAACAAAGAAGAGGGAACCACTTTGAAAGTGATAGGGGCTACAGATTAAAACCCTATTGTTAGCACTGACTAAACATTGGAAGGGGCCTATAGACTTTGAGAAGTATAAGCTGGAACAAGGAACTATCTGAAACTGAACTGACCCCACACTGCCCTCAACAGCTCCAGAGAAATTCCTAGATGTATTTTACTATTATCATATTTAATTTTTTTTTAATTTACTCCTTTAATTTTCATTTTTATAACCTACTATTACCTTGCAAAAAAAAAAGACCCTACTTTTAAAGCAAATTTCATATATATATTTTATATTTTTTGTGATTGTATTTTGTATTTTTAATATTGCATTTTTGAGTCTAACCTCTAGATTTTTAATCTTTGCTTTTTGGTATTTGTTATCAATTCTGTACCTTTAAGAATCTGATTTTCAGTACCCATTTTTACTTAGGGGTGTGATCACTGGCTTGATTGCTCTCTCCTCTTTTCATTCTCCTTTTTCTTCCCCAGGTTACCTCTATCTCCTCTCTTCCCCTTCTCTTCTCTACTTAACTCTGTGAATCTCTTTGGGAGTTCTGGGCTGTGGAGAACACTTAGGGAACTGATTACTGGCTAGATTGGTCTCTCTCCTTTTCACTCCCCCTATTCTCCTCCTGGTCACCTCTATCTCTTTCCTCCCTCTCCTTTTCTCTATGTAACTCCATGAACCTCTCTGGGTGTTCCAGACTGTGGAAAGCACATAGGAAATTGAATACTGGCTAGCTTGCTTTCTCCCCTTTTGATTCTCCCTCTTCTCCTCCTGGTCACCTCTGTCTCCCTCCTCCCTCTTCTCTTCTCTTCTCCATGTAACTCTGTGAACCTTTCTGGGTGTCCCTCAGTGTGGAGAATCTTTTCACCATTAACCTAGATGTTTTATCATCAGTGCTGTATGGATGGAGAAGTCTTGAGGCTATTGTAAGAAAAAGACTAAAAGCCAGAGGCAGGAGGCTTAAATCCAAAACTTGAGAACACCAGAAAACTCCTGACTCCAGGGAAAATTAATCGACAAGAGCTCATCCAAAAGCCTCCATAACTACACTGAAACCAAGCTCCACCCAAGAGCCAACAAGCTTCAGAGCAATACATATCATGCTAATTCTCCAGCAGTGCAGGAACATAACCCCTGCCATTAATACACAAGTGGCCAAAAGTCACACCAAACCCATAGACACCTCAAAACTCACTTCTGGACACTTCATGGCACTCCAGAGAGAAGAGATTCAGCTCCACCCACCAGAACACTATGCAAGCCCCCCTAACCAGGAAACCTTGACAAGCCACTCGTCCTACCCCACCCATAGGGAGGAACCTCAACAATAAAGAGGAACCATAAACTTCCAGCATACAGAAAGGCCACCCCAAACACAGCAATCTAAAAAAAATGAAAAGGCAGAGAAATACTCAGCAGGTAAAGGAACATGATAAATGCCCACCAAACCAAACCAAAGAGGAGGAGATAGGGAATCTACCTGAAAAAGAATTCAGAATAATGATAGTAAAGATGATCCAAAATCTTGAAAACAAAATGGAATTACAGATAAATAGACTGGAGAGAAGGATTGAGAAGATGCAAGAAATGTTTAGCAAGGACCTAGAAGAAATAAAAAAAAGTCAATCGATAATGAATAATGCAATAACTGAGATCAAAAGCACTCTGGAGGGAACCAACAGTAGAATAACTGAGGCAGAAGAAGATAGGATAAGTGAGGTGGAAGACAGAATGATGGAAATAAGTAAAGCAGAGAGGAAAAAAGAACAAAGAATTAAAAGAAATGAGGACAACCTCAGAGACCTCTGGGACAAGGTTAAATGCCCCAATATTTGAATCATATGAGTCCCAGAAAAAGAAGACAAAAGAAAAGGCCATGAGAAAATACTTGAGGAGATAATAGTTGAAAACTTCCCTAAAATGGGAAGGAAATAGCCACCTGAGTCCAAGAAACCCAGAGAGACCCAAACAGGATAAACCCAAGGCGAAACACCCCAAGACACATATTAATCAAATTAACAAAGATCAAACACAAAGAACAAATATTAAAAGCAGCAAGGGAAAAGAAACAAATAACACACAAGGGGATTCCCATAAAGATAACAGCTGATCTTTCAATAGAAACTCTTCAGACCAGAAGGGAATGGCAGGACATACTTAAAGTGATGAAAGAGAAAAACCTGCAACCCAGATTACTATACCCAGCAAGGATATCATTCAAATATGAAGGAGAAATCAAAAGCTTTACAGACAAGTAAAGCTGAGAGAATTTGGCACCACCAAACCAGCTCTTCAACAAATGCTAAAGGAACTTCTCTAGGCAGGAAATACAGAAAAGGTTTATAAACGTGAACCTAAAACAACAAAGTAAATAGCAATGAGATCATACTTATCAATAATTATCTTAAATGTAAATGGGTTGAATGCTCCAACCAAAATACAAAGACTGGCTGAATGGATACAAAGACAGGACCCCTATATATGTTGTCTACAAGAGACCACCTCAAAACAAGGCACACATACAGAATGAAAGTGAAGAGCTGCAAAGAGACAATTCATGTAAATGGAGACCAAAAGAAAGGAGTAGCAATACTCATATAAGATAAAATAGACTTTGAAATAAAGGCCATGAAAAGAGACAAAGAAGGACACTATATAATGATCAAAGGATCAATCCAAGAAGAAGATATAACAATTATAAATATATATGCACCTAACATAGGAGCTCCACAACATGTAAGGCAAATGCTAGCAAGTATGAAAGGGGAAATTAATGATAACACAATAATAGTGAGACACTCTAATACCCCACTCACACCTATGGATAGAGCAACTAAACAGAAAATTAGCAAGGAAACACAAACTTTAAATGATGCAATGGACCCAGAGAATCCACTAGTTAGTCCATCAGTTCAGTTCAGTTCAGTCGCTCAGTCGTGTGTGAATGTTTGCGACCCCATGAATCGCAGCATGCCAGGCCTCCCTGTCCATCATCAACTCCCGGAGTTCACTCAGACTCGCATCCATTGAGTCAGTGATGCCATCCAGCCATCTCATCCTCTGTCGTCCCCTTCTTCTCCTGCCCCCAATCCCTCCCAGCATCAGAGTATTTTCCAATGAGTCAACTCTTCACATGAGGTGGCCAAAGTATTGGAGTTTCAGCTTTAGCATCATTCCTTCCAAAGAAATCCCAGGATTGATCTCCTTCAGAATGGACTGGTTGGATCTCCTTGCAGTCCAAGGGACTCTAGTTAGACCTAAATGAAATCTGTAAGACATTTCACCACAAAATAATGAATTTCACCTATTTCTCAAGTGCACTCTGAACATTCTCCAGGATAGATCACATCCTGGGCCATAAATCTAGCCTTGGTAAATTCAAAAAAATTGAAATCATTTCAAGCATCTTTTCTGATCACAATGCAGTAAGATTAGATGACAACTACAGGAAAGAAAGTAACTATTAAAGATACAAACATGGAGGCTAAACAGCATGCTTCTGAATAACCAACAAATCACAGAAGAAATCAAAAAAGAAATCAAAATATGCATAGAAACGAATGACAATTAAAACATGACAACCCAAAACCTGTGGGACACTATAAAAGCAGTGCTAAGAGGAAAGTTCATAGCAATACAGGCATACCTCAAGAAACAAGAGAAAAATCAAATAAATAACCTAACTTTACCCCTAAAGCAACTAGAAAAAGAAGAAACGAAGAAGCCCACAATTAGTAGAAGGAAAGAAATCATAAAAATTAGGGCAGAAATAAATGGAAGAGAAACAAAGGAGACTATAGCAAAATTCAACAAAACTAAAAACTGGTTCTTTGAGAAGATAAATAAAATAAACCATTAGCCAGACTCATCAAGAAAAAAAGGGAGAAGAAACAAATCAATAAAATTAGAAATGAAAATGGAGAAATCACAATAGACAACACAAATATGAAGGATCGTAAGAGACTACTATCAGCTACTATATGCCAATAAAATGGACAACTTGGAAGAAATGCACAAATTCTTAGAAAAATATAACCTTCCAAAACTGAAACAGGAAGAAATAGAAAACCTTAACAGACCCATCACAAACATGGAAATCAAAACTGTAATCAGAAATCTTCCAACAAACAAAAGCCCAGGACCAGATGGCTTCACAGGTGAATTTTACCAAAAATTTAGAGAAGAGCTAACACCTATCCTACTCAAACTCTTCCAGAAAATTGCTGACTAAGGTAAACTTCCAAACTCACTCTATGAGGCCACCATCACCCTAACACCAAAACCTGACAAAAGTGCCACAAAAAAAGAAAACTACAGGCCAATATCACTGATGAACATAGATGCAAAAATCCTCAACAAAATTCTAGCAATCAGAATCCAACAACACATTAAAAAGATCATAGGTTATGACCAAGTGGGCTTTATCCCAGGGGTGCAAGGATTCTTCAATATTCACAAATCAATCAATGTGATACACCACATTAACAAATTGAAAGATAAAAACCATATGATTATTTAAATACATGCTGAGAAAGCCTTTGACAAAATTCAACATCCATTTATGATAAAAAAAAAAAAAACTCTCCAGAAAGCAGGCAGAGAAGGAACATATCTCAACATAATAAAAGCCATATGTGACAAACCCACAGCAAACATTATCCTCAATGGTGAAAAATTGAAAGCATTTCCCCTAAAGTCAGGAACAAGACAAGGGTGCCCACTCTCACCACTGCTATTAAACACAGTATTGGAAGTTCTAGCCACAGCAATCAGAGAAGAAAAAGGAATAAAAAGGAATCCAGACTGGTAAAGAAGAAGTAAAACTCTCAATGTTTTCAGATGACATGATCCTTTACATAGAAAACCCTAAAGACACCACCAAAAAATTACTAGAGCTAATCAATGAATACAGTAAAGTTGCAGGATATAAAATTAACACACAGAAATCCCTTACATTCCTATACACTAACAATGAGAAAACAGAAAGAGAAATTAAGGAAACAATTCCATTCACCATTGCAACGGAAAGAATAAAATACTTAGGAATAAATCTACCTAAAGAAACAAAAGACCTATATATAAAAAACTATAAAACCTGATGAAACAAATCAAAAATGACACAAATAGATGGAGAAATATACCATGTTCACGGATCGAAAGAACCAATATAGTGAAAATGAGTGTATTACCCAAAGCAATCTATAGATTCAATGCAATCCCTAGCTGCCAACAGCATTTTTCAGAGGCCTAGAATAAATAACTTCACAATTTGTATGGAAATACAGAAAACCTTGAATAGCAAAAGCAATCTTGAGAAAGAAGAATGGAACTGGAGGAATCAACCTAATTGACTTCAGACTATACTACAAAGCCACAGTCATCAAGGCAGTATGGTACTGGCACAATGACAGAAATATAGATCAATAGAACAAAACAGAAAGCCCAGAGATAAATCCATGCACCTATGGACAACTTCTTTTTGATAAAGGAGGCAAGAATATACAATGGAGAAAAGACAATCTCTTTAACAAGTAGTGCTGGAAAAACTGCTCAACTACTTATAAAAAAATGAAACTAGAACACTTTCTGACACCATACACAAAAATGAACTCAAAATGGATTAAAAATCTAAATGTAAGAACAAAAACTATAAAACTCCTAGAGAAGAACATAGGCAAAACACTCTCTGACATAAATGACAACAGGATCCTCTATGACCCACCTCCCAGAGTAATGGAAATAAAAGCAAAAATAAACAAATGGGATCTAATTAAACTTAAAATCTTTTGCACAATGAAGGAAACTAAAGGCAAGGTGAAAAGACAGCCTTCAGAATGGGAGAAAATAATAGCAAATGAACAAACGGACAAATAATTAATCTCAAAAATATACAAGCAGCTCCTACAGCTCAACTCCACAAAAATACATACCCAATCAAGAAATGGGCCAAAGAACTAAGCAGACATTTCTCCAAAGGAGACATGCAGATGGCTAACAAGCACATGAAAAGATGCTCAACATCACTCATTATCAGAGAAATGTAAATCAAAACCACAATGAGGTACCATCTCATGCCAGTCAGAATGGCTGCTATCAAAAAATCTGCAAACAGTAAATGCCAGAGAGGGTGTGGAGAAAGGGAACCCTCTTACACTGTTGGTGTGAATGCAAACTAGTACAGCCACTATGGAGAACAATGTGGAGATTCCTTAAAAAACTGGAAATAGAATTGCCATATGACCCAGCAATCCCACTTCTGGGCATACACACCAAGGAAACCAGCATTGAAAGAGACACGTGTACCCCAGTATTCATCGCAGCATTGTTTACAATAGCCAGGCCATGGAAGCAACCTAGATGTCCATCAGCAGGCAAATGGATAAGCAAGCTGTGGTACATATGTGCAATGCAATATTACTGAGCTATTAAAAAAAATGCATTTGAATCAGTTCTAATGAAGTGGATGAAACTGGAGCCTATTATACAAAGTGAAGTAAGTCAGAAAGAAAAACACCAACACTAGAAATATTTCTAGTATATTAATGCATTATATGGAATTTAGAAAGATGGTGGTAATGATGACCATATATGTGAAACAGGAAAAGAGACACAGATGTAAAGAACAGGCTTTTGGACTGTGTCGGAGAAGGCAAGGGTGGGATGATTTGAGAGAACAGCATTGAAACATGTATATTACCGTATGTGAAATAGATCACCAGTCCAAGTGTGATGCATGAGACAGGGTGCTCAGTGCTGGAGCACTGGGATGACCCTGAGGGATGGGATGAAGAGGGAGGTGGGAGGGGGTTCAGGATGGGGAACACATGTACACCTATGACTGATTCATGTCAATGTATGGCACAAACCACTACAATACTGTAAAGTAATTAGCTTCCAATTAAAATAAATAAATAAAGTTTTTTTAAGAAGAAACACAAACACATGGAGGTTAAACAATATATTTCTAAAAAACCAGCAGGTTACTGAAGAAATCAAAAGGGAAAAATTTCTAGAAACAAATGACAAAGAAAACACAACAACTCACACCTATGGGATGCAGCAAAAGCAGTTCTAAGAGGGAAGCTTATAGCAATACAATTCTACCTCAAGAAACAAGAAAAACATCGAACAGACAACCTAATTTTATACCTAAAACAACTGGAAAAAGAAGAAGGAAAAAATTCCGAAGTTAGTAGAAGGAAAGTGAAAGTGCAAGTCTCTCAGTCATGTCCAACTCTTTGCAACCCCATAGACTATACAGTCCATGGAATTCTCCAGGCCAGAATACTGGAGTGGGTGGCCTTTCCCTTCTCCAGGGGATCTTCCCAACCCAGGGATCAAACTAGGGTCTCCTACATTGCAGGCAGATTCTTTATCAACTGAGCTATCAGGGAAGCCTGTAGAAGAAGGAAAAAAATCATAAAGATCTGAGCAGAAATAAATGAAAAAGAAATGAGAGAAAGAATAGCAAAGATTAATAAAACTGAAAGCTGGTTCTTTGAGAAGATAAACAAAATTGACAAGCCCTTAGCCAGACTCATCAAGAAAAAGAGAGAAGAATCAAATCAACAAAATTAGAAATGAAAAAGGAGAGGTTACAACAGACAATGCAGAAATACAAGGGATTCTAAGAGACTATTATAACAACTATATGGCAATAAAATAGATAACCTGGAGGAAATGGACAGATTCTTAGAAAAGTTTAATTTTCCAAGATTGAATCAGAAAGAAATAGAAATTATGAACAACCCAATTTGAAGCACTGAAACTGAAGCTGTGATCAAAACCTCCCAAAAAACCAAAGCCCAGGACCAGATGGCTTCACAGGAGAATTCTATCACACATTTAGAGAAGAGCTAATGCCTATCTTTCTAAAATTCTTTCCAAAAATTGCAGAGGAAGGAACACTTCCAAACTTATTCTACAAGGCCACCATCACCCTGATACCAAAATCAGACAAAGACAACACAAGAAAAGAAAAGTACAGACGAATATCACTGATGAACATAGATGCAAAAATCCTCAACAAAATTTTAGCAAACAAAATTCAGCTACACATTGAAAATCTCATACATCATGATCAAATTGGGTTTATTCCAGGGATGCGAGGATTCTTCAATATACAGAAATCAATCAATGTGACACACCATATTAACAAATTGAAAGATAAACCCCTTCTGACAATCTCAATAGATGCAGAAAAAGCCTTTGACAAAATTCAGCACCTATTTATGATTAAAACTCTTCAAAAAATGGGCATAGAAGAAACCTACCTCAACAGAGTAAAGGCCATATATGATAAGCCTACAGCAAACATTATTCTCAATGGTTAAAACCTGAAAGCATTCCCCCTAAGATCAGAAACAAGACAAGGGTGTTCACTTTCACCACTTTTATTCAACATAGTTCTGAAAGTCCTAGCTATAGCAATCAGAGATGAAAAAGAAATAAAAGGAATCCAGATCAGAAAAAAAGAAGTAAAGCTCTCACTGTTTGCAGATGACATGATACTGTACATAGAAAACTCTAAAGATACTATCAGAAAATTAGAGCTAATCAGTGAATTTAGAAAAACTGCAAGATACAAAATCAATACACAGAAATTATTTTCATTTCTATATAATAACAATGAAAAATCAGAAAGAACAATTAAGGAATCAATCCCATTCACTATTGCAACAAAAAGAATTAAATTTCTAAGAATAAACTTACCTAAGGAGACCAAAGAACTGTATACAGAAAATTATAAGATACTTATGAAAAAAATCAAAGATGACATAAACAGATGGAGAGATATTCCATGTTCCTGGGTAGGAAGAATCAATATTGTGAAAATGACTATACTACCAAATGCAATCTACAGATTTAATGCAATCCCTATCAAATTACCAATGGCATTTTTCACAGAACTAGGACAAAAATTTCACAAATTCATATGGAAACACAAAAGACCCCAAATAGCCAAAGCTGTCTTGAGAAAGAAAAATGGAGTTGGCGGAATCAACCTTCCTGAATTCAGGTTATACTACAAAGCTACAGTCATGAAGACAGTATGGTACTGGCACAAAGACAGACATATAGATACATGGAACAAGATAGAAAGCCTGGAAACAAACCCATGCACCCATGGGTACCTGATTTTTGACAAAGGAGGCAAGAATATACAATGGGGCAAAGACAGCCTCTTCAATAAATGATACTGGGAAAACTAGACAGCTACATATAAAAGAATGAAATTAAAACACTTTCTAACACCATACACAAAGATAAACTAAAAAGGGATAAAAGACCTAAAAGTAAGACCTGAAACTATATAACTCTTAGAGGAAAACATAGGCAGAACACTTGATGGCATAAATCAAAGCAAGATCCTCTATGACCCACCTCTTAGACTAACAATAATAAAAACAAAAGTAAACAAGTAGGACCTGATTAAATTTAAAAGCTTTTGCACAGCAAAGGAAACTATAAGCAAGGTGAAAATGACAACCCTCAGAATGGGAGAAAATAATAGCAAATGAAACAACTGACAAAGGATTAATTTCCAAAATATACAAGCAGCTCATACAATTCAATACCAGAAAAACAAACAACCCAATCAAAAAGTGGGGAAAAAACCTAAACAGACATTTACAGATGGCTAACAAACATACTCCTTGGAAGAAAAGTTATGACCAACCTAGATAGTATATTCAAAAGCAGAGACATTACTTTGCTGACTAAGGTCCGTCTAGTCAAGGCTATGGTTTTTCCTGTGGTCATGTATGGATGTGAGAGTTGAACTGTGAAAAAGGCTGAGCGCCGAAGAATTGATGCTTTTGAAGTGTGGTGTTGGAGAAGACTCTTGAGAGTCCCTTGGACTGCAAGGAGATCCAACCAGTCCATTCTGAAGGAGATCAACCCTGGGATTTCCTTGGAAGGAATGATGCTAAAGCTGAAACTCCAGTACTTTGGCCACCTCATGAGAAGAGCTGACTCATTGGAAAAGACTCTGATGCTGGGAGGGATTGGGGGCAGGAGGAGAAGGGGACGACCGAGGATGAGATGGCTGGATGGCATCTTGGACTCGATGGATGTGAGTCTGAGTGAACTCCGGGAGATGGTGATGAACAGGGAGGCCTTGCATGCTGCGATTCATGGGGTCGCAAAGAGTCGGACATGACTGAGTGACTAAACTAAACTGAACAAACATACAGATGGCTAACAAACATACAGATGGCTAACAAATACAGGAAAAGATGCTCAACATCACTTATTATTAGAGAAATCCAAATCAAAACTACAATGAGATATGACTTCACTCCGGTCAGAAGGGCCCTCATCAAAAACTCTACAAACAATAAAGCTGGAAAAGGTGTGGAGAAAAGGAAACACTCTTGCACTGTTGGTCAGAATGTAAATTGATACAGCCACTGTGGAAGATGGTATGGCGATCCCTTAAAAAATTAGGAATAAAACCACCATATGACCCAGCAATCCCACTCCTAGGCATATACCCTGAGGAAACCAAAACTGAAAAAGAAATATGTATCCCAATGTTCACTGCAGCTCTATTTACAATAGCTAGAACATGGAAGCAACCTAGATATCCATCAACAGGTGAATAGATAAAGAAGTTGTCGTATATATACACAATGGACTATTACACAGCCATAAAAGGGAATGCATTTGAGTCCGTTCTAATGAGGTGGATGAACCTAGAACCTATTATACAGAGTGAGGTAAGTCAGAAAGAGAAAGATAAATACCATATTCTAACACATATATACAGAATTTAGAAAAATGGTACTGAAGAATTTATTTACAGGGCAACAATGGAGAAACAGACATAGAGAATAGACTTCTAGACATGGAGAGAGGGGAGAAGAAGGTGAGATGTATGGAAAGAGTAACATGGAAACTTACATAGTTCAGTTCAGTTCAGTCACTCAGTCGTGTCTGACTCTTTGCAACCCCATGAATCGCAGCACGCCAGGCCTCCCTGTCCATCATCAACTCCCGGAGTTCACTGAGACTCGCATCCATTGAGTCAGTGATGCCATCCAGCCATCTCATCCTCCGTCGTCTCCTTCTCCTCCAGCCCCCAATCCCTCCCAGCATCAGAGTCTTTTCCAATGAGTCATCTCTTCACATGAGGTGGCCAAAGTACTGGAGTTTCAGCTTCAGCATCATTCTCTCCAAAGAAATCCCAGGGCTGACCTTCTTCAGAATGGACTGGTTGGATCTCCTTGCAGTCCAAGGGACTTGCAAGAGTCTTCTCCAACACCACAGTTCAAAAGCATCAATTCTTCGGTGCTCAGCTTTCTTCACAGTCCAACTCTCACATCCATACATGACCACAGGAAAAACCATAGCCTTGACTAGACGGACCTTTGTGGGCAAAGTAATGTCTCTGCTTTTAAATATGCTATCTAGGTTGGTCATAACTTTTCTTCCAAGGAGTAAGCGTCTTTTAATTTCATGGCTGCAGTCACCATCTGCAGTGATTTTGGAGCCCAACATATGTAAAATAGATAGCCAATGGGAACTTGCTGTATATCTCAGGAAACTCAAACAGGGGCTCTGTATCAACCTAGAGGGTGGAGTTGGGAGGAAGAAGGGAGGAAGTTTCAAAAGGGAGGGGATATACGTATACCTATGGCTGATCCTTGTTGAGGTCTGACAGAAAACAGACCCAAAAAAATTACTGAAGAAAAAAGTCTACAAATGATAAGTGTTGGAGAAGATGTGGAGAAAATGTAACCCTCTTACACTTTTGGTAGGAATGCAAATTGGTGCAGCCATTATGGAAAACAGTATGGAGGTTCCTCAAAAACTAGAAATAGAATTGCCATATAATCTGGCAATCTCACTTCTAGGCATTTAGCCAAACAAAACTCTAATTAGAAAAGATACATGCTATATATGTCTATGTATCTTTATACATACTCCTATGTTCACAGCAGCACTATTTACAACAGCTAAGAATGGAAACAACCTAAATGCCCATTGACAGATGAATGGATAAAGAAGATGTGGTGCATATACACAATGGAATATTACCCACCCATCGAAAAGAATGAAATAATGCCATTGGAAGCAATGTGAATGGACTTAAAGATAATCATATAAGTGAAGTAAGTGACTAAGAGAATGACAAAGACCATATGATATCACCTGTATGTGGAACCTAATATATGACACAATGAATATATCTGTGAGACAGAAACAGACTCACCGACATAGAGAACAGATGTGTGGTTGCCAAGGGAAGGGGGCTAAGAATGGGAGCTTGGTATAGTAGATGCAAACTAGAATATATAAGACAAATAAACAACAAAGTCCTGCTGTATAGCATAAGGAACTATACTCAATACCCTGTGATAAATCAGAATGGAAAAGAATATGAAAAAGAATATATATGTAACTGAGTCATTTTGCTATAAAGCAGAAAGGAACACAGCATTTTAAATCAACTATACCTCAATAAATTTGTAGAAAAGAATTCTCATCATAGAATTATTCATAGCAATAAAAATTAGGAAAACCAAAATTATTAAATAATTGGGAAATAAATCAATTTTGTAATATCCATACAGAAGAATGTTTTAATCACTAAAAAATAATATTTTCACAAGCTATTATGAAATATTAGAAGTAAGCAAAATTAACAGGAAAAAATCTGTACATTATATTCTGTTTTTATGAAAATTATTTGATGGGATTACAGGTAACTGTTTTTATCATCTCACATCAACTTCTTTCAAGATTTCACATTGACAAACAGTTTTTATTCTTTAAAACCCAAAATGAAAATTTTAAATTTGATATTTAATTGTGTTATGTCTAGTATGAACTGAGACTCAAAGACCAAACAAGTCCATTTTCTATTTCCTCAGAGAGTGAAAATGACTGACTTCAAGAAGCTGCCAGAATGCTGCTGCAAGCTCCCATTTCAAAGAAATGGTGTGGTTTTTGTAATGGATAAATTTGAAGAGACAGTCAGTATTATTCTCATCTGTGATATATCATTTCTGCCTCTGATATGATCTTAAAAAAAAAAAAAAGATCCACTTTCACTTCTCTTTAACTCCCTACAACTGTATGGATACCACTTGGTAATAAAAACAGCCCTAAAACAATGTGTCTCATTATTTCACAGCTACTAACCATAAATAATAGTCTCATACTTTTGAGATTATAAATTATTCATATGAAAGTAATGCCAAGTTATTAAAAGCCATTGGGTGAATCTGTGACCTTGTTAGACAGCCACTGGTTTGAGTGACAGCCTGGGAGACTGTGTAGTTGAAGCTGTAAGTAGTCCAGGATGAGCTCTGTCCTCCTACCTACAAGGTGTCTGTAACTTGAAATCAGATAACCACCTCTCTGAGGAAAAAAGAGTTTCTTTTTGGAGTGATATGTGTACCTTAGGTAATAAAAATACACAAATCTTAATAGATAACAAATCACTTTCACATTTATTAAGCCTACACACTTGTTATTTTTCTAGAATCACTGAAATACCTGAATTTTCTTTGCAACATACAATAGCTTCTTGTCTGATTGCAGGGATGAAGAACATTTATGTACAATGTAGAGCATATTCATTTTGTCCCACTTTTTATAGTTTATAACACTTTATTAAATGGTATAAATATCAGACCACAAAAAAAGAAAAACAAACAAAAAGCAAAAACAAATAATCAGAACATAAGTATCATTAGATTATTTTCATGTAGCAGCAGTAGACCTAGATCTGACTCCAGGAGGTACCTCCTCCCTGGGCCATTGCCTTCCTTTTGGAAAGCTACAGCTTTGCTCAGCTTGTAGCAAAAGATGCTAATTTGATCACACGGATTCCTTTTAATGCAAAGAGTGAATTGTTTTTAGACCACCGGTGATTAATGTGGGTATTGATTAGCTGATCAATAAGGCCACAGTGTCTAATTATTGATAATCCCTCTCCAAATGAAAGATCGAGTGTTAGAAGTCCTAGTTACAGAGTTCAAAATATAAAGTGATTCAATGTGATGCCTGGTAATTGAAAGTCAAACTAATCCCATAAATTAAATCACAACAATCCATAACATTTACCTGATAAATCCTTTCGAAGCTGTATTTAACTTTCACTATTCCCGACTTTCTTTCCCTCTTACAACGTCCTCTGAAAGGCACACAACCTGTTGAGGAAGGTAAAAGTCACTCTAAAGTGATTTATCTTTATGAAGTAAGGGATCCAATGGCACCATCACTGCGGTGACATATTTTATATAATGGCTTCATCTCTGTACCACATCATAGAATGAAAAATAAAGAAAACCTACCATGAATGCTCAAGAGAATGAAGGCTGTCCCTGATATTTAGGTTTACAGACATTGAAGGAAATTCACAGATCACGTTATCACCTTCTCACTCTGCTGTACAGTTTAAGGGACCTGATGATTGTCGCACAGCCAGCCAGAGGGAGGACAGGGTTAAGGATGTAAGTCTGTTACAACTTCTTCCCTTGCCTAATACATATGGTGTGCATAGCATTAGTTTGTACCAGGGCCAAAAATTCACTCATAAAATCAACTGCTATGATATACATTAAAATGAAGTTTCTTTTATATTCTGAGAGATCTCAGCTTGCTCCAGAGGCCCTGCATATCCACTGCTATTGTGAGGGCAAGATGGGCAGATCTTACTAATGAAATATAACTGAATATCTTATCACTTAGGGTTACCTTAGTCTCCTTTGGGCTTCCCTGTAGCACAGATGGTAAAGCATCTGCCTGCAGTGCAAGAGACCCAAGTTTGATCCCTAGTGGGGAAGATCTTCTGGAGAAGAGAATGGCAACCCCCTCCAGTATTCTTGCCTAGAGAATCCCATGGACAGAGGAGCCTGGAAGGTTACAGTCCATGGGGGTCACAAGGAATTGGACAAGACTGAGCACTCATTGGTTGGTTAGTCTTGTTTAAGTAAATGCTACTCAATTTGGAAGATTTGGAAAATTTCCTCCTCCTCCCTTGCTCCTCTTCAAGATGGCATCTAAGTCTGGCCTCATGGCAGTGAGGGAGGGGAGCCTTAGATCCACATGGGTTTTTGATTGTCCACTGGAATTCAGTGAAATCTGCTGGGGGTAACTGGCCACTGGTCACTACTAATGCCTAGCTGCTCCTGCCTAGTATTCTTTCTTTTCCCTTTTGCATTTTTTATTTTGATGCATTTGATCCATGCAAAATAACCTACATAATAGATAGGTAAGCTAGACAGCATGATAATGAGCACTCAAAAATTCACCACCCAATTTAAGAAATGGAATATAATCAACACAATCAAAATCCCCTAACTGTCCCTTCCGAATCTCCTCAGCCCACTTTCCTGTTCATCTTGCCTTTTCTTGTCTGTATGAATATAGGATGTGGGTAGTTGTACCAGAAATACATGGTTTTGAATATGGTTCATAGCTCATGTATGCTTTGTGGGTTTTCTTTTTTTATTTAACATTCTAAGATCCATCTATTCTTATTTTTATGAATTCTTAAGCCAAAGTTCAAGTTGGTGAGAACACAGCCCCTGAGGAATCCAGACTACATTTTCGTCATGCCTTTGCTCCTCTGAAAAATTCCCCTTCCTCCCACAGTGGCAAGCTTTCTACATCCTCCCCCTATCTGGTGAGAACATCTCTTTCATCACATTCTGTTAGGTGTTATAGTAAAACTCTATTATACATCGATTGCTCAAACTTAGCTGGTGATACGTAAAGAGGAACTTTATAAAATCTAGAAAGCCTTTCTCTTTGAGAAGAAAACCTAGCTTTTTAGACTTCTGTTTCCAGCTAAAACACTCTCAGACATAAATCACAGCAGGATCCTCTATGATCCACCTCCCAGAATTCTGGAAATAAAAGCAAAAATAAACAAATGGGATCTAATTAAAATTAAAAGCTTCTGCACAACCAAGGAAAATATAAGCAAGGTGAAAAGACAGCCTTCTGAATGGGAGAAAATAATAGCAAATGAAGCAACTGACAAACAACTAATCTCAAAAATATACAAGCAACTTCTGCAGCTCAATTCCAAAAAAATAAACGACCCAATCAAAAAATGGGCCAAAGAACTAAACAGAAATTTCTCCAAAGAAGACATACGGATGGCTAACAAACACATGAAAAGATGCTCAACATCACTCATTATTAGAGAAATGCAAATCAAAACCACAATGAGGTACCACTTCACACCAGTCAGAATGGCTGCGATCCAAAAATCTGCAAGCAATAAATGCTGGAGAGGGTGTGGAGAAAAGGGAACCCTCCTACTCTGTTGGTGGGAATGCAAACTAGTACAGCCACTATGGAGAACAGTGTGGAGATTCCTTAAAAAATTGCAAATAGAACTACCTTATGACCCAGCAATCCCACTTCTGGGCATACACACCGAGGAAACCAGAATTGAAAGAGACACATGTACCCCAATGTTCATCGCAGCACTGTTTATAATAGCCAGGACATGGAAACAACCTAGATGTCCATCAGCAGATGAATGGATAAGAAAGCTGTGGTACATATACACAATGGAGTATTACTTAGCCGTTAAAAAGAATTCATTTGAATCAGTTCTGATGAGATGGATGAAACTGGAGCTGATTATACAGAGTGAAGTAAGCCAGAAAGAAAAACACCAATACAGTATACTAACACATATATATGGAATTTAGGAAGATGGCAATGATGACCCTGTATGCAGGACAGGGAAAGAGACACAGATGTGTATAACGGACTTTTGGACTCAGAGGGAGAGGGAGAGGGTGGGATGATTTGGGAGAATGACATTCTAACATGTATACTATCATGTGAATTGAATCGCCAGTCTATGTCTGACGTAGGATGCAGCATGCTTGGGGCTGGTGCATGGGGATGAACCAGAGAGATGTTTTTGGGAGGGAGGTGGGAGGGGGGTTCATGTTTGGGAATGCATGTAAGAATTAAAGATTTTAAAATTAAAAAAAAAAAGAATAAATATTTGGAAATAATAAAAAAAAAAGAGAGAGGAAAAAAAAAAGAAATCATTAAAAAAAAAAAAAAGGAGTAGCTTGCATCAATCCAAACCTCACACCAAAAACAATTCTTAAAACTGAATTTAAAAGAATTTTTAAAGAAGATATCTGAAGCCACCAATGAGCAACCAACACATCTGGACCTGTGCAGCCAAGATCTCAGAGAAAAGACAAAAACATTGGGTGAGCTCTTCTCTCTCTCTCTTCTCCCCTTATGGTACCTGCCAGTTTATAAGAGGTTTAAGCAAGAAGCTGAAAAGAAAGCAGCACGCAGAGCTTTCCACATTTTCACAGCACTGGGATACAGGCAGTTCAATTTCAGCCTTGCCAAGGTAGCCAGGACTTGAAGGATCAAGACACAGGAGAGAAGAAGTGCTCAGAAATGTGAGTGGCTGACAGTCTGAGATGCTGTTCTTCTCAGAGTATTCATCTATTTGCCAACTGTGCAGGCAAAAAGGTGGAGAATCAAAGCAGAAAGAGCTGCTAAGAGACTGAGAAGCTAAACAGAGCTATCCACAGCCATCAGTGTTAGGGAGATATAGACTGAGAATAAAGCCCAAAGAAGTTGAAGGGGTTTGGAAAAGATACAAACCTTTCATTTTGGAGCCCTGAAGGACTAACTGTGGGAGTATGAGTACAGTGGAAATAGACAAGACTTGAGGCTTCCCTTGTAGCTCAGCTGGTAAAGAATTCATCTGCAATGTGGGAGACCTGGGTTCAATCCCTGAGTTGGGAAGATGCCTTGGAGAAGGGATAGGCTACCCACTCCAGTAATCTGGCCTGGTCCATGGTGTCGCAAATAGTCAGACACAACTGAGTGACTTTCACTTTCACTTTTCACTTTAGGAAGTGAAAAGTCCAGCCTTGAAACATCTCAATCCAAGATTTTAAGTCAAAGCAATTTGGACTGTGAAGAAGACTGAGCACCGAAGAATTAATGTGTTTGAACTGTGGTGTTGGAGAAGACTCTTGAGAGTCCCTTAGACTGCAAGGAGAACCAACCAGTCCATTCTGAGGAGATCAGCCCTGGGATTTCTTTGGAAGGAATGATGCTAAAGCTGAAACTCCAGTACTTTGGCCACCTCATGCGAAGAGTTGACTCATTGGAAAAGACTTGGATGCTGGGAGGGATTGGGGGCAGGAGGAGAAGGGGACGACAGAGGATGAGATGGCTGGATGGCATCACGGACTCGATGGACGTGAATCTGAGTGAACTCCAGGAGTTGGTGATGGACAGGGAGGCCTGGCGTGCTGCAATTCATGGGGTCACAAAGAGTCGGACACGACTGAGCGACTGAACTGAACTGAACTGAGCTGAACTAACTGCCAAGAGGGCAATCCCTCAAAAAAGGACTTTTAGCATTTTCATGAGACTAGAAAGAAAAAAAATCTGAAGGTCAGGGTTACTAAGGCAGCCAGGATTTGAGGGGCTAGAATTTGGGAATAAAGTGACCCTTAGGTAAGTGAGCCCAACACTCTGCACCAGTTTTCTTCTTGAGGCATTTTCCAGTGTCTAAGCTCTACAGGTTAAGATTCCAAGCAGAAAGCATCAGCTAAGTGGCTAAAAAGCTAAGTCAGACTTCACAAGGAGAAGACTTAGACGATATTCCAGGAATTCACTTGAGGTTGTTGAAAACCAAGCCCTAGTGGTGAGGTCAAACTAGAAATCAGGGACATCCTTACACTGATATCTACCTCAGATCATCTGAATCTCTGACTAGATCAAACTGCCCACCTGAAAATTAGATTTTCCTGAAAAAGTACTATCACTTAAAGCTTCTACAATTTTTCTCTTATAATAGGTAACATCCAGTCCAAAACTACCAGTTATATCAGTATACAAAACAACATCCACAATCCGAGGTTTTTTTAAATGAAAGACAATTAAGACCACGGGTGATTCAGATAGTAGGGTAATTACAGATTTTAAATATCTGTACATTAACATGTTTGAAAAAATAGGCTACCAAATAAATAGTATTACTAAATAGTTAGATTCCTTAAAAGAGAATTAAATGGAAATTCTAAAACTGAAAAATACATTAATTTTAAGAATGCAGTAGACAGGCTCAATAAGTAAAACAAAGGTTAGACGTGGATTACATGTAACAGAAGATGGGAACAGGAAGATAAATCAGTAGAAAATGTCTGTACTAAATCATGGAGAGAAACAGAAGGAAAACAAAGAAAAAAAGCATATGAGATATGATACAAAAAATATGTGTAATTAGAGTTTCAGAGGTATAAAGAGAGAGGATTTGATAGAAACAGTATTTGAAAAGATAATGGTTGAGAATTTCCCAAAACAGAAGGAAAACATAGAGTCACAAATTCAAGTGTTTATATGAATGATCATAGATAGAAATACAGAATGCAAGAAGGAATGAAGAAAATGAAAAAAAAGTACATTCATGGAAAAATAAGAATGATTATATAGCATAAAAATAATAATGTCTGACAGATTTCAAAAATATATAGAATTAAAATACATGAGAAATAATAATAACACAGAAAAGGTAAGATGAATATATGGAATTAAAGCTTTCTAAGATCTTTGCATTTCATAAGAAATTATTTTAAAATTCTAATTTAACATAGGATGATGAAAGTTATTTGATAAGTTCAGAGTATTCAATAGTTGTTAAACATGTGACTCAACACTGGAAACATAAAAGTACATCTTATCAAATACCTTTACAGAAAAGTAGGTTCTAGATGACAAAAGGCTTAAATGTAATAGCAAAATAATAAAGTTTTCATAAACTACATGAGTCAATTTTTTAAAACTTCTCATTTATAGTACACTAAAGAGTCAAGGATGCATATTTCAATCTCTAATAAATGGACTAGTAAAAGGAATTAAAAGGACTAATAAAAGAACAAAAACAAAGAATTAAAAACCAATACAAAAGAAAATGAAAGGAAAAAAGAAACAAAGGAAAGACAAACAGAAAACAAAGAGTAAGACGACAGTTTCTAACTCAAACATAGAAGTAATTCTATAACTCGTAAATAGACTAAATAATCCTTTTTTAAACAAAAAGTAAGCTTAGCAGACTGTGGGGGAAAATACTAAATATATGCTGCCTAGAAAAAAATGCCTGTGAGGCAGAAAATAAAAGAATGGGAACACATGCTACACAAATATTAACAAAAAGAAAACTGACCATTTTACCAATAGACAAATGACTTAGAGCAAAAGTCATTTAGTCTCATCATAAATTAGCAGATACAGTGGGCAAGAGGGAACATTTTTCTAATAATAAAGTGCTAATTCATCAGGAAAATATAACATTTCTAAATTTGTGTGCACCTAAAAACATAGCCTCAAACCATGCAAAATAAAAACAGACAAAACCAAAAGTATAAATGGATAAATCCATAAACATAGTAGGAAATTTTAATACAATAACAAAATGATAACTAGAAAATCCCAAATTATTTGGAAATTAAGCAATATGCTCTTAATTCATCAATTAAAGAAGAAATCACAGTGGAAAAACTATGTTGAACTGAATTAAAACAGGAAATAGTTTCAAATATAACTTACAACTTACATGCCAAAGCTAAGAAAACCTTAGAGAAAACGTTATAGTCTTAACTGCATATATTAGAAGACAGGAAAGTGTGAAATGGATAATTTTAGATCTATCTCAAGACTTTTTTTAAAGTGGGAAACTAGATTACAAAGGAAGTGAAATATAAAAACAGAAATTAATGAAATAAAAAAGGATACTAGAGCAAATCAGTTAAGTCAAAACTTGCTTCTTTTAAAGGATTAGTACAACTGATAAACTACTATAGACTGATATTTAGAAGAATAAATTAGCAATATTAGAAATAAAAAATGGACATCATTACAGAAACTATAAACATTAAAAGTTAGAAAATAGATTGTAAGCATCTTTATGCAAATAACTTTCAAAATTTAGATCAAATAAATTTTTGAAAATACAACTTACCAAATATATACACAAGAAGAGAAATAGCACTGTCTATCAAACAAGTTCATATGTAATTAGAATCTTTCCCAACATAGAACCCCTAGCCCAGAGTTTTTATCAGCAAATTATTTTAAATATTTAAGAAGAAAATAGCACAATATTATACAAATTTTTCCACAAAATAAAGAGGAAACATCCACCAATTCATTTTATAAAATCCACACAACCTCATAAAGGACAATATAATGTAACAGGTAATAGGAAATAGGCCAGTATAGCTCATGAACATAGATACAAAAAAAATTCAAACATAATATTAGTAAACCAAATTCAGAAATTAAGAAAAAGATAATGCATTAGAACCAAGTTCAATTGTAATGCAAGGTCCATTCTATTTAGAAATCAGTTTATATCAATTAATTTACAACAATATAATTCACTCCAGTAGCAAAAAATATGACATAATAATCTTAGGAGATGCAGAAAAACCATTTGATGAAAATCAACACATTGCTAATTAAAAGTAAAAGCTTTTAGCAAACTAGAAATAAATTATAAAAAATACTTTAAAATAGTAAAATACTGGAAACTTTTCCCTAAAGATCAAGAATGAAAAAGAATCTCACTATTATTATTTGTAGTCAATATTCTACTGTAGATTCTATTCAATTTAATTAGAAAGGAATAAATTAAAATTCATATAATCAGAAAAAAAGAAATAAAATTATCATTTGTAAGTGATTATAAGGTAGAAAATCTAAATTAATCTCCAGATAAACTTTAGAATTAACCTATGAACATAGAATAGTTTCTGAATATGAGATCATTATGAAAATGTCAAACTTTTGTATTCTGTAGCAATATATATTTCTTTTGAAGAAGAAATTTCAAAAATTTTATCATTTAAAATAGCACCAAAAACTTTCTAATACCACACATTTAAGAATAAACCTAATGAAACATGCAAAATAGTCCTCCACAAAAACAGACCTATTAATATTTCTGAGGGAAATTAATATCTAAATAGAACAATAACCACATTTATGGCCTGAAACAATAATTTCAAGATGTCAATTCTCTCCCAAATTGATCTACAGACTCAGTGTTATCATCATCAAAATCATATTGAATTTTTCTGTGTGAAGATTAACAACCTGATTTTAAAATTCATATCAAATTGCAAAAAGCAGGAAAACCAAGTCAATCTTCAAGAATAGGAAAGTTGGAAAATTCACATTTCCTTATATCAGGACTTAGTGTGATGCTACATTAAGAAGACACGGTGGTATTGGTACAGTACAGAGAAATAGACCAATAGAACAGAACAGAAAGGCAAGAAGCAAACCTTACACATGCAGTCACTTAATTTAAAACAAAGGTGGCACTGCAGTGCAGTGGGGAAAAGAATGGTCATTTCAACAGTGGTGGATCAATGAAGTATCTATGTAGGGAAAAAGCAATCTTGACCTTCCAACTTGCACCATAAACAGAAATCAACTCTAGATAGATTGTAGGTATAATTGGGAAAGATAAGACAATCAAGTCACTAGGAAATGACAGAGGAAAGTTTTCATGCTCTTTAGATGAGCAAGAATTTCCTAGACAAATATATCATCAAGGAAAAGATTGATAAATAGGGATAGTTTAAAATTAATATTTTTTTCATGAAAAGACACTAATAAGAAGGTGAAGTTATATATCTGAAACTAACACAATATTGTAAATCAAATGCAGTTTAATTTTAAAAAATAAAGCAAAAAGTTAAGCCAATAGTGGAAGAAGATGGTTATTTTATATTTATATATATATATATATATATATATATATATATATATATATATATATATTCCTGGTTAACTCAGCAGGTAAGGAATCTGCCTGCAATGCAGAAGATACAGGAAATGAAGATTTGATGCCTCAGTAGGGAAGACCCGTGGAGAAGGGCATGGCAACCCACTCCAGTATTCTTGCCTGGGAAATCCCATGGACACAGGAGCCAGGCAGGCTACAGTCCACAGGGTCGGACACGACTGAAGTCACTGAGCCCACACACAGGCAACAAAGGATGTATATCCACAATTTATGAAGGACTACACATCAACAGGAGGAATACTGACAAAAATTCTTAGAGAAACCGAAAACAACTCACCCGAATAAGCATTTTACAAAGGAAAACATATAAATGGTTAATAAATACATGAAAAAGTGGTCAACATCATTTGTTACTGCAAGGAACTACAAATAAAAATCACAATGCAATGCCACTATGCACTCAAGAAAACAGCTAAAATGAAAAAACAAATCACAATTTCAAGTATCGGCACCCGGAATTTTCATTCACTGTGTTGAGAAATAAATTGTGATATGTTCACAAAATGAAACATTATATATCAATGAAATTGAACAAACTGAACAAACTAATAACATGAATAAATCTCACAAACTAAATTTTGAAAGAAATTGGTAGTGGTAGTGGTTTAGTCGCTGTCATGTCCAACTCTTGCAATCCCATGGACTGTGCCCACCAGGCTCTTCTGTCCATGGGATTCTTCAAGCAAGAACGCTGCAGTGGGCTGCCAAGAAATTAGCCAGATGTAGATTATCACATATGGAATGAGTTATTTTATATGAAGTTCAAATGTATGCAAAAAGGCTTGTAGTGATAGAAGTTGGATTAATGGTTGCATCTGAGGAGAGTAATCATTGGAAGGGCCAGGGAAATTTTGAGGTGCTAGTAATGCTCTTTATATTGATCTGGAGAGTGATTACATAAGTGTCCTCACTTTGCAAAAATTCATCAAGCTGGACTTTTTGATTTGTGCATTTTTTTTGTCAGTATGTTATAATCAATTTAAAAGTTCACTCAATGTGAACTTTTAAATTTTTAAATGTTATACTCACTTTAAAATTGTCTTTGAGACAATTATCTTAGTGTAAATCAGAAGTCCTATTTTAGAATTCAAAAACTGAACATTGGATCTTTCTCTGTTCATTCTGATATAACAGTCCTAAGCTTCCCCAAAGCACTGGATGCCTCTGGCTGGATAGCAGAATATCATGTAAAAAGAAGTACAAAAAGGAAAAGAACATTAATATATTTCAAAAATATTATCTTTGCTACACTTTTCATAAAGCCTAGAATCAAAAGATCAAACAGATATAAAATAAAACTGTGATATAATTTTTCAAGATAATGGGAAAATATCTTTGAGAGGATATCCTTCATGGTAGAGAGAATGCTTAGAAATACATCTTACATATGGTATTGACAGATGCATTCTGATGGAAAATTTGGGAAAACTTGTAAAAAGTGCATACTGTTTGACCTAATAATTCCCCTCTCAGAAATATGACTTTAAAAAAAAGGATGAGGATTTATCTATAAGGCTTTTCTTTGCAATCTTAAGACATAAAGAAATGTGGGAAAGATCTAACTGTCCAATGGTAAAGAAATTATGATATATTCATATATAAAACCATAGAAATATATATTTTGAAAAAGAAGGATATTCATACTTTAGGTAGGAAAAAAAAGTCAATAGTACAAGTCAACACTGCAGAATTTCATTCTTAAAATACATATTGAAGAAAAATCCAGTGGGCCAGGAAGAATTGCCTCTGGATGACAGAGCCATTCCTTCATTGATTAATTCAATGTTTATATACCAGGCCCAATGTTAGGGAACAGGTATACAAAGACAAATACATTCTCTGCCATTGTGGAGGTTAAAGCCTGGAAGAAGCTACAAGCCCTCACCTATCTCACCCCACTAGAGCCTCCTAAGCAAAGGTTCAGCAGGAAAGAGGGAAAGAGAAAGGAATCTCATGCTCCCATATCCTCCCCTCTAGCTCTTCTCCATTTCTCTGTTTTCCTTTGCAGTAAAATTCCTCCCTGTAGGTTACTCAACAGCTGTTCTTCCCGTTCCCTTTTGAGATGTCTCCAATCAGAGTTCTATGCCCACTATGTCGCCAAAATTGCTGCCTCCATGTTGCTAAAAGCAATGATCAATTCTCATCTAAACAGACACAAGGATTGTTGAAAACTCACAGGCCAGAAACCAACACTTTTTAACCTGAAGTTTCCCAGCTACAAATAAGAACTGTTTCCTGGGGCTGTTTGCTTAACAAAGGTGGAAAAAGCTGATCATCTCCTGTCTCTAGTTGCTCCTCACTAGAAATGGAAATCAGAATGAAAACTTGTTAAATAGTTTCTAAGAGCCAAGAGGGTCATAAAGTCATTTTTGTTTGAGTTTGAATTTGTTTTACACGCTAAAGCAATCTCAAAATACAAAAAGAGCAAACAGAGGCATAATTAAAATGAGAAATGAGATTCATACTTGCCCATTTATTCTCCATCTAGATAACCATGGAATGATATTTCTATAACTTTAAACACACCAGAATTACAGCTTAGTGGTTGAAAGCAGACACTGGAATCTGGCTTCCTATATTCAAATCCTATCTCGATCATTCTTTGAACTTTGTGACTTAAGCAAATTTATTAAGTGGTGTCTTTGAGCCTCAGTTTCCTCATCTATAAAGTGGAGAAAATAATAGTAAACAGGCTGTTGAATGGATTAATTGTAATATAGTAAAGTTCTTATGATAGGACCTAATAAAAGTCCTGAAAAATAACTGTTTATTGTTGCCTTCTAAATACAAAATGACTCACTTCTTTTAACAGAAACATAAAGGATTTTTGTAAACACTTTAAGTCCGAGTGGACTCAAAGATTTGCAGCACCATCTACCATATTACATCTGAAATTTGAAAAATGAAAAATTAATTATTTGGTTATTCAATTCAGATAACTAATATGGATTATTAAAATATTTTTTCCTCACAAAATATCTTTGGTTTCCTTTAAAATATGTTCTGCATTCTCCAGGTTGCATTTATCACCAAAGTGGCAATTTCCAGTATCCTATGCTGCTCAGCATCCACAGAAGCCCATACTTTCCTGGAAACTCCTGTCCAATTGTGGCTTCAGAAGAGCAGGATGGTTCAAAGACTGCTTGGAAGTGATGTAGACATCAGAGAGGTCATGCTTGACAATTATTTTTGCCCTGCCAGTCTCTGAGCTCATGGATTATTTACATAGCGCTTTACAATTGCTAGATCAGATCATATAATTCTCTCTCCAGGTTTCATGGTTGGTTAGATAACTCTGTTATAGCTTCATTCATTGAAATCACAATAATGCTACATACATGATTTACATGGGGCAGAGCAGTCCTTAAATCTCCATAGCCCCACACCACTGTATGTAAGTTTTTACAGCATCAGATTTATTCTTTCCATCTGGATCATACCTATTGTCACACAAACATACTATTATATCTTCCATCTGGAAGGAAAGAAGGGAGGGAGAGAGGGAAAGAAAAGAGGAAGAAAGAAGGGAAGGAGAGAGGAAGGAATCTTGTGGTCTCATATTCCCTCTCTACCTCTTCTCCATTTCTGTTTTCCTTTATAGAATAACTCCTCCATGTAGGCTGAAGAAGTGAAGTGAAGGTTGCTCAGTCACATCTGACCCTTTGTGACCCATGGACTCATGCAATTCTCCAGGCCAGAATACTGAAGTGGTAGCCTTTCCTTCCTCCAAGGGATCATCCCAACCCAGGGATCGAACCCAGTCTCCCACATTGCAGGTGGATTCTTTACCATCTGAGCCACTAGGGAAGTCCATGTATGTTACTCACTAGCCATTCTTTCCATTCCCCCTTGAACTGTCTCCACTTCATTCCTACTCTGCTACCAAAGCTGATCCCTCCATATTGCTAAAAGCAATGATCAGTTCTCATCTAATCTAACCTCTCTCAGCCACAGTTGCTCTACTTGCTCACTTCCTCCTTCTTGAAATGTTTTCTTTACAAGCACAATCTCCTGGTTTCCCTCCAACCACACTGCCCACTTTTCTGTAGACTTCTTATTTGTCTTCTCCCCATCTTCCCAACACCCAAGTATCATAGTGCCCCAAGGTTCCTACCTGCATGATCTCCTCTTATTCCCTGGCTTTAAATGTCATCTATGCACTTTTTTTTAGAGAGTGTGCTTGGCCACTCAGTCATATCCGACTCTTTGCAACCCCATGGGCTGTAGCCTGCCAGGCTTCTCTGTCCATGGGCTTTTTTAGGCAAGAATACTGGAGTGGGTTGCAATTCCTTCTCCAGGGAATCTTCCTGACCCAGGATTTGAACCCATGTCTCCTGTGTCTGCGGCATTTCGGATGGATTCTTAACCCACTGAGCCATTGGGGTAGCCCCTATACACTGACATGTGTCTCCAACTCTGACCTCTCTCCTGAGTTCCAGCTGCTCAGCATCTCCCTTTGATTTCCACCACCCCTCAAACTGGTTGTTTTGCCAGGCTTCCTCATTTCAGTGAATAGTATATACCATTTCACCCAGGTACTCTGGCTTAAAACCTTGCTGCCATCTCAACTTCTCTCTCTCAAACCTCACATCCAATTTATCATCCAATTCCTCCCATCCTTTGCATAATATAACCCATAAACAATCACTTCTTGGCCTTTACTGTTACCATCCTTGTCCTAGCCACCATAATTTCTCCCATGGATTACTCAATAGCCTTGTCCAGTACCCTTGCCTATATTTTTGTCCTTCTACAGTCTGTTCTCCACACAATGTGATCAATTTAAAATGTCAATCAAATTTTGCCAGTCCTCTGCTTGGAAGAATCCGAGAGCTTTCAATCACCTTTGAGACATTCAGAACTCCTCACCATGCCTTCTAAAGGCCCTGCAACATCTACTGCCCACCTCCTATCTTCTTCTCATATGCCAAAGTCATTTTTGCCTCATGGCCTTTGAACGTACTGTTCCCTCTTACTTAGATACTCTTTTCCAATATCTACATGGCTGACTTCTCTTTGACATTAAGGCCTAAAATCAGATGTCATGTCCCGGCACCCAGAAAGACCTTCCCAACAACCCCTCACTGCCCACCCCTAATCCATCATTTTCTATCACATCATCCTGTTTTCTTACTCTCACCACTATCTAGTGCATGTACTTATTTACTTATTTCTTGCCTGAATCCCTGCTAAAACATTAAGTTCTTTTGAATAGGGACTTTGTTTTGTTTGCTGTTCTATCCTTGAGTCTAGAGCAATGGCTTAAATATAAATTTATTGAGTGGATGAATAATAAATATTTGGCTTAATGGACCATGGGATGTACAGGAAAGTGTAAATTCATTCTAGAGGTGTTTCTTTGCCCTATGGGAAAGATGAGATGTGAAGAAAAGTGTGGAGTATGAGTTCACATCCTATATTCCTGAGCTCTGACTCTGTCAGGTGGGAAAGTCTCTACTTAGAGGCTCTGTTGATAGTATGAGAGTTTGCCTGAGGGATGTGGCTCACAGCCGATGGACCTGTGCTGGCTTCAGAGGTTGGACTATCAGCCCAAACCAGTATCCAATGGGCTTTTACAGGCCTTCTATCCCCAGTGCATTCATAGGAAACTTGAACACACCATCATCTCTTTTTCTAATCCTTCCTCACAATTTCTTCCCCCTTCCCCTCTCTCTTCCAATAGTCATGTATGGATGTGAGAGTTGGACCATAAAGAAGGCTGAGCACTGAAGCATTGATGCTTTCAAACTGTAGTGTTGGAGAAGATTCTTGAGAGTCCTTTAGACTGCAAGAAGATCAAACCAGTCAATCCTAAAGGAAATCAATCCTGAATATACATTGGAAGGACTGATGTTGAAGCTGAAGCTCTAATACTTTGGCCACATGATGTGAAGAGCTGACTCATTAGAAAAGACCCTGATGCTGGGAAAGATTGAGGGCAGGAGGAGAAAGGGATGGCAAGGGATGAGATGGTTGGGTGGCATCACCAACGCAATGGACATGAGTTTGAACAAGCTCCAGGAGATAGTGAATGACAGGGAGACCTGCTGTGCTGCAGTCCATGGGATCACAGAGTCACACATGACTGAGTTACTGAATAACAACAACCCCTCTCTATTCCCTAGTATTACTGACTCCATATAAGTGGGCTTTCTGTTCATCTGAAAGAGTGAGGCTATTTACTGCTGACTGGACCATCTGCTCCTGAACCAGAGGGAAACATGTGAGTCTGAGACCTTGTAAAAAAGAATCAGTCTGTATACATAAATCCATTTTTGAGTCAGTGGCAACTCACCATGTTGGTTCTTTTTTCTCCCACAAACACAAAAAAGCCTAATTTGAAAGCAATTAAGAAAACTCTGCAAAGATCAGTGCTAGGAGTTTTCACCCTCTACTGACTCAACCACCGGTTATGGGTAACTCTTCAGTGATCTTAGTAAATAAAGGTGAGAATCTGAATGATTAGCATTCATCAAGAAGTGAGGAGACAGAAGCTGGTTGTTCACATAGTTCTCTTTTCTCTTTCTCCCATCAGTGAAGCTAGAATAGATATATCAGGAAGGAAAACTAAATTGAAAAAGGAGGGAAATTATTCATTTGAGTTCTGCCGAGTGTGTTCTAGCTTCTCTTTCTCATTCCAACTTGCTCCAAATAAACTGTTAAATTTCTAGATGGAAAAAAGCATATAACACCTAACAAAAAACTAATTTTCCCAATAAATTTCCCCCATTTGTGATCATGTACATTGTCAAATTGTACATGTTCATTTGCACACAGTAGATTTTCAGGAAATGTACAAATGAATGAATAGGAAAAAAAGCCATTAATGAAACAAGCTCTTTGTCAAAGTGGAATGACAAAATTCAGCCTTAGAGAATTACTATAGTAGGGTGAAGCACTTTTAAAAGATAAACTCACTGAACCAACTGAAAGTCAGCATTGATTGGTGTCTTATTTAGTTAAATATTCCCACATTTATCATATTCTACAGTGGCCACAGGACTGAAAAAGGTCAGTTTTCATTCCAATCCCAAAGAAAGGCAATACCAAAGAATGCTCAAACTACTACACAATTGCACTCATCTCACATGCTAATAAAGTAATGCTCAAAATTCTCCAAGCTCGGCTTCAGCAATACGTGAACCATGAACTCCCATATGTTCAAGTCGTTTTAGAAAAGGCAGAGGAACCAGAGATCAAATTGCCAACATCTGCTGGATCATGGAAAAAGCAAGAGAGTTCCAGAAAAACATCTATTTCTCCTTTATTGACTGTGCCAAAGCCTTTGATGGTGTGGATCACAATAAACTGTGGAAAATTCTGAAAGCAACAGGAATACCAGACCACTTGATCTGCCTCTTGAGAAACCTATATGCAGGTCAGGAAGCAACAGTTAGAACTGGACATGGAACAACAGACTGGTTCCAAATAGAAAAAGGAGTACATCAAGGCTGTATATTGTCACCCTGCTTATTTAACTTATATGCAGAGTACATCATGAGAAACGCTGGGTTGGAAGAAGCACAAGCTGGAATCAGGATTGCCCGGAGAAATATCAATCACCTCAGCTATGCAGATGACACCACCCTTATGGCAGAAAGTGAAGAGGAACTAAAAAGCCTCTTGATGAAAGTGAAAGAGGAGAGTGAAAAAGTTGGCTTAAAGCTCAACATTCAGAAAACGAAGATCATGGCATCTGGTCCCATCACTTCATGGCAGATAGATGGGGAAACAGTGGAAACAGTGGCTGATTTAATTTTTCTGGGCTCCTAATTCACTGCAGATGGTGATTGCAGCTATGAAATTAAAAGATGATTACTCCTTGGAAGGAAAGTTATGACCAACTTAGATAGCATATTCAAAAGCAGAGACATTACTTTGCCAACAAAGGTCCGTCTAGTCAAGGCTTTGGTTTTTCCAGTGGTCATGTATGGATGTGAGTTGGACTGTGAAGAAGGCTGAGCACCAAAGAATTGATGCTTTTGAACTGTGGTGTTGGAGAAGACTCTTGAGCGTCCCTTGGACTACAAGGAGATCCAACCAGTTCATCCTAAAGGAGATCAGTCCTGGGTGTTCATTGGAAGGACTGATGCTGAAGCTGAAACTTCAGTACTTTGGCCACCTCATGCAAAGAGTTGACTCATTGGAAAAGACTTTCATGCTGGGAGGGATTGGGGGCAGGAGGAGAAGGGGATGACAGAGGATGAGATGGCTGGATGGCATCACTGACTCAATGGACATGAGTTTGGGTAAACTTTGGCAGTTGGTGATATACAGGGAGGCCTGGTGTGCTACGATACATGTGGTTGCAAAGAGTTGTATACAAATGAGCAACTGAACTGAGCTGAACTGTCCAGAAACCTTATTCTCATTGCATTTATTTATCAGATATACTTTTAAAAATAGAAAGTGAGAGACAAGAAGATGCAGTTCCCATTAAGGCTCCACAGTTGTGGACCCCAGGCACACATCTGAAGCAAAAAAGATGAGTAGAAGCAGTTATATATGAGCTTAAATCCCAAACTTGATGCTGTGTTACCATATTTCAACTCATCCTACTATATAACAAAAATAGCAGGTGCCAAATCCTTCTTCTGGTTACACATTTATAAATTCTTAGAGATAGTTCAAATCAAAAGTTTCAGGGCTATTAAAAGGGCTACCTTATATTCCTGTAGAAAAACCCATAGATCTTGTCATTCAGACAAGAAAATGCAAACATTTCATGTGAAGTTATAATGAGGTTGAGTAGGAGTTTTTATTTAATTACAGATTGGAGGGTATATTCCTAAACTTTTGTCGCTAATGTCATGGAGGGCAATTGAGCCCCTACTAAACAACTCTTGTTGTCATAAAATCCTAAACAAATTTTGGATCCAGGAAAATAATTTTTATGAATTTTATTTATGAAAAATATCACTTCATCTTTAATCAAGATCCAAAATTATCTCCTTTAGTAGATCAAAGTAAACTCAGCATAGTTAAATAACATCTCCTTCCTTGATTCTACAAACATGTATTAAATTCCTCTGTGTCAAGCTGCACAGTCAGCTTTGTAAAATGCTTTATAATACATACAAATGTGTCATCTCACTTGACTCTCTTACCAGGCCTGTGCTGCTGCTGCTGCTAAGTCGCGTCAGTCATGTCCAACTCTGTGCGACCCCACAGACAGCCTCCTACCAGGCTCCTCCATCCCTGGGATTCTCCAGGCAAGAACACTGGAGTGGGTTGCCATTTCCTTCTCCAATGCATGAAAGTGAAAAGTGAAAGTGAAGTCACTCAGTCATGTCCGACTCTTAGCGACCTCTTGGACTGCAGCTCACCAGGCTCCTCCATCCATGGGACTCTCCTTGTGGGGCTACTGTTATTATTATTTCTACTTTACAGTCAAATAAACAGAAGCCTAGAGAATTTAAGTGCCCAAGATCAGTAAACAAGAAATAGAGCTCATTCTTAACCCACATTTTTTCTTATGGAATTGGATGTGTTGCTTAAAATTGTTTAAGAACTAAATCCTAAACTAAAATCTTCACCATATTTTAAGTCTTAATAATATAGATTTTCCAAGTTCCCTTCAACCAATCAAAGCCTGAGAGATTCTGTAATAAAACCACAACTCTTTTGAATTGTCCCTCTCTAAATGAAACATGTTATTTTGGGCAGCCTCATGTGATGAAAGAGATAATGGGCTCTTTGGGCAGTAATGAAAACAAAATCACTACTTTGACAGCAAGCAAAATAGAAATTGAAACTTTAAAAAAATAGGATTTTCTGATTTTACAAATGAGCCGTCAAGAAACTTTGGATTTAATGCCATGGTGTTATTTTCTCTGTCACTTAAAATAATAACATGCCAACTTACAAAGTCCTTTGGGCTCACTTTAACATGTAAATGAACAACTGAAATTCTATTTGAAAACTTAAGCTTTCATATATAGGATTAAAAAATAGAGACGTGGGAAAAAGTGTTCCGGTCTGGGTAGGTCCTCAAGCCCAAGACAGCAGGCTTGGATGAGCTGAAGACAGCAGGGGAGTTGGGTCTTCAGGGTCACAGCCAATCAGGAAAGCCTGGCTATGTGAGGCAGAGCATCCATGGAGCAGTGCTTTTTAGCTATGCAGTTTAAGATTATATGGGTTTCTATTTTTCTGTTGCGAGTGAAGATGAAGGTGGCATATGGCCAACCAACAGATTCCAAGAGAAGAGGTCTGAGGAAGAGTTCACATCCAGCGGATCAGTCAGAAAAGCTTGCTCTGTCAGATTAGGCAAATGAATGAGGATGGCCAGCAGAGGAAAAGACCAGTAGCAATTCCTAACAGAGAGTCAGGCACAGTAAAGAATCTGAGATTTTAGCCTCTTCAAGCTAAGATGTTCACCTGCCACAATTTAACTGATCCTGGCAGAAGACTCAAGACTCCTGTGTCAGAGACAAAGGACTTGACACTCGGCACAGCAGACAGCATGAGTATCAACATGTTTGCATCAATTCTCTTGTTCCCATGTTCCCTGGGGCAATGTGTATGAATCCCCATGCATGCCTGCACATGCTGTGGGTTTCATATGGGAAAGGAGCCCTGACCTTAGGGAACATAAATCTTTTATAATGAGTAGCAAGTTTGCTGGCCTTTTGCTCTGAAAGGAGACTATCTTCCAAGGCTGCTACACAAATATCTTGAAAAGAAAGTCCAGAAATGCAAGAGAAATACAGGGGGAATTATCTCTTAATAAAGAGCTGCCTCCTGGGTGGCCCTACATCCAGTTTCTCAACTGTGGTCACTTTAAAGGACAAATTTGACCCGATCATAATGTATTCTCTGAAAATCTGGACAAGGGAAGAATCTGCGTTGGGCTCTCCAAAAGCAGACTTTGAGATGAAGATTCATATGTGAAATATTTATTAAAGAAATTATCCCAGAACAATTCAGTAACTAAGGAATGAGGGGGAATCAATATTGAAGAGGGAATCTCAGGTAAAGTTCTATGATAGCTTCAGCCGATCCTGGAGGAAAACTCTGGAATGTAGATTATGCCTCAGAATTGTCCCCATCTGAAGAAAGGGATCTGGGCTTTCAAACTCCTGTCCCTTTCAGTCATTGGCCAAGGCCATTCCAGGGAGGATATAAACTCCTAGGCACTTAAAGCTCTCTGTGCTTGTAGGAAAAGCAGCTCCAATACCCTGCAGACAAGGTCATAAGGAAGAGACACTACAAGAGGCAAAAGCATAGTGAAGCAAGGGTAGAGGCACACAGAAATGGTGAAGAGGGCCGAAGTGCTCTAATTACTTAGATCCGCTTATGTTCACTTCATACTTTATCAGTTCAGTTCAGTTCAGTTCAGTCACTCAGTCGTGTCCAACTCTTTGTGACCCAATGGACTGCAGCACGCCAGGACTCCCTGTCCATCACCAACTCCTGGAGCTTGCTCAAACTCATGTCCATCCAACCATCTCATCCTCTGGTGTCCCCTTCTCCTCCTGCCTTCAATCTTTCCCAGCATCTGTGTCTTTTCAAATAAGTCAGTTCTTCGCATCAGGTGGCCAAGGTATTGGAGTTTCAGCTTCAGCATCAGTCCTTCCAATGAATATTCAGGACTGACTTTCTTTACGGTTGACTGGTTTGATCTCCTTGCAGTCTAAGGGACCTCAAGAGTCTTCTCCAACACCACAGTTCAAAAGCATCAGTTCTTCAGTGTTCAGCTTTCTTATGGTCCAACTCTCACATCCACACAGGACTACTGGAAAAATCATAGCTTCGACTAGACGGACCTTTGTCAGCAAGGTAATGTCTCTGCTTTTCAATATGCTATCTAGGTTGGTCGTAGCTTTTCTCCCAAGGAGTAAGCATCTTTTAATTTCATGAAATCACCATCTGAAGCACGCCATCTGCAGTGATTTTGAAGCCCAATAAAATAAAGTCCATCTCTGTTCCCATGTTTCCCCATCTATTTCCCATGAAGTGATGGGACTGGATGCCATGATCTTCATTTTTTGAATGTTGAATTTTACCAGCTTTTCCACTCTCTTCTTTCACTTTTATCAAGAGGCTCTTCAATTCCTGTTTACTTTCTGCTATAAGGGTGGTGTCATCTACATATCTGAAGTTATTGATATTTCTCTCGGCAATCTTGATTCCAGCTTGTGCTTCACCCAGCCCAGCATTTAGCATGATGTACTCTGCATATAAGTTAAATAAGCAATGTGATAGTATACAGCCTTGATGTACTCCTTTCCCAATTTAGATCCAGTCCATTGTTCCATGCCCGGTTCTGTTGCTTCTTGACCTGAATACACTGTTATAGTTTCTTCAAACTATACACATTGTTATAGTTTCTTAAAATGATGGGTGGTCAAAATTTTTAGGGAAAACCTTACAAGAAGAGAGTTAGTGGGATGAGTAAAAGCCCACTGCTGCAGGCGATCTCACATTCATAATTGATATTCATTATCGCATTTCTTTTCCATCTAGTCTAGGTTTCCTTTATCATTAGCTAGCACTGCTGCTTATCTAGACAGCTTGCCTGGTGGAATGAACCAAAACTTCATCCTTGAAAGATCTGAGCCCAGTTATGATTCTTCTATCATGCTTTCATTGTTGTAATTGCCTACTCACAGGTAAAAGATAACCATGGGAACACAAAAACAAAGCCCAGTGGATCTCTTAAAGCTCCTCCCCATTTTGTAGTAGCAATGCAACCTCTTTCTGATTCTCAGGGTCAATTACCCAGGAAGTATGGTGGCTCCTTTCTTTTCTATTATCACAAGGAGCTCTAAAAGACTAGGTAGTAGCTATAGCCTTATTGTAAACTGAATTTTTACTGTGTCCCTTGAAGGAAGCATCCCTCCTCTAGGAACAAGGACCTCTAAATCCACAGAACCTGAAGTTGTATGGACATATGCACACGAACCCACTTGCTTTCCTATAAGTGAGTCCCTGAGGCTGAGCTATTCACACACACTTCCAGCTTTCTGACTCCAGTAGCCCAACAGCAAACTTTCAAAGAAGAGTCATAAGTTCAGGTCATTGGATGAGGTTACAGGAGAAGTACAGAGAAATGATTAAAGAGATACAAGGGATTGTGGGTCAGCAACCAACAGTGTTTGCTATGGAATTGAACTAGAAAGTTACAGGCAAATCATTGTTTCAAGAAGCTTGTAATTTCCCATCCTTCATTTATTCAATGAATACTCAGAATGTACCCAGTACAGTGGGGTTCCCCAGATGGCACAGTGGTGAAGAATACCCCTGCCAATGCAGGAGACATGGGTTCAAGCCTGGGTTGGGAAGATCCCATGGAGGAGGAAATGGCAACCCACTCAAATATTCTTGCCAGGAAAATTCCATGGACAGAGGAGCCTGGCAGGCTATAGTCCATAGGATTGCAAACAGTCAGATACAACTGAAGCAACTTAACACAGCACCCAGTACAGTGCTAGGTGGTGATTAAACAGAGATAAATGACACATTGCACTTTCACCCACAGAGTTCACTGTCTAGTGTGGGAGACAGACAAGTAAACTAATGCTTAATATTTTGGTGATAAGGAGAATCAGACAGAAGTGAGGGATGACTGAGAATCAAGACAGCCCATGGAGGAGGCATTCTTAACTAGGTCTACAAGATGAATATGCCAGCCAAAATATTAGTTCCAGGAGATGGTAAAAGAGAAACAGATGTTGTCTTAGTTTGGGCTGCTATTAAAAAGCAAAAAATACCATAGGTTGAGTGGCTTATAAACAATATAAGAAATGTATTTCTTATAGTTCTGGAGGCTGGAACTCCAAGATCAGGGTGCCAGCATGATCAGGTTCTGGTGAGAGTCCTCTTGCAGGTAACAGACTGCCAATTTCTCACTGTTTCCACATATGGTAGAAAGAGAAAGAGAGAGCAAGCTCTCCTGTGACTCTTATAGGGCACTAATCTCATTCAAGAGGGCTCCACCCTTGTGATGGCATCTAAATCTAATTACCTCCCAAAGGCTCAACCTCTTATATCATCACACTGAGAGTTAGGGCTCAACGTATGAAGTTTAGTGAGTCACAAACATTCAGTCCATAACTGAGAAGGAACGTTCATCCAAATCCAAAACACATACATGTGGCCCCTTTTGGAAGTGTGCCTATACAAGTATTAACTATGGCATAGTTTCAACTTCTAATGGCATCTCAGGACTTCCTGCACTCATTCCCAGTTCTGCAATAGAGAAGAGGAAAACAGCATGAGCTAAGTTCAGGGGCATTTGAGGGCTGTCATACTAGGAGATAAAGCATTCAATGGGGTGTTTGAAAAAGTTAAAAGCTGTTCCTGCATTTAATTCTCTTTAAAAATGGCAGTAACAGCATCATGTGTGGGAACCTATATGTTTCCTTTCCTAGGTTCTACTTCTTTCCTATTGCTTTTCTCTTCCTCCTGCTTTGAGCTGTGATAGTAAGATGGAAACCACCAAACCTTAAAGCCAGGTAAGAATGGGAACTAGAACCCCAAAACTTCACCGGAGTCCCTTGAAGAAGGGAGCTAGGCTGAACTTTGTAGAAATCACAAAGACTCTTTCTTCTGCTCTGGCCCGATGTTTAAAATCAATCTGCTTGATTTATTAAACTTTATTAAAATCACACTAATCTTTCCCAATTTGTGCATATCTTAAATCAGCCAGAGTTCCAGCTGAAAATACATGGCACATGGAGACAGCACATATCCAAAGACTTGGGGCAAACAAGGCCAGTGTGCCACTAACAGGAGATGCTAATTCCAAGCAGCTCGGGGTATTCCCCAACCAATACAAAAGTCACAGAGAAAAACATCAGGGCCAAAGACTATGCATTTCCTAGACCTCACCTCCCCCTCCACAAAGCACATTTTCAGAAATACAGATAAAATACCTTCTATGACCACAAACCATATCCTAAACATTCACATTTCCTTTGTCCACAGGGGCACAGTTCTGGAAGTCTTACCTGAAGTTTGCACCTCAACAAATATAGACTAAATCTAGCCACTACAAAGAACACTATGGTGATTCCTTTAAAAACTAAACACAGAGTTACATGACCCAGTAATCCCACTCCTAGGCATATATCTGGAGAAAACTTTAATCTGAAAAGATATATGCACCCCTATGTTCATAGCAGCACTACTTACAATAGCCAAGACATGGAAGCAACTTAAGCGTCTGTTGACAGTTGAACAGATAAAGAAGCTGTGGTATATATATAATGGAATATTATGCAATCATAAAAAGAATGAAATAGTGCCATTTCCAGCAACATGGGTTGACCCTGAGATACTAATGAAGTCCGTCAGGCTGAGAATGACAAATATCATACAATATCACTTAGATGTGGAATCTAAAAAAAAATGATACAAATAAATTTATTCATAAAAAAGACTCACAGACATAGAAAACAAACTTATGCTTACCAAAGGGGGAAGGGTGCTAAATTAGGAGTAACTAATAAGGACCTACTGTATGGCACAGGGAAGTATACTCAATATCTTATAATAATCTATAATGTAAAAGAATCTAAAAAAGAATATATATGTATAATTGACACTTGGCTGTGCACCTGAAACTAATACAACATTGCAAATCAAGTCTAGTTCAATAAAAAAAATTTAATGGACTTATTGAATTTGAATAAATAGATGTTTGTGTGTCTGTTAGTCACTCAGTTGTGTCTGACTCTTTGCAACCCCATGAACTTTAGCCCTCTGGGCTCCTCTGAACCTGGAATTCTCCAGGAATTCTCCAAGAATAGTGGAATGAGTTGCCATTTCCTTCTCCAAAATAGATGTTTACAGACATTTTCAACAAATATTTATTGATTACCTACTATGTGCTAGTTATGAGCTTTATGTTAATTATTCAATGGTCAACAAGAAAGCCATGTCCCTTACCTTCATGGACTTTAGAGACAAACAATAAACAAATATATAAATATGGACGTGATAATAAATGATGATTTGTTATGAAGAAAAAGTATAGGATTTTGCAAGTGATATTTTCAGTGAATAAAATAAGGTCATCTACCTCAGATTAGTGATCAGGGAAGAACTTGCTAGCCAAGGTCTGAAAGGTCAGTGTGAGCTGACCAGACTCCAACCTGGGAAAAGAGCATTCACTGCAGAAAGAACAGCTTATGTGAAGGATAAAGAAGAAAGAGTTTTGGGAGTATGAGGAATGAAATAAGGACCAATGTGGCTGAGATACAATAAGCAAAGGGAGGTGGGCTAATAAAAAAAGATGAAATCTTGCCATTTGACACAACATGGATAGACCTTGAGGGTATTATGCTAAGTCAAATAAGTCATATGGAGAAAATCAAATGCCATATGATTTCACTCATATGTGGAAAATAAATAAATAAATAGAAAGAAAACAAATGAACACACAGATACCAAGGACACAGTAGTGGTTATTAGAGGGGAGGGGTTGTGGAAAAGGGTGAAACAGGTAATCAACTATATGGTGAGAGATGGGAACTAAATTTTTGGTGGTGAGCATGCCGTAGTATATACAGAAGTAGAAATATAACCTTGTACAACTTACATAAAGCTATAAGCCAATGTTACCTCAATTTGTTTAAAATGGAGACAGGCTAGGTAGGGTCAGCTGTGGTAGAGTTAGAATTTGCCCTGAATGGATTGTAATGTTTCAAGAGAATGGTGCATGTATGCATGCTCATTCATGTCTGACTCTTTGTGACCCTATGAACTGTAGCCCACCAGGTTCCTCTGTCCATGAGATTCTCCAGGCAAGAATACTGGAGTGGGTTGCCATGCCTTCCTCCAGGGGATCTTCCCAACCCAGGATCAAACCCATGTCTCCTGCATCTCCTGTATGGCAGGTGCAAGAGAATGGTGATGTGGTTTGTTTTGATGTGTCAATTGATGTGTCTTTTGTTTTGTTGGGGGAGGGTGGTTATTATCTTTCTGGCTGCTAAGTAGAGAATGGATCTTAATCGTGAGATGAATAGGCATGAAAGAAGTAGGCTTGAGGGGAAGGCAGCACTTCCCTGAGACCTAGTCTAGGACCATATAAGACCAGTTATCCAAGCTTTGTCCATTTGCCTGAGATTTGTTACATCCACAGAGAGAGAGTAAGACCAGAGGCAGTCCCTTTGCTAGTTGCCATTTCCTCAAGCAGACTCGTACTCAAACTGGGAGTCAAACAGGTGAACACCACACTCAAGACACACGTGTAGAAATGAATGAATGAGAGTTGACCAAATGAACACTATTTTATTATCCATAAATTAATCTCTGAGTAAATCTGAGTTGGCTATGGGGTGTTGGGGGACACTTTTAATGCAATCAGAATCAGGGAATGGTTTTGACTTTAGCAATTTGCCCCACACTTGGTATAACATAAATTACCAATAAAGTGTTTTTCCACAGGGAGATTGTGTTTTACATATACAAAACTCATAATTTGTGTTTATTGAAAAGATTTAGACACTGGAATGTTATTTATGTTTTTAATTTGTCGGTACCAGTAAATAACGTCCCACTTAGCTAGCAGTTCCTGGGCAGAGCATTTACTTCTGAAATACAGTGCCCACGACCTGTTATGGCCACCTCCATGCTTGGGGCTGCTGATCCATAAAACCATAATCAATGTGCTCAATAAATATTTATAGACTAGATGGATGAATGAGTGAATCCTTATATCTTTTCTATTTACCAGATGAATCAACCCAATTCAGATCCTGTTTTATAGTCTGTTGTACCATTTATTAACAACATGGGCACCCCTTTGTATTTTGTGATTTTTATTTTTATTTCACTGCAACTACATACCAATTTGTCATCTTTAATATCATAGTATATTCAATATGCATTTTTCACATTATAGTTTTTAATTTATAAAGTACATTTTTATTATATATCAGCATTCACTGAGGAAGCTCCTTAGAAAACTGGTTTACATTTATTTCCTTTTAAAATCTTTATTTCTGAAAAGGCCAAATGTGAACAGAACACACTGACATACCCCGAGGACAGCTGTAAGGATGAACAAGGTTGAACCCCACTTTCCAAGGCCTTTAAACTGGGAGGCAACCCAGCTTGTGACTAAAGCCTATTGATTCTGCTTATTAATATTTCTCCAAACCATCTGCATACCCAAGGCTCAGTTCAGGCAGTCAGCATTGCTTATCTGGACTATTGCAATAGTCTCCTGTCACTTTAAAAAGAAAGCTGTCTTTTCTTTCCTCTTCCCTTCACTTAAGACTAAAATATATTTTGAGAAAAGACAATATCATCAATCCAGGGCAGAGAGATTTTAATAAATGGGATTTTGACATGTTACATCATAAATGAACCTTCCAAGTTCATAAGTGGTCCTTTGACAGGATGCATCATGTCAATCTATAGCTCAGAACCTTTACTGATTTAATCCATAATTCATATAGTAATGGATCCTGAAAATTCCATTGCTTGCTTTCTTCTCACAAGGGTAGCTCTGCTCACATAACTTGAGGCCGATCAGCTGGTGCTCTGTGGCTGTAACAGTCAGTGTCCTCTGAATGAGTCAATCAGTCAACCCAGTGTTTCTCAAACTTAGGTCATTATTGGACCACCCACTACTTAAGCTTTACCCACTTACATTTTATAGCCACTTAATTTTTTAAAATCAAACAAATTTTTAATTTATTTATAAAGGTGATTTTATATTACCAGCACAAACAGAAAACCAGTGTCAGTTGTTATTTAAAGAAGCTTCCACAATTCCATGAAGAGTACAGCTTATTCACCTAGCAACAACAGAAAAAACACCATAATTTAGGACTCAACTAGCCAACTCCGTCACCTCCACTGATCAGGAAGGGAGTTGGGGAATAATAATAAGACATTCTGGTAAATTCAAAACTGGCTAGACTTAGCATAAGCAATCTAAAATTGAATTGGGTGTGTGACCCGTTATCATCAGGATCTCCCGTGAGTCCCATGGTATCCATGTTGGCCAGACCTCCCAGGCTAGTCTGGGCTTGGAAGCATTTGTTTCATTGTCTGCTTTTTAATAGAATCAGATGGCTTTCTTGAAAAATTGAAATCCTGGGAGGATCAGGGGAAGAATACGGGGAGTAAAAATGACTTTGGGTGAATAATATTAAAGATATGGAAAAAGAAGGAAAACACAAAGATATGGCAAGGAATCATAAAAGTGGAGCATGCGTGGCCAGAAGACAACCTGGTAGCAAAAACATTTTGCTCTTCCAGAAAAATTTTGGCTCATTGCACTGATACAAACCTGGAAATACTATTCATATAGAGTAAAGAATATAAAAATCTCCTGAAATGTTAACTGTTTTTAACTATGTACGCTAAATCATAACAGCAGCACACTTATTTAGGAAGATACAGGTATTCTTTCATTTGGAAGGTCTGGTCAAAGTTAGATTAAATTTTAGACCCCATGAATTTTTTTTTTTTTTTGTAATTCTGATGCTTTGGAATAATGTTAAATGAAAGTGATGCTGATAATGGCAAAGATAACCACAATAATTTCTGGCATAATACAATTTTATGTAACTCTAATTGACATACATTTGTCCTTTCAACAGAATGTCTGATTTAATCCATATCACATTATCCTTTTTTTCCTTGGTTTCTTTCATTCATTTTCCTACCCAGCATACGTTTGCTCCCTCACCTGTACTTACTGGGAGAATTGCTGACAAATGCATTCACACCCTTCATCTACCACTTCCCCTGCCAAAAGATCTGTAGTATTCTAAGCATGAAGTCAAGGTCTTTCTCTAGCCGCATATACTTCCTCCAGACAACACCACCAAGAAATGGAGAGAAGAGAGGATTTAGAGAGTGTAGCACTCCACAGCACAGCACCATGTGTACCAAGAATATTGTACCATACTAAATTGGGGTTGGGAACCTAGCTATAGCCCTCTCATTATTTCTGTCATTTCTGGGCTACATGGTTCACAAAACTATCCCCAGGCCATTTGTTTTCTTGCTTGGAATTCTAATGGAACTGAATGAAAGAACCCCTGTCCCCATAAAACCACTGACAGCTCCTTGACACCAGTTATCACTGAATCCTGTTTAGAGAACATTTTTCAACATGACTCAAAACAATCTTCTAGAACAAAGTGTCCTATGAACAATATCCAGCTTATTTAAAATGAAGGTGACTAATGGAGCTTGTTTTGGAATTAGCAACTATAATGTCTCATAACATAATTAATGCTTTGAATGATAGGTTTGTTTTAACTAAAGAAATGAAAAAAAATTTACAGAAGTAACTCTAATAACCACAGTTAGATTGAAAGAAAAGACCAAACAAAGAGATATTTTTCACTCATTTTACTCTAAGTAAGTTTATTACACTGGGATTTCACTTAGGAAAACTGTTAATAGAGAGATTCAGTCCTCAGTTACACTGCTGCTGCTAAGTCACTTCAGTCGTGTCCGACTCTGCGCGACCCCATAGACGGCAGCCCACCAGGCTTCCCCGTCCCTGGGATTCTCCAGGCAAGAACACTGGAGTGGGTTGCCATTTCCTTCTCCAATGCATGAAAGTGAAAAGTGAAAGTGAAGTCGCTCAGTCATGTCCAACTTGTAGCGACCCCATGGACTACAGCCCACCAGGCTCCTCCATCCATGGGAGTTTCCAAGCAAGAGTACTGGAGTGGGGTGCCATTGCTTTCTCCCCTCAGTTACACTAAATGGTATGTATTTCAGTCAAATAACATCAGCGCATGTTTGAGTGCCTAATTGAGGTAGCTATAAGAAAACAGAAAGAGGTATGATAACCAATAACATATGGTGACTGCCCTCAAGTCTCTGATAACTTAGATTCAGGTTGTCAAATAAAACACAATATGACCAGTTAAATTTGGATTTCACTTAAGCAAAGAATCAGGTTTTAGTGTAAGGATTTAACATATGTATGTGTCAAGTAATATCTGGGGTATACTTATTTACGTTTTTTAAGCTGTTTATCTGAAATTCAAAGTAACTGAATGTTTCATATTTTTATCTGCTAAATCTGAAAGTCCCACCTAGAGCAGAAGAATCATTTAACAAATAGTTATGAGTGCCGGCTGTGTGCTGACAACTGTTCTTGATGCTGAGTGGTTAAAAAAAATGTCAACAAAAGTCCCTGCTCTCACCTAAATGTCCATCAACAGATAAACAGATAAAGAAGATGTGGTACATATATACAATGAAATATTATTCAGCCATAAAAAGGAATGAAATAATGGCATTTTCAGCAACAAGGAAAGAGCTAGAGATTATCTCACTAAGTGTAACAGTCAGAAAGAGAAAGACAAATATCATATGATATCACTTATATGTGGAATCTAAACTTGACCCCCAATAAACTTATTGATGAGACAGACTCACAGACATAGAAAACAAATTCATAGTTACCAAAGGAGAATGGGGTGGGGAAGGAGTGATGTGGAGGGATACATTTAGAGTTTGGGATTAGCAGATACAAACTACTATATACAAAATAGATAAACAAGGTCATACTGTATAGCACAGGGAACTATAGTCAATATCCTGTAATAAAGCATAATGGAAAAGAACATGAGTGAGTGAAGTCGCTCAGTTGTGTCCAACTCTTTGCAACCCCATGGACTGTAGCCCACCAGGCTCCTCTCCCATGGAATTCTCCAAGCAAGCGTACTGGACTGGGTAGCCATTTCCTTCTCCAGGGGATCTTCCTGACTCAGGGATGGAACCCGGGTCTCCTGCATTCCAGGCAGACGCTTTAACCTCTATAACCAAATCACTTTGCTATATACCAGAAAATAACACAATACTGTAAATCAACGATACTTCAATAAAAAAAATAAATAAAATAAAAATAAAGAAGTCTCTGTTCTCATGGATTTGAGTCTAACAATAAATAAGAAAATAAATAATTACAAATACATGCTATGAATCAATATTAGGAAGGCATATGACTAAGGTTGGTCTAGTCAAGGCTATGGTTTTTCCAGTGGTCATGTATGGATGTGAGAGTTGGACTGTGAAGAAGGCTGAGCACTGAAGAATTGATGCTTTTGAACTGTGGTGTTGGAGAAGACTCTTGCAAGTCCCTTAGACTGCAAGGAGATCCAACCAGTCCATTCTGAAGGAGATCAGCCCTGGGATTTCTTTGGAAGGAATGATACTAAAGCTGAAACTCCAGTACTTTGGCCACCTCATGCAAAGAGTTGACTCATTGGAAAAGACTCTGATGCTGGGAGGGATTCGGGGCAGGAGGAGAAGGGGACGACAGAGGATGAGATGGCTGGATGGAATCACTGACTCAATGGACATGAGTCTGAGTGAACTCCGGGAGTTGATGATGGACAGGGAGGCCTGGCGTGCTGCGATTCATGGGGTCGCAAAGAGTTGGACACGACTGAGCGACTGAACTGAACTGAACTATAAAGTGAGTGAGAAGGGGGCTGCCTAATGAATAATATTTGAGGTTAAATAGCAACACTGTATAAAGTTGTCATTGGCAAGGTGAAGAGTTGCTAGCCTGGGGAAGATGGGAGGGAAGTCTTCCAGTTAAAACAGCTTTGTATTGGAGAGCTCTGATGTAGGATAAAGCTTGCTGTATCAAAATTCAGTGCTGCACAATCCTCACTCATTACTAGACTGTGATGTGCATTACAGGACAGTAGTCTCTCTGGCTCTTCCCAGACACTGAAACAAACAAAAATTCTCTCATGTCTTTTCAATCTTCCCTTCTCCTCAACAGCATTAAAAATCACTGAGTAAGAGGAGCCTGGGTGCAAGCAGTGTGGGCCACCCTATGAGGTCTAGCTTTCAATAAGTGGTTAAACAATACTTCTCACAGTAATAAGACATCAGTATCAAAAGAGAAATGGGCCACCTCAGCACTGATTACACGCCAAGTTTGTGTTCTAGGCAGCAAGTTCTCAGAGGCCAGAAGCAGATGAGCTCACAGTTGGCCCCATGGCTTAGAAAGGTCACCCCAGAGAGCATGAACTTAGGACCTGAAGGAAAAGATGTTGGCAGAAAAAACAGAGAGAATAGGCCACCACCAGTCACAGGAAATGGTGTGAGCCCAGGCTCATAGACACAAAAAATGTGTATCCACTTTGGGGGCTAAAACACACCAAAAAAGCCCTCTGCTCAACATATGACTATGGCTGAGGGCTCTGGTTGGCACAAGGCTGGCCCCCATGGGTCCCCAGAGTGAAGACAGAGCAGCAGGGCCCCACACTCGCCTCCCCACCAATCTCCTGGGAAACGAGCCTCCTTTGCAGCTCACTATGAGATATAAAGTAACAGGCTATATAAGCCTGCTTTACCAAGTCCGGTGTTAAAAACTGAGATGTATGAAAAGATGAATGGGAAAGAGGGGTAGGATTTGATTTAGATAATGAATATAGCCTTAAGAGAAAACTTGCCAAGTGGTTTACTGACACTAGAGTATGAGGCAGTCAAGGCCTCAAGTGACCTCTCCCTTTGTCCCCTGTTGCTCTCTGTATGCCCTGGCCAGTTCACATCACTTGCCACCACCCAGAACATAACTTACACATCTAACTCATGTTGTCCTCTAGGCCTAGAAGAAGTTTTCCTAATTGCCCACCAGGAAAACTCCTAGCCATCCTTCAAAACGTAGCGAAGCAAAAGTCGCTCAGTCGTGTATCCACTCTTTGCGACTCCATGGACTATATATAGTCCATGAAATTCTCTAGGCCAGAATACTGGAGTGGGTAGCCTTTCGCTTCTCCAGGGGATCTTCCCAACCCAGGGATTGAACCCAGGTCTCCCACATTGCAGGCGGATTCTTTACCAACTGAACCACTAGGGAAGCCCTATCCTTCAAAGCTCAACTCAGATATTCCCTTCTATTTTAAGTCTTCCTTACTGCTCTAGCCCTACTCCTTAACACACCACCTCCATGCCCTGACATGCATGTACACACAGACATGAATCTTAAACCTCCTCTTTAGGGCCTAGCATTGTATTTTACATAATCCTCTATTGCAACACCCATATTGTACTACCCAGTTAGCTGGTTAAGTCCTTTTTTCTTTACTTAGCTGTAAGCTCCTTACAGATTAAGGCAATTCATCCCTGATCCTGCACTAACAGAAACAAGACACATAGTATTGCTCAATAAATACAGGAAGAAAGGGAGACACAGAGAAAAACAAGAAGGGAAAGAAAATGAATACAAGGGGAAAATTACTTTTCTATCGAATTTAGCATGTTACTGCAAACCACAAAAATAAATCTTAATGAAGCCTAACTTGAAGAACACATCTGTCATTTCAAGTAATACAACAATTGTTGAACTTTCTTTTTTAATATGCAAGACGCAATGCCAATGGATATTCAAAGATCAGAGATTCTCCACCTAAAAATCAGTCTCAGAGACTCTGCTTTAGAGAAAATATGGAAGGAAAAGAGGACAGTTTCTCTGTTACATGGATTTGGGAACACGTGCAAATTATAGCATACAAAAAATTGGTTAGTCTCTGCAGCAAATCCCAATAAAATTTATATTGGTTTGCTTTGCAAATAAATTATAACAAAAGTTTAATATTCAGGTATTTTTATTTTTAAATAGTCACAAGATAACTGCTTTTATGAGCAACACTGCTTTTAACCTAGTTCTTATTTATTTCCCAGCTAGCTGTGTTCTACTATTACCAAGTGTGTGTGTCCAGTCTCTTCAGTTGTGTCCGATTCTTTGCAAACCCATAGACTAACACGCCAGACTCCTCTGTCCCCGGAATTCTCCAGACAAGAAAACTGGAGTGGGTTGCCATTTCCTCCTGCAGGGGATTTTCCCAACCCAGCGATCAAACCCACATCTGCTGTGACTTCTGCAGTGGCAAGTGGATTCTTTACCACTGAGTCACCAGGAAGCCCCCACTATTATCAAGACAAAGCTTAACAGAAAATTAAGAAAAAATGTAGTGTAAAAGAACTAACAAAACATATAATTTTTCTACCAATTAAATGTTAGGTTGTGTTATAAAAGATCACACACAGAGCACACTTGATGAATATAACTAAAAATATAATAATTTCATTTTTCTTGTTGAACCATCACCGGTTGTTAATGATGAGGTAAAAAATGAAGGTACCTAGTGAGGATGGAGTTCAGGAGGTCATATTAGTGGCTTCATGTTACAATCTAGAAATGTCTTTATGTAGACTAATTATATTGTGGGTCCAGAGGAGATTTACAATCTGATTTGCCACAGAGAACTCCATGTAATCTTCGTTGAGGACTGACACCATTTTATCTTTGCACGATTCCCTGTTTCTCACACAAGTAATTCCGTCCTTTCTACATTGTCAGCTCTGACAGGCTGATTTAATCTGCAGGATTCTGAATGCCTCTGACCACTGCAGTGAGTCATTAACCTTGACTCGCATAATTGAATTCAAGGTTGATTGCCTGTGACCCTCTGTGCTGAGGTCTTCTAAATGTACATATTCATTACGGGCAGCCCGGCTAAACGGATTGCACAGGGAAAGCTGTAGCAGTCGGCCTGTTTGGTATGCAGGGGGCGAAGAGGGCACTAATTGCATGTTAGAGCTTAGGATTAGATTATGAAACGAGTGAGAAAATGAAGATAGATCCTCTGACACTGTCAGATTAGGGGCAGCAACTTGTGGGAATATGACATCGAAATTTACAGTGACAATAACAGAAAGAAAATTAAAAATAAATGGACATGGGGCTTTTTTTTTTTAATCTTCATATTTTCTACCAACACCTAATAAACAGGATGTGAGAGCAAGAGTCTGTAGCTTTCTTCATTTACCTAATTGCAGCAGAATGAAAGAATATTTTTAGGTAGCTTTTTGAAGACTAGGAGATCACATCACGGTCACTTTAATAGTACATGTAATGCAATAGTTAGGCCGTGTTTTAAATAATTGGCTTTATTTGAGTTGCCAAGAAAAGACACTCATGTAACTCATGTAAACCTGGAGAATGTACAACTGTTTAAATGTTCAAAATTATTGTGAATGGTTCTGTTGACCAATACTATAGGATTCAATATTGGTAAACAGCCAGCTTATTATCACTATTTCTACTTTTTTATTGATTTTGTGTCATTTCATAGTTAAAACAAGTGTGTACTTGTTCAAATCAAGCATGTCGTCCACACACGAGCATATGCCTAATAGCAAACAGTTCTCAATCACTTCTATTTTCCAGGAGCAAGTATCTACACTGTTAAAACAGCAAATAACCTGGTTGGAGGTGAAGCTGTATCTACATTTTAGGAAACTTTTTCTTTTCTTTTCTATTTACATGTGAGATGCTACCTGGGCAACCTTTCCTTATACTTTTGCCAGTTGATTTATGATTTATTTTAAAAGAGAATAGCCTATCTTTCTTGATAGCAAAAAACATAACAAAACTTAATGGCAGAGGATGTTCAAAAATAAAAAACAAAAGCCCCTGGTGTTCAATCACAGCTAGAAATGAGTGTTAAATTAGATGAAAGTTACAGATTCTATCTCTAGAGAAGCCCAGTTCAGTTTTGTTTTGGTTTGCTTTTGCTTTGTTTTTGAAACAAGCCCACAAGTCCCTGTGGTAGTGCAAGATAATTCTCCAGAAACGCTCTACAGCATTTTTAGACAGTTAACTTGGTTTGCATTGATCTTTCAAAATGAAACATATTTTTGCTACTTCAAGAAACTCTAAATGGAAGGAGAAGTAACTTCCTAATAATTATGCCTTATTGGGAATTTCCTCCCAGAAAGCAAAGAACTGAACCTAGCCTCATGGTTAAAAGAAAAATCCATGGATTACTTCAGAACCTGGGAACACTCACATCTTTCAGAGAATGCATAGATGGTCTCCAATGCACCTTCTACAGACATTTAAATAGTTACCTACAGGTAGTTGTATTTAATACCTGTCATTAAATCTATTAAGTACATAATTAAGACAACTTTCAAATGAACCATTTTTTCTTTTAGTCAAGGGAAAAAGGGAATATTGGAGTTAATCCTCCAGTATTTGACCCTTCATGTCAATACCCAGGTTCCAATAGGAGTTCTGTTACTTTTCAGCCATGTGGTATTGAACCAATCATTCTCCATCTCAGATTGGCACATGTCAAGATTTTTGGCATCCAGTCCCATCACTTTACATCAAATAGATGGGAAACAATGGGGACAGTGACAGACTTTATTTTGGGGAGCTCCAAAATCACTGTAGATGGTGACTGCTGCCATGAAATTAAAAGATGCTTGCTCCTTGGAAGAAAAGCTGTGACAAACCTAGATAGCACACTAAAAAGCAGAGACATCACTTTGCCAACAAAGGTCCATCTAGTCAAAGCTATGGTTTTTCCAGTAGTCATGTATGGATGTGAGAGCTAGACCATAAAGAAAGCTGAGCACTGAAGAGCTAATGTTCTTGAACTGTGATGCTAGAGAAGACTCTTGAGAGTCCCTTGGACTACAAGGAGATCCAACCAGTCAATCTTAAAGGAAATCAGTCCTGAATATTCATTGGAAGGATTGAAGCTGAAGCTGAAGCCACCTGATGCAAAGAACTGACCCACTGGAAAAGACCCTGATGCCAGGAAAGACTGAAGGCAGGAGGAGAAAAGGGGACCACAGAGGATGAGATGGTTGGATGGACATGAGTTTGAGCAAGCTCCAGGAGTTGATGATGGACAAGGAAGCCTGGCATGCTGCAGTCCATGGGGTCGCAAAGAGTCAGACATGACTGAGCAACTGAATTGAACTGAACTGAAGGTTTTTAGGAAAATGCTGTAAAATGTTACATAATATTAAACATTATTAAATTCCCAAAGCTGCTATCTCATGGCATAATGACCACCTGACAACATAGGAGCTTAGCACCACAGTGATTTGTTACTGCACATGATTTGGTGAGTGGCCAACTTAGGTAGGTCCTCTACTGGTCTTGCCTGGATCATTCATGAGGCTCTCATCCATTTGGTGGCTTAACTGATGTGAGAGGGTCCAAGGTGGCCCTATTCACATGTTTTACAGTTGGTGCTAGCTCTTAACGGAGACGTCAGTCTATTCCAATCTCTTTCTCAGTCAGTGACTTCCCCTGTAACAGGGTAAAATGGACTTCTTCACAGCACAATTACTTTCAGAGTTTCAAGATGGTGAGAGCAGGTGCCACAAGACCCTGTAAGTCCTTGGCTCTGGATCATCCACACAACAACATCACTTCCACCATATTCTGTTGGTCAAAGAAAGTCTCAAGGCCAGACCAGATTCAAGGGGGTAGAGAAACCAACTCCACTTCTTGACAGGAGAAGTGGCACATTTACAAGGCAAAATGGTGCAGACACAGGGAGGCTTGATTCATTCAGGACCGTCATCATCATAACCTACTCACTATAAGATATATGCTGATAATGCTACATCAGTATAAAAACACACACTAATTTATTTACATTTGTATTTTCTGGTACTGCCAAGGTTGAAGTTCCTACATCTCCCTATGTCTCATTAAGTGTGTGGATTGTTGAACTGTGGTTACTGAACAATAAGGTTTGATCCTGTTACTGATTCTGACAGGTATCTGTGAAGGCCAATGCAGATACCCTCCCCCCACCAGCTCTGCCATCATTTGGCACTGCTGTGCGCACACATGGCACAATGATTAAGCATCCTGAGTTTCACTAAAGTCTGAAAGCGCAGATTTAAATCCCAAATCCATTAATGACTGCCTAGATAGCCCTGAGTAAATTACTTAATGTTTCTAAACCACAATATCTCCATCTGTGAAAGGGGAACAATGATAGCAACTAGCTCATAGTTACAGTGAAGAATAAATTAGCAGAATGCTTGTGAAGCACCTCATGCAGTGCCTGATATATTCTATGTGTTCATCATGAAAACTGTTTTTTTGTTGTCCATGTTTAGAGATTTTTCCCAAGCTTTATTAAGATATAATTGACATAAAACATTATGTAAGTTTAAGGTGTACAATGTGATGATTTGATATATGTATATGTTGTGGAATGGTGACCACAATAAAGTTAGTTGACACATTTATCACCTCACATAATTAGTGTGTATGTGTGTGTGTGTGTGTTTATGTGGTGAGAACTTTCAAGATTTATTCTCTTATCAACTTCCAACTATAAGCACAGTATTAACTATACTCACCACACTGCATTATATCCCCCAAACTTATTCACTTTACAACTGGAAGTTTATATCATTTGATCTCCTTTCCCCATGTCCCCACCCCCACCAGACCCTGCCAGGCACCAGTCTACTCTGTTTCTTTGAGTTAAGCTTTTTAGATTTCAAATATAAGTGAAATCACATGGTAATTGTCTTTCTCTGCCTCACTTATTTCACTTAGCATAATGCTCTTATGTTTCATCCATGATGTGGCAAATGGCAGGATTTTCTTCATTTTTAGGGCTGAATAATATTCCATCATATACATACCACATATTATTTATCCATACATTTGGAAGTTGTTATTCATGGTACTTGCTTCCTGCATGGAGCATTGTTCTGGAGAACCAGGCTTATCAGTTCATCATCCAAGGATATGAGATATAATCTTAGCTACTTATTCTATAATTTTTTCCATCAACATTTTACTACTTATCAGGCAGCTAATAACAATGATATCAGAAAACAGAGCTCCCTCGCCCCTGAGCCTGCTCTAAAGCCAAAGGTGCTGAGATGCAGCTGCCCACTGAGCATACATCCATCCGGAATTGTATCCAACACAGGGGTGGCTTTTGTTTCCCTCTCTTGCAATTAGAAAATGTTTGTGTGTCCTAACTGAAAAATAGCATGAGCTTTACCCTTGTCCAGCTAACAGCTTAGATCATCCACATTCCCTCCAGTTCTGCTTAGAGTGTCGCGCCTTCATCATATTGATCACCCATCATGACTGTTTGCTATTCGACTTCCTGTCAAGGCAGACTAAAAAATGTGAAAGTGTTTTGGAAACTATAAAGCACTTGTATACACAAGAGGTATATTATTATTATTATCTATTATTTAAGACGGCCTCATCTCCCCCTTAAATTGAACAGGGCAAAGCCCTGGTTTCCACTTTACTGGTACATCCACAGTCTCTACCACTCTGTTTTGAAAATGAGTCATCCAGAATATAATGTCAACAAGTCTCATGAAAGCAAAGAAACCAGCAAAATACTTATGAAAAGCAATGATTTGAGGTTTTTAAGTTAATTGAAATGACAACACAGGTATCATGTGTTATGATTCCCTTAACAGGCATAGAACAACTAATGAGTTTCAATAAACGTTAATAGCATTTAAGACAGTAAAACAAGAAACCCTGGTGCAATCTGGATTAAATAATGCCATCTTGGGTTTATCCAGCACCTAGTCTGAACTCAAAGAAACTCAGAGAAGCTTATAAAATGTGTGTTCAGGACCCAGGCCTCTACCAATAGCCCTTAACCACTAACCTGGAATGCACTGAGGAAGAAGAAAATGGTTATGTTCACATATACTCCAAAGGATCCCTCTCTTTCCCTCCCAAGTCTAATCACATCTTCACTCTCATACCAAACCTTGTTACATGAAGAAAAGTCAGCTCCACACAGTTCCCTTTAGACCCAATCACTAGCATCCTTCCTGTCATCATGGATCACAAGCTACTTCTAGTTTGTGTGGGAAGTTTTTTGTTGTTTTTTTTTTTTTTCCTGGATGCTGTCATTACAAAGCGAATTAGCAGCAGCAGCAGCAGCTGTCATTACTGTTTGATTTTTGCTTACTTGTATTACTTGGGGAATGATAAAGGGGGAAACAGAAGCCAAAAGCTAAATGGGTAAGAGCCAACTATACAGGTATCTAAATTCAACAAAAATGAAAAACTAGTTGTCACACCTTTAACAAAAAAATTACTTTTCTTCTCTACATCTCCTCTAAGCAGATATGCACTTAGATAAACAAAGGTCCGTCTAGTCAAGGCTATGGTTTTTCCAGTGGTCATGTATGGAGGTGAAAGCTGAACTATAAAGAAAGCTGAGCACAGAAGAATTGATGCTTTTGAACTGTGGTGTTGGAGAAGACTCTTGAGAGTCCCTTGGACTGCAAGGAAATCCAACCAGTCCATCCTAAAGGAGATTAGTCCTGGGTGTTCATTGGAAGGACTGATGTTGAAGCTGAAACTCCAATACTCTGGACACCTGACATGAAGAGCTGACTCATTGGAAAAGACCCTGATGCTGGGAAAGATTGAGGGCAGGAGGAGAAGGGGACAACAGAGAATGAGATGGTTGGATGGCATCACTGACTCAATGGACATGGGTTTGGGTGGACTCTGGGAGTTGGTGATGGACAGGGGGGCCTGGTGTGCTGCAGTTCATGGGGTCAGACATGACTGAGTGACTGAACTGAACTGAAATCAAGGCAAAAAGGAGTTTCTAAAAGTTATTCAGTTATCATGACACCCAGTGAGTGGTAAGTTACAATCTAGAGTACAAGCCCCCTACCCTTTATTAATTTACAATCTTTTGAGACCACAGGAGACCAAGAATTAAATAGCAACTAAGATAGCATGGGCCAATGGGTGGGACAGACAGCAAAGGCTCCAGGCAATCAATCCATGAAAGGAAGGAAGCACTGGCTACTGAGTGGTGGGAGAGCTTCCAGGACAAGTATGTCTTGAGCTGAGCTTTGAAACAAGGGCATAATATAGGTGAGCAGAGAGGAGAAAAGAGGGCTTTGCCCATAAGAAATAATACTGCATATGTCTTTATTTGTGTAATTGTGTGGTTAGTTGCCTTAGAACAGAGAATTTTTTAAAAGTGATGGGTTGTGTTAGTTGCTCAACAGTGCCAGACTCTCTGCGACACCAAGGACTGTAGCCTACCAGTCTCCTCTGTCCATGGGATTCTCCAGGCAAAAATACTGCAATGAATTGCCATTTCCTCCTCCAGGGGATCTTCCCAACACAGGGATTGAACCCAGGTCTCCTGCCTTGCAGGCAGATTCTTTACCATCTAAACTACCAGGGAAGCCCCACCCCCCACCCGCAGGGATATAATTTCTTTTAATTGACGAACTAAGGTGTTTAGATCATATTATCTCATTCAGGACTCACATCCCTCTGAAGCAGATAAGTGACACATTAAGAAATTAGGTGATGGGTGTAAAGTTATCAGTCAATAAGTGGCAAGAAGGGGCGAAAATGCAGGTGTTCTGACTCCCTTTTCATAGAGCTGTTGCAAGGTTTCAGTGAGCTAACCTACATAATGCGCTAAGAACAGTACCTGACATATGGTAGGCCTGCAATGAATGCTAGCTATTCTTATTATTTTATCCTTTTTTATTAATACAGATCTGACTGCAAGGTGAGGAGTATGGACTTTGCTCTCTAAGCCTGGGTTTCAGACAGTGGTGTCCTGCCTTCCTCACTTTGTCACAACTGGCCTAGTAGGACACTGCGCAAGTAGCAGAAAACAAGACAAAGAGAATATATGGTCTCAAGTATCTGACAACTCCACGGCTAGAGTTTGAGTGGGGCTCTGGCTCCCTTTCTCCACAGTTCTTCAGATTCTAACCTCCATGGTGTGTCTACTTCATCCTGAGGACAGTTTTCCCTTGGAAGGAGAAAAATGGTTGCCTACCTCCCGTCAAAGTCCTCCCTTCCACACACAAGACTGTCCAGAAAGAATGAGGGGGCGTTTCCTTCAACCATTGACAAAAATTTCTGAGTTTAACTCTGATTGGCCCATCTTAGGTCACGTGCCCATGCCTGTACCAATCACTGTGGCGAGGGGTTGGAACTCCAATAAGGGATTAAGACATTTAGGATCGTTTCCTAGGCCACTCAGTCAGCATGGCTGCTTCCAGATGGGAGAGGAAGAGTGCTGAGGACACATCACGAAGTCCTCTACAACTGGGCACCACCTAGAATATCATTTTTAAAGAAAGTTTTTATAAAAAAGAACTTTTAAAAAATCGTTGTCTCTTTAATAGCTATAAATGCTTTAAATAGCAACAAGATCACAGGTGTGTGTAACAGCTGTCTTTTATTTAAAATAAATATATGACTATAAAAAATGTTTAAATTGTTGATCCAACTATAAATATCATCCCACTTATATCACTGATGAAGGGTTATGTTCTCATTTCAGTCTTCAGATTTCCATTCCAGAACTCTCTAATCTGAAGACCATGTTAAAATCCATAGACAGTTTTTTCCATTCTTTTCAAGTAATTTCTATGCTCTGTCTGCTTGAGATGGAAAAAACAATACATAGATTATACTGCAGAGCCAGCATAACTGTTGCCTGGTTGACTTTGGAAACAAAGGAGGAAAAAAAGCCCAGAACACCCATTACACTGTGAAGTCAGCATCTCTGTTGCCTGATCGACTTTACATCCAGAGAAGGCCCCAACTTAAAGGGTTGGAGTCACTGGCAGAACCTCAAGCAACAGGCTGCAGACTCCCCTGGCCTATGGAAAGATAGGCTTGGCTGGCACTGGCTTTACATTTCCAGTCTTCTAAAAGCATTCCATAGGAAATGGCTGCTGGTGAAGATGACAGCAGGAAAGACAGTGAGAAAAATTGAGAGAGCTTAGGTCTGGAGGAAATCCTAAAGCCATTGCACTTTAAACTTTCCGCTTAAAAACTTGAGGAAGAGCATGAGCACCTTGTACCCGACTAATCAGAAATCATGATTTATTTTCCCTTGTTTTTATAAAAATATTATACTCATCTCAAAGTATTAAATTGTAATGCTAAATATGCTTTGTTTTTCAAATTGCACATACATCCCAGATTTCCATGCAGTCTCCCAGAGTTGAGGACCTTCACATACACACACACACACACACACAAATCACTGTCCTAGGACTAGAAGATTTTCTGGCCCAGCCCCCATCCCTACCTAGTTCAATTCAGTTCAGTCACTCAGTTGTACCCGACGCTTTGCGACTCCATGAACCACAGCACGTCAGACATCCCTGTCCATCACCAACTCCCAGAGTCCACCCAAACCCATGTCCATTGTATCAGTGATGCCATCCAACCATCTCATCCTCTGTCGTTCCCTTCTTCTCCTGCCTTCAATCTTTCCCAGCATCAGGGTCTTTTCCAACGAGTCAGCTCTTCACATCAGGTGGCCAAAGTATTGGAGTTTCAGCCTCAGCATCAGTCCTTCCAATGAACACCCAAGACTGATCTCCTTTAGGATGGACTGGTTGGATTTCCTTGCAGTCCCAGGGACTCTCAAGAGTCTTTTCCAGCACCGCAGTTCAAAAGCGTCAATTCTTCGGTGCTCACCCTTCTTTATAGTCCAACACTCACATCCATACATGAACACTGGAAAAACCAAAGCCTTGACTAGACGGACCTTTGTTGGCAAAGTAATGTCTCTGCTTTTTAATATGCTGTCTAGGTTGGCCATAACTTTCCTTCCAAGGAGTAAGCGTCTTTTAATTTCATTGCTGCAATCTGCATCTGCAGTGATTTTAGAGCCCAGAAAAATTAAGTTAGCCAGTTTCCACTGTTTCCCCATCTATCTGCCATAAAGTGATGGGACCAGATACATGATCTTAGTTTTCTGAATGTTGAGCTTTAAGCCAACTTTTTCACTCTCCTCTTTCACTTTCATCAAGAGGCTCTTTAGTTCTTCTTTTTTCTGCCATAAGGGTGGTGTCATCTGCATATCTGAGGTTATTGATGTTTTTCCCAGCAATCTTGATTCCAGCTTGTGCTTCCTCCAGCCCAGCGTTTCTCATGATGTACTCTGCATATAAGTTAAATAAGCAGGGTGATGATATACAGCTTTGACGTACTCCTTTTCCTATTTGGAACCAGTCTGTTGTTCCATGTCCAATTCTAACTGTTGCTTCCTGACTCGCATATAGGTTTCTCAAGAGGAAGGTCAGGTGGTCTGACATGCCCATCTCTTTCAGAATTTTCCACAGTTTATTGTGATCCACACAGTCAAAGGCTTTGGCATAGTCAATAAAGCAGAAATAGATGTTTTTCTGGAACTCTCTTCCTTTTCCATGATCCAGCGGATGTTGGCAATTTGATCTCTGGTTCCTCTGCCTTTTCTAAAACCAGCTTGAACATCTGGGAGTTCACGGTTCACGTACTGCTGAAGCCTGGCTTGGAGAATTTTAAGCATGACTTTACTAGTGTGTGAGATGAGTGCCATTGTGCGGTAGTTTGAGCATTCTTTGGCCTTGCCATTCTTTGGGATTGGAATGAAAACGGACCTTTTCCAGTCCTGTGGCCACTGCTGAGTTTTCCAAATTTGCTGGCATATTGAGTGCAGCACTTTCACAGCATCATCTTTCAGGATTTGAAATAGCTCAACTGGAATTCCATCACCTCCACTAGCTTTGTTCGTAGTGATGCTTTCTAAGGCCCACTTGACTTCACATTCCAGGATGTCTGGCTCTAAGTGAGTGATCACATCATCGTGATTATCTGGGTCGTGAAGATCTTTTTTGTACAGTTCTTCTGTGTATTGTCACTATCTAATGGCCCCCAGTCTCCAAACATTAGGAGTCCTGCATCCTTCCACTGCTTACTATAGTGATAACCAGAACCTCTCTGAACCTCAGAGGTTTGTGAGAGGTTTTCACCCAGTTAAAACTGAAAAACAAATCAAACACACACACACACACACACACACAAACCCTCTCCTAGCAATTAGGTATAACTTTTTAAGCTGACAGGAGCACAGGATAAGGAACCCAGAAATAAAACTTACATCATTCATCCAGGTCACAGAATCACTAGCAATACCTTTACTTTCTCTTTGCAGCTCTCAGTCAGAACTAGCTGGGGTTTCTTAGGCCAAAGCAAGAAGCTCTACCCACAGAGTACTTTCTTTGTACTATGAAGGAAATCTTTTCAGGGATACCATCAGTAAAATCTACATCAAAGGGATAAGAGAGCCAAACTCAACCTTCAAGCCTCAGGAAAAAGCAGATATGCCAGCTTTACCCTAGAGGAAGCATGCCTGGTGAACCAAACTCTAGGCTCAGAATCAAAAAATACTATTCTGGCTCTGCCAATTAAATGCCATCTGTATGTCATGTTGCCCAGGTTCTGTCTGTAAAATATTTGGCATCATCTGAGTGAATATGACATGAACTGAGATATCAATGAGGAAAGTTAATAAACAATGAGACAGGGAAATAGCATTATCGAAGACTAAACCGAAAGTAGATTTTGAAGAAATACATGACAATGCTTCCCTTTAACCAAACATTTCCAAAGTTGGCCATAATACATTAAACTAAATTAACATCTCGTCTGTTTTGTGGGTGCACATGCATGCAAATACATTCATACACACATGCACACACAAACACACATACACACACACACACACACCTGTCACCAAGTCCTCGCTCATAGTTCAGTTCAGTCGCTCAGTCGTGTCCAACTATTTGCAACCCCTGGACTGCAGCATGCCAGGCTTCCCTGTTCATCACCAACTCCCAGAGCTTGCTCAGATTCTTGTCCATTGAGTCAGTAATGCCATACAACCATCTCGTCCTCTGTCATCCCCTTCTCCTCCTGCCTTTAATTTTTCCCCAAATCAGGGTCTTTTCCAATGAGTCAGTTCTTCACATCAGATGGCCAAAGTATTGAGCTTCAGCTTCAGTATCAGTCCTTCCAATGAATATTCAAGACTGATTTCCTTTACGATTGACTGGTTGGATCTCCTTCTAGTCCAAGGGACTTTCAAGAGTCTCCTCCAACATCACAGTTCAAAAGCATCAATTCTTCAGCACTCAGCTTTCTTTATGGTCCAACTTTCACATCCATATATGACTACTGGAGAAACTGCTCTCATAACCACCCCACGTATCCTGCCTCAGGACTGGACATCACCAATGTCCCCACAGGATGGTAAGAGTATCATCCCTTTCTCTCTGTCTCTGGTTCCACTCTACTACAAGCTGGCCTCCCTATTGCTCCCAATGGAATCTTAATAAAATGTAAAATGACCCTGTTTTTTCCCTGCTTATAACCCTAACTGAGTCTAAGAGTTTCCAGAAACCACATACTTATGGTCACCTAATCTATGACAAAGGAGGCAAGAATACACAATGGAGAAAAACAGCCTTTTCAATAAGTGGTACTGGGAAAACTGGACAGCTACATGTAAAAGAATGAAACCAGAACACTCCCTAACACCATACACAAAGATAAACTCAAAATGGATTAAAGACCTAAATTTAAGACCAGACACTATAAAATTCTTAGAGGAAAACATAGGTAGAACACTCTTTGATATAAATTGTAGCAAAATCTTTTTTGACTCACCACCTAGAATAATGAAAATTAAAAACAAAAATAAACAAATGGATGCAATTAAACTTAAAAGTTTCTGCACAATGAAGGAAACCATAAACAAGATGAAAGGACAACGCTCAAATGGGAGAAAACATTTGCAAACTGACAAAGGAAAATCTCCAAAATATACAAACAGCTCATGCAGCTCAATATCAAAAAACAACCCAAGGGAAAAATTAGTGGAAGACCTAAACAGGCCTTTCTCTAAGTACAGATGGCCACAAAAACATGAAAAGATGCTCAACATCACTAATTATTAGTGGAAGTGAGAAATAGATTTAAGGGCCTAGATCTGATAGATAGAGTGCCTGATGAACTATGGAATGAAGTTCGTGACATTGTACAGGAGACAGGGATCAAGACCATCCCCATGGAAAAGAAATGCAAAAAAGCAAAATGGCTGTCTGGAGAGGCCTTACAAATAGCTGTGAAGAGAAGAGAGGTGAAAAGCAAATGAGAAAAGGAAAGATATAGGCATCTAAATGCAGAGTTCCAAAGAATAGCAAGAACAGATAAGAAAGCCTTCTTCAGCAATCAATGCAAAGAAATAGAGGAAAACAACAGAATGGGAAAGACTAGAGATCTCTTCAAGAAAATTAGAGATACCAAGGGAATATTTCATGCAAAGATGGGCTCGATAAAGGACAGAAATAGTATGGACCTAACAGAAGCAGAAGATATTAAGAAGAGGTGGCAAGAATAAACGGAAAAACTGTACAAAAAAGATCTTCATGACCCGGATAATCATGATGATGTGATCACTGATCTAGAACCAGATATCCTGGAATGTGAAGTCAAGTGGGTCTTAGAAAGCATCACTACGAACAAAGCTAGTGGAGGTGATGGAATTCCAGTTGAGCTATTTCAAATCCTGAAAGATGATGCTGTGAAAGTGCTGCACTCAATATGCCAGCAAATTTGGAAAACTCAGCAGTGGCCACAGGATTGGAAAAGGTCAGTTTTCATTCCAATCCCAAAGAAAGGCAAGGCCAAAGAATGCTCAAACTACCACACAGTTGCACTCATCTCACATGCTAGTAAAGTAATGCTCAAAATTCTCCAAGACAGGCTTCAGCAATACGTGAACCATGAACTTCCTGACGTTCAAGCTGGTTTTAGAAAAGGTAGAGGAACCAGAGATCAAATTGCCAACATCCACTGGATCATGGAAAAAGCAAGAGAGTTCTAGAAAAACATCTATTTCTGCTTTATTGACTATGCCAAAGCTTTTGACTGTGTGGATCACAATAAACTGGAAAATTCTGAGAGAGATGGGAATACCAGACCACCTGACTTGCCTCTTGAGAAAGCTGTATGCAGGTCAGAAAGCAACAGTTAGAACTGGACATGGAACAACAGACTGGTTCCAAATAGGAAAGGAGTACGTCAAGGGTGTATATTGTCACCCTGCTTATTTAACTTATATGCAGAGTACATCATGAGAAACACTGGACTGGAATAAGCACAAGCTGGAATCAAGATTGCTGGGAGAAATATCAATAACCTCAGCTATGCAGATGACACCACCCTTATGGCAGAAAGTGAAGAGGAACTAAAAAGCCTCTTGATGAAAGTGAAAGAGGAGAGTGAATAAGTTGGCTTAAAGCTCAACATTCAGAAAACGAGGATCACGGCATCCAGTCCCATCACTTCATGGCAAATAGATGGGGAAACAGTGGAAACAGTGTCAGACTTTTTTTTGGGGGGGGGGCTCCAGAATCACTGCAGATGGTGACCGCAGCCATGAAATTAAAAGACGCTTACTCCTTGGAAGAAAACTTAGGACCAACCTAGATAGTATATTCAAAAGCAGAGATGTTACTTTGCCGACTGAGGTCCGTCTAGTCAAGGCTATGGGTTTTCCTGTGGTCATGTATGGATGTGAGAGTTGGCCTGTGAAGAAGGCTGAGCGCCGAAGAATTGATGCTTTTGAACTGTGGTGTTGGAGAAGACTCTCGAGGGTCCCTTGGACTGCAAGGACATCCAACCAGTCCATTCTGAAGGAGACCAGCCCTGGGATTTCTTTTGGAAAGAATGATGCTAAAGCTGAAACTCCAGTACTTTGGCCACCTGATGAGAAGAGTTGACTCATTGGAAAAAACTCTGATGCTGGGAGGGATTGGGGGCAGGAGGAGAAGGGGACGACCGAGGATGAGATGGCTGGATGGCATCACGGACTCGATGGACGTGAGTCTGTGTGAACTCCAGGAGATGGTGATGAACAGGGAGACCTGGCGTGCTGCGATTCATGGGGTCGCAAAGAGTCGGACACAACTGAGCGACTGAACTGAACTGAAATCAAAACTACAATGAAGATATCACTTTGCACTGGTCAGAATGACCATCATCACAAAATCTACAAGCAATAAATGCTGGAGAGGATGCAGAGAAAAGGGAATTCTTTTACACTGTTGGTAGGAATGTAAATTGATACAGCCACTATGGAGAACAGCATGGAGGTTCCTTATGAAACTAAAAATAGAACCACCATATAACCCAGCAAATCCACTACTAGGCATATACCCAGAGAAAACCATAATTCAAAAAGAGATATGCACCCTAATGATTATTGCAGCACTATTTACAACAGCCAGGACATGGAAGCAACCTAAATGTCTATCAACAGAAGAATGGATAAAGACGATGTGGTACATACATACAATGGAATATTTTTAAAAAGAAACAAAATTGTGCCATTGGCAGAGACATGAATGGACCCAGAAACTGTCATACAGAGTGAAGTAGGTCAGAAAGAGAAAAACAAATATTGTATATTAATGTATGAGCGTGTGTGGAATCTAAAAACATCCACTATGTGCTGTTCTTTGCCCAGTCACTTCAGTTGTGTCCGACTCTTTGCAACCCCGTGGACACTATGAAGTCCACCAGGCTCCTTTGTCCATGAGATTCTCCAGGCAAGAATACTAGAATGAGCTGACATTTCCCTCCTCCAGGGGATCTTCCCAATCCAGGGATCAAACCCACATCTCTTACACCTCTGCATTGAAATGAGGGTTCTTTACCACTAGCACTACCATGGGGCTTAAAAAAAATGGTATAGATGATATTATTTGCAAGCAGAAATAGAGACACAGACATAGAGAACAAATGTATGGATACCAAGGGGGATGGGGAAGGATAAACTGGGAGATTGGGATTGATATACATACACTATTGATATTATGTATAAAATGGATAAATAATGAGAACCTACTGTAAAGCACTGGGAATTATATTCAATACTCAATGGTGAACTAAATGGGAAAGAAATCCAAAAACGACAGGATGTATACAAACATAGCTGATTCATTTTGCTAAACAGCAGAAACTAACACAACACTGTAATGCAAATATACTCCAATAAAAATGAATTTATAAAAAAAAAGAACCTGGAAAAATAGAGTTTCCAGAGAAAGTCAAATTCCTTGGCCTAACATCCAAGCACCCAAGCCCTCTATGGTATCACCTGTGATTCATCACTCATCTACTGCTTCCCCTCCATCCCAAACACTCTGCTCTTTCACCACATGAACTGTATAAAGCAACATATTTTCAAGTCTATATCCTTCATACATGCTGCCTCTAGCAAGAATAGTAATTCCTATTTGTTTTTCAAAACTCGATTCCAAGAAACTCTCTCTCTCTCTCTTCTCTCTCTCTCTCTCTCTCTCTCTCTCTCTCTCTCTCTCACACACACACACACACACACACACACACATCAGGCTTGGGTTCCATTTCTTAGTGAGTCTCCACAGTACTTCCTGCATGCTTGTTCAGTGTACCTACCATAGTATCTCATAAGTGGTAACCTAGTCTCCTTCTCTTTGATTAAATTAAGCTCTTTGAAGGTGGGGATTTTGCTTCATTTGACTTTGAATTTTGGTATCTGGCCTCCCCCAGTATCCAGCACAAAAGTATTCAATAGATATGGTTTGCTGGTTTAACAGTATTTTATAGTTTAGGGAAAAAAAAAAACATTTTAATGGCTTGTTGGAGCTCATAATTAGGACAACTGCCAAATCATAAAATATAACTCACAGCCCTTGAGAGTTTCTGCTCACAGATGAATCTCCTCACCTTAGACCCAACTTCTTGCTCAAAGAAAGCTAGAGTGAAGCACTCTGAGCTCTTAGGATGAAAAGAACTTCAGAACTGCAGAGCATTGTTTGGATTCTCCTGCAGCCCTGTTATGCCTTTGCTGCCATATGCTTCCACTTTGAACTGTATCTGTCCCATCTTTCATGGATCCAGCATTGCTTCATTTCTAGCCTCTAGTCCTTCTAGAGACTCTGAGGTCTCCAGGGTGGGCCTCCTTCTGAAGTCACCTGATGTGCCAAACCAAGATGGTTCCAGTATCTGCCTTGACATGCAGTCCTAAATCTTTAAGACATCTGTAAACAGTACTCTGAATTTCCATCATCATTTTATTTTGTCTACAGGAAAGGATAAGCACAGTAAATATTGTTTGGTGTGTATGTTTCTTTAATATTTGAAGTCTTTTCCATGGTAGCAAAGAGTGTTCATGTTTTATCTCTTAATGATTCTCCAAAATCCAAGCCATTAAATCCCTTTGGAAAACAACTGTTCTTAATTCCTGTTAGATTTTCTTTAGTGGGAGTTAAGGTCAAAATCTGAATTCTAAGTACAGAAAATCACCAGGTCAGTGAATTCTCAATGATATGTGGCATTTTCAGGCTCTGTCTCATCTGGTTCCATTCATACAACTTATTCACGTATTCATTCGCTCAACAAAGATTTATTGGGCTACAGTGCTCAGGAATTGTGTGTTGTGGGTTATAGATACCCAGAGGGAAAAATGTCCTCCCTGACCTTGATCGGGTTATGGCTTATTGGAGAAATAGACATGCAAAACATTACAGCATAACATCCTGCTTAACTACAGAGAGGGCACTCAGTCCATGGAAGCAGAAACAGAGGCCTGAACTTTGGGGAGAGGTAGTAGTGGAAGCGAAAAGGGGTCAGTTCAGCATTTCAGGAAAAAGAATGACGCCTAAAGAATAAACAGATGCTGAGCATGAGAAGAAGGGTAGAAAGGGCAAACCAGAAGAGACAAAAGAAAGAACACATGCAAAGGCTTAAGGGTAACGGGTTCCAAGTTGATCTGAACTGTTTGAAGAGAATAGCAGTAATGATGCTATTATTACTAGCATAGTAATAATATGGGGGAGGTGGTCATGGGCCAGGTTGGAAAGTGTTTGATAGGCCACATAAGGGGTTGCAATTCCTTCTGGCAAGAGACATGAGCCACTGGAGAATTCTGAGCTTGAAAATGACCCAACGGGACCTTTGTGATAAAAATATCACTCTGATGACTGAGCGGAGGGTGACTTGGAAGTAGGCGAGATTAAGGGCATAAAGTAAAGGGAGCTGTAGTCAATGGAGAAGGAAATGGCAACCCACTCCAGCGTTCTTGCCTGGAGAGTCCCAGGGACGGGGAACCTGGTGGGCCACCGTCTATGGGGTGGCACAGCGTCGAACACGACTGAAGCGACTTAGCAGCAGCAGCAGCAGCAGAAGCGACTTAGCAGCAGCAGCAGCAGCAGAAGCGATTTAGCAGCAGCAGCAGCAGCAGAAGTTACTTAGCAGCAGCAGCAGCAGAAGCGACTTAGCAGCGGCAGCAGCAGAAGCGATTTAGCAGCAGCAGCAGCAGCAGAAGTGATTTAGCAGCAGCAGCAGCAGAAGCGACTTAGCAGCAGCAGCAGCAGCAGCAGAAGTGACTTAGCAGCGGCAGCAGCAGCAGCAGTCCATGAAAGGAAGACAAAGCTGGCACCAAGGCAGCAGCAGTGGAATTGAAAGGAGAGGCAAGAAAGGAGAGAGACAGGAAGTAAAGGGGGCAGGATGGTGCAGTGAAGGAAATGTGGGTATTCAGAAGAGGATTCATAAGATTGCAGAGTGGAAATATCTGAACCGAAACCAACCATGTGACGGTTTGGTTAACATCACCTGGACCTGGCAATCTTTAGGAGAGGAAATGTAGGAAAGGGACTGGGTCTCAGCCATTCCTTTCTTCACAAGAGTCATAATTTCTTGTATCCTTTCCTGATTACTCAAGTATCAGAATTTATTACCTATGTATACCAAAACCCAAATCAACACATTTATCTATTTATTATTTTTGCAAACAAATAATGCAGGATGGGCAGTGGGGAGGTGGTGGCAGGGAGAAAAGGGGATTAGTATTTTCATGCTCTGCAAATCAACTCAGTTTGATTAGAGTTCCTTTTTTAAATTTTTTTAAATTTATTTTGTTTTTGGCTGTGCTGGGTCATCATGGATGCACTTAGACTTTCTCTGCTTGGGATGAGCAGAAGCTACTCTTCATTGCAGTGCTCCGGCTTCTCACTGCAGTGACTTCTCTTATTGTGGAGTGCAGGCTCCAAGAGCACAGGCTTAGTTGCTCTGCAACATGTGTGATCTTCCAGGCCAGGGATCAAATTCATGACCCCTGAATTGCCTGACAGATTCCTAACCACTGGACCATCAGGGAAGTCCTGATTATGGTTCTTTTATCTCCCAGTTTTCCTCTTTCTCACAGGATACTGCTAAGAAGCGGGTCCCCATTGAAATGGTTCAGTTGTCCAAAAACGGCCGTCTTGTCATTGTTTTTTAAAATGCACATCATTTTTTTTTTGTTCTCAATTGTCAGCATGATTTAGCTTCCTTTTATACCATCTCAGATAAACAGGTAAATCTTTAAAAGTCTTTGTACTCTTAAATCCTTGAAATGCTTTAGAAATTTGATTTCTTCCAGTGCAATGATTTTAAAGTGTTGATAACTCAGGAAGTCAGAATATTACTTGCCTGTTGCACTCTTCTGTTTAAAGAAATCAAAACTGTGTGATCCCAGAATTGTGCTCTTTCCTTGATCTTCCTAAAAGGGACAATTGTCCTAAAATATTTTTTTTCTTTTCTAGTGTAGTTTACATTTTTTTTTATTCAGAAATGGTGGCAAACTAGAAACACCAAATAAAGCAGGCGGCATGTTAAGTTTAAACCCACTGAGAGCAGAAACGAGGTACAAATCTTGGAAGTAATGTATTTATGTCTATAATCATGGCAGCACGTTATGAGTTAGATACATAAACCCAAGCTCAAAGCCTTGCATCAATTCAGCCAATATCCATCAATTTTTTTTAATTCCTTGGAAATAGTGGTGATTGCAAGAAAGATGCATAGACTCAGAGAAAGATGCCTTATTGTAATCCAGACGGAAGATCTTTTTATTAAAATTGAGCCTAAAAGAAAAATTTAAAGCGTGCCTTTGCTTTAAGCCAACTAAAACACATGCTAACTTTAATTTGCATTTTTATACGACGTTTTGGGTACAGAAGTAGCATAATTTTGCATTGGCAAATTCTCTGTATTCTTCTTTGATAATTCATTCTCTTGAAGGTATTTTTCAACTCTTAAATTTAAATTTTTTTAGAAGAGTAATTCTACCTTCCATACAAAAGACAGGCTTTCCATTTATAAACCTGTTACCTAGAGGCACAATTAAAATGAAACATTAAATAGAAATAAAACATAATTCTTCAGTTCTTTTCATCCACCAGCTGGCTCATTTCATACACTTCCTCTTCAGTGAGTTCCAAATACATTAGTAGTTAGTCAATTACCTATTTGCATATCCTTCAAAATATAAAATGTAATTGTGCAAGTTCCAATTCAGGTAATCCTAAATGTTTTCATTTTATAAATGAAGCTTTTTTGTGACTGTGATCTGGGACTTTAGACCAAGTTTCTTAATCACTGTTTTCTCTAGATAGATCTCTTCATCCCCCAATCTTCAAGAATTCCCTGTTGAGCCCTCCTATTCTCTCTCTGGCAGTGAGCCCATTGCAAAAATTCACCAGTCAGTGGAAGTTTCTCATTAGCATCTCAGAGAAAATTGTAAATTGTTCAGAACAAACTTAAAATTAAAATATTCCCTTTTTTGCAGTGTAGAGAAGAATACGGATTATTTTTATTTATTTTTATTATTAGGCACCTTGAGGTGCCTCTGATGAGACCACACTGCATTGATTTAAATATGTGGTGTTGTGATAGCTGGTTATGATTTTCTGATGTCTTTCTGCAACTCTAACCATATGTAATTTTGAATTAAATGAAAGTTAAGTACTAAAACATTTTGCCCAAAGGGAATTCGGATTCTCAATGTGCTTTTAATAACTGTTTGTAAAACATTTAGGAAAATCTATGGCAACACATTTAGGAAAAAATCAAATTACTATTGCCTTAAGATGTTATTCTAGTGTCTAAACTTTATGAAACATCCTGTGTGGCCCAATTGTTGAACTAATCTAGTCAGTAATACTTTAGAACATACTGTGTATATAGAATCTAAATTTAATTTGTATAATATTTTTTAATACTACTTCTTTAAGAAACCTCTTTAAAACTCATTGAAAATGTTATGGATGGTGCAAAAGATGTCTTGTCAAATATTTCTGGAAAATTGCATATAAGGTCTAATTAGAAAGCATTAGAATTAATTAGGGGAACCAAATTAAAAACCATTAAACAATCACTTCTTTTTAAAAAGAAAAGTATATAGAGGTCTTAAGACATCTATAAAATCTAAAATAAAATGTCATGGTATATCCATGGCCTAAGATAAATAGAATCTTCAGTGGACATTGGGACAGTGGAAAGGGCTTTCTGAAAGGCTAAAGCTACCAGTTGGTTGTGTCGATGTTGCTTCTGAAGGTGGATTTGAAAAATGAACTCAAGTTGAAATGTGACCTGAATTCCCACTTTCTCTCACACAGTGAAATGACTATGTACCTAATTTGGGAAAAATTCAAACCATAATTTACAATGTACGGCCCAGAATCTGGGCTAAAATAGAATACTGGAATCACCTTTCATCCAGAAAGACGGTGTCCTTGAACCTAAGCAAGAGATAATGAGCGTTCTTTTTCTTACACTTGTAATCCCTCACCCAAAGCATCATTAGAATACAACCATCTCATACTATGGTTGTTAAGTCATTTATTTTGCTACTTGTACATGTCTTTATTTCCATCTATAGCCATTACAAAAACTTGTAAAATTTGTAATCCATATCTATCAAGAAACAAGTGAATTATGGTGATCTAAAACAGAATGGCAGTAAATCAGCTTTACTCTGAAAAGATCAGATTTTCTGAGTAACTGATATGTCAGAACCATCCCCAGTGAGAATCTGACCAGAATTTTTATCTATTGCTCATTAAATCATGACACTATTTGACTTTATAAGTCCTGACTGAAACAGCAACCTTATTAACAGGTATATTTTAAAAATAGTTGGAAATATGGGTATTCTGTTTGTTCTTCACACACTTTTGTATTATTTGGATTTTCTTTAACAGGAATATATCAGTTCACTTTAACTGCAGTTCCTTTACCTCTCATTTATATAACACTTTCAAATGTCATGCCTAAACATTGTTAATTGTTGAAGATTAGTTTTAGGCACATGTGGGTTCATGTGTATTCTCCCTGACCTTATAAATTATGGGTTATTTGATAATATCCATAATAAAAAGTTTTTATAGAATGCATCATTTTGATAATTTAAAATATGCAATTCTAGGGAAATGGATTTTCTGCAATCCGTACAAGTTTATAATTTGACAGTATGCAAGGTGTTCATTATAATTCATTCTTTGTTTTAGAACTTAAAACTTTTATGAAATGCTTCCTTTGACATGCTCTCTATGGAAGGAAAAATCAATAATGCAATCATGAAAATAAACTCCAAATAAAGTTGTTTACAAATATTGACATTTCGTTGACTTGAAATGAAGCAGGTGTCTGAAAAACGTATCCTGAGGCAGGTTGAATTACCACCCAAGACTTTAAAATCTCTTGCAATGGGCCATTTAGGGTATAAATACCCTTTCAGCCATTACCATAAAATGCCTGATCTTCCTGGATTTTTTAAGCACTCTATCTAGTAAGAAGAAAAACTAACACTTCCTGAGCCCCAATAGGTAAGGTGTGTGCTAAGTGCTTCATAATCATTACCTCTTTTCATTCTTATAAAACAATAGAGTAAGTATTTTATGCTCATTTTACTAAGGAGAGAACTGAAGTTAAAGGAAGACAAGAATGGAAGATCCCACAGCAAATCAATGCTGGATTGGGACTGTCCACAGGCAATCTGGCTCCAGAACCAATGCTCTTAGCCCAACTGAAAGAGGGTAAACAAAATAAAAATAAACCCAAATTGTATGTGGTAAAGTGAGGCCAGACAACCTTAACAAAATATGATGAAAATAAATAATTAGCAAATGTGAAGTGCTCTGAAAGAAATATCATTTTAAAGTGCTTCCAGGTAGATCATTCCTTTGATCTTAACACTTATCACAGGTAAGGCCGACCTCCCAGATTGCAGCCCGGAAGGGCCAAGCTAGGAGCAGACTGGCTTATGAATATTTAGCAAGGACAGAGTCTGAATGCTCATTCTGGTCTTCTGAGTCCAAATCCAGATCCAACTCCACAACTTCACAGCTACCTTGAGAGCATGGCTTTCAGGGTGTACTCTTAACTTCGTGTTATAATTATTTTGGCCTGTTTCTTCCCATATCTTTATAACCTCAAGTACTAAATTCTGAAAAATCAATTTTGAGGACAGGAAACAAGGCCCTCAGCCATTTCTGCATTCCCAAAGTCATTTGAGGTTCTGGTCTGGGGCAGGACTGGAACAAGGGTATTTCTTTAAAGCTCAAGAAATGATGCTCGTGGGCATGCTGGGCGCAGAGGTCCTGCTCCCAAAGGATAGCTGACACCCTCCCTGCAAAGTTGAGTTACAGTGATCTGGGAACCATGCAGAACATGTGAGAGAAACTCATCTCACAGGCATTCGCCTCAGGGAAGAAAAACAAAAGAGCAGATCACTAGAAAAGTATATCTGCCCTCTTAACTGAGGGCACCCAGGAACTCCTCCAATCCCTCACATTGGGAAGGGATAGAGGAGGTGGCAAGCACTTTTGGGTGCCCGGAGGGACATGCTTATTGGTGTGACTATAACGTCATTAAAGTCTGATTATAGACTTTATTCATTCTAAACTGGTACACTTTGTGGTCCTAAAAGCTGCTTGTTCTAGTCTGCAACATGGGAAACCAGAGCATTTGTAAGAAAAACATGAACATCTATGAAGAAGAGATTGCCAGGACTTCCCTGGTGGTCTGGTGGTTAAGAGTCTGCCTTGCAATGCAGAGGATGTGGGTTTGATCCCCGATCAGGGAACTTGGATCCCATGTGCTACAAAGTAACTGGGCCTGTGCCCTGCCACTACTGAGCCCCTGCACCACAGCTAGAGAGTCCATGCACACAATGAAAATCCCATATGCCACAACTAAGACCTGATGCAGCCAAATTAATAAATAAATAAAAAATTTTTTAAAGAATAGGTTGCCAAAGGGGATTAATGTTTGAATCCACACCACATTATTTCTTGACGATTTGCTAATAATTGGTCAGCAATTAGATTTGATACAAGCGAAAATATCTGCAGTACTAGTCTAACCAGCTAGAGGGACAAACTGGGGAGAAAAATAATAAGAGATTAAAAAAGAAGAAAGGAAGTAGGCACTGAAAAGCGGAGAAGCATACCCATTATGAGGGCTGAAATCTAAAGATGGACATCCCAAGTGTTAGGAGGATGCAGAGAAATTGGAACCCTCATACATCACTGGCGGGAATGTGAAATGGCACCACTGCTTTGGAAAACAGTTTGATGATTTCTTAGAAAGTTAAACATCCACTAACTACATGATCCAACAATTCTAGTCCTAGGTATATATGCAAAGAAATGAAAACATTTGTCAGCACAAAGCTGAGAAGCAAATATTCATAGCAGAACTGTTCATAAAAGCCAAAAAGTAAAAGCAATTCAAACATCCAGGACCAAGTAAATGGTAAATAAAATGTAAATACCAACCGAATGTTTATGTTCCCCAAAAATTCATGTGTTGAAATCAAATCCAGTGTGGTTGTGTTTGGAGGCAGGGCCTTGGAAAGGTAATTGGTCTTGAGAATAGAGCCCTCATGAATGAGATTAGTGCCCATATAAAAGAGTTATAAAAGAGACCCCAAAGAGAGCTCTCACCCCTTCTGACATGTGAGGGTGCAGTGAAATGACGGCCATCTATGAACAAGGAAGTAGGCTCTCACCAGACACCAAATTTCCTAGAACCTCGATCTTGACTTCCCAGCTCCCAGAACTGTGAGAAATAAATTTCTGTTGTTTATAAGCCACCAAGTCTGTGGTATTTTGTTATTTAACGCACCGACAATATGCTGTATTCATATAATGGAGTACTACTAGGTAACACCTGGAGAAGGAAATGGCAACCCGCTCCAGTATTCTTGCCTGGAGAATCCCATGGAGAGAGGAGCCTGTGGGCTACAGTCCATGGGGTTGCAAGAGTCAGATGCGACTTAGTGACTAAACCACCGCCATTAGGCAACGTAAAGGAATGAACAACTGATACACATTTGTGGATGAATCTCAAAAGCACTGCATCAAGTGAAAGAAGCCAGACTCAAAAGACAACATACAGTTTAATTCCATTCACATGAAATTTCTAGAAAAGGCAAAACTGTAGAGACAGAAAGCAGATCAGTGGTTGCTTGAGGCTGAAAGCAGGATCAGGAATCGACTATAAGCAAACACAGGGGAACTTTTTGGAGCAAAAGAAGTATTTCAAACTTGAATTATGATGATGATTGCACAATTGCAGAAATTTCCTAAAAATCACTGAATTATCCACTTACAATGAGTGAATTCTACAGGATATAAATTATACCTCCATAAAGCTGTTAAAAGTAAAAACCAAATAAATAAATGAAGGTAAGACAAGTGAAGAATAGGAAGTACAGACATGGTAAAAGTGTTCATGGAATAGGAGAAAAGAAGTGAAGTGAAAGTCACTCAGTCGTGTCTGACTCTGTGACCCCATGGACTATACAGTCCATGGAATTCTCCAGGCCAGAATACTGGAGTGGGTAGCCTCTCCTTTCTCTAGGATTCTTCCCAACCCAGGGGTCGAGCCCAGGTCTCCCTCACTGCAGGTGGATTCTTTACAAGGGAAGCCCAGGAGAAAAGAAAGGCATGCACAAATTCACAAAAAAGACATTCACCACAGACTGTAGACTCAGGCATAGTGCTTCCTTGTCTTCTGTGCTTAATCCTTTGTTAACAGTTTGCCTAACAGTTTAGGCAAATTGCACACTACCAGAGTTTACAAAGTTTTAAAAATATTTGGTATGAACAACATAATTTCAAATGCTCTAACAGCTCAGGAAAATAGGCAAAGCAAAACATCACATAAATATCTGCCACTGCTTCTCCATATGTTGCATTTCTCTGAGCTTATTGCATTTCTTTGGTTTCTTGATTTAAGTCATACACAGCATATTACTTACACAGCAAATGAATTATTCCAAAGTTTTACGCCATTTTCAGTAGCTTTCAGTACCTATGGAGTCAAATTGAATCACTTTGCTGTACACCTAAAACTAACACAATATTGTAAATCAAATATGGTTCAATTTTATGAAGATAATGGCTATAATTCCCTGTGCTATACAATATATCCTTGTTGCTTATCTATCTTATACATAGCAGTTTGTACCCCTTAATCCCATACCCATAACATGCCTCTCCCTCCTTTTTCCTCCCCACTGGTAACCACTAGTTTGTTTTAGGTTGAAGAATATCTTGGTGACTGATACTTGATATCAGTCATACTGGAAAATTTGTTTGTCATTTGCCCAAAGTACAACACTATGTTCTATCTGCTGCTGACCCAAGGACTTTCACAGAGAAATAAATAGCAAATATAAATTATTTTTAAAGGTGAGTAGAAGAATAAACAGTTATCTTGAAAGTCTTTTCAATGATGAGGCTAGGAGGTCTTTAGAATGTCTGGCTTCATTCCAGTGCACACCTATCTTGCATTCTACAGGAATTTTGGCAACTGAAACATGTACCATCCATTCTGTGTATGTGTGTGCTCATTCAGTGCCTGCTTGATGCCGAGAGGCAGGGGTCCTCAACATCAGCACCATTGACATTTTGGGTCAGATTATTCTTTGTATATGATATTTAGCAGCATCCCTGGTCACTACTCAGCAGATGTCAGTAGTCACGCCCTCTCCCCGAAACTCCACTTTATAAACTATGACAACCAAAATTGTTAATACCTCCCATGGGACAAAGTCATCTCCAGTTGAAAGATTGTTACAGGGAATCCCCAGTCTGAACCTGTGGACCCCCAGACATTGCAATCACAGCTCAGTGGTGGGTAACAAAGACACAGCCAGTGCATTCTAGGGTTTCTACAGAAAGGTATGAGCCCAGAGCCACACTTCTAGTATAATCTAAAAGTATTTAAACACCCTGGGGGTGGAATATCGAATCCTACAGCAATTGCCTAATTATCATACCTTCCTTATGAACACATCTGAAATACTGAAATTTGACTCTTGTCAGGTCTCTAAGTTATCCACGAGCTCTCAAGCAGCAAAGGGTACAAATATCCGTAGCAGTAACATTTTATAAAGGAAACAAGCACTACATTTTAGCAACTGACAAATAAATGTTCCAATCTATCCAGTGTATCTGTTATTGGAAACTCTTCAGTCTAGCTGAGGTTTTCTTTCTCTCTCTCTTCTTTTGAGAAATCTTATCAAGAGGTGTAAATGGTTAAAAATAATAAATTAAAGGATTTGACAAAAAAACATGTGAAACCAAGCAGCTTAGCAGACAAATGAAAGTCTTTCTCTCACGGGAGAAAACAGGCTTTTGTTTCACTCACCCAAGCTTAATACACAGACATTTAAGAAAATCTGTCCCCAATGGCCATTTCTTTCTTCATGACAAAGATCCAAAATATTTTTTGTTTGTGGGAAAAAAAATACTCTACTAATATAAAACAGTTGTAGACATTTTGTGATTCTTTTTAGAAGAAATAACCGAAGACACATAGTCTAATTCACTGCAGCTGAAATTTCATTTACTAACTAACCACACTAATGAGCGGCTACCCAGGGACTTCTAATTAGATTCACTGTATTTCTTTCACTGACATTAATTTCCTTACCACCTTCTAGAAAAAGTTTGATGGTTTCTGGATTTCTTAAGTAGGAAAAATTTAAGAATTTCAACAGTTTTTAATGAATCCTAACTTTTTTAACCACTGCAGTTTGATGGCATATTTCTGAATGGATAAAGCACAATGTTGACATTCCCATACATGTTAAGACTCGTTTCATCAAGATGGATGATAAGCTTGTATTTGAAACTGTTTGTCAATATGCTATTTTTTGCCCTTTGTGTGTACTCTGTGTAGGTCCAAAGACTAAGTTCATATAGCCACCAGGTCATGTTCTCCAAATCAAAATTATATTCAAAGGAATTTCAGAAGGCTAGCCTCCAACTAGCTTTCTAATTGCTCATTCCACAATTGAAAATGCAGTGTTGTTTTACTATCATTTTATTATAATTACATTAGCCTAAATTTCCTCAGCATGAAATTGAAAGGTGTACTGTTCAAATGAATCTTCTGTGCATCTTCTATTACATGATTGAACAAATAAACACAATGCAAGCACCACCTAGTTTATAAATACCAGTTTTACAAAGAACTCGTACATTTAAAAGCCACAGCTGCCCTTCCCCCTACACCCAGGCCATGTGCCAGCCCTCTCTAGAAGCCATTGTGAAAAAGCTCAGAACTTTGAGGAAAAAAATCTGGAATACTAACTAGTAGGCATAAACAGATGACCCAGATAGAGCCTGTGTGGTGTCCACTCCCTTCTTGAAACAAGGTCTAAGTTTCCATATACCTCTTTATTACAGTGTCTAATATTCTTCAAATTACAAATCTCTTTGAATTAACAAGCTTCTATAAAATGCAAATGACTCCTAGAGAGGATATTATATTCTTTAATTAATTAAGGCAGATTACACTGCTCTTAATACCTCGCTAACGTTATCCAAAATGAAGGACTACCACGCAGCAGTAGCAGCTGAGCAGCAGGAGAGGTACAAGGAGCAGCTGTCGTGAGGGTTGTGGAAGCGACGGCAGTGGATGCTGACTCAGACTTAGCCTCTGTGCTGAGTCCTCTATGTGGATCACCGCATTTCACCCTCTCAAAAACCCTGGGGAAGAATTTCAGGGAGGCAAAGTATGGTTCCCAAAGTGTGGTCCCTGGACTAGCCATATCAGCATCACCTGGGAATGATGTTACACATGCAAGTTGTTACAAATGCAAGTTCTCAGGCCTCACCTGCCATCTACTGACTCAGAAACTCTGGGCATGGGCCCAGGAGTCTTTGTTTTAACAGGCCTTACCAGCAATTCCAATGCATGCTAAAGTTTGCGAATCACTGGGGTACATACTTGTAGAAAAGGGCCACGTGCAAGCGCACATGCATGCACACACTCACACTACACTAGAGTTCCCAGCTTATTTCGAGAAGAACACAGAGTCTAGGCAGAAGAGAGTCAGTTCCGCAGAGCAGGGCAGACTACACATCTCGTGGGTTACTTCCCGAGGCCTTGGAATCCCCAACAGTGATAATGATGTCTTATAAGTCATATCCAAAGAGTTAACTTCATGCTGCCCTTCAGTTCACCCTTGCAAAGGAACTCAAACAACCTCTCTGTTACTAAGGGAAATGGTGGGTGATGGCTGACCTTTCCTAGTTATTGAGATTAACTCAGAGACTGCGTTCTCAAACCAAGGAGGAAAATCCAAGTCAACCCTCACAGGCTTACGAGTGTAATTATCTGCCCTTAGCTGGGTGGAGTCCCAGAAACTCATTTCACCACAGTAGTCTTAGTAGAATCCCTATTTCACAAGTGCATGAACTCAACTCAGAAAGGTTAACTGAGTAGCCCAATAGCATGGATAAGAAATTGCAAATCTAGACTAGAAAAACTCATGGATAATCCCCAAATCCAAGCCCTAAACCCTTTATGGTTAAGGAGAAAGCATAAATAGGTAACTGGAGAGCATGAAGCATTTCACAAGGAGAGCAGGTTGTTCTCTCAGCAACTGTTTTAGGACGGAATAGTACTCAGCAAGAGTTAGGGTGGGACCAGAATTATCTGGTTCAAAATTCACCAGAGCTAGTCCAGCACCCTGGGAAGGGAGGGAGAGGAGGTACCTCATCTTTGTCCTTCTTCCACAATATGACCCTGCTCTCCTGCCCTATTGATATAAGATCTCAAGTAAACATGATTCCCAGAGTTTTAGAGGAGTGGATGGAGATGAGAACCAACATTTAAAATGCATCTGGGAAGAATATACTTTGAGTTACCACCAAACAACTGAAAAAAGCAAAGCTTTGGAAACAGCCCATTCTTATAGTAAGGTCTGCACATTTAATCATTCATTTATCTTCTTTTAAATTTAGGTTCCATGTAGGCTGGCATTTCTCATGATCCTGCACTGGTTCTTCCCAGGGTGCTCCAGGTGACTGGCCACTGTGTGTTACCCAGCTCCCCAGGGGTTCAGCAAATGGGAGACTAAGATAGGAGATCAAAGATTGGGAGAGATCTGAGTAACTATTCCCTCCATCCCGGTCTGCTATGCCAGCCTGACAGGAGCTGCCATCCTTTACCTGGAGCCACAGATGCTGGAAGACCACCTCTCCCCCATGACTATTGCTCTCATGGAGGTCTGGTGACAGTTCCCTCCTCTTTTGACTTTGGGGTGCTAACAGCTTTCTCTGTTCCCAGTTGCTGGGTACTTCAGCATCCCTTAGTGATTCCCTACATCATGCCCACAACTTTGTAGTGAACTGTTTCCATCTCCAAACAGAGTTAGCTACCTCTTTCCTGCTGAGACCCTGAATGATGCAGACCACAGCCACAATGATGCCATAAGCATGATGCTTTCTACCAGATCCCTATTCGCTTTTTAAAAAATAAATTTTCTTTCAATGCACCAGTTTGGATCATGCTTCCAATTGCAAAAGTCATATCATTCCATAAAGATCATGTGATCTTTAAACATGTCACATAGTAAATGCTCAATAAATGGCATATGACATTATTATCATTATTATTACCATTATTATCACCAGTAATTGTTACTGGTAATTAATGTTTATTACTAGAACTAAAGTCAATGGACATAATTTAGAGGAAGACATTTTGAATTAACAAAGATGAGTTTTTTCAATAACTCCCAGCAATGAAATGGCCAGCATTATAAACATAACTTATAAAGTACTTTCAGGTCTGTGGTCTCATATTATTTTCACAACAACTCTATGAGGGTTGATGTATTCTCATCCTCTTGTTCAGATGTGGAAATTGTGATTTAAAGGGCTTAAAAGGACTTACCCAACAGCAGAGCTATTGAATGTTGGAGCTAGCATTGAAATCTTGCTGTAGGGCCAGGTTTACACACAATATCCACCTGGAAGTCACAGGAGGCAGCTGACGAAGAAGCACTGTGGGGAGAGAACTGAGAGTTAGCACCACCTGCTTGCCTAAGTCCCAGTTAGATGTGTTCTGGTTTGCCATGTCGTAAAATCTGGCTGTGATAAGAAAAAGGAAAATAAAATGGAGGTAGGTTAATGCTTCAGTAGATTATCAAGTCTACAATGTCTCAGGCTAAGAAGGAATGAAGGCACTGAAGGAGAAGTGCATGATAGGGTCATGATGAAATACATACTTCTTAAATATTTGACCACTGCTGAGAGCCACCTGGGAGACAATGAGTAATCCACAGCAAGCAACCCTGCAGAGTGAAGAGTGAGCGAGTGCATAAAACAGCAGTAAGCCATGGCCTCTTTTCATCTTAAATCTTTCTACACAACAGTGGAAAAGAGCTTCATGGGTAATGATGCAAAATTGATTGAGTCGGTTGTCCTTCCTGTTAGCTGGTCCTCTGTATCTGCATTTCCAAATATTATCAAGGGTCTCAGAAATTACGGTGCATATCATGAAATTTATGTTGCACAAGATCAAGAAGGGTAATAGCCTTAGCAAATACATAATATTAGGTGGAAAAAACTTGGTGCTCAGCCTAACTTTTGATTTTGTTAATATAAATAATATATTAACAAGTGAACAAGTTGGATTTGATCCAAATCACTCTACTGGAAGTGCTTGCTAAAACTTACTGATGGTATTTACTTCTATAAATAACACCCATAATTAGAATAGTTTTCTAGATATATCAGTTTATATCTTATGACAAGTACCCTTTTAAAGATCTTTAACATTACAAGCATTTTAAATGAACCTTTGAATTAGATTGTTGGGGAGTTGTATCTGACCACCCCTCATGTGGGAGGAAAGATCTCTGAATTCAAGACTTAGCTGGGTCTTGAAGGATGTGTAGAATTGGGGCAAGTAGAATGGAGAGGGATAAGATCTTCCAGATTAGATGAAGTGCTGGTGATGAAGACTAAGTTAATATAGCAACACTGACTGAAAGCCAGAGCTCTCATTAATTAATTAGTCTCATTAAAGACTCATAAATTGAGAAATTCCAGCCTTTTCTTCTTCACTGGGTGAATTCATCTTTAGTGGCCACTCAGATGCCAAAGAACATTTTCTTCTGGAGACAGCAAGATACAGGAAAAAGAGGCCACTGGAGATGTGAAAGCATGCGAACTTTGTTGACAAAAAGACTGGCCCCCCCCCCAAAAAAAAAAAAAATTGGTCCCAGCATCAGCTTCCTGCCCCTTCCTGGCTGTGTGACCATGAGCAATTGGGTTAGTCATATTCCAAAGAGACTGTAAAAAGGGACTGATCCTGTCTCACAAAACTGTTACAAAGATTAAATATAATTACATATCTGAGTATATTTTATGAAGGTTAAAACACTATGTGAGGGACGTCCCTGATGGTCTAATGGTTAAGACTCCATAGTCCCAATGCAGGGGGCCCAGGTTCAATCCCTGGTTGGGGAACTGGATACCTCATGCCACAACGAAGATCAAAGATCCTGCGCGTCACAACTAAGACCCAGCACAGCCAAATACTTAGATAAAAATAAATATTAGAACAATACTTAAATGTCTATCAGCAGATGAATCGATAATGAAGTTGAGGTACATATACACAATGGAATATTACTCAGTTATTTAAAAAAAGCATGCATTTGAGTTAGTTCCAATGAGGTAGATGAACCTGGAGCCTATTATACAGAGTAAAGTAAGTCAGAAAGAGAAAGACAAATACTGTATATTAATGTGTACATATATATATATGAAATTTAGAAAAACAGTATCGATGATCCTACAGGCAGGGCAGCAAAGGAGACACAGATGCAAAGAACAGACTCTCGGATTCAGTGGGAGAAGGCGAGGGTGGGATGATTTGAGAGAATAGCATTGAAACATGAACATTACCATGTGTAAAATAGATGACCAGTGCAAGTTTGATGCATGAAGCAAGGCACCTAAAGCTGGTGCTCTGGGACAACCCAGAGGGATACGGTTGGGAGGGAGGTGGGTGGGAGGGTTCAGGATGTGGAGGACACATATCCCTGTGGCTGATTGATGTTGACGTAAGGCAAAAACAATCACAATATTGCAAAGTCATTACCCTCCAATTAAAAGAAGTTAATTTTAAAAAAAGAAAAAGAACTGTTTCTTAAAAAAAAAAAAAAACAGTATGTGAATGTTAGTTGTTCTTCCATGTGGGTGGAAAGGGGCATTACATTTCTTGGGAAAGTTTATTTCAATGCTGAGAAAATGACTCAAAGGGTCTCTTAAACTTGATAAATAGGACAGAAGGATTAATGTAGCCAGAAGCTCTGCAGAGAGAACAACAATAACAATGACTGCTATGTATTAAGTACTTAGTATATGCTATTCACTTTGTAGCCCTAAAATATAACTCTAATCCCACAAGGTACTTATAGTCTCATTTTACAGAAAAGGAAGCAAACTCGGAAAGTCACCTGACTTTTTAAAGGGCACACATAGAAAGTATCCACCTAAGCGTGACCCCAGGGATGTTTGCTTCAAACAGACCATATCTTTTAAACTTATTATAGAGTTCAAAATTGTAGTGAACATAACTAGGCAATGCACAGGAGAAATAAATCTCTCAAGAACCATGCATTTTTCTTAGTCATTCTCCAGATACTTAGAAAATAATAGTAATAACTATGCCTACAATATAATGAGAACAGTAAAACCATAACATTGGGTTGGTCAAAAAGTCCATTCAGGTTTTTAAACCTGAACAACCTTTTTGGCCAACCCAATAGAAAAAGAAGTATGAAAAATAATATATATTATACATAATATGTATTCATAATTGAATCACTTTGTGATATATCAGAAACTACCACAACACTGTAAGTCAACTATATTTCCATTTTAAAGTATATATATACATTTAAAGTGAGGACATACTTCATGCCCAGCACTGTACTAGACTCTTCACATACTTTTTTATTCAATCTTCAAGAGCTTTATGAAGAAGATATTATTAGTTCCATTTTCCAGAAAAGGAAACAGACCTACAAAGGTTAAGAAACTTGCTCAAGGGCCTTGAACTACTAGACAGAGATGCCAGGAAAAGAAAAGGTGTGTCTTACTCTGAATGCTGTGCTCCTTCTCCTACTCCACAATGCCTCGCTTGAAGGCTCTACCAAACCTTCTCATGGAAGTTAGAGATGGACAGATGCATGCAAGTTAGAGATGGACTAAGATGTCCAGCGGCCTCACCCAGAATCCAAACTGCTCCAGTCTCCACTGACAGCATTTCTCCTCCAGTCATAGCATTTCTAATCTGGAAGATCTTCTCTGCTCCACTTTTCCAGATCCTTCAAGCTCAGATCTCAATTCTCTAAGAAGCCTACTTCACCCACTCTCAACCAAACCTATGTCTTTTACCCTTGACCTACTAAATAATCTTCAGTTCAGTTCAGTCACTCAGTCGTGTCCAACTCTTTGCAAAATCATGAATCACAGCATGCCAGGCCTCCCTGTCCATCACCAACTCACGAAGTTTACCCAAACTCATGTCCATTGAGTCAGTGATGCCATCCAGCCATCTCATCCCCTGTTGGCCCCTTCTCCTCCTGCCCCCAATCCCTCCCAGCATCACAGTCTTTTCCAATGAGTCAACTCTTCACATGAGGTGGCCAAAGTACTGAAGTTTCAGCTTCAGCATCAGTCCTTCCAATGAACACCCAGGACTGATCTCCTTTAGAATGGACTGGTTGGGTCTCCTTGCAGTCCAAGGGACTCTCAAGAGTCTTCTCCAACACCACAGTTCAAAAGCATCAATTCTTCGGTGCTCAGCTTTCTTCACAGTCCAACTTTCACATCCATACATGACCACTGGAGAAACCATAGCCTTGACTAGACGGACCTTTGTTGGCAAAGTAATGTCTCTGCTTTTGAATATGCTATCTAGGTTGGTCATAACTTTCCTTCCAAGGAGTAAGCATCTTTTAATTTCATGGCTGCAGTCACCATCTGCAGAGATTTTGGAGCCCAAAAAAATAAAGTCTGACACTGTTTCCACTGTTTCCTCATCTATTTCCCATGAAGTGATGGGACCAGATGCCATGATCTTCGTTTTCTGAATGTTGAGCTTTAAGCCAACTTTTTCACTCTCCTCTTTCACTTTCATCAAGAGGCTTTTTAGTTCCTCTTCACTTTCTGCCATAAGGGTGGTGTCATCTGCATATCTGAGGTTATTGTTATTTCTCCTGGCAATCTTGATTCCAGCTTGTGCTTCCTCCAGCCTAAGGTTTCTCATGATGTACTCTGCATAGAAGTTAAATAAGTAGGATGACAATATACAGGCTTGACGTACTCCTTTTCCTATTTGGAACCAGTCTGTTGTTCCATGTCCAGTTCTAACTGTTGCTTCCTGACCTGCATACAGATTTCTCAAGAGGCAGGTCAGGTGGTCTGGTATTCCCATCTCTTTCTGAATTTTCCACAATTTGTTGTGATACACACAGTCAAAGGCTTTGGCACAGTCAATAAAGCAGAAATAGATGTTTTTCTGGAACTCTCTTACTTTTCTGATGATCCAGCAGATGTTGGCAATTTGATCCCTGGTTCCTCTGCCTTTTCTAAATCCAGCTTGAACATCTGGAAATTCGCAGTTTATATATTGCTGAAGCCTGGCTTGAAGAATTTTGAGCACTCCTTTACTAGCTTGTGAGATGAGTGCAATTGTTCAGTAGTTTGAGCATTCTTTGGCCTTGCCATTCGTTGGGATTGGAATGAAAGCTGACCTTTTCCAGTCCTGTGGCCACTGCTGACTTTTCCAGATTTTCTGGCATATTGAGTGCAGCACTTTTACAGCATCATCTTGCAGGATTTGAAATAGCTCTACTGGAATTCCATCACCTCCACTAGCTTTGTTCATAGTGATGCTTTCTAAGGCCCATTTGACTTCACATTACAGGATGTCTGGCTCTGAGTGATCACACCATCATGATTATCTTGGTCATGAAGATATTTTCTGTACAGTTTTTCTGTGTACTCCTGCCACCTCTTCTTAATATCTTCTGCTTCTGTTAGGTTCATACCATTATATCTACTACTATGGACAGGAATCCCTTAGAAGAAGTGGAGTAGCTATTGTGGTCAACAAGAGTCTGAAATGCAGTACTTGGATGCAATCCCAAAAACGACAAAAAGATCTCTGTTCATTTCCAAGGCAAACCATTCAATATCACAGTAATCCAAGTCTATGCCCCAACCAGTAATGCTGAAGAAGCTGAAGTTGAACGGTTCTATGAAGACCTACAAGACCTTTTAGAACTAACACCCAAAAAAGATGTCCTTTTCATTATAGAGGACTGGACTGCAAAAGTAGGAAGTCAAGAAACACCTGGCGTAACAGGCAAGTTTGGTCTTGGAGTATGAAATGAAGCAGGGCAAACGCTAATAGAGTTTTGCCAAGAGAACTCACTGGTCATAGCAAACACCGTCTTCCAACAACACAAGAGAAGACTCTACACATGGACATCACCAGATGGTCAACACCAAAATCAGATTGATTATATTCTTTGCAGCCAAAGATGGAGAAGCTCTATATAGTCAGCAAAAACAAGACCAGGAGCTGACTGTGGCTCAGATCATGAACTCCTTATTGCCAAATTCAGACTTAAATTGAAGAAAGTAGGGAAAACCGCTAGACAATTCAGGTATGACCTAAATCAAATTCGTTATGCCTATACAGTGGAAGTGAGAAATAGATTTCAAGGACTAGATCTGATAGAGTGCCCGGTGAACTATGGATGGAGGTTGTGACACTGTACAGGAGACAGGGATCAAGACCATCCCCATGGAAAAGAAATGCAAAAAAGCAAAATAGCTGTCTGGGAAGGCCTTACAAATAGCTGTGAAAAGAAGAGAAATGAAAAGCAGAGAAGAAAAAGAAAGATATAAGCATCTGAATGCAGAGTGCCAAAGAATAGCAAGGAGAGATAAGAAAGCCTTCCTCAGAGATTAATGAAAGGAAATAAAGGAAAACTAAATCATCTTAGCTGCACCCATATACTTTAGCACTTAGTCATGTACTATGACATGGACTTTTTACCCGTTATATGATAAAGAAGCAAGATATAGTGGAGTTCTATACTGAATTGACCACTAACTAAAACTGTGACCTCAAGTAATTCACTTAACCTTTCTAAGCCTCAGTTTTCTCATCTTTAAGTAAGTATTCTCTAAAGTTCACTCTTAATTTTAAAAATACCATTTCCATGGCCATATGTCTTTACTCCTTAAAAAAAAGTGCAACTTTTTATATTTTTGTTTTTTCTTGTAACATCAGACAGAAAGTACTGAATACTTATCAGGAGTTTCAAATGAAGAACAAAAAAATAAAATAAATAATATCTAATAGCATAAAGGAAGGGGTATGTAAGAGACTTAATATAAACATTGTAGCTCTAGCTAAGCAACCAGCAAAATAGTATAAATTTATTTTATCTGTAACAAAAAACAAACTGAAAATGACTCAGTCGTTATAAATAAAACCCCCCAAATCAAACATTTTCAATGGACAGGAAAAAAGAACCACCGACATAGACTTTACAGGGGAAAAGATAAGCATATGTTTTGGTCATATGCCTGTTATCCAAAATATGCATATTTCACAGATGAGAACCTACTTTTATTATTTGTGGGGGAAGAAAATCAAGTTGTTCCCAAAAAGTACCAAGGGTTTGCCACTTTTAACATTCAACCAAAACTGAGGCAATACATTTAACATATACTTTTTTTCTCCAGTTGGCTTCTATGTTAATGTCTTCACAGCAAAAGATGATTGAAATTTTATTTTAAAGAGAATAAAAATTGTACACTTTAAACTTGCACAATCTCATATGTTAAGATTTTTTCTTAAAAAATAAGAATGAAAGAATGTATAGGTAATCAGAATCCAAGTCTTGTTTTAAATAAAGCCCCAATTTCTGGTGCTGCTCCTCAAAAAGGAAGGTAAAATTTTATTCATTTACTCTCTGAGTTATTTCTAAAAACTGTTCATGAGTACTGGTCTTCCATTTTATTCTTTCAGGTCAATAATTACTTTCATCTTAAATCTCACATGGTAAGTACCTTGTAAGTGATTATGCATATAGCTATGTTAATAAAGAAGTTACTGAGACATTAGACTCTGAAAACCGATACATTATAACCACCTGAAAATTATACGATTTGCCTGTATCTGTTATATAGTCTGTGTGCCAAAAAAAAAAAATAAAGGGAAGATAGCAGGAACATTAAAAGCTTAGAGATCTTCTACCTTTATTTATATCCATTAAAAACTGTTTTCAAAATAAATGTAAAATGGCAAAATTTGATACAATATGCACAATTATGTGGTAGATTGAATATCAGTCCCCCAAGAAATAAGTCCACTTGGAACCACTGAATATGACCTTAAGATTGTAGCTAATTTAGTTGTGGATAAGGATCTCAGAATGAATTATCCTGGATTATCTCAGTGGGCCCTAAATCCAATGACAAGTGCTCTTGTCAGAAGATACAAATGAGAAGAAACACAACGCATAAGGGGATGTAAAGATGAAGGCAGAACTATTCACAACAGCCAAGACCTAAATGTCCACTGACAAACCAATGAATAGAGAAGTGTGGTAAAATATATACAATAGAATACTGCTTAGCCAAGAAACAGAACAAAATAATGCATTTGCAGCAACATGGGTGCAACTAGAGATTACCATACTAAGTGAAGTACATTATCATGCTAAGTGAAGTAAGTCAGAAAGAGAAAGAGAAATACCATATGAAATCACTTATATATGGAATGTAACATATGACATAAATGAACCTGTCTCTGAAACAGAAACAGAATCACAGATATAGAGAACTGATTGAGAGCTTGGGATTAGCAGATGCAAACTGGTATATATAGAATGGATAAATAACAAAGTCCTGCTGTATAGCATAGGAAACTATTTTCAAATATCCTGTGATAAGCCATAATAGAAAAAATTATGAAAAAGAATATGTATATATACATATGTATATATATGAGTCATTTTGTTATATAGCAGTAATTAACAAAACAGTGTAATACCTCAGCTATACCTCAATTATTTTTTTGTAATTAATGGAAAAAAAAGTGGGGTTTCCCTACTGACTCAGTGGTAAAGAATCCGCCTGCCAATGAAGGAGATGCAGGTTCAATTCCTGGTCAAGGAGGATCCCACTTGCTGAACAGCAACTAAGCCTGTGTGCCACAACTATTGAACCCGTGCTGTAGAGGCTGGGAGCCTGTACTGGGAGCCACAGCTGCTGAAGCCTGCTCACTGCAACTACGGAGCAGCCCTGCTCACCGCAGCTAGAGAAAAGCCCGTGCCGCAGTGAAGATGCAGCACAGCCAAAAATAAAAGAATTTTTTTTAATGTGGAAGCAGAGATTGGAATGTTCATAAGCTGAGGAATATTGAGAATTTCCAGCAGACATTAAAAGCTAGGAAAGAGGCCATGGTGAACAGATTCTTCCTCAGAGCCTCTACAGAAAGAGCCAACACTGCTGACATCTTGATTTTGGACTTCTTGCCTCCAGCACTGTGAGAGAATAAATTTCTGTTGTTTTTAACCACTAAATTTATGGCAATCTGCCTCACAGCCTTAGAAAACTAACACAAGTCCTTACCACTATCTAATTCCAGAATATTTTCATCACTGCTCAAATAAACCGTTAGCAGACCTCCCCATCCCCTACACCCAGCAACCACTAATCCGCTGCCTGTCTCTGTGTATCTATTCTGGATATTTAATATAAATGGAATATGTTGCCTTTTGTTCCTGGCTTCATCCATGTTGTATGTGTTGTAGCATTTATTATTACTTCAGTACTTTATATTGACTGAATGATATAGGATTACACCATATTTTATTATTTATGTTATATAACATATTTGACATTTATATTATTTTTACTTTTTGGCTACTATGAATAATGTTGCAATGACCATTCATATGCAAGTTTTGAATGGGCAAGTTTTCATTTTCTGTACTATACCATATACACAGTTCTCTTGAGTATAAACATATCCATTTCATCTTGGTTATCTTATTTGTTGTCATATAATTGTTCATAGTATTCCCTTATAATCCTCTTATTCCTTTTAATGTTTGCCAATGTTGCTAATCTCGTGAAATAACCAACTTCTGGTTTTGCTTATTTTTCTTTATTTTTCTCTTTTTAACTTATTATTTTCGCTCTAATCTTTATTATTTCATTTCTTATGCTTCTTTTAGGTTTGCTTTGCTCTTGTTTATCTAGTTTCTTAAGGCAAAAATTTGGCTTATTTAGAGATCTTTCTTCTTTGTTAATATAAGCATTTACAGCTACAAATTTCTAAGCACTGCTTTAGCTGTACTCCATAAGTTTGTTGTGTTTTTATTTTCATTCATATCAAAGTATTTTCTAATTGCCCTTGTGATTTCCCCTTTCATCCATTGAATATTCAGAAGTGTGTTTGATTTCCACATATTTGTGAATTTCCCAAATTTTTTTTATTAATCAGTCCTAATTTTATTCCACATAATTAGAGAACATTTGATTTTAGTCCTTTTAAATTTACTGACATTTGTTTTATGGCCTAACATATGGTCTATCCTAAAGAATATTTTATATGCACTTGAAAAAAAATATGTATTCTACTTTTAGGGGGTGCAGTGTTCTACGCTGGTGGGTCTGGATAACTGATAATGTTGTTCAAGTCTTCTATTTCCTTGTTGGCCTTCTCTCTAGTTTGTAATTCTTTAGTGTTATTAAACTGTCTATTTTTTTCCTTTAATTCTATCACATTTTCTACATTTGGGGTCTCCATTATTAAGTGCTTATAAGCTTCTATGATTTCATTTGTCTTTTGACGGTTGACCCTTTCATCATTAGAGAGTGTTTTTATTTTTGCATCAAGTACAAATTTTTTTATAGTCTATTTTGTCTGCTCTTAGTATAGCTACTCTAGGTCTCTTTTGGCAACTGTTTGCATAATGTATCATTTTCTATCCTTTTACTTTCAATCTTTTTGTGTCATTGAATCTGAAGAGTGTCTTATATTCATCACATAATTGGATCCTGGCTTTTTATCCATTTTGCCAATCTCTGCCTTTTAATCCCTTATATTTACATAATTACCACAATAAGACAGGATTTATATCTACCCTTTTGATATGTTTTATATGTGTCTTTTGTCTTTTTTGTTCCTAAATTCATCTATTTCTGCCTTCTTTTGTGTTAAATATTTTGTTGGGTTTTCAAAGCTACTGTAGAGCTGGTAAAAAGAAAATGAAAATAGGGCAAGTTAAAATACTACAAAGCTCAAAGTTCTTAACAAGATTCAGCTGTTTTTTTCTTGAATACTCTGAATTGTTGCAAGCCTTTGGCTAATATCAACAGTTTTTAAAACATTGATTTTGACAGTTTTTGCCAGTTCCCACTGTTTTGGGGGGAGAGTAGATTTTCAGGGCTCTCTATCTGCCGTTCTTGCTAATATTGTGTTATCTTTTATAATAACATCATATGGAGACAAATAGAACATAATGACTATTATTATTACTCCCATTCATTTATAGGTGAAGAAAGTAGGTATCTACATTTTCTTTCACTGCTTTAACAGATTTTCAGAGACTTGGTGGCTTAAAGCAACACAGATTTGTTATTTTGCAGTTCTGTAGGTAGAAATCTAGCATGGGTTTCACCAGGCTAATATCAAGGTGTTGGCAGGGCTAATTCCTTTCTGGAGTCTTTAAGAAAAAAGTCATTTCCCTGCTCATTCAGGTGGTTCCTTACAGTTATAGAACTGAGTTCCTTGTTTCTTTGCTGGCAGTCTGCTGAGGGATGTTCCCAGCTTCTACAGGGCCCCACATTCCTTGGTTTGTAGTCAGCTTCCTCCATCTTCTAAGCCAGCAATTATGGGTCAAGTTCCTCTCAAACTTCAGATCTCTTCTGCATTTTCTTCTGTCCTCAGATGTCTGTAATCCACTATCAGCCTTCCTCTTTCACTTTTAAGGACACTTAAATCTAGGATGCTCTCCCTATTTTAAGGTTTGTTATATTAATTCTATCTGCAAATTTCCTTTATTATGTAACATAATGTATTACATGTTCCAGAGGTTAGGACCTGGACATATAGCTGGGAGTGAAGAGAGGGACATTATTCTGCCTACCACACTAGAGCTCACAGAGCTTATGTGACAAAGCTGACAAGGGCAGAACTGGCGTAATATATAGACCATCTAACTTTTCCTTCAGTGGTCTTTTCACCACATCTCCGATGCACAGGATACAACAGTCTATTACAAACTGCCTGTATGATCTCCTTAGGGACAGTCTGGCCAACCTTGATCATTCTGAGTATATTTGTATTTTTATGTATGTGGTAGGTTAGTTGCCTTTCTTGGTCTTGGGAAAGTGGCCTTCTGTAGGAGATATGTTATGCATCCTTGCATAGTCTCTTCCTCTCATTACCCAGCTCTAGAAGTTTCTCCTAGGAGGGCTGTGTGGGTACTTCTGTTGTGTTGGTTGACTATATGGACTGTCTGGTGGGCTTGATTGGCCCCTAGTCTGGTTGGTTGCCAGGCCCTGCCTTGTTCAGACGCTGCTGCCTGCTGTTTAGCAGGACCTGGTCAGGGACTGGCTGGATGCAGAATCCTAGGGGGCCCAAGGTGGACTGGCTCACTAGTGGGCAGTCAGGGCCACAAAGACTCTGGAGCTGTTCCCCACCCACTGGCAGTGAAGCCAGATCCTAGAGTTAGTGACAGACTGCTAGCAAGCAGAGCTGGTTCCTAGAGTGTGGCTGCAGGGCCCAGGGATCCCAGAGTTTGTTTAAGATCAATGGTGGTAGGTTTGGGGGTGTAGGGGTTGTGTTTCCTGACACAATTGGTTATGGGGTTGAAGTGTCCTAAAAGTTGGGTTGGCCTACTAGAGGGCAAGGCTAGGGCCAAGCTTGTCTTAGGGTAGGGTCTGGCCTGCATTTTGGGATCATAGTTTTCTTGCATCTGGTGTGTGCCCTCTGGTGGGCAAGGCAGTGTCTAGAGGTGACTGTGGGCTCTTTAGTCTTTTTTTTTTTTTTTTTTTTTTTTGCCTCACTGCTAGGCATGTGGGATCTTATTTCCCCAACCAGGGACTGAACCAGTGCCTCCTGCAGTAGAAGTGGGGAGTCCTAACCACTGGACCACCAGGGTATTTACCTGGGCTCTTTAGTCTTTTGGCAGCCTAGGTAGATGGGGTGCTGAAGGGTGAGGTCTGCCATATTTTTTTATATTTTGAGCACATTCATGCTTGCATGCTAAGTCACTTTAGTTGTATCTGATTCTTTGTGACCCTATGGACTGTAGCCTGACAGGCTCCTTTGTCCATGGGATTCTCCAAGAATACTGGAATGGGTTGCAGCGCCCTCCTCCAGGGGATCTTCCCAACCCAGGGGTCTAACCTGCATCTCATGACTCCTGCATTGGCAGGTGGGTTCTTTACCACCAGCACCACCTGGGCAGACTGGCCATGTCCCCAGCCAATGCACTGTTTGGCCTGAGAGGTCCCAGCACTGGTGCCTGCAGGATTTTGGGTGGGGCCATCTTGGCACTAATGAGCTAGAGCAGTGGTCCCCAACAATTTTGACACCAGGGACCCATAATGTGCTGATCAAACCAGTCAATCCTAAAGGAAATCAATCCTGAATATTCATTGAAAAGACTGAGACTGAAGCTGAAGTTTACCATCTGATGCAAAAACCAACTTGGAAAAGACTCTGATGCTGGGAAAGATTGAAAGCAAAAGGAGAAGAGGGGCAACAGAGGCTGAGATGGTTAGATAGCATCACCAACTCAATGGACATGAATTTGAGCAAACTCTGGGGGATAGTAAAGAACAGGGCAGCCTGGTATGCTGCAGTCCATGGGGTTGTAAAGTCAGACACAGCTTGGTGACTGAACAACAACCAGTAATGTGAGCAATGGGCAGCGATGGGGAATAGCAGATGAAGATTCACTTGCTTACCCACTGCTCAGCTCCTGCTTTGTGGCCTGAAACTGGCCCCAGGCCTGGGGGTAGAGGATCCCCTGAGCTAGAGGGATGATCCTGTTCACCTCAGCACCAGTTTCAACTAGGTAGAAAGAGTTCCCAAATACAGCTGCCACCCAGTATGGCTGCTGTCAGTGTCTATATTTCCAGGGTAAGACCACTGCCCCCTCCTCTTCAGGAAACTCTCCAAGACCAGCAAGTAGGTCTGGCTCAGGCTCCTATCAAATTACTGCTTTTGCCCTGGTTCCCTGAGCCTGTGAGATTTTGTGTGCACCCTTTAAGAATCAAGTTTCTAGTTCCCTCAGTCCTGTGCAGCTCCTATAATTAAGCCCCACTGGCTTTCAAAGCCAAATGCTGTGGGGGATCATCTTGCCAATGCTAGAACTCTGGGCTGGGGAGCCTGACATGAGGTCAGAACTCTCACTCCTGTGGAAGAACCTATGAAATATAATTATTCTCCAATTTGCGTGACACCACAGGGGGTGGGAGAGGGGTATCATGGAATTGGAATACATCACAAGTCTGCCCTTCCCACCTGTCTTCTTGTGGTTGCTTTTTTATGCATTTAGTTATATGGGATACTTTCTAGAAGGTTCCAGTTTTCTTTTGTTAGGTAGTTAGAATAGGAAAAAGCAGTCCAAAATGGCAGTGACTAAAAGACAAAGAAAGGGAAAAGCCCGCGAAAACTGAACAGAAGAAAATCCACGGACCAGAATGAGAACCTCAGGTGAAACAAACACACCGTCTTCTCGGCCAGCCCAATTTGCATAGTGCGGGCTGACGGTGGAGAGGAGACAAACGCATAAAAGGATGAAGCCAAGACAGACTGACACCTCTCCTTTGGGGGTGGCCCACCCTCACACGTCAAGGGTATACAATCGTTTGTTTTTCCAAATAAAATTGAGCTGTAACCAAGCTGTAACACAGTCAGCCATTTCAAATTTTTGCTGCGGCATGACAGAACCAAGGAAATTACACATTCCCCCGACATATCTGTTGCTGTGACTCGGATTTAACCTGGCTGAAACAACCTCGGCTCAGTCCAAGGTGAAGGCCAAACACAGCAGAAGCCCAACTTGGCACAACTTCACACAGTGGAAGCTGAACATGAAGAAAAGCAAAGTAGAATTGACAAGAAGCACAGCATGCTGGAAACTGGAACAGCAAAAACAAATTCGGCAGAAAGCTCACCCTGCTCAGTCTCAGATTCCAGAAGACCTCCAGTTAAGGTAGGCGGTCCTCTCTCCTATGGCTGGAAGGACATATGACTAACAAAATCTTAATTCTTTTACAGTCTCTTGTTTCTTGGTTCCTTGAACCCCCTGCAAACAGGTAAGTGGCAGTGGGTTCAAATGAGGACTCTAGAGAGGCTACTACCCAGTGTGTCCCAAAGGCTCCACTGTCCTCTGCACCCTAGTAGCTGTTGCCCAAGCAGGTGAGGGTTCTTCTGTCCTTAACCTCCTTTGTGCCAAGGATAAGGCCAGTGAAAACTGTGGGCACAGGACAGGTATTTAGCAGTTTTTCCAACAAGATAAGAAAGGAGTTCTTTGGCATGTTTTTCCCACTGCTTTTTCCTCCTGTCCTTCAGCTCCTTTCGCCATCTATGCCACTGATTACAAAGTACTTGGCAGGTCATCATCTTTCCATTTCTGAAAGTTGTGTTTGAAACTGTTTACCTAAGGTTAGGACTCAAACCCATGTGGCAGGGACTTTGTGCTATGCTTAGTCCTCAGTCATGTCCAACCAGGATTTGAACCCAGACAAAACTCACAGGGCCTGGTTTTAGGACCTAATTAAACTCAGGGTCTTGATGACTCATTGCAAAAAAATTCAGTGAGAGACACAGCAATAGGTAAGAGGTGGATTTGTTCAGATTTAGAGACAAGCATTTGAATACAGAGTTCCAAAGTATAGCAAGGAGAGATAAGAAAGCCTTCCTCGGTGATCAGTGCAAAAAAATAGAGGAAAACAATAGAATGGGAAAGACTAGAGATCTCTTTAAGAAAATTAGAGATACCAAGGGAATATTTCATGCAAAGATGGGCACAATAAAGGACAGAAGTGGTATGGACCTAACAGAAGCAGAAGATATTAAGAAAAGGTGACAAGAATACACAGGAGAACTATACAAAAAAGATCTTCATGACCCAGATAACCAGGATGGTGTGATCACTCACCTACAGCCAGACATCCTGGAATGCAAAGTCACGTGAGCCTTAGGAAGCATCACTACCAACAAAGCTAGTGGAGATGATGGAATTCCAGGTGAGCCATTTCAAATCCTAAAAGATGATGCTGTGAAAGTGCTGCAATCAATATGCCTGCAAATTAGGAAAACTCAGCAGTGGCCACAGGACTGGAAAAGGTCAGTTTTCATTCCAATCCCAAAGAAAGGCAATGCCAAAGAATGTTCAAACTACCACAAAATTGCATTCATCTCACATGCTAGTAAAGGAATGCTCAAAATTCTCCAAGCCAAGCTTCAACAATACATGAGTTGTGAACTTCCAGATGCTCAAGCTGGATTTAGAAAAGGCAGAGGAACCAGAGATCAAATTGCCAACATCTGCCGGATCATCAAAAAAGCAAGAGAGTTCCAGAAAAACATCTACTTCTGCTTTATAGACTACACCAAAGCCTTTGACCGTGTGGATCACAAAAAAACTATGCAAAATTCTTAAAGAGATGGGAATCCCAGACCCTTTGACCTGCCTCCTGAGAAATCTGTATGCAGGTCAGGAAGCAACAGTTAGAACTGGACATGGAACAACAGACTAGTTCAAAATTGGGAAAGGAGTACATCAAGGCTGTATAGTGTCACCCTGCTTATTTAACTTGTATGCAGAGTACATCATGCAAAATGCCAGACTGGATGAACCACAAGCTGAAGTCAAGATTGCTGGGAGAAATATTAATAACCTCAGATATGCCGATGACACCACCCTTATGGCAGAAAGTGAAGAAGAACTAAAGAGCCTCTTGATGAAGGTGAAAGAGGAGAGTGAAAAAGTTGGCTTAAAGCTCAACATTCAGAAAACGAAGATCATGGCATCCAGTCCCATTACTTCATGGCAAATAAATTAAGAAATAATGGAAAAGGTGAGAGACTTTATTTTGCTGGGCTCCAAAATCACTGCAGATAGTGACTGCAGCCATGAAAATAAAAGATACTTGCTCCTTGGAAGAAAAGCTATGACCAACCTAGACAGCATATTAAAAATCAGAGACCTTTGCAAACAAAGGTCCGTCTAGTCAAAGCTGTAGTTTTTCCAGTAATCATGTATGAAAGTGAGAGTTGGACTATAAAGAAAGCTGAGTGCTAAAGAATTGATGCTTTTGAACTGTGGTGTTGGAGAAGACTCTTGAGAGTCCCTTGGACTGCAAGGAGATCCAACCAGTTCATCCTAAAGAAAATCAGTTTTGAATATTCGTTAGAAGGACTGATGCTGGAGCTGAAGCTCCAATACTTTGGCCACCCCTGACTCATTTGAAAAGACCCTGGTGCTGGGAAATATTGAAGGCAGGAGGAGAAAGGGATGACAAAGGGTGAGATGGTTGGATGGCATTACCAACTCAATGGGCATGAGTTTGAGTAAGCTTCGAGAGTTGGTGATGGACAGAGAAGCCTGACATGCTGTAGTCCATGGGGTCACAAATAATTGGACATGACTGAGCAACTGAAATAAACTGAACTGGGCTACATCATTCTTTCAAAAGTTGTGTCCTGCCCCCTTCCCTCCTTTTTCATGCTGTTTTCCTGAGCCCAGTCCGGGCCCTCAGTGTTGCCTCTACAATCTTCTGGAGGGACAATGAGAAAATAGCTGGCCCTTGGGAGGAAATACTGTAAAATACCCAATCCCTCTAGATATTCAGGCCTTTATCTTCCATGTTTCCTACAACATATGCAACAATAGCATCTCTCAGTGAACCCACTAGGGCTGGTGATAGGCACATGATGCCTGCTAGAAGTCCATCTGTTGGTGGCATCCCTTCAAAGGCAATTGGGCTTCCAGGGACAATGTTTGCCACTTTGGGAGTTAGCTCTGCAGGCCATTTGGACCCAAACCCTTACCACCCTTCTCCTAAAGCTACAAACATAACCCCGGATCAAATCTCCCCTCCACTTTTATGTTTCCCTGGTGGCTGATGGTAACGCATCTGTCTGCAATGTGGGAGACCTGGGTTCGATCCTTGGGTCAGGAAGATCCCCTGGAGAAGGAAATGGCAACCCACTCCAGTACTGTTGCCTGGAAAATCCCATGGACAGAGGAGCCTGGTAGGGTATAGTCCATAGGGTCCAAAGATTCGGACACAATTAAGCAACTTCACTTTCACTTTTCCACTTTTATCAAACATCTGGTCTGTTGCCTCTTATCATTTTGTCCTTAAGCCACTTACTAACTCCAACAACCAGGACCCTGCACCCTTGTAGGCAACATACCTCCACCCAGCCTATTATTAAAATACTCTTCTTCTTAGCACATCTGGGCTTCTCTGGTGGCTCAGATGGTAAAGCGTCTGCCTGCAATGCGGGAGACCCAGGTTAAATCCCTGGGTCAGAAGATCCCCTGGAGAAGGAAATGGCAACCTACTCTAGTACTCTTGCCTGGAAAATCCCATGGATAGAGGAGCCTGGCAGACTACAGTCCATGGGGTCACAAAGAGTCAGACATGACTGAGTGACTTCACTCAATGCCCCTAACAAGACAAGATAACCCACTCCTTTGTCATTACTTCTGTTATTAACTAAAGCGGGTCTATGACAATGAAATGTTTACCATCTGAAACACCCTAAACTGCTCTTATGGAGGACTAGGGGAAGAAATCAGGGACTTACTTTCCCTCAGAGCAATAAGAGGATGAGGCTTATGACTGTTTCACCAGCTTCCCAGTCTCAGGGCACAGGCTTGGATTGCTTTACATCATGGTATCTATTCTCATCCATGGTGGACAAACCAGTAATGAGTTAAGATTCAGTTCAGTTCAGTTCAGTCGCTCAGTTGTGTCCGACTCTTTCTTTGCGACCCCATGAATCGCAGCACGCCAGGCCGCCCTGTCCATTACCAACTCCTGGAGTTCACTCAGAGTCATGTCCATAGAGTCAGTGATGCCATCCAGCCATCTCATCCTCTCTCGTCCCCTTCTCCTCCTGCCCCAAATCCCTCCTAGCATCAGAGTCTTTTCCAATGAGTCAACTCTTCGCATCAGGTGGTCAAAGTACTGGAGTTTCAGCTTTAGCATCATTCCTTCCAAAGAAATCCCAGGACTAATCTCCTTCAGAATGGACTGGTTGGATCTCCTTGCAGTCCAAGGGACTCTCAAGAGTCTTCTCCAACACCACACTTCAAAAGCATCAATTCTTCAGCATTCAGCCTTCTTCACAGTCCAACTCTCACATCCATACATGGCAAAGTAATGTCTCTGCTTTTGAATATGCTATCTAGGTTGATCATAACTTTTCTTCCAAGGAGTAAGCATCTTTTAATTTCATGGCTGCAGTCACCATCTGCAGTGATTCTGGAGCCCAAAAAAATAAAGTCTGACACTGTTTCCACTGTTTCCCATCTATTTCCCATGAAGTGATGAGACCGGATGCCATGATCTTCGTTTTCTGAATGTTGAGCTTTAAGCCAACTTTTTCACTCTCCTCTTTCACTTTTCATCAAGAGGCTTTTTAGTTCCTCTTCACTTTCTGCCATAAGGGAGTTGTCATCTGCATATCTGAGGTTATTGATATTTCTTCCAGCAATCTTGATTCCAGCTTGTGTTTCTTCCAGTCCAGCGTTTCTCATGAAGATTACAACCCCTTAATCCTATCCAGCACTAGTCATACTGGAGACCTTGGGGATGCCCAACTCCAGCCTGGGGTGGGTGGGGGTGGGGGTCCCAGGAGGTCGAGTTGCCTCTACCTGCCTAGGGATCTGGTCCCTGGGAGGTTGTCAAGCCTCAATCTGCTCAGGGATCCACCAGCCCGGGATCCCAGGAGGTCAACCTGCCTCAACCTGCCTAGGGATCTGATCCTCTGGAGGTTGTCACACCTCAACATGCTCAGGGATCCACCAGTCCAGGGGTCCCAGGAGGTCGACATGCCTCAATCTGCCCAAAGATTCAATCTCCAGGAGGCTGTCATGCCTCAACCTGCCTGGGGATCTGCACCCTGACCTGGGGACGCCTGGTGCTCAGGTTGCAGCAGTACTGCATAGGATAAGCTTCAGAAAGACTCACTCCTATGAAAGTCCACCCACAGAAATAGAAGGAAGTCTATTAGTTGTGGGACTGTGCCTGGTCTCAGCAATAACTCAGGAGTTCAACAAGAACCCCATTGGCTTTCTGGAAAGTAAAAAAGAGGCCCTATAAAAGTTTACCAATCTGGACTTAAACTCTTATGAAAGACAGGCGATTTTAAAGGACAAATTCCTGTCTCAAAGTGCATCAGATATCAAGATAAAGTTATAACAGCTACAGCAGCAGGACCCTGCTGTCTCTTTAGCTTAGATGATCCAGACAGCCACCAATACCTTTTATAACAGAGAACAGGAGAAGGAGGCCAAGACCCAGGAAAGGGAGAGAAGGAAAGAGACAAGGCATACTCAGATGCTGGCCACCCTCCAGGGAAGCCCTATGGCAATCCCCAAGTTCTTTGAAGGACAAGGCATGAGGCAAATGCCTAATCTGTAGACAGGAGGGACATTGGACCAAAGAGTGTCCAAACCATGACAAATCTCCTAAAATGGCTTGCTACAAATGCCATCAATTGGGATATTGGGTGGCACTCTACCATGGGGACCCAAGAACTTCAAGGTCAAGCACCAAGCCTTCACTTATGGTGGTTCAACTGGACTGAAGCAACCAGCTCCAGCCAGCCCACCTGTCACAGATAAACATCATGGGGCTGGAGCCAAGGGTGCAACTGGATGTGGCAGATAGGTCCGAAAATTTCTTGGTTGACACAGGGGCTACCTACTCTGTCCTGACTTCCTACTCCAGAATCTTCTCCTCCCAAACCTGTACCATTTTGGGTGCTACAGGAAACACAATTATAAAAAGATTCACCTGAGCACTTCTTCATTGCTGGGATGGACAAATATTTTCCCACCAGTTTCTGGTGGTCTTTGAGTATCCTGCTCCCTTTTTGGTAAGAGATCTCTCCCTTCTTTCAAAACCTTACAGCTTTTGCAGTCTTGATAGAAGATGCTTTAAAATTCTCTTTTGGGGGCAAACTAACTATTTTTACCAGCCACCAAGTGAAACAACTCCTGAATGGGAGAGGCCATTTATGGATGTCTGATCAAAGGATCCTCAGATATCAAGTAGTGCTGATGGAAAATCCAAGCCTGACTATATCCCTTTGTAAGGTTCTTAACCCAGCTACCTTCCTGCCTACCCCCAAGGGGTCTCTCTTCCCCTTCACTCTCGCCTAGAGACCTTGGACCACTGGACAAAACTCCGAGAGGGATTGTCAGAAGATCCTCTGACCAATCCTAAGGAAATCTGGGACACTGATAGAAGCAGCTTTGTCTGGGATGGGAAAAGAGCCAGATATGTGGTAGTCTCTAATGTTGAAACCACAGAGGCTAAACCTTTGCCAGCAGGTACCTCAGCCCAATTAGCTGAGCTCATAGCCCTCACTCAAATTTTAGAGCTGGGAAAAGGAGAAAGAGTGGCCATTTACACAGACTCCAAGTATGCCTTTCTGGTGCTACATGCACATGCTGCTATTTGGAAAGAGGGAGGCCACCTGACCACCCGAGGGTTCCCAATCAAGTATGTGATCAAATCCTTAGGCTCTTGGAGGCCGTCCATCTGCCCACTGAAGTTTCAGTCTCCCCCTGTAAAGGACACCAAAAAGGGAGCACGGAAGTGACATGAGGGAACCAAGGGATCAGGCAGCTAAGAGAGCAGCATTACAGAACAATGACTTAATAGGGGTTGCTACCTTAGTTCCACAGACTAATTTGCCAGAAACTCCTTCATACACTGAAGGTGAGACTCTTAAAGCTAAGAGTGAGAGCTTTCAAGATCATATGGGGTGGTTCCAAAAGGAGAGACTCCTTTTTCTGCCTGGGAACCTCCAATGAAAGTTGGTTAACTCCTTGCATGCCACCGCTCATTTAGGGGAGAAGGCCCTCCAAAGATTACTAGAAAGTTCCTTCAGAGAAACAGGCCTCCAAATGACTGTAAGACAAGTGGTCTCCTCTTGTCCCACCTGCCAATTAAACAACCCCCAAGGAGCTCAAAGACCCCAGCTGGCCCAGCCCATCCAACAGTGTGGGACCCACCCAGGAGAGGACTGGCAGAAGAACTTCACCCAGATGCCAGTTTCTCAAGGGTATAAATACCTATTAGGCATGATAGATACATTCACAGGATGGGTTGAAAACTTTCCCACCCAGACTGAGAAGGCTGAGGAAGTGGTAAAAAAAAAAAAAAAAAAAAAAAAAAACAACTGCTCCATGAAATCACTCCAAGATTTGGTCTGCCCAGGTCATTATAAAGTGACAATGGGACATCATTTACTTCTAAGGTCACCCAACAGGTCTCTAAGCATTGGGCATTACTTATTGTCTCCATTGTGCCTGGAGGCCTCAGTCTTCAGGAAAAGTAGAAAGAGCCAACCAATTCTTAAAATCAGCAATAAAAAAGATAACCCTGGAGACCGCCCTGGGATGGAAGGAGGCTTTACCGCCCCCACATGGCCCCTAAAGAACAGGTTGGTCTTACTCCTTATGCGATGCTATATGGGAGACCGTTTCATTTTGTCAATGACCTCTTCCTAGATCCAGAGGCTCAGACCTTCTGGTCTTATACCATGGCCGCTGGGCAATTCCAACAGGATATACATTTGTGGGGTGTGAACCAGCACCCAAAGATTCTAAAGAGCCACCACTTTATGATCCAGGGTCTCAAGTCCTAATTAAAGTCTGGAAAGATGGGTCCCCAAAGGCTCAACTCCAGCCCACATGGAAGGGCCCCTACCCTGTAATACTTTCTACCCCCACAGCAGTCAAGGTACCAGGACACAACTCCTGGATTCACTACTCACAAGTCAAGCCATGGAAGAAAACTGAAGAGGACATTCAGAACATCTGTGAGCCCCTGGGAGATCTCAGATACCTATTCAGGACTACAAATGTGTGCCACTCTAACGGACACACCAAAATTAAGTTTCTGAGGATAAGATTTCTCAAGATAGCTCTAAAGAGCCAACAGAGCTTGGCAGAGGTTGTACTCCAAAATAGACAGGAGATAGGTCTCCTGATCCCCAAACAAGGAGGGACTTGAGCCATGTTGAATGAGACATGCTGTTTCTGGGTAAATACCTCCAGCCAAGTAAAGTCTCACAGTCCTCAATAAAAACATTCATATCCTACAGGATCTCAAAAAACAAGCTGGAGAACTCTCAGAGCAGCTACAATCTCTCTTTGGGGAATCCTTCTCCTGGCAAGGGGGGATTTGGAGTTGGCTAATGTCCCTACTAATCCCTGTTATCACCATATTGATGCTGCTTATGATTGCTCTGTGTATTATCAATTGTCTAACCCATTTTGTCTCTGCCCAGGTCAACAAGCTACAACATGCAGTGCCAGTTCAACAAGGATATATAAACCTACACCCTACCACAGAAAATATCACTCTCCCTTTTTTTTTTTCTGCTTTTTTTTTTTTACTTTATTTTACTTTACAATACTGTATTGGTTTTGCCATACATTGACATGAATCCACCACAGGTGTACATGAGCTCCCAAACATGAACCCCCCTCCCACCTCCCACCCCACATCATCCCTCCGGATCATCCCCATGCACCAGCCCCAAGCATCCTGCATCCCGCATAGAACACAGACTGGCAATTCATTTCTTACATGATAGTATACATGTTTCAATGCCATTCTCCCAAATCATCCCACCCTTTCCCTCTCCCTCTGAGTCCAAAAGTCCGCTCTACACATCTGTATCTCTTTTGCTGTCTTGCATACAGGGTCATCATTACCATCTTTCTAAATTCCATATGTATGTGTTAGTATACTGTATTGGTGTTTTTCTTTCTGGCTTACTTCACTCTGTATAATCAGCTCCAGTTTTATCCATCTCATTAGAACTGACTCAAATGTATTCTTTTTAATAGCTGAGTAATACTCCATTGTGTATATGTACCACAGCTTTCTTATCCATTCATCTGCTGATGGACATCTAGGTTGTTTCCATGTCCTGGCTATTATAAACAGTGCTGCTATGAACATTGGGTTATACGTGTCTCTTTCAATTCTGGTTTCCTTGGTGTGTATGCCCAGCAGTAGGATTGCTGGGTCATATGGCAGTTCTATTTCCAGTTGTTTAAGGAATCTCCACACTGTTCTCCATAGTGGCTGTACTAGTTTGCATTCCCACCAACAGTGTAAGAGGGTTCCCTTTTCTCCACACCCTCTCCAGCATTTATTGCTTGCAGACTTTTGGATCGCAGCCATTCTGACTGGTGTGAAGTGGTACCTCATTGTGGTCTTGATTTGCATTTCTCTAATAATGAGTGATGTTGAGCATCTTTTCATGTGTTTGTTAGCCATCCGTATGTCTTCTTTGGAAAATGTCTATTTAGTTCTTTGGCCCATTTTTTGATTGGGTCATTTATTTTTCTGGAATTGAGCTGCATAAGTTGCTTGTATATTTTTGAGATTAGTTGTTTGTCAGTTGCTTCATTTGCTATTATTTTCTCCCATTCAGAAGGCTGTCTTTTCACCTTGCTTATATTTTCCTTTGTTGTGCAGAAGCTTTTAATTTTAATTAGATCCCTTTTGTTTATTTTTGCTTTTATTTCCAGAATTCTGGGACGTGGATCATAGAGGATCCTGCTGTGATTTATGTCGGAGAGTGTTTTGCCTATGTTCTCCTCTAGGAGTTTTATAGTTTCTGGTCTTATGTTTAGATCTTTAATCCATTTTGAGTTTATTTTTGTGTGCGGTGTTAGAAAGTGATCTAGTTTCATTCTTTTACAAGTGGTTGACCAATTTTCCCAGCACCACTTGTTAAAGAGATTGTCTTCACTCCATTGTATATTCTTGCCTCCTTTGTCAAAGATAAGGTGTCTATATGTGTGTGGATTTATCTCTGGGCTTTCTATTTTGTTCCATTGATCTATATTTCTGTCTTTGTGCCACTACCATACCGTCTTGATGACTGTGGCTTTGTAGTAGAGCCTGAAGTCAGGCAGGTTGATTCCTCCAGTTCCATTCTTCTTTCTCAAGATTGCTTTGGCTATTCGAGGTTTTTTGTATTTCCATACAAATCTTGAAATTATTTGTTCTAGTTCTGTGAAAAATACCTTTGGTAACTTGATAGGGATTGCATTGAATCTGTAGATTGCTTTGGGTAGTATAGTCATTTTCACTATATTGATTCTTCCAATCCATGAATATGGTATATTTCTCCATCTATTAGTGTCCTCTTTGATTTCTTTCATCAGTGTTTTATAGTTTTCTATATATAGGTCTTTAGTTTCTTTAGGTAGATATATTCCTAAGTATTTTATTTTTTTCGTTGCAATGGTGAATGGAATTGTTTCCTTAATTTATTTTTCTACTTTCTCATTATTTGTGCATAGGAATGCAAGGGATTTCTGTGTGTTGATTTTATATCCTGCAATTTACTATATTCATTGATTAGCTCTAGTAATTTTCTGGTGGAATCTTTAGGGTTTTCTATGTAGAGGATCATGTCATCTGCAAACAGTGAGAGTTTTACTTCTTCTTTTCCAATTTGGATTCCTTTTATTTCTTTTTCTGCTCTGATTGCTGTGGCCAAAACTTCCAGAACTATGTTGAATAGTAGCGGTGAAAGTGGGCACCCTTGTCTTGTTCCTGACTTTAGGGGAAATGCTTTCAATTTTTCACCATTGAGGATAATGTTTGCTGTGTTTGTCATAGATAGCTTTTATTATGTTGAGGTATGTTCCTTCTATTCCTGCTTTCTGGAGAGTTTTTATCATAAATGGATGTTGAATTTTGTCAAAGGCCTTCTCTGCATCTATTGAGATAATCATATGGCTTTTATTTCTCGATTTGTTAATGTGGTGAATTACATTGATTGATTTGCAGATATTGAAGAATCCTTGCATCCCTGGGATAAAGCCCACTTGGTCATGCTGTATGATCTTTTTAATGTGTTGTTGGATTCTGATTGCTAGAATTTTGTTAAGGATTTTTGCATCTATGTTCATCAGTGATATTGGCCTGTAGTTTTCTTTCCTTGTGACATCTTTGTCAGGTTTTGGTATTAGGGTGATGGTGGCCTCATAGAATGAGTTTGGAAGTTTACCTTCCTCTGCAATTTTCTGGAAGAGTTTGAGTAGGATAGGTGTTAGCTCTTCTCAAAATTTTTGTTAAAATTCAGCTGTGAAGCCATCTGGACCTGGGCTTTTGTTTGCTGGAAGATTTCTGATTACAGTTTCAATTTCCGTGCTTGTGATGGGTCTGTTAAGATTTTCTATTTCTTCCTGGCTCAGTTTTGGAAAGTTGTGCTTTTCTAAGAATTTGTCCATTTCTTCCACATTGTCCATTTTATTGGCATATAATAACTGATAGTCATCTCTTATGATCCTTTGTATTTCTGTGTTGTCTGTTGTGATCTCTCCATTTTCATTTCTAATTTTATTGATTTGATTTTTCTCCCTTTGTTTCTTGATGAGTCTGGCTAATGGTTTGTCAATTTTATTTATCCTTTCAAAGAACCAGCTTTTGGCTTTGTTGATTTTTCCTATGGTCTCTTTTATTTCTTTTGCATTTATTTCTGCTCTAATTTTTAAGATTTCTTTCCTTCTACTAACTCTGGGGTTCTCCATTTCTTCCTTTTCTATAGCTTTAGGTGTAGAGTTAGGTTATTTATTTGACTTTTTTCTTGTTTCTTGAGGTATGCCTGTATTGCTATGAACTTTCCTCTTAGCACTGCTTTTATAGTGTCCCACAGGTTTTGGGTTGTTGTGTTTTCATTTTCATTTGTTTCTATGCATATTTTGATTTCTTTTTTGATTTCTTCTGTGATTTGTTGGTTATTCAGAAGCGTGTTGTTCAGCCTCCATATGTTGGAATTTTTAATAGTTTTTCTCCTGTAATTGAGATCTAACCTTAAGGCATTATGGTCAGAAAAGATGCTTGGAATGATTTGGATTTTTTTTTAATTTATCAAGGTTAGATTTATGGCCCAGGATATGATCTCTCCTGGAGAAGGTTCCGTGAGCACTTGAGAAAAAGGTCAAATTCATTGTTTGGGGGTGAAATGTCCTATAGATATCAATTAGGTCTAACTGGTCTATTGTATCATTTAAAGTTTGCATTTCTTTGTTAATCTTCTGTTTAGTTGATTTGTCCATAGGTGTGAGTGGGGTATTAAAGTCTCCCACTATTATTGTGTTATTGTTAATTTCCCCTTTCATACTTGTTAGCATTTGTCTTACATATTGCGGTGCTCCTATGTTGGGTGCATATATATTTATAATTGTTATATCTTCTGCTTGGATTGATCCTTTGAACATTATGTAGTGGCCTTCTTTGTCTCTTTTCACAGCCTTTGTTTTAAAGTCTATTTTATCGGATATGAGTATTGCCACTCCTGCTTTCTTTTGGTCTCTATTTGCGTGGTATATCTTTTTCCATCCCTTCACTTTCAGTCTGTATGTGTCCCTTGTTTTGAGGTGGGTTTCTTGTAGGCAACATATATAGGGCTCTTGTTTTTATATCCATTCAGCCAGTGTTTGCCTTTTGGTTGGGGCATTCAACCCATTTACGTTTAAGGTAATAATTGATAAGTATGATCCAGTTGCCATTTACTTTATTGTTTTGGGTTTGGGTTTATACACCCTTTTTGTGTTTCCTGTCTAGAGAATATCCTTTAGCATTTGTTGGAGAGCTGGTTTGGTGGTGCTGAATTCTCTCAGCTTTTGCTTGTCTGTAAAGCTTTTGATTTCTCCTTCGTATTTGAATGAGATCCTTGCTGGGTACAGTAATCTGGGCTGTAGGTTATTTTCTTTCATCACTTTAAGTATGTCCTGCCATTCCCTCCTGGCCTGAAGAGTTTCTATTGAAAGATCAGCTGTTATCCTTATGGGAATCCCCTTGTGTGTTATGTGTTGTTTTTCCCTTGCTGCTTTTAATATTTGTTCTTTGTGTTTGATCTTTGTTAATTTGATTAATATGTGTCTTGGGGTGTTTCGCCTTGGGTTTATCCTATTTGGAACTCTCTGGGTTTCTTGGACTTGGGCGATTATTTCCTTCCCCATTTTAGGGAAGTTTTCAACTATTATCTCCTCAAGGATTTTCTCATGGTCTTTCTTTTTGTCTTCTTCTTCTGGAACTCCTATAATTTGAATGTTGGAGCATTTCATATTGTCCCATAGGTCTCTGAGGTTGTCCTCATTTCTTTTAATCTGTTTTTCTTTTTTCCCCTCTGATTCATTTATTTCTACCATTCTATCTTCTATTTCACTAATCCTATCTTCTGCCTCCGTTATTCTACTATTTGTTGCCTCCAGAGTGTTTCTGATCTCATTTATTGCGTTATTCATTATATATTGACTCCTTTTTATTTCTTCAAGGTCCTTGTTAAACCTTTCTTGCATCTTCTCAATCCTTGTCTCCAGGCTATTTGTCTGTGATTCCATTTTTATTTCAAGATTTTGGATCATTTTCACTATCAATATTTGGAATTCTTTCTCAGGTAGATTCCCTATCTCTTCCTCTTTGGTTTGGTTTGATTGGCATTTCTCCTGTTCCTTTACCTGCTGAGTATTCCTCTGACTCTTCATCTTGGTTATATTGCTGCATTTGGGGTGGCCTTTCTATATTCTGGGAATTTGTGGAGTTCTCTTTATTATGGAGTTTCCTCAACTGTGGGTGGGGTTGTATCAGTGGCTTGTCAAGGTTCCTTGGTTAGGGAGTTCTGGTGGGTGGAGCTGGATTTCTTCTCTCTGGAGTGCAATGGAGTGACCAGTAATGGGTTATGAGACATCAGTGGTTTGGGAGTAACTTTGAACTGCCTGTATATTGAAGCTCAGGGGTGTGTTCCTATGTTGCTGGAGAATTTGCGTGGTATGTCTTGCTCTGGAACTTGTTGGCCTTTGGGTAGTGCTTGGTTTCAGTGTATGTATGGAGGCATTTGATGAGCTCTCATTGATTAATGTTCCCTGGATTCAGGAGTTCTCTGATGTTCTCAGGATTTGGATTTAAGCCTCCTACTTCTGGTTTTCAGTTTTATTTGTACAGTAGCCTCAAGACTTCTCCATCTATACAGCACTGATGATAAAACATCTAGGTTAAAGATGAAAAGTTTCTCCACATTAAGGGACACCCAGAGAGGTTCACTGAGTTACATGGAGAAGAGAAGAGGGAGGGGATAGTTAGAGGTGACTGGAATGAGATGAGGTGGGATCGAAAGAGGAGAAAGCAAGCTTGCCAGTAATTACTTCCTTATGTGCGCTCCACAGTCTGGACCACTCAGAGGTATTCACGGAGTTATACAGGGAAGAGGAGAGGGAGGAAGTAGACAGAGGTGGCCAGGAGGATAAAAGAGGGAAATGAAAAGGAGAGAGAAAGATCAAGCCAGTAACCAGTTCCTTAAGTGTTCTCCCCCGTCTGGAACACACAGAGATTCACAGAGTTGGGTAGAGAAGAGAAGGGGGAAAGAAGAGACAGAGGCCACCTGGTAGAGAAAAAGGAGAGCCCAAAGGAGGAGTCACTCACCCTTGTAGATGGACACTGGCATAAGGACTCTGAGGCTTGAGACTAGCAAGAGGGGCAGGCTCAATGACCCTCACCATCCCAGCTCAGCAGGAATTAGCCAGAGAGAACTCGATGCCCTATTCCCAAATAATTGGCCCTCCTATCTGTTGAAGAGGGAGTATTAGGTAGTTAGAAAAGGAAGAAGGAGTACAAAATAGTGGTGGCTAAAAGACAAAGAAAGGGAAAAGCCTGCAAAAACAGAACAAAAGAAAATGCACAGAACAGAGTGAGAACCTCAGGTGGAACAAACACACCCTCTTCTTGGCCAGCCCAATTTGCATAGAGCTGGCTCAAGGTGGGGAGGAGACAAACGCATAAAAGGAGGAGGCCAAGCTGAATTGAGGCCTCTCCTCTGGAGGCAGCTTGCCCTCACAGCTCAAGGATATACTATCCTTTGTTTTTCTGAATAAAACTGAGCTGTAACCAAGCTGTAACACTGGTCAGCCATTTCAAATTTTTGCTGCGGTGAGACAGAACCGAGGAAATTACACATTCCCCCAACACTTTCACAAATCATTGTTCTGAAGAGACTTGTAATTTTGGTGTACTCCTGAGACGATGTGAGCTGAGGGATTTGGGGTTCTGCCATCTTGGGCGCTCCTCCAGCCCAGACCTCCATGAGGGCAGCTTTCGACTGAACAAGGTGGGATGCAGTGAAACAGAACGCCAGCTGGGCAGAAGCAGCAGAGGTGCCCGAGCACCAAACACAGCCAGCCCCGCCCCAGTGTGTGGTCCCCAGTGTGTGAACCACTGGCTGCCTCCTCTTGCCGCTCCTCTAAATGAGTCTAGAATTATAGAATGTTATAGCTTTAATGTTATAGAATGTCCATCATTTTTCAGATGAAAAAAATAAGGCTGAAGGAAATTAAAATCCAAGGCTTGGTTCCTAGAAAACCCAGACCCACAATTAAGTCTGGGCTTCCCAGGTAGCTCAGTAAAGAATCTGCCTGCCAAAGGAAAAGACTCAGATTCAATCCCTGAGCCAGGAAGATCTCCTGGAGAAGGAAAGAGCAACCCACTCCAGTATTCTTGCCTGGAAAATCCCACGGACAGACAGTCAGACACAACTTAGCAACTTAACAACAATCCTTTCCTGGCTTTCAACTCAAGTGATTTTGCCATTACAGAATTCTTTCAATTAAATATACATCCTCTAAAGATAACATCAACTATTTAAATTAACCTTGTTAGCACTCAACTATGAATAACCATTCAAAACTTGGCCCATAAAACTTAAATTATCCTTGTACTGTCAACCACTTTCTGCTACCTATGCTTTTGTAATTCTTCCCATTTAAATTTTATAACTTAAACATCTTGTTACACCTGCTCTAAACCACCATATGGTGATTTATAGATCTCCCTCACAAAGGGATTGAAGAGGAAAGATTATATATATATCCTCTATTTCTCTTCTGTGTGCTGATTGATTTCTGTTAAATCCCACCTATAGCAAGCTTTCCTTTTATGATTCCTCTAAATGACATCTCAAGCTACTTATAGTAAGCTAGAGAGAGAGACTGCTCACACAGCCATTCCACACCCCCAACCTGAGTCAATCCTAAAGATCATATAGGCTCTGAGGCCAAGAGTTGTGGGAGGGCCACTTAGTTAAAGTGACTATTTAGACCTGTCCAACTAAGCCATGTCAAAGCTACAGTGCAGTCCATTCAGTCACCTGCACTCACAGAAGAGGAGGCACATGGAACCCAAATACCACTTCTCATGGATTCATATGATTTTTCACAGCATACTAACCTTAATGCATTTTTCTCTAGGCTGATCCATAAAATCCATAAATACCAAGCTGATAGCTCTGGTGGCTGTCCAGTTTAGCCCCAGCCCTTCCCCTGACACCCCAGTCTGAGCTTCTAAGTATCGAGGGGAGGGGGTCTTAATTATAATTAGTTGTCCTCCTCTTTTTTTTTCTCTTCTTCTCAAAAACAGACATCTCTCCTCCTGTTCAAACCTAGCCCTCCCACTTTCCCACTTGTAAATTCACTTCATTCCTTTCCATTTCCCCTTTCTATATGAATTGTTCTTTTTCTGTTAACCTCTACCTTGCCTCTGGAGCTTCTCTTTTGCCTTCAAACCTGTTCATTTTTCCTTAAATAAGAAAAAAAAAAATCAATTCCTCCCCTCTTTCCTTCCCTGTGTTGACAGAAGTTCTCAAGGAACAGACTGAAACCCCTTCTTTATTCATGCACTCACCCCTAATACATTATAATTCAACTTCTATCTTCAGCTGTTTTGTTGACATTGCACATCTAGACATCAAAAACTACCTCCTAATCACCAAACCCAATGTTCTTTATCATTTTTTCTTTCACTCCTTTGCTCCACCCCCACACCTAAGCAGTTACCAACTCCTATGCACTCTCTCTTCAGCCTCTAATGCTTATTTCCTTCTTCCTGCTCCTACTACAACTATCCTATAGCTAGTCAAATATATACCATTCTCCCCAACCTGAAGTTTGCTCTTCCTGTTTCTAACTACTGAAATGCAATCCCATGTTTTAAAACCTTTCAAGAATGCCCACACACTGAAGGTTAGAGCTCTGTCTTCCTCATCCTTGAATTCTCCATATACACATGTTAACTACTACCACAAATGCCTCATACATAAGGCATTTAATCAAGATCCGGAGACTGATTGACTTGTATAAAGGGAGAGCTCCTTGGAAGTTCTATTCTTATAAGGAAAAGCTGTTCTAGGATGAGAAATCTTTTGTGAGACAGCCACACAGTGGATAACCCACCTGCAGGTTGTTAAGAATCACGTGTATTCCAGTATCTGTCTATTTCATTGCCCTCATTCCCAGAACATTCTTTCATTCCAATACATAGATGAGTTGGAAGAATAGTTGTGAGTGTCAAATACTGCAAAAAATGTCCAAATACAAGTAACATAAAAGATATGTTTTTTGCTAACATTGCATCTTAAAAGCTGAAGACATTACTAACTAGCCCAGCGCAACACCATAGGCACCTGGAACAAATATAGTTAAACACTGGATACAACATGAAAAAAGATTCCTTAAGAGTCAGATTATTTCTGTATACTGTTTCTGTTTTAGCCACTGATTTGCCTCATGACTATTCTGTAAAGTAAGTGGAACCAAAGTGACAAAGACATTGGAATTGGCAATTCCTCTGTATAAACAAGTTTATACAATCTAGTTTTGCAAGCCTAAGGACACTGTGATTAAAAAAAGAAAAAGAGGTGGTCCTTAACTGAAAACATGTTTTTGTTATTGAGGACTCTTTTTTTAATGTTTTAGCAATGAATTATTCAATACACAAAATAGCATAATGAAAAAAAGGTGAACATTTTTTAAAGATACCTACCTTCAGCATATTCTAGAACTATGACCCTTTAACTATCGTGTAATTTTGTAAAGCACAAAGTTATTAGAAGTCAGCATCATAGTACCAATTTGTAATCATACTATTCTGAAAGCATTTCAAAGCCTTTTCAATAACAATCTGTAGACATTTAAACAAATAAAAATTATTCCCCAAAAGCCGCAATTAGAACTACTCATTTTGTAACACCAAACCCTCAAGCTTAAGAAAAAGCAGAGGAGACTTGAAAAAATTTAAATAAGGTAGTGGAACTAAAAGAAATTAAATGTATGCTGCTCTTCCTCATTCCCTTTCATTAGACCATCTTGGGCAATCAGCTTATGAAACTAGAAACTAACCATACCTGAGTTATATTATGCTTATTACAGAACAAAGAGTAGGAAGGAAAACTTTTTCTAAAAAGAGAAAGAGGATTAAAAATGGCCTAAATATTGATAAGTTCTGAAAATGGAATGTATACAGAGCTACTGAGTATTTTTTTTAATTCATTTTATTTTTGGCTGTGCTGGGCTTTCTCTAGTTTTGATGAGTGAAGGCTACTCTCTAGTTCAGGCTACTCTCTACACCAGCACAGCCTTCTCATTGTGATAGCTTCTCATCTCAGAAAACGGGCTCTAGAGGGAGGGCTCAGTAGTTGTGATACACAGGCTTAGTTGTGTGGCATCTAGAATCTTCCTGGGCCAGGGATTGAACCCGTGTCCCTTGCATTGGCAGGCAGATTCTTAACCACTGGACCATCAGGGAAGTCTCTGAGTATTTCAAGTTAGCAAAAATGTGTGAGTTTCACGGCTTAGCACCAAAGCCAAGTCATTAGTGTCACCCACTGTGAAGGTCATTCCTGAGCTGCAATACTCTGGCACTTCCTCAATCACATATACACAGCATTTTGGAATCAGCTGATGTATCAAAGGAATGCAGGCTTTAGGGTCTGGCATTCAGATTTTAATCTTGGTTCCATTAGTTACTAACTTTGTTACCTTGAACAGATCGCAGCCTTTTTACCTGCACAAAGGCGTTAATACCAACTTCAGAAGGTGGTTGCTAGAATTCAGTGAGATCATGTGTAAGGCACCTAACACACTTTCCTATTCTCTCTGGAAAAGTGTTGGAACTGCAGCCTGGGAAATGACAGCTCCCAACATTAGAGGGTTAATAAGTTATTCTAAGCTGCTGGTTCAGGGATAGGCATCCTGTCCCAGACAGCCCATCAGCCCCACTAATGGGATTTAAAACAGTTGCTGCCTCTTCCTCAGTAGTGTAATGATTTCTGGACAGCCTGAGAGGCCCATTATCTGCAGTCCCTACTTCTGCTCTCTGGCGATAATGACTTCTTAGCACAACAGCAGGGCCGTGGTTTTCCACTTCCTGCTGCACCAGTTTGCAAAGGACCCTTGTTGAAGTCAGAGAAAAATTGTCATCCCACCACAGAGGCCAACAGTCTGTGAAATGCTGCCCACCGACTGCCACAAGAGCTCCTGGAGAGTTGTCCTCTAAGGCAAGGGTGCCCTCTGAGGGGTTTCCTAGGAGAACATGAATATGATAGATGAGTGCTTTCCGGTGAGAAAATGCTATCCCAGCATCCCCAGAGGGCCTCTGAGGTTGATGTCGATGTGCCAGGAACCTCCCAGCCTTTACCTTGCTGTCTCATCCCACTTAGTTCTTACAAACTGCCTGCAGAGCCCAAGGGCAAAAAAAAAAAAAACTAGTGTGTAAAAAACTGCCACAAAAAAACTGATTTAGAAAATCAATGCCCAGATGTTATAATTAACTTAGGGTTCTATTATCATTTTTCCCTATTCTTTGTATTCTTTATCTTACTGGGTTTTTTTTGTTGTTGTTGTTGTTGCTGTTGTTGCTATGTATAAGTCACCTCAAATCTGGTTTAGTAGTAAGCAAGATATAAATTCTAAATAAACAAAACAAATAAGCAAATAAATTAAGGGCTTCTACCAGGCTTGAACATATCCCAAAAGAATTCTTGGCATTAATCACGGAAAGAAACTCTCACCCAAATTAAGGAAGATATAATGTGTTCATTCTAACAGCATAATTTGTCAATAATGCTAATGTAGGACTCCAAATGAAAGAAAAAGGATGTACTTGGCTGTGGTTAAAATGGATGCAAATGAATTTTTTGAACTGATTTGAAAGTAGAAGAAAAACTTTCTCCTATAGTTAGATAGCTACCTAAAAAATTTTCTCAACTGATATTTAAGGTAAATATCAGATTTATTAAATAGTATCTCTTTCTTTAATAAATAAACTTAAATAATATAAAAACATTTACCTGGTGAAACAAAGTCATGTCAAGTGCTGGTTGGATTTAAGTGTACATTTTTGAAAGCAACCTGGCATTGCTTTAAGCGTCTGAAAAGGTTCATTCCTACTGTTCCATTTCTGGGAATCTATCCTAAAGACATAATCCCAAATTCAGGAAGAAATTATGCAGAAATAACAGGGAAAAATTAAAAGAAGCTGAAAATGTCCCATTTTAGGGAAATAATTACATAAATTATGGCATTACTTTATGATGAAATGGCAGTAATCATTAAAATTTTTTAGTGATGGAGGAAAAGTAACTGAAAGTAAGTAGAATTTAAAGTGTAAATATAGTATAAGATGAACTATGTAAAACAAAGAGAAGTATAAAAATGCAAGTAGTAGTTAGAGTTAGGTAACTAAATTTGTTATACATATTTTTCCAAAATTTCCAAATTGTCCACATGAGCATGAATTATATCTATAATCTAGAAAAATAATAATACTTACTTGTGAAAAATTAATGTGATTAATTTGCAGAAGAAAATATATTATTTTTACTGACTGACATAGCCAGTGCAGGCTTGGTCACCAGACATTCTGAATGCAGAAAATGAGGAGCCAAGCAGAGGAGAGGGAAGTAAGCTGGGAGTAAGAGGGATCTGGTTGGAAGGACCACCCAGCTAGAAGATTGGCCCCAAATGGATGGTCAGCTCCAAATCACTAGGTCCCACAAGATAGGGTGAACTGAAGTGCAAGCTAGAGAGTCTGATGTGGTCAGTAGAGCTGCAGCATTACACAGAGCCTACTAAGACAAGAAAACAAATCAATTGAAACCAACCAGAAATGACACAAACAATAAAATTAGAAGCTAAACACTAAAAGTCATTGTAACTATATTCTATGTGTTCCAGAAGCAAGAAGAAAAAATGACTCTGTTAAATAAAAATATGGAAGGTATAAAAAGGTCCAAGTCAAACCTCTAGAGATTAAAACTACAAGGTCTAAAAAATTAATAATAATGGAATGGGATTAAAATTAACATATTAGACATTGCAGAGGGGAGAAAAGTTTAATAAACTTGAAAGCTTAGTAATGGAAACTACCCAACATGAAACGCAGAAAATAAAGGCAAAGGAAAGAAGGAACAGAGGAAGGGAGGACAGAAAATGAACAGAACAACTTTAAGTGGCCTTATATACTAATAATTGGAGTCCCTAAAAACAAGGAAAGAGAGTGGAAGGCAGAAAAAGAACTGAAGGAATAGTCTCTCAAATTTCATGAAAACTATAAACCGTCAGATCCAATAGTTCAAAAGCAGCTCAACAAATTTGAAGCACAGAAAATTAAAGAAAACTATACCAGGGCACATAATATTTAAACTATCTTAACTCACTAATAAAAGGAAAAGTTTAGACAGCCAGGGGAAAGAAAGACTGTATGTTATATAGAGAGGATCAAAGAAAAGGGAGATAGATTTCTTATTGGAAGTAATGCAGAAGAAAAGACAATGGAGCAACAGTCTCGATGTATTTTTTAAGAGAACCTAGAGTTCTACAGGGCTCCCCTCATGGCTCAGAGGTAAAGAATCCACCTGCCAATGCAGGAGATGCACTGGGTTCGATCCCCAGGTCAGGAAGATCCCCTAGAGGAGGAAATGGCAACCCACTCCAGTACTTTTGCCTGGAAAATCCCATGGACAGAGGAGCCTGGCAGGCTACAGTCCATGGGGTTACAAAGGAGTCAGACACGCTTAGAGACTAAACAACAACACAGAGTTCTATACACAGCAACTGCTGTTATTGCTGCTGCTAAGTCGTTTCAGTTGTGTCCGACTCTGTGCGACCCTGTAGACAGCAGCCTACCAGGCTCCACCGTCCCTGGGATTCTCCAGGAGAGAACACTGGAATGGGTTGCCATTTCCTTCTCGAATGCATGAAAGTGAAAAGTGAAAGTGAAGTTGCTCAGTCGTGTCCGACTCTTAGCAACCCCATGGACTGCAGCCCACCAGGCTCCTCTGTCTATGGAATTCTCCCGGCAAGAGTACTGGAGTGGGGTGCCATGGCCTCCTCCGAATACACAGCAAAAAGATCTTTAAATACAAAAGCAAATAAAGACTTCTTTGGACATGTAAAAGCTGAAAGAATTTATACCATAAGTTCTTCAGGCAGAAGGAAAATGATACCAGGTGCAAGTATAGATACATACAAAGGAAAGAAGAGCACTGGATATCCAAGCATTAACAAATCTTTTTCTTATTTCTAAACCTGTTTTAAGGATAAGTGACTACTTAAAACAAAAATGATACCAAGGTATTATTAGGTTTATAACATACATAGAAAGAAAATGTTAGATAAAAATAGCACAAAACCCAGGAGGGGAAAATGGAAGTATACTATTGCAAAGTTCTTATACTCCGAGCTTGACATCCAATATGTGAAGTGTGGCATCTCTAACTTATCGCTATAAACCCTAAAGCAATTTTACAGCTAGTAAGCCATAACTCATAAGTCTATGAAAAATATTCAATCCAGATGGAAGCAAATAAACACAATACAGAAGAATAAAACACAGATTAGAAAATAGAAAATCTACTGGAAAATAAAAATTTTCATTGGTAAATGGTAAAATTAAACCTAAATATAGCAAAAATCACATTAAATATTAATGGTCTAAATATCTTAAATAAAAGCATCAATTGTTAGATTGAATTTTTTAAGAGTCAGACAGAAAGGCATAGCCTGGTTAAAAATTAAAAGACGAAAGAAAATATACTATGCTAACACTGATTTTTAAACCTGGAGCGACTATAATAATATCAGACAGTAAATATTGCTTTTTAGAGCAAAGAAATTACAAGTGATAAAGAAGGCCATCTCATACTGATAAAAGTGTGAATTCATCAAGAGACTATTGTCGCTCAGCTGGTAAAGAATCTGCTTGCAATGCAGAAGACCTGGGTTCGATCCCTGGGTTGGGAAGATCCTCTGGAGAAGGGAAAGGCTACCCACTCCAGTATTCTGGTCTGGAGAATTCCATGGACTGTATAGTCCTTGGGGTCACAAAGAGTGGGACATGACTAAGCAACTTTCACTTCACTTCACTTCAAGAGACTATAACAAACTTCAAATGCTTATGCTCCTAATGACAAACTTCAAAAACTGATAAAACTGCAAAGAGAATTAGATGAATCAGTTTTCATAGGCAGAGATTTCAACATTATCATTCAATAATTGATAGAACAAATAGAAAATCAATAAGGATATTGGCCGAAGCAGACTATCAGCCATTTGGTGTCATTTACTCTTGCCTGGCGAATCCCATGGACGGAGGAGCCTGGTAGGCCACAGTCCATAGGGTCGCTAGGAGTTGCACACGACTGAGCGACTTCACTTTCACTTTTCACTTTCATGCGTTGGAGAAGGAAATGGCAACCCACTCCAGTGTTCTTGCCTGGAGAATCCCAGGGACGGGGGAGCCTGGTGGGCTGCTGTCTACGGGGTCGCACAGAGTCCGACAGGACTGAAGCGACAGCAGCAGCAGCAAAATACTAGATAATTACACTCAATAGGCTTCCCTGGTGGCTGAGATGGTAAAGAATCTGCCTACAGTGAGGGAGACCTGGGTTTGATCCCTAGGTTGGGAAGATCCCCTGGAGGAGGATGTGGCAACGCACTCCAGTATTCTCACCTGGAGAATCCCCATGGACAGAGAAGCCTGGCAGGCTGCAGTCCATGGGGCTGCAAAGAGTCGGACACAATTGAGCAACAAAGCATAGTGCACACTCAACAGAATCATTCTCAAGTGAAGCAAAACATGCAGCAAAAGAGACTATAATCTAGGCCAATAATTCAAGCTTCAATATTTAAAAGGACTCAAATTATATGAAATATGTTCTCTGAACAAAATAAAATTAAATTAGAATTAAAATAGTAAAATATCCAGAAAAATCTCAGCTATTTGAAAACTGGACACTTTCAAATAACAGATTTATCAAAGAAGAAATCAAAAAGGAAGTTAGAAAGTGTCTGGAAGTAAATGAAAATGAAAACACAATGTGTCAAAATTTGTAACATGTGACTAATGGCAGTTACAAGAAGTTTAGAACACTAAATGACCATAATAGAAAAAAAGAAACCCTCAAACTGATTATCTCATTTTCTACCAAAAAAATGGGGAGTTCCTTGGTGATCCAATGGTTAGAACTCAGCACTTTCTCTGGGTTCAATCTCTGGGAAACTAAGATCCCTCAAGCCACATAGCTTAGTTTAATACTCAAAAAAAAAAATCAGTTAATATATTTGGCCATATTAACAGATAAAAAGATGAAAGCCATATGGACCCCTCAGTAAGTGCAGGGAAATCATTTGACCAAAATCCAACATCCATTCATTGTAAAATCTCCCAGAAAACATTGAATAGAAAGAAACTTTCTCAACCCAATAAAGGGCATCTACAAAAATACTTACAGTGAAGATCATACTTAATGGTGAATATTTGAATGCTCCCCCTAAAATCACAAATATGATTTAAGAAAATGATTTAAGAAAATAAAACTGTCTTTATTAGCAGACAACATGATAACTTAATGTATATAGATTATCCCACAGAATCTATGAAAAGCTATTAGAACAATAGTTGAGTTTAGCAAAGATGGAGGATACAAGATCAATGTACAAAAAAATCAACTATATTTCTATTACCTGCAGCAGACAATTGGAAATAGAGGTTTTTTAAAACAGTATCATTTACAACAGCACAAAAATGTAAAATACTTGGGAGTACTTCTGACAAAAGATATACAAGACCTGTATACTGAAAATCACAAAACATTGCTTAGAAAAGCTAGAAGAAGGCTTATATATATGGCCAGATAGTCTTTTTAAAAAAATTTTTGCTTTGTATTGGTGTGTAGCTGATTATAGCTGTGATAGTTTCAGGTGAAGAGCAAGTGGACTCAGTCATACGTGTATCCCTACTCCCCCAAATTCCCCTCCCACTCAGATTGCCACATAACATTGAGCAGAGTTCCATGTGTTATACCGTATGTCCTTGTTGGTTGTCCATTTTAAGTATATCAGTGTGTACATGTCCATCCCAAACTCCCCGTCTACTCCTTCCCCGCATCCTGTCCACCCAGCAACCATAAGCTCATTGTCTAAGTCCGTGAATCTCTTTCTGTTTTAAGTAAGTTCATTTGTATCATTTCTTTTTAGATTCCACATATTAAGGATGTCATACAATATTTCTCCTTCTCTGTCCAACTTATTTCACTCAGAATGACAATCTTTAGATGGATATATATTCCATGTTCATGGATCAGTGTGACTCAATATCCTTGAGCTGTCAGTTCTATCCAAATTATAGATTCAATGTCATCCTAGTCAAAATCCCCACAGGCTTTTGTGCAGTAATTCATAAGCTGATTTTAAAATTTATATGAATTGGAAATGACCTGGAATAGCAAAAACAGCTTTTTAAAAAGAATGACCTGACTTCAAGTTTTGAGCTAGTGTATAAACATAAAAATAGATAGCACCAGAAGAGACCCCAGAATTAGACATACATATATAGCAAATTAATTTTGACAAAGATACAAAAGCAATTCAGTGGAGAATATTCTTTTCAACAAAGATAATAAACAGTTGATACTCATGGGCAGAAAAGAAATATTCATACCTCACCATATAAAAAAACCAACTCAAAGTGGATTGTACACCTAAATGTAAAACCTAAAATAATAACATTTCTATAATAAGCTATAGAAGAGAATCTTTATGACCATATATTAGTCAAAGATTTCCCAGCCACAGTACAAAATGCAAGATCTATGAAAAAAACAATTAGTAAATTAGACTTTATCAAAATTAAGAATTTTCCTCGGAGAAAGACACTGTTAAGAGAATATAAAGACAAGCCTTGAGCTAGGAGATATCATTTGCAAATCACAAATATGATAAAAACATGTATCAAAAATATATAAACAAGTCTAAAATTTTCAGTAATAAAGAAACATTCAATTTTTAATAGACAAAATATTTAAATAGACATTTCAACAGGAAGTTACATGGTTGGCAAAATAGCGTGAAAATATGATTAATATTGTTAGTTATTAGAGAAATGAGCATTAAAGAGATAGCACTATGTATCTCTTAGAATTTCTAAAATTAAAATCAATAACACCAAGGCTTGGACCAGATGTGGAGTAACTGGAATTCTCACAAACTAGTGGCAGGAATGCAAAATGGTACAATTACTTTGTAAAACAGTTTGACAGCTTCTTAAAAGTTAAACAGACAATAACCCTGTATGAGAGACAGCAAAAGAGACACAGATGTACAGAAAAGACTTTTTGACTCTGTGGGAGAGGGAGAGGGCGGGATGATTTGGGAGAATCACATTGAAACATGTATAATATCATATAAGAAACGAATTGCCAGTCTAGGTTCGATGCATTGCAACAGGTATAATATCATATAAGAAATGAATCGCCAGTCTAGGTTCGATGCAGGATACAGGATGCTTGGGGCTGGTGCACTGGGATAACCCAGAGGGATGGTAAGGGGAGGGAGGTGGGAGGGGGGTTCAGGAGTAGGAACTTATGTACACCCGTGGCAGATTCATGTTGGTGTACGGCAAACCAATACAGTATTGTAAAGTAAAAATAAGTTCAGTTCAGTTCAGTCGCTCAGTCGTGTCCAACTCTTTGCGATCCCATGAATTGCAGCACGCCAGGCCTCCCTGTCCATCACCAACTCCTGGAGTTCACTCAGAGTCACGCCAATCGAGTCAGTGATGCCATGCAACCATCTCATCCTCTATCGTCCCCTTCTCCTTCTGCCCTCAATCCCTCCCAGCATCAAAGTCTTCTCCAATGAGTCAACTCTTCTCATGAGGTGGCCAAAGTATTGGAGTTTCAGCTTTAGCATCATTCTTTCCAGAGAAATCCCAGGGCTGATCTCCTTCAGAATGGACTGGTTGGATCTCCTTGCAGTCCAAGGGACTCTCAAGAGTCTTTTCCAACACCACAGTTCAAAAGCATCAATTCTTTGGCGCTCAGCCTTCTTCACAGTCCAACTCTCACATCCATACATGACCACAGGAAAAACCATAGCCTTGACTAGACGGACCTTAGTCAGCAAAGTAATGTCTCTGCTTTTGAATATGCTATCTAGGTTCCTCATAAATTTTCTTCCAAAGAGTAAGCGTCTTTTAATTTTATGGCTGCAATCACCATCCGCAGTGATTTTGGAGCCCCCCAAAATAAAGTCTGACACTGTTTCCCCATCTATTTCCCATAAAGTGATGGGACCAGATGCCATGATCTTCGTTTTCTGAATGTTGAGCTTGAAGCCAACTTTTTCACTCTCCTCTTTCACTTTCATCAAGAGGCTTTTTAGTTCCTCTTCACTTTCTGCCATAAGGGTGGTGTCATCTGCATAGCTGAGGTGATTGATATTTCTCCCGGCAATCTTGATTCCAGCTTGTGTTTCTTCCAGTCCTGCGTTTCTCATGATGTACTCTGCATACAAGTTAAATAAGCAGGGTGACAATATACAGCCTTGATGTACTCCTTTTCCTATTTGGAACCAGTCTGTTGTTCCATGTCCAGTTCTAACTGTTGCTTCCTGACCTGCATACAGATTTCTCAAGAGGCAGGTTAGGTGGTCTGGTATTCCCATCTCTCAGAATTTTCCACAGTTTATTGTGATCCACACAGTCAAAGGCTTTGGCATAGTCAATAAAGCAGAATTAGATGTTTTTTCTGGAACTCTCTTGCTTTTTCCATGATCCAGCAGATGTTGGCAATTTGATCTCTGGTTCCTCTGCCTTTTCTAAAACCAGCTTGAATATCAGGAAGTTCACGGTTCACATATTGCTGAAGCCTGGCTTGGAGAATTTTGAGCATTACTTTACTAGCCTGTGAAATAAGATTGATTATATTCTCTGCAGCAAAAGATAGAGAAGCCCTATACAGTCAACGAAAACAAGACCAGGAGCTGACTGTGGCTCATATCATAAACTCCTTATTACCAAATGCAGACTTAAATTGAAGAAAACAGGGAAAGCCGCTAGACCATTCAGGTATGACCTAAATCAAATCCCTTATGATTATACAGTGGAAGTGAGAAATAGATTTAAGGGCCTAGATCTGATAGATAGAGTGCCTGATGAACTATGGAATGAGGTTCGTGACACTATACAGGAGACAGGATCAAGACCATCCCCATGGAAAAGAAATGCAAAAAAGCAAAATGGCCGTCTGGGGAAGCCTTACAAATAGCTGTGGAAAGAAGAGAAGTGAAAAGCCAAGGAGAAAAGGAAAGATATAAGTATCTGAATGCAGAGTTTCAAAGAATAGCAAGAAGAGATAAGAAAGCCTTCCTTAGCAATCAATGCAAAGAAACAGAGGAAAACAACAGATTGGGAAAGACTAGAGCTCTCTTCAAGAAAATTAGAGATACCAGGGAATATTTCATGCAAAGATGGGCTCAATAAAGGACAGAAATGGTATGGACCTAACAGAAGCAGAAGATATTAAGAAGAGATGGCAAGAATACACAGAAGAACTGTACAAAAGGATCTTCACAACCCAGATAATCATGATGGTGTAATCACTCATCTAGAGCCAGACACGCTGGAATGTGAAGTCAAGTGGGTCTTAGAAAGCATCACTACGAACAAAGCTAGTGGAGGTGATGGAATTCCAGTAGAGCTATTTCAAATCCTGAAAGGTGATGCTGTGAAAGTGCTGCACTCAATATGCCAGCAAATTTGGGAAACTCAGCAGTGGCCACAGGATTGGAAAAGGTCAGTTTTCATTCCAGTCCCAAAGAAAGGCAATGCCAAAGAATGCTCAAACTACCGCACAAGTGCACTCATCTCACACACTAGTAAAGGAATGCTCAAAGTTCTCCAAGCCAGGTTTCAGCAATACGCGAACCGTGAACTTCCTGATATTCAAAGTAAAAATAAATAAAGAAATAAAAATTTAAAAAAGTTAAACAGACATCTACCATGTGACCCAGCCATCTGTATTCCAGCATGCTAAGTCGCTTAAGTCATGTCCAGCTCTGCAAACCTATGGACTATAACCCGTCAGGCTCCTCTGTCCATGGGATTCTCCAGGCTAGAGTACTGGAATGGGTTGTCATGCCCTCCTGCAGAGGATCTTCCTGACCCAGGGATTGAATCTGTGTCTCTTATGTCTCCTGCGTTAGCAAGCGGGGAGCCCCACCATCTGTATATTCTAGCTAAATATTAAAAAATATAGAAACATATTTCTAGACAAAGACTTGTGCATACTGCTCATAGCAGTTTTGTTTCTATTAGCCCAAACTTAGGGACTTCCCTGGTGGCTCAGATGGTAAAGAATCTACCTGCAGTGTGGGAGACCTGAGTTTTATTCCTGGGCTAGGCCGATCCCTTGGATGAGGGCATGGCAACCCACTCCAGTATTCTTGCCTGGAAAATCCCCATTGACAGAGGAGCCGGGCAGGTTACAGTCCATGGGGTCGCAAAGAGTCAGACACGACTGGGCAACTAAGCACACACAGAAAACAACCCAAATACCCATTAACAAGTGAATAGATAAACAATTTGTGATATATCAGTACAATGGAATACTGCTCAGTAATAAAAACAGCAAATTACTAATTACAAATTTTGATTCTCAAAACAACAAAGGTGAATCTCAAAATAATAACACTAAATGAAAAAAGCCAAACCACAAAAAAGAATATATGTATGATTCCATTTATATAAAATATTAGAGAATAAAAACTAATCTGTGTCTGTTCAAACAGCGGTAGTGTGAGGATAGAGTGAGGTTCAGGGACAGGCAGGAGAGGGGATTACAAAGAAGCATGACGAAACTGGTTGTTGGTTGATATGTTCATTACCTTAATTGTAGTGATCATAGGGGTACATGTATGTCAGAAGTTATTAAACTATACTCTTTAACTAAGGATGGTTGATTGTATATTGATTACACTTCAATTAAGGTTTTTACTGAAAACCCAAAACATGGAACATTAACCAAAAAGGACAACTCAGGTGAGGTGCTCTAGATGTGAGAAGGAGAAGTGGTGAGGAAACCTAAAACTGTCATAAAGGGAGTGAGGATCAGGGAGGGTGCCTGTGGAGAGGATCTCTGCAGACAGACTTATCTGTTTAACAAATTTGTCTAAGCAACAGCAACAACATCACTGGATGAATACAAATGTCAAGTTCAACTAAATGCTGTACTTGGTTATTGTCATTTTTTAGGCCTGGTTTAATTTTTTTCAGTCTGTAAAACCAAGTGGACTTGCCTGGTTGCTAAATCACATAGAAAATCTAAAATGATAACACTGACCAAAAGGAAGGCTTTATGAACATGCCCAGGCAAAAACATGTTTACATACAGGTTTGCCTTCTTGAGTTCAAGAACAAGTGGAGACCAGCTTTTCCACTAGCTTTTCAAGAGTATAAAATTATTGACACTCATATAAATATTGAAGAAATAAAGCAATAGAAAAGAATACACAATGAAAATGATTGGAAAGGTGACTTTGTAACAGGAGGACTAGAAATCATATGCTGTCTAAAAGATAACCACAAGAACATAAAATAAAATTTAAACCTTCAACTAGGTCTGAAATCTATAAAGCTTCAATCAGATCTACTATTGGCAAGCCTCAAGTACTTTGTGTGACACAAGGACAAAGGCAAAACAATCCTTCAAAATTGGAATACTAGGCCTGGCTGCTGATGTAATAGGGAACAATGATTAAACTATCAATCAAACAGATTTTTTAAATATGTTGCATGTCATAGCCAGAGATCTGAAATCCAAGACAAAATCTGGTGTTAGTTACAACAGAGATGAATTGGGTGGTCTCTTAGCACACAGATGATCACAGAATCAGCATAATGTGGAAACCAATTCAAGGACTCCTCTCTTCATCTCAGCTCATGAAGATTCCAAATTAATAAAAGCAATGTTATAAATTTATGAGCCATGACCCTGCAAAGTGTTTTATGCTCTTTTCCAAGTTATTTACCATGTTTCAAAGCAAAATCATTTAATATGAACTCCATTCTCTAACTGTACCTAAATATCTTTACTTTTTAAACAATTGAATTTGTGGTTATTTTTTCCAGATGCAAGCACTTCCAAAATAAAAAAAGTAAATAAAATTTTTTAACTGGGTAAATTTCATCCATGAACCATCTGGAAAACCAGAAGAAATGAAGTTGGTCTCCATGCCAGTTCTCTCTAGAGCCTCTTTTATGCTCCCTCATATCCAATTGAATATCCCGCCCTACATGGGAATGTTTAATTGAAATATTACAAGGTCCCATGTGATCACTTCCTCCTCAAGTTTATTTCCAGGGAAAACTCTTGTTCTGCAGTTGAACGTTGCAGGCTGCTTATCAGAAAATGAAAACACATTGTGATTCTCTTTATGTTACAACTGCCAGAAACCAAATCCAAATTTCTTGTTGAAATTTGGATTCTATAATCTGTTTGGCCTTGGTGCCTAAAAGGAGGGAAACTTTCTCCTTCTGGAATACAACTTCTGTTTCTTAACAAGTATTCTGTTTCAGTGCTCAAGCCACTGTAAGAACTTTTAGTAGATAAAATGGGCAAATAAAAGAGATATAATTGAGAGACAAATATTAAATGTCCCTTCATGTTTATAACCTACAGCATCTTTTATCCATCCCACAAGTATTTTGTGTTCATTATTATGTGTCAAGTCCTATATTATGGGCTCCTATATGGAGCTGAACAAAACTTGGTTCCCACCTCAAAGGACTCATAGGCTAATGAAAGAAACACAAGAAAATGATATTTCTATGGATGGTTGCAGAGCCTCACAAGAAGGAAAGCATTTTAGAGATTCAAATATCTCATTTCATCCAAAGCCATGAAACCTTAGAAAGAATGTTATTACAAGCAACAGCATCCTTCTGCTTTGTCTTCCAACCTTAACACTCCATTTCATTCAACATCCACTCATCTGTCTTCAAAGACAATGGCCACAATTTCAAATATTCATGTGCAAGCCTCAGACGTTATACCGGATCATAAGCTCCATGTCTCAGAAATGCAATCACCAGATGCATTCATTCTTGCCTTCACACCCTGGCTCAGGCTGTCCCCCTGCCACTCAGAAGGCACTTTTGCCTCTCCACATTTCCTCATTCATCCAAATTTTAAGCAACCTGCAACGCCTAGAGTAAGTACCATTGTTTCCCCTTGTCATGCCTTTTGTTGCTACAGTGGTTTACCTCACTGTTTTCTGAACCCCTATGCACTTATGAGAATTTACATCCATTTTTATCTCTAGTTGTTCCTATACATTGGTTTTACCTGTGCAACTAAACTCTTAAGTTCCTTCAGGAATCAGATGTGCTCCAACAATGCTCAGAACACAGAAAATGCTTGAAGAAATATAGGTTAATCCTAACTTATGCACAAATTGAGGTAAAGTGAGAGTATAATTTTCCCAAGGTAAAACAGAGCTAAATAAAAACTACATGTTAATTGCTGCCATTTATCAAGTACCAATATGCCAAGTGATATGTAATTCAAAATTAGAGCAAAAAGTAGATTCTGGTCTCCCTAGCTTTCAAGCAAACACATATATCACATGTTTCACTCAAATCTACCATATTATTATGACAATAAGTTTTATTTGTTGAATATCTACTTTGTGCCAAGAGTAGTATATCAGCTATTTCATTTAACCTTCATAAAATTATGTGTAATAAATGTGATTACATTCCTTCCAAAAGGTCAAATAACTTGGCCAGCAAGCGCTCGTGCATGGGGTTGATCCTAACCCAAGTCTCTCTGACTGCAAACCTTTTGTTCTTCCCCACTATACACCATCTTGCAATTGCCAGAACAGTACATTCTTACATCAATTCATTAATTTATGAAAAGTGTATGAGAGGTATGTATCCAATTCATACTATCCTGAGCTCATACCTAGGTCCACATAATAGAGCACAAATGGAAGCGTCTGAAGTTTTCTATAACATTTTAGTTCTGAATATGTTAAACTCCCAAATAACTAGCATTTGTAACATCTGTGTAGTCAGTCACCTGAGTGATCCAGGTTCTCTGGACAATGAGCAACTAAGAACCATACTTCGTGTAGTTCATTATCCCATACAAGGCCAGAATTTAAATTGGTTTTCTACAGTGTTACTTGTGTATGGGTGCTGGTGTTATTTGCTTAGATAAACTGATGGCAAATCTTCCAGATTTTATCCTGAAGAGCTTATTTCTTTGTCCATTTTCTTCTGGTCGAATCATTGCACCAATTAATTGTGCATGTTTGGAAGTGGGTTTTTCTTCCCCCAATTCACAGCTAGCTTCACAAATAATATAATCATTACCACTGGATCAGGAAAATTTATTATAGAATGCAGTGCTTCTACACTGCACACATTTTATTAATGCAATTGGTAATTATTTACTTATTTATGATCAATAGTGTCTCAAAGTCAGGGAGACCTTAATTACTTCCTAATTATCCAGACCCCTATTTCTTTATAAGACAGACTTGAAAAAAGCAGTTCAATAGTTCAGACATTTTACCACTAACATCGATTTCTCCTCCCTCCTCATTTATTGATGGGTCATTCTCTCCCTTGTATTTCTTTTTCTCTGATAAAGTTGTAGATGACTCTGTTTATTCTTTCTAATTCTTTCAGTTTGCACTAGCTCATCTGGCCTCTTTATTTTCATTGTCTCTTCTGGATGTACGATTTCTATTGAAATGCTTTTGTTTGAATCCTTCTCTGTGATCCGTCTTCATAAACGTTCCTTTTGCATTTAAACTTGAGTGTTTCACATCCTATAAATTCTGTGCCCCTAGCCACAAAATTATGCTATAGCAATTACATATGCTATTCATATGCTATTATGAATAATAACCCACACCTCATGCCAGCACACACTGTTTTTTAATTGTCCCTTTTTTCATTCTTTACCTTTAACATACCTAAAAGTTGCAGATACTCTATAACTTATATTTTCACAGAAAAAAAAAAATATTCGTCAATGAATAGCATATGTATTCACCTTCAGTAGCCTGGGGAAAACAGAAACAACCAGAATAACTTTATAAATAGAAGCTTCATCAATTTAATCTTTATTTAATCAAAATTTCCACAAACATAGCCATTTTGCCCAAGGAAAGATTCTCCTCCATAATTCGTTCTGTCCACAGCTCAAGACCCTCCATTCTCATTCCAGGCTCTGACATGTACTTCTAACAGTGAGTAGTCTCTGCCCAGTAAGATAGAAAAGAAGGTAACTTTTCCATTTAAATAGGAGAGATATTTCTTTACTAACATCTACACCTTGGGTGGTGTGTGTGTGTGTGTGTGTGTGTGTGTGTGTGTGTGTGTGTGTATGCTCAGTCATCTGTGACTCTTGCAATTCCAAGGACTATAGCCCACCAGGATCCTCTGTCCATGGGATTCTCCAGGCAAGAATACTGGAGTTAGCCATTTCCTTCTCCAGGGGATCTTCCCAACACAGGGATCAAACCCATATCTCCTGCATCTCCTGCTTTACAGGCAGATACTTTACCGGCAAGCCACCGGATAAGCTTGGGTTGTACAGTATTGTTTTATCAATAGGTTCCTATTGCTGCCATAATAAGTTACCATAAATGTGGTGGCTTAAAGCAGCACAGGTTTGTTATCATACAGTTCGGGAGGTCAGAAGTCTGAAATGGGTCTTACTGGGCTAAAATTAAGGTGATAGCAGGCAGGTCTGGGAGAAGGCAATGGCAACCCACTCCAGTACTCTTGCCTGGAAAATCCCATGGATGAAGGAGCCTGGTGGGCTGCAGTCCATGGGGTCGCTAAGAGTCGGACACGACTGAGCGACTTCATTTTCACTTTTCACTTTCATGCATTGGAGAAGGAAATGGCAACCCACTCCAGTACTCTTGCTTGGAGAATCCCATGGATGAAGGAGCCTAGTGGGCTGCCGTCTATGGGGTTGCACAGAGTCGGACACGACTGATGAGACTTAGCAGCAGCAGCAGCAGGCAGGTCTGCATCTCTTCTGGACGTTCTACATGAAAGAGAATTGTTTCTTTACCTTCTCCATCATCCAGAGGATGCCTGCAGTTTTGGCGCCTAGCCACCTTCCATCTTCAAAGCAAGCAGGACAGACCAAGTCTTTCTCATGCTGCGTCACTCTGATACTGATTCACCTGCTTCTGTTTCACACATAAGAACCCCTGGGCCCATCTGGATAATGGATACTCCTATAGGATACTCTCTTCATTCCACAGGTTAGCAACCTTAATTCCTCTGTGCCATGTAACATAACATATTCACAAGTACAGAAGGTTAAGATATGGATTTCTTTGGGGAACCACTATTATCCCTATCACATTACTATGAATAAATATCTATATTAAAAAAAAAAAAGCTTGCATTTTCAAATGAATGTTATTCCCTTCAGAGGCAGCATCTGGGGAGACCTCACACTCTAATCATGCTAGAAATGCTATGAACTCCTTTTGGGGCACTGTCTTCAAGATCAATCTGTCATTCTTAGAATATCCACAACCATAGCAAATTTTTATGGACTTAAATATAAATTTGTGAAAATAGCCAAAAATTATAGAAAAGCAAATGTGTTGACTATGGCAAATAATCAAATGAGAAAGTATCATTTTTCACAAGGTGAAGCCAATAAAGTAATGAGATTAGTTTCCCTGTAGACTAATTTTTCTATGAATAATAATAATAATATGCTATAACAATAATAAAAATAAGTAGCTCACTGAGCACTCACTAGATCGATGCCCAGTGCTATTCTAGGAGCTTTACATGAATTATCGTAACAACCCTAAGACATAGTTACTATTATTTATCCCATTTTACAGATGAGTTAAACTGAGTACCAGGGAGTCTAAATACCTTCTTTAAGTTTGCCAGGCTAAGAAGTAGAAGATCTGGGATTCCAACCCAAATAATCTTCTCGTAAGTCTGTCACAAGCACCAGTTCCACATACTTCTATGTTACTCCCCACCCACATCTCCCATTTATTTCATCAGCAAAATAGTCTGTTAAAAAGCAGGAAAATTATGAAGTATAATACTAAAAATAATAAAAATTTTAAAAGTCAGATGACATGTTTATTTGGTTTATGTTTTGTGACATTTAATTTTCAAATAGCATTATAACTATAAAATTATATAGAAATGAGACAAATACCAAGGGATAACTCCAAGCAGATTCATTAAAATATTCATCTAAAAAAATGTAATGCTTCAGATTTTCTTCCCAGTGTTTCTGGGAGTAGACATTAAGTACTCAAAAATTTAAAATGCTACTCTGCTGCAGAAAGATCATCTCTAGCTGTCATCTCTATTGACAAGTTGGGGGGAGGTAAGGCTTTCAGTCCCAGAGGTAAGTTAGAAAGACACAGACATTCATAGTGTGACATCTCAGTATCGGTGAAAGGCTGAGAAGCCAAACCAGCCTGGCAGGCAGACTAACTCTGAGGCTCCTACAATGGGCAGCAATATAATGAAGCCACTGAGGCAACTTAAGCCTAGAGGGCTTAAAACCAAAAGAAGCAGATTTATTTAGTCACGTCTTATCCCTACTAAAATAAGTGTGTAAAATCAAATTTATCCCTATAAATATTCAGCCGGTTACCCTATTCCTTAAGATCACAAGAAGGGAAAAACAAAGCCACCTCCTTGTGGAAAGTCCATGTCCTCCCTGGAATTTCTGCAAGTTCCCAGAATCCTATTGTCATTAACTCCTTTGGCAATCAGCTCCCTCCTCTGGCTCAGTTAGTTCAGGTTAAGGATCATTTATAATAGATGTTTTTCTGGAACTCTCTTGCTTTCTCCATGATCCAGCAGATGTTGGCAATTTGATCTCTGGTTTCTCTGCCTTTTCTAAAACTAGCTTGAACATCTGGAAGTTCACAGTTTATTGCTGAAGCCAGGCCTGGAGAATTTTGAGCATTACTTTACTACCGTGTGAGATGAGTGCAATTGTGCAGTAGTTTGAACATTCTTTGGCATTGCCTTTCTTTGGGATTGGAATGAAAACTGACCTTTTCCAGTCCTGTGGCCACTGCTGACTTTTCCAGATTTTCTGGCATATTGAGTGCAGCACTTTCACAGCATCATCTTCCAGAATTTGAAAGAGCTCAACTGGAATTCCATCACCTCTACTAGCTTTGTTCATAGTGATGCTTTCTAAGGCCCACTTGACTTCACATTCCAGGATCTTTGGCTGCAAAGAATATAATCAATCTGATTTCAGTGTTGACCTGGTGATGTCCATGTGTAGAGTCTTCTCCTGTGTTGTTGGAAGAGAGTGTTTGCTATGACCAGTGTGTTCTCTTGGCAAAACTCTATTAGCATTTTCCCTGCTTTGTTCTGTATTCCAAGGCCAAATTTACCTGTTACTCCAGGTGTTTCTTGACTTCCTACTTTTGCATTCCAGTCCCCTATAATGAAAAGGACATCTTTTTTGGGTGTTAGTTCTAAAAGGTCTTGTAAGTCTTCATAGAACCGTTCAACTTCAGCTTCTTCAGCGTTACTGGTTGGGGCATAGACTTGGATTACTGTGATATTGAATGGTTTGCCTTGGAAACGAACAGAGATCATTCTGTCGTTTTTGAGATTGCATCCAAGTACTGCATTTCGGACTCTTTTGTTGACCATGATGGCTACTCCATTTCTTCTAAGGGATTCCTGCCCACAGTAGTAGATATAATGGTAACCTGAGTTAAATTCACCCATTCCAGTTCATTTTAGTTCGCTGATTCCTAGAATGTCGACGTTCACTCTTGCCATCTCTTGTTTGACCACTTCCAATTTGCCTTGATTCATGGACCTAACATTCCAGGTTCCTAAGCAATATTGCTCTTTACAGCATTGGACCTTGCTTCTATCACCAGTCACATCCACAACTGGGTATCGTTTTTGGTTTGGCTCCTTCCCTTCATTCTTTCTGGAGTTATTTCTCCACTGATCTCCAGTAGTATATTGGGCACCTACCAACCTGGGGAGTTCTTCTTTCAGTATCCTATCATTTTGCCTTTTCATGGGGTTCTCAAGGCAAGAATACTGAAGTGGTTTGCCATTCCCTTCTCCAGTGGACCACATTCTGTCAGACCTCTCCACCATGACCCGCCCATCTTGGGTGGCCCCACATGGCATGGCTTAATTTCATTGAGTTAGACAAGGCTGTGGTCCGTGTGATTAGATTGACTAGTTTTCTGTGAGTATGGTTTCAGTGTGGCTGCCCTCTGATGCCTCTCACAACACTTACCGTCTTACTTGGGTTTCTCTTACCTTGGACATGGGATATCTCTTCATGGCTGCTCCAGCAAAGCGCAACCGCTGCTCCTTACCTTGTACGAGGGGTGTCTCCTCACAACCGCCCCTCCTGACCTTAACCATGGAGTAGCTCCTCTCGGCCCTCCTGCGCCCGTGCAGCCACTGCTTCTTGGACATGGGATTGCTCCTCCCAGCTACTGCTCCTGACCTCGGAAGTGGGGTAGCTCCTCTCAGTCACGCTTCTGCTGCGCGGTCCATCGCAGCTTTATTGATTATGCCAAAGCCTTTGACTGTGTGGATCACAATACACTGTGGAAAATTCTGAAGGAGATGGGAATACCAGACCATCTGACCTGCCTCTTAAGAAACCTATATGCAGGTCAGGAAGCAACAGTTAGAACTGGACATGGAACAACAGACTGGTTCCAAATAGGAAAAGAAGTATGTCAAGGCTGTATATTGTCACCCTGCTTATTTAACTTCTACACAGAGTACATCATGAGAAATGCTGGGCTAGAAGAAGCACAAGCTGGAATCAAGATTGCCGGGCGAAATATCAATCACCTCAGATATGCAGATGACACCACCCTCATGGCAGAAAGTGAAGAGGAACTAAAGAGCCTCTTGATGAAAGTGAAAGAGGAGAGTGAATAAGTTGGCTTAAAGCTCAACATTCAGAAAACGAAGATCATGGCATCTGGTCCCATCACTTCATGGCAAATAGATGGGGAAACAGTGGAAACAATGTCAGACTTATTTGGGGGGGGGATCCAAAATCACTGCAGATGGTGACTGCAGCCATGAAATTAAAAGATGCTTACTCCTTGGAAGGAAAGTTATGACCAACCTAGATAGCATATTGAGAAGCAGAGACATTACTTTGCCAACAAAAGTCTATCTAGTTAAGGCTATGGTTTTTCCAGTGGTCATGTATGGATGTGAGAGTTGGACTGTGAAGAAAGCTGAGCACCAAAGAATTGATGCTTTTGAACTGTGGTGTTGGAGAAGACTCTTGAGAGTCCCTTGGACTGCAAGGAGATTCAACCAATCCATTCCAAAGGAGATCAGTCCTGAGTGTTCTTTGGAAGGACTGATGCTGAAGCTGAAACTCCAGTACTTTGGCCACCTCATGCAAAGAGTTGACTCATTGGAAAAGACTCTGATGCTGGGAGGGATTGAGGGCAGGAGGAGAAGGAGACAACAGAGGATGAGATGGATGGATGGCATCACTCACTCGATGGACGTGAGATTAGGTGAACTCCGGGAGCTGATGATGGATGGGGAGGCTTGGCATGCTGCATTTCATGGGGTCGCAAAGAGTTGGATATGACTGAGTGACTGAACTGAACTGAAGGATCATTTTGTCTTCCCAGAACCAAAGTTGTTTTCCATACCACACCAACCCAGGCATAGATCTCAGTCCCTTTCCATAACTTAAACACAAACATATACCCTCATACACATAATAAGACACTCAGTTATGACAGCATAGAATCTGTACTTGAATGTCTGAGAATACTGGGAAAAAACTATGTCACACAAAAACGTAAATTTAATGTTAGAAATCACCATTCATAAAAGTTCTTGGTATCCTTTATTTCTCCTCTAGCATTCTCACATCTTGCCTCCTATGTCAACTCAATCAGGAGAAGAAAAGTAAAAAGGTAATACACACACATGTATTATACATATATACATTTCTGTCACATCCTTGCGCAGAGTAATTTGTTTCCCTGCATTTTCCCTGGATTCCCTTGGAGTAACCAAAATCCAGAACTCTATTACCATTGTAGAAACCCTTATTAAGTTCCTAGACAAGATCATTTCCTCCACTGGGATGGAATGGGAGGTTCTATTTACATCCAACAAAGTAGAGTAATAATGGAAGGCATTACCAACTATACTAGTTCAGTTCCCATCTTGATTGTGTTACCAAGCTGTGCTGTATCCAAATCGTTTCTTGGAATTGCTCTCTTGTATTCCATACCTCCCAGAACCAAGTGTGTAGTACCTGGATCATCAGCACCCTCCACAGAATCCATTATCTCCTCATCCAACCCAGAAACTACTGCTGGAATCACCTTCACAAAGACTTGTTTTATAATCTCATTCTTTGGTTTAAGAACACAAAAGTCCTCTATCTCCAAATAGATTTTTTCACGTGTGAGCTAACGTTCATTTGAACATTTATCTAATTAACCTCTTCATTTCTTACTTTGCTATACAAATCTACATCTGGGCTAACAAATGTATTTTCAAACTCCAGTTAGCATGATTCATTTAGCTTCAGAAGCATGTTTGTTTTTACCAGCATGTCATTTTCAGTAACTGAAATATTCCTTCTCCTTCATCCACACACTGGCATTTAAAAAATGAGATCAAATTTCCTTTCCTGTAGGATATTGTCTCCAATTGAAGCCATCTAACTGGGATCACCACTCTGCCTTCAGCCCATTTAATCAGTTAAAGATTCTGTCTTCCATGAGTGCTAATCTAACCAAAATAGCTAATATTCTTTAAGCAAGCATTGTATGCTAAGCACTTTGCCTGAGGATTAGATCATGTAGTTCTCATTTTAAAAAAACAACAACTTTAAACATGTGTACTGTTATCCCCATTTAATAGACAGCTGATGTTCAAAGAGATTAAACAGTTGTCCAAACCTACCTAGCTGGAACATGGCAGAACAAGGTTTTGATCGCACACTCTCTGAGTCCATCAAATATGCCTCAACCACGCCTCAACCACAATACTATAAAACTTTCAGGAAAATTAGTTATTCAATAAAAGAGTCATTTATGTTTGCTTAATCTGTTAATCCATATAAACCATGAGCTATTGAAGGTAATGGATTGTTTTTTTCTACTGTATCTATATCCCTTGTCCTTTTTAAAAAAATATTTGACTTGAAAATGTGAGTGGGGGAGGCAATAAAAGAGGAATGATGTAATATTTATTCTTCTCATAAATGAAATGTAGTTACTATTGTGGTTAATCTATCAGTATCAGGCACCCTTTAGCTAAACAGATTTCAGGAGTTATCAGTCACTTAAAGGTGATAGAGATATACCTAAAACCACCACAAGTTGGATTCCTGAAGTCTTCATCAGGAAGAATTGTTAGAAATTCTGCAAACTCAAATTCTTTCCACACAACATAGGAATATTATCTGCTCTAGTCCTTATTTTCAAAGAGTAAAAAATAATAAATGTAGCATTTCTATTAAATCAAAATTCTTCAGAAAAAAACTGAAGAAAAGTATATATTTCTAAACTAAAATATGTAAAAGTCAGTATTAGTTTGCAAAAGTCCTCAGAGGAAGTAATTCATCTTTTCCCCCAAACAAAATTAAGAGTACATAACAACCTTCTTGATGATATACCTGAGTAATCATTGCCGGAATTTATTATATAAAGGGTCAAATATTCCATTTCTTGCAACCATTACTCTTTGTAAGCCTTTAGATTTTGAATAGCCTTGCAGGAATAAAATTAATCAAAGAAAACAAAATCATATTTCTTCACCAAAATTGTAATAGGAAAAAATTTGCAAAAAGGATGGAATAAGCAAGTATACAAGATTTATTTTATGCTCACTACCTTCCCAAAGCCCACCTCCACTAAAGCAAATCTTAAAACCTCTGTAGAAAATGGATCTTTGATAAATGCAGACCTCATTCTACCAGTTCTTATTGGTTACATAATGATCCCTACATTCAATTTTTAACTACCTCCTAGCAGAGCTAGTTTTGGAGATTTACACTGGTGAATTTGTAATCCCCATCCCCCCACCACGTGGTAATTAGTCTGCTCAGAAAATGCAAAATAATTTTTATATTACTTTCTTATAAAGAACATAAAAAAATAAGTCCACTGGCAGGAAAAACAGTTGTGTAATATGTTCTAAGGTATCTAGCAATTTTTTTCAAAATATATGTGACTTTGGGTCCTCCATTTTCATCTCTCCTTTACAAAGAGAAAATGGAGTTGATATATTTGGATATGGATTTCTTTTTTTCAAAATCTGGGTAAAATAAAATTAACTGAAATACTTTCATAGAAATTACATTTATTTTAGATTAATATAGAAGCTGGCTTATTCATTCAAAATTATAAAAATTTTTACTATTAAACCCTCTTAACTCGTTTAATGACTTTAAAGACTATGCCATTTTTATGTACCTAGAGGTTTTTGCATACCTCATTATGAAAACAGAGTTTTCGTTCCAGTCTTTGATAATGTTGACAAAGATCACTTAAATGTATAGAATAGTCAGTGGGACTTTGGATTGTATTGAACCCATACACAATAGACAGCGTTATTAATTCTCAAAATGCTCATCCCTTTAAAGATAGTTAACATTATGTAAATGTGATGAGGACTAGCCGATTCATTTCATGGTGATGTGAGCAGAAGGCAATCAGCAGGCAAGAGGGAAAGAGAGCATATTGATCCAAATAAACATATAGTTGTATAGAAGGAGGAGGAGGAAGACAAGGAGAGCAACTAATGCTTCTTGAGCACATTAGATTTGCTAAATATTACTCCAACTATCTCCAACTAATACGAATTACTGCATTTAAGTCTCTTGAGCCTTTCAAAGTAGGTAATAGAATTATCCCCATTACACAGATGAGAAAGCTCATGTTGACTTTTCCTGTTTTTTCTAATTCTTTTGAATAAATAGCTTGATTGAGGAGAGGGGGGAAAAAGAAAAGGAAGCAGAATAAAGTGGAAACTAGAAACAATTTGAATGTTTATAAAATGGGAATTGGATAAATAAAATACTGTATTTTAAAATATAGTATTTGAGTCCATTTGTGATGGAATACTATAAAACTGGTAAGAAGAATAGACAAGTTGTACACAGTATTTACATGAATACATCTCAAAACATAAAGGTAAGTGGAAAAAGCAAATTGCAGAAAGATAAAAACAGTGCTCCATTTATGTAAACTTCATGCTGTACAGTAGGGACATGTAACTATTGAGCATTCGAAATGTAGAAAGCATGACTAAGAAACTAAAATTTTTATTTCATTTATTTTAATTAATTTAAAATGTAAAACCAAAGCAGTATAAAATGTTTTTCCATTAAGCATTAATATTTTGTTGATACTACAGTTCACTTTATCTTTTATCATGTAACATATTGTTGTACTATAGTGAATGAGTACTTTTTATTTTTTAAGAGTGACTGTTGGAAAAATTTTAAATTATACACATGGTTTGCATTATATTTCTACTAGACATTATTGCTATAGATTCTTCTTGAAGAAACATTGTTGTTGTTGTTTAGTCACTAAGTTCCATCCAGCTCTTTTGCAGCCCCATGGACTGTAGCCAGCCAGGCTCTTCTGTCCATGGGATTTCCCAGGCAAGAATACTGGAGTGGGTTGCCATTTCCTTCTCCAGGGGATCCTCCCAACCCAGGGATCAAAACCACATCTCCTGCATTGGCAGGCAGATTCTTTACCACTGAGCCACCTGGGAAGTCCTAAAGAAGTATAAGTGTATTTAAAGGTATTTTTGAAACAGACTAAAAGGATTCACACCAAATTCATGATATTGGCTGCTTCTGGTCAGGAAGGGAGGGAAGAATGAGAAAAGACATGGGAATTAAAAGGAAATTCCACTTTCTGTGATTTTGTTTCCTTTTTTCAAAACTGACAAAGTAAGGGGGTAGATGAGGCAAATACAGCAAAATCTGGGGTTACATGGAGGTACATGTATAAAAATTCATCAAACTGTGCACTTAATACATTATTGACCAGGAAATTTTTGCAGAAACTAATGCCTGTGGGGTTAATATGTCTCCAGTCAATTAAGTGTTAAGATTGTGCCCTTCACTGTGAGTTATCCTTCAACAAGAAAGTTTAAAAATATTTTTTTTTTTAATTTAGGGTCTTCATGTGCATGTTCATAGGAGAAAGAGACTAATTTTCTTTTCTTGTGTTATCTTGCCTGGTTTTAGCATCAAGATTACACAAGCCTCAACACAAGCTTGACATCTTTCACCCTTTAAATGTATTTTGAACCATGAAAGAACCTCACAGAGTCATTGTAAGGAGCAATTAAATAATATATGAGTGCATGCTGAATAACAAAAAGCTCTGAAACATATAAGGAATCATTATTTTACCATTATCATCGCATTTCAGTTCTTCTCTTATATATGAACTATTCACTTCACATTGGAAATCATTGCTGTTTGGCTTCAACAAGGACAACCCTAAAGAGTCTGAATAAGTTTTATTTGGAAAAAGAGAGTGTCTGAGCAGGGTTTATGGATGTGAATATCAAATACAGATAATCAGAGTTAACATAGAGATAAGAATCAAGTCCTAAATGTGGTTTGGATAAAAATAAATGAGCACTCACTTGTACTTGACTCTTAGCCTAAAAAAGGGATATTGAATAAGTTATATACCATTTCAATTTTCTTTAATTGTAGCATATTTGCTGCTCTCCAAATTGCCTTTAATATGAAAGATGAAATCATTTCAAAATGCTAGTATTGAACACTGAAATGATGATATAGATGCCTTGCTTTAATAATTCTGGCATACTTTCCTAAGCCTTAAAAAAATAAAATGTGGTGTTTAAATATAATTATAATGAGTGAACAAATCACCACATTTTTATAAATTTTAGCTACTCTCAGGATTGAGACTTGAGTGGCAAACATCCAGGGAAAGTATTAGAAGAATTGGCAAGGAGAGCTAGAGTAGGGCCAGGGGCTTTCACATTACATTTAAACACAAGAAAACCCCAGTGAGGAAAATATTATCCCCATTTAATTATAAAGAAACTGAGATCAGAGGTTAAGTAACATGTGAGCAGTCATAAGGGCAGGAGACTCTCCCATCAGGCCTTGAATCAAGATCTCTCGCCTGCAAGGCACACCCCCTTTCCACTTATATCAACCAGAGAGGAAAAGATTCCCACCCCATTTGAAAGTAAACTGGTGAAAATTGAAAAATGACTCAGAGTAATCACAGATGAACAATATTTGCTGTACAGGCACATTTGAATGTCATCTGAACATCTTGTGGTTTAGGAGAATTATCCCTTTTCCCAGGACGAGCAAAGTCCAAGCCCATTACATGCCATACATCTTCCAGAAGACATAAATATTTTCCCTTGTTTCTTCATTTCTCCGACTTGTCAAGCGTAATGAAAACAGAACAGCTTACTCGTAAGTGCTGGTTTCTCTTTTTTTCAGTAGATTCTATTAAAGCTTAATTAAGTGACAATCATAAGACAATTAAAAATTAAAGAATGATAAAAGTTAAATGTTTTCAATACATTCAGAAAAACCACGGGTAAATGTAAATCAGAGAGAGAGGCAGGGAAAGAGATAATTGTTTAAACAACAATAAATCACCAAGTGTACCACTGTTGAGAGACTTCCCAATGAAGCAGCTTCATCAGGTCACATCTAGTGTGTTCACACCAACATAGTGGGGCTGGTTGGTCCAAAGCAGTCAGGGTTCCTGGATGGAGATCTGTGTTAAGTTCAGTCATGGTGTGGTCTTAGGTAAATCACAGAAGGGGAACTGTGGAGGGCAACTTGGGAACTCAGCCCTGGGAACTCCTAGCCTAATCAGCACACAAATCATTTAACAATCATTATTATAATCACTGGAGAAGGAAATGGCAATCCACTGCTAAATTATTGTTGTGCTGGGGGACAGGGAAAAGGCCTATTTTTGCACTCTGATTTCACTGAAGATTCCAGAATGACTATTTAAATTTCCAGAATAAATAATTTCCTTTCCCACGATTATCTCAGAGAAGCCAAGTCTTCCCCTGTGACTTTCAATTCTAGTTCTTTAATCTTAATTTTTCAGTGGCCTTGGGCAAGGCATTGCAGTGCTCAGTGCCTTAATTCTTCTAGTCACTAAGTAGCAATAATGATACCTGCTTTTGGGGGGACATAGACTGATAGCTTAAGGATTGCTAACTACTTTGAAAAACAATTCGCTGTGGGGGGAAAAAAAATATCCTCTTTAGGAGAAGGCACAGTGTAAACAGCATCTTTGAGTCTTTTATCGGCCTCTTTCAATTTATTCTGAACTTTTCTCAGGTCTTTAAAGCCATTCAACTTGTTCCCCCTTCAGCGCCCTCCCACACTTGAATAATCCCTCTGCATGCAAAATGATTCCCTGGTCTTGCTGCTGCTCCCCATCCCCTGATAAACTCCTGCATACCCTCTTGTCTCAGCTTAAGCGACCCTTCCTCAGAAAATCTTCATAAAGGCAGGATCAGGGTTTGTTTTGGTTACCACCGAATGGCTAGTGCCTAGCACAGCACCTAGCATACGAAAAAGGCTCAGTCAATCTTTATTTCTTTCTTCCTTCCTTTCTTTTCTTTCATGAAAGTACGTGAGATCTTGGACAATTCATTTGATCACTCCAGGCCTTAGTTTTCTCATTCAAAAAATAAATGTCTAAACTGAATCATATACAGTGTCCTTTCAGCACTAACATTCCAGGATTATGATTTGGGGATCAGTATCCTCTCATTGATTTTAAAACATTTAAAAATTTTTTCTGCCTAATGGAATTCACTTAATTACCAAGCTCACTGTGATGGTTAATTTTTTCACCAACTTGACTGGACCGCAAAGTGTCTAGATATTTAGTCAAACATTATTCTGGATGTTTCTGTTGAGAGTGAGGTTAATATCTAAACTGGTCAACTCTAAGAAAAGCAAGTGTCCCTCCATAGAGTAGGTGCGCCTCATCCAATTAGTAGAAGGCCTGAACACAGCAAAAAGTTCAGCCAATGCCAAGAAAGAGAGAATTTTCCAGCACTGTAGGCTTCAACATCAGCTCTTCCTAATTCTACACCAAACTGCTTTCAGATTCAAACTGAAATTCTAGTTTTCTTGGATCTCCGGTCTGCCAACTTACCCTGCAGATTCTGAACTTGACAACCTCCATAATCACGTGAGCCAATTCCTTATAATAAGTGTCTACCTTTTATCTATTTATCTATACACATTCTATTGTATATGTATACATCTATTGACAATAAATGGGCTTCCCTGGCTGCTCAACAATGAAGAATCTGCCTGCAGTTCAGGAGCCTCAGGTGATGAAAGTTCCATCCATGAGTCAGGAGGATGCCCTGGAAGAGGGTATGGCAACTCACTCCATTATTCTTGCCTGGAGAATTCCATGGACAAAGGAACCTGGCAGGCTATAGTCCACGGGGCTGCAAAGAGTGGGAAATGACTGAAGCAATTTAGCATGTTTGCGTGCATTGGCAATATATACATAACCACATTCTTTTGGTTCTGTTTCTCTGGAGAACCAAAATTTTCATTGCAAAGCAAAAGAAATGGCAATATAAAATCAAGGGATATAAGTGAAAACTCAGTCATCTTGACATTTTTCTTTTAATATAAAGAATACATTTTCCAGCTCAATACCAGAAAAACAAACAACCCAATCAAGAAGGGGGCAGAAGACCTAAACAGACATATCTCCAAAGAAGACACACAGATGGCTAATAAATATATGAAAAGACACTCAACATCACTCATTATTACAGAAATTAAAATCAAAACAATAATGAGATATCACCTCACATCGGTTAGAATGGCTATCTTCAAAAAATCTACAAACTATAAATGATGGAGAGAGTGTGGAGAAAAGGGAACCTGCTTGCACTGTTGGTGGGAATGTAAATTGATAATGCCACTATGGAGAACAGTATGGAGATTTCTTAAAAAGCTAGGAATAAAACTACCACATGACCCAGCAATCCCACTACTAGGCATATACCCTGAGGAAACCATAATTGTAAAAGACACATGTACCCCAGTGTTCATTGTAGCACTGTTTACAATAGCTAGAACATGGAAGCAACCTAGATGTCCATTGACAGATGAACAGATATAGAAAATGTGGTGCATATACACAATGGAATATTACTCAGCCATAAAAAGAAATGCATTTGAGTCAGTTCTAATGAGGTGGATAAGCATAGAGCCTATTACACAGAGTCAGAAAGAGAAAATAAATAAATACCATATATTAACACATATATATGGAATCTAGAAGGATGGTTCTGATGAGCCTATTTGCAGGGCAGCCATGGAGACAGAGACATGGAGAAGAGACTTGAGGACACAGCTGGGAAAGGAGAGGGTGGCCCGAATTGGGAAAGTAGCATTGAAACCGATACTTTACCGTGTGTAAAATGGATAGCCAGTGGGAATTTGCTATATGACGCAGGGAACTCAAACCTGGTGCTCTGTGACAACCTAAAAGAGTGGGACGGGGTGGGAGGTGGCAGGGAGACTCAAGAGGAATGGGTCATGTGTATAACTATGGCTGATTCATGCCGTTGTATGGCAGAAACCAACACAATGTTATAAAGCAGTTATCGCTCAATTAAAAAGATTTGTTTAAAGAATATATATTTTAGTCTACTAAGAGGGCCTACTGGCAATGACAATCAAGAAGTAATGAGTATTCCTAGTGCCCAGCTTGTGGTCTCTAAATACAATTTTTGCCTAACAGGAATCAGTGCTTCTTGAAAAGATGGCTGATTTCATGCCTGGGGCAGAAAACATTCAAAACAATCCTACAACAGTTTGTTGTACCAGGAAACAAAAAAGCTATAACAGAACACTGGAGTCAGACCAAAAGGAAAAAATAACCAACTTGAAGGGAATAGCACTGGTCAAAGGAAAGGAAATTTGAGCACCTAAAAGAATAAGAACCACAATAGATTGGAACACATCAATATATAAAATTTATGACTTCATAATTATACCAGAAAGAAAGAAACCTCTGGAAATTGCAAGTGTACCAACTTATTATTCTCAGTGTTAGTAAATGAAAAGAATCAAGCATATAGTCTACCTTTCCTCAACAAACTCTGGTTTTAGAGTAACCAAACAATTCAGTCAGTTCAGGTCAGTTCAGTTGCTCAGTCGTGCCCGACACTTTGCGACCCCATGAATTTCAGCACGCCAGGCCTCCCTGTCCATCACCAACTCCCAGAGTTCACTCAGACAAGTCCATCAAGTCAGTGATGCCATCCAGCCATCTCATCCTCTTGTCCCCTTCTCCCCCTTCCCCCAATGTCTCCCAGCATCAGAGTCTTTTCCAATGAGTCAACTCTTCACATGAGGTGGCTAAAGTATTGGAGTTTCAGCTTCAGCATCATTCCCTCCAAAGAAATCCCAGGGCTGATCTCCTTCAGAATGGACTGGTTGGATCTCCTTGCAGTCCAAGGGACTCTCAAGAGTCTTCTCCGACACCACAGTTCAAAAGCGTCAGTTCTTCGGCGCTCAGCTTTCTTCACAGTCCAACTTTCACATCCATACATGACTACTACAAAAACCATAGCCTTGACTAGACGGACCTTAGTCAGCAAAGTAATGTCTCTGCTTTTCAATATGCTATCTAGGTTGGTCATCACTTTTCTTCCAAGGAGTAAGCGTCTTTTAATTTCATGGCTGCAATCACCATCTGCAGTGATTTTGGAGCCCCAAAAAATAAAGTCTGACACTGTTTCCACTATTTCCTCATCTATTTCCCATGAAGTGATGGGACCGGATGCCATGATCTTCATTTTCTGAATGTTGAGCTTTAAGCCAATTTTTTCACTCTCCCTCTCACTTTCCTCAAGAGGCTTTTTAGTTCCTCTTCACTTTCTGCCATAAGGGTGGTGTCATCTGCATATCTGAGGTGACTGATATTTCTCCCGGGATTCTTGATTCCAGCTTGTGCTTCTTCTAGCCCAGCATTTCTCATGATGTACTCTGCATATAAGTTAAATAAGCAGGGTGACAATATACAGCCTTGACGTACCCCTTTTCCTATTTGGAACCAGTCTGTTGTTTCATGTCCAGTTCTAACTGTTGCTTCCTGACCTGCATATAGGTTTCTTAAGAGGCAGGTTAGGTGGTCTGGTATTCCCATCTCTTTCAGAATTTTCCACAGTTTATTGTGATCCACACAGTCAAAGGCTTGGCATAGTTAATAAAGCAGAAATAGATGTTTTTCTGGAACTCTTGCTTTTTCGATGATCTAGCGAGCGTTGGAAATTTGATCTCTGCTTCCTCTGTCTTTTCTAAAACCAGCTTGAACAGCTGGAAGTTCACGGTTCACGTATTGCTGAAGCCTGGCTTGGAGAATTTTGAACATTACTTTATTAGCGTGTGAGATGAGTGCAATTGTTCAGTAGTTTGAGCATTCTTTGGCATTGCCTTTCTTTGGGATTGGAATGAAAACTGAGCTTTTCCAGTCCTGTGGCCACTGCTGAGGTTTCCAAATTTAATAAGGGGCAATTCCTTATTATAAAGGAATTCTAAACAGTAAAAATGAAAGAAATGATAGCATTTTTTAGAATGACACATTTTATACTTTATGATGAGATAGAGGATATAGGTTGTGTTCATCAACCGTTATTAAGTAAAAGGTTGACAAAAAATTTTATAATAGCTATATCAGTGTGAAAACACGTGAACCCACTAATCAGTCTTATAATCTAAAGTGGGGCCTCCTGATAAGATGCAAGAGAAAACACATGTGATCAACTATGAATCACTCTTTGAAAACAAGAGAGCAACAGTCAAACTTAGTTTCAGCAAATAAATGATATTTAGGGAGGGGTGTATAAAACTATAAAATAGAGACGTAAAAGACTTCTCAGCTAAATGTGAGGTGTGAGCCGTTCTGTAACCCAAGTAAAATATATCAACTATAATAGGAACTTTTTGAGACAATTGGTAAAATTTAAACATAGGTATTAGATGATGGTAGTTTAGATAGATATAACAATGCTACTGTTAAGTTGGGGGCTGTATTGTCTGTTAGTGACACAAAAATATTTACATATGAAGTGATGTAATGTATGGAATTTGTTTTAAAATACTGCAACCAAGAATAAATTGTAAGGTATAAGGTATGGAGTATGGGGAAGTAGGTGAAAAAAGTTGTCAAAATACTAAATAAATATTTAAAGTTGGTGGGTCATTTATATTCATTTCATCATATAGTTCTCACTACTTTTATATGTAGTTGAAAGTTTTTACAATAAAAGACAAAAATGAATGAATAAGAATAAATTAAAAGCCTTTTGTTTGTCTGAAGAGACCAAAAAAAGAAAGTTAAAGAAAAGAAGTTGGCTAATAAAAATCATTGAAGGGTTTCAAAGTTCTAACTTCCGGGTACAATGTGTTGGCAACATAAATGTGAAAAACAACTTAGCTTTTTTCAGGATAGAAAACCTGGCTGTGTCTAGGTCATGTAACTAGGATCCAGCCCTCAGTTTTCATATTCAAGAACTCTATTTCAGCAGTTCACCAAAAATGGCCATCTTTTGCCTGTTCAGGGACTAGGGATTCAAAAATGCCATCAAAACCTCCCTTTTCACTGGACTGATGCTTCATGGAAAGCTAATTGGTAAAATTAAAGTACATATTACAGAAAAAAAAAACCTTCATTATTAGATTATAGACTACTGTAAGTACTGATGAATTGTTCCTATCTCTCTAGAAGAGTGCTTTTGTGGGAAAACAGACCTTTACAGTCCACACATAGTCAGTCCACTAGTTCAGCATTGAAGAAACCCTGATGCATTTTCTACCCTGTATAAGGATCACTTCCCTTCCATTTGCATCCTCATTTTTACAGCACTTTTCTTATTTAACAAGCTTTCTAATGCATTACAATTCCCAAATTTATTATTTATTTTTATTGTTTATAGTGTATATTTGTTTCCCTCTGTGGTATAACTTAGTTATATTCAAATATTAATGATTTTTTTTCTATTTTGGATATTTTCATGCAAAATTTAATTAGTGTGGCACCACCATTCTGCCTGAAGATCCAATAAAAATTTGAGTAGGACCATATTAATGTCTGCCTATGCAGAAGCTTTTCAACTGGTATGAGCACTTAAAGATGGCCCTGCCAGTAAGTTAAGTATTTCATGAAGTTATTTGTATTAAAATTTCTCCTTCATCCTGGCTCATCCCTAAAAGCTCTAGAATAATAGGCTCGAAATCAGGCCCATAAGAAAGTCTAAATTTTTCTTGACTAAAAAAAGTCACTTTCCATATGTGAAAAATATCCTAAATTAAAACAATCAACTCAAACACCAGGTAACCAGTTGGGTATTGTTGTATAAACACAGTATCAAATAAATTTAGTCTATATGGTTTCTTACTAAAATTAGTAAGATGTTCTCTTCTCTGTCTCCTTCTTCTCTTTAGCCTGCAAAAATACCAGCCAGATGCCAATAGAGAACTCAGAGCAGATCATCAAAAACAAGAAAAGCATGGCAAGACTTCCCTGATGGAAACTTTAGCAAAATAAAACTAGAATTTAAAAAATGGTAGCACTTGTGATACTTACTATGTCACACAGTCTAAAGGGCAAGATTTAATTTTATGTTTCACTTTACAGCAAAATTTAAAACCCAAAGGAAGAAATAAACAACTTTTACTCAAAAGTTATTTCTAGTTCAAGTGGATTACGGACCTAAATGTAAGACCTGAAAGAAGAGAACATAGGCACAACACTCTTTGACCTAAACAAAAAGACAATGGAATGGGAGAAAATATTTGCAAATGATATAACCAACAAGAGGTTAATATCCAAAACACACAAAGAACTCATACAACTCAATATCAAAAAAACAAACAACCCAGTCAAAAAATGGGCAGAAGACCTGAATAGATATTTTTCCTAGCAAAGACATACAGATGGCTAACAGGTACATGAAAAGATGCTCAGCGTCCATAATCATCAGAGAAATGTAAATAAAAACCACAATAGATATCACCTCACACCTGTCAGAATGGCTATCATAAAAAGGTCTAAATATAACAAATGTTTGCAAGGATGTAGAGAAAAGGAAACTCTTATATCCTGTTGGTGAGTATATACATTGGTATTCAGTTCAGTTCAGTTCAGTCACTCAGTCGTGTCCGACTCTTTGAAACCCCATGAATCGCAGCACGCCAGGCCTCCCTGTCCATCACCAACTCCCGGAGTTCACTCAGATTCACGTCCATTGAGTCAGTGATGCCATCCAGCCATCTCATCCTTTGTCGTGTCCTTCTCCTCCTGCCCCCAACACCTCCCAGCATCAGAGTCTTTTCCAATGAGTCAACTCTTCACATGAGGTGGCCAAAGTACTGGAGTTTCAGCTTTATTATCATTCCTTCCAAAGAAATCCCAGGGCTAATCTCCTTCAGAATGGACTGGTTGGATCTCCTTGTAGTCCAAGGGACTCTCAAGAGTCTTCTCCAACACCACAGTTCAAAAGCATCAATTCTTCGGCGCTCAGCCTTCTTCACAGTCCAACTCTCCCATCCATACATGACCACAGGAAAAACCATAGCCTTGACTAGACAGACCTTAGTCAGCAAAGTAATGTCTCTGCTTTTTAATATACTATCTAGGTTGGTCATAACTTTTCTTTCAAGGAGTAAGCGTCTTTTAATTTCATGGCTGCAGTCACCATCTGCAGTGATTTTGGAGCCCCCCAAAATAAAGTCTGACACTGTTTCCCCATCTATTTCCCATGGAGTGATGGGACCGGATGCCATGATCTTCATTTTCTGAATGTTGAGCTTTAGGCCAACTTTTTCACTCTCCTCTTTCACTCTCATCAAGAGGCTTTTAGTTCCTCTTCACTTTCTGCCATAAGGCTGGTGTCATCTGCATAGCTGAGGTGATTGATATTTCTCCCAGCAATCTTGATTCCAGCTTGTGTTTCTTCCAGTCCAGCATTTCTCATGATGTACTCTGCATATAAGTTAAATAAGCAGGGTGACAATATACAGGCTTGACGTACTCCTTTTCCTGTTTGGAACCAGTCTATTGTTCCATGTCCAATTCTAACTGTTGCTTCCTGACCTGCATACAGATTTCTCAAGAGGCAAGTCAGGTGGTCTGGTATTCCCATCTCTTTCAGAATTTTCCACAGTTTATTGGTATAGCCACTATCAAAAGCAGTATGGAAGTTCCTCAAAAAACTAAAAATAGAATTACCATATGGTACAGCAATTCCACTCCTGGGTACATATCCAGGAAAAACAAAAACACTAATTTGAAAAGATACATGAACTTCAATGTTCATAGCAGCACTATTTATAAATAAGGAAGCAACTCAAGTGTTCAATAATAGATGAATAGATAAGAAAAGGGTGATATTTCATGTATATATACATGCAATATTACTCAACTGTAAAAAGGAAAGAAATTCTACCACTTGCAGCAATGTGGATGGGCCTACAGAATATTCTTAGTGAAATAAGTCAGAGAAAAACATCACTTAAGTGTACAATATCATCTATATGTGGAATACAAAAAATAAACCAATGTATATAGCAAAACAGAAACAAAGTCACAAAGTAAACAAATTCATGCATATCAAGAGGGAAAACAGGAGGGACAAGATAGGGACATGAGATTAAGAGATACAAACTACTATGTATAAAATAGATAAGCAAAAATAATATACAGCACAGGGAATTATAGCCATTATCTGATAATAACTTTTAATGGAACATAATTCATAAAAATACTGAATGCTGTAAACTTGGAACTAATATAATATCATAAATAAACCATACTTCAAAATTTTAAAAAGACCCAAAAAAAGCATTTTGAGTTCATTGTGGTTCTTAGTAACTGTAAAACATTGGAAACAACCTAATCATCCTCAAGTAGGATAACAGTTAAATAAAACACTATGTTATATCCACACAATGGAGTACTAAAAAGAATGAGGAAAATCTCTACAAACGGATGTGGTAGAATTTCTAGGACATATTGTTAAGCCAAAAAAAAAAAAAAAAGAAAGAGTGCCTATAAAATGACACCTTCTTATAAAAAGAAAGGAAATATGAAAATATACCTGTGTCTGCTTATTCATTCAAAAAGAAACACACAGATGATAAGCCAGAGACTACTGAGTTTGGTTACCACAAGGAAGAGGAGAAAATGGGAAAATAATTGAAGTAATTGGTGAGGTGGAAATGTTACTACTCTGACAGTACCTTTTGTACAGTTTCATCTTTTGGAATCACAGGACTGTTTCACATGTTCCCCCCACTCAAAGAGAGAAATTAAATGAACAAATATGGAAAATGGAAGCTAAAAACTGTGTCCATTGTTTTATTCTTTTCCTGCCAAGAACAATGTTGAGTGCATATATTAAAGATACAGCTAGCTTGTTGGTTTTGGAAATGCTTTCTTTAGGGTTTATAGTCTATTCCTTTACTTCTACCACCATGAAAACACAGATAAATAATAGTTTGGCTTCCAAAATATTATTAGAATAAAAGTAATACTTATATATAACACAACTTAATTTTTTAATGTGCATAAAACTTCCACAGGTGACATTTGAAATCATGCTTAGTGAAAGTGAAGTCGCCCAGTCATGTCTGACTCTTAGCGACCCCATGGACTGCAGCCCACCAGGCTCCTCTCTCCATGGGATTTTCCAGGCAAGAGTACTGGAGTGGGGTGCAATCATGCTTGGATGGGCCTAAATTTTCAGATTCAAAGTAAATACTATGCGTTTGCCCCCTTATAGACATTGCACTCCTTCCATTCTGCTTTATTTAGTGTGGAGTCCATGACAACCCACATGATGGTCCCTTAGCTTCCTCAAAAGGAATGAGGAATTGTCGAAAGGTATCCTTAATATCACAGGTAACATTTAGGATAAACTCTTTGTGTAAGATGATTCTAGTCTGTTTTTCTTCACTAGATCACTACTCATTCTTTCTCTTGTCACTCTGTTGTCTGTTTGTAAAATAATTTTTATTTCATATTTTACAAGGGACTTTATTCAGCTTAAATCTGAAAAATTCAACTTTTATTTCCAGAATCTGTATGATGAATTTTCCCATATAAATCACATTTTTCTCCTAAATAGACAAATGAATATGCCTGAACTACAAATTTATGTATAGCACATGCTAGAACTTAACTGTGATATTAAGGATCATTTTGAGACAGTTTGATTTTTAGTAGATTCTTTTCCTAGCAAAATATTATTACTGATACTTCTATAGTTAATAGTGAAACAAAATCACATCCTCTACAAATTTAGCTCTCTGTGGCAAAATAAGAAGATGAACATCTATTACAATGTTTAAAATGGAATTCCAGATTTTGGAGTTTGCAAAAAACCACACTCTAAATCCATCTCCCCTCTAAAGTGTATGAACTTTATATCATAAATCAGAAGCAAAAGCAACTTATTGATTTCATTGTAAAAATCATGAAATAAGAATTTACACAGAACAAACACGCAACTATTTTCTGCAGCATGAGAAAACTATTTTTTGAGTTTATTTTTCCTCTAAATAGACAGTCGGTCATTTCTTTCAAAGGATAAAGTAATAAACATCACTCATTAGAGAGCAACGTAGTCGAGTGGGCATGGGAGCCTGACCTGAGAGGGAACCGTTCACACATTACACAGCTCAGGGCCTTCCCTCTGGGACCATGTCTTTCTCAATGTTACTTCCATTAAAGAAGGGAAATGGCTAACTCTGCTTCCAAGAGAAGAGCCATAGATTTTTCCTGCTGCCATAGTAGCAATGGGTAACATAGCTTCAGCTCTTAACTCGCTGGAATTTAGGCTTTGTACTGGACATATTGTTCATGCATTCCTTGTCAGCATTTTATTTCCTGTATGCATTTGTGCTTGAAAAATGCTCTGTGTGTCTCTTCATTGCTATAAATGAATAATCATCTTTTCTCTTTTCCCTTAATGATCCTGAAATTTAGTATGTTGATATTGATGGGACCATATTAAGCAAGAGTATCAGTTTGAAATTTCTACCAGGAAGCAAAATTACTAGCATGAAAACTAAATATTTATAATCTAAAATGTATTCACTTTATCCTTGTAATCACTACTCAATAAGATTCATCCATCCATACACACAAAATCCACAGCTAATGTACAACATGCAGCTTAGTATTTGTAAATTTACTACAAAAATAAGTTCATTAAATGAATCATGTTTCCTTGTTGATTTACTGGAAGATTAAAACCAGTCAATGACTGTCATGAAATCATAACTGGAGTATTAGTAAGTCTTGTTTATTGCAGTTATTAATGGAAAATAAAGCTTTGGAAAATATTAACAGTAAGATATTCTGGTTGTACTGATATAATTAATGTGCTACATTAAAATGATTCCCTTAAAAACCACTGGAAGTGAAATAATTATATCACAAGCTTAAATATCGTGATTGCCTTTCTCATTGATTTGCATTTATTATATAGTTGCAGAAATTCCTAAACATTTTGGTACTTTAGGGAAACTTTCCACTAACTCTAAATTTACATCCCATTAAAAAAATTTCATCATTTTTTTTTCAACTTTGTACCTTGCTGCTGATTGTCGAAGAATTGATGCTTTTGAACTGTGGTGTTGGAAAAGACTCTTGAGAGTCCCTTGGACTGCAAGAAGATCCAACCAGTCCATCCTAAAGGAAATCAGTCCTGAATATTCATTGGAAGGACTGATGCTGAAGCTGAAACTCCAATATTTTGGCCACCTGATGCGAAGAGCTGACTCATTTGAAAAGACCTTGATGCTGGGAAAGATTGAAGGCAGGAGGGGAAGGGGGCGACAGAGGATGAGATGGTTGGATGGCATCACCAACTCAGTGGACATGAATTTGAGTAAGCTCCGAGAGTTGGTGATGGACAGGGAAGCCTGGTGTGCTGCAGTCTATGGGGTCGGAAAGAGTTGGATACGACTGAGCAACTGAACTGAACTGAACTGAACTGAACTGAACCTTGCTGCCAATCAGTATATTTCCAAATGTTTTAATATGATTTTGTAACTGACAGTGGTGTCATCACCAGCGGAGGTTGATGTTAAAATATCAACATGGTGGGATGTTGGGTTGTTTTTTTTTTTTAATGTCTGACAGAGTGAGAGTTGTTGAATCTTAAGATAAGCAGGAACTCCAGATACAACAGAGGACACACTGTATGGAACGTGATATGTGAGATGGGAAACTATCATCTCACGGAAACCTAGTTAACAAAATTCCAAAGTTTAAGAAACTGGGCTTTTCATGGCTTTACTACAAGAAATGGAACCCCAAATTTAGACATTCACAAGCTAAGGATTTATTAAAGTCCCACTAAACCTGGAAGAATTGAGAGTGCCTTTTCACTAAGCACTAACTTCACTTTCTGTGTATTTACTGAGTTAATTTTTTTTTCTTAATGTGGACTGTTTTTAAAGTCTTTATTGAATTTGTTACAGTATTGCTCCTGTTTTATCTTTTGTTTTTTTGGCCATGAATCATGCAGGATCTTAGTTCCCTGACCAGGGATCGAATCCACAACTCCTGCATTGGAAGTTGAAGTCTTAACCACTGGACCACCAGGGAAGCCCCTAGTATTTCTTCTTTTGTAGGTAAGAAATACTGCTGAGCACCTAGGAAAATAAAATGAGAAGACAAAATAAGAAAACAAAGGACTAGAAATGCATCAATCTCAGTGAAATTTAAATTCACTTCATCATTCATTCATTCACCAAATATTTATTGGGGGCCTACTATATATCAGATACTTCTTAATCCCACTGTGAATTCTAAACATTTAACTTTTCTAGTGTTTTCTCTGCATTATATCTCTACGTTAGCAAATAACAAAATGTGTGGATTTTATTTGGAACCATGAGCGTGTATAATATTTCTGCAGCTCAGCTGAGGTCACTTGGCCACTCTGGGCTCTGGAAGTGGAGTTTTCCACACTAATAGGACAGCGGTCAACTTAAACTTCAATGGAAAGAAAACTGAGTTGATTTCTAAGTGGTTTATTTTAACTCTCCACATTTCAAGAAACATTTCAACTTTCAAACATTTCAAAGGAACTGCTTTTATTACATTTGTATTAGAAATATTGACTCTTCTCTCACAGGAAGCCCATCAGGGTGGTAGAATTGCCCTGAGAGGGGACGCTATGTATGAATTACTTACTTCATCAGTAAGTTTGATATGCTAAGACACCCTCATAGTGAATAGCATTTAAATTGTTTTTCCATATGCTAGCTACTTGTAACTCTTCAAAAGCTAATTTGGATTGTCCTGAGCTAAAAAATTCCATTTCTTACTCCCTAGTCCCAAAAGATAAATATTAGCCTCAAACACTGAACCACAAGAATAGAAACTAAAAATGGCACTTGTACCAGTAAAAATATCATAGGCAGTAAAAATAACAGCCATGATTCTCCTTCTATCATATCATTTAGGCCTGGTAGAGAGGCTTAGTGAGAAG